>NW_026555078.1:24092500-26592500 GCF_021234165.1 Pteronotus mesoamericanus | reverse complement strand
AAGAAGAGGTGCAAGGCTCCTAAACTGAGACTTTCTTTGATGTGTCCAAGCTGTTAGAAGAAGGGCAGCCTGTGTGGCTGGCACACACTGAGCAAAGAGAGCATAGAATAAGGTGAGAACAGAGATGCAGGCAAGTGTCAGATGTTTGAGGCCTGCAAGGCCTTGATAGGGGGTTTAGGCTTTATTCTCAGTGTAAATAGGAAGACCTGAAAGAAAGATGATTTAGATTCTATTTTTTGAAAGAACTCTTCATGGCCAGGACACTTGACTTACTGTCTCATTCTTCATTATTTCAGCCAGTCCTCACTTTAATTCTATAGAATAGGGATTATTACTGTCCCCTTTTCATAAGTGAGGAAAATGAGGTTCAGAGAGTAAATGTGCAAGTAATATCTACAAGGTAACAATAATTATTCATCAGTGTAAAATAACTGGTATGTGTACTGTCTACTGTTTTTACAATGTTTGTAAATTGTGAATAAGTTTGACCATGATCAACAGTATTTTTCTGAAATAATATGGTAAATTAACTATTGCAGATTTACTTTACAGAGTTTCTTAGCCTCTCTTTTAAGATTATTTTCTCGTTCTGCTTTCAAGAATTATTTAAAAAGTAAATTTTTATTGTTCATTTGAGTTAATGCTATTATTGAATCAATGCTGGCTATGAAGGCCCTGGTAAACATCAAACATGTATATTGTTTC
The DNA here is from genome assembly GCF_021234165.1 of Pteronotus mesoamericanus. Lineage (NCBI taxonomy): Eukaryota > Metazoa > Chordata > Mammalia > Chiroptera > Mormoopidae > Pteronotus > Pteronotus mesoamericanus. The sequence continues at coordinate 26,591,795 of NW_026555078.1, read as the reverse complement.
TATTGGTTTTCATTTGCCTATATAATGGTGCCAACAGTAGCTTGCATATTGTCTTACACACAGCAGATAGTTAACTACAGTAATCTAATAATGCACTTAAACTGACATGTTTCTCATACCTACTTACTATGTCAACAGCCAATAAAAATATCTTATATCACATTTGAGATAGTTTTTAATTTGCAATTTGGTATTATAATAATGACAGTTTTTTTTTTCTATTTAGTGAACATATTTCAAGTATTTTTATTCACCCTGTTACTTTACTTTTTAAAGCTTACAATATTCTCACTATTGGAGTAAGGAAATAGCATTTTCAGGGGGGAAAAAAAAATCAACGAATTGGCAAGTGAAATCCCACCAATGATCTGTGATGAGGCTTGTCAATATCTTCAACCTCTTTAGCTTAAATCCTCTCAGGAGATAATTATAATGCCTTCCTCTGAATGTTCTTATGATCATGCTTGGCGATGGGTTCCGCTTTCCTTTTTTAGCTAAACTAGTGATTTGTGTATGCAACTTAGTTAGTTTTCCATCTCAAAGCACGGACAATTTTGAAACTTTACAGTAAGATAATACCAACCTGGACACATGCTGAAAGGAACCACCAGTGGTTTCTCAGAAGAAGTAGAATGACTATTTTATGAGAAAAATATCTTTCTCTGAGTCCCCTGAATCATTGAGCTTGGCCACATTCCAGTTTTCCTTTCAGCAAAAACAGAAAAAAAGGAAAAAACTGGGGATGACTAGCTAAGCAAAATGCAAACTGCTTAAAGATTAAAGAAGCACAAAAGATATTTCAGGAAGGGCAGTCAACTGGAAGTTTGGAGTCAAAAACTATCAGTTTGTTGGACCAGAAACATTTAGGAATTTAAACTTTATAAGAGAAAATAAAATTACACCATTCTTCCACTCTGGAGAGTGTGTATGTGTGTGTATGTTGATATATACATACACACTCACTATACATATTTTAAATACATTTTTCAAGAAGATGGTCATGTTTGAGCAGACACCTTCCATGCCCATGATGGCAGTGAGATACAAAAATAAAACACGAAGCATATTAAAGTATGTAAATACTTTCTCCTACTGGTTTTATTAGCCAAGCATCTAATGTGTATGCTGCACCTAATGCAGCCCAATAGGTTTATTTTCTTGATCCTGCATTTTACTTCAAGTTGAGCAGAACGCCTCTGAGGTGGAGACGGCTGATCTCTTCAGACTCCCAGGTCGCCCCAGCAGAGGAGAGCTTTTATTGCTTGCTCAAGCTTTAAAAAAGCTGCTTGTTAAGCCTAACAGATCAGAACACTGTCCTTAAAAAGCCCTGAAATAGGGCAGTCTACATCACATGTGCTCTGCTGATCTCCCTCAGAGGAGGGAAAAAACCCATCAAACTGAATGCCTTTTTTTTTTTTTGTAAATAAAGCAGAGTATGCAGAGTATGATTTTTAAAAACAGTGACTGCTCTTCTGATGAGAATGTGAAGACTTTCCCTAACTACCTTATTCTACCCATACAAGCTACTATTGAAATTAAAACATCTATATATTAGGGATTACTTTTAGCAAAAAAAAAAAAAGTCTACTGATGGTTTAGGTGCCACTTAACATTAGGATATAAGAAGCCCCATAACTTAGTATCAAATAATGGCAGCAGTACCTTATAAACTGAGTCAAAATTGTTGCTCTAACTAGATTAGAAGTTCACTTTGTGAGGTTAAATCAATAAACAGGTTGCTTATTTTTAAGGTGTCAGTAAGGGTTATAAATGTTATTTTCCTCATACATTGACCATTTAACATCACTAATTACTAACAGTCCTTTCTAAAAATGTTCAGTGCACCGATGAATGGTTAATTGTTAATGCAACTTTGTAGGGCCCTGACTACCTGAGAGGAGCACCTGTTCAATAGCCCCTTTGAAGGTTAATGGAGCAGAAGGTGAAATTCAATTACATGGAAATATAACAAAGGGAAAAGAAAAGGGGAAATACTAGCCTTTCAGAAGCATATAATGGAAAAACATCTTATGGTCTTTTATGCTTTTCACATGTATTTGGGATGGGGTTAATCATTATATTCTCAATTATTATATTAAGTTATGCAACTCCTACCTCTTCTAGGCCTCCAAATAGCTTTTACTTGTGATTTTAAATACAGCTTAGAACTATAGCCCTGCCGTTCATTGAAACTGCTTTTCATCCTTAACTCTGTTGCAACCTAATCAGGACCTGATTGGGTAACCAAGCAAAAAACTTGAAGGCAATGAGATGGGACACAAAGTCACATGAGGGTCAAATTGCCTTAGGTCCCTGGGACAGCCAGCAAAGCTGTCTGCAACTTCCTACCCCATTATAGAATCTCAGTGGACCCCTGGCACAAAAATCAGAATGATCCTTTATCCTATAACTACCTAAATCCACCAAATGGTTGGCCCTTTCTTCTCTCTGATAACATGTCCCACTTTAAAAGGAAGCCACTTAGAAGGCTTCCAGAACTCTCTGTTCATCAATATATTAACTAGAAAAACTCTTGTTGATTTATAAAGTACAAATATCAAGACTGAACTTAACAACTCAGGTTGCTTTCAATGAACCAAATAAACTCAAAACCTGTCTTATGAATAACAAGAGGCATCTCTCATAAAAATGACCTTACATTTATATGGCCTTTGAACTTTTTGAAACAATTTTACATTTTATTTAATGTAATTCTTACACCAGTAAGGATAGGATCACTTTTGTTATAATAACAAACCACTTGAGAATATCATTGGCTTAACACAGCAATTTTCAACCAGTGCGCCACAAGAGTTTTTCAAACATGTAGTACCTGACTGTTTAGCCAGAAGCGCTGACCTCTTTTCCATTAGATTGTCAAATAAAAATAAATAATAGCCAACATAACAATAGCTATCCAATGTGAATAAATCAAAATTATGTCTATTTTTTGTCAGATTGGCAAAAATTATATTTTTTGGTGTGCAGCAGAATTTTAGCAATTCATTTACGTGTGATAAAATAAAAAAGATTGAGAATCACTGGCTGAAAACAAAAATACATAGTTCTTGCTCATGCTACTTGTTTATCATGAGTCATTGAGGAAGGAGCCTTACGCTAGCAGGGTATCTGACTTGCAGCCCACAGGCCACATGCAGCCCAGGATGGCTATGAATACAGCCCAACACAAAATTATAAATTTACTTAAAACCTTTTATTTGCTCATCAGTTTTCATTAATGTTGTGTGTTTAATGTATGGCCCAAGACAACTCTCCTTCTTTCAGTGTGGACCAGAGACACCAAAAGGTTAGACACCCCTGCACAGCCTCCACACACAGGGACCCGCACTAAGAGGTCTCTGTCTCTGGCTGCCTTGATTGCAAAGGTGAGGAAAATGGAGCACGGTGACGGATGGGCTGCTTGTAAGTGACTCTGGACTCTTCTGCTCATAGTTTATAGGCCAAAGCAAGTCACATGATCCATCCTAATTTCAAAGGAAATGAGAAAGTTTAATTTTGTTCTGTGTCTCGAAAGAAAAGTACATGAGTGATTGGAAGAGACCAATTACTATCATACTCCTCTTCACAGCTCGATGAGGAAGTATAGCCAGTAAGGCAAGTCATGGCGACCCAGAAGATTTTCAACAGATGATATTTAGAGAAAGAATGGATAGGTATGCACATATGGCAATACTTTTAATTTTTGCTCATTAATATCTTCTCACCATGCCACAATGCCTAAAATTTTATTTTCCACTTCTTACACTAAGCAATGCCTTGCTTAAAAAGGACAATACCTTTCCTAACATCTTGGTGTGAAGTGGTCATCAAGAGGTAGGGGAAGAGTGTACCACTCTTCCATGTGAGCGCAAAGTACATTCATGACACCAGGAATCAATTAAGTGGTACACACTTGGCTGATCCTGCCAGCAGGGGGATTTAGAATACAGCATGGTAGATACTGTGGTGTCCATGATTCTAGCCTTTGGTAGGGTGAGGGAGATGAGGGTAAGCAGGCTCTTTTCACTGAAAAGCATGACAGTATATATATATATTTCCCCCTGGGATAGGACCTTGTAGACATTTTTACAAATAATACACTGTAAAGGAGTTAAGTTATATGTCCTCCTGTAGTTAAGATTTTTCTTCAAACTGTGTAGAGTAAAATAAGGATTAAAGAGATGGTGCATTTAAACTCTTCACAACAGCATGGATGGAACTGGAGAGCATTATGTTAAGTGAAATAAGCCAAGCAGTGAAATACCATATGACCTCACCTATTATTGGAACCTAATCAACAAAACAAAGAAGCAGGCAAAATATAACCAGAGGCATTGAAATAAAGAACTAACTGATGGTAACCAGAGGGGAGGGGCAGGTAACAGGAGAAAGAAGGGGTAGGGTCATCAAAGAACATGTATAAAGGACCCATGGACAAAGCCAAATGGGTGTAGGATTAAGGGTGGGGGATAGGGATGGGTGGGGCGGGGGAGGGTAGTGGGGGGAAATTGGAGACAACTGTGCTTTAATAACAATAAAAAAAAGAACATAAACTCTGAACTTGATGAAAATGCAAAATGAAACAGAATTTTCTTGGCTGTGCCAGTATTCTCCAAGTATAGTCAGGCCTCTGTATCCACAGGGTTCCACATTCATAGGCTCAACCAACTGCAAATCAAAAATATTTGGGAAAAAAATGTGATGCTGTTGCTGCTGTGTACTATATATAGTTAGGCATACAATGATTGAACCTGTACTGAGCAAATAGAGGCTTTTTTCTTGTCAGTATTCTCTAAACAGTACAGGATGACAGCTATTGACATAGTGTTTACATTTTATTAGGTATTTATTATAAGTAATCTAGAGATGATTTAAAGTATGTGGGAGGATATGCATAAGTTATATGCAAATACTGCACCATTTTATATGAGGGACTTAAGCATCCACAGATTTTGGTACCAGCCAGGTGGAGGGTGGTGGTCCTGGAACCAATCCCCAGATATCAAGGGAAAACCACAATGAAGGTCAACTTGGGACACTGAAATTTAACATTAGAGCCATGAAAGAAGAGATAACTGATGAAATTTGGAGATGTACTAATCACACCATATATTATTTGATTGACACAAGTATGTTTTTTCTTATATTATTAACAAGGTGTTATATTAACGAGGTGTTTTGGTGTTTTTGATGTGATCATGCAAGGCTTTTGAACAGAGGCTTCATGAAATCTCCTATCAATGACTGATCTCTCCCTGCTAGTGTTCTTGTAAAATACTAGCATATTTTCAGTCCATAGTTTCTATTCATTCTTTTGGCTTAAAAGCTCAAAAAATCCAATGAAAAGATAAAACTGGCTTTAGGCAAGTCATCTATCATGGTGACAATTTTTCCTGTTTAAACTAAGATGTACTAATATATATCATAATTTATAAATATGAAGGGTTTTGTTCAAGCTTTCCATGAATTACTAGCTTCAAACTGACTTATATTTAGGGTATTTCAAGTGATTGAAATTTTAAATTGTAGAAATCTTAAATTTTAAAAGTTTTATTGAAGTTTTTAAATACTAACTGCAGTGCTTGCTTGCTTTTTGATTAATTTTGAGTCATATTTTTAATGCTTAACAGGATATCCTGAGACTGAAGCAATAATAGGTGAAGATTCATTTTCTTTATCATACTTCTCAGGAGCTACATTTTGTTATTAAGTTTTCTCCTAGATAATAGTTTAAGATTCATAATCCTTTAATTCATGCACTTGAGTGGCCTCAAAATAATTATTAGGAAAGAGCAAATGGTATTGAAAAGAACAGTAAAAAGAAAGGCAGACAAATAACACCAGAAGCATGTTCCTGTCTGTTAAAGGGGGATACAGCAGAGATGTGGACATGGAGGTCCGTGGAGTTGGATCAGACTGTCCCGCTGTGCTCTCATGTGTTGTCAGCCTCACACCTGTCAGAATGGCCATCATCAACAAATCAACAAACAACAAGTGTTGGCGAGGATGAGGAGAAAAGGGAACCCTCATGCACTGTTGGTGGGAATGCAGACTGCTGTAGCCACTGTGGAAAACATTATGGAGTTTCCTCAAAAAATTAAAAATGGAACTGCCTTATGATCCAGCGATACCACTTCTGGTATTATATCCAAAGAATTCTGAAGCACTGATTCAAAAGAATATATGCACCCCTATGTTCATTGCAATAGCCAAGATTTGGAAGCAGCCCATGAGTCCATTGGTAGATGAATGGATGAAAAAGATGCAGTACATTTATACAAGAGAATATTATTTTATTTGGCCACACAAAATAAGGAAATCATACCTTTTGCAAGAGCATGGATTCACCTATAGGGTATTATGCTAAGTAAAATAAGCCAGTCAGAGAAAGACAAATACCATATGATTTCACTTATGTGTGGAATCTAATGAACAAAATAAACAAACAAAATAGAAACAGACTCATAGATACAGAGAATAGACTGACAGCTATCAGAGGGGAGGGCTGTTTGGGGGTCTGAGTAAAAAAGGTGAAGGAATTAAGCAAAAATAACTCACAGACACAACAGTATGATGATTACCAGAGGGCAAAGGAGGCGGGGGGAGGTAGAAGAAGGTAAAGGAAGGATAAATCATAATGGAAGGAGACTTGACTTGGGGTGGTGAACACACAATACAATATAGAGGCAATGTATTGTGGAATTGTACTCTTGAAACCTATATAATTTGATTAACTAATGTCACGCCACTAAATTTAATTTAAAAAAAACCCCAGGAAAACATAAAGATAGTACACTTTCCCCCTAAATCTTGTTATTGTACTAACAGACTTCACCACTTAACATGAAATGTCCCCTGGATAAGGATGGGTTCTCCCAAATGTGGTTTGCCTCCTTTGTTTCTTTATCTGTAAACTGTTTCTCTTGATTTTTTTCTTCTATAGTTTATTGTCTATGGGTAACATTTTCTCCTTCACTAAAGCAAAAAACAATCACAATGTTCTTTATCCATGGCAGAAAGAAAGCAAATCAAAGGCCTTTGTTTCCTGCCATAACCTAGACTGTCATGCTTCACATTTCAAAGGAAAGCAAACACCTTTTCTCCATTTCCTGAAAATCTTACTTGGGCAATTGCAATAGTAAGGCAGTCACCACATGGGTGCTTTCAGCAAATAACTAAAAGATGGAAAACTGGAGCAGCGTTTTCACTAATTTTTGAGAGTTAAAAGGTAAGAGACCCCAGCTGTGCATGGGCAGGAGTTAGAGAGAAAGTAGTTTTAAGACTTATTGGAAGATGAGGCTTATTGACACACTCAAACTGTTTAATGCCGGCTGTACCTGAAGGCCATCAGCCTCCTCGCTCACACCCTCGCATGCAGCTGTAGTCAACTCCCTTTACATTCTGCCTCCTCAGTGTCTCCAGTGCCAGCTTCTCCTTTCCATCCCGTTTAGACCTCTACATGTCCCAGTTAGGCCCTTCCCATTTTGTTCTTCTCCCCACCAAAGTGACCAAGCAGCCCATCGCTTCATTATAGGTAAACACAATCTTAGATTTGTTTGTTAAGTAACAAAAATACAGTCAGTTGATCTTTAGATACAAGATAAACATTGTTATTTGTAAAAAGTAATTTAATTGTACACTTGAACAAATGTCTATGGAATGTCTACTCGATGCAAAACAAAGCTTTATGTCGGGCTATCAGAGAATAAAATAATAAAAAAAGGTCCTGTTCATTCTTGTAACAAATATGTACTGAGTACCTACTGTGTGCCAGAAACTGTTTTGAGCTCTGGGAGTGCACAGGAAATAAAGCAAACAAAACCCCTACCCTCCAGAAACTTACATTCCACTGCAGGTAGTCAGACAAAGATAAAGTAAACATATTGAATGTTGGAGTGATAAGTTCTATGGAGAAAAAGCTGTGTAAGGGGAAGACAAAGTTTGGGGAGAATGGCTTTAATATTTTACACAGAGGGTTTAGAAAGGCGTCTCTGATAAGGGATATTTGAGCCTATGAGCAGAGCCCTAAGGATGGAAGGGAGAGGCTCTATGTGATGATCTGGGGAAGGGAATTCCGGGATGCAGAAGGAATGGCAGGGAGGAGGCCTTTGGGCGGGCAGTGAGCTCTGCAAGGTCAGGCCCGGCAAAGAGAACAGTGGGCTGGAGCTGGTGCCCTGGGGCAGAGTAAGGGAGCTGATCCAAGCTCTCTCCTTCATTCTGCGATATGGAATAATAGCCACACATATTGAGCATGTAAGTCACAAGGATAAATGCGTCTGTGAGGAGTTTTTTATCTACTTACTTTTTACTTCTATGATATGTCTCCAAGGTGTTATCCTTATTTTACAGATAAAAAAGCTTGAGGTTCTGGGAAGTAAATGACTTGTTCAGGGTCACAGTTTTGTGGTGGAATTCTACAGTCCTACCTATATGCACATTTTTTCAATAAATACAGTACAGTACTATACATGTATTTTCCTTATGATTTTCTTAATAACATTTTCTTCTCTATAGCTAACTTAATTGTAAGAATACAGTATATAATACAGATAACATAAAAATATGTGTTAATCGACTTTATGTTATTGGTAAGGTTTCTGGCCAGCAATAAGCTATTAGAAGTTAAGTTTTTGAGGAGTCAAAAGTCATATGTGATTTTTGACTGCACAGAGTTGTGGGTGGGGTGTTAGTGCTCTTAACTCCCAAGTTGTTCAAGGGTCAACTATATACGAAAATTATCCTGCCCGGCTGCACCACTCACATACCATGCACTATAGTTCCTGTCCACCACCCCCTCACTCAAGCAGAAGCTCAGCTTCTTTGGATCATTCAGTACAGCACATCCTGGCTTCCCTTCAATTAAACAATTTACCTGGCTACTGCCAGGTCTTCCTCACTGCCTATTTATGAACTAGAGGCTTCATTTCTCTTATCATGGTACAATTCCCTGCAGCCTGGATTGAAATTTTCATCACCCTTTTAACAAATATTTATCTATAAAAAGTATACTAGCTGCAAAATCTTATTAGTTGACTCCCTTGGAAGAGAAAGCAAACCAGGTGCTTTTTGCACAGAGGAGGCTCTGTTAAATGCTTGAGTATTACTCAAGAAAGAAAGGTTACTTGGGAAATTATCTCCAGCTTATTCATATTAGTATAGAGTAGCTTGTCAGTAGTTCCTAAATGCTTTAGATAAGTTGGCTATAGGGATAAAATCCAGAGCAGTTGTTTTAAAGAAAAGATACTGTTTAAGAAATATGATGGTAAAATTCTGAGTGTCTGTGATCACAGAAAGAAGAGTCATTAGGAGAAAGTACTAGATAATGGATTGTGTAGAAAAGGGTAAAGGAGTGGTTAAGAGATACCTGCCATATGAATTGGGAAGGGAGGTATTTAGAAGAGAGAGTAAAAGCTCTTTATATAAATCTGTACTTCACATTTCAACCAGAATTAACTCTGGTACTAAAGAGGACATGTAAGAGGAGAGAGCTGTTATCAATGATTAATACTTAGAGAGTGTATTGATTACCCAGGAAACATCATAGACAAATGTGCAGACCATACCCATAGAGGTTCTAAGTCAAGTGAGTAGGGTGAGACCAAGGAATCTGCTATTTTAATAAGCACCCCAAGCTACTCCAATGCATGTGGTCCAAGGGCCATTCTTTGGGAAACACTGGTAGAGACTACCAGATTTCACAGACAGAACATGGCTAAGATGCTAGAATCTCTTAGTTAATGTACAGCCTGTCCTGTCCAGAAATCTGGTATCTGAGTAGGAGGGAAATATCTGGATGGCTTTATGCACAGCTTGCTCATTATTGTGGCCACTAGAGGTCCAATTTAAAAGAGAGAAAAGAATCTATAGTTTTGACACATTCAAGTCTTGAGGCCCTACATCTGTTCCATTTAGTACTACATATTTTCAGCTGAAAGGGATGTAGTTTTTCTTTCATACATTTAAGTTGCTTAAAATCCAATAGCATGCACGGTTTTCAATAGTAAATGCTCTATAGATATCCTAATGATAATTCATAAAACTTCCCACAAAAGCCAAACATGCAAGTATAAACACAATCCTTTTAGCTTTTTAACTTTGAAACTATAACCAAAGAGTGCAAACAAGTCTCTGTACAGTAATTTCTCATGAAAAAATGGCCAGTAAATGCTTCCCATAGATAACTTATTTTAGTGTTATTGATTTTTTTTTCCTCCTAAAAAGCTGTATTGAAACAACAGCCATTAAGGCTTATAGAGCTTTGCAACATCTGGTTATGATTGCATACAATTGCTCTATTCCTTATTCTAGAGGCTGCCTAGAATTCCATAGAGAACACCTTCATTAGCCGCCTACTATTTCCCTTACAGATGGCACCTGGGGAAGGGCATACAAAAGAGATAAAGAAATGTCTGAAGGCAAAGTAATGGTTGTTGTCCATAAATTACTTATGTCATTTACCCACAGAGTCTGCTCCCTGGTGTTGTGTTAGAACATTTTGCTTTTGTATTCATTACTTGGGAGAGTAGTGCCCAATGTATTTAGTGAATTAAATACATTCATTTTTAAATTAGAGGCATACTAGCACATAGCCTTCCACTTAAACTATTTTGCATAAATAAAATTAATCAATAGTTATTAGTTAATTGTGTTAGCAGAAAGAAGGAGAAACTGAGTGGCCAATTAAAGGTGGCAGGTTTTATCAAAAAGTTTGGTATAACTTGGGAAACTCCTCAAAGACTAGAGCACAAGACTTGGAAAATGATTAAGAAGAAGGAAACACTAAGTAGGTGCCAGGACCATGGGAACTGTTAGGTGAAGCCACTGTTTTCTCTGCCATTGGACAGGAAACAAACTTGGTTGTTGCTACCCACCTAGGAAATGGGTATGGTTGTTGCACAAATGAATGCAGCCCAGTGTTTCTGATATTTGTGTTACTCCTTCAAATTTAGAACAACAGAAGGATTTGGCTGTTGTTGGCCAAGCCTAGATCTCACTAATAAGAGAAGCTTGAATCCAAATTAACTGGGCTTTCTGGAGCTTTAGTAGGATTCCGGCCCATACCTCCCACCAGCATGGATGGACCTAGAGGGTATTATGCCAAATGAAATAAGTCAGGAAGATAAAGACAAATACCATATCATTTCACTTATATGTGGAATTTAAATAGCAAAATAAATGAACAAAATTGAAACAGACTAATAGATACAGAGAACAGACTGATAATTGTCAGAGGAGAGGGGGAGGGGAGGGAGTTCTGAAGGGGGTTAAGTCACCAATGAAAAAGGTAACTTAAGAAATATAGACTGGTAGTTACAAAATAGTCTCAGGGATGTAAACTATAGCTTAGGTAAAATAGCCAATAATGTAATAACTATATTGTGCCAGTGGGTACTTGAAATATTTGGAGGATCACTCTGTAAATTATATGATTGTTTAACCACTATCTTGAACACCTGAAACTAATACAAAGAATACCAAATGTAAACTACAATTGAAAAATAAGATTTAAGAAAACTTAGGAAGGGGAGTCAGATGCTGGATAGTCAAAAAATCCTTGTGTCCACTACACAAGATATTCATGGTAACATCCAACAAGAAGTTTGAATTGTGTTTCCTTCAAACCTTTTGACTCAAAATAACTAATTTTTGACATGGGCTATACCATGTCTAAAGGAATAAAAGTAATTACCAAATCCATATCACAATATTAGTAACTTTAAGGAGAATCATCTACTACAGATTCTTCAGAGAGGCAGATATTTATGCCCACAACAAATGTTTATAAACATACAAATATGTAGCTGAGTAACATTAAATAAATACGAAGTATTCCATCATTCCATCAGTCAATAAACATGCAGTTAGTGTATTCTATAGACCAGGTGCTCTGTTAGGTACCAGGAACTCACAGGTGAATTTAACTCTGTTTTAGTCCTCAATCAATTTTTGTTATAGTAGAAGAAGATATATGTGCAAACAGACAATTCAATAGTGTAGCTTGGATGCTTTATGAAATTACACAGCACAGAGGAGGCACAAATGTGAGGGAACAAGTTTACATAAGCAGGAAAAAAACTTCAAATAAAAAAATAGAAATACATGAACTGTCTTAGTAAATGAAGATTTTTTTTTTTGGAAAGAAGAATGGATTTCCTGGTATGAGGAAAGACATGGAAGGATTTTTAAATCACATTCAACTGATGTGTATATGTTGCTGGGGGTAGAAGGTAAGAGTAAGTAGAGGTGGAATCATGAGATAAGACTACAGAAGTAAACAGAGTCAAAATTTGGAGAACCTGACCCAAATAGGGAATTTTAGCTTATCATCTAGTCAATAGAGAATCATTAAAGGTTTTTAATCAGAGGAATATTATATTTTACTTTTGGACTTCATGTTTTATTGAATAATTGATAAAGATCTTTCTGGTTTAAAAAATGAATTGGATGGAGAAGGCAAGAGGAGACAAGAAGGTCTAATAGATTTTGGTAATATCTTAGGGAAGAGATTAAGAGAGCCAAAGCTAATGTAGTTAAGTATTGATGGAAATCAGGAGAAAGATTTGAGAAATTAAAAAAAAAAAAAAAAAAGAATGGTAGGGCTTTACCACTAGGTGCATGTAGGGAGTGAGAGGAGGGGAGGAGGGGCATGCTGGGGGAACAGCCAGACTTTGGTGGAGATGCAAGGTGCAATGGAAGAGGAGTAAAAGATTTAGTGGAAAAAGAAAGGACACCCATTGGGTTGGAAGATACAGGTTTGAAATGTAGGAGATATATTTTAGTTACAAGTATCTCTATCAATCACTGGGATGAAGTATATGAGGTCACTCTGGGAGAATATGTAGACTAAAAGAGAAGAAGGTAAAATACAGAGCGTTGGAGCAAACGAACATGTACAGAATTGACAGAAAAGAGAGAAGCCTGCAATGGGAACAAAGGAGGGATGATCAGAGAGCCCAGAGGAACCTAGGAAGAGTAATCATATAGGATGGTAAGATAAAGATAAATTTAAGAAAAATGGCCTGATTGATACCATATTAAACTGATTTTTTTTTCATTGTCTGTAAAGCCATCAATAAAAGGGACAGTGCCTTTTAAAAATCTAAACTACCCAGCATCTAATAAAATATATGGCATGTAGAGGGTACTCAGAAACATTCTCTGAAGCATAAAATACACATGCTGCCAAAGAAGGAGTTGGGGCTATAATACCATCCAAAATGCTCCCCTAACAAAAGTGTACATATTAGAGTGTTAACAGGAATACCCTGAGCTGAAACAGCCATGATGTCCATATTTCTACCTTCCAGTAAATGGGGACAACAGTTGTCAGCTGAGAGCCTAATCAGGAAGTTATTCATCTAACCTAAAGAATAATCTTTTATCTGCCAATTAGAAAAGAAAATACAGTTACAGAAAACAGAAGGGTGGAAAAAAAAGCAACTGGCCAAAAACATCGTAAAGTTCAGATCAACCTTGGTGCCAGTGAGATACATGTAGAGCAGTTATTCCCAGAGTACTCAGTGGCTGTAATGTAATCACTGACAGACTTTTGTTTGTTGTTGTTGTTGTTGTTGTTGTTGTTTTTGTTACACATCTTATAAGGACCTGAAACATCTTTAGTAATATGGTTGACTAAGGGTATAAAAGTGAATTTGGAGTATTGACTGATATATTAGTTAGGAACACCTAGCAAGAGCCCTGATAAAACTACCAAGCATCCAAGGATAGATTTACCTGGGACAAATAAGCATGGAATACTCAGATAGGATCTGTATAATTTACATAACACAAGAATAGAGGAAGCTAGACACACCCAGAAGCACTGTAGACTCTTGGTTAAAGGTTTCACTAATTCCTTAATTGGAGACTTTGCTTGCTTTCTTAATGAGAAAGCAAACTAATATAAGAAACTTAATGTGGTAAAGATATAATAATTTTAATATCTAAATACGCTTGTGCTAAATGAATAGTAGAATGTGAAGTCTTTTTGTTCCATAACATAGTTTGAGTCAACAAATATTTTGATTGTGAACCCCTTCCAGTATATAGATATAAACATAGAGATATGATATAGAGATATATTCATAGATACAGATATATATAGATAAGATATAGATGTTAATATAGATACAAATATACATGTTAATATAGATACAAATATAGAGATGATTACAGATATGGTTATGAATAGGGAGATAGAAATAAATATTTGAATTAGGTACATGCCCCCTGACTATGGCAGAATTCATTCAGTGCTATCAAAAAGCTTGTTTTTAAAGAGTGACATCAGAGGGATGGCAGTGTGACATCTCTTGGTCTCTCCCCTTGAAGTTTCAACAATTTGAACAGCTATAATTCAACAAAGGATTCCCTGTACAAATGTACAAAAATGTACAAATATGTCTGAGAGATCTGAGCATTGAAACACCTAACGGTAGACAAGCAGGAGCAAACCAGGGAGGCAAGAAGGGAGAAGAGCTAAGCCATGGATGGACACATCTCCGCAGTCCAGAGCTCACTGCCAGGGCTCAGCCAGGAGAAGAGAGGAATAAGGTTGTGGATGGCATTGTCTTCTGCCAGGAGGAACAAAGAGATTTAGTGAGCATTCTTGTAGGCGTGAACAGCTGAACGAGTTGCAGCTGAACCCCGTGACCTAGGCAGGGATGAAGCACAGATGTGCAGTCATGGTTGTCTGACAATAGGCATTTGGGACAGAGAAACAAAGCCATGGAGCTTGACTACCTTCCCTTAACCTCCTAGAGCTCAGCTCCTATCACCTTTCATGTCATGTTGCAAAGCATATTATCTGAAAACCCATGAACTGTTACTACAGAAACACTTTATCCCTGAGCAAAGGAAGTGTACTCTGCAACTAATCCCAGAGTCATGTAGGGGTGCAGGGAGACATGTGGAGGTGCAGGGGTACATGCGGATGTCCGCTGGTCAGCAGTGCTAGGAGGGCAAAACAACAAAGGAGGTGGCAGAGCTCACACCACCCCAACACTTAGAGGCCGAACTGCCAGCAGCATCTGGCTGTGGGGGATAGCAGTAGAATTTCACAGATTTGGAGCCCCATCATCCACTACTTGCCCCTGAAGAGTTGGTCCCCTGAGACCAGGTTACCAGATCACAGGTGAGGCATTCATTCCCAGAGGACACAGATCATTTTCTACCACCCCATGGACATCTAAAAAGCAGAGAAGTACAAGAGAGCTAAAAAGAAACTTGCAATTCAGTGCCACCAACTGGAAAACAATAGAATGCCTTCTTATCAATCTACTAGAGAAGGGCCACTCATATATAGATGCTTAGACAGAGAAGGAATCCATCAAATACCATGAATAACCAAGGTAACGAGGCAGCTCAGAAAGAAAATTTAAAAATCTCCAGAAAATAAACTTGAAGACATGGAAATATGTGATTTAAATGACAGAGAATACAATCTTGAAGCTCTGGAAAAAAATCAACAAGGTGCAATAAAACACAGATTGGCAGTTTAATAAACTCAGAAATCAAATTAACAAAAAAGTGAGTACTTTACCAATGAGATTGAAACTTTAAAAAAGAACCAAATAGAAATTCTGGAGATGAAGAACTCAATAAAAGAGACCAAGAATAAACTAGCAAACATAAGATATAGAGCTGATCAGATAGAGGAAAGAATTAATGATATGAAAGACAGAAATCTAGAAATCATACAGATGGAAGAAGGGAGAGACTTGACAGTAACAAAAAAAGAAATGAAATAACTCTACAAGAACTAACTGACTCCATCAAAAAGAGCAATATAATAATAATAGATATACCAGAAGGAGAAGAGGGAGAAAGGGGAGCAAAGAGCCTATTCAAACAAATAATTGATAAGAACTTCCCAAACTTAGAGAAAGAGCTAGATCCTTGAATCCAAAAAATGAAGAGAACACTTAATTACCACCATTGAAAAAGGCCTTCTCCAAGACACACTGTATTAAAATTGTCAAAAATTAATGACAATAAAAGAATTCTCAAGATAGCCAGGGAAAAGAAAAATGTAATCTACAAAGGAAAGTCCATTAGGTTATCATCAGATTCTCAGCAGAAACTCTACAAGCTAGAAGAGAGTAGAACCAAATATTTAAACTACTGAAAGAGAGAAATTACCTGTCAAGAATAATATATCCAGCAAAGGTATTCTTAGGTATGAAGGAGATATAAAGACTTTTCCAGACATACAGAAGACTGAGGGGATTTATCACCAGAAGACCTCCATTGCAGGAAATACTCAAGGGGGTTATTTTACCTGAAGCAAAGAACAAAAGGTCAAAAAACTATGAGTAAGGTAACCAAAAAACTTACAGCACAAATAGGAATAACTTGTGACAACAAAAACATAAAAGGGAAGGGGGTAAAGGTCTGACTTTGCAGAAGAGGAAGGAGCTCAGATTTATTTAAAATAAAGACTACTGTATAAATGAAACTTTCTTTTTTATAAACCTAATGGTAAACACACACACACAGAAAAAATCCCAAAACTGAAACACGTAACTTAGAAAAAAAGGGAAAAAGTATGAAATAACATCAAACAAAAACAACAGGGAGAAATGCAAAGGAAAAGAACCAATGTAGGTGCAGAGCTACGAGAAAACAAAAGATAAAATGGCTATAGGAAATTCTCATACATCAATAATCACCCTGAATGTAAATGGATTGAATTCAACGATAAAAGGGTGCCAAGTAGCAGACTAGATAAAAAAATAATCCAAACATATTCTGCCTTCAGGAGACACAACTAAGCTGCAAAGACCAAGATAGACTCAAAGTGAAAGGGTGGAATATAATTCTGCAAGCAAACTTCATCCACAGAAAAGCAGGTATAGCCATACTTATATCTGACAAAATACATTTCGAGATACCAAAGGTAACAAGAGACAAAGATAGACATTTTATAATGATAAAGGGGACACTACATCAAGAAGACCTAACACTTCTCAAAATATATATGCACCCAATCAGGGAGCACTGAAATATATAAAGCAACTACTAACAGAACTAACAGGAGAAACTCACAAAAACACAACCATAACAGGGAACCTAAATTCGCCCATGACAGCTCTAAATAGATCATCCAAACAGAAAATCAATGAAGAAATATCTGCCTTAAATGACACATTAGACCAAAAGGACATAATTGACATTTATGGAGCCTTTCATCCCACAACAGATTATACACTATTCTCCAGTGCGCATGGAACAGTTTCAAGGATAGACTATATATTGGGTCACAAAACTAGCCTCAACAAATTTAAGTGCATTAAAATCATACCAAACATATTCTTTCACTACAATGTTTTGAAATTAGAAATCAATGTCAAAAGGGAGTAAAAATCCAACAAATATGTGGAGATTAAACAACATACTACTAAAAAAATGGCTGGATCAAAGGACAAATAAATGATTTGTAGAGACAAATGAGAATGAAAATATGACTATCAAAACTTCTGGGATGCAGTGAAAGCAATAAGAGGGAGTTTTATATCATTACAGACCTATCTGAAGAAACAAGAAAAATCTCAAGTAAAAAAGCCTATCAGTATATCTTTTTTTGTTTATCATCATCCAAGGACATGCCTATTGATTTTAGAGAGAGGGGAAGAAAGCGAGAGAGAGAGGGAAAGAAAGATAGATGTGAGAGAGAAACATCAATCAGCTACCTCTGAGGTGCCACAACCAGGGACTGAACCTGCAACCTAGGCATGAGCTCTGACTGGGAATCTAAACTATGACCTTTTGGTTTACAAGACAGCACTTCAACCAAATAAGCCACACTGGCCAGGGTGAACATTACAGCTTAAAAAGCTAGAAAAAGAACAAAAGCAAACCAGTGCCAACAGAAGAAAGGAAATATGATAAAAATGAAAGCAGAATTGAGTAAAATAGAGAACAAAAAGACTACAAAAAATTAATACAGCAAAGAGCTATTTCTTTGAGAAGATTAATAAAATTAATAAATCCCTGACTAGACTCATTAAGGAAAAAAGAAAAAAGACTCATATAAACAAAATCAGAAATGAAAGAGGAGAAATTACTACAGAAATCGCAGAAATACAAAGGATCATATTAGAATACTATGAAAGACTGTATGCCACCAAATTCAATAACCTAGAAGAAATAAGTAAGTTTCTAGAAATATATGACCTTCCAGATGAAGAACTGGAAAGTCTAAATACACCAATCAATAGTGAGGAAATTGAAACAACTATAAAAACCTCCCAAAAAATAATAGTCCAGGACCAGATGACTTCACTAGTTAATTCTAGCAAACATACAAAAATACTTGATACTTATCCTTTTCAAACTTCTTTAAAAAATTGGAGAGGCAATAATACTTCCTAACATATTTTATGAGGCCAACATAATCTTGATACCAAAACCTGGCAAGGATAAAACTAAAGACCAATATCTCTGATGAATGCAGATGCAAGAAATCCTTAACAAAATACTAGAAAATTGAATACAACAACACATTAAAAAATAATACATCACAATCAAGTGGCGTTCATTCCAGGGGCACAAGGATGGTTCAACACTGGCAAATTGATCAATTTCTTACACCATATTAGAAAAACAAAGGGTAAAAATCATATGATCTTATCAATGGATCCAGAAAAAGCATTGGATAAGATACATTCATTTATGACTAAAACACTCAATGAAGTGGCTACAGAAGGAAAGTAGGTCAGCCTGATAAAGGCCATATATGACAAACCCTCAGCCAATATCATACTGAATGGTGAAAAACTGAAAGCTTTCCCTCTGAAATTTGGAACAAGACAATGGTGCCCACACTCACCACTCTTATTCAACATAGTACTGGAAATCTTAGCTAGAGCAAACAGGCAACAGAGGAAATAAAAGGCATCCAAGTTGGTCATGAAAAAGTAGAAGTGTCTGTTTTTGCAAATGACATGATTCTGTATATAGAAAACCCTAAAGATTCCACCATAAAAAACTTTTAAAACAACAAATACAGTAGAGCTGCAGGATACAAAATCAATGTACAAAAATCCACTGTTTTCCTATATACTAACAATGAAATTTTGAAAAAGAAATAAAAAAACAATTCCTTTTGCAATTGCAACAAAAAGAATAAAATACCAAAGAATAAACTTAACAGAAGATGTGAAGGACCAATATACTGAAACTATAAAACATTATAAAAAAAGATTTAATAAGACACAATGAAATGGAAAGATACTCTGTGTTTATGGATTTGAATAATCAACATAGTTAAAATGTCCATATCACTCAAAGCTATATACAGATTTAATGTAATCTCCATTAAAATTCCTAACCAACAATACAAAGATGCAAGGAAAATAAGACCAGCAATGCTGAAAGGAAAAGAAACCAACAGAGACAAGAGGGAACGAGGGAGGGGTGGGCAAGGGAAAAGGAAGGGAAGGGGAAAGTCAAGGAACATATAGCAAGGACTCATGGACAAAACCAAAGTGGGGAAGGATTGAGGGAGGGAATGGAGGGAGGGGGCAAGGGAAAGTGGTGGGGGGAAGGCAGAGACAAATATATTTGAAAAAATTAATTAATTAATTAAAAAATTAAGCAAGTATTAAAATTTAAAAAAAAAGAAAATAGCTATAAAAAATTCCAGTGGCATTTTTTAAAGAAATAGAACAAAAAATCATTAGATATGTATGGAACTACAAAAGATTTCAATTAGACAAACAATCCTGAGAAAAAAGAACAAAACTGGGCATATCATACTAGCTGACTTCAAATTATACCATAGAGTAATGATAATGAAAAAAAAAAAGCATGGTATTGGAAGAAAAAAAGACCAGTGGAACAAAATTCAGATTCCAGAAATAAAACTATACATATATTTTTATATATTTTAATAGCAATATATATTTGTATATATATTTATATATAACTATATATTTTATATATATTTGCTATATATAAAAATTATATATAGCAAAATAACTGTTGACAAAGGAACAAAAATCACAAATATAGAAAAGAAATCCTCTTCAATAAATAGTGCTGAGAACATTGGAAAGCCACATGCAAAAGAATGAAACTAGGCTAGTTTGTCCCCATGTACAAAAATTAATTCAAAATGGATCAAAGATCTAAACATAAAATTTGAAACTGTAAATTACTAGATGAAAACATAGGTACTAAACTTATAGACCCTGGTCTTAGAGAAGATTTTATGGATTTGACACCAAAAGCAAGGGAAATAAATGCAAAAGTAAATGAATGAGAGAACATCAAACTAAAAAGCTTCTTCACAGAAAAAAAATAAAACACCAACAAAACAAAAAGACAATCAACTGACTGGGAGAAGATATTTGCAAACAACAGCTTCATCAAGGGGTTAATATCCAAAATAAGTAAAGAACACATACAACTTAACACCAAACAAACAACAAATCCAATTAAAAAATGAATAGAGGATCTGAACAGACACGTCTCCTAAGAAGACATACGAATGGTCAACAGATACATACAAAGATGCTGAACTTTACTAGGTATTAAGGAAAAGCAAATCAAAACTACGAGATACCACCTCACACCTCTTAGAATGGTTATTATTAACAAGATATGTAATAACAAGTGTTGGAAAGGTTGTAGAGAAAAAGGAATCTTCATTTACTGCTGATGGGAACGTAACCTGGTATAGCCACTTTGGAAAGTAGTATGGAGCTTCCTCAAAAAATTAAAAACAGAGTACTGTATCAACCAGTAACCTCTCTTTTGGGCATGTACCCCAAACATTTATTTACAAAGATATATACACCCCTATATCCATTGCAGCATTATTTACAGTGGCCAAGACATGTAAACAACCTAAGTGGCCTTTGATAAATGATTTGATGAAGAAGATATGGTACATATATACAATGGAATACTACTCAGCCATAAGAAAAGATAAAATACTGCCATGTGGAAGAACATAAATAAATCAGACAGAGAGTATGCTAAGCAAAATAAGTCAGACAGAAAAAGCAAAAACCACATTATTTCATTCATATGTGGGATATAAAATTGAAACTCATAGACACAGAAAACACTACGGTGGTTACCAGAGGGAAAGTGGGTGGGAGGGTAGTAAAGGGCCAAGAGGTCCAAATATATGGTGACAGAAGATGATACAACTACAGACTGTGAGCACACAATGCAATGTACAGATCGTGTATCATTGTACACTTGAAACCTATGTAATCTTATTAACCAGTGTCATCCAATAAATAACAAAAATAAAATTATAAAAATAAACTAAATTTTTAAGAAACAGCTTATTTTACATTATGAATATTTACAAATACAATGTCATGATTCCTGAGATTTATTCCAAATTATTATGAGAAGGAAAATAGTTGGAGCATAGATCAAGCAAGACTAGCTATGAGTTGATCATTGTTGAAGCCAGGTGGTGAATATATAGATATTTATTTCACTAAATTATCTACTTTTACAATTATTAAAACACTTTTCCATAATTAAAAGTTTTTAAACAGTGAAAATTGATTTCTGTCTCAAAGTGCTACATGTTAAAAATTTTTTGGTTCAGTACAGAACTACATGGTATAGATCACTAAGTCAGAGAATGTTCAAGGGAATTGTCAAAGAGGGGATGAGAGTAGAAGCAAGATATTGAAGGATGGGTAGAGTTTGGATAGGCCGAGGCATTGAGAGGGCCTTTTAGGCAAGTGAACATAATAGGGAAAGGAAAAGAGGAAATATGTTCTTGAAAAATTAAAATACTAGTCACTAAGGGATGAATGGTGCAAATATCAAATTAGGGAGAGAG
Source organism: Pteronotus mesoamericanus (assembly GCF_021234165.1). Lineage (NCBI taxonomy): Eukaryota > Metazoa > Chordata > Mammalia > Chiroptera > Mormoopidae > Pteronotus > Pteronotus mesoamericanus. The sequence goes on along the minus strand of NW_026555078.1, from coordinate 26,569,981 downwards.
TTCTGAATTGTGAAAGTTCCAGAGCACTAAAAAGTTCAACTTCATATCTGCGTAGTAAGAAAAATGAACCCACTGACAGTTCTCCAAAAGAAGAATAATATGAAGGAATTTATTTGAAGTAAGATTAATCTGGTATAAGATGATGAAGAATAGATAGACTAGTAGGAAGTCGTATTAAACAGGGAACACACTGACAGTGACCAGAAGGGAGGGCGGAGGGAGATAACGGTGGAAGGAAGGGGACACGACTAGTCAAAGGACATGGATGAATGACCCATGGACATGGACAACGGTGTGGGAATTGACGGTGGGAGTCGGGGGTCGGATGAGTGGAGGAGGGCAAAGGGGGGAAAATTGGGACAACTGTAACAAAATAACAGTTTTTAAAATTATTTTTAAATATAAAAAAATAATAAAAAATAAAAAGGCTGTCGGTTGTTCAGACATAGTGCAATAAAGACCTAACTGGATGCAGTGGTTGTGAAGAAATAGATGGACAAGACAGAGCACTTGAATCAAGAGAAAAACGAGCAGTGGCTCTGCAGGGAAGCAAAGGGGTCTGCACAGCACCGGAGTGAAAAGAACACTGAAGTTAAGTGTGTAAATTAAAATTGTATTTATAGTAAGATAAGTTTGGCAAGAATCATGGAGTTAATCTTGAGATTTTAAAAGATGACATGTTCAGATATTTTTAAAGATATAACTCCATTTAATTTTTCCAAATCAATGTTTTAGAAGGCCCAATTCTCTTTCTCACTCCATTTTTCTTCAGCTAGAGAGTAGTATGTATACCATATTCTGAATATATACTATATATAGGCAGGTATTCTGAATAATACAGAAGTAAATGTGCAAAACAGGGCCAGACTACTAAAATATTCACTTTACTGTATAGACAGGAAAAAATTAATGTACATTAAAACACACACACAATAAGTCAATATGCATGACACCCCATTCTCTGCTCATTACATAATAATGAAAAATGTAAAGAACATCTCAACATCACTTAATGCATCAGTACATCTGAGTTTGTTAAGTTTGGGCATAAAAAGCAAGGAGCTGGTTAAAAAACTAGCATTAAAATATCCAAACGAATTTAGTTCAGTATTGAGAAAACTGAGTATATTTTATTATAATAGGGGGGAAGTATACTGTAATTCAGAGTCATAACAAACACAACCCTATCAGAGGATAAAGAGTAAGAGTGACAAGATGCCACCATGTGACAGCTATTATGCCGCCTGACCTGAAACATTAATACATTTTCTAAAGTTGCATAGAAAGCAGATTCTACCATTGTTTCTAGCACATCAACGTCACATTTTCAGTTTTCATTACCCATAATCCTACAGGCTCGGGTAAAATATCAAACTGAAGTTCATTAGTTAACATTTTAAAAGGACACATTTTAAGACGCTCCCCCAGGTGCCCTTTCAGCAATTTTGCTTCATTGCCAAGCAGCGGAAATATCACTAGCCCTGCAAACAACCAACACCACTATTATTATCAACAATAAAACCCACCCACGAACTAAACCAGTGCCAGCCAACCACTGAAATACTGACAGCACCACAGGCTGGTCTAACTGTGGAGACTCAGAAAGCAGCTGCGATTCCCCTCACTCAATACAGATGGTGAGAAATTAAGAGTGTTTTTGTTGATGCTCAGAAGAATGGATACTGATGGGTAAGCCAGTAAGAACTTCCACAGAGGTACCCAGTGATGGGGCAGTTAGTTTCAGATATTAGTTACAAACTGATCTTTTCATCTCCCACCTGCTTCTCTTCCTGCAGTTTCTTTCTCAGGTCATTGCATTACCATCTACCCAATGGTCCAAGCTAGAAACCTTCAAATTGGCTTTCTCTCTACACCTCTGATCCACCAATGTCTGGAAGTTTCAATGCCATCCCCTCCTCTCTGCTCCCACTGCTGCACTTTAGGTTCTCTCATTCCCCTCTAGGCTACCACTAAAGGTCTTCATCGGGCTTGAGTTTGAACATAATGAATTGCTAACATAGGGTTCTATCTTTAACAAATGATTAGAGGACACATTATAGACTTAATGCTAGAAGATATAGATACTAGAAATAAAATGTATTACAATAAATAAGATAGAATTAGTAAACACTAGAAATAAAATAAAATGATTCAATTAGAATCATTTTCATGTGGCACTTAAATTCAGATTCAATATCCATAGAGCTGAGAGATAAATTCTTTAATTAGATATTCTAAAGCATTCTAAGAATTGCTAAACTTTTTTCAGGGAAAAGGATACTGCAATACTTGAATGGCTGAAGTAGAATTTAAAGATTCCGTCCTCCCAGTGTTTAGAGGTTGGTCAGGGTGTGTTTCCCAGATTCTTCTCCCTGTATTCATTTGCAAATGTTGCAAATCTGAGTTCTCAAGAGATTCATTTTCAGGAAATTAATAGGTCATCTTTTATTTTAATTTTGGAGGTTGATACAGGCAGTGGGCTATGTCCTTTTTTGCCACAGAAACAAATTGTTTCTCCCCAAACCTGAACTCAATGTTTTGAGAAATTCAGTCAGATCTAGCCTGTGAGTGACAGCTTTAAAGGAGGCTGTATTGATTACACCATCCCTCTCCACCAAGGCCACTGTTACCAGCCTTGTCAGGGGGTAAGACTATTGCTATGTGACAAACTGTCACCTTGGAGACACAGCAAGAACTGCTTCATCCAGTGCCCTTTTCTTTAGTTTCTCACTTTGAAAACCACTTACACTTGAATGTATTATTTAACATGGTAAAAAAAATGTGTTGCTCTTGCAGGCATTCCGAGCTCAAACAGGCTTAAAAAGCTTTGGAAACCTTTCTAAACCTAAAGTAACCCTGTCCTTGTAAGGACAATACATGGCATTCACATCAGGATTATCAGCAGTGGACCTGGATGAGTAAAACAATTAAATGAACAGTGCTATAAAGTTTGGTGGCATGATCCCCCTACACTTGCCCAAGAAGCTTAAAAGGGCCTCCTATGTCATAAATCAATTATCTCCCCATCATGTTTGAAAAAGCACAAAATTGCTGTAGCTATAGACTCAAAGGTAGTTTTAAATCCTAGACACACAATAACTATGGCAAAGAGAATTGAAATCTCAATCAGCTTAAAGAACAAAGACTAAAATAAACTTGGCCAGATGTCCAATTTCCTGACAAATGAAATAAACTGACCCTGCTGATTGAATCAGAGATGGTGAATTCAATTAGGTCATTTAAACAAGACCCAAATAATTTATATATATTTTTTCAACACATCTTTTTAGCTATGGACTTGAAGTTCGGGTGGGACAAAAGAAAGGGGTCTGGTGATTCTGTGCTACATCAGCTTAGCTGAGCTTTTCCAGAATTTCGCTCTCTATATGATCTGGACTAGGGCTGACCACAACAGAAATTTGTTGGGGGAAATTGATTCCAGAAGTGAATCAGCAGTGTTTTTAGCTTAACAGGTCAGTTAATCTTGTTAGCTTCTGTCTGATCTCCTCCCTGCACATCTCCAATTCCTGGTCCAGGCACATTTTTAGTAACTGAAAGAAAGTGTCAGCTTTTGCTGCAGGTTACCCACCTCATCAAAGTTACTGGATTGGAGGTGGTGACAAATCAATTCAGTTTCCAGCTTATTCTTGTGGGTTCTGGTTTATCCTCTTGGATCCTAGTTTGTCCTTTTTTTCCCTGACTTCACACCATCTCTTCTTTCCCACTCTCTGCTCACTTCAGGCCCAGCACCAGAGGAAAAAGTAAAAGCCCCACATAAATTGTTTCACCAACACCCACACTTGTACAATGTCAAATCCCTCTAATAAACCCCTTATTTTATCTCATTCCTGACAGTATTGCCTCTCTGATCAAACCCTGAGCAACACAGCAGGTATGCCAGGCCCTCTGAGAGTAAATTGCTATACATTGTCCCATTAAAACCTCACAAAGCTTCATTGTTTAAAACATTAGAATAAAAATTTAGGGAAAGCTACATGTGTTTATATGGCACCAAATTCAAGCTTTAGGGTATTTTCTCTGTGTCACATAGCTTGATGAAGTCTCCTTCTCCTAATCAAAATACATTAAACATTGACTTTAGGAACGTCTGTGACAAGGTAAATAATTCAGAGCAAAGAATCAGGCTAGAATAAGACCAGAAGGAAATAGATTGATTAGACCTGGGAAGCAGATGACCAAGGTAGAATTAAGGCTCTAGAAATAAGCTCTGAATCCTTAGGTACCAAAGATTCTCAGTAAGCTTTCCCAGGAAGACAAACATAGCAAACATAACTCCCTCACAGCATAGAGGAAGTTAAGACTGGGACAAGTGATAAGCAAGAAAAGTACCATTAGACACTGAGTTCAGAGGTCAACCAAGGCAAAAGGGCTAGAATTTTGGAAACTGGGATATCAAACAATTTATGAGCTTATTTTCTGTAAGACAACCTTGGATGCAATACAATTCAAAAGACAGAGCAAAATGGACTAAGCAAACCAATAGTTGAGAACCAGATTTGGGGATTGAAGAAGCAGGAGAAATTTTCAGGGGGATGGATTCAGGAAATGGTCCTCTATGCTTCGAGGTCTGGGCTGTTTGGTTGAGACAAGAATCATTCTCCATGGAGCTTGATCTAAGCCCAGGAGGATCTTGAGGTTTAGGTACAAGTAGAAAGATTAGGATCCAGACACTCATGTGGACTCAAGCTCGAAGCCAGATGAGAGGCAAGCACCAGTGACTCAATGTTGAATTATAAAGCATTTTCCTTAAGATTCTGTCCCTCTTGCTGGAAGTCAGTTAGTCCCATCAGTGAGTCCAGAGATTGCTGCAGCTAGGAAAAACCAGGGAACCAGAGGGATGGCAAAGCTGTAGGATTAAAAAGCAAACTATATTAATGTGTGTATAAACCATAAATAAATTCTAAACCTCAAAATGGGCAATTATTAAGTGACTTACCTATTTTTTTTAGATATATGATTTATATGTGTAATGTTTGTTTAAAGCAGGGGCTTGAATAACGTCATTTTGTTCAACATTATTTTATGTTGATGAGATGCTATAGAAATTTAACTTTTGTTTATATCAATCAGCCTATGGTAAAACTAGTTTTTGTTATATTTAATTATGCCTGAAGTTGCAGAATCCAGCAACGTTAAGAGAGGACTTACTGTATAGAGGTGCATAACAAAGAGAGATCATGTACACCCATCCCTGTATATGTAGAGAAGCTATGTTGAGCCCATTTTCATGATCATTATATTTAGAAGAGTTGAGTATAGGGGTTTGGTGATTAACTGAAGTTCCTGAGTTCAAAGAACTATTTGTTTTTCCTAACTGAGGTAAAATAATTTACGTGAGTATGATTTTTCTCATCTGTAGTTACAGAGATCCGTTTCCTACATTAGGCTGTGTTTTTCCAGTTTCTTGAAAATTCATATTTTTGGCCATAAACATGTAAACAAACAAGCAAGTTGATTAAACTTGGCTTTGAGGTCTAATACTTCTGGCATTCACACTAGGAGATTTCAAAGTGTTTGGGTTTACTGATGTGGATCCTGTTGCCCCTCCCCCGCCCCCACTTCTATATATGTCTTTTCAGAGAAGTCTAAGAGGACTCTCACACAGCTGCCTGCTGTTTGTAGCCAGTAGGGAAATGTTTGAAAAACATGCAGTAATGACAGCTTTCTGGCTCTTGGATTATTAGATCCCTTGCTTAACAATAACAATTTCTATAAATACAGATCTTAGAGACTCAGCAAATAAAAACTCCCACTGCCAACACAGGATAAAGTTGCAAAGGAATCTACATCAGCAATATTGGCTTCGGCCCTATTTTACTAATGATTCATTTCAATATCCTCTGTCTTTCTGAATGATTATACCTTTATTCTCTCACTCTGTCCTAACCAGCAAGGAAGCCATTAACATGATAATCATGCGTGTTCCTTTCTTTAGATATTCTATTTTCTGTTCCCCTTCACTGGAGGTAACAACTTTAAAATGAATATTAGATCATTACACTTCCATCTATACATAATTCTAATGCACTTAATGTGGACCAGGAAAACCTGTCCTCTAGTTGAGCTAGGAGCAGAGAGAAAATTCTAGATGTCTTGATACTAAAGCTTGATGTATAGTAGAGAATTTGGCTAGGCAGATTTCCAGAGGGAATTTGGGGAGAAATCACATCATGGCCAGTATTATCCATTATCCTCAGGCTAGCTGTCAAATCAAACAGAACTCTAGTTCTCACAGGGAGTTTCAGAAAAAGAAAACATTTATAGCGAAATCTCTGATCTCATGAAGATCACTTACATTGCCATTTGAAAGAGATGTGTGTGGGCCTGCGAGGGGAGTGGGGGTGGGGGCGCAGAACAACTGGCTGCTCTGCACCAAAGAGTACTTACTTGGGCTCAAATACTTCCAGTTACATGGAAGGACATAGGAGATGCTAATACAAGCTACTGGGAATCCTCTACAAGCAGAGTGGGACCAAGGTCGATAGTGGAGAAGTCTGTCCCTGTGCAGCAATAAGAAAATAAGGGGATGCTTTGACTCTATGTAATGGAAAATAATAATAAAACCAACTGAGAATGAATCTACATTTATTAGCATCGTTAGTTGGCAATCCTTAATTAACCGTATCAATGATAAATACTCCTCTCAAAAAAATTTTTGTTCATCTAAGTTCTAGACAAATACTGCAGTTACTGTTGAGTTTTAATGACATCTATTAATATATATTATGTAATTATATATTCATGTTAATTTATTTACATTTGTGTTTACATTTTAAAACACTGAAAATATGAACAATAATATATAATGTTTTCTTTGGTAAGTGCAAATTTTATTTCATAGACAAAATATTTTACTGAATTTGAATTCCTTTAAATTTTGTTTTTCATGTTCATTGTTGATTGTTATGAGAGAAAAAGTCTAAAAATAATAATAATTTCTGATGATTACATTATTATTACCATAAATATTTTTGTCCTACAGAGAAAAAAGGTATTAAAAAATGATCTGCTCCATACATCAAATACCCTAATCACACCATTGCCTACAATAAGACATGTTCTTAGACTATGGTTTGCACAGCGTCAGGCACTCACTCCAGAGGAATAAAATTGAACTAGTTTGGCAAGAGCCCTCAGCGGAATAGATGTGATCACTTCGCATATACCATGGGTAAGTTATCACTCTGAATATTGAGCCTGTCTCAACTGATCAAAAATTTGATTTTTTTTCTTTTTGGTATAGGGGAGAGCCAAGAGCTCTTAAAGTAAAAATCTTTGCGTACTGCATTTCTTTTCTCTTTTTTTTATATATGTATGTATTTATTTATTGTTAAATATTTTATTATTTTTATATTACAGTTGTCCCCATTTTTCCCCTTTTGATCTCCTCCACCCAGCCCACCCCCCGCTCCCACAGTCAATCCCCACTCTGTTGTCCATGTCCATGGGTCATTCATACCTGTTCCTTAACTAGTCCCTTCCCCTTCTTTCCACCCTTATCCTCCCAACCCCCTTTCCCTCTGGTCACTGTTCTTTGTGTTCCTTGTTTCTGAAGAATATTAAGCTAAGTGAAATAAGCCAGGCAGTGAAAGACAAATACCCTGTGATCTCACCTATAAGAGGAACCTAATGAACAAAACAAACAAACAAGCCAAATAGACCAGAGGCATGCTTACTGCATTTCAGTGTAAGAAACAAACCAGACCTACACCACACTTAGAAGCCTGACCAACTTTCTGAACTGAGTGTAATTTGCACAGCTGCTTTGTGAAGACCATCCAGTGTGGTTCAAAACCCTCACCTGGACGCTGAATGAATGGTACCTAGGGATCCAAATGATTGATGCCATCTGTTATTTTAATCTCCATCCCTTTCATCTCCATCTCAGCTTGATGTCTTTTAACAGTTTCTAGTAGCAGAGTATGTACTTAATAACTAATAAGAACTAATATTTAAAAACTGCTTTCTTTTGCTAAAAACTAATTATCAGGCTTGAATAAGAATATAAAAATGTTGGGAATGCTTACCACACAAAGGACATATAAATTGAGTAAGTACAGGAGTTCAGGAGGTTTTTTGTTTGTTTTGGTTGTTGCTTTATTTAATGATAGGGAATCTGTAGATACAGCCACTATTGGTTCCTTGATTGATTACTAGAATAATCCAAAAGCAATTCAGTTTATATTTTACATGTGCATTTCTGTATAGGAGTGTGTGATACCCTAGGAAAAAGAAGTTTAAATGGAAGCTATAGTTAAGTAGAGCAGAATTTTCATTTACTTGTCTCCTTCTTTCACCTACTACACTTCTAGGTTCCATGCTTCCACACATGAGTACAGAGAAAGTACAGAGATGATAAAAGGTATCTTAGCAAGGGTCTTTCTTAGTTCCCTTCCAAGAGTCAGAAAGGATCTCCAGTCTTTGTTACTGACTTAATAGTCATAGAAAATGCCATCCTTAATCCCCATTTTTTAAATAATAGAACAAACCAATAGGAGGTAGAGAAGTATGTCACAGAGGTGAAATAGCATAGTCCTGGTGAATAATATGCCATGGAGATCATATTTACAGATATTAAAAACACAGCAAGAATGACATTTTCCACCCACGGTATAGCATATTTTTAAATCATCACTATTTTTAGAGTAATGTTTCTCTCTTGGTGACAATGGAAAGAATTTTACATATTAATCTACTTTTAGACCATATCTGGAAAAAGAATTTAACTAAAACTTTTTTCTGGTTTCAACCTTGTCATATTTAATCCCATGAGTAAAATTATGAAAAAAAATTTGAGTTTATTAAAATTTTTTCCCTTAGAAATGTTTTTTTCTTTTGTATTTTCTCACATTCATTTCTTCCAATCTCTTGACATTAAGCCAACTCAATACATGTATCTACTAAATTACATATAATTCCTTATACAATGCTAGTATCCAGTTAATAGTAATGGCATTCCCACACCAGAAGGGCACATGAGGAATTCATAGCTTATGATCCATTGCTTTCTTCTGAACAAGCTGACATAATCCTTTACTTGGCTCCTCCTGATAAGGGCAAGATGACTTAAGAGGAGCAGCCTAGCCAGAGACCCCTCCCAGGTTAACTGTTAATCATTGCTTATCTGTTCCTGTAGCCCGTTTTCACATCCCTTCCCCCGCCTGGGTAGCACATCAATCTCATCAATCTCCCACCTGAATGCTAATCCCTTCCCCGACCTGGGAAGCCCATCTGTTTCCCACCGGAATGCTAGGGCTTATAAACCCCTATCTAACCCCGATTCGGGGCTCAGAATTTGGAGACTGCCTCCTCTGAGCCCGCGCGTGTGAATAAAGGCTTACTCCATTCCCTGAATCGTGTCTTGAGTCTGGCTTTCCGTAACACTCCATCTTTCTCTCCTCCCACTGCCTCTCCTGGTCTTTAACCTCAAATATCCCCTGCCTGCTTCCTAATATATGCACATAAAATGAGATGCTTACTTTCAATGCCCTCTGGTATTTCACAGCTGCCTCTAATATTCTTCACTCTATCTTCTCCTTCTTGAAGTCTCCTTATTTTAGGTAGGTTTTACTACTAACTTGCCTAGATTGGATGCAAAAAGTTACTAATATAATTAGTATCCAAAGATATTTCATCTCAAAGCAGAGAGTACAAACCTGTCTAAATAACATTTATATTAAAAATGGAAAGTTTCTTTAAAGTAAGAAGTGATTCCAGATTATTCTTGCCACCTTATGTAACTTATTGAATACTGACAATATCCTTGAAGAGGAGATAAGAACAAATATCACCAGTAATTAGAAAGGTTGCATGAGGTGCTGAGGTTAGACTGCCTGGATCAAATTATGACTGTCACTGCACTAGCTGGACAAACTTGGACAAGTGAGTTATCTCTACGCCTCTGTTTTCTCACCTATAAAAGGAAAATATAGGGTTACTGTAAGCATTACATTAGTTAATATTCGTAAAGCTTCAGCATATGAGTACATACAAAGAATAGAATAGCACCAGGCATATGAGTACATACAAATTCTGCTTTGATACAGTGTGACCCTTACTCTCTCACAAGCACTAGGCTGATGAACAGCAAAGGGGAAATGACTACTTAAAGTAAAGATCATGGATGTTTTCACAGAGGAATGAACTTAGACCAATTGGAGAAAGAGAACATCAGTGCTAATAAGACCAATTATATTGTAATACTTTATATGAGACAGCTGGAGCCTGGATTAGAGTAATAACCATAGGATCAAGTTAGAAATAGCTTCAAGACATGGGGAAGAAAGAATCCAACTGATTGAATTGGTTAAGTGAGGAAGCAAGAAGAGTTAAAGGTAACAAGATATTGGCCTTAGCCTCTGAATATATCAGTATCACTTAAATGCACAGAGCACTGTGGGGTTTGGGGCTGGGTAATGGGATATTGGTAGATTTGTCAGAAGATAGCAGGATGATTACAATAGCTTGGAGTTTGAGAGCAGGAGTTCATCACTGGGAGGAGAATGACAAGATCAAGGCAGGGTTGAAGGCATGAGATCAAGTCCAGGACACAGGTTTAAAGAATGACAGAGTTGAAACAAGGAGGGTCCTGGTTTGGAAACAGGAACTGGGACACAAGGTCAAGGAAGAATATTAAGTGGCATCCATCTGTCTCTCAGGGCATTAGACTATAGCTTTCCAAATCTCTCTTACAAAAGCCAAGAATTATCCTGGATACTAGGGAGTCATCATTAAACTGTTAGAATTGAACTAAGGAAGAAAGAAGAATGAAGGATCCAGAAAAACAGGAGAAGTTTGCCACCCCAAAGTCCTGGAAAGGAATTGAGGGGCTTAAAGAGAAAGATGTTTCTATATATTTTGTTGGTCCAATGTACAGAGGTTTCAAGTGAAAATGAAGAGAAATGGATAAAATTATTGATCATACATTCTAAAATGATTACTTTGAGGCATGCAAAGGTCAACAAAGAAAGTAGTGCCTGAAAATTCACAGAAAAAAAAATATCTGGGAAAGGGTTGAGAAGATATTCAGGTGTTTCTGTATGGATGCACAGTGGTTTGGCTAAATTGAACGGATCTTTCAGCTTAAGAAGAAATATTATAGTTGATATATATTTTCAAGATGTAGCAACAAATATACGTGCAATACTACATATATATGTGGAATATATTATATATACACATATGTGTATATATAATGTAAATATATGTATGGAAAACTACTGCTTGGTGAAAATAAACATAAGTTTTGCTTTGCTTGGTTTGACGTGGTTTAGTTTAGTTTTCAAGAGGGATATAAAAGATGTTCTCTATAAGAAGGCATACACTTCTGCATATTGATGTGAATATCTATGTGGAAACTAAGTCTTTGGCTAAGGATAGAAGGAGAGAGGGAGCATAAAGAAAAGGAGGAGCTCCTGGGAGAACCAAAGACATACTTTGCTTAACAAACAGTTGTTTCTGAGCTCAGGTCTGGTCAAGAGGTTGCACAAGCAGTGAACTGAGCAGACAGAGCTGGGGCATGTCCTTACTTTTTGGCCTTGAGTAAGCCTGCAAGAATTGTGATGGGAACAATTGTGTTATCAATAATGCCTGCATCTCCAGGTTTCCTCCTGGCCCCACTGCTCATTAAGATGAAAGGAATATTTAGCCACAGACTGTTTTGGTTACAACCTGGCTTCTTCAGCGTAAATATTGAGAAGACAGATTCTGAAGACCAGTTATCAGAAACTTAACCACAAAAGTGTGTATGTAATTTATATGATGTAAAATTATAGTGGAGAATGGTTTCAACCACAAATCCAAGATCAATGGTGCATGAGTCCAGTATGGTAAGGCCTGCCACTGGATATTGATCCTCTGAGCCACAGCCTCACACAGATGGTGATCACTATCAGTCACGCCTGCAAAGAAAGGACTGCAGGACTTCTCTTCTGCTTTCAACATATAGCAAGACACTGTCAATGAGGATAATTCCATATCTGTAGCTCTGTGGTTCAGCCTTAAACTATTTGTAGGTAAATAATAAGAATTATGAAGTCACACTTAAAAAATGGAGTCTAGTGTGTTATCTACTTATAAATGTTTTCAGCAGTGAATTTCAATCAAGATAGTTGTTTGAAAATAAAAGAATGTTTAATGCTTAAGATACTTCTACAATTTTGATAGGACATTCCCCAAGTAGGTCACATTTCTAAAGTGCATATATGTGTATGTTTGTAGCACTCTTACAATTTTTGAATATTAATCAGATGAAAATATAAAATAATCACTGAAATAATGTAAAGTCTTTTAATAAACTATATGAACCTTCTACCAAAATAAATAAACAGACAGAAACACAAATTTATGTCTTTTAAAAAACCATAGGTATATTTCTCCAGGGTTTTAGAAAGTGTGTTTACCCAGATTCCACCTGTCTCATAAACACAGTGAGAGAGAAATCCTTTGTTTCCTTGCATGTCCCACTGCACCCAGCAATGCCTACACAGAGTAAAGAACCAATAAACTTTTATTGGTTCATGAACAAAAAATAACTGTGGAAACACTGAACACTGAAACACAGAACAGTGCTAGATTACCATCTACCTTTTATTGAAAATAAAGATTTAACTTACAAATATAAAAACTTCAAAAGATTACCACAAGCCTCCATTTGTAAATACAATAATATTGGAGTCTTTCATTTAAACGATGTTTTGAATCATTAAACAAACCCAAATCTGCGGGTACATCCAGGTTCACTGGTAAAATGCTTTCCTAAAAGTCTTGAAAAAAGGCTCTCATTATAAAATAATCTCACACAGTCACCTTTTCATAACATACAAAAACAACTAAACCAATCTCAAATATGTCACTCTCCGTTCTACTATCATCTAATGCTACTTAACTTTATTCTTCTTCTTCCCTTCAATACCAATTTTAAAACAAGAAGTATAAATTGTCTTGCTTCTGCTTTCTCACTTTCACCCTACCTCCTTACCCACTGTAGTCTGAGTTTTGCCATTACTCCTCCACCAAGTCAGGTACCTCAGATGTTCTACTTTCCAGACTATTAGCATTTCCTCTGTCTTCAGTTATGACCCTAGACACCCACTTGCTATCGGGGAACTCTGCCCGCGGACTCCAGGCCATTGCACTCCCTTCGTTGTCTTTCTTTCTCTGTCTTTGCCAGCTCCTCATTTTCTTCTTGACCCCTACAATCACTATGAGAATAACTAATACATAATGATGATGATCATTATAATAATGACTAACACAAATTATTTATCTCTAACTTAGGGACTGGTATTCAATCATTTTATCTTCATAACAACTCAATGAGACAGGTGCTATTGTCATACTCATGATAAAACTGAGACACAATGAGGTTAATTAACCTGTCCATGTTGACACCATTACTAATTGGCCAATCAGGATTTAAACCCACAGAGTTTGGCGCAATAAATATCTGCAAACCTGGCCTGAATTATTGCTTCCAGCACCTTTCAGATAATTTCACTTGTGTGTTTTACAATCCAGTGGGTCAAGGAATAATTTTTATATTAAATAATTTGTATACTTTTTGACATGTTTCCCCCTGACTTTGATTTAATAATAATGCCATTAGTTCAGTCACAAAGTCCAAAATCTTTGACTCCAAAGACCATCTTATCCAAGTCCTAGTCACCCCTCATCTGCACTTTCCTGTTAAGGTAATTGTAAACAGTTTATTTGCCTCCATTTTTCATTGTCTCCACTGTACACACTATTGTGAAATTCATTATCCTATGATATATTTAATCATGTGACTTTCTTGTTTGCACCAGTAATGGCCCACCATTTTCTTAATGCAGAACACATTTGTTATTTAGTAAGACATGTAAGGACCTCTTTATTCTAGCCTCCCTAAGCTTTATGTCCTCTGCTCTAATATATGGATGGTCTGATCAAACCACTTCCCCAAATTCACACTATCATTTCCCATATCTATACCTTTGTTTATGCTGTATCATCTATTCGCTTCTCTTCCCCAATGCTACCTTTTGACCTCAAAGCCACTGAAATACTATTTTAACCTATTCATCCAATTTCAGGGCCACTTTCTTTTCCCTAAAACTCCAAATATACTTTATAGCTCCTTGATAGCACTTACCTTATTATGCTTATTATGCTCCCCAATAAAAGTGGTGAAGGTATCTTATTATTGTAGCCCTAGCAGAATAAAGCTCATTAATTCACAAAAATAATGGCTTTTGAATAAATAATTTTGAGAATGAAGGATAGATTTAAGTGGACATTGGCAAAAGTTTTATCTGTAGACTAATAGCTAATTTAGTGGCGACTTTCTTTAGCACAGCTCTGTAAATTAATTAGCTGTGTGTCTTTATACACTGAGAAAAAATATGGTTTTACCAAATCTTTCCCTACATGAAGCATTCAGTTATTTTACACAATATTTTATGTGAATTATTAAATGCAAAGCATCAACATAAACATCTTACTAGAAATTTGTGTTGGAAGTCATCTCTCCAAATCCATTGCTCTGTTTCTGTTTAGCAAAAGTAACCCAGTCTGCTTACCCAGCCAGAGCGCCACCTGGCCAAAACTCATGTTCTAGTCATTCTTGCAGCTAAGTAACTTATGGAACTAAGTTTTGACCAATGAGATGTGATCCGAAGTGTTACGTAGTATTTCTATTTGGTCACCTTAAAAAGTCGGGGCACTCTTCTTCCCACCCCTCCCACCTCCCCACCCCCACCCCCTTCCCCCTAGATCTGCTGCTTTTAATGTAGATGACAGGAAGGGGGCTCCAGTAACCACCTTTACAAATGAAAGTCCTACCTTGGAATAGTACATCAGGAAACTGAAACATGATTCCCTCAAGGCTCTAGAATAGTCCTATTACTATTTTGGATAAGAGGAATTGTTACCCGATATTGGACTCGTTGGGAGTGGAAGCCAGATACTCTTACCGAAAAAATGCCCCTCTCCCCCAGGGTCCCTCTGTTCTAGGTTCTTTGCCCCCCTGTGCTTAAAAATTATGGCTCTCAATGGCAGAGTTTGATGAAAAGGAAAGGAATTATTTATTCAAAAGTAATACAGGTTTTGAATAATGGCTAAATGTCACTGTTAAAATCTCAAACTCCCTTTAAAACACCCACCAACACACACAATGCTGCTTTTCCCCCTCTTTGCCCAGTCAGGCCAGTCAGGGATACCGTCACTAAGAAAAAGAACAAAAGTCCGGAGCTGGGCTAAGCAGGCCTCTCATGGTTTCCAGCACCATCAGCTGTGTCGCTGTGCTCTCCAGTTCTTAATCCAAAACCACGTGGCACCTTTTCACGGCCCACTAGCAGGAGTCCTTTCACCCCTTTTCTTCCCGCATGGTGTTTGCACTATGTCCCATCCCCCGCCCCGTGTGGAGCAAACCATCTCCGAGCTCTGATGCACACACGCTGAAACTCGGGGAGCTGGAGCAGCTTTGCATGGCTGCTCGATCTTGCTTTCCTGCTTCCTAAGCCACATGGTCAAGGAAGCCCCCACTCCACTCCCAAAACCACGTGGTCAAAAGCATCTAGTATGGCTACTGTACCCAGGTTTAAATCCTGGTGCAAATTTTCCCCGTGACCCCATTTCTGACTCCCTTGGCAACAGTGGGAGCGAGACTAGGAGAACTCCCTCCCAGTTACATCCACGGTTAAAGTTCTGTAGATCTTCCTGGTTGGCCTTGTTGATATGCAAAATAACCATCTTTGCATATGAGGTATAAAGCTATCCTGCTGTTATTGACATGCAAAGTGACTCTCAAAGGCCCTGCTCCACGTTGTCCATCCCCCATGGCAGCCCGCCTTGTGGGGGTCAAATGGAAGAATATCCTGTATTTTTCTTAGACATCCTTAGTTCCGGACCCTGTTATAGATCCCTCCTTTGGGGGAGCCTGCCTGCATTCCATTACACAAACAAGATACAGGGAGGTGAGAAAACTTGCCTAAGATTATAACCTACTCAGTGATAGAGCAAGGCTGGAATCCAGCAAAGCTTACTCCAGGAGAGAAGTTCTTAGCCACTACGCTCTATAGTCTCTTCAAGTTGTTGCTGCAATTTATCATATAGTGTACATGATATTCTAATTGATAGCATGGTTGATCATATAAAACATAAGTCCTCTCAGAATATTAGAATTTTTAGCAAGGTAAAATGGAGTCATATCTGTGGTCAGAAAAAGCATTCTTAACATGACATAGAGAAGGAAGGGAAAAACACTAGAATTTGAGTCCGGTCAAGCTGCTATAATAAAGACAATTTGTAATTATTCAAGAAGTTTGATTATTAAAAATATTTTAGAGCACAAAATACTGATTTGTCACTTCATATCTCTATTTATAAATGAGGATTATAAACATTTCAAGATAAAATTTTATGTGTTGGTTATTTTGAAGATGATTACCAATAAACACATAGCTACAAAATATTATAGGAGTATACATTTGAATTTAACATGAAGAAAGAGTTTTCATTTATCTTGAAGCTATTTGGAAAAGACAAACAGAAAAACCAGAGGGTTTTTTTCACAATAATGGTATTTTCACATAAGATAAAATAATATGCCTAATGCAGGTTACCATCACATACTTAACAGTATTTTCATGTTGAACATATGCTTTCAACTATATTTGGCTTACTAGCACTCCAAAATTCACCTCTAGGAAGAATAACATATAACTTCAAAGTCTATTCATGTTTTGGATGTCATCATATCTTACTCATCATAAATTACCTTTCAGTCTACTAGTACTGAAACAGAAAAATTTGGAGCCTCTTTAGTTAATTTACTCAGGATAAAAATAAACTTTTTAATATTTTCAGAGATATGACTGTAATAAAACAGGGGGCTTTTATCCAAATATTATAACTAAAGCTCACCTGTGTTCATTGTATCAAATTCTTTTTTGTAATTCTAACTACGAAAGTCGAAAATGCTCTTGTAAAACTTGTTGTCATGACAACAAAATCCCCTAAGAAATGAGGCAAGTCTGCATGTAAAGAAGTATTCAAGACATTATTTAACAGGAAGATGTTTCAACCACCAATTGCAACCTTGTATTCCAACTTCTCTACTTGCAATTTTTTTTTAACATTTAACCTACAAATTTCCACCTCTTACATAGCTCTTTAATAAATATGCTAAAGGTAGCCCTTATTTCTGGGTTTCTTGTAGCAACTGTTATTTGCAATTAGTGAAAAAAGAGGGTTACTAAAATTTTTCAATATTTAGAAGTTACTGAGGAATATTTTAGTTGGTCACTAATCCATGATTTGGTCTGAAGAATCTTCTTTCAACATCCTCTAAAAGATTTTTCTAAAAAGGAAAGTCTCGACAACTCTGGGCAATGAGAATTTATAAGAATGCATAGACTTATTGTTGAACAAAGATAAGAAAATAAAAGGTGAAAAGCTAAAAAACAATTTAAAATAATAAAGCACAATTGCTTAGGTTTTAAAAAACAAAAACTTCAAATCCAGTACCAAAAAAACCCCCCACCTTTCTGCTATTTAACTTTCTTAAAAATCTTAGAATGTAGACTTCATAATAAGGATAAAATTCTAATAAATTTCAGAAGGTGAGATATGGGTGATACCTTCTAATTTGAGGAAAAGGTAAGAAAAAGAAACTATGAGAAGCTTTGGTTTGTAGATTTTGCATCTAACGTGTAATACTACTTTCTTAATTTCCTTTTAAATGAGTCTGGCATTTAAGGCCTTGCTCATCGTGACTGTGAAACATCTGTCCTGTCTCTTCCTCCACTTGTATCGGGAGTATAATACAATAGTTTGATAACCTTTGTGTTTGCCAAGTTATACTCCTCATTGTTCCCTGAAGATGGCGTTAACCTCCAGTGCCTGTTTTCGTTCCTCTTCAACTGTTTTAGCAAGTGCAATGAGGCAAGAAAAGAAATAAATAAAGGAAGAGGCAAAACTGTCCCCACTTACCGATGGTATAGTAGTCTACACAGAAAATCCCAAAAATGCATAAAATCATTCCTAGAACCAATAAGTTCAGCAAGGTCACAGAATACAAGGTAAAAATAACAAAAAACATATTTTCACATAATGACAGTACATTTGTGGAAACCAAATTAAGAATATACTACAACTTATAATAAAAAATATTAATTGACAGTATATACATATTTCCAATAAAACTTATGTAAAACTTGCATGCTGAATGTAAAATGCTAACTAAAGATATCAAAAAATCTCTAATAAATGGACAGATATACTGTAGTCATGGAATGGGAGACTCAACATAGCTGCATTTTTCAGCCTTTTTCATCTCATGGCACATATAAATTAAATACTAAAATTCTGTGGCACACAAAAAAACTGTATTATATTTTTTGCCAATCTGACAAAAAGGGTATAATTTTTATTCATTCACACCAGATGGCTATTGTTATGTTAGCTGTCATCATTTCTTAATTTGACAATCTTAGAAAAAAGAGGTCAATGCTCCTGACTAAACAGTTAGGTATCACATGTTTTAAAAATTCTTACAGCATGCATACCAGTGTGCCATGCACACTAGTTGAAAATCACCACAACATAGAAAAACTTCCCCCCAAATTTATATACAGGTTGAATGCAATTTCCATCAAAATCTCAATGAGATTTTATATAAATATAGACAAGATTATTCTAAAATTTGTGTGTGAAGGCAAAGGAACTAGAATAGCTAAGAATAATTTTGAAAAATAAGAATAAATTGGAAGGTATCACTTTACCCAATTTCAAGACTCATTATATAGCTTCAGTGATCAACATCATATGATATTAGAAGAGCAACAGACACATACAAATGGGATAGATTAGTATGGCAGCTGATTTTTTACAAGATGCAAATACAATTCAATGGGGGAAGGATAAACTTTCCACAAATGGTTCTGGAATAATTGCATACCTACAGGCAAAAAAGTAAATCTAAATTTCAAACCTTTCATGAAAACTAAGTCATAGAACCATAGATTTAAGTATAAAACACAAAAATCTAAAACTTGTGGAAGACAGAAGAAAATCTTCAGAGCCTGTAACTCCCTGAGAAGTTCTCAGACATGATTCCAAAAACATTATAAAAAAAGTCTATAAATTGAATTTAATCACAATTAAATACTTTTGCTTTATAAAAGATTCTGTTGAGGGGGTGAAAAGACATATTTTGGGGTTGAGAAAAAATATTTGCAAACCTCACATCCAACAAAGGACTCATATTTAAAACATACAATTAATTCTCAGAACTCAACATTAGAAAAACAATTCAGTATAAAAAATGACAAATACATGAAAAGACATTATGCTGAAAAGAATATACTGGTGACAAATAAGCTCGTGAAAAGATGTTCAATATCACTAGCCATTAGGGAAATGCAAATTTAAGCCACTAGGAGATATCATTAGGCACCAATTAGAACAGTTCAGGTAAAAAATAGTGACATTATTAAATGCTGTCAAGAATGTGAAGACACCCCAATCTCTCATAAATGGCTAATAGGAATGTAAAATGCTATAGTTAGCCTTGGCTGGGTGGCCCAGTTGGTTGGAGCATCGTTCCCTACACCAAAAGGTTGCAGGTTCAATTCTTTTTTTTTTTAAATTAATTAATTTATTTTTTCAAATACATTTGTCTCTGGCCACCCCCCACCACTTTCCCTTGTCCCCTCCCTCAACTCTTCCCCTTTGGTTTTGTCCATGAGTCCTTGCTATGTGTTCCTTGACTTTCCCCTTCCCTTCCTTTTCCCCACCCCACCTCCCTCCTTCCCTCTTGTCTCTGTTGGTTTCTTTTCCTTTCAGTGTTGCTGGTCTTATTTTCCTTGCATCTTTGTATTGTTGGTTAGGTTCCACTTAAAGGTGAGATCATATGGTATTTATCTTTCGCCCCCTGGCTTATTTCGCTTACCATAATGCTCTCGAGTTCCATCCATGCTGTCGCAAAGTTTAGTAGTTCTTTTTTTCTCTCTGCTGTGTAGTATTCCATTGTGTAAATGGATGCCTTTTATTATTGGATGCCATGATTTTTTAATCCAATCACCTACTGATGGGCATTTAGGTTGCTTCCAACACTTGGCTATTGTAAATTGTGCTGCTATGAACATTGGGGTGCATAGGTTCTTTTGAATTGGCGTTTTGGGATTCTTAGGGTATAGTCCCAGCAGGGGAATCACTGGATCAAAAGGCAGTTCCATTTTCAGCTTTTTGAGGAAATTCCACGCTGCTTTCCACAGTGGCTGCACCAGTCTGCATTCCCACCAACAGTGGACTAGGGTTCCCTTTTCTCCACAGCCTCGCCAGCACCTGTTGTTTGTTGATCTGTTAATGATGGCCATTCTGACCGGTGTGAGGTGGTATCTCATGGTGGTTTTGATCTGCATTTCTCTGATGGCTAGTGATGCTGAGCATCCTTTCAAATGTCTCTTGGCCCTCTGTATCTCCTCCTTGGAAAAGCGTCTGCCCAGGTCCTTTGCCCATTTTTTGATTGGATCGTTTGTCTTCTTGGAGTGGAGTTGAGTGAGTTCTTTATCTATCTTGGAGATCAACCCTCTATCTGATGTATCATTAGCAAATATATTTTCCAATAGAGTTGGCTCCCTTTTCATTTTGTTGATGTTTTCTTTTGCCGTGCAGAAGCTTCTTATTTTCATGAGGTCCCACTTGTTTATTCTTTCCTTTATGTCCCTTGCTTTAGGAGCCATATGAGTGAAAAAATTGCTGCATGGGATATCTGAGAGTTTCCTGCCAATGTTCTCCTCGAGGACTTTTATGGTGTTGTTACTTATATTTAAGTCTTTTATCCATCTTGAGTTTATTTTTGTGTATGGTGTCAGCTGATGATCCAATTTCAATTTTTTACATGTAACCACCCAGCTCTCCCAACATCATTTGTTGAAGAGGCTATTATTGCTCCATTTTATGCTTCTGCCCCCTTTGTCAAATATTAGAAGTCCATATAGACCTGGGCTTATTTCTGGGCTTTCTATTCTGTTCCACTGGTCTATGGGTCTGTTCTTGTGCCAGTATCAGATTGTTTTGAGTATAGCGGCTTTGTAGTAGAGTTTGATGTCCGGTATTGTGATCCCTCCTACTTTGCTTTTCTTTCTCAAAATTGCTGAGGCTATTCGGGGTCGTTTATGGTTCCATATAAATTTTTGAAATGTCTGTTCTATTTCTGTGAAATATGTCATTGGTATCTTAATAAGGATTGCGTTGAATCTATAAATTGCTTTGGGTAGTATGGACATTTTGATGATATTAATTCTTCCAATCCATGAGCACGGTATATGCTTCCATTTATTTGTGTCTTCCTTAATTTCTTTCTTCAATATTGTATAGTTTTCTGTGTACAGGTCTTTTACCTCTTTGGTTAAATTTATTCCTAGGTATTTTATTTTTCTTCTTGCTATATCGAATGGTTTTTTTTTTTTTTTCTGATTTCTTCTTCTATTTCATTGCTGGTGTACAAAAATGCCTTTGATTTCTGAATGTTGACTTTGTATCCTGCTGTTTTGCCAAATTCATTTATTAGGTTGAGGAGTTTTTTGGTAGAGTCTACAGGGTTTTCTATGTACACTATCATGTCATCTGCAAACAATGATAGCTTTACTTCCTCCTTTCTTATTTGGATGCCTTTTATTTCTTTTTCTTGTCTGACCGCTGTGGCTAGGACTTCCAATATGATGTTGAAAAGAAGCGGTGAAAGCGGACATCCTTGTCATGTTCCCGACCTTAGTGGGAAAGCTTTTAGTTTTTGCCCGTTGAGTATGATGTTGGCTGTAGGTTTTTCATATATAGCCTTTATTACGTTGAGGAATGGCCCATTTATTCCCATTTTGCTGAGTGTTTTGATCATAAATGGGTGCTGTACTTTATCGAATGCTTTTTCTGCGTCTATCGAGATGATCATGTGTTTTTTGTCTTTTCTTTTATTTATGTGATGTATTACGTTTATTGACTTGCGTATATTGAACCATCCCTGCATCCCTGGGATGAATCCCACTTGATCATGGTGGATAATCTTTCAAATGTATTGCTGGATGCGGTTTGCCAATATTTTGTTGTGGATTTTAGCATCTATGTTCATCAGCAAAATTGGCCTGTAGGTTTCTTTCTTTGTAGGGTCTTTATCTGGTTTTGGGATGCAGGTTCAATTCTTGATTAGTGCACGTACCTAGGTGTGGGTTCAATCTCTGGTTGGGGTGTGTATGAGAGGAAACCAATCAAGGCTTCTCTTTCACATTGATGCCTCTCTCCTCTCTTTTTCTCCCTTCCTCTCTCTTTAAAATCAATAAACACATTCTTGGGTGAGGATTAAAAAAAAATTAAGTAAAATAAAATTATATAGTCTCTCTAAAAAAGCATTTTGGCAATCTCTTAAAATATTAAACATATACTTACCATGTGACTCAGCAATTGGAACTCCTAAACATTTATCTCAGATAAATGAAACAAATAATGTTCCCACAGAAGTATCTAAACTGTTGTTCATGGGAGTCTAATTTGTATAATAACCTAAAACTGGAAACAGCTAAAACGCCCCTAGATGATGAAACAAGTATGCTACACTCATGCTGTGAAACCCTATACAGAAAATAAAAGGAGATAAGCTATTAATACACACAACGACTTGGCTGGATCTCCAGGGCACTATGCTGAATGAAAAATGTCAATCCCATTAGGTTCTATACTGTATGATTTTATTCACAAAACATTTTGAAAGGACAAAATTACAGGATGAAAAGCCAATCAGAGGTGGCCAGGGACTGGGGATGGTATAGGAAGGCAGGGAGGCGGGTATGACTCTAGGCAGCAGCACAAGGAAAACCTTTGGGATGAAAAAATTCTGTCTGTGTTTTGATTGCAGTGGTGGTAACATGAAACGACTCATGAGATTAGATGACTGAGAACTATAAACATATTGTGACAATGTCAAATTCCTACTTTTAATATTACACTATAATTAAGTAAGATGTAATCTTTGGAGGAAACTGGATGTGGGATACGCAGGACCTCTCTGTACTACATAACTAACAGCAGACATATAATTTATTTCAAAATAAAAAGTTTAATTTAAAAATAGTAAATAATGATTTAATTTTAAAAGATTCAATAATAATTGTTGGGACATACTGTTAAGAATTTAATGTGCAGTTTTAATTGAAAAGGAGTCAACAAACCTGTGCAGCTCTATTCTTGAAAGAGTCATACTAAATGTTGGGTAATTTCATTTACTAAAAGACAATAAAGATAGGGGGTATTCTGCATAATACTTGTGCAACCAGAGTAGCACCACACTCCCAAAAGTCAGAAAATAAATTAGTAAATCTTTATTTCTATAGGCCATACATTTTTAATCTAATTTCTACCCACTAAAATATGGTTTGTATATGCTTCATCTTAAACCAACTATTAATAGACTCTGGGGGAAAAAAGAAAACTTAGGTAATACAGTAAATTAATACACTTAAGTTTAGAAAAATTAATGTGACAGGTCTTGAGATTGGATATGTCATGCTAACATCCTTCAGCTCTGGGACAGGGTGCACTAGGACAATTAGCCACACCACTGGGACTCAAGAGCAATACCTTAAGTCCTGCTTTCCTGCTCACAGTTCTCCATTCCTGGGACTACACACTGGGTCCTAGCCCTGATGGTCCTGTTTAGAACTTTCAGGATGATCCTTTCTACAATCAGCATTTTCTCTGCTCTCTACCCCATTCCTTCCACTTGTTTCAATACCTTATATTATTTGTTTACTTCTGTGCTTCCTACCTTGAATTCTAGGTTCCTTTGATGGCAAGCTCTCTCCGATTTACCTCTATACCTCTCACTTTCTAGGCATAGTAGTTTTATAGAGAAAAATCTAGTGCATGTTTGTAAAATAAAATCCACTTGAATAATTACAGGAAAATTGTAAGGGCACAGTAATATATTGGTGATTATGAATATTCTATAATATTATTAGCACCATACCAGAATATGCAATGCTGGTTTCTTCATTTTAACCATACTACACCAAAAGGAACAAATTTAAAGAAACCTGAAAATACTAAGCTAGAAGATAGTCTCTCTGGGAGTAAGCCAGCAAGACACTCAGATATTCATTCATTCAACATTTCACAATGTTAACATTAAACGATGTTAAGATAACATACGATGTTTGTTTAGTCAGCAAATAATTAGAGAATATATTTTATATGCATGGCTCTCCTTCAAGTTCTGGAGAAACACAGGTGTCCAGGAAATGTGGTCTTAGCCCATGCAGAATCAGGTCACAGACTCAGCCCATTGAGAAGAGGATTTATTTTTGTAAATTAGTGGGAGCCTAGTCTGCACTTTATGAGCACAGAACAAATATATTTAGAAGCAGCACAGCCTGGAGTCCCAGGATTGTGAAGCACTTTTCAATAGGTATCTTCTTTCAAAGCTTCACTGTGGCTTGAGATGTGGCAGGGAAAGGGAGCCAAAAGGCTTGGTCTGGAGCAACACAACCTCCCCTCTAAATGCAGACTTGTTCTGCTCTGAATTGTTCAAGCTCTTTTTCATTAGGGTATTCTGGGAAAATGAACCACAGTTAACAAGTCAAAAGAAAAAAATCTTTTCCTCATAATATTTCAGGAATGAGATTGCAATGCAAACCAGGAAAGGTATATTCTATACAATCACATTTCTTAAGCTTGTGAACCAAACTATGACTATTCTAAACAGAACATTGTTATATAACATGTCATATGGTCATATCACTTGGTTTACAGAGAAAAGAATCTTTATGTTAGTTTAACTAAGAAACAAATAAACAAGCTAACAAAAACACACCAATACAAAGTACAAGCTTCCAAGCATGAATTCTACAACCTTAAAGGTGGCATAAACAGCAGCAAATACAATGGTTAGTGGCAGGCACCTCTAAATAGCTTAAGTGGGTTCCTTGGAATTTTCAAACATATTAAGCACTAATGTGGCTTTTTAACTTCAAGTTAATACCTTCCACAAGTGCTAGTGTCTCTTGCTTCCATCTCTTACCTATCTGTATCAATTCACTAAAATATTTGAAAAGGATATACTCTTATAGCTCGTAAATCAATTGTCATATGGAACTGGAAATTAGCACCAAGAGGCAAAGGTGAAGCAAGAGATTTGAGTGTTTTCTTAATGCAATATATTCAAATGGATATTTCACCAAAGAAAATATAGGAAGGCCACACTTAGTTTAGCTTCGTTAGTCATCAGAGAAATGTACATTTTAAACCACAAAGAGATACCATTATAGACATACTAGAATAGCTAAAATAAAAAAGACTGATACTACTAGGTGTTGGCAAGGATGTGGAGAAATTGGAGCCATCATATATATTTCTGGTGAGGATGTGAAATGAATAGATAACTTTAAAAAAGTTTGGTATTTTCTTTAAAAATTAAATATACAGCTACCATATGAACCAGAATTCTACTCCTAAACATCTACTCACAACAAAAAGAAAAATATTATGTCCATACAAAGATTTGTGTGAAATGTTTAAAGAAGCATTAATCATAACAACCAAAAAATGAAAACAATGTAAATGTCTATAAACTAGTGAAAAATGGGATATAACTGTGCATTGAAGTACTATTCGGCAATAAAAACAATGTACTGACACATGCAACAACATGGATTGACCTCAAAAACATTTTGTCAGTGAAACAAGTTAGACACAAACACCTACGTATTGTATAATTCTATTTATATAAAATTTCTAGTAAAGGAAAATCTATAGAAACAGCCGGTCAATGATTGCCCGAGGCTTAGGTTGGTAGGGAAGATTGACCATAAATAGACACAAAGAACATTTTCAAGATGATGGAAGTGTTTTAAATCTGGATCGTGGTAGTGATTATACAGCTATATTAATTCACTAAAATCATTGAACTGTAACATAATAAGTGAATTTTATGCACTTAAATTACACTTCCAAAAAAAGTTATTTGTAAAGAGGCAATAAAGCTTTTCCAATGATAGGTTCTTCAATAGGTCTGCACCTGGCAGCAATGTTCCAGCAGCAGAATAAACTAATTTGTAAACAAATTGTGAATTACTGGAAGGGCTAAGGGAGACAAACTTGCCAGAGTCAAGAATATTTCTAGGAATCACCTCATTCCCACAGGCATGAGAGTGTTGGCTACCTAGTTAAGATCATATATTAAGCTTCTCCCACTCACTCATGGGTGATGGGGGGGGGTGTGTGTGTGTGTGTGTGTGTGTGTGTGTGTGTGTGTGTGTGTGTGTGTGTGGTCAGTATGTAGGAGCCATCACTTCGGTCGGAATTGCAATAATTATAGTAATGGAAGCATGAATGTGGGCAGGGCTCTCAACGATCTTTTTCGCTGACGTACATAGGTAAGGTCATTTTTCTACCTTTAAGCCCAGATTCTTCTTCCAAAGAGTGTTTAATGAGTCCGTCACAGCTGAGTACAATTTAAAGGACGAAGAAGGTCAAGGATTCCAACATAATTAAGACATAGCACCTTTCTTTTACAGTTATTGTAATGAGTCCAGAGAAGACATTTTTGCTAACATTTATTCTATCCTCTAAAATTTAAGCTAATATCCTGGGTACTATTTTTAAAAAGGCTAACATATTACTTGAGAGCTAGTTAAAAGTCATTTGAAGGGTGAGAAATTCTTCCACAGTAAAATTATTAATTCATAAAATTTTCTTTAATTTTACAAATTTTGACTGGAAAAGGCTATTATAAACATCCAATATATGGAAACTTAAAAATTAAAGAAAAGATGTAGCTATTCTGCAAGGGATATACTGAGCTGAAAGTCATAGCACTAGACTGAGAATTGCCTTCCATCCTGGCAGAACATGATACTGTTCTGTTCAGACAAGTGGGGAGGGACTTGCTGGGCGTAGAGATTACGTACATACTAAACGGATTGAAAATCTTGGATCGGCCATCCTCTAGTACCCAGACTATTTTGGGGAATGTTCCCAAGGGCTGCTTTCTGAATGAGCTGACATCTGACCATATTTCAAGCCAAATTATTCACATTATGGTTTTTGTAACTAGCTATAAATCATAGGTCTCCACAGCCCCCTCCCTAAATTCAATTAATTTGCTAGAGCAGCACACAGAACTCAGAGAAATATTTTACGTATTGGATTACCTGTTTATTATAAAAGGATATAACTCCAAAACAGCCAGATGGAAGAGATACGTCAGACAAGGTATGGGGAAAGGACACAGAGCTTCCACGTCCTCTCCAGGGGCACCGCTCAGCCCAAACCATCCTGTGTTCACCAACCTGGAAGGCCATGGAACCCGCTCTTCTGGGTTTTATATTGGCATCATTTCTTAGGCATAATTAATGCAATCATTTAATCATTGGCCATTGCAATTGAACCCAATCTCCAGCCCCTCTCCTTTCTTCCCTCCCCTGAGGCTAGTGGTGGGACTGAAAGTTCCAACTCACTAGTCACGTTGGTGGTTCCAATGGCAATAGCTGCCATCCTTAGGTGTGGTCAAAAAGTCATCACATTAACATAACAAATGGCATCACTCTCATTACTTAGGAAGTTTCAATAGTTTTAGAAGTTTTGTGCAAGAAATGGAAATAAAGACCAAATAAATATTTTTTGTTATAACTCAACACCTCAGCACTATGGATATACTGGGCCAGATAACTCCTTATTTGGGGGTGGGGGAGGCATTAATACTATGCAATGTAGGATGTTTAGCAGCATCCCTGGTCTCTGCTGAGTAAACAGTCATAGCACTCCTGTCTCAGTTAAACAACCAAAAATGTCTCCAGAAATGGACAAATTTCCCTCGGGAGCAAAATTGCCCCGAGTTGAGAACTAATGGTCTTAAAGAATGGTCTGTAAGAACTTCGAAAAAGTATAATTTTTTTCACCGTTGGATTGTCCTGGTAACAATCTGTTGATACCTAGAAAATACCAAGTGAGTGCCTTGGAAAGTGAAGACATTTGCAGGAAGGAAAGTATCAGCACTCCAGCTTTATTGCATCAACAAACTCCAGCATCAAAAACAGCGAATAAGGGAAACAAGTTTGTTTCAAGTACTCAAAACTGGATAAAAGGAGACTGATTTTTACTACATAGCTGACTTCCATGCTAAAAAAAAAACCCTGTCTTTATTATGAAGTATTTACATGTCAAAAAGACAATATCCAATATATATACCAAATCAAATTTTATCATTACATTTAACTACAAAACCCCACTGTATACGAAGATTGTCACTTAATTAAACCATCAAAATTAGAAGAGACATAATGTGCTTACTTATGATGAGCATTATTAGTTTATAGACATTATCTTCAATAAAGCAAATTAACATTCTGTTCTAATTGCATTCCCATTACCTTGTTGAAGAGAGAGGGATGCCCCATTCTAAAGAGTACAAAATGGTCAAATGCACACCACCAAATGCTGGACAGATGAAACAGACGGGAGTTTATTAGTCACTTACACTCACTGTCAGGAGGGAAGACATTGCATACCATGCAGAGCCACACTGGAATTGCATTCAGGAACAGAAAACAGTGGCTGGGGTGGGGTGAGGAGGCTTAGGCTTGGTAGTAACAAGTGGGTGAAATGAGCTTTGGTTCTCACATGAGGCTGTGATTGGCTTGTTTGAAACAATCCACGGGCTGGCAGGGAAGTGAAATCCTGCTCGGTTGAGGACCAGGTGAAATGCAGCTGTTCGGGCTAATAAGTGAACTAGCCAGGTGGAAGTCCTTCCTGCCCAGGGAAGGACAGGGGGTAGGGTTTGCACATTTGGCAGGAGTAGGGGGAATTCACAGATAGACCTTTGGGGCCCTGAGGGGCACAAAGATATTAAGGCAGCATACAGAATTTTAAACCTTATAATACACATTCTTAGACAGAAGTGATTTATGATGGTTCACTCATCTTCAATGCAAAGAGAGCACCAAATGGTAGGTATATCTTTCCTGCATGAGTTAGCTGTGTTAAAGCTTTTAAAAACAGAGATGTCTAAAAGAAATAGATCTGAAACCACTCCAAGCATCCTTTCAAGACTTTTAATTGTTGTAACTGTACTGAGTACAGTGCATACTTGTAAGCACTGCAGGGAGCTATAACAGAAGGAAAAAACATAGCCCTTCCCTCTAAGGGGCTCGTGTGTACCTCACCAGAGCACCCTGCACTGATCTCAGGGCTCCTGTTGGCTTTTCTACACAGACCACCATGCAAAGGAGAAACTCAGGTGATGCCATGCGTTGCAATATTCCACATTTGTGAATAGGCAGACCATACATGAAGGTAAACCTTAGCATTTTTTTCCTGCCTTAGATATAGAACAAGGTCAAACCCTGAAAAATCAGGTGACTTTTCATAACAACCATGAACTACTAAAAGGTCCTCCCCAAAATAATGTTAACATTTGTTTTATTTCTACAAGTTCTAATGCAAAAACCAGATATCTAATGCATGTCCAAAAGTCGCTTTGAGACAAATAAAAACTTGATTTGGAGTTACAGATCTGGGTTTGAAAACTCACACTTTCTAGCTATATGAGCTTAGAAAATGTTCTTAGTCACCCAGAGCCTACAGCCTTGTCTGTCTAATGGGGTCTTTCAGCTCTTGCCATTTATTGCCTTAAGACTTAGCGGCAAACCCATTTGTGATTGTTTTCTAAAAAATTAAATTATTCTATTGTTCCAGGTACATTCTGCCTTTATGCTGTAAAGTTTCACAGACTGGGATAAACCCATAATGTTAACAAAATAAAATTTTGACAGGTTAATGAAATTAAGAAACATTAAAAGCTTTGTAAAATAAAAGCTTTTCCATTGTAAAATAAAAACTTTTCCAAGATTTTACATAGACTTTATCTTTCATGGAAGAGAAAAATCTTCTAATTCAAGCACAATTTATTGCTGTGGCTTAAAATACTAACTTCTGATATGACACTTCTCTAATTTTACTACTTATACTGTCACAGAACTATTTACTTAATCAAAGTAAAAGTATTTACTTAAGTACAATACTTAATCAAAGAACAAGTATTACAGAAGTTTAAAATAACATTATCAGAGCTAATATACCAAGAGACTGATTTTTGTGAGCACACTGTTTCATGTTTTTATAATAAGGAGATTTTCATTTAATAAACCAGATTCAAAACAATAATTTTCAACAAAGACTCCATTTGAACAAGTTCCATAAAATGCACATTTTATTCTGTATCATGAAAAAATATTCACATTTAAATAAAGTGTGGAAAAAAAAAAAGTTAATCCTCCCTGATGAAATACAGTTTATTGTGCTGAAATCCAGAATTTTGGGGGGGGGGGGGGGGTTAAAAGCTTCCACATGCCAATTCTTTCTAAAATGATTTCTAGGGAATAATTTTGAAATAAGGTGATAATCACCACAAACCTCCCAGAAGCAATCAAATTTTGATAACAAATATTTCAGAATTGACCCAAAGTCACATAGTTAAAATATTTTCACATATTCTCTCAACAATCAGGTCATTGGTCAACAGTAGATTAAAATTTCTGTGTTACACATTGCAATGCCTTTGTTTAAGTAGATAAACTGACCTGCTAAGCATAAGTTAGATTTTGAAAAAAGCAAACAAGTACTGCTTAGCAGAATGGCATTAAAAAACATCACATGAAGCTTTTGCACTGCTTCCTTGGCCAATAGGTGAATTGTCTCCAGGAAATTAACCATCATCGATAGAGGTATCTTCAATATCCCCAATTCCCACCAATATAGTTGCAGTGGCAAAAATATTTATGAGTTTGCCAAAATTAATTCCCACAGTAACATTAGCCAGGAATTTGCATTATGCTACACAAAATGCCGTTAACTAGTGTAACCAAAGTCACTAGAACATAGAATAAAAAGAAATATAGTTTTCAATATATATAAATTTATACATTTAACTTGTGTTGTCTGAGTACCAAGTATTTTTAGTACCAAGCACTTTTAGGAATCATTGCTTTTTCAAGAAACTGCAATGGATGTTTCAGGGTAGACATGGTTCTAATTGTTTTCCAATTTCGGCGTGGTAACAATCACATTGTTCCCAGGCTGAACTGTGCATTCCGTCTTGCTTTAACTGTGAATGGGTTCTAAGGTGGAAGACGACTGCTCAGGGGAAGATGCCAGTGTTGCCAACAGAAACGAGAGGTGCACAAACACTAAACTACACCTACACCCTCTCTGAAGAAGAATCTCAAGAATCACAACTTGAAACCATTCACACAGAGATCAAAAAGCAACCCTCTTACTATTTTCTAACTATGGAAGAGGTTCAATAATCCTGATCTTGATTTGAAATGAAAAAACATTTGATTTTTATATAAACTAACAATTCATGGGTGTGACATGATGTACCACAATTAGAGACTGGGTCTATCGAACCTTCTTCAATATGGAATTCAAAATGAATCTTCATTGTAAATTTGCATACTTTGCTAGCTACTCTTCTGTTTGCTCAATTTCAGCCTCATCAGGAATCTTTCCCATCACACTTTGGTTGGAAAAAGTTGAGGAACAAATGAGGGATCGATGACACCGACAGCTCTGGGATCAACAGCAATCTGTATGTTGTTTTAATCACAAAGTCCAGGTTCCCTAATTCAATAGAGAGTCTGACCATGGAAGGAAGAGGTTAAACTTCATGTTATCAAACATGATTTACAGAAATGGAGGATAAAATATTTGACAATGAATTAATCAAATTAGTTACTATGAATACTCAATCTGGTTTATTCAGATATCAATGTGGGTATTTTAGCCTTGTGTAGTCTTTTCATTCAGTAGTCAATGGTTCATGAAGAAGAGACTGGTCAAATCCTCTTGGCTTTACTTCATGAACACAGATTAACCAGTGAAGTACTTATGGGCCTGGGCTTCTAGGTCAGAACTAGAGGCTCTAAACTTGGTTGGTAGGAGATGCCCCAACATTTGACAAGCTTTCAAAATGCTTCCTAATGATGCATTAAAATCTGAACAGCAGTTATGCCAATGTGTTATCTCCAAATAAATAAATACTATTAAAAAGCATCACACACACACACACACAACACATTCAGAAAAAGCAATTGCTATTCCTGCCTCTTTCATTTTTCTCAGAACTCTGGCAGGGAGGGGGAGCAGGAGGAAACACCTGTACTTTTTGTTCAATTGTTCTTTGACCAACGGCCTTTATATACTGCAAGTCATAACCTCATTTAAACAATAATGCCGTAATAATATAAAAGCCAGAGATGAAAATGAGCTCTTAACAGCTTCATGTAGTGTCTCTGAGGTTCTCCACAGTTGTTATGAAAAAAAGCAGAATGATCCTTTCCCTGATTATCTCTGGCTAGGTTATCATCAAAAGGAAAACAAGATGGTATGGGCTGAGGATTCCAGAGTGTGATATCTGTGTGTAATACCTTATTTTTTCCCCTCCCCTATAGACATTAGATTTTAAAATTCTCAAATGGATAAACAAATAAGTCACATTCAGAAAATTAACATTTTTTTTTCATTAGAGACAATTATTTAAACTCTCTGAAGTAAACATTCACAGGCTTGTTAAATTTGGAAATAACACAGATTGCCATTCAAAACAGAAATAGTTTACCCAGATAATTCATTTAATAGTGTTTTGGCCAAGAAGCCAACAGCAGTGTAATCAATAAAAAGATCTGTGTTAATCTACTTAAAACACAGTGGATGAAAAAATAAATGAAAAATAAAACCTTTCTGGAGTCTCATCTAAATCCCAATATTAAAAGTGAAAAAAAATGATAGTAAATAATCCTATCTTTTTGCTTTCCATGACTACCACATATAACTTTTATAGGTTAAAACTGAACTGGAAAAGGAAATGCTAATGTCAGTGACTACGATTTGCCTCTTATTTGTAACCACATTTGGCAACTGACCTTCACCCATACCTTTCAATTGTTTGCAGAAGTGATGGAAAATTCCACTATTGGATGAGGCACCATGTGCTTGTAACAGTTTTTACTTCAATCTCTGTCATTTAACCTACTATGAAAAAAAGGTAAACATTACAAAGTAAAATTTAAAAAAATTATTTTAAATTCAGGAACCTTTAAAGGTACATGTCTTGAGAGACTTGAAATCTGCGTTTGAACTAGATAGCCTTGCAATGTCAGTACGCTATAAGATGAAGTTTTCTCCCTAGGGCTTGCCCGATTCTGTTAGAATCTCAACCACTCAATAGGTATGCTGTTGCAATAATTAAATTTGATGATCTAAATAAAGTGTTTAGCATTGTGTAAATAGAGAGTGAGCACTCAAAAAATATAACCTTCAGTTAACTTAACTTCTAAGTCTGAAGGGAAAGCAGCAGATAGATTCCACTCAGTCTTCTCTCCGCCTTTACCTTCATCATTTTCCTGGTTCCCAGTCTAAATCCTCAATGCTCCTGATGCTCATAACACATGCACACACATTGGTCAATCATCATTAAAATCAAGAGATAGAAAATCTCAAGTTAGAATACAGACTGATACTCTTCAAACACCTGGCACACAGAAGGCATTAAAAAAATTCTAGCTCATATCCACTTTCCCTACATGACTCAGAATTTTAATTAGAATGTAGGACCAACGACAAATTCTAGTACTGTCTAAATAAGTATGTCAACAGAAATGTTTACCTATTTTCTCTTAATTTCTCAATTAAACATTCCCAAACTCTATCATGCTGTTTTATGAATTTAAATACTCTTCAAGAATGAAAAAGTTACCAGCCTTTCTTTACATAGAAGGTGATTTTTGAGGGGTTATCTGTGTTTGTGGATACTTTCAAAGGTTTTTTGAGAGATGGAGAACAATAAAGGCAGAACTCTAAAATGTTTTAGTGGCCTTTAGACTTGGGCAAGGAATATTTTCTGCCCTCACTGGATGGCTGAGAACCAATTATTTGACATAAAAAGCTTTGAACAATAAACTCATTAATAATAATTAACATGGGCACTGTTTAAGAAATTGATGTTTGATATATTTAGGTATCATAATTCTATTAATTACTTTGTTAATAAAGAATTTTTTAGCACTTATCTTCACATATTTTACAGCTTTAACAGATTCTCGCTATGACACTTGGAAACATTACCACATACTTTCAAAATTATGAGAATTAAAATCCTTTATCATAAAAAACAAAAATGAAGATATATATATAATTTTATAAAACTTTATCTTCATTATTTTCAAATGGAGAAAATGACCTAGGGAAAAAGAAAATTTTTTTAAGTTTTGGCTAATAAAACCACTAAAATTCAAAGTAAGTATTTTACCCTAATACCAGAAAAGTCTCTGTTAATTTTTAAATGTTAAACATACAGAATAACTCACATTTCCAGGAAGAGAACTGCTAACGAAGTCATTATTTTTAGCCATCTAAATTTCTAGTTCTAGAAATATTCTAAATGAGAAAAGATAAGTAAAATCCAGAAGATAAGAGACCTCTAAATTTGTGAAAAATTAATACACGCCTTTACAGGGAGGAAAAAACATGCCAAACAGAAAGAATACAAATATTAGTAAATGTTAAGCTTGTGGGCAATGGTTTTGTGCTAATAAATAGACTTTGAAAAATAGATTTCATTGTAGTTCTAAATTTCACAGGAAAATGGTATGGAACACCTGAATACATCTTTTTTAATGAGGGTAGTTCTGTAGCTATATTGTTAAAACTGCAATTTTCACAATTCATTTATGGACACTAGAAACATCCCACATAAGCACTCTTTTAATTAAGAATGAGAAAAGCTGATAGTAAGGAATGTATGCAACATAGATATGTTTGAATTTGTTATTTGCTCAAGTCCTAGGACTGCATTTAGTAATTCACATTATTTTCTGTTTAAAGACTCTGACAGGTGAATGCATCTGAATTTGTCCTTTTGTCTTGCTTGGTGATATGCCAGAAAAATGCATTGTAACTACAGAAATGTGGATGTTGTGTTTTGCTTGTGCTCAAACATCCTTGTTGTTCTTGCCCCATTCATGTCTTTTTTTTTTTTTTTTTTTAATGACTAATGGCATTAAGCTTAATGACTAATGGATAGGCTCAGCCAATCCTTCGCATTGAGAAGTCTGCAGGTACTTACACAGATCAGTCAACAAAAGTAATCTAAAGCAAGGTATACCAGTA
The DNA here is from genome assembly GCF_021234165.1 of Pteronotus mesoamericanus. Lineage (NCBI taxonomy): Eukaryota > Metazoa > Chordata > Mammalia > Chiroptera > Mormoopidae > Pteronotus > Pteronotus mesoamericanus. The sequence continues at coordinate 26,534,767 of NW_026555078.1, read as the reverse complement.
AAACAAAGGTAAAACAATGAGAAATTCTGTATAAACTCACCAGAGTTGATCTGATTGTATCCATAAGCATTACCAATTACCAAGCTCACTTCTCCTTGGGTCTAAATTGCCACTTCTGTTACAATTCTCGTTGTATATCTGTTCATAGAGATCTGCAGATCTTGATTTGGACTCCCGTGAGGTCATGTTAGCCTGGCACTGGAACCTATTTAAAACCTGGCTGTTTTTCGTTCTGATTGTGTAGCCCCACACACATTTCCTCTTAGTTTGTTTTCCTGGACCAAGATGAGTATGTCCTATAATGTCAGATTCATCTTTATCAATCCTCTAAAAACATTAAATGCCATGCCATAGTTGTAAGAGTTGTTATCTAAGCTGCTAACATTTAAGCTCCAAGTACAAAGTTTACACCAACAGCAAGTTGATTGAAAATATTTATTTACATATATAATACAACTGTGAGTTGGAATGCCATGGGCCTATCACAGTGGATACAAATATAAATGTTATTGACCATTTAGCAAATAAAGCAAAAGGATTACAATAAATAGTAAAAAGTCACGGTGAATAAAGACTGATCCCCTTAAGCCTCCTTTAATACATCTCGAATATATCAGGCATTTCTATTACTAACCCTTTAACTTGAGAGATGCTGTCTGCTTTCAAAATATCTAATTCCTTACCTGTATAACAGTTTTTAAATTCTGACTTGATGGAAAGATATAAAAACCCAGAAAGAGATCTAAATATCTCTTCTAGTGCATAAAATTATCCCCTTTTTTTCTATTGCTCTTGTTTTCTTTACCCAAAGGGCCATGGCCAATGAAGTGATTGCAGGTTTGAGTGTATCCCTCAGACATGATGCTGTCTTTGCACAATGAGCAAATGTTAACAAAATGAATCTCATTTTTATAAAACTGTTTACACGCTAAAAGCAGCTTCCTGGAGTTACCAATATTACTAATCACTTATTGTGATTTCTTAATTCAAACATTCTTACTTGGGACACAATAATATGAGTGGCATTTAAATATAATTCAAGTATTTTTTAAATCTTTTTCTTAACTTTTATTCAGTTAAAGATACACATTGAAAAAACTGATTGGTCCTTGGAAAGGACTCTTTATATATTAAGAATTTGTTATAAGAACACCTGCCATTGTGGAACCAAATATCTTAAGTCATGACTATTTTGTACAAAAAGTGGAAAGATGAACTGCCTTGTACTTTAAATACTCACCAATCAGTTTATGATTAAGTAGAGTAAGAATCATATTTACACATATATTTTTTCTCTTTTTCTCCTTTCCCTCAAAAGACCTTCATTCTTTGCATGTTTATTTGATTAGTAGTTCTACATTCCCAGGTAATTTTCAGGTTTTTAGCTTACATGCCACTAATTAATATTTAACCCCCATGCCTTCCCCACCAACCTCTGACCAAAGAAGTCTCCTCTAAAACCTAGAATATTTGAAAAGCACATCTTGGCTGACCTCCTACAAAAAAGAAAATAATGATAATTTGTCTTAATGTGATTTTCAATTGAGAGGAAGATGATTTTCATCACCTAGCAGTATCTTGATATAAGACGGGAGCAGTTCTTCATTTTATTATTTATTGGTGGGGAAATTAAATTGTTTTCCAGACTGATCTTTCTTCTGTCCCTTTCCACTAAGAGCACAAGAGACCTACTCTTATACATAACAAAGTATGAAAACACAACATTCACATAATTACAAAATATTCATATTTTAAAGTTGCCCATGTATGTATGTATGTACATTCTAGACAAATTTTCTCATTACTTACACCAAATTTTGGAAAAGAGATGGATAAAATAGCTTAAGAGATAAAAATTATACAAGATAGTGGAATTCATTAGGAATATGACAAATAATTTCACCAGTACCAGCCAAGACATACTTCAAAAACAGTCATTGCTCTGAAGGCTAATTAAAAAGATAGTTTTCTAAAAGAATTTAGATATTTAAAATAGAACAATATATGGGCTAGATCTCACAGGTGAAAAATATCTCCTTAAATTTAAGAGAAGCTGTGATTTGCATTTAGGCTTCAGTAAGATTAAATTTCAAAATGGTACTTTAGTTAGTGGTCATAATTAACATTTCTATTAAAGTGCTGGTTACTCTGGGAATATATATGTGTTCTTAGGAGCAATTTAAAACTCAAAGTTTTCTAATTCTGTTGCTCTGAGACTTGAGACATTTGTGTTTCTATATTTAATGTGAGATGAAACCAGTGTCAATAATAACATTTTTCCGTTTAACAATGAAGTATGTGTATCTATTCAACATCTATGCCTAAACCATCTTAAATACTGCTTATGCCAATGTGGGATGCTATTGACTTTGGTGTTGTCACCCGCCTTTTATATGCCTATCTGCCTTTTATCATGAGCTTCTCTACCTCCTAGATCACAATTTAATGCAATAATATCCTATAACAGACTGATAAAACTTGCTGTTGTGAGGCACAGCTCACATTTCCATTTTTGTTTGACTGTCACTATTATTACAATCGCCCGTCCAGGGTACAGCATCTCTTATATACTATCACAGAAAAATACTGAAGGTGTGCAAGTTGCTTTGGAAAATGTTTGGATTTTAAATACATATCTATTTACTCCTATTAGTACATTGTTCAGAAATATAACAGTAAAAATTGTGTCCTGGATACACCAAGAGCATCTATACAGTGTAAGAATAAACATGCAGTCATCTGGTCCCCCCCAAAAGAGAATCTACTGTCTATGCTGGTTGAGGCAACACAGAATATGACTGTATCATTATTGCACATATTAAAGCAAGTGCTCACCCTTCACTCAAATCTGAGGAAGTTCATCTGGTAAGAACTGTAGAATCTGGGAACCTAAAAGACTATTCTATGTACAGTGTTTGCTGAACACATGCATTCCTGCTGAAAACAGCAGAGTGCACTCAGCAGTGCATCATGTAATGTGAACAGGAACAGAGTTGGCTGGGAAAGAATACAGTGATAACTGCACCGTAAATAAGCGATTGACACTTTTTTCTCCCTTTGTGATGACTTGGAGTAGCTCAAAACTGCATGTTTCTTTCCCATACAAATGAAGAGTAATATTATAAGTCAATGTGGTGAAACTCTGAGTCAATGCCGGGACACAGCAAGAATATGCACCACTACAGCGCAGAGGCTTGGACTGCAACTTTGCACTGCCCAGCTGTTTCACAGTCATTCTCTCACAGCTTTACAGCAACTGTTATTTTTGAAGGACGTGGCTAAAGTTAAGCTGATCATTTCTGTACTCAGATTATTTTTTTTTACCACTCATCCACCTTTGTCTCACACATGGTTAAATAGAAAAACACCCTGAAATTCAATAAATGTCAGAGGTCAAGAAGAAGGTACCATCCTCACCATGAAAGCAACCAAGTTCCCATTTCAAGGCTGATCCCATACACCTGGTTACTTCATTCTCCTGTGCCTGTGATAGGTAGATATTGTAGCGTTGCATGGAGACATGCTCTCCTGAAAACTTCCATTATGGGTAATGGAAGTCATGGACACAAAAGAAGGAAAATGGAACCCATGACACACGACAGCTGCTCTGAGACTCCTGGGTTAAAGAGGCACATATTGTGGGCAAGTGAATAAGTTCTAATACAAATTCTAAACTATCAACTGTTTTTATAAATTTCTTTGTTTTGCACCTCCCCCTTCTGATCGTGATAACTTGTCTTTTGGCTGTGGCATTTTTATTTAGGGATGCTAGGAGATAGTTAGAAAAGCTCATATAAATGGGTACAATAGATCAAAATATCTCCTTTGATTTTGCTATCATCTTGTGTACATTGTTAGTCCATGTGTACAGATGGTCTGATAATGTACAAATTAGTGGTATATAGTTTCGACATGATGCAAACATTAACTGCCCTGTTCCCATTGTTACATGCCATGCATACACCAATTCAAAAGTATGTCTCACTAATCAACTTTACAAAATATCTTTTAGTCAAAAGAAATAAATTCCTCTGGGTTCTTACAAATAAATGTGTATTTGATTCCCAGTACATATCATTTAAAGGACTAGTTATACACAACTGTTTGTGGCATTTTTTAGTTGATAATAGGCACTTTCTAAGAGGATTTATGACCCAAAATACTCTGAAATTCAGTCTCTAGTACCTCTCTTTCATAAGTGGATCTGCCTGAGCCATAGTTGTCTATCAACTTAGCAGAAGTCCAGCAGTAGAACTGTGTACAAAAAAACCTGTAGAAAATTGCAACCAGAATAAAATTATAGAAAAGCAGTTATCTGAGTTGAGCAACTTAACATCTACTTCTTAGTTTTTTAAATCACATTTCATGTGTTATTGCTACACATAACAAGAATCATGTGTGAGCAATTCTGTACCTGTGTTTCATTCTCCCTAAGTTACAGATGTGCTACAAAAACTTGTCTGCTTACATTCTTTTTTATTTTATATCATTATAGTTAAAATGTTGATATGATTAAATGTTTTTTGTTTGTTTCTTTGCTAAGAGCCTTTTAACTTCACCTTTGAACAAGTTTTAGAAACACAAATTTAGAATATTTATCACCTTTGGAAAATCAGCATCTCTAACATAAATCGTTAAAAGGCCCTTTTGCCCTGTGGTGCAGTATTCTATAATAATATACAGTATATTAATAGTTCGGTGTTTATGGGGTTGATAAAACAGCTTATAAGACATTAGCTGTTCTCCAAGACGGAGGGAAGAGGGATTTCCTTACATAGAAGTTAATGATGACTATCTAAGTATAATGTTGAAAAAGAAGAGGTATAGTTGAGCAAAAATGCAATTCATGCACAAAACCCATAGCAATAAGTTTTCAATACCCCACACGGCTATCTGACTTAGGGAACAAAATAGTCGTTTAAATGGAGAAAACACTGCCTGTTGGGGAAAGTAATCTAACACTAAGTTATAGAGAAACATCCTTAGGAAAGAGATCATAAAATGATACTAACAGTTTACAAAGTGGAACTCTTCCTTGGCATTAATCTATAATTTTAACTCAAAAGAATAGTGAGGAAATGACAGTGCGATCTACTCAGCCTGAGATCAAATTTATCATGGCAACATCGGCAGGTTGGACCCTGATTCTTCAAATATTACATTGCCTTGATTAACAAAAATCATACTTTTTAAAAATTATAGACTAGAGATTATAAATAAAAGCAAAGTGTGCATGCAGTCAACTGCATCATATACAAGCAATATCTATGTTTTTAATAGTCATCTTTGGCAGGCCAGAATCCAGCTGGACATGCAATATTTACATATCAAAATCCATATTGTGTTCATCATATTGAAAGCAAGTGAAAATATATATGTATATACTGTATATACACACTTCTGTATATAGATGTATATACTGTTTTTAAGATATTAACAAATATATATGTGTATATATATATATAAATTAAAAGTGAATTTCATCTTTGTCAGATTCAGGTGACTCAGGCCTGGAAACACTAAAAATATCCTGACATGGTATCTGGGGAGGTACTTGGAGTGGCATTTGGGACTTGGGAGAAGAGGTCTGGGGCACGCTTTTTTCTGAGAGTATTTTTAAAATTTCTGCCACCTGCTTCTCCAAGGCAGTCATTCTGCAGCTCAGGAGCTGAATGTCCTCTTTGAGTTCGTGTTTGACTTCCTGCAGTGTGGTTTGTAAGGCTTGCTCGGGGATGGGATAAAAGGGGTGCTTGGCATCAGCCTGAATGGGGCTGTGCTCGAGCGGACTTCGCACCTCGCCAGCCTTATCCAAACGAAGGTCACTTTTTGTAATCCCACTGTCACAAGAATCTGTCTTTCTTAATGGGTTTTTGGTCACGCTGTTCTCTGAGTCACTGCCCTTGGGGTCCTCCGACAATAGCCCCATGGACTCAGCCTTTGTGACATTATTCCAGTCTTCCTTTTTCTCCTCATGGGCTCCCATATTATTCTTGAGTCGCAGCCACCCTTTCCCATTTCCATTCTTCATTCTTATTGGGCTGTTGACTTTGAGACTTTTAGGGTCAGCACCACCATTGGGCTTGAGTTCCAGGGCATCACGGTTGTTCTGCTTGAGTGACTCACTGGCTTTCACGTAGGCCAGAGATGTCTGCATGGGTGTGATCTGTGACACCGTGACCACACTGGTGCCGGTGATGGACGCTCCATTCTGCAAGGCGCGGCTCTCTACCTGGAGCTGGTTCCGCTCCGGGTCGCTCTGCGTTGACCCCTGATTCCTCAGCTCCTTCTGCTGCTTGAACTTCTGGAAGAGCTTTCGGACCGGGTGATCCACAGGGATGCTGAGCGTGACTTCGTTCTTCTGCCTGAGGCGCTCCTCCTCCTCTTTCTTCACATCACTGATTTTACGGAAAATGATCTGTGATGGGACAGAGATATTGAAAATCTGATTAAAACAGATGAATTTAGAATTGTGTGACACCATACCACATGTACTTGGTTTTATAGAAGAAACCCTGCAACATAGGGCGAGATCATTTCTGAAGGGAAAAAAATATTCTAATGCTATTCAACACAGGGAATGTACTTAAAACTCAGCATAGGACCATTGACTGAGATTATAGCTTACTTAATTCTAAGGGGAATGTAGTGAAGAGACAACTGAATAGAGGTACTTGCTTTCTAGTTGATGCTCTTATTCAATAAAAAATAAATATATATATATTTATATATGTGTGTATACATATGTGGGGAAAGAAATATATATTTATTTCTTAAATGCACTTGTAATACATCACTGTTTTCTGTGTTTTTCTTCAATATATATGATTCAAAACCATTTTAATACCATCCTCTGTTTAGAGGTCAAATAATAAGATGTCCAGGGTATAAAAGTACTGAAAGGTTAGACAGTTTACCCACAAAGCACCTGCGTGAGGTATGAGAAAGGATTAAATTTATTCATATGGTCCCAGAGGGCAGAACTAGGATCTATAAGTAAGAATTTCTAGAAGGTAAATACCACCTCTATATATACACTTAATTTCAAGCTGCTCTCTATTAACTGGCTAATTTGAAAACTCATGAACTTCACACCACTAAAATATTCAAGCAGAAGTAAGGATATTGTCCATGTAATACTGTCACTGAGTGGGAGATTGAACTCTTCAAATTCCAATATTCTTTACATTTTAAACATAAAATTAAATACATAGTATGTTTGATGTTAAATGAGTATCCACAAATAAATAAGCATACTTTTATGAACAAATGTATTTTGAAAATAATATTGGGAACTTATAATTCCATCAAAATAAATAAATATGTTAGCTACATAAGAAATGATCACTTATGTTATCAGGGTTAGAAGTGAATTTAGTAGCATAAGATTTTTTTGCTCAGAGTCCTTCTGAAGAACAAAATAACTGCAGGAGAAAGCTGTCGGGAAAATTCAAAAGGGAGTTAGATGAAGTGCTTTCAGAAACAGACAATTTTGTGATAATAGCAAAATTATTTACCTCCATCACTCTCTCTCATTAAGTTTTTGGTTAGATTAGAAATATATGAGAAGAGTCCCTGGCATATAATGGACTCTCAAAATATGTTGACTCTCTCCTTTGAACTCTCATAAAATACTTTGTATATGAAACCATTTTCATCACCTCTTGAAGATTCAGCTTCCAGGAGAAACATATAATCATTGATTTTATACTAGAAACCTATAGCAATGATGGTCTTTGTCAACAGCAAAGTGAGGGAGACAGCAGTTCTTTAAGAGCTCAATGTAAAAATTGAGATTGATGCACTAAATACAGCTTATAATGTGGTAATGATTTGAAGTTTAAGATAAATGTTTTCTAAATTCAATAACTGTCTATAAAGATCAGCATATTTCCCCCATTCTAGTGACACACAATAGTGAATCTTTTTAAAAGCTGTAATACTAATCTCCAAGTCTGATATCAAAGCTCCAACAGTTTAATTAGAAGCCTTTCAAAGGGTTGACATGTTTCTTATATTCCCTAAGTAAACAGAGCTTGTTATAAGACTTCAAAATATTAACACCCTTAAAAAAAGATATTAACACTTTCTGGGGCCAGACAGATCCAAACAGGGAAACACAGATACTTTATTCTTGTTTCATCCCCTATCACCGAAAAGGCACTCACTTTGGGTCTATGAACTGACATGAGGGAAACTAATGTAAATAATTGGGCACATCCTCCTTCATACTCAATTCTGATCTTTTCTGTTTTTTTAAAGATTGTTACTTAGCCTTTCATAGACATAGCCTAGTGCAATGCAGTGAGTGACAGTAGCCTTTTCACTTGGGAAAAAAGGAGCTATTTCAAAGTATCAGTGGAGGAGGGTAGGTAGTTGGCATGGGGATGTCAGATAAAATGCAGGATGTCCTTGCAATACTCAGGACATGCTTACAGTAAAAAAAAATGTGCATTATTATTCGTTGTTTATCTGAAATTTAAATCTAACTGGTGTCCTGCATTTTTGTTTGTTAAATGTGGCAGACTGACTAGTGTGTGATAAACAAGGACATTACTGTCTCTCTAATGGCCACATGTACTACCATGTGAGGCTCACAGTTTATGAAAGATTGGGGTCCTTGAAGACTGTGGATTTGTGGACATCTGATACCAGAAGCTTTATATTTTAAATTTTCAACATAATGGCTAATAATTTCTTGCAATTATTGTGTGCTTACCAAGTTTGGGATGCTTGGTGATTTAGGAATGTGATGTGCCCAAGTAAAACATCAATTTAAAAAAGACTTTTCCAGCTTCCTTGATTCCCAGCTGCACCCTCCCACCCATGCCCCAGCAGCCAAGATCAAACAAAGGTGTTTGGACTGCTGAGAACAAAGACTCCAAATGTCAAACTGTCAGAGAGTCCTGATGGTCTGCACCCAGGGGACAAAGCAATAGAACTGGATTGGCATATTTTGCCACCAAGGAGATGTAAAGCAACTGAGGAAGATAAAGATAGAGGTTTGGGACATTAGGAAGCTCCTAAGAGTGCTGCATATTGGTCTAATCCCTCTACTCCCCACTCCAAGGGATAGAGGATGAGCTGATATTAGACATAGTTCCATTGAGGTTGGGTGGTACTTATGAACATAGAGACAGGTCCTGACTTCTCATCTGGAGTTCGCAGAGCAACAGAACCTACACATCTACTGCCTGGAGCCAAGAAAACCAAGTGGAGAAAGCAGGTACCCTCACTGGAGTGCAAAGATTACTTCCTGTGTAGTATAGATGGGCTGATCTAGGATCCCCGTGGGCCCAGGAAGCCACAGAAGGTAGCCAATTGTGATTTCAACCCTCCAAAATCCCGACGAGGCAAAGGTGCCCCAATAAGGTAGAAGTTCTTATACCCAGTAGGATACCTTTCAGACCATTAAACATGCCCCACAATAACAGAGCCCTAGAGTTGGTTTAGACAGTTCAAAAAGCCAACACCAGGGATTAACCAGAAGCCCTCCAGAGCTCACAGACAAGCCCTTGGTACTAAAGTGACACACACACACACACACACACACACACACACTCTCTCTCTCTCTCTCTCTCTCTCTCTCTCTCTCTCTCTCTCTCTCTCTTTCTCTCAGCAACAGACTCACAGGCAACCTCGAGCCCAGTGAAAGGAGAAGCGGGTACAGAGGAAGGGCTGGGGGGAAAGAGAGGGTTATTAGGCAATTTCTTACCCAAGATACAGAATTTGAACTGGAGTCTAACTGAAAACAATAACACTTGCATTTGATCAACTACTTACCATAACCAGGTTTTTAAGCCAAAAGTAACTTTAAAAAACATTACTGGATTGGATGGAGTTTGCTGAATGAGACTGAATTTATCTTCTACCTTTTGACTGCAGCAGAGAAATTATGACTAATTGAAAAATAGCTATAAAAAATTTACCTATAGCAAAAAGATTATATGCACACATGGGTTATCTAGTTTAACTGTCAAAATTGCTCTGTGAGATAAGTCCTATTATTCTCCTGTTACAGAAGAGCAAACTAAGGCACAGAAATTTTAAATGGTTTGCCTTAGGTTGCACAACTAGTAAGTGACCAGGATACAAATCCAAGCAGCCACATTTCACTTTACACTCCACTGCAGCTCCTCAGGCTAACTTTGACACTTCCTCCTTGACCTTGTGAAAACCCAGATGGTTAAGTGGATGAAGTAGGGAGTGATACAGCAGTTTTACACCCAACAAGTAACCCTTCGCAAAGCATATGCCATGGAAAATCATTGAACAAAAGATTGAAGCCCTGTGCTTGTTGAGTAATTAATAGCCTTGACAAAATAAGCTGAGGAGAGCCTTAAAGGAGACAGTCTCTGAACTGTCCTCACTCTCAAAGGCAAAGCTAGTAGGCTTGTCTACCTGTGCTCAAAATGCCGGCCACCATTTTGTAGCTTCTTGTTCCCTTCAAGGGAACCCTTGCATTTTCTTTTTAACTTGCTCCTACATATATAACATTTATTAACTTTATGAAAGGCAGTGACTGAGGAGGGTCAAAGAAAGTGATTTTCCCTGTACTTAAATACCATCTTTGATGCAACTGATTCCTAGATTCACTTAATAAGGGGACAGGAGCCATTATCTGTTTGGTTAACCGCTGCATCTCCAGTCTCTACAACAGTGTATGTTACATTGAAAAACCTCAATATAATTCAATAACCTTTTCATACATTCAGCAAATATATGTTTGCAATAGGTCTATGAATCAAAAATAATACAAATAAGAAGACTTTTTCTACTTCTTTTATTATTTTACACTCTCTAAACAATGAATCAATGCTATATGTATCATTATAATTCATCATTAACATCTCCTATTTCCTCTTTTAGAATCAAATGCAAAACCATTTACCCTGGCAGCCCCAGCACCTGGCCCACTGCCAGGCAGAAGGAAATGGTTAACAAATGCTTTCTGAGTAAAAGCAGGTTCAGATCTGCAACCCATAAATCAGTCTCTAAAGAACTTGAGTCAGAACAATTTCATTTTAAGGATGTATAACATCCATGAAGAACTTATTTTCCAGCTGATTACAATGAAAACTTTCTTAATGTGAAGTAAGAGAATAAGGGCATTAAAATTAAAAAGAAAGAAACAAAAGGTGATTTAACCATGCTTACAAGGGTTAAAGGCTAATAATCTACTAAGGTGCCACCGCCATTTGACACATGTCTTGGATGTAAAGCACGATTGATCTCTGTCCTGTCTTGCTTTAAAGAGTGTGTTTGTAACAAATAAGAAAATAAAACAACAGGGATGCCTAAAGTAAGTAACTCACTGTATTTCAAAAACATTAAAAGTAGTAGGTCCTCTCTATAAATCCTCATAGTTTTGAAGATAAACTTTATGGCCCTTAACTCTAAATTTGAATAACAATGTATTTGTATTATTAAGGAGCTACATTTTATCACAAAAATAGCATGGCAATTATTCTACATTAACATATTAGCATGAGCATTCTCAAAGATTCTGCAGAACCTTTCCTTTTAAAAGGTGCTTTTTACTTTTAACTTTTAAATCACGCATGTAATAAAATGGTTCAATTAAATAACAGAATGGAAGACTGATAAATTTTATTTAGTCAAATCCTTTAAAAATAAAATTATTTTATTTAGATTAAAAAACCTACATGCTACTCTTTGGAAGTTGGAAGAATCTGCAAATTTATTGATAAAAGTTTTCATAATCTAATTGATTCTTATATGGGCAATGTGCCATATAGAAGTAAAATGTTCCCTTCTACTTCAATACTCCAGCTATATAGATTAACTTTGTATATTTATTATATGGAAATAATAATGATTAATCTCTAAAAAATAAAAAAACAAACATAATTTTTTTAAATGTTAAATAATTTGAGTGTTTATAGGAGAGCAATGTAAATGAATTAAAAGAAAAATGTAGAGTAAAAGAAAAATGTACAATAAAAGAAAATATGTATTACATTATTATCAATGTGGTGTTAAATCAGCTTTTAAAAATCTAACTTTTTTTCCTTAGTATTAATAATTTAGAGCTTCTTGCACTTGATGTATTTTGTATCTATTTTTTTTCCCCCAATGGCAAAACAAGTTGCTGATGAACATGACTAAAAAATTGAGGACAAATTTAAAAAAGAAAAATCACGAATCAGGCTGATTCCAGCCACACATCTATTGGTAGAATGCACAATAGCTTGTACTGCTTCTATGAGTAGAGAGGTTTATTTCATTTCAGCTTTTCTTCTACATGCTTCATTGTTATGTGGAGTTCATGCTGGAAGATTTAATTTATTTAAATGATAAAAGCTTCTTAAACTTAACAGGAAACATGGCCAACTGAGCTTTCCACTTCAAAAGTAGGACATTTGATCATAAAAGTGATAGCAAAATTAAATAATATGAATGTGTACTGAACTTTGATATCCAATAAAGGCAATGAAAAAGGGGTTAGAATCATTTGTCTAATGACATAGGTTCAGTGTTTTATAACTTGAAGAAGGATATCTTCCGTGTTTGCTCTCAATTGGCCCATCATTTTCTGTATCTGTAAGTCTAGGGAAATGACTAGGAATTCATACATACATGTGATCAAACAACAGCTCTTGTTCCTTACACTATGGGGTTTAGTTGATTTGGTTCTTCTTTTTTCCTATTTCTATAAACTTTGTCACTAATTCTAACTCTAGTACTTTCAATCCATTCCGACCTGAACTAATACAACAAAGCATTATATTTATTAAACACACTGTCATATCCATTTCAGAGGCTATAAACTCTTCCTTACAAAGGCTGCAGGGATGGAGCTGTGGCCAGTGGCCAGCCAACAAATTCAGATGTGTGAAGAAAGGGTAAGGATGATGCATCAGGACTTCAGTCAAGATGGAGGCATAGGTAAACATGGCCCGCCTCCTTGCATGACCATATCAAAATTACAACTAAACCACAGAACAAACAACACTCAGAACTGTCAGAAACTGAATTGAATGGAAGTTTGACAACTACAGAATTAAAGAAACCACATCCATCCAGACTAATAGGAGTGGCAAAGATGGGGAATGGACTGGTCCCATATCCACATCATGGATAAAAATTTGAGAGGGATATCTCGGAAATGAGGAATCCCAGCCCAACTCCAAGCCCTCCATCCCAGGGTCCTGGTGCCAGGGAGACAAGTCCCCATAACCTCTCGTTGCAAAAGCTAGTGGAATATGAGTTGGTGGAAGAAATTTCTGAAGTTCTAAGCAGTTCCTCTTAAAGAGCCCATGAATGAACTTACTCAGATTCACTCCTTCTGAGCTCCAACACCAAGGCAGTGGCTTGAAAAGCGCCAGTGGCGTACAGGGAGGAACCAAAGTGTCTGGCATCAAGGCGAGAACTGGGGAACAGCTTTTCCCCAGACCAAAAGATGGAAAGAGACCGTTATTCCTTTTTGGGAACCTCTTCCCACAGAGCCACAGAGCCACAGAGCCAGCAGGTGGATGCCATATCTGACACTCCAACACGGCTAACACTGTTTACCCTGCCCTGGAGATCCCCTGAGGCTCTGTCCCACCCGACTTACAGTCCACCCAAGCTGTTAACAGTGGCTTTTCCATATGAATGGTTGGTCTTGGCTCATGCTTCACAACTTCAAAAATCCTCTCAAACAAGCAACAGCAGGCCTCAGTGAGCCCCCAGCCCCTGTATCGCTTGCTAAGTAGGTCCAAGCCCAGCACTAGCAGCAGCCAGCCTAAGTTCACAGCATAGTTTCATCTGGGAACCTCCAAGCCCAGCACAAGTGGCAGCTATCTGCAGATTGCTTTATAACTCATGCAGGGTTGTTCCGGGAAGATCACAGGTGGGGGTAAACATTGGCCTGCACCAGCCAGAAACTCCAGAGCCAGCACACCCAGTGCACAGCTACAGACCATGTCAGAGTACCACCACCCTGCCCCTGCACAGGTGATCCTCTACAAAGGGCAGAGATTGGTGGCCAGTGGTCACAGCTAGTCCTTGCAGATGACTGGCCTGGGTAACTCCCTTCCATTGACCTGCCAACAGTAACCACAGCTCAACTACAAGAGGAGGGTATACTCAACCCACAGAAAGGGCGCACCTTGAGGACCCAGCCTGGGTGATAGGTGAGGCTGTGCCACTGGACCCTACAGGACACCTATTACACTAAGGAGTAATAGCAACCCTACCTAATATATGGAAACAAATAAAGGAAGGCTGCCAGAATGAGGAAACAAAGAAACATGGCCCAAATGAAAGAACAGATCAAAATGACAGAAAAAGACTAAACAAAATGGAAATAAGAAATTTGTCAGATGCAAAGTTCAAAACACTGATTACAAGGATGTTCAAGTTACTTAGTGAGGACCTAACAGCATAAAAAAAGATACAGTCAGATATGAAGGATACACAATTGAAATAAAGAATGGTATACAAGGAAACAACAGTAGAGTGGATGAAGCTGAGGATTAAATCGATGATTTGGAACATAAGGAACCAAAAAAGCAACCAATCAGAACAACAAGAAGAAAAAAGAATCCAAAAAAAAAATGAAGATAGTGTAAGGAGCCTCTGGGACAATTTCAAACATTCTAACATTTGAACCATAGGTATGCCAGAAGAAGGAGAGAGAGAGAGAGAGAGAGAGAGAGAGAGAGAGAGAGCGCGCGCGAAAGAAATTGGAAGTCTATTTGAAAAAATGATGAATAAAAACTTCCTAATTTGGTGAAGGAAATAGACATGCAAATCCAGGAAGCACAGAGTCCCAAACAAGATGGATGCAAAGAGGCCCACTCCAAGACACATCATAATTAAAATGCAAAAGGTTAAAGATAAAGAGAGAATCTTAAAAGCAACAAGAGGGAAGCAGTTAGTTACCTATAAGGGAGTTCCCATACGACTGTCAAAAAGAAACTTTACAGGCTAGGAGGGATTGGCAAGAAATACTCAAAGTCATGAAAAATGGGGGCCTACAGCCTGGATTTCTCTACCAAGCAAAGATATCACTTAGAATTGAAGGGCAGATAAAAAGCTTCCCAGACAAGAAAAAACTAAAGGAGTTCATCATCACCAAAGCATTATTATATGAAATGTTAAAGGGACTTATTTAAGAAACAGAAGATGAAACCTATGAACAGCAAAATGGTAATAAGTACATCTCTATCCACAATTAAATCAAAAAAACAAACTAAGTCAAAAAGAACAGAGACAGAATCATGGATATGGAAAGTACTTTGATGGTTGCCAGGTAGCAGGAGGTATAAAGGAATGGGTGAGGAGGTGAGGGGATTAAGAAGTACAAATTGATAGTTACAAAATAGTCATGGGGAAATAAAGTATAATATAAGAAATGGAGTAGCCAATTAATTTATATGTATGATCCATGGACCTGAACAATGTTGGGGGGATTGCTTGAGGGAGTGGGGGTTACTGGGTGGAAGGGGAAAACTGGGACAATTGTAATATCATAATCAATAATACAATTTAAGAAAAAATGATGTCTCATGCTCTGTTTTGAAATGTGGTGGCCTTGCTTTACTCTGGACACTCATAAATCCATAAGCTCTGCAAGGGCTAGTATAACTTCAAAACCAGCTCAGAATGGTCCTATCCTGTTTAACAAGATACTGAGTAGCTTTGCATACAAAATACTTCATGTCATAGAGCCAAAGCATGTGCAGAGGAGAGAAATTTAACCTCCAGCTGCACATGGCACCAAAACTTTGCCCATCTCCCACCATGCACACACACACACAGAACCAAAAAACTGGGACATAACCAGAATGTGAACACCTGTGTATGTTCATACCTGCTCCTTCTGCACACCTGTTCCCCATAATTCCTTAAAAACTAGCCCAAATACAGGATTGGGGATTTTGGCTTTTCAAGCCATAGCTTTCTCATTCTCTTTGCTTAGAGCTCTGCAAATAAAGTGACTCTAATTACTCCACTGCAATTTTCGATGTTTAGTGTTTCGCTCTGGTTACATCAGGTAGATAAATTCTTTCTGTTTGGTATCAAAAAGGATTTGTTATGATCTAGTTCAGCTTCTTAGGTCCTATATAAACTTTGAGGCATTAATCAATTAATTGATTAATGAAAATAAAGGAAGACAGGGAGGTGAGTAGAGCAGGAGAAGGCAGGTATGGAGGGAGAGATGGAGAGAGGGAGAGCAAAATATATCACTCCAAAATATGTCTCTTTGGCATATGATTATCTTGAGCTGGTTATTTTTAAGAAACATCAGGCACAGGAGAAGCTCTAAAAACTGAGTAGAAGTTATCCTTTTGTAAGAGATATTTACATTTATAAGGGAAATCTCTTTTTGTAAGAGTGTCTCCCTCTCCATACTAAGAAGAGAAGGATGATGCAAAGTCTTTAGAAACTCTTTATCAATGGAGAGGCAATGACTTAAATGTACATAACAACCTTACCCTTGTTTACTGTGCTATTTTAGGTACCCCCACCTCCCAGTAACTGGCCACCACACCTCCCCCAACATCTACTTTTGTTGTTAGCTGGAAATGTTATTTAAGGAGGTACACATGTATACAAAAGTTATACTTGTTATTAAACTGTTTTTCTCCTGTTAATCTGTCTTTTATTTTCAGCCTAAAAGGGTGGAAAGGAAAAAAAATTCTTTTCTTCCCCCCACAGAAGGAAGGAAAGAAGAAAGGGAAAAAAAGTAATATTTTTTTATTTTGCTATTGTAGGTAAGGGTGGTTAATAAAATGCATATGCAGAACATTTTGGAATTACTAATACAATTCCTGAATTTCTAATAAAATGTTCTAGGCCTTTTTTTCTCTTCGCCATATAAAAGATCATTAATCTGAATTCTCCAGGCTATCACAAATATGAAAATATATTTTTCATTAGGAACAAAACATAGATTATAAACTCAATTACTGATGTTAGCATAACCCTGAAACACAATTGATTAATACATCTTCTGTTTCTATTACTAAAGGTTCTTCATTTTAAAAAAATAATAAAAGAGGGAAGGAGATGTCTTCAAATAAAAAAATATGGCTATTCCAAGGTAAAGTTGGCAAGGTTTAGACTCACTGTCTCAAATATTACATTAATCCATGAATTGCCCTCCTTGCCTCAATTTCTAATCTCATTTCCCTTCATTCCAGTCTTTGCTATTACATATCAAATATGATAGTGCCCTAGGCTCAAAAAACAATCACAGAATAAAATTAAAACTCTAATAAAGTCAGCAAGCCTACTGTGGTTCAGTTGAACCTGCCTCTCCAACCTTCGTTTCATTCACTTTTCACTTGACACCAGCCACACTAGGCCACTTTGTAGTGGACAGTTAGACAAGTATGAGCAAACCAGGAGGGAGAGGCCAGGCATGGAATGTCAGCAGGATGGAAAGCCCCAGGTGCCTAGCAATGGAAAATTGTAAGGAAGAAAAGAAAAGAAAAGAAAAGAAAAGAGGTCACCTTGCCCCCAGGGTGACCGTTCCTCCTTTTGGGAAGAAAGGCCATGCAGCTTAGACCCCTTGACCTTTCATATCACTGGTCATGCAGTTCAGACCCTCCCCTGACCTTTCCTTCCATGGCATGTCGCTAGTCATGTAGTGGACCCCTTTAGAGGAGGAGAAAGGAGAATAGCCTCATAAGACTCCCACACAACCCCTTGCGTGTCCACTCCCTTGCATTAAGTCTTCGAGGCAATGAGGTTCTGACCCATGTGAAATAATCTTAGGAACAAAGCCTCAAGTTTGTTGACAACAGAGACAGAGTTTCAGTCAAAGTAGATATAAAACTTAGGCCTAAATTGTGTTTCAGCTCCAGGCCCAGAAAACCAGGAAGGCCAGGTGGGGCAATGCCATGGCGGACATCAGAACTGGCTGTGATGACTACTGACCCCTGCCTTGACACCGACTAAGCAGTAGAGATCACGACCTTGAAAGGACACTCCTGGAAAGCTGATGAATATGCCATTGAGGCCCTCCCCTGGGACCTCCCCTAAGAGCCCCCATCTTTACAGAGCAGATAAAAACCCTCAGGACGGAGGACCCCTTGAGCTCATTCTCTCTCTGAAACACACCCATGCCTTTCCTCCTTCCCTTTCCCCCAAGCATGTTCTTTCTCCCTTTCTTTTCCCTAAGTTCCAAGGGCCCTCTTTTTGCCTCTGTAAATTGTTTCCTGAGCCTACACAGCCCAGCTGGCTCACTTCTTCCACAGCTCACTTATTCTACCTCTGTGACTATCTAAATAAACTTTTGGTTGTATTTGAGTCTTGGCTCTGAATTCTTTCTTAGACAGCACTTAAGTATCAAGGTGGCTGAACTGTGGTCCAATTGCCAGTAATATGCTGGTGCTGTTTTGCTGTTAACAACTTTGAGGTCCCAAATCTATTTGTGATGTTGCACATGTTCTCTTCTCCTCATCTGCTGGGGAACTCCTACTAATCCTGTAATGCTCAACTTGACTGTGCTCTTCTTTATAAGGCAAAACCAGCTATATAATTTGCAGGGCTCCATCCAAAATAGAAATTCAGGGCCTCTAACATCATACAAACCTGATCTTTTTTGTACAATGACTTTCAATCTTAGTTCTGCTTTTTGCCACTCCTGGTTCTTTTCCATATTTGCTTACAAGCCAAACAACTCTTGTCTGAGACCACCTATTTCTTCTCATGGCTTACTAAATGGAATCACCACTCGCTAATATTCTGCTTTCCAGTATCTTCTAAAAGAGCTGGCATTAGAAAGCAATGACAGGTGTTAACTTTACCAAATGTTTTGGCACTGAAAAGTATTTGCCTCCATCCTTCCAAGCCTGAAATATCAATTTCCTGACTTATGTCTGCTTCTTCTAAGTCAATACCACATATTTTAGAATAAATGGTGGCAGAGTTCCACTATAGGTACTTAAGCTAATATCCAATAGCACTGCAATTGCCATTTATTTGTTAGAATTTGAAAATTTAGAAGCAAATTGTTTTATTCCCAAGTTCTTAGCATAGAATTTTTAGCATGCTCAAGTTCAATAGAGAAAACTGACAAAGAAAACCATCAACATTACGCTTTGCTGGATATATAAGAATACAGTTCCCAGTATTGCCTGATGCCCATAAGTGAACTATTAGATGACATTGCCTTTGAGAACATAATTATTCTGATCACTGTAGTGATTGCTTCCATATGTTTCCATCTTAGAATCACTGCAATAAAAATACCAGGATTAGAGGAATTGTACTAAGTATTTTCCATGGATTATTTACTCAATTTGCACAATAATCTATTTTATAGATGAAAAAAATTGAGGCTTAAAAAGATTTTAAAAATCATTCCCCCAGTCTACACAGCCAATGAGTAACAAAGCAGGGTTTCCAACCTGGGTCTAATGAATTCAAAGGCTAATTTTACGGGTCTAAATTTAAGAGAGAGGCAAAGTATTTAAAGGATCAAAGGCCTGGGGAAGGACATGAAACAATAAAGGAGGTTGAATCACTAATAATGGAGTATGCCAAAAGTCATGACTCTAGGCTGGAAGTTCAATACATAGAAGGAGAGGTATACACATGAATATGTAATGGAATTTTTCAGTATGTAAGTAGAAAATAACACTTAACATTTGGCAAATGTGATACATTGTACAACCCACTTTAGCATATATTACCTCACTTTCTCCCCGCAACTCTATATATCAGGCAGGGCAATTATGATAATCCCTATTTGACAGATGAGGGTCAGAGAAGTTATGTGACTTGCCTAAGCTCACTTAGCTAGTAAATGGCCACCTTGGGACTGAAATCTATTTCCTAATGCCAATTCCAATGTCCCTTCTGCTATTCTATGCCAATATTCCAAATGCTGTGTGTAATTTTATTTTATAGTTTACTATGCACTTTCAACTATATTACCTTACTAGAAGCCACTTGATACTATTTCTTTGTCCCTAGGAACACATCTAACATGGCCTTAGCTTTTGCCCTGTAAGATAACTGTTGTGCTTCAAGGAGAACAATTACTGAAGCAGGGCAGTTAGAATACTTTTAAAGTATTTTTTTTCCATGAAAGCGATTTCTATAGCATTTGTTTGCAAAAGCAACTCTAGCATATTTATTTAAATATGTGTTAATTTTTGCATTTGCTTTTTAAAAAATAATGCAGCTTTTACTCAGTAATTTCCCAGAAATTCTTCACTTCTGGGAAATACAGACTGAGTAGGTAGAGTTTTTCTTTACTGGAGTATTAGCTTTTAGACATATTTAGAAATGTATATCTAGTTTAGATAATAGATTATTCTTTCAATCTTTTACAATAAGAATCAAATTTATATAAAATGGACTAATTCTTGGGTATTTCTTAATTTTGCGGAATTTGACAACTGAAACCCAGAAGAGTTAAAGTGATTAGGCACTTGAATGTACAGCCAGTCACTCACAGCTGGACCTAGAACTTATTTTACCTGGTTTCTAAATCTACTCTCCATTTCCCCCATGGCATATGTCTTAATTCTAAAATAAAATGTGCAGTGAGTTTTTTTTTTTACAAAGTCTCAGAGAGTCAGGAGGCAAGGGTCTGAATACTATCTCTGACACTGACTATCTGTATGAACTTGGCCCTTGTACACATCAGGTATGCCTAAAGATTTATTTAAAGTCGATGAGTCCCTATTTCATTAGGATGATATAGCTATTCCATGTAAAATAGATACCAATAGCCACTTAAGGGGTGGAATAGCTATAGCATATGTTTACCGTGGTACAGAAATCTCTCCTCTTTCATTCACCACTTGGATTTTTGAAGTTCCCACAGCAAAATTAGACATGCAAGTGACTTTGTTCTGTCTGTCTGAATCTCTACTCCATTCCAATTGAAGAATTTGTTCAATGCATTTATATAATGCAAAGAGACAGTTGGTCCTTGCCTTTCAAAAATTAGATAGTAGTGTTCCATATACACTACATTATGTTTAATTTAGTAAAAGGCTACGAGAAACAGAATTAATGATTAGTGCCACTTCCAACTTGCTGGAGATCTGGTATTTAGAAGATCTAGTGGAGATAACAACGATGGGTCATTTGGAAACTGGAGTTCCAGTCGTAGCCTGGGCTCTAATTAGCTATGTTTCCTTGTGTGCAAGTTTTATAATCTTGTTTGGACTTTAGTTCTTTTATTTAAATAGTGATGATGGTATTGGACTTTTTTTTTCAGCATTAATATTATTTAAACATATGAAATAAGAGATTATTACCTGATGATAAAAAAAACACTTTGAAATAAGACAATCTACTTCATGCTCTTTAACTGATTTCTTACATAACTTCTTACCAAATCATAACACATTTGCCTTATTTTATATGTGTCAAAATTCCTTGCATCAAACCTTACTGAGGCTTTTATGACCCTCAGTGACAACTACAGATCTAGGATACATGTGCTATTTTTATTGTGTTTTGATTCTGCTTCTTCTGGAGGCAACTGTTCACATGCTGTGCTGAGAGATAATGAAAATTTGCTCCTAATTACCAAGGTTCCTGCTTCTAAACATTGCTGGCCAGTAATTGAACTGTAGTGTCTAGAGTTGAGTATTAGCTAATAATTCTGTCCCTACAGTGCTGAACTATAATTAGTTATTCTAGTCAAAGTAGAGAAGCTATGTGACTGTTTCTTTAGTGTTGCAATTGCCAAGAGTTGGAAACTGCAATTTAAAAAAGAGTAGAGATGTTTAAGTGACTGAGGTAGATCAGTAACCTTAATCACAAACATGCATGCACATTATGCACAGCAAAGCCAGCAGAGGCCTCAGGAGAACAGTCTGAGCTGTCATCATTGGAAAGCTTTATCAAAGAGATTGCAGCTCTGCACACTGTGGAGCAGAAATTGTGAAAGATTATATATGAGTACTTTACTTGAAGTTTTCTATATAAATATATTTATATAATTGGTACCAAATCTAATATTTGTTAATTAAAACATGTATCTGTGAATTATTCTGTTTGGAAGTATCTTTATATAGCCAAGGTAGATCCCCCACTGTCATATTCTGTTTATTATTAACTGGTTGCATTAGTCTTGGGTGGAAGAACTTCATATTCCATATATTACCGTGATTGGAGGTACTGTCTCCTACTACATAAATAACATCATATAGGTGACCTGCGAAGAAGTTTTGTCCTGTTTTAGAAAGCACAGATTACATTCACCCAGTGGATTCTTCAGAGAGTTTGGCTCTGAGGGAAAGATAGTCTCTGAGAAGAGAATTGACTATTTTTAGTTAAGGATCACATGGTATAAAAAGAGAAAATATGAGAGCTCATAGTTGACTGAGGACATCAGAGTAGAAGGAGAGGGAATATGAGAGCTCATATTTTTGAGGGTCAGCTGACCTCCAGGCACATCCTATGCACAGAGAACACAAAAATAAATGACTTAAGAAAATGCAGGGATATACCATGTTTATGGTTTGGAAGACTAGCTAATGTTAAGATGGAAGAAATTATTCCCTAACTGGTTGATTGATTTATTATAATCCAAATATATATCCTAGCAGAATATTTTGAAAAAGTTAGAGAACTAATTCTACAATTTATATGAAAAGGCAAAATCAGCACAACTAAAGCAATATTAATGAAGAATAAAAAACCTAGAAGACTTATACTGTCTATATTTTACTCTTAAAAATTATTGTAATTAAAATAGTGTAATATTAGCACATGTCTTAATCCATTCAGGCTGCTATAACTGAATATCATAAACTGGGTGGTTTATAAACAACAGAAATTTATTTCTGAAAGTTGTGGAAGCTGGGAAGTCCAAGATCAAGGACTGGCAGATTTGGTATCCTGGTTCCTATATCTTAATATGTATCTCACATTATAAACAAAAATCAACTCTAAATTGACTGTGGGAGTGCAGGGGGAGCAGAGGAGAGCAATGGGGAAAAATGTGGGACAACTTTAATTGAAAAATAAAAAAAATTAAAAAATTATAATTTGTATAATTATAATTTATAAATTATAATTTATAAATGTGGAAAGTAAAAACCATAAACCTATTAAAAGAAGGTATAAGAGAAAAATCAGCAATACTTGGGGATAAGAGAAGACTTCTTAAACAGCAAACAAAAAGTGATAACTATACAGAGGAAAAAGAATAAATGAATCTACATTACAATTAGTACTTTTATTTTTTGAGAGAAACCATGAAGAAAATCAAAAGACAAGTTAGAGTGAAAGGAGACAGATGCAATACAAATACCCAAGAGTGGACTCATATCCAGAATACATAAAGAATTGTTATAAATCTTTGAGAACAAAGACAGACAAGTCCAAGAGAAAAATGAGCATTTTACCGCCAGAATTATATGTGGCTATTAAATAGATGCAACAGTGCTCATCTTGAGTAGTGCTGTTTACATGGATGGGTTCAGTTTGTAAAAATCCATCTATGTATGAGCTACATTTCAATTAATTTTACTTAATAAGTAAGACCTTTTCCCTTCCTCAAGGATGTAGCAGGATTTGATCCTTTCATTAGTATGTTACTACAGTGCAGTGGAGTAATTCAGTGAATTATAATTCATCAAAGATTTATAAGAATCCCTCCCTATTATGTGCAGGATAGGCTTGTAGATTCTGAGCTTGCTGCTTAAAGTCTGGTAAAGAATTAAGGTATAAAAACAGGTAATTTTCAACACAATAGGCAAATGCAGAGTTAGAGAAATGTGCGTGATTCTAAACAGACTAGAGAACTTCTTTAGTTGACCTTCACTGAATCAACATAACTACTAGCCTGACCATCATCTTCCATTCTCTTTGTAAAACACATTGACTGATGCCCACAGCACACCAGAAACTCTAGACTGGTCAACCCATGCACATCTACCCCCATCGACTGAATTCATGCCTATTAATAGTGAGTTATAGATATGTTCATAAGTCAAGTCTCTTGCTCCACTTAAAGAAACCAAAATTAGAAATTTCAGGGGCTATATTATGGGATGTCTTACATAAAAAAGATTGATGCCTCTAATTGAATGTACATTTTTAAAGATTTAAGTTAAAATAAAACTTCTAACCAACATTTTTAATTAAACCACTAATTATTAAGCTACATAAAATGCTTTCAAAATAGTATAAGCTCTTGCTCCGGCCAGGTGGCTCAGCTGACTGGAGCGTTGTCCCATACACAGAAAGGCTGCAAGTTTGGTTCGCAGTTAGGGCGCATACTTAGGTTGTGGGCTTGAGTACAGTTGGGGCATATACGGGAGGCAACAGATCAATGTTTCTCTCTCACACTGATGTGTTTCTTTGTCTCTCTCCCCCTGCCTCCTTCCTTCTCTCTCTTTCTCTCTCTCTCTCCCTTCCTCTCTCTCTAAATTCAATAAACATATCCTTGAGCGAGCTTCGTTCAAATTGTGGTTCACATATTCATTAGCTATGTGATTCTGGGTGAATTACTTAACGTTTTGCACCTCATTTTTTTTATTTGTAAATAAAGATAGCAATAGTAATTTTCTTATATAAATATTGTTAGTAATAAATACATTGTTATATCTAAAGAAATGTGAAGAGTGTTTGCATATCATTTGCATTCTCTTGATTGGCGTTAGTTAGCAATATTTCTGGTTCCTATTACATCGGATAAGAGAGGCTGGAGTACTGGAGACACAGGAAAATGAAATGGAGCTTGGAAGATAACTTTTCCTGGTGTAGAGATTTGGAGAAAGCTTTATAAACCTTTGCGCAGGATCTTGAATCATGAGTAGGAATTCAACAAAGGCGTAAGGGCTATAAGGAACTGTGGGCAGAGACACAGCTGGTAGAACGGTACAGAGAACTAAGAACATCATGCATCTCAAGAAACTTCAGTTCTAAATTCTTGAAGTCAAAGGTCTCTCATACTAGGAGATAGACGTTTAATCTAAAAAGGTAATTTTTAATTCGCTTTTTAAAACATCCATTGTTCCTCAAAAAACTGTTAGTTTCATGATAGCAGTTACCATGTCCTCTTTTTCTCCAGGTTATATAACCTTCACACTCTCCTGGTTCACCTAGTCACAGGCCAATGACCACACTTAGTCATCTTATCTGTATCCTCTTCCTCTCACTAAAGTCTAAATTTCAGAGTATCTGAGATATCGTCATTTTACAGTAAGTAGCAGGTATATTCCAAAAAATGACAAAATTGTTTTATGCACTTATAGTCTGTTCCCTAAAATCCAGACTCATATGTCCATAAAAGGTATCATCTAAATTGAACACAGTTTAGAGACAAGAAAGCTTTATCAATAATTATTCCAAGACAATTGTCCGAGGCAAAATGGAATATATGGACACCACATACATTCCATTAGTTATTCATCGTCCCCACTTACATAGCTAATAGGCATCTCAACCTTAATGTGTCTCCAAACAAACTCTTGACTTTCATACCTGAGGCAGAAGATTGCAAACTGCCTGGAAATTCTGAACTTTAAGCTAGAAACAGTACCTAGATGAAACTTGCTATTGTCTACTCTGTGTTCTAGGTGTGCAAAGAAGGGTAAGATATATAGTCAATCTCTATGACAGATTACTAGTTTATTACCAAACTGTTTCCTCTGCTTCCCTTGCACAGAACTAGATGACATTTCCCTGCCTCCTTCAGAGAGAGGAGTTGCCATATGACTGAGCTCTAGTTAAGGAAATGTGAACGTTGCCTCATGTCCAGACCTAGCCTTGTATACTTTCCCTGTGGCACCTACTCTTTTGTTGTCAGCAGGAAATGAAGGACTAGTGCATTTAGGTAATGATGCATTAAAAAATACGGAAGGATCCTGGGTATCTGACTCACTCAGTGGAAGATGTCCCACCAAACACTTGCTTTGGATTGATACATAAATGAGAATTAAAATTTTATTGTGTTAAGATGCTAAAATTTGGGAGTTATTGATTTTAGTAGCTGGTAGTTTCTTTGCAAAGACATTGAGGGACCTTCTGTGAATTTCCAGTTTGATTTACTTTTAGCGTCATACAAATATTATTTTATTGAATTGCAATCAAAGAGTAAATTAAAATAATATACACTCTGCATGCCAATCAGGTCTTTATTTTTTTTCTTTACAGAATTTGCAAGAATATATTATTGCTCTAGCATTTACTTTTATAGTTTGAAATGAAACTATAGTTTTGGACTTACTGGGTTGTATTCAAGAAGAGATATGAGGATAAAGAGATATCCTCATTTTACTAAAGCCAAAATAAAATAGTTGCTAAGGTGCAGTTATTTAATTTCAAGCATTGTCTGAAAAGCCGTAATTCCTATAGATAAGATTATCATATTTCCTTTGATAGTTATGGGGAAAATTATTGCAAGAGAGAAAAATCAATACCTTTATAGCATAATGTCCACCATGGATCAATTACTACAATCAATGCCATAGTAACCAAATTACATGACTCACATCCCTTCTCTATTTTCCTTTTATTACTCATCACTATATGGAAAGAAAACTCTCCAAATTGTATTATCTTGTTTAACATTGACAGAATCAAGAAACCTCTTTTCACATGGAATCAAGAACAACAACAAGGGAGTGTTTATTTGTTAAATAAATCTGAGAATATAACAGACTCACAGAAATCTTCATTTCTACTGGGATGACATTATATACAATTAAATATGTCTTTATTGGTAGACAGATTTCATCCCCTACACAAGGACACACATCTGTAGTGTCCTTGGTAAGTAGCAAGTAGAACAATTACAAAGGCACAATTTCCAGCTGGGTGATATTTAACTGTATTCCAGACAATAAGTATAGATTTGTAAGGAGTGGATATAGTACGTGACACTTTTCTAACAATGCCATTTTCCCTCTTACTTTATTTGTAAAAAATAAAATTTTTGGAATTTTGAAAATATCATTATTGGCTAAAACTAATCATATTGATGAACAAAAAAAATAAAGAGAAAATGTCACTGCAGTACTTCAATATTGTTCTCTTCCTTTTGAAATACAGTATTAATTTGTTAGTTATAAGTTACATGAATTTAGCAAAGAGCATTGATTGTGGATATATAAATGTAGTACAATTTTTTACTAAAATTCAAACTTTGATTGTATTTATATGCCTTAAGTGACACTTGTTTTAACCTTCAGAAGAAATATGTTATTCTGAGCAAGAACATGCTAATTATAACACTTGTGGGAATTTTACTTAAATGTTATGAAATATTCTAAGAATACCATTATCATGGGTTTAAGTATGTTGCAAATGTACTTTTTAAAAATAGCACCCAAAAGAAGAGGGAGAAAAAGAAAATGATCTCAGTGGTATCAGGTGGATGTTGAGGGGTGATCGCCAATACCCTCATTCCCTGCAGTTCTGCCCCATCACCAAACTAATCTGGCAAAACCAGGATCCTGAATCATTCCTTCAGCTGGCCATCTCGACTTGCATAATCAGGCTGCTGTGTGCACACCGCTGAATGAGAGAACCCCATCAGACATATAGGGTACCTGTGATAGCTCAGGGCATCCAACATCATCTGGGCTTTCAGTGGCTATATCTTGTTCTTGATCAATTTCTTCTTCTGCCCTCCCCTCAATTCTTTCCCCCAAGAGACTATTTCAAAAAAATACAACTTTCCTCAAAACCCACCCAGATCCCACTCTTTGCAGATGAACACGTCTTCTTCATTCAGTAATTGAGGCAAGGGGGTCCGCTCACGCAGTTTATTGACTCTTACCACCGAGGCATGCAACACTACTATGTTTCTGCCTTATCCTTCTTTCCAGCTTGAGAGAATGAAATGTTCTTCTTTGTTTAAAGCCAACTTCTTCACTTTGACTCTTTATCTGAGGATCTGAATATTCCAGGACTTTTCTCCATCAATTATCTTTATATCCTCCCATAGCTTCAACTTCTTTACTGTTAACTTTTCACCTCAGCTTTTAATTCATCTCTTAATCCTGGTGGAGGAAATTCTCAAAATTCAACACTTCCTTTGACTTTTCAGCTACTTTAATATCTTCTTACTCTCTTACTCAAATTAATTTTACACTGAACATATTCCATTTATCCCTCCAGATCCACTCTCCACTGTTTTCTGCCCTGCTCTTTTCCCTGAGATACTGGCCTGCATGACTACATCAATGGGTTTGCTTGCAGCCTGGCCTCCACTTGGGTTCAGCCAATAGGAAACACTAGAGAAGATATAAGGGAGGGAGAGTGAGGATCATGGTTTTTTTAAATCTCAGCTCCTTTTTGAGATGTTGCCACAGGCTGGCACAGTTCGTGTCAGTTTTCTTGATATGATTTCTCTCTGTCTCTATCTTTCTCCACCCCCCCTTTTTCCTATTCTCCTCTCTCTCCTTTTCCTTCTCTCTTTAAGTCAATGGATGGTAACTGTGTGCTGCAACTAGCCCATGGGTAGCACTATCTCTTGTGCAGAGAAACCATAGGGTTGCTCCCGCTTTATATTTAAGCCTTTATTTAGCTTTCTTTGAATTATCCAACAAGAGTCTGCCATTTTTCTCCCATGGGGCCCAAGTCTGATACAATTTTCTTGAAAGAATAGTTTGTATAGATACTACTTGCATATTTACTATTCAGTCATCAACCCGCACAACTCAGCTTTTGTCCTACCATCCCAAGACTAAAACTATTTTCTTTCTCTCTGGGCACTATTATTGATCGCCACATAGACAAATCCAGTGACTATTCTTCAGTCCATACTTTACTGTACTTTTTCTCTGCATATTACACTGTTGATCACTCTACTCTTCTAGTAGGTCTACTTCCTTAGCTATGATACCCTGTTTTTTCTCCCTTTATATCGCTTTCATAGATACTTCTTACTACCATCCCTTCAAACACTGGCGCTCCCATAGTTCAGTCTTGGACAATGCTCGTCTAACATTATATGCTTTTGCTAAGTGCAGCCTTCTACTCTCAAGACAGTAAACATACCCAACCTGGTCCAAACTTAGTTATCCACATATTATACACAACTATCTGTATATTCCGACACTTTATCCTTATACTATGTGCTTATACTCAGAATTGCTCCTACTTCTATTTCCCTCTAGTCTAATTACTCCATTCATTCAATTAGAAGTCAGAGTCACCCTAGACTCCTCTCTCTTCCTCACTCACAGTCATGATTCATTAAAATTATCATTCATACTTCCACCAGAGAAAAATTTCTAAAGTGAAAATCTGACCATGCCATTCCACTGCTCAAGACCCTTCAGTGGCTCTAGTTGGAACTCTTTCAAGGCACATAGGTGCTTTCTTCCTGCTCTGACCATCATCTATACCCTTAGTGCTGGAACTATGATATATTGTGCTTTGTGTATTATTAATATCAAAATTGCTTATAGTTTCTAGTTCAAGTGAAAATACTTAATGCCTCCATGACTTTTGAAGTCTGTCCATTTTCCCAAAATGCTCTTGACCATGTTGTTTGATTGTGTCCTCAGTGTTTTAGCCTAAGCACCATTCTTTTCCAGGAAGCCCCTCCTCTTGTCTCTCTTTACCCCATTACCTTCCTCTACAGGCATTATACCTTCTGCACTGTCTTCCTGCTGATAGGTGTCCACACCTGGGTACCCAGAACACCTTAAAATCTCTCAGAGAGTTTAATATAGTATATTGAAATGATCTGTTAGCATCTCTCTCTACCTTATTGAACTTAAAAGTGCTCTAAGGCAGGAAGCATGACTTGGTCATCTTTAACAACTGCATAGCACAGTAACCTAAATTAAAGACAATATTTATCATAAATATACTTAAAAGTAAGTATTAATAACAAGTCCCTTATTATAATTTAACCTCAATGTCATTACTTAGAAAATGAACATTGAAACATTTTGAATATCCATGGGTGATGCAACAGAAATAACCACAAGTTATTCTACCCAAATGATCCTGTTACCTGAAGAAGAAGGTGTCGTAATAAATGAATTTCTTACACTAAAAAAAAAATAGTATTCTGACATATTATAAGACAGTTTTTCCAAGCCATGAACTGATATATTGTATGCAACAGCCATACACCAGCATAAGGACCTACATTATGTATTCATGTGGAATCAAGAAAAGTGCAGACAAGTCCTTGGGGCAGATCAGGCTGGATTTATCTGCCTTCAGGCTGAGGAAGGTGTCATGTCAACATGTTTAGAGCTGATAGCCAATCCTATACCTGAGACCCCCATTAAAGGTCCTGCAGGAAACTTAATGATGTTCAGTTTGGAAAGTGGGAGAAGGACTCTGTAGCACAAGAACTTATAGGGTTCAAAGAAAGAGTTGATATAATCTAATCAATGTTGGTGACATAAAGAGGTAAAAAGAATGACAGAGCTGCAAGAAGTGGCTTGGATGGGCTTGAGAGTGATAATGACCCTGGTTACAGGGCAGAGCAGACAGTAGAGCACAGTGAGGCAAGACTAGCCAGGAGCATGTGAGTTACCCTACAGATGCTTTGAACTGAAGCAAAGGATTTGATGCCTGAAGTTCCTCAATTTCACTGACACCATTTACCCCATGCATTACCTAAGGAAATACAGGCTTCTTATCATTCACACAAGTATTGTTACTATGGGATCATCTGATCATGATAATTTTAATAACAAAAATAATTATAGTTGCTAATTAGTACTTATATCAGTCACTATGCTCTTCTATGTATCTCCAAGTAGTCAGTAAATACTGTTGTTAGCCCTTTCTACTGATACAGCTCTTATCTAAACAACTGTTAGGGGTTGCATTGTATCCTTCAAAAAAGATATGTTGAAGTTCTTACCCCTAGTACCTCAAAATGTGACTTCATTTAGAAACAATCCCTACAGAAGTAATCATGTTAAAATGAGGTCATAAGGATGACGTCTAATCCAATATGGCCAGTATTCTTATAAAAAAGGAGAATTTAGACCAAGGCAGATAGGCACAGTGGAAAGATGTGGACAGTCACAGGGAGAAGGTGGCCATAGGACTGGAGTGATGCACCTATAAGCCAATGAACGCCAAAAATTGCAAGAGAACAACAGAAACTAAAAGAGACAAAAATGGATTCTCCCCTAGACCTGTCAGAGAGAGTGTGGCCCTGCTGACACCGTGATTTCAGACACTGGGCCTCCAGCACTGGGAGGCAATGAATTTCTATCATAAGCCGCTCAGTTTTTGGTTCTTTAAGACAGCCCCAGAGAACTAATGCAGCCGCCAGAGCTGGGGTCGTTGCGATGGCCTCCTCACTGACCTCTCTTATTCTGCATTTCAGCATCTCTCCCCGCCCCCACAATCTAGTCTCAATATATAAGACGGAAGCAAGAGTGAAGATTTTAAAATGTACATCATGCCATACTACTCTCCTACTCAAGAACTTCTTCTGGTTTCCCATCTTATTCACAGCAGAAATCAAAGTCCTCCCAGTGAATTCTAAGACTCCATTCCTTTAACTCTTTAATCTTCCACTATTCTCTTCTTTGCTCACCACAGTCTAGTCTCACTGGCTGCCTCTCTATCCCTTAAACATGCTAAGAAAATTTCTGTTTCAGGGCCTTTGCACTTGCTATTTCCTCTACTTACACCCCTGGGATATCCATAAGCCTCACTCCTTAATCTTTTTTAGGTCTTTCTCAAGCATCATTTGTTTGACAAGGCCTAATTATCCTATATATAATTGCAGCCCTCTGAAAATGGTCAAATCCCTTTCCTTGCTTTATTTTATTCTGCCATCATCATCACCATGATTTTATTTATTTGCTAACATGAATTTAATTTCAACAGACGTTATTTGTTTTGTTCACTGATGTACGCTAGTGTCTAGAACATATAGAGTCTAGCACAAGAAAAATGCATGAGGTGTGTCTGTTGAGAGTATAGATATATTATCTCTGGTACTTAAAGGTACCACAAAGTAGTAGAAAGAATGCTGACTGCCACTGAGGTTAGAGTGCCTGCGCTCTGTGCCCCACTGAGTCACTTACCAGCCTCTGAGTCTGTTTGTTCATCTCTGAAAATGAGTAGAATAAAATCCTCTTTATCTACCTCACTGTGTTGTTCTGAGGATCAACTTGGGTGCTACATATAAAAGTATATCTGTAATCTGTATAGTATAACATAAATATGAGTTATTATTAAAATAATTCTATTCACTTGTGTAGAAATGAAAGTGTTTCTTCTATATGCTAAAAGGTAAGTAACAAAAGATGACATTCTTAATTATTAAGGCAAGTGTCCTGAAAATAGGTTCTAAGAAAGAAAAAAGGAATCCCTGTCAAGCACCACTGTAATATTTGTTAAAAGTGGGAGCTGCCAAATGCAACGTTCATTATTCATAGCTATTACGTGCTAAGAGATTCCGAACATACTTGCATATATAGCAAAATATTTAAGAACCCAGGACACTTAAGCTTTCTTGGTGCCACAGAAAGCTCATTATGACTGAATGAGACTCAGCATTATTGCCAGAAAGTATATCTTCATAAAAAAAAGATAGAGAAAATATTTTAAAATACAGCAGATCTTGAATAATGTTGTTTCATTCAACATCATTTCATTATAATGTTGATAAGATGTCATAGAAATTTTGTTTATATCAAGTAAACAATGGTAAAATTGGTTTCTTTATATTTTGGTTAAAGTCACAGAATCTATCAATGACATTAAGCAAGGACTCAGTATATCATACTGTGGTTTCTTTAATTTACCTTGTCCACTATGATCAACATATACTAATATACTCCTGCCAACTAAGTATTCTATGGACAATGTACAGTTTGTGTTCCTCTTATCAGATCTTACAGTCATATTTAGGTGATATGCTATCAGCTTAACATTCATCAAACAATTAAACAGAAAGCATTTCTTTAGTACCTATTGAGAGTGAAGCACTATGTCTGGTGAAGAGAGCAATAATGAATAAAACACAGTCTCTCTCTTTTACTAGTCTGCAGTCTAGTTAGACGTGTACAGCCATATAGTACCAAATCAAATATAAATCAAACTGTAAGAGGTTCTTCAATAAAAGGAATCTCACACAAAAAGTACATTGTCAAAGACAGAAACTAGGGGGTTTTGGAAGAGTTTTTAGAGATGGTTTATTTTAGTTGAGTCTTGAGGAGGGGTAGGGAGCATGTAAGGACATGCCAGGCTGAGGGAGTAACTTGATCCGGAGCAATAATAAGGTTCAAGAAGAATTTACACAGAGTGTGGTAACTTTATCTGTAAGCAGGTTTTAAAGGGGCAATGTAGATATTTAAGGGTCATCCTTAATCTTTGGGAATTAATCATGTCAACAGTAAACATTTACTCCAGGACAAAGTATACCATGGTGCCACAGCCAAAGACAGTGGTATATGGCATTTCCTATTAACTGAAAAGGAAGTTTTAATCTCTTGTGGGGTCATACACTTTTGGGGGAATCTGGTAAAACTTATAAAGTCTCTCTCAAGAATACACATTATCCAAGACATGGAAAAGTTTTAATCTTATTTCAAAAGTTTAATAAATTTAATTAAATTAAAGCTTGCATATGAACCTTGTGCTCAGAGCCTCTAGTCAAAGTGACAAAGCTATTTCTGTTGAAGATTTTTTCTTTTTTTTTTTTGGTCAAGGCATATAGGCATTCTCAGAGCCAAAGGTTTGAGGGCAGTACTAAAGTAACACTTAAATCACTTGAAAAACAAAAAATTATTTGTCAATGTGTTACAGAACGTCTAAATTATTGTCTACTGAATGTTACCACTTGCTATCTTAATAGAAAACTTATGACAGGGAGTCCTGTAACCTGTTGACACTATAAATCCCAAAGGCCTGCCAGCTTCAATCACATATTATGGTGCAGATTGAAATATTTCTATGAGAAAGTTCTGCACAAACAGGACAAGTGGACAAAGACCGAGGGCATGGGATTTGAGAGTTTACTCTTTGTCATATAAAACTGCAGGGACCTTAATGAAGGGAAAGTTTGTTGCTTAGCTCAAGGATTGCCAAGAGAACATTATCTTTGATTTACAACAGCAGTTCAATGGTATTTTATAGGTAGGCGATACACATAAAACATAATCAAATGTAAACCTTTTAGCAAAGAAAGATGGTGTTTTGGAGGGGTGGGGTGGATATGTTTTAACATCTGAATCAGCAAGAATTCTTTCCCTTGACAAACAGACCATATAAATAGTCGAGCTACTTTCCATTCCTATAGATCACACACTTAAACAAGTGTGAGTTCTGGTTAAACCAAAAGAAGAAAGATCAAGTAGGAGTCAGACTAAGGAGTCATATATCAATGTATTTTTTTGGAACAACCATGTGGATGCAATATAGAGAACGTATGTATTTGTCAGGATGTATTTGACTGCATAAAAGGCACACTTCTTGTCATTATGCTCTATCTGTCCATTGTCCACCCTTGGTGTGTGTGTGTGTATTTGTCAATAGTATCTCTTGCCTCAGTGGTCAGACTACATGTTCTAGCTACTATTTAGTCTATTTTAGTCTCTTTTTCACCAGACCCTTAGCCCATTTTGTGTCCCTGCTGTTTCCTAAGTTTGTCCTTTGCTTTCACCCCACCCTGAAAAAAGCCTTCCTGGGCTGTGAGGCTAGTTCAGAGAACTCGACATTTAAGAGATGTGACCCCAAAAGGAGAACATCCCTATGTTTCAACCTCATTCTGATTTCCTTCCTTTGTTTATTTTTATTAAGCTTATCTTGGTAAACATATACTTTGACAAGCTATGCATAAAATAAAAGATCTTTAATATGGAGGTAAAAGTGAAGTTTAGCCAATTCTACAATGCATTTCACATCTGACTGTTTAGTGTCAAGGAATCTCTTCTGGATAATAGTAAGAATGAAATGAATAACCACTAGCATGTAAAGCCCTCCCCTTGTCTCTTTGGAGCAATACAGACTGATGAACTCTGTACAGCAATTTAAAAGAAAGAACTCATGGGAAGCTTTTAACAGTCTCATTTCTGGCTTCCACTACTTACTTATCTACACTGAATCTGCTCATTTCCAGGTATATTTTATTTTTAAGTAGAAGTCATTTAAACATATGTCTTGATTTCTCTGAGTATAAAATTAAGAAAAATGCTTATAAATGTAAAATACATCCCTGTCACACTTTCAGGGCAAACATTATAATCTTAAACTTCATCAACTGCTATGTGAAGAAGGTTTATAATGGAATTCTCTAGCAAAACAGGTGTCCAGATAGATGAAGTGGTTTGCACCTACGCCTTTAGCATTTTTCTAAGGAACCTAATGCTTCAGATATAGAAGAAAAAAATAACTGTTTATGTTTTCAGATGAGAGGACCTGCTCTATCAATAGGCCAGATTAGGCTGGGAGTAAAGCTGTCATGGAAAGCTCATGAGACTGCAGACAGAGTGACCTTCCAAATCTGCAATAACACAGAGTGCCCATAGACAGTGGCAGAACATGCCATGGCTCATTCTTTTAATGAACTGAATATGTCAAGCCAAGTTACAGTTGAAATTAAGGCTGGGTTTCCCAGATTTTAGTTTGTAAAGTATCTTGCATCTCATTTGGTATCTTGCCGGACCTGAGCTTTAGTCCTCCCACATCTCCCAGTGACAATGGAAGGCACGGGGAGGAGGATCAACCCACATAAGTGATGGTTGCAGTTGACTTAGAATGATTTTTTTAAAAATTTATTGCCAGAGAGAGAAAGAAAGAATACAAAAAGAGACTTTCAGCTAATAGAACTTGATATTTTTCAATGAATTTCATTACTTATCTAATCCTTATTCCCCAGCAATACGCAGAAATACAGTTTTGTTTTCTCCTTTCATTTTACAATTGCTTCTACATCTGTGTTTTAACATATACCTGTGCAAAGAAAAAGTTGTGTTTTTTAATGGAAAGCTTTACATGCAGTGTAAATTGTTCTGCAAAAATTGTCTGTGACTTTTCTGTAGCTTAAGATAGTTTAGAGTAAGAAGAGACTTCTGACTGCAAAAATACCACCTCTGCTGCTTATTACAGTTATAACCTTTGGTATCTACTTAGTCTTAGCCTCTACTGATTTCAGTTTTCAGAATAACGCAATGGAACATTAATAGCTTTGTCAGGAGCCTGTAGAGTTAAGTAAAATAGCATCTAGAAACTGGTGGCAGAAAGTACATACAACCTATTTTAAAAGTTTTAGGAATGCTAATGTCATGAGTAGCAGAAGTGCAAGGTACCCAGCAGTCTGTGATTCAACTTATTTTAGATTTTTGAAAGATCTTCCTTTCTTGTAAGCTTTATTATCAGACTTCAGTCAAAATAAGCTAACATAATTACATTTAATAAGTAAAATCTTAAATAAAATGAATAAAAATAGTTCAATTAAATTTTCATAAAACCAAAAGCAGAAACTCTTAAAGATTGTATAGACTGAGTCTATGTCCAAAAGGTGACAAGTTCTTGCACAGAAAATACATAATTTTATAGATGAAGCGGAAAGGCAAGATATTTTCAAAAATAAGAAGGAAGAAATTACTACATTCCTTTTACTTAGCTACCTGAAAAAGTTGAGTTAGATGCTCATTTTTAGTGAACTAAAATATGTAGTCTGATTTCCACAAGACAGTCAATCGGAAGATAAAAACCTGAAACTCACAAGTGGTGTTTCCCACTGTTTCCAAGAAGCACCCAAATTATAAAATCATTTGGGGTAGCATACTTCAGGACAAGCCAATCAGAATTTTTGAAGGTGGGCCCCAGAGAATTTGAATTTTAACCAATATCCCTCCGGTGATTATTGTGCACAGTTTTGAAATCGCTGATCTAAAACACTCGTTTTCAATACTGGCTGCACATTGTAATCACTTGAGGAGTGTATATGACAACTCAGGGAGAAAAAAAAAAGATATATACCTTATCCAAAACCAATTTAAATTAGAATGTCTATGGGTGAGGCCCAGCATCATACTTTTGTTCAGAGTTCCCAAATTCTCAAGCGCAGCCTGAGTGAAGAACCATTGCTTTATAGCACTCCATGATACTCTGCCTCTACTCTATCAGAACAAAAACCCGCCTTTCTGTGCAAACCTGAAGCTGGGCCTCTGTGCTGCAGTTAGAATGGTCCTTCCGCTCCCATGTTCACGAGGTTGCTATGTCCACGCAGGGACAAGTGTTTGGGTGTGTTCCACTCAACTCCACCCCCAATTGGAACAAGTTAATCTCAAGAATAAAACTGATGCTTAAAGGAAGGTTTTTCACTTTATCAATTTTTATTCCATTGCAATTTTTTGTCACATAGTAGTCAATAAATATTTGTTGATTGGATATGGATCTCAGTCTGTCTAGGCTGTTATAAAAAACAAAACAAAACACCATAAAATAGGTGGCTTATGAACAGAAATTTATTTCTTACAGTTCTGAAAGCTGAACAGTCCAAGATCACAGCCCCGGCAGACTCGGGGTCTGGTAAGGGCCCATTTTCTGGTTCACAGACAGCACCTTGTTTCAGTGGCCTCACTTGGTGGAAGGGGGTGAGGGAACTCTCTAAGGACTCTGTTTTATAAGGACATTAATCCCATTCACAAGATCGCTGCTCTTATAACTGAATTACCTTCCAAAGGCCTCACCTCCTAATAGCATCACCCTGAGGGATCAAATTTCAACATACGAATTGTGAGGGGCACAAACTTTCAATCTATCGCAGCTTCTTTGTCTGCTAAAGGCAGAAGGCTCCCTATTCCAACATAAAGCCGCAATGGTAGCCAAAGCATTGCACAACTTGGGGTGAACTTACAACTTCCGAACTTGCTGACAACTTTTTAAAATCTACATAAATAAAATTACAATATCTGTCTATCACCACATCATGCAAAAATAGTTATACTAATTTTCACCAAATTTGGAGGGTATGTTTGAGACATATACTCACCATATGGTGTACATGAAATTCACATATTGGGGAGCATGAGGAAAAGCTAAGCAGCCCCCTCCAGAGTAGCTAGGACGCAATGAAAACCCCCTGCAACTGCTGCACAGGAAGTACAGGACAGATATATTGAAACACTGTAGTCAGAGAACACAGGGTGCTCCAAATATGAGGCCAAAATCAAAAGTTGTAAGGGCCTATGCTTCGAGTGACAGGGTTCGACCTGCAAAGAAAATTGTTTCCTCACATGGACAATTGTAAGTGGCTTCAGGGTGAGCAATAACAAGGATTTATTTACTTTTAACAATGGCTGATGTTTCACCTCAGCTGGCTGCGGAAGTCACTAGAAATTTGCTGAATGACTAGGGTTGTGAAAGGAAAGCTGTCTTAGCAAAAAAGAGAAAGCTAGTGCAGAGTACCCATGTGCAGTTAGGAGCCGCCAGGGCCGCCTGCACACGGTATGAGAGCAGCTTGGTTTGAATCATGAGTTAACACAAGAAATGAGAGTCACATTAAGTTTTTCAACTGCCATCCAAGGTTTGCCTCTACATTAATTTATTTTTCCCATATCAGCTTTGAACTCTTCTAACTTCAGGGAACTAATGAGAAAAATGAGATTATTGAAGGGTCTCATTAATAAAAAAACAGTCCTGCTTTATTAAACATTAATTAACATTTATATAACTATTGATTGTTTAAAAATCCTTCTGCTATTACCTCACTTATTCCTCCCAATAATTCCTTAAACTCTGAAAGACATATTTATAGAAGGGAAAAGTTAGTAAACTTTCCCAAACTTGTGTTTTAGATCCAGAACTGATGGATCTTGGCAAGTTACTTTACTTATATAGGACTTGGTTTTCTCAATTATAAAATGAAGACAATTATATATTCCCTGAAGAACACATAAGATATTGCATTTTAAGTAGATTTCTAAACTGCAAGAGCTATGGAACGGTCAGATGTTATAATTGTTCCAATTGTAAATGATCAAATGGAGGCATAAGAGATTGAGGTGATCACCCAAGGTAAGACAGACATGCGACTGTGCATAAAATATAGATTTTTCAATTCCTTGTCAGTAAGGTTTTTTCCATATTATCACCAATAGTCTCAGATACTGGCAAATAGACTTTCTGACATCAAATCAAGTAAGAAAAAATATGGGAAACTTAATATGGTCTGGAATATTAAACATTGACAAAAAGACTATATTGACTGTATCATCTTTTCCTATATTGACTATATCTTCGGGAAAGGGAGATATAACCACATTAGTTTATATACTCTGAAATAACAAGTAGAAAAACAAAATGAAAATAAGAGTCCCTTAGCAACTGGCATCAAACTTCACACTATGATCAGAAACCATGATGTCAAACTAATCATTCCAAGGCCTTGGAGGAAATCTCCTCTGATTTGAAATGGCTAAAAGGGCAGAAACTTTCTTTCCATAGCATATGCCTCTTACTAAGGGCTAGAAAATCAGAGTCTTTGAAAAAAATAAGTAAATCATTGTAGCTTTCAGAACACCTTCTAATCCAAAAGACTGTTGGGGAGAAGGTGCAATGAAAGGAGAAGGGAAGAAACTGGGTGAGCAACCAGGGAGAATGGAAAGGGTGCATCCTAAGGAAACATCAGGGGAGTTCTGAGACATAGTCTTTGCTCTGACCTGGAGTCTAGCAGAGGAAGTTCTTCACCACTTGCTTCCCTGTAAGACAATTCATATTATGCAAGTCATTTTGCCTTGAATTCTACTGGTGGAAATCTCTTAAAGGGTAAATACATGTATGTGATATGTTACATATACCTATGAAGTATTTTTATGAATGTTATACATGTTATAAATGTATGTAGTATTATATACATTACAAATGTTATACATTTTATGCATATGTTATACCTATATGTTGTAAATCATTCATAAGTACTGTGATTCCATTTGCATTCATTAGGGGAGATAATTACTCTCCCCTCATTATGAATCCACATGGAGAGACTTCTACAAGGCTAATTAATATTCCCAACATTTTCCTCCATCTTTCACTTTCTTCTCCCTAGAAAAGAAGTGACCTCTCTGGTTGGTGTGGCTGGAAGAAGAAACAGAGCCCAACCACTTTCTCTCCCCTTTGGAAGTTGTCCTTCATGCAGAGATGAAGCATTTGGACCTTCCTTCTGTGGGATATTTAGCCGAGCAAGCTCTGCCCGCAGTGGGGAGAGCTGTGGTTACCAGCCAGACCGGTGCCTAAATGATAAATCTGTCTGATTCGGGGTAAAGCACTAGAAAGTTCACTTGATAAAGCCCTACGGCCATAATCTCCAATCATCTG
The DNA here is from genome assembly GCF_021234165.1 of Pteronotus mesoamericanus. Lineage (NCBI taxonomy): Eukaryota > Metazoa > Chordata > Mammalia > Chiroptera > Mormoopidae > Pteronotus > Pteronotus mesoamericanus. The sequence goes on along the minus strand of NW_026555078.1, from coordinate 26,494,570 downwards.
CTAGCCAAATTTTGATCTCTGCATTGGTTCCAAATATGGGACGGCCATAGAGGTTATATATTTTGGATCCCTCAAACCTCTACATGCCCTAAAAGGCAGACATCATGGGTAACAGAGGAGTGGGTAGTTCTAAGCACCAAAAAGCTAAGTGGAGTGGGGACCAAGGCAAGATTTGAAGTTATAGGAGGTGGGAGGGAAATATGGTATCATCAAAATTTTCATTACCATTTTCTCATGACCTGGCTAGGCTGATTTTTCTAACATTAGCTTCTCTTCAAGCAAGTAAAACAATTGAGCTACTTTAACCTTTTCTTAGACATTATTTATGTTAGGGGGATATAAATCCATGTAATAGTAACTATATTCAGTCTTCTTCCAAATAGGAGACACTTGAATATTGATTCACTTACTTGCCAACATTTTTTGAACATTACAGTACAAAGTGCTGCTCTAGGTGCTATGTTTACATTATTCACAATCTTTGACCTCAGGTTTACAATGTGATGAGAACAATAAACCAAACATAAAAAGTATAATAAATGATTTAAGCAATAAATTCAAGGAGCTACTTCTCTAAGTTTAGCAAAGCTTTGATGCAAAAACATCTCAGACCCAGGTGACACAGGTCCTCTGCATCCTGGACAGAGGACACATCATGCAGGATGGGAGTCACTTCCACTGCCCAGCCTGCCACCAATCCTGAGAGAACTTCATTGAGCTGTATTTTTGACTGGAGACTATCTCTAATTCACATTGCTCTTTTTAAATGACAGTTTTTTCTTTCTGCATTTCTTTTAATTAATAACCCTGTAGAATATTTTTCATTAAAAATGAATTTTACTTTTACCATAAAATGTCAAACATGAATAAAATAAGTGACTTTTTCTTAGAGGGAATATTATAAAAATGAAAGATATTAGTTCACATTTTCTTTGACAAGTTTGACTAGTGGAATGAGCTTGTCAAAGTAATATTTCTTTCTTCCCTTACTAGTGGCCTCTCTTTATTACATTCTTTCACGAGTAAATGAATAGATGCAAATAGCATTTAAAATAGGATTTAAAAAATTAAATTCCTCAAAGATGCCATAATGTTAATGGCAGGTGAAATTGAAATTTTTATGAAAGCAAAATGTAGTTGCCTTTTACTTCTATAAGTGCAATTTAAATTTAGCTTGAGGTTCTAAATAAAAGAGTGAACTTAGCTCTTGTTTTACGAAACTACTGGGTTAATACTAAACACAGATTGGAAAAGCTCTTTTCTATTTCCCCAACGCTTCCCCTGAGCCTCTCCTATTAAGAGGAACACATTTACGTAATAACTCTGTTTCTATGGCCACAGGGGCTTGGTAAGCGGACAGTATTCCAATAGATGGCTGAGTGCTCAGATGGCCAACCTTGATAGGCATAATTTAGGATGAGTTTAGTTTAGAACCTCTAGTGAAAATGCAAGTTTTAGGTCAAGTTAAATTGGCTAATGCTAATCTCACACACACAGCAAAACAGATCATGGAAGTTTGTTCATTAACCTCGATTAGAGACATGCAATCCATGTGTTAAAAGTGCCAAGAATTGGATTTGATATCAAAACCCCTGCCTGTTCTCTTAATATGTATAATTAGCCAAATCATTGTATCAAATGTTAGGGACCACAATTGTGGTTTTACCTCCAAGAGAGCTTATGCTGAATGTGTGGAGTTTAGAAAGAGATGGAAGTAGATACTGCTTTGCATTAACAAAAGAAAGAAGGCATTTCCTCTGGGAAAACTCAACATCATGCTAGGCAAGTGTAGAAGTGTTTATTTCCACAATTCTCAGCACATTCCATTACTGCATATAGAATTCCCTGCCACTACATATTGCATTTGGCTTATAAAAGGGGGGTTTCTAGCTTCAAAAGAGATCAGACCTGGATGCCTTATTAACATTTCCGTTACTTTATCATCACCGGTGAATGACAGGCTCCAGCCTGACCTTCTCTTTCCACCAGAATTGTGGGAGAGGCTCTTGAGTACCATTCTGGCACTGCCACTTATAAAACACGTTTTTGTCAGCATTTTCATCACCATAATTATTGTCATCACTATGACCTGACATGGAGCAGTCTCTTCGCACTTAATACTCACAACATTTCTATGAGACAGGTACTAGACCCTATGGCATCAATTATGAATTTATTCCTGGGACATGGATATTTAATCATGAAAAATACAGAAGTACCCTGTGCATCCAGAAAGAGATTGATATGTCTGCTTTATAAAGTTGGCTCAAAAGCTGGAAATTCAAGTCTCTTACTCTGTTTGGTATAGTAAAGCTGACTTACTCTTCAAGCATCAAATACATTTTCATATAATTATGTTCGTTGCAAGTTTATTCTGCTAACAAACTCATTCTAATTGATTTTTTAAATTTTTAAAGCACCCTTCTCTGTCTCTCTGTCTCTCTAGCATTGCTTAAGCCTCATTAACGTTGCCAACCGCCATGGAATTGCTAATTTGCAATTACAAACACCCCTCTAAAGGAATGCACTAAGAAGAATGGCATAGGAACCAAATAACAGAGATGTTTCAGCCTGGCAAAGCTACCAATCCAAATCTACTTTCATATTTTTCTCAAGGGAACAAATATCCATATTAGGACTTACTTTGCAAATACTTTGGAGAATTCATCTGCATTCGAATAAAGGGGATGATGTCTGTCACGCACTTCCTTTGCTTCCTACCTCCCTTCTCCATCCCAAGAGTCTACAGAGAAAGTCCTCCTGGTGTGTCATTTCATTCATTAACAAGCCACCAGGTGACTGTCAGGTGTGGAAACGTTACTATCAACAGACAGGCAGGCAGCCTCATCTTATAGAGTCATAAATCCAGCAGGTGGATCTGGTCTCTCCGGCCAGCTTTTTGCTGGCACAACAGACCCTTCCTCAGGTAACAGCACACTCTACAACGACTAAGCAGGTCATTCTACATTCTGGTTTCTGAATTCCCAAGCATTAGGAAAACTTGTTTTCTAACTCAAAGGCAGGCATGTATCTTCCCGTCAGGGGAAACTCACTCTCAAAGGACCTGTGTGACATAGTATCTACTTGATTTGCTGGAATTACAATGCACTCCACAACCACATCTAAAGCAGTTGCTAATGCTCCTGTTAAAAGAGGAGAGCAAATTCCTGGACCGGGTACAATGCCCCGCATTGCATCTGTGTGCTGTAGTTAGAAGAAATTGGCTGCTTCTCGTGCGTGGAATTACTCTGCAGTTTCCATTGTGACTTAGTTTCCGAAGGGACGGCACTTCTGCTGAACTTCTATCAAAGACATCACTCTCTTAGAGGATTAAACTGTGGACATAGAACAAACCCCACTTAAATCGGATGCCAGCTTCTGAAAACGTTGCGTGAATCAGGTGTAACCTGATTCAGAATGAAGAGGCAGAAAATGACTGACTTTCTCTGGGCAAAATTATTGTATCCTTGCTGGATAGTCTGAGTGTCTCTGGCTATCGAATGAATGACTTGATTTGATTCCTTTGGGAAAAGATCACTTGATTGGAATGTCAAAACCCATGAAATGAACCTCCCAGTTGAGGAAAGAGATGGACATTCCAGTAAGTCAGATACAATTTTGCTCATAATAGCTAACCATAACTACAGAGCAGCTTCTATTTTCTCATTTGCAAAATATACATAATATTTTAAAGTGCCTTCTATTCTATAAAGATTAATACATGTCATTACAATAACTATTTTACTTTTTTGGCAATAATCTGAATCCACAGTAATATTGAATTCACTGTAAACACCTTGAAACCCCTCCTTTGAATAATCAAATTCTTCTCAAAATATGTCTTGGCTGTAAACTGTTACAAATCTACTCTCAGAAGCAACACAGAAGCCTTTTGAATACATGTTTGCTGACTAGATTTTCTCACCTGCCTCAGAGGACAGAAAAAGCTGAGTGAGCGGATTCAGCTCAAAATATTGAAGGGAGAACTCCCAAAAGTGATGTGCCATATGATCCAATTTAGATGTCATGTTAGGTATTGGGAAGGAAGGAACCCTTTAAAAGTGCTCTGCCTAAAAATATACTAAAATACAAATTCATAAACAGATCCTAGTTTAATATTACATGCATTTGATATTTTTTCAGCCACAGATGATATCCATTGACTTTTTCCAGAAAAGAGAAGTAGTTAGATGGTGGAGGGACTGAGCACAAAGGAAAAAGGACTCATAGACATGGACGACCATATGGTGTTTTGGGGGATGGGAGGTATAAGGGAGATAAATGATAATGGAAAAAAATACCAGAAAAAGAGACACAAGAAAATAAGTTATTATATTAAAAAATTGCATGTATTCCAAATTCAAATCAATATCAAAAGGCATTAGGGAAGGAAGTAATACATACATTTCAGTTTTTATATAAATCCTTGCTTTTTCATTCAAAAGGAGTATTTCCTTTAAATAAAGATGGTATGATGTAGCACCATGCTACATATTCATTGTTAGAATTCAGAAGTGGTAAAAACATAAGAAATAAATAACGTGACATCCAGCTATGATGCTGCTAGAAAGGCACAAATGTAAAGCAGGATTTACCCCTAATTCAAAACAAATGCAGAAGCATTTCACTTGGAAGTAGGTTTTGGGATACACTGAGGATCTCCAAGAAAAATAACTTATAAAATGTCTACCTCTTAGGCTACATTAAATAAATACTCTTCTATCTACTAAATGTTTATTCATTTCCTTCTTGTTTATTGCAATCAGAATAAACTCTAGTTTGAAAAACGGCACTGTCAAACAACAGGTAATGTAGTTGGAGTATGTTGGTAAATTACTGAATCCAGTCCTCACTCTGTAGCTTGGGAAACTCTGTCCTTAAATAACTGTTTTGGAGGCGTTACTGAGAAGTGAGGGCTCTGTGAACCCAAGTCCTGGTAACTAAATGTGGGAAAATTGCTATTCCATCTGGAGGCAGACCAACAGCCCTAAATAGAAGCAGCCTAAGGGCTCAAAAGACTGCATAATTAGGTCTCTGCTTCATCTAAATGCACACGACCAACTCCCGGAATTGCTTAAAGTCAGCCCCTCTCTAACACCATCAGTGGAATGGGAGCCAGGTCAGAGTTGGGAAACGGAGCTCAGGACCTCAGAGCAGCTCTCAGCTCTGTGGCCGTGAGCAAGTCACCTCATCTCTCTTGGCTCACTCCCCATTATCTCCTTTGAAGTTCAAATGAGATAAGGGCTGTGTTGTGGAAACTGCCAGGCAGTGAGCTACTTCATTTGGATGTAGCTCAATGGGAGAGTTCAAAGTTCTAGGTGAGCAGAGCTAAAGCTAGCAAGGCCAGTAGCAGGCAATGAATTGCAATCCTGATGGCCAGTTGAGGTTATGAGAGTTACAGCTACTTTCTGCTCGATTGAAGTGTGGTCAATCTTTAGAATGAGATTATACTATTCCAAAAAAGGTCCTTGGCATCAGGTGAGCTTAGTTCACTCAACAGGGATGTCAAGGCTGTTGTACTAATGTGAAAGTACATGCCAAGCTGCTACCTTGTGGCAGAATCTGCATGTAAGAAACTGCAGCTGGAAGTTAACTCTAATTGTGATTTAACACGAATTAGTAATGGTCATTTTCACAACCCTAAATTTCATAAGGTTTTTTGCCAATGTTGTCAAAGGTATCATTTATTTTTCTGGAGGACAGTGATTATTCTAGTCAGTGATGATAAAAGCCATGCTGGGCAGCATGTCTATTTACTGATGTATTTCATTCATTCACTGATGCAGTCACTCAATTATGGCAAGCACTATTCTGCTTATTGGCAAGAACAAGATTTTGGAAAATATTTACTTTATGGAGCTCTTTGTTTAGGTGAAAAAGCAGAAATGTAAATAGGAAACCACAACAATCAGTGCAATGAGAAAAGTAAGCATAGATACTGTCAAATACTTCGGAGTTTTATGGAAACCACATGATCATTTGTCCCAGCTGCCGACAATATTTTAAGTGATGTCTTCTTTGTGGGATTAAAAAATTGTAGATTTCTGGAATGGGTGTGCTCCCATCATTTGTTTAACTGATAAACCAGTATGGTTGTCGGCGGGGAAGAAAAGAAATGAGTGAAGTTGCAACTCCCATCATCACTTTCCTAGATCATTTCTTCAAAGATGCCACTACTGAAACACGTGCTGTCTGCACCACATGACACCAAACAAGTCCTCTCCACCTATCGGATAGCTAACTCCAGCATGTTTTCTATCCACAAAAGGTGACTGCTATACAGATGCTTCATTGCTCACAGGAAAAAAAAAAATAAAGACATTTTTGTGCCACTTGATTCACAATGATAAGAATGTTTTCTGGAAACAAAAACAGTTGCTGAGTTCTGGCCTGTTCTAATGCAAGAGTGAACCTAAACCACTATTTCCTACTCCTGGAACATTAAAATACAGGATGGTGCTATACTTGTCTATAAATGTGCCAGCTGGATTCAACTGCTCTCTGCTTAAGATCAGTGCCATCTATGGGGAAGGACTCTGGCCTCACGGGGTAAAAGGGACGCTGCAAGTGCCTCTCTGTTCTGTTTTTCGAATTTCCATTTTCTATTAATCATTAGGGGAGGATTTCTTTTTTAAGTTTAAATCAGAATCTTTTCTTACATCGCTGTAGGAGTGCAAGAACATTTTGTAGGGTTGATAATTATGCATTGCCCAGAAATTAGAAAAATCAGTACTGAAGCTGATGCTGCTGCACATCCACAATTATGTGGATCCATTTCAGCTCTTTTGATTTCAAATTTAAAAACAAAGAACAAACACGGTTATTATTGACTGAATGTTTTTGTCCTCCCCCACCAAATACATACGTTGAAGCCCTAACCCCCAGCATGGCTGTATTTGAAGATGAGGTCTTTAAGGAAGCAATTAAGGTTAAATGAGGTCAAAGGGGTAGGGCCCTGATTTAATAAGATTAGTGCCCTTAAATGAGGAGGCACCAGAGAGCTAATTGTCTTTCCCTGTGTGCATGCACAGAGGAAAGGCTATGAGAGCTTACAATGAGAAGGCAATAATCTGCAACCCAAAGAGAGGGTTCTCATCAGACATCAACCCTGCCTGCACCTTAATTTTAGATTTGCACCTTCCAGACTGTGAGAAAATTTCTGTTTAAACACCCAGTCTGAGTTATTTTGTTATGAAAGTCTGAGCAGACTAATAAAAGGGTTAAATGAATATTGTTGAAGGAGCCCGGATTAGCTTGTGTCTTGAACTAAGGGACATGGAGATATTCAGTGAAAAGGACTACAACCAGAAGCAAAACAGGCCCCTGAGGCAAGAGAGGCCTTTCTCTGAGACCACAACTAAAGGGCAAATGTCAATTTGGCAACACTTTCAATCAGCGTCCTTTGGGCTCCATTCCATGACAATAGTAGATGTACTAGAAACATTTCCTCTGAAGCCATTTGGCTAAAAAAATGTGATTACACCAGCAACAAATTCAGCAGAACCATGACATGAAAAGACACAACAATCCTCTGTCCATACCCAGGAGAGGGGTTTACACTCACTAATACAACAGACACAGTCTGTAAAAGGGAAGCCCGGTTTATTACACAATTTTAGCCAGTATTGACATTGTTCAATCTTTTTTTTTTTCAAATTTCAGTTATCAATATATTTGAGTTTTTGTGAAATTGGCCATATCATAATCTTAGTTGTCATTTCTAATAAAGAATTGTTCTCAACACGAGCTCATGCCATGCCTGTTTCTGTTGTCAATCAGGTCTCAGAATTTTCCAGGTGTACCTGCAGACATGTTTTTCTTTTCTTTCTTCCTTTATTTCTTCCATTTTTTTAAAATCAACAAATTTTAGTACTCATGATTGCCATATTCGGCAGTAAACTTATCAGTATCTTTTTCATAATTTCTAATGTGAAAGTGCTAACCTCCTACAAAATAACAAAATACAAAATTGAAAAGAATAGTTGTTTTGTTGAATGGAAGAATTTTCTTTTTATATATGCTTATACGACATGGTGCAGGAGCCTGTATAGTTCTTCAAAGTATTGACACGATAGCAAAGAGTATATCAGAATACAGTATTATCAGCAAAGCAAGATTTTACCACATTCAGTAACACCATTTGAACAATACTATGTAAGTTGGTGCTTTTACTAAAATAAGAACCTTCACAATGCAAGTGACACACCTGCTGTGGCCACACCATTACACTGGCTCATGCTGAGCCCACGAGTCCTGTTCCAGACTCTGAACACTGCCTAGGCTTATTTTTTGGCTCCACTCTTAGTTTTATTTTGAATCACTGTGTGAAAAGCACTAAAATCAATCTATAAATCACATGCAAACTCATGCTATATACCTTCCTTCTTCCCTATTAAAAATGAACACAATCCAGTATTGCATTTTACTCACAATCTTCTATCCAAGGCTTCTAACTGGGCTAAATAGCAGACAGACAGCCAGCATGGGATCCAAAGGCCATGGATTCCAATCCCACCTCTAAAGTTAATTAGCTATGTGCACTTGAGCAAATCATGTAATTCTCTGGGTCTCAGTTGTCTCATCTTTAAAGAAAATAAGCTGAAGTACACAATCTGCAAGATCCTTCCTTGCTCTAGAATAGTTCTCTGTTTGAAATAAAACTCTGCCTCCAGTGTTGACATCACCTCCTGGGATCCCTCCCCATCACCTGGGATGAAAGAGATGCAGCTCCACTATGCCCCCTCAGTGCCCTGAGCGTAGCCTTCTCATTGCATGTATCTGGCGCTACGATGATTATTCACCTGACTCTCTCACTAGATTGCAGGCTCCCGGAGAGCAGGCACTTGGCCTTTTATCTCCATTACCCCATAGTCACGTAGTAGGGGAGTGATGGATGTATACTGAATATACACTGAGCCAGCCAATACTTTGTGTGCCACACTTTATCAAAATGTCTCACCAGAAGAGGTACAGAAAATAACAAACAGAACTCCTTGCTCATCCTATTTACACAGTTGATCCGGAGGAAAATATATTCTTGTTATTTTGAAAGTGAAGGAATTGTGTAGAAATAATTAAATGTTGCCAGCAGTGTTAATGTAGCCTTTATTATAGGTATCAAGGAAATGGAATATTCCTGACAGACTGATGGACAAATATGGCCACCAATTTTAAAATACTTCATTCTTTTATACTCATAAAACATAATGTCAGGCTTCAGCATCTTTATGGAAAAAAGTTATAGTGAAATCCCCAAGGCCTGCAGATTTCAGGACCTCAGAGAATACAGATTTCTAATCAATCTTTATAAATAGTACTCTAGTGGTCTTAAACCACCCCCGGGTTGGATGATTTGCCAAGAGGACTCACAGAATTTACCATATAGTCATGGCTTTGACTTACTACAGCAAAAAGATACAAAGTAAACTTAGCAGAGGGAACAGGTACTTGAGCGAAGTCCAAGGAAAGCTAAGCACAAGCCTCCAAAGGTCCCCTCCCTAATTCCTTCAGCAACAAGCTGTGGCAACACCTGTGAACTGCTGCCGGCAGGGATGCTATTTGGAAATCGGTGCCCGGCATTTTTGTTGGAAGCTGGTCACATATGTATCCTCTGCCTGGCATGTACCACAATTCCAGACTCCCACAAGTAAAGTAAATGTCTAGCATAAACCACGCTGTTTGAATAAATAATGTGGGGACAGTGAGCCACTCTTATGAATCATGGGAACCCTCTTGAAATTCAAGTTCTCAGATGCTAGCCAAGGGCCCACTTTATAAGCAGGTCTTTCAAAGTATAGCTGTCATGCCTGCCATGTTAACTCCTTTACACAAAGAGTAAACGTCACTGTATAACAACTAGGCAGAGTGAGCAGAAATGCAAAAAGCTCTTTAAAAGACTAATTAGAATCCTTTAAGATGTAGCTATAACCCGTGCTGGGTGTGCCGCTTGCCTTCTCAGACTCATACATGAGTTGGCTCTTAAGTTAATAAACACCATTTTGGCATTCCAGAAGAAGGCCTCTTAGCTGGGGCAAGCTGTGAGAAATAAACTCCTGCTGTGTAAGCTCCCCAGTCTGTGGTCTTTTGTTGTGGCAGCCCGAGCTGAGACAGCTGCTTTCACACTGCAACTGCATGGGGAGTAGGTGAGACAGAGATCATATGGCCCCTCAAACCCTGACAGATCTACTTACTGGTCTTTGACAGAAGTTTGCCAACCCCTGCTCTAGTTGTTGGATGAAATTACGAGTTTTAGTTCTAGAATGTTATATAGAGAAGCTGAAGGATGTCTAGTGAGAGCTATATTGGCATAACAAAAATCATATTTTTCCTTAATGAGGATGAAGGCAGGCAGCGAAAGCACTGTGACATTCCTCCCCGAGGCAGCCACCGAGAACCTCCCACAAGACAAACTGCTCACCTGGCCATGTATCTGCTCATGTGGCCAGGGACATAATCAATGATGGCTGAAAACCAGGGCTCCAGGTCTGCTCCGCCAGCCTAGTAGGAGCAAGCACGTCCTTAATTATGGTTATGACAGCTAGGAGCTATCAGTAGTACGCTAAAGGCTTATTTTTAATCATACAATTCACAACAAATGTTTGTTGCAAGAACACTCACGGTAATAGCAATGAGAACACAATAATTTTTTATTAATAGCTCATTTGGGAATGAAGTTAAGAGTGAGTGAATGAATTAGAAGCTCTGTAAATTGCAGAGAGTGTGTCCGCGGGATATTGTTGTGGGAAAAAAATGTCAGCTACGTGGACAAGCCAATGTAGCTGAGTATAATCTAAAGAATATGGGTTTTAGAATCAGACAGAGATGGATTCAAATCCAGACCCTGACTCGTCGTTTATTTAGCAACTGGGTGTCCCATCTCAGAACTTATCCTACTCATTAATGAACTAGAGATTATACAGGGGGTTGTTGTTTGTGGGTAATTAATATTTAGTAAGATTAGTAATTATATATAAAATAAGTTGAAGTGGATGGGTATAAAATAGGCTGTCAAAATGGTAACTATTCTCATGACTCACTGGAGTATATTTTCTCACAGTTTCCTCTTTTTTCTGAGAATAAAGTGACACTGACTGACAATACACCTGTCCCTATATTTTTGCCCAAGTCATCAAGATTGCCCCTTGATTTCAGAAAAGCTGAAAACAATTATTTAAACTGACACAGGTTCTAACAGGGAACAGGAAGAAGCCATTTGCGGTAACTCAGACACTGGCATCTGCAGGGACAGGTGCACATTCCCGGGTCCCTTTAAAACACTACATGCATTTTGTCTCTCGCTTCTCTTCCTCTCAGTGGTAGCCATGCTGGTATGTGCACTCAGTTCTAATAACCCGTGTGTGTGCATGTGTGAGTGTGCACACATAGGTGTGAGTGTGCATGCATGTGTGTGCATATTCTCAGATGTATGAAAGAAAAACAAGAGGCAATGGAGCTTTGTGATGAATTCATTCTGAAAACTTATTTTCAACTGGTGAATTCTTAATTATGTCTTTGAGACCTTGCATTGCAAATGTATAAGTTGGTGATTTGATATAAATCCCTCTGGGCCTGAGTTTCCTTGTATGTTTTGAAGAGAAAATAACTGCTCTTTTTTTTCCCCACAGGAATATTATAAACATAAGATGATATTCTGCATAAACAACATGCTTTGAGGGGGATAGTGACAGGTAAGATCTGTACTGAGGACTGTAACAAATAGGGATTTTGGTAATCATACAGTATGTGAAAAGAACTGGCAAAATTTAGATTGGAAAAATATATGAGAGCTTCAAATACCTAATAGACTGGCTTGTGGAAAAGAAATTTGTCATTGGAGAAGGTAGAGCATAAACTAAAGGAAACATAGTTTTGCTTAATATTGAAAGGAACTCAGAATCCCTAATGAGTAAGCAAGAAAGTTCCATATTTAGTCTATATTTGGCAACCCTATTCCACACTTATCATTACCTTAACTTTCAATCACTTGTACAAATACATGTTTTACATATTGTGTTTCACATAATGTTCACACTTGACTATAGCTCCTTGACGTAAGGACTCTGTATTTAATCTGTATGCTCTCAAGAGTTCTTCACATTTTGTATTGCAGGCTGTGGATGCTCAATAACTATTGGTTACCAAAAATATAGACTGAAAATGCTGTTCAGATACAGAACAAATATTGTGACACAGATTGGAAGAATATGATTTCTTCAGTCTTAGCCTCTTTTAGAACCCTAAGTAGGGAATTACATTGATTTACTTATGTTCATTTCTCTGTGCCTACAGCAGAAATGTTAATTTGTCTCTTGGCTTGACTTTTTTCTTCCATGTTAACTATATGGTGGGCTCTGTTTCATGGGGTTAGTGGAAGGGAAGGCTTGTTATTTCAAAATACTTCATGATAGGAGACAGGCAATCATTTTACATGAAATTCCCTCTATGCAGTTATCCAAATGTGTATTTCATTCTCGGCAATAAAACAGCCTTAGCCAATGTCCAATGACCTATAAACCAGAGCTATGAGATTTCTTTATGCAAATTAAATCTGTATTACATCATGATAAAAAAAGAAAATGGCAATGAAGATTATATTTGCAGCAGAGGGCAAAGTAAAGAATTCCTATATGTATTTGTAGGATATGTCAGTGTGGCTAATTGTTTTTTGAGACAGTGTGCTTGGAAAGAGTTATTGGGGAATAAGCTTTGTGAATTGATTACTAAATGAGAAGGAAGTTTTAAAGTGAATCAGGAAAATAAAATAGGTAAACCGTTTGATTAACCTTACCAGCTTAAAGAAATCCACATAACAAAGAGACACGAATATTGATGTTGTGGCAGTATTATAAACCCCAAGAACTAATTATAATATAGTATAGCTTGCTTGTTTTTCCTCAAGCCTGTTTTTCATTTTCCATCTTAAACTGTAATGATTCAAATCTTTATCCATGTACTCAGGAGCTTTTCCTCCCTTAAAAGGCTAACTACAGCACACAGATAAATAAAGGGAAAAATTGTGTCACTTCACATTACTGCAAAATGAAATAACTTTCCTAATCCTCCACTAATAATAGAGCATGACATATTAAGCCTCTGGATATTATAAGGGGAAGTGGATCCAGACAACATACCCGTTTCCTTAGATTGCAAGTAAGGGTGAGATTCCTTGAGAATGAGTTTGCAAAAGCCGTATAAAAGTCCAGGACTTTGAGCAAGGCTTCTCGCTTGATGATGTGGAGATCACAGTAAGTCAGTGCTCGGACATTGGCACATGCATGAGCAAGGCTGGTTTCCTTCCAGAAGATGTCTCCAAATACATCGCCTTTTCCTGGAAAACAGCATAAGATATGTATTCAAGTGTCCACACTGATTTCTATCCTATTTTTACTCAGTTTCATACATGGTATTGATCTCCTAGCATAATTTTGAGCTTGAATATATATCCCCAGTTAACAATATACAACATATAACAATTTACAACACTTTTATATGATACATAAAACAATACCACCTTGAATTCACTTCTTGATGGAAATCTGGAGTGATATGAATAAATGAAATCAGATGGAAAAGCCAAAAACCTCATTTTAACAAATAGTTTCATTATTTTCTGCCACTTTAACTTTTCCCATTGTGACCAGAAGAAGCAAAGGAGACTTCTGAGTTTCAACCCCTCTTCTGCTCATTCTGGTAGAGATGACAGTAAAATGTAATATACAAGATCTACTGTTACAGCCTTTATAAATCTGGAACTGATTCAACATATTTTAAACATATTATTCAGCAACTAAGGCTTGTGCTCCAGGCAGACTAAAAGCCACCATGACTTATTCCCCAAAGACGCTCTTCCCTCACCGCCAAGCCAAACCTTACGCAAGTCCTCAGGGAGCTCCCCAGCCACAGTCACGGAGGCTAAGGAGCTGAGCTGGGTAAAACACGGAGACCCAGGTTTGTTATGCCTAAACAGTTCCACAAAGACTACATCTACTGTGGTTAAATGTAGATATCTTCCTAAAATTCTAGCGACCACATAGAAATCTATTCGCTGCACAGAGACATTCCAGTTGGCGACCTCATCTCAATGGCTCACCATCCCAAATCAAGAGGACTTAGTTGCCCTTTCTGTTGAGGCAGTTCCATGTGGCCCCTGGCATATGTAGGTGGGAACCCTTCCTACAGGCACTGTGCCAAGGACTTCTTTGCGGACTCTAACCACAGAGATGAGCAAATATCTGCTCTCATCATGAAGATTAAAGTCAGAACTGACAGGGGAATAAAGGAAGATTAAAGACATAATACTTCAGGTCAGTGAGACCACCAGAGAAAAAAATAACATGTAACCAGAGAAGTGTGTGTGTGTGTGTGTGTGTGTGCGCGCGCGCGCGCGCGCATGTGTGTGCACAAGTGAGAGAGAGAGAGAAAGAGACAGAGAGAAGGGGAGGGGAGGGGAGGGGAGGGAAGGGAAGGGAAGAGAGGGAGGGGAGGGGAGGAAAAGGAGAGGATAGGAGGGGAAAACCGAGAAAGAAGAAAGGTTGGATGAGAGAGATTACAGATTCTTTGCCCACACAAGCAGTTTGAAAATCCTTAGAGAACCACAAGGCACTCTGGGATAGTAAAAGAAAACACTCACATTATAGGTGAGGTGATTAAAACCACCATATAATCGTATGGTCAGCATGAACTAACCATAATGGATATTTAATTAATCTTGAGTAATCTCATTTGTTTCTGGACCTTCAAATATTCCTTTTAGTTAGTGACACCAATAATTCAACTACCTGTCTGACAACCATACCTTTGTCCAAAAAAGAATAATTAGAGACCTGGTACCCAAGTAAAGTGCCTAAGGCTACAAACCATTGCAATAACCTAAAGGAAGCTTTGGCTATAAAAATTTAAAGGACAAATCCTACTTCCTTATACAGATAAATTTCAGAAATGACATTCTCTTTAAATTAGTAATTCCAAATTATACATATTTATTCTAAGTACATTATTAAAAGTACCTATACAATGTTCACTGAAATAATATTTATAACATCAAAAAAAGGTAGAAATAAGACAAATATAAATGAATAGATAAGTTATGGAGTATTATGCAGCCACTAAATAAAGTGGAAAAAAGTGACAGAAATGTTCATGTTATGTAAAATAATAAAAGCAGGATACTAAATCATATACATATGATCTCACTTTATGCACCTTATCTCACCTGTCAGAAACACATATGCGTACACACAAAGCAAATGCATTAAAATGGTAGATTCTTTCTCTGCTTTATGGAATAAGGGATAGATTTTATTTAGCCTTATACTTTACATGTATAATTTTTTATAACAGAAGAGATCAACTGTTATACAAGGTCCAGCAGAATAAGGCCTCCTTGAGTGTGGTTGGTAGGGTAATAATATGGGGTAATAATAATTTTATAGTTTAATTTGAACATTTCCACTAAAATGTCATATGGTGTGCTTGAAGTGATAGTGTTGTTACAGAATCACATACTTATGATTTTGTAATAAAAAGGGGCATTATTCGTGTCAGACCCTGTATTATCACAGTCCCTGGTGCTATGAAAATAACAGGGCTTTTAAAGGGCATCTTTGATCTACTTCTTGTTTCTTTTCCTCTATGGTCATTGTTACTCTTTCTACAGTGGGTTTTTTTCTGAAGAGACAGAGAAAGGGTTACATTTCTTTCTGTTTCATTTCTGTGCCCACTTTTCAAGTTATCATTCCCGATACAACCTCGGACCCATTTGTAAGTGCTCATTAATTTTCGACTACTTGATTTTCATGTATAGTAACTTTAATAATAATCAATGCTTTTGACTTAGTAATTCGACTTCTGAGAAACAGTCAAAAGAATTAGAATCAATACCTGTAATACTCATTGTAGATTGGCATAAATAAATGTCCAGCAATGGAAATTTGTCTACCTACCTATTATCAATTCATACAGAATTAAAACTAGTTTTTGAAATAACATTTAAAAATGTTTATCTTCTAATGTTACATAAAAAAATAAAGATATAAAGAAAAATATACTATGGTCACAGCTATAATAAGTACATAAAAATGAAAGTGAAACTGCAAGACTAAATGAATTGTCCATGAAATGTCTATCTTTCGTTTTCTCAAAGAAAAATAATCTTGATAAAACGAAGTATATTGCATTTTTTTGTTCTTCCATATAGTATATTACAAAGTATTATTAGTATGTCAATTGATAATAAAGTATGTTAAAAAGCAAAAAGGATAAAAGACTAAAAGAGAATGCATTTAAATAATTACAGTACTTGGCTTCAAAGAGTGCTTTTATTGTTTTTCTTCTTACTACTATATACTTTATCAAATTTTTCTCAAATGAATCTGAATCTGCCTAATTTAAAAATAGCAAATTATTTTCACAGGTATCTTTCCTTATACTTTTAAATAAAACTAAATTAATAAGATATGTGCATAAATCTATGTATATCAAATAAATATTCATTGATGATAAGTGCATCATCAATAATAAAATATACTCAATATATAGATAAATTTCCCCTTGCCATTTTAATTATGGAAGCATTTAAATGTCTGCTACATATTTCAATTTACCTAGCTGATGAAATTAAAATCCTTGCCATATTTTTATCAAAAATTTGAAATTTAAATTACATATATTTTTAGTATCCTGGAGAAATAAAAAACCCATGATGCAGAAAGAACAGAACTAAACTGTAATATAATATAAACTCATGAGGGCAGGGAATTTTCTCTGTTTTGACTACCGCCATTAACCTCAATGCATAGAACAGTAGAGCTCAATAAATGTTTATTGAAAAAAAAAATACACGTGAGAAAAGGAGAGAAGGGGAGACAAATTAGGAAATGTAACATTAACATTCGGATTGATGCTCTAAAACTAACAGGTCAGGTGTAGCTTAGGTCAGGTTATTGAGCTACCTGAATCATCATCTGTTCCTTTGACTCTAAACGGAACAGGATAAACTAAAACTAAAACTATATCTATAATTCTATATTAAGCGAACTCAAAATCATCAGATTAGATTTTCAAGGTAATAATTTGTCAGTATCTCATTGTCAGAAGGAGAAAAAGGACTTTAAAATCTAGGGCCTACCCGTTACCCTCCTCCCTCCTTAAAGAACAGGAAGGGTCAATTCAAGGAACATGTATAAAGGACCCATGGACACAGTCAAAGTGGGGAAGGACTGAGGGAGGGAGGTGGGAGTGGGTGGGGCAAAGGAAGGTGGTGGTGGGAAAATGGAGACAAATGTATTTAAACAATAAAAAAATTAATTACATACATAAATGTTACACCTGGGGGGAAAAAATCTAGGGCCTCAATTTCAAATTCCATTACAATGTTGAAAAGTAACAGAAAAGTTAACTGACTCAACCAAAGTAAAACTTATCTCCTCAATTCATCTCCCCCCTAATAAAGCTGACAGGAAAGCACAGCAAAATTAACAAATGTGGATAATTCTGCTCCCAACATCAGAACTGACATTACATAATCAGTAATACTAATTGTTTTATAGCACAGAATTTCCATTAAGTCACACAGTACATCAACTGGACATTAATCAACCATTTCAAAGTGCTTTATCCAGTTTTCTCCATCACCTAATAGTTACTCAATTCACAATCAATGCTGATGGCTCTTTTGGGAAGATGGATGTTGTGTACATCAATTAATTAATTTATCAGCCATAGTAGAGCTGGCTAATGTTCTTCTTCAAGGAATATTGTGCACATTTACACTGAGTGGTCTGCAGAAATCATAGCTTTTGGAGATATGGGATTATGCATGGAATGTCCAACAAAGAAGTACCTTTCTCTTCATCACAAAGGTTTTGTACACTTGCAGAGCTGGGAACTCCTGTTCATCTTGATGAGTGTAGAATAGCTGATGCTAGTTTTTAGGTCAGCTCCCACTGGCTGCAAGTAGTTTAGATATAAACATTTTAGAGCCTGAGAAAATTAAACTTCCCTCCAAGCCCTAAAATTAGTAGAAAAGCTCACACTCAACATGAAAGTTGTTGTTTGGTCTATTTATATTTTCTCAGGTCTCTGTATTAAGTCCTATGAAGTATTTGCCTTCTAAACCACAGAAAACAGGATTGTAAAATAGAAGCAAATGCAAAAGTTTCATAGGGTAGGAAATGAAAAATTTAAAGGCAAGATGGAGACAGTATTACACCATAATTAAAGGAGTACTACAGATTATGGCATGCTTGGGGATTATGGTCTCCTGAGGTACTGGTTTTACAGCAAGTGTTTTTAAAAATGTTAAGCACTTTATTTGGTAAGTTAATGACATGGAATAAATAAATGCATACAAATTCTCAGTTATTCATCAATGTGTACAGCTATCTAATATAACCAGCAAATCTCTAAAAATTTAGCATTTGGAGTTTACTTAGGTGGTTTCCTGGAGATGTATGTGGTAGTACAGAGATTGTTCTATTTGATGATTCTTCTTTGGAATGGACTTAATCCATTTTGTTTATTAGGCAGCCCTTCACTATAATTGATTATTGCAGTAGGCTCATGAACTTTATTATGAATATATATGCACATAATATATTCATTTATAAATGAACTATGAGTTTTTAAATTATACAATTTTAAGAGCTTTGAGTATTTACAAACAGCAAATGTCATAAAGTAACCTTTTCAAGGAAAAGAACAGAAATAACAAGGTGATAAATATTAAAATTAAGGAATTATATAGGGGTATTAGAATAGAATCTTTTAAAACATTTAGAATGGATGCCTGCCAGTCTTCAGTAGTCAATATCTGAAGTCATTCTGTTGAAAAATTACAGGTATACTGAACACAAACTTGTAGACACTTTTAGATAGGTAAATAATTCTTTTCTACTAAAAATAAACACTGACAACTTACATATTTTTATTTACACACACACAGAGTGAGCCAGCTAACTCTTACTAAGTAGTTTAAAAAAATAGAGAGTATTCTTATATTGGTAAGAAATGTTGGTAACCACCTTTAAGAAGGTAGATTACATGGGGTGGCAATACTGAGTTTGGCACTATTAGTATTAAGAGCACATTGGTTATACATAGAAACCCAAACATGTGCCCAAATCAAGAAAGTTATAGCATGTTATTAAAAAATCCAAGAAAAAGATTAAATTGAAAAACAGTTATATCTTGAAATTTTTCTGTTTTCTTTTCCTAGGAAAGCATTTGGAGTTGATGTCTATAATAAAATTCATATTATAACTAAGTCACATAACTTTCACATATGAGAAAAAGGGTAACTGCCCTATTCACCCCACCTAATTAATGCATCCAGTGTCCTAATGCTAACCTTAAGCTGGAGCGTGTGCTTTGTGCAGCGTGGGGATAGAGACATTCAAGAAACAAAATTCCTACTCCTAAGAGTATTTAATTTTGTCAGTAAGAGAGATGCAATAAAATTTACAAAATACAGGGAGAGAAGTTCTATAGGACCGGGATAGGCAAAGCATACTCACACATGCACACACTGTTTTGGATTTTAGGGGAATCAGGAAAGGCCACACGAAGAAAGTTGTGTTTGAGTTTAACCTGCAGGCTGAGGAACTCTATAGTGTATCATTTGAACATGGATAAATGATGTTATAATCACAACTTGGAAAGTTTAAAACAAGACAAGTATGTATTTTTAACCAAAAAATATTATAAATTTTGCCCTTTAAAAATGTCTGAATTAACTAAGTTCATCATCATAATATATAGAGCAAACCTACCTG
Source organism: Pteronotus mesoamericanus (assembly GCF_021234165.1). Classification (NCBI taxonomy): domain Eukaryota; kingdom Metazoa; phylum Chordata; class Mammalia; order Chiroptera; family Mormoopidae; genus Pteronotus; species Pteronotus mesoamericanus. The sequence goes on along the minus strand of NW_026555078.1, from coordinate 26,474,801 downwards.
GTTCATAGTTCAGTATCTCAAAAGACAGAAATGTAGATGAAAAAAATAATCTTGGGCTTGGGAAAAATTCTCAAGTACTTAAAGTGTGAAGCACTTGACATCTAATAGCAGGCACGCAGGAAGAAATCTCAAGCACAGAATAAAAGTCACATTTTCACAGGTTCTCAAAATAGCAAAATATTATTCATTCACATCTCAGGTTTTTTTCTTTTGGAATAAAAATAAGCAGCCTTTTAATTCTGAGAGCCATAATTTATAAGTTTTCCTTGATAATGCACCAATATTTATAAGACATGGACTGATTCTAATTAAAACAGAATCTTAAGCTAGACACTAGAAATTACCTTTTTTACACTATGGAGTTCATTTAATTCTGTATTTCCCTTCCTCACTATCCCCCTTCTCCCAAACCCATAGCAACAACTAACCCCTCTATCCAAAATGTACATAAACAAGCATAGTTTTCTTGGGAATTTGAAGTTACAATCAAAATATTTAGATATAGATAGTCTTAAATAATCAGCAAAACAAACAAGTGAGCAAAATAGGACCAGAGACATGGAAATAAAGAACAAATTGACAGTGACAAGAGTGGAGGGAAGGGGAATAATGGGGGAAGAAGAGGAAGGGTCAAATCAAGGAACACTATAAAGGACCCACGGACAAAGGCAACAGAGAGGGGAGGATTGAACGTGGGAGGGGGATGGGTAGGGAAGGGGAGAGTAATGGGGGGAAATTGTTGTTCAATTGTAATTGAACAACAATTTAAAAATTATAAATAAATGAATAAATAAAGGCACTATCACACTCACTGGAAAAAAAGGATGTATGATTCCAATCATATGATTCTAATAATCAGTAAACACAGCAAAGACAAACTGTGAATACAACAAAACAAATATCTTAGAAGTAGAAATATTGTTAATAGGGAAATGCCATTTTTATAGTCTCTAAAAGGTACAGTATGTTTTGTTGAGTCACTTGGAAGTAACCAGGCTATTTTAGCCACACTGATAAATCTGTTCACATTAGGTAATTATAGGGTAGGAACTAAAAAGCAAGAAGATATTAAAGAATATGAAATATTATGCATGCATCATGAACTTAATTTAGAATTCTTTGTGTTTCATAAAAAATGGGAAGGTCAAAAGAAGTGGAGGTGGAAGATCTGAAAGAACTTCAAGTTGAAAAAAGACATGAACTGCAATTATCTTCATATGTCCTATTAAGAAAACCATCTTGAAGTCATCCTTCAGTGTTAAAAAAAAAGAAAGAAGAAGGTATTTGTTGACTACATTTTTAATCTTCCCATTAATTAGTTATGCTTCAGAACTTATTCATTGAACACCTTAGGGTTTTGACACACTAAAGAATTATGTGCCTCCCAAGAGATTATTTAGAGGCAAGGATCCAAAAGGATGAAACTGCACCTGTTTCTTGAATTCAAAGATCTTAATTAACTTTAAAATGACCTCCCTTCTCTACCTTTCAACTGACAAAGGAATCAGTATTAAGAGAGAGCAAGGCCTGCTTATTTCTCCTATCAGATCAAAGTAGACAAGTTCTCATTTTTCCAAGTGTACTCAGATGTGAGGGATACTATTTGTATTTAATCCTTACAAGGCAAAAAATCATTAGACAAGATGAAAAATGACATATTTCAATGTTCAAAGCCACAATTCACAATGAAAATATAACAGTTATGAATATCGGTGCACCAAATAACACAGCAACAATGACTGTAAAGCACAAACTACAGGAGGTGCAAGGAGACATAGATAAAGCACATTAATAATAAGATACTTTAATATGCCACTCTCTGTTCAAGGATAGTTCAAGAAGAGGAAAAAATAAGACAGATATAGAAGAGATAATCAATTGAATAAGGTAGAAAACCTAAAGGTATTTATCAAACTTTGAACCCTGATAATTTTTGGAACTTTTCCCTAAATCTGTTATTATTCCAAAAATAAACCACCATAAAAAATTGGAAGAAGGAGGAGGAGGAAGAGAAAAAGGAGGAGGGGAAGGGAGGGGAGGGGAGAGGAGGGGAAAGAGGGGGAAGGGGAGAGGAGGGGGAGGAAGGAGAAGCAGAAAAACAGGAAGAGCTGGAAAAGAGTGGACATCATCAAAATGTCATGAGTAACTATTTTCCTCTCCCTTTCTTAAAACATTAAGCAACCTTGAGTATTAAAGAAACCACTCCCCTAACTTTTAATCATAAAATCAAGTATTTCTAATTTAGAAAAGTCTGAAAACATACATTCTCAATGGAAACCACACTAAGAAGTCACAAAATGGAGTCAGTGTGATGATTTGCAAATCGAGATGCTGGCTCAGTTAGGAAAGGCCCTTCTAGGGGGTTCCAGGCCCTTCAAGTGAAGCACAGGCAGCAGCAGGCACCCAGCTTCAGCTGCCTGGAAGATAGAACCTGCAAATGGTGTGAACACAAATGTGGGTCTGGGCCATGACAGGCACACTCTCTGGGGGCATGAAGTGCAGTCATCTCTCTCGTGCAGCATCATGCTGGTCTCCTGCACGCAGTCAGCAGGAGTCCACAATCCTAGTATACAATCTTCTCAGATGCCTCTCCTCTAAACCCAGACTGCAGGAAAGCTCACCACCAGGACGAGTTCGCTACATTTGTCTCTGCATCTGTCACTTCCTAGATCATCCAAATCACAGACTGGTAAAGTACAGGGACTTTGCTAGGTCTCATGGCACTTAAGGAACCCCGCCAGCCCATTTGTACCTCTGCCAGCATGGTGCCCCCCACTACCAGTCCTGCTTACTTCTGTCTGGGGAGATCACTTCCGGGTCAAAATATTTTTTAAAAAAACCAAAACCTTCTGACTGCTTTTTGGAGGAACTAATGTTTGTTAGAGGTCCATGAAAAAAACAAACAAAAGGTTGCCAGAGAGGTAGGTGTACATATAATTTGACTCATTAAGCCCAGAGATGAAAAGTCTCTGAATCCCAAGATTTTTGAAGAGAATAAACAAAAAGCACACACTCAAGGAAATAAAATGTGACAGATAGGTGATGAGATTGGTCCAATACTCAGAGGCCCCCTGTTCATTTTTACCGTGTCACTGATTCTGACCAGCTACCATTTTATTTTAAAAGGAAAAGAAAATGCATTTTATCTCTCTCACTGAGCAAATGATTGCAGCTTAGCAGACCCAGCACTGTACTCAGGGCTTTCTCCATTTTTTTTTAAATTAGGAAAGAAGTTACCAAGGTGAAACTGTAATGAAGAATATGGGGCAAAGCAAACGGCAATGAGTACACAGCTGAGGTAATTTATCACAATGGTCCTCACTTTACTGAAATACATTTGATATCTGTTCTCCCAACCACCATCGACATGAATCTGCAGGAAGAAAATACCCCTGTTCGGGGCTTGTGTTTTATTCTTTACTTTAAGTAAGCAAGAGTGGTTGTAGTATATATATGCTACAAAGGATTGTTCTAACAAAATGTATACTTTTTATGAAAGATTACATACAACTCCTTTGTACTCCAGGAAACAAAGCAGAACAAGCACCAAGTAACATTAAACACACAGTCCTGACTCTAAAATGCTGTGTGAATTTTTCTTGCAAAAAATAAAAATAGTTACTAGTTGAAATTTAATGGTAAGTATAATATTACTTCTAAAGAGATAAGAAAAGGGTTACAAACAATAGTGTTCAGTCATTTGCCACCCTGAAACATTTTCTCTAGATCTTACAAATTTTATAGAATCTGTTTTCCTATGAGGGGTCTGTTTCTCAATTCTCATTTCTGTCTTTGCCAGGCAGTAGTGCTTTTTGAAATCAGTTCTCCGTTTTTTGTGCTGGCTTTTGCTTTTTCAGTTGCTAAAATACATCAGTCAATCTTGTACTTACAAGAGTAACTGGCATTCAAGCTATGCTACGTTGACCTCGGAAGCTAAAAAATCCAATAGTTTAAAATTGAGCTCATTTTTCATGAGACACAAGCCAAGAAAATGTGATCAAAATGGAGTTGACAACCTGCAATTCTAACTTATTTTACTTGAGGAAAAAACACGGTTGATTCTCCTCTGACCTCATTATTGCTTCCTTTTATATCTATGCGGGCTTCATGAACCTGCTGCTGATATTTGAGCAAAAATAATCTATAATATCATTTAGTATTTTATTTATTTATATATATATATATTACACTGTCCCCACACATGTGAATTTTTTTTTAAATTGTCATTTATATGTATTGTCACTGCCTTTTTTGCAAGTACAACTAACTACCAGGTCTCTGAATTTTAGAATAAATTTATTAGCCAGATAATTTTCCTGGTTTGTGAATGGACAGAACCAGCTTTAAAAGCCTAAATTTATTTACATCGTGATTACTCCAATATAATGGGTAAAATTAATTTATTTCCTCATCACTTTCAGCCTACCACTTAGGTCCACTGTGATACGGTAAAAGGATTTAGAGTAAATGATCTGAATTCAAGCTCTAACTCATTTACTAACTAGCTAGGCAAGAGACTAAACTTTTTGGGGCCTCCCTTTGCTCATCTTTAGAGGAAAGTGTTGAATTGGGTTCTGTTGCCCCTCTAAAACTAACATCCTAGATTACTAACCTGACAGTCATTCCCCAAGCCATTTTCAACTTGTCAACGTGGAGTTACAGTCACATTAGGCTATGATCAGCTCTAGTGTAAAAGGTACTATCCTATTGTTGCCAAAGAAAGTTTAATCAAACCCTCATGCAGCCCCGTGAGCTGTGACGGATACTAATCCTCCTTGCTAAAATAGCATTACTAGTTTTCATTAAGATTCATCATCTCATTAGTGACCCAATTTCTGAAGTCAGCAAGCAAAGGGAATTTCTCTTAAGAAACCCGAGAAGCGAAAATCTCTAAAACTGTTACACATTTGCTACTACATTAGGAAAGTTCACAGTACCTAAAATAGCCACCACCTCATCATCCTGGATGACTTCCAAGGATCCTGACACCACAAAGCAGAGGGCATCCACGCTTTCTCCAGCATGGTAAATGAGGTCCCCGGGAGCACAGTGAATAGTTTGGAACTCTACCGCCAAGGCGCGCAGACACCCATCGCTGGCCAATCGAAAAGCAGGATGTTCATTAAAAACCTTCCGGTTTAGATGAACACAGATATCAGCTCTCATGTCCTTGGGGCAGATGGAGAGAACCTGAAGAAAGTGAAAGAAATAAGTGAGTAGAAAGGAGAAAGCAGCTATTTCAGAAAAAGTCATGCAACAAATATTTATTGACTATGAAAAGTCTGCAACACACTGTACCAATACACTTATCTCAAAGGATAAGTTAAAGGACACAGCTCTGCTCTCAAGGACCAAAAAATACAATGAGATGGACTGATGAGCACATGGACTATTAGGATACAGTAGCACGTAGTGAAGCTTTGAGAGGAGTGTAGGTCTCCTCTCCATAGAAAGAACACAGTCTCAAGGTGGCCAGGAAGAGTCTCAGAAAAACACGAAATATAACTGCACCCAAATGCCACCTAAAATAGGGCATTAACATTAATTTTTGTGTAGTCTCTGTTTTAGAATTTTTAATAACTAAATGAAAATTCAGGATAATGTACTTTATTAGACATTGGAAGTGGATTTACAGAAACCAGTTATAAAAAAACAAAATCAGCAAAACGACCCTTGCGACTTCATATGCTGTCACTGGCTGATGTAACATCACTTTTAATGTGTTTTTTCCCTACTCTTGAATTTTTTTTTTATTTTACAAATTAATATATGTCCAGGAAGTTAAAAGTGTATTCACTAGCCTACTGGAGGGCTTAGACAACTGCAAATGTCAACGCTGGCAAAGTGGGTGCATCATTTTGCTGGCAGCCCTTGCATTCTGGCTTTTGACTCCTGAAGCCTGCTTAGGGCAACAACAGAATAAAAGCTTTAGGCATCCTTTGGAAGAGCCAGGGTTAGAGAGCTTTTATTGCTGATAGCTTTCAGAGAGGGCAATTAAAGACCCAGATTAAAATGGACATTATCATCATAGTTAGTCAGATCATCATCAAGTAAGATGTGGTTACAGAAGTCAGTATCACCCACTCTAAAGATGCATGTGCAAACTCACTTAGAACCTTCTCCCAATCCCCTTGGTAAACTACTTTTTGTAATCAGAAATGATTTCCTTTGCTAGGCTTTCAATCCCTCAAGCTGAAGTCTAAGTTATACTGAATAATGTTTTAATATAAAATAGTTTTCTATCCTACACTAATTTCATTTTAACCTTTAAAAAATTACTGAAAGCTTAAAATAATACTCTGATTATTCCTTTTATTTGGAGCTCAGTATCAGTGAAAACTTGGTTACTTTCCTGTGTAGAAGACAAGCCCATCATAAATGTAAAGACCATTAATCGAATTATGCTTTCCGTATCTTTTCCTTTAACTGTATATGTCATCTCACATACTTAGTATCTCTGTTGGGGGGGGGCGGTTCATGCTCCTTTGAATTCCTATAGGCAATAGCAATCAGCTCACCTAGCTTTCCAAAAAATTTCATCTTGGAAGAGGAAAGGAATATCTAACAAGAGCTTCAGGAACAACTGACACTTTCTACATCAGTTGTTTTCCATAATAATGTAATGTCTTCTTTATGTATTAAATTTTAGTGACCTCAGGTAACATTAGTCATTCAATAGGCACTCTCTGAGTTTTTACTGTGGGGCACACCACTGCATTTAGCCCCATGGAACTAGGAAGATACATAAGACACTGTATTTGCATTGGAGGACTGACTGACTATGCAGTATGGGGAGGCAGGCATGTAAAGAGACAATTATAATACAATGAGAAAAGTGACAGGGCATGGCCAGATGACAGGGGGCATGTGTTTCCTAGAAGTCATCACTTAGGACTTTGCGGTAGCATAAAAGATCGGGTTCAAGAGGACGTAGGTCTGGGTGCAAATCTATCACTTACTCTGTAACCTAAGGTATACAAAATCTATCACTACCTATATAACTTATGTTATTTAATCTCTCTAAACCACATCTGTGAAATGGGTTGATAGTGCTTATTTCATAGGTTCATTACAGTAATTAAATGAAAATTTAGCCTTGTAAATGGCAAGGGGCAAAGAAATGCTGTTTGGTTATTTTTTTATTATCCTCATTGCAAATGAGTATTCCTACAAAATTTATTGTCACTTTAGCTCTCTACAAAAGCAATTTGTTCTTTTTCATTTTCTACCCCTGTCTAAATTCCTCATTTGGATGTTTGATAAGATTCCAGGCACAATTATAATAGAAAATATTTCAGAGTGAACCTAAAGATATCTCAAGTTGAAAAATAAAATCAGTGCTAGGAAAGCAAAAAAGTAAAAATAATTTTAAAATGTATACGCATTAACATTACACTGAATAGCTTAATGGAAAAGTGAATCATTCTATTTCTATCCCATTTACCTTACAGGGTTTTCATTGTTTTAGATTCATTTTGGTAATAGCCATTTTATGTCTTCTTAATTATTTCTTTTAGGATTCATGTTGCAAATGAAATCTTCCAGTGTTAGCAACAGCCTGTGTTTAGTAGCATATCAAAAGAGGATTTTTATTATTTTAAGTGCATCTTTCCTTTGTTTGTTTTACTTTACTTATGACAGCTTTATTATTGACTGATAATATACACTAAAATCTGGATGTCATAAACTGAGAAGTTAAAACTTAATGTTAAGATAGACAAAGGCCACACCCAGCTCTGTCCCTATCCCTAGATAGAGCATTTGCCTTACATAATGTGTCTGTCATTCAAATATGAGGATAGTATTATTTTTTTCTGTAAATGAAGGCACTAATAAATGTCTTGGGTAGTAAAAATTTAGTTTTAAGTGATAAAATAAACATAATTCAAGATGACACTAAGACCTGGTCCATTAATCCCAATTTCAATGTGCTCTGCCTTGAATGTCATTTCCAGTCTCTTGTCAGTTCCCTAATGGATATCTCATAGTTGTAAACAAATGAAATTACATTCCATTAGAAAATCTTCAAGTTAAAGTAACTTCTATTAGTCTTCAGGTTGATCATTTATCCCTTTTTCATACCAGGATATGTATAAAATTAGATTCTTCATTTAGACAGTACATTTTCTCTTTGGAGGAGCCATGGTTGCATATAAGGAATCATTTTTAGAATCCTGTAAACAAACCCTGAAAAAAATAATGCTATGGTCTGGAAAAGAAAACTCTTTTGAAGTTATTTATAATACCAGTTCCATTAAACCCAAGATCATGAGGTTCTGAACAGATATCCCTCAGGCTCCAAAGATCTAACTTCAACACTGCAACTAGAGAACTCTCAGTACAACACAAATCCGATCGTGTTATCTCGCTTTCTTAAAATATCCAATGGCTTGCTTCCCCAAGTAAAGCCAAAGTCCTAACCAAACGTACAAGACTCTTTATGATGGGAGTCTCCTTCAGACACATCTCTTACTGTCTTGCTCCAACCCTGCATTCAGTCACACAATATTTCTCACCTCTCTGAACCTGCCATACTCTCGCAACTCTGCCTTTCTACATGCTGTTCCTTCTGACTGGCAAACCCCATCATCCCCTTCTCTGCCCAGTCAACTCTGATTCACCCACGAAGCACAGACCATCCTCTCTCTGCCATAAACTCAGTTAACACACAGCTCTCTCGTAGAATTTGGTAGTGTATAGAAAGGGAAAATGAGAGTAAGAGGTGTTGTGATTTGTATTTTTAAAAAAATAGTAACAGCACACAATAGTAACATGAAGCTATCACAGAGTTCAAAGGACTTTACCCTAATAATTTCAAATTTTTATTTTCAGCAGTAAAGTCCTTATTTGTTTTTTTTAATGAAATAGTACTTTATGCTCAATGTAAAGCTGATACAAGCAGAATGATGCTGGGTGATACTCTGATGGGAAGTCAGACTCCCAGGAAGGGGCACATTCAGTCATTTATTAAACTCATAGCGATGGAATGTTAGGTGTGTATTGGTTACATGCTGGCTACTGTGCAGGCCATCTAGATCCATGAGCAAAAATTCTCCTAGTGCCTGCCTCCCTCGAGCTTCCAGTCAGGAATAGCTTGAAAAATCTGTTCCTAGTCCAGTGTTCTATTTTACAGATAAGGCAACTGTAGAGCATCAAGTTTATGTGATTTTCTCAAGGCCTCTCAATAAATTACTAGCAAAACCTAAAACTTTTGACTTCCAACTCATAAGCCATGCTCCTCAATGAAGTTCAATCAGGAATAAAATAAAACCTCTAGCATTTTCTGCTCTTTGCATAGAACACAAAAATATAAATGCAGAATTCTGAAAATCATTAAGTCCAATTAATCAAATTATAATTTATTTATTAGGAAATGACTGTCACCAGCACCATCACCACAGAACTGTCTAGATTTGTTGGCAAATTTGTTTTAATATCTAAACACTTTAATTTTATCTCCAATAATGCATTAAATGTCTTAGTGTGTTGGTAAAACATAAAGATTCATTAATAAATTATTTAATCTATTACTATTTGCCAAAAGCAAGTCATCTTATTTGAAATACAAGTTTTAGTATACTTATGAAAAAGACCTAACTAGATATTAGCATAGAGAACATTTCATAAATATTCTTCTAAGTTCCCTTCCTCCAATCATTTTCATCTATTATGGCAGCAGTAATTTAGAAAAAGCTTAGAAGAGTGAGTCTAAATACTTTAATTAGAAGCCCATGAATTGAATCAAGATCCTCTGAGAAAATGTTTGACTGGAGAGAGCCCAAAGAAGGTGGCTTTATCCTCTCTTTTTTCATTCTTTGAATATACTTAAAAATGTATTTTAACAATCATTACATATACAAGAAATCAAGAAAATGAATTGTCTCCATTATTTATACATATTTATATATTTAAATACCAGTTTCATAAAACTTGAATCTCTAGTGGTTTATTTCCTGCTATAATCACACAGTATTATAATATAATCATTCCCCATGCCATAAAATACTGATTTAAAAATATAATTTGAATCACTGCATAATATTTCATTATATAAATGAATACAATTAATTTAAACACTGCATTATAATTGGATATTGAGATTTTTACTTTCCCCTTCATAAATCAAGTTGTAACAAATATCCTGTACTTATAGCTGATTAGGAACAAATTTTTTAGAAGTAAAATTAATGGGTAAAATATAAAATAACTTTTAAGACTCTTGAAAAATTGTCTTTTAGAAAAGGTGTAGCAAATTATACTCATACCAATAGTGTATGAGAGCATCTTACATGTTTTTAATAAGCCTCCCTGAAATCTTCCATTTGCATTTGAAAGAGAAAAGGCAATTTTATGTGAAACAGAAGTAGTTTTGTAGAGTGTAATGCCATAGAAGGCTAGAGAGCATCAGTCTTTAGCAGTGTCCTACCACTACACCCTAGTTCAGTGATGACACACTGGCCACTTTAATTAATCTATAACAAATTTCTAACGTGAAAATGGGGATAATAAGGATTTTGCTTTAAGTGTCTGAAAGTACTAAACTAAATAAGACTCCCTATTAAGGCTCCCTATAAGGCTCCGTTACTGCTCTAAAGTAAATTATTTTATTGATTATCTATAAAATCCTCTATCAGGAGTAATAAAGTGTCAGCTCTTTTTAATAATAATTGATAAGTAAAGAAGAGTCCCCTGTTTTCTTTCTTAGGACAAAGGAATAAACGCATTAATGATATTTTGCTAGGCATAGAAGCTACCACTGAAATTCTTCAAAATTACTGCTTCCTTTGATGCAATTAAGTTATGCACTGCTGATTAATCTCTCCTCACTAATCCAATTAATTGGTATTAAGTTAGTGAAAATCTGTGGGAAGATTCAGACAAGTGACATTTAAATATCAAATATTTTCACAATACTTCCTGGAAATGAGGTACTCACAGACTGCCAACAAATGAAGTAAAGTTCTCTACAGGCATTCAATTCTCATCCATTTTATGGAAAGAAGGGAAAGCTCATCTTATTAAAGGGAAAAAAAAGGCATCATGAGTCAGCCACGTGGACCAAGGAAGAGCAGCTGTCTGGATGTTATTCTGCCAACTCCTGGGGTTGTCAAAACCTCCAAGGAATTAACTCAGGAACAATGTAATGAAATAAAACCAAAGTAAATTAACTTTCATTATTTAAAAGTGAAAGGTCATATTTAGCAAGAGAAGACTGTTATAACCGGTGAGAGATTATAGGTGAAAATTTGTGGGTTTCACTTTAGAAATAAATTTCCTGTGAATAGACCTCAAGTACAAAAGTGAGGCTTAAGCTTTTTGTTTAAAAAAAAAAACACAGAGAACGAATTCTATCACGTTTTTCATGGCCTTGGTTTTACAGTAGTGAGTAAGAAAAAAATAGCAACTGTTATCCTTTTTTAATTTGTTAAACCTACAGATGTTTGGGGCCACTACCTTTTCAGTTAGGACTCTGATGAAGTTCCAACTTTCCGTGTTCTCTATTCTTAATCTCATGTCTGTCCTTTTTAATGTGCATATATTTGACTAAATAAGAATACTTACCAATGTGTGAACATATTTTCTAAAGTTAGAAGTATATTTTAAAGCATATTTTATTAATTATCCAGAGTGGAAACAATATTGGAAACAACCTGGCTATGATCTTTTTACAGTCACCTATGACAAATCAGGTTCCCAGCTTCTTTAAAAAGAAGCTGTGTACATGTGTACAGCAGGAGGAAGTGAATTGGTACTTTCATTACCTGGCTATATTGACAAAAGCTGAACATACATATGTACACTAAAATAAGCTCACTTTTCTTATTTACATGTGCCCTAAGCAGCATGGGGGGAATATATATTTATACAAAGTCCATCCAGAAAAAGTCCAGCCATTGTTAATAGAAAGAGAAAGGTTTGCACAACATTGATGCAACCTTGTAGCCAAGAAGAGTGGACTGGAATGCCATGTATGAACAATGACAACATCACTGTACTAGTGAGTGAGGCAGGAGATGCTGTTGAATAAGCATGGGTACTATGTGGCCATCACATTCAAAATGACTGAGCAAGTAGAAGAACAAATGTGCATCAAATTTTGCATTAAACTTGAACAATTCCTCCATGGAAACTATTTGGACAATTCAGAAGGCCACAGCTATGGGCACCTGGTGATCAGCAGATTCATCATGACAATGTACTACTCATGCATCACTTCTTGTGCAGAATTGTTTAGCAAAACGTCAAATCACCCAGATGACTCAGCCCTCCTACAGCCCAGATTTGGTGCCCTGTGACTTCTGGCTTTTCTAAAACTAAAATCACCTTTGAAAGGGAGGAGATTTCAGACCATTGATGAGATTCAGGAAAATATGATGGGGCAGCTGATGGTGATTCCAACAAAGGGTTTTGCAGAGTGTTTTGAACAGTGGAAGGAACACTGGGAGAACTGTGTGAGGTCCCAAGGTGCCTACGTTGAAGGGTACTGAGGTGTCATTGTCCTGTGTACAATATTACTTGTATCTTCTTCAGTAAATGTCTCTATTTTTCAGAGTAGATGACTGAATACTTTATGGGCAGGCCACGTATTTATATATTTATTTATTTATTTATTTTTAAGTTTAAGAGATACTTTTAAAGCTCATTGGTGTTCTGCACTATCTTGGAAGCCAAATTATCATCTTTTTGCTATAGCATGTTGTGTTAACATTTTTTAAAGCATTTGGGGGATATTAGGCCTAAATGAATTTTGGTTTGTGTATTACTTACATCAATATTTGTCATCAGTGTCTTCGTAACTGAGAAACTAGACATGTCAGTAACACTATTCATAAATCAAACCTATCACAATTCTTATTATCCAGAAAATAGCCATGAATAACAGAGTAAGTAAAAATGTCTTTGAATAGAATAGACTGTCTGTCACAGAGCATGTGGGACTTAATGTAACAGACACTCTCAGATGTCATTTAATGCTGCAAGGAACCCTACCAGAGTCCCAAATCCTGCAAACTTGATCTGGTTTCTGCCTATGGCAAATCAAAGACAGAAGGTTGATAGAAATTTTGCTGGAGGTGAGGGTGCTAACTGTAAGGAAAAGCAATAGATGAGAGCCAAATGCCAAAGAAATATTAAAAAACCTAAAACATAATGATGAACATATGGAAACCAAAATCAATAACATAATACCATTTATAATTCATAAAATGAAATACTTAGGTATAAATCTAACAGAACATAGACAGGATCTATATCTTGAGAATTATAAAATTCTGATGAAAGAAATCAAAGAACACCTAAGTTAATGGAGAAATATATCATTTTAATACATTGGAATACCCAACATAGTAAATATGTTGATTTTCACCCAATTGATATATGAGTTTAATGCAATTCCCAAAAAGTTTTTCTATCGAGATAGACAGAAATCTTATTCTAAAATTTATATAAGAAAGCACAATATCTTGAGTAGCTAAAACCATTGATAAAGAAATAAAGCAGTACCAATCACCCTATCCAATGTTATGACATACTGTATAGCTGTAGTAATGAGGACAGCATAGTATTGTGGGGAGGAAAGACAGCCTTTATACAACAAATGGTGCTGGGGAAACTGGACACATACATTTGAAAAAAACCCACATAAAAAGCCCTTTAACCAGAATTCACACCTTATATAAAAATTAACTCAAAATGCATTATGGACTTAAATATAAAATGTAAGATTACCAAACTTGAAGAAAATTAAAATATAAAAAGATAAACACATAAACTACAAACTGGGAAAAACATTTACTGGCAAATCACATATCCAACAAGAGACAAATACCTAAAATTTATAAGAAGTCTTAAACTCTACTTTAAAGAATCCAAAGTCAAGGAACATATAGCAAGGACTCATGGACAAAACCAAAGGGGAAGAGCTGAGGGAGGGAAGGTGGGAGGGGGCAAGGGAAAGTGGTGGGGGGGAAGCAGAGACAAATGTATTTGAGAAAATAAATAAATAAATTTAAAGGGGAAAAAACAAAGAAAACGCGCAAAAGGCTTCGAAAGACATTTCACTGACATGAATACACGAGATGAAAAAGAAGTGCATGAACATATGTCCAATGTCATTAACCCTGAGGGAAATACAAATTAAAACCATAATATGATATCAAATCCACCTAAAATAAAAAGTAGCGATAACCCTAAATGGTGAGGATACAGAGAGATTAGATTGCTCATATACTGCATACAAATTGTATATCCAGTCTGGATAAAGAGTACAATTCCTCACAAAACTAAATGGGCTTACCAGATCACCCAGCAATTGCACACTTGGGCATTTATCCCAGGGAAATACAAATTTATGTTCACTCAAAAAACTACACTTGAATGTTTACAGCTGCTCTATATGTAATAGACCCAAACTGGGAACAACGTAAGCTGCCTTACGTTGAACACACTCAGAACATCCGTCACATGGCATACTACTCAGTGATAAAAAAGAACAAACCATTGTTATAGGCAATAATTTCGATGGATCTCTAGGAAATTAGTATGCTCAATGAAAAAAGCTAATCTCAAAATTTTGCATGGTTATATTTATATAACATTCTTGAAATGATAAAACTAAAAAGGCAGAGAATAAATTAGTGGTTGCCAGGATTTAAAAAGGTGAGTGAAGAGATGGGAACAATTCCCTGCTGAGGGAATTGTTCTGCAATGTGACTGGTGGTGGTTACATGAATCTAAGCTTGTGATAAAGTTGTTTGGCACAGAACCAAACAGAGAGGGAGAGAGAAAGAAGAGACATGGGTACATTTAAAAGTGGTGAAATCTGAATAAAGTTGATGATTCCTATCAATATCAAGTTCCTCGTTGTGAGGGAAACTAAGAGTACATAGAAATTCTCTGTATTAGTTCTCATGACTGCATGTGAATCTACAATTATCTCAAAATAAAATTTTTTTAAAAAGTTACATTTTGAATTAGCAAAAGCTATAAATTTTGTTCCTCCCTTTTGAGAGCAGGACAGTAACCCTCCCAATAACCAGGGTCCCCACAACATCGAGTAATACCAGGATATTGCATTTGGTGCCATTAACACACTTTCATTGTGTTACTTCACATAAACCCAAAAACCCTTGAGGAAGCCCCTCGACAGCACCACCTGTATGCCTTGAATTTACATGTCCATCTTGACAGGAAGATTAGCTGAATCTCACCAGGGACAACTGTCCCTCAGCTCCAGAGGAGACTGAATGCCAAACCTCTGACCTGAGGCATTAGCCTCTAGCACAAAGCCAATGGCTTTGGCCCCCAAAAAAAACTCTGCTCTGGGAAATCAATTTGCAACCTTATAATTTATAACAAAGCTCTCCATAAAATATTCCAGTTTCATTTTACATACCCAGAACACTTCAAAACCGTACTGAAATTTTGATTTAGAGGAAGAGTTTGTTTGGCCCTTGGTGATGTTTTTTAACTGAACAAACTATACTATAATTTTCCCTTTAAAAAATCCTTTATTTATTGTATAGTAGGTTTCAAATTTTATCTGATCTAACAAACTGAGGCAGCAGCATCAAAGAAAAGGAATTAACTCCTTCCTTAAGTTCACAGAGGTTTTCAAAGCACTCTCAAACTGTTCTGGCATCGTTGGCTATTTCATTTGTTCGTGGATTCACTGGTCTCCCAGGAATGCCAGAAACATGCTATGTCTTTTGGATATAGACAAAAAAATACACAGCCACTGCCTTCAGAAACCTTTAGTCTCTTGGATTAGTAAGATATTTTAACAACAACAAAAAGTGTATTATTTTATCAATGAGATGTGAGCCACTTACTGGGGAAAGGCCAAATACCCAAAGTGACTTAAAGGATACCTTTCCTAGAATGGTCAGCAACCTTATGTCTGTTTGTGAAATCACAGTATCTAGCATTCCAGTGGAGTAGCAAACCAAATTTTCCTTTCCTAAGGTTAAAACACAGCTCAGCAGGAATTTCAATATTGCTTTCTTAGGTTTTTAAAGAAATAGAAAATGAAAAGTAACTCTTAGAAAAAAGTATACAGTGCAGGTGTTGTTTCCATTTTATAAAGCTGAGGAAGAGATGAAGGGTCTGGGTGACTTTAAAGCCTGTTTGCTCTTCCTATCACAAAGCAATGCTTCTGAATATGGAGACCACACAAATTTATCCCAGGTCGACTTGTAACAATTGGCGGCACACTGATAATCAAGTCTGGGTCTCATTCAGAATGCTCCAATGTGTTCTCACAATTCCACATGGCCCTTTTGGAAACATTTCTTGAGAGATCCTCAAATTGGTACCCTTGCTCCCTTCTGTAAAGACCCAATCTACCTGACAGCACTCTCAACAATTTATAACATAGCCATCTGTCTTTCACCCTGAATTTTCTAATCTTTTGATTTATTTTTGCTCCTCAAACTAACCCTAATCTTCTCCCACTCACTACCATAATAAACGTAATCATTTCCTGCATTAGCTTACCCTTGTCAAAAGTCTCTGACTGAATCAGAAAGCTCATACATTTCCCTGATATAAGGTATAGATTGTTATGCAGAGCCTTAATAGAACATTAAGAGACTGGTGGTATGGATAATGTAGTCATTGTGGAATTAAATACCTCTAAACACCTCTACAACAGGCAATTGTTGCACACTGTCAGCAGCAGTTCATTAACTGGATTAAGATCCTCAAGCCACTGACTGCTCTAAAGACTTTCTCACTATTAATTCAACCCCTAATATCTAGCATAGATTCCTACTGTTCATCATTAAAAACACTTCCTATTATTCTTCATATCTATGAAAATTCATCCCTGATTTTTCCCTCTTTGGCTAGATAATACCACAAAACTCTTCTGAATGCTTTCATTTTAAAATAATGAATATACACTTATAATGTGCACTCATCAATACCTAGCATTTCTACTGTATTTCCCTGATATTTGCATATTCCCACTAGTAGGATATACCTTAGAGTTTATAAAAACAGGTCCATTTCCCCCAGTATGCAGTGGGCTAGATATATAGTTGGAGGGGCATGTTGTTTCAGGCATGCTTTTCTGAATTTTAAACATTAGTTCTGTTCTTTTTGTTTTATTTCATGTTTTGATAGGCTCCAATTATATGTATGTTAGGTATTCATGCCTTTGTTCTCCATGACACATTTGCACCCTTTACACCTCTTTATTTCTGTTTCATTAACTATTTGCTCTCTTCATTTAATCCTCTATATATCTTCTTGTCATCATTATTATATAAGAGAACATTGAATACAGGCATCTTATAATTAAGTCTTTATTTATGTAACTATTTTATCTTTTTCCTTTTATTGATTTTCTGGTTTTGATCAGCTCC
Organism: Pteronotus mesoamericanus; assembly: GCF_021234165.1. Classification (NCBI taxonomy): domain Eukaryota; kingdom Metazoa; phylum Chordata; class Mammalia; order Chiroptera; family Mormoopidae; genus Pteronotus; species Pteronotus mesoamericanus. The sequence continues at coordinate 26,457,435 of NW_026555078.1, read as the reverse complement.
CTATATTTCTCTTTCTGTAATGTAAACTTTCAGGTTTCTGACTCATGAAGTACTTTCTTGTCTTAAATTGCATGTTTCACTATATTTAATTTGAGTATTAGTTTTCTTCTGTATCATCATAGCTTTTTGTGCTTTCATGTTGAAAAGTGTTATTTTTCTATTTATTTTCCATTATTTTTATATGAGTCCTTTTTCCTTTTTATAATTATTTGCAATGTATTCTTCTTAAATGACAATAGTAGGTGATCCTCCAGGTGCTGGGGAGAAGGAGGAAGTAAGGAGAGACTATACAAGGGAAGGTTTCTTCTGTATCTTACCAGTTTGAGTAGTTCAAAGTTATCTTCTGTTACTAAAGGTAAGTGCTGTTTCTTCAATAAACAATACAGTTTAGATGGCTTTTCTTTTTTATTGTGATTTATTTATACTTAATTTTTGAAAATTACAGTTTATATTCAATATTATTTTGTACTAGTTCCAGGTGTACATCATAGTGCTTAGAAAGTCATATACTTTATGAAGTGTTCCCCTGATATTTCCAGTACCCAACTGGCACCATAGATAGTTATTACAATATTATTGACTATATTTCCTATGCTTTACTTTACATTTCCCTATTGTGTAACTACCAATCTGTACTTCTCAATTCCTTCACCTTTTTCACCCAGCCACCCAACTCCCCTCCACTCTGGCAACCATTGGTCTGTTCTCTATATCTATCAGTTTGTGTTCTGTTTGTTAGTTTATTTTGTTTCCACATTTGAGTGAAACCATATGGTACTTGTCTTTCTCTGACTGGCTTATTTCGCTTCGCGTAATGCTTTCCAGGTCAAAACATGCTGTTGCAAAGGGTAAGATTTCCTTCCTTCTTACAGCTGAACAGTATTCCATTGGGTATAACAGTATACCATAGCCTTTATGTCCATTTTTCTATACCACATTTCCTATATCCATTTATTTGTCAATGAACATGTAGGTTGTTTCTGTACCTTAGTTATTGCAAATAAAACTGCAAAGAACATGAATGCACAAATATCTCTCAGATCCAGATTCCAGTTATTTTGGGTAAATATCCAAAGTGGGATTGCTAGATAATAATATGGTACACTATTTTTAATTTTTGAAGAACCTCCATACTATTTTTTATAGATGCACCATGCTAACACCTGTTATCATTTGGTTCTTTAATATAGCCATGCTACTGGGTACAAGGCAATATCAGGGAAATGTGATTTTGACTGACATTTTCAAGATGATTAGTGACGTTGAGCATTTTTCATATGTCTGTTGGTCATTAGTATGTTTTTTATGGAGAAATATCTACTTAAGCACTTGCCCATTTTTTAATTGGGTTATTGGGGGTTTTTTTACATTTTTTAATAGGGTTACTGAATTATGTGAGTTCCTTATGTATTTTGTTTATTAACCCCTTATTAGATATAGGGTTTGCAAATATTATTCCCATTCCATTGGCTGTCTTTTAAACTCTGTCAATTGCTTCTTTGGCTACGCAGAAGATTTTTAGTTTGATGTAGTTCCACTGGTCTATTTTTGCTCTTGCTGCCCATGCTTTTGGTGTCATATCCAAAAAGCTACTGCCAAGACCAATGGCATGAAGCTTTCCCCTGTGGTTTCTTCTAGGAGATTTACAATTTCAGGTCTTATGTTTACATATTTAATCCATTTTGAGTTGACTTACATGTGTGGTGTACAGTAAGGATCCAATTTCATTCTTTTGAATTTGAATATCCAGTTTTTCCAACACCATTTTTGAAAAGACTATCCTTTCCCCCTTGTGAATTCTTTGCACTCTTGTCAAAGATCAGTTAACTGGGTATGTATGAGTTCATTTCTGGGCTCTCTATTCTGTTCCATGGTCTATAAGTCAGTCTTTATGCTGGTACCATACAGTTTTAATATCTGTATATTTGAAATTTTTGTAACCAGGAAGTGTGATGCCTCCAGCTTTGTTCTTCTATCTCAAGATTGTTTTTGGCTACTGTGGCTCCTTACGAATTTTAGAATATATATTTTTTCTATTTCTATTAAAAAATGATGCCACTTTTCATATTTAAGTCTTAAAGTCTAGAATTGATTGGTAGCATGTGAAGGAGAGGTCAAACAAATTTTTTCATCATATGAATATCTATTAATCTCAGAAACATTTATTGAATGGTCTTATCTTTCCTACTGATATATACTGCCTATGTCTGTCATAATATACAAAGTCTCCCCATATGTTCGGAGTTCTTTTTAAACTCATTAGTTGTATCATTACCACGTGTTAATTTGGTTATCCCTATGCCAAAATCACACTGCCTTCATCACTACACATCACTCCTCCTCATTCCAGTGTTGCATCTGTCTCCTCCACTCTGCTTTTATCAAGTTCACCAGTAAGCTCCATGTTGAAAAATCCAGATGAAACTATTCACATTTAATTTTATCTTCAAGAAGACTTCAAGACAGTTTTTAATTTTCTTTCTTGTATTCTATTAAATCAAATATTTTTGATTTTCATCTGATATCACCAGCCACTACTCAGTTTCTTTTCTGGCGATTTCCATCTACTCCATCTGAAAGGAGCATTTTCTCAAAGCTTGATCCTATGCTCTTTGCTCTTTCCTAGGTATAATATTTTGAGTGATTATAGATAGGCCATCATGGTCTTTTGTACATTAATGGCTACCAAATGATTATGTTCTTATGAAACCCAGGATTAAATCCATCGATAAAATATTTATTGGGCATCTACATGTACCAATCACTATTCTAGGTGCTAATTATTCAACAGTAAACGAAAGAGGAAAACTCCCTGTCTGCACAAAATGTTTATTCTAATAGGAAACAATCAATAAATAAAGAAGTGAACTATATATATGACTTCAAATTATGAAAAATTCTATGAAAAAACTAAATCATGGATGGCACCTGAGGACTGTAAGGGTGGAGATATTGCCATTTTAAATAGGATAGAAGTCTGACAATCTTATCTAATAACCATAAGCAGAAGTCAGCAAACTAAGATGTAAGGGCCAAATCTGGCTTACCACCTGTTCTTGAATGTCCAGTGAGCTAAGGATGGTTTTTACATTTTTAAATGGCTTTTAAAAAATCAAAGAAAAAAATAACATTTTATGACATTTAGAAATCCATGAAATTCAAATTAACGTATCCACAAATACTGATTCATTGGGACATAGATATGTTTATTTACATATTACCTATGGCTCTTTTCATGCAACAATGGCAAAGTTGAGTAACTGAAACAAAGACTATATGGCCTACAAAGTCTAAACTATGTATTCTGGTCCTGTACACAAGTTTGCTGATCTGTGATCTTAACCAATATGCTTTATTGCTTGCAAACAAATAGCCTCGGATATGACCAACTCCTTTTTGAATTCAATGCCAGAAGAAAGTTTTTAACTCTTTATACAAATGTCTTTCTTTCCTTTAATAGACAGCATTTCTCTTTTTAGTTCAGTTGCTAGGAAAATCAAACCCTTGATATGACCAAATTCAGTAACAATGACACTCCAGGTCTCTGGATACACCTCTGTTGTGTAAAGCCTTTACCTACATGTGTATGTATAAAAGTTTATGTATGACTGTTGTCTTGTTTTATATTGATTTTAATTTTATGAGGTCTACAATTTTGTATGAACGTCAAAACAAATAAAAATAAACATAAAGATAAGTTACATTTGGTACACTATTTTAAGAGGTCATCCTTAAACCTATAATGACCTGATTGTCTTTCTCTGTAATGGGATTTGGAATGGTGAGATTAAATAAGTACATTTTTAAATACATGAGGAGATGTAGTGCTACTCTGTGATGAAAATATTCTCATAATTTATGTAATATATAATTTTCTTATATATACTTTAAGGAAGATAGGTGATACCATTTGAAAGACTTTTCACAAGATCCATTTTAAGTAATTGTGGAGGAAAGCACAAATCTCAATCAACTAGAAAATTTACTTCTGTGAAATAATTCATGCTTTGACAATAACATTTGTATGTACAATTGCCGATAGAGAAAGGCAGTATATTAACATTAAATAATAATCTCAGGTTACACATTTTATTAGTTAGAAAGTAAAGGTCATAACATTTAAGATTTGGGTCTTTCTATCAGCTCTTTTGAATTCCCTATAAAATTTACTTTACTTTAAAAATAAAGTATCAGGAAAGAAAAATTAGTTTGGTTTTTTGATTATTTGTTTGCTTGTTTGGTTTTGCCGCATTTTTGAAACTTTTACAATAGCTCTCAAGAGACCAAATAAATGAAAGTCTTTCTCTGTGGGTTTATAAAGAAATTTCATTACAAGAACTTTCCTCAAACCAATTAAAGATAGACCTGGCTGGGTGGCTCAGATTGCTGGAGCTCAGTTGGTTGCAGGTTTGATTCCCATCAGTGAAGGTATGTAAGTTACAGGTTTAATCCTTAGTCAGGGTGTGTACAGGACTCAACTGATTGATGTTTCTCTCTCATATCAAAGTTCTCTCTCTCTCTCTCTCTCTCAAATCAATAAACATATCCTCAGGTGAGGATTAAAAAACAAAGATAAATTTAATATTAAAAATAGTAGCTGTATTTGAACAAAAAATTTTTAAATACATATTTTTCTAAAAACATATATATATATATATATATTAGTTCTAGTGCTCCACCAAATTTAGATGACAGAACAAGATCTTTCTGTTGTATATATCTGTCATATATAAGTAATAGGTTTGATGGCAGGACCATTATTAATATATGTATTCGTTCAGCACTTTCTTATAGAGGTGGTGTATGGTTGTTGGCTTAAGTTAGATCCTATGACTCTGTGAACTCTGTTCATTAAAATATCATTCTTAAGGAAACTTAGGTTCTTAAGGGAATTTAATAAATAAAATTTGTATATAATTTTGAAATGTTACATATTAAGCACCTGTACAACTGAAAGCATCTTTTTCTAACTCCAGCAATGAGAGTACAAGAACTTTTTTCAATACTGGAAAGTCCTAATATGAATCTAACATACATCCCAAGTTAGGCAACATTAGCTTACTAAAATTTCAAGTTTCATTGCCCCTAGATGTAATTATAGTAATTCAGTTCAGTAAAATTGCATACCTTTTATGGAGTAATAAAAACCAAAACAGGAGATTGTCACATTCATGCTGTTACTTAAGCTTCAGAATACTTAACAAAGCAGTAATCAAAGATCACATAGTTGTACAATTTAGGATTCAGAGACTTTACTGTACCACAGGAGCACAGAATATTTAGGAATAGTTTACTCATTCTCAATGCAGGTGATAACCACCCACCCTTCTTTGTTAAAAAAGAAAATCAAATTATTGTTATTACCTTGAATGTTAACACTTCATAATCATTTAGATTTTTATTAGGAAATTGGAAGATATTATTTATGCAATCATGTCTGTCTTTCCCACTGGACTGTGAGTTCTATGGGGCAAGGACCTTGCCTGTCTTGTGTATTACTTTACCTCCAGGGTCTGGCACAGCATCTGGAACACAGTAGGTGTGGAACACATGAGTGATGCAAAGAGGAGAGACTTTGGAGTCAGAACTTTAGGAATTAGAATCAAACATTGACTCTGCCATAACATTCAGTAAATGTATGTCTGCTACCCTCTGATTCTTAGTCTACATTCTTCCAGGTGTCGCAGGCCTGGAGGCCAAGTACCTCTTGAAATAATCACAGAACACTATCAGCAGGTCAAACAAAGCAGAAATTGATTTTATCAGTCTTGCTGGATTGCAAGTCTTGTGTGATGGGAACTGTCTGATTCATCAGTGTCATTCCAGGGACTGGAACAATGACCTGAGTGTAAGTAGGAACTTAATCAACATTTATTATTGAATACGGGAACCAGAAACAGATCTTTAAACTCCAACCCATGCATCAATATTTATCTAAATATTTATGAATTCTTGACTAAACTTCCTGTCAAGCTGCAGCTCTCAACATAGAAAATTTTACCTCCTTTTAAAAACAATGTTCCATTTTAACCACACAATACTTACTACGAAGTTAATAAGCCATTAGTAAAATCAAAATTCTTCTAACAGAAGATTTAAACGATAACAAAGTGTTACCATTAACAGTAAAGAGAATGTTGGCTTGGGGTTTTCATTTTATTTGCTTCCTTACCAAATGGAAGAATGGTTCCCAACTATCTTGAAAATGGTTGAATGTGTGAATTACTTCTAAGTGTACCATACTCTGTAATTTACTGAAATGTGTGAATCATTAAAAACATGCTAAAATTATGAGATCACTCATTTTACTACTTTAGAAGGGACTCTGAAGCCAATTAATAACTGTCAGATTAAACATGTAAATCTCTTTGGATGTACTGGAATTTTAAATTGTACCATTAGACAAGAGGGATCTCAGCTGAAACAAGTGGGTGTAACTTGGTGGCTGTGCTGGGTTGCTACTCTTGGAACAATGGTTCCCCCTGGGAAGGCTGCTTCTCATTAATTTCTCATTTATTATCAAGATAAAGTTTGGTACAAGGGTTACAATATTAAACTATTGATATAGACTCTGACTTGACTTTATCTGGGTGTTAAAAAGATACTAATATTTCTCACAAAATCTTCCCAAATATACATTTAAATTTTAACTTTAGAAATGGAAATATCATGAAAGAGTGTACAATAATTATGAGGTTGCATTTAAGTGGTTGATCACCCAGCTGAAATATGGCAACTAGATTGGGACACGAGTTGACTAGAACTCAAGTCTCCTTACTGCTGATCTAGCATTTTGTCCATCGTACCTCAATGAGCACTGCCTCCAGTTTGTACATAAGCAGTGGAATCCTTTGATCTTCACATTGTCTTCTAGGGGTGGAACCTCTAACTTTGCATTAAAAGAGCTATGTCCAAGATCTAGCATTACTTCACATAGGTCCACCGTACCTCATCTGAACAGCCAACCTGTACAAGTTTTCAGTTGGCTTCTGCTGTCTGGTTTAACTATGAGATTATGATAATGCAATTCCATATAAAACTATGGGATTTATTTTCAATGTATAGAAAGATGATGATTGTGAAAGGCAAGGAAACTTTATTTAGAAAAATAAACATGTGAAAAACAGGAATAAGTAAGGTGTGATAAAGAGATATCTGTCCATCAGATAATAACATGCAACAAGGTGCACAGTGGCTAAGATCATTACCTCTATAATGCAGACCTGGTCCAAATCCAAGTTTCACTGTGTATGACCTAAGGGAAGTCATTTGATCTCTTGTAGCCTAATTTCCATATTAGTAAATTGGGAATAATTATAGTACTTATGTATTGGATGGAGTAAAAATTAAACATACTATCGCTACTGGCTTTAAATTCATAAAGATTAAAAGATTAATGCCTAATATTAACAATGTTATTCTCAAAAAGGACACATGTAAAGTTTTATTGGTCATAGTTCATTTGATCTTTTTAAAAAATAAACTATAAAAATAATATTAGCTATAAAATGTGCATGCCCTTTGACCTAGAAAATCCTATTCTCAGTGTTTACTTTAATATGATCATTACATATCTTAAATATCCAGTAATAGGAGATTGATAAATATGACCTATTCTTTAAATAAAATACAAATGTTTATGTAGTGTATGTTTATAACATAAATATATACTCATGAAACTATAGAATAAATGTAGCAAGCAATATTTCTGTGAGTTGTGGGATTATAGGTGATTTATTATAGTTTCTTTTTTTCGAGCTCTTATTTCTAACTTTACATAACACATATATTTCTATTAAATAAATGTTTTTAGAAACAAAATAATCATATAAGTACTCTTACAACATTTATTCATCCTTACTAAAAGTGATAACCGTATGTGTAAAGCTATACTCCAGCCATAAATACATTCTCTGATACTTGCCCACAAAGAGAGCAGGCTCAAATCTAAACATATATGCTGATTAGCTTAATCAGGATTAGGGGATGCCAACAGAGTCAATATGTTTACATATTGATTAAAGTGTTATTTTTTTAGAGTAAAATTTTTAACCAACATAAGTGAACATTCAGCTGAAATTATTCTATGACACATGATATATATAGGCCATATGCTGTTAATTAATGTCAGTTAATTAATGACTTATTAGTAAATTGGCTTACTAGATGTTTGCTTTTTCTCCTTTTATTGTTTTCCATCTTCAAACCAGTTAGTTAACTATTAGCACAGAGACAATTTGAGTTTTATTATGAAACATGTAGAGTTTCAGTTTCTAACAAGCTTTTATGTTCCAATTCTATTGCTTTTTCTTTTGCCTTCTTTAATCTATATCCTTCCAACCTAAATTAGTTTCACTCTCTCTCCTTTTCTTTAAAATCTTACATGGGTCCCTGTATTGTATTTCACTCATCATCACAATTTGGAATTATATGTTTATTTCTGTGATTAACTCTTTCCTTTCCTACTACACTGAGCAACAAGAGCAAGGATCATGTCTATTTTCATTTATCATTCCACAGCAATTACTGCAATACCCTACAAAAGCATGGTTCCCTTTTGTGTGTATGCAAATTTTAAAAGATGTTTATTTTCCTATATATAAATTCCATCATAATATAGATCTTTCCTTAATTGATATTTCTATATCTCAGACATAGCCCAGCAGAAATTAGGGAGGAGCAGATTTCCTCAAGATAGTTCAAGACATAAGCAATGAGGAAGAATGCTAATACAAGAAAAGAAGAGAATGTTTGAGAGTCTCAAGGCAGCTCAAGACTCACAAAAAAGCAAAAGTGAAAGCCTCCAGGTCATACTGTCATGTGTCCCCCTCCTTGACTCCAGGAGGACCATGCCCAGGAGCCAGATATGAAGCTCTGTGTAAGGCAACGGGCAGTGAACAACCAGAGGAATCTCTTTCTTACATACCAATTTTTATGTTTCTTTTAATCTATTTTGCTTTATTTTCTCCACCCTCTTGCCGCCTGCTGCTGTGCTAAACATGGATGCCTGTGGTTATTTGGCACTATTAGAAAAGGAGCTAACAGTGGCTTTTCAGTATTTCATAGGATTTAAATGAACCAAAAATCAGAAGCAATCAGCCTGAGCCAAAGGACAGACATCTTTTAGGCATTATCATAAAAACTGTGAAAGAGATGGGAGACTGGCTGGAAAGCAGACAAAACCCTGGAAGAAAAATAAAATATAACAAACAATCAAATAATAACAACAGAAATCGCAGAAATCACAGAAATAAAAAAATATCTTTTTAAAAAAGTTCAGTTTATAAAATCCAACCATCTGCATAAACCTATCTTTTTTGAGTAAACTGTAAAATCTGTGTAGGAAGTACTAGAACCTCATTCAAAAATAGGCATTTCAATAGCCATTTCTGCAGATTTACTCTAGTGAGAGTTTGAAAATGGATCAATCAAGGCTGCTCAGAACAAAATAATAGGTTAGATAAAAACACCTCCTCATACTTTGACACTGTCTGCAGCATGTGGATTCATTCATGGTTTAATTTTCCCCAAAAGTCTAAATTATATTTGTGTCTTTGCATTTAGTATGTATGTATACAGAAATATTTTATTCATCCAAATTACTCTCCAAATGAGGTTCTATTTTCATCTATATTTAAAGACAACAGTATGTACTAAATACCAGGCAAAGACTAAGATTAAAAATGGTGCAAGGCATGACCTAGTTCTTGTAGCTTACAACTGGTAAAGGAGAAATCAGTTATAACCACCATAGACTAAATTATTTGCTAACACTTATAATTGCACTATGAGGGCACTTCCCATCCTCCAGCTGAGTAAGTAAGGTGGGTGGTGGTATCTCCATTAAAGATGGGAACACAGGGCATGGAACCCAATCCTCCATGGTCTAAATAAAGCCAGGCTACTGAGCAAGTCATCCATGGCCCCATATGGACAACTCCTACTTCTTATTCCTGGACTATTATTATCAAGTGATTCTTTGTTCCATCCTTAGAGGCTAGTGGCTGAGTGATGAGAAAATGAAACACATACTAACCCACACTAGTGCACTAAAGTAATTTCAACATGGTACATAAAAAGAATGCACTTAATATAATTCCTAGAGAGAGGTTTGAGTCATTCAGGATTTAATTTAATTATATAACATCTCCTTGTCCTTAATAATCCTTAGTAGAGAAGACTAAAACTGCCTAGTTCCTGGCACATAAAAAGTTTCCTAATAATTATATTAGCTAACAATAATATAAAGCTCAAATTGGAGCACTCCTAAACTATGCCAAAAGTCATGACAAACTATATATATACTTGCATGCTCCAAATTACTATCACAGAAAATATTAAAGTTGTCATCTACTTGTAATGTTTCTAATAAACCCTTGAGCCTTAGTTTAACTTTGATACATGAAAGGAAAAATAAAATTAAGGTTTCAGATAGAGTCTACCTTTTCAGATAAGGCCTGAAGATCAGCTAGAAAAGAAAAATGTCAAAAATAACTCAATGCTTACTCTGTAATGTTTCAGCAGACGACAATTCAGAAGCATGTGCAGATGTGCCAATAGTTTTGTTCCTTTGCATGTTAAGCTACTGATTGAAAAGTCACGGTTTTCAAATACTTAGGGCATGAGGTTTTCATACCACAGGCTGAGGAATATAGTTCCTTGTAATGATAGACGAGGCACAGACTCTCGTGCTCAACTAGAAATCTACTTAAAGACGAGGAGAAAAACATACCATGTCCCATGGACCTGGCTTGGCTTAGCCCTATCAGGGATTCTCGGTCCTCCTAATTTTTGAAAGATGTTATTTATTCTATCAGCTTGGAAAGACCAATTAGTTTCACTTGTAAAACTATCATACTTACATGTACTAATAAAAAATTTAGGAGAAATAATTATTAATTATTATAGAAGTATATTCTATAATTTTTTACAATTTTTATTGAATTATTGTAGTGACTGGTTAATAAAATTATTTAGGTTTCAGGTGTACAATTCCATAATACATCATCTATATATGGTATATATGTTCACCACCCAAAGTCAGGTCTCCTTCCTATATTTTTTATACAAGATCCCTTGAATATATGTGTTTGAATTGTAAACAACATCTAATAGATAATAGGACTCAAAAGCATTCAGACAAATACCATGTAACCTTAGTGTTGGGACCTGTGCTACATTCTGCCTGTATCTTTTACTGATAAATAGATCATTGCATTTTTAAATACTTTGAATATTCATATTTTAATTTTTTAAATTAATTAAATTTATTGGGATGGCATTGGTTAACAAGATGATATAGGTTTCAAGTGTACACCTTCATGATACATGTGTGTACACTGCATTATGTGCCCACCACCCAAAGTCAAATCATCTCCTTGTCACCGTATATTTGGCTCCTTTTCTCTTTTAGTGCCCCTTCCCGCTGGTAACCACCATGGTGTTGTCTGTGTCTATAAGTTTCAGTTTTATATTCCAAACGCATAAAATCACATGGTTTTTAGCTTTTTCTGACTGACTTATTCCTCTCAGCATTATATTCTCAAGGTCCACCCATGTTATTGCAAATGTATTAAGTCACTTGTCATAACTCCCTCCAAGTTTTCAACTAGCCAAACTAAAGGTTGATATTTCCTTTAACTATAAGACTTACAGCAAGATTCCCAGAACTTTATACCTTCACAATTATCTTCTGGTACGTGTGTGGCCATTTGATAATATTTCTTTTAAAATATCCAGCTGGAAGCTGGATTAATATGGACTATATTGGGATGATTATTACCTCTCTGGATCCAAAGACAAAAGTCCTTTAATGTATCTTAAGACGAATTCAGTTTCCTTTTACTATACCTGTATTCACGTGTACGTATTTACATGGCACGTTGAACCCAGCACATCTGTCTGTGGAGCTCTTCTTGGAAGGCTGCTGCCATCACTTTTGGGTTCAGTGGTACATTGCTATAGGATATTGGGAAACACCCTGTCTGGTTGCAGGAACTGTAACCCTGCCAGGCGAGAGGGCCCCAAGGCTGGAAATAATCAGGGAGGCCTCGGAGAAACAGGCCCCTGAGGAGACCTAACCTGTCCAACCATAAAAGGAGCATAGCTCCTGTCTCTCTGCTTGGCCCTGTGATGATTGGTAATCCATGATGGGTAAGTTATGTCACGCAGAGATGATAACCTAAGACAGATATCGGTCAGGTATGGGCAGCATACAGGAAATTGGGGGACACGAAGAAAGGGCAAAAAGGCCCGCGCCCCTTGGCTCAGCTTGGGCATGGCCGGAGTCCTCATTCTATCCAAAAGAAGTCTCCTTGTCTCTTGGCAGCTCCCTCCCCCTGCCTGGCTCAGGCTAGAAAAAATACCAGAGTCAGTTCTAAACCAGATCTGGTGATTCCCAGGGAAATCAGACCTAAAAGTAAATTCTTTAAAGTGTGCTTTGTTTTTCCCTCAGAAGCTATAGGCAGCTCAGGCTGGGAAGGAAATTGACATTATTCATAGACCCTAACCCTATACCCTTGGGCACTCTTATGTTTACTATGCTCTCATGTTTAATGTCTCTCTTGTTTTGCTAGTCTCCTCTTCAATAGGTGTATTCCTGCTATTTGTTTTCTTCAAAACATCCCGCTTTCTCTGTGAACATTAACATACTGATGTAAGGAGATAACCTGTGCATTCCTGCTACCTAGCCCCACTGATAACCTTTCCAATAAAAGCCTTTGGGAAAAGGGGCTGGGGGGCTTCTCGACTAGGAGGAAAGTGCCCCTGTCCCCTCTTCTGACAAACAGAGAAGTGTTTGCAACGACTCATGTTTATTCCCCCCATCTGTGACAACCCCTGCACAGATTCAGAGCCCTGCTCCCATCTCAGCTGGCCCCTGTAACCCTCAGATCCCCAGGACCGCGCTCCCCGCGACGTGCTCCATCCCTCCATGCTACAATAGGAACCTCTTGAAGTGTTTAAATATTGAATCAAGAAAATGATGCTATGTGTGTATAAGAATGCCATCCCTGTTTTTCAAATTTAGGAATACAAAGAAATATTTAGAGATGCTTTTCTAAATTAAAAATATATATTAAAGTAAATTGATTAAAAGGAAGCTACTTCTACGTGTAGAAAAAAATATATTGCCTGCTGTATTTGGAAGAAGTAGAGTGCTTCTGTGATAGATTAGGTTTAAAAATAAACTAAGATTTTAAAATATTCAATTTCTTTACATACTAAAGGCATAATTGTGCCTGAATAGTGTGCATAATTCTGCCAGAACTTTTCATATAACGGGACCTTCCCACTGATGTTTTATGCTTATTACAAAACACATGAAACAAGAAATGAAAATCAAAGAGCTGTTTCTACTGATTTTTCCAAACTACATGCTAGAAAAAAAGCAAGACATTAAACAATATCAAGATTAATGTTAAGCTTCATTCAATAAAACAAACTGAAAAAAATTCAGTATGATGAGAAAGTAGTATGCGGTCTATACATTATATAGAGTTGTACATTCTTTCATACCATCCCAAAAGCTGAAAATAAAAAGTCCCCAGCCACCTCCTTCACTTGAATTATTTCCCAGTAAAGTCATTTCAAACTGGATACATTTTTTGAGCTTTAACCGACCTCCTTTCTATTTTTTTTCCACAATCTCCTCTTTCCCTTTTAAATCTTCACTCATTCCACCCATTCCTCTTGTCTTTTAAGTGCACAGAATATTAACAAGTATCAAAGCCCAGAGGATAGATTTTGGTCATTAAATTTTAAAAGAATCTAAAGAAACAACTGTTAATTAGTAATCAATAAAATACTTTCAAACAAATAAAATTAATCTAGGTACTGTTCTATAAATTTAAAGAAAACATTGCCTAAGGCTACCTTTGATGATAAAAATGTTACAATCTCCACATTAGTACTGATTTTAATGCCACAATTTGTATGAGAGAAAGCATTATTCACATAAGGCAAGTTAAAACTGAATTAAATCACAGCGATTAATTTACTTGTGGGTTAAAGCTGAATTCGAAAAATCTATAAAACTAAGTATGTAGAAATGATAGAAGGAAATCCCAGTAATTGGGGTGAAGTTTTCTGTAATTAGGTGCCATGCTTCATTAAATTCTATTTTACTAGCTACTGAAAAAAATATAGCTCTTTTAGAGGTAACGAGGGAAGCATCAGAACAAAGACATTTAGCTTCACATGTTATATTTCAATCTTTTTCATTATATACCCATAGTTAAATCTGGTAATGACCACCATTAATAAAATATTAGAAAGAAATAACAAACTGTAAGACAAGAACTACAGTAAGACAAGTATTTGCCTTATTGAAGAATAAGAAACCTAATACAAATCTCTAACATCAAATCTGGGATATTTGTTAAAATTGAGAAACTACTTATTAAAGTTACATCATCAAGTACATTCATGTTTCTAAGCTTTTATGACTATAATTACAGAATTTATGTCATTACTGTTACCAGCCTTTCATTTTTTTTCTACCCTTGTATTTTTAACAGGCTCATTTCATTCTTAGTATCAAAAAAATCCCCCACTAAAGATGAATATAAATAAAAGATATATAGATGATGAATGAATGGGTGATAGATAGATAGATAGATAGATGATAGACAGATAGACAGATAGAGAGAAACCTTTATTACGGAAGTCATATAAACTCATTGGCTGCAGTGCTGAGAATACACTATATGGAGACAAAAGAAAAAAGTTATCTAGCTATACCGTAACCCAGATAGAACATGACAGTGACTTCAACCAGGTAATCGCAATAAAGGTGACAAGAACAGGAGCTAGAGCCAACAAAATTTGGTGGAGGTTTTAACGTCAGGGTTTTCACCCTAAGCAACTAAGGGGTGGAGTTTCCATTAACTGCATTGGGAAAGAATGTCAGCAGAGCAGGTTGATGGGAGATGCTTGGCAGTGCACTTCTGGACAACTTCATTGGACATAAGAAAGAAATTGGATAGGCAAGTCTACATTTCAGGGAATAGATCCAAAATGAATATGTATATTTCAATGGTAGTAGCATATATTTCTAAAATCTTTAGATTATATGGTATCATTGAGGGAAAGAATTATAGTCAGAAAAAAAAAAAAGAGGACAGGATTGAGCTGTAGACTATCCTCAGTTTAGGATATTATTTTGGTCAGACTTCATTCAAGCAATGCACAATCAAATTACACACAGGCCAAAGTTATATGATAGTGTCAGTCACTACAGCCTTGGCTAAGATTGAGCATTTTTTCTTGTCCATTTTACACATTAAAAGTGGTTTTTTTCTGTTCAATATTAATTTATTACAGGTAAAAATAATATTTTCTTGCATGTTTATTAGTAATTTGTATTTTTGTCTTCTATAAATTACCTATGTGCTCAGCTCATTTTTGTCTTTGATTCTTCTTACTGATTTATAAAATCACCTTTACATATTAAGATAATTCATCTTTCACTTATGATATCTATTGAAAATTCTCTCATTTTCATAGTTTTTGGTATGAGAAGTTTTACATTTTCTAGACAAATCTATTTATCACTTACTTCATTATGTATTCCATTGCTTTAACACATACAAAAATAAATTATATATTTTCTTCTAATAGTTTATAGTTTCTTATTTTTTATACTTAACTCTCAGTCCTTCTGATATTTATGTTGTCCTGTGGAAAGATACTCATTAAACATTTCCTTAGATTTTTAGCTCATGTTATAATTACATGAAATAATGAATCAATTGTCTTTGCAATGTGTCCTTTAACTTATATTCAGTTCTATTTTTTTCTTTAAAAAAATTTTTATTGCTGTTCAAGTATAGTTGTCT
This sequence comes from Pteronotus mesoamericanus, assembly GCF_021234165.1. Lineage (NCBI taxonomy): Eukaryota > Metazoa > Chordata > Mammalia > Chiroptera > Mormoopidae > Pteronotus > Pteronotus mesoamericanus. The sequence continues at coordinate 26,441,599 of NW_026555078.1, read as the reverse complement.
CCATTTTCCCGCAACCATTTTCCCCTGCCCTACTCACCCTCACCTCTTACCCTCAATCCTACCCTCCCCTTTGGCTTTGTCCATGGGTCCTTTATACATGTTCCTTGATTCTTTATCCATAGTAAAATCTAGTTCTGAGATATCTATTCCCTATCTTTCTTTTGGCTACTAATTGTTGCATCTATACTTTCCTACTTTATTATACTATTTTAAAGTTATATGTTATATACAAGGTCTGTCCAGTAGGTATCCAGCCACATGATATGAAAAATAGAAACATTTATTGAAGAATATACAAGAGGCAAGAAACATACATAGGAAAATATAGCCTCAGTCCCCTTCAAATTAGGCACCTTGAGACCTCACAGAGTTCTCCCAATTGCCATCAACTGCCCTGTCATATTTTCCTAAACCTCACTGAAAGCCGGAAATCTCTTCCCTTTCAAAGATGATTTTAGTTTTAGGAAAAGCCAGAAGTCACAGGGTGCCAAATATAGGCTGTAGGGAGAATGAGTTACCTGGGTCATTTGATGTTTTGTCAAAAATCTCTGCATGAAAAGTGATGATAAGTGGGCAAGTCGTTGTGATGAAGCTGCTCATCACCAGTGGCCCATAGCTGCGGCCTTCTGAATATCCGAATAGTTTTGTGGAGGAATGTTGAAGCTTAACAGAAAATGAGATGCAGAGTCGTTGTTCTACTTACTCAGTCATTTTGAATGCACCGGCTACACAGTACATTTGCTCACTCAATGGCATCTACTGCCTCCACTAACTGGTACAGTAAAGTCATCATTGTTCATTCATGTGCATTCCAGTCTACATTGATTTGCACAAACTGTTCTCTTTATGTTAACAATGGCTGGACTTTTTCCAGACAGACCTTGTACACTATTTATTAGTCAAATAACTGAATGTGTAACAGGAACATAGGTCTTCTCCCTAGTTGTTAGGATCACTACTACTCTAGAGATCTAGATGCCTATTTTTGTTTTCTTCTTGTTTGGTATCTTGTATAGTATGTAGTATAAGAACACATTTTTAAATTCACCCTCATTGCCTATGCAATTAGTGGAAATGTCCTATACCCGCTTCCCAGACCAAGGCTTTGGCTTCTATCACTTTACTTACAGTGCTATTATGGTTAGTTCTTATGCATCTGGGTGGGGATTTTCTTAATAGGCTGGAAGAAATTAACATAGGCCTGGAAAGTTTGCTGCCACAATAAATTAAATTTAGATATATTTTATACATATACAACAAAACTTTCATATTTACCAGTTAGTTAAATGCGCTCCTTGTATTAGTCAATAACAACTACCCAAAGATTTCCCATTCAAAAGACACAACCATAATTTTTTCCCAAAGCTAATTCACTTTAATATCTATATTTATTTCTTTAAAAATCTTTTCTTTTGATTTAAAATTTTATTTCACGTTTAATATTGGCCTCTCCACCTGTTTTTCCTATTATTCAAGTGGATACTCTACTTATCAGAAGTACATTTCTGTGACTACAAATTATGAACACCAAAATATTGTGGTAAATAATAGGAGCCCAGAAATAATTTCCTGCTACATGGTATGTGCCATGCCAACACCCCATGCCAGTGCATTATACCTTAACAAGGTTATAAAGCAGGCAGTTGAGCAAGTCCACCAGAAGTAGCACAGGCTACAAGTCAGGTTTTTTCCTAATGTAAAAGGCCATTATTCCATAATTTTACTGATGTTTCTGTCAGCTATAATGTGACCCCATTGTATTTTCTGGAAAGAAAAGCTTCTACCTGAGATGGTGATGGACAAGGTAGATAGTTGCTTTTTGATCTCAGTTTCCCTGAATGTGGACCTCAAAGGATATCCTGCATTTGAGCTTTAAACACTGACTCACACCTGCACCTCTGAGGAAGATTCTGTTCTTTCTTTGGATACTCTCTCTACTAACCATCTATTGGCTCATTTACATATTAATCAAATTCCACAGAAATGTACTGTGTCCTTTACTCCTCTGTAGTTACATCTTTCACTTTAAGTGGGTATTTGACTAGAAAATCTATACTGCATCTTGTAAAATGTTTACGAGGCGCACATCTCACCCTTTTTCACTACCCTCCCAAATGGTTACCCTTGAGTAGCTCACCTGCACACCCTCTGAGACTTCTCTCCCTCAATTTTCACCTTCTATTTTCATTCTTTACACATCCCCTCGACCATCTACTCCTAGCAATGCTTGCTCTGGTTTAAAAGTCTGCCTACTTATTTCATGAAATTCCCCTAGTTAAACATCTACTTTACTCATTTGCTCCTTCCCATTGAAAGGTGCTTGTTGAGCTGGTCTTAGAGAAAAACTACAAGTAAACCTCATACAATTGAGAGAACAAATCAAATTTGCAGGAAATGACAAGGAAAGGAATGTGCTGTATCACGATCACTTGTCAAAAATCAATACCTAAAAATAAAAGTCTCCACTGATGCTTACAAAGTAACATAGCTTACGATCAGTTTTCCCCAAAACTCTTGTGTGCATCAGTTGGGTGTACGAAGTGAAAATGTTTTTTACATTTTATTTTTATTTATTTTTAGAGAGAGGGGAGGGGAGGGAGAAATGGAGAAAGAGAAACATCGATTGGGTTGCCTCTTGCACTTCCCCAACCAGGGACCTGGCCTGCAACCCAGGCATGTGCCCCAACTGGGAATCCAACTGGTGACCTTTTGGCTTCCAGGATGACGCCCAACCCACTGAGCCACACCAATCAGGGCAGCAGTGAAATTTTTTGAAAAATACAGTTTTGTTTATTGTGAGCAGGCTTTCAGTTCCTTCTTTGCCCCTAATACAAGATAGATGGAAAAAAAATTTAAAGGTTCCATGAAAATACAAGCAAGAACTTAGATATGTCAAATGAACAGAGAGGATGATACCCATTTAATAGATTTGTATGGGAAAAACAAACAATTATATGTTGCTTTATAAACATGTGAGAGAAAGAGAAGAAATTTAAGTGGAGGATAGCAAACAAAATTTTTCAGGTTATAAGCAAGGAAGTTGCTTTCAAAACTTAAAATGGGCAAAAAGTCAAAGGAATAGAATCTACCAGGAGAAATGGTGGCACTTTTAGAATTTTGGAGGAATGCAGCAAATTACTCTGAGTGGTAATAAGAGTGTTTTATGGAAATGCAGTAATTAGCTGTTTTCAGGAACCACAATTTCTAAATTAAGCGTGATGACTAGTGCTAATTGATGATTGATGGTTGAGGGCTTTGCACCTTCTAAGCACTCAATAATATGATTGATTAATATGTTACTTCTGAAATAGAGTAGCATTTATGAAGCAATTATACAAGCATTATGTGAGTGGGAGAATGACAGGCATCTGAAGATCCTATTGAAATAGAAAATAAGTAACAACAAAAACAATTACCCATACCTTCTCTGTGTCGATGCCTTTAGACATGGACCATGTTGAGACAATATAATCCATGACTCGTTCACTAAGGCCTTTGGGGACCTGATAGAGTTTCAGAAAGTCCCGTACATTATTCAGCATCTCATGGTATCGGTTGGTATTGGCGTACATTTGCTGGAAGATTGTGGTAACATTTCCAAAAATAGTTGCATAAAGAAGAGCTGAAAGAGAAGAAATAATGAACATGAAACAAATATCCTGAGAGAAAAAAAAATGAGAATAGTGGTTCAATCAATGAATTATATGACAGAGATGCCTTTATAAATTTTAGGGGTTAATGAATGTTAACCCCTGAGAAGACTGCCTGGAATTTGGTATTTACTCAGTAAATATTACCTTCAGTAAGAGAAATATGATTTTATGAGCATGGAACACTCTAGTCAATGTGGCAAAATACAAGAGTGGCTAACAGATTTTGTGAAGAATTAATAATCTAAAATTATAATTTGCCTAAGGACTTCTAACCTTATTACCTAAGTTATCTTCCAGCCTTGTCTTGCTGAATGAAGCCTAATCAATTTGCATTTTCCAGGGACTGATGATCCAGTTCAGAAATGTATGCTCTTTCTCACTGCTTGTGCCTTCCAGCTTTCAGAATACTTCCCTGCTTATAAATATTGTTGACAGAGCATAATAAATATAGGGAATGGAGACAGATTAAAATGTTCCATTTTTAGAAGGCTCTGAAGAGAAATACAGTTGGAATTAACAGCAAAAATAAAACTTTGGGAGTGCCTAAAAATTCAAGTTAGTAAACTCATGTCAGTATACCAGTATTGTAAATTTTTTATTCCATCATTTTAATTAAGAGTAAAGCCAGCCTGCAGACCAGCGTGTTTATTTATAGGGGCCCACTAATGGGAGAGGATTTTGTGATGCCCCTGATTACAACCTCCTCCCTCAATCCATGAATTACCAACCCTTCTATCTTCACATCTGGTCAAGCTGCCCATGTTTACGAGCTTTGAAAAGGAGTTCACCCCAAAAAGAACTTTTTGCACACAACCCCACCCTATCCTGTCCCTTTGATTTTACTCCCTTGTTAACACTAAGCTCTTTTGAAAGAAGGCAGTGCTTTATTTTCCTTTATATTTAGTAAACACAATGTTCATAACTGTGTACATTCCATAAGCATTTGACAGTTTAGTATAATATCAGACAAGGATCATTTCCATTTTCCATCCCCCAAGCCTTCAAATAAAATGACTCCTCTAAACAAAGTATGGGCTGTTTCACTTTGCTGTTTCATCAAACAAAATCCTTTTTGATGGAAGTGATATGAAATCAAGCTAGTGAAGCAACTTAAGATCCTTTACATATTTTCAGAAAATCATTTGTTTTTTCTTTAAGAACAATCATTCTCTGAGTATAACAAATTAAAATTTTACAACAGGAAGCTATAATTTTATAAATATTTAGCCAGTTTTCTGCTGTTACTTAGGAATTTTGATGTCAGTGCAGATAATTTTCAAGATAGACGATATTTTGTTAAAACTGAATAAGAGGAATTTGTGCTGCATTTTTCAGCTGGATCTCTAAGCCTTTGAATATTTATATTTAAAAAAAAAAGTAATCTCTATTACCTCCTAACATCTCTATTAACATCTTAACATCTCTATTCCACTATTGTGGTATTAAGAAAGACAAACACAGAAATAATGTTAACAAGTTAATAATCAAAAAATTGTATAACAAATATGGAATTTCACATTTTCAGGAGAAATGAGAATGTATGTTTTTAAAATAATGAGCATTTTATGAATTAATAAAATAATGCCACAATCATGTGTTTTCATAGGATCCAGCTACTACAAGTTGTCAATAAATATCACAGAACTACCTATAATTTTGATATATTAAACGTATTTGGCTCCCTAAGATGCTTGCAATATTCTATATTTGCCAGAGTGTCTCACTACTGCTTTTTAGTGTAACAAATGACCAAACATTTCATCTTTCGGGTACATTAAATATGTATACGTTCTGCTCAAATGAAAAGTTTAAGCACTAAAATATAAAGAAAACTGCCAATGGATTAAAAGTGTGTAGCGTTAATAAGTGAAGAACATAATCAACATCTCATAAGTTTGGCGTATTTACAAAGATATCCACTTTGACTCCCATTTTCATGGAAGTATGGTGTTGTATACCGTGGATAACTAAAGAAGGTCATAATTTAAGGTAAGAGATTCAAATACATATATATGTATATGTATATATTTAAATTTCTTTTACTTTAAAATAAGTTGCAAAAAGAATGCAGAAAGATCACATGTAACCACATTGCAACTTCTGTCCATGATGAACATACCTCTGCCCTGAATTGTTACAGACACACATATCTACTTAAATGTCTAATAGACATTCAAGTCAACCATGTCCAATAAAAGAACTCTTCTTTTATTCTTCTTTATTCTATTACAGTTGTCCCGACTGTCCCCCTTAGCCTTCCTCTGTCTAGCCCACCCCCTGTGACCCCAGTCCATCCCACCGCTGTTGTCCGTGTCCATGTCCATGGGTCATACATACAGAATTTTGGTCTAACCCCTTCCCATTCTGTCCACCATTCTCCCCTCCCCTCTTTCCTCTGACAGCTGTAAATCTGTTCTCTATTTCCATGTCTTTGGTTCTGTTTTGCTCGTTAGCTTATTTTGTTCATTAGATTCCTCTTATAAATGAGATCATATGGTATGTCTTTCACCAAATGGCTTACTTCACTTAACGTAATAATCTCCAGTTCCATCCATACTGTCACAAAGAGTAGGAATTACTTCTTCTTTCTCTGTGATACATAGTATTCCATTGTGTAAATGTACCACAGTTTTTTAATCCATTCATCTACTGATGGGCACTTAGACTCTTTCCAACACTTGGCTATTGTAAATAGCACTTCTTTGAACATAAGGATGCATAAGTTCTTTTGAATTGGTGATGCAACATTCTTAGACTATAATCCCAGCAGTGGAATCACTGGTCAAAAGGCAGCTCCATTTTTAAGTTTTTGTGGAAATTCCATACTGTTTTCCACAGTGGCTACACCAGTCTGCATTTCCACCAACAGTGTACTAGCGTTTCCTTTTCTCTGCATCCTCGCCAGCACTTGTCATTTGTGGGTTTATTATTGATGGCCATTATGACAGGTGTGAGGTGATATCTCATTGTGGTTTTAATTTGCATCTCTCTGTTGGCTAGTGATGAGCATTTTTTCATATGCCTCTGGGCCCTCTGTATGTCCACCTTGGAGAAGTGTCTATTCAGGTCCTTTGCCCATTTTTAATTGGATTATTTGTCTTCCTGGTATTGAGTTGGATGAATTCTTTATATATTTTCAAGATCAACCCCTTGTCCAATGTATCAATGGCAAATATGTTCTCCCAGTCAGTTCCCTTTTCATTTTGATGATGATTTATTTAGCCATGCAGAAGCTTTTTAATGTGATGTAGTATCATGTGTTTATTTTGTCCTTTATTTCCCTTGCCCTAGGAGATATATTGGCAAAAAACAGATATATATGGGATATCTGAAATTTTACTGCCTGTTTTCCAGTAGGATTTTTATGGTAACATGACTTATATTTAAGTTTTTTATTCATTTTGTGTTTATCCTGGTGTGTGTAAATTGGTGGTCTAGTATCATTTTTTGCATGTACCAATCTAGTTCTCCAAACACCACTTACTGAAGAGGCTATTTTTACGCCATTGTATGCTTATGCCCTTTTGTCCGATATTAACTGACCATAGAGACACGGGTTATTTCTGGGCTCTCTGTTCTGTTCCATTGATCTATGTATCTGCCCTTACGTCAGTACCAGGCTGTTATATTTACAGTGGCCTTGTAGTATAATATTATATCAGGTATTATGATCCCTCCAACTTTGCTCTTCTTTCTCAAGATTGCTGTGGCTAGTTGGGATCTTTTGGGATTCCATATAAATTTTTGGAATATTTGTTCTATATCTGTGAAATATGACTTTGGTATTTTCATAGGAATTGCGTTGAATCTATAGATTGCTTTGGGTAGTATGGACATTTTAATGATGCTGATTCTTCCAGTCCATGAACAGGGTATACACTTCAATGTATTTTATCTTCCTCAATTTCTTTCCTAAATGTTCTATAGTTTTCTTAGTATAGGTCTTTTACCTTCTTGGTTAAATCTATTCCTAGGAACTTTTATATTGTTGCTATGGTAAATGCGATTATTTTTTCTTAGTTTCTCTTTCTGATAGTTCATTGCTGGTGTACAAAAATGCCATCAATTTCTGAATATTGACTTTGTATCCAACTACTTTGCCACATTCACTTATTAGGTCAAGTAGTTTTTTGATGGATTTTTTCATCCCTTCACTTTCAATCCGTATAGGTCTTTTGTTCTGAGGTGGGTGTCTTGAAGGCAGCATATATGCAGGTCATGTTTTCTTATTCATTCAGCTACTCTATATCTTTTGATTGGAGCATTTAATATATTTACATTTAAGGTCATTCCCATTTCCCCCCTCTGTACCTGTGTTTCTCTCTCCCCCACCAACCTTTCTTCTTCTCCTTCTCTGCCTCCCTCTTCTTCTTCCTCTTCCTCCTCTTACCCTTCTTCCCCTTCTTTTTCTTCTTCCTAACACAGTCTCTTGAGTATCCCTTGCAGTGCTGACTTGGTGGAGATGTACTCTTTTAGCCTTCTTCTGTCTGGGAAGCTCTTTATTTTGCCTTCTATTTAAAATGAGAGCCTTGCTGGATAGAGTAATCTAGGTTGCAGATCCTTGCTTTTCATTACTTGGAGTATTTTCTGTCAATTCCACTTTAGTTGTCTCCCTGGGTCTGTTTCTATGTATTAGATTGATTTGCTTTCACTCTCTGGCTTGTGGAGTGGCCTTGTGTGTTAGCAGTCATGCTGTGGGACCCAGTGGTGCAGACCTTGACTTCTTGATCTGGGTGCTCTAGGAATGACCTCTGTGTGGGTTATGTGGACTCTCCTGTTGTATTTGGGTCTTGATTATTACTGGCCCATTCATTGGTGGGAACACCCCTCCATCTGGCTGGCTAAGGGGCTCAACCCCCACCACATGTTGTACACTGTTGTATAGGTGCTGGAAGAACAAAGCCAAACAACACAAACACAATACCAACACAGGTAACTCCCCCCTGACCACCGCAGCAATATCACCACAACAGAGAAAAGAATAATAACAGCAGAAAGCAAATTATAATGGTAGAGATAGGGGAAAAGGAAAAAGAATATGAGAAGACCAAATAAAAGTGATTTTGAGAGAAGAAGGGGGATGAGAACTATTATTCATAATGAATTGAAAGAAGAAAACAGAAAAGGTAACAAAAATACTAAAAGGAGAGAAGAAGGGAACAGTGGAGTAATCAAAGGTAAGAGTGGACTAGGAGATATGAAAAAAATTAGAGCACCAAAAATAAAAGAAAAAGAAAAAATGAACAAGATAAATAAAGAGGACATGAAAAAGAAAAAACAGCCAAGATAATGAAAAAGAACCAAGTTGGATTTGTTTCAACACAGTTAAGCTCTTGCGTCTGGTTTCTACCTTTGGATACCGCGCTAGTGTCTGAGCCCAGTGTAAGTCAATGTCAGGCACTGTCCACAGCTGGCCCTCAGCCACCTTTTCAAGCTACAGACAATCCACAATTTGTGGCTGATCCATCTGGGCTTGACTGCTCCCAGGGCGGGCCAAGCTGCTCTGCAAAGCTGGCTTTTATGGGCCCTGGGTCCAGGGATGTGTCAGCACATGTCCCAAGTCATCACAGGACCCGCCTCTGTCTGTCTCTGCCTACTGGCCTGCTGCCCATCTTAGACCAGTCGCAGACCTGATCCTTTCTGAGAGGGCTTCTGACAGAAACAGATTCCTGGATCTTCTGAGGCAGATGCCTTCCAGACTTCAGGGAAGATAGTAGGGGTGTTCCCCCTCCCCCAACCCACTAGTCTGAGCCTTCCCACGATTATTTCCCTGTACTCAGCAGGGCAGTGCCCCTACTAGGCTTCCAGAGCCCAGGTTTTGGGCCTTCCAGGTAGAAGGAGGGTGTTTCTGTGGCTCTCCTGTGAGGGGGAAGCATCAGAGTCCGTTTCCCCCAAAAGTATGTGGATTGGCTTCACCCTACTGTCAGTCTCTGATGACCCCTGAGTCTGTTCAAGTTGCTCTCTCCTTGGCAATAGTTAATATGCACGATAGGAGAAAAGAAAGAAAAAAAATCAAACAAAATAGAACACCAAGAGAGAGCAAAACTGAGAAAAGAACAAAACAAGTTGCTGAATGGAGCAAACAGGATTTCAGAGGTTGTGGCGAGATTTCCAGAGGGCAGGGGGAGTGGTATCCCATGGGGGAAAGTAATTTCCCATGGGAGGGGCTCACTCTTCGCAAGATAGATGGCTGCATTGGAGCTCAGGTATATCCGGGCCCAGAAAATCCCACACTGCTCCCCCAAAACTCCTGGGTGCCTCCCACTCCACATTCTCCTTGTGCAATGCCAGTCTGCGCCACCCTCCCGTTTCTGGGGCCCTATGTGTGTTGCCACAAACACAAAACCTGTACTTTGCCTCTTTAAGAAAAAAAAAGGAAAAAAATGCGGCGGGTTTGTCTCCAGCGGTTTTCATCTCCCTCCAGAGCAGAGACCCCAGTAAGGTGAAGATTCCTTGACCTCCTGATCTGAACGCTCTAGGAATGTTCCTCGTGTGTATTATGTGGACGCTCCTGTTGTATTTGGGTCCTGACTGTTACTAGCCTGTTCCTTGGTAAGAACTTTCCCTCGTCTGGCACTAAGGGGCTTAGCCACTACCATGACTGTCTCTGCCTTGAGAGGGCTTCTGGTGTGGGTTGGAACCCCAGTTGGGACACATACAGGAGGCCACCTACCAACACTTCTCTCACACTGATGCCTCTCCCCTTCTCTCTCAAATCAACAGATTATATCCTGCATGTATCATCTTCTTTCAAGTCTCATTCTGAGGCGGTAGAGGAAGGAAGGGAAGAATCCAACTGCAAACTGGTAACACTGGAGGGTGGTGGGGTGTTTGTGCCACTCCCTCCAGTGAGTGTCAGCCTCAGGCTCCCACCGCTGCGCTCCCTCCACGGTCTCTGCAGCCAACACTGCCCCTGCCGCCTCTCTCTGCCCCCGGGGCTCCTGGCTCCTCGGTCAATCCGCAGCCTTTTCAGTCAGACTCTGTCCTGTTCATGTTCACGGTTCCGGTGGCACTTGGGGCCAGGGAGGTGACAGCCACCTCCTGGGAAAGTACCCCAGTCCCCAGACCCTGAGTCCCAGCAATGGTGGGCTGGGCAGCCCTGCTCAGCGCGGAGGGCACAGAGATAAGTCCAGGTGCACGGGCGCAGCTGCTCTGGTGGCTTTCTGGAGGAGGATATTATAATTTCCACGGAATGGCTCCTGCTCCAAATCTGCACAGACAGATGCACAGGACTGGGCAGCAGCAGTGGCAGCAGCTCTGCCAGGAGAGCCTGGGCTGCCCACCCCCAAGTGTCCTCCCTGGCAGGCAGGCACACACGCGCGCGCTCTCCCCCGCAACCCCACCCCACACACACACGTCCATGCACATGCTCACTCACGCCCGCTCCCACTCACCCTCAGCTGGATTTCTGAGTTGATTGCCCTGTGGTTTAGCTGCAAGACTGGTCTGGGCTGGAATCAAGTAGATGGAGCTTCCAGCTACTCTACAGCCATCTTGCAACCTCCAAAAAAGAACTCTTAATTTAAACACTCTTTCTCTAAGAACCCAAATGCACTTTTTCATCTCAATACATTGCAAAACTATACCTAGTTGCTCAAATCAAAACTGCTAAGCCATCCTTCAATTCACTGTTTTCAACAGTCCCTCTTGGCTCTACCTTCAGAATACAGCCTCAATTCCATCACTTTTCCCCACCTCTACCAGCATCCTTGCATAGTCTTTCTTTAGTAGAATGTGTTTTTTCCACTTACTGTACTTACTAGCCTTGTGTCTTTGGGCCCATTATTAAATCTCTCTATGCTTCTACACCCTCACTTATAAATTTAAAATTGTATTAAAATCTTTACAAAGGGGTTGTATTAAAAGAGATAACACATATAAAACTAGTTAAAAAATGAAAGCCTAGTAAAGAGTAAGTATCCATGAATTGTTATGTATCATCATCATCATCATCATCATCATCATCATGAAAATAGCTTCCAAACAATTTTTCACTCAGCAGGAACAAATATATATATATATATATATTTATTCACACATAGACTAAAACCCAACCTAGTCATGGTCCAAGGACATATAAAATCACAGCACTGCCTCCCTCACTGATCATAATTTGTACAGCCATCCCTCACTCCCTTTGCTCCGGTCACACTGGCTTTCTTGATGCTACTCAAACATTCTGAATGCATTCACTGCTCAGGGCCCCTTCACTAGCTATTCCCTTTGCCTAAAACACCTTTCTGCAAGGTCTTCACCTGGCCTATGTCCTCTCCTCATTTAGGTCTCTGCTCAAAAACTAACTCAGCACAGAGCCCTTCCCAGGCCACTTATCTAAACACCCTCTTCTTCCAATATCACTCTCCAATCCCTTACTATGCCTATGCTCTTAATCCTATTTATCATTAATTTACATCACATATTAATTTAGTGTTTGTTTATTATCTACCTTCTCTGTTAGAAATGCAAATTCCATGAGTGCGACTATGGGCTTTTTGCTAACTGCTGTATTTCCAGAACACCGAGAAGTTCCTGAAACATAGTAGGAGTTAAAATATTTTTTCCAGTAAATTCACACACCAAAAACCTAGAAAATAGGTTTTCAGAAACATTATGTTTTTCAAGTCAAACTCTCACTGCTGGTGATATAAAAACATAGAAGGAATATACATTATGAATGCAGGTGGCAGTATCAAATATTTAGAAACTAAGGTGATACTTGTCCTGACCATATGAAGATAATAAATATGAATGTCCATGGTTGGCCTAGCCAGTTTTGTAGAGGCCTGTTCTATAATTTTACCCTTTCGATGGGATCTCATATAGTCAACCTACTTTAAGGAGGCTAATTTGTTAAAATTTGATAAGCCTTTCTTTATGCCTTCCTGCAGTCTTTTAGGCTTCAGACCACTTAAAACTAGCTAATTTTACAAGCTTATCATATTTAAAGTCTTGATAATTATGGCATACACACCAATAAATGTCTTATTTAAAAAGTCATATTTTTTAATCACCATAAGGGGATTATTTATAAGATAATTATGATAGATTAAAAATGGTTACAAATTCCCTGACACCCCTTCCACTGAGAAGCAGGGTACATGCCCCTTTCCCTTGAACATAGGTGTACTCTATGACTGTCTTAACAATAGAATATGGTAACATGATTATATGTCAATATCTGGGCCCAGGACTTAAGAAACTAGAAACCTTCAATTCCTCACTTGTTAGAACACCTGCTCTTGGACTTTAGCTTCCATGTTGTAAGGAACCCCAGGCGTTCTTCTACAGAGGTTCACATAGAAAAGAATAAAGGCCCCTGGCTGATTGCCTTGACAGAGCTCCCAGCTAAGCACAGGCCACAGACCGAGCAATTTAAAATGCTGGTATGAGAAGACTTCTCTGATAACACTAAGGCTGGTAATCCATTCTCTTCCTATTTATATTCATATTTAATGATGATAGGTAAGATATGAAGGAAAATGTATCAAGTGATAATTATATGTGCAGTAAATAGCTTGACAACATCAGCTTACTAGCCATGTCAGTGGCTGAGCTAATTAAGAAGTAGATTTTTCAGACCCATTTAAGCCAATGCAGCTGATATCATATGGACTAGAAATAAGTCATGGCCTCCTAGCTTTGCATAAATTGCAGATTTATCAGTAAAATAACTGTTCTTGTTTTAAGCCATTGAGTTTGATTAGTTATGCAACTCTAATAATAAACCCTAATAAAGGCAGATTGGCTCTCACCTGGGAAGAGAACTTGGGGGAGAAGGGTAATGAGCTTCTCACCATGCACATGAGAGCACAATAGTACATTTTGGAAAATGCTTTTCTAAATATTTAATATGTTTTATATTTTAAAACTCAAAAATACCTATTATTTTCATAATATAAATGTTAGTCATGATATAATGTTTAATGCCTTAGAAAAGAGACATAAGTTAAAAGATTGAAAGATGCTATATCAGAAATCAGAGATATCTGTATTCATTTGAGCACTGCTGCATTCAGTAGATGGTTACTGAGTACCTACTATATGCCAGCCACTACACTAGCCACAAGTGATACAATGATAACCAGAGACAGACCTAGTCTCTGCTCTCTAGTAGTATCCACTGCTTCCTACAGAAAACTATTAGTCTGTAATTCTCCCAAATCACAATTTTTGAAAGAAGGCTAATGATCTTTTCCTTTTCATAGTTTACAAAAATCCACAAATAAACTTAGAGCCATTCCAATTATATAAACTATAGTTTATTTCTCATGGTTAAACAATTTGCAGAGTCAAACAAAAGTGTATGTTCAGCTAATTAATTGTAACTCAGCCTCCACTCCTATGGTTGCTCATGCTAACCAATGAGATGATATGCAGGTCTCTGAAGAAACTATGTTCCCCAGTCACCACATTTTGTTTGCTCCTGGTGTCAAGCTGCATGCATTCATCTCCTTATTAATAATTTGTATTTTTTAGACTTTTCCTGCCTATTCATGATGACATCTGACATTTACTTTTCCTAATTATCTGTCTTATATAAATCTTGGCAAGCAATCATTGGCTCTAGACTCAGCAATTTAAAATATTAATATGAGAATGTATTTCTGGTAACCTTTAAGGCCGCATAGGTGGTTCAACCATCATTTCCCTTTTTATATTCTTTAAAGTCAACCTTTCATAATGATATTTACAGTATGGGAGGAAAATGTTCCATCCATCTGTGACTGTATGTGTATCACACAGCCTCTTAAAACATTAGAAATGACTCCATTTGGCTTTAGAACAAAGTGAAGAAGCTGATCTCCCAAAATTTCTCATTTTGAAGTCTTACTCTTGTTCTTGCTCTTTTCTAACGGCTCCCGGTTTCCCTGAATGCTCTTTTGTAATGATCTATGTACGCAGGCATCCTAGGCACCTGCCTATGAGCCAGACATTTTTTCTTTCCCAGTATTCCCTTAATCTATGCCTCATTCCATCTAGTACCTGAACTATGTCAATTATCCTATTAAAACTAATCTTATTAATTTCTTTATGTTAAGCGTTGACTATTAAAAACTATTTGGCATACTATCCCTCTCAGGGATGTTGGAATTTTAAAGGAGGAATTCCAGGTAATACAAGTTGGTTTAATCATTATTTGAATTAACTGTTAACTAGTTAGGTAAGTTGGGACACAACAGGGACTGAGTTTAGAACTTCCTTAGTTACAGCAGAAATTGAACAGATTGCACCAACTTATGGCTGACCCCATGATTAGCCTAAAAACTGACTTCATTAAAATAGTCTCAATAATTAAATGGCAATGCTTTCTGGTATCATTTCCTAAATACCCTAAAGAGTCACTTAATTTAGAAAATTAATCATGAACCTATGTTAATCAATTTCTAATATAAGATCAAAGGTGTTAAAAAGGGAGGGAGGAGGATAAATGGAAAGATGTAGGAGAGTTGTTCTTTCCAAAGAACTCTGAGAAATTAAATATTAGTAAAACCAAAGAATCTAAATAGCTTTATCTCTACTTTATCCTTCTCTGTAGTTATTCTATCTTTATGTAAGTAAATCAATGTCTTTATTCTCTATAATCCAGCACAATTCATTTGATTCTAATAAAACTAGTACACCTGCATTGTTTATATAGCTATAGAAGTTTCTGTAACTTTGATAAAGACAAGTTGGGCAATATAGAACACAGCCTCTAAAATAACAGGAACAATAATTAAGGATGCTCAGTGAATACTGACCTCATCATTTCAGACTCACTCATTAGGAATCAAACAAGAGCTCCCAAAATGTAACAACTATCAGGCAATGAGAGACAACCAAAGATTAAAACTGTGTGTTGTCTTTAGACAAAAGCAACAGCTGATACAAAGGCTAACTTAGTGTTGCTGGCTCTCGCTCTCTCCCTCTTTCTCCCCACCCCGCCCTGTCCCCACAAAACCCTTTGTAGAGAGTTGTCTTAGGTACTGAACACAATCTTAATTGAGGGCACACATAGATATGCCAACCTTGGGACGCTGGTCACTGTTTTCCATGTCTCTCAGGAATACTCAAACCAAATTAGAAAGAAGTAGAAGACGTATGAACAAGAGAGGTTGGGAAATAAAAAGGCATGTAAACAGAGAGGGCAGGTGATGCATGGTCTCTCAGACGTGCCCAAAGGAAAATGAAATACTTTTATCTTGACATTATTTTTTTTAAATCATAGTTACAAAGACTCAAACTTCAGCTGAATAAAAATCTCACACACACACACACACACACACACACACACACACGAACACCTTTGTTGAGGTGACACAAAGATGAGCCAGGGGCAGCACTCGCACAAGGAGCAGGACACCAACTTGGGAAAGGTCGGGTGATAGACTTTTTTTTCTTTGCAATTAAGAAGATTTTGTGTGTTTTTATTTTCTATGTCTAAAAGTTGGTCGTTTTATAGTTTCAAGAACATATAAACTGAAAGTATAACATTTCACAAGTTATGTAGCTGACATGTTTTGGGTGTTTCTATTTTGTTTCTGATATATTTTTCCTCTCGTTAGGAGGCAAATTTTCGTCCTATCGTCTTCATTCAGACACATGTACACACACGCATACACACAGAGTACAATTATGATCTGATGAATAGATGATGATGATGTAAGTTTTCAGGATATTTACAAATTCTTATATTGTATCTCTTTATTTAAAAAAACTTTAAAACACAAAATAAGGAAACTACAATAGTGAGATTTAGATACCATAGCAGCCCAATGATTTGATGGAGAGATTTTCCTATGTCCTTCAAATCAAAAATGCACAGATCTACATGTTCTACCTAGTTGTCAGGCCAGCTTTATCAGCTGCAGAAAAAAAATAGGAAAGTATGGTGAGTCTAGAATTGTCTCACTGTGGTGAAAAAGTGAATTTTTAAAATTAATGATTGTTCTCTATTTTACACTGAATACGTATTTTAATTACTTTTTGGCAAATCTTGCTTTTCAGTAATGATACCTGTAGTCATTTCTCTAATCTTTATCACCATAATATGAAAAGAAGCAATAAATACAGAATAACATTAAATCACTCACTCTTTCTATATATCTATATAGTAGGTGTTACTATTATGCTTACGGTAATTTGGAAGCACTAAGTATAATTATAATAAGTTGAAATAGTATTAAAATACCTCTGTGCCAAGACACATATATTATTTTTCCATGATCCAAAAAGTGAAGTACCACTGCTAACAACCTAAATAAACTGTTGGTGATACTGAGAACTGTACCTGTAGAATAGCTAAGGAGAGCTTCTCGTATCGTCTGAAAAATAGCATCACAACCTATCTTCTTGTTGACTCTCAATGTAATTTATTCTTGCTTCCAAATATTTGTTCATGCAATTCCCTTGCAGTGAATCTCAAAATATGGCCACAAATTATTCCTATCTTGGTATGCACATCTCTTTGCAATGAGACTTCGGGCTTCTTCCACCAAAATCTATTTATTTTAATCTGCGCTAACTTTGACTTCATTTTTTTAATAGAATGTAGCAGAGATGATATTATGTGACTTCCAAAACTAGACCTTAAGGGAACATTCATGTTTGACGTTTGTTTTCTTGTAACACTGCCTCGAGACTACCATTCCTGGAGAAGCCTGGGTTGTACTGAGGGTCAGAAGGATGGAGAGGTCTCACTGTCCTTGTGCTGCCAGTGGAACCAAGTCCCAGGATGAGGTGCCAACTGAATGTTGCTGCCAGAAGGAGCCCAGGCAAGAGAGCAGAGGAACTAATTGCCCACTCAACCAGTAGGGTCATGAAAAATAATAAATCATGGTGGTATTACTTGACTATGTTTTGGAGTCATTTCTTACACAGTGATAGATAACTGACACATCTCTTCCCCAGGAAAGCCTTCCCTTCCTAAATCCCAGTCACTCTTCAGGGCTTATTATTTCCTTCATAAAACCTTCTCTGATTGTTGTAGGTCAAGGAATTTCTCCTATTCTCATGCATAACCTATTAATATATCACTCTAAAATGGTAATTATATGCTTTGCTTTGTACTTTTAAATTCCTTTATAGGTGTTAACATATCTTGCTAGAAATAAAATGAAGTTCTTGAAAGCAAGACCTTTTAAACCTGTTCAAATTTGTCTATTGATAGCATAGTTCTGAACACATAACTACTCAGCACATAAGTAACAGAAATTGAATTAAATTTGAAGACTCTCCTTATGTAGCAAAGTAGACAGCAAGTACATAAAAACTATCCCAGGTCAAATCTGATTGAGAATATCATCAAAGTATTCTGACTTGACAGTTTGAAGAGAGAGGGTCGGGGGGAATATTTATTAAAAGATGCAAAATCACAAAGGCTATGGCCGCAATAAAATTATCTATTAATCAGTTCCAAGAATATTACAATCTGGGTATATCAATTTTTGAAATTGAATAATTTATAAAAATAACTATAAATAATATTATAATATTGTAGAAAAAGACTTTATCAAAAGATTTGCCTGCACCAAGTATGAGTCAAAAATTGAAATGATACCATTTAGCCCAATTATTCCATTTCTTGGAAGTTATATTGTAGCATAATTAAAATAAGTACACTAAAATGTTCACTGAAAGGTTGTTTATAATATGAAAAAAGTAAAATGTTCAAAAATGAAGATCATGTGATACAAATGACAGCAAAACATAATTGATATTAAGATGATGATGGGGCCTTCGGGCACATATCAAAAAAGATGAATGATACATTTTTGTTAGTATTAATGATACATTTTTGTTTGTCTGTAATATTATATGTATCTGTGAATGTGTGTGGGGAAGTGGGGGATGATTTATGGGTATATACAGAAACATGACTAGAAGAATGCTTGTAAAATTATAATAGCTGTTATATTTGAGAGTTTGTGGTGATTTTTATGTTCTTTAAGCTTTTCTGCAATCTTTGATTTATGCAATAAGTATGCACCATTTTTATAAAAAGAATAAGTTATTTACTTTTAGGGAGGTAGAGCTATAAACCTTCATAAAGTGTTACTATTTTATCCTCTTTGTAAATGTAGGGAAACAAATTCACACCCAAATGTCAGTCTCAGAAACTATGTGGCCTAATGTCTGTGTGAGCTTTAAGCTTGATATCATAAATAATCATCATTCTATCCCATAGAAGACCACTTGCAGCCAATGTCAGTTGCCTACCAGTCATTGTCTGACCAAAAGTACTTAGGTATGAACAGAAGACCTCAAAGAGTCAAGTGCTCCCAGGGCCAAGAATGAAACAGACAGACCAAGTAGATACAGAATGCATCCCTTAAACATGCATTTTCCCTTAAACATTCATATTTCTAGCCAGATATGTTCACATGCATCAAGAGATGTTCTGGGCCCATCACTCACTGGGATATGCTTAGTTGGGTACAGAAAAGGAAACTTTATGTCTGCTATGGTTGCCACATTACCAAAGCAGCCACTTAATGCAATAGAAAAGAAAACTTACTAATATCTCTGTAACATAAAAGGAAAATTTTAGTTTACTTTGCTTACATGTATTCACTTGATACACATCAACATGAATTAAGCATTATTCTTTATTTTGAGAGAATTACAAATTCAGAAGAACTGGATATATACTTAATCACTAAATTTTAGGAGGCAAAATGCCCAGAAAACATGAGTAATAGAAACCTAACATTTATAATCTCCCCATCGCCATCCTCAAATTGCTCATGAAGTCATTGCTACATCCACCAGCCTTGCATCATAGTCTGGTTGAGATGTTTTCGTATCACTCCATAAAGGCTGATTCCACATTCAGCCAGTCTCCTCCTTCTACTTTCTCAAATATTAAGGTCAGCCTACTGAACTTAAGAACACATAAATGTCTTTTATCAGCAATCTTTTAACCCTTTATTTAAAGCATTGGGCAGAGTGACCTGTTCAGATCCAGAGATCCGTCAGCTTGTCACTATTTTCTTCTTTCCTTCTAACCTGGAATCCACACTAAACATTTCCAAATGGGATAGACAGCCTTTTGGGTGGTGAGGTTTAGGTTTCCATTTTGGAGCTGGGGAGGGAGATGAGATATTGTTGATTTCTCTCTGGAAGCATTTCCATACCATGTATAATTTATAGAAACTCTACATGTTAGAAATGAGAGTTCCAACTTTTCAAGGGAAAACTGAATGGCTTTACCAGGCAGACACTGTGGTCAAGAGCGCCACCGCCCTTCTCAGGCCCACTGCTGGCCCTGCCTCTACAGACCCCTTTATGAAGTTGGTTACTGGGAGCTTTTCATTCTGTCTTCAGAACAGCCTCACCCAGCCTCCTTCCTATTTACACCTCAGAATCTAGTCTCAGCATCCTGGGGCAGGTTACCCAACAGCTTCCTAACTGTTCTCCCCACCTCCAGTCTCTGTTTGAATACAGCCTACACGTGACCAGTAGGCAAAATTTCCCACAATACTAATATTTTGTGATTTTACTTTCCTCCTTAAAAAAAAATGTGTAGTGTAGATACATAGCTTGTAAGGTAAAGGTACTCTGAGAGAACCCGAAGGATCAATGGGAAAAGTATCTATGTGCCAGACTTAGTACTTTGTATTTTTTTCTGTAAGTTAATTTATCCCTTCCCTACCTAGACTCTGGACATTGGAAAGAAGAATCTACATCCTCAACTTCTTTTCCAACCAAGTCAGTGTTTTGCCCAAAGAATGAACTTTAAAAAGTGAATTTCTCCTGGCTATAATAAAGGGATGTGAGTTTTTCCTGACTATGTGAGTGTAACGGAGCATTAACATGACTGAATCTCTCTGGCTGCCTGTATGGCATGAGTGATCTCACTACTTATTAAAATTTCATGTAATGAATTTTGAACAGTTCAGCAAGGGAAAGAAAGGCAATAACATCTTTGAATAGATTAGTTCTTTAAGCTCTTTAAGGCAGGGCCAGTATCATTTATTTCCTTCATATTCCTCAAGAATAACTAGCATGTTCTTCAGAAAAGTGAGATACCAACAAAAGTTTCAGACTAACATGAAAAAAATTATAATAGCTGATCTAGATTCTATTCCTTGTTTGATGAAATGATACAAATAGTTTGTGTGAGCATATAATACTTATTAAGTTTTATGCACATTGTCAAAACTTCTAAGAATGGTAATTTAGACATTTTATAATTATAATTTAGCCTCTTTTGCATTGGCCAATAGTCAGGGATCCATGTATCGAACACAAATTTATTAAATGCCTACTGTGTATAAACACAATGCTAGGCACCAAGGGAGATACAGAAATGTGCAATTTTATATACATACAAGGTATGTCCAAAAGGTATCCAGCCATGTACTATGAAAAATAGAGATATTTATTGAAGAAGATACAAGAATCGCTGTACATAGGACAATGATACCTCAGTCCCCTTCAAAGTAGGCACCTTGGAAACTCACACAGTTCTCCCAATTGCCATCAGCTGCCCTGTCATATTTTCCTGAATCTCATCAACGGTCTGAAATATCTTCCCTTTCAAAGGTGATTTTAGTTTTGGGAAAAGCCAGAAGTCACAGGGCACCAAATATGGGCTGTAGGGAGGCTGAGACACCTGAGTGATTTGATGTTTCATCAGAAAACTCTGCAAAAGACATGATGCATGAGCGACCACATTGTCATGATAAAGCTGCCAGTCACCAGTTGCCCATAGTTGCTGCCTTCTGAATCATCCAAATAGTTTCTGTGGAGGAATGTTCAAGCTTAAAGCAAAATTTGACGCATGTTCATTGTTCTTCTCCCTCAATCATTTTGAATGTGACAGCCACACAGTACACATGCTCACTCAATGGCATTTACCGCTCCCACGGACTAGTACAGTAAAGTCAACATTGTTCACGCATGCGCATTCCAGTCCACTCTCCTGGCTGTCAGGTTACATGATGCTGGGCAAACCGATCTCATTATATTAACAGTGGTTGGACTTTTTCCAGACAGACCTCGTATTTTTATTGTTAACTAATACTTGAACTAATTTGGTTCTAACATAATATGCTTAAGAATAAGTATGGTTTTTTTTCATATTTCTTTAAAAATTCTAAAAAATGAATCAAAAATCTGACAAAATACCAACATAATAAGAAGCCTGATCATTAAATAACAATAGATATAGCAAAATGTTCTGAAGGAGGCGATAAGGACATTAAACAGGTTGACCTTACTTTCCTACTAGAACTATTCTGCATTAAAATCTTGGGTTAGCCTCATTATCACTGACTTAACATTGCCCTTGACAATTTTCATTACTCTTTTCCTTTTAAATAGTGCAGTCTCCTTCACTATTAGGACACACTGCTCCTCTACTGACTCTTGTCTCCTTCCTTATCTAAGTGCCTGTACAATGAATAATTCAAACCAGCACTGTCTTGAGAGTAAAAGAGAATACTCAAAAGTAATGTTGGAACAACAGGAGTAAGAAGGGCTGTCCCAGGTAAACCAGGGACACTGGGTCATTCCATCACTACTCCAGTTCCTCTATCTATGGTCCTTTCCCCCACTACAAGAGACAAGGTGTATGGGCTTCTGATGATCATTTACATTGGCCTTCACTCTCTAAAGAAGTCTGTCCGATTATAGGATTTTTACTGACATCTGAACTCAGATGGCTTTCCTGTTTACGTGCACTACCATCTCATGTATCAAAGGATTACACAATCACTTTGTTTGCCAGCATCTCTCAGACTGCCTGCTATGATGCCCAAATAAATCATGTCATTTCCTCTGTCTAAAATATTACTCTTCCCAAAGTCCCTTTCTTCATTCATCTGAATGAGCATAAAGTATTACACCAAAAGTCTAGAAGTTGAAATTGCTAATCTATTTAATTTTTTACTGGGACTATATACAGACTAACTTAGCTGACTCTGAGGCATTAAAATGAACAATGAAAATCAAATAAACAATGAATTTTGAAAATTATGAGTAAGATACAACAAGTATGTTCTAGACAAGGCAAGATGAATTGCTCAAGATATAAGGAGTTTGATTTGATGATGCAGTTCAAAATTTGCAAATATACTCTATTGAAACACTATAATTATTTGCGATGGTAACAGATGTTTGTCTAAAAGAGTAGTTACTGGATCAAGTAAGTTTCATATTAGTTCTTCTTCTTAAAGAGTCCCAGTTCATATTAGCATATCACAATGCATATTAACAAATCAAAAGCTCTGAGAAACCTTGCAGTAGGCACCATTTTTCATACTTCTTTGTTCTCGGAACCCTTTTTGTTCCTCAAAAACCTACAAACATTTTGCATATCTCCACAGAAAAGCGCTTCACAATCACTGCAGCCAGCAGGAGGGAGGCGATAACAGGCATCGGAGCATAGGGGCACGTCTGCCACAATCCCAGCAGGCTGACCCAGGCTAGCAACCGAGAAACCCGTTTTCACAAGTCTAAAAACTAGTAGTGCTACATCAACCAGTGTCACAGACTGAGGTACAGAAGAAACTAGTCATGGAAGGTAACGGTTACCCTCCCTGAAGAAAGGACAAGAAGAGTGAGAGTGCCAGGCAGCGAGGCCAGACTTGAGTTTGATCAGAATATAATCCATGAAATTGTAGACAGCAAGGTGAAGGACAGTAAGTACAGGGGGCAGCAGGGCTCAGTGCCTTCTCTAATCATGGCTTTCACGGCTTGCTGGGTTTTTAGGCACAGATTTTGTGCTTCCCCCGCCACTATGCTTTGTAGGTCTTATGACTCTTATGCCAGTGTTTGTTAAATAAAGGGTAAAATGCTATTTGAAAAAGCTTACTCTGGTGGTTTTAGACAAGTTATACTGGAGTGAAAAAAGACTAAAGACAGGTAGATAAGCTGCCAGGTTGGTCACAATGTCCATGAAGACATTAAATGATAAGGGTCAGAAATAGAGCAGGGGCTGGCAGATAAACCAAAAGACCTGTGAAAGAATCAACAAGATAGAGTACCTGAACCCTAACACAGTAACATTCCTGCAGTCCTGGAGGGCCCCCGGAAGGGCTGGCCATATCTTGGCACTCTGCATATTCAGTCTGTACTATCTTCCTTTATGTCGCACTGCACCTTCCTAATTCTTTTTTTGTAAATCACAGTTGTATAAATTCACTTCTCTACATAAAGTGTAAATTTATTATAGACAAGATATATTTTCCATGAACTGTGTATTTTCTAGAATCTTATGCATTGCTGGCAGCAATAAATTAACTGAAGTTAAGCATGCACTATAAGCATGGATTTATATATGACAAGGCGCTTTACTAATTTCTTTTAAAGATTCTATCCCCCCCTGTGTTTAAACATAATTGGATCTTATTGCAAGTAATTGTCAAAAGATTATCATGTATGAAACAATCACATTATTATCAAATTAGAGAAACAGAACCATGGAATGATATATGATGAAAAAAATCCATCATCTGGAAACCTAAAGAGCAGACTATGTTACTCCATGTATGGTTTCTGAGAACTATGATTCGCATAAACTCTGAGTATCCTGGTTACAGAAACTTTCCACTCTCTGTCTATTCATTAGGAGTTAGCTAGAAAATAAAACTTCGTTCGCTGCCTGTAATAAATGAGACCAACACCAACCTGTTAAGTCAACAGAAATGCCATTGATTCAATAGGTTTCAAAAGTTTTAATTCTCGATTTGATAAAACTTTTAAAAAATAAAACTAATTCTTGATTGGAAAGATAATTTCTATCTTTTTAATCTGCAAGACTGTGTATCTCATGAAACACTACACGATATATTACTAATTTCTTCTCTCCTGCCCACATTACCATGTTTCACTCTTCCCTAATAACACTTGGTACCAAATGTTCACCTTTTAAATAAATCCTTACTGCCAAGGTCTGACGCATATGGAATAAAGCCATACCAAGTTCATTCCACTGGGAACATCACTGTGGCAGTAATGTCAACTATAATAAGCATGTGATGAAAAAGATCCTGAGGGCATCTGGCAGGTAGTCCATAAAGCTGACAATAGGTTAAAACTGAATATTTACATGAAGAGGTTGGGTGACTAAGGCTGACAGCTGTCGTTAACACTGTAAAGAAGAAATGTGCCGCCAAAGATTTCCCAGCTTTCAAAATTTATAAGTGCTTTCACATTCTCATTTAACCCTTTTGGGTTTGGGCCTTACTCTCCATGAGAGATTCGCCTCCCCTTCCCAGCTGTGTTTCCCCTGCCCTGGGTCAGGCGCTTATCATCCCTCAGCTGAGGCACTGCAACAGCCTCCTCACTGCCATCCTCGCCAAGGCTCACGTTCCAAATGTAAGAACTGTGTAATGTTAGGCTTCTTGGAGGAGATAAAAGAACCAGAAAATTCAGTTGCTTAACAATATAATTCTCAACTATAGGACGGAGGTTTTACCAATTTATAGACCTAAAATACAGCTCTTGCTGAGTGAAATAAATGCACTCTGTAATTGTTTCAGTCATTAGGCAAACTTGTATGATTTATATGCAAATGAGAACTATACACAAATCAGAGATGCAAGCATGCATCAGTTCATTGCACATCTTTAGGAACTCAGCAAAAACGAGTTGACCAACTGGCTGAATCGCAAATATTATATTTTCGAAGTATGAGAGTTTAATAATCCAATGCTCTTTGAATTTCATTAACTATTGTTTTGAGGCACTTAAAGAAGTCTAACTCTTACTTATTTTTGCTCTTCTGAGATTTAGAGTACAAGAAAATAAAATTCCATACCCATTTGTCATAAATGCCTAATCCTCCTCAATATTTTCCCCCAAAGATCAGGGGACTGAGTATAGAAATAACTAGAAATGAGAGCAGCCCTTGGACTCTGCAAACACAAGTCTGCTGCTTACAAACACGAAGTGATTTCTGTACATGCATAGGTCTACTGATGGTTCACGCTCCAAGAGATGGTCTGGTGCTAGCTTTCTACTTTTAATTATGAACCCAGGCTTCAAGCATAACAGGGTGTTTTAGGGGACACAATACCCACTAACTCTTAAGCATGCACGATGCCAGAGGCCTGAGAAACTCCTGAGGTTAATGATGAAAAAAAGAAAGAAACACTTCATATTTAAACTAAAACATCCTCCAATAGAAAAAAGAATAGAGCATAGATGAAAGTTTGCCTCTGAAGACTTCATTTCTGAATGAGTGAAATTTTTGCTGAAGACTTTGCTTGTGTGTTTATTACCATAGAAGAGTCAACCTTCACAAAAAAGTTCATAATAATAGCAAATGAGCACCTTGTGTATCACTGTGTTTCTTACCTTTAAATTGTTATGATTAAGAGCATGAGATTTCTGGAGATTTCTGGATCAAATGGGTCTGGATTAAAGTTCCAAAAGCACCACACCATAGTAAGTAACCTTAGAAAACATATTTAATCTTTTTGAGTTTCTGGTTTCTCAGCTAAAAATAATGATGATAATAATAATAAACCTTTCTGGGAGAACCGAATGACATAATGCATAAAATGGCTAGCACAAAGACTGCAACATACAAAGCACTCAAGAAATTAAGCTATAATTATATAATAAAAAATAGTGGAATTTTGTCAACTCTATATTGTTAAATGGGAATATGTCAATAATTTCAATGGCTTAGGTGGAATGAGTAAATTCCTGAATGACACAATTTATCAGACAGCCACAAAAATAAATATAAAACTTGAATACTTGTTAAAGATATGAAATTTGAAATTAAAAACATTTCTGTAATTTGTATTCCTAATTGTAGTGTGACACAATTATCTCATTCTATTCCAACCCAGTATCAGGCATTAAAATTACTGCACCTTTGCCAATTTGATTTGGAATTTATCGTTTTAGCTTGCATTTTTGTTCATTATCAGCAGTGCTGATCCTTTTCTATAGAATTTGTGTTTCTTCTTTGTATATTTTGAAAAGTCTATTTTTACAGTTCTGCTTTTAGTACTATTCAAAAGCAAATGTCACCCATGTCTTCTAATCATAATATAGCCAATATAATATTATAATTTTTAACTTCACAGAACCAGGCCAGGACTTTGTGTCCACTTTCTGCTACATAAGAACATTTTTATTAAAGAATATATAATTAGGCACACTAAGCAATGCCTCTCACATAGCTGCTTCACAACAAGCTGCATTTAAAATTTTTTTTCTATAACGAACTTATTGATCTAGATTTGTCTTCAAGGAAGTTTTTGATGGTGATAATAATATGTGAGAGGCACTAAACTAAACAATTTATCTCAATTCCTACTCATGCTGGCATAATAAAGGGCATGGTAACAGTTTCTTTACTAGAAGCTAATTTTACATGTAATTATAATTTCTGTGGAAAAGGCTATGGCACTTGAAAAATAGATCATTAGTACCATTAAATATTCCAGCTATAAATTCCATCCTTTTTGAGAATGCACATACGGGCACATGCATGCATTTACACATAGCACTCCAAATTCCCAAAATTAAAGGAAAACCATCTTGAGGAAAACATGAGAAAATTGAAAAAAAATACTACACTGAATACTGGATTTTAAAAGTCTTTTCATAATGTAAAAAAGTAAACAAAAATCTTATTCTCAATGCTGGTGGAATGAGAAACTGATCTGAATGGGCACACCAGTTAGGATATTGTGGCATTCTAGAGCCAGAAAGAGATCCTCATTACAAGAGAGAAAGAAAAGAAAAGAAAAGGAAAGAGAAAAAAGAAAAGAAAAGAAAAGGGGAAGGAAGGAAGGGAAGGGAAGGGAACGGGAAAGGAGGGAGGGAAGAAGGAGACAGATTGAATACCAACTATATTCCTGAAACTACATACAGTCATAAACTTTTAGAATAAAAATAAAATGATGTTATGTAGATGGGCAAGAGAAAGAGATAAAAGAAAGTGGCTTGTAAGCAAGCAGAGACGAGAAGGTTGTGAAGAATTTCATCATCTTGGTGGCAACTTTCTCATTGTGCCCAATTTTTATTTTTTTCAATAATGAACAATCTCATATAAATTTAATGTAGTATCTGTTCATTTGAAAACATCCCAGAATCATGGACCTAATTTTAGAAGATGATGAAAAAATACATCCTGGATATGTTCATTGCCGATCAGATTCATGCTTAATAAATGGGACACATAATTGGACAGTGTCCGCAAAGCTGATGTTTGCATAGTGGGCAGTAGAGTGGGGCCACGCGCCTTCACAGTTCTAACCTCTAGTGTAATATACTCCCTGGGGTAATAACACCACCATTCTGATTCACCCAATTGTCGCTTCACAACAGACTTTGGAATGTTTGTTTCTTGCCTCTTCTTTTTTAATGCAGCTTAATAAACTTGTTTTATCATTATAACACTCTACATGCTGAACATGCTTCCTGGGTGGATTTTAATTGAGCAGTGTAACTCTCCAAAATTAGACACAGATGCAAATTCACAACCAATCAAGGTTCTTATTAATAAAACATGCAACTTTAGCTCTATTTGGTCAACTTCATTAGCATTTGGAAAACTAAGCTAATTTTTTTAAAGTACCTTCTGCACAACAAGAACGTTTAGTTTTCTATTACTTCCTTTCTACTACCTAAGAGATGTTTCTAACACTCCTGAAGTTTTATTTTATAGAAATGGTAGCTTATAGTAAATTTCTGTGGTTAGATTTTAAGTCTCTAAACATCAGTTTAGCCAAAAATTACATAGAGGAGTCACAGTGGGAACTGTTTAATGAGTTAATTAGTACTCACTCTTCCAAAATAGCTGCACTCATTAATCTGGGAGATGAGCAGCAGATGCTTTCATTCTGCTCTGTGAACTATGGATCTCTCTCCACATCCTCCCTGTCCATTGAAATACTTGATCCAATTAGAGCAACTTTCTAAGCAAGAACTGGACATATTTCAGGTATCAGGAGGAGAATTCAGTTACCTAGGATGTGTCTAAGAAAGTTGAGCTGCCCTGTTTAGAAAGCTAGTAAATGAGTTGGTCCCTTAGCTACCCGCTGCTGCTGCTGCTACCTGTGGAATGTAAACTTTTATTTCAAAATTCTAGGACACCTTAAAACTGGGATGCTGGTAGTCCAGTGTTCACTAAGACTAGACTTGTAAATGACATTTAAAGAGAGAAAAACTGAGATTCGGATAGGCAAAATGAAATATACACGGTCCGGCAGAAGTAAGGTCTGCTTGAATGTGGTTGGTAGGGTATACCAACCCTGTATACTTGTAGATACACAAAATTTATGTTAAAATAGACAAGAAGCCATTAATAATGCTAAATCCCTATGTAGAGTAAAACGATGGGGTACTGGGGGTGGAGGGAAACCTTTCACTTCAGATCCTGCTGGGGTTTTTTCCCCACCAAAGACACATACAGGGGTCTGGCACAAATAACGCCCCTTTTTTATTACAAACTCTTTTATAACAAAATCACAAGCATGTAATTCGGCAGCATGTCAATATCATACTCAAGCATACCATATGACACTTTAAGTGAAATGTTCTAGCTAAAACTATAACTGAGTATACCCATTTTATCATGCTACTGACCACACTCAAGCAGGCCTTGCTGCTGCCGGGCCCTGTATTACAGCAACCACCACAACCACCACGATAAATGGCTCTTCAGAGGAAGAAAGGGTAAGGCTGGAGGAGTGTGAGTTAAAAACCTTTAAGCTATGGGAGCAAATATCCTTTGCTTCCAATTTAGAACATAGCCAGGTGCTTTCTCTTATTCAGACACAGAAATTTAACAAGTTTCTAGTCCCAAAAGTATCTAACCTGATA
The DNA here is from genome assembly GCF_021234165.1 of Pteronotus mesoamericanus. Classification (NCBI taxonomy): domain Eukaryota; kingdom Metazoa; phylum Chordata; class Mammalia; order Chiroptera; family Mormoopidae; genus Pteronotus; species Pteronotus mesoamericanus. The sequence goes on along the minus strand of NW_026555078.1, from coordinate 26,412,173 downwards.
GCTTCAGCTCTTTTTGCCACTTAGAGAACCATCAGTACTGCAGAAAGAGCATGTTTTCTTCAAGTTCTGTGTTAGAATTCTTTTTCAATTTTAATTGGAATTATACTAAAACTGGACAATAACTCACATAATCCTGTTTAGCCTGTAATGTACTAATAATACGATAGTAGCAACATTCAGTATGTATTGATACATAGCCCACAGTTAAAATCTAATTTCCCTGCTCTGTGATTTGCATTCCAAACAATTGACTTGGAAATTAAAATTACTACTCTTAAGTTTGCCAATTAGCAAGCATTGAAGTATGCATATATAGGGGATATAAATATCCCCTAAATATGCTAGCTGTTTTTATTAAGGCAAATGACTAACACAAAGGAATAGAAGGCTAGAGAATAAGTCAGTAAGTGAAAAAAATTGATGATGAAAACATTAAAATGGAAGCCTAAATCAGTGCAGGTTCAAAGTCCAAAAATTTTCATCTGAATTCTGCAACACAAAATTATATCACAACAGTATGAAATAATTGAATTTAGACACAAACTTGATGCTTTTACTAAAGAATAGTTGAAAACAAAGGCACAAAATTAATATATGAATTATTTTGGTGTAATTTTATAGGATTCCGGTATTAGAAAAAGAAAGATCTCAAATCCCTAAGAGTCAAGTATTCTACTTTAATGAATGAAAGTAAAGACCAATTCTTGAAAAATTAATTTGATAATAATCGTAATTATATTTCCTTGCTTTACCTTAATGCTCAGAAAAAGACTCGTGGAATGCCACCAATTTTTTAGAAGTATATAAACAAGAAACTCACAATTAAAACCAAAACCAACCAATATGGTACTTGACAAGTCAAGTCATCTCTCCGAACCATAATTGTTTTTCCTTTGGATTACATAATCTAAAATTCTTTTCAGTTCTAAGACAACTGTATTACTTTAATTATTATTCTATCTCATAATCTGAGAATAAGTATAGAATGTTATAAAAGAATGTAAAAAAAAGTATTTTCCACAACTATGATGAAAAGATAAGGCTTATAACTAAGATTACCAGTTTTCATTATTGAACCAGGTTCATAAATAATCACTAAAGAATTATAGTTAAAAACATTCCTATAGAAAATCTTTTTAAATTTTTACTGAATTTATTGGGGTAACATTGGTTAATAAAATTACATAGGTTTCAAATGTACAATTCCATAATATGTCATCTGTACATTGTATTGTGTGTTCACCACCCAAATTCAAGTCTCCTTCCATCACCATTTATTCCCCTTTCCTTTCTTCTACCTGCCCACACCCCCCGCCTTCCCTCTGGTAATCATACCGTTGTCTATGTCCATAAATTCTTTTCTTGTTTAATCCCTTCACCTTTCTCACACAGTCCCTCAACCCTCCTCCCCTCTGACAGGCGTTAGTCTGTTCTCTGTATTTATGAGTCTGTTTTGATTTTGTTTGTTGGTTTATTTTGTTAGTTCGATTCCACAGATGAGCGAAATCATACAGTACTTGTCATTCTCTGAATGACTTATTTCACCTATCACAATACTCTCCAGGTCAATCCCTGCTGTCACAAAAGGCAAGATTTCCTTATTTTGTACAGCCAAGCAGTATTTTATTGTGTGAATGTACCACAGCTTTTTTATTCACTCATTTACCGATTGGCACTTGGGCTGCTTCCAAACCTTGGCTATTGTAAATAATGCTGCAATGGACATAGGGGTGCATACATTCTTTCAGATTAGTGTCTCATATTTCTTCAAATATACTCCCAGAAGTGGAATCACGGGGTCATAAAGCAGCGCCATTTTTAATTTTTTAGTAACTCCATGCTGCTTTCCACAGTGGCTGCCCCAGTCTGCAGTCCCAGCAACAGTGTGCGAGGATTCCCCCTTTTCCACATCCTCACCAGCACTTGCTGTTTGTTGACTTAGTGACAATCAGACAGGTATGGGGTGATATCTCATGGTTTTAATTTTCATTTTTTCTGATGATTAGTGATATTGAGCATCTGTCCTCTTTGGAGACATGTCTATTCAAGTCCTTTACTCATTTTTTAAAATAGAATGTTTATTTTTTGGATGTTGAGTTTTATAAGTTCTATATAAATTCTGCATATTAAACCCTTATCAGATTTATCATTGACAAATATATTATATACCATGAACACAGCATATACTTTCACTTACTTGTATCTTCCTCAATTTCTTTCTTCAGTGTTCTATAGTTTTCCAAGTACTGGTCCTTTATATCCCTGGTTAAAATTATTCTAAGGTATTTTATTTTTTTGATGCAGTTGTAATGGGATTTTTTTTTTAGTTTCCCTTCCTCATCGTTCATAATTGGTATATAAAAATGCAGCTAATTTCTGGATATTTATTTTGTATCCTACTACTTTGTTGGGTTCATTTATCAGTTCTAGTAGTTTCTTGGTGGAATCTTTGGGGTTCTCTATGTACAGGATCATGTCATCTGAAAATAAAGACAGTTTCATTTCTTCCTCTCCAATTTGGATGCCTTTTATTTCTTCTTCTTGTCTGATTGCTGTTGCTAGAACTTCCAGTACTATGTTGAATGAGAGAGGTGAAAGTAGACACCCTCTCTTGTTCCTGATCTTAAGGGAAACATTTTTAGTTTTTGCCCATTGACTATGATGTTGGCTATGGGTTTTTCTTATATGGCCTTTATTATAGTGTGGCATGTTCCCTCTATTCCCACTTTGTGGAGAGTTTTTTATCATAAATGGGTGCTGGATTTTTATCAAATATTTTAGGAAAACGTATTTTTCACATGATTGGATAAGGTGAAGACTGCCTAATAAAGAATTATCCTGCATAGCACACTTGAAGACAAAACTTTTAAATATTTAAAATATAAAATATATTGAATAAATGCTAAAAACAATATGATTCACTCACCATACATTTTCCAAACACATAATAAGAGACAGTAGGGAAACAATGATAAAGTGACATGGCCTATGCCTTCAGAAGAGTTAGATTCCAGTAGAAGTAGCAGGAAGTTGAACAAATAAGTACTTTAAAATATTATTGGAATAAGAGATAAGCTAGTTAACTGGATGGTAAAGACCATTACCTAAGAATCCTTTTGTGTTTTGGAATTATAATTTATCTTCACATGGGAGAAGGACAATTGAATAAAAAGTTAAAGTGTATGTTTTAGTGGTTTTTTTAACAAATAAATAAAAAGTTAAAATTTCAAAATAAAAAGTATGTTAGAAGAAATAGTTAAGCCTGTAAGGAAGATATGAAGCCCCAAATCCCATGGCTCTTCTGTAATATAATAATTTTTGCTTTGGATTCTGTGCTGCCAACACTTGTCTGTTTGTAATTAAACATCTCACAATTATTAGTCATGTTTGCTCAAGTTGAACACTTCTATCCTTAAAAATTTAGCACCTGCAGAGAAAACACACACACACACACACACACACACACACACACACACACACAAGAGAGCATCATACTTATGGTACTTCAGGCTGCAATTTTGGAACAGATGTTACCAAAATATCTCAAACTGCACAGCTAGCTTCCTCTGGAAAACCATCAACCCACAGGATAACGGCCAAGCACGAAGCAGTTTGGTCAAAAATGGCAATGCTTGTAGCATGTAAAAATTCACGCTCTGATTTTTTTTATTATTATGTCACAAGGCCTGCACTTAAAACTAACAAAAAGCAGGATCCTGCAGGGTGTGTGCTTTTGAGAACACAACTGGACACGTGTTCCCTTTAACGGCCGTCTGTACCAGAGCTCTGGGCTCAGCGGGGCCTTCCCTGTCTTTAACCAGGACTCGGGTGTGGATGCGTTTGGAAGCCCAAAATGATGGTCATACCAGTTGAAAATGTAAAAGAACATTTCCCATTTGCAACATGAAATTCTTCATTCTGTCAAACTTGAATTGAACCTTGAAAGAAATTGGTCATGAGTTCTTTGCAAAACTGGCATCATCAATCATGCTTTTCAGAAAAAATATGGTTCCTGTCAACACAAGCATTATGCTAACTTATGCACATGGCTGGATATGTATTTCCTTTCAAAGACTCAGCTGTGGAATAGAACAGATTTATGAAGAATTTTTTTAAAAGGCACAAAATGTGTAAATGACTACATGTCTGTATAAAAAATTTTAACTAAGGGAGGAGCTAATACCCAAATAGCTAAGACTACTAGATGAGATAGTTGAATAACAGAACATTTAGATATGAGTAGCACTTGATAGTGTAATGATATGGGAAATTGTACTTTTCAAGAGTGTTAAAATAATATTTCTAGACATAGGAAAATATCAAACAAAATGCCACATTTTTTTACTTTATCCTCTATCTCTGAAAATGGCAGAAAGGGCATTTTAAGGGAGAATACATAGTTAGCCACCTTGCTCCTAATTTCCCTTATATAAGTTATTATGCTATCTTATTTACATTAGATATTTATTTTACTGTTATCACTGCATAAATTTGAGAAAACACACATCTAATCAATTTTACATGCCCAGCTGGACTTCGGATGGACTTTGGAACAACTCAGCTTATGTGGTCTTTTTGGCAATGGCATGAAAGTAGTACAAGCCAAGTCAGTTTTGGGTTGTGAGAGAAGCAAAATAGCATTAGTTAGGTACTCTGGTTCTGATACAGGCCATAAATACAAAGAAGGACTGCTCAGACCTTCAGATTAGAAGCTGTGTGGCTCATGCAATTCAATATCAGTGTTTGAAGGCTGTATGGTGAGTATTTCCTGCAGTGGGAAAACAGAAGTATAAGAAAAAAGCAAGACAAATATGTCTCTCATCTATGCTTCAAATATCATTAAGATATATTTCTTCTAAAGGTGGTAATAAACTCTCACCTTAAACCACAGTGCTGAACACATCATATAAAATAATGCTGAGCATGAGATAAAGTTTGAGGTTCTTAGAAGGGGACTCACTTTATTAAAATGGAAAAAGCCGTGGCCTTGGGGTCAGAACAAATGTGTTCTAGTGTGGCTTTGCCACTGAGTAGTCCAGCGTGAAACCTTTGGAGACTCGTCACTTTTTATTTAATTGTAATCATATACAGGGTTGACAAAAGTAGGTTTACAGTTGTCAGTAAGTGAAACAATTAATAAATCTATTGCAAGAATCGTAACCTATTTGTCTTTTTCCATATCAAGAACAGGAAACCTGCTTTTGCCAACCCTTGTATAGTCTCATCACTTTTTAGGGCCAAGTTTTTCTTCCTTAAAATAAGGACAGATTAGATGATTTTCAGTCTCAGCTATCTGTGAAATTTTATGAGTATTTCTGCTAATTCTAATTCATGTTTCTAAGACCATTTTACATTTTCTTTACCTAATACAAGGAAAGATATTGGCATGATGATGCTCTATCAAGAGTCTGTAGAAAGTGTTTCAGGGGAAACACATTGTAAAGTATAATCACTGTGCTATATACCTGAAACTAACACAAAATAATATTGAATGTAAACTATAATTGAAAACGAATTTTTAAATTTTTTAAAAAGAGTCTGTAGATGACTTTGGGGCCTGCTACAGTTTATTACACAGGTTGGGAGAAAAGGAGGTTTACAGTTGTTCATATGGAAAACAATACGACAAATAATAGACAATAATACAAAAATAAACCCCATGTTTTGCATACTTACAACTATAAACCTATATTTGCCAATCTTGTATTTGTACACTTTGTCTTACCAAGAGCATAAACGTTCTTCCTCAAAAAGTGGAAAAAGCCTTTGATTTTATCCTCTAATCGCATTCAGCCAAAACTACAAAGATTGAAAGTACTGCACATATTACAAGAAAATGTGCTATGACATTGCAGATTGTTCTAGAAGCTCTCTATGAAAGAAAAACGCAAGTGAAAATTATGAGAACATATATTCCCTTTTGGACCATAACTCAATAGGTAAAATTTGTTTTCTTCAAACCTTTGCTATGTCACCTTTGGCAGGAAAGTCATTCAACCTCTTTGGGTCTTACATGGATATTTTGTGTGAAATTCAAATTTTACCTAACCCTCCTGTAGGCAGGCACGTGAGATAGCTGATCTCTTAAGGGGCTTTTCCGTTCTACAATCTGTGATATATTTCTATGGTTTTAAGTTGGAAAGTAATTTGGTATATCAACACATTCCTATTTAGATTCAGACTTATATAATTTTAAGGTTCCCTTCAGAAAACTGTATTAGACTCTCAGTGGCAGAAATAGTGTCACTAGACATGAGAAGCAAGTGTTTATGTACATCTTGACCTACAAAATAGTATCATTATTACTCGTAGATATATTAAGATTGCAGAATGCCTGTCATCCATTTGCATAATCCATTTGGATCTGCATCTCTCTTTCCAAAGGTTATTTTTCATACCATACAAAATATCACTGACCCCAACTCAACTAGACAGTATACAGAAATAAGTCCACTTATTGAAGAGCTCCTTGAAATTGCTCTTGATAAACTAAAAACCTGTTAGTCATGGAAACATCTCGCTTAGGAGAGGACAAAGTCACTTGTAGTCTTTAATTTATCCATAGATGCCAGATGCAATGTACTTTAATGAGTGATAATACCTTATAATATTAATGCCTTGGGCATATCATGCAGTGGACTGCCATGGGCTAGAAGTGCATGAGCTCTCAGAAAGAGTGGGTTTTGTCTGGAGTTCCTGCATCATCCCCTAAATTACACAAATCTGATACCTGATGACAAAGACTATTGAGGAAAATGCAAAGGTCAGAGACTTAGAGGAACACACATAGAGAAAAAGTTCAGTAAATTTCATTTAACATGTATTTACTGAGAGCTTGACACCTGCCGAGCATTATTCTAGGCACTGGAGGCATAGCATTGAACAAAACAAGTGACATTTCTCCCCTTCGGGAGCTTACATTTTAGTAGAACAGCACACGCTGGCCCAGACTAGAAACTACACTGAAGGAAGCTCAATTGCAAGGGAGCAGAATATAAGGAATAGCACAGCCCAGTGACAGGAAGCAAAGGGAGAGTCAAGAACTGAGAGTCAGATACCCAGAAGCAGGGGGAAGATGATGCAGTAGTCTAGAGAGCAGCCAATGATCACATTAACTGACAGCGCAGGGCTGGGATTTTAGTGTTGGCCCAGGTCCCGCTGCTCGGCCTCTCTGATTCTTCAGAAGAAATCTCCACAAGGCAGGAAGCCAGGGAAGATTAGGACACTCAGACTATTTCAGCACCTACATTTTGGATATGAGACAAAATTGGCTCATTAAGTACTAAATTCCGCACAATAATAATTCAGAGTGGTAATGAATTATCCCGACTAGTGCCATTGTATCTCAGTTGAATATATAACCACATAGGAGATAAGCTAGTTATTCATGAGTACTGAAGACAGTTGTTCAGAAAGGCATTGGAAGGTTAGTAGAAAAATTAGTAGTTGAAGGTCATAAAAATGTCATGGATCAACCAGTCATCAATTCAATAGTAGTCTTAAGACTTGAAACTAAACATCATGCCCCTAATGCCATAACACTGTACTCCGAACACATGCACACATGTGCGCACACACACACACATTACCATAAAACATACAGGGTGGGGCAAAAGTAGGTTCACAGTTGCTGATATGGAAAGTACAGTAATTAATAAATAATAGTACAAGAATAAACTCTTGGGTTTCACATACTCACAACTGTAAACCTACTTTTGCCTCACCCTGTACTTGCACACCAAATCTAAGTATTAAAGAGAAGAAGTATACATCCTGGGAGGTACAGGAGTGGGAGAAACAAGCTCAGGCTGGTAAGTAACAAAAGCTGTCATCAACTAAGGGATACAAGGGTTTCCCTTCATTGCCCTCTTGTTCATTTGTAAATGTATTCATGTCCAAGTACCTCAAATAGATTTCCTCCATCACGAACAGCAGCACCACTGAATTAACCCAAGTTTCCTATTGCATCAAATTATTCTATCTTTACTTTTATCTGAATGTTCAGACCACATCCTTACAATACCTAGAAGTCAGGGTAATTATTTCCATTGTATCAGAACAAAAGCTATCTAGCTTTGGTTAACATCTAACCAAAGCTAGATAGCTTCTATCTGACCATTTGCTAAATGAGAAGCCAAAGGTTAATTATAAGCCATTCTCCATTCTCACTTTAAGTCTCTGTATGGAATGAAGTTTCCTCCACCTGATGGCCTTAACTAAATGAATCCAACTTTGATTTTCATTAAATGCACTAAAATTAAACTCATCAAGGTGCAATAAACTTTTCAGATATTTCAAAAAATAACTCTTCTTAATTTCTAAAACTCTGAGTGAGTACATTTCCTTCTCTTCTATAGCTTGAAATCTATAGCCAAGTCTATAATCTAATGCCATCTCAGAAACAAAGCAAAAAAAAAGCTTAAATTCATAATATTGAACTTAATAATGGAATAAAACTTGATATTCAGCTTTTCTTTAGTTCTAGAGTCTGTTGATAAATTACAAATAAAATGCATTTCCCATGAGCTCAATTAACTCTTAAGTAAGATTTTAAGCTATAGAAATGTGAAATAGGAAGGTTCTTTCTTACATCTATTTTGAGATATTTTAAGTATTAATATTAACTATAAATATGCTTTGTTGTTTTATTTTCTTCAGACTCCTAGAAAATTATAGAAAGATTCTAATAACCTAGTATCCCACAAATTTAATCCTTTCACTATTAATACAAATTAAGGAACTAATTAGTTAACAATAACTCATTCAGCATCAGGATTAGAATAAAGCAAATCATTTCCTGCGTCAGGGCAGGAACAAAAAACAAATCAAAATGTATCATATGTAGCATCTACAGTCACAGTTTTCTTAGTTTAGAGATATGACAAGAAGACATGGAAATATAAGACAAGCAGTAGTCTTATGCTTTTGCTTTTGCTTTTTTTTCATAAAAATCTGGTGACAGAACTTATACGGCAAAGAGTTACTTTGTAAAGGTTCATCAGCATTACTAACAAACATTGCCTTTTAGAATGCTTTGCTAGCCTCCATTGAATGCTCCTTTCTATGAATTACTACAGAAGGTATAGCACTAACTCACTAACTCGATTAATATAAAGACTTAATTTACTCTTTTTTTTTAAAAATCCTCACCCAAGGAAATTTTTTTCATTGTTTTTGGTTTTTTGTTTGTTTGTGTTTTTAGAAAGAGAGGAAGGGGGAAAGAGAAGCACCAATGTGAGAGAGAAGCATTAATTGGTTGCCTCCTGCATGCGCCTGGAACCTGGGGTCAAATGCAATCAGACCAGTAGTCACATGCACCCACATCCAGATCAGGGATCAAACCAAAATCTAGGCAAGTGCCATGACCAGGAATCAAACCTGCAACCATATAGTTACGAAACAATTCTCCAACCGAGCCACACTGCCAGGGCTTAATTCACTCTTACAGTAGGCAAAATAGTAACCAAAGTTGGGGGCATAGAAAAAAAGAAATTTCTTTCACACCACAAGCTTTCCCAGTGGGCAGAAATTATGGGTATCTCTGCTGTGTCTTCAATCCAATATTCCAAAGGTGTGTCAAGAAACAGGAAACCTACAGCAACAGGCCCAAAAAATATTGCTTTCCCTGATAAAAATACTCAGGCTAGGTGGAAAAGGGCAGAGGTAATAGTCATCAGTAGCTCCAGGCAAATCCTTCTTTCTATTTGTAATGTCAATAGGTCACTGCAGCCATAAACTATGAATCAACTAAAATTACATTGTTCGATCACATAAAAGAACTACATATTAATACAGTGTAACAGTTTGCTTCACTTTTTTTATTGTCACACTATTACAGATGGCCCCCATTTTCCCTTGCTTTGCTGACCTTCACCCAGTCCCCACCCTGCCCCCCGCCTCACCTTCACTACGCTGTTATCAAATCACAGATAACTAAGATGAAAATGATTTAAGGGGTGAGGAAAGAGACCAAGATGGTAGACTACTGTTGGCATAGCCACTTAAATTCTTTATTTTACATTGCTAGTGAATCTTGGGAATGGTGAGGGAATGTTCCTTCCACCTTCCTCTTACCATGGGGAACACCCTTAAAGGGAAAGTAAAAAGGAGATTTATCCATATTTTCAAAAGTCTTTGTGAGGTAGACTCAGAGTTCAGCTTTATGGTCCACATGGCACACGTTGTCCAGTCATCAACAGAATTTACACAATACCTGCTACTTGACTTACAGACTCTGAAGTGAATTCCCTTTGCTTTACAGGCATTCTGATAAAAACTCAATGATTTTTCAGAAACCAAGATCTACATGAAGTCACAGGAAGCCATCATTTGGGTCCCAATCATTATACATTACTACACAATAAATAAACTCTATGGAAGATTTAAAAATTGTTAAAAAATTATATAAATAATGTCACGTAGCCACATATGAGGAATATGCATTAAAAGCACCCTGCCTCTCTTTAGAAGAAAACAATGATTCAACGATAAGAATCCCAAATTATTCTTCAGCAACTGAAGGGCAGTGGTTAAAACTGACAAATTTTGATCACTAAATTGCTTTATGGTGGTGGTTGCCCATTCCCAATAACACCCAGTGTTTCAAATTTTACTTATGCTTTATTGACATCACAAGCAAAGTTAGAATGACTGAAGGCAATGCTTGAGTCCTCTAAGCAAGCAATCTGGGAATTAAATAGCAATAACTTCTGATTAGCATGGCCTTTAGCCAGAGGTTATAAAGAATGAGTAACAAATATCTGATATAGAGTCCTTTATTGTATTATCTTAATTAAAATTCAGGCTTATTTTTAACTTATACGTGAATCACATATTGTAAAACAAGGAAAGTATTTTTATTAGTGGGAAAGAAATGTTTTTCTAAATGAACCAAGTGAGATAGATAAGACTGAAGCTGTTTATCTGAAAGATACTGGAATACTGGAAAAGAAGAGCATGTAAAATAAAGAAAAGAGTCATGAATTTTGCCTTGGATCTACCAAGGTCTTGTTGGACCCAAAACAAGGCCAAGAAATATCACTGCCTCACCTACAGCATGGAAAAATCATGAGAACTTATACATGTCAATAAGTAAAAAAGTAAAGACTATAGTGAGGTAGAAAAGTAGCAAATGAAAAAACAGGAATATATTTTACTGCTTTACACCTAGTCACAAAATGCGGTAACACTTTTTGCATTCCCCATTGTTTCTCTTTATTTCTCTTCCTACCCACTACTTCCCACACCAACTCTGACCTGCTAATTGAAACTTTCATTTGAATTAGTCCCATGGAAATTGAGCACAGAAAACCAATACAAACCACAGCAGAAAAAAATATACTTAAGCATTTAAACTTGGATGTTAAAATTTCTCATTTAAAGAAAACTCATGAATATAATTGAATGCTGAGTCAATGAGCCAATGAGTATTAAGCACCTGCTAAGTATTTGGAACTGTCCCTGGCACTGTGGATTTAAAAATAAATAAGAAATACCGGATAGCTGGTCTTAAAAAGCTTAGGATATGTTTGTCACACAGACTTGAGCATATAATGTAATATATTAGCAATACAATAAAGAGTTAAATTCTAAGAAAAAATATTCACTATGATGTATGCTTTAATCACTGTGATATATAATTTCTGGCATTAAAAACAAAATAGAACTCAAAGACCAGAATGATGGTAAAAAGTTCAGAAGGGAATGAGTAGATATGATTTGTAAATCCTTAAAATTTCACTGAAGAAAGTAAAGATTCTCATCAACAGATATTATTAGCACATACCTTAAGAAATCTAAGGCACTCTCTACAAGAATAGACAAGAAAGTAACTCCCAAAACAGGAGAGGAGGAAAAACTTAATTCAAAAGAAGCCTGACAAGAAGAAAAAGAAACAGAAAAATTAGAAATTAAAAGAACAAAGAGTATATAAATGTATTTTAAAGTACTAGTAATTAAAACTAACGTAAATGAACTAAAATATTTGGTTAAAAACAAGATTGTCACAGTGAATTTTTTTTTAAAAACACAACAATGAGCTGTTTAAAAGGACTTTAAAAGAGTATAGATCATTGAAAGGTTGAAAATTAAAAGCTAAAAATTATATGCCAGACAAAGAGCATTCAAATAAATCTGGTATTAATAATAGAGAAAATAGACCTCCATCTCAAAATCACTCTTGGAGATAAATGCAAATTTTTGCCCTTTGATGCTCACAAAAGATATATAAGGTATAATATATGCATATTAGAAGGTATTGTATACTATAATATATATAATAGCATATAGATGTGTGCTTTTCAGAAATAAACTTAATAGACATGTAATACCTTTATGGATAATATTACAAACACATAGAAAGACATACCATGCTCAGTTTCATGAGATGCCAATTTTCTATTAACTGATCAACAGTTTCAATGTAAAATCAAAATAGTAAGTTTGTTGATATTCCTGTATGTACGTATAAGTTTATTTGCTGATCTAAGACTTATATGAAAGAGGAAATTCCAAGAAGTGTCATAACACTTTGAAAACAGCAGCACCAGCCTGGGAGGTTTGCCTTAATATTAATCATAAACCGCTAGTACTGAAAGACCACAAGTTAGTTCTGAGATGCAGCACAGTGTCCAAGCCAGACTGCTGTGCTTGAACCCTGGGTTTGCCACTTTCTGAATGTGTGATCTTGGATAAGTTAATCTTTGTATCTCAGTTATGACACCCATAAAAATGATGATAATAAGAGTATCTTCCCTGTAAAGATGATATCATTTAACTTTTATAAAGCTCTTAGAACAGTGTCTGGCACACAGTAGGCACTATATATATTTGGTAAATAAATAGTATGGTATAGATATATGGAAACACAGATAACTCCATTAAATCCATGCACCTACAAACGTTTGACCTATGAGTCATACAGTTATATAACACTGCAGATCAGTAGGGGGGAAATGAACAAGTCAAATATCCAGATGTGCAAAAATTAAAATAAACCCCTACTTCATATCCTAATAAAAAGAAAATTCCAGATCTGTCTAGGATTTAAATAAAAGTGAAAAAATTTAAAACATTCAGAAGAAAATGTAGGGGAATACGATGAGGTCTGTCCAGGAAAACATCCAGCTATTATTAATATAACAAAAATGGTTTGTGCTACATAGATGTAACTTGGCAGCCAAGGAGAGTGAACTGGAATCCACATGCATGAACCATGCTGATGTCACTGTACTAGTCAGTGTGATCAGTAGATGCTGTCGAGTGAGCATGTGTTCTGTGTGGCCATCATGTTCAAAATCAGAGCAAGAAACCTGCATCAAATTTTGCATTAAGCTTGAACATTCCTCCATGAAAACTATTTGGATGATTCAGAAGGCTGCAGCTACGGGCAACTGGTGACTGGCAGCTTCATCACAACAATGCGCCAGCTCATGCATCACACCTTATGTAGAGTTATTTGGCGAAACATCAAATCACCCAGGTGATTCAGTCCCGCTACAGCCCAGATTTGATGCCCTGTGACTTCTGCCTTTTCCTAAAACTAAAATCACCTTTGAAAGGGGAGATAATTCAGACTGTTGATGAGATTCAGGAAAATATGACAGGGCAGCTGATGGCAACTGAAAGAACTGTGTGAGGTCCCACGGTGCCTACTTTGAAGGTGACTGAGGTATCATTGTCCTGTGTACAATGTTCCTTATATTTTGTATCTTCTTCATTAAGTGTCTTTATTTTTCATACCACATGACTGGATACCTTCTGGACAGACCTCATACAGCTATGAGCTCAAACAAGATGGCAAAAACATAAACTGTGAAAGACTGTTTTAAGCATTAAATGAAGATCTATTCACAACATACTATAAGATAATAAAAAGATAAGCAACACACTGGGAGAAGATATTTGCAGCACCTATGACAAATAAAGAATATGTCCAGAATATAAGGAACTCTTATGAATCAACTAAAAAGACAAACAACCCAATGAAAATGAACTTGAAATGGTCCATTACAGAATAGGAGACATGAAATGGTTCTCATCTTTTAAAAATTCTTATTAGTAATCAGGAAAATGTAACCTGAAAACACAATTACCACATTTGCCATCTATGTGGTGGTGATATGGATGGAAAACTCACATTTACTGCTGGTGGCACGGTATATAATGAAATTTCACATCATCGCATAAAGTTGACCAAGTGCACAGCTTGACATGGTTATTACACTCCTAGGTATATATGTACACTTCTTGCACAGGAGCAGCAAGAAATGTGCACAAAATGTTTATAAAAGCATTGTTTGTTCAGAAAAAAACAGAGATCATGATAATATGTACCATACATTGTACAGATAAAAAATAATTGCAGCAATTATACAACAAAACACTATGCAGCAGCAGAAAAAAATGAAGTAGTCTCATGTAGCATCAAGAATAAATCTAAAAAACATATAATGATGAGACCAAGAAGCAGGTCACAGAAGAATGCATATTGTATAGAAACCCATTTCTATAAAGTGCAAAAACAGGTAAAACTACACAATGCACTGTTTGTGGCCACATTCCTTGGTATGAAAACAAAACCAGGACAGTGATCTCCTCTAAGGCAGAAGATTGGGTATTGTCCTGTAAAGGGTCCTGGTGACATCTAAGGCACTGGCCAAGATTTCCTTTTTCCTTTAAGCTGTGTGGTAAGGAGATTTTACTGCTTTGCTACTCTATATATATTTGACAAACAGTCCTTTTGGGTACATGACATATCCCACAACAAAAAAATAACTTTAACAAACGAATTATAATTCTTACCTTCATCAAAATACATAATATTTTTTTAAAAAATATGTAATAGATGTTTATCTTATAATACATATACAATATTATTTTATTGTGGTAAGAACACTTAAACTATCTAACAACATATTTTTAAAAGTACAGTACAGCGTTTTCATCTTTAGGCATCATGTTGTATAGCAGGTCGACAGATGTTATTCAGCATACACAGTAGCATCTTGGTAACCAACTGGTATAAAGTTTCATAATACTTTCTTTTCTATTTGCACATTTATATCCCCACTCTTGGAAATTATAACTTAATTAACTCTCTAACATAGATCGGGTCTGACAAGGGCAGTATAGTATCATTTCAAAGAACCCAGTTTTGTAGTCAGAGAAGCATGGCTTAAATCTTGGCTCTGCCAACCTGTTAGTTATAGGTCTTTGGAGAAATCACTTAATTTTTTCTTTGGTTCAATTTTCTCAGTTGAAAAAACAATGTGGATAATAATACCTATTTCATATAATTGTTAAAATGCATTTTTGAAAATTTGGAGGTTTTTTTTACAAATAGTGAACATTAAAAACAATGTCAGACCCATCAGTAGGGAATAAGAAGTTGTGAGTAGGAGCAAAATACAGCAGTCCAATAAATGTTTTCCACATAAAAGCAAAGGCTTCCCTTCTTCACTCCATCTTTGTGTTTCTGTCAAACGATAGAACCCTCAAACCTCCACCACCACCACCAGCATCTCAACACACACTCCTGCACTACTCAATCGGTCCATTCCAGTGTCCATTTTTCTAAAAACCTCAGGATGAGGATGTGTCAAGTGTTTATTATGCAAACTAGTTTCCTCCTTGTTTACATCAAGTGAGGGAAGGAATAAAACCCAACCAAGAATCTGTCCTTTTAGAAATAAAGAGGAACCATTCTTCTGAGATTGGAAAGGACAGATAGGGGCTGGAATGGCAGACAGCTCAAGTGAATATAGAAAGAGGGTGGGTATCATCATCTTAGCACTTTGTATTTCTGACTTCAGTTTCATGAAAAAGATTAGTCAGACAACATGTACTGTCTTCTTCAGTTCTAGTATTCTATTAGCGTTTGTAGAATGCTGAGTCACTGTAAACTCAGGGAAAAAAATCTGGAAACAGCAGGGAGTGAGCCAGGGATTCCTGATAAATAAATAAGAAGAATGTTCTACAATGACAAAGATGAAGCTAGACTGCATCATCCATACAGCCTGAAGAGGTAGCTAGGAAAATAATGACTGGATAGATGGTTGGCCCCATTCTTGGGGCTATAAGAGTTATATAGCATGTATAATTATCAATGATATGAAAAATAGTTTAACAATTAAAAGCTGACCTGATGTCATATGTAAATAATTTCAGTATATTGTAGTTGTTCATTATTCAGAAAATATTGATTGTGAAAAGATTGGAGGCTATTTTCTTAAATGAAAAAAATCATTCTTACATCAGTTTCTTAAGGAATTGTAACATTTATGTGCCATTAAGATAGTATGCTTTTCCAATATGTCAAAAATGATAGTGGTTCTGTAAAAAACAGTCCAAGACTTCTCCCTAATGGATTTGTCACAGATGCAACCCCCTCAGAAATGTGCATGATCTTCCCTGAGAATGTCAGTAGGCCAAAAAGGAGTTGCTTCCACATTGACAGATAAATAATATCAGCCTAAGTAAACTCTCTAAACATCAAAAACATGAAGCTACCAGAATATTTACCCTTAATCACTACATTTTCCTTTGTGGCATAAATCTATTATTTTACACAAGTGATAGGTCCACACTGAATTCAGCCATATTACCTCACTTTTAAGATATCATTACAGAAGCAAAAGTAGATGAAACCCTGTGAGAAGCAGCATAGTTCATTGGACTGTAGGGTGTGTTATGTTTGATTCTTCTCATCCAACCACAGATATCCTCTCATCAGCCACAAAATCACACACACACACGCACACATGCACACACATGCACGCACACACACACACACCCTCATGCTGGTTCTCTGTGGTATCTGCATAAACCACGCTTTCACAGATGCAGAGGGTATGATGTGAGTCACCTTACACATACACAAACTCCACAGAAATTAAGCCCTAATCTAAGGTGGAAAAAGTACTTTTCTTCCAGACATGTTTATCTTTTCTCATATTTTTCACAGATGATACAGTGTGGCTTAAGTGGCTGCTAATGATAATCATTATCCCAGATCTTGATAAAATAAAAAGTGCTGAATTGCAACTTTTCTCAACTCATTTTCCCCGTACCACAAGTCAAATGGAGCTCTTACATCTGAAACTTTACTACGTCCATCTTCTGCAAGCCAACAGTAATTATTAACTTACATGCTCAAGATTTGCTTTGCAGGGAAACAATGTTTAAAAGAAAATGGAACTACAGTAACTTTGATTACTATATAAAGAACATTTATTTATAAAATTCAAAATTTACCCCACCACTGATCTAGGTGCATTTCTGAGTATCTGTTTATTTCTTTAACATCATTCACAGAATCACAAAACCAAAAGAGTCATTAAAAAGTCATCAAGCCAATCATCCAGGTCCAGATGGAATTGTACCCATTACTAGGCTAGGGAGGTAGAGATAGATAGATAGATAGATAGATAGATAGATAGATAGATAGATAGATAAAGATAGAGATATAGATGACATAGATAGATATAGATACAGATACAGATGATACAGGTATAGATATAGATCGGCTTTCTAATGAGGTACAAATAAGTAGCCACGACATCTCTTCTTATGCTCTCTCCAAATCTCAACCTCGCCAGTTCATCAGATCCTCTTGAAATACAATTAACACTCTTTGGTTTTGTTTTAGCTTCAAACAAAAGAGAAAATACTTGGTAACATTTGCATATTAATCCTGATGACAAAAATCATTAATGAATATGGAAAATAATGAGGCACAGAGAATGAGGCCATAGAAGGCGAGACTCAACGTAGTCTCCCATGAAGGCCGTCCTCACCCAGGGCTTAATTTCATTATGACTACAAGATGAATATTTGGATTCTTTCCATCTTGTTTTTTCCTTCCTTGCTAAGATTTCTTTTCCTCCTTTCTCTTTTACTTTCGGGGAACAAAAAAAAAAAAAGATGACAGATGTTAGATAAAAAGTCCTAGACTTTTCCAACAAAATGGAAGTCGTGATATTGTGAGGTTGCCAAAGGTTAGAAAATTATTCTGCTAAATGTGTTCAATTGCTGTGAAATCCCTGTTACTTTTTCTGTTCTCCAGTACATGAATCCTAGCTTCCTGCTCCGTGAACCAGCCCTGAGCATAGAGCAGTGAAGAAGTGCTACTACCGCCAGCCCTCCGAGGTGAGCCAGTGCTGTCTGGCTCTCGGGGCTTTGATCACTCTCACTTGTCACATCAAAAGGACCCGCAGAGTGCTTTCAAACAGGCTTTCAATGGCACCATAAAAGAGAAATATCCAGTAACAGTTTTTGAAATTGGGCCGAGACTGAAGCTGAAACCAGGCCCACTTTACATGCATCAGTCACCCACCCAGAATATGACAGCATTGCTTGCTATCCAGCACTCTGCTTCTTCCTTATGTTTGGAAAGTTGCCTTCCTTACTCAAAAAGGTAACAAACACACCTGCTGTAAAACTTCTACATGAAAATTCCTTCCTTGGGCAATGACTACTGTTTTATTCAACCTAATAGTTTTGGGGTTTCTTTGTTTTCAGTTTTTTCCCCTATTTTAATATGTTGACTACCTTCATCCAATTCATCATTTCATTTATTTATTGAAAGTCTAATAGATGTCAGATACTATGCTGGCTTTGGTTAGAAAATGGTAAGGCAGAACTTGCACATTTCCCGTGTTCAGTGGAGCTTACAGTATCTAAATAAATTAAAAAGTCACAAATACTATCTTCATATGAAGATGAGTATCACACACAGATGACACACATGTAAGTGTTGTGAATTTATCAAAGGCTGAGCTGATCTAGTCTTACAGGTCACAGAAGACTCCCCTAATGAAACAGTGACTGAGCTAAGGGGTAGAGGAAACATAGAAGCTCATTCTACAATGAAACCACTTCCTTTTTACATGACTCTATATTTTACTTGGGTAAACACTGTTCACCATTTCTATAGAGAATGAAAATAATCCATCTTCCCTTTAAAAAAAAGGTTGGATACTGAAAATATAAAACCCATTCATCTCTGTGTTTAATGATAAACAGAGTACAGCTGGGCTTCCTCCTTTGCTTTCCAACTGAATTTGTTAAACACATAAAGATTAAATGAGTGGACCACGCTTCACATGCTAAAGTCATGTGACTCCCCCACCATATGAAGGATAAAAATTAGAGTTTGTTTTCTTTTTTCTCCTTTAATTCAAGACTTTTTTTCTTGTCTCATTTTCTGGTGGCATTCAATATTCTTTCTCATTCCACTTTCCCCATAAAAGTACATATCTGTAAAGACATTTTACTGGACCTAAAAGGAAATTAGGATCCAATCTACTTCACAGCGATCTCAAACACCTTCCCTCAGGTGTCTAAAAAATAAAAATCGTGTTCTTCACAGCACAACTTAAAATACCATCTCAGTCCTTTCTGGGTTATTTAAGACATAGCTTCCAGCCCCAGCGTCTTCTCCTACCCTTATGACCCCAGCTTTCCTGTAATTCTGACTATAATCTCCCACATGTAGGAAACCTCTCTTGGTCTTTCTGCATAGGCACAGTTCACTCTTTGATTCTTTTTTTTTATTTAATTCCGCTGCCCTGATTTTTCTTAGCACAACTTACCCTGCATGTTGGTTCAGATGCAGAATCTCAGAAAAAATGGGACTATTAATCAGGCCCAGTGACAAAGACCCTGTGTTTTTTATCTATATGGAAACATAAAATATGGCCCAGTCATACCTGGAATGGTTCATGAACGATTACAAGGAAGCAACGCAGATTTTATCCATTATTCCCCATTGTTTATGAGGCCTGTCACTCTATCAACAAAGAAAATGAAATAAGTCTGCCACAATTTGTCTTCATAGTATCACACTGACTGTTTCTTATTTTATCATGCATTTTTATTCTCTCCTACATGATGGTCTTGTCGACAATATCACATGTCTTTAAGGAAAGGGCAACTGCCAAGATTAGTATATAAAAAAGGGGCCTGAAATCCAAGAGCAGTATCCAGAAATGCCCGCAGGGCCTGGGAACTGAGAGTCGATACCTGGACAATATGTAGCAAGTACTGAAAATTAAAAGCAAGTAGGATCTTGATAATAAGTCACATCTTTCTGTTATTCTCTCCTCATTCATATGTTTTCTATAAAGCAGGAAGCAGCTTCCACGGTTGGATTGCCTGGCTGAAACGGCAGGTGATTTGTACAAAGCACACTAGCATCTGACACTCGTTCTGGGCCACTGCCCTACAAAACAACATCTTAAGTAACTCAGTGATCAGCTAATAATCAATATTCTCCTGCTGTTAAATTCACATGGTGGCATTTTGCAAGATGAATGTTCTCTATCACTAAGGTTGTCCTTAAAATATTGGGAATATATTCCCAGGCATCCCAAGGGTATTCTCAACACTTCATTATGCATATATGATCCCAGTTCTTACATAAATGATTTTCACACATGGTTATACAAAATACATAGTACACAAAATAAACACTCTCTTAGGGGTAATAGATTCCATATATTTACAACTTAGTTTGTATAAAAGTATCACGTTTCACTTTAATTGACCTAAAAATAAGAAAGAAACCAATTTTTATTCAGCATCAAATATCTACAAATACAAGGCTATTCATCATTCTTTGATTCTTTTCATCATCATAATACTGCTATGGGGGAGATTAGGAGGTAGAAGGATCAAACAGAAAGGAAAAAAGACTCATGGACATGGACAACAGTGTGGTGATTGCAGGACAGGGGGGATTTAAGGAAGTTAAATGGTAATGGGAAAAAAATACAACAAAAAATTTTTAAAGAACACTGCTATGATGTCCATTTAACAGCTTAAAAAGCTGAAGCTCAATGAGGCCAGCTCCTCGGTGAGCAGTCGGGGGGGCAGCGGCTAGCAGGGACATGACAGGCAAGCTGCCTCTGAACACCCGCTCCTGTTCGCACACAGGCCTCCTATTCATGCAAACATGTCTCATGAGCTCTTGGTCAAGATGGCAGCCTTAGAACACGCTATGGTCCTTGCTCCACCCCAAATCCCTAGAAATTATAAAAGAGTTTGTTAAAACTAAGACAAGAAACCCTCAGCAAGCCTCAGATTCAGGGAGACTGGTAGGGATCCCTTCACAATGGAAGACAGCATCTAAACAACGATGGAAAACAAAGCCCCAGCATCAAGAGAAATGAACTAGAACTCAACACTTGTATATAAGGGATGACTGTTAATATGACAACAACTGTGTGAAATAAATTCTACCTGACAGTAGTTGATAGGGGAGAAGTAAAGGGCAAAATTGAAAGAATGCTATATCTTCTCTGGGACTGTGTAAAAAAACATATAATCAACTCTGAGCCCTATTAAAAATATTTTTATATAAATCAAGTATGCATTTTAAATATGTATTTATATATAAATCAAACATATATTTGAAAGACATATTAAAATATAAAATTTTACATTTTAAATAGATGTAGTTTATTGCATGTCAAAGTACTGCAATGAAAATGTTTTAAAAAGAGGTCGTATTTTTCCCAAAGAAGATATAAAATGGCAAACAGGTACATGAAAAGGTTCTCAACACCACTAGCCATTAGGGAAATGCAAATTAAAACCACAGTGAGATACCACCACATGCCTGTTAGGACGGCCATTATCAAAAAGACAAGAAAGGCATTTTAAGAAAATGCCAGTGCGGTTATGAAGAAAAGGGAACTTGTGCACTGTAGGTGGGATGGTAGATTGGTACAGACACTGGGGAAAACAGGATGGAGGTTCTTCAAAAAACTAAAAATAGAACTACTATATCCAGTGATTCCATTCTTGGAGTATACTTTTTAAAAAGTCACTCAAAAAGATAATCTGCACCATCATGTTCATTGCAACATTATTTACAATAGCCAAGTCATGGAAACAACCTAAGCATTCATTGATGGATGAATGGATAGAGAATTTATAGCACATATAAGGACACTAGAATATTATTCAACCATAAAAAATGAGGAAATCCTACAATTTGTGGCAATATGAATGGGCCTGTAGGCATTATGCAAAGTGAACTAGGGCAGAGAAAGATAAATACGTGGAATCTATAAAGGAAAACAAAACGACAAACACCAAACCCAAAGGAAAGAAAGATCAGATTTGTGGTTACCAGAGACAGGGGCTGAGGAAGGGAGCACTGGAGGATGGTGGTCAAAAGATTAAACTTCTAGTTATAAGATAAAGTACCAGGGACGTAACGTGCAACATGATGACGACAGCGAGCACCCCTGCTAAGGTATATAGGAAAGTTGTTGAGAGATACATCCTGAGATTGCTCATCACAAGGAGAAACTTTTTTCCTCTCTTTTTATTGTATCTATATGAGATAATGGCTGTTAACTAGATCTGTTGTGGCAATCATTTTGCAATACATATAAATCAGAGCATCATGTTGTATGCCTTCAACTTATACAGCAATATATGTTAATTATTTGCCAGTAAAACTGGGAAAAGTATGTGCATTAAAAATTTAGAATGCCAACCACAGAAATGTTTAATTTTCAAATAATTGTTTTTTAAATTTCTTTCTTTCTTTTTTTTTAATTTTTCACATACATTTATCTCCATTTACCTGCCACCACTTTCCCCTGCCCCACCCATCCCCACCCCCCCCCCCAATCCTTTCCCACCTTGGCAATTATGACTAAAGGGGAAATAAATAAAACAACTACAATAAACACAACAAAATAGTCAATTCAGCAAATTTCAGGAAATTGCAGGGGTGGGGGGAAGAAAGCATAATAAACATAGTAATTCCTACAGAGTGAAATTCAAATTAAATATAACTATATTAATTCAACTTTTAAAATACAAGATTTTATAAATTCTGTTGAAAGGAAATCAAAAATATCTGAATCAAATTTCATATGAATATACAATAGAAATTAGAGGTGGAAAAGAGATACCAAAAAAGTTAATAAAAAGAAACTATGCAATGATGACATGAAGCAGAAAAAGAAGGAAAAGAAAGAGAAAAGAGCAGCAACAATATAAGAACAAGAACAAAAAGTAATATTTCATGTTGATAAAGGTGACAATCAACAGAGAAAACCTTGATAATGCAAGCAACATAATTGATAAAAATTAATACAAATACAAGAAGAAACTGATAAATCTGCAAACATTTTGAGATTGCAATGTACCTTTTAGCTAATATGTAGATCAAAATATTAAAGGATATTAAAGATCTGATTAACAAGTTAATATATACTATATATGATTCAACAGTTTTTATGTATGTATGTATGTATGCAGAAAGATAGATGATAGATAGACAGATAAAACAGAGGATGTACATTGTTTTCAAACATTACAGAGACAGCCTCAAGAACTGATCATAGAGTAGACAAATATATAATATTCTAAAAGACCTTATTTCATGAGAGCCACATTCACTAGGCAAGATGAAATAAAATTAACAACTAAAATGATATAGAAAGCAATGCAAATTTTTAACTCGAAAATAAAGTAATTTTAAATAAGTCATGTATTAACAAATAAATTAAAAGACAAATTGGAAACAGGAAGTTTAATAAAAGACCACTATATAGCAAAACCTGTGGGAGATTCTCAGAGGAAGTTTTCAGCAATAGATACCTTTAATAGAAAATAAAAATACTAACATTAGGAATTATGTTGTCAATTAAAGATTAAAACAAAATAAGCTCTAAGAAAATAAAAAGCTAAATAAAGTTTAAGTAAAGTAAAAAATAAAATTGTCAATAAAATAAAATATTATTTAAAATAACCAAAGAGTAAATAAGCTCAACATTATTAACCAACAGAAAAAGAAAAATTAGAGCTACAACATCACTACACACCTATCAGAATGGATAAAATTAAGAATAGTGACAACTTGAAATGTTGGTAAGGGGGAACCCTTAATTCACAGGTAGCCAAAAACTGAATATAGGCCAGATGTCTATTTATATATATACCATGAAATACTACGCAGTAATAAAAAGAAATGAATTGTTGATACACAGAACAATTTGGATTAATTTCCAGGGGATTATGCTGAGTGGAAAACGTCAATGCCAGAAGGTTATATAGTGTATGATTCCATTCATATAACATTTTTGAAATTAAAAATTTTTAGAAATGGAAAACAGATTAGCTTTGGATGGGGACAGGTATATGTGCAAGAAGGGGAGGGGTATGTTTGTAAAAGGGCAACAGAAGAGATTATTGTGGTGGTGAAGCTAATTAGGACCTTGACTCAGCAGCATAAACACAAATCTAGCTGTGAGATAAAATTGTATGGAACTAAAACATACACACACACACACGTGTGCACACAAATGACTACAAATAAAACTGGGGAAACCTGAGTAAAATCAGTGGACTGTAGCAATGTCAATATACTGGTTGTGAGTTTAGACTACTGTTGTGCAAAACGTTACCACTAGGAAAACTGGGTAAAAGATGTGTGGGATCATTTTGTATTATTTCTTAAAATTCCATGTTACTCAATAATTACTTCAATTAAAAAACTGCAAGAGACAAACATTTGACAAGTATAACCTACAAAAGTGAGACCAATGCACAAATAAATACTAGGGATAAAGAATGAAATAAAATGTGGAAAATAATATTAAAGTTTTAAGACAATATTATGAACAACTCAATAAAATTGAAACCTACTTAAAAGGACACGTTTTCTGAGGGAAAAAAGTACCCAAATTATCTCATGAAGAAGTTAAAAATCTGTATCCATCAAAAAAAAATACAGAAGAAATTGAACAGTAATCATTGTGATCTACCTGCTATCTCCATAACACCCAATGCCTCTGTTGAGAAAAGTTAATATAGCAGGCCCATGACTGCTATCCTTAAAATGGTCAGCTTTCAAGGTGTGCTCTTGGCTGGCATCTGTGAACTAGACTGGTAAACAGTTCCCTACACTGATACAAAACTGTCTGAATGAGGGACTTATTGTGCCTAAACTTTGTATAAACAGTATGATTTATTCTACATGACTCCATTCTTTCTGGGAGTCTGGATTTTGGTGCATGTTATACAGAAGGTGCTCATGTAACCAACCAGCCACCAGTGAAATCCCTGGACACTGAGTCTCTAATGAGCTTCCCTGCTAGATCACACATATGTGTTCATCTTGTTGCTAGAGGAATTAAGTATGATGTGGCCGCTGCAACTCCAGCTGGAGAGAACTTCGGGAAGCTTGTCCTGTTTTCCTCCGCACGTTGCCCCACACACCACTGACCTTTGTTGATTTTGCTTTCCACCCTTTAGCTGTAATAAATCTTAGCCGTGAGTAAGACTAAACACTGAGTACTGTGAGTCCTTCTAGCAAATCACCATACTTGGGGTTGGTCTTGGAAACCCCTGACACATCCCTCTACCACCTCAAAACAGGCACAGATCGAAGTGACTTTTTGAGCAAGGTTAACCAATGTTTTAAGTAAAAGAAAGCTCATTTCATACAAGCTGCTCCCAAACAATAGAAAAAGCTATTACAATTAATATAACCATAATGCTTATGGAAGAACTGACAATCCTAGTACAGTTTTAATTTGACTATTATTACAAAAGTTCTAAATAAATCACCAGCAAATCAAATCAAAAAGCTATTTACTAAAAGAAAGAAATACCATGACCAGTTTGCTCAGGCCAAAAAACCTAAAGTCTCTCTCTCTTCCTCTCATCCGTTATACGTAATTAAAAAGCAAAAAAACCCAACTGACTTGATTTCAAAATAGAAGTGAATTTTCATCACATCCACAACCATTCAGCAGGCCCGTCTCTGTCCACTCCCTCCCGTACTGCTACAATGCGCTCTTAACGTGTCTCCTGCTTCTTCCCTTGTTCACCCGCTCCCTACAGTCTGCGAGTCCAGTGAGGCTGCAGAGCCTCACGCCACTCCTCTGCTGAGAACCCCCAACAGCAGCCTATTTAATTCACAGGACAGACCCACTGCCCACACCTGATTCCCCTTACCTGTTCTGCTCTCTGTTTTCCATCACACTTACCTCTTCTAACTAAAAATACAATTTTTTCATTTATTATATTTATTGTTTATATTATGCCTCCTATCATTAGCATGTGAGCTCCATGAACAAGGAATTTGGGGATGTTTTGTTTATTGATTCAACTCAAGCACCTAGAACATTCCTTGTACCTATAGACATTAAAAATAGTTCTATATGAGATATCAATGCAACTCATTACATTAACATCACACACACACACACACACACACACACATGCTACATAATAGTTGAAGTTTTTACTTTTAAAAAGTCTCTTACCAAATTATAAATAGGAGAAAAATTTCCTTGCTTTATTAAAGAAAGAAATAGCAAATGTCCTGCTTTATTGTGAAATTAGAAGCCATTCATTAAAATTAGAGAAAGGAAAAATGCTCACTTTTATAGCTACTGCTACATATTTTACTAAGTATCCTAGAAATACAATATGACAAGGAAAAGAGAAATAAAACCTGTAGGCTAGGGTGAAAGATGGTCATTATGCAGATTCAGGTTGTCAGTAGAAAAACTAATAGGATCAACTACTGAAATACCAGGACTGAGTTCAGAAACGTGACAGGATAGAAAATCAACATACGAGAATCAATAATTCTCCTATACACCAACAATAACCAATTTCTAAGGTAATTTTAGAAAGAAGATAGAAAAAATACTCAGAACAAGCCACTGTAAAGTACCTGGAGATAAACCTAATAGGGACTATTCAAGATCTTTTTATGGACACACTACAGAATATTTCTCCCTCTCTCTCTCCACGTTCTAACCACTCTGGGTTCTGTAATGTGTTTTGAACACATCAGCAGCCTCCTAACTCGTAGATTTGCATCTGTTGTTCCCTGTGGAAAGTAGCCCTTTCTCAAGATACAGCATGGCTCACTTTCTCTCCTGTTCAAATCTTACTTTACCAGTGAAATTTTTCCAAACCAAACAGATACGTACATTCACGCACATGCACATACATGCTCTTTTATTGTTCTTACTCCTTATACTTTACTTTTTTTGTTCCTTCTGGGCACTATCACAATAAAATATGTTACATATTTGAATCTTATTTGTTTCTTTCTTCCCCCACTAGACTATATGCAGCACAAGAGTAGACACACTGTAATCCTCAACACTTAGAACAGTGTCCTAAAAACAGTATATGCTTAAAGAATATTTGTTGAGTGAAGGACATACAAGAACACCTGAATAAACTGGGGTATACTATGTGCATGGAAGGGAAGTGCTAATGCTATAAATATGCTAATAATTGCAATTTAATCTATAAATTCAATGTTAACCACAAGTCCAATAGAATGTTTACATGGAATTTGACAAGATAAGTCTGAAATTCATATAGAAGAGTTAATGTTCAAGAATAGCTAGAGCCTGGAATTGTACCCTGCCAAATAACAAAATGTATTACAAAGATGTAAAAATATATATAACATGGCACTGGTTCAGAAATAAACATTTTAATCAATAAAATAGAATAAAAGATGGAAAAGTAGGCTCATTAAGTGTGAAAATTTTGTATATGAGAAAAATCAGCACTTTAGGTTTGTAAAGGCTTTTACATAGTTAATTTTTGAAAACTCAAGACATATAATGTGCTTTACATACTCTTCTGTTTATCTCACAATATATACATATTTCAATTCATCATTCTGTATAGCTTATACTTACACAATAGTAATATATATCAATTGTAGCTCAATAAAGCTGTGGGGAAAAGACATACTGAAAAATACATATGACTAAAAAATGATTTTTACCTAAGCCTAGCTATCTTTTAGGGTTGTTATATTAAATGAAATGGTACATGTAAAAGAAAACAACAAATGTATTAGAATGTCCCTAACAGACACTCAGTAAGTTTAGTATTAATAATTATTTTACAATTTTATAATAAATTAAAATTTGAGCCCTGGCTGGTGTGGCTCAGTGGGTTGGGTATTGTCCCACAGACCAAAGGGCCACTGGTTCAATTCCCAGTCATGACCCATGCCTTAGTTGTGGGCCAGGTCCCCAGTTAGGGGCACACTAGAGGCAACCAATCTATGTTTCTCTCCCTCTCCTCCCTCCTTTCCCCTCTCTCTGAAAATAAATAAAGTTTTTTAAAAAATAAATTAAAATTGATTGATGAAAATCAAATCTTCTTTGTCTTAGAGTCCTCAGAATGTTTGCTAAATTAATCAAAATCTAGTCTTCCATTCTCTTACCTTGCTCTATTATCTTTTTTTATAACTTGCTTTACAGTAATAATTGGAGCAAAAGCAAACTTCCATGCACAAATACAGCATAGTTTAATGTAAGATTAATCATTTTTATAAGCCATTTTGAGTAGGAAAAAGAGAGGGAATAGAAAGCTTCAACTAGTTTTTAATTAATTTATACATATGAAAGTATGTTTCCCTTCAAGTTTCAAAGATTGGTATATCTATTTAAAACTAAAACTCTGCTAGAAATCTGCTGGAATTATAAATTGCTACAGAGAGCAAAAATGATAAATTTTTCTTCCCTTAAACTGTGTAGAATTACCTAAAAAAACTATCTATATTTTCTAATAATATCTATCTGAAAATGACTTCTAAATTGGTACTTAGTTAAATATTTTCTTCCTAAGGAGTAAAAATCTATGAGGGGAGGAGTTGGAACAGTGATTTGTCAAGACAAATGAAGCCACAGGATAAATCTAATGCATCTTCTTGGCCTGGGATATAAAATGAGCCATGAATAATCGATAGTGACATAAATCAAGAATAGACCACATGTCAAAATAAATTTGAAAACTTGTATATTTGGAGAGTAGAGGTGGGCAGCTGATTCAGAAATGTAGGTAATAAAACAATGGTTTGTCTAATTAATAGGAACTCTCTAAATTCAATTTATATAACCACCTAGAATAATTATAGTGCTCAAGAGAAGTTAAAGAGTAAGAACACTATAAAATTGAAGGCAAAATGGTTTTTAATGCATACTGGAAGAAGCTTTGGTTTAATGATTCATAATCATTACCTAAAATAACATAGTTTGTCAAAGAGGTTTTTTTTTTTTTTCATCTTTCAAGTAATTGGAGAGCACTAATACATCCCTGAGGTTTAAAAAAAAAATTGCTTTTGGCTTTCTTTCCACAATATGCTCTTTAAGAGTCTTGGAGAGAGGAGCAGCAATTTTAGCCTCAAACCTCCCCAACTAAAATCCCTCATTCTGTGTATGAAAATTAAAGAATTAATTCTCACCCCATTCTTAAGTCTGAGAGAGTTATCAACAAAAAAACGTATGCACAGAAATCCTGCTAATGGCTATAAATAGACTTTTTTGGAGTATGTATACAGCACTGTAATGTGTTTTCTTAAAATAGAAAAATATATCAAAGGTTATTATAAAAATTAAGTTTGCTAATGATATTTAAAGAGCTTCAGATGTTAACCATATTCCTTCTACAAAAATAGAGATCTTTAATCACCGTCTCTATTGAATTAGTCATGGTGAATCATCATTCACATTGGCCTAATTCCTGGAGGCCCCCAACCATCCCATCAAATTGAAGGAGATGAGAGATTTCACATATGAGTGAAATCATATGATTTTTCTTTCTCTGACTGGCTTAATTCACTTATCATAACTGAACTAACAAGCAAAATAGAGACAGGCTGACAGCTCTGGGTGCGGAGAGTGGGGGGTTAGAGGGCGGAGTGGTTGAACAAAAAGGAAAAAGGACTCATAGACACGGACAACAGTGTAGTGATTGCGGTGGAGAGAAAGGTTTAAGGAGAATAAATGGTAATGGAAAAAAAGTGATAAAAAAAGAAAGAAGGAGATGACAGAGAGAGAAATAGTGCAGGGAGAGAGGTAGAGAATGCTGCAGGAACTTTGCAACACCATAGAACGCCCAATACTGAATAAATTAAGTAAAATTTGCCTCTATTAGAGACAGCTAAAAACATAACTAAAATTGGGATGGGCAGAGGAGGGTAAAAGGGGGGAAACTGGGGCAACTATAATAAAATAAAAATTAAAAATATTTTTTTAATATTATTTTATATAAACCTTCATAAAAAGAGGGGGTTACAAGGTAGCTTTATAATAGAGGTGACCAGAACTGTTAATTTCATTGGACAAGAAGGAACCCTTCATTTCTCTCCTTCTTCTCACATTTACACATATTTTACAGTATAATTACACATATTAGATGTACAATTTCCTTTGAAGGAATGTGCAGGATACAGGTGCAAGAGTGATCTTAAAATGCCCAACCCTCGGCAAGAAAACAAGAGATTTGGTTCGACCATGTTGCTATGATGACAATACAGTTTGGGATAATGTCCTAGCCTCCTTTTAGCGCAAGGGCTAAATTTAGGATAATTAAGATAACTGTCTACATCCTGTCTGTCCCAGAAGGATATCTTAAATACCACTGGTTCCACAAAAATAATTTGATGCCTACCTCAGCTCATTCAGCCTCTCCTGCTTTAATAATATAATTCAGTGGTGGCTGTTATTGCTCAGGCACTATGGGGCATGTTACTTACACTTCCGCAGCCCCATTGTCTTCCTCCTCATTATTCCCCAGATATTAACATGGCAGGAACAATCCCACCAAAGGGCCTTGCACTAGCTGTGCCCTCTGTCTGGAAGGCACTTCCACAAGATGCACAGGGTAACTCTCATTGCCTTCAAGGCTTTCCTCAATCACCTGCTTCTCAATGAACATACCTGGCTCCCTCCCTGACCCCCACACTCCCCAAGACCCAAACCTTGTTCTATTTATCCTTTTTCTATCCGCTAATCACTATCATCTGCTAACATACCATTCATTTCCTTATTTACTATGTCTTATTTTTTACCGGCCTCCCCTTTATAGAATGTAAACTCCATGAGAGCAGGAATCATTTTCAGTTCACTGTTGTATTCCAAGAGCCCAGAATAGTATCTGACACATAGTAGATGTTCAATAAACATTTGCTCAATGGACAAGTGAACATATGTCTCTAAGCCTCACAACAACCCATTAGATAGTGTTACCTGTTGTTTAAGATAAGAAACAAAACCTTAGACCAAGAAGTGGTCCGAGGTGACACAACCAGGAAGCCCAGAAACAGAATTATTACTGCCCAGTACTAGGGGGCCAGCATTATTATACCCGCTACTTTGACCTCAAAAGTAACATTTGTTCTATGCATGCCTCATTGTCTCCACTAGTACTGTGTCCTGTGTTCAATGGATGCTCAGTAAATGCAGGGGAGAAAGAAAGGAGAAGGAACAGGTTATAACCATTGCCCATTATCAGGAGTTCTGATTTTCAGAAAGTAAGCTATGAAGATGAAGAACAGTTATATAAATTAATAGCCCATTTTCCAGCACCACCATACTTAAGAAGGTTATGTAGAAGAACCCATCTGTCAAGATAAGAGTGTGCAAAGTCCCCAGTTCCCTTAATTCTTTTTCAGAAGAATGATATATTCCTATTCCAGTCTGTGAGTACTAGGCTGGAAACTGAATTGAAATTAATAAAAGAACACTTGTAAAGTCTGACAGCGTAGAAAAAAATCAGTGCTTTGTATCCACCCAGCCTTTATTTGTATCATTTTTCAGTTTGCATACAAAGTATTATTGAACTAAAAATAGAGTATTTATTAGAAATTATCACTAAGCTGGGCTCTGTTTCTATTTTCTTTATGTCCTCTTCTCTTACTAATTAAAGAATTAGGACAATTTTGAATTATATTTAAATACCTACTATAATAATATACTGCTTCTAAACACAGTAGTGTTTATATGTAGAAATACATAATCCCCAAACCTCCCCTATCACCTGAAATCTGGCAATTGACTCCATGCTATTTTGCTATATGAGATGTTACAAAAAGTGAACACATTTGATAAAATACTCAGGAGACTATTCACATTTCAAATGTGCACACCCTGCTATTTGAGCAGTGAGAATAGACAAAAAGTTAATTCCCAAGCATAAATTATCTGGCAAATTACCATTAGACTTTGGATTTTATATTGCTTGAAGACAGGGCCTCTGCTGCACTCATCTTTGCATTTTCAGAGCTGATCCAATGCTTGAAATGGAACAAACATTCAATAAATGGAACCAGATCAATAAACCAAAGGACTCAGCCAGAGATCTCCGAGCTACAATTAAGCAATATATAAGACATAACAATCTTTTTATCTAATTAGCTCTGTGAGTTTGTTAAATAGCCAAAACTCTCATTCCTACAAATTACTTGGGTATAACTCATTGCACTTCTCTATTTTCTCTGCAGTAAATTAATGCCATCAACTCACTACATAAATTTCTCACCGTATAATCTTCTAAGCCCTTCCTTCCCTATTTCTTGAAAATAAGAACTATATGTTTTAATGATACTGAATAGAGTATTAAATGCACGTAAGTTTCTAAAACCACTGTCATTTGTAGAAGAAATCTGGTGAATAAACACCAAAGGAAATAACGGAATTCATACAGGTAGATGATTATACTCTTTCTCAGTAGACTTTTTAAGGAGTTACAAATGACATGAAAAGTCACACATGATACTTAAATGAAGGAAGTAAAACAAGTTATAATCATCTCCTGAGCTCCTAAGCTCTCAAGGACCATGTACTATTCTTCTTTGTATCCCAATGTTAAACACATAGCAGGCCCTCAATTTACATTGAAGTAAAAGTATAAGTAGATAGGGGAAGGAAGGGTGTCATTTCAGAAATCATTCATAAATCATGAAAACACCAACAGCGTGGTAACAATCAGTGCCTAATAATGATATTAAACTCTTTTTCATTGAACATTTATTTGATGTCAGGTACAATGAAAGCATTTCATTACTTGATTTAATGTGACTTTAATCAGAGAAAGGTATCACAACTCCCACTTGAAAAATGAGAAAACTGTGGTTTAGAAATAAACAATTTTCTTAAAGTTACACACATAGTAAGTGGCAAAGCCTCTCTATGAATCCGAGTGCGGCCGATGTTCATATCCCTACCAACCATACCTGGTTAATACGGGGAATGCTACTGAAAGGAAAGCGCAGCTACAAAGAAAGTCAAAAACATTTCTTGAGCATCCAAATTCCTTAATGTTATTCTTTATAACACTAAAAAAATCCACCTTTTCTTAGGGTCACTGTTTTATTTTATTAGAAAGAACAATCCTGATGTGAAAAGTAATTAACTTCAGGGGAAAGCTTTTTATTAGAACACTAAAACAATTAACTTTGTTGTACCACTGATGTGCCTTGTCTGCCTTTTTGATGAGAAAAAATCTTTCCCCACTGCCACATAATGGGATTTGAGAACACAGAGAGGCTCTAGAACTGAAAGGTTTGATTAGAGAGGAGAGAAACAACCACGACTCCACAGAGGACCAATGCCAATATTCTTTCCATGTGGCACAGGCCAAATTAATGTTGAAACTTGGGGGGCGGGGGGGGACAGTCTTCTCAGCTTTTACAGCTCTCCATCCCAGCAAATGATTGATTTACTTCAACTGCAAGGGAAAAGGCCCAAAGGTAAAAACAGCACAGCCTGCATGGTCTAGGGAGGCAATTTTCTATCAACTTGACCACTCAGAAAGAGTCCTGAAAAATCTAAAGGCCATTCATGATGGAAGCAATGTGGCGTGTTTTCTAAAAATGCAAGAAATTAGAGTTTGACGATTCACACTAATGAAATAGGAATACAAACTAATAAAAATTAGCATTTACACTACAGTTTAAAATATGTTTAACTGTCATTAGAATGGATTAGAAAACAATTAACACTTTGTTTTGCTATAGTCAGCAGAAGATCTGCTTCACTCCTATTACATAGTTTTACGTTGTTATATAGCTTCTTTTGTTCTACGCTGAATTTTCGAATATTTTTTTTCATGAGACTGAGCTCTGGTCATTTCATTACAAAACCAAGGATCACATGCTTACTGCTCCCTACTTAAATTTATCCTTAGAGGGAAACAAAAGGGGAAAAAAACTTACTTTTCACATGGTCTCAAACACAGTGCTTCCCAAAAAATATCAGTGCATTCACACAGTGCTTATAGATAATGATGTGATATCAACTAAAATCATATACCCCTTTATTCTAACGCTGAAGTCTGACCTGAAGACTGAAAGTATGCTGTGAATACTTTATCTCCATCAAAACCCAGTATAATACTAGACGTGAAATCCTTTCTAATTGTACGTATAAAATCCTGCTTAATACTTGCTCTGACTACTTACTGGAAATGAGATGAGGGAAGAATCTGCTCAATATGATTGCATGAAAATGAACCAAGCACTCTGATGTGGTGCTCTCTCATTGACCTATTTTCACAAATTCATTTAACTACTTGGACATCATCCTCTTAATTCTTAAAATCCGAAGCATATCCCACATTATTCTTAATACCTTAACATTCCTATGTCTTTTTTTTTAACATCTAATTGCTTTTCCACTGAAATTCCTTTCAAAAGACTGAACTGGTATCCGATTACTACAAGAAGCATCATATCAACAGTCAAGGATCAGTTCCTAATCTTTCTGACAAAAAGGGGGAATACTTTCTAGCTGGAGGCAGGCCATTTAACCTTCCTATTCCTCTGCTCTTCCTTCCGCTAAGAGATCAAGTGGGGCTGAGAGCATGGCTTGGGCATTCAACTAACCTACATTCTAATCCTCATTAGCTGTGTGATTTGGGGTAAGTTATTTATTATTCCCTTTGTCTTATTTTCCTCACCTAAGAAATATTAATAATGTTAAATTGTGAACTAAATTAAATGAAAACATGTTTGTGAAATATTAGTAAACTTTAAAATGTGCAGAGGGTGTTTTTTAGAGTTGTACACTTGAAACTTGTACAGTTTTGCTAACCAATGTCTTCCCAATAAATTCAATTTTTTTTAAAAACATGGTATAGCATGGTATATACTTACAGTCACTGACACATGACACAGAAAAAATATCCCCAACAAATTGTGAACGTAGGAACCAGTTACAAAACAACATGCATAATATAGTCTCATATATATGTACATATTACATACATATACACACATACATGTATGTATACAAAGAAATGTCCAAAAGCATATTTACCCAAATACCTAGAGGATGTGGAGCTTCAGGTGATTAGAATTTCTCATTTGTATTTTCTGCATTGTGTCATTTTTCTTCACAAGCATAAATTAGTTTTATAATAAAAAAATAAAACTTTTTATATTAGAAGATAAATACTATAGCTACTTTCCTAGAGGTAATACCCATATTTTAATAATAATATAACTGCTCTGGGCTTTCTTTTTTGGTAACATCTTACAAAGTTAGAAAAACAATCTGGGATCCACTGAAAGAAAAGAAAAAAAACATGAAAGGACTTTCTATACCGAAGTAAGACTGCCTCACCAAGTCTCATGTCTTACTAGCTGTGAATGATGATTCCTGGACTTAACAGCAAGTCACTTAGCCTCTCTGTGCCTAATTTCCTCTCCTCTGTAAAATGTGGGTAATTATACAAACTTAACTCTCAAGGTTATTATGAGAATGAAATAGGATAAATTATGCAAAGCACCTACCTTCATACCTGACATGCTAGAAAAAATATCAGTTATTCACAGAAGTAAATAAATCTTTACTATTATCATCTACCTGTTCATTACGTGTCACCGATGGACACTTGTCCTCATTAGCTGTGTGATCTGGGGTAAGTTATTGGTGTCAAAAATGATGGATACCATCATTTTAGGACACCAGCTCCCTCTGGGGTAAATGGCCCAGGGGAGCCAGAGGTCTGGGAAGAATGCCGAAGAGGAAGGGGAAGAGAAAGCAGATGGTAGGGAGAGAAGCCAGGGTACTGATAAGTGAGAGGGAAAATCATTTTCTCTGCCTCAGAATGCCAAAGGTCAAATAGCCTATCAATGATGATTAAATTTAAATATAGCATCTCCAAACCAAGGACACAAAGAGAGGTCATCGAAAGCTTAGGAAGGCATACCACACAGCCAAAGTCCCAGGATATCTGAGGTTGTCCAATTTTGTCAAGGTGATACAATTATTTTGATAAATCAATAAACTACTATATAAAACTATTACTTATACCTTGCATTTATATAGTGCAAGGCAGTTTTCAGAGAGCTCGCCCATTTCCATAAAGAGTTGGCAATGTCTCTGATCACTGTGCCAACTCAGTGGGTGAACAGAGACTGGTGCTAGACCATCATTTTAGGACACCAGCTCCCTCTGGGGTAAATGGCCCAGGGGAGCCAGAGGTCTGGGAAGAATGCCGAAGAGGAAGGGGAAGAGAAAACAGATGGTAGGGAGAGGAGCCAGGGTACTGATAAGCAGCAGCAACAGGGCGAAAGCCCCCAGATAACATTTTACATCACCTCTGGAACTCCTCTACTGAACTCTGGAAAACTTACTTTGAGTGCAATAAAGAAAATGGGAAAAACAGAACCTCACAAGTTAAAGGAGGGATGGGGGAATGGGGGTCAACGTGTTCATTTATTTATTCCAATGGACCAACTGTGCTACATGCTAGGCATACAGAGATGAGCAGAAACTCACGTAGCTTACAGCGTGATGCCGTTTGCTCACCCGCCTTACCAGTTCTAAGGTGACCCCAGTGCCAAGATGACCCCTCGGCAATCTGCAAGCCTCCAGTACAACTATTAAGCCACTGAACTCATTGTTGTTTTGTGTTTTTGAAACAATCTTCAAAATAAACTTATTTAGGGTATGTTTCCACCAAGAAATAAAAATTACAGTCTTGAAAACAAGATTCATTAAATCATGAAATCTTAAATAGTAATAAATTATTCAAAGCCATTAAACATTTAAAAACCATGTCACTTTCCATCCCTTCCCTAACTTCTTATAATAACTTAACTCATTAGGAACTCAGTTCTGGATTTACACAATAATAAAGAAAAATACTATCTGAAAATAAAAATAAAATAAAATAATACAGAAAGAGAAACATTACTCAGACTCCCTAAATCAGAGGCCATGCATTCATTTATTAATTTACAAAACATTCTCTTTACACAAAGGAGTTGTGCAAACTTCAAAAGAGCTTATTTATTTCAATAAAGCAATTAAGTGTATTAATTGTTCTGTGTTTCCACTTAAGGGACACACAATTAATTGGTCATTCCTTCCAATACCTGTGTGCTTTCGTGTGACTCTCTATCTTTCCCTATCTCAAAGTGCTTTCCCAAACATTTATTTTATTTTTATCCTTTGTTGTGAAGCTGCAAAACATCTTTCATGACAGATGGAGAAGCTGACACTGGTTCACAAATGAAGTATGAAGGATCCATGGCCATGGACAACGGGTAAGGGACTGGTTATGGAAGTCGGGGTGGGCTGGGGGTGGGCAAAGGGGGGGAAGTGGGACAACTGTAATGGCATAAACAATACAATAAAAGAGAAACTATAAGGAATAAAAAAGAAACAAAAAAAATGGCCCAATGTGGCTCAGTGTGCTCTGTAATTAAACATGGTTGTAGGGACACACAGTTTCACATTCACTCTGTTGCTATAAAAAAAACCATTAATGCAAAGCACAGCAAAAATAGGAGTTTCAAACTCTATCACTTCACCAAATAAATGGAACATAAATTAAGCTTGTCCTTTAAAATATAGGCCACTATGATTTGTGTTTTCATGATTTTATTAATCGAATCTCAAAATCCTAACTGAATGTGTAGTGTCTGATGATAACAAGGAGAAGACGCTCTGGATCTCACCAAGAAATTGAGTGTGATTGAGAAATGTTTGGAGAGGACTCCAGCCTGGCCGATCGTGCTTTGGGTCATCAGCATTCTGGGAAATCTCGACTAAGTGACACAATTTCTCATGACCATGAATGGTTCTCTAAAAGTGTACCTCTGTGAACACATGAAGAGCAGACAACCGTGCTGGGGAAAGCACAATGCCGGAGAACCACATGGAAACAGCCTTCCATCCGTCTTACTGGCTGATTATGACCTGGTCTCAGAATTGTCAGGACGGGTCCTTTTACCTCCCAGCCTTCTGGGCCAACATTTCATGAATAAAATATATCCTAAATTGCCCCATTTTAACAGGCACTGGATTTTGAGTGTTCTAAGAATACCAACAATGATTTTTTGTACTTAGAAGCTCAAAATATGCTCATCACATGTTTTTTATTGGACCTCATAGTAACTCTGTGAAATGCATGGCAATATATGGTTATACCTATAACCAGAGCTCTTTTTCTGGCTTATTCCAGGATATAATGATGCAGAGGACATACATGCTGGGTTCCACTTTACATAAGTAAGTACATTCAAGTATCTAATTTTTACTTCTTCCACATTCAACTGTATAATGTGGTTTTTCTTTGATATCCCTGACATTAGGGAGTGGGAAAATGATTTTACTTGATTTTGTATTCATAAGCCTAGATATATCTATTTCTGTCTATACCTATCTTGATAGGTAGACAGCAAAGCAGAGATATATCAAGGCACTGAAGACACACGTAAATTTCTATTATATAGTAAATATATGTTAATACAAAATATGTCAAATAAGTGTTTGACTAACAGATGAATGAAAACCTAGAAATTATTTTTTTTCAATTAAGCAAAGTGTAATAATAAAAAAACCAAACCACATTCTCAGTACATTAAAATTTGGCTGGCCTGGGTCCTTGTGGACCACATTTTGCTGGCTAACCAGAATTCAGACCTATCACCAAGAATAAGGAAGAGAACACCACATAAATTATTCTGTGTTTGCTAGAAGACATATGCCTCCCTAGCTCTCTTCAAAACTAATTAAAGTACATATTCATTTTAAATTGAAAATAAACCACAAAAAATGTAAAACAAACAAACGTATGGCATTAAACCATATGGGCTTTCTTTTGTAAACTGTAGCTTGCATATTTAACTGCTCTTCTAAATGTTTCCTCCTCCTCCTCTTTGAAAATTCTCCAACAGTACACTGTCTTATTTTTCCCCTCTTGAGTACCAGAATGAATATTCTTCTACATCAGTTTTGTGTCAGCTTAAAATATATATTTATATATAATAAGTTGGGTAATGTTAAATAGAGATAGTCATAGATATAAATAATATAAATCATATTCATTCTGCATTTCACAGAATGAACTAAGAGAAATTAAAGTATTAACCAGGCCCCTTCCAATGCTCCTGGCACATACATCTGATGTCTTTAACCCATTAAATTCCCAATGAGTAGCCATTCTCTTTTGTGCTTGTATGACAGAGATGGTCCAAGTATGAATCATGTGGCCACAGTGCAACATCTAATTAGCACTTGTAGAAGAATTCTGGAACCTGAAATTAGATTTCCAAGTATGGGTGTCCAGAGACTACAAATAATAGCTTAATGTTTTAGTACTTCCTGATACAATATTTAAAAAGAAAGAAATGCCCACCTTAAAAAAAAAATCTGAAATGATCAGACAAAAGACCTCACAGGTACTGGCATATTTTTTGTTAGTGCACAAACCAGAGGAATAGATACACTTTCTTCTTGCCACCATAGGCTTGCAACAAGCTTTAAAATTATAAAGACTACATACTGATCAATACTGGATGAATGTTTCATGTATCCTAAAATACCATACAGTAAAACATTTCAAAATGTTTCAGACGGGAAATAATGTTACTCGTTAGTACAGAAGAAAAAAGGGGAAAGAAAAAATGCAAGGAAGGCAAGCAGAGTAGGCTTGCATTAGCTACTCTACCCTTTACCTCTAGGACATTAAAGGCGTTTGATAAACTAGGAGTGTATCTTTATAGCTGCTCTGGTCAATTTATACAATTCTTAGACAGTCTTCAGCACAAGTATTATATTGGATGCAGTTAAAGGAGCTGATAGTGTTTTAAAACCTAAATGGTGATATTTTATTCTATGAAGATGGTTTCCTAGATGGTTAGCAGATCTAAAGCCCCCCCCGATAAAAAAACAATTTTTTTTAAATGTTAAGGACAACAGATCGTAGAAAGAAAGCAGAATCCTGCTGACTTACTGTTTTGGGTTGCCATAACCTTATACCATAGATGGGGTGACTTAAAAAAAAAAGCAACTTTTTCTCACAGTTCTGGAGGCTGGTAGAGGGTTTCCAGCAGGATTGCGTTCTGCTGAGAGCCTCTTTCCGGCTTGCAGAAGGTTGCCTTCTTGCTGTGTCCTCCCGTGGTAGAGAGGGAGACCTACTGTCCCTTCCTCTTCTAAAAGGACACCTGTTCTATTAGATCAAGGTTCCACTGTTAAGACCTTATTTAACCTTAATTATCTCCTCAAAGGCCCTAAATCCAACACAGCTGCATGGTGGTTTGGACGTCAGCACAGGTATTTTGGAAGACACAATTCCTCCCACAGCACCTGCCTGGGCTGCGGGTGTGTGTTGATGGATGACAGGCAGGACGCAGAAGTCCTCCATTTCTGCTCAGCCTGTCCTCTACTTCAAGCAGAATGACATGCATACTAGAATGTAGATTATAATGAGCACTGCTGAGAGAGGACATAAACCCAACTGGAGACAAACGGATTTTAAAAAAAACAACACATTAATAGCTCTAAAAGAGTTCATGTGTTCCAATTCCATCAGATTTCATCCCAAGACACTGGAGAACCTGCCAAAGAAATAATTGTTTCCCTGACACCTATGTTTGAGGCAGACAGAGTTGGCAAAACACTAGATAATAAGGCAAACCCAATTGTAATTTTCAAATAAGAAGAACAAAATTGGTGAATTCCAACAGGAAACTGGTAAATCAAGTGTTATCTTTGGATAAGACTTGGAATGGGTAAGCTCCTAGAAACAAGAGGAGCTATCTCTAAGATCCAGTATGTGATCTTGAGAAAGAGGTCATGTCATTTCTTACTTGACCAACTTACCGAGCTGTGCACATTTATCCATAACTTGGTGAGATGCTGGACAGGGTCTTCAGTGATAGCCTGGCAGGAGGTGTATGGACCGGGTGTGCATTCAGTTAGGTGGATTCTTAATTAATTTGCATGAACTCCCAAAAGGATTGTATCCGGCAATTAAAGTCCACCTAAATAGAGGTGTCTGGAAGCACCAAAATAAATATTTACCATTTACAACAGCTAGGCACCATCCTGAGTACTTTACGTGAATCAGTTAGTTCAGTTCTCAAAACAACCTTATGACATGGGTAATAATACCCCACTTTAGAGATGAGAAAATTGAGGTTTAAAAAGGTAACAGCTTCCCGCGCCCCACCCTCCCCGCCTGATTCCATCAAATCTGCTCAAAGCCACGAGCGACCCCCAAGCTGCAAAATCCAATGATCAATCCCCAGGTCTCATCCTGTTTGACACATGGCACTTATCACAGCTGCTCACTCATCTCCCCTTGTAACACTTTCCTCACTTGGCCCACAAGACACTTCACTCTCAGGTTTCTTCCTCCTTCTCTAAGTACCCCTTTCACATTCTCTTTGCTGGTTTCACCTTGTCAACTAACTACTAAGTGCTGGAATGTCCCAGAGTTTAGTTCTTAGACCTCTTCTTCGTCTACACTCAATCCTTTGGATAGTTCGACCAGTTTCAACCAGACTTTAAATATCAGTCTTATGCCAACAATTCTCAAATGTATGTTTCCAGCTCAAATCTCTCCCCAAAAATCCAGACTTCTCTATCCAACTGCCTATTAGACATTTGCACTTACACGTCTAACAATCGTCTCAAACTCAACATGCATGACTTATCAAAATTTAACTCCTAATTCTACCACATCCTTCCCCTCCCAAATAATCCTCTTCTTTCCCTATAATCGTCTCAATCTCTAAGAGATGCATGGACCACATAAATAAATAAATAAATAAATTTCAGTCATCTTTATTTTTCCTCCTCCTTTAATACTTTGCATCTAATAATATCAGTTAATAATGTTGGTTCTAGCTTCAGAATAGAACTAGAATCTCACTACAGTGCACGATCTCTGTTGCTGCTGCTTTGGTCCAAGCCACCATCGCTTTTCACTAAGATTATTTCAAGAGTCTCCCCTGAATTATGTCTTCCCTTCCTTGTCACCCTAGAGTTTACTTTCAACATAGTACACAGAGTGACCCTGCTGACATGCCAGATCGTGTCATTTTTCTCCTCAGAACCCTCTGCAGGTTCCTGTCCACAGCGTAACATGGTCTCCAGGGCCCGGAATGAGCTATTATCTTTCTGACCTCATTGCACACCATTTTTTTCCCTTCTTCACCCTATTTCTGAAGTTCTGGTTATTTCTAAAGAGGGCACAGCCTTCAATGATACTTTAAAGCATATTATTTACCACTAATTTTGATGACTTTTACTTTTCAGTTTTCCTCTGCTTTAAATTTATGTAGGCAAAGTTCTATCCAACAACAGAGGAGTTCCACCTACCACAGTAAAAAATTCCATTTTCACTCCTGCTCACCCAGTAGGCCCTTACCCTATAAACCTATTTACGTGAGACTCAAGCCAAAGATTTTAAAGGCAGTGCTTATATAACAATGTTCACAAGATAGAGCTTCACAGGAACCCCAGTGATTTTCACTGCAAAACAGCTTCATCAAAGGCACATATGTTCCCATCCTGCATGGAGTGCCACAGTGACGTGTTCCAGCTGACAGCATTTCGCCCAAACACAAACTGAAAAGCACCTACAACAGGTTATCAACAAAACCCTAATATCACTGTGCTGAATTCACTGTAGACTATAAAATGCTATTTATTAAAGGCAAAAGAGGAATTTTAGCCCTTATTGCTTTACATTTAGTCCACAGTACTGAGAGTGGTTCTTCCTTTCACTCCCTTATTGCTGACCATTTCAAGTTCTAAGAGTGTAACAGAATCCTAACTTTAAGAAATTTAAGATATTTAGATCTGGCTTCATCCATCATGCTGGTGAATTTCATACTGTCCATTAAAGTAAAAACCTACATGAAAGGTCAGACCCCAGACTCAATATGGCTAATGACAGAGTGTATGATCATTTTTATAGTGTTAATCTATATATTTAAGGAATTGGGTAAGATGCTGTGCTGAATATGAGCTTAAGGATAGACAACATATAAAAGAAAACTTGGCTCTAACAAATACAGAGGGGAAGAATGCCAAAAAGAGTGATTGAGCACATGTTTTATAACAGCACAGGACTTGGAAAGATCAAGGCCCACACAGCATAGCTGAGAGGCCAAACAGACAGTGGAGCAGACTTACTGGTTCAATAGAGAGATATTATAGCAATGGACCATTAATGGGTTTTGCCAGGATAGGATATTCCCTACTAACCAATAAGCCTGAGACAAATGGTAAATAACAGTGGTAATTTTTAGATCAAG
This sequence comes from Pteronotus mesoamericanus, assembly GCF_021234165.1. NCBI lineage: Eukaryota > Metazoa > Chordata > Mammalia > Chiroptera > Mormoopidae > Pteronotus > Pteronotus mesoamericanus. Next base: position 26,368,819 of record NW_026555078.1, on the reverse strand, counting down.
GGCTATATAAATCTGGATAATAAACAAAGGAAAGAGAAGCAAAAATCACAAGAACCATGCAAAAAGTCAGATAGGCTCAGCCAAAGATGGAAGATTGACCACATATATTTGCCTCTGCTTCCTCTTAAAACTCCAGAAAATAACAGTAAATAGATGTTTTAAAACCATAAAGCCACAAGGACAAGAAAGTAGAGAAACACACAATACAATTTTGAAAATTTGGAAAGCACAGGGCAACCAGTAACTAACCTAAACCAGCAGAGGGAAAGCCAGGACTGCACCTGATTTGTACTATAAAACCTCCAAATACCCCAGAACTTGCTACCAGAAGATACTTCTGGAAGTGAAGGCAAAGGTGGAGCTGAAACTAGAGGACTGGTTGAAAGTCTCTTGAAGAAGCAAATAGATATCCATCTCCAAGATGCTCTTCCTAATTCCACAGAGCCAGGCAATTTCCCTTTGCACACCCCACTGGAGGACTGGAGAGCACCTCTGGACTGAGGGAACAGAAGAAAGTAGAAGTACCATGCTGAAATCAGGGGGGTTGTATGAAAGCTTACACACTGAATGTCAAACCTCCAGCTCTATTTCCCCATTCAGCTTCCAGAAAACCGGAAGCAAGGCCTATATTCTCCAGCCTGGATACTGGAAAAATTTCTCTCTGGGGAAATTTTGAGGAAATTGGCAGATCCAAAGATATGACATAAAAGTTGTGATGTTGACTATTCAAAATAACCCATTCAGATCTCTCCACATCAAAACCATAGTCATTACTCCAATCTTAAAAAGACAGCCAAAATTCCCAGACAACTGCATAAAGCTTCCAACATGAGAAACAGAGACCAAAACCAGCAAACCAAAGATCAACTTAAAAAAAAAAAAACTAGGTGGAGATATGAAAACTACACATAAACTAGCATACAACCTCACAGAGAAAACAATTTGAATTCATGAAGCAAAAAATGAACGTTATAAGAAGGAACACAGAGAAAACTCTAGAGTTCTTAGAAACTGACATAGAGTAAAAAAATAAATAAAAACTGAAGATGAGAAACTAAGCCTAAGAAAAACTTTTATAACATAGAGTAAAAAAAGAGAAATCATAGAATATTGTAGAAAGGGGCTAAGAAAATTAGAAAACCGAGCCAGGAGATCCAACTTCCAAATAATAGGAGTTTCAATAAAGGGGGAAAAAGAAGAAACTTATTAATAAAATAACTCAAGAAATTTTTCCAAGAGTGAATAGATATTTCCAAATGATGAAACATACCCATTGAGAATCTGGAAGAATGGATGAAAACAGACTCATATAAAATGACATCATCCATTGTATTTCATAATCCTGCTTCCCAAAAGAAGGTTCTAAAGGTTTCCAAAAAGGAAAGAGAGAAAAAAAAACCCTATTATTTACAAAAATCAAGACCTGAATGAATTAGACAATAAAGCAAAAGCAATAAAGCAAAATTAAACAAGTGGGACTACATCAAATTAAAAAGCTTCTGCAGAGCAAAGGAAACCATTAACAAAATTAAAAGGCAGCCTACTGAATGTAGGAAAATATTTGGAATCCATATAGCTGATAAGAGGTTAACACCCAAAATATATAAAGAATACATACAACTCAAAAGAAAAAAGGAAAAAGAAAAAAATTCCAATTAAAAATGGGCAGAAGAGCTCAATAGAAATTTTTCCAAAGAAGACTTTATAGATGGCCAACAGATACATTAGAAGGTGTTCAACATCATTAACCATCAGGAAAATGCAAATCAAAACAACAATGAGATATCTCCTCACACTTGTCAGAATGGCTATTGTCAATAACAACAAGTGTTGGTAAGGATGTGGAGAAAAGGAAACCCTTGTGCAATGTTAATGGGAATACAAAATGGTCCAGCCACTAGGGAAAACATTATGGAGGTTCCTGAAAAAATTAAAAATATAACTACTGTATGATCCAGTTATTCCACTTTTGGGTATTTATCTAAAGGAAATAAAAATACTACCTTGAAAAGAAATATATAGCCACATATTCATAGCAGCATTATTTACAATAGCCAAATTACAGAAACAACCTAAGTGACCATCCACAAGTAAATTTTACAAATAAGGTATATTATTCAATAGAGTATTATTCAGCCATACAAAAGAATGAAATTTTGCCATTTGCAACAACATAGACGGACTGCAAGGGCATTGTGTTAAGGGAAATAAGTCAGAGGAAGAAAAATACCATATGATCTTACCTATATGTGGAATCTAAAAAAACAAATAAACAAAAACAAAAACCAAGTTCACAGACACAGAGAATAAATTGACGGTTGCTAGAGGGGGGAAGGCATGGGAGAGGGAGATCAAAAGGTATGAACTTCTGGTTATAAAATAAATTAGTCACAGGAATGTTATTTACAGCATAGTAACTGCAGTTAACAATACTGTATGGCATATTTGAAAGTTGCTAAAACAGTAGATCTTAAAAGTTTTCACCACAAGAAAGGAAAGTTTGCCACTGTTTAAGGTTATGGAAATTAACTAAATTTATTGTGGTGATAATTTTCACTGTATGCAAATATCAAATCATTATGCTGTATTCCTGAAACTAATGGTATATGTCTATTATACATTAATTTAAAAAATAAAAATTTAAAAAATTTAAAAATAAAAAGACATGAATAGTACCATTTAAAACTCAATGCAAAAGGAGGAATGCCTCAAAATTATGTCATAAAATCATTTCTAACTGTTAACTCCCTATCCCGGAGAATTATCAATTAAATGTAAGAATAAATGAAAGACATATAAAGACATGTACAATCTCAAAAAAAGTTATCTTTTATGCATCCTTTCTCTGGAGCCTACCGTAAAAGTTGTTCCTTCAAAGCAGGCAGAGAAACCATGAGGTACACAAAAGAAAAAAGCACAGGGATTCCAGAAGATCACGAAGGAAGGGAGAGGTCAGGCTGAGGTCAGGCTGAGAGCTGTGAGCCAGGCTTACAGTGATTGGTCCATATCAGAGACAGCCAGAAGCCTCCAAGAAAACACCTCCAAAGACGAGAAGTTGGTCACTACTTAAAATGACCATATTGTGCTGAGAGTTACACAATAGAAGAGAGTTTGGAAATGAAATAAAGAGAAGCACAGGTAAAACGAAGAAGAAAATTTTAATGGCAATGATTATCCTAGAGAAAACCAAATGTTACTCAGAAAAATAATGATAGTAAATACATAAGGCAGGTATAAATAGTGTCTGCATAGTCATAATAATGAAAACAGAGAACTGAGTCAATCAAGATTATGAGCTAAATATACCGAGATAATAGAAAATTGGAAAATACACACATGTGCACATAGTGGTAGTTAAGGGACAGGGGGCAGGGAAGAGAACTATATTTTCATCATACAAAGAAGGAAGACAATAGTTAATAACAAAAAATGAAAAATCCCTTTCAATAATCACGTTATGTAGAGAAAAGAAAGATAAATGTCACCAAGAAAGAAAATATTTTGAAGTAGTTTCTGAGAAATGAAAAAAATACATGAAAAACTGTGAGCCGTTTTCTAAAAAATAAACTTTTTAGCACAACTGCTCTTTATGTGTATGTATTACTTTGATCTAAAAATCAAATTTAAAAAAAAAAAAACAGGCATATAATCTGAATTACCACACAGACTAATGTAGAAGAAACAAACCAAAAATTCAAAAAATATTTGGGATTTCCTTCCCTTCCTCTGTGGACCTTGGGTCTCTTCCTGTTTATCTCAGCTGTCTTCTCTGGTGTTGTCATATTAACCAAATCCCATTACAATCCCCTATTTTTCTCTGGAAATTTCTCTCTAAAGACTAAGTTAGTAATTTAAGTCACATAGCTACAGGAAGGCTCTTACAAACATCAGAAGCCACTGAAATTTGCCTTTGAGTAAATGGACATGGTTGTTTCAAGCTACGTATTTCTCTAAAATACACTTACATGATTTTGTTTTTTTGGCAGATAACAACAAAAAGATATTTCTATTTCTGATCTAAACTGAAACAGTCTTACCCTTGTGTTGCCTCTATAGAATAGAATATCCAAACTTTCCTCATCAAATTCTGTCTATGGTACAGACACTTATTTCCAGTGTTTTGAAATCATTTCATTTCCCTTCTATAGCCAATGAACAAAAAGAAACTGGGAGTTTGGCAGATTCCATTCATTTATGGCAGCACGCACTCATGATTGAGGATGGGGAAAACATAAGCGCAGGCACAAGCACGATTATTTCAGTCCCTATAACTCCTAATTCTAATGGCCCCTCTGCTGTCCTCCCACTGAAACAGCAGTCACGTTATAAGGGGAGTGTCAATACAGCTGAGAACAAATCAAGCGGCACAGCTTTGAGTTTCAAATTACCTTTTTTAAGCCCATAGCCAAAACAATAATCTAAAAAGTAGAGATTTCTTTTGCAAGTGCCAGGCCCTTGAGATAGCAAATCACTTTCTTAGTTGTTGCTGTATTTAGATTGTGTTTTGTTTTTACAGTTAAAGTCTTAGCTCCTTTCCCAGAAAATATGGGGGCGGGAGGAGCAGTGAAACAAAAGTGGGTGGAATTGAAGGAAATCTAGATGAAAAAAAGACACCTGAAACAGGTTGACAGGAAACCCGAAAGCCACAGAGAATGTATCCTGCTTCCTGGCCACGACTCTGGGACGTGACAGACACAGGGACCAAAGCAACCGTAAGACAGATACAGCGTCACAGGACACGCTGAAAGTTGGAAAAGAGTAAAGGGGGAAGTCACAAAGTGAGCTCTGTTAGAGAAAAATGAAGCCAGCCATGTATTTATATATGTAAGTTTCATTGTATATCTATTTGAAAACCTACCACTAAAATACTTAGGTCTGGAAAACTAGTGTGATTTTGCTTTACTCTGAATTTACAAATTATCAAATATGGAGTATCAAAATCCATTCATTTGCTCAAAAAGCATTTATGAAGCATCTATTAGGTTCTTGTTGCACCAGGGATACAGAGCTGAACCAGACAGACAGGTTCCCTGCCTTCCTGGCTCCCATTTTAGTCGAAGAGACAAACAGTCAATACATTTAAAAAATTAAAGAATATAATACAGACCATAATAGACCATAATAAAGGGATAATGAGAGACAAAGGACAGGGATACTTCAGGCTGACTGGGGAGGAAAGTTCTCACGGCAGAAAACCAGAGAAAAGGGGCATGAATTATCAACCCTTGATTATTTTTCCCACCACAGAGCTAAGAAGAAAAAAAAAAAGCCCTTTCCTCTGGCAGCAGCAGCGTAGCTCCTTCCCGCCCCTGCCTGCCAGCAAGCACCCCGTGCTCTGGACATTTTCTCCACCCTCCTCTGAAATCTCAGCATCCCTTTTCTCTTCATCGTGACACTGAGCTAGTTTGAAACTCAGTCCCTGCTGCTATGCTGACAGGGGCTACAGACTTACACATTCAGAGACTAAAATGGCAGTTTCACAGGGGCCTTTGGGAGGGAAGAATTCACAAAGCAGGGATCACTAGGCAAAGTGATCTGGAAGTTGGCTGGCTCCACTTAAATTACTCCTTGTAGAGAGACGCTGCTCAGCCTCTCAACAGAGCTGATTTTTCAATAATTTGTTCCCAATATTACAGTTTTTTGTACTCGAGACAGAGTATAATGATCCTGCAACGCAAACAGAGAAGAAATAGCCAGAGCACTAGAGATAAACATCAAAGTCTTGTTGGTGGATATCGTGCCTTTTCACAGAATTGCAAGGAAAGCATTCTGAGACCCACACGTGGGAGGCTGTAGCCTAATAAAATTTATTTGAGTGGAAATAGAAGGCTGTCCCAAGGTTTGCAATGTCTCATCTTAGGACATCCTGCTGTGGAAAAAGCTCAGCCTTGTCTTTATCAGGCCAGAAATAGGGCCCGGGCCCAGTGATTCTGTGCCATGCCCAAGTCTTAGTCCATGTCAAAGCTTAGTCCAGGTCCTGGCTAGGCTCTGGTCAGCTGGTACGGCTGTATCCAGTCTCCAGGCTCAGCTTGGAGGCTGCTTGAAGTCAGTGTGGTTGTAAGCCCACATGGCTGCTACAGAGACAATGCATGAGCAAACAGGGTGACCCTGTATTACAGAGAGAGAGGCTTTTGTCTTTGTTAGGCTCGGGTTATCTCAGGCTTGGGAAGGACCAGGGGCTTCTTTAAACTAACCAATCAACTTGCCGAGCTTTCCCAGGCTTCTGTTGGATCCTCCTCCTAACCAATCCATTTCCTGGATCTTCCAGTGTTCTTTGTCCCTTATCTAACCCAATCATTTTCCCAGGCTAGACTGACAGGCCTCTAGACAGCCATCTTTGGTTTTACTGTGCATGCACCCAGCAGAGGAAATTTTCCTGCTGTTTTTATCCCCGCCCCCACCCCCGCTATGTCCACTGTAAGGCATTATATCCCGAGTGTGGAGGATGCCCTGAGGGCAGAGGGACGGGGGGGGCGGTGAGAAGCTGTAATTTTGGATTCAACTTCCCAGCCCATTAGGCTCAACAATGTCTGTTTGCTTTCTTCCTTTATTAATGTCTAGCTACCTATGCTAACAAAAGAAGCCAAAGGAGATGTTTCTATGTGGATGAAAACATGTCTGTAAAATTTAGCAAATGTACTTTGAGAGGTGGTATAGGGGAAGAAGTTTACTTTCAATAGCTGAGAAAGTAAAGATACATGTTTTAGGAAGCATGCTTAAAAAGGGAAGAATTAGTAGACAGATAATAGGTAAAGAAAGTGCAGAGTTGAGTGTTTTATTTATATACATATATTTTTTTTTAAAATTGAAGAGACACGAGCATGTTTATGGGCTGACATGAAAGAGCCAGTAGAGAGAGAATGGACAGCACAGAAGAGAGAAGGGCAAACATCAAGTAGCACAGCAAATCTGTCCTCACCCTCGACAACACCATAACTCTAGACTCAGATATGCTAACTGCCCCCTCAATGTGACAAATGACCATCCTCAACTTACTATGCCAGGGGATTGCACCAAAAGCCTTAATGTAAATCCTGATCCTCATTTTCTCACACACTCTCATATTTTGTTGGTTCCAACCATTTTTCCAGCATCTAAACAATTCTAACTGCCACTGCCATTGACTCTCACCTTGACTATTAACCTGTCTGACTTCTTCCATCCTTGACCAGTTACAGTCTAAATTCCATAGAGCAGCCACATTGATCTTTATAAAACAAAGGGCAAATCATGCCACTCTTAGATCCAAAACCTTTAAAAGTCTTCCCACCTGACTTAAAAGAAAAGTCACTCCTTCGGCCTAGGATGTTTTGCGTGGTATGGCTGTCCCCTCACCCCCACCCCTACTCCCTCCTCTGACCTCCCTTTGTCAAAGGAGGGCAAAGAATGAAAAGAATGCAAATATGCTACAGATACCCTTTCTTTTTAAGAGAAATAAAAGGGAGGTCATCAGCTGAGATGAAGAAGGGTGGTCATAAGCTTAGGAGAAGTGGGAAGGAAACATGTAAGAGTTGCACTGAGAATAGCTGCTCAAGAGATGTGAGAGGGAGATGACATAAAATAAGTAAAGAGTGATGAGACTGTGGATGATGCATTTCAGTGGCACCTGTCCCCACTGCCGTGTGGTTTACTCCAGGTAGTGCTCTGTGCAAAAGAGGCAGGTATAACCAGATCCAGGACTTTTTAGGGTATGGTAGCAAAAGGACAAGGGATGGTGCGATCTAGAGTGTTGGAGTGTGTGTGGGGGCCAAGAAAATGATGTTATTCTCTAGGTAAGCCTTCCTAAGGGCAAGGAGTTGGGGAACCACACCTACTTATGGCAGTTTTTTGAGGCCTTTTCTAAAGGAATTGACAGGCTAACACATAGGCACTAAGAAAGTTCCTGAAGTCCATGGCTCCCACCCCAAAGTCTCATTAAAAGAGTCAACCTGTCTCCTTTGTCAAAGCCTAATGAGAGGTATGAGTGTAAGTGTTTTCTCTTACATTCATTTTGTATCAGTAAGACTCCCAATTAGACTTTCATAGATGAAGGCTTTTAGGAGTTGTTAAACATAAATTCAATTTTAAAGAAGATAGGATCTAAAAGGTAGTTCCTGAGCCAGCTTCAGGGAGAATTGTTTTAAAGCCTCCAGTATTTCCAGAGTCAACTTGGATATAGTTCCATCCTGTAGAAGTATTCTTACCTACACCCACAGCCCAAAGCCAGGACCATGTGCCCAGCACCTGAACTCCCAAGGAGACCTAACTCAGTCTTCACAATTTATGTAAATATTAAATAAGTAGGAAAGAAGCAGTCACTTGGGAACTGGCTTAGAAATTGCTCCAAAAATTTCCTCCCTTTGAGCACAACTAAAGCAATTTTTAAACCCATGCATAAAGGTCTTTGGGTATAATATATATTTTAACATGTTCTAAATATATTCATCTATGGATTTTTCAGACTTTCAACCTATAAAAATTTTTGCTAAGTATTTTATTTCATTTTGATCAAAATTAAAATCACATCAATTGATCCTCGATACCACATATGTAAAGATTACGTAGGCCCCCACTGTTTTACTTTAGCACAGTACTGCTTCACCTACCAGGTAACAACATGTCCCAGGCAATACATGCATTCATAGGAATCAATACTAAATTTTTTGGAAGATCACCAAATAATCCTGTAGTGACCGGTAAATAACATTCTCTTGAGTAAAAAACCTTCTCTTAGAAAGTGAGATTTCATAAAAAACTTCTCTCCAGGTTAATTTTGTTTGCTATTTTCTAACATTAAAAAAAACTCCATGTACATGTAATACAGCTAATAATCTAATTTAAACATATTTGAATTTGAAAGTTGACTCAGAAAAAAGCAAATTGGAGGTAAAAATTCTGTATAAGCATAATCTACCAACCTAGGTTAATGGCTCCTGATAAAATTGTTTTCCTTCACATAGACAAGAAGTTTTAGATTCCATAAAGACAAACGCCCCTCAACTATCCAATGAAACTATTCATTGAAGGTCATCAATGACCGCCTAATGCCAGTTAAATTTCTCCTGACTCACCCTCCCTTTGGCTTGCTATTCCTTCTTCCTTCTTAAAGTTCTTCCATGCTTTGTCAGCAATAAACTCTTCCTGGAGAGCCATGCTTCCTTTTTATGGGTTCTCCTCTTTTTTTTTTTTTAATTTTGGTTTTTGGATAATAACCATACTAATGAGTACAGTGGTATCTTGTAATTTTGATTTGCATTTTTTCTAATGAGAAGTGATGTTAATCACCTTTTCATGTGCCTATTGATCATCTGTATATTTCCCTTGGAAAAAAATCTGTTTAAGTCCTTTGCCCATTTTTTAATTGCATTGTTTGTTTTTGGTTGTTGAATTTTAGGATTTTATTATAAATTCTGGATATTAACCCCTTATTTTAAATATGATTTCAAATATTTTCTTTCCTTTAGTATGTTGTCTTTTCACCCTGTTAAAATGGCCCTTTGATGTACAAAAGAATTTAATATTGATGAAATCCAATTTTTTTTATTCTTCAAATACATTTGTCTCCATTTTCCCACCACCACTTTCCCTTCACCCACCCACCTCCACCTCGCACCCTCAGTCCTTCCCCACTTTAGTTTTGTCCACGGGTCCTCCATACATGTTCCTTGACTTGACCCTTTCTCTTTTTTTCCCCGTAACTCCCCACCCTCCTCCCCTTCGGTTACTGTCAGTTTGTTTTTTCTTTCAATGTTGCTGTTTATATTTTTCTTACTTGTTTGTTTTGTTGATTCGGTTCCACTTATAAGTAAGATCACATGGTATTTGTCTTTCACCCCCTGGGTTATTTCACTTAGCATAATGCTCTCCAGTTCCATCTATGCTGTTGTGAAGGGTAGGAGTTCCTTCTTTCTTTCTGCTGCATAGTGGGTTTTCTTCTTAACCTCTCTGTGTCTTTCCTACTTCAAGAGTCCACCCTTGGCCAACTTCATTCTGACTCTATCTTGCACTCTTTTGACATGAAGTTTACTTTCTCTAGACTGTGACTCTCAAAGAGATCGCTCCACGCCTTACATCTCTGGAACCCCAAACCACCCTTGTAATTGCCAAACCTATGGAGCTCTACAACCAAATGACCTACATGCCCCTCACACTCAAAAGGTCCAAAAAAGAACTGCTCTCTTCCCCCAGTAATATCTGCTCCTTCCTTTCTATCTCAAAAAAGAACTTTGCCATTCACTCAGCTGAATTAGTCAGAAATCTACAAGTCCTTTGAACTCTTCCTTCTACCACGTCCAGCACCTTCGTCCATTCACCAATAACAACCTTAAAAGAAATGTTTCAGGAACTTGACATACAATCTCTTTTTGAATGTTCTAAATACTTCCACAATGTAGGGATTACCATCTTCATTTTATAGATGATGGTTTAGATAATGTATGTAAATTCTTTATAAATAATGAAAAAATAGAACTTAAGTATGTCTGACTCTAAAATCCATGGCCTTGTCACAAACCGTGTTGTCTGTGCTGGACTGTGGGAAACTATCTCCAGTGTGCCAGAAGTGGCCAGCCACCTGTTTCACGTATGCTTATTCATGTATGTCTACAGCTGCTTTAGCACTACCACAGCAGCGGTAGGTAGTTGTAATGGAGACCTTAGGACCCACAAAGCCTAAGAGAGTTAACATCTGGCCTTTAACAGAAAAAAAAGATATTGCCAGTTCTAAAATTATACCATTTTCCATATTCCGACCACCTTAGTTAATATCTTCCTATATTCCTATAATATCTCTGCCCGCGGCCTTTACCTCCTGTAATCCATCTTTCACACTGTAGAATGAAATTCTTATTTATCCCACAATCTTTAAGATAAAAGGCAAACTCCTTCTCCAGCTATGCAGGCCTTTGACATCCCGCTTCCATCCTTCCTCTCCCTCCACATCTGCATGCCCTCAGCCAAAGTGAAATACGTGGAGTCCCACAAAAAAGGCCAAGCCGTTTCATTCTTGTTTTCTTTTCACATGTTCTCTTTGCCTGGAAAAGTACCTAAATTCTACACCATTTACCTTCTTTTTTGTAGTCTGAACTCGAGTTACTTTCTCCTACAAATATTCCTGTATTTCCCAGGCAGAGATAGGTGAACTTTCATTCATTCATTCTACATATGTTTAATGAGCATAAGTTATTGACTAGGCACAATGCATTGTGTTAAATATACAAGGATGAACGGGACAAATACAGACCCTGCACTTACCAGCCTTATAGTTCAGCCCTGCTTCTCTATTCACCTGTTCATCATCTTAGCTCTTATTTTACAAGAGAGATGAGATGGGATTGGGAATGGGGATAGAGAGAAAGAGAGAAAAAGCAAGAGATGATTCTATGATTTTCTTGTCTGATACTCAACATACCACTAACTCACTGGGGACCAGGAACTATCTAGTTTGTCTCCCTAATACAAATACCTACCAGAACACCTGGGACAATGCTGAATGAATTAAATAATTTTGAATGATGGAGGGCATGGTTAGTTCCAGAAACCAGGCAAAGAGGCCAGGCTGGTGAATAGGCCACTGAGAAAATTTCTTGGTGTTTTCTGGGAAAACATAACCTCAACAGAATCTGAGAGGCATTATGAAAATGTTACTAAGAATAAAAAGAAACAAGTATAAAAGAAAAATCCTGAAAAAGATACAAGTTCTACTTTGAATAAGAAATAGGAACTAAGATACATATCACACAGTCTTTTCTTAACTATTGGACTATATATCTGAAACTACTAAACCATGAAAAAAGTTACCTATAACCCTGAACTTTGGACTCCACAAAATGTTTTTCCTCACAAGACATTTACTTAGCTCATTAGAAAGAAAAAAAAAGAGGAAAAACAATTTTTTACAACACGGGTAAAGCTAACACAAAGAACTGACCCAGTTTCCCAAATAAACATTAAGCTTAAAGCTCTCTCCATCTGGCTAAAACTGAAACCAGAAATGAAAATCAGTAAGTTCACACTCCATTTCCTACCCACACCACAACAGCAAGGGCAAGGGAAAAATTTAACATACAACTTACTATTATATCTGAGTCACCTGAAGTCTCATATTAAGATTTATAGAGGATTTTTTGTGTGTGTTGGAAAGGGGTAACAACTCACTTTTAAATCTGCCTGGATATCCATCTGGGCCAAACATCTTTCACGCTCCCCCATGGCAAGGGGGGTAGACTCATCCCTGGCCCCATTTCTCTGCCCTTGAGGCAAAAGTCTTTCAGTGTCCCTAACTGCTAATTTCTATATGGAAAAACACTTTTTCCCCCCAAACCATATTTTTTCTCTATAATATCCCAACAGTCTCCCCTCTTAACTCTTTACTGAACATATTCCATATAAGACACACCTCACTCGCCATAAAACAAGGTATGCAATGCATATGAAAAGCTCTAGAATGTTTAAGTGACGGCTCTCTCTTTTCCTTATCATCTTCAATACCACCAGCCCAATTTTATAGACAGTGGCATAAGTTCATTAACAGAACCTTAGATGTATAGAATGTTAGCACTGAAAGGGGCTGTAAAAATCATTCATTTCACCCTAACCAGTTGCTTGGACATTGTCCTACAAAGCAGAAGGCCGCTGGTCCCGCCCCTGGTCAGGGTGCGTGCAGGAGGACATCAAGATTTCTCCCCCTCCCTTCCCCTCTCTCTAAAAATAAATTAATAAAACCTTTAAGTCATTTATTTCAACTCCTACATTTTACAACTGAAAACAATAAAACCTAGAGAGATTCAAAGAAAAAGTTGCACAGGCCTTTGTCCTCGACTTACTTTGTACTCCCCCACTCTCTGGGTCTCACCATCTTTTATTTCCTTTTCCTATGAAAAGGAATAAGGGAAATGCCCATAATCTCAGCCTGGGTCTCTTCTGAACTTCACAGAGGATGCTAAATGAGCTCTTCAACTGGAGACCATGAGGCATGGCAGCCTCCTCGGCGTGATGCCCTGGTGGAACACAACCACCCACATGGAGATCCAAATTTCCCTTGATACACATCTTACTGGCAGATGGTCCTGCTATACTTCTAATGGTACTAAATCCAATTAATCCTTGGCAGTTTTTGTATTTACAGTTTTTAGTTTTGCTTTGTTTTACTTTTTCATGGCATCCCAGCAGGACAGGTTGGAATGATCAAATATCACGTCAGGCTGCCTGAATTTAACAACAAAGCAGGCAACAATGGAATGAGTAAAAAAGCTTGTAAATAAAATACAGCCTGCAGCAAAAGTAGGTTATAGTTGTGAGTACATAAAACGGAGAGTTTATCTTGGTATTATTATTTAGTAATTATTGTATTATTTACCATACAAAAATCTGTAAACCTGTTTTAGCCCAACCCTGTAATGCAAAGTCTGACCTTAAAGTCCTTTGAAATATTCTGTCTACATGTTTACTAAATTATTTAATAGTGCATTAAGATAAAACAAAGCAAATAAACTATAGAGAGAGAAATTAATATATATACACAGTAAAATTTTTATATATATGGAGAGAGAGGAATTTATGGTTAAACACAAATTATTATAGCCAAAGGTTATTCATAACTTATGTTTTTGTTTCTTTTTTATAAAATTGCATTGATACAAAAATATAGTTTTCTGTAATGTTGGATTAAACTAAAATACAATTTATGTAATTACTTAGTAATGAAGAAGGAACGAAGTGAGCATTAGTTTCTTGATAAATCTTTAGAAGAGGATTCATAAGCTACATTAAAAGGATAACCATATCAAAAAAAATTCCATATTCATATTCCTTTCTTTTATAGCCACCAAAACAAACCAGCCGTGCAAAAGGTGTTTTCTGAATAGAAGCAAAATTAGTCAGCCTGCTAATCTTTAGAAAAAAGAAAATTATTAGGGGTTCAATAATAAGATTATATAAATGAAATGGATTAAAAAACATTTCAGAAAGACATCATTAAGTATTTACTGAACAAATGAGCAAAGAGATTACCCACATCTTGATCTTAAAAAAAAGAATGCTATTTTCCACAACTGCTACAGAACTAAACTGCAAAAATATCCTCTTTCACAAAAGCCCTTTGGTAGTGAATTTCGTGAGCGTCAGCACAGCGGTCAGGTTCGTGCGCGAACGGTGAACGGACGATGCAGAGAAACGGGGCAGGGAGCGGACTGCCCTGCGCCAGCAATGGCTGCTGCGGGAGCTGAGCCGGTCACCCGAGGCACAGGACACGCTAGAGGTGGAAACAAGAGAAGATAAACTGGGAGACGGGGGCGGGTGGGGCAGGAGAAGTGGCGGCAGGAAAATGGAGACAACTGTACTTGAACAGCAAGTTTTAAAAAAGAAACTTCCAACAATGAAAAAGAGAAAAGAGAAATAAATTATGGTGGCAGGCACATATTGAGAAGATCCAAACAGCTTTTCAGTTCTAGAATCTGAGCAGGAGAATTCTCTCCACCCGGGGCAAATGTGAGCATGAAAGATTTGGTCTAAGACATTTCCAGGTAACAGGTAAGGGGAACATCCTGGGATCTTGCTGACATAGAAGGGATCCAAAGGAAACACAAGGTGACCAGAATTCCAGGGAGGTCACAGTCATAAATTCTACTTGAAGATTTGTCAGAAAGGACCTAAGAACTGAAAGCGCTGCCACTGAAATGTCTTTCTTGCTGGAAGGCATGAAAACTTTTTCTTCAGAAAAAGAAGCTATCATTTATAAGTAGTGATTATTTTTCTCAACAGAATATTGTATTTCCAACAACCTTTTGATAAAACATTTCTCTCAGTCACTACATTATAAGGTTACAAGGGGTGCTTCTCAAACAGCCAGGGTGGACTGACTAGAATCTTAGCACAACTGAAAACATCAATCTTCCTGTTTTCTGTCTCCTTCTTCACTTTCTCTCCTTCCCCATCTCTCTCTTTCTCTCTCCCTCTCTCTCTCTCTCACACACACACACACCCTACTACCACTAAACCCTGGCTATGTCTATGATTGCTGACATATACTAGTTATGGAAACATTGGTGGTTTGTTTGTTTTCCTTGGTGTTACTATAGGGAAAAAAATTATATTAAGATTGCAAACATCTGCAACAGCCATATTTGTTTGACATTTTGTGCATGTATATCAAATAAATTTTGGAGTTGTGGGAGGTTACTGTAACACCTCATGGGTCTGGACAGTTTTCTATTATCTCCTTAGGTTGTTGAGAAGAAAAACATGCTATGAAATTACTATGACCCAGATCTAAGAAGGAAATTTTAAAGGGTCTCCTAAGAACACTCTGGCTATGGATACTAAAGTTTATTCAGAGACATAAAAAGTAAACCTAAATCAACAGGCAAAAGATGTCAAAAATTTGTTTATAAACCAAAAAAAACTGCTCAGATGTTGAAAGAAAATAGCAAAACCTCAGAAAAGGAAAAGGACCAACTGTAATACCAACTTTTCATCATGAAATCAAGACAGGAACAGAAGGAAAGGAAAAGAAAAGAGAAGAAAGAAACGTTTATACACAATATAATTGGCCATGCATGAAGTTGAAAGGGAATAAAATCAGCTCTGAAGCAAATGAAATTTTGAAAACTCAACGGAATCTGTGTGAGTTTCCAATGTAGGCAGATTCAGGAGGTAAGTGGTAAAGAGTGATGAAAGAGTTGTTGATGCTTCTGCTGACTAGCCTCTTAAAACTTATCATCAGGCCTGTGAGAAACTTAGGGTTGGTGCAATTCGCTAAAGGGGCCACTACACTCCCAAAGGCAAACAATACAGATGAGCTCATCAGGGCTTTAACAAAGGAATCGGGGCCAAAATGCCAAGACTGCATCTTCCTGGCATGTATCCTCATCCGAGACTTAACTGGGGTGGATTCAAGAAAAGGAGAACTTCACTATGACCTCCAGAGACATCTTCAACTTCATTCATTCATAGAACAAATTTAGAATGAGCATGGTATTAAAAATGGTTGACAAGTTGGGTGTACAAAAGCAAAATAGAGGCAGAGTAAGGCCCCACTCTTGTGGAGCTTACGTACTGATGAAAAAAATAAAGAAGAGGCAACACAGTTTCAGGTCTTGGTCGGTACAAGGAAGAAAAAAAGGTTAAAGAGCAGAAAACAAAGGTGGCTGGCATTGGAGTGGTCTTTTTAACAGTAGGGTAGCATTGAGAAGAGACTCTGAAGAGGAAATCTGAGTGTGTGCCCTCATGAATTCAGGACGTAATACAGGGGAGGGGTGTTGTAAGGGGTAAACAAAAACAAAAACCCCGAGACAGGATTCAGCTTGATGTGGACCTAGACAGCAAGATGGCTCACATGGATGGAATAAAATAAGCAAGGGTGGGAATGGTAGAAAGTGAAGTGGGTGAGGCAGGCAAGCGTCAGACCATTAAGACTTTAATAAAAGGGATAGGGAATCTGGGTGTTATTTTCTGTGCATTGGAAATCATGGGAGGGCTTTGAGCAAAGGGATGATGTGGTCTAACTTACTTTGAAAGGGCCACTTAGGGTAGAGATTGTAGGGCAAGAGTCAAAACAGAACATATAGGAGATTATGGCAAACATCTAGGCCATTGATGGCGGTGACTTGGTCTTGGGTGTTAAATTATGGACGTGGAGAGAAATAATCAAATATATTCTGCAAGTAAAGCCAACAGAGCTTGTTATGAACACCTAAAATATACAAGAAAGACATATCTAGGATGATTTCCATGTTTGGGGCCTAAGAAACAAAATGAATAATGGTGCTCTTCAACTCTCCATATAATAGATTTTATTTTCCTATTACTCTCTTGTGAAAAATGTAGCTGTGCTAATATATCCATTCTGCAAAATAGTTGGCCAATTTATTAAAAGAAATACTCAATATACACTTACTTACCATATATTCCAGCAATCACATTCTTAGGTACCTATCCCAGAGAACTGAGAACTTATGTCCAAACAGAAAACTATACATGAATGTTCATAGCAGCTTTATTTGTAATACCTCAAAACTAGAAACAACCAAAATGCTGTCAATAGATGAATGGTTCAACAGTGGTAAACAGATCTAAACTATGAAATACTCCTCAGAAATAAAAAGGAACAAATTATTGATGTACTCAACAACTTAAAGGATCTCAAGGGGATTATGCTGAGTGGAAAAAGCCAATTTCAAAAGGTCACATTTTGTATGATTCCACTTATATAACATTCCCACAGTCAAAAAAATTGTAGAGATGAAGAACAGGTCGATAGTTGCCAGAGGTTAGGGGTTTAGGGATGCTTGGGCGAACGATTAGGTATGACTATAGATCAGCAACATGAGGGATCCCTACGATCTTATTTTACAACAACATCTTTGTGGGAATGGGGCTATTCTGTATCTTGACTCCAGTGGTAGTTGGAGGAATCTACCTACATGACAGAACACCAGAGTGTCCTCCTGAGTGACACACATGATGTGTCAGTGTCGGCGCTGGTCTTTACTGTAGTTTCATAAGATGTAACTTAGGAGATAACAAGGTGAAGAACACACAAGTCCTCTCTAGACTATCTTTGCAAGTTCCAGTGAGTATATAGTTAACTTGAGATACATTTTTAAAAATCTAACTATGCCCTAAGGCAAAATGCGTTACATAAATATTAAAAGTAGTAAAAGCATAAATACTACATCGGAAAAAAACACTGTCTGCTGAATTTGTAAAGCACCTTTTTGTCAATACATCTTACCATTTTGGTTTGTAGGCAACAGTATCTCCTAATGTCAGATATTTTTTCTCCTAAAAGCCTCTGTAGCAAACAACACTTGGAATCCTCACTCTCCCTCTAACTGTTACATTTAACCAGCAAAGAGAACCTGTGAGTTCTTGTTTGTGTACCTGCACAAAGGAGGTAGAGGGACAGAAACTAAACAACTATTAACATAAGTGCTCCAATAGCTCTCAGACATTCTGAACCCTGAAAACTACTTTGCTTAAACCCAAGATATTGACCCCTCATTGGACAGCTGGCACTCTTGGGGTCTAACATCTTTCCCATCAGTGTCAAAATGTAAATCTCTGCAACGTGAAAACTTGAAAAGGATGGCTTACACCCAAACCAATGACCATGATCCAAAGGCTTAAAAGCATCTAATAACATATATATCAAAACTCCAATATAATGATATAAAGGTTACTTTAGGTATCAAAACTAGGTTTGGATAAATCATCTAAGTCAACTCAAAGGTATGAATAGTGGTGACTACTCCCTAAGATCTTTTTTTTTAGATTTTTATTTATTTATTTTTAGAGGTAGGAAGGAAGAGAGGAAGAGAGGGAGAGAAACATCAATGTGTGGTTGCCTCTCTTGTGCCCCCTAGTGGGGACCTGGCGCAAAACCCAGGCATGAGCCCTGACTGGGAATCAAACTAGTGACCCTTTGGTTTGCAGGCCAGTGCTAAATCCACTTATCCACATCAGCCATGGACCTAAGATCTTATTTTACAATTTCTTTGGTATGTATTTCCTTTGTGTTCTGGTCTTCTGACATCACCCAGTCTCTCTGAGTATAGAATATGTGGCCTTTGGCTCTTTTAGAGAGTGCTCCACTCCTAAGAACTCCCCCAAGACATTTTGTATCCAGGTACCATGCTAAACCCTAGATACTCTTGTCATTGCTGGATAGGTTTATATTTACTAATCCTTACATTATCTCAAACAGGCATATATCCAACCTAGAGTGTTTGTAATGGAAATTATAAACCTTTTTTACTAGTCTCGTTGTAAAACCTGCATAAAACTATATCTTGAAGTCAACTTTAATTCAGTTATTTGGTAAAATATTTTCTAAGCTATGTATCTCACAACAGATCCTGCCTGCTTTTCTGGAATTGAATTCATTGCCAACAAAACCTATGGAATGTGCCAGGTGCTGCCTGTCTAGATTCTGGTCTCCCTGGGAAAGAGCTCTGCCAGGTACAACATTGTGAACAGAATTGAATCACAGTTTCCATTTGGATTCTTGTCTCACTCTAGCCACACTATTTTAAATGTGTTAACATATTCTGAAAAGTAAAATATATTATTTTGCATTTTTCACTTTCTAAACTTGAATAAAAATCAAACCAATGAAAATGATATGGATTAAACACCTTTAGAAAACAAAGTAGTTTCCTTTTCATCCTGCCAGGGATTGGAGCATGGAAAAGTGCCAACAACAATCATTTGTAAAGTAAAAAAAAAAAAAAAATTTAAAGCAAGATACTTACAGCCAACCATCATCATGGCCACCGAAAACATCTTCTCCACATCTGTGGTAGGAGCTATGTTTCCAAATCCTATGGTTGTAAGGCTTGTCATGGTAAAGTAGAGAGAGGACACGTACAGTGAATCCTTGCTGGGTCCTCCTTCCCATATCCCTGTACTGGTATTGAATCGATACGGAGTCCCAATGCTCAAGGCCAGCTGGTATAGCCAGCTGTCTTTCTGGATGTTGTTCGTGACTTCATTGATGACCTCGTAGTCCCCAATGCTGTACCATATGCAGGCCAACCAGTGGGCAACCAGTCCAAACACACATACCAGGAGCACAAGGACCGCGGCTCCGTACTCTAAGTAATGGTCCAATTTCCTAGCAACACGGCCCAGTCGCAAGAGACGCACCACTTTTAAAGAACTGAAGAGACTGCTGATTCCCTGAATAAAAGAAAAGAAATGGCATAGGGTTTCAGAAAAGAAAACAGTACAATGGCTTACCTTCATGAACTTGATCATCACCCACTTATATACTAATAACATAATCATAATATAGCTCTGACTTTGTCAACAAAAAAGCTGAAATTATAACAAAACTTTTTTGGAATGCAGATTTCTTCCCACTCAAAAATAAGCTATTGGTGAATTCTTACACAAAATATTTCATTAGCTAAGAAAGACACAATTTATTTTCATAAGTGCAGTATAAATAGCACAGAGAAAAAACCAAAGGATAGAATTGCTCAAATGCAATATATAGTAGAAATAGGGTGATGAGTTCAGACCTTTTATTACTTCTCCTATAAGATTTTTTCTCTAAAATACTTATTTTTATTTCTTACTTTATAATAGCTCCAAACAGAAAAATGTCTGAAAAAGGAATCCAAATCTTACAGGCAAGCAAATAGAAAATATTTCTGTGCATATGGGGAGAATAGGCAAACACCATTGTTGGTTCCACTACCTCCGGTCACAGTCATGATAAGCACTAAATTTGAGAAAGTGAAGAGTAATCTCTAAATGGGTACATAACCTACCAAAGCCTATCATCTTCTAGAAATAGTCACAGAAAAGAATGTCCAAAGGGAACAGCAGCAGAACAAATCATATTTTGTTGAAAAGCTTAAAATTCCAAATACAGCATTATACAAATGGAAATATAGCACAGGCTTTCTTAAATCAACGAAGGTCCCATAGTTACTTTTTTGGAAGCACATAATAAGCCACCTGGGAAGACAGGATAACCGCATTCCTGATACAGGGAGGGAAGATACAGCAGTGAACCCGGAAGCTTCTAATCTGATCATCACCTCCAATCTCATGGAGTCCGTGATGTCCTTAGTACTAATTCTGTCTCCCAGAAGGGTTGCAAGAAATCTAACATAACTTACCCTGAGCTTAATTCTAACCAACAAGGGGGAACTGGTTAGGGTGGTGGAACAGAGGAGACATTAATAAGACTCTAAGTTATGGCATCATAAAGTTCTTGACAGTTAAGGTAGAAAGGTAAAAAAATGTATTTGGTTATATTATTTTCTATAAAACTGAAATATTTCTAAATAAAAGCTTGAAAGAGAGAGAAAAAAAAACCAAAAACAAAGAGAAGTAGAACCAGGAGACACTGTGGAAGTGAAAGAGTTGCAGAAGCATCCTGACAGTTTTTTGTTCCAACCTTGATGTCCTCAAGCCTGGCTCTGTTTCAATTCCCACTCTCAAATGTTGTGGCATAAATGAAGCCTTAAAATAAATTCTCATTTCACTTGAACACTTGGGGAGAAAAAAAGGCACTGAACTTTAGGTAGATCAAAAGAGTAGCATCAATAAAATTCAGAAGATGAGTTAGCACAATTCAATGACATGAGATGTTGAGACGTAAGAAGATTCAAAGGAACTTGGAAACCCTAAAAAATGGAACTATGTAACCATCCCACATATATGTGGAGTCTAATGAACAAAATACACCCATGAACAGGACAGAAACAAAGGAACAGATACATGGAACAGACTGACAGCTGTCAGAGGGGTGGGGGAGAATGGATGAAAGAAAGTGAAGGGGTCAGCCAAAGAACACACAGGCATAACAATAACGTGGTCATGGTCTGAGGGAAGGGGGTGGTGAGGACTGGGTGGAGCTGGGCAAAGGAGGGGTGGGGGATGAGGACACCTATAATAGTGTAAATGACAGAAGTAAAGTTTAAATTAATTGGACAAAACTAAGCATTTGTTGAGAACCTCTCCAAGCCAAGATCCGGAGTTGCGTCCTGGGGACTTTAAGGTAAATACGCCTTGCTTCTGCTCTGAAGAAACCCACAATCAAAGTGCATGAAAAACTCAGGGTTAAATTAAAGAATAAAAGTAGTGTTGCTGTAGATGTCATTCCTTGGTTAACAAAAATCTTTAAAGGAACTGTGGTACGTCTGTTTAACTCTGCAAAGAAAAGTCATTTCTACCTGAATTCTCATCTCTAAAAGAAAGAGAAGGGAAAACATAGGAGAGTCTTTATCCACTCAAACTAAAAAACAGTTCCAGTTCTGCACCAGAATGTAAAGACTGAGGACCTACTGGAACGTGGCCGCGGTGACAGGACATTCTCCTCATCTCTGATGCAGGCAGATTCCTCCAAAGCAAGGCAGTCCACCCTGAGGGGCACCTGCTCTGGGCTCCACTTCAGAGAAAAGCACATTTTCTATAGTCATGTCCAACACCACTCCAATATCACAAAATATTTTGTAAACTCTCTGACAGGGGCTCTATGCTACCACTTTCTCCTGGGTTTTAGCCAACTCCCCCACAGTCATTTCTTTCCAAATCATTTTCTAGGGCTGCCCTTCTCCATGCTACCATTATGTGTGAGGATTCTCTTCAGGATCATCCTCAGCCCTTTCCTGGTTGATTTAATGCATATCCATGTTTAGCTGACTTCTACAGATGGATGATTCCCAGGTTCACTTCTTAGCACAAAACTCTCCAATGTGTTCCTGAAACAGAAGCCAAATGTCTTCCATGCATTCCACTTCTATGTCCCGTGGGTGTTCAATGGTGGTAGGTCCCAAAGGGAACCCTTCTCTGCTCCTGAGTCAATCCTCCATCTCCCATTCTTGTGAACGACAGCAGTGCCTACCCAGTTCCTCGGACTTGGGGCTGAGCCTCAGCTCCTCCCTTCCCCACTGTATACACAGTTGCTGGTCATGTCCTGAGGATCTTACCATTCCAAGTGCCCAAGTACCCAATACATATCTACTTTTTAAATCTCTCAAAAAAGCCCCTTCTTCCCCATTTGCAAAGCCGTGCCTTAGTCGGGACTTCATGTTTTTTCTTCCTTGTAGGACAAGGTATAGCCTCTCCATTGGTCATCCTACCTCTAGTCTCACTCCCTTTAACTCGCAGATCACACTATACAGGCAACCAGCCTGTTGTTTTTTAAAATCACATCAGTCTAATTATGTCCTTCCTTAAACTAAAAGCGTTAATGCTACAGGGGTATTCACTGTCTACTCTCACACGGAAAGCCATTCAGGACCTGGTAGCTGCCTACCTAATCCGCATCTCTCCCACACCTGTTCCTCACGCTCTCAATGCTCAGCAACACGTAGTTCCTAAAGTGCCCATTCTGCCTCATGTGACATTACAAGCTGTTCCTTCTTCTGGAAGGGTTAGTCACTCCCACACTCTTGGTGGCTAAGGTTTTACGGTTTATGACGAACATTATCCCCTCCAAGTGTATTTCTCTGGCTTCTCCCACTCCCCCCACCATCTTCACTGCCTCACCCTCACCCTCTGTCTGACTCTGAGAGTCAGGTGTCCTTCCTTTGTGTTATCAGATATATTTGCACATCTCCATTATAACAGTTATCACAGTATCCCTTTATGACAAACCTCCCTGTTTGCGTGCACGACATCCCAGGAAACTCTAAACCACTTGAAGAATATATCCAGTGTCCATTACAAAGCTTGGCATACAGTAATATGTTAAGCCAACAATACATTTAGCAAATGAAGGGAAAAAAAATTGCAGCACAAGCAAATGTGGATGATATGAATTTGGGGGATTTTAGTTAGTAATAAACTCAACGTGATTTAACAGTAAAATATAGACAACAAAACAGTTAATGTAACTTTGAGTTACCTGAATAAAGGTACAGCAGCAAGTATGAAAGAGAAATTCTTTTAATTTCACTGCTGGCCAGACCACAGCCATAGGAGATGTGTAAAATATATTCAGAAGAGGACCGATTTTAAGAAAACTCAAAAATATATCCTATTAGGCAATGCATTAAAAAAATGGAAAAAAAGAAAACTGGAGTAGGATCACAGAAGGATGCAACAAAGATTTTAACAAGCCTGTACCATATACTTCCACATAGTAAACCAAGCAGAAAACAAGATTCTTCATTGTTACTTGGAAGTCAGACAAGATGATAACAATACTGAATAATTACTACATGCCAAGTACTGTTCCAAGAGCTTTATATGTATTTAAAATTTTAATTTTCAAAACAATTCTATGTGGCATTAAAACATAGCCCAGAAAGGAAATGTATTTAATGTGACTAAGTTTATGCAGCTAGTAAAAGGAGGAGGCGAGATTCAAATACAAGGCAGTCTGGCTTCGGACCCCTTGCTCCTCACCACTTCACTATCTGACCACACTCTGGAACTTGATATACCAAGAGCATAATGTAAAATTTAACTAAGCACATTAGTACCTGCTTCAACGTGGGCATTCTGTACATGGCTGAATAAAGGATATTAAATTCTAGCCACCCTCTTATCCCCACCTGGCACAATAGAGATCTGTGCAGGCCCTAGAACTCTATATAACCTGTAATTTCTAACATCAACAAACTCGGTTCATTCTCACAATAGCAGAATGTTTATCCCTAATGTTCATATGAGGAAACTAAGGCTCCGACAAGTCAAATAACTTGTCACACAACTAAGAAACAACAGAAGCATCACTCAGACCTAGTCTTCCAGATTCTTGGTGCATTTCCCATGACAACCAACTGCTATGCAGTCTTCCTGTCCTTACCCGCAATAATCACTATAATATTGATCTTCCTAAAAGATAACACACAGCATAAGCTCTAGGAGCTCATGATAGACATTGGTTTAAACAATATTTTCTACAGGCCTTCAAGGTCCTCTATCATATCTCTGACTACACTGCTGGGTCATTTCCCATTATGTCTTTGCATAGCAATAGTGCTCTGATCAAACCAAACTCCTTTTTGCTCCCAAATATAACTCCAAAGTTTCCTTTCGAATAGAAGTTCAAAAACTCCTATTCAAAATGAATAATACACAAATAAGCTAGCATTATTTGGAAAGTTTTTTTGTCATTACCTCATTCTTCATCATTTTGTATCAAAAAGAATTTAATGCATTCGTTATAATAAAAACTCCAAGTGAAATGACTTGGTTTTAAAATGTGATGAAATTCTTAAAACTTGAAATAACCCAAATAACCATCTTTAGTATAATGGATAAATAAATAATCACACATTCACTTAATGGAATACTACCCAAAAATAAACATGAACAGACTGGAACTATATGCAATAACGAGAATGAATCTAAAAAGCCTTATGTTGAGCAAAAAAGGCCAGACACTGAAGTATATTCTGTATCATTTCATTTATAAAAAGCTTAAAAACAGGTGGAACTCCCTTATGGAATTAGAAGTCAAGATAGTAGCTCTCTTTGTTGGGAGAGAGGTGGTAACTATGAAGGGAATGGAGGGGCTCTGGCAATATTTGGTTTCTTAATATGGCTGGTAATTACTAGGTGTATTCACTTACTGAAGATTCTTTGATCTCTACATTAAGATTGGTGTAATTTTCTCTAAGTATTCTATCTTTAAACATCAAAAATAATGTTATAGAAAACTCAATAGTTGCTGCTGTGTTGTTAACGTTTCACCACAACACATAACTCAGACTCATGATTTCTTTCACATCATAAGATTGGACGGGGGTGTTATATTCAATACTGTAAGTAAAATAAGAATTTTTTCTTATTTTATGACTCACCCTCATAACCTTTAGATCAGGTCACTAATTGTATCTAATTCCTTGCTGAAATTTTTTTTTAATCACCATTTATTCCCCCTCACCCTATTCCAGCTCCACCCATCCTCACCCACCCCGCAATCGCCATACTATTGTTCATGCCCTTGAGTTCTTTCTCTCTCTTCTTTTTTGCTCAACCCCTGCTCTGTATGAGCCTGTCTCTATTTTGCTTGTTAGTTCAGTTTGTTCTTCAGATTCCACATGGGAGAGAAATTATATGGTACTTGTCTTTCTTTGACTAGCTTATTTCACTTAGCATAATGTTCTCCAGGTCCATCCATGCTGTTGCAAAGGATAAATTTTTTCTTTTTCATGGCAGAGTAGTATTCCATCGTAGAAATGTACCATAGCTTTTTTATCCACTCATCTACTGATGGGCATTTTGATTTGTTGGGAATTTTTACTTCACCCATTGGTAATACTGGATACTTATAGGCCATTCTCAAAAATTCCCTGCTTCTATACTACCACCCTTGACAACAACTTCTTGGTTCTATGTTTTCCATCAGTTACATCTGCTCATTCATTTTCTGCTTCATTTCACTCCATACTTTCCAGTCTTCAGGGCCCACTTCTGCCTTCCAGTGGCTCTCTGCCTCTTTCCCCACCTCTGAGCTCTAAGCACACAAATCCCTGGGTTTCTCCTGGTGGAAGAGAATATCAAACACAACAAATGCATTACAGAACACGGAGGTTTAATGGAGAACTTTCAATCATCAGCTTTCCTCCTTTCTGGACAAATAGCATAACGAACAATAGCCAGAAGACATCTCTGCATTATTAATTTTTCAAGTCATTTTTCTGGATTCCCACATTAAAGAGATGCAAGATGCTATCAGCATAAAAATAATATCTCTCCATGATAAAGTCATTTAAAATACAAATCAGCCCTGGCTGGTGTGATTCAGTGGATTGAGCGCTGGCCTGTGAGCCAAAAGGTAACTGGTTTAATTCTTAGTCAGGGCACATGCCTGGGTTGCAGACCAAGGCCCCAGTTGGGGTTGTGCAAGAGGCAACCAATTGATGTTTCTCTCCCTCTCTTTCTCCCTCCCTTCCCCTCTCTCTAAAAGTAAATAACTAAAATCTTAAAAAAATAAAAATAAAAAATAATAAAATACAAATCAATTCTCTCATTTGATTATCACTAATGAACTCAGCTGATATTATTTCCTATCCTCTTTCCTTCTTGCTTTATAATCAGAAAAGGTATGATCAACAACCTTTCTTGTGCAAGGATACAGGACAATCAGGGGGGGGTGACAGTACAGGAAGACAGACCTGTAATAGCCAGGTGCATGGGTTTCACCTACATCTTGCATTCTCAGACACAGAATGTTGTAGTAGATTGGAAAAGAAAAAAACACCTGTAGTTATTTCCTTTCCTGTATCCACAACCCTTGGCAATGTGACTTTTCAACTCTTCTATCAAGAGATAAGGTATCTTTCCCCACCCTTGATTACAGGCTGGCCTTATGACTTGCTTTGGCCAAAAGGATGTGGTGTAAGTGATATTGAGCTAGATCTAAGCTTAAACCTCAAGAGGTGGAGAACATTCCCTTGTGGTCTTGGAATCCTGCCGGCTACCATGTGAAGAAGGCTTTTGGATAATGAGAGACCACATAATCCATTTGAGTCATCATAGACCAGTCAGCCACCAACCAATGCAGCAGCCTACCACAGATGCATGCAGAAACTTAGTTGAGATAAGCCAAACCTAGCCCAAGTTAGCAAAACCTACCCAGTTGATCCACAGACTCATGAATAAAAGAAATGATGGTTATTATTAACCACAAAGTTTTAAAATTGTTAGGCATGGGAAAATCTTAACTAATACAAATGTGGGGAAAGCACATTATGTGTTTATGTGCACAGAATTACATGCTTGGTGGGACATAAGATTCATGCCGGTGAATATTCCATGAGAACAGAAAATTCAAAGTTATTATTTCATATATCTCCTAAACATTTCTCAAGTCTAAACTCATGTAAAATCCTGCCATAATCCTAGGTAACTTCATTATCCATGTGGATGACCCTTTCAACAATCTGGCCTCACAGTTTCTTCACCAATTCAACTCCAACAATCTTTCCACTTCTCCTCAAACACCTACTTTGATGGTCATAATCTGAAATTTGTCATGTCCTAAGAACTTTTACCAGCTCTGAAGTCTTGAATTGAGTGGTCCTGATGTCTGAACATATCTCCTTCTCTGTTAAACTAAATAATCCAATTCCATTAACTGTAATAGTATTTCTACTTTATTGAAACTTCAGTCCGCTAGTAGATATACTTTTTCTCCCTCTACCAACCCTTTCGATTCTCCACTTTTCTCCTTTACATAGCCCTATAATTTCAACAATACTATACAACCTGAATTCTTTAGCATCTCTGTCTCTACATTATAGCCTCCATCAAAATCTGAATCCTGGCTCAACTATCAACCTGTGTTAATAACTGTTCAAGAAAGTAATAATTTTGAACATACAACAGGGCAGATTGGTTCCACTATAAATTCATTATCATCAGTCTCAAACATCTTTCAACTACCTAGCAATTTTACTGTTCTTACATATTCATCTACTTACTATATTTCACACTTTCCCTACTCTGCTCACAATTCCACCTACTCCCTCCCCCTTCAACTATATCCTCTCCATAGACCTTTAAATGTCTCACCCATTTTTTAAAAATTGCTATTCCCCATCTTTCTCTGATGTTCTATAATTCAGCTCTCCCCAGTCTCCCAGAAATCTAGCTTCTGGACCTCCCAGATCTGTATTCAAATGCATACTACAAAGAGGATGTTCCTATTGTTTGAATGCCCAGTGACAACAACTTTTACACTGTTATGGTTTCTAGGAAATCTGCATTACTTCTTTTCAAACAGAATGCTTTTCTTTAATGGACTCTGTCTTCCCTGCCTCACAGTTCTCTTTTTAAAAAAATCACACATCCAGTTCATGAGTTCCTAGTAAATCAAATTACCTTTGGAGAGCACAGCAACTGAGACAATCTTAAAAATGAAAAGTGTTATAAAGTCCTCCAAGTCATTCTGGACCTGCATTATGTTAAAGGATCAAACTGTGATTCTGAGACTTATACTCTCCTATTCCCCAGCCACCACTAGCTCACTTCTACATTTTTAAGTTCTAGTTTGTTTTATGTCATTGTACCTAAATTTCCTAAAACCTTGCCAACACTTCATTGCTTTAAGTCAGTAAATCACCAATATGCACTAAGAAAGGATTACCAAGGAGATGCACCATATTCTACACCATCACCAGGCTTAAAATCTGAAGAGGAGAGAAATGAAATAATAATATCCCCTCAAACAGGCAGAATTCTACAAGTGAAACTCATTCATGTCTCTTTTTCCCATTTATTCCTTATAAGTACCCTGTGATGTAAGTTAGGCATTCCTTCCTTTGCCAGAGTAACCATCCAAAGGATCACAACATATGTGTCCTTAGGGAAGGCCTAAGATCCAGATCACCCAACAACTGGTACTGTGCTTATGAACACAAAGCAACAAAAGAAAAATAATTTACATATGTTAATATGCAGGCATATGAAGATAAAATATGGTGATGATATGCATTAGAGTTGCTCAGGAATAATGTAGGAAGGTTTCCTGTAAGAAGTATGTTCCAGAAAGTTGGATATTATATAATAGATAATAGAGAGGCAATCTACAGAAACTAAACTGAAAAGAAGGCCAACAATGCATAAAATAGTGTTAGCAAAGAAACAAATAGACATGTAGATAGCTCTAAGTAAATACTAAAATTATATAAAGCAATAATATGATAATTAAAACAAAAAGATTCAAACAATGTAGAACCAAAATACAAGACAATAATTTGAAAGATGAGAAGGTGAACAGAGGTCCTTAAATTATTTAGAAGAAAAGATAATAATAAGTCAAATACTGATGCTAAAATGCTGATCTGCATGTTATGAGTAATCAGTTAGAAATATTTCCATACCAGTGGGGAGACCCAGGAGATTAAAGAAAACCTCAATCAATCCAAAATATAGCATATTATTGTCAATCTGTGCCATTATTTTGTCTTTTCTTTTTAAAAGCTCAATTTTTTTTCCATTATCAAGATATGATCTGGATGGATGGTTTGGAAAACATGCAGGAATTTTTTGTTTTAATTTTCTGTAATATTGATATCAATTTTTAAACTGTCTAGGACTCCATGTATTGTTTTACCTTCCTTTAAGATGCATTTTAGTGTTTTAGCCTTGGACTTTAAATTTTTTCCTCTTGGAGATTTAGGTTGGTCCTAAAATGCTGTCATACTCTTTCAGCTTTTACTTAATACTTTAGACAACAAATTAGATGATCTTATAATCATATTATTATCTAGCAATATGTTTTGTTTAATGTTGTATTTTAAGATGTTAGCTTACAAAAATGTTTATAACATACATGCATATTAAATAAAATTTTGAAAATATAAAAATATATAGCAGAAAATAAGAAAACTAAAGTCAGAGAGAAAAAGCAAAGAAAAAAACTTTAAATAGGAAAATAAAATGCTCTATAAGTAAATCAAAGTATAATTAATGTCAATAACTATACACAGATTAAACTTACCAGTTAAGAATGTTCAAAATATACAGGCTGTTTATAATAAATACAGCTACAATATAATAATCTAGAATAATAAACAGTTAAAGTATAGAAATATATACTTGCATACCAAACTGAATTTAGCTTTAGTAGTATCAAACCAATAGAACTAAGGGGAAAAAAGCATTATTACATACAAAAAAGTTAGAAAGTAATATTGAGGATACCTTGCATAAAGTATAGCAAAAAAAAATAATAATTTGAAAATAGGAAATTGGGAGAAATCCAAGGAAGTTAGAGGATTTTTCCAGTAAGTACAATATCCAAATAAAAGAACAGTAAGAGAGGAAAAAAAAACAGAGAAAGGCAGTGGGAGAGAGAAGGTGAAGAACATAGGGGGTAAAATCAATACATGCTCTTTACAGATTGAAAAGGCAACCCAGTCATTGCTCAGTAAAACTAATAAAAACAGACCCATACTAAGGTATATCATGAGTAAGTTTCAGAACTACAGGACAGAGAAGACACCCCAAACTTTCAGCAAGAGAAAACAGGTCACATGTTTCTCACAAATCACACAATGGCTTCAAGTTGCTTAACGGAATTATTAGACAGTAAACCAAAGTGGTATTATGACTTTCCAATTTTTTTTAACTTTATTTTTTAAGATTATTTATTTATTTCTTTTTAGACAGAGGGGAAGGGAGAGAGAAAGAGAGTGAGAGAAACATCAATGTGCGGTTGCCTCTCGCACACTCCCTACTAAGAACCTGGCCTGCAACGTAGGCAGGTGCCCTGACTGGGAATCAAACCAGCAATACTTTGGTTTGCAGGCCAGCACTCAATCCACTGAGCCATATCAGCCAGGGTCACTTTTAAATTTCTGAAGAGAAATTATCACTAGCCTGGAATACTACAACTAGCCAAACTGTCAATCAGGTGGGAGGATAGAAAGAAGACATACTTGTTTAAGAAAATGACATTGATAGAATATTGCTTTCATTAATGTAACAAGTAGAGATTTAGACAATTAATAGTCAGTGGTAAGTACATAAAACTAAGCAAATGACAAAACCAGACAGTTATCAACTCTCAGAAAAAAATGGAAAACACAGAAATGGAGAAGTAATAAACAGCATATTTGTAATCATTGTGATATAAACACTAGTATTTATTGAATCAAACAGATAAATATGTTGTGAGAATGGGGTGATGAAAATAGTGCATGCATATAGTGAGGACAGGCAAAAAAGGGGGGATTAAAACCTCAAATTCCATAGTGAGAAGTCAAAGACAAGGCCTAACATTGAGAAACCAAAAGGTAGATACATAATCTTATTGTTTGGTAACATGGAAGCAAATAATAAAAGAATTCTCCAAACAATTCTAAAGTGGCTGCTTTTAGCTTCTGATCTTTTATAAAACTAGATATTGCCATTATTTTTCTTCTTTTAAATTTTATTTCTTTATTGATTTAATCTTTATTGTATTTTTTTTCCATTACCATTTGGTCCCCTTAAATACCCCTCACCTCAGCAATCACCACACTGTTGTCCATGCCCATGAGTCCTTTTCCTTTTTCCTCTATCCCTCCACCCCCTTACCTCTCCCCCACCAGCTGCCATCCTCCTCTCCATCTATGAGGCTGTCCTCATGTTTCTTATTAGTTCACTTCGTTCATTTGATTCCACATATGAATGAAATCATATGGTATTTGTCTTTCTCTGACCGGCTTATTTCACTAAGCATAATATTCTCCAGGTCCATCCATACTGTTGCAAAGGGTAAGATTTTCTTCCTTTTAACAGCCAAGTAGTAGTCCATTGTTTGAATGTCCCATACTTGTTTTATCCACTCATCTACTGACGGACACAGGCTGTTTCCATATGTTGTCAATTGTAAATAACACTGCCATGAACATAGGGGTGCTTATGTTCTTTTGAATTAGTGTTTTGTGTTCTTTTGAATATATTCCCAGAAGTGGGATCACTGGGTCAAAAGGCAAATCTATTTTTAATTTTTTGATATCTCCATACTGCCTTCCACAGTGACTGCACCAATCTGCATTCATACCAGCAGTGCAAAAGGGCTGCCCTTTCTCCACATCTTCATCAGCACTTGTTGTTTGTTGATTTATTGATGATAGCCATATCAACAGGTTTGAGATGATACCTCATTGTGGTTTTACTTTGCATTTCTCTGATTATTAGTGACATTGAGCATTTTTTCATATGTCTATTGGCCATCTGCATGTCCTCTTTGGAGAAATGTCTATTCAGGTTCTTTGCATATTTTTTGAATTGGGGGGTCTTTATAAATTTTGGCTATTAACCCTTTATCAGATGTATCAGAAAATATGTTCCCCCACTCAGTGGACTGTCTTTTTATTTTGTTGATGGTTTCCTTTGCTGTGCAAAAACTTTTTAGGTAGATGTAGTCCCATTAGTTTATTTTTTTACTTGTTTCCCTTGCCTGGGGAGATATATCTGATAAAATATTGGGTACAAGCAATGTCTGAGATTGTGCTGCCTAATCAGATAAAGACACTACAAAGAAAGAAAATTATAGGTCAATGTCCCTGATGAACATAAACACTAAAATCTTCAATAAAATGTTAGCAAACTGAATACAGCAATGTATCAAAAATATCATACGCCATCATCAAGTGGGATTTATTCCAGAAATGCAAGTTTGGTACAACATTCACAAATCAATAAATAAGATTCACCACATAAACAAAATGAAGAATAAAAACCACATGATCATATCAATAGATGCAGAAAAGGCATTTGATAAAAATGCAACACAAAGTTATGATAAAAACTCTCAGCAAAATGGGATTAGAGGGAACATACCTAAACATAATAAAGGCCATATATGACCAACCCACTGCCAGCATCATACTCACTGAGCAGAAACTAAAAGTGGTCCCCTTCAGATTGGGAACAAGAGAGGGATGTCCACTTACACCTCTTTTATTCAACATAGTACTGGAAGTCCTAGCCATAGCAGTCAGACAAGAAGAATAAAAGGCATCCAAATTGGAAAGGGAGAACTAAAGCTGTCATTATTTGCAGATGACATGATACTGTACACAGAGAACCACAAAGATTCCACCAAGAAACTACTATAACTGATCAGCAAAGTAGCAGGATACAAAATTAATATTCAGAAACCAGTTGCATTTTTATATGCCAATAATGGACTAACAAAAAGGGAAATTAAGAAAACAAATCCATTCACAATTGCTTCAATTAGTATAAAATACCTAGGAATAAACCTAACCAAGGATGTAGAGGACCTGTACTTGAACAATTATTAGACACTGAAGAAAGAAAGAGAAGATACAAATAAGTGGAAGTACATACCATGTTCATGGGTAGGAAGAATTAACATCATTAAAATATCTATACTAGCCAAAGCAATCTACAGATTCAATGCAATTCCTACCAAGAATACAATGATGAATTTCACAGAACTAAAACAAGTATTTCAAAAATGTATATGGAACCACAAAAGGCCCCACATAGCAACAACGACCCTGAGAAAGAAGAACAAAGTTGGAGGGATCATGCTACCTACTATCAAACTATACTATAAGGTCATAGTAATCAAAACAGCATGGTACTGGCATAAAAACAGACACACATATCAATGGAATAGACTAGAGAGCCCAGAAATAAATCCACAACTTTATAGTCAATTAATGTTTGACAGATGGAGCAAGCACGTACAATGGGAGAAAGTTTCTTCAATAAATGGTGTTGGGAAAATTTTACAGATATGTGCAGTAAAATGAAACTAGACCACCTTCTTCCACCACACACAAGAATAAATTCAAAATACATTAAAGATTTAAATGTTTGACCCAAATCCCATTGTTTTTCATAGAGATGCTACCAGTTTATATTCCCTTGAGTCATATATGAGAGTACCCACACTATCATTTTATCAGTTCAGGTCCCCTAGGACTGATGCCAAGTCAGGGTTAGATGTACACTGAAAGTAAATTTTACTGAGATAAATGCCTGGGAAGAATAAAGGGAGGCGGGGGGAGGGAGCCTTCAGGCCACAATGCAGTTCTAACATCTGTAAGAAGGTAAGAAAAGATTGAGTAGGAAGAGCCTCAGACCACAGTACACATATATGGGTAGTCCAGAGCAAAAGTTGCTCAACAGGGGAGCTCTTCATTGATCAGGAATAGATGAATTATATTTAGTCATGTTTCGTTTCACCACCACATCTAGTCATTGGGGAAATTCTTAGCTTTGGAAAAATATGGCTTCATTGTGTAAACCACAGTAGATCAGAAAAAGCACCAGCTGTTGGTCAACTGTGTTCTGTGGTGCTGGTAAATGATCAACAACTGGGTCTACAGCAAGTCTTTTTTAAGTCTTTATTTACAGCATTTGCAGCTTCCTGAGTGTAAATACTCTACTATGGGCAGTTTCAAGTTACCACTGTGATAGTGTGATGACTCACTCAATGTTGAGTTTGAAAGAGCTGCTAACAATTGGCTTTCCCGAACCAGGAAGACACTAACTGTGTTCCATGCAGCAGGTTTTCCTGAAGGGAACCTCCTTAGCCACCATACTCACCAACCTAGTGTGTTAACAAAGATTTGATCTTAACACTGTGATAACCAAAAATAGTATGTCACTGCAATTTGTAGTTTTACTTTGTATTTTCCTTAAAATGAATGAGGTGGAGGATCTTTTGATATGTTTATATATTATACCAAATGCATTTATTATTATGAAATATACTTAATGTATTTTTTCCTATGAATTGAGCCAATCTTTTGATTATTTTTATTGAAATCTTTATGTCTATAGTTCTAAATAGTTAAAATCTTAATGTATTTTACTGCTTATTACCTCCTTATCACATGATTAGCATTTTCAAAATTAACTCCTCTCAACCATTTCCAGAGCATAAATAGGAGAGAAACAAATGTACCTTTAACAGCTTGATGTAGGTAAAATCTTTAAGTAGATTTTATGATTCCTTTTTTCCCATAAATTTTAAAGTAACAATTACAGATAGAGCATCAAAATATAATGTCTACATGCAACATTCAGGCAGATAAGTTTATTAAAATATACTTAAAGTTGATTGAGTGTAGAAAATTTATGGAGAAAAACATTTACTAAAGAAAAGTTTAGATCTACATTCCAACCCATATAAAATAACAATAACAGCAACAACAATGTAGTAGAGAATTTTCCATCTCAACAGTCTACAAGGACAGAGTAGAATCTTTAGGGAAATTAAATTTGTAGTATTTTAATTATGAACACATTTTAATAACAGATATATTCTATATTGGCTCATTTATGTATTGTTAGTTGATATTATTGGTTGCATCCTATTAGCTTGCTATAGCAAGTTGAAATTATCCACTAGTAAACTAGAGACTAAGAAGTTCTGAATGAAGTTGTCTTTTATGATATTATACATATTTTAAGTATTTTTATTGTGCAGGTAACACTGAATTAGCAGAACCTTCAATTGGACCAGACATCTACTATAATCTCTAACTACAAATTTACTTAAAATTTAAAGCAAAAGCTATAAAGAAGAAACCAAAAAGGCAAAAATTCAAGAATTGCTTTTCCAAAGAAGTTTTCTTATCTTTATGTTAATTCAATCACTGTTACCATATATGTCTAGTATATATGGTAACAAAATTCTATGGATGCATGGAGTTTTTAAATGCTCAGTTTTCCAAAGTAAATATATCTATTTAATCATCTTTCAATAAATTATCTAGTTTATAAACTGTCCCACTCCAGTGTTGCTGCTTTCCTTCTGTTCTACCTCTTCCAAACACAGCCTCCAATTCTTCCAACCACAACCTTCAACCATAGCCATTTTCCTAGTAATTAGTATTTTTAACCAGAAATCAAGTGGGGAGAGCAGATAAAAATTATTTGGTAGC
The DNA here is from genome assembly GCF_021234165.1 of Pteronotus mesoamericanus. Taxonomy (NCBI): domain Eukaryota; kingdom Metazoa; phylum Chordata; class Mammalia; order Chiroptera; family Mormoopidae; genus Pteronotus; species Pteronotus mesoamericanus. The sequence continues at coordinate 26,333,009 of NW_026555078.1, read as the reverse complement.
AAAAAAATTTGGATTATCTACAAATTCTTTTTATCTTAATTTTCTCAAGATATGATACACAGTGCTCAAATGAAAGAGAAGACACTTACCTCATCCACATTTTCAAAGGCATTGATGATGTCGTAAGGTAAACAGGACAACAGATCAATCACAAACCAAGTTTTCAGATAATTCATCCTTATCAGCTTGGGGTCAGAAATGACCTCTCCACCAGGTCCCACAAAAGTTGTGTGAAAATTCAAAACAATGTCAACCAGAAAAATAACATCCACCACACTGTCCAGCACCAACCAGGCTATGTTGTTCTGCTTCGTTTTGAAGGAAACATTGTAAGGAACCATAATGGCGGTGTAGAAGGTAAGGATTAAAATCACCCAATCCCAAGTAGTTTTAAAAGCACAATAATGTAAAATAATGTGTGGTGGCGTCTTTGGCGCTTCTTGCTTATACTGAGGAAGGATATCTGATCCCAGCTGAAGAACCTAAAAAAGATCAAATGAATATAAATGAAATGGACAACTCTGCATAGTTAGTAATGAATTCAAACTTACTGGCAGTCAAACCAGAGTTCAGTATTTGGTAAATCTGGCTACAAACTAGAGTCATCTGAAGAAGTTTTTAAAAACACAGTACACTCATACCTAGATGCCCAGCCCAGGAAACAATTAAATTAATCTTGTGTGGGCTCTCAGAGAACCTGTATTTTCAAAAGTTTCCCAGGTGGTTATAATGTGCAGTCCAAGGTAAAAACATTACCTTCTACTTCTTTAAACTAGGTACCTATTCTTCATGCAGTACCTTTCATATGTAAAGTCATCCTAAAATGCTACAAGAGGAGAAGAAGGAGGAACAGGAAGAGGAAAAGGAAAATGGCAACAACAAAAAAAATGGGACACATGCTTAAGCTTTGCTCTTTTTCACGTTCATAACACTACTTTAATCTTGGCTCCCTTACTGGGGCTGTGTTTCTTTGTTGTTTGTTTTAAATAAATCAGTGAGTAACAACTCTTAACTTTCATTTTTACTTTCGTAAGCAATAAGCCTTATGTGGGGTAGGGGAATGAAATAATGTTTTGTGATGTATTTTCATACCAATACAGACATTCTTCCTCTCTGAATAGCAAGAGTATTGACTCATACAGAGTCAGGACCATGGACAGCAGTGTATGTGTGCCTCTACCCAGTATAGAAAGTGAGAAGCTGAAGCCAATCAGCAGGATGTCAGTGCACATGGAAAACTGGTGAATGGCCTACACAGAGACCATGATCTTTGAAACTAGGGAATCAGCGCCAAATTTAGGGCTCCAAGTGGAGTTGAGATAAAATTTATATGTCTTGGAAAAAGTAACGAGCCTGAAATTCAACAGCAAATCCAAATACCTGGGTTGAGCAAATTATATGACCCTAAGAACAATTGGAAAGACGATATCTTTGTGCTACTATGGTGCTTGTTCTGGGTCAAGCTAGATCTTTGGAGATCTAAGAGCACACACTGATTAAATGTATTGAAAACCTTGTTATTTCTGCATGTTTTCTGAAATCTAGCCTAAGACCTGATAGAAAGTAGTTTTGTATATGAATAACGTTTGTGAAGTAGGGGTGACTGATAAAGAAACTAACAATATTCAAACAATCAAAGCCAAAAAAAACAGATGAGAAGTAACAGGGATAAAATATCCTCAAAAATAAAAGTAAAAATGATGAGCTGTCCAGGGAAAACTTTCTACTTGATGTAGAGGGAAAAAACCATTCGGCTGTTAAGGTATAAAATTTTCCCCTTTATGATCCCTTTCCTCTTGTTCTTGTCCAATTGTGTTTTTTTTAAAAAAAAAGGAAATGAAAGCTCTGAATAGGGTGTAGTTAAGACCCAGAAGGAATAATGACTATAAAAGTCAGCAGTCACACAAAAACAAGCTCCTAAACTTCAGCTTGATTTACAGAAAGAAACAGACAACTCAAGACAGAAAAGGAAGTTGCTTCAAAACCAAATGGTACTTAATAACAAGCATTATTGAAAAAGAAAGGTGTATCTAATTATCTGCTTTAAATCTTGTGCCTCCTGCATATCATCTTTCTAAAATATTATGATTATCATTATGTTAATATTTAGTTATGTTAATGTCTTATTTGGGCTTTCAAAAACATGTCTGTTCATCAAAGTATTACTCTCTCCCTAAGCTAACAGGTCTATTTAGAGCAGAAAGCCATACAAGTCTCTCTGTTAGCTATAGTCTGGGAAAAAAGTGCAGAACCCTTCAAATTCAGGGAACATAATTCTTCTCTCCAAACCCAACTAATATCTTCAGCTAGTTAAGAAAGTTACTCAAGAGCTCTTCAACTCAGTTGTCTCATAATATTTTGTGAATGCCCACTAATTGTTCAGCACAGTTTTGGAACCTTGATTAGCTTGTTGGCACCTTTCATATCAGTAAGACAAATGATGATTACAGAAGACATATGAACAACAAAGCTCTGGGCTGCCTCGGAGCTCTGTCCTCATTCCTGTTCTCTCTGGTTTCAATACACTGACTCTGGGTAACATTGTCTAGCCCTTGGCTTTAACAGCCATATCCATGAAGACACCACCAACATCTGCAACTTAAACCCAAATATCCCTCTGGGGCCTGACCCATAAATATCCATTCCAATTTCCTGTCATGCACTTCAAACTTACTATATCCAAAACTGAACTCATTATCATTGCCTCTAAACTTTCTCTTCCACTTCTTATATTTGCCATTCTATTAACCAAGAGCACTCACTATTTACCTAGTTTTCCACACTAAAAACAAAGAGTTTTCCAGAGTTGTTCTAATCTATCAACAAATGTGTTGACTCTGATCTTGCTGGGTGTGCAGTCTGCCCACTTCTACTTCTGGTTCCCTTGATTAATGCTATGGTCATCTTACCAGAATGCTTACTAGAAATTCTTAATTGGTTTCCCTACCTACCTATTCAGCACTAAGCCACTATGTCAGGCAGGGGTTCTTAACCATTTTTGTGCCATGGATCTCTTTTTGTAATCTGATGAAATCTAGAGCCCTCTTCCTAGAATAAAGTTTTTAAATTAGTACAATAAAAACATGGCACTACAAAGGAAACCATTAGAACTAATATCCTTTTAAGAGGTTTTTCTGAAGCACAAATGTGATCATGTCACTTTCCCTACACATGGGACACCAACCACCACTGTTTCACTATACACCACTTTAACTTTTCCTTTCCCACCTGACTTCACCCACACTGAAGCCATACTCAAAGCCATCATACTATGTCATCTCTGAGCCTTTGCATATGCTGGCCTCCATGGTAGAAATAACCTTCTTTACCTGCCTCTTATATTTTTCCTCCAAGAACCCTTCAAATTCAGGGAACATAATTCTTCTCTCCAAACCCAACTAATATCTTCAGCTAGTTAAGAAAGTTACTCAAGAGCTCTTCAACTCACCTTTCTCCAGCAGAGCAAACTCATGCATTTAGTTTCATTTTTCTCTCAGTTGTCTCATAATATTTTTTGAATGGCCACTAATGCCCAAGATTCACTCACCTTACACACGTAGCTCTCCCCAAGTCTGCTCCTGCATGTGCTCCCACTGCACCCTGTCATAATATTCATCCCATCCTATTATTAGATTCCTCTCCTAGATTCTTAGCTCCTTGATGATAGAGTCCATTGTTTATTTAATATATACAACCTTTGCAGAGTATCAAGTACAGAGCAAACACTCAACATGTGTGCACTGCATACATAAATGGGTGAATGCATGAACTCCTATCTCATTTGCTCAAAGGACACTTCACACTCTACAGGCATCACCTGGGATGTCATGAACAACTTTCCAACATCAAAAGCAAGAGAGAATAAAAAGAAATATCTGAAATTTCTTTAATTCTACAAGAAAAAAATAAATTATCATTTAAGTATTTGTAAAATAATAGCCAACAACATCTATATTGAATCATTGGCATGGGGGGTGGGAGTGGGGAGGGAATGTACCACCACCATTACTACAGAAAGCAGAGTTTGTCTCACACTTACTTCAGCTAATCTTGAATGTTTGTGGACCACCTCTGTTTTATTCATTGGCGTAAGCTGTTGCAAAACACTTCGGCTATTTGTCAAAGCCCGTGTCAATCGAGCAAATTTTGTCCAACCTTAAAAATAAGAAAAGAAAGTCTCAGTTTTTCACACATAATCACCATTCCTGATAATATTCAAATGTCCTCAGAAATAGCATAACATCCAGGACTAATGACAATTATTAAAAGTATTTTAGTTCTATATAGACATCATATACTGGTATATCAAGTATGGCTATAAAATAGTAAGTAATTTTTATGTATGACCTTTGGGCTTTGCTCACATCTATTATACAGTTCAAATGGTCAAAGCAGCTAGTTATCCAAAAAATTCTGTGCTCCCCCTTGCATCGTACAGGATTGGTTTTGCTTCACTTGGCAAAAGTGATAAGGATGTCTTCAAATGATAGTAGCTACATGCTGACAAAACATATACTAAAATATTTCCTTGTGAACACTTCTTCTTACATTACCTGATTATTATAGTTGTATTCAATATTTGTAGAAACTTCCAAGTTAATCCTATACTTACTGAAGTGTCATATTTCTAAGACAGGTGATGTTGCACCCCTTAGTACATCTGAGTATTGGATTAAAAGACAACCTTATTTTCATCCCTTGTGTATAATAATGTTAACCCAGAAAAATCAATATAAGAATATATTGATGGAATAAGTTCAATGACACACCGAAGAATACAAATCATTAAATGGCATGTGTTCTCCATTTCCTAGGTTTAGGGCTTTCTTGTAGTTCTCAGTCTTAAACAATCAGCATTTTTCTTGAGAGCACTATACCAGCCCCCTCTCCTCACTTTCAACATATTACCTCACCAAATAAGTTACTGAAGAAACAAAAGCCATAAGAAACATGAAAGCCTTCAAGTTTCCCTCTGTCCCCTCAACCTCTACACCCACCCACACAGCACTGACTCTTACTAACACCTTCATCATCTAAGAGAATTAGAGGGACATGTAAGTGGTTTCTAGACTTTTCACTGTCACTAACGGTGCCACAGTGAATTTCTTTAGGCCTAATTCTCTGTGCTCTTGGATACATCTAGAACTACCTATGTTATTAAATTAATTAATTTGATCTGTCACCAACCCCCACTGTACAAACTTTGAAAAAGTTGAGCAACCACACCATCTAGGTCAGAGGGGAAAAAACACATCAGCAGTTCTGACTTCTCCCAGTGATACACTTACTGAGCTCACTGTTACAGAGACCTAACTGTGTGACTGATTAGTCAGCACACTTTGCTGACATTACTTAGATGTGGTCGATACAGGGTAATGTGAACAGACAGATGAATATAAAGAACCTAATACTTGTTCAGTAAGTTGTTCATGGTATTATGAGAATATTTGTTCTCCTAAAAGCTCAGGATGCCAACTCCTTCTTAATAAAACATTAGTTTAGCTCTATTGGGTTGCAATTAACCTCTTTGTCATGGACTGCTTAATCTTAAAAATAAAAGGAAGTCACAGAGGCAGTTAAATCAATCTACTAGACTGCAACACAAGATTCTAATCCATAAGAAAAAAAGCCTATGTAAACAATTATACTCTTGGCCAAAGAGACTACATGGTATAATTACTCATATTTCATCTGTTGTTTCCTCTCTAAAGAAAATCATTGGCTTCCCACAAGGGGAAGGTTGCTATTTTTGCCACTATTTTCATCCTACAGAAATTTTTTTTGTCTCAATTACTGGCACGAAGATGCCATAACTATGTGGCACAGGATATTTCACACTCTGAGTGTTTTGGCAGTTTCGGGATCTGTTTGAAAATACTACACAGTATAAATGGGTAGAGATTTGGGCCATCTCTTTTAGAACACATATGGCTAATCAACAGAATGGATTTCTTGGCTGTAATTTTTCCCCTTTGTACTATTATAAATGATGTATGGGGTACCACTGACTGTCTGAGCAATGGTTCCAAGACCTCAATATCAGGAACCAAAGATAACAAAAACACTTTGCCCCCTTTCATTATTATTAGTAAATTCTGTTGGTTCAGAACAGTACAGTTCTCTCAGAACTAGAGTATTCTCAACTTGTGCTCTATTCTTTATATTTTTTAAGTAAAAAAAGGAGAGCAGGGGGAAAAGGAGACTACCAGTAAGGTGACAATTTTGTAGGAAAAATGGAGAACACCATTAAACCCAAACAGTAAATTTCCACTGAAAAGGATGAGGCGCACCATACAATAGAGATAACACGGGATTGGGAATCAGTCCAACTTTGCCTTCAACAGTAAAATGGAGATAATAACAGTAATTTTCAGAATTACAGAAATGAGTGATAAAGACCATAAAGTTCCTGAAACACATTAACTACTTCAAAACTGGTTTCCTTCCCCTCCAATGGTTTTTGCTAACATCCATCACAGTATAAATCAAATATATTGTTGACATCATTCAGTTCCATTCACTTTAAAGACAAAAACCAATCTAGGATGAAGTTTTAGTGATCATAAAATTCATTTTGAGGAAGAGCTGCCCTCAGTTGACTGCTATCACTTTATAGTTACTATCCCAGGTATAATTTTGAAGTAAAATTCAGGACCAACCAGCTTACTCAAGTCTTTCAACCATCTGAGTTTCTTGATAAAAACACCAACAGAAGTAGGAGATTGGTATCAATTCTAACCAATTTGTCAAATCCTCAAAAGACTTGGGCTCTTGCTCCAATCACTGGCCCCTTTTCACATTAAGAAGGTAAAATGTCCTTGTTCTAAGATTAAAAGTTACATTCTGGCTTGCCAGTGTATGGATTCACTTGTCTATTCTGCATCTCCAAACACTTTTTCCAATGTCCTGGGCAGAACTTTAATTTTCTAAGTATTTCTTCAAAATTTTGCAAACAACGTCAACCTACTCTCTTGCAAGCATCCTCAACTCCCTGATGCTTTGATCCTTCTCCCTGATTGTCTAGTTTCCTGATTCTTCTCATCTTACCCACCTGACCAAATTCCAACTCTGGTTAAATCCAAATCTTCACCTACTTCTACATTTGTACACCTTTGACTAAACATGGGTGGAGTAAAACACAATCATGTTCACAGATACTAGTAAAATCATAACCACTGGCCTTAAGTAGACCTTGTGCTGCTCAACACACCTGATGGATTTCCCTTGTCCACTCTCTTCTTCACATTTATAGATTATCATTCATATCTACACCTCTCTCCTCACACCTTCAACTCTTCCTCAAGTCCTCCCCAATCTTTACTCAGTTGATAATCATGTTTCATATATTACTGAGAAAATACAAATAATTCAGAAGAAAACTTTTACTTTATACATATTTGTTTGTCTGTTCCCCCATTAGGATGTAAGGGAAGGAACTCTATTTCCAGGACATAGAATAGTGCCTGCACACAAGTGCTTGACTTGTACTTTTGGTTTTAAAAAATGGATAAAAATAGGTAAACAAGGAAAATAAAATATTCCTAGAAGAGTCATGAAAAAGCTACTGCTAAGTAACTCTGGTTAAGTAACCCAAGGCTGAATGAAAAGTAAATCTTGTCTCCAAATTCAAGTCTCTAGCCCCAATCTATTTTAATATTATGGTCTTATCTCAAAATCTCATCTGTTGTTTCCCAAAAGCTCCATGGTCCCCTTTACTCAACTTAAAAGGTTAAAAGATACTTTGGTTTGGTTTGTTTTTGTTTTGCCTAGGTTTCAAAACATGCTTTCATATACTGCTTTATAGCAATACTAAGATTACTTAATGGCATAAATATTTTACCTCTATTGAATTCTTCATATTAAATTTACAGCTTTCATGAATAATAGAAAGTAGCTCATATACACCATTCATAGTTACTTTGTGCAATTCTTTCTTCATTAACCTGTTGTGTATTTGAAAGGTATGGAGGAGTCTCAAAATAAAAGGCTATTCAAAATAATCTCTTCCTCTACAAATTCTGGCACCGAAAAGAGATAGTTTATTTCTTTCCGCAATAAGGTCTGATTTCCTATAGATTCTAATTTACATGTCTATTAAACACATAGTTCAAAATCAAGTGGTCTGAGTTGTCCGGATTGTATTCAAATGTCATTTTTTTTTTTTTGTAAAAATGGACTATGCATTTACAAGACTGTGCCTGGCAAAGAACTCTGTAATTCTGATGTGCGGATGGAGAGATGGAAGTAAAGGCAGAAAAATGGAGAGGCATTAATTTGAAAAATAAATGTCAACACTTAATATTAACACACTTTCTCCAACATCATTGTAAAATGCTGCCAAATTTCTTTTTCCATAAAGAGGCTACAAAGTTACTGACACCATCATTAATGTTCAGTAGATCAAAATTGAGAAAGTACTGTACTCATTTTGGCCAACATCAGCTGTGTCATGACATCACTTAGTGTAAATTAGAGAAAACAATAGATATCATCAGCTGTTAGCTATGGGTTTTTCATATGTGTTCCTTAACAAGCTGATGAAGTTACCCTCTATTCCTACTTTACTAAGAGTTTTTATCATGAACTGGTAGTGTTGAGTTTCATCAAATGCTTTCTACTATGCAAACAGATAGGACCATATTATGTTTATTCTGTAGCCTGTTGATATAGTGAATTACAATGATTGATTTTTAATTGAACCAGCTTTGCATATGTGGAATAAATCCCACTTGGTCATTGTGCGTAATTCTTTTAATACATTCTATTTCGTTGAGGACGTTTGCATCTATGATCATGAGAAATATTGGCATGTAATTTTCCTATCTTGTGATGTATTTTTCTGAGTTTGGTATGAGGGTAGTACTGGCCTCATAGAATGAGAAGACTTCTCTTTACTTCTGTTTTCTGGGAGAGACTGAATTTGACAACATAAACATATGCACCTGGTATTTTCTTCTTTTGTAAGTTTATTAATTATTAATTCAATTTATTTAATAGCTGTAGGACAATTTAGGTTATTTCCCCTAGTGTGAGTTCTGGCAGTTTGTCTCTTCAAGGAATTGGTCTATTTTAACTAAGTTACCAATTAAGTGGCTGTAGAGTTGTTCAAAATATTTCTTTATAATGCTTTCATTTCTATGGGATATGTTGTTATGGCCCTTCTTTAATTTCTGATACTAGTAATTTGTGTCTTCTCCATTTTTCTTGGCTAGTCTGGCTTTGTTAACTTTAATAATCTCTTCAAAGAATCACCTTTGAGTTGCAGTGATTTTCTCTGTTGTTTTTGGTTTTTTTTTACTATTGTTTTCTGTTTCATTGATTTCTGCTCTAATTTTACTTACTGTCTTCAGCTTGCTCTGGCTTAAAATGCTCTTCTTTAGCTTACTTTCCTAAGGTGGAAGCTTAGGTTATCAATTTTATGTCTTTCTTTTTTCTAATATATGCATTTAATGCTATATATTTCCCTCTAAGTGTTGCTTGTGCTGCATCCCACATATTTGATAAGTTGTATTTTTATTTTCATTTATTTCAAAATATTTTTCTAATTTACCTTAACATTTCTTCTTTGATCCATGGGCTATTTAGAAATGTATTAATTTCCAAACATTTGGGGATTTTCCAGCTATCTTTCTATTACTGATTTCTAGTTTAATTCCATTGTTGTCTAAGAGCATATTTGTTAAGATTTTTATTCTTTTAAATTTGTCAAGGTGTGTTTTATGGCCAGAATGTGATCTATCTAGTAAATGTTCCACTTAAGCTTGAGAAGACATGTATTCTGCTGCTACCGGATGGACTACTTTGAATTTTTAAACAAACAAATGAGCATTAATTAGAAGACTATTAAATTACAAATAGTATTTGAATTTATCCTAAATTTCCTAGACATTGGGTCTATGAGTAAAGGCAGAGAAACAGGTAGGACAGGTTCAAAAGTGAATGCTTTATTCATTCTTCCAGGAAATGACTAAATACACACATTTTCAAAAACATTCGCAAGTGAATTGATCTATGTCATACTTTAAATGGTTTTCACACCATAAAATTTTCCTTGCAACTTGATGCTAAAGAGAAACAAAGCAGGTAGGTAATATATATTTAATTTCATTTGCAGAAAATAAGTATAATATAATTTTTCTATAATTGTAATTACAATTGGAAAGATTAAAGCTTTTATGCCAGCTTTTAAAAAAGAGGTAAGAAAAGGCAATGTATGCCAAATATAAAAAGGAAGACATTTAATTTTTAGTCGCCTAAGAGACTGTTAAAAATAATATTTCATAAAAACTTCTAATGGTATTTGAAATTCTTCATTTATATGACAGCAATTTCTAATTTAAATATAATTAAAGAGAGTAAAACGAGATCAAAGGAGAGTAAAAGCACATGCCACTGACCACTGTATTCTATAGCAGTCTCTCTGAGTATTATAGTCAGTAAGACTCCAGTTAGAATGTTCTCACTTTCCAGATACTCTTTTGATGACAAAATTGTTTTTTACATAATCTAGCAACATCTACTCAGGAAAATCTACAACAACCAAATAAATAAAAGGTGAAGAATAACCTGAAAAAGTCAACTCATCATCCAGGGATTTATGAAACTCTTCCCTATCTCTACAGTGATTGTGAAAAACACCTTTTCCTGAGAAGAAAAAAATTATCATGTGGGTTTCTAATTTGTACTGAGAAACTCTGAGCACCATTATTTAATATCCCTGGTAGACACATGGCTTATTTTCAAAGCTCCAGTATTCTGATGTCCTAAACTTAAATCAATTTAACAAAATTCAATCAACTAATCAACTATGTTCCAACAAGACTTCACCTAAGCCATCCCACAAGTTATACTTTCGGTTTCTAAAAGTATATGCTAGAAATATATACTTTCTTTTTTTCTTCTTTTTTTTCATTTTTAAATTGTATTGTATGTCTTTTTTTAATACTTTCACTAATTTCTCACCATGTTAGAAGTTGTTAAAACTTCCATTGCATTGATTTTAAATTAGTAATGTTCTACGAAATCTCTTCCATGTCTTTTCTCAATTACTCTTATTATAATTTAAGTAACTATCATTTTAACTTATTCATTCAAAAAATATAATTGAATAAAACTGATTTGAACAAAGACTAATATGAATGTAAAACAAAATAAAGGTCATATAGTACAATTTTGTTTTCACGTTCAACCAATGGATTGTATTATAATAATAATATTTAAATGACATCCTAATTCTTAAGTATAGTAATTCCTTTGAAATTACCTTTTGTTGAATCATCCTCTATTGGCTGTTTGAACAACGTAATATCCTTGAATGTGCATAGGAACAAGACCACCTTTTCATGTTCATTTCTTATTGGTGCAATTTGCATATAAAACCAAACGGGGGTTCCTGGAAGAGAAAGCAAAGACAATAGAGTATGACAAAGCCCCAGCAATGGCTTGGTCTGCTGGCTTCTCTCTTTTCTTCAGCTGCCAACTTCTATGCCAGGAACTAGCAACAAAACAACAGCATTTTAATTGCTAAAAAGAATCCAAAAAATTTTAATTTTGTATCAACTACCAGTTGCTCAATAAATAATAAGCATCTTTTCCAACCCAAAATAGCAAAATTTGCAAGTCAAGTACAATGCAGGAGCACAAAGTCAGCCTTGCTGCTGAGGTAACGCCAGCATCACCTTTAGGCCTGGCTCCTGTCACAACAGCTGCTCTCCCTGACTTCCTGTTGAGAGCCTCACCCAATGTGACCACTCCTACAGGCTTCTCCTTGTCACCATGAGAAGTGTTTCCAATGGGCTTCAACAACAATGCCTGAGGCTCTGGTAGGTATTCTTCCAGAAGGAACATCTGAAATGCTCAGACAGACCTATAAGATACCTCTACCGTTTTGACTGCATCCCCACACCAGAGACACTTGAAGCCTGGTGGACACAGAGCTCTACCTGAAGCCTTTATACAATGTTAAAGAAAAATAATGTCCCTGGCCCTTGAGAATCTCAGGTGTCTTTATGAGCCACTGCTTCCGACCTTTCCCCTCAAAGCAGGAGGCTAGACTCTGTCACCAATTTCCTCAAACAATTGCTCCTGCAGACTTCAGAGGATAGTTTCAAAGTATTCAAGGCTTAGGTTCTGAACAAATCAGGAACTGGCACTATGTCAAATAAATATTTGAAGGCAAGAGACATGCCTTCAAAGGAGTAATTATCCATTAAATGATAAAACACTGAAGGAATATTCCATCTGAATCTAAAAGACATATTTTTCATCATATTCATTCTAAGCCACTGTGCAGCAAAGCCTCTCCAAATATTCTACCTTAAAGACATAAAGGCCTTTATAAGGATGGAATTTGAGGAGTGAACTTTATGGCTATAAATAGTCTCTAAGTGAGACTTGATAGCCTGTTAGTGGCTACCAATGAAAACCCAATGAGAAGCACCTCCATACCTGTGGCCAAAAAAAGTCACGTAATAATATCACCACATAAGGGAATTTGTCATTTAGACAAGATGAGGTAACTTAACTACCAGATTCAAGAAGTCAGAGAATTAAAGAGAAGAGATTTCTATGGGAATGTTCATGGGGATATTTTGTTTGTTTTTTCCTTTTTTTCTTTTTAAGATTTTACTTCTTTATTTTTAGAGAAAGGGCAAGAGAAAGAGAAACATCCATCAGTTGACCCTTGCATGCTCCCAGCTGGAGACCTGGCCTGCAACCAAGGCCTGTGTGCCCTGACCTGGAATCAAACCAGTAACCTTTTGGTTTGTGGGAAGATACCCAACCCACTGAGCCACACCATTAAGGGCAGAAATATTCAGTTTTGACAGCTAGGTTCTTTGCAACCCCAGGAGTCCTAGGGAAGGATATGGTCCTTTCCAAAGTGATCACAGGGTGACACAGGGACTTCGGAAACAATCATACCATCTTCCAGAGAGCCTTTTTCTTTGTTTTCTGATTCTTATTTTACACAGTGTGTCCAGGAACTGTGAGTGATGAGCACAGTTTTACAAATCACCAGACCCAGATGCCAGAGATCCATGACCTATAGCTATTCCAGCATAGTGAGTTTGAGGCCACAGCATCATAACAGAGGGAAAAGGGCATTAAACCTAAGTTGTTTTCCAAGGTCTGTCTATTAGAAATCTGAGCAGAAAGAGATGACGTTACAGCTCATATCTTTCTGTGAAAACAGCAACATTTCAAATTGTGGCATAGACTCAGAACTGTTTTTTCAAATTGCTTTCAGATATCACGGTGAACTTTTCTTCAAGTTGAAGTACAGGGCCACACTTCCCCAAGCAGGCTGTGTACTTGCTGAGTGGCTGGTGAAATAACCATATCCTGAATCTGGGCTTCAGGAGGACGAGCTATCTGGGAGGGTTAAGCAGGGAGGCTTGTAGCTGCAGGAAATTCAAGGCAGTGCCCTGCCATTATTTGGAGCGGACCCAGTCAGCACAGTTCTGCCCTTTGTGTAGACACAAAGAGCCATTTTCAATCATCATCTCAGAGCCACTGTTTCTTTGCCAACAGCAGAAACAGCCCCCTGCTAATCAGAGCAATAGGCCTGAAGAATAGAGGTTGCAAACTGAAATGTCAGTCGTGACACATGTTAAATAGGGTACCTCAATCTCCCCGCTTCCAAAATGGTGTTTAACCTAATTACTTAATGAAAGTATTGGGAGGAGGTGGCATGCAGGCATTTCCAAAACAGTTTTCTACAGACTTGCGAATTTTTCTATTAACATTTTAAGTCACAAGAATACACTCTTTTCAGTTGATGTTGAAAAGCCTTCAGCTTACTATTTACAAGATTCTTTTAAAGCTGCTGTTAAGTATAGTAGGACTCGATTATAATTCATAGGTAATATCTTTCCTTCATATTAAAGGGGAAAAAACTCAATGCAGATACTACACAGAAAGGAGAGAGGAGTTTTAATCTTTGGTACTATGGGCTCTGTCTTTTACTAGCTCTAAGAAGACATCTAAATATATATACATACTTATCTGAAAAGAACCAGACAAGCCTGTACAAAGGCCAGATAATTATTTCAAGCCATTAAAATAAAGCAGACAATCTAAATCTTCTCAAAAAGAGATGTAAAATTTAAGTTATTGCTAACATGATTTAAAGGATATAAGAAAATAGAATTTCCACCGAGGTATTTTTGACAAACTCAGAAACTATGAACTGGCTTTTGATGCTTTAAAATGAGGCAAAGATTTGTTTATTCTGCTTAAATGCCAGAGTGGAATGACCTTAGTAATATGGAGTGTTCTTAAACTATTTGCTAAACTTGAGACATTTTTCTAAGTCATTTAAGGGATAACAGTAGTATATGAAAACATAAGGGGATTTTGGCATAAGAATCTACTATGAATTATCAATATGTATGTGGGCCTGGTGAGGAAAAAAAAAAAAACATACAGCCTGACTTTTTTCTCATAGAGGGTACTGCTGATCACTTAAAATGGATCGTTTTCTAGGTGACAAGCCAACAGACATTTGGGTATGACTTCAAAGAGAAATGCCTCTCAGCTTTGATTCTACTAATAAAATGAAAGATAGGACGTTAAGACTTCCTTAGGCAAAACCACTAAAGGATATTGTTCCCATTGCCAAGTGCACTACTGGAAGCAATAACCATGGTTGTTGTCATCCCTATAATGGTCTATTAATTTAAAATGATAAATTTAAGTTTAATTTCAAATATTCCAATGGAAATAAATGTTTGAGGTAAAATGGAGAATAATGTATGCTCCACAAGACCCAACAGGCACTCACTGAACATGGAACAAGTACTTCCTGTTGAAGTTAAGCGTGTATTCCAAACTGCATCAATTTTCACTGAAGATGATAATTGGTTTTGCTATCATATACCATTAATACTGAATAAATGGGTTCAGCTTATGAAGTAACTGTTTATTTTTTTTAAAAAACTGAAAGAATGTATATTCTGCCACTTTGGGGTGAGATGGTACATTCTCACAATGGAATACTATTCAGCCATTAAAAAGAAGAAAATTTCTACCTTTTGTGACAACATGGATGCACCTGGAGAACATTATGCTAAGTGAAATAAGCCAGTCAGAGAAAGACAAGTACCATGTGATTTCATTCGTATGTGGAATCTAATGAACAAATTGAACTAACAAGCAAAACAGAGACAGACTCAGAGAGAACATGCTGACAGCTCTGAGGGACGGGGGAGGAGGGAGAAAGAGAAAAGTACTCATGTGACTGTGGGGGGTGGGGGCAAGGTAGAGGGCAGAAGTAGAAGAGGTATGGGGGGATCAATGATAATGGGAAAAAATAAACTATTTTTTTAATTTAAAATAAAAGTCAGTTTGCAAAAGCAGCAAAAAGAAATAAAAGTAAATGACTATTAAAAGAAAATGAGTTAGGAGTCTTGGCTGATGAGTGTACTAGTTGTTTTTTTGTTTGGTTGGGTTCTTCTCCCGCACTCTGGCGGAGAGTCCCTACCACGAGGCCTTAGGTTATTACACAATGAATAACTGACCACTCACAAATCTCATCCCACAAAACAGTTCATAAAAATCACTATAAATTTACCAGATATGAACGGTCTGTTCTACAATAATGACTACCTCCACTAGTTACACACTAGTTCCAGACAAGAGCCGGAGTCTAGCAAAAGGCTGTATTAATAAAGTTTCACCTCAAGTAGCTACCCTGTATTTACATTCTATCTACATATGATGTATACAAAGGTAATCACACTTACCCAGTAAAACCAATCACCTTTCACTTTAATCCATAAAAGAAATTAATAAGTTTCTCTCATTTTTAGCTGCTATCACATAACTATAAAATTGTTACCATGAGTATTAGTTACCACCTGACACAAATGCACATACACACACAAAAAAATCACATCTAAAATGCACCATGCTTTTCTTCCATTCTTCAGCAGGTTGCTTTTCATAGCCAGAATCATTTATTAATTTTGCTATCTAATTGTACTTGCATCCCTTGTCCCTGCCAAGAAAAGAAACAAAGTTTTATATTCTCTCTACACTACAGCTCAACTACCACTTACCAAAATGTAACATTAATAAAGAGTTGGTACAGCTTATTGATAATTTAGATACCTACTGTTTTTCTTGTACAGGAGAACTTCAAAGCAGTTTGACTCGTAGTTGTCAAAAGTCTGCCTGACTTTCTCAATGGTCTTCTTGTCAGTCAATTCCCCATACATAAAACTGGGGAAAAAAACAATCCATTTCAGTTTTGTGTTGCTTTTCAAATTCTACCTAAAATCATATACTTGTCTTTGTTGATTAAGTAATCAAATTTAGTTACAAAATGAAATCTTGCTCCCACAAAATGAACTAAAATACTTAAACCATATTTTGATCATGATTGTTAAACTTCTTGCTAAAAGCTAGCTTTAGAGGTTATTTCAAACTTACAGAAACAAAGAAAGCAAGAAGGAGTCCTCATTTTACACAGTTCATATACACACAGATTTCAATTACCATGGTGTAGTTAAATAACACCAGTTTCCCAACAACACCATGCAAATCTCAGTTACCATCGAATATTAACACGAATAATGGCATAAAGCTCAAACTTTGCTATTAGCTTTTCAGTCTACTAAGCTCTGGTAAATAACAGATAACACATCACAATCAGAGGCCAACTGCCTAACTTCTTCAAAGTTTGTCAGTACTGGTCACTGTGCGTCCGTTACTCAGTTCACACACAGAGGCAGAACATGTAGCTATGTTGCCTCCTTGTTTCCCAATGATAAATCCACTTGACATTTTATAAAAATGGAAGTCAAAAGCTGGAAGTAGCCATCAAAGATTTAAGTCCATCCAAAAAAAAGATCTTCATGCTGAAAGTGAATTTGATTTGAACATAAATGAGGTTATAGAAGAAATAGGTGAACGTGGGAACACTGACATGACTACCATTGAGAGACTCCATATCTGCAGCCAGAGAGACTTAGGGAAGGTGTACTTACCCACATACATCAAGGAAAGGATTAGGACAAAAGGATCAAGTTTTTCTCAAACAAAGTGACAAAAATGTTTAAAAAAACAAAACTTCACATTAAAGGAACCCTAGGAGATAGTTCACAATGTGACCATGGGAGAAAAAAGATTGAAAGTTGATTCCAACCTAGAAAAGAGTCTGACCATTTACAAGATGGGAGAAAAATGTCTTTATGTCATAAGTTATTTTACAAGAAAGCAAGAAATGTTCAAATGACTTGTGATAGTTTTTTGCAAAGAAATGAAACACTTTAGTTCTCAATGTTTCTAAGATTCTGAATTATAGTATACTAAATATTGGTTTTATAAATATTTTTATTTCTGTATATTTATAACCAACAGTAAGAGAGTTTTCAATGTTTTGACATCATTAAAGGTCAAGGAACAATCATAATTTTTTCCATTGAGTATTGAGATAGTATCATATGGTTTTAGCTTGCATGATCTTTTTTATACTCCTATATGCAACAAAGCATGAAGAATTCATATTACACTTATAATGCATTGGCATTTTCATCATTTATGAGGATTTTTAAAGATACAAACAAGTATGGCTAATAGAAGGAAAACTGAAGGAGACATACACTATTACTATGACTAAAGAAACATGTAAAACATCGATTGAAGGGCAAGCTTCTACATCTTACAAAATTTTCCTAATGTTTAAAATTATCTATTTTCCTAAAAGAAATTCACCAAAAGTCTAATAATAGTCTACCAAACAGAACTTAGTCAAGAACTACAAGCCTCTAAAACTCTATTCTCAACGCTTTCACAATCATCAGTTGTTCACCTGGTTTTGTTTTGTTTTTTTATTGTTGTTAAAGTACAGTTGTCTCCATTTTTCCCCCCAGAACTCCCCCCCGCCCCATCCACCTCCACCTCCCACCCTCAATCCTACCCCCGTTTTGGCTTTGTCCATGTGTCCTTTATACATGTTCCTTGATGACCCCTCCCCTTCTTTACGTAGTTCTGCTAGTGAGTAAAATTGTCTAAATCATTTCTTCCACCTAGAAGAAATCTATGTCACTACTTCTAGTACCTTGAACAAGTTTTTGAAGACTCAAGTATATCCTCACTATTGCTTTTGTTCCAGTTTTCAGTGAGTTAGCATGTTGGCCAGAGGCAAATCTAAGTGTGATGGGCCTAAAGCTTATACAATTTGAGGGGCCTTCTCTAAGGAAAAGAATGCAAAATTATTAACAAAATTACACACAGAACCTTGAAAGACATCCACCCATCAAATGGGCCCTTGAGGGTTAATATTTTCCTCCCTCATGGAAAAAAACTGCCCCTGAATATATCAATCTAAAAAATTTACAACTTGAAAAGTAGCTTGTTAGCGATATCCATCAAAGACCAGCAGGGTTCACTAGCAATGCCATATCACTAGAAATCAGAGTAACTTATACTGTAAGACCAATCTTATAGTATACTAAGGAGCTAGAATTCTGGAAATGAAGAAATGAAAGGAAGTAGATGATACAGACCAAAAACTGCCCAAGCAAGGTACATCCTGTGTTTTCAATTATAAGATTTCTATTTTTATTTTAAAGAGATATTTTCATTGTTGCTATAACAGTAAAATAAATGGGAATCTCAGAATAAAATAACAGATTCTAACTCCCAATCTAATAGCTAAACTAACATATGCGTTTTCAGTGCCTGCCTGACAGCTCTGGGGCAGGCAGTGGTTAGGGGGTGGAGGGATCGAGCAAGAAAGGAAAAAGGACTCACAGACAAGGGTGTGGTGATTGCAGGAGGGAGGGAGGTATAAGGAAGATAAATGGTAATGGAAAAATACAATAAAAGAAAGAAAGGAAGGAAGGAGGGAGGCAGGTAGGGAGGAAGGAAGGAAGGGGGGAAGGAGGAGAGAGAGGGAAGGAGGGAGGGGGAAGGGAGGAAGAAAGGGGGAGTGAGGAAAAGACAGACCGTTGTTTCTGTCTAAAGCCTGTATTTTAGTTCATGGAGATTTTATGAAAATACCTTGAAGGTATTGTAATTAAATTAGAATACTTCAGTGAAAAAGCACAAAGTTTCACCCTCCAAAAATAAAACATTAGTTTAATACTGCTAATAATATTCTTTACAGACAGGTAAAGTTTTTAATCAATGATTTTTTAAAATGATGATAATGATTTACTGTATTTTTAATCTAAAATCTCTTTAATAAAAAGAAAATAGGAAAAGCAGGGTAATTGAGCTAACTAAATGTTTGTGGTCCTGAGAAAAAGAAAATAAAAACCAATTTACTTCTATTACTAAATGTCAGGGTTCTATAGTTCAATAAACTAAAATATAATATGCACAACTGGCCAAAATAAAAAAGTAAAAAAAGAAAGAAAAGGTCTGTAATGTAACAAGTAACAAGGATAATAATTGTGAAAAATAAACTAATAGAAAATTAAGTTACAACTTAAAAAAAGAGACTGTTTTGAAAATTGACTGTTTCTTCTTGAAATATACCCCAAGTCTGATTCAGTTAAAATTCTGGAGAGAAGATGAAAACCTGCAATTTCTAATATAAACTACGAAAATTCCTTAATATATTTTCCATTATTTTAACCCTCCCAATGCTAAAATCTCCTAAGCTAATACAAAGGCATTTTAAGAAAAAAGTCCCAGACTATTACAATCTGAATAGTCTCTTTTAATCTGAATAGAACTTTTCTGGAGAAATAGTCTCATTTCTTACATTGTTTCACCAATATTATAAATGACTTCTACAACTGCACTGTTTATTTTATTGGAAGGGAAAATTCAACGTATAGACGCAATCTATCTCTGCTATAATACTGAGCAGTCATGATATAGCAGAATCACTGCACTTGGAGGACTGAAATTCACAGGTAAGTGGTACAGTCTCTCTGACTCTCAGTTTCCTCATCAGTAAAATGATGAGAATGTTAACATAACCCAGAGGTTGAGGATTAAAAGGATAATGCATATGAAGTTGCCAATTAGAATGCGTGGTACAATGGCCGAGTGATTACTGGAATGCTTCTTATGGGTGGGGTTAGAAGAACGCCCATTCAGCCCCAACCCCACTCCCCTGTTTCTCCAAGATTCTAGGACAGGGGTTGGGCCATGCTTGTTAATGGTCAGGGTCACTGGGTCACTGAATCTTAATGGGAGACGCACTTTATTTTGTGTGTCTTCTTTCTTTGCTAAACAATGAGGTTGAAGCATAAACTCAGCCCGGGCCTGCTCCTGGATTATCTGGCCACTTTTCTTGCCACACAACTCAGTGATTGTAAGATCTGGTCTTGAGAGTAAGGGAGATACTTTCCTCAGGCCTGGCCTAAACCCCATCCAGCTTGCCTGAACAGTTGGCAGTACATGTTTCATGCACAGTCTGCCCTAGGAAACTTCTGGGGACAGGCAACTTTGGTTTATAGTGGAACTTACTACTTATTTATTTTTTGATCCCTTGTTCTGCCATCAAAATCTCATAAACAAGCATCATTATGATACCTCATAGTAAGCATGGCTACGAATAGACTTCCAAGGGACAAAGGAAACTTACAAACTAAAAAAAAAAAAAAAAAAGTATAACACAATCATGAATTCTGCTAGCTACTTCATTCTGCTAATGGTCAAACAATGTTCCTGAACTAAAACACCGCATTCAGTCACCACTAAAAAAGAAAAATATTATCTTCAGGCTGTAGGTCATAGACTACTAGCGAATGCTTCATCACAGAAAGCACAGATTGACTTAATGCAGTTAGCTGGTAAATGTGGTCCTCAGCTCGGAACCAGCCACTGCAGTAAAACCATCGCACAGTTAATGGGAGGATGGGCTGAGATCTATAGTCCAAGGACCAAAAGAAGCCTGAGAGGAGGAATAAAAGGAGAATTTAGAAACAAATGATATCACATCTTTCAAAATCTGAAAGAGGTCGGTTTGGAATAATTCAAAGCATTACTTTATATACGTCTACTATATAGTAGATTGTAACCAAAAGGTTTCACTACCCATTAATTTAAATGGTCTTACAAGGACACAGATAAAGTCATAAGGAGTAGACACATGACATGTAATTAAGGGAATCTAGGCAATAGCCCTGGACACCTCTAAGCTTTGGAGCATGAGCATCACAGAGGCACCTCTGCTCCAACACTTCGCTTTGGGCCTCTGTGTAAAGCAGAGCCCGCAGCCAAAGGGAACCAGGCTGACTGACATCCATCATATGTAATGTGCTCTTGTTGGCTGAGATAATCTTGTGTTAATAAAACTACTTATGAAATACATCCAATAAAGTGTCTCTTAATATCTCTGCTTCATTCTCTAATTTGATAGCTTGGGCAAAGGATTACTACGGAGCCGTTACAGGGGAAAAAAAGTGATTTCAAAAGCATCTATCTATTCTAGTCCTCCCTGCCAGCATGATTGCTCTTGTCACCCTTCTATCCTTAAAAAAAGGCAGAATGGGTTTTTAGAGTTTCAGATTTTTTTCAGTTTTTTATTAATCTGACGAGGTTTCTACCTAACCTACAATAGTATATCTTGAATATCAGGGTCATGAGATAAGAGCATACGCCTTTAATTGCCATTCCCCGAAAACCTACAATCTCCATTACAATGCAGTAGGAAATGATCCAAAGGCGTGGAACACAATTATTAGATAATAAAATGGGCTAGAGGATATGTTTTTAATTTTTGTTAAAATAAGAATGAGACAGTACATGGAACACATCAGAATTATTAAAATAGAAATTTAGATACTATTATGAAGTACAAGGATGTAGGAAAATTGGACTCCTCACTCATGGCTGGTGAGAATGAAATAGAAGGCCACTCACCAGCAATCTCAGAACAGTTAATGTACAAATTCTGTGTATATTTTACTATCCAGCAACCCTATTTCTGGGCATCGATGGACAATCAGATGGGGTCACAAGAAGATGTGTATGAGGATGTTTCTCTCCAAGTTGTTTGAGGTAGCAAAATATCAGAAGTCGGAGTTCATGACTAATAAAATAGACCAAATGAACGCTGTGAAGACACAAGAGCAGTCTACAACAGACATAATGAAATAGATTATCATATAGCAACATAAAAAAATCTCAAAAGCATGTTGAATGAAAAAAATAAGAAACTATAAATCTGACTGCATGGCATGAATTGTTTCTTAAAAACAAACACAAAGCAACATCATTTAAGAATACATATCTTTAATAAACAAATAGAAGATGGATTAAAAAGACAAACATGCCATAATGAATAACTATAGGAGAGGATGAGGGATATCATAAAGGGGAAAAGAAATAATATAGAGAGCTCCCCAGAGAGAGCACAATGATAATGTTGGGACAAACTGAAGAGTAAGTTTAATTAGAGTTTGTGCACCTGGTCTAATGGGGAAAGGGCTGGAAACGGTTAGAAAGAGAAAAAAATAAGAAAACAAAAGAAATAAATCTTTGCCTCTTGATATTGTAAAATTACAAATTACTAATTTTTTTATTTTCCCATAAAACAATTCATATATGAACAATTAAAAATAGAGCATGGAATCCTTACCCAGTTACTACTTTAATCCTATTACTTTAATCCATCTAATGCAAGTTATATATAAAGATGATTCTTTTTTTCTGGCACATAAATTATCATATTTTTTCCACACAAACTGACACTCATTGATTTGTAGTTTCTTATTCTTATATCAAGTCTTGTTCCAAAACTTGTCATTATTAATAATGATGATCAATAAAATTCTTTGAATTATTTACAAGGCTAACCTCAATGTCAAATTATTTATCTCTATCTTCAATTGGAATTCAGTGATTCTAAAACTCTATAACTTTTAACTATTAACACTGCAGTTTTAAATGTGTACATATACAATTTTCTTCTAACCTCTTTTTGTTTCTTTCTGTCTTATATTTAAAGGCTTTTATAGATTTATGCAGGGAATTTAAAAAATATGGAAAAAATGAGAATTATGATACAGATAGTGTTTATAAACTGGTTTTTATGTTTGGTTGGTTGGTTGGTTGTTTATATTTTTTACTTAATAATATGTTGTCAGCTTCTTCCAGTGTCATTATCCTTCCAACATATGATTTAGAAAGTTAGGGTTTTGCCATGATATTTTTTTAACAAATCTACTACTGGACATTTTGATTGTTTTTAGATCTTGCTTCTTCTAAAAGATGCTGCAGTAAATACAAAATGGGTATAGTTTAATTTTTAAAAGGGATGACTAATTTTAAAAGGTGCATGCATTAAAACAACTATGCCCCTAAGAAAACCTGAGAGGGCTCGGATTTCATTTGCTTATATGTCAGATGCTAGTCTTCATCGCTCTGTAAGGACACCAAACTTACTGTAATTTTTAGATTACATAAAACACACTAGACATTTTGTGCAATCAAGTGATAACTGTTTATGTTAAGAATATTATCATTTTGAAAATACTCTCTAAAAACAGTGAAGGAAGGTTGGGGGGAGACATCTTCCCACAGAGAAAAATGAAAAAGCATAACATAATCCAAAACTCTCTGCTCCCTCGCCCACCTTAAATACTGTAACACTTGGGATGAAATACAATAAATAAAAGCATGTTATACGGAGGCATCTGAGATGTAGGTTAGCGTTTATTGCAAAACAAGCCAATCCAATTCAACAAATGCTGACACAAAACACTGAACCGTGTCCTGTAGTGCATGTAAAAGTGAGCAAGATGGAGTCCTTATTTTCAACACATTTATAATCTGACACTGGTGGTAAGAGGGAAAAAGCAACTCTTCTAGGGGATAGATAGAATATACTAATATAACATGCGAGCATTTTTTAAATGAGCCTTGTGTAGGAAAAACTGCACCTGTCAAAAAAAAAAACAGGCTGGGGCCGAGGGGTGTGGGCAGCACAGATATATGGGAAGCAAGAAGAGAGAGCTGAAGGACTTCACACTAAACCCAGAAATGACAACAAAAATGACAACAAAAACAATAGCAAGTAAGAACCCAAGGGAAGCCCTGGTTGGTGTGGCTCAGTGGATTAAGTGCCAGCCTGCGAACCAAGACATTACTGATTCAATTCCCAGTCAGGGCACATGCCTGGGTTGCTGGCCAGTCCCCTGCTGGGGACATATGAGAGGCAACCACCCATTGATGTTTCTCACCCTCTCTTTCTCCCTCCCTTTCCCTCTCTCTAAAAAATAAATTAAAAAAATATGTTTTATAATTTGTTAAAAAGCAAGGGAAAAGGAAAGCAAGTTAGTTTAAGGCCAGATGATGCCACACAGTGAACTATTAGGAGTGAGAGAGGGAAACCACATCGTATTGAGAAAATCATAAATGCCTTCAGGTGAAATATGGCATCTGAAACAGGCGTTGGCATGATGACGGGACATCCAAAGTCCAAGAAAGGGAAACAGATATGGGAGAATCTACATCCCCTAGAACTCTCCACAGAGCCCGTTCCACAGGTAAGATCTACCATGAAACTAACATTTTTCTAACCTAAACCCTCCTGAGACATAAGGGGGCAGAGATGCTCAATATAAACCTTAACCTCCCAGAATTTAGAACACACATCTTAACAAGAGCTAATATCTACCCAACAGATAAAAAGGCACAAAAGGCATGTGTGTTGCCAAAGGGAGTTTCTCAATTGAGGGGCCCTAACAGTTTTTCATCAGTCTGTTTACTAATTTCAGACCTGAGAGTGAAGACTCGAAGTGAGAATGATTTAGTAGAGAAAAATGAGTATTGCTTGGGAAAGAATAAATAAAAGAAGGGAGTGTTTAAACAGATTGTTTCTCAAGTCTGGCTAAGCATCAGAACCATCTGAGCGGACAGTAAAAACTACTCACCCCTGCCCACCCCTCCCTGACACACCTTGGGTGATTCTGATTAAATAGGTTTGAGGTGAAGTATGAGAATCTATGTTTTACAAAACCTCTCTAAGGGATTCCTGTGTGTAGACAGGTTTAGATTCATGATATGATATGAAATCCATGCCCTCCACAAACATACAGAATATTCAGGGGTCCCTGTATATACAAATATATGCATAAAATGTTTCTCAATGAGTAGAAACAAGACAAATATTGTATTTCCCTGGACAAGTCCCTTGACATAAAACTCTTACCTCACTTTTCTCTGAAAAACAAAAGACTTGGAATAGAAAATAATTCAGATCCCTCAGAATTCTAAAAGAACATGATTTTGGTTCTTAAGTGAGATCTTTAAAGAAAAATTAGTTTAAAGATGAAACATCCCATCTGGGCTTATTGAAATATTGTGAAAAGTTTTCAGTTCTAAATCAGTTCCTTATATAGAATTTCCTTTTTTATAATCTTTTTTGTAATGTTCCCATTAAGCACACAGATATGGCATATTTTTAAAGAATTCATATTAATACCAGAATCTGTTTTTCCTAAGTCAGGCAAAACAGCAGCAGTACAATGTACCAACATTACAAAGTACATTGATTTACACAGGGTATAAGAACTTTATTGCTGTTATTTAACCATGTCCTACTGGGCTGGAGGTTGTTTCCTCTACTTGGCTCATGATAGCTTTAGCAGCCACCAGTGCTTCCCTTAGGCAGTGTGCTCCTGTGATCGCTCAGCACCTAGGCAGTTCCTGGCTCACAGAGGGTTAGCAAAAAATATTTATTGAATGACTTCATAAATTCACAGATGTGCAAAAATCTTTCTCTTTGCAAAAGTTTTCACCAACGGCTCCTAAACTGTATATTTCTACTGATAATTTAGTCTCCTGAATATTTTTATATAATTTTTACACTATGGTTTTTTTATATGTGAATAAATAGGTTTGATACCAATTCCCAGTGTGCGTGTGGTAGAAGCGGGAGGGTCCCCACACCAACAACAAGAAATTCTCGGGATGCCAACAGGGAGTCCTATGATTCAACTCCATTATGACACTATCTACTCTGTGATAGCATCAGATTCCACAGGTTAAGTGTTCAGTCTTAAAAGACACCGCACCCCCTTCAGAAGCCACCAGTCACAAGCCCTGGTTGTTACTTGCACTTTTGAGGGCAGGCTATAAATCAGAGGGTCCCACAGCCTCCTTCTTGGATTTGATTAACTTTCTAGAGCAGCACACAGACTCAGAGAAACATTTTATTTACCAAAGTACTGGTTTACTTAAAAAGAATGTAACTCAGGAAGAGCCAGATGAAGGAGATGCATGGGGTGAGGTAGGGGGAAAGGGTGAGGAGCACACACACACGCCTCCCAGCACCTCCACATACTCACCAACCACGAAGCTCTCGGAACCTTGTCCTTTTGAGTTTTTAGGGAGGCCTTATTACATCGTCTCAATTGATTAGATCATTGGCCATTGGTGTTTGAGTCAAGCTCCAGCCCCTCTGTCAGATGACTAGGGTCAGTGGGTACTGAAAGTTCCGCCCCTTTAATCATGTGAAGGGTTCCCCCAGCACCCAGCCCCCATCCTCAGGTACCTAAGGGCTTTCCAATAGTCGTCTCATTGACATAACAAAACACACTTTTATTGCTCTTAATTGGAAGCCTTTCTAGGGCACTTTGCCAGGCCCTGGTTTGAAGACCAAATGTATATTATACATCACTATATCACTATGAGCCTAAGTCAATTTAAGCCTTTCAAGCCACATGCAGCATTAAACTTTAGAAAAGGTTCCTGAGCTGTTCTATTACCTACCTGCAAGTGCTGCTTTTCTGCATGACGTCAGCTCGATGATACCCAGAGAGTTTGCAAAAACCGTCATTACTATAAACTACAGGCCAATCTACAATCTGGGCGTTTCCCAGTAAGAAACTCGATTCTAAAGAAGAAAAAAAAGGAAGTTTTTTAGCTTCATTTGGCAATGTACTTCTTTAACATGCAAATAAATAAAACAAATTTATAAAGATAGATATATGCAACTATGGTGTTCTATGGTATAAATAATAAAACCTATTCTTGAAATTGACATATAATGAGTTTAGCATGACCATCAAATGAGATCTGCATTAAGTACAAGATTTGCATACAAACTACAAACTCCATTGTAGAGAAGCCAGTTTATATAATACCTCTTTCTGTTCAGGTATCAAGGTGACCTACCAATAATTTCATACCTTCTTTAAGCTATGAAAACAAAGTATGGTTAATATTAAATAAATGTTAATGACTAAAATAATTATACCTAAAAACAGGTTAATTTATTGAGATTAGAGCTAATCACTTCTCCACAAAATGAGAATATTAGATTTGATTACAGAAGCAAATGTGAATGACTCCTCCAAAAAGTTCTATTAATATAATTTTGGACATGATGGAATAAATTTGATTGATCTTAAGAAGTCTAATTTAAAATAACATTGTAGAGTTCCTTTATAAAATAAAATTATTCAGAGACATTATTTTCAACCACATGCTACAAAATTTGGAAACTATCTTTAGTCTAAATAAAGAAACATTTCTGGTCTATTTTATATAAAGATGTGGTTCTGTTTTATGTATAAAAATTAATACAAAATAATCTTTTGGTATCAACCTTGATTGAACATCCAATAGGTCTAGGCAATAACTTGAGCAATATTTATATAGTATGATAAATATGTTAACATTAAAATTAATTAAAATTAAAATATAAAAATAAAAAATATTTTTCAAATAAATATTTTAAAAGAGTACATTTTTTTTTAAAAATACTATACTTCAAAATACTCAAAATATCTACCTAAAATAATCTCCTTTGAACTTACATTCAAAGTAGTGTACTAAAAAGATTAACCCATGAGTAGAAAACTTTAAGTTTAAATTCTGGTCTTCATAAAAATCACCATGCAATTCAACACTTACTAAGTAGCCACTAAGTAAAGGGCACTACTCTGGGTCAGACAATGGGCTACAATAAAGGTCAACATAGCACACCCTTTACTCTCAAAACACACATTAAGAAAAACAATTACATAATCAATTACAATTTAGCAGGATATTAAATCAAGAATCATAGTACAAAAGAAGGGGGGAAATCTCCTTCAAGGCACTAAAAACCAAACAAAAGTGAGCAGAAACTGAAAAGTACAAACCCTTGAATAAAAGGAGTTTTATTAAATGAGATAGTCATCTAACCGTCCATTCCCCTGTGAGCCCTTCCCAATTTGTACAGTTCATGGGTGACAGAATTCAAGCAGAAAAGTCAAAGGTCACAATCTGGGGCTGCCAGAGCAGCTTAAAGTTAAAGGAGGAGATGCTTTGACATATAGAGCCATAAACCTCTATAGAATCCATTTCAAATCCCTACCTGTGACCTTAAACTGTGCATACACAAGATAAGACTACAAAGAAACTCATCAAGTCTAGAAATTACTAGAAGGCTAAGAGGCAGGCAGAAATTTCACCACCTCCCCAAGGCTACAAGATAAATTTCAGAGTTCAAGTCCTATCAAGCTCAAGAAACTTGGTAAATTTCTCAAGATTTCCATGTTTTGGGAGTAAGAAATAAGTCCCAGGATAAAGGTTTACGACCTAGAAATAAAATCAAAAACGTAGAACTCTCTCTCTCTCTCTCTTTTCTCTCTCTCTCTCTCTCTCTCTCTCTCTCTCACTCTCTCTCACACACACACACACACACACACACACACACACGGCTAAAATTGCAATCAAGGTGACCCACCAATAATTTAACTACCTGCTAAAATAAAATGTACCCTTCTTCAAAGGAAAATAATAAAATCCAAACTCTCCACAATGTATCAACCCAATGTCCAGTATACAATTAAAAAGTTATTAGACATTAAAAAAAGAGAAGTGTGACAACAATCAAGGGAAAAACAAGTAATAAAGAGGTCAATACTGGGAAGATAGAAATAAATGATACAACCTCTGAAATAAAAAAAAAATTCATTGAACAGATTTAAAAGTAAATTAGACCATTAAAAAAAGGCCAAATTAAAAAACATATTGATAAAAGTTATTGCATACTGAAGAAAAAAAGAGTAACAGATTAAAAAGATGACCTGCGGGACAATAACAAGCAGTCTAAAATATATGTAGTTTAGTCTAGGGAAAAAAATGACCAAGTAAGGCACAAATGTCATTTGGATAAAAATGACTAAAATTTTTCCAAATAACATAAAAAATAACCCACAGATCTTAGCTCAAGGAAGAGTTCAAGGAAGATAAACACAAACAAAGCCACGGTAGGAAGATAACACTAAAACTGCTGAAAATAAAAAGTTAGGAAAAAAAGATACAGAGCCTCACATAAATGGTCAACTGTTCTTTTTTTTACAAAGACGCAAGGCAGTTTAAAGAGTAAAAAAAGTCTTTCAATGAACTGTGCTAAAACAACTAGATACCCACATAAGCAATAATTGAACTATGACCTCTACCTCACACCACACACACACAGACACACAAATAAAAAAATTTTAAGGGGTAATTGACCTGAACACAAAAATGAAAACTAAAAAGAAATCATAGTAGGAAATCTTTGCAACTTTGAGGAAGCCAGAAACTTCTTAGATAAGACCCATACAGTAATCACCATAAAAGCATATGTGGATAAGTATATTAGACATCCTCAAAATTAAAATCAATTGCTCATTCAAAAATACTGTAAAAATAATAAAATGAAACCCACAGACTAAGAGAAAATATTCACAATACAGGCATCTGATAGAGAACGCCTAACCAGAATATGCAAAAAAATCTTACAAAAGGACAAATGACCCAATTAACAAAATGAGCAAATGATTTGAAGACATTTCACGAAGGAAAATAAACAATGGCCAATAAGCACAAAGAGATGCTCACATCACTATGCATCGGGGAAATACAAACTAAAAGCACAATGATATGATATATCACTGGTCAACCACTATATTGGTTACATCAACAGTACAAAATGTTGATGAAAATGTGGAACAATTCAAACTCTTCATAAAATCTAGTGCAAATATAAAATGGCATGATCACTTTGGAAAGCAATTTCTTTGGGAAATATCAATTATGACCCAGAAATTTCACCCCTAGGCATTTACTCAAGTGAAAATAAAAACATATGTTTAAAAAAACTTGTAGAAAATTTTTCATATCATATTTATTCTTAGGAACCAAAAAATGAAAATAATGCAAATGTCCATCAACAAGAAAATGGATTAAAAATTGTGGTATATTCTTACTCCTATTCAATTATAGGATAGTAGAGGGACTGACAGGAAAAAGACAAAAAGAATTTTCTGAGTAAAGTCATTGTTCTTTATCTTTAAAAAGGTATAAGTTACATAGGTATATACATTTGACAAAGCTAACTGAACTGTACACTTCAGATCTATGTGTTTTACCTCATATAAATTACACCTTAACTTTAAAACAAAACACAAGGAAGACAAAGGACCACAGAATCAGAAGTTTGAGAAAAACAATGTCATTTGAACTGAAACTTAACTATAAGAATAGTAATACCACTCTTCCTTGGTACATAAGGTGATCAGAGTAGAAAATGAAATGAGCTTATTTCTACAAAAATGCTTCATAAAATATGAATTTCTCTATAAATACATGATATTTTCTTTTATGCATAGCATTGATTATAAATATTTGTAATATGATCACCAAAAATTATCTTCTTTCTCATTTTAGCCCATGCCAGGTTCATGACTAGGTAACTGTGGCAGTCCATACAGCTAGCAACAGGATCCCCCTCCTTCAACTCATCCTGATTTTCAGACTAATGTTCACTTGTCCCCATGAAACCCTGCCTCCACCCTACCATTCTTTATATAAATCGAGACCCCCAACTGGTTACCCTGACAAATCCTCTCTCAGACTTACAAAGCCCTCTGAAATCCAGCCTCACCCTTCCTGCCTAAACAAACATATTTCTCACTACTCTTAAAGTCCATATTACTAAATTTAGGCCAGTTTCCTCATTATGCCCCCAATGATGCCCACTATCCATCTGAAGCACTTCCTCCATCCCTTTGCCTCTCCAAATTTTTAAGAACCAGCTCAACTCCACCTTCTCTATGACACATTCACTGAGTACCACTCAGCCCACATGCCCCTCTGGCTACTACCATTTCTGTCTCCAACCCTTCACGGGACAAACTTACCATAAAACTTGTCTGCTCTCACCGGTTCCATCTACTCAGCTCCTATTCACTCAGCTCACTCCTTTCTTGCTTTAGTCTTTCCGACTCCAAGACACTCAAGATCACCAATAACCTCCTCAGATCATCAAATCCAAATGATGCTTTTTACATATTTCACTTGACAATCCAGAGCTTGGTAGCCACTCCCTCTTTTAAAATATCTCAATCATTAGCTTTCACAGAACAATGTTCCCCTGTTTCTTCAGACACACCTCCATTTCCTTTGCAACCTCAACATTCATTATCCAGTGGGTATATATTAGAATTCCTCCATGTCAGCACCTCTTCAACTTTTACCTATCGCCTAGATTCAGTAACTCAACATTTTATATTGCCAAATCAGACCCCTTCTATAAACTCGAGATCTTGATATCCAAGCTAACCTCTCCTCTTAGACATCTTAAGTGGACCGCAGCAGAACATGCCCATGACGTTCTTCACCCTAAATCAGGTACTTTTCCAGTGTTTCCTGTCTTGGAGAATGGAATCACTCTGCATGTAATTATGTAAGCCAGAAATCTGGGAGCCATCCTTCAACATCCTTCTCATTACCCCTATAACTAATCCACTTCCAAATCTTATTAATTTTATCTCTACATTCTTTCAAATATTTCCATTTCTCTTGATCCTCACCATCATCTCCCAACTCCAAGTTCCCCTCATCTCTTCCCTGGACAACTCCAATAGCTACCTAAATGGTTTTACTCCAACCTTCTTTGTGATTCCTTTAATGGATTGTCCACACTGAAGCCCAACTGCTCTTTTCAAAATTCAATTCAATCAGGTCCCCTCCCTCCTTTAACAGCCATCGAGGACTTACCATGGCCCTGCGCGTATATCAAATCTCAGTTCTCACCATTTTGCCCTTGCTCTGAGTATAATAGCCTCACTAATTTTTCTTATATTCTTGTAAGCTTCAAGTACTCTCCCACCATAGGACCTTTTTAACATTCGCTCTGCCTAAACACCATTCCTTTCCCTCCCCATCTGGCTGATACCTATGTTTATTTAGATCTTAACTCAGTTGTCATGAGCTCAATGAAGCTTCCCTGACCTTCTGACCAGATCACCTCCAATAATTTCAGAGTTGATGTAGTTAGGGTTTGATAAGGTCATGAGGGTGGAGTCCCTCATGAATGTGATTAGTATCCTTATAACTGTCACAAAAGAGCTTCCTTCCCCTTCTCTGTTCTCCATCCTATGAGGATACAATGAGAAGTCTGTACTCTAAGACCAGAAGGAGGACTCTCATCAAAACCTGACCATGCCGGCACCCTGGTCTTAGATTTCTGGCCTCCAGAACTGTAAGAAATAAGTTTATGTTGTTTACAAGCCACCCAATTTATGATTTTTTGCTACTGCAACCCAAATACACTAAGATAGTTATCAATGAAACTTCAAGAAATTAGTTCTGATTTGTCCTCAGAGCTATTAGCGGAGCAATTTTCAACTGGCATGCTGCAAGAATTTTTAAAAGGTGCAATACCTAATTATTTAGTCAGGGACACTGACCTCTTTTCCCTTAGATTGTCAAATTTAAAAAAAATGGCAACAGCCAACACAACAATAACCACCCAACATGAATGCCCTGTCTTGAACCAGGAAATATATAGGTCATATAATAGAATTGCATCTTATTGGTCATGTCACATAATAAAGTTGTGTCTGATTGGTTGATTCTTCTTACCACAAATCTTTATATACAAATATAGGTACCTGATTTTTTAAAAAGTCACTTTGGAGCAAAAAGGGTAGGTAATTACTATATTTTTGTAAATCAATCAAATTTATACCTTTTTTTATAGCTCAGATCAGCAAAAAATATATTTTTGGTGTGCTGCAGAATTTTAGTAATTAGTTTATGTATGCCATGACATGAAAAAGGTTGAAAAATCACTGTCGTAGCATCAAAGAGCCATGGAAAACTGAACCTTTCTTGGAATCCAGACTGTTCCATTTCTTGAATATGTTTACAAACATTTCATGTCCAAATGGTTCTATTTCACAATATGTTCCTGCAGGAGGCCTAAGAATTGGGTCGCTATTCCTACCAGGTGGTCATAGCCCAGGACAACATTTCAGAAGCTGTAATTCCACATGAGCACATTCTTGAATGGATCTCTGTGAGAGACTGGGTCTTGAAAACATCTCATTGTACAGAGTGGGGCAAAAGTGGGTTTACAGTTGTGAGTACACAAAACACAGAATTTATTCTTGTATTATTATTTATTAATTACTGTATTACTCCTCATTCAACAGCCATAAAGCTACTTTTGCCCCGCCTTGAATTCTTTCAAGGCCATCCAGCAGCCTCTCAGAGGTAGGCATGAAATAAAACAGGCACTTTTCCCTCAAGAGTTCAAAGGTTGAAAACTAAATCACAGCCCCCTAATTCAAAACGGCCTACTAGGAATCATGTGTTTCTCAATTTTGACTGCACATTCAATTGGGAGGGAGGTGAGGAGAGCTGTAGGCAGCCACCAGAGTTACTCATTCCAGGCCCCGCAAAGATTGTCTTAATTGGTCTGGAGTGAGGTCCAGGCATTAGCATTGCGTTGGCCAAAAAGTCTGTTTAGTTTCTTCCATAAAATAAAAGATTCTTTTTCACCAATAATTTGATTGATTTGGGTATTTTGAGCATGTCAACTATCTCCCACTTTTGGCTTCTAGTGGGTAGAGGCCAGTGGTGCTGCTGAACATCTTCCAATGCATAGGACAGCTCCACAGCAAAGGATTATTTGGCCATAATGTCAATAGGACCAAGAAACTTCGCAAACCATTTTTGACACTTTCAATCCATCACAGCACCTTCTCCATACACTGCACAAATCTCTTTTTTGCCTTGCAGTTACATTTTTACCTTTCTTGAAACAATAAAGCATAATATGCCAAAAATGTTGTATATTTCCTTACATCTTCAATATTAAAATGGCTGCACAAAAATTCACCAATTTTGGTGGGGTTTTTTTTAAATGCACGCTCATATGACAGCTGTCCCAATACAATCTAACAGAGTAGTTTTGAATGAAGTTAAAGACAATTAAGCACTACTAAGAAAAACTACTATTAGTTTTTCATCATATGGAAAAAACTAAACGAACTTTTTGGCCAACCCAAATTTGTTTTTAAATCTTCTCATTTGGTTCTTATGTGTAGCCAGGGTAGAGAAGCACTAATTCACTACCACAGTAATTCCTAAATGCTGGCAGCTGCAATAGAATTTTGTAATGGGTAACAAAAATACAGATTGCTAAATCCTAACACAGGCACACTGAACAGGCTACCTCAGGTTAGAACACAAAAATACAGCCACGGAGGAAAATCTCATGCTCAGCCAGGTTTGGAAAACTTTAAACTAGTACCGTGCTATACTCAAAGTGGGGATCAGCATCACCTGGGAGTTTATTAGCAATGCTGAACCTGGGACACACCCCAGGCCTGGTGAATCAGAACCCACATTTTATCAAGACCATCAGGTGATTCCCAATGCTCATGAATACACTCATCTTGTGCATGCTTGCCTTCTTTTTTATGGATGGGAACACAAGTCAGGAAAGTTAAATAGCTCAGCAAACTTGGAAAAAGGGTGTCTTGGTGGGGGAAATAAAATAGAACCTAGCCTCACTGTTTCAGATTTCCTATTCTATCACACTGTATTTCTGAACTGCTGTCTAAGCTTTTCTTTTGCTGTAACACAAAGGAAGCACTTCCTTTTTACAGCGTTATTTCTTTAGACAGTAGGAAAATAACTACATTGAACTCAATACCCCTGCATATTAATCCCATTCCTAAAGGAGATCATATGCAAACCCTGAGGTCAATAATCCTGGCTTATAGAAATTTCTGAAGGAAGAGAGGTTATATTCAGTCAATGAAAATAATATAAAAGTATGTGAAATGTTTTTTCCCTTTCTACAGTATTTCCAAGAAAAGAATGTTTTCCTCTGAGCTGCTCCAACACTACCTATACCTGACATAATTGGACAGTTTTTTTGGCTTTTTGTTTAGTCTTTATGAAAACTGTGTATTCTAATCTGGAAATTCCATGGACATTAACAAGAGAGGCAGTGTGTTAAATCTCTCTCTCCCCTTTTTTATGCAAATAACCCTAGAGGGGTATATTTCAGAGCACTAGCACAGAAGAGTTTTAAGATATTTTCAGAATGCTAAGCCACACAAAAGAATTCTAGGGTTCTAGGGTACTGACAAGGACAGAAGACATGGAGTGGAGGTGAAGGCAAAGAACTTCACAAAAAGAAGCTGAAACACTGAATAAAACATTTTCAGTAACTGACAGTTTTTCCAAGGTCTAGGGCTGCTTCTGAGGAAAGTCAACCGGTTGTTTCCTCTGATTGCATTCACTTAGCCCTACCTTTGGGGAAGAACACCAGCCAGAAATCATCCCTCATTCTGAAAACCCAAAACCCTGGCACAGAGCTACTCCAGCAGAGGTGAAGTGCAGGAAGAAACTAGAAACCTGGCTCAGGGCTCTTGCAAGCTGCTCTCCCAGATCACCCATCTCCCATGAGAAAGGACCGGAGTGCAGGTGTTCGCAGCTCCAAGTTATCTCAGCCTTCACAATCCTCTCTGATTCAAAGGGCTAAAGAATGCACATTCCAAAACTCAGCAACCAAGAGGGCAAATCTGATGCTTAAAAGCAATACAATAAAATCCACATAGCAACGATCACTAACATTTTCTAAGAGACTGGTAGCAGAGGGCATTTCAACAATGCTGGTTGTCAAATATTCATCATAAAGTTAGGTTTTGGTTTGGAATTTTGGTCTCACCTAACAATTTACTTTGTTTCTCATCTGAATCAGGCTCATATTAAAATGTGAAGTTACATGTTTCTAAGCCACAAGAACTGACTGACCGAGTTAATTGCCTGGCCTGTGATATCCTTTCCCAAATGTCTGTAAGTAGAATACAGACATCACCCCTGTACACAGCCACGCTAAGCTCCCTTTGGTTGTGTTCTTCTTTACTTTAAGGGAATAAAGGGGCAGTTAGATGACAAAGTGGTTATGCAGGTGGTGTCTCCAGCATCACTCCGATCTGGCCGTCTCCCCATCTTCCCCATCTTGGGTAATGCTCCCCAACCTCTCTCTATACCCAGATGCTTGAGTCAGCATCTGGAAAGTCATCTTCATACTTCTGCATTCATGCCATCCAGTGCCCTACTAATTCTACCAACCAAACATGTCAGGTGCATCCACTTCTCTTCGTCTCTACTGCTACCATCCCAGGCCATGCCACCATCATCTTTTGCCTGGACAGTTGTCAGAGTCTCCCAAGCTAGTCCCCTAATATCCCTCCTCTTCCCTCCAATCCAACTTGTCATTACACAACAAGTAATCCTTCTGGCCATATCTGTCCATGGCACTGGACTATAATGCTGAATAGCCAGGTCCCTAACTGTGTCCCTCCACCCTTACTTCCCATCTTACTCTTTTTTTTGCCCACTGCAATCCAACGGCACCAGCCTTTAAGCTTCACGAACTTAGTCATTTTCTCTTTCATTTTCTCTTTCTCTCCTTAAGACTGTTCAAATGTTTTCTCATCACCTGAAATAGTCTCCTGCCCACATACCATCTAGCTACCTCTTATTTCAGGTCTCAATTGAACACTTAAAAAGGACTCCCAACACCAACTCCCAGTCGAATTAGTCCCTGTTACACTTAATCACAGCACCATCCCCTGTTCCTTCAAAATGCTTACCACAATTTGTAATTATGTATTTGATATGAGTCATTCAAATGCCTCTTTCCCTACCAGACTCTAATGCCCGTGAGGTAGCGACCATGTCTGTTTGTTCATCACTGTATACCCACAAATATTTGTCAAATAATCAAATCAAATGTAAAAATTCTGATTCATGTTTAAAGTCACGCAGGACGAAATAATTATTAGAACAACGTTAGACATTGTCAAGAATATAGATAAGAACCATGCTAGGTATTTTTCTTCAAAGAACTGATAATCCTGTAAAAAAATAAATAAAAATTTTTTTAAAAAGTATTCCTAAACAGATTTCCCTACACTTGTGAATTTAAATCATGGAGTATATGTTATCTTTTAAACTTGTCTTCTGAGAGAGCTATATCTATAGGTATATTTAAGTGTCATAGAACAGTAACAACAAAACAATTCCTGAAGCACATATAACACATTTTATTTGGACTAAATAAAGTCCTGGCACAGATGTCTAAACAAAAGCAAAAATAGTTTATACATTATGGCCATATCCACAATATTGTTTTCTGGTAGGTGTGCTGCCCACTTCTACTATATCAACAACAGAATAAAAGGCTGGAATCTTTCCTGTCCTTACAATACACCTTTATCCTACAGTTCTACAAGGAAATGTGTGTGTGTGTGTGTGTGTGTGTGTGTGTGTGTGTGTCTGTGTGTGGGTGAACACATACACTTTGTACCCTTCCGCAATGAGACTAATTATTATATAATAATATTGGCAATATTAGGCAGACCATCACTATAGGAGTTTGAAATATGCAAAAAATATGTTAATTTAAATTTGTTCAGCTGTCATCAAAGTTAAAAATATGCCTCCGTGTTCCATCTCCCTCAAGATCAAAGGTACATTTTTAAGTTTCTGTGTGTCTTTGATGGCATTATTTTTCCATCTAGCCAAAGTAGTTCAGAACACATAAGATACTGCATATTGCTGAAATTATAGTGGTAGGAATAATAGAAATTTTGTTATAAAAATATTTTTATATACAAAAAAGTTCAACAACTCAAAGTCTCTACTATGAATAGTTGGTGTTTTGTTCATAAGAAGATGGGTCTCTAAAAAGAACACTGGTCAGAATCATTAGAAGGAAAATATGACTGTAATGATGGCCTACAGGGTTCATAGTCTCAAAATACAACAAAAAACTTTTACGTGAATACAGATAATAACAATTTTCTACTGGCTTTTATTACAATAATATTTCTTAAAATACCTAAGCCATAAGACATTCACTAATTAGGTAATCTTGGATAAAAGCTAAATAAGTCAAGATGTATTTATCAGGGAAAGAAGTATTACATATTTAATGATTCAGTAGCATTTTTCAATCCTTTGAATAAACAAACCTTGTTTTTTGCAAATGAATTGTGTCTGTTCTGAAGGGATTGTATATTTTCTTTGAAGTTAACCTTTTAAGGCAATTGAACACTAATGACAAGATAACTAATGAAGAATTTCAATTAAAAGACTGGTTTAATCTGCACACCTGGTAGAAAAATAAGCAAGGCTTTTCTGAATGCGTTTACAATCCAATTAATTTTCTAAAGCTTTGTCCTATTTTATTTTAATTTCTACTATCTATGCACTAGGAGCTCATTGTTCAAGGGAAAGATACAGATCACAAATTCAATTCAGTTCTCTCCGTTAGCCAGACATCACTGGGCCAGTTACAAAAAGAGGCTGACATTTCTGCCTTCTTCATCCTCTTCAGTCACTGCCAGTCACTGAGGTGAAGAGAACTGATGTTTCTTTGGCTCTAAGTAGTAGTTTTTGTTTAAGTAGAGAAGGGGTGGCTGTTTGTTTTGTTTTTTTCCTCCAACTAAATAGTCTTGATAAAGTGAATCCAACTGCCTTTAGGCTCAGATCCACTAGTTCATAGAAATCTCAACTTTTAATACTTGGCTTTCTTCAGGTTAAAAGAGGGAGGGAGGAAGGAAGGAAGGAGGGAAGGATGGAGAGAGGGAAGGAAGGAAGGGGCGGGAACGAAACCCACTCAACCCTTATTTACAGAAAATAGAAAAAAATGAATATTATTAAGTCCTTACTATCATGAGGCAGAGTGCAAGATCGGCTACATTTATGGCTTTGCTGAGTTTTTCCAGCAGTTATTATAATCCTGGAAAGTCCTGATGTGTCACTAGGTAAAGACTTGGGCCAGGACAGGAATCTGTGTCATCTAGATGGAAATGCCTTTGCTCTTGAGAGCACTGTTGAGAGCATTGTTCTCTAAGCTTTGGAAATGCTTACCTTGACCATGGATGCTCCGGTACAGAGACAGACTACTTCAGGAATAAATAAGAAAATGTATTACACCTTTCATTCCTCATTCTCAGAGATATTTTGTTTCTAAGCCCAGCTCTTTTCTTTCCACCTGTCATTCTTTCTTTAGTCCACCATATTTATACATACTGGCTGCATATGATGTCAGTTGTGGACATATTTCATGCCCTGCTATGAGTCAGTATAGTGAATGTGCATAAATGTGCTTGCTCTGCACACAGTACTTATGGGGGGGAGAGGGTACAAAAGGAGTACATGGCAAAATCTTACCCTTAAGGATTGGTAATTATACCTTAATACCCTTGACAGAAATGATGAAATACCAAAGAAACTAAGTCTGTTTGAAGCCAAAACCAATGATAAATTCAGCTCTGGCCACACTAAGTTTTCAGTGACTTGTGAGAAGTATAAGAGAAATTGTACAGGTCATTGCAATATGCAACTGGAGCACAGAGAGAATAAAGCCAGCACAGGGGGCAAGTGTGTTCTGGAAGAAGGGTGAAGCTGTAAGGAAGACAGATGAAGTCTGAACCTGATGACTATTCATTCTTCAGAAGGGAGGAGAGGAGAAGAAGGGAGGGAAGGAAAGGAGAGGGAAGAAGGACAGAAAGAGAACCCAGGGATAAGGGCAGGAGGGAGTGCAAAGATGTGAAATCCAAAAGATGAGCATGGATGTGGAAGGTAGGGGAGCACAGTCTCAAATCCTGCAAAGCCAGAAAAACATGGACAAATAAAAGGCCTTTGGAGTCACAAAGATGTTCACTTGTATATAACCTTCTAGGAAGCTTCAACAATATGGTATAGGCAGAAATCCTATAGGTTGAAAACAGATGCAATAAGGAATGCTGACCAAGAAGTAAAGCCATCAACTACAGATGGTGCATTCAAAGATTTAAACATCTAAATGATAATAATAACCAACAGCACTGCTGCTTCTTAGGTGCCAGACACTGTTCTTAGCACTTTGCAAGTACTACCTCA
Source organism: Pteronotus mesoamericanus (assembly GCF_021234165.1). Lineage (NCBI taxonomy): Eukaryota > Metazoa > Chordata > Mammalia > Chiroptera > Mormoopidae > Pteronotus > Pteronotus mesoamericanus. Next base: position 26,292,866 of record NW_026555078.1, on the reverse strand, counting down.
TTTAATCCTCACTCTGACACCACAAGCTGGATACCATTATTATTTGTATTTTACAGAGGAGAAAACTAGGTACAGATAAGCCACACAACTAGTAACTATTAGAGCCAGGTCTTTAATGCAACCCTTCAGAACCTATGGCTCTTAACTAATGTGTCCACTGCCCTCACATAAAAAAAAAGAAAAAAAAGAAATATCATTTTTATCATTGTATTCATTACGCATCTCCAGTGGTCAGATCAGTGCCTAGCACACAGTAAACACTCAATCAGTTTCTGTTGAATTAATACATGATTAACTAGAAAGAGTATGAGGGTCAAGCAAAGGGATGGGGGTTGTTTTTAAGGGGCTTTATTCTGGGACTACTTAAGCTTCACTGAAAAATTCCTTTATTCTCTCGAAACTATCAATATATGAAAATAAATTCATTGTGTTTTAATTTGCCCCAAATGAAAAAAATATGCCAGTAGACAAAAGAAGACTTTTATAAAAGATCAGGATAAAGGTTAATTTTTCCCTTCAATCCAAGGGAGTTGTTTGATTTTTCAGTTAAACTTGGTGATCTGCTGCTGGCCCTGCAGTCTCTCAATAGTCAAAATCCATTTCCTGTCTTCCACCAGATACAGTATAGGACTGTAAGCTGCTCCTCAAGGCAAAACACTCAGAAAATACTTAACCTGGTAGGGATTGATTCTCAATGATAACACTTGCCATCAATAACTCCTAACTGCAAAATTGTTTTTAAAATAATTTAACAAAAATATACAGATTTTGAAAAAGTTCTTCCTTACGTAAAGTAGTTGAGCTTTTAAGCCCTTGGAGATTTGAACAAAGTGATAGAAACTATTTCAGCTGTACATCAAGTTGGAACAAGAGATGAGCATGAGATCACCTACACATTCACCTCTCATGCCCTCAGGAGACCCACCTCATGGGGGGAATCAATTATGGACTTTCTTAGCATAGGAAACAAAATCAGAAAGCGTTTATTCAACTAGTACTTAGTGCTATGTGCTCTTCACAGTGGAGGATATAAAGTATGTGCAGGTATGACCCATATCCTTAATTCATGTATCAACATTTTCATGACTTCCCAGTTATGTATCATTACCTTTAGAAACTGCTGATTGGGCACCTAAGCGCAGATCTCAAATCACATGTCTCTTGAAATCAATAGGACTTCACACATAGTACTTATATTTCTCTTATGGGACCAGACCCCAAGAAAGAAAGAAATTCATTTCAATGAAATTTCATGTAGCTTTTCAACCACCTTTTCCATCTAAATTATGCTGCTCTTTATTTAATTTTAATACCTTTTTCCATGTGAAAACTTAATGTATCACAAAACTACTATTTAGAATATATACAAATGTGTCTCTTTATTTTTAAAGTAACCTCATACAATCAAATACTAAAATAATGTCTAAAATACCCACTGATTTATGAGATTATGTTACTACTGCCTTCATTTGATCAAATTTTTTTCAAGACTAAACCTTTCCAATATTAATTTCTACATTATATAAAATAGGGATATTTAAATAATTCTTTTTAGTCATTACTCAATAATAAAAAGGAGTCATGCCATACATTATTAAGTTAGAGTTTTTGGTGGGATATACCAAGGATTATTTTCAATTTTATTAAGGCATAATTGACAAATAAAAATTGTATATATTTCAGGTTGTACAACTTAATGGATTGATGTATGTACACATTGTTAAATGATTAGCACAATCATGCTAATTCTTTTATCCATTACCTCACATAGTTATCATTTTCTTTCCTTTGTGTGTGTGTGTGTGTGACAAGAACATAAGATGGGCTTTTTAAAAATTCTACTCGGCTATTGATAAAGGAAAAATGTTTTATAAATATCCATTTCATGGAGCACATCAAGACTATTTTCTTTAAGCTCAGTGTCCACAACAATTGCCACTAGTTTTTGGTTGTGACTTATTATTCATGTTTATTTGATTTCACAGCATAGCACTTTTATTCATAAAATCACTACATGCCATATTTTAATTTTCCCATTAAAACCAATTGTGTTTAGGACATTTCAAAGTACATTTCAATATGCAGTTTCTAAACTCTGCCCCCTCAAAAAAATCCCTGAATCCAAGATTCAGGCTTGCTGATTAATAGGAAACACTGCTTAAAGTAATATGACCTCCAATCATATTGCAGGGGCCGGGGGGGAGTTTAATATGTTTGGAGAACTTTCAAGAATATTTGTTTTAGCTCTGCATTTTATTTTAAAAGTTTGGATAATACAAAAATACTAGAATCATATCCTAGGTAAGTAACCATAAATCTGCAAACTATCTGTCAATAAAATCAAAGCACTGTCATTAACTGATTCATCAATTTAATATAAATTATATCAAGACATATGCTAGAGGAAGAATTTTATTGAAATATAATATGTATAGTCATCTTTCTAGTATGAATATTATTTATATATTTTCCTTAAATTTCATATATTTTACCACCACACTGAAATGGCTAATTATAATAAAATTTTGTCCATATAGTAAATGTCCTACTAGTCTAAATTTTTTTTAATTTATTCTTTTCCATAAACTGTTTTTCTTAATATTCCATTCATTTAGTCACAAAATGTTGTTCACCATCAACTAAAATAAGATTGTAATGACTAAAAGAAAATAAATACCTTTCTCGGCTTTACTTCTCTACATATTATATTTTAAACATTTTCTCCCTAGAATAACAACTAACTACATTGATTTTAACTTCCAATCAAACTCGAGAAAATAAGGGGAGGGGGGAAGAAAAAGAGCAAAATTAACTTCTTGGTTCACCTGTGACAGAACCTACAGTGACCTCTTGTGGTAAACCCTAACTACAGAGTTTTGGAGAACAACACAAACATACAGCCTTTTCCTAGGCCAGAGACCAGAGTCTATGGAAGCAACCTTGGTCCATGCTAGCAAATAGCTGTTATTAACAGTGAAAGTCAAAGATACATATTGACTAAAGGATTTCTTTTTGGAAATCTAATCAGTCACTGTCAATTAAAATAATCATAGCTGTTCCCTTCTATCAAAAAATAGTGTCTTACATGGTTCTTTTAGTAGGGCAGTTAAAAGATGGCTAGGTACATGGATTTCATACACAAACCTACTTCTGGAATCAAGAGAAAGATAGACAAAGAGGACAATTCTAATGAAGGCAAGAGTGTCCTGGGATAAACAGCTCTCTAGTCAGGGAAGCTCTGCATTTGTTATATAATGCAGTGTGGGCTCTTAAGCAAGAGGCAATCCTTGGGCTTATTTATAAATGTAATTTAGGAAGTTGTCAGTATAATTTCAACCTCTATGATATTTTAATAGTGAAAATGACACATTATAAGGCCTGGGTAAACCAGTGCTTCTAAAACACTATGTGGTTTTATCAATGTTTCCTGAATAGTGATTTAGATGTTAAAGAAAATCTTTCAAGAGAAAAATACCAAGAAATTTATACCCAAAATACCCATTTTTTTCACCATTTCTTTTAAATTGGATAACACTTAAAAGTTATTATTCCTTTTTTGTTTTTAAATCACTAGCTTATTTCCTCTCCTATAGGTTCATTCTTTAAGATCTCAGTTACTACAAATATTAATTATAGCACTAAAATAAATTCGGATATTCTTACAAGTAAGAGATACCTGAGTAAAGGAAATGCTGATGCAGTTGGGTATCTCAATAAAAACAGAAATTGAGTATACTGAACTTCTTCTCTTGAAAGTTAAGTGGTTCATAAAATACTACCTCCTCTGTTTTCTTTCCTGAGCCCCTTTTTTCTCTAACGAGGAAAGCACTTCTAGTTTTTCATAATGTTCGAAATACTAAAGAACGATATTTAACCTCTAATAAAAATACACTCTTTTCGAAGTTAACTTTTTCAAAATGGTAACCTAGTTTACTGTTACCCAAAATAAGCATGTCTATTTGTCAAGGTATCAAAGACAACATCTGATAAAATGTGCTGCCCAAACACATAACCACATTGAAGGCCTTGGAAATGTTTTGTTTTTTGAATCTAAAATTCAACCTAATAGTTTTAAGAACTGTTGCTTTATTTCAGTGACTTTCCATTTATCCACAAGTACACTGCTCCTTACAGCCCAGTATATGTTGATGAACAGCTTGCATAAATAATTGAAATTTAAATAAAGGAAGATAGCCTAATAATGTTCCAGACACAATAAGCCTTTTGGGCCAGAGACCTTCTATGAGACATTGCACAGGTGTAATGAACTTACCACATAGCTCCCAAACTTTCCCTGCCTACCAACTTATCTAAAAATATATCTAAACTTTGCTATTTACACTTTTGACCTTTACAACTTCTTGGACTAATAATGTGCTCTCTATACCTACCAGAATCACCTGCCAAGAGTTAACTGTAATTCCTTTTATTTGTCTGAAGTGATCTGGTCTTTTATCTTAAAACTAAATAAATTCCCTACTTTTAATATTTTGGGATTTTTCTTTAAAGTATGTGTGTATCCATCTTACTCAAAGGCCTTCATTATTTTATTTTATTTTACTTTATTTTATAGACTTTGAATCACCAGTAATAATTTGAAATGCCTGACCATAACAGACTGAGTTAACTAAATAAGGAAAATAAAAATCCCATCTCAGGAGGTGTAAAATAACAGCAAATAGGCTGTAGAGCTACTCTGGGGCTCAGAATATAGCACCATTATTCTGGGAAATTGCAACTGAGGAGTTTGGAATTTTATTAGGAACTCCTCACATTTAAAAGCATCACCAAGAAGTTGTCTGATGGATTTCTAATTGGCTGAGATTTCAGCTCATTAGTGATATCCATAGACAAGTAAGTGCCTGATGTTTTGTTTTCTCTTTGTGTCTGTTTCCCTTTCCCGTCTAATCTCAATTATCTCCCTCCCTCCAGGTGTGTGTCTTTCTCTCTCTCTCTCTCTCTCTCCCCCCCCACCCCTACTCACCTCTCTCCATTCCCCCTCCCTCCATTGCTATTACTTTCTACATATGTCTTTGTGTGTGAGAGTTTTCTTCTGCACGCATCTTTGAATGTAGGTGGGTGCCAGTCTGTATGTTAATCTGTATGCATCTCTACTTACGTTTCTGTTTCATCTGACTCTCACTAAAAGAAGAAAATGATGTTGTGTCAGAAAGAGAAGCATGTCATGGACTAAGACAATCCTAGCCTATCTCTTCAGTTCTTAAATATATTGGGAGCGAGCTCTCCTTTTCTTTCTTTTCCCACTAAAACTCTACCAACACTTCACTTTCAATGTTGTTAAATTACAGAATAATGAGATCTTCACTGTGACAAACTCGATCTGCCTGTGAGAATTCTGAAGGGAATTTTTTCTGTTAATTGCAATTAAACAATTTCTCAGAATAAATTGATCTATTTCTCTGCCAAATCATATAGAAATGGCAACATTTCTGGGATACTCCCAAATGAATGTGTAGATTCTCATTGCCTGTAAAAGTGGTACGGAGACTTTCCAGTATTCATTACATACACATGTTCATATACTTACCTCAAGTATCTAACACGTTTCAAACAAAGCTCAGAGGTTTTGAGTAGTAGTATTAAAAGTTAGCCATAAGCAATTAGGGGCTGTATGTAAAAATGCCAAAAAAGATAAATTTTCATTCGCACTTGGTGTTATCCACAAAGAGAAACACTAAACCAATGAAGCAATTATGAACATGACATGTGAAAAAGATAGAACATTCACTAATTTGGATGGAAGATGTGAAATGATGGCAACAAAAGCAGATATTTCTAAGCCACACAAAGTAAGTCAGTTTCAATGGTATATCTGAAATTAAAGGCAATCTAAAAACTGGCTCATAGTTCCAATCTTTATAAGAAGTTTCAACCAAAGATGCTTTATGATCAGTAAACTTTAGTCAAGGAATTATCTTCTGCTTTCTGGTTGCCCTGCAGTGCAATAGAGAGCCTATAGGTTTTATTTTTTATTTTGAAAAGTCCTTTCACAGACCAAAACACAAGGAGTTGGAATAACTCAAGAGGATGAGAAAGCTGGAATAAGACTAATGTATCTTAACTAATTCTAATAACCTTTAAATATCCCAAACTGGTTGTTTTAACAGTAATATCCCCTTATTAGGTCCAGAATAATATTAATAGAAGAAGTTAATAGATAAATATAAAAATAGGCACCATTATAAATTTATATTTTATATCACCATAAAAAAATCAAAAACACATTTGAATCACACTGGAATAGCTAATAATATTATAGGTTTTTTAAAATTAGATCAGGCCTATTAGCTATTTTTTTCAACCCAAAAAGTCAATTCTAGACTGTATAGTACCAGATATTGACCACAGTGGAAGAAATAAAGTCACACGTCAGAGCTTTATGAAAAATAGCTTGGGACATTTAAATATACACAGTCCCAAAATCAGAGGAAATATGTACAAGCCTAGTTTTAGAAGAGATCCTAATGTAAGAATTAATATAATCTAATCTACCAACTCAGGGAGAGCATAATTGTGTTTAATTATTTATTATCATTTGAGTGTGCTTTGGTCTTGCCCACTAGACAGGGAACTTCTTGAGAACAGAAGTTTCTTAATCATTTTTTTATTGAAAGGACCCCACAGAGTGTCTTTTGTATTAGGCATCCCCAAAAATATTGTTTAATGAATAAACAAATGAATAAGCAAACAATTATGGAACTGCAGAGACTATTTCAATTGCTTTGAACCAAGCTCTTCTATGATCAATATGCAGAAATGTCTCTTTCATTATTCTCCAAGCAAGGGATTTCAAAGCAAAATAACAGGCCTCTCTAAAGGGGTTTGGAGGAAGGGGGATACTGTACAAGATACTTTATATATCTTCCTTATAAATTGAAAATTATAGAAAAAATTTAAAACAAGTGGAAGATGTAGAGATTTCGGTAAAATGCAAAGTTTATAAGGTCTTTAAATGTGAAATATATAACCATCCCCATTCAGAGTATATTGGAGAAAATGAATGCATAAACAGATGGCATTTTAAACACAATTTAAGGCAGGAAAAACTTCATATCAGTATCAAGGTACAATGGCACTTTTAACATCCTTTCTCGAGTCACTTTAAAAGCACAGAAGCTATTGTGTCCCTTTTCCATTTCTCCACTTTAAGTTAAATCAAATATCATGTGAATCATTATAAGCCAATGCAAAATTTTTTTAAAAAGAAACTTTCAACATATATTTGACCATAGTAATTGTCTTCCCAGTTTTCAAGTACTCTCGCTAGCACAAGGTTCCTCCTTCCAGCGGTGCCCATTGGGCCCAAAAGCCAATCCAGAGACTAAATCTTATTAGGATCCACTTTCGCAGCCCTTCCCAACTTGAAAGAAGCCCTTGCACTGAGATTAACTAAACTCTTAAGAATTTGTTCAGTCTCTGCAACCTACTTGGGGGAGAAATGTACAAAGAGGATAGACAAGAAATAATATCCCTCACCAAACCGTAACTCAACGCTATTCTCCAGATGTTCTTGCACCCGACCCGCTCCCCTTTAGCTTCCTTCCTCCTGTATCTGGCTCTGGACAGGTGGGAGAGGGGTGAGCACCTCCTGAGAACGAAGTACAACTAACTTTCCACCACCACCTCATTCCCAGCCCCATCCAAAATCAGGTCCAGCTGGTCACTGAAGCCACCAGGCTGGGCCGTCTGCATCCCCCGCCCCCTTTGGAGAGGGATGGGATGGGGGGCGCGCGCGGGCAAGATAGAAGTAGGGGTGTTCTGAACTGCAACTCTTCTTACCACTGGAGCGCCTGACGATGTTCTCCAAAAATGTGTTCTGAGGTGCCACCAGCCCTCTCTTGCCCCCCGGCATCCTGGGTCTGAAGAGCGGCGGCCAGGATCCGCGGCGGGGGAGGGGGGGATGCAGGAAAAGAAGGTGGAGGAAGAGTAGGAAAAGGTGGAGGAGAAGATGGAGCCGAAAGAAGAGGGGGTGCGGCGGCGACGGGGTCCCCTGATTGTGTCTCCAGCCCAACCCGGATGAGCAGCTCTGGGGAGGAGAACCAGGCAGTTCATGGTAGTAGCGCTCCCCCGGCCGCTGCTGCCCAGACTGTGGCGGTGCCGCACACGGGGCTCGGGAACTGCAGGCTCCGCGGGGCACAATGCGCCTGCGCCGCCCCCGCTGTCGCTGTCCCGCCGGTGCTGATGCTCAGGCTGCTGCTGCTGAGGCTGCTGCCGCGGTGGCCACCGCCTGGGCGCGGGTTCAGCATTTCTCCCCTTGCCCCGCGCCCCGAGGTCAGGGGAGCGGGAAGAGCCAACTCAAGCGCCTCTTCCAGTCACTCTTTGCCCAGACCCAGACCCAGACCCAGACCCAGACCCCTTTACTGCGCCTTCCTTCTCTCCTTGCCCCAGCCCATCCTTCTCTAGCAGCTGGATCGCGGCTGCCCCGCGGAGCCCAACTTCTGCCGGGCTGTGCGCCTTGTGTCCGCTCCTCTCTCCCTGGATATCCAGGCAAATCCCCGCCGTCCAGTGGGGCCGTGGAGTGGGAGAGGAAGTGAGAGAAGGAGGCTGGATGCCGGAGGGGGAAATGGGCGAACGGAGGGATCACATCTCAGCTTCTCCGGCCGGGGTCCTGAGCCCCAAACGCATAGGCTTGGTTGAAGGTGTTCCCGCTCCGCGGAGGCTGAGCACCAAACAAGGACTGACTGGGCGGCGCGCAGGAACGCAGCGCAGCCACCTGACGCTGCTACGCCCCCTTCCCCCCGACTACTAATCCGGCTTCGGCTCCCAAAGCTCAACAGAGGCGCTTTCAGCACCCGTCCTACCCCACGCGGCGGAGCCTGAGCCAGATAGGGTAGGCGCGGAAATGGCCCCTGCGCCCTAGGGCTTTGTCAGGCGAGGGGGAGCAGCAGCCGCACAGGGGAGCTTTCCCAGGACTACGGAGCGCAGGAGGCGAGTGGCGAAACCGGCCCCAGCTGCAAAGTTGCTGAAAAGGTTGCACTTAACGCAAGAAATAGGGAAAGAAGGTGAATAATTCACAGCCGAGAGAGGGCGCGTGCGGCGGGCATCATTTGCGGTGGAAAACAAAGTGAAGGCGATGGGAGCAAAGCTCAGCAGGGCTGGGGATGCGAACAGGATTCGTGTCTAACCACCGTCTATCCACCCGTAACCGGGGACAGGAGTGCAACCGTTAGAAACAGTTCAAAAGCTGGAATTGGAGAGGGGACAATGGCATACGTGCGAATGCAGGAGCGGGAGAGAAAAGGGGGGGCTCATGCAGCGGCAGCTCTTTTTTTCTAAGACCGTGGTTCTCAAAGTAGTCCTGACTGGTAGCACCACCGAAGAACTTGTTAGAAATGCAAGTAATGGGGCTCTCTTTAGCACAGGCCTAGGGAATTAGAAACCAAGGGCCAAGGGCAGGGCGAGGGGCAACAATCTGTTTTAAAAAGCCCTCCAGGTAAATATGTTGCACACTCCAGTCTGAAAAGCACCGATCTAAGGCTTCCTTTCCGGAAGCTCCAGAGAAGCTCCTCTGTTGAGAAAAGATAACTACTCAATCAGGGTCAAGGAGTGGAAACAAAAAGCGCGCCTGAGACAGGGTCAGAGGCAGGTGAAACAGTGAAGGCAAAAAGGAAGTTGAACAAGGAGTGCCCTTTTCGCGGGGTCAGAATATGCTGTATGTTAGGTAATGCCCGTCAGAAATGGCCAAGGCTAAATTGCCCAGAGTCAGGGCTTGGGCCAGAGGAAACATCTTCTGCTCAGTGCCAGAACAGGGCCGGAAGGAAAAACAGGGAGGGGCGATGGCTGATTTTGTTTGGAATCCCCTAGATCAGGGGTCCTCAACCCCGGGGCTGCAAACCAGCACCGATCCAGGCCTGTTAGGAAACTGGTTGCTTAGTAGGAGGTGAGCTTCAATGTAATGTGCTTGAATCCTCCAGAAACCATCCCCCACCCCCATCCCAATCCCTAGAAAAATTGTCTTCCACAAAACCAGTCCCTGGTGCTAAAAAAAGGTTGCAGGCCGCTGACTAGATTACCAGTCACTGGTCTCCAGCCACCATCCTTCTCTTTCCTCAGCAACCCAGGGTAAAGGCCCTAGCCTGTGGCTGACAGACATAATGCACAACCAGGATCCAGGTTTTAGCTTAGGATCCTATGTTCCCTCTGCTCTTGGAAATGTCCACCCACTTGCCCAGTTGAGCAGCTGAGCAAACCCAGAAGGCTGACTGGAGGCAAAGAGCACTTTGCTCCACTAGGATTCTTTCCGCAAAATATCAAGACTGTGGAATAGCACTGAGCTATTTCAGCTTTCTACCCAAAGCGCTGCTGGTGGTGCAAGTTTCTTCCCTTACAGCTAGAATGTCTTCTGAATACATCGTGGTGTCTTTAATTGAACAACAAGGGACTCAGGCACAGATGGGATCCTAGTGGTTCGCCTGCCTCTGGCAGGAGTCAAAGATACAGCTGCCACAGTTCCTTCCCTGCAGTTGAAGCAGAGGAGAACTGCAAAGACATTCTTAACAGCTGGACTTTCCCCCGTACGTGAGTTTTGTATGACCAATGTTCATGGCAACTAGGCTGTTGTACAGACCAATCATGGTCCTAGACCAGAAATTTTCAACTGATGTGCCATGGCACACTGGTGTGCTGCAAGAATTTTTAAAATACACATTACCTGGCTATTCATCTAGTCAGAGGCACTGACCTCTTTTCCCTTAGTGTGTCAAATTAAAAAAATTACAACAGCCAAACAACAATAGCTATCCAGTGTGAATAAATCAAAATTACACCTATTTTTTGTCAAATTGGCAAAAAAAAAAAAATTTTCCATGTGCCACAGAATTGTAGTAATTAGTTTATGTGTACCATGAGATTTTTAAAAAAAATGAAAATCGCTGTTGTAGACCAATCAGCTATTCACAGGCTGGGGTGGTAAACAGGCAAGCTAATCTTTTTAAAATATATACCAATATAATTCATAGATTACTATCCTAAGCTTCTAACATGACATGATAAATCCATCATCAACATAAATAGGAAATATTTCAAATCTATATGTTCTTTTGTACCTCATCAGCTGCCCACTCTTGCCTCTGGGTATTGATATAAAATCTTGACTTCCCAGCATTTCCCATCAAGTATAAATATCCCTGTTCTAAATCACTCCTCTGTGGGTGTATTAGCTCACACTTCCCAAAGAGGAAACTCTTTTGGATTCCATTAAGACACAGTCACACAGTTAGTGGTAGAATTTCCAGTTTGTTTCCACTTGCAGATTTATTTAAAATGGCACTTATCCTTTCTTCTTTATCTTTAATAACTGCATAGTGTTACAGCTTTTGGATTATTACTATTATTCTAAAGAATGGTAGCTATAAAGTATAAAATCCTTAGTTTACAGACTTGTCTTAATCTGCTATTTTAAATTTTCAACACAGAGGAAGACACAGAGACTCAGAAAAATGAAGTGCCTAGTCCAAAATGACGTGGTGTTTTAGAGGCTGCATTGAGACTAGAACCAGGTCTTCTGACCCTGCAGCCACAGCTCCTTGTAAAGAATAGACAATAACCTGATTTTGGCTTAGAGTGGTAATAACCAGTAACATCCAGTGATCTCTATTGCCATCATTCATTTGGTAGCACTAGAGAAAAAAGAAACCCCTGACAACTTAAAACAACTCATAAACAAAATACAGTTTAAGAAAATAAAACGGCAACATATGGGCTTGCTGGCCCAAAGGCAGGTGCTGGCAGATTACAGCAAGGTGACAACACAGCATTTCAAGAGCATTTCACAGACAGAGCCCATATGTTATAACCAAACCACAGGACTTAACAGGTGGGGGGCTGGATCTAAAAGCTTCAATGTCACACAGAGGGCTACTTTTTGTTTTATTGCAAAGATTCCATTTTAAAGCAGAATCATGTGTCCTTTCCTCCTCTCTTGAGGTACTGTAATTGCAGTGGTGTTGTCTGTGAGAACCAAGAGTTCCAGTACCCAGAGGTGTTCACTGACTCCCAAGTCACAGCCATGAAATGAATGAAAGCCAGTTGAACGGCAGGTGTGTTCCCCTTTAACACTAACTAATAAAAAAGTAAAGACAGAAAACTGATACATTACAAGGTGATGGCTTATATTTACTACGAGTTTATGAAGGATTCTTTTATCAGGCATCTCTTCTTAGAGAAATTTTTAATATAGTTTATTTGTCAGTAGTTACAATTATATGTAAACTCTCAGAAATGCATTAGAAATAGGTCCAGTCTCATAATATTTGATCCCTTATGTGAAAATGGCCTTCCCACAACCTGCCAGGGGAATAATTTTTCTCCCCACTCCTGCTCTGTAACTTCAGCAAAAGTCTAAAGTACAATCTATGGATGCTAAATAGGAGGCTCTGATGGAGGAATGCGAAGAAAGAAGAAGGAAACGATCAGAAGTTGTTCTCCATCCAGGCCTCCAGAGTTGGCCTCATTAGCAGTAATATCAGTTCAAACCATTTCCTCTTCCCAAGCCCACTCTCCAAGTCTCGCTCTCTGCCTCTCCCCGAGCCCTACCATGCCTCTAGCAGTGCAATATGCAGACACTACTCAATTCCTTTGCAGGCACAAAGTCTCACCCTTACACTTATAAACCTTATTCCTTCCCCTTCTCTTCTACCTACTCCACCCTCAACACTCCCCCACCCACTAGCACCAAATCTAAGTTAAGAGAAAGCAGAATAGAGATGTAGTATTGTATAGAGAGAGGTTCAATGCTTGGCCTCAGGACCCAGACTGCCTGGGATTTAATCACGTAGTGTGTAAGCCTCTGTAAGCTGCAGAGGCTTACACACTACATGACCTAAGGCAAGGTATATAGCCTCAATTTCCCGTTCTATAAAATGGGGATAAAAATTACCTATTTAATAGGACTGTTATGAGGATTAAATGAGTTCCTATTCGAAAGCCATTAAGATGATATCTGGCATGTAACAAGCACCATGTAAATGTTTGTAAAGTAAATAAGATTTTTCATCCCCTTCTACTTTCATTTCCAGTAAAAGCTGTAGGTGGTGGTCATTACTCATGTTCACCAATATCCAGATGCCTTTTCCACCTCCTTGAAATTAGCTGTGGCCATAAACTAATTCTGGTCAATGAAATGTGAATGAAGGTGATGTGTCAAAGCAGGTGACAGCCAGGACTCAGTACTCAATGCTCCTCTTCCTCTGCCTCGGTGTCTAGGGAATGCTGAGCTACACAAGGAGAACAGCTGCCCAGAAGAGTTACCTAGACCTGCCACTGACATTATAGAACCAGGAAATACACTTCTGTTATGTTAAGACACTGAGATGCTAGCACTATTTGTTATTGTATCTTAACCTAGTCTATCCTGACTGTACAGGTTACGAACTTGCTTTAGGTGTAAGAAGTTAGGAGAATAATAATTCCCTGCCTGCACATTAAAATCAATGTGGGGAGGCTTATAAAAACCCCATCTGGGCCACAATCCCCAACCAAGTAAATCAGAATTTCTGAGCATGACACTCGGACATCAGTAGTTTTAAAGTTCCCTAAGTGATTTTGATGTACATCAAGGTTGAGAACCACTGTCCTAGAGCACCGTCCTAAAGATTTTCAACCTTTTTCATCTCATGGCATATCAAAACTAATTACTAAAATTCTGTGGCACCTCAAAACATATATTTTTTGGTGATCTGACCCAAAAAAAAAGGTATAATTTTTATTCATTCACACCAGACGGCTATTGTTGTATTTGTTGGCGGTTGTCATTTTTTTATTTGACAATCTAAAGGAAAAGAGGTCAGTGCCCCTGACTGAATTGTCAGGTATCACATGTTTTAAAAATTCTTGCAACACCCCTGTTGAAAATCACTGTCTTAGAGCAATGCTGCACTCTATAAGAAGCTCTTGGATTCAGATACTGTGTCAAGACCCTCAACTCCCAAAGGTACATTACACCTACCCAGCAAAAGACCCAACCCTAACATACCCAGCTGTGAGTTTCTCCATACTTGTAGCTGCTGAACATCTCTAGAAAGAACCACAAAACCGCCCAGGCTGATAAAGTCAAGGGCTTCAAACTCCACTTGCCCCTCGCAATGCAGCCCAATCCTTCTACACATCCCTAATCAACTGTCCCTCCACGATCTACAGTAGCTTTCTCAAATCTTGTCTCTCTTCACACTGCATGTGCCTTGGAAGTGACTCACAGAGAATGGGCCGTGCTGTTAATCATTAGACTCCCTGCCTTGGCTCTCTCTTCCCTTCCCTCCAGGTAAACAGGGTGCAATTTCCCTCACCGTCGCTTCACCAGTGGCTCTGGATCCTCTTCTCTTGTGCCTCTGGGGGGACCTCACTTTACCAAGAGCCTCAATTCCTCTCTCTTCAACATTTAATAAGCGTTAAGAATGCTTTCTCAACTTGCTCTTCACTCTAGCCTCTGCTCCATCTCTCCCACCCCTTTGTGTCAATTTCTCAGAAGAGCAGTCTATAATAGGTGTCTCCCCTTCCTTGCCTCCCACACACTCTTTAACCCACCACAGGCTGGCCTCCACCCCATTATTTTCCTGAAACTGCCTTCCCAAAGGCCATTTTTTGAACTGCTAAATCCAGTGAGGCAATTTCATTTTTAATTTTCCTCCACCTGCCTATGACACTTGACTCTGTTACCACTCCTCTCTTCTTGAAACATTCTCCTATCTTAGACAGGTTGGTTTTGAATACTGATTGTGTGACCCCAGCATTTTAGTTAACTTATCTGTGCCTGAGTTTCTTTATCTGTAAAGAGAATAGTGATAGCCCTGGCCAGGTGGCTCAGTTAGTTGGAGCCTCATCCCATACACCAAAAGGAAGTGGGTTTGATCCCCGGTCAGGGCATGCATGATCTCTGTCAGGGATCAGGGAATGTACAAGGGGCAACTGATTGAAGTTTCTCCCTCACATCAACCTCTCTCCCCCACCGCCGAAGTCAATAAACATATCCTCAGGTAAGAATTTCAAAAAGAGAGAGAATAGTGATAATGCCTACTTCATATGGTTGGTGTAAGAATTCATTGAGATAGTACACGTAGATAGTCTTGTATCCATATTTCTGAAAGGCTAAACTTTTTTTTCATAAATTGTCTCAAACTTAGTCACCAGAAAAGCCTGATCTGAACTGTTATGAAGCTATTTGTATTCCTTCTTTATGCAATTTGTTGTGAATATTGACATGTCTTGTTGCATAGACAGTAATGTGTTTGATAGTAGGGCCCTCATCCTGACAGGGGAGATGCAAATATACAGAAATCCAGATTTCTGAATTCCAAAACACAGATCTCCTTCCTGCAACTCTAGACACATGTACCTATGTGCTGGCTGGCTCTCTCTATGTGGCAACTCAACATACCCAAAACAAGCGCATGACCTTGCAGCCTGCCTAACCCTTCTTGCCCTTCCAGGGTCTCTCATCTCAGGAGCACCGCTTCCATCCACCCAGCTGTCTAAGTGAGTACTGTCAATGCGTCTCCACTATCCCACCTCCAATCCAGCTCATTCTATCTCCCATACAGCTCTTAAAAGATTCTACGTGTCACTATCCTTGTTGACACTGCTTGAGGACACGTCCTCTCCTGTGCAGGGAGGGTTGAGAATTATTATTCCCTTAATGTCCTGTATGTAAGGCAAGTTAATAATCTGTATCAGTCAGGATAGACTAGGTTGCAGCAAAGTAACAAACAGTGCCAGAATCTCATCATTCACTAGAATTACTGCAAGAGTCCTCTAACTTGTCTCCCTGTTTCCTGTATTTCCTGCCATATTCCTCCTAATCTCTATCTCCAAGCTCCACCTCATTTCATTCTCTACCCTGCTTCATAACCAAAGCTCTTAAAGCAAAAATCTATTTATGTCACCCTTCTAAGTCCCTCACTTTCCTCAGTCTGAAAGTCTAGAGCCACCTGGCTAGCCTTTTTTCAGTCCCTTCCTGACTCCTGCTTACCTATCCAGACTCAGCTCTCACCATTTCCCACTGTAACGTCACAGCCTCATAAAGTGTAAAGCGCTCTTTACACTTCTTTTTATTCCTTGTGCAATTGATCCTTGAACAACACAGTTTTGAAATGCATGGGTCCACTTTTAAGTGATTTTTTCAATAAATACTATAAATATATTTTCTCTTCCTTATGATTTTCTTAGTAACATTTTCTTTAACTTACTTCATGATAATAATATAGTATATATAGTACATATACAAAATATGTGTTCATTGACATTAAGTCTTCTTATCATCTGTAGGCTACTAGTTAAGTTTAGGGGGAATCAAAAGTTATACATGGATTTTCAATGGTGGGAGGTCAGCACCCCTAACCCTCTCATTGTTCAAGGGTCAACTATTCTTAACCTGCTCTCTGTTCCTTTGCCTATGTCCTGTATCACCAAGCATAGTCTTCAGGTCATAGATAAGATTTTGTTTCTCCAAAAGCCCTTCTTTGACTGTCCAAGACTTGGTAAAGCACCCTTCCTGGGTCTTCTTCTAGCGCCCCCACATTCTTTCTCTCTGGAAGCACCGCCTCACTGTAATAAAGAAAAAAACTAACCAACGGAGTTGGAACCCTAGGCATCCCCTCGCCAGAGCTTTCCCTAGCCACGTTGGCGTCTGTGCAAGGTTGGGAGATGTCTACTTGGACAGTCAAGGGAGGGACACAAGATGGTGAGATGATTATGGGCTGGATTTCAGCCTCTATTTACTCCCTTGATGGGGACCCCAGCGGGGAGGAGGAGGGAGGTTCTCTAGGTGGGAGAACTAGAAAAAAATCAGAATAATAGAAAAGCTTATGATAAATGACAGAAAGTAGGTAATTCAGACTTAATAAAGAGAAACAGGAGACACAATTGGAGGCACAGTTAGGGACATACAAAGCCAACTTAATGAGTTTAGGCTTATTCTGAAGCAATGAAAGACATCTTTTCAGGGAAGAAGCAACATAACATTTTAGGAGATGGAATCTGTATGTAATTGGTATACAAGATGCTTTGGGAACTCACCACAAAACAAAATTGTAACTATGTGTGGTGATGGATGTTAACTAGACTTGTGTTGATCAATTCACAACATACAAATATCAAACCATTTTGTTGTATTCTGAAATTAATACCATGTTATGTGTCAATTATACCACAATTGGGAACAAAAAGATGATATGAGGAGAGAAGAGGCCAAAATTCGATACACTCAGTAAGAGAACCCTGCATATGAGGAGATGATATTTTTGAAACATGAATAACTACTCCTCCACCCCCATATTTATTGTTACTTCTTGCTATCATTACTCCTCACCACGCTCACCTCTTCCTGGCTTTTGAATTTCAAAAGCCTAGGCATTAGAAAAACAGAAGTGTGATAAGAAATTTGTTATGATAAAGGCTATCTTTATTCTTACCAGGTGATAGACACTGTCCTAGGTACATGCATTTTCTCATTTAATCATTTAATTTTAATAGAGTAAAATTAAATTTCACTCAATTCTATAAATATTTATTGAGCATTTACATCACAGACATTACATTATGTGTTTAAATTATTCCCATTGCACCAAAATGAAGCTGAGGCACAGATAAGAGACTTGCACGGGGTCATAAAATTTGTATGTGATGTAGCAAGTATTATGTACCCAGGTATTCTGATTTTATGGCCTAAACTCTTGCCATCCTGTTAAGGTTCCACTGAACCATACTATTTTCCAAATGTTTTTGGAAAAAAATTAATAAGAACTAGTTATCTCAATCCTGGCCACATGGCTCAATTGGTTGGAGCATCCTTCCATACACCAAAAGCTGTGAGTTTAACCCCCAGGTGAGGGCACATACTTAGGTTGCAGGTTCAATCCCCAGTCAGGGTGGATATGTGAGGCAACCAATCAATGTTTCTCTCTTACAAAAATGCCTCTCTCTCTCTCTCCCACCCCACCCCACCTCTAAAATCAATGGAAATATCCTCAGATGAGGAGATTAAAAAACAAATCAGCTATCTGTAAGTTCCTACTTTCAGCCTCAATGAGAAAAAAATTTCCCTGTGCTAAGGGAAGGAAGACATGCTGGAGAGAGGCAGAGTAAGAAAGTCCTGTCTCTGTTGCTATGTGGGCAAAGCCCTGGATTTCCAAGCAAACTAAGAAACAATAAAACCAATAGGTTTATAGGAGTCAGGACAGGATGATCTGCCCCATCTCCTGGGGAGAATTCGAAGGAGGCAGTAAGACTATAGAGAAAAATCTGTCAGGTGGTTAGAGAGATGGGCTGTTTATTAGCATAGAGAAATTCCCCAGACCTTTGTGGGCATGTGGACAAGAACATAATAAAATGACTCTTGCATGCCCTAGAGGTCACCCAGGAAGCAGAGAAAGTGAAATTATATCACATTATTATCGGTTTTACCTGACTCCTTCACTGATGACACTGTGAACTCCCTAAGCTCAGAGATGATGTCTTCTTTACATGTTTCTTTAGCTCTGATTCAGTGTCCAGAAAATGCAGGCCACAAAAAAATAAATAGATTTGTTAATTATTCAGTGTTTTGGGGAAATATTTAGTGCAGAATTAAGTTTCAGTTTCTACCCACACTTCACAATGTACACCACAATAAATTCTAAATATACTACCAATGTAAACATTTAACACTATTTAAAATATGTTTCTGAATTATTTTTGAAGCATAGGAAAGTATAAATAACAAGATGAATAGGTTTAATTACATCAAACCTATATCACCTGCATGTACAAAGCATAATGTGAAGAATTTGAAAGAACGAGAAAAATCATTCATAATTAATATTATTGGGGAACATTTTTTCTGCAAAACCTGCTTGGTATGAATACAGATGAATACAAAATAGGATCTATACAGAATTCAATGAACACACAGCCAAAAAACTTAGTGAATAATGATCATAATTGTAAATTTGTCATTATTCACAATAATACCTTGTGAGATTACCAGAACAGGTAAAATTATCCCTACTGCTCACATTTTTAAAAATGTCCCAGATACATTGAGTGGTTTTTAGAAGGTCTGCAGCCAGTAAGTGACAAATCAAGGCCCAGCTCAGTACCCTGATATCTTGTTCAGTGTCCTTCCCCTAGATCACATTGACCAGGGGACAGTTCAAATGCAAAAATAAATCTACAAAAATGGTTTAAACTATGTCTTCTTACTAGTAAATCTAAGTAAGCCAAATATTTAGATATGAATAAATAAGCAGGCAGATCACGGTATGTTAACTATAAGCAAAATTCCATTTGAATTGACAAATTCACACACAATGCAATATACAGGTGATGTATTATAGAACTGTGCACTTAAAACCTATATATTTTTATTAACCAATGTCACCTCAATAAAATTAATAAATTTTTTTAAAATCTTCTACATTAGTGATTACAGTTATAGTTCATTTATTCCCTTTGCTGTGTAGTATTTCATTGTGTCAATATATCACAATTTATCCATTCTACTATTGATGGGCTTTGGGGGAGTTTCCAGCTTGGAGCTACTATAAATAAAACTGTTAAAACATTTTTTTTAATCTTCACTTTAGGATATGTTTTTTATTGATTTTAAAGAGAGAAGAAGGGAGAGAGAGAGGAAAAAGAAACATTGATGTGAGAGATACATCGATGAGTTTCCTCTCCTATGCACCCCGACTAGGGATGGAACCCGCAACCTAAGTATGTGTCCTGACCAGGAATTGAACCCACAACCTTTTGGCATATGGGAAAATGCTCCAACCAACTAAGCCACCTAGCCAGTGCACTGCCATAACATTCTTATACATGTCTATTACAAAGCAAATGGATGTATTTGCATTACATACATGCCTGGCGGTAGAATTTTTTAAAAAACTGATAAATTCAAGGACTATATAGAAATTTGGAAAAGATTTTTTAAAATATAGGTCAGTGAAAAAATATATACAACAAGAGATATTATATATTCATCGATTTCTACAACATATATTTTGACTTTTAAGCAGAAGCATGGGAAAAGTCTATAGATTTTATGGCTTATTAATGACTTACAGGATTGGGGTTTAGTTTTTTCTTTTCCTCTACTAATATTTCATGTTACTACTGACTCTGATGTTTCTATTTAATGTTCACTGTCAAATGTTTAAATAGATCATTTTAAAAAAAGCAAAAGTCTGGCCAGAAGAAAAGACACATATACATATAAAATGTCCAGGTATAACTGACATGCAATAAACTGCACATATTTAAAATGCAGAACTTGAGCATAGGGACTATAATCAATAATACTGTAATAACTATGTATGGTGTTAGATGGGATAAGCACTTCATAAGTCATATAAATAACCATATATCTGAAATTAATATAATATTGTATGTCAACTGTTATTGAAAATAATTTTAATTATTTTTAAAAAATAAGTTTTTAAAAATAGAATGCAGAATCTGACTAGTTTTGACGTACGTAATGTTAAAAATCACCGCACTCTAGTGAACATATCTATTGCCCCCAGAATTTTTCTTATGCCCCTTTACAACCCACCCTCCTTCTTGGTCCATAGGCAACTACTGATCTGTTTTCTGTCACTATGGGTTAGTTTACTTTCTAAAATGGTATATAAATGGAGTAAAACAGTGCGTGCTCCTATTTCTCTGACTTCTTTTACTCCGGATGGTTCTTTTGAAAGGCAGGCATGATTTTCGCAGGTATTGACAGAAAAGGTGATAAAACTGCCTTTCTCCAGGTGATTATCATGCCCTGTAAACTTTGAGTCATGGGTCATTAATAATGGCCAAAGCATAACTTCCTCTGGCATTGGAAGAATTCATCTATGGAGGCACAATGGTATTTTCAAGTTCTTTTTCTACCAGCAGACAGCTAGAGAGAATGAGCATCAGTTAGAAAGCAGGGCAGTGTGTCTGACTCTGCGCACCTACACACCTGGGGGCAGACACAACTCCTTATGCCTCAGTTCGTTCATCTGTGAAAGAAGGTTAAAACTGAATCTTTTTAGTAGGGAGGAGCCACTTTTTATTTCCCTAAGCTGTTAATATCTTTAGTCCTTGAGAGAACACAAGGATTAAATCGTGAAGTACCAGAGAAATGAAGAAAAGGAGCCTCAAGGGATCCTGGCAGACTGGGGAGGGAGCTGAGAGGTAGAGAAGCCAGTGACCAGAACATTCTTTTGCCCTGAAGCTTAGTCATTTTGTAGATACTGATCTATTTACTGCTAAATGAGCCTGCATTTGCTGAGAATGCAGCTGAGGAAGCTACCTTGCAGTCAAACAGAACTGGGCTTAAATCCCACCTTGGAGCAAGTCTATCCTCACAGCTTATTGGAAAAATGAGAAAAAAGAAAAACAGGTATCCAGACATTTTATAGTCTGTTCTGAGGATTAAATGAGGTAACATTTAATAACCCAAATACTGCACCTGGAAAATGGAGGCAATACCTTCATTGTGAAGCAATTTAAGAAATGGAAGTAGTAGACATTTAAGAAAAGGAAGTATTGATAATAATAGTGGTCCATCTAGCTAGAGCAAAAAAGAAAATTGAGATAACCCCTGGGCATGATCCCTTCTGTTGGTCTCTCTCAGCAGTGCTTTGCCTGGGGAGCAGCCTTTGTTGGGCAGGCAGTCCCCCTCTCCACCTGGTAGGGAAAATGTCTACCCAAAAACAGCTTCATGCTTAGTGGTATGCTGGAAATAGCTTGTGAGAGTCAGCTTTTAGATTTTCAGAGATCTTGTGAGTAGACTGTTAAACATAGTTACTAATAATTAAATTATATTAATTAGCAATTAAATAAATTGCATTAAAAATAAAGGCAACCAATACTCAACACTTACCATTTCCTAATTCTGTTACTACATTTTACTATTATTTATGCTCTTGGGCTTATTTATGCCTATTCTGTTTGTGTGACGTACATTCTCTATGGTGGTGTGCTGCTCACTGCACAGCCATTCCCAGCCCCGTGTTCAGTAATGTCACACTGGAAACTGGAAGTGAGCCATGGAAATAGACTAAGGCTACAAATCAGTGTTGGATTTATTGTTTTCTCAATTATCTTGACTTAAGAAAGTGATCAGGAAAATGCAAATTATACATAATGCAGATTAAACTTGAAAGTGTCCATGAGTATAGTTATCATACTGCACATAACAACAAAATATTTGAGGAAATAGCCAACCAGTTTTCAAAAACTACTCTTCAATTCAACAAGTTACTCAAATCATTGGCAAGTGTGTAAATTCTAGCATACATCTTCATTGTTTCATTCTTATCATTAAGATAAATGAAAATAGCAACCAATGTTCATGTTGGATCTGCATTATCATCAATGACAACCATAGGTTGGCCACAAACTCAAGAGTCAGGCACAAATCAGTGAAAGTATCCTGTGAGAATCAATGGAATTTACAATAAAGAATGCTGAATATTTTAATATTACTTGATAATTATGTGCTACACATCGTTTGTGAGTAGAAATTATAATAAATTTAAATATGTTTGCGTGTGTATAAATGTGATGCATTTTTTCTTGAAAGTCAGAGTCAGCAATTAAATATTTATCCACATGCTAATTCCCAGATTCACCAGTTCTGAGTTTAACAATCCCAGTGCAAATAGAAATCTCTTCATAATAGCTAACTCTCAATCCAGAGGAAGATCCTGGTGAGGTCTACCTATGTCATGTGTCTACATGTCTATGACCGCACCAAGATCAACTGCAAAGAGAATGTAGTATATGAACTGACTCAGCCTGGGGCATGTGCTTGGCACCAGCATATTTGATAATCTCACTGACTACCGAGACAGGTGCGGTTCTCCAAAAGGAATAGAGATGCTGGACAAAAGCAAGAAACATCCGTAACAGTAGATACTCAGTAAATAGTAGCCTCTATCATGCAAAGCTGATCTGACCTTTTAATCTCAGGAAATAAAATTAGCAACAGTTTACTCCGTAGTATATCTGACATTCTAAAATTAAATAATCTCTAACTCATTTAAATGTTTTCCTTTCCCCAAGACATCAGCAGAGTTTGTCATTAACTGTTTATTATTCATTCTTTCTTTTAACCAGGATTTCCTGAGCATTTACTTTTTAAGAAACTGGGTTAGATGCTGTGGATTCACTTAAATTGACTCTAAATTTGATAAATGGTCATCTAGCTTGATCACAAGCCCATCTGTTGTGTCTCAAACATCCTATTCTGAATATGGTACCGCTACTTTAAAAAAACAGTTTATGCCACCTCAGCTTCAGTAGACTAATTGAACAAAACATGTTCAAAGAGGCAAACTCTAAGAATAAAATCCCCAAATGTCAGCGCTGTCTAGGCAGAATGAAGAAACATATGGGATCCCAGCCATTTTTCAAATTATTCATGCCAAGGTGTCTGAAGGGGGCTGGGCTCCAGGGAGCAGCTTTATGCCTTCCAGAGAAGTCATACGGTCATGTAATTCTAATTGTAACCTTGAAAAAATTATGTACTTAAAAAGTCATTGCAAAAAAAGATTCTTATCATAAAGGGCCATTCTGTTACATTCCCTTCACAGTATAAAAAACTCTTATACCCTTAAAATTGGGCAAGAAATGTCCCCTATTATAAGAACATTTTTTGCATGTGAACAGAATGAAAGCCATCCACCCTGTGTGGCATTTCTGGAAGATCAGGCCAGTGTCTTCTCTAGAGATGATTATAGGGTTCTCTGAAAAAACCATGGCATGCATCTCACATTCAAAAGTGAACAAATGGCTCTTCTGCTAGAAAGAAATAGATCAAAGTAGCTCAGATGTGTAAACCAGAGGCAGTTAAAAAAAGAGTTTTTGTTTAAAGGATATGGGCCAAAAGAAAACAGAAGCTTAGAAATTTAAAGAAGTCAGCTCAGCTCAGATCAGGAAAAAAAGAGCAGCCTGAAACAGCCCATGCAGGTCTGTGGACATAGGCCAGAATCTTCATCGTGGGCAGCAAGAAGCTAGAAGCACAGGGGCTAGAGCTGGCAGGGTGGGAAAGCTTGAGTACTAGGCTCTTCCTTAGCTGTTGTCATAGGTAATCACTAATCCTCACACCTTTCCCGGGTAGTTACTATATATGCCCACATTACAGATGGTGAAACTGAGACTCAGCGAAGTCAATAACTTGACCAAGGTCATACAGCTAGTAAGCATCAGAACCAGAATTCAAGTTCAGAACTATTTGGCTACAAACTCCTCTTTCCATAGGATGGCGCCAATGAAACTGGAGAGCAAATAGTCCAAATCCTCATATCCAAAGGGACAGTGGTGAGCTTGTTTCCAATGTAAGCTGTCCTTTATACCTGCGAGCAAAGGATGGCAGAAAGCTCTAGAGAGTGGCAATATGTTTTGTCAGGTGGTTGAAACAGGCAGAAAGGGATAGAAGGACAAGCAGAGAAGGACTCTGTCGGATTAGAGGCAGAACCCCAGCTAATGGCTGGGGATGTAATTGGGAACAAGTCTAGTTTCAGGGACAGGGGCTGGTATGGCCATAGTCAAAGAACCATCAGTCCTAGCTGGCAACTGAAATTCAAACGCAAACGCGAAGTGGAAACCTCATCATACGGAATGGGTGCTTGGGGGAAAGGGGATGGGATAAGCCCTAGCACTCACTCCAGAGCCACTGCACCTTGGCCGTGGGGACACAAGACCACATCTGGTGGTGATATATGTCCGTGGGTCCTAAGACTGCCTCAGCCTCTGTGTGGAGTTGAGCCTACAGGCATCTAGAAGAGGACACAGATAATAAGCAAGAAAAGCCATTAACAAGTAAAATGTTGATATTTTCAAGTCAAAGAAGTTCTAAGAAGGGGGGGGAAAGAAGACTGAAATCAAAGAAAAAAGTAAAGGGAGACACATTTCAGATTCAATGTTCAAAAAATTCTCTCCGTGGAAGTCATCTTTAAGTGGCAAACTACGGCAAGGAAAGAAGCTAAGCCTGAAAGGAGGAGAAGGAAGAACAGTCCAGGCTGAGCTCCAGTGACAGGTCTTGGGGAAGGGGGTGGGGGGAGGCTGGGTATTAAAGAAACCCTAACAGTCTGGGGTTGGAATGAAGTAATGAGGGGGAGAGGGATAAAAAGTGATGTAAACAATGAATGCTATATAATACAGGTCATTTATTTGTCAGAGGGAGGTAAATTAATAATAATATTGATATGAACCTCCTCCCTTCCCAAAAAAACCCAAAATCTGGACAGTAGTTACGTTTGGTGGTGGGATTTTGGGTTTTACTCTCTTTTTCATACTTTAATGCACTAATACATTATTTTTACTATGAACACACATTTGTGTGTGTGTGTGCATGTGTGTGTATTTTTTTACATCTGCCTTTATAATCAGAAAGAACAAAAACAGCCATTCCATTTAGGAAGAGCTAGACAAACGACAGCCTGGAAACTTCAGGTGGAAGCGGAAGGGACAGGCTGGCAGCCAGCTGCTCCACCACTGCCGTGATCAAAACATAGTTTGTGTTTATTCAGTTCAATTTAGCAAACACTTCCCAAGCACCTCCTCTGGGCCAGACTGGGTTAGATGATAAGGAAGCACAGATGAATCCATCTTATTCCTGACCTCAATAAACTCTTAAGGAAATAACCTGGATTTTGTGGAAGTTTATATTACTTTGCTAAGACTGCCATAACAAAATGCCACAGAAAATTTATTTGCTCATAGTTCTGGAGGCTGGAAGTTCAAGATCAAGGTGTCAGTCAGCAGGTTTTGTTTCTCCTGAGGGCTCCCCACTTGGCTTGCAGGTGGCCACCTTCTCACTGTGTCTTCACGTTGTCTTCCCTCTGTGTGCATACCTCCCTGGTGTCTCTGTGCATCCAAATTTCATCTTCTTATAAGGATACCAGTCAGACTCTATTAGGGCCCTCCTTAAGGGTCTCATGTTAATTTCACCACCTTTTTGAAGGCTGTATCTCTAGATAAAGTTGTAATTCTGAGGTACTGGATGTTATAACTAACATGTGGGTTTTGAGGGAACACAGTTCAGCCAATAACAATCCACAAATTAAAGGTTCAGTAGTAAGATTCCCACTTATTTTGTGATTTTTCTATCAATGTCTCTTAAGTTTTCTTTTTAAAATTTGAACCAGATATTCAGAAATATCTTACAAAATAATTATTGATAATCATATAAATAAATATATATATTACTTTAACCTTTTTACAAATAGAAACTATACGACACATACTTTATGCTTTACATTCAAAATATGGAAAAACTGAGCAAAATGTAATTTTAAAAAATGAAAAAAATTTTATTCTACTACCTATGGAGCATAGAAAAGGAGAACTTGGAATGAAATTTCCACAGAGTTAGATTATATTGATTAACACAATAGAGCTTTATAACCTGTTGGGTTGGGAAAAAAAAAGTCCATTTAGTTTTTTTCCATAAATTAAAAGACTCATTTTTCATTTTCACAAATAACTTTATTGATTCAGATATTTTGAGTATGTGGGCTACCTCCCATTATTGGCTTCTAGTGGGTAGAGGTCAATGATGCTGCTAAACATCTTCCAATGTGTAAGACAACCCCATAGCAAAGAATTATTTGGCCAAAATATCAAGAGTACGAAGAAACTTAACAAACCACCTTTGACACATTTGATCAAACACAGCACCTTCCCCATATACTGCACAAATCTTTTTTTGTGTTTTGGTTGCATTTTTACCTTTCTTGAAATAATAAAGCATAATATGCTGAAAATGTTGTATATCTTCTTCCATCTTCAAAATTAAAATGGCTGCACAAAAATTCACCAATTTTGGTGTTTTTTTAATGCATGCTGATATGACAGCTGTCACAATATAATCTAACAAAATTGTTTCGAATGATGTTAAAGACAACTAAACACTACTAGAGCCATAGTACAGAAAAAATATAATGGACTTTTTGGCCAACTCAATATTTAATAACTCCTCAAATCACTTTTTCTTATGTGTAATGAGGTGAATCAGGCTCAAATAAAAACAGGGATTAAAAAACTGGAACAACCTACATGATTTAAAATAATTTTCCCATATGTCATATTCAAAAATTTGTTCAGGAATGCTCAAAATCCATTCTGCCTTGACTTATATTCCATATGGAAGGAAACAGAAAGCACAACCTAAGTGGAAAAAAGATGGCTTTCCAAGGTGGCAAACACCTAACATAATGTAGCTGCCCACAGTTAACAAAAATCAAATGAAAGACTCTATTCTAAATTACAAGCAAGTTCATTGTCTCTCAACAATACTCAGGATAAAGCTAGCAATATGTCCTCCTTAGTGTACTCGAAAAAAGAATACCCCCCCCCTTAACCACTATGCATTCTCTTCTTGCCAAGATTTTACCTATAAAACAAAGAGAGAGAACCAGCAGGGCTGCCAAACAAATAGCATTTACCATCACAGTGTGAGATACAGGGTAAATACTCAGGAGATGTATGCATTTGTTCATTCTGTCTTCAAAATGTGATCCCCTGTATTCCCCTCTGCTTTCTCAATTGTACCCTAATCTCTCAAATCTTTAGCAGCATCCATCTCTCAAATCAGTTATACGGTGTACAATAGATCATCTTGACCACACAGCACTACCAGTTCTAGGAGAGGAGTTTATTTAGTTTGTCAATATCAGCATTCCCTATCCACTTTATCCATGATGGCTGATTTAAAGATGTCCACATTACTTAAAACTAAAGAGTTGTGAAGACTTGACTGAACACTCCCGTGAAGAATAAGCTTTCTCCCTCTCACGTAGTTGGTAGATTATGAAGCTTAGAATTAAAGCAGCCATTTTTGAACCTGGAGGGAAGGATGGGAAAAAAGGGAGGGAGGGTGGGCAAAGGCAAAAGATGGAGCCATTTCTAGTTCTCAGACCACTGCTCTGGTTTTGAGCAGAACATAGGGACATTGGAGAGGGTGCTAATCAACTAAATTCAAATTAATCAATATTTATACCTGTTTATATTTATCAGATTGGCTAAGCTTTGTTTAGTTTATGAATTATCCATGTTTATTCCAGTATGTAGAAATGGTCCTCCACAAATGTCTTGTGGTACTTACCCTGGGTAATAATTTTCCAATACATCAAAATCATTTTCATAGACTTGTACTTCCAGTGGTGAACATTTTATTAAAATTTGAAGCATATCCCGTATAGTCCCATAATCTATTTGAATTCACTTTAGATAACCAATTGGCCTTCTCTTTAATTTGATTATGAGTTGTTCAACTTTGCAATATTTAGAGAATTAGTCACATATCTGGTAGTTGTCAATGATAATGAGTTTGAAAGAACACTCTAACTAAAGACCAGCATTGCCTACTAATATTTTTTTCATAAAGGTATAACAATAAAAATAGGATTAAAAACAAAAACATGCAAAGCAGCTCATGGCAATCAGTGGCACTTTGAAGCTGGGAGTCTTATGCCAAAAATTTGGGAAGGAAGCAACCTGCTTTATGTTGTTTTTCTGCTTCTGAGACCAAATATCTCTGGAAATCTTAACTCACTCACTTTGTGGTGATGATGATATCAGTGATACCTATAAATGTATTCCCTATATTATCTGCTCCTGTTACTATATGCCAGGACTAAAATCAATTTCAGTTATTATGACAGCATAATAAAATATTCCAACACTTAATTTGCTCTGTAATCTGAGCAGGGTTTGGTAAAAACAGCTCATGGATTTACTGGGCATCAGCTTGTAATCATCTGAAAGCTTGCTCAATCATTTAGCCAATGGTTAATGCCTGGCCATGGATTGAGACCTTAGCTGGAGATATTGGCCATATATTGGATATATGGTCACAACATGGTCATAGGTTTCCAAAAGTGAACATCCTGAGAGGGTCAGAGAGAGGATGGAGAGGGTGAGGGAGTGTGAGAAAGTCCTAGAGAGGGAGAGAGGAAGGGAAGAAATGGGGAGAGAGAGAGAAAGGGAACCTGCTATAGTCCCTTACTCAGATTCTTTTGGCACTTCTTCCGGAACACTCATTCTAGATCTTAATCTTACATCAAAGGTCTTTAGGTGAATGTAAAAAAAGCAGCAGCAACCTCTGGGGATTATAAAATCAAGTGCCAAGGGCTCTGGTTAATTTATTATAACAAGTGACTATATCAGAATGGAGGACAATGAAACCTTCTACTGAGCTATAACATATAATCAATTTTATAAAGATTTAGTCACTGGTTATGCTAGAATAAAGATCATATTATGAAAAATGAGAAAACTGACAAACCTCCAGGCCTTTAATTTATCCTATAAACAGTATTATAATTGTCCCTGATTTACAAGAGTATTAAAACCTAGAAACAAAATCTCTCTGGAGATATTGTCAGCATTTGTACATGAACGTGATAATGTTTATTTTAATATGAAAGACATACAATCATTGAGATCTATTTATATTAACTCATTTTATTTATGCATAAATACCTTAGGAAGGCTAAAACTCTCTCTTAATTTGTTGGTTTCATGTACTATTCCTTTATTTTATGTTTGGCAAACAAAAGAGCTCTCACAATAGTTTTGAATTAATTAAAATACAGAGAATGTCAAGCAAGCATAATTATTCCTATATACTCTCTTTTATAAGGACAAAGGAGGAGAAATATTTGTGTTTCTTAGTGGCCATTCCAAGAACTCAAAGACCATTTAAACATAAAGGGCATCTTAATAATTTAATTATTATGAATTTAGGGTTGGAATTTGGGAATGGCAAAATCAAGAAGACTTGTCAGAAAATACAAAAGAACAAAAGTCATAAGTCCAAAGACAAAAAAATAGGTCTTCCAGCCAAAATGGAGGCCTAAAATGGAGATCTTTGCCTCCTCACACAACCAAAAGAAGGACAACAACAAGTTAAAAAAAAAGAAACCAGAACTGGCAGGAAGTTAAACTGTATGGAAGACTGACAAAAAAGGAGTTAAAGAAGAAACATTCATCCAATGACCCATGGACATGGACAACAGAGTGGGAATTGACTGTGGGAGAGGGGGGCCAGGTGGGGCAGGTGGAGGAGGGCAAAGGGGGAAAAACTGAGACAACTATAATAGAATAAACATGATTTAAAAATAAAAAAATAAAAAGAAAGAAACATTCATCCAGACTGGTAGGAGGGGCAGAGACGGGCAGCTGGGGTGGAGAGGATGCAGGGCAAGATGGCAGCTAGCGGACCAAGTGGTCCCAAATTTGTGTGTAGATAAAACAGGAGGAACAACAGGGGAATGAGACAGACTGCAACCTAGGGTTCCAGTGCAGGAAGAGAAAGCTTCAAAACCTCTGGCTATAAAAACCTGTGGGGGCTGCAGCAGTGGGAGAAACTCCCAGATTCATAGGAGAGTTCCTTGGAGAGACCCACAGGGTCTTAGAACATACACAAACCCACCCGCCCAGGAATCGGTACCAGAAGGGCCCAATTCATTTGTGGGCAGGGGGGAAAGCGACTGAAAGCTGGGCATTGCCCTCCCCCACATACAGCACCACAACACAGCGACCTCAGTTGCCCTGCCCTGGTGAATACCTAAGGTTCTGCCCTTTCCAACGTAACAGGTGCACCAAGACAAAGAAATATGGCTCAAATGAAAGAACAGATCAAAACTCCAGAAAAAATAGAACTAAACAATGAAGAGATAGCCAACCTATCAGACGCAGAGTTCAAAACACTGGTAATCAGGATGCTCTCAGAAATGCTTGATCATGGTCACAAAACCTAGGAAAAAGTGAAGGCTATGCAAAGTGAAATGAAGAAAAATATATAGGGAACCAACAATGAAGGGACTCAAATCAATGATTTGAAGCAGAAGGAAGAAATAAACATTCAGCCAGAACAAAATGAAGAGATAAGAATTCAAAAAAATGAGGAGAGGCTTAGGAACCTCTGGGACAACTTTAAATTTTCCAACATCCAAACTATAGGAGTGCCAGAAGGAGAAGAGGAAGAGCAAGAAATTGAAAACTTTTTTCAACAAATAATAGAGAACTTCCCCAATCTAACGAAGGAAATAGACTTCCAGAAAGTCCAGGAAGCTGGACCAATGGACCCAAAGAAGTTGGACCCAATGAAGCATACATCAAAGCACATCATAATTACACTACTCAAGATTAAAGATAAGGAGAGAATCTTAAGGGCAGCAAGAGAAAAGGAGACAGTTACCTACAAAGATAAGACTATCGGCTGTTTCTCAAAAGAAACCTTGCAGGCAAGAAGGAGATAGAAAGAAATATTCAAAGTCATGAAAAGCAGGGGCCTACATCCAAGATTACTCTATGCAGCAAAGCTATCATTTAGAATAGAAAGGCAGATAAAGTGCTTCCCAGATAAGGTAAAGTTAAAGGAGTTAATCATTACCAAGCCCTTATTATATGAAATGTTAAAGGGACTTATCTAAGACAAAGAAGATCAAAACTATAAACAGTAAAATGACAACAAACTCACAACTATCAGCAACTGAACCAAAAAACAAAAACTAACTTAAGCAAACAACTAGAACAGGAACAGAATCACAGAAATGGGGATCACATGGAGTATTATCAGTGGGGAAGGGGAGAGGGGAGAATGGGGAAAAAGGTACAGAGAATAAGAAGCATAAATGGTAGGTAAAAAATAGACAGGGGGAGTTTAAGAACAATATAGGAAATGGAGAAGCCAAAGAACTTATATGTATCACCCATGGACATGAACGAAGGGGGAGAATGCTGGTGGGACAGGGGATGCAGGGCCGAGGTGAATAAAGAGGAGGAAAAAAATGGAACGATTGTAATAGCATAAACAATAAAATATACTAAAAAAAGAAAAAGACAAGAAAAGTTACATGTGATATTTTTAAATAAGTAACCATAACTGTTAACATTTCAACTTTAAAAAAATCTTTTTTTCAAAGTAATTTAAGAGTATTTAAGAAGCAAAATTAGAACAATTTATTAATAAAATAAATCTGTTTTCTGAACATAGAATAACTTTGCCACATAAAAGAAAACAAAAAACTCTTCAAATTCTAGTTTTATTCTTTGTGAATTTAGTCTATGTAAAAATTTACAATAGAGGATTTGTAAGCCTTTTTTTCTTTATGTGTTAAATCCATACCAATTTTCAACACATTTCTCACCACTTTTCAAATCATTAGATGCTGGCATTACAAACTTATAATATTCTCTCAGCACACCTGTTCAACACTGTATGGAAGTCCTAACTAGTGCAAAGAGGCATAAATAGTAAGTACAAGTCAGAAAGACTGGGAAGAAAGAAGTAAAACGATCTATTCACAGATTACATGACTGCTTCTGAAGAAAATCCTAATGATCCTGAATAAATTTAGTAAGGTCTCTAGGTAGAAAGTCAATATATAAAAATAAGGTGAATGTAGTAGCAGCAAACCATTGGGGAAAAAAAGGATTTTTAAATATCATTTAGAAAAGCATCAAAAAATTAAATAATTAGGAATGTCTTTAACAAAAGACGTAAGACATATACAATGAAAATGTAAAATACTGCTGAGATTTAAGAACAACTAAATAAATGGAGCAATATATCATGTTCAGGTATTGGAAATATTAAGATGTCTACTATAACCAAATTAATACAGCAATTCAATACAATTTTAATTACAATCCAGCAGATGTTTTATAGAAACTGGTGAGCTCTGTCTAAAATAGACATGAAAAAGCAAAGGACCTAGAATATCCAAAGCTCTCTTGAAAGAGAAGAATAAAGTTGGAGAACTTAAACTACTTGAAATTAAGACTTACTCTGAAGTACTATAATCAAGCCTATAGCACTGGCCTAGGGCTAAAGCAAGAGATTAACAGAAAGAACAGAGAACACAGAAATAGATCTAAGTTTTGTGGTCATTTGATTTTCAAGAAAAGTGCCAAAGCTACCCAATAGGCAAAGAAAAGAAATTTTTTTGTTTATTTTTAATCAAATAATGTTGAAAATAAGTAGATATCTATATGAAAAAAAATTAAGCCACAACCCCTAACTCAAAAATAATTTAATATGGCTAGCAGGCTTAAAGGTAAAAGCTAAAACTATAAAGCTGGAACAAAATTTTAAAATACATAGGAAAATTTCTTTGAGACATGGAGATAAGCAAAGATTTCTTAGGATATAGAAAGGAAAAATCACAAAATAAAACTGATATTCAATTAAAATTTATCAAAATGAAAACTTCTTCTCATCAAAAGATACTATCAAAAAAATGAATAGAGAAGCCACATATCAGAAACAAATATTTGCAAAACGTATTTCTGACAAAGGACTTGAACCCAGAATATAAAAGAGCTTACAAATTCAATTTTATACACACGCACACATATACATACATATATAACTTTTAAATATATATTTGAGGAATATTGCATAATGGTAAACAGATCAATTCACCAGGAAATCATAGCAATCCTAAATGTGCAAATGCACTAACTAAAATAAAGAAAGCATAGTTATTGAGATCAAGGTACAGCAACAGATAAAATTTTAATATGAACATGGATGAACTTTGACAACACTATGCCAAGTAAAAGAAGCCAGCCACAAAGGACCACATATCATATGATTCCATTTATATGAAATATGCAAATTAGGCATATCTCAAAAGAACAAGCATAGATTAGTGCTTGCTTAGGGCTGGGGAGGATGGTTGGATAGAGAGGTGTAGCTAAAGTGTTAAGAGTTTCCTTTTTGAGATGAAATGTTCAAAAATTGTGCTGATGCTCACACTTATCTGTGACTACTCTAGATCCTTTGATTTATATGGTCCCTTTAAAAAGGTGGATAGTATGGTGTGTAAATTTTATTCTCAATAAAGATGTAATTTTTTTTTTAAATAATCAATGGTCTTTCTTGTATGCGCTTTTTCTTATACATACCACCTAGGTTTTCATCATTGTCTTAATTTATGTTCCCTAGAAACAGAGCCAGAGTCTTGGATTCGAATGAGTGTAAGTATTAAGGGAGTGCCCTTCAGGAAAACTTTCAGGGGAGTGAGGACTGCAGTTCTGGTAGAGGAAATAGTCAAACAAGGATAAAGTTTAGTTCTGGGGCCTAAACTGCCACCTGGAATCGAGAAGGTTGGTCATTCTGTGCCCTCATATTGGTCAGCCTTTGGCTGCAGCTCCCCCGGTGGTTACAACTGTAACCTTTTAGGCAGTTTCCCATTGGCTGAGAGTAGTTATCTGCCTGGTGAAAGGGGGCAGTTGAGAGTCATTAGCAGCCAAAACACAGTCACTGGGGCTTGGATGCACCTGTTTATTAAAGGGGGTTTGGGCCGGGCACCAACGAAAACTATTAGGTACCTGAAATAAGATCTTATTGAGGTTAGTAAATATTTAGCTAAAATCACTCATTACAATATTGTTTGTGATAACAGGAACCACACTTAATTGCCCAACAGCTTAGAAAGTGATTGTTTTGTTCATTTAACAGGATGTCCTTAGCCATGAAAGATATGGTAGAAGACCATTTAGAGAAATGGAAAAAAATTCCATAAATGTGAGGTGAACAGGCTACAAAAGTATGAAAAGTATAATACAATTTTATAAATGTAGCAGTCCATATATTTTTTGCACATTCATTTCCCCTTTTTGGAAGATGAATACAAAAATTTAAATAGTGGTTATTGCTCAGTGGCAGGGTTACAGCAATTTTTATTTTCTATATTTTGTTTGTTTTGTATTGCTTTTATATAAAGAACTGATTTCAGGTACTAATTAATTCTCAAATTTGAACTGAAATAGTGTGACCATCCTCAAACATGAGAGAGTAAGATTCCAAGGACATACCTGGTTCTTGAAGAGGTTACCATCCCGGGGTATCACCCTCCACTTCACACATTCAGTTTTGTCTTTGCACCAAAAGCTGGTCAGATGGTGATCACTAACAAACAAAAAATAGAATCTACTGGTCAAATATCCAGGTGCTAATTTCCCATGGAGTGACCGCTACATTCCAGCAACCATTCCCTTCATAACGTATCCGCAGCCTGTGTTCTCAAGGTCAGGTGTCTGAAGAGACACGTACATGAACAGAAGGCTGTTCAGTGAGTATACAAAGCAGATGGTCTGGAGAAATATTATATCCAGGCTTTCTGCTGAGTCCTGGTGACCCACAGCAGACACCCCAGGGCCTTCCTCCCTGCTGCTCCTCTGAGAGTCCAGCAGACCCAGCCACACCGGACGGAATAAAAACGTGCCCCTGACTGGAGAACAGCACTCTACGCGTTGGTCAGGGACTCCAGTGTGCCCTGAAGCAAAAAAGTGAGTCGATCCAAGTTGCCACTCAGAAATTTTAATTAGACATTATTAAGATAATGAGGCTGCCGATGTGTGCGCAAGCTGGAGCAAAGCCAGGAAATCTTGTCAGAGTCATAGTGGGTCATGGAAAGTCAATGTTATAAGGCAAAAAAACCACAGCGAGAAACAAGGCTCCATGAGCTGAGAGATCATGGCAGGCCATGAGGAGGTAGAGGGTCTCCTCACATCTCTAAGGCGGCCTCAGTCCTTGGCTGCTTTTCTTTATCAGCTCATAGATATCTTCATGAGAAACCTGGGGTGAGCAGGATCTTGAGTGAAGCTCCCGATTCCTTAAATCAAAAGAACTACTTCACATGCACTCCCCCTAAGTCACCACTGAGTAACCAGAAGCCTCACATACTCAGTGTCTCTTAGAAGCCAATGTGGATTAATTCTCCAAATTAGTTTAGCCCCAAGAAAAGGGACTGTACAGTGCTCCTTCAGTGTGCTTTGAAAATGATAGTGTCCCCATTCTAGACTGTCAGCTTCCCAAACACAAGGAGCCTCATTGAGCTTCGCACACTAGTACATACCTAGCACTGGCACATAGACTCTTCCATTAAATCTATTTTGAATGGAAGAATCAACAAATCACTTTAAAATGTTCTGCTTATTAAATTTCCACAGCAGCCCAGTGAGATATTTCTTTCTTAACCATGGCTTATTGTAATGTAGTTGCAATGCATTTGTCTATTCATCCACGTAATTAATATTAAATGTTTTGACCAGTTTCACCTGAACTGTTAAAGTCAAGAGCAAGAATAATACTAAATTTTAATATTTTAATTAGTCCTTAGAGTCATAAAAAGGGCACCAAAAAATCCTTTGCTTATCAACAATGCGCTAAGCCATTTTTGTTATTCTATTTTCATCAACCATATGAAACAATATTACACTCTCATTTTACAGGCAAAATCCAAGGCATAGAGGAGTTACATCACTAGAAAGGAATCAAGCCAGGATTCAAACATAGGTCAGAAGTTTAAATCAGCTCTTCTCATTTATCCTGTGCTATTTACAAGGATCTTAGAAATCCTCTGATTCACGCTTTTGTTTGCATGTGGGGAGACTTTTAGGAGTAAAAGTAGACCTTCTGATTCCTGACTCTGAGAGTTATGAAAACATGGATACCATTGTTCTCCTGGTGAAGGACTAAAGGCACAAAAGAGGCTAAGGCCAGGATAATTCCTTATTGGAGTCACTGCAGGTGTCGAGGTCTTTTAACTTTTATCCAGATATTAGTACTACTTTCCATTTTTGGTAAAATAGTATTCCATTTTACCATTACAGTTCTTAATTTTTCTATGTTACACACAGATCAATGGATCAATGGATCTACCTGTCTACAAATCTATATGCATATATAATTTCCCCTGCAGAGAACTTACTACACTTTACGTGATCAGTTCCTCTTCATTCAGCAAAAGTAGATTTGTAATAATTTTGTAGAGCCACAGATTGTCCAGGTTATTTTATCTATATATCACCTTACTAATTTGGAGCCACTAAAAAGCCTCCATTTCCTAGGACCCCATTTATTACAACCTCCTGTGTAAAATCTGAGCAAGCATGAAAAGGCCTAATCCTGCCATTGTTTCACACTCATGATTCCTATTGTTTCCAGGAGAGATGGAAGCAGACCCTTGCCAGTACTGGGTCCTGAGTGCTGACTTCTCAGCTGTCTTTAACTAGACCATTGGCTTCATCTCATGCTGATTATGTTAACTTTATGTATTTTAAGTCTCATGGTGATTAAATCTTACCAGTAGGACCAAAGTTCATGGTAATCTAGAGTCCTCTAAATTCCAGTTTGCTTTTTTTTTTTTTTTTTTACTTTGAGAGAGAGGCTAAGAAAGGAAGAAAAAGGAGAGAAACATCAATTAAATGTCCTTTGCACACCCCGAGCTGGGGACCTAGCCAGCATCCCAGGCATGTGTCCCAACTGTGACTTGAATCAGACAACCACTTGATTTGCAGGCTGGTGCTCAATCCACTGAGCCCAAACCACACCAACCAGGGCCCAGTTTGCACTCTTTAGTAATGATACCCTTGCACTAAGGTGTCAGAAGAGGAAAACACCTAAAGACAAGATCTCTGCTTCCAAAGTCACATGAGGGGAATCATATCCATGCTGACTAAGCAGGGATGCCGGCAAATGTTAGATCATGTTCATGTTTAGGTTCTGCAACTGTGGTCTCAAAACATACTGGGATTCTGAGTTACCTCAAATCTTTACTTGCAAGTTGGAAGGCCATAATATAATACACACATTAGATTTATGCACGCTGTGGTAATTTACCATCACTTGATGGTTTTTTCAAAACATTCTTACCACACCTGGTATAGTGGAAAGTTCATAAACTTTGGAGTCCAACATCTAAATTCAAATCCAAGTTCTGTCATATACTAATTTGTTTACCATTATGTAGGACAAGCTGTTAAACCTCTCTTTTCTTTTGTTTTTCATTTGTATAATAATAAGAATAATGTATTTCTTATAGATTAATAAGATAATGCCTGTAATGCACCTAGTTACTCCGTGAAGGTTAGTCCCCTTCACCAAAGAAGAATGAAAGGTGCTATTAAGTTCACCAAAGTGTGACTTCACAAAAGTAA
Organism: Pteronotus mesoamericanus; assembly: GCF_021234165.1. Taxonomy (NCBI): domain Eukaryota; kingdom Metazoa; phylum Chordata; class Mammalia; order Chiroptera; family Mormoopidae; genus Pteronotus; species Pteronotus mesoamericanus. Next base: position 26,254,937 of record NW_026555078.1, on the reverse strand, counting down.
GTAGGGCACCAACTCATAGCAGAAAAAATACTGAAAAATAAATGGAGGCAAAAACATAAAAGTGCCTGGGAAACCACAGAGAATATTTATAAATTCAGAATAAAATGATCTAAAATCAAAATAACCTTGGCTATCTTCCTATGAAAATAAATTACAAGTTTCAGTTTAAAGTATCTCTTAGGAATTTATCTCTTTAAGACATTTTACTTTAAAGCATGGATTTAGAGTTCATATTTCATCAACTTGAAACTTGTAGCATAAGGACCTCTTAAATTCCAACAGGGTCATGTGCAATTTATCTATAAACTTTTTTTTACAGATAGATGAAAGAGGGACACTGTTCTACAAAGTCACAATACTGAACATAAAAGAAAACTATGAAAGAGCACAATGGTGCTGTGATGTGTTCTCTTTTCTAGTTGTGTATGACATTCTCTAAAGGATCAGGTACTCGTATTTGTTAGGTCAGGTAGCGTCTCTAGGCTATTGTGAATCTCACTGTGCTCAGGCTTGCAGGGACTTACACCATGTCAGAGAGATACAGCCTCAATCATTTTAAAAGAGAATAATTTTTAAAATATCTGTATCTTGCATCATGCTTTAAAAACTATATTCACATTCATAATTTCTTTTAAACCTCCTACAAACTCCATACATTGTGTTATTATTTCCATTTTACAGATGCAGAAGGTACAAGATGTTGACTAACCTGACTAAGAAACACCACTGACTTACACACAGGCCAGCTAACGTTTACTGTTGTGTTCTCTAGTCTCACAAATTCATTTGAATGGCAATAACCTCATTAAAAATACCATAAGATAAAAATTCAAATCACAAATATAAACCCAGAAGTGTAACAGAAGTACAGATCATCAGTTCTTTGCAGAATAGTGACCATGAAAGGCCAGCACAGAACAATTATTAGTACTCATTAAGGGAGAATAATCATTCTCTAGTGATATTTAATTTACTGTGATATTATTATTTATTTTTGTGGAAGCAGTACAGACTGCACATAACCAAGGACACTGGGAAGTGGGCTTGTCTTGGTTGCTTAGCCTTTTTTTTTTTTTTAATTCATTGGCTTTGCTTGGCTCAGTAATTACACTTTGAAGTGTCATAGCTCAGAGAAGATGATGTAGCAAGTAAGCCAATTTGAATAGGTTTTCCACTGTTTCTCATAAAAACGTGATTTGCTATTACAATGTTTTCCTTTGCACAGTGCCTTCGGTGATCAAATTCTCCCTTTGAGAAAGGAAACAAAATCAACCAAATTGCTATATTCTTCACCTCTGCCACCACTAGAGACAGCTTATTTGCACATCATGATGAAGGCTTTTATTAGGTTTATTCTTTCTTGAATCTAGACTACTTTATTGTGATCTTAAAATAAAAAGACATAATATCTCTACCTTTATGATTTTGATAACACCTGTCATATAGAGTTAGTGATAAGCTTGACACTATGCCATTTTCTCAAATTATACTGTGGGACAATTTGCAAGTATTTCTTAAATGATTCATTTAACGAGTTATAAAATATCTCTGAATACACAGAATGAGCACCTAACAGAGTTTTTCCTTATTTGAAATCAGTCACCCCCCCCCCTTCCTACCTAATAAATGTAACCAAGGTTCATTCATTCAAATTTAAAAGACTTATTACAATACTAAGTAGATTCATTCAAATTTAAAAGACTTATTACAAAATTAAATGTCTCAATAGGCTAAGTCACATCTGAACAGAATCACAGATGCAAAAAAGAACATTTCCAAAGGGAGTCAGGAAAAACAATGACACACACAGAGTGTTGGTTTTCTCATCCCTGAACCGAGCCTTGGAGATTCCCAAACACCAGGAAGTCAACAGAACTCAGGAGGCCAAAAACCATGAGAAATCTCTACGAAGCTAGAATGTGGGACCCAGAGGTAGCATAAAATGCCACCGAGAGCAGAAGTGGACCCCATTGTGAGAAAGCCGTTGCCCCTGATGTGCTCTGCATGTTGAATCCGTAGGGCCAACCTGAGAAAAGCCAGCTGCATCAGGGACCCGATAACTACAGGATGGGCTAGTCCTTCTTCATGCCTCTGTCCAACAAGCTTCTGTTAGAAATGTCCCATGCCTGAGGCGGCAGATGGATTGGGATGGGGTCAGGTAGAGGGCGCATCCCTGTCAGCCAAATGAGCACAGGAAGTGCTGCCTTAACCAGAAGACCAAGGAAATTTCTTTTTGCTAAGTGCCCATCTTGCATGTCCTTTCCTTTTTCCTCTTGGCTAGCAATTCCTTACCCACCTGCAACTACCTCCCGACTTCATTTCTCACTCCATGTCAGTGCCAGTGCTGGGGGTACAGGTGATAATGAAGATGAAAAAGAAGAAAAGAGGGGAAGAGAGAAATAGGTGGGCTACGTCCTAGGATTCTTCATGCCTCAGCTCTAGCACATCCTGAAGTTTAATTATAGAAGGCCAATCTGCTGACATTAAGATAAGGTACCATGTACTGCATACCTATCATGTATCAGGCTCATCGCCACTTGCATGACAAATGTTATATAATTCAGTACAACACTTGAGGAAAAGTATCATCACCCCTAACTCATAGGTGAGAATACAAACTTTTTTAAAGTCTTAAAATTTGCCCAAAGTCACATGGATTTTATATATTTTCAGATCCAAGATTCAAGCCCAGGTTAGGGTGGCTCCAGAGATTATTCTTTAAGTATAGTCTTCATATAGTTCTAGAATTCCCTTTGAAAATGCCTAACAAGCAGGCATCTACAGCCGAGTGTAACTAGGATGTATTCTGAGATTACAAAGACGTTTCCTCGACCACTGTCCCCTACGCAGTGAAAAGGGGCTCCCTCGCCCATCCTTGCCAGGGATCCTCCATGAGTGAGGCAGGAATGGGAGAGGGGAAACAGTAGAAGAGGCTGCTTTTGTCTTTTCTAGTAACACTTACTCTGCCCTTCCTGTCTTGAGTCAGAGAAAGAATGCAGCTCCCTTTTCTTTGATTCCTACCCAAAACACAAGGCATGAAGGTTGCGTGCCATGAACTGCATGGGTAACAAAATCTGAACGTGCAATATTCCCTAAAGACTTGGTGCTTCTCTGCTCCCCAACTCTCCTCTTCCAGGAATCCTCTGGAGACTCATCTCCCCCCACCCCTTTAACTTGCAAAACACCTTAGCTCTTTGCTCCCTGTGGCTTGGCTTGAGCATATCATTGATTATCTAATATTCATCATGTGTTTTGCTCAATAATGGACCATATTCTCTTGGTTCCCCAATTTATGTGTCCAGAGAGGACAGAGGCCTGTTTTCTTCTCTTTTCCTCCATCTGGGGCATCAGCCCCCAGACAGAGGTTTATTATCCCACCTATGTAAATTATTCTACCTACTTTAAAAGTCAGATGCTGCTCATTGTAACTTGGGGTTTTATTTTTTTTTAAACAACTGTCTTTTACTAACACCTTAATTACTTATAACTTACAAATACTTTAAGTGCACAAAAAACATCTGTCTTTTCGAATAGAGGTGGCAAGAGGTGCCCTTACTAATTCTGCAGAGCCAATGGCAGGCCAATACAGTTCTTAGGTTGTAACATTTTAGAGAAAAAAGTATTATACTAATCCAAGGCCATGCTATTAATATACGGAGTTAATACTTTTCCACCAAAGCTTTAGCAATAGCAATTTAGTAACAAAGGGACTGGTCTATGTTTTAGTCACATGGGATGAGAGGCAGTTCTAGAACTCCCTATTAGAGCACTGTAGGCAGCAGGACGTGAGACCAGCTCGGAAGTGTGCCTGGACACTGCCCAGACCCCCACTTGCAGGTTACATAGGAAGCTGGGGAAGGGAAATGAGCTCCTTTGAGACAAAAGGGGAAGAGCAGAGTATAGGGCAGAGCCTTGGGGTGCCCTATTTCTACTCTTATTTTTTTAAGTTAAGTGGTTCCTGAAAATAAAATCAATATTTTATGTAAGTTCAGCCTTTGTGGCTGCTGGAATTTTATATCTGATATCTGCTTTCCTCCAAATGATGTCCTTGGAACATTTTCTTAAATCTCAGAGGTAAAAGATAAAGGTAAGCCAGGACCTCCAGCATTTGTTAAAATGTTTTGTGTAATCCATCCCAGTTGATTCTGCTCCTGAGCTGGCTGATTTTAATCCTCATATGTAGTCCATTCTGACCCTCTGCCCACAAAGATAAGAGGAGTAAAGCTTTTTCAATAATGGAATATCATATCTGGAAAGGATTCCACAAATCCCCCTGTAAGATTCATACAAAAAAATCCAATTTAGCAAAAGCTTTAAACAGTGTATTGTACCTCCAATCTGCAAAGTTCAGAGTGAACAAGGGCCAGGTGAGAAACAAACCTGTATTCCCCCCAAAACACACACCATTTCACAATGCAAGTCTTAATTCTGCATTTTTTAAAAAAATAGACACTGAACTAATTATTAAATGAGTATTAAGATCTTTAGACTTTTTTCCCACCTGTTCTGAATCTTAGACTATCAAAATATAACATTTTTGTTTTACATTATAAACCTCCCAATTTTTCTAGCAGAGTAGTTAGGTTTGACAAACTCAATTTTGCTTTTTCTTCTCCTTTATGATAGAGTACCATAAGATTTTGGAGGAAATTCAAAAATTTTTTTAATTTTAAGCTTGCTGCTTTGTGCTCATAGTATTATTCAGATTTAATGAAGAATTAATAAAAAGACACAAAAGTCAGTCTAATGGTTTGCCAACCAACAGTAGTACAGATAAAAGCAGTCTGTTTGCCCTGGCAGATTTGACCAACATTATCTCAATATCTTTATCCTGTAAATTAAAGTGATCAGCTTCTCCTAAAGCAGCCACCCAACTACCTGCACAAGCTATTAATCTCTTTTCATTACCTATGCTTTTACCCTCCTCTGTGTGTGTGCGCCTACTTGTCTTTGGGTTCATACAATTACAGGTTCAGGAAATGAGACGTAGAAGTATAGCCATCAAAGAAGTGGAAATGCTAAGTGTTGCATATGGGGCTGACAGATCTTTATTGTATAAAAGCTGCAAAGTTGTAGAAAGAAATTTTTTTAAATAAAATTATCTCTTGTCTTTGAAGAGAGTACTGCCCATTTATTCTATGGTGAGTTCTTTCATAAAACCAAATATTATTTGGTAACATAGTTAATCTTACTCTAATTTATCTGTTTTACATCTGGATTGTCATTTGTTGGATTTCCTAGAATGACCTTCATTTGTCCGCAAATTCGGTCTCATCATCTCTCTCATCCTGCCATGTGCCCTGTGACAATCTCAGTCCCTTCCTCTTCTTTTTCACAAGCAATACACTCATTCACACACATATTCACAAAAGATTTGTCTATGCCTTTTGTTCTTCGCCCACATTCCCTGGAACATCCTCATTTCCCACATCTCCTGACTTGAAAGTCCTCCAGCTTCACATTCCACCTCATACTGTAGTTTGCACATCCCAATTTTGCTACTGGATCATCACCTCAGAGGTCAGAGCAAGTCTGGCCTCATTTTTTATCACCCAAAGCTTACATAATAGGTTCCGAATAATTATTTGTTGAATTTAAACTTATGTATTTTTCTCATCATCATCTAATCTTCCTCCAACATGGGTTCAAGCACACTGAGTTACAGCACAAAACCTAAATACCTAATGTAACATACCTGATTGACCATATACGTACCCCTGAATCAGCCTTATTTCTAAGCATTCATCTTTCCCATTCACCTCAAACTATGTGTCCAACCCATGCATATTTCAAGCCACATTGATTAAACAGCAATGTACCATACCACATTATTTTAAAAGAACTAATTGGATAACAGTGAGCAAAGTCTTTGTTCTTTCTACATTGTAAGTGTTTATCTCAATGACAAATTATATTTGATTAATGTTGGTTTCTTTTTTTAACTTTTAGTTCCCCAAATCAGTACTACCTGATGCTCCTGTGCTTTGCCACATCCTCCTTCTTAGAATGCTCCCTGCCCTGATTACGCCCCACAATATTCTTCCTCCTTATACAATATGCTACGGCTATACCAAGTTTCTCTCCATTTTTACAACATTCCACAATGTCAGCTCCACACCTGTGCCCTTCTCTACGGTATCCTCACCACCTAGGCAATGCTTTGCACATACGCGTTCAATTAATACTTATTGAATGTATCAAAGAATAAACGGGTTTTGAGGGTCATCACCTTTATACCATAGAGCAGCTGAATCCATTATGATTCTTTTAGCTGTAAGTAATGGAGGATCCAACTAGCAGAGGTCTAAACAAAAAGAATTTCATTATATCACACAACTAGAAGACCAAGGATAGAGCAGCTTTGGGTCAGCTTCAGGTCAATTACTTCAGCTTCAGAATAATATCTTCAAGCTCCTTATTCTTTTCTTTTCTCTGCTCTTCATGCTCAGTGTGCATGAGCAGGACCATCCTCTATAGTCACAAGATGACTGGAGCATTTCAGGTATCACAGGCAGATGACAACAGCCAGCCAACAAGAGTTCTGTTTCCTCTGTTCAGCTCTTTTCATTAATGAGGAAAACCTTTCCCAGAAGCTCCTCAGCAAAATTACCTTCAGTTCTATAGCCAAGATTGAGTTACGTGCCCTCTGCATTCCTAACCAAATCACTAAGAAAAGGAGTAAGACCACCTCAATTAAACCAATTTTCATTTATCCCTTGGAACTGGGAAGAAGTTCACTTTCCTTAAGCAGTAAAAGGAAAAGGATAACAGAAAAACAGAACTCTACCAACAATAAAAAGTTGAGGGGTAGGGAGAAATGAGAAATGGAACTGACAAGGGAAAGGCAACCATCAGTGTTGGCTGGGCAACCGACAATGTCTGCCACAAAAGGATGTCATTATCATTATCATCAAGGTTCAGAAATATTTTTGACCAAAATATATTTTTTCTATTTAATTGCATTATCAGGACTTGAGTCTTTAAGCAAAGACTTAAGAATTAATTAAGAATTAATCTTAATTCTAAAAATATTTTTGAGGTAGATAACATGATATGTAAGAACACAGGTTCTGTTTACATCTGACCCAACTTCAACCAAAGTAGTTCTAATACCTTTTTTTTTGTTTAATATAGTGAAGCTCCATAAAATATTTCACTTGAGAAAAGATTCTATGGCTTTAAAAGAAAAAAGGAATTTAAAAATTACTGACCTATCTGATGATTTCCAAATGCACAACGGAGTCACAGAGAGATTATATAATTTATTTAAGTCATATATTGGCCAAATACTGGTAAGACAGAACATATTTAGGAACCCAAGTCCCAAGGCAAAGCAAATGACCAGATTTAAGACACCAAAGATAACGATTCTTGGTAAAGTTGCTTGAGCCCAAATTTTTAGACTGGCTGGCATTAAGTTTTCCAGGTGAAGGTAACACCTGACCTGGAAGTAGTGTTCAAGGAGTGAGATAGGCAGCCATTGTCCTATGACTCTTGGTTTTCTTCCTCTTAACATCCCTTCTCCATGTGTTTGTGGCCTCCTCTTCTACCTGCCTCTTAAATATTAACTTACCACAACCTCTTCTTTCTATCTTTTTAGCCTCCCATGTTTTTTCTTCAGATTCAACCACCAATTTTTGGCAAATGAACAAAAATTTCTATCCCCAGCACTTCCCCTCCACTTCATATTTGAACTTGCAGTCACTCAGTGTGATCTCCAACCAGCTATCCCACAAGCACCTCTAAATCCATGCCTTTAAAAATTAGACCCAGCACCTCATAGCTCTTCACTCACCCTATTCTTGCTCTCCTCAGTTTTCCCTATCCATGAAGAACCAAAGCCAGAAAGTTGGCCAGTTGTGCTCTGCCCTCTGTTTTCCTCATCACCTCATCAAAAAGTTGCCAGTATTGCCACTTTCAACACTAAATCTCTCTCAAACCAACTCCTTTCCACCCTCCTCCCTGCAAAATACTCTCAACATTTCTTATCTAGTTTTATTTGGTTTTGTAGTAAATTATTTGGTCGTACATCTTCCCCCAATAGTCCATCCTCCCTCCTATAACTACAACAATATTTCTAAAACAAACACCCAAAATTATTTTCTTGCTTAACAAATTTTTCTACAGCTACAGAATGAAGTTCAGCTCCTCAGAAGGCCCTGAAAGCCCCATTATAATTTGACTCTCACATCCTCCAGTGGTCTCCAATTCAAGTTATAATTTGTAATATATAATACTTACAAGTATTCTGCTAAAGAACTGAACTTTTTTTGTACTCTTACTTCCTTCTTTTTGTTTGACTGTTCATTTAGTAATCTTTGTTCTTCAGGAACTGCATACAGGTAAACTCCAAACCAGCCTTTGTTCAAATTACATACTGATAGCATCTTAATTAATGAGACTTGTCTCTATTTATTTGAAAAACATCACCAGTTTACTAGCCAACACTATCACGAGCTGGCAAGAAAAGTGATTCAGTAAAATTATTTTACTGAGCTGGTAGAACATGTCCAATTTTCCCTACCCTCTTAGTGTTCTAAAGATTCCTGCTGCATCTATTATCTTCAGAATAACTAACTACAAACTTCAGCTTGGCTTCAAAACTTTTCCTTAGAGCAATAACTCCTTGAGAAGCTTCAGCACCCAGGTACACTGTACTAAAGATACAGCTTAATATGGTGAGCGTAATGCAAATTATCATGCTTCAGAGAACAGAGCACTGTAGGAAAGAGACACAAGGCCAAAACAACAACAAAAAAGAAATCAGATAATTTTATAACCATCAAAAAATACAGAAATAGATACAGGGCAGTGAATATGTCAGAAAGGGTTGTTGCACTATGGGTTCCATAGATGAGACTTCTGGTTACCTACTCAATCAATATCTATTCTCCTTATAGATGAGACATCCCACTGCTTATCCAGCACCCATTCTCCCCTTCCTTCTTACTAAAGAACACCATTATTAAAAGCATTCGTGTACCCAAGTAAGAAATTGTACTTTCCAGCCTTTGCAGCTAGGGGTGGCCATGTGACAACCTGAGCCAATGAGAAGTAAGTGGAAGTCATTCAGTAGGGCTTCCAAGACGGCGCTCCTAAAGGATTCATTCAGCGGACACATGCTATTTGTTCCTTGGTCTTTTTCTTCTCTGTCTGAAATTCTGTGTCAAAACTAAGAATCCATGCTTGAGATACCTGAGCAGAATGATAGGTCCCTAATGATATCCTGCCATTCCTTCATGCCAACCTCCAAATCCACGTTCCACAAGAAAAAAATAATAATTAGATTAAGCTACTCTTACTTGGTTCTTCTGTTACATATGGCCAAACCAAAAAAAAAAAAAAAAAAAAAAAGCCTGATCAATAGGGGATCAGCATGGGACGACTGGGGAAGACTGCCCAATGAGAATATGGTAAAGCTCAGCCATTGGCATCACCATTCCCATTTAAAATGCATCTAAGAGTCCTTCAGTAATTCTCACCAACTCTCACTAAATATTTATAAGGACCAGAAAGAGAAAACTAGAGCTGACTGTTAATGTATTTTAAGAATTTGGGAGGAATTTCAACTTTTAGGCTGTAAAGGTAAAAATAAGAAATAATTGATGAGTTATGGGTCACACTTTGCTACCAGGAGCATAGGAACAAGACCAAAAACAAGGTAGAGGAAAACTCTGCCACTATACCAGCCGATGCTTCTTTGTTTCCAAATAAGAGAAATTCAATTCAAATTAACATAAAAGTTCAGGCAGAGATTAATCTAGAGGATTGTATAAAATCATTAAGACTCAAGTCCTCTTTGTGGTTTAACTGTTTTTCTTGTGTTAGCTGAATTGAATGGCTCTCTGGCTCCATGCGGTAGCCCCTACCATCTCCAGGATCATATTCTCTTGGGCTCAGATACAGAACAAAGTAACATCTCTGTCCTTCTCAGTCTGGAAACACTATGTCTCATTGGCTGTGCCTTGGTCACATCCCATCTTTGAATGAATAACTGGGGCCAGGGGAACATGCAATGTTCTGATCTGTCATGCCACAGCCACCCGCCTCCCTGCTAGAACCAGAGGTGGGGGGCACTCCTTTGAAAGCACAAGACTGCGGAACAGCATCACTTACTGCCAGGTTCTACCAATAGGAAGTGTGAGAATATATAACGTTATACCTTGGCCACTTTCTCAATGGATGTGATTTTCTGAGAAGGCATCATTTTTGGAAAATGGGCTCTGGTGATATAATTGCTTCCCTATTCCCACACCTTATCAGCACTGGATAATAGAGAAAGGGTATTTCTCTCCAAGAAAAAAAAATTGAGTTTGATTCCAGGAAAGGAGAAAATACAAATGGGATGGCAAAAATAATGTCCATTCTACCCACTGTTAGCTTTGGATCCAAAATTCAGATTTTGTATTAACGGAAAACTGAGCAAGTCTCTCTCCTGCAGCAGCCATTCACTCTGAGAAACCACTCTGCAGATTGCTCCAACAGGACCGCGTTGTTTTCCACACACATCAGGGGGCTGCAACTTCAGGGAAACAACTAGGTAGACAGAGAAAAGGATCGTGAGGACAGCGCACTCCACCCCAAGGGGTACAGCCCTCAGTGTAAAATCTTGGAGGTTGGTAAGTAAAGGAAGAGCAGCTCTGGATGCAGAAGATGCTGGGGAATGTCACATGAATGCCTACCAGACACCAGGAACCAAACTGGGGACACCTCATGACAAAAACAAGATGAAAATATAGTTATCAAGCATAGAGAAACAAAAAGTAAGCCAGGCACATATACCATTTACAGACAAAGACTTAAATAACACAGAGGCAAGTTTATGCTGACAAGAGAAACAAACTACCATAAATCTTTATAAGCCAACTATATAAAGTGTAAAATATTGTAAGAAGGAAAACTGATCAAAAATATTATTTCAGATTGACAATAACAAAAATAAAATCAATACATGTCAAAACTTTTCAGTAATGTAGTATTAATATAATAGAGGATTGTTTTCGTCATTTATTCATTGAAGAAATAAACTACCCCAGGACAAAGATTGTAAAATCAGTTCTCTCTCCACTTCTTTATTATCCCAACTAGTGACCTACTTGAAACTGAATAGTCTTGAATGGTTCTGTGTTCTCATAATAGACTTTGTTCTACCTAATATATTCTTTATCTTTCTTCTTCACTGACTCCTAGGTTACATTCTACCTGCCACCTATCCAATTATTTACTTCACATGACATGGTATTGACCTATTGTTTTGACTGAAATACATTTACTTTAATGAGGAACTGGTAGATAGAAAAATATAAGACAAGAATAGAGGATAGAAAGGCCCATTAAATGCCATAAGAGGCAGATATTGGAGGTACACTAGTTTGATAGGACCGTTGTAACAAAGTACCAGGCTGGGTAGCTTAAACATCTTTGCCAGCTGTCCCCACTTGGATAGCATGGTACCTGCATGTAATAGGTATGCTACAAATGTCTGTATCTTTTTTAACAACTAGTGTTGAATATTGCGCATTTGTTAATGTTACTTCTGCATCAGACCAAGTATCAATACCTCAAACTACTCCTTTCCTCAGATTCAGATTACTACCTTTCCATCCCTGGAAATTCTTACTTTGTTCTTGTGAGCAAGTCCCTGATCTTTACTGGAATAAGTCTCTCCAGATTCAAACTCAGGACTTGCTTAGACTAGAACTCAAATCAAGTATGTCAGCAGCCTTGGTCCGACATTGGTCCCACCATGTGCATTATGGCTCTACTTTTTGAAGCAATAAAAAAATGCCCTGTCCTAAAAAAAAAAAAAAAAAAAGAATGATTGAATATCCTCCAAGTAGCCTTAGAATCTCCTTCTCCTCAAGCCTTAATATCGTCATAGATCAAGACCTATGACCATAGAATCAATCCAACAAAGGACAAGGAGCCTGGGTAGTCAAGTGTCACCTCAGTCCTGGTTGCTCAAGGCCTGTACATTCCCAAAGGAAGGCCTGACCTCAGGAGGATTCACCCTGTCCAGGGGCACAACCTCTGAGTCCTTAGAACAAACAGCCTGCCAGGTAAGAGTGTTTTTTATATTCTTGAGGCCTTGGACCAGGCTGTATCCCCTTGAGCAGATGGTTTGTGCTAACAATGTGACTTATAATAAATGTCCCTTTCTGTTTTTGTTTTCATTTGCATTTTTATTGTATTTTTTCCATTACCATTTATCCCCCCATACCCTCGTCCTCCCACCCCCATCATTTACCACACTGTTGTGTATGCCCATGAATTCTTTCTGGGGTTTTTTTTTCTTTTCTGCTTGATCCTTCCCTCATGCCCTTTTTTTGTATGAATGAGGTTCTGGGTCATGTGGTACCAGTTTGACATCACAGGGATTGAACACTGAGTCACTGAGGTCAGACACCTGGATGCTCCATGCCCAAGACTGGCCTGAAACATAAAGCTAAAACCCCCGGACACCAAGGCTCAGGCAACTCCCCTGGTTGGCAACACTTTGCACATGCTGTCACACAGCATTGCTGGGACAGCTGAGGCTGACCACGGACTCCCCTGGGAAAGGGAGCCTCAAGCTTACTTCTCCAGGACTTCACCCTTTTGCCTTTTACCTTTGCTGATTTTAATCTATATTCTTTCACTGTGATAAACCACAACGGTAAGCTTAACAGCTTTTCTGAATCTTGTATGTCCTAGCAAATCATCAAGTATGAGTATGGTCTTGAGGAGCTCTGGCTGAGAGCCACTTTTAGTGAAGATCAAAATGAGTGAGAGAAACCAATTATTTTAGTTTCTCTCTACCTGTAGATTTTTGGTACTCAGAAGAACACTCCTGAGTTTTACACAGATCTATGCCATTACTTTGGTTTTCACCTCTCGATCAAATCTCAAGAACTAACTATACCTAGAAAAATTTTAAATATCTAAATGCATTGATCCAAAAATTCAGTCTCTACAGAGTTAGCAAAAGGAAGCAATAGAAATTGCTCACACATGTTCACAAAGCTAAGCATATTCATTCTAGTATTTACTTGTAAGTAAAAAATTAGAAGCAATTAGACACAGAAATGTCACAATATATAATAGAATATCCTTACTATGGACATTATGTAGAGTGGCTAAGTAGTTATGTGGAGCGTAATCCAAGAAAGATTGTCGAGGATTAAAAATCAGGTATGCGGAATACAGCTCATTTTTGTGAAAACAAAAGCCTAATGTTTGTTTGTGTACACATAGAAAAAGCTGAAATCTCATCAATCTGAGGCCATGGTGTACTACAAAGCAAAACAGGGAGAGTGGTGTGAGAAATTTCTTGGGTGATATTTAAATATTTTTCAACTATATGTAATTTTTGTAATTTTCACAAACTTTTAAAATACCAGACACCCCAACTTTTAACCACTTTGCCTCTATTTGTAATACTAAAACAACCTGGCACTAGTCAGAAAATTCAGCAATATACAGATGAGGTAGTATATAAAATCGTACACCTGAAACCTATATAATTTTATTAACCAATGTCACCCCAATAAATTTAATAAAATTTCTTTTTAAAAAAAGAATCTGCGTTGCTTTACCTCCACTTCTACCTCTGGGGAAATCTCACCTGAGCGGAGCCCCTGGTTTAAAGAATGGGATCTGGCTCACCAGGTGCAAGGACAGGTTGCTGGAGGAGAACTGGCAGGCACCCTGCGTGAGAATGAGGCACCTTCGTAGCTGTTCATTTGACCTACTGTACCTTGTCATTAGATATTTAAAAATATGGATGCCCTAGGTTCCTTGGGTCATGGAACACCCTAAGCAGGAGTTCCTCCCATCTACCCTTTCCCTATACCCTGAGGGGTTGGGAGAACTCCCACTACTGAAGAGCAGCCTGAGTACTGAATGTGGGTAGTGACCCTTACAAGGTGATAATAAGCAGCTTTCCTGGATATATTCCTGATCAGCCAACTGCTGGTGGGACCTCATGCAAATCCACTCCTACACTAAATCTCTGTTTGTGTCACCTGTACATTAAGAATCATGAATAGATGGTCTCTAATGTCCTTCACAGCCCTGCAGTTCTAAATGTATCATCACAATAAATTGGCTCCATCTTCCTTCACTTGGACACACCTTCTTCCCCTCTATGTGGCTAATACTTCCAACCAATACTTTTGTCATTCCCACCAAGAGAAGGAAAGATTAGACTTATATAAAAAGAAAGATTCTTACTGAAAAAGGATCATCACCCATCACACAACTCCTCACGTAGCATAAGAATAAAGATTTCCATAAAAATTTTTACATATTTAAAATAAGACTACCCACTTCATAGCAGCTGTATTACATAATTCTAATTCTCACATGCAATTTATGGCATTTAAGGTCTACAAAAAAGGTAAATTGGAACTTTGATTAATGAAAAGTATATGTTTTATATTTACATGTTCTCTTTAATTTTTTTGTATGAATAAAGATGGAACACTAATTTCTGACAAAAGAGGAAGCCACAATATTAACAGAAATGTAATTCAAAGAGCTTGCAATCATTTTCATCCTCTAGGACCAACCTCTAGGATCCCTAACATTTATTTTTGTCTTTCCATTTGAAGTCCTATAAGGAAATACAAGAAGAAAAATATTCATATATGGTCTTCATTCCCAGCATAAATTGAGTTTCATTATAAACTGTCCACACTTTATACTGCAATTAATCTGCTCACAAGAAGGCCAACGGCCTTTGAGTGCTGCTTTGCATGGCAGAATGGCCACCACCATCACCCCAGTCATAACGCCAAATGACCCAGATGCTTTGCTCTTCTGCAAGTTGCAATATTCATAGTACACCGCTAACTCTGTTTCCAAAACAGCAGGATGAGTTTCTGAAACTTAAGTCACATTCTGTTTCACTTTGGCAATATAAATCCCTGAAGTTAAAGGTCATGAGAAAATGTCAGTAATATCTATTCTATAGCACTACATGGGCAACTGATATCAACAGTATTCATGGCATCCTTGGAGCAGCTTTTGAGCTTCAGATTGTTTACTGAAAGAGTTACATTTAGGTTGAACACCAAAAACATCTAAAAAAAATAATCTTGAAAAACCCTACATAAAGCAACTAAAAGGAAATATTATATGAAACTATGATTTAGCTGGTGAGCAGTTTTATGGAACAGCTGTGAACCAACCGATTCTGTTATTAATATCTGAGATAGGCACAAAATCTATAGATGACAACGTCCTTTCCTTGAAGAAACATATACTCTTCTTGGGGCCCAGAGCACGCGAGGTAACGCTGTCATCTGGTAAAGGAAGGTATAAACTAGTCTGAAATCTAACTGGGAATGTACAATAAATGCTGAGAGTCATCAAAGGAAGGTGGGAAACAAGCCAGAAAGTATTAAACATGTATTGCTACTCAAAGAAACTTGGTCAGGAGGAAGACACAACCAGCAGAAGTGATTTCACGGCATAAAATGGCAAGTGCCTCAAGGTTGGAGATAAAAATTTTAAGTGGCAACAAGAATTTCAGACAGAGACAGGTCTACAACTTTTTGGTAGCATCTCAGTTGTGGCCTGGGAACAAGCTGCAGGTCTGGGAAATGAGGACTCACGTCTGGGGCCCAATAGAATCTGAGGATGAACAAGTGCCACAGTAGATACTGATTCTGATTCTAGTGAACCGTCAACCCAGGAGAGCTCTGAGCCTGGTAAGAACACAGCTGCAGCTTAGTTCTGAATCTTTCCACCATTAAGAGCAGCAAAGAAAATGAAAAATAAGCTCATAAATTTTATCTTCAATGAAACTAGAAGAGAGAAAAATCAGAAAACTTCAAACTGCAAGTAATTGCTGCCCAAAGACAGAGCAGACCCAGAAGGGAGGGATAAGGACTGTGGAGAAGGCCTGAGGAGGAATAGTCTCAGAGTGAGCCAGCACATATCAACATTGTAAAAGCGCGGGTTGCCCCAGAAGGCTTTTTCTCTTATTGATCACTATCTAGGTGAACCCAAGGCTGATGAGAGAAATACGATCGGACCACACAGGAGGCAGTACTTTAAATCTTTTGCTAGGGCAACAGAAGCAGAGGCCCTTGAGCTGTGAGGCCTAGAATCTACCCCGATCTTATGCTTCCGCAGGAACTCCTGCTAAACATCACAAATGCTATTTCACTAATACATGATTAACAACAAAGACATGTTCTCTATAGTCACACAAAGATATTACAAGGAAAATAAAAAAGAAGACAAGAGCAAGAAAGCCTTCTCTCTTTTTTTGTTCACACTATGACAAGATGTCCCCTAGCTTTCCCTCTTTGCCCCTGTCGAGCCAGCCCTGCCCCCAGCCTCCACCCCGTTGTTGTCTCTGTCCATGAGCCATGCAAACGTGCATGTTCGTTCTTTGGCCAATTTCAAAAACAATGAAAACATTAGAAAAATATTGACATGAAGCAGATAAAAAGTACAACCTAAAATTCCGATTAAGAATTTTAAACCTTTATGCAGCAATTGGGGCTATAAAGGAGAAATGCCAAAACTCAACTCAGAAAAGAAATAGTAGAAAAGACAAAGCCATTTCAGAAATGAAGATGAAATGATAATAAATAAAAGGAAGAAAAGACACCATAAAAAGCACAGTAAGGATAGAGAGGACCAAAATGAGAAAATCAAAAATGCAAACTAAAGTAAAAAGAGGGAAAAAGGGACTACATAAAAACACATATTTTTAAAGTCAGGACTAGAAGGTTATATAACATCGAACTCACAGCCAACAGCATATAACTCATGTTTGAACGAAGCTTATCTAACACATACAATTTTCTCTAAAAAGTACTTCACAGCTTTCTAGCACTTAAAAAAACTAGACAGCACTTCATCACTATGCTTCAGGGCCATTTTAAACAGTGAAATCACCAAGAAAAGCACAAAAATGCAAAAAAGATGGTGCTAAATAGACTGCAAGATGAGAGCTGAAACAAGAAGGCAAACCATTGCCCCGCTTGCTCTCTGCTGGGAGGTGCGCATCAGGGAACAGACTGCTTGACACTGCACACATCCACCAGTGACCGCAAACCACCATGAGCATGCATTTTGGTTTACAAATAAGTTTTAGTGAGTAAGCAATTCTCAAATACAGAATCTGCAAACAAGCAGAACTGAGTATAGCTTTAAAGGTTCAAAAGTTCAGGAAATACTGTTCACATGGAAGTTTCTTTAGAAAACCTGTAAAGAACAAACTCCAACAAACTGAAAGGTGATTTTGATTAATTAAAATTAGAGGGTGAATAGATAAGTGGGGGAGGAGAAAAGAGATTAATTTCATTACTTCTCATGTGGGAATATTTATTGTTTTAAATAAGAGGGGAATAATAGTATCAGGTAAAGGCAATCCCTGGATTTTAAATTAAAACTTCCTACCCTGACTGGTGTGACTCAGTGGATTGAGTGCCAGCCAGCAAACCCAAGGGTCGCTAGTTTGATTCCCAGTCAGAACACATGCCTAGGTAGTGAGGCAGGTCCCCGGTAGGAGGCATGAGAGGCAACCACACATGGATTGCCTCTCTCCCTCCCTTCCCCTCTCTTTAAAAATAAGTAAATAAATTTTTAAAAAATCAGATAAAATTAAAACTTCCTAAATATCTATAGTCCATAATCAAAAACACTATAGTCAAAAAAATAAAAAAAAATGGGTACTGTAGTGAAAGTTTTTAAACCTTTTATAAATAAACCATAAAACATAATATTAAATGACAAAAGACCAAACACATTTTCTATCAATACATGTACATAAGCTTGAGAAAGCTATTGAAAGGGAAAGATCTTCAGAGAGCATCACAAAACAAAATTCAGTTCTGTACTGAACAGACATGCCTGAAACTAATTTTAAGCAATTAAAAATAAAGAAAAACACACACAAAAAAGCAAAGGTTGTAAGTATAATATTACACGAGGTATAATGCAGTTCAAGCATCAAAAGAGACAAAGAATGGTACCGTATCTCTAAAGGGTATAATTCACAATGAAGATATAACAGTTGTTTGTTTTATGTGCACCAACCACGTAGGGTTTATTGACACTGTTGAATCAAGGAAGGCCACAATCCAGGTGTCCCAATAAATTATGCAAGGCCTATTAGAGGACTGGGGCCTATTAGGTGATTGGGAGGAGGGTTTAGGAAGGTTGGTTTAGCTCTGGATGGGTAGTGTCTACAAGTGGACCAATTCTATCACCAGGTATCTTAATGATGTTTAATCTAGGAGGTGAGAATTCACAATAGGGCTAAAGCTTTATTGGTAATTATGACGGTTAATTTTATTCGACTTGACTGGGTGAAGGGGTGTCCAGATAGCTGGTAAAACATTATTTCTGGATATATGTATCAGTGAGGGTATTTCCAGAAGAGATTAGCATTTGAAGTGGTGTACTAAGTAAAGAAGGTCACCCTCATCAATGCAAGTGGGGATTATCCAATCCATGGGTAGAACACACAGGTAGAGGAGGGGTGAGCTTGTTCTCTGCTCCAGCTGGGACATCCATCTTCTCCTGCCCTCTGACATTGGTGCTTCTGGTTCTTGGGCCTTCAGACTCAGGCCAGAAATTCTGTCATTAGTCCTCCAGTTCTCAAGCCTTCAGATTTGGACTAAAACTATACCACCAGCTTTCCTGGGCCTCCAGCTTACTAACGGTAGATCATAGCACTCCTCAGCTTCCATAATCATGTGAGCCAATGTCTCATACTAAATCTTTTACTGTATATCTATATACATCCTATTGTACCTGTTTCTCTGGAGAACCCTGACTAATACAGTAATGAAGCAGCAGTCAGTCATGTTCTCTGGGAAGGGAAGACATTGGTGGTCATTTTTCTGATTTGAACAATATTCTTATTTTTGCCTTTGTTTATATATGATTATGGAATGGTCTTGTTTGGTCTTATTCTATCCTATCATGGTCAACATGTCTGATGTTGGTATTCTGTGAAATTGTGTGAGTTTGACAGCAGAACATCATTGTCTAGCTGTAAGAGGCAGCCAGGTACTATCCACTATCAGGGGCTGTTTGGGGCGGGGGGTGGGAGTCCAAATTATCTGCTCTTTTTTTCCCTCAATATCTATACACAAAAAAGCAGAGTAGCAACTTTCATAAAACAGAAATTACAGAAAGATATAATGAGATACTAACAAAAGATTTACATTTATCTCTCTTTGCCTAAGATCAATTTGAGTGAAAATAAGAACACAGAATACCTAAACAATATAATCAATAATGTAGATCTGACTGATATATTACCAACTTTTATATCTGAAAATAGAAAATATATCTTATCTTCAAGTGCCCATGGAACATTCATTAAAATTGATTACATGTTAGTCTATACGAAAAATCTTAATAAATCCCCAAGGAGTAAAAAGAATATAGATAGTATTAGCTAATAATAATGAAAGAAAAGTAGCAATTAATCACAAACTCAGGAAATAAAGACTCTTCTACCTCAGAAAAAAATTTCTGATCTCTTAAGACAAATGGGTAATGCAAAGAGAAACTACAGAATTTTTAGAAAGCAATAGTAATAAAAACACTACATATCAAAACCTATAGGCTACAACTAAAGCAATGAACAGAAGAAAACTTCTGGCTTTTACATACTTACATCATTAAAACATGAAAATAAATAATGCATAGGACTCAAAAAAATTTTCAAGGGAACAACAAAATAAGCCAAAAGAAAGCAGTAGGGAAGAGTTAACAAGGGCAAAGCAGAAATAAATGAGTTAAAACAGAAAGTCAATAAAACTAGTACCTAAAACAACAACATTATCACCACTGTTCATTTGATTCCTACCAGGCAAATTATTTTCAAACAATGACTCAGTCCTGGTATCAATTCAGTTTTCACATCCCTATTTCTTTACTTTTATAGCTGACTCTGAAAAATACAAGTTTCAGGACGGTGTTAACTTGAAAGTGGAGAAGCAAACATAACATATATAAACAAAATGTACAAGCACATTAGTATTTGGGTGTACCTTGTATTTGCATGGAATATTTTAATGATTTTTTAGAAGAAAGCTATAGGAAAGCAATGTTCCAAGTCTCACCCCCAGCCACCAAATAGTGCAGAATAAGGGTCAGCAAACTTTTTCTGTAAAGTAGCAGATAGTAAATATTTTTAAGCTCTGAGAGCCATACGGTTTCTGTCACCACTACTTAACTCAGATGCTGTGCTCTAAAAACAGCTATAAAATGGGAACACAGAGGAAATTTGGAGGTAGCTATTCCAAGGGAGGTCATTGTCTGCATTAATTCAAGGTCCACCAAAATGACACTTGTGCCTATCCTGTATCACATCCTCTGCCTCAGGTGGCATATCAGAACCTGGAAAGATTTATCCATTTTGATTTCTCATTATAAATTTGCCTCTACAAAATCCTTGCATCCTGATCATATATTCTACTTCCCAGGCAATGTAATGACAGTGTGGTTTGAAGAGCCACTCAACTGGGTTTAAATCCCAGCTTCCCTACTCAATAACTGTATGATTTAAAGGGAGTTTGTCCAATCCCTTCAACTTAATTCCCCATTTGTAAAATGAGAAGCATGACAAGAATATTTACAGGGTTGTTGGAAAGTGGAAGGAGATCGTGTATTTAAAGCACCCAGGGCGACACACGGTTCCTTTTCCTCATCCTATTTCCAATTTCAAAAAAGACTCCAACACCCATCTGTTACTTTAAAGTAAAATGAATTCCCATCTTTTATTTCTCCTTTTGTCTGAAGTAGTAAGATTACAGGAGGAAGCACTGATGTTTCTAAAGTTCTTATCACACATTAGTATAAGTGATCATATTTTATCTACATTTAAAAAATGCCCTTTAACAATGAAGCTGATTATTCATTTTATGGAAACATTTTGGATGTCTGTTTTCAAAGCAGAGAGATTCACAGAACAACCAAGCATTAACTTCAAGTGTACAAAGTATCCAAAAGTTTCAGAAATCATTCATATTTTTTGTTAAAACATTAATACCCTTTAAAGTTGTCAAAATGCACATCTACTTTTTTTAGATGTCCCATTCTTTAAAAATTGTCAATTTCCCATTCTACTAGACATCAAACCAAAAATCTCCTGAGAATTCTCATTACCAAACTGGAAAAAGCCAAGAAAAAAAAAAATCTCTTGACATGGAAGGAACAATATATGGACATCACAGCCAGTCAGTTACACTCAGTCAGCTATGCTCTCCCTCACCCCTTAGGTCTCAGTTTTAGCAGATGGAAGGTTCTGGAGTCAGACTACCTATGCTCAAATCCCAGCTCTTCAACCAGTAGGATGAAATAACCCTGGGCGAGTTCAGTGACCTTCCCTGTGCCTCCGTTTTCTCAACTATAAAATGAAGCTACGAATAGTATTATCTCAAAGAAAGGTCTCTTGTGAGGACTAATGCGTGTCTCAACTTGGGCTCTCCCAAAAAACAGAGCCTGAGACAGAACTCGGGGTCAGGCAGTTTGTTTAGGAGGTGCTCCCTGGGATCAGTGAGAGTGAGGCAAGGGAGGGAGAAACAGCAAGCCAACTAACCACACGATGTTGATGGCGCCATCAGGGCTCAATCCATCAGGGGACCTTCTGAAGTACCTTCAAGAATAGCACTCAAAACCGTGCCTCCAAAGGACAGGCAGCCTGAGGCATTCATCTACTAACTCCCACTCCTCATTTGTTGAGGTTCACTCCTGGGAGCTTTAACTTCTCCTTACAACCTGGCTGGCTGGTTCACTGGCTGCCCCGCTTTCCCCAGCTTCCGAGGAAGCTCTGAGGCAGGAAAGTGGAGGTATGTCCTTGAAGCGAGATGATGGCAGCAAGCACAAAGCTTTTCACCACAACTGCACTAAAAGCCAGCTGATGTAGGTAATAAGCGTGGATTCAGAAATTATCTGGTACAATGTATGAAATACCGAGCGCAGCGAGTGGAAGACAGACACCATACATCCTTTCAGTCCTGAATACTGAATAATAATGACAGGGACTCAGATAGCAAATGCAAGCAAGAGTGCAAGCAGCAGAGGGTGCAAAATATTGAGCTCAGTAAGGATTTCACAGGGTTCTAGGTGCCTGCAGGACATCGTGATGGAGCTAATAGATAGGAATTTAGGTCTGGAATTGAGGAGAGATGGGTGAAAACTGGAGATGGAGACTTGGGAACCACCAGTATTTACCTTAGAGATCAAATATTCCTGTGTGATGGTGGAGGAAGACACGTTGAACAAAGAAAGGAAGAAAGCCAAGAATAGGCCCTCAGGCCACAGAAGTGTTAAGAGACCATGAAAGGAGAGTGACACTGGAAAGCACACACAAAATAATCCTGCCAGGGAAGTAAGAGAAAAGTAGGAGAGGGTGGTATCATGGAGACCAGAGGAGAGAGGAAGAGAAAAGTTTCTAGGAGGAAATATTCAACAGTGTCAGATTCTGCCAAGACCAATGAAAACTGCTCATTATATGCATATTATAAAAAGGTGTTTTGTTTTTAGTGAAATATGATTTTAGTTGGGAAAAGTAGAAACAATAAGAGCAATTTAAAAATTGAGGTGTTACAGCCCTGGCTGGTGTGGCATCATCCCGCAAACCAAAAGGAAACCAAAAGGTCCCCAGTTCAATTCCTGGTCAGGGCACATGCTTCGGATGTGGGCCAGGTCCCCTTTGTGGGGGAGGGGGATTGGTTTGGGGGGGAGGTTGGTGACACAGCATGCAAAAGGGAACTGATGGATGGTCTTCTCATACAACAATGTTTCTCTCCCTCTCTGTTTCCCTTCCTCTCTCTCTAAAAATAAATAAATAAAATCTTTAAAAAAAATAAATAAAAACTGAGGTGCAGCAGGATCTATCAAATTCAACTCAATAGATACTTTTATTGAGCACCTACAGTGTACTCTGAGCAAAACTGAGACTGATAATCCAAAATTCACATTATAAAATTCATATAAAACTAATAATTAAAAATTAAATCTCTTCTCCTCTTTCCCTGTCCTTAAAAGGTGGGTTTTATTGTGTGAACATCTGCTATGATGAACTTGGCCTGGACCTTTAACTCCATTTGTATGACTCAATCAGCAAGCATTCCTCACTGCCTGTGCCCCTGTGCTAGAATGTAAAGCATGTCCCCTGAACACTGCAAGCTATGCAAGCCAACCTCATTATCAACACGCCCACTGGTTTTTCCAAACATGTTTAAATATCTTCTTCCTTCTAGGATTTAATAGCCTAGTATCACAAAACAAAAAACCTCACTCGTTTCCCTGACATAATAACCAATTGTCTTTTAGCTTTGTGGTTGGGAGGCACTGGCCACTAGGTGGAGAAAGAAACCCAGTGACCCCGTCGTGAAAGGCACGAACTGAATTTTTAGTTCCCCGGATTCACTCCGTGACTTCTCTAGACAGTAGGTTGGATTCAGTCCTGAACAAAGGAAATCTCTATGAATGGTGATGCCAAGTATTCCATGCACTTCGGGTCATTACTCCTTTCCCTGGAATCTATGCATTCACTCTCCAAGAATGAGTTCCCTGCCCTTTTGATCAAGATAACCCTCAGAATTTGAATTAAAAAGTCATTGTTCTGTGTCTCAGCCTTTAGCCTTCCACACAGCTCCTGGTAACAGCTCTCTGGCTACACTGGTGAAATAGAGAGGATTATGCCCCTTTGTCTCCTTCCCTAGGCCCCGCCTTGCCCTCAATAAATAAATAAATAAATAAAGGAACATACCCCCCGCATTTTTACTGGAATATCTGCAATTTTACTAGAGACTTCAGAAGAACAGAAGATCCTCAAGATCTTAAGGGTGAAATTTGAGAACCATGACGTGCACATCCATAACCCACCCTAAGATCTGTCTTGATCTGAAATCATAGTAAATTTCCCACTATCTTTGAATAACTTATGTGAATAATATTTTATAAATAAATCTGTTCCTCCAGCTAAAAGACATTTCTATTCAAGTAAACTAAAGAAATTAACTCTATTAAATGTCTTTTGCTATATTCTTTCTGTCTCAGACTTTTTAAATCACAGAATAGTTTTTTTTTCCTTTCTAATGGTTTCCCCTGAATGCATGTCTTCCTATTTTTAATACATCAGTGACTTTTACAAAAGGTCTTAAATACAGACTTTTAATTTTCTCTTTAGACAAAGTTATACACTTTTTCTCATCCCTCATCTAAACAATTAAGCATGTCCAAGTATGTGTTATTTACTGGAAAGTATTTTTCTACTTTCCAGCCGATCACTGTTGGCAGAGAAGAACAATAAGAAGTCATAAGTATTTCACAGATATGATTTTATTCTTGTCCAAGAATATTCCAGCATCTGCAATGTTAAACCTTATATAAATGTTAAAATGTAAGAGTAGATCCTAAGAGTTCTCATTACAAGGGAAAAAACTTTTTTGCATCTATGTGAGGTGATGGGTGTTAACTATTATGGTAATCATTTCACGTTATATTTAAGTCAAGTTGTTATGCTATATACCATGAACTTATAAAAAATAAAAAGATAAAAGTGGAATAGTGGATGGTCAAAAATAGGTAAAGAAGATAAAGCTAAACGAGAAACCCAGTGAGAAAATAAATAAAAGGCTGACTAGAAAAACCTCGATGGGGTCCTGGGGTTGCATCTGAAGACCTGGTTGGTTTTTACCCCAGACCTGTCCCATTCTAATCACAGATCTTTTCACATTTGTTTCCTTATTCCTTTTATCTCCAGATTCAGTGTTTCCCCAGATGTTTTAGATCTTACGAAGATACCAATAGATCTAAAGATAACCACTAATTAATTAGTTCAAGAAATCATTACAATTAACTTAGGGATTAACTACCAATTTATTAACATTTATTATTAGCTTGGTCTGAAAATTGTGAGATCAAATCTTTTACTCTGCTAGATCATGTCAACATTTAAGTGTGTCCCACGCACATGTGCAAACTTCTGGCACACAACAGATCACAGAAACTTAGAGACCTTGGGAAGGCCTAATCCTTGCCCGTTCACTCAAATGATAAGGCATGGAGGCCTGGAAAACAGGAGCACCTCCCAAGTCCGCTAACACTGGTCCAGGGACTCAAGCCTCCAGGTAGTGCTCCTTGCTCCTAGCCCAGGGCTCGTCCCACACCTGAAACAAAGGCAAGTCAGCCCAAACCACTTGGGTTATACTGACAGGAAAACAGCAGACGCTCTCCGAGTTCTACCGGCAGAAACAGAAGAGTGGCCTGTGCAGCCCAGATTCTCTGACAGTCGGGGTTTATCACAGGAGGGCACAGGAGGGCCATCAGCCCAAGCCTCAAATTTAGACTTTTCACCTTATTTCCAAATAAGGTTAAACATTCAGTTATAGAAAGACACAAACAGAACTGAAAGACATTCCCACACAACTTTAAACTTGGGTCCCTTCCAGACCACCCTGTGGAGCACTGGGATTGCATGAATAACACACTCATGTTGGATGATGGCGGGGGTGGGGGTGTGTGTGTGTGTATGTTAACAGCCCTGATTTGTGAAATGCAACCATGTAAACTATATATCTACTTTGCATTTCACATCTTCATACACCAGAAGATTCAAAAATGAAAGTGTTCTGACCCCTTTGAACATACAAGAAACTGCTGACAGGAATACCAGGTTGTTTTGTTGGAGATTAGGGAATCCCTCCAAAACAGGCACCATTCATAAACCCTCTTCTGGAGCATCATATTTGGAGCATCATAGCATCATAATCCTGCAATAGCATGATGCCATACACTCCTCCCAATACCCTCTGACATAGTATCCAGTCCACGGATGAGGACAGTGAGGCTTCAGATAAGCGCTGAAGCACATACAACTAGAGGAGGTTGAGCCAGGACTAGAAAAAACTCAGTCCTGGCTGACACCGAAGCCATGTTCCAACCACTCCGATCACCACCTCCCTGGGTTGGTTAATTTCTACAAAGCAACCTTAGTGCTTCAGGAAAATCACCTGAAGCCTTTCAATTCCTATTTAGTGGGCTGTCAATCAGATTTTAAGCAATTCCCATCAGCCTGTACTGCCCTTACAAACATGTACTCCAGCCTGTCTGTCAAAGTTTAATGGGTATGACATGCAAACTCACTGCCAGCTGAGTTACCTGTGACTCTGCATCCTTTTCCTGACCTTTATTCCTAACTCATGTCTGACACCGGCCATGTTTTTGGTCCCTATTTTACAATATAATCTATTAAATTGGTGCAGTTATGGCTCATTCCTGAGCTTTTCAGCCCATTTCCAAATAATACCCAAATAATGTTTCTTTTTCTTTCTCAAGTGACCCTAAAGGACAATGTTTTTGTCCAATATTCTCTCAACACCCATGATGTGCCGAAACACAAAAGCGTAAAGTCATGTGAGCAGCTATCCCCAGACTGGGACCAGATAAAGGCCAGAAAATGGGAAAAGTTGTACTCAGCACTTACCTCTGCTTGTTCCCTGTAGGCTCCTACTGTTCTGCTCTCCCTTGACCTCTTGTACCCACCGTCTACCCTGGATTCCTACGATTAGGAAAGACAATGATATTACTAATTAATGGCCTTAGGCTTTTGTGATTGACTGGTCACTGTCCCTTACCCTTTCAGAGGACTCCTGGAGGGAGCAACACCTTTGGTAGAAATTCAGACACTGCGCACCCGGTAGAGAGATATTTTTAAGAAAGAGTATTCATTATAACATATAAGTGATTATTTGCCCCCATAAAGGAATCATCCCCCAGAGCTAAGGGCTACTTCTCAGAGGATGGCCAGGTGTGTGCCCTCTTCCCTTAGCAGGATAAGGCAGTGGGCCAGACCTACCAATGCAGAGAGCCAGGCCTCAAGGACAAGTTCAGCCCAGGAAACAGAATACAATTCCCAGAGGACTGAAGGCAAAAGAATTAGGAAGTGGTTCAGGCAGCTGTTGACTTCCAAACCATAACACAACTTGGCAGAAGTATCCAAACAAGCAAGTGGATTAAGGAGAGATTCACCCTGGAGAGGGTCACATTCTGAGATCCAAGCAGAAGAGAAATTGGGGAAATTCGGAGCATCAACCAGGCTGGGCAGCAGGAGCACTGTTGAATCCCTGGCATGCGAGTGACCAGACTAAGACATGTCCCTGCCTCTAAAGGAACCAAGATGCTAGGCATGTATCTGAGATATCAATTTAGTTCAGAAAGTAAGACAAGAATCTACCTCAAGTGTAAGTGGAGAGCCTGGGTCTCAGGGCAAAACCTTCCTGACCACAATGGAGAAATAAATTCAGGGCCAGACCTGGGGAAAGCCCTACAAATTCCTTATGGTTTGCAGTCAGGATGGAGCCATCCTGGAACTTGGGTGCTGCTAGCGGTGGTCCCAGTTTGAAGGCCTGAGATGGGATAAGGTGAGGCTATAAGCCCATATAACACTTTATAACACTAAGGCAGGAAAAGGCATCCATTTGCACAGAGGTAAACCTGTGGACACAGTGCTTGGCAAGTGGATAGCATCTTTGTATTATCTGTAAAGAGATACTCCTCCCAGTTGAACAAAGACTTGTGCGAGGCACAGCCTAATGTATGCAATACAGGCAAGATTCTAGCTTCCTCCTTATTCATCACTCAGCCAGCGTTGGGCAGTAAACAGCCTGATTGACTGTACTCAGCAGACCTGAAAAGTGTAGTGACATGACAGTAAGAGAAGGTTTATTCTAGAAAGATCTGGAATCTGTGGTAAGTGAAGGGCTTTTCTCCTTTCCTCTAAGGTATTGCCAAGCCTCCTTATCATATTCTATGGGACATAAAAATGTAGAATCAAACAGAGCATGTATTAGCAGCTGATCAATAGACATTTTTCCTCCCAGGAAAAAACATTTCAATATGAATTCAAGCTGAGAAATCTGGGAAACTGCAAAATGAATTCTTTGGCAAAAACATATATATATCATGACTTTCTTTTCATTGTCAAGTTATGTTCCTTCTCTGTTTTTTCCGGATCTTCCTAGCAGAGTTTTCATTATCTATGACTAAGTAGATGATAAGCTGGACAGATGCACCATTCCGAGGCCAAGTTTCACACAGCGGTTTTCTTTCTGGAAGTAACATCTGGTCATATAGCTCTGTTCTCCTTGGAGATTCAGCAGCTGTGGACGTGGCTGGCTGCTTGGCTTGCTTCCCAGCTGTGGAGTTGGATCTTGAGTTGCTTCTGGACAACTGACTTCATCCTTACCCAGCCTCTCCCTCTCCTTTCACGTGAGGCCAACTGCAAAGAAGTCAGGGCAAGATTCTGCACAGCCTGGACTGGTGTGGCTCAGTGGGTTGGGCAACATCCCGCAAACCAAAAGGTCATCAGTTTGATAGCTGTTCACAGCACATGCCTGGGTTGCAGGCCAGGTCCCCAGCTGGGGGCACACAAGAGGCAACTGATCAATGTTTCTCCTCCTCTCTTTCTCCCTCCTGTCCCTTCTCTTTAAAAATAAATAAATAAAATCTTAAAAAGAAAAAGAAAAGGCTTCTGTACAATGTCAGCCCTCTGGGCCTAAGCCCTCAGTAGCCGCTGGAAGTAAGACCTGGCTGTGCAGGGACTGGCCTTCTGTACCATGTTATCGGCTAGGAAAGAGGTACATCCCCTCATCAGGCTAGACATGGGGAGAAATAAATTTCTGTTCACAAGGGAGATGAAGCGAAAATCCTTTTGGAGAGTAGGGACTTTTCTGTCAGCGAAGCCTGAAGGTAACAAATGAGGAAGAGACAGAGATACTTAGGAGAGAAATGAGGGAAACAGTCCCTCAGGGTTCCAGAAATACCTTTAAATTGGAAGGATTCCAATTTGATCATTTTTTTAAATAATGTTTTTATTTTCCAAATGACACATATTCATTGAAGAAACTGTAGAAAAGAAAAAAATTGGGGGCACTTCCTTCCTACTCTTTTTTCCTTTGTATAGAGAATGCTGAGGTGGTGGGGGGATACGTTTCCCTCTAGATATAATCATACATGACATGTTCATGGTTAACAAATCTTACAAACTTTGTCATGTTAACACTTCTTTTTTAATTTTATTTTCCAATTACAGTTAACATCCATTATTATTTTATATTAGTTTCAGGTGTACAGCAGAGTGGTTGGACATATGCTTCTGTCCAATTTTTAAAGGCCACATCATTGAGTAGTTTTATCAGTTTTCTAAATCATTCTAACATAATTTAGATCCAGTGGACACTCTCAAAGAGGAAACAGGATCAGTGAGAAAAGATTGGAGTTAGACAATGAAAAGGAAGGAAAAGTTGATGCAAACTGCAAGACGGGCACAGCCTGGGATGCCAGCAGGGTGGTCATATCAATGGCAGAAACACTGAAGCCACAAGGAGCCTCAGAGTTTGTCTAGCTCCTCACCACTCAGAGTGTAGTCCATGAACCACCAGCATGTAAATTTGGCATCTGTATTCCTTTCCTACGGCAGTTGTAATTAATTACCACAATCTTAGTGGTTTAAAACAAAACAAATTAATTGTCTCAAAGTTCCGGAGGTAAGAAGCCCAGAATGGATCTGGCTAAAATCAAGATGTGGGCAGGTCTGCGTTCCTTTTGGGGGCTCTCAGGGAGACCTGGTCTCCCTGCCTTTCCCATTTCTATATATATATATTTACTGTTGTTCAAGTACAGTTTTCTCCATTTTCCCCCACCACGCTCCCCCTCCCCACCCACCCCCACTGCCACCCTCAATCCTACTCCCCTTTGGCTGTGTCCATGGGCCCTTTATACATGTTCCTTGACAATCCCTCCCCTTCTTTCCTCCAGTATCCCCCTCCCCCATCCCCTCTAGTTACTGTCACTTTGCTCTTTATTTCAATGTCTCTGGTTATATTTTGCTTGCTTGTTTGTTTTGTTGATTATGTTCCACTTATTTGTCTTTCGCCCCCTGGCTTATTTTGCTTAGCATAATGCTCTCCAGTTCCATCCATGCTGTCGTGAAGGATAGTAGCTCTTTCTTTCTTTCTGCTGCGTAGTATTTCATTGGGTAAATGTACCACGGTTTTTGATCCCCTCATTTACTGATGGCACTTATGTTGCTTCCAGCACTTGGCTGTCCAGTCTCCACAGGCTGCCCTTTTCCAGCCAGCAACCACATGGCTCTGACCTCCACTCCTCTGAATCCCGTTCTCCCACTGTCCTCTTTCACTCAGAAGGACCTTTAGAATTACATTGAGCCCAACCAAATAATCCCGGATAATTTCCCTATTTCAAGATCCATAACTTAATCACATCCGCAAAGTCCCCCTTGCCATGTGTAGTAACGTAGTCACTGGTTCAGGAGATTAGGATGTGGACATCTCGGAGACCATTATTCCTCCTACCACAGCAGGCTCATTCAATTTCCCTTGCCCTGTTCCTAGACTCTGTCTCCATCTATTCCCTTCATCCTACTAGTCACTATCTCCTTCTCCTTCTTCACCTTCATAATACAACCACATAATGATTCCAGTAACACATCAGCCAAACAGGAAGAAGAAAGCATCCTGGTGCACCTGAGCCATGACTGTTCCACCGCAGCATAACCTTCCTTTTTTTCAAACAATGCTTTTGTCTTGGATTTGATCTCCTAAAATCCAAAACAGCACATTTCCTGGTTTAGAATTTGCCCACAAAACAATAGACAATCATTTTTTCCAGGTAACTTTTATAAAGGAAAAAGTTACACTGAAACAGTTCATTATATTGGAGCAGACACTGGAAAGGCCAATTAGAATACATCAAAAGGAACATAAGCTCCAGAAATCTACCAAAAAATAATTAGAGATGAGCACAAAGATGTGCATTTGTATATAATGATGAGTAGAAAGCAACCTAAATATTCAAGATTCATTATGTTTGTGTAGCAGTTCACTAGCCTCTAAAGTAATACATACTAATTGACATGGAAATAGAGTAGTGTTTTCAATTTTAAGAACACTACAACATGGTTGGTTAATATACATGATTATGTCCAGAATAATATAATAAGATAACCAAAGGGTTTTTTTATTATTCTTTTAGTTCTATCTGTGGTTTTCTAATTGCTCCACTATAACATAGATTACTAAGCAATAAAAAAGCAGAGTTATTACAAGTAAGATTTACTGATAAAACATACAGATATTTAAAAATTAAAAATAATAGCAAAAATAACCAGCATTTAGTTACTTTCAGTTTGTAAAGCATATACCCATGCAAACTCTATATGCATAAAATGATCTGGAGACTAGCTAGGAATATTTATATCCAAAACAATCCAAAACAATTAATGAAATCCACATAGCATACACAGCAGATACAGAAACACCCATATGTACTCCCTGACCTGTGATGGTCTTGTCACACAGGCCTGCTGCAGTTCTTTCAGCTTGCCACCCTTACTGTCGCTGGAGGTCCTGCACACTGGCTATTCCCTTTGCCCAGAATACTCTTCCTTGCATTCACGCAGTAGCTCCTTCTTATCATCTAAGATTCGGCTCAAGTGTCACCAACTCAAAGAAGTCTTCATTCACTACCTGATCTAAAAATGTTTCTCCCCTCCCCTCTTCCCAGTTTTCTTCATGGCACAGACCTGAAATTACTTATCAATGAAGTTGTTGTTTGTTTGTTTATAGTTTGCTTCTTCTTCCCCCCTACCCCCACATATTCTTTACATTTGCTAAAATGTAAAGCGTATGAGAGCAAGGCTACATTTTGCCCTGTTTGCCCATTCCTAGAACAGGCCTCATACATGGGATGTATTCAATACACGTTTGTTAAGTAAAATAAATTACCAGTCCAAGTTAAACTGGAACAAATTTTATCTATTGTATTATAGAACATGAGCTACAGAGAGTTTTCTCTTATTTTGCTTTGTAACATTCAATTCCTTACTGTGATTCTGTTTGCTTAATTATCATTACACAGAGTGAAACACAGAGATATTAAGTGTACATTCTGATGAATTTTGACATCTTATAAGCCCAATTAACCCTAATCTAGAAATATAGCATTTCACCCTGGCTGGTATGGCTCGGTGGTTGGAGCACCAGCCCGGGAACCAAAGGGTTGCTGGTTCAATTTCCAGTCAGGGCACATGCCTGGGTTGCAGTCCAGGTCCCCAGTAGGGGGCACTGGAGAGGCAATCACATATTGATGTTTCTCTCCCTCTTCCTCCTTCCTTTTCTGTCTCTAAAAATAAATAAATAAAATCTTTTTCTAAAAAGAAAGAAATAGAGCATTTCAATCACCCTACAAAGTTTACTTTGCCCATTTTAGTCATCCTCTCGTGGTAATGATTATTCTGATTTCTATCACCGTAGGTTAGTTCTCTGTGTTCTTGAACACCACATAAAAAGAAGTAATACAATACTATACTCTTTTTTGGTGGTTGCTTTTACTCAACATTATATCTCTTAGATTTGTCCATATTGCAATTAGCAAAAGTTCATTCACTCTCATTGCTATGCAGTATTCCATTGTATGAATATTTTCCTGTTTTATTTTTCTCTTTGCCTACATTTGGACATGTAGTTTATTCTCAGTTTGAGGCTACTATAAATACAGCTGTTATAAACATTCTTATAAAGTCTTTCTGTGAACATACATTTTTCACTTCTCTTGGCTAAATACCCAGGAGCAGAATTACTGGGTCATTAAGTAGTTATACATTTCACTTTATTTTTAAAAATTGTCAAACTTTCTCCAAAATAGTTGTGCTATTTTACATTCCAAATAGCAAAATATGAAAGCTCTAGTTGCTCCACACCCTCACTAACATCTGATGTTGTCAGTTTTTTTTTTTTTAAGATTTTATTAATTTCTTTTCAGACAGAGGGGAAGGGAGGGAGAAAAAAAACGGAGCGAAATGTTGCTGTGCAAAAGAAACATCAACCAGCTGTCTCTCGCATGTACCCAACAACGGACCTGGCCTGCAACCCAGGCATGTGCCCTGACAGGGAATCAAACCTGTGGCCCCTTGGCTCACAGGCTAGCGCTCAATCCACTGAGCCACACCAGCCAGGGCTGTTGTCAGACTTTTTAATTTAGCTGTTCTGGTGGGTGGGATCTTACTGTGGTTTTAAATTGCATTCTCCAAATGATGTTGAGTGTTTTTATGTGTTTTGTATTTTTACATCTTCTTAGTAAAACAACTATTCAAGTCTTTTGTCCATTTTCTTAAAATAGATCTATAGATCTTATCACAGATCTATTTGACTATCCTTAATATCATGCTGTCTTGATTACTGTATCCTTATAGTTAACCTCGAAATCAGATGACGTAATTCTTCCAATTTTGTTCATTATTTTAACTATTTATAGTTACTATTTCTTGTGTAAGTTTTGTGGCTGTGTCTTTCAAGAAGTTTGTTCTTCTCAATCACATTGTAAAATGTCTTAGCATAAAGCTGTGTGCAACTCTTTTAATGTTTGAGGTCTGTTATGTCCCGTCTTTCACTCTTACTATTAATAATTTGTGGGGACTTTTTTTCTTCATCAGCTTTGCTAGGAGTTCATCAATCTTATTAATCTTCTCAAAGATCCAACTTGGGCTTTGAGTTTTCTCTATTGTTGGCTGTTTTTCCTGGTTACTTTTAAGATTTTCTCTTGATCATCAGTTTTCAAGAGTTAGATTATCTAGGTGTGCCTTTGTTTGAGGTTTGTTAAGCCTCATGGATTCATGAGTTGGTTGGATTCATGATTTTCATCATATGTGGAAACTTCTTAGCCCCATTTTCTCTCTCCTCTCATCTCTCCTCTGGCACTCAAATTACACCACTATTGTCAACTGCTTAATATCCTACAGCTCACTCTTTTAAAATCTTTTTTAATCTGTGCTTCATTTGGGTAATTTTTATTGACATGGTTTTAAATTCACTGATCTTTTCTTTCACATGCCCAATCTAGCTGAAGCCCATACGGGCTTTATTTTTTTTTTAATTTCAGAAATTTCATTTTTAATGTGATCATTTTCATTTAATTTTTATTTAGAATTTCTATATATCTCCTGAAATACCCTCTCTTCACACATTCTATCCATCCTTTTCTATAAATTATTTTTAAATATTTATGATAGATGTTTTGATGCTTTTGCCTATTTCACTAAGTCGTATGTTAGTTTGTGTCTAGAGCTCTGTTTTTTCTCAATTATGAGTCAACTTTTTTCTTAATCATGAGTCAAATATTTTTGCTATTTTTCATTTCTCAATTTGTTATTGTATTTTATTGCATTCTAGACACTGTGTATAAAAGTGCACTGAATATTATATTTTTATTTTGTTTTTACTTTTTCCCCATAAAGTTCTTCAAGGCTCCCTGCATTCACTCCTCTTCATTAGTCCCAAATATAAGAATAATTGGTAAATCTGGATGAAGAATTTATCAGACCTCTTTGTACTATTCTTATAACTTCTTTAAATTTAATAAATTTAAAAATACTTAAATGTAACTTCTAAAACATGAGGTTATTAATAGGTCATTGTTTTAATACCGTCTTGATTAATAATATTGGTGAGGTCCAGAACTTAAAAAAAATGATGTTTATGTCTTAGCAAACTAAGAATACAGCTCAGTAGAGTCTATATTATAATATACAGTATACCTCAAATCCAAAGAGCCATGGCTCCTCTACTAATTCATCCCTTCAGCATAGCCCTGGGACCTGTTACATATCAAATGCGGCACTGCTGATGGGCCAACTGAAAGCACAACTGTAGTTTCCAGTAAACTTCTGGTTCCCCTGTGGTATCTCCAGTTCAGAACTCTCTTGGCTATAATGCCGCATGGGCCACAGCCTGCTAAGTATCTGCACTTGGATGTCTCACAGGCATCAAAACCTGTACGCGCCAAACTGCACTCTTGCTGTTCCCCTCCAAATCTGGGTGTCTGGCAGTCTGTTTCAATAAATATTGAATCCTTCTAGTCAATTCACATAGACACATGGGCATCACCTCTGCATCATCACCTTCCTCACCACCACAGCTAATCAGGTACCAAGTCCTCTTGATCCTATCTCTAATATATCTTTATATCTCTTTCTCATATCCATCTAAAAGAGGCAAGTTAGTAGAGACTAAAGTCACGATTTGTAGAATCAGATTACTTGGACTGAAATCCCAGCTCCAATCTCATAGCTCTGTG
Source organism: Pteronotus mesoamericanus (assembly GCF_021234165.1). Classification (NCBI taxonomy): domain Eukaryota; kingdom Metazoa; phylum Chordata; class Mammalia; order Chiroptera; family Mormoopidae; genus Pteronotus; species Pteronotus mesoamericanus. The sequence continues at coordinate 26,219,819 of NW_026555078.1, read as the reverse complement.
ACCTTGCATAAGTTAGTACTTTGCCTCATTGTGCCTGTTTCCTCATCTGTAAAATTGGGGCCAATAATGGTATCTATTTCACAAGATTCCTACAGTAAGTACTCAATAATTGTTAAATATTACTGTCCACCTTGATACCACTGCAGTCCCAGTAAGCATCATCTCTCAAGTAGACTGTCCTTTTATTGATCTCCCTAATTCCACATTTGTACCCCTCTACCCAATATAACAACTGGAGGATCTCTATTAAAAACACCCACAAGAGTGTGTCTTTCCCTACATTCCTGTGGCTTCCCATGACCCCTGAATAATACAGTCCAAATGTTTTTCCAAAGGTTATAAGCGTGACCTAGCCTAGGGTAATCCTAGCTTTTGATGGACAGTCAGTTGACACAGTGAATGAATTTTAAGTTAAGAAAAGAACAAAGGTTCATCTCAATATTAAATAAAAAAAATATAATTTAAAAATGAAATAATGGTTATGTATAACTGAGAAGTAGAATATTGTTCACAATTTTCACCAAGGCCATCCAATTTCATGTCAACTTAGATCTGTTTCTATCCACATATAGATGGTTTATTTTCTGGTATTTCATTTCCAATAAACTTTAAAATCCTAAGTCACAGTTGTGGACATCAGGAATGGCAATCAAGGATGGGTCTTTCAGAGAGCTCATAACTGAATTAAGCAGGGGATCCAAAAATTGTAGCATGATTTTTCACTGAGGATCATTTTCAATGCTCTTTCAAATGCTAAATCAAGGAACATGTCACACATAAAAGCTGAAAGTTTAGCAGTTTGGACCATTTCCCTATCCACTCTGACAGCATTTCTTCAGGTTCTCCTATAGCACTTAGGATTTTCAAATAGACCCCAATAATACATAATCTGGGTGTTTGTTTTTCTGTGACCAGTGAGGGACGGCATCATGTTCTGGGAAAAAAAATCAAACTCTCAGCAATGAAGGCTTTTTCACTATAGATTATTCTTTGTAACAAATCCCATCATTTTATCCTTAATATTAAAAATATTGATATGCCAGCTTTCAAGTAATGGATCAGACTATTTGAGATTCTGCTATCATTAAAATACATCACTTGAGCAAACCACTTGAAAACATTTCAATGACCCAAAGCTGTCATTATCAGATCCTCATAAAGAAGTATTTTCATCTCTTTCCTCATTGCAAAACATTGTGAACACCTTTCCTCTCCCCCACAATTCTCCCTCTACCTCTTACATCAATTTTTTCCTTTTTATTAGATCATTCCCATCAGCACAAAATCTGTTTTGTTATTCTGGCCTTTAAAAGAAAAAAATCTCCAATTTCTTTCATTCCTCCCTTAGACCTCCCAGTCAGGTTTTTGTCCCCATCAACTCCACCAAAACCACTCTCGATAAGACCATCAGCAACCTTCACATCATTAAATCCCACAGTCCCTCATCAGTGCTCCTTTTCTCTTACTTGAATGTCTGCAGCATTCAGCACTCTTGGTCAGTACTTCTTCCAGAAACACCTTCTTTACTTGGTCTCCCAAGCACTACACTCTCTTCGACACTCTCCTTGCTTCTCCTCAATCTCCTTTGCTCCTCTTACCTAAAGAAGATTCTCCTTTCTCCAGGGAAGCATATCTACTTCTCCAACCAAGCCTTCCCCCAAAATCCAAGACAATATATACCCCTGTTTGCCTAGTACACACACCACCCCGAAACTGAAATCTTAGTCTTCCCTACCCCCAAATCTCCACTCACAGTCTCAATTAATGAAAGTTCCATCTTTCCAATAGCGCAGGAAGAAATCTTTAGGGATTATCCATGCCTCCTCTTACTGCCTCATAACCTGCATCCAAACCTTCAGATCGTTGGTATACCCAGAACACGATTCCTTCCCTTCACTTCCTCTCTGGTCCAAGCCACCATCATATTTCACTTGAATTATTCCAACTGAGCTCCTTGCTTTCATCCCCCCTTCCCTCCCAGTCTGTGATCTTCACAGGAGCCAGAGTGAGTGATCCTTTAAGCTACACCTGCTCCTGTCACTCCTCTGCTCCAGCCCTTCCGTGGCTCCCCATCATACTCAGCCAAAATCTGTCCCTTGACCTAAGAGGCTCCTCGGCCTGACACTGCTCCCTCCCTCACTTTATCCCTCACTCACTCTGTTCCAAGTACATGGGAGCTCAAACATTCTAGGGATACCCTCCCATTAGGGCCTTTGAACTGGCTAGTCCCTCTGTCTAAAATATTCTTCCCTCACATATCAGATATGCCCTATTAAAAATTAGTCTTTGAGAACCCACCCCTCTTTCCTGGCCAATTATCCTTATCTTGCTACAGTCTTCTTATTTTCCCATAGTACGTGCCACCTATGAAGATAATTTACATATTTACTACGTTCAGTGTTAATTACTTACCTTCTACCATGAGAATCTAAATTCCATAGGGCAACAATTTTTTACCTGCTTTGTTCACCACAATACCCCCAGTACCCGGTAAGTGCTCAGTAAACATCTGTTGCAGGAATTAATAAATCCAAAGTACCCATCCTTATAGTATATATCGAAAATCATATAAAAATTGATTATTAATTAACTATCAATAAGTGATTGTAAAAAGGCTTGAAGAGCAAGCGTGACATGGCCTTCAGATTGAGAGTTGAACATGAGTCCCTTCTCCATCACTTAACCTGCCACCTCTGTGACTGCCGGCCTGAAACTCTTTCCATTTAGAACAATAGAAATCGTGACACCTGCCCCTCTGACTGAAAGGACTGAATGTAATAAACGTGCAAAAAGTCTTAGCACAGTGCCTAACATAGTATGGTTGTTTGTTAAATGTTAGAAGATCCATCTCCCTTTTCTCCTTCCTCCTTGACTATATAGGAAGTTACTTTCTGTGTCTGGTAAAGGTTGAGGAAGGTTAGAAAAGAATTTTACTTTACATGCCAATCAACCTGTGATAGACGCCTGGAGCACAGGTTTGGGAAGGGATTCAGCGGCCACGTGCAGATTCAGCTGGAACGGGCACCATGACGACATCTACCCTGGCATTGGAGGGGAGAAGGGTGACACTGGAACAGAATATGCCCCCCTGGATTTAATGGCTCACCCTACTGCCTCACAGAAAAGAACCTCTGCTTCTCAGAGTGCTCATTTGATTTTCCTAGCATAACTGTGAGAGGAGCTAGGTTACACCAGCAGCAACTGCAGAATTATTTCTGGGGTTAAGGAAAGCCATAGGAATGAGTGTCCCTGATGGCAATGACTCACTGCCCCCCACCCCCGGGAAGGGCGGTTCCCACCCAGGCTTGTCCTGCGACACACAGTATATTAATTTTAGCAGTGCTGCTACTGATGCTGAGGTTGAGGCCCCGTGGAAGGTTTAGGTGAGAACTCTTGCAACCTGCGGCCCCTCCGGCCTCACACCACACCCACCGCCACTAGAGGCCTCACTTCCATACCGGCCTCAGAGGGCGCTGCCTCTGGAATGGGGTGACTCGTGACTGGACGGCGCATCCAGGGTCATAGCAACCGCCGCGGCCCATCCCACATTCCTCAGAGTAGAATTAAAGCAGTCTCTTCTGCAGAGGCCAATCCAGAATCAGAGTATCTGATCCAATGCGTTATTTCCCTGAGTAGCTTGGAGTTTCAAATACAAGAGAAAAAAAAAAAAACAGAGAAGCAAAGTCTGGGCTGCTCCCGCCCCCCCCCACTTCGCCCCCCACTAAAACTGAAAACAATCAGAGGAGTCAGAATTGTACACGAAGATGTTCTGTTGGCATTTGGCAAAATTCATGTGAGGCCAAAGCTCAGAGGACAGAAGGTAGCCAAGGACTTAAGATCTCTTAGAAAAAGCAGGAAATGCCGCTCAGCAAGACTTCACCATGTACTGGTAAGTTTGTGTAAACTTGGTGCTTGAGGTACACCAAATAATTAATGGCTATGAAACCACTGCTCAGTCATTCACTTGGCCCAGGATCCTAAAATACAAGCATCTGGGAAAAAAATAGTTCAGCAAATGGTCTTCGTTCCACTTCTAAATACATACCTATAAGCGTTTGCAATTCAAGTATGTTCTTGACCATTCTACCTGAACAAGTAATCACAATTCTATGAACTCATGGACCTATAAGAACAATGCTGCACTGTCTATTTTTTTTTCTTTTTTTAAGATTCTGTTACTCTGCTTCATTCTATCTTTTAATGTTTAAAAAGATTTATTCTCACATGGACAAAGTGATCCATATAATGAACAGGCTTTTAAAATTTTAACTTTTTTGCCATTCTTACCAGAATATCTCAAATATTTTCCTCTATAAATATTCAGTTGGGCGGGGCAGTTAGAATGACGAAACAAGTTTATTTTGAGAAACATAGCCAATGTTCTCAACAGCCTTGACCTATCTTTGTACACAATCCAATCTGGCAGATGTACCAATCCTCTGAGTTAAAGATAAAAGACCCATATAACTGGGGCATCGCGGTCCTCAATGTCCCTTAAACTGTACTCCACATAACAATCATATGTGAATATTTGTGTGTGATGGCACAAGGCTTACATTATACATGGATGCGGCAAAACTTCATCTGATCCAGTTCCTCTGTTTTTTCGTAAACCAAGTGGTCTGTGCACTAGGGCATATCTGTAATGTAGGGATGCAGGCTGGGCAGCCGTGTTCGAGAACTCCATATTTGAATGGCGTATTTATTTACCCCATGTCACATTTATTGCCTAATCTCAGGGACAAGGTCAAAGGCAGAACACCATCAATGGTCTGCCAAACACATATCATCCCATTTTACGCAGAGTGGTCTTGTTCATCTTCAGGAAGGAGTTACAACACTGTCAGTCACTCCTCCACCTGCACAGAAATACGTGGCTGCTACTTACACACGTGAGCCTATTTTCTAGCAGAAACATCTAAGTTTTCAAATTGCAGTCTCTTTACCACATATTCCAGATGTTCCAAGTAGGCTAGATGAAACGTAATTATATGAATCCCATGTAGTTACGGGTGCCTTCAAATGCTTCAGAATGGCACAAAGCGTAAACAATTCAACTTTTGCACAGTAACTCAACCTCAACTAAATGAGCTCTGGTTTTCTAAACCATATCTAATCGATTCAGGCTGTTCGCCAATATTTAGTTCTCTCCGTCCTGGCACATGGTAGGATTATCCTTCCGCCCCTGTTATACCTAGCAAGGGTATGTGACTTGCTTTGAAGCGAATGACAGCAGTGCCACCTCCTGAAGGAAGCCTTGAAAGCCAACGGCATCTCACCACATCAGTCTCTTCCTCTGCCACAGGGATTGTCAATGTTCTCAATGTGGCTGCTCCACCAGTCTAGACCCCAGAATGAAGGTGATGAAAATACACAAGACAGATACATAAGCAAGAAATACACATTATTCTATATCATAGAGCCCTCGGAGTCGTTTGTTACGGTAACATAACCTACCTAGTAGATACACAATAACCTGACTGAAACACCAACCCCTCATAGGAAAGATACCGGGACATTAAGTACTCTGGCAAATGTTCCTATGATCAAAACAGAAGAATCTGGGGTTGTATCTTCTGTATTATACAGTAGCATATATACGTGGATATAGAGAGAGACTTCTGTCCCACTCTCTCCACGATATTAATAAATAAATAAATAAATAAATAAATAAATCCTCAAATCAATTGGATAATAGTCTGAATATTTAAAAAATCAGTGCTCAAAAATCGCAGAGACACAGAGTTCCCCCAGCAAAAAGGGGCTTGACCCATTCGTCAAAGTCATTCGCAGAGTTCCACTTCTTTTTTAAGATCAAGTATATTAAACGAATGCAGAGCTTCAAAAGGGCTTCATTTTGAGTGATCCAAGAGACAAATAAATTAGCTGCCAATGGCTCCTTTGTAACTGAAGAGGGCCAGGCTGACCCAAGGGGATGGGACTAAATCAAGAAGGAAACCGTCCAAGTAAAAGCAGCATTTGGGGACCTGAAACAAACCAATAAAGCCGTCTCACACACTCATGTCCAAGAGGAAGGGTGGGCCAAGCACATGTGTGTGTTTACTCACTAATAAGAAGATGCAAATGTCCCACACCTGACTGATTTCTTATGTGCTACGACCATAAAAATGGTTGTCTGAAATACACATTTGTTTGAGCACCATGCTCAATTGTGGCAACTTATTAACTTGATCACAGCACTACACTTATGATCTACATTTCCCTTTGAAACAATGTGACTCTGGAAGGTTTTTTATCCCCTTATTGCAGGGAGGAATTGCTTACGGTTTCTCATTCAAGTACGTGAAGAACTCTCCGTTTTTAATTTTCTGGCAGAGCTTTTAAGTGATGACTGAGTGAGGGGTGATGTCATATGTTATCCTATAACGGCTGGTGTGGCTCTCCCTGCTCCCTTGAAGCATTCCCCTGTTTCTGTGGCAGACAGTGCTCCCCAGTTTCCATCCTTTCGTCAGCCTCTTCCCAGCCAGCCACAGGCAAACAGCCTCCCAGTAGTGGACGAAACAGGAAGTCTGACAGCTTGAGTCTGCAGTGGGACCCCTAGTGTTTTCCCACTCCATGTCCTGGCAGCGTTCCCCAGAAGTACAAACACACGCACACAGAGCTCCCATTGTTACAGCCTTCCCCAGCCCACTGATCCTAATATGGAATGCAGCAGGAAACCCATGATTTCCTGACACTCGGCAAGCTGGAGGAAGCAAGGGGAAAACTCCATTAAAAAGCCCAGCTTTCCTCCATGTTAGATGTGAAGTGGAAAATCGGGGAGATTCGGCAAAATTCCACCGTGTCTTCAGCCAGGCTGGAGAGGGGGAGAGCAGAATGAAACCCTCAGGCTGTTGAGATTTCCAGACTTCCAGGAAGTCCCTCGAACTCAGTGAAAATGAGGGTTTCTGCACTGAATCTGACAGGAAAAAGGGACAGACCCTTTTCCTAATTCTCGTGTGTGTGTGTGTGTGTGTGTGTGTGTGTGTGTGTGTGTGTGTGTGTGTGTGTGTCACCTTTCTTTACCAGCATGGGAAGCGAGAGGGCACTTGCCAGCTGCCTCAGACAAGTCTGCACGGTCCCAGGTACCCAAAGTGAGGCAGAGTGATCTCCGCCCGGCTCTGGCTTCCCGCCGCCTCATGGGTTTGGGGAGAAGCGGGAGACTCAGCACCAGCAGCAGCCGCCCTGTCCCAGCAGCTGGAGCCGCAAGGATGAACTGCAAGGAGGGCAATGACAGCAGCTGCGGCTGCAGTGGCAGCGAGGAGAAGAAGATGCTGAAGTGTGTGGTGGTGGGGGACGGCGCCGTGGGGAAAACCTGCCTGCTGATGAGCTACGCCAATGACGCCTTCCCAGAGGAGTATGTGCCCACTGTGTTTGACCACTATGCAGGTAAGAAAAGGCGCAGACCCGTCCCTGCACACGGGGTGGGGAGTGATGTCCGGGGTGACACCCCAACTGCACAGGGGACTGGCCGATCGATCTCTAATGTCAGTATTGGGTGCGGGCCTGGCAAGACCCAGGGAGCTTAGCGTAACATACCACCAAGGACTTCGCTGCAATTATCAGGAGAAAAATTTGTACACGAACCTGTAGTGTAACACTTTTTCCACCCCCTAAAATCAAATGAATAATACGGGGTAAATACCCTGAAATGTCCTCTAGGCTTTAGGGCCAGAGATTCTGCTCCACATGTGCCTGAGATTCATCAACTCTTTATTGTGAACATTTTAAAATGTAGTGTAATTGCATCACAGTTGGTTTTTTACAAAAAGAACATCACCACACAGCTGGTGAAAGAAGTGTTCTTGCCGCTTTTCCTACACTCATGCCATTCATGAGTGAAAATGCTGAGATTAATAAACATTCAAACTTTCCTTTTTCTATAACAATTGGTTCTGTACCACTGTACTTTGATTTTCCTGGGGTTGTGGGCAGGAGGAAAGTATTAAAAGAGTTTAAATATCTATTAGGCAATCTGTATCTTGATGGAAAAGAAATATTTTAAATTGATAGGTTTTAAAAAGTAAAAATAAAGATAAAAATAAAATTGGAAACATTTTAAAGTATGTCCCCAAAGGACAAAATTGGGGTTAAAATATTTTAAAGTATGGTAGTTAATATAACATAGTCATAAATTAATTCTTTCAGGTATATATATATATATTTTTTTAAGTGTTCGAAAACTTGTAGTGTGATAGCTTATCAGGGTGAGACCTTATCTAAATTTTTCCATTTTACCCTTCTTTTTTCTCTTAATTTCCAAAACAGATCTTATTAAATTTCTTAAAGGCAAGTTCATGAAATTCTTCAGAAGTTTACAATAGCTCAGATTTTGTAACTTTTTTAACACAGTGATCAGCTTGGTGAGTTATCAGAGAGGAGGTTTTGTAAGAGGAAAATTTCCCTCACCTTGGCTCCGGGTCAGACTCTGCAAAGGGGAAATGGCCCACAGGAAACCTGTGTGTGTGTTGGCTTTGGTGTGTGGCCATGTGAAATCCTCTTTCTGCAGGAAGTAGCTTCTTTTCCAGAGCTAAACAATCACCTAAGTCCCTTCCTCCTCCTCCATTTACATGAGTTATGACAATATTACAGAGCAGACAGGAGAGAACCATAGTATCAATTTCCCGGCAGGTTTTTCTATATTTGTAGAAATTAAGAGCAAATTGGAATGTTGGCTCCTTTATGTTTTTCTAATAATATGACTATGCCTGGGGAAAAATATTTTAATGAGAACAGAATAAAGAGAACAGGTAGGCTTTCACTTTGAGGGGGAAAAAATGGAATATGAAATTGGGGGTCTGCAACTTAAGGAGGTTATTAGGATAGTTGACCTGTAAATGTTTTAGCAAAGGTTATTTATTCTACACTTTCTTGCTGCCAAAAAAAGGAAAACTGGCTGATACCAAATTTCAAAAACTTGTAGATCACAGATGGAACCCCAAATCTACTGAAGGGAGAGGTTTCAGTGCTTTTGAAAGTTATGTATCCCATCCCCATCTACTGGGTGAGCCAATTACGGTGTGTGTCACAAAGAGAATAAATCGTCTCTACAGATAAAGTCAGCCTATTAGGAAAAAAATGAGAAATTAAGCACCACTAGGGCCAAATTATTTCATACTTCAATTGCGTACATGTTTATTGTTATTTGAGCATCAGAGCATCTTAAAGAATGAGTACTCAATTTTATCTCTCAGGAAATCACAGCTACTACACCCAAAGCAATAATTTGCACATAGTAGGCATTGCCAACATCACTGCTTCGATTTATACCTTGTATCTTTTTAAGTACGCCATCTTTTCATGTGTTTTCACTTAGGTCCTAGGGGAAATGAAGACATGAGCCACATACACAGAGTATAGCAATGAAGTGAACATTTCCATCAATGAAGGGATCTCCTCCATCACAGAGACTCTAGTTCCTTTTACCACCATCCTCTAAATGTACGAGCTAAATTTTTATACAGTCAAGTGAAAATCTACAGCCCATTGTAAAAAATCTAATGCTCTCTTCTCCATGTGGAGAAGTAACAAGTATTCAGTACCTGGGTCCTACCAGACTATTCTGAAATCACAGGCTACACGCAACTGGTTTACTGAGTCTTTGGAAAATTGTAGCTCAAGCTAAAGAGAGGCTGTCCCTTAAAGATGTTTCTCTAATAGATGTTCGTCCCAGGAAGGTAGAGATGTAATAGTCAGGATGGAAGTACAACATACTGCTCAAAATAATATGCTGTAAAGCCAGACAGCCCAGTTCTAGTACTGGTTTTGCCATTACTGTGTGGCCTTGAGTAAGTTACTTAACCTCTCTGTGACTCAATTATCACAATAGGAATAAGAGAGAAAACAAAGGTATTAGTATTATTATAGTTATATAATAATACTATATAATAGTATTAATAGTAATAATAATATACAGTATATTAGTATATTATAGTTATGTATATTAACTATAATTTACGTAATAATTGATAAATACATCTATATGGAGTTATAGTACCTGCATATTTGCTTAGGAAAAGAAATATTGGTTTTGCATGAGTGATTATAAAAAAATCAACAAACAACTAAAAAATCTTTTTTAAGTTTTATTAATCTTGATGATTTTCCCCTCTTCTCACCTGCCAGGATCTGAAAGCACATCTCTTTCGTGTAGCTTCCCTTGACTCTCCAAGGGAAGAGGTCCTGCTCCACCTTCAACCCTCCCCAGAAATTAGTTACCATTTCTAGCACACAATTTCCATTACTGGGTAGCAATTTATGTTTCCTTATTTTCCCATGCTCACTGTGTCCTGAGCTCCTGAGGAAAAAGGATATGTATTGCTCAATCCAGGGTTCAGTTCTCAGCCCTCCTTTTACTTTCTCTTGGAGGCTTTTTGTATTACTCCCCTTGAAACGTTTTCTTTACTTGGTTCCAGAGACACCACATTCTCCTGGTTTTTATTCCGCTCACTGGCAAATCTCCCCCCATCTCCTCTGCTGTTATCTCCCTCTGTCCCAGCCACTAAAGGTTGGCGCACCTCAGTGCTCAGCCCCTTGGCCCTCTTCTACTCATGCCCTGGTCGATCATATCTTGTCTCATGACTTTAAATATTATCTATACATTGATGGCTCCCAAATGTGTACCTTTCATCTGGATATCTAATAGGCATCTCAAACTTAACCTGCCCAAAACAGAACTTTCTAATTCCCCCAACCAATTCCCCTAGTCTTCCCCACTGAGGTACATGAACCCAGTTGCTCAAAGCAAAAAAAGAAAAAAGAAAAACTGGTGTTCTCCTTAAGTTCTTTCTTCCTTTGACAACACCCCCTCCCTTTCCATCCAACCTACTGCCAATCAGCTCCACATTCAAACCACATCTCAAACCTGACTACCTCTCCCCACATCCATTGCTTCACTCTTGTCCAATCCACCATCATTTCACATCCAAACTACTGTCATCACCTCCAGATTCCCTGCTTCTAATCTTGCCCCCTATAGTCAGTTCACATGACTGGCAGAGGGCCGATCCACGGCCCCCAATTCTCCAATCCCCTAACAGTCAGACCCCATTAGTTGTCATAGTCTATAAAGTACTCCATGACCTCACCCCTGTTATCTCTCCAACCTTGTCTCCTCACTCTCCACTCCAGTATTTCTGTCCTAGCCACACCAGCCATCTTGATATTCTCCAAACATATGCAATTCCTTCCTCCCTTGAAGACTGTATTTGCTCTTCCTCCAGCCTCACACCATTTCTCCAGATCCTCCTCAGCGTCAATTGATCAAGCTATTTAACAAATTTACATACATGCAGAGTCATTCTCTAAACTCTTATCCTGCTATACCGTTTTTTCATAACATTTCACACTACCTGGCATTATGCTTCTATTTATTTTCTTACCATTTTTATCCACACTAAAATATAAACTCCATAAGGGCAATGACTTTGTCTTGTTCACTGTTCTATCTGTCCCCACCTTCTAAAACAGAGCCCAACATAGACTCTCAATAGATAGCCATCGTATAAATGAATTAGTATGTTTTAATAATCTTAGGTCCTCCAGTGTTGAGACAATTTCTGGTCCATTAAAACTTTGATGAATAGCCCTGTCTGGCATGGCTCAGTGAATTGAGCACCAGCCTGCAGACCAAAGGGTCACTGGTTCAATTCCCAGTCAGGACACACACCTGGGTTGTGGGCCAGGTCCTCAGTAGGGGACGCTCAAGAGGCAACCACACATTGGTGTTTCTCTCCCTCTCTTTCTCCCTCCCTTCCCATCTCTCTAAAAATAAATAAAATCATTTAAAAAATAAAATAAAGTAAAACTTTGATGAATAAATGAAAAAATTGTTGGTTTAGTAGGTATCTCTTTAGGAATGAACATATAAAAATATTTAATACATGTATTATAATTTTGATCTACTTTGTTCACATGTTAAATAATTATTTTAATCTCTACCAGAACTGTAATACATCATTGAGTTTTCTTGACCTAAGTGGCCAATATCAAATCTATCAAATATGTAACTCTAATGTGTAAATTTCATTTGGTAACAAATGAGATGTACTCAAATTCCTCCACATATCCAAAACCCTGCCTAAATTTTGGGTGGCACACTCAAACACTTAGTTCTTACATAAAGAGCATATTCCAGAGCAGCCCCACGTTCAACTAAATGCTAGGACTAAAAATGGGGGGCAGAAGGATGGTGGTAGAAAGGGCCACTTAGGCTTTTTACAAGTGTCCCTAAGAAATATCTCTGGGCCCTGCTTTCTACTCTCCAGAAAGACTGAAGATGTCCTAACAACCGTCAGAGCCTTCGCAGCCTACCATGGAACAACCACATATTTTCTCCCTTCCTATCTTTATCCTGTCTTTAGATTTGAGTTTTGTAGCAGACCCTTCACTGAGAAAGTACTGTCAATTAATATTTCACACGACATGACAACAAAAGGGCAGCACTTCCATTCTGAGTTCATTCAGACTGCACCCTGCGTTAGACCACATCAGTGGTTGGTATGTTCATGTGTATGGGTATGTGAAATAACCCCACTCATGTGAAACCTGGGCAGGATGTACCTCATGCACCATTTCCATCACCCTCAGAATTAGAGATGAGTTTGTCTGCAGTTCTTTCTTCTGTCACTCACCCTTCCTAGAGCTTGTTGAGACCACCTGTGTTTGGAAATTCATTTTAAGTCACTATGTGCAAACTCAGGCTGCCTATGCAGGAAATTAACACAATTCATGGAAAGGGGGTGAAACTAGTTGCTCTATCAACTGAGTGACACAAAAGGAAGTTTTCGCAGAGAGCTTAAAGTCAATTCTAACTTTTTCCACCTAATTAAATGGCGATTGGTACAGGTAGACTCAACCCACAACCTTAATGGCCAGAGCAGAGAGGGAGTCCAATCCACAGGGGAAGAAAATAACATAAAACAATAAAAAGTGAACAAAAACAAAGCTCCAGGCCTATAAAGGGTTATGACACAGTTCTGTCCATTTTGGAATATTTACTCAATAGTCTCTCTTTTGTTCTGTCTCTGAACACCTGAGAGTCTCTGAAGAATGGATGAGATTCATTTTTTTTGTAAGCCAAAAGGAAACCCAAAACAACTCTCATGAGACTGTGAAATAGAACACCAGGATTTTAACTTGAGACAAAAATATAAAAGAAGTTTGTGAAAGAGGAGACAAGAATGGGCCAGGGGAATCATTCGCTTTGCTCCTTCTAAATGCAGTAATGCAGAAAATCCAGACTCATAGATATCCAACCTCCCAGATCTCTTTTTTGAGGCAGTGTGGTGTGCGTCTAATGCTTTCTCTGGATTCTGGGAGGCTACACCAAAGGTACAGTGGCAGGAATTACACGGCTAGTTCCTTCCACAGACTACACTGCACCATACATGAGACCAATCAAGTTCAGAGACTCCAGGGGTAGAAAGCACACTCAGAAAGCAAAAAGTACACCACTGAGGTAATAAGTTGTGACCTTCTTCTCTTAGAAGTAAAAAAGAATAAAAAAGGAAAAAAAGAAAATTAAGTATCTGTGACCAGAGTAGCCCAAGGAAAGCCACGCTCCCAGGTTAGAAACTGCATCTGCAGTTCGTAACCCTCCTACCTCCCCCTTTAGCTGGCCACAAACCAAGGACTGCGACTGATTCAGGCCACAGGAGACAGCTCCTGGTGACCAAGGCTCAGAGTTCCATACAGCCTGCCTCCCTTCACTGTCTGGGCTAGGAAATGCTTCATAAATTTTACTACTTAACTGCCCATTTAGGTTGGGCTTCAGGTAAATAGTATTTTGTTTGTGTAATAACTCTCTCAAAATCTGCCATCTCTTTCTCTTCTTGTGAATCAAACAGCAAATTTGGCTCAGAGAGGGTTCAGTACAGTGGGTGTCCGTTTTTGGATAGAGGCAGCCTGGTCTACAAAGGCAGCTTGGAGGGGACAACAAACATAAGGCGTCTCAGGAAAGGACAGGGAAGAAAATGTGACACTGTCTCCCTCATCAACATGAGCACAAGATCACAAGGATGTATGGACACCCTACCGTCTGTGAAAGGACACAGGTTCTCATAAGGTGGAAAACTTACTTTCCCATAAACAAAAATCCACGCCACCCCTTGGGTTAGTTTGCAGAATCCAAACAGTTAATTTTCCGGGTGTAACACAGTCAGCATAAAGCCCATCATGAATTCAGTAGAGACCATCTGTGAGTCACAGAGTGGCCTGGGGTCACTGCTGAATACTCTGAACTTCTTGGATGTGTACAATTTTCACGAAACAAAAAGAGCTGATTCATGTGTGAATTCACTCAGCATTTTGCCTTGGTTCACAATACAGCTTTTGTTTAGGGTGTTCTTCATTCCCAATCTCATTATGTGGTAGTATTAATTATGACACTCAAATACAACAAGAATATGTATTAACAACAATAACAACAGCTATACACCTCCATAGCTTTTCAGGCGTATTAGTATTTTCATACATCAATTCATTGCCTCCTCACGATGATCCCATCGTGCTATTATTTTCCCAATTTTACTAATGAGGAAATTAAGACACAAAGATATTTTCTAATTTTCCCAAGGGTAGGTACCCTTCCCAATGAGAAAGTGAAGGTCATGAAATAGTAAACAAACAGTTAAGCAGTGTATAGGTTTTAGCTAATAACAATCACGAAGCCAGTGTTAGCTAGGGTACACTAATCTGCTATAACACACAGACCCAACCATGTAAGGGGTTAACACTATGGCAGTGTGTTCCTTGCTAATGTTATGGTCCTAGGCAGGTATCAAGTCAGTGGGGCTGCTTTCCTCCACATGGTCATTTAGGGACTGGGGCTCCTTCCGCCTTATGACCCTGCCGTCCCCAACGATCTCACAGTTACCTGCATCCAACCAGCCTAATGAGAAAGAACATGGAGAAATGTGAGTGGAACATTTTATGGGCCAGGTCTGGAAATGACAGACATCATTTCTAGTCATACTCCATAGGCAATAACTTAATGACAAGGCCACTCTAAGCAAGGCTGGGAAATAAAGCCCACCCACATGGCCAAAAGAGGGAAGAATGGATTTTGATAGAAACTAGCCATCTCTGTCTGCATCAGACTCTCCAGCCACCGAATATCCTTACACACTTTTTCCCACATGTAAAACCAATTCACCTTTTTTCCTAAGAGGAGCCGCCCAGGGTCCCATTCTGTCATTGAAGCAGGTCAAAGTCCCACATCGGCAGGTGGCACGTTGTCCTTTCCATTTGATGGAGATACGGCTCCTTGTGGTCCAACAGAAGACTAATTATCTGCCCTATGTGCACAATCACCCCTTGGACAGTGATGGAATGGGGATGGG
Source organism: Pteronotus mesoamericanus (assembly GCF_021234165.1). NCBI lineage: Eukaryota > Metazoa > Chordata > Mammalia > Chiroptera > Mormoopidae > Pteronotus > Pteronotus mesoamericanus. Next base: position 26,204,478 of record NW_026555078.1, on the reverse strand, counting down.
ATAACCACAGTATTCAAACCCCCTTCCAGAAAAGGGAAGAACGAGAGGCACCTGGCAATAACAGGCCCCTGGTGGCAAACACAGAGAGCGCCCTTCCCTGGCAGTGGGGGAAGTTTCTCTAATTGACCCTAATGCTGTTCTCTGGGAGGAACCCCTTCCTCCATCATTGCCGACTTTCCCCGGCTAGGCTCTCAGGGAGGTTTTCCTTCCTCATCCATTATCCTCTAGGACTCACGTCTGAATTGCGCCTCAGAGAGAATGCCTTCCTTGGGGGCTGTGCAACTTCAGAGCCGGTTTCTTTCCTGTACAATTTGGGAGCTCAAGTGGTTTTTTATATAGTCACAAGCATATTTCATCCAAGCTTGAAGTTCCTTTGAAAATACAACTCTCTCCAAAACTTACCAGGCTTCTGGTAAGTTCCATGCGTCAGCAACCACATCCAAGACTGAAGTGTGCCTTTCCTCCCCATGTTCCTTAAACATGCTTCATCTGCCTGCTTCCTCTAGCTAAGTCAGCAGCAGCTACCTGGGGGCCACAGGAAGCGGTAGGCTTAGACGGAGGGCAATAGGCTGGATCTGATCTTGGACACAGAGAGGGGTCTCCTGTGTTAAGTGGGGAAATGAACATTTGTTGCTCAAAATCTTTCTTAATTCTATCTCCTATTTGTGGGATCCAAAAATAATCAATTTTCTAATTCTGTAAGGCCGTTAGTATGTGTTCTATCAACTTCTGCTTTAAAAACAACATATTCAGCTCTTTCCTGTAACACCCAGCTAAGCACGATAATAATTCTGGCGTTTCCCAGTCTTTTCTTTGAGTGCTGTAGACTCTGCAGGAACTAGGTTCACCTTCCTGGTTTCACAGACCAGTTTTGCAGAATATTTTTCCGCAGTACAACATAGATCTCTATCTTTCCAGCCTGTTCTGTTTTTTTGTTTGGTGTTTTATTTGTTTGTTGTTTGTTTTTCCCATCTACCACTTAATGGCTAAGCCAACGCTTTTTTAAGGTTTTTTAAATTATGGCAGCACATCAGATAAGATAGGATGTTGTAACAAACAGATTCAAATATACAGTGATTTAAACTATTAAAATTCTATTTATTAGAACCAGAGACATGGAAACATGGAACAGACTGATAACTACAGGAGGGGAGGAGGCGGGGATGGTGGAAGGAAGGGAAGGGATTAGTCAAAGAACACGTACGAATGACTCATGGATGTGGACAACAGAGAGGGGATTGACTGTGGGAGAGAGGGGTGGGCTGGCTGGAGTGCGGCAAAGGGGAAAAAAATTGGGACAACTGTAACAGAATAAAAAATTTAAAAAAAAGTAGAAATAAAAAGAATTCTATTTCTTGCCATATGACAAACGTAGAGCAAATGTTCATATTGGTGAGATGGTTCGTTCCATGTGGTCATTCATAGATCAGCTTTTTTCCATCTTGTGACTCTGCTCTTGCCTGGAACTTTGTAGCGCTCTGTCTCTAGACAGTGGAAAATGAAAGACTGTGAAGGAGAAAAGGCACGGAGTGGTGGGCGGGCCGGGTCCACAAGCAGCATGTATCAGCTCTGTTCACATTTCACTGGAGGGAAGTCAGACCCTTGGCCACACACAATTTTAAGAGAGGTTAACTATATGCCCAAAGAAAGAGTGAACAGATTTTTATAGATTTTACATTAAATACAATAGACCCACATAAACAATATAAACTGCCTTAAGCATCATATGTAGTTAGGTGTTTACTCAACTGCAAATGGCATGCCTGTATTTCTTAAGTTGGCCTGATCATCAGAAAAACCTGCTTGTTAAAAATGCAGATTCTTTGCTCCAAGCCAGGGCTGATATGCCAGACCTACTAAGAAAAAGAGCTGCAATATAAATTTCTACAAGTACCTCAGGCATTTCTGATCAGATGAAACCTATGAAACTCCCATTTTATAGGATTTTATAGGAAAACCATATGGATATCATAAGTTCACATAGTTTGATCTAATATAACTTAGCAAGTTCAGAAAACCCATCTTTATGTTATAGCAGGGCCTATAAATCAAGTTAACAGGAACAATTCTATAATCAACCATAATCAGTAAAAAGCAATTTAAAATATATACATATAATTTCTTGACTTGGTAGTTTCTAACAGGAGAAATTGTGTAAAACTGGAAGAGGCCTTCAGAGCTGCTCAAAAACAGCTAGCAAATTCCTAAATGAGGAATAAGAGTGTTTGCCAATAAGGTCTGTACCCATGGCTGGGGTCGAGGGAGACCCTGGAAGGAAGAGAATATACAAGGCTGAGAACCAGAAAGTGTTGGGAGAGGCCTGGTGCGAGGAAGAAAGAGAAGCCTCAGAGACTCAGGAGAGAGATAAACGGGAACTGTAAACCACAGCAGCAAGGAGACTAACCAGGCAAATGTGGGCGCACCAAGCATGCACTGCAGGGAGAAAAACCTCAGTCATGATTAGCAGAGCTTCGTAAGTATGAATGGCTGTTGGCTGACCCTGCGGTCTAGGAAACAATAATCAGCACGCCTGTAAGACCCCCGCAGGGGTCACTGAAGGAAATCAGAGAACACCTACTCTCTGAAGCAAAGGAGTCTTAAAAAACAGGAAAGAGCCTGGAATCCTTGGGGTGGTTTGGTACGTCTCTGCCTTGGACACTGTTATCGTTCTTCCATATCCATCCAGCTCTATGATTGTGAAATGAACAAAAACATCTGTTCCCCTTCTGCAAATCCCTCTGTTCTTCACGCTTTGGGGGGAAAAGGAGGAAAAAATACAAAAAACAAAATGGAAAGTCGCCTGAAATTCAGTTTCTGAGAGTCCAAAATGTTTCTACTTGGACTAGAATCTGGTTCCTGAAAGAGATAGCATGTAAATTATGAAAGAGGCAGAAATTTCGTAACTGGGACTCAGGCAACCTTATCTGAATAACCAATTGACAAGCACTCTTGCTAGTAGGGGCCAAGCCTTCCTTTGGAATCTCTTCAGCGATTTTAAAACAAATTAGAAAATCAGGGCTTAGAATGTGATTTTACTTATGAACAAGAGAGAAACAAGCTCTGTGTGGCAGAAGCAGAATGTACCATAATGGACAAAACCACAATGATTTTTATTAATAAAAATAGTAATTAGCTAATTATTTAATACGTGTTACTATTGCCATCTTTCTTGAGCCTCACATTATCTCCAGATAATAAGTATCTTTATTTTATAGACAAGAAAACTGAAACTCAAAGAGGTAACTTGTCAAACATCACATGGCCAAGTGGCAGAAGTAACATTCAACTCTCCCTGGTCCAAATGTTATCTTGTCAGTGAGGCCAGACCACCCTGATTAAACTGGGCTCCCTTTCAAAACCTGCTTATTTCCTCTGTAGTTACTATCTTGTCTATTTAATTGCCCATTGCTTGTCTTCCCCTAGAATGTACAGTTCATGAAGGCAAAGTTCTGTCTGGCTCATGATTCTTATATCCCCAATGCTTGGGAAAGAGCCACAACAGATACCCAGAAATGTCTACTGAATAAATGACTGACTAAATGAATGAACAAATGAACAAATGAAGACATCCAAGCATCTCAGAGTTTTAACCACTGCACTATACTGAAGTTAGCACCCTGTGTGAAGTGTCAGAATAATTCTCTATGTTGACTTTGACCCTCCCACGTCCTAAAAGAATATATCATTCTAAGCATCATGAACATACTTTCAGAAATACTGTATTAGCTTTGTTTAAAACAGATAAAACAATTTCATGTTTTTAGGAAAAACATTCCAAAAGATTTTGTGTCCAAGCCTTCCAAATTTCAAATTTGTGAATTCTGAGTAATTTAACCAGGCTTCTCTCCCCATCATATACTACAGGCAAAAAAAAAAAAAAAAGTAAATTCATAAAGTATGTATTGTATAATTTTTTTTTCAAATAATGAGATTAATTAAGAGGGAAAACAGGAAGTCAATAACCTCCTTAATGTATATCAGGTATAAACCTCTTAAGAATTATGAATGATGAATACAAATTGCAACTCATCCATTCACTAGAAAGTGGACTAAGTTTCAGCTGTTATGCTTGCAAGAAATTCAATGAACATGTTCATATATATTAATAATGGGAGCACTTTATACTTGTCAAAGTAAGAGTTGTTAGGAGAAAAATGGCCATGCTTTCTCTCCCCTCTGCTCATATTGGATTAGCTCGCACTATGAGTCCTAAATGCTGCTTTCCTCAACTAAAAGTAATTTCATATGACACTTGCAATAGTTCAAGATGATAAATAAAAGCCTTCAGAATTTTCAATAACAGGTTTTAACCAAACTTTTCAAAAAAGACAGAGAGTAAATGTTCAATATTAACTGTCAATATTAGGTACACACTTTGTTGTAGAGGTTTTACTCTATTCATTTAATTCATTTACCGTGCTAATAACTCTCCATACCATCCTCCCTTTTAGGTAAATTGAATCTATCAGGCTGAAAATCAAAGCCACTTCCTCTCACTCAAGTTCAACAAAGCTGGAGAAATCCTCATTATCATCCTCAGAGTAATGGCTTTTAATGTATTTGAAGACCAAGGAAATTTTCTTCCTTGCCATTCTCAGACAATAAATACATCCAGATGTTTCCACCTCCTGTTAAATATATTACTTGTTATTTCCCCATTTTTAGTGGGCAATTTTCATGAATTCAGTTCAAGTCAATCATAAACAAGTTATATTTCAAATCCATAACCAGCACTTTTCTAATTTTTTGGGGGGCGGATAGGAATGGGTAGGTTTAGCTCTAACAGGATATAGAAGTCTAGACTACATAATCTTTTTGATTACCACTATCTTATCTAGTACCCCACTGTTATTAGGAAAATAATGTGTTCTTAAGTTGACACATGTTTGGGCATTACAAAAACATGTTGGTCCCTGTGGTTACCATAGATCACTGTATTTTATAGTACTGAATACTCACGCTGCCATTGTAACAGATAAGCTAAACTTACAAGGATTTAGTATGTAGTAGACTACAAATCATTCTGACTGACTTTTATGTTTCACTCACTTCCCACCAGTTAACACATTAAAAGCTTCTTAAGAGCTGTGCACATTAGCCAAACATCCTACCTAGCAAGCTCACCAATTATCACAGATTGAATTCCAGTTTCACAAAAAGAAAAAGGTCCAGGGTAATCTAGAACTCAGTGGGTCTTTCTGGACACAGAAAGTAATCTCAGGTGCTGAGCTACAAACAAACCCTGAAGCATCTACAAGAGGTCATAATTTATCTTGGACCCTACTACAGTATCAACTAACCTTGCGTATAGTAATTTACACAGTAAAGGAGATTACTTCACATTGTCTCTATTTGTATTTGTGGGTCCTCAAGTCATTTCCAAAATTTTGACTGATATCCAAGTGTTAGAACTTACAGTGCTGGGGAGGCTGTGGAAGGGGTCAGGAATATAGGTTAATTGATGCATAGTCTTCAAAGGATCCACACAACATTTGGGAAAACCTTTTATTTGCTTCCATCGTAAAAGGAGCTGGCAAGTCCATCACTATTTTCCTTTCTGCCATTATCACTGCCTCGGCTTTCCCATCTCTTACCATGTCATGAGCAGTTTGGAAGCCTATCACCTGTGAAATGAGGAAGGGGATTTCTATTCCACTGACAGAGACACTTAGTTCCACTTCCACAGCCAATGTCTGGTTACTTTCACAAACCCTGCAATTAACTCCAAGCCCAGAGAAAAAGAGCACCAAGTACAGCAGTTTGAGGGTAAGAGGAATCAGCCCACAGAATGATCCACTTGGTCCATTAAAAATTGTTCACATTTTTCTATTTCTTTGTAAAAGAGCACTAACAACCTTTAAACAAAGTAACTGAAAATGGTGACTTCAGAAGATTTAATGCAGTTTTTTTTCCTTTTCATGGTTCTTAAAATCAATGATCTGCTATTGAAAGACATATGACAGATTAAAGAGCGAGTCTCACTAAAATTGTTTTTATTCTTATTTAGTCTTTTCATGTTCACTCACTTCTTTTTGTAAGAATCCTAAACTTGCTTTGGCGTGTGCATGAGTTTTCCCTCCCTCTGAGGTACCTTTATCTGGTGAACTCTACATGAAAGGGAGGCTCCTCTTCTAAAGAAAAGACAGTGATATATTAACTTGACAAGCAGCTCTGATTAGCCAAATTACATGCTAATACCACTTAAATGACATCCTTTATTAAGAAAAAATCTTAAGAAATATTTTAATGGTATATGTGAGAATCACAGAAATTCAGTTATGGTAATTACACTGTGATGTACAAGAAATGAGGAAGGCCTTAATATTTCTTCCTTGGTGAATTAATCAGTGATTCAGAAGGAATAATCCAAGTCTATCCCCAAGCGATGTCTATCAAATCTATGGAAAGAAAAAAAATAAGTAAAATTTTTCTCCGTGCTTCTTCAAGGAAATTCAAATCCTTGTACTTTACCCACTGGGATGCAAAAGGATCCTTTCTCCAGTACAATGATCCTCCTCTATTACTCTCCAAATTTCTGGGTTGTTGTTTTTTTTTCTTGTTTTACTATCAAGTCTCAGAAACAAGAAGATTGTTGTACCATAGGGATGAAGATTAGCAGAGGAAATACCCTGTCCCTAGAGTCTCTGATGAGGTAACTGCACTTCACTCCCCAAAAGAGGTGCTGTTTAAAAGCAGCATCTGCCTGGAGTCCTGTGCTGACTGGGCAGCACAGGCACGTAACACAAGACACCTGGGTATCCACAGAAAAGAGAGCTGCGTGCACTTCTGGGGGCAGGTGTGGCTGTGTGTGTGTGTGTGAGAGAGAGAGAGACAGAGAGACAGAGAGAGACAGACAGAGACAGAGAAACCCCAACTCTCTTGTGAGGAGGAAGAAGAAAGGATACACATGTATACTGATACATCCCTCAGGTATTTCCCTTACACAGCTCTGCTCTTCCAGGCTGGGGGCCAACCTCATCCCTACGAAAAGACTTCAACGTGTTTGGTTTGTTTTTAAGAGAAGGTGGTATTATCCATAAACACTCTTTAAAAGTTCCTATAGTTAAATCTTACACTTTACTTTTACTCTACCCTGAGTACCTCTAAAAATATCTTTTTGAGCAAACTTATCATGACTGTAACTCTAAAATGTAATTTTGCGTTGAAATCAGGTATCTAGAAAGTAAACTATCTTCTTGATAAAAATGCTGTGAGGTTCCCCAGGCCACTAATCTGTATTAGCCAAACATTCCTAAGAAATTACAAATTATATAATGTACATGAAAGTATTTTTGTGTGCTGGAAAACACTATCAAATGTTATTTTTTTCTTATCAGTAATAAATCGCTTTATTTATTAAATGCACTACAAGTGTAGAATGACATGAGATGTAATTAACCACAGGCACAGCAAAGGCATAAAACCAAGCATATCCTCTTTCCCAAGGACTGTGTCTCCAGAAATGCAGTTAATCTTTGTTTGTTGCTTCGCATGTGCCTAAACGGTATGGATTCGTGAGTGCCAGAAATAGGGCCCAGAACCAGAGGTCTCTGCTTCGTGCACTGTTGTGCTTCGTGCGCTGTTGTATTTCATGCACGCAGGCTGCTTGTTCCTTTTATGGGTGGAAATGACTCAGAACTGTTGGCATTATCTCGGCAGCAGATGTGGGGAGGGGTGTGGGGGTCTCCACCATCCAAATCATCCAGCTGCAGTACCAGAAAAATCATTTCTAATCAAGCATGTAAATCCATGTTTATTACCTTAAAAAGACTCACAAGAAGAACATTTGGATATTAAAACACTCTATTCTAAAGACATAATTGTAATTTTACTGTTCACTGTTGGTAATGTACTTCAAACAATTTATTGCCTAGTGGAAAATCCAGGTCTACTTTATACCAAATTCAGAGTAGTTAATAAGTTCAGTTAGTCCCTACTGGGATAGATCCAGAGTTGGTTGTTTGGAAGATTTTGTCTGCTTCTTTCCTGATTTCCCCAGCATTCTCTCACTTCTGAAGTTAGTGATCACCCTTATCACACACCCCCTCCCTGGGGGGCTCTTGCTAACTCTCAGCCTTGTCCCTCCTCAGCTCCTGAACCCCATCAAGAAAAAAGCATTTCCCCCAATTACTTCCAACTATCACTTAACTCTTATCACTTATACAATTATCATTTATACATTTCAAGCTATAGATGGAAGTTGAGGGAAGAGAAAAAGTTTCCCATGAGCAACATAAATTGCCTCTAGCTTTACAGGAGAGGGTTGTGTTTGTTACCAAAGATGATAAATAATTAATTTATAATAATCTCATCCCCGGTCCCATAAATACTGAAATCTTTCACCTCTTGAGCAATTTCAATGCTAAAATGTCTATTGAGAGTTTGTAAAAATCAATTTAATATTTTCACATTTACTTCTGTAAAATTAATATTATTTCATTGGGACTTCTGATATAACCATAATTGCATAAATCCCATTTTCTCCTCTTTCTGAAAACCATCCAAAATAAAAAATGGAAAACAAAAATACAAACTATATTTTCAGTAAAACCAGGACATATACTCCAAAACATTTTTAAAAGGGTGCCAAAAACAGCAGAATTCCTAGAAGAAATGGAGTAGAAAGATGTTGAGGAGACAGAACCTACTAGTAATAGGTATCGAAAACTGCCAACAAAAATATACTTTTTTTGAAGGAGGTGAGGAACCCACCTTCTCCAAAAAGAAAGGAAAAGAAAAGATCTATATCCCATATACATAAAAGAGTCCAGAAAAGAGAATAACCTGAAGGTGTTAGAAGCCTCCACAGACCTGGCTCAGCTTAGAGAACCTCATTAAGGACCTCATTAAGAATCAGATAAAGCCATGTGCAAGAGAGGTTTTCTTGCAAGTATTTAAGGATAGTTCAATATTAGGAAATCTATTCATAAAATTCATCTTATTAATATGTCTAATAATTCATCTTATGTCTAAGGAGAGAAGGCTTCTTGGCCTTTTGGCTAAGATCAAGTCTAGTATCCATTCTTATCAGTTTAATATGTCCAAAGAGAAAAGTAGTATGATCATCTTCATGGAGATTGAAAAATCATTATAATAATTAATCATTACAATTTTATTTAAATAACAAAATAGCTAATTGATGATATGATAGCCTCCGAAGGTGACCATTGTCAAATCTCTCCCTTCCCTCTATAAATATGTCACTCCATCCTCAAGAGATGAAGTTCATTGTCCAACCCTAGAATCTGGGCTGGACCTGTGACTCTCTCAATCAAGAGAATGAAGAGGAGCTGATCTTCTGGTACATTAAAGCCCAGGACTTCCTTTCTCTTAGAACCCAGCTGTCAACACTGTGAAGCCCAAGCCATATGGAAAAACCAAAATGAGAATTAAAACACTCTGGACAACAACCCCAGCTGAGCTCCCTGACAAGTCAACACACACTACCGCACGTAGAAGTGGGCCATCTTGGAAGCTCCAAGTCCCCAGAAGACTGCAGCCCTTGCTGACATATTGCAAAGTGAAAAAGATGCCCCGCCACACCCAGCCAACCCACAGAAACATGAGATAATGATCATTGTTTTAAGTCACTAAAGTTTGGTGTAGTTTCTCATGCAGCGACAGACCACTTAAACACATGGGCACTTTTTTTATATATCTCAGTCCAAAAGCAAGGATCCTATTTAAGTGGAAAGGCTAGAAATAGTTTCACAAAAGTCAGAAATAAGGCAAAGGTTCCCATATTACCGTTGTTATTTAACATTTTGTGTGAGGTACAAGATGACATATTTGGATAAAAGGAAAATATTAGCAGTACTAAAAAAAAGTTTACTCTCTCCTCCACTCATTCTGGTCTCTCTTCTGTCCCTTGTAAACAAATTCCCCTTTTAGAGATTTTGCTCTTGCTGATCCCGTTATCTGACATTATATCCCTAAGAGCCATATGACTGGCTTGCTCACTTCCTTTGGGGATCTGCTCAAATGTCACTCAATTAGCAAGGTCTTCCCAATCACTCCACATAATAATAAACTATTTCCACTTTTACTCCCTTGTTTTTCTGTAGAATTTACCATCACATAATATATTGCACACACATATGCATGCTCTTACAAAGCACATTTCTTTACCACCTGTTTATTAAGATGAAGGACTATATCTCTGATATTTAAAAGAATGCCTGGCACTCAATAAATAGCTTTTGACTAAATGCCTAAAGTTTACAAAGGTATAATGCTTTCACTTTTTAGTCATTTTTCTATCTTTGTTCTTTCTTAATTCCAACAATTGTTTCATATTCATCTCTACCTTTTCCCTCTGATTTTTTGAGTCCTTTATAATGGATATTAGAGCATACTTATAAAAAGTACAGAAAATTTGAACAGTTCCTAATTCAGTGAACCCAATCATCTTGCTGGGTAACTTTAATTACTGATAAAACAAATCAAAATTACTTTATTTATAATATGCTATACTTGAACTATTGTTTTTCCTGGTTGTGTGGGCAAAGAACTAGTCATGATTTTACAACATTTTATCTTATAATTACATTGTATAGCCATGGTAGGAAAGGATGCACACATATAGAGTAGTCAAGAGGATGTGCTTTGGATCAAATATACCCAAATTGGACACCCAGCTCTGTCCTTCAGTGGTAGTTTCATCTTGGCCTCACTTAAACTCTCTAAGCTATAGTTCCTTCATTTGTAAAGTGAGGATATAATGGAACTTATTTCATCAAGGATATATAAGGATTAAGTGAGCCAAAATGTCAATATATGCATCAGTGTTGAGTAATTGTCAGTGGTTTTTGCTTTTATTGTTGTCTTTGTCCATGTGGGAGAGGTACTTGATCCAACTTCTGTGTCCTTCTGTAATGTCTGATCTCATAAACTGTATTTTCCCTGACTACAGTCAGTTCCCCAACATCCAGGGAAGAGTACACAACCCAAAATGTCCATATATTAAACCAATATAGACTGCTGTTCATTAGTTTGGTTCCTAAGACACTGAAATGAGGGTAGGAGTTACAGAGCGTGCATATACGAAGATCTCTTTGTAAAGAGAACAGAAAGTCATGGTACGTGGTGGCTAGGGCACTGATGTGCCTGAGGCAGTGGAAAATGTGAAATGACTTCCTGGGGTCCCTTCTATACATACATTTTATTTTTCTTGGTAAAGCTTTCCCACGCTGTGGGTTTCATCAAATTATCTTCAACTAGAGAATCATTGCTGCCTCCCTCAAGTAAATTTGTACATTCTTGGGTATTTGGTCATACTTTCAACCTTTCTGGTACTTGAAAAGATTAGCCTTCATAAGCACTTACTAAATGTAAATTCAGGATAGGAAAAGCTGTCTCATTTCCCCGACCCTTTTCTATACTATCCTCTCAAGGAAGTCAGTCAGACAACAACAGGAGGGAGAAAGATACATTAGGGCTCCTGGGAAGTGGGCAACAAGGAAAAGAAACACAGTCTATTTCTTAGGGCCACTTCACTGGGTAACTGTTTAAGGAAGTTTGTCAAGGTATAAAGCTGGTTCACAGTTGCTCCCTGTGAGCTGCTCTTCACTGCAGTCTATATGACAGACAATAAATAAGACATGATTTCTGTAATTATAATAATTATAAAAATGACTATACTTTTCAAGTAGTGAGTCTTACCCAATTTGGCTGCATGATTAAACAGGAAACTCTCTCACAATGCAGTTTACCGCCCACCTATCTAAAAGATGTGGAAACCATAAGATTTTTGGTCCTCCCAAAAATTAAGAAAGAAATATTTTCATGGGTTTTCTTAATTCTTTAAATGGTGACGCCAGTAGCCAAAGGATAGGGTGAAGAAAATAGGAAGATTATGAAAAGCGGCACATAAAAAAGAAATGGGAAAGTTACCTCAGAATAAAAATAAATAGGGTGCTTTTTATTCTCTCTCAGTAGTCAAAAGCACGGCTTTGGAGCTCATATAAAGTAGGATATGAATAAGTCACTTGTTGCAAAATCCTGAGTTTTCTCACCTGCAAAAGAATTAAATATTTACCTCATGGATGTGTCGTAAGGAATAAATGAGCTAAGGTACCTAAAGCATCTAACAAGCATTTAATGCATGGGAATATTATAACATATTTTATGATAATGTAAAAGTGACATCGTTACTGAAAAACTACTTATTTATCTGACCTCTTATGCAGCTCTAAGCAACTGTACCTTCTCTGGAACTCTACAGTCTTCAGAGGGGAGAGACTCTCAAAGGGTTTCTCCATTTCTCAGTCCATTCCCAATTCCCCGGCTGTAATCACAAGCAAAAGTGAAGGCAGCAGCCAGTCACATACAACATATGGTGTGATTTTGTTTATATGAAATGTCCAGAATAGGCAAATCTATAGAGACAGAAAGTAGATTGGTGGTTTCCAGGGTGGGGGGAGGAGTAAATGGGGAGTGACTGTTAAAAGGTACAATGTTTCTTTTTGAAGTGATTAAAAAATAATTTAAAATTGATTGTGGTAATGGTTGTACAACTCTGTGATTATACTTAAGAAAACTATTGAACTGTACACTTTTTTTTCAATTGTTCACTTTAAATGGATGAAGCATATGGAATATGAATTATATCTCAGCTTTAAAAGCTGTAAAATATAATTGAGAACAGAAGAAAGTGAAGATATTAAAGTGATCTCTTTGTTTATAGAAGTCAAACTGAAACCAGAGAGTAGTTAATAACTGAAATAACATGAGGGAGATTTTTGTTTCTAACTCTTAGAAAAATTCATCAAAGTTCTCAGTTCCTGAATGCATATATGGAGTTCTATTTAACAGCTAAAGTTAACAACTGGCTAATAGGCCAAATCACCCTCCATTCTACCTGCCACTGATTTAGTCATTGTCTCTTCCCTAGATCATTGAAAGAACCTTTAACCAGCTTGTCTTCTCCCTTTCAATTCGTTCTCCACACCACAGCTAGAGAGGTTTTCCTGACAAAAATCCAAGAATGTCAATCCTCTACTCAATTGTTTGGTGATTCCCAGCCATTTTTAAAAGAGTTAAGAATCCCTAGAAAAGCTTAAAACACCTTCATTTTCTGTGTTGTGATTTCTCTTTTCAACCAGCACCCCCTGTGAACCTAAAATTGGGCCAAACTGAACTATGCATAGTCGCCAACTCGTGCTTCCGTGAGTGTACAGTCACTTGGCATGTCCAATAATCCTTGTTCACATGGAAAACTCCTATACCTACTATAAGACCCAGCATAAACTCCATCTTCTCCTTGCAACCTTCTCAATTTCCGCAAATGTCCCTCTTGATGATTCCTACCCTAGGTTTCCTTCACTCATCCATTTATTCAACACTTAATAAATATCAAGCACACGGCACCTTGTGGGGCCCTTTAGTACACCAAGTCTCACAGAATTACGACATGTCTATCTTCTTCCCTGGATTCTGATCCCTTGGGAAGAGGGATCATGTTCTATTGCTTATCTTTGCATCTGCATCCCCAATATACTGCTTGACACATTGTAGGTGGTTACAAATTCTTTGGACAAATGAAAAGAAAGAACCAAAGAGATTATCTGAATACTGTCAAGCCATCCTTCCTCTTCAAAATAAAAACATGTTATAAAAGAAGTATGTTTTATTGGTATTAGTAACAGTATTGCCAGCTTTATGGTTGTTCAGATTTAAAGTTATTGGCAATGTAATAAACAAACACATACATACACTTTCATATTTGAACATGCAAGGGTTTAGAACAAATGAAATGAGCCATTCAAATAAGGTGATTTTTCTTGCTTTTTTCCTAAAAATTGTGTCAACTTAGACATGTAGAAAGAAAGGCGAAGTTCCCTGTCCCCACAGCTCCCCAACTACTATACAAATAACCGGTCTCTGGAAGCCCAGCTGCCCTTGCAGGCTTGAAACTGGCATTCCTGGCCACCTGCTAAATGTATCCACTGAGGAATGATGACCTGGTAAAGAAATCAGTTCCCTTTCTTTTGATTGCAAAATATTTGAAAACCAGAAAACTTGGAAACATTGTGATCCCAAAATACTATTATGTTTCCTGCCAAATTTATTCTTTTTTATCTAAATCTCCCGGGGCTGCTATATTGTGAAAGCACTCACCACTCTGGTTACTATCTCTTTACTAATATACTAAACTAAGTTCTTACGCTGCTTCTTTTGTGATAAGGCAAATCAAAACTATTACTAGTTTCAGAATGTACTACTTTCCACAAGAAAACTGGCGTGAACTCTTAAAAAAAAAAAAAGCAGTATCTTAGGTAGGAAAAAAGTAGAGACCACTCTAGATTACATGCCATATTTTAACCTGATTGGGTCCTGATTTTAAAAAAATAAAATAAAAGAACATTTTGATATGAATTACTTTATATTCTATGAGGAAGTTAATGTTAACTTTCTTGGGTATAAGAGCAACATGGTGATTGTTTGGAGAATGCCCTTATTTTTAGGAGATGCTGCTAAAGTACTTAAGGGCACAATGTCACCATGTCTGCAATTCACCTTCCGATGGTTCAGGGGGAAAAAACTGTGTGCAGAGAGCGAGAGTGTGTGTGACCTAACATGAATACTGTTGAATCTAGGTGGGGAACAGAGAGTGTTCATTCTTTCAACTTTTCAGTATGTTTCAAATTTTCATCAACAAAAATTTGGATAAAATCCTCTTTAAAGGAAGTTGTTTTTTTTAATGAAAACTGTGCCCCATACTACAACACACACTTTCCCAAACTGAGGTGGTCACTGGGTATTTGTCGTTAAGTGTGTTGTTGAAGCAGATGCTACAGAGGGGGCTTGTTTCTGATGATTGTATCTGGACCTGTGTTTAAATTAGAAGATTAAATTCTCAAATCCTACTCTAGAACCTACCAAAAGACTTGAGCTTGGAATTTGTTCACACAGAAAGGAATTCTCAAAATGCAAATTTATTACATTGTTTAAAAATATCCTTGTTTTGCTTAAATAGTTTCCCAAGAGAAGAGTGTGCATATGAGACACATGAAAGAAATTTCCCTTCATAAATACATTTCTTCATTATTGCAACATTTTAAGAGCTAAACACAGCACTCACAGAGTTTAAATTGTTTCTGCCTTTTTCCACACACATCAAATCTCCCCTTTGGCATCGTTTCTCCTTACTGAGAGTCCAGAGAGTCTCTTAAATGGCCAACAAGTTCCAAGAGAGACTGCAGGTATATAATAGACGATGCAAGTTTCATTAATCATGTGACATAGTACCTTTGCTCTAACAAAATCTTGTCAACAAAACTTGCTACGTGAACGAGCTGTGGTGGTAAATGACTCAGCTGAATGCCTTTTGGGATAGTTTTTTCCAAGTCCACATGTGGCATGGAATGTTTTCTAGTGGCCAAAAAGCAGTGAAGGGTCCAGAACTCTCTCTTTGTAGAAGGAAATTTGAAACACACGCACACACTCACAGTAGGAAACTTTATTTCAATGAACACTGAGTAGACAAAAGATGGTGTTTCATGAGATGTAGTTTGCCTATAGAAATAAGAGGAAATATGAGCAAGAGAAAAAAATCAGAATCTCTCTATTGTTAAGAAAGAGCTTGGCGCTAGCAGGAAACAAGATGACATAACCTCGAAAGTATGATCTGACAAAACATTAACCAACTCAGTTTATCTCATGAGAAAAAAACTTTAAAACTTAAAAAGAAAAATTTCTTTTATTTTCCAAAGTACTCTCCACAAACAGTATGAATGTCAGGCCCATACGAGTTCCCGGAAATTTTTCATTTTAAACATTAAAACATATCTGCTCTTAAGAGTCATTATTACTTCTTAAATTTTCCTGGTTTCCCTTCTAGACCAACAGCAAGAGAGTTGTGTCTGACATGGCATTCAATCAGTGATCAATTAATCAAAACTCCAGTTACAAGCTTGTTAAGTTTCAGCTTAATCTAGCTCCAAAGGGCAATGTCTTGGTCAGTTGTCCAAGTGCATCCAACTATGGTAAAAACAAGAGAAATAACTGAGAAAGGCTGATGAAAATGATTCATTTTGTGAATCAGCTTTTATTAGGAACTACTGCATCTGAAGGTTAGGCTGAATAATTGATGTGTATCACCGGACCATCTCTCTCATACCTGGTCCGGGTAGCACACAGCACAGTAAGATCCAGGGATTTTTCACAATCTTCTCATTCTTTAGCAAGTATAACTTAGGTGTGAAAGGAATTTTCCTTGCCGTGGAAGCCTGGCTCTTCGCCCACCCTGCTCCGTCCTGGTAGCTGTATAGCTGCCAGCGCTGGCAAGCTGCAGGCTACATTCAACAACACATTTTACACTCACTCTGGATGGGTCCACCTCTTGGACTTGGTTTCCACCAGCAGGAGATCATGTCTTCACAAATCTTTCATGTAGGGAAGATTTTTTTCCTTGATACTTCATAAGACATGAGAAAAAAATGCAGAATTCATGTATATTTAGAAAGCTGAAGTCCAGTCCATCTTAGAAGTGTTTTAAAGGTAACTCCAATATTTTGCTTCTTTATCTATCTGTTTGTTTTCCTCAGGCATAGCAAAAGCACAGTTCAGACCAGACCACTTTTAGAAAGCTACAGGTGTAAACTGAGCTTCACAAAATCAGGACCAGGGCAAGTCTTGAGCTGTGTACTTTGTCCTGCTTAGAATGATAACACAATCATCCTGGAGTTTATGGAACACGCTCCTGCTCCAGGAACTGTGATGAGGATGTTCATATATACCAGTACCTTTTCATGGCGACCCTGGGAGGTAACTGTGACTTCTGTTTCTGGTGATGAGGACAATACAACACAATTAGGAAATGCGTCCACAGTCCCATCACACATGAACAAGCAGCAGAGTTGACATTCCATCCCATGTTCAGACCATAAAACCACACTGCCTATCACCCTAGGCTGGGTGCTGGGGGTATGGCAGCCCAAACTCAGCCCATGGTCTTTCTGTATCCATACACACTGCTGACCGTAGCTTATTCGAAAGAAGAACAAATCATTTCAAAGTAGAAATAGAAAGAAGAGCTCATCCAACAAATCTGACCCATGTTACCAGAGAAACTTTGGGGGAAGCCTCACAGAATTTCTGCGGTTCCCTGTCATTCTAAGAACATTAGAAGTCAGCAGTCCTGATACTTTTACGGGCCAGAACCGCCAATTTAATGGTCAGAATCTGACGTGACTGACCTACTGCACCTGTCAGGGGCTTGTCTCTATTTCAGGGGTTAAGAGAGGCAGGTCAGGGTGCCTTGGCTCCAATTCTGTGAGGGTCACTTCTTTCTACTTGCAGGACAGAGATCCATGAAAGCAGACTTCTCAGTATGGGTAGAGAAGAGGACGGGAAGGTTCTTTACCAATCTGTGTGATATTTTCTGGAAATAAAAGCAGCAGAAAGGGGACAGTGTCAGGCGAGTTGGCTCTATGCTGAAAGGCCAGATGTGAAATTCTGAAGAACTAAAATAGGAACCTTATGGCTATCTGACTGCGACTATTTCCAGTCCTCTCGGGCAATGGCTTTGGCATTTCCTTTATAAAGTGTCACAGAATTTTATAATTTCTTCTATATGATAAGTACTCTGAAAGTATGATAGAATGATAAAATGAGTAATTTACAATACTGAAAATAGGGCTGTTGAAAAACCCTGAAGGAGTTGGATTTGGTTAACAGGAAGAAACAAAGGCTGGGAAGTCACTCATACTTAAACAAAACCATACATGTTTTAATATTAAGAGTATGTGAATATACTTTCTTTCTAGAACAGTTTAAGTGTGGTTGCATTTAAAAGCACGTAAAGATCTTATTTTTCTAAAGTATGTATTTATTATTTTCATCAAAACCATTAAGTACTTTTTGGCATGAAATATTACTATATTAGTTGCCATGCGGAGCAATTCGGACTGAAATCTTCCCCATTCTTTTAGGAATTATAGCTTAATTCCTGCAAAGCCTGCTACAGCAACAATATAACAAATAAACACTTGCTGGTTGATTGATCTCAGAGGAAAAAAAAATATATGGCTGGAGATGTGGAAGGCTCCAGACAGCAAAAGAGAAATAGTGGGTAAATAGAAAGATAGTAGAATATTTACCTTGCACACAAGGCAGACACAGTGAGGGAGGGAGGGAAGAGATGATCAATACCCAGCAGCACCTGTCCAGAAAAAACAATCAAGCCCGCAGACTATAGGACCACTTCAGAATTTTGTTAAGTCTCGCAGTAGATACTTCATGAATACCTACCAGTTTTACAGGATAAGTAAAAAATAATGAAATCAGGTTAAGTCAGGATTTCCCCATGACATCAGAATTTTCAAGAAAATTATTCAACTCATTTTATGTTACTAAGACATTTGTCACAGGATATTTGCATTTGTTTTCCCATAATGGTTCCATGACATGGAAACTCTATTCTGTTAAGAACATGTTCAAGTGGACTAAGTACCTAAAGCTTATGCTTTCCAATTCAGCCCATGACAAGTCCTCTCTCATCATATCACTTGTTTTCTTCCCAGAGTGCACATAAAAAATAATGACTAATCTATATAAATTCCAGCTATCGATGACATTGTGCAGGGAAGTTCCTTTGAAGTTAACAGTTCTAGAGTGGCTCACAAAATGCTACTCAGGGACAGGTCAAGCACATCAGGAGGCCACGCCACACGTGCATTTGTTCCATGGTCATTGGACATCAACATTATTTTTTTAATGTAGATTTTAACAGCCAGTCAAAAATGCAAGGCCATCCTAACAGTACTGATCCTCTATCCTATAAACTTCTGGGAAAGGAAGGACCAAAAATCATTAGCATCCTCCCATGTCTTTGACACAGTCATAAATACTCAAGAGAAAGAGAGAGAAGGAGAGATTTCTAATCTTGTCAACAACTTGCCAGCTTTATTTTTATATTTTAAACAGATACTTGTTCCCCCTGTCTCTGGGCACACATTCAGAGGAATGACTTGTCAGCCGTTTTGGTCATTTCAAAGGGTTTAGGATTTACTGATCTAAAGAAAAGCAAGTACAAGCAAAAGACACTCACATTAACTACCTTTATGAGCTTTCTGTAGCTTTGTCAATGACAGGAACATCAATACCCAGTTAACTCCGCAAGCAGTTCGTTATGTTGTTAAGAGCTTAAGAGGACAGAAGGGCAGGCTGGCACTCAGGGCCAGCTGGGGGGTCAGGCTGCAGTCTGCAAGGGGTCTGCAGGAGGTGAGTCCCGGTGCGCACTGGTTGATCCAGCAGCTAAATGTCAAGCTAATTTATATTCAGGCCAGGAGAGTCCATGGTATCAAGATAAACAAATAAACCCCATAAGGATATTATTTTTAAAGATCCCATTACGTTCAAGTGAATTAAAGGGCCATGGTGGAATCACCAGAACCCCTCAAAATTTCCCACCAAATGTACTCTTTTGGTGTAAATGACTACAAAGTAAATCCTTTAATGGTAAGTCCAAAGTTGAGGTGAGCCACTTGGAAATGGTGGGGAGCAGAAGAGGAATGTAGGGGAGCACACTCAGCCATGGCAAGTAAAAGATTTCTCTGCAGTTCCATGTTTTCTCTCTAATATCCTTATTAATTTGGTATTCTATCCCATAATGTAGCCTTCCTTGCTCTAAGGTGAAAATGAAGGGCTACTTGGTTGTTTTATTGAGAGTCGATGCTGTCGGAGAAGCCTGGTCCTGATGGAAAGGCGCACATTAGCAACCACCGCAAGTTTCCCTGCCGCAGCTCCCTTTCAGGAAGCCATCCCCCCCTCCCGTCTGGGGAGAAAGAGCCATAAGCTCCTATCCAAAGTAAATGTAATTGACCAGAGACCCCTGCCAGCAGTGATGTGATAGTTATACAAGACAGATCACTCAGAGAGGCAAAATGAAATGGCCACAATTATTTGCTCCATACATTATTTTTATATAAATAAAAAATCCTGACAAATAATTCAAAGATAGGGTTCATTTTCTATTGAGTTTCCCAGTTCAAATAAGCAGAGGGCAAATGCTGTGCCATCCACGTCACCAAACACAGAGAACCCGCCGGACTCCGGGGGGGTGTGGGAATGTATACTACGGACACAGAAATATTCATAAACAATAGGGTGGCCAAATGGAGGACTACAGTGCTTGCACCTTCTCATAATTTTTTTTAAATTTAAACTAAAAATGAATTGAAAAAAAAACTTCCAAGGAAAAGGTGATAAAATACAACTTCAGTCTCTCCCCACTCCCAGTCTGAATGAGCCCTAATAAAAGCCAAGGAAAAAGAAGTATTTCTTCCCTGTCTGTCTCCCGGTAGCCCAGACAGCATCATTAACTGGCCTCTCCATTGGAATGATGCACCGGTGAGAACCGAGGCTAGCTCTTCCTATTCCCCTGCTCTTTGGAATGACAATGCTGCCAGGAAACTTGGTATTTCAGATGCACCAGCAAAGGATCTGAATCTGGTCCAATGAGTCACATGGTATTTTGCCTAATGGCAAGGATACCCTTAAAAGTACTGCCATGAAACAACTCCACAGCAACTGAGGGAAGCTGAACTCATGACTCCTTAAAATATAATGAGGGAAACACAACAATACAACAGTAACTAGTCTGGAGTGGCATTCTTCTTTTGAATAAGTCTGTGAGAGTCACAGACTTTATAGCATCACACAATAAAAAAAAATAGCAATTACTTGCATAGCTGCAGAAAAGGTGCTATGTCTGATATGATGCTAAAAGGGTAGCATCATAACACACATGTTTTATAGATGAACTCCTACAATTAACATCACCTAATTAACAGCACCTATTCCTACTCAGAAGACATACAACATTCATTTTTGAAACATATGGTTCTTTTAACTTATCCTCAGTCTCATCCTCTCTAACATGGGGATGGTAGAGCTCTGACTTCATAGGCTTTGGGGGAGAAACATGTGAGACACAACACACTCAGAAGTGCCTTGTTATTAGCACATAACAAGAAGGCAATCAATTTTAGCTATTATTGCTCTTATTTTTGTCATTGGTGAAACTGTCAGAAAAGTGATCAAACCAAAGTAACACCTGGTTAAAAACGTACAACTTTGGAACTTACTGATGGCTACGATTTTTGAACACCTGTCAAATTTCAATCAAGCATCATATTAGCAATACATATATACGTTATCTCCAATCTTTACAACAGTAACACAAAGATATTAAGGTCCCAATTTCAAAAACAAAGAAACAGATTCAAATACATTAATTTTCCCAAGGTCACAAAACTACATAAAAATTACTTTTCAACAAATAAAGAAGCTGTCAGGCATGCAGAGCCTTAGCTTTGATGTCATTATATTTGTCTTTGACTGAGTCACACATGGATATTTGTTCATACATAAAGGCAGCACAGCTTACTGAGAATAGCCTAAGCCTTGGAGTCAGACAGACAAGAACTTAAATACAATGTCCAGCACTTATTAACTGTGTGACCCTCTTTGCATATCAGCGTCCTTAACTACAAAAGAGATTCATACAGACTTTGTGAGTCATCCTATGAACCTCTTCATATTGAGTGTGGAAGCTGCAGAACCAAATTTATGTCTTCCTCTCATTAGTAAGTAAACAGGAGCCTAGATGGTGAATTTTGTATAATAACATCTTCTTTGCCTTCACTTAATTTTTCCTTTGTTAATTTTATTTTCACCTTGATTTCCTCACTTGAAAAAAATCTATTTGTTTTAGCAAACCCCTTTAGATTCTTTCTGGAAAAGTATAATAGTGAACACATAAAGAACAAAATTGAATAGTTTATCAATTATTGACAAATAATTGATTCAGCACAACATAATATCAAGTCACTGAATAACTAAAAACCTTTCCTCATCACCTCAGTTACATCTATGGAAATACTAAACCCACAGTGTTTCCATCTAGTCCTAAAAAACTCTGTATGCATGAAGGTTCTGAAGCAACTTAAACTCTTTTGGTGCTGTTGTTTGTCACCATTACTTCGCCTTATCTTTGAGTCATCACAGTGTAAACTGAATAATGGAAAAAAGTTCAAGATGGTTTTGCTTCATTTAAAAGAAAAGCAGAAAACTCCATTGGCTACATTAATACACAGAGTATATTATTTAGAAAAATACATATATTTTTAAACTGTCCAAACCTGACCTAAGTGTAGACCAGTATATAAATCTGGGTCTATGAGCTCTTCATGGGTAAACGCTCACAAACTAAAGGGTCTGGAAAACGTAAATTCCATAACCACCGAAGGCAGGGCCACAGAAGATACACAGATGTCCACAGTCACACCCAGGAGCTCAGACCACCAGAGACATCAAAACAAGAAAGTGGTGAGAGCCTAGCCTTGGAATTTGTGCAGATCTAGATTCTAATCCTGGTTTTATCACCAACTAACTGGCAGTTTATGTTACTATTAGATAATATGTAACTACTTAATAAACCCAAAGGAGACCCCATAGTTAGTGTAAGGATTCCCCCAGTTTCAAAGACCCAGTCTAGGAGCATCTTACACTTCACTCCTCCCTCTCTCCCCTCCCCCTAAGCTCTCTCCTAGCAACAACCAAGGGGATTTGGCTGGACTTCAGGGAAGGGCCCAACCCATGTCTCTTTACTGTCACCTTCTCAAGTACCCATTTTCCCTTCCTTCTTCTCATACTCACTTCTCACCACTCACCTCTAACCCCACCTTTCATCTTGGTCTTCAAAATACTTCTTTTTTAGCCTCTCCTCCTCCATTTCATGTGCAGGCTGAAAAAGCACAACATGCAATAAAAAATAAAAAATATAAAAAGTCTTGAGTGTTTAGGAAAATCTGGCTTAACAATAAGCCAGTGACATCAAGAACCTGGTACGTTTCCAGAATTTTCTTCAGAATCTCTACAAAAGCCACAGAGTTGGTAAAGCCTGAGCTTTTAAATCATACCAACCAACATTCCGCTCCCAGCTTGGACTCTTACTATTAGTGTGTCCTTGGGAAAACTGTTTAACCTGAGACTTTCTTTCCTTCACTGTTTAAGTGAGAAATTAAATGAGATAATTCAGGTAAAGCACTTTAGCACAGTTGCCTGCATGGCAAGTATGCAGGAATGTTAGCTGGTAGCAACCCTGTTATTGTCCTCCTATTACTTGCACCTGGCTTTTTCTTTCTCACCACTAAGATTCAAGGCACATTGCTAACAATTCTTTTTTCTGTAACAGCATGTCGAGTAAGAAGGTAGAAGAGGGTAAAGGGGAATAAATGGAGATGGAAGGAGCTTTGACGAGGGGTGGTGAACACACAATACAATAGACAGATGATGTATTATAGAATTGTATACCTGAAACCTATATAGTTTTATTAGCCAATGTAACCCCAATAAATGCAATTAAAAAATAAAACTTCCTGCTGTTTTTTTATATACACTCATAAAAATTCAGCTTTTATTATGTGCTGTTGTGGGCTACCCTAGAAACCTAAACATTGAGGGATGAGGGGAATTTACTCCAAGTCGCAAATGCAGCTTGACAAATTCAGATCACAATGTGCTATAGGTTTATACGAGAAGACTTAGAGTCAGCCCTCAGTGGAAATAGACTGATTAATTCCTTTTAACTATTAACTTGGTTTCTACCCAGCTCCATGTCACAGGCCTGGAGGAGACAGAATTAGAAGGGGATGTAGAACAAGAGTGGGATCAGAAAGAACTGGAAATAACCAGGGAAGCTCCCAACACACATAAGGTGGCCCTTATCATTAGAGGAAGTGAAGGACAGAGTAGCCAGATCGAAGACTGTACTGAAATAACACATTGAAGTTCTCTCGGTGTAGACACTTAGGATTACACTGTCTTCTCAGACCCTCAACAAGCCTCTGAAGCAGTGGACTTAGAAGGCGACATTCTATAGCTCGCGCATAGTTCTAAAGCAGGATCTCCAGGGAAGGTTACCTGCTCACCAAATGCGCCTGAATTTCCAAAGCATAAAATCTGAAATTAAAATTTTCATCCTTTGCAGACTCTACCTACTTCTTATCATTTTTTATTGCATTTTTTCCATTACCATTTAGTCCCCTTCTACCGCATCCCCCGCCCTGCAATCAGCACACTGTTTGTCCCAAGAGTCCTTTTTCCTCAGTCCCTCCACCCCTACCCTCCCCACCTCAGCTGTCAGCCTGCTCTCCATCTATGAGTCTATCTCCATTTTGCTTGTTAGTTCAGTTTGTTCATTAGGTTCCATGCATGAGTGAAATCATATGGTATCTGTCTTTTCTTCTTCCTTCTTTCCTACACTCCTATGGGCAAATACAAGCTACCTTTTTTTCTCATTTATAAAAGTAAACTGTCTCATATTTGAAGATGTTCTTGGGTAAAAATCACCAGAGAGGTCACTGGTAGACCTTTCTCTTGCCATTTCCCCATCCACATATTATGTGTAAAATGAGACAGATTTCTTATATAAAGTATCTGTGGCCCCCAATAAATTATCATATAACAAATTATGATGTAGGTCATTGACTAGGTATGTTTATCTTTCGATTATTGTACTAAAACAGGTAAACATATTTTATTTCATGATATGGTGATTCTATAAATTCAAATATGAGCAAAATATTGATAATTTAGGTTAAGGAAAAGGTGATTAAATGAAGTGAACCATCTGTAAAGCTAGGGAAATAATCAAATACTTCAGTTTCGGAAGACATTGATGTACATGCCGTAAATCTGAGTCAGATTTCCCTCTATAATAGTGTTATGGAAAAAGGATTTGCTCCTTCCCCTCCATCCCATGGCCAGATTTATTATTTATTACTGCTCTTTTCCATGTTAGCTCCCTTTGTCATCATAGAGTAATCTGAAGGAAATTCCATATTTTGCTATTTTAAGTAGATTTCAGGGTCAGAAAAATAATGAGAGTTTGACCTGTTGGATAATGGTCTTTTCTTGTGCAATTCCATAAACTCAATACTGATACTTATTTCCTAACATTCTTCTCTTTTCTCTGTTTACCATTCATTCACTCGCCATTTTTTGTCATGCTGGAGCCACAGTCCCTACATCACTGCACGTTAAGGGCAGTCCTAGCTTCTGATGAAGCTTTACACATAATTCACACAACCTCTTTCAGCCCTTCCTTCTCAGGACTAGCTCCATTCTCAAGAGAACTAGCTCCAAGAGAATTCTTTTCGCAGTTCCAAAACAGCTACCAGCAGTTCCTGGAAATACCTCCATACCCACTCACTTCCAGCCAGAAATATGGTCCACTCCTCAATAGCTCAAATAAAGGACATGGAATTGAGTCTTGTTGGTCTGTCTTGGGCCATGAGCCAACTCCTAACCAATTAATGTGATCAGGGATACATGTGATAGGCCTATGGTAATCACAGCTCACCGTTAGAACCAGCCAGAATGCACTGCATCATGCTGAAAAGCTCAGGGCACTTTTAGGAAATAGCGGAAAACATGAAATTGATGCTGGAAGGAAGAAGACCCATATGCTACACTCCCTGTCCTTAAAGAACCAGTAGCTTCTGAAGAACTGGCAGGATGATGGGAATCCACCAACTCAGTGCATGCATGAATCATTTCTGATACGTAACAACAAGTGTGTAGCCCCGGGAATCTTCCCATGGCAACAGGATGCAGGCGCATTGTTCTGTTAAAAACTGCCACTGAGCAGTTTTTATTTGCTCAAAACTGCATGGGCTTTTGGCAGTGACTTAAGAGGTGAAACCTTTCATGTCCAATTAACCCACACTTTGATTCATGCAGTGCCTAAGCTTCACCTTTTATATTCAAGGTTTCAGACAAAGTCAACAAGAGATGCTGAAACACAGTGTTTGCAAGGATGTTAGTTTCCTCAGCTAATCGTAATTTAATTTTCCCCACACAGAGATGGTTAGAGAAAACTGTAAAGAGTTGGCTCCATCCAAACCTCACATTAGTCGAATTATTCCTTCTCCGCCTGTGTACAACCTTGAAAGCGGGACTGAACCCTAACCTCACATGTCATGCCTCATTATCAATCTACTGCTCTCAGTCAGTGGTTCTTAATCTTGGCTGCACAATGGGATCCCTTCTGGAGCTTTAGAATATACCTAAGCCTGGGGCTCAGCCCTAGAGGTTCTGTTACCACAGGTCCAGGGTAAGCCAAGGTTGAGAGCCACTGCTCTCAGCAGAACTTTGCTCGAGACGCAGATATGTCTCTCCTAGGCAACATGACTAATTTGCATGTTATAACTAACTTAAATTTGATAGTTAAGAAATAGTTAAAATTGACTTAGGAATAAATCAAGTTCAGAAATAGGGAAAAACATTCCTAGATCAATAGCAAGCCACCTATCTGTGTATGCCTTTGTCCCCACCAGACACGTCTCCACATCTCTATTGCCACCACCCAGTCTAAGCCACCAGTCACCTTCTCCCTGGCCCCTGCAAGAGTCTCCCAATTCTCTCTTGCCTGCGGTCACACAGTAGCCAGAGTTGAGCTTCTTAAAATATAATGTGTCATTTACCTCCTCAAAAGCCTTCAAAGGCTTCCTACTGCTTATGCCACAAAGTACACAAGCTCCCCAGGCTCTTGTCTGCTCACTCCCACTCCCCACCCCATCCCGTACGTGTTGGCCACATGGACCTTTCATTTCCTCCGTATCTCTTCCAACTCAGGGCTTCTATGTGTGTTGCTCCTTCTTCTTAGAATGCTCTACACACACACACACACACACACACACACACACACCCCACACACACCACACCTGATCTCTTCTGACTACACATACATTCTTTGTTTGCTCACTTTACATATTGCTAAGGTCTCAACTTATATGTCACTTCTTCAAAGAGATTGTCCTTGACCCCTAATCTAAAGTCAGTCCCCCGTTTCACACTCTCTTAGTGCCTGATTTTATATCTTCACAGTGTGGCATTATGGGTATGGTACCTGGCTCCCTCTAGACCACAAGCTCCCTGAAGATAAGGATGATTCTGCTTTGCTCCCCTCTGTATGCCTCGTCACCAACCTTGCCCCAACCCAGAATACATTCTCAATAAACTCCCAATGTAAATGGAAGAAGTGTTTTTATTGTACCATTTACATACACTGAGGGATACTGTAAGAAATAGCTTATACAGTCAAGATGGCTACATTCTATAAGCGTTCTCTTTACAAAGATCCATAGGAGAGTTTTTCACAGTCTCAGTTCTAGGAATAGCTATGTTTCTCTTGAGTAACCAGTTGGTGTTTTGCTACCATGCTCCATAAACCATTTGATTTAGATTCTATAATGGTTCCACAAATCATTAACCAATTGGGCTTCCCTCTGTGCTTTGACTGATAAGAAGTTCAGAGCCAATTGTGTGACCCTCCCCAAGCTCACCCCCTGTCAGCTCCAGAACACTCTCGTGATATGTATTCTGTATTCTAATCTCACTCCAGTTTCATCCAATCAACACTTCCTTCATTTCCCCTATGCTCCTCATTTTCAATTATAATGTACTTATAAGCCATCTTAAATATTCTCTAGAACTAAGCAAGACATAGTAAATAAATTAAATAGTGACAAATAAATTACTCATGGAAAAGAGGGAATATCTATGTGATTAGTTGTGTTTCAGGGGATTCAATAAATAACACCTCTGCTCCCTGCTTGAGAGACAGAAATGAGAGTCAAACAGAAAAAGACCAGGATTGGCTTAGAACCATGGGCAACAGAGAGCTTCCTAATCCATCATGAAAAGCATTGAAAACAAAGGCCTATGTATTGAGAGACAGAGAAAGAGAGAGAGAGAGAGAGTGCTCGCAGAGCTTTTACTTCCCGTAGCAGACAGATTCAAAAGGGAAAGGGGGAAGAACAGAGCGATGCATGCCGTCACTGCTCCCAGATTTACCAAGCAGATCATTCCTCCAGGAACAGTCAGGTCTGGAGTGTTAACATTGAGTGATGCCCTTCACATGGAAACATTAAGTCAAGGGAAAGGCTGTCCTCTCTCCCCACTCATTGACTTCAAAGCATTCATTTCAACTAGTAGATATTTTAGATTTTATTTATTTATTTTTAGAGAAAGGGGAATGGAAGGAAAAAGAGAGGAAGAGAAACATCAGTTGCATCTCGCATGCCTCCAAGTGGGAACCTGACGCCCAACCCAGGCATGTGCCCCCACCAGGAATAGAACTGGCGACCTTTTGGTTCATAGGCCAGTGCTCAATCCACTGAATGACACCAGTCAGGGCGTGCAAATGCCAATTCTTAATTCCTTCATCTTCTTTCTAAAGATACACCCACCTAAACACAGTTGACCCTTGAACAACATGGGTTTAAACTGCATGGGTCCACTTACATGCAGATTTTTTTTCAATAAGTACACTTGGCCCTTCAAGTCCATGGCTTTTGCATTGACAGATTCAACCAACCCCAGATGGAAAACAGCATTTTCAGACTCCCAAGCACAGATTCCCAACTGCGAATCCCTGGACGCAAAGGGTTGACTGCAGAGTCAAAAGTTACACACAGATTTTCAAATGTGAGAGGGCTGGCACCCCTAACCCCCACCGTTGGTCAATGGTCAACCGTACTTACAAGGCACATAGGTTTTAGATAGTTTAAATCATTTGTTTTGTATTTTCTTTCACTGGTTTAGATCACTGCCCTCTTCTCTCCGATCTGTCTCTGCTTTCCTCCAGCCATTTCTATTTTTACATGGGTCAGCATTTCTTCATGGGCTACTACTCCCTTCTCACCCCTCCTGGGATCACAGAACAAAAACAACTAGTTACAAATGCCATACCTTGTGGGGAGGCAGAAAACCTGACCCTTGGACAAACGTTTAAAAGAGAAAATTTTTTGCTAATCACTCAAGGGTCAGCCAATGTGATGATTTTTTTTTTAAAAAAATGGAAAACTAGAAACTAGATTTGTTTGAAGGGCACAACTAATGTTCATTTATTCTAATTTATATTTTTATTTTTTTAAACTGAAGCATAATTAGCAGGTGTGCTTTGCTTTTTCTCTCTGTTGTTTGGCTCGGAAGTCAGATTTGAGAGCAGAGTCCGCAGCTCTCGCGCCGTTCCCCACGGTCCTCCCAGCCGCGTGGCGGCTGGAGTGATGATGGGCCAGACTGGCAGCGGTGAGGGTCAAGGGCTTGGGCTGCTCCCCTCCAGGCCCTGAAACTGACACCGTCTATGGCTGCTTTTGTCACTCAAAACTGAATCAGCATTGTCGCAATTGTCAGTGCTGGCCACTAGCCAAGGACTCCATCACTGTCTGTCATGGAGTAAGCCCAAGCCATGGGCTCAATAGCTTTCCTTGTTTTCCAAGACTGATCACTTTGAGTTCAACAATTGTGTCTCCTGGCATCCATACCAAAAAATACCACCAGGACCTCCTGCTGTGATTTCCTGAGTGCTGAGAAAGCAACAAGTCTCCACAAACTGCCCCCCTACCCCCTGCCGCCATCCCCAGCCTACCGGCTGCTCTGAGATCCCTATGAGAACTAGCAGTTTGGCGTGAACCTCTTAAAATGGATGCCCTTCGTCAGGGGGCAGGGGAGCAGGGACGGGGGGAGCACATCTAAATCTATCCATTCATTCAACCAACACCAATTTATTGAATACCCATTATTTTCGAGACACTATGCTGGGCCTTAGAAGTTTATCTTTTCATGTAAGGAGTTCAGTCTAGTCTGTTATTAATCATTTGCAGAACTTCGGTATGTGTGGAAAAGCAAAGAAGACAGCTTTTGATAAGGGAGCAAAGGAAAGAAGGACACCGATTACAATTCCAGAGAAGAGAAATTGGGGTGAGGGAGCTCACCTGAGAGCATAAACTAGTCTGGCTTCGCCAGCTGCTCCGGCAGCCAAGTCCCCCCAACAGGCCCTTACGGAGGCCAGGCGGACCAGCAACAGCAAGTGCTTCCTGAAGTCCAGAAGCACGCTTTCATAAATTAGGTCACAGGACTTCAAAAAGATACTCTGAAATCCCCATACAGGGGAAAGCACATTAGTTTTTATTATGCTCCAAGCTGCTGGGTACAATTTACTGAAATATTGAAATAAATGACTGAGAAAATCAGCCCTTTTTATGGTCTCATTTGCCCAAATTGCTTGCCTCCCGTCCTTTCTCACTCTCTCACATTTTGAGGTCAATTTCCCCTCAGCGATGACCCAGGGGAGTGAGACAACATTTTCCGGGCCTCAAAATTACTTGTTTATAATTTCATCATTTTGCAGTCTTTTTTTTTGGCCGAAGCTCCTTCCAGGCCGCAAATCCCCACCGAGAAAACTGGCGGCCCTCTCCGGAGGCCCCCGCTGAGAGCAGAGGCCCTGGGCGCTTTGCAGGACTTACAGTGAGATTACACCCCCCCACCCCACCCCCACCCCCGCCCTCTTAATTTCTGAAGACCAGTGAGTGGGCAGGGAGAGCGAGCCCTCCTGCTGCTGTTGGACCCTGCTCCTTCCTGCACTTCTTTAGCGGAGCATACTTCCCATCCGTCAGCCACCTGCCGGGCTCAAAGAAGCTGCATTTAAGGACAGAGTGGGAGCCTTGTCACAAGTGTGGCCTGTGGACCAGCAGCAAGGGCACCACCTAGAAGCTTATTAGAAGTGTAGATTCTCAAGCCCCGCCCAGACGAGCTGAATCAGAACCTGCACGCTATCTAACAAGAGCCGTCATTACCCCCGCACCCCAACTCCCCACCCCTGCCCACCATCCTTGTGATGCCAACGCCCCTTCTCATGGCGGCAGTGATTGAAAACAGCTGCAGGCGTGCGCTCTCCCTATTCACATTCAACTGAAGGACTCCTGCTCCATAGGCTTATCTTTTCTATTTCTGTGTTGGAGACACGTTTCCTGGTGCCTGGAGAAGTGGCTCTTGCGTTGACATCATTAAAGATGCCTCATCTCCCAGTAACAGAGGGATGAGCTGTGCCATTGGTGAGCTAGGCAT
Organism: Pteronotus mesoamericanus; assembly: GCF_021234165.1. NCBI lineage: Eukaryota > Metazoa > Chordata > Mammalia > Chiroptera > Mormoopidae > Pteronotus > Pteronotus mesoamericanus. The sequence goes on along the minus strand of NW_026555078.1, from coordinate 26,173,560 downwards.
TTGAAAATCATCTCGGCACCTTAATTCATCAGCCTCATGCTCCTATAGCTCATTTCTGTGTCCCTTACTTACCGCACAACACGTCAGTTGGCATTGGCATCAGTTCTCACCTAATAACCTCTGTGACTCAAGTATTTGTTAAATCCCTATAGTGAGCCAAACACGATGCTAGACATTTGTCCTCTAAGAGCATATAGGTCAGATTGTGCAGGTGTATCACATAGCCCTTGTATTAGGGTTCTTCAGGGACACAGAAGCAATATGATGTGAATAGTTGAGTATACAGAAAGAGGGCTTTTATTATAAGGAATTGGCTCATGTGATTATGGAGACCAGAGGTCCAAATCTGCAGTGTGGGTCAGCAGGCTCAAGACCCAAGAGAGTGGATAACACCAAGGGAGTTCAAAAACAGTCTGCTGGAGAACTCCCTGTTACTCACAGGAAGGTCAGGGGTTTTTTCCAATGTAGGCCTTCAACTAATTGGATGAGGCCCACCCACACATTATGGAGGGAAATCTGCTGAACTCTACTGATTAAAATGTTCCTCTCATCCAGAAACATCCACACAGAGACACCCAAAATAATGTTTGACTAAATATCCAGACACCCCATGGCCTAGTTGAGTTGACACATAAAATGAACTATCACAGCCCTTGTTAGAAGTTCACGATGGGAGGGGAGGGAGAGGCACCAGCATCACAAGGGGGCTGCCTGACTTGCAGAAGAGGTTACAGTCATGCGCCGGTGCAGCCTGCCTCACCACGCCAACACTGGGGCCTTCCCCAACACCCTCCGTCTACCATTTTTCCTTTACCAGTGCCCTCATGGAGGACAGGGCTCAGGAGCATGTAATTCCATGTAGAAGGGAACAGGCTAGACCAGAAGTGCCAAGAGTCTCTTTATCATCCAGTCCCAGTTCCTGACATATATTCACTAAAGAGCCAAGCCCAGGTCCAATCAATCTTCCGGCCACAGCAAGCTCAAATTGAGACTTTAATAATCCTTCAGAATAGGTTTGGGTTTTTCCTTTGGAAGGTCACAGGTCAAGACTGAGAGAAGTACAGAGAGGCCACAGGTCAGAAGCAATCTGGGTGACCAGACCAGCTTAGGGCAATCCTAGAGAAAGCATGACAGCTCCTAGGGTAGACCCAAATAGCCTAGATATCTAGACTAAAACAGCTTCTGGAGTCTTCCCTGGAGTAGAACCCCCACTGGGCTTCCAAAGATTGGTTCTGATTATAGTAATCCAACCCTCCCCACGCCCCCTCTCTCCCCTCCATCCTTCTTCTCACTCCCACCACGACTCCTTGTCTTCAGCAAATTTGACTTCTTTTTCTCCTCTTCGATATTCCAATTTCTCTGTAGTTACTGGCAAAACCACTGCACACCCCTCCGCCATGGCCCCACTGCCACACAAGGTCCTGAACACCTAACGTCACAAGGATGGTGCTGATCGAGTCAAGATGGTTTCCGAGGCCTCCGCGCGTGCAGTCCCCATCCCCTGGCCACACGGCTTCTGTGGCACAATCTCATCTTCCTTCTGACCAGTCAGTGATGACACAAGAGGGCCATCATCTTATCTCTAATTCCCCCTTCTACTCTTGAGCCTCTGACCTTCTGGTTTAGCAGGGACTGCAGTCCCAACTCCCTGGGGTGCCCTTGACAATGTGATAGTATAAACTGCTGAGCACCTATAGGTTCCAGGAAAATGACATGACACTAGGATCCTAAGGGAGTTTGACAAACAGCTCCCTGACCTATGAAATAATTACCTGCATTATAAATGTGTCCAAGACATATGAAAGGGTATTAAATTATAAATGTCTATAATCCTTCCCTTCCCCCAAACCCTCCCTACTTCTGTTGAGGAGAGAAAACGCCTTTCGCTTCTAAGCTTCCCTCTCTTCCAAAGCCCTAAAGGAGAGGACGAGTCAAGCCCTGGAATTCTCCTTTCTTGTGTTGGCAGGAAAAAGACTAAAATATTTATAGGAGATATGCTAGTGAAGAAGGGAGGATAGGGCAACGCTTCAAGGATGGGCTAGGCTATGAAAAATACCGAGAAGATGATTTTAAGAAGCAGTGTTATGGTTTATGATTTGAGTCCCTCTTTGGTGCCTTAATCTTTCACTTAAAGTCAGGATGGTTTATAAGGACTTTGGGTTGTTAGTGTTGTATGTCCTCAAATGTGAAACCACATTGAGATATACCACATGGTTCCCCACTTATCTGTTATATTTTTTAAATCTGAAAATAAACAGAATCTCTTACTAGATTAATTGTACCTCACCTAAAACCTAACAAAAAAAAACCTCAGCAAAAATAAGAATAAGAATTTAAAGCCCCAGGTTGTTAAATCATTGACCCAGTTGACCCTTGGTGTCAAGCACTGCAGAAGGCCTTCCGGCTTCGAGTGACAAGGCATACCAAAGTTTCTGATGGCAACCAACACTCAGTGCATCCCTTTACTGGCTCTTCTGAGTAGGACTGGCTAGCCATGAACTTACATGCTCATAAGCATCCCAAAATTATACTTTCATTTTTAGATGTTTGAGGAAAAAACAATTGGGGGAAAATATGTGAACAAGGACATAAAAGTGATAGATGTTACCCTATACAAACTCTGAGAAAATACTTAATGAAGTTACAAAATGGGCTTCCAGATATTCGTTGCAGAAAGAATCCAAGAACTGTTTTATCTCAAACTGTCAGATATACATCTTTCTTTAATCATAATTAACCAACAAATAATATTTGACACTTGTTAAGAAGTAAAAAAAAAAATTGCTGAAAAGAACACCCATTCTGGTGAGGGATATTAGACTAAGATAAATGAAATAAAGGGGAAAAAACCCACAAGTACATAAAATTCTAAGATCCTGAAGAACAACAAGACAGACAAGAAATATAATCTAGGACAACAAGCATACACAAAAGTAGAAATCAGAAAAATCACCTCATATTCTCCAAATAATCTAGGACTTTGGAAAATAAGTCATTGGGAGCAGAAACACACACTAAATATTCACTTGGTGAGTTAATTTTGCTAGGCCTAGACATTGTCAAGGAAGGGCTTTATTTAGAACAGATTTACTGCTGTTGTCTGTACAGCCTAGATATTCCTCTCAGTTTACAGCGAATATGTTTTGGCAGATTGTAGCATCTTCAAATGCACAGTATTTTCTTGGTACCTTTGTAAAGCAAGTATAGGTAAAGCATTAGTGGTTGGTTCATCATAATTCTCTGAAAAAGATAAGCTGTTCTGCCACACACAGTTGATAAAGTTCCACTGCAGCAGACCGATTCATCACATGTTCTGACTCATAAAAGCAGAGGCTTGGTCCCACAGCCTAAAACAAATCTGGGCAAACCTAAGGCAAAATCAGAGAGTGAACCAAGAAGCAATGGGAGAACTGAAGTGATGGGAGACAACCTGGATGGCATTTAATCCAATCTGCATATAACAGTAATAGTAACAGCATAACCACAGTTGTTGGGCATCCAAATATCTTTTTTCTAATTTAAATGTTCGTGGTAACAAAGTATGGAAAAAATTAAAAGCATTTTCTATAAATATTTTTACCTATGCACGGTAGAATTCTATCTCTACTCTCAGCATTATATCCTCACTATTTTACCACATCCATCAATATTCTTCAAAAAGTTACATAGTAAGATTGCTCCATAACTGATGAAGACCAATCTCCACTTATTAAACATTTAGGTTGTTTCCTCCTGCTAGCTATTATAAACATTTGATGAACAGCTTTTGTCTGTATACATTGGTACACACTTGTATGATTATTCCTGGAAATACACTGGGAAGTAGGCTTGCTGAGTCAGAGGCAGACCCATGTTTAGGCTTTTGAGCCCTACTGCCAAATGGTTTGCCGGAAAACTTGAACCTCCCTACGTTTCCTGCTGTAGCGTACGAGTGTCGCGTCATCACGTGTTCACCAACACTCAGTCTCACTGTCTTTGTCAATTTGATAGGCCAAAGACTGCGTCTTGTTTAATTTAATTTTTTTTACTCTAATACTCATTGGCCCCTTACTTATAAGTTGTCTATATTCTTTATTTTCTTTTGAATTATTATCCTGACTAGAAAGCACCCTTATGTATCAAAGATAATCACTCTGCCATGTTCCCAACTCAAAAATTCTATTGAAATTACTTTAAACTTATTAAATTGGGGAGGAATAACATCTTTACAATACAGAGCGTCCTACTCAAGAACATGAGTTGTTTCCCCATCTGTCTTCTTTTATGATCTTAGCAAAGTGCTTCCTGTGCTGCTTTTCATAAAGGTCTTGCACATTACTAGACACATTATAGCGTTTGCTGTTGTTGTGAAAATAGTATTTCCCATCATATTTTCTAACTAGTTATAGCTGGTACCTGATAGAATTTTTATGAACCTAATAATTCTTTGAAAACTCTTGATAGGAACACACTATTCCACTTTTATAGTCACTTCAGTGTTTGAATTTCCTCTGCAACTATTTCTAGACAAGAAGGGGAGAGTGTTGTTGCAAACAGACTGCCTAGTTTTGATATTGCGTGACAGATACGATCAAAAATATAATAGCCGTGCAGGATTTTATAAGTTTTAAGTTTTTTCCTTTCTAACTACTTCATCCATTGTTCATAAAACCTGTCCAAAGTGGATGGGATACTTTAAAGCAATTGAGTAAAAAATTTTAAGGATGAAGAAACTGAGATGCAGACCTGAATCACTCACCTGGAGAGTCTGATAAAAATTCAGACTTTGGCGCCTCACCCCAGACCTATTTCCTCGGAATCTTAGGGGTAGGGCGTGAAACCGGGGAATCTGTGTTCTTAACTTGCTCCCCCTGGTGGCTGCCAGGAAACATTTAGATCATAAATTCAAGTCAACAATAAAATGAAAAGTTTCTGCCTTTAAATTAGGTATTTATTTCACCATACCTCAGTAGCAGCTTGACTTTGTGAGTTTCTAGTAATATGTGAATATAACTACAGGAGCTAATATTTTTAAAAAATATCTCTTTATTCAGGGGATCCCGCAAAAAAACATGCTCCGGTTTGCAGACCACAAGCCTCCACGTTGAGGCACCATTTATAATTCAGTTACTTCTTTCCAATGTCTTAATTAAAAGACAGCTCCCCCAGACTGTGGCTCCCGCCAGGGAGCCTGACTACTATAACTTGCCTGCCACAGTGACCCTCAGGATGATTCCTTGGAAGTGGCTCTGCCCCACTGGCCTGGAGCTTGGCAGCCCGGTAGCTGGTGAAAGTTGCCTGGAAGAGTGGAACAGTGCCACCCAGGCAGCCCATTTCCACGGCATCCCCTCAGAAGAGGCAGGCTGGCTGTAGTGTCGGACGGCATTACTGGAGGAAAGCTCATGACCCTTTGGAAAATGCCAAAGACTAACGTAGAGAAAATAGATGCCTCACAGAAAACCTCCAGTGTAGCTGGAGTTTAATGCACTGTACAGTCACTTGACCAATATTTATGGAGCTATGTGCCAGGCCCACTCTAGGTGTTGGGACATGAGAATAAATAACACACAGCACTTTATGACCCAATGGGCAAGTAAGCGTGGAAAGGAGGCGTAAGGTATCTGGCAGGTATCCAAGAGGAGTTCTGAAAGTGAGTTTTCCAGATATGGGAGTTTTCCAGGCTGACAAGTGTAAAGTATCCTAGAATTTCTTTTCCAGAATTCCGCAGTGAATAGCTTAAGCAAAAGCATCATGAGTATAATAGACTGCAATCAGTCTAGATTGTAAGATGGTAAAAAAATAAGAGATCTAAAAAGGTAAATCAGGAGCAAGATTCCAAAGATTTCATACACTCTTAGAAGGTACTTGACTTGTATGTTGCAGACGATTAGGAGCTACGGCTGCACTGGTCTAAGGACTGAGCAGTGAGGACTACGCAGCACAGGGGACAGAGCCTGGAGAACAACAGGCAAACTGGGAGCCTTTTGCAATGGACAAGGTTGGCGTGAGGGGCTACACTGAGATAGCTACAGAATAGTAAAGAGGAGTTCGATTCTAGAGATACTTAGCAGGTAGAATTTGCAGGATGTGGGCACCAAATGAATGTCGAGGGAGGAATGGTAAGTGAGACCAAGCAAGACTCCAAAATTCCAGGATGTGGATGTCATGGAATCACGGCTCTGTCTCTGGTTTGGCCCCACCCCCAGTCAGTTCCAAGTCCCTCTTCTCCTCTCACCCCCCTCCCTCCTCCTCTTCCATCATCAAACAAGTACTGGCAAGGAAAGATATTTCCTGAACAGCCACCCCACACCCAGAACCAGTGCAACTTCATTCCACCAAGCTCCATTCCCAAAAGTGTTGTTATGTAAGAAGCCATTTGCTCGGTGATGCCATCGTACCTTTGTTTAAGCTTTGGGGTACAAAATTTTCATATTTATGACCTCCTTCGCTCCTCAAATAAACTATGCTTTGCCAGTAAGAAAAAGAAAAGAAATTGAGACATTGGGAGTTGTGGCTAACTCAAGGTCCTAGGATTCTTTTGCAGCAAGTTGAGGGCTCCAACCAGTTCTTCTGCCTTAAAATCCAGAGTGGTTACCACGTGGAATAACTACAAACCAAATGCCGCTGTCGCAATAGATGTACCTACCAGATCAAAGAAACCTGAAGACAGAGGGAAGGTTCATGTTAGCCTGTTCAATGGGGCTCTTGTTACTGCAGGAGGAATATGCAGACCTCAAAGAAGCAAGCCCTCAGCTCAGAGTCCTGACAGGTTTTCAGGAAGCCTACTGGATTTTTCTCCTCAGTCTCTGTTCTACAGAAAGAGGACCTTGTGCCAGCACATCAAAGAAGAGACTTCCTCAAGCAACTTTTATTTCTCTCTCTCTCTCTCACTCTCTCTCTCTCTCTCTCTCTCTCACACACACACATACACACACACACGCACACGCACACATAGGAAACAAGGATTCTTTGCAAAGAAGGGAAAAGAGCAGGCAGAGGGAGGTGAGCCATGCAGACGAGGGAGAAGGGTTTCAGTCACACTCAGAAGATCATGTACATGGGAAGGATGAAACCACACCAGGAAGGAATTCACCACCCCTCCATGTTTATGAAAATCCATTGTTTATTTCTAGTTTCAGACCGTGTTCTAACTTATTCTGAGTTGGTTCCTCATAAAATGTACATGTATATTTGCATGATCACAAACACACAGAGGCTGCCCCAATGAGTGGACACTGCAGCTAGGTGAATCACTGTCCCGGACAAGGCCTTCTAGAAAGGAGGAAGAGCAGGGGAGGAGGGTCAGTTCAGAGACAGGGAAAGCAAAACAGGTCAGCGATGCTGCTGCAGATATCTAGTCAGCAAGCGCAACAAGGGTCAGATTTGTGAGTTTCCATTTAAATGCCCCATTTCTTGCAGCCCCCTAGACGTAGACAAGCTGCTATGGTGACTTCTCCCCTGACTTCTGCATAAGTCCATTCACTGTTTAGGTGAGAGAGAGACACACAGGATTGTCCAACATCTTACCACATGAGGAGCCAAGAATGGACTCGAATTCAGGCATGGTTCCAAGGCAAAGAACTGCAGCTGCCCTTTCAATGTTATGCTGGGGCAGTGTTTTACCACCCTCCCCCAACGATTAATAATCTTGGGTAATTAATGTACCTTTGTTTGATTCTATTATTAATGAAAAGATTAGACTTTCTGAAGTTGCAGGTTAACTTGTAAAGGGAGGGGGGATCAAGATGCAAATAATTGCTATTTCGTATAAAAGAAAACCAAAGGCTATCTTTGCCATAGGACAATAACCAGTTTTCTACTGAATGCAACCATCTTATTCTAACATTTTCATTTTTAAGTACCTACAAGGGGGGATCCAAAAACACCCAGAATTTATTTATAAAAAATTATGTACTTATTCTTATCTATTTAAACTTTAGTCACCTTCAGGGGACTCACCATTTTATTCAATACACCTATTAAGATTTTGTTTCCACTGCTCAAAACAGTTTTCTAACTTGTCCATTTTGATGCCTTTAAGTGCTTCTGCTGTTTTTTGTTTCACTTCTTCCACATCAGCACATTTCCCTTTAAGGACTTTTTTCATCCAGGGAAACAAAAGAAAAGTCATTCAGGGTGAGATCAGGTGAAGAGTTGGACACAGGGGTCACGCCATTTTTGGTCAAAAACTGCTGAACACTCAGCGCAGTGTGGGCAGGTGAGCTCATAAATCACTCATCACGAAATGGGCAAACGTGTCAAAGGAGTCTTCAAAAAAATTCATTGAAGCCAAATGCAGCCTCTCACAACACCACCAGCTGGGACACTGATACAGATGGGTTCCTAGAACACTCACCTAGTGGGGAAAGCCTGTACTACAAGGGGCCTGCCCTCCAGAAGATAATTCTGGTTTTGGGGGTCCCCCTTCATATATATGCCCACTTTTTCAAAATGCTCTTTGAACAAGATTTATTATCTTACTGGTTCTCTCATTATTGAGTTAATAAATCTTTGATATACCTTCATCCTATATTTACATGAGACCCATGTTATTAATGTTCTTAAAATTCCATCTCATGCTATAATCTAGTGCTTCCTCCTCCAAGGTAGCCCCTCAATGGTACTACAGCCCACACCCAGTCAGGTCTGCTTCACCCTGCCTGCCACATAGAATACACTTGAGACAAGTGATGCAGACAGCTGGCTCTGTGCTGGGAATGCGAGGGCATGTGGAGGCTTCCTTCTAACTGGCCTGACATTTTCACCACTCGTGTCTCCATGATTCATCATATATTCGCAACATCAACTTCAAAAGACCATTCTTGGTAGCTGAGATGGCCAGCCCACCACCCATCAAGGAAGGGACGTTGAACCAGGTTCCTAGTGCCAGACGGGTAGGATAAGCGGGTGTACAGGGAATGACCAACATGTCCTCATCCAGGTTTGCAAATGACACACAGTTTTGTGAGGTGACTGAAATGTGGAGGGGCGAAAGCTTAGGTCTTCCCTCCTGGGACACCTTCTCTCTGGGTGAAATTAACTGACCTTCAAGAAATCAACCCCATGACTTAGATTTCACCTCAACTCACAAAATGAGCCACTTCAATCTACACCACGAAGAAATATAAGGAAGCAAAGAGTTTAAAGGACTTGGCAAGAAGGCCTTCGTTTTACATAATTAACAGGTCACTGACAACTTTTCACACTTTACTGAGAGAACCATCTGAGCCATCAGCAGGTCATTTGACCCACTCTCTTTAAAACCTCTCTAAACTCAGAAAACAACTCTAATAGCTCTGAGAATAGAAGGAGATCTGGGATTTTAGCCTGACCACTGTCTGCCAGGCAGATTTGCTGGCTGCAGGCGCTTCCCAGCAGTTAGTGTCTTGCCAGGGAGCTTCAAGCTGCTGGTCTGAACATTCTGGAGGACTCTCTTCTGCCTGAGTTGCCCCTGGTGCTTCATTTCTGTGCTGTATGCTCAGTATCTACTACATCTGCCAGGGTCTGTGCTTTGTACTATGTGGGACATGGGGTATGGAAATTCTGTCCTCAAGGGTCTTCCTGTCTAGTGGGAGATATAATATAAAGACCTAAATAACGATCACTTAGGGTAGAAAGCAACTAGTAATTCAAAAATATTAAGATCCCACTATGTGCCAGTTAATGGGCACGGGGTATACGGTAGAGAGCAGGACAGATGGTCCTTAGAAGAGGTTCAATAAACATTTGTTGCAGGAGGCAAGGTAACAATCGTTCGGTACCCACTATGGGCCAGGCTGTGTGCCGGGCACTTTCTCTTTAATTTCCTCCCCACAAGTACTCACTTTGGTAGGTGATATAATCCCCATTTTAACAGAGGCTCAGAGATATTAGGTGACTTTCCCAAGGTCACTCAGAAGGTGAACAGCAGATAGGATGGTAAAGCAGAACCATCTGACTCAGAAGATCCCACTCTTTCTACCTCACTACATTTACCATTAGCATTTTAGGGCACACCTGCCTTCTGTGTTGTGGTGGCTGATTCACTTCCAAATAGAGAGGCCTCAGAGGACATAGCAGCCTGTTGGCAACAATAACACATCCACTGCTAGTCCAAGATAAGGACTCACAAAGCCATTTGGACAACCACAATCTGTGATTACCGAGTGGATCCATCTCTGGCTGTCCCTAGATGTTCTCCAGCATCAACTGTGTGATCCGCTTATCTTCTTTCCGATAAAATGGGAAAATGAAAGGGCAGAGATGAGAGAATAGAGGTGAAGGGATTAGCCAAGGAACACAGGCATAACTCACAGACACAAGGCAACAGTGTAGCGAGGGCCAGAGAGATCGGGGTATAGGGGACGGGTGGGGGAGGGGAAAAGGGAGCAGGGATGGCTGGGGGCATCTGTCATAGTGTCAACAATAAAAATAAAGGAAAAGAAAGAAATAAAATAAAATTAGCTTTCAGGGAGTAAAAAAGTGATTTCCAGAGACAAAGCCACAAGCTCTGCTCCAGCGGAGCTGGCCAAACACACCCAGTAGACAGCCACTCCGGGCGCTGCAAAGCTGAAGGCCGAGAGGGCTTCCACCCCAACACACCATCTTCCCTCCTGCCGCCATCTGCCATAACCCAAGGACATTATTTTAATTCCTTCTTTCACTTTCTTGGGGAAAAAGGAGAATTTGAGACTTTCATTGCTAAACAAAGTCTTCAGAATCAAGACTAAACTAGTGAGCCAGCACAGGCCGACCCTGCATGCCCCCCTATTCCGCCCCACCTACCCCAGCACATCCCACGTGGTCCCTGCGCCACCCTTGTCCCTTCTGCCAAGGCACCCTGGGTAGTTCTGGGCCATCCTCAGGACTCGGCTCAGACACGTCCTCCGGCACGGACCGCACGCCAACAGCCCCTGCTCCGGCTGTGTCCCCACGCCTCCGCCTCCACCCCAGCAGGCACGCGAACACACGCACAGTACGACCCCGACTGCGAGCTCCTATGTTTCCCTCCATCCCCCCCTCCCCGCCCCGTTTCCAAGGGATGGTCTACCTGCCCAGGCCCTGCTAGGAAACCGCTCCATGCCCCAAGGCCGGAGTCTTGCTATTCCCCAGTCCTGAAAGGTCCTGGAACTCAATAAACACTGGAGGAAAGAAAGGTCGGAGAGAAGAGAGGGCTCTCAGCCCACAACTCTCCCTTCCTGGACTGGTGCTGCCTCGGGGCCCGGTACAGGTCTCTGCAGTCAAATCTCCGAAGGGAGAAAGGGTGTGGCCTGTGGACAAGCAGAGTGGAGGGAAAGGGTGTTCTCTGAGAAAGTACATGCGGGAGCTTTAAGGCTCCAATGACAAAGGTCAGAGCATGTGCTTAGGAGTGATCGCAGGACCCAGTGAGCCCTGAGGGTGACTCAGCTTCTGGAGCTCATGCCACAGATAGCTCTGGGCTCGTGCGTTGTGGCACGGTCCAAGCGGGTCTCCAGAACAGGTGTCCTAGCTCCCTAGAAGCAGAAAATGCCATGTGCTAGATTCCTTTCCCTTATTCCCGATCCTTGATCGTGGGCAGTGAATTGCTCACGAAAACAATTTAGGCTAGGGAAAAAAACACAATAGAAATAAATTTAGGTGGATTTCAGGAACATCTGGCTGGCCTTAAGCAAAAGTGTGCAGGAAGAGGAAAATAGAACAGGCCAAAGAGCCCCAGGCAGCGTGGTCTGAGCTTCATTTTCATTGCTAGCCTGACGTTTGCAAGAAGTAAAAATATTTAAAACCCCCTCTTCTGTCAGCGTTGTCCCCAAGGTTGGATGGAGCTGGGTTCACGACTTTAAAATACATATTTAAAGCTCATCTGAATGGCTAAAGCCATGTTACCAAGCTGAACACATGCTGATCTGAGTAGACAGAAAAATTGTTCCCAGTGTCTGTGGAGACAATGCTTGTAACCAAGTGCTTTGCAAAGAATGAGCCATTAAGAAGTACTTTGCATGCATGTAGCCCATGAACCTGAAAGCAAAAGTAAAATCAGTATCAAATCAGCAACTGAGCAGCAGACTAGAGAATTTGGCTGGTATATCTGAAAAATATGATTTTAAAGGTTGCTTATTTAGTTTATCTTTCATTTCCTGCACAGCTAATAGTAGGAGACATCAAAAGTCTGACTTGACTTGGGGTGGTAAACACACAATACAATATAGAGAGGATGTATTGTAGAATTGTACACCTGAAACCTATATAATTTTATTAATCAATGTCACACCAATAGTCTATTTTTAAAAATCAGCTTTACATTGCATTTGCACAGTTTTCAATAAACTAAGAAAAAACACATTCTCCTTTACTATTTTACTTCTTTTTCCAAAAAAGATTAATTTTTTTTGGAAATTTAAACTTGCTCTTTCCACTCACCAAGAGAATTGTACTAATCTTACATTCAATCTGTTCAATCTCTGTTTAGTTTCAAATTGAGACTTCGTTTCCGGACATGTACAGAGTGGTTGGCATCCATCTATTACTTCTCACTTTTGGATACAAGTGCTTCACAAAGCAGTAAGCCTGCTTTGTAAATCAAACTCTCTCCTTTTCACTCTATATACTCCCTTCAGGTATGTGAAATTGAACCCATACAACAACATGTCCTCTTTCAGCTAAGGTTTAACACTGCAATGAATCAGTTAAGCTAAAGCACAGGAATATTCAATTTAAAAACTTTTAAAAATAAAAAGAATCCGATCTCATTTCATTATTTACTTTGCCTTAGAGATTAAAAAATATGCATGTGGGTTAATATTCTTTGTTTTGTTGTTAACATTTCAAAAACAGAAAAAATGGAGATTTCTAACAGAAATTGCTTGTACCATTCCATGTCTTGAAAGGGGGCTCAAACCCAATGAAAGGAGAAGATAACCCAACCAAGATTAAGTTCAGTATTCTTTTCCTCCATAAGATTGATATTTTAGGGCCTAATAAGGATCAATGATGAGCCTGCAGAGTGCCTTAGCAGCACCGATAATATTCATCTCATTTGAGAAATTGAGACTTGGCTCGGCTCATCTGCTCTAACTGCAGCCCAGGGTTGTCTTTCATTTGGAAATCATGCTGCCAACTTGGTTTAGAATAGACAGGGATGAGGCATATGCTTCTCCTCACCATCCAGGGAAACATTGGCATGGAGAAATGCGAAGCCCTGTGATTGAAGCTTGTATTTATGAACTCTCCTCCTCTCTTCTCCTCTAGTTACCGTGACAGTGGGAGGCAAGCAACACTTGCTCGGACTGTATGACACCGCAGGACAGGTACATTTTTATTATCTTGATTTATTATTATCTTGATTCATTTTCATTATCTTGATTCATTCAATAGCTATTACTTCTTCTGATTATGGGGGCGAACTTATTGTCTACCTAAATGACAGTCAAAGCACATTCTTAATATCATAAAAATATTTATAATTACAAAACACTAAATCATTACTGATTCAAGGTGTTGATAGGCAAATAATGATTCATTGATTGATTGATGACTGACAATAACCAAAATAGTATATTTAGCCAAGACTCTCCATTCCAAACTCTTCCCATCCATACCAATTCCAGATCTAGGATTACTGAATCAGTTTCATAAATGTGAGTTTCACTTATTATTTTTTTCCTGTAATATTCTTTGCCTACCCTTTATTTAAATTGCCTAATGAGCTGTGAAAAGGTCCAGAAAGAGATAGGGATGGAAGTGGGGGAGTGGGAAGAAGACAGAGTAAATGTTGGAAGGAAGAAAAGCCAGGACTAGATGGTTTCCAAAAGTGAAGGTCAAGCACTGAATGACTAGGGGTTGTCTCTAAATTCCCCAAGATTTTTGAAATGTTCTCACTGTGTCAGATATGTTTCTTCAAGTTAGAAAACCAGGCCAACCAATAGTGTAAGGCATGAACTAGAACTCTCAACACTTAAACAGTTAGCATATGCCCTACTTGGATTAAATTGCCATCTTATTTTTCTTTCCTCACATCCTACACTCCATTATGAAAAGTTTCTAATGTTATAAGTTCATGAATTGCAGTGGAAATGGTCAAGCAATCGATCGCTGTGGGCCAATTTCTTTCATAGAGCTTTTGTTACCATATGTCTTGGGTTACTTATTTGGGTCAAAATCAGCAGGTTGTTTAGTCTTACATCTCAAGTCTTTGGAATGAACTTTGGACCATGTTCTTTCCCACTGGGAGCTTCCTGGTAACTGTTACACATTTGCCTAGGTCTTTTTTTCCCCACAGTTTTCTGGAGATACGCCTTTTTGTTCAACTTGAAAGCTCTATGCTAGAAAAAAATAGTAAGTGGAATTTTCTTTGGGATCTCTGTATGCATTTGCAAGGACCACTATATAAGTGTCTGTGGAACATCAAAGGTGGGTGTTGGGCAAGTCTAGGAAGTGGGGAACTTGGAAAATCTAACTCGAGACTCATGGCTCCTAAGAGCATCCCATTTCTCCTCATCAGCAGAAGACTGTTTGGGCCAGCTACTCTCAGGAACTGGGGGCCTCACTCCCATCATTACCAAGACACACAGCTGGGAAAGGATGCCCCCTGACGCCCAGTATCGGAAAGTTGGTTTGGCTCCTTTGAACTAAGTACAAGGGTCTCCCTGCAGCTCATCCTTCTCTACTCCTCTACCAGAACGCATTTCAGCAACAGGGGTATGCTGTTCTTTTGGGCTGGAGTTGCCTAACTCAATCACATAATCATTGGGATGTCCCTTTCATCAGGGACTCACAGCCTTAAAGAGAGAGAAGTTTACATCCTTCTCCCCTATAGTAAGATTTTATAGATATGAAATCCAGTCGGAAAAGTTTAATATGGCAAGAATTATTGCCTGACTCCAAAACCTCTCTCCCTGCCTCCCTTGTCTTCTAAAAAGCGCTCTGTGCCTGGCAGGCCCATTGGTTCCCCCTTCTGCTATAGCAACCCATGGCCATTCTTAGCTTCCTGAGTTCACTGCCCCCAGAACAAACTCCCCAGGCCTCTATTTAATTTCAAATTCAATAAAATGGTTTAAAAGCTCTTGTAGAGTTTAAATTTTCTTTCCCACTGCTTGGTCCTTTATGGAAAATAATTTTAAATAGTACTAGTATAGGAGTGGAAGCTCTAAAGCAGTGAAAAAATATCTTTATCTTCAAATTAAAGAACGGCCCAGTCATCTGACAAAGGGCCCAGTGATGAGCCCTGATAAAATATAATAACAAATGGGTTATAGGTATTTCTTCAACCTGACTCTCACTTTAGTCCTTCCCAGCAGCAACTTGGAAGGCTCGGTGTTAGACAAGGTTCGTAGGGGAGCATAAAACATGAGGAAAAGGAATCAGAACATGCCTTACAGTTTCTTCTAGATCTCAAGTTCGTTGATGAGGACATTTAAAAGATGAACTCCAAGAAAGCCTAAAAGAAATGGATTAATTAAACAAAATGATTTGAGGCTAGACCTAAGGGAGACCTTTCAGCAGTAAAGGGTTGTTAAGTGTTGGAGTTTGTTACACTAAAGGATGGCAGGTAGTTCATTTTGTAGACCCATGGTTCTCAAACTTGAACAGGCCTCAGAATCAATCACCTGTAAGCCTTGTAAAAATAAAAAAATTAAAAATTAAGAAAACCAGCCACAGGATCCCAGCCCCAGAGTTTCTTATTCTACAGGTAAGGCCCCAAAATTTCCATTTCTAGCAGGTTTCCCAGTGATGCTACTACTGGTCTGTACACCATACTTTGAGAACGACCGTTCTGGAAGCTTGTCACTCAAAGTGTGATCCAATGACCAGCAGCATCGACATCACCAGAGATCTTATTAGAAATGCAGATCTCAGGCCCCACCTACTAAAATTTAAAATTTATTCTTGAAGACCCCCAGGTGATGTGTATGCTTATTAAAATTTGAGAAGCACTACTCTAGAAGTCTTTGGTGGCTGGAGCACGGCTCCTAACATCAGGAGAAGGTGGTGGAAAATGACTATTACCCAAGTTGATTCCCATGGTTCTATGACTCTGCCAGTAAGACTTTGTAACAAATTTAATTCAGGAGCATTGTCTCAAAATTTCCATTCCCTGCCTCAGGCAGAATAGTCCACCCTCCTTAGTTATATTCTAGTAATGTTGCTGCAGTCACATGGCTAAGGAACATCGACAACTAACTCAAAAATACTCATTTGGCCAGAGTTACTAATAAGAAAGAGGTGATCTCAAATTTGACTGCTCCTTGAACCACAAAAAGGAAATAAGTCTCTGAAACTGGCTATGGAGTGCCATCTTGCTATGAATAATTAGACTTTCTTTCATGAATAAACCATGGAGCAGCATCTCTCCTCTTTGTCTTAAGCCAGCTGTGGGTCAGAGCTGATGAAACCAACCTCAAGAAGCACATGTGTTCTGAAAGGTAAAGTGATAGGAACTCATGATTTCTACCCTCACAGTTACCCCTGAACAAAAATCATTTGACCCGGTTCCCACCGTGTGGCTGCACGTCATCGGCCTTGAGCAAAACTGCAAGCCGCACCGGCCCCACCTGAGACCCTCCCAGCCCTTCACCAGTCAGCCAAGCATTTGCTAAAGACAATTTATAATGAAGTCACATACATATACTGGCAGCACATGGCAGCTATTCTGAAACTTTGCTCTCTTCTCAAAGCTCTGAAACAAATAACATTTGAACTTTGAGTGGAGTCCTTTAAAAAGGAAGTTTGCAGAACTCTAGTTCGTCTGGTAGGTAGACTTCCACACATAAGGTTAGGCAATGCAGCAAGGGCTTTTTCTCAGGTGACTCTGCACGTCAGCCCTCAGCTCACCCTGGGGAGACAACGAGGCCAGGCCTATAAGCCAGATCTCTTTAGGTCTCGCCAACTCATCCTGTTCGGCACATGCCCCTTGGAGTACATTACTGGAAGTCTCTTTGAAAGGGATCTCTAGAGTTCAGAGCTTTGGCTCAGCTACAAGGAGTCCAAGAGCTGACTTTTCCATGACATGCTTGTAGGCCAGCCTGTAGAGAGTGTGTCACGAGAGACCAAGTGAGAGCAGGGCGCCAGAGTGGGGGTGCTGGCGCAAAGCCTGGGCACTCGCCGGCTGAGGAGTGCCAGACGAGGAGAGGGGTCTCTCCCGGGCCATGGCTCGGGGCCCACCGTCCTCCTGCCCCCTGCCCAATACCTAGAGTTGGAGCCAGCCATGTCCTAAGACACCTTGCCTCCTTCTCCGAGTGGGCCCCAGCTTACACAAGCAGGGGGGCAAAGCTCTGCTCAGGTTGCAGCCTCTCGGGCCAAACTCCAGGTTGGACATATCTCAAAGGCGACGTTTGCAAAAGTGGCAGTTAGTGGCACTGCCAGGGAGGAACAAGAATCTTTTGGTGTCAGGAGCCTGGTTTCTCAGCAGGGTAATCCCCTGAGTTCTCTGCACACGAGTCCCATAGAACAAACACACAATGGTGTGGGTCACTGAGAAACCACAGCCCACAGCAGCTCAGCCATCCCCGGTGACCGTCGGGGCGTGGGAGCAGGTAGGCCATCAGCTGTACCCCTCAGCCAGGGCTGCACACTGCATGTGTTCACCGGCGCTGATTTCTGAAGCCCCTTCTCCCCAGCGGGCTGAAGAGACACGGGACCAGGCAGGGAGGCAAGTACATCTGGGGTTCATTACTGGCGACCCAGGGTCCACTTGGAAGGATGCCAGTTTTCCCGTTTGCTGTTGGCTCACCCAGTGAGGCCATCTGGAGCACAGAACCTGGCATCAATCCTCTATGGAAAGTTTGCCTAAAACCTCAAAATACGTTTTTTTCTCAATGAGCAACTCACCCTTTCTTGCTCACATGCATCTTAATGTGGTTTCAGAAGTGTGCAAACTGGGGGTTAGGAAGCAGTTTGCCCACATGACAAGTTATTGGTAAAAGTAACCTTAGGACACTGTCTTACTTCTCCCCAAATTATGAATAATGACTCTCTGTAGGGACATTATTCAGAGGTTCAACCACAGCATGTAAACATTTGGGTCTCATTACTACTCAGTTTAGAAAAAGTTTGTTTCAGTTTCAGCCTTAATATCCAGCGATGATAGGGACACAGCTGCTGTTTTTAACGTGGGATGGAGGATGGACTCTTGACCACCAAAGAACTTACTATGTTCAAGACTCTATTCTAAATGGTCTATAAATATTTACACCTTTTTATACTCATAAAAGTCCTATGAGGCCAGCACTCTTATTAACCTCATTTTACAGTTAAGAGAACTGGGGCAGAGAGAACCTATTCACGATTAGATGTTAGTCGTTGGCAGGGCGGAGATATGAACCCAGAGGATGTGCCTCTCTGGCCCATGCTCTTAGGCACTGCGCTACACTCCCAGCCTAGGTATGTTGCCCAGATTTTCCAAATCAAGCCTGACAGATACGAGTGCATTTATGGAACAACATGAAAATGAGACTTGCGCTGAAAATCCGGGATAAATGTCACTAAACCCAAGAAGACTGGGAAGCAACTCTATTTCCAATTACCTGTGGATGCTGGAGATAAGGGAGGAGGAAGGAGTCCACAGTGCCACTCCCCTCGCCACTCAGAGGTCCCGGGTCCAGCAGTGTCAGCACGACCTGGAAACTGGTTAGAAATGCCAACTCTTGGGCTTCATCCCAGGCCAGCTGCTGAATACAAATCTGTACTTTAACAAGATCCCAGGGGATTCAAATGTACACCAAGCCTACGAAGGACCGGGCTAGCGGTTTCTCGCATCACCTGTACCATTTGATGCTAAAGCTATGCCTGAACTTTTCTCGTAGTCACCCATAGTCATCCCAAAACGCCAGATTTGCCGTCAAACCAAATACTCTTCTGATGTTGAAGTGAAGTTGGGTTGGACGTACTCAAAGCTTTCTTTGCCCCAAATCCCTCCTTATGTGCTCCATTGCAAAAAAAAAAAAAAATCACTTCGGTTACCAGCTAGCTCGAATGCCTTGCCCCCCACTGCCCAGCTCGGAGCCCCTAGGGGGTGCTCCCTGGTATTAACCCTCAACCCCCTGCCACATTTCATAGCTGCAGCCAGTGGCGAATGGGGGCTGAAAGGAGCCCCGCCGGCCCAGGCGCGAGGCTTCCTTAAAGGTACGTTTGCTCTGTAGTCCCAGTGCAATCACTTAGTCTGTCTAGACTTCGGTTTCTTAAACCATAAAATTGGCTGAGGGGAAAGGGAGGCACAATAACCTGTGGCTCTGAAACTTGAGTGGCAAGAGTCACTTGGAGGGCTTGTTGAGACACGGGCGGGCGGTGCAGTCCCCAGAGCCTCAGCCTCAGGAGGGGCTGGCGGCGCCCGGGAGTGGGCCTGCCAAGCTCCTGGTCGGTTCCAGTGCTGCCGGTCAGGGCCCATACTTTTGGGAGCCACGGCACTCACTGATCTGTACGACCTCTTCCAGCCTTGAAATTGTATTTTTTCCAATTCAGTCAGTTTAATAGTCTACATTATTCTATTATCAGACAGCTAACAAAGAACAAGAAAAACTTCTCCTATCTCACTTCCACATATTGAAGTGTTTCCCATATTTTCATTTGTTTCCCTCAATTGGATTTCCAATTCTTATTCACCTTATATAACTCATAATACATTGCTAGACATTCAGGAGGCAATTAATACAATAAACCTTTTCAAATGGAACAACACAGCAAGATGGAGGTTTCCACAGAAGCAAGATCAGAATGCAGAGCAGCACAGGCCCAATGAAGGACCCACTCAGGAGTCACTCAGGGAGGGACTCCTTTGATAGCTTCTGGGGAAAGTCGAATACACATGATCCTTTCCAAACTACCAGTTATAGGCTCCTACTGAGCACATCATCTAGTTGTGACATTTTTCCCAGTGGTGTTTTGTGTTTTGGCTTTGAGATTTTAAATATACAGTGTCTGCTGCCATCTGGTGGTATTTTCTAACAGAGGCAGGCTGTGAAATAGATACTATATCCCCAGTGTGCCCAAATTTCTTAGATTCTTCAGTAAAGCATGGTCTATATTAAGATTCCTGGACAACGGAATTTTCAAAGAAATGCTTAATCTGCCACTTTAAATTCTGAAGCACATAGTGTGGTCACAATTAAGAGGTAGAGTTGGGTTCAGGCTAATTACCCCATCCTGATATTTAATAGTTCTCTGACGTTTGTCCATTTCCAAACTTCTGTTAAGCTTAACTACTTCTTCTACAAAATGTGGATATGATGGTACCATCTTTCCAGTGGGGAGGAATCAACAGGATAATGCATTAAGTGCTTGAAACATGCCTGGCCCTTAGGAATAAACCCTTGAAGTATCATCGATTGACATCAGTGAAGATGATGATGATCTAAATCAGTTGTTCTCAGCTCCATGCCAATGCAGTGAGAATGCCCAGCTACACAAACCCACTCTCCAGAGACTCTGATTTACTTGGTCCCAGGGTAGGAGAGTGGGTAAAGGCAAGAAGCTGGCTAAGAGGATGTAAAGATGTTCCAAAACTCCGCAGGTGATTCTACTGCAGTAAATGGCCCGTGGAAGAGGTATGTGTTCAGTTGCAGGTCACCAAAGACCCAGTGTCATTGAATCAGTCAACAGCGTTTGTGGAACGTTTGCTGTGGACAGACTATAAGTGGGGCTTGTATGACATTCCAGACAGGAGAACTAAGCAGTAAAGAGCAGGTGTTGTCATAAACAGTTGTAGGTAATGGCCTGGGAAGTTCTTAGCGTGGGGGCCTCAAGGCTACTCAGAGGGAGAAAGTCCCAGAGAGAAAGAAGAGAGGCTAAGAGACCACGGGAGACAAGGTTTAGTTTTCCGGGCTAACTGTGGAAAGAGGGGAGGCTGGTAACAACATACCAACTGTCCCCTTCCCCCACCCCCTGCTGCCGCCACACACACAGACGCCAGCACAGCTTGGCTAATATGCAATTGCCCAGCAGGACCAATGCTTATTCAGCAATGAAGTCAACTCCACTTATTTGCTTAATAGAAATATGGTAAATGGCCCACAATAACTGATTTTTTCAATTCTTCTGGTTTATTTTTAGGATTTTAGGAATTTCAGCATCCTTGTCGTCTTGCATCCCATTTCGTTTCGGTGACTAAAAACCTCTGCTTCGGTTTTAATAGCTCTAGCAGTAGGAATGATAGCAGGCATGCCATGCCTACTGAGCCCTGCGGGCTGGGCACCGGCAATAGCCAAACAATAGGTACAAGCACACCCACCAGACTTGGCCGCCCCTAACCGTCCGAGGAACTTCCTTCCGGTCCCATGTGCACATGTGCAGGGTGCGGCAAGAGAAGGTTTACAGTGGTGAGTATGTGAAACACAGAGTTTATTCTCGTATTATTATTTATTAATCATTGGAACATTTTCCATACAAACAACTGTAAACCTACTTTTGCCCCACCCTGTATGTGTTCATCCCCTTTTTAAAAATACATTAATAGAGTCAATAGAAAGATGATGACGTTGCTATTTTTAAATATCTGTGACATGTTAAATTTTAAAAACTGGCAAAAAATATGAATTATTATAAACAATTTATCGTTTTAAACCTAACAAGTGTATATTATATTAATATCTAAATAAATGTAAAATACTTGGCCCATCAATAGAAAATGAAAAGCTGTGGTGTGTGTGTGTATATATATATATATACACACACACATATATATATATATACACACACAATGGGATATATATTCAGCCATAAAAAAAGAATGAAATCTTATCATTTACAACAACACAGTGGACCTAGAGGATATTATGCTAAATGAAATACATCAGACAGAGAAAGACAAATGCCATAAGACTTCATTTGTCTGTGGAATCTGAAGAACAAAATAAACAAACAAAATAGAAAGACTCATAGATACAGACTGTAGGTTGCCAGAGGGGAAGGGGGTCAGGGGACTGTGTGAAAAGGGTGAGGGATTAAGAAGTACAAATTGATAGCCCCAAAATAGTCATGGGGATGGGGATGTAAGGTATAGCACGGGGGATATAGTCAATAATATTGTAATTACTATGTACGGGCCTGGCGGGTACTTGAAATATCATGGGAACCACTTTGTAAAATATATGATTACCTAACCACTATGTTGTACACCTGAAACTTGAAAGACTACTAGTAAGTAGTGGCTTCCTCTGGAAAGAGAGGAAATATTATTAGAAATCACATAGGAAATGATAACAAGTTTCACTTCTATTCCATGTACTACTGGAACATTCCAATTTCTACAATAAGCATATATGAGTTTTATAGTTATTTTAAGTATTAGGAAGAGTAGTCAAGACCTTAATAAATGAATTTACATGTTCCCCATGTCTATGTACAAACAAATGTGATAAGTGTGAACATAAACATTGGTTGTGCCTATGTACTTGTGTGCATATATGTGTATGTAGTATGTATACATAAATAAAGTATGTGTGGTGTGTATGAATACATATGTCATATTGTGGTGTGTGAGGACATGTAGGTATACATAGTATATACACATATATAGTAAAAGTATATACACATACATATAAAATTACTTTTGGCTTCTATGTTGCTAAATTCTGTGAAAATATATAAAATCTTCTATTGAAGGAGTAGATTTTACCTTGTAACTTCCTAATAAATTGTAGCTACAATAAAAGGTACTTGCTGACATTTTCCCCGAAGTTGAAGTGACCCACTGCGTCACTTTGTCTTTATCATCTCCCACTAACACAGCATGTATGTAAACATCTTATGTAACCAGGAACTCTTCAGCCAGAGCACATTCTGGTCTGAAAACTCTTCGGGGAGAAAAGAATTAAGCTTAAGCTGACATTTTATTTATTAGGCCACACTATGGCCTTTAGGTAGACTTAGAAACAAATCCCAAATTCTGAGCTCTAAGTCCACACACAATATATTTCCTCGACTATTGTGGTGTGTGATCTGGCAACAACTCTTCGTTTTTCATTTTCGTTAGCTTTTCTGTAATATTAAATTTGAATGCAATTTTTAAAAATTGTTTAAGGAGAGAATTTCTGGGCCTTGGCCAATAGCCCACTAATTTAAACCCATATTCAATACAGCAGAGTTCCAACGTAACAGTAAAATTGCAATAATCTTTATTGAATTATACATGTTACATGGGTGAACTGTATGGTATGTAAATTATCTCACTAAAGCTGTTAAAAATGTATTGTTAGAGTTTATCTTAAGAGGAAAAAAAGAGAAGAAGAAAATAAAGTTTGTCTTAAAAGAGAGCAATCTATAATCCCCATATATAACACAAAGGTGTTGTACTAACCAGTGGCTCTTTTATTTCCAGTAAGATAAGGAAGCACCAGACCCCAGTGCAGGGGAAGCAGCGGGTCACAGCGGAATGTTGTCCCAGTCACTCCCTCGTCCACAGGGCACCCACCTCACCCAGGCTGCACAAACTCTTTGCTTTTCCCACAGGAGGACTACAACCAGCTGAGGCCTCTCTCCTACCCCAACACCGATGTGTTTTTGATCTGCTTCTCGGTTGTCAATCCCGCCTCTTACCACAACGTCCAGGAGGAATGGGTCCCGGAGCTGAAGGACTGCATGCCTCACGTGCCTTATGTCCTCATAGGGACACAGGTGAGACAAAAGGCGGCAATGGCTGGACGGGGGTGGGCGGAGCGGGAGGGTGGCAAAACGGGAAGACCCTTAGGTATTTCTGGAACATCCTAGTCTACCAAACACTGGAAGAGAATCTCAGAGATATCAATCTCCCAAACAGCCCATTCTTAAGATCTACGAGATTATTTGGCCACAGCCAAAAAGACAGTAGAGCTATTTATGTGAAGCAGAAAGTTTTGATGTGACCTTTACAAAGTAATCTCTCGGCTTTGTATTTTTAAATAACAAAGTAATTTTTGAAATAGGCACCCTTCTGCAGCCCTGAGCCAGAGGAATGAAGGGGGAAGTCAATTACACCTATCGCTTGATATTCTTTTTGTATCTAAAACCCATGATCGTTTGAAAGCCACAAAATAGGTGCAAGTGTCAAAATGACCCTGGCAGTCAGAACGGTCACATTGTGACAGGAACTCCTTAGGAACACTCTCGGAGAAGGAATTCAGAAATTCTCTCTTCTCCATTCCCTTTACGCCCCTTGGTCTCCCAGATCTTAGAACAAAAGTGAAAACAGATATGCCACATAAACAAAACTGCAACTGTAAAAGCCTTTAAAAGTGTTTTGAAAGCTAATAAAATTCCATTGTTTGAATTTCCAATAGCAGTTGCACAGAGATTTTAAATATTGTTCCATCTTTGTATATTTGTATAGTTTTAAATAGATTTTGCTCTTTGCTATGTTAAACCTAAATTACTATCCCAAAGACATAGAAATGAAAAATATTGAAGAGCTTTGTTGTCTGTTTCATAGGCTGCTGCTTTCTATTCTTCATTGTACATTCTGCTTGACAAAGATGTGGGGTTTTTTTTTTTAACCTAAAAAGAAAGAAAGAAAATGTACACATTTATACATAAAAATACAGTTGATGATTCTGCTCTGAAAGTTAATTGTTTGTTTGTTTAAATGAAGTCCTTTGCCTTGATTCCAGATAATAATGTTTGACCATATCGATGCAGCCCGGATACCCTGTTGCTAAAATATGGGATGGGACATGCCAATATCTGTATATGATTCAAACACTAAGTTGAACAATTAAAGCCAAAAACAAAAAAGCTACTGATTAGTAAAGCTGCGCTATGTGCTTATAAACAGGACCCTAATATATGAATATATTGGTTTTCCTTTAAAGCACAAGCCTGCATGTACCCACATTCACACCCATCCATGTATGCGTGGGTTTTCATACACAATGAGATTTAAGCAACTAAAATATTTAATTAAATTATAAAACCTAATCCAAACATACATGCTATATTCAGAGTAGTTCTGCCTTTGAAAACATTAATGCTTATTCCCTACGCAAACCCTTCAGAAACTCCTCTTTAGGAATTGTCTTTAGAACCTGTAGCACATTTGTTAAAACTTCCTCACAGGTGGCAAATCTTCATCCCTTTGCGGGTAAAGGTTTGGTTTAGAAAAGCCAAAATATATCTGTTTTACCAGGGAATAAACTATTAAAAATGAGTAATATAATTTGGGATCAAGTGAGCATCACTGTAAGGGAATAAGACTGACCTTGTACGCCCTATAAGAATGCTTTAGAAATGAATAGGAAATTACAAAAACATCTGAGACTGTCACAGAATCATTGGAGAAGGCCCTCAGCTTCCACGGTAACTGCTTTGAAGGGGAAAGGTCAAGAAAAGCCTGCTGTATACATTTACAAAGAAGCCGCATTAACTTTTAGACATAATATGAGCATGCGCATGTGTTTCCCCAAAGAAAATTTGGCAACATCATAGACGTCAAGAGGGGAGGGGGTGAAATCTCTATTATGTCACAATTTAAAATAACCGGTCATGCCTGAAAAGAATGAGCTTATCACGTGTGTGTTTTTTGCCAGATTGATCTCCGTGACGACCCCAAAACCTTGGCCCGTTTGCTCTATATGAAAGAGAAGCCTCTCACTTACGAGCACGGTGTGAAGCTTGCAAAAGCGGTACGGTTAGATATGGATTTCATTTTAAATGTACACTGAGAAGAGTTTGGTGTATGCCTTGGAATGCGTGAGCTACGTACGCTTTTGCTTTTGAAGTGCGTTGTGTTCAGAATCTTCTCTGTGCCTCATAGTCTCCCTGCTGTTGCAATCAGGCCAGAAGGGACCATTTGGTTCACGTTCTTGTAAGCCAGCATTATCTGTTTCTCATTAAGAAAGAAACTTGGTGACTTTCAAACAGCCGAGGCACTTAGCATTTGATTTAGCCACCTCTACACTATCTACTTGCCATATTTATTATGAATAAACAGAGTCATTGGATATGTATTTGTAAATCTCGCTGCTGATTATCAGTGTAACTCATTTAAATGACCCCATAAAAGGCACTTCGTGGTTTTCCTGGGAGAAACTTAGGTAAAGCACCTGGCAGGGTTGTATTTGTTCAGTATTTCTCACCACATAATGCTTTGCCACTTAGAGAGGCTGGCTATGTCACAAACAGCATCTAGGAGAATAACATAGACCAAAAGGTAACTAGTTGGAGAAACCAAGCTGCAGATAATAGCAACTTGCTCAGAGATGGAATTGTTTTCAATGGAACTTTCTCATTCTTGAGAGCCTCATATGAATAGAGATTTGGGAGGGGAAGGTGGAAATACTTTTTTGTATTTGCCAGACACCAAATCTTTGTCTCCCAATTACCACCAAAATGTGTGCAAAAGCAGACACAAAACATAGGCAAAGGGGATGAGGTACTTTACGCAGGAGAAGGATTACACATCACTTTTCATAACCTGAATCCACCCTTTGTTGATTGAGCCAAAATCCATCAACCTAGGCCAGAGGTTTTAGAAATTTCTTTTACTTTCTAAAGTAACTAACCCTGCAAAATGCATGCCCTAAGAGGAGTTAGGAGTCACCCTTTTAAAGTGATCAAGAATAAATTAAGGCCCTGGCCAGGTAGTCTGTTGGTCAGAGCATCATCCTGCTATGCTAGGGTTGTGGTTCAATCCTTGGTCAGGACACATACAAGAAACAATCAATGAATGCGTCAATAAGTGGAAGAAGAAATCGGTGTTTCTCTCTGTCTCCCCCTCTCCCTTCCTCCCTCTCTCTCTAAAATCAGTCAGTAAGTAAAAATTAATTAAATACAAATGCTTCATTAGCAAAAGCATACACATTCCTCCTATTAAAACTTTCTTATAGATGCCAAAACCAAGTACAATATGCTTGAATAGACATCAATTCAATAAAATTGTTTTTATGGGTGTGGTACATGAGAACATCTTACAAATACTTGAGAAACTAAATACTCCCTACATCTGTGAGTAGAAATGTCAGAACTACCAGTGTGAGCCTTTCATGGAGTGCTTAGTATACTATGCACTTTACAAGCTCTGTCTCATTTCAGCCTCATGATACAACTCTCCTGAGCGGACAGTGTTTGTCTCATCTTGCAGATGAGGAAACAGAGTCTTAGAAAGATAAGCACGTTTGAGTCATGCAGCTGATAATCACATAAACGATTCTGTTCCAGCTGCGTGGACATCACACCTGTGCACTTGACTACTGTGTAAACTGTCTCCTCCAACCATTTTTATTTCTCCTCCTGTAAAATGGGTACACATCTATAGTTTCTTCAATCTTTTCCTCAGACATCCAGTTTGAACGAACTAAGGTTCATAAAGCTATAGCTCCATAAATAATTGTATGTGATCCTCCGCTATGCGTTCCCCACAACAGGAGGCCGCGGACGCGCAGCACCAGCTTTCTGCAGGAGTGTGGTTTCCGCGTCCCTTGCTTTTGGCCTATCTCCCACCACCATCAGCGTCCTAGCCTGACTTCTCATTTGGGAAGTTGGTTTTCCCTCCTGAGAAGAAGTCGTTCTAAAGCCTTCCATCTCATCTCATACTTATTTTAGGAACAATGGCTGAGTTCGCCACTTTAGTGCCTTTTGCCAGTTTCTCCTAGCAACTGCTCTCAGATACAGAGAGAATCGTGTTTAGCTTACAAAATCCAATTTAGAAGAAAACCAAGCAAGAGTTTAACTTGTTTTATCACAATTCGTGTAATTATAGAGATGCTTTAAGTTTCTCCGCTCCCTGACTTTCCTGTCAAGGAGTTTATTATAACAGTTGGCATTTATGGAGTGTTTGCAGTGCTAGGCTTGGTGCCAAGTGCTTTACATGTCTTGTCTTAATTAGTCCTCACAGCAACCCCCTGAGGTGTGCATATTATTATCCCCACTCTCCTAGAGAAAACTGAGACTCGGTGTAGTTAAAATCACGCCACTGGAAGGTAGCAGAGCTGAGATTTAACCGCCCATTCTCCTGTCCCTTCTATTATAATCTGAAAGGAAACTCTTAGGTTTGGGGCTTCTTTTTTATATGCTGGAGCCCCATATTTTAATGTGCATAGTCTCCCCATAACTTAAACACTTCGCAAATCCAGATTTTCATATCTGATTCCTTTTGTTCAGTACTTTTCCATTTCCAAAGCATTTTTCATCTATCATCTCTTTTTTGCTCTCAAATGGCATTTTATTTTTACAGGACAACTTTATAGCACACATATTTACAACTTTTTATACTCCAAAATCAACCACATTTACATAGATACTTTGTATCAATTTATAATAAATATTCATCGTTATCCCTGAGCTTGTTTGATCCTCCCTCTTTTTTCATCATTGTGTTTTTTAATCTTCAGCCTACTTTTCCCATTTGTTGCTCATTAGTGTATGTCCCTATTGCTAGATTTATTCAACAATAATTGATCGAATACCCAGTATGTGCCAGGACTTTGCCACACTTTAGCTCTGAGATTGTAATTCTTTGTGCTTTCTCTTTTCCAATCCCATCTGTTACAAGTGAAACATGATTTGCTAAGTTCAGACTTCCTAAGGTATTTCTTTATAAAGAAAAAACCACTTTACTATTCGTCTTTTTTCAGTCCTGGGCCTCTTTTTGCCCTCTCCTGCCATCTTCTTCACCTTGTGCCACATTTATTGTTGTTCTCGCTCTTTGTTTTACCACCTGTTTCTTGCTGGATTTATAACACTTAACTGATGGGGTTAAAGCAGCAAAATTGCTGCAAAAAATCCTGTAATCAATGTTCAATCACGTTCATCAACTGTAGTCTTGAACACTCTCCTCCTGACTTGTTTCGTATGCCAATCATTTCCTCTTTGTCCTGTTGTCATTGAAACCTGTCACTTCGTCAACGCGGTCTGCATTTACAGAGATGAGGGAGGAGTCCCTCTGCCCTGCATAGGCTAGAAAAGAAGAGAGAGATAAACAAAAGCTCGCCCACTGAATAGATACAACACATGTGTGCAAAGTACCAGAGAGGATACATTCCTCTCTGGGTACATTCAGGGGAGAAGGATTCAGGGGAAAACAGTCAACGTCTGAGCCAGGTTTAAAGGATTTGTGTCAGGTAGACAAAATTAGAAGACTGGGGAGAAAATTTTCAAATGGGGGGGCCAGGGCACGCAAAGGCATTTTTAAAGCCTAAGAAGCACATTGGCAAACGATGGGCCAAATTTAACCTGCAAGTCTTTTGATTAGTCCGCACAGGTATTTTTAATGCAAGTTAGTGGCCCACATTAAACAGTTTGGAAACTTGACATAAAGATACACATCTCTGGCTTCCAAAAAAAACAGGTCTGGCAAAACTAGCCAGCATTTTTCAGATCAACTACAAGTTTTAAACCATCTTTAGACAGGATGTGTAACCTCCCGCTTGCCACAATCCGCAGCACTTCCTATTACCTGCACTCGCAATGCACGCTCACTCTCTGCCCTGAGCTGGCTGTCTCCTCTCTACAGCCTTGGAAAAATCAACAGCAAATCTATCCAGCTTAGAAACGCTTTTCCCCTTTCAGCAATGTGATCATAATACTGATTTGTGGAGATGGATTTTCTCACACAAGCCATTCGATTTTTTCCTTTTCTTGACTCTCAAGTTGCCCTCTCTGTGTATCTTTTCTAATTCTTAAATAAGAAATAAAGAACTTCCCTGCTATTAGTCATTTCCTCAGAGCCTGGCTTTCTCTGTTTATTCCACTAACCTCATCTCTCCTCTCCATTTTTAGGATATGCCTCACTTTCCCTTTCCTTCTCCATTTGTTTATCACTTTTGCTCTTTCAGCCATATTTTTTTACATTTGCTAGAGACATCCCGACAGCGTGGTTAAGACTCTGGCTCTGGAGACAGACAAATTCAAACCTCAGCCATCTTCCTAGTTGTGTGGCCTGAGGGAGGTTACCTAACCTCACTGGGCATCAGTTTTCTGAGCTGCAAAGGCGGATGGTGACAGACTTACTTCATGAGGTTCTTGTGGACCATTAAATTAGCTAATGTAACACGGGGCCTAGCTCAGCAAACTCTACTTGCTATTGAATCTGTGTGCCCCCTCAGACATGTCTGCAGCTGGAAAAACCGCTTAGCCTCTATTCCTTCTAGTTATGCACTATCTTATTCTGTAAGCTGTCCCGCCTCTACAAGGACAACCTGGAAGTGCTAGGCTTTCTTCCACTTGCTTAGTCACTATGGATTTGTTTGTTTGTTTTTTATTTCCTCTTGTCAGATACTTAAATGTTCTGTACACCTCTGATAAATTTCTCAGCTTTGGGACAATATATATTTTTTAAGGAAAGGGCAAATCATTTTATATAGCTTTTTATGGAAAAAAGAAGGGCACACAATGTATACATTAGGATAACCTTGTAAAATACTAGGATTAAGGAAAATTAAGACTTGTTTTTTATGTCTGTACCAATTTGCTATAATAAACAATTTTATAAGCAAGAAAACAAGCAAATAATAATGGCACATTGCTAATATCACTTCACAGTATATCTTAAGTAAAACCATCATGCCATACACCTTAAACTCATACAGTGGTGTATGTCAATTCTTTCTCAATAAAACTGGAAAAAAAGAAAAAAATAATTTTACTCTTTGCTCCTGACTCACTAAATCTATATGGCTCCCACATTCATTTCAAAATTTTAATTATTACAAAGTTATTAGAAAAGTGATTTCTCAGCTTACATTCCTCAATCTCTCTCTCTCTCTCTCTCTCTCTCTCTCTTTTTTAAATAAATCACTTTGGTGAAGCATGCCCCAGATTGCTGACATGTGTACCCAAACAAGGATCTAAAATGCTGAGCCCTTGCAGATTGGTTCTAAGTATATGGCTGTGCAGCTCGCTTTGCTCCACGGAGCAGAGGAACTGGCTGCCGTAAGAAAAGCGCTATTTCCTTGAGCCAGTATTCCATTTCACTTACATATTTGTGGGTGTAAATGGGTTTTTTGTTTGGGGGCATTTGGGAGGGGGTGTTTGTTTGTTTGTTTGTTTGCTTGTTTGTCTGTTTTAGCAGTCCCTGTAACATGGCTCTGCCTTTGCCCTGCACCAGGATGAATTCTTCTCACTGACCCTCAGAGCACTGGATACATGGTTACCAACACTGGCCTTACAACCAGGTTCTGTTTCTCACACACATTTCCCACATCACACCCATAATCTGAATGCTACTCTTCCTGGGAACTATGAGTACAAAACAATGTTATAATAATCCAGTTACATAGTAACTCCTTGACCTACTATTTCATGGTCTTCAAAAATGTCTGAATTGGGAAAGACAAGTTTGGGCTCCTCCTACACCATCAAAAGGCAACTTGTGACACGGTGTCAGCAGCACTGAGCGGGGAGGACTAGCGGAGAGTGCACTGGGCCCATCCTGTGCGACCAGATGGCACCGAGCCCCACAGATGAGCGGAGCTCAGCCCAGCTCTCCTGTAATTTCCAGAATCTACTGAGGCTTGTGATCATTAGCGGAGAGGGATCCTGGATAGAATGGCTCCACAGCACTTTCTGGGTATTTTTTGCAGGCTGACTGACAAGAGCTAGCACGTTACAAGCAGTCATTCAGTTGACACATTCACGAGAGTAATGTGCTTTTCACATGTGTTCATATTGAGCATTGGATATAATCCCAACACGTAACAAATGACATTTCATGACACTATGGGGAAAATTTTTCCACCTTTTATCCCTCTCTTGCATCCAACTGTATTTCATTATTTAAAATTAAAAAGTTCTAATTCAAAGTTCAAGCCATAGTCAAAATGAAAACCATAAAATAGATCTTCAAGATCCAATATCTTTTCTTTGGGTATTTTCCTTTGGCTCATACAGTAACCATTCTTTACACCAAAAAAAAAAAAAAAAAAAAAAAAAGCATAGTATCTGGCCCCAAACAGAACAATTTTATTTCATGTTTAGTTTTTATATCTATGGGCTTTCAAATGAGTGGATAACATCATTTCATTAATTGTCTACTTGGCCAGCTCCTTGCAGAGCAGCTAATTGTAAAGCTCACAGTTGCTGTCATAGAACAAGGCAAAGGACACACAGAAAAGAGACCAGGTTCTGGGTCTAGTTCCCTCACTTTCCATTTGAACGTCCTTAAGCAATTCCTGTTACCTTCGGGGGCTTCCACTGTTCCAAGCAGAACCACAAAGTTCTCTAGTCCACACGTTACAAACTGCTGGCTACTGCCAAGCTATCCCACATCGGCATTTTGCTTAGCCCACAGAGCATTTTAAAAATTAGGGATATTAACTAAAAATCCAAATGTCCAAGTCCTCTTGAAAAATTCAAAGCTGGGCAGCAGTGAACCAACATTCCTGCATGGCGACCACTGTCAAAGCCGAGAAAGACGGCCTGCTCTGGAGGCCGCGTGTGCTCCACACCGCACCGCGGTTCCCACCCCTCCCTGTTGCTGGGCACCAGCCCTTCTTTCTCATTTGCATTAGCTACCGGCACATGGTTTTTCTACCCTGATTTAGTCATTTATCTGCTATGGTTTCTAGGAGCTTGCCATCCAGCCACTCTCTTCTAAACCTGCTTAAATTCTTCAAAGTTACTCTTATAATGTGAAGCATATTATAGAAGCATTTCTTCATCCATCCTTAATATTAAAAGGCCTGCATCAAACTGTTGGCTCATACTGAGTTTGTGAGCCCTTACAACTGTGGGTCTCCCTCTTGTGAATTATCTCGTGAAGCTGACTGCGAAACATGGTCTGCTCTGCCCTCCTGTTTTTCTAATGAGAACCTAAAGTTCTGGCCTGAATTTCCATATTTCTCATAGGGATTTTGTGATTATTGAATATCCCATAGTATGAAATCATTAAAAGCTTTGAATAAAGCCCTAAACAAACATAAACTATTTTATCACTTAAATATGCATAGACCACCTTCTGACAAGAAGGATGTCTCTGTCAATAATGGCATTTTACTAATTTTATTTTTACATGCTTTGGGTTTTATTAACTGCTTAATAATATGCCTTTTAAAGTATCTTAAAACCAAATAATAACATCAATTAGATATTACCTTGCTGAGAATTACCTTGTTGCGAGTGCATTTTATTCAAGAAAACCTGTAAAACTGTATCACCCACTCTCTTTCCATGTTTATCAACCAGGTTGACACTTTGCCTCACTATGTACGGAAAGGGGTAGATACAGTTCACTTGGACCGAATTTATGCACTCCATGCACAAATGAGAGGATGCTAAAACCAACATCATGCTGCCCTGTTGTTCACAAAATATATTGAAACCATGTCACTCCTTTTGAATCCTCTATTAATTTTTATATTCTAATATTAGGAATACACAGTTATGGACCACTTCCAGAATGTATTGCTTACCAAGAGGGATCCAGAACCATCTATTGTTAATGACAGAAAATAAAAAATATATAAAAATACAAAAAATCAGGATAGCAGAGGAAAATGAAATGCGAAAGAAAAAAAGCATAATCCAAACCAAGCCCCAGACTGTTTGTGGAACAAGCAGCCGCGGCACTTGGCTGGGCAGAGGGCTGACACCCCTGCGCTTTTCTCTCTGTCTTTCCTCTCATGCCTCTCTGTCTCTTTTGTGTTGAAGATCGGAGCGCAGTGCTACTTGGAATGCTCGGCCCTGACTCAGAAAGGTCTCAAAGCGGTGTTTGATGAAGCGATCCTCACCATTTTCCACCCCAAGAAGAAGAAGCAGCGCTGCGCCGAGTGTCCCGGCTGCTGCTCAATTATCTGAGGTGGCTGGAGACCCACCTCCACCCCATCGACCGGTGAGAATGGCAGCCAGATTCCGCGACCAAGTTCAAGACAATAAGGAGGGCATGACCAGAGAGGAAGTCCCTTCACACCGGGGCTCGTCTCCGCCCTGTGAGCCCGCCTAGCACAGCCCACTAGCCAGCCGACCGCCTCGTCCGCCCTCCCAGCCAGAAGCACCCACGTTGCACACTCTGCGAGCACGCTGAGCCGGGGTTGCAGCCGGCGCCGCCGCGGACACGTTGGAAACAAAGTCAAAGCCTGTCTTGCATCCGCCCCTCCCACGAACGTGAAGCGGACAGGAAATCATCACAGGAAAACTAAAGAGGCACTCGGTTCCTGTACTGGTGGCCTTACTTGATGTCTTTTACAAAATAGAGGAAAGCGATACTAACCTCTTTTGCTGCATCTGCTATTCTACCTATATGTCTTACATTCATATGTATTATTTTAAGAAATTTACTAATTTACCAGTTTACTCACGCCTTACAAATCCATACCAAATAGCCTAAAGTATTTTATATTCATTTCTATTTTCAGCCTGTTTCTACCAAAGCTATTAGAACCAACTTGTACCTCTGAATGCCTGACCATGAGAAGATATAAGAAAATGTTAAAACTTTTGGAAACTTCGGAGCCATGGCTTTTGAACCCGGTTGAAAGAACATGCTGTCTGAATTGTTACAGGTTACATTTTGGCCAAAGATTCATGTTAGAAATGCTTACATTGATAAGTAGCCTTATTTTTTTCTGTATTATATATTGTCATGGCAAATTAGGAATGAACTGTGTTTAATAAAGTTGTATTTTTGCTTTTCAATCAAATTGATTGGGGGGGAAATATGGCATGCTCATCTTGTACAATATTCTCCATTCAACAAAGTCAAGTTCTCTGCTCCTTCCCTTCCCCATTGCATCCCTTTTCCCTCCCTGATTTCACACTTCCTCCCAAGCCCAGTCATAACCTGATCTAAATGAAGGGCCTGGCCTTGGGGCATGAAAAAGTAAGCATTTAAAAGTCCCCAAAAGTTAAGCAAAGTGCCACAATTTTTCCTTTTGCTTCAACTAAATGTACAAGTACCTCCCCCACCTTACCTGTGGTTTCCCTTTCTATGGTTTCAGTCACCCATGGTCAATTGTGGTCTCAAAATATTAAATGAAAATTCCAGAAACAAGCAATCCACCAGTTTACAATTCTGTGCTGTTCCGAGCATTGTGATGAAGTCTCACGCCACCCTCCCCGTCCTGCTCAGAACACGAATCACCCCTTTGTCCAGCCGACCCACGGGGTGGATGCTACCTGCCCGTTAGCCCGCTCCGTTGCCAGATCAGCTGCCGCGGTGCTGCAGTGCGTGTGTTCTAGGAGCCCCTATTTCATTCACCAATGGCCCCGATGCACAAGAGCAGTGCTGTTGGCCATTTGGATATGCCAAAGAGAAGCTGTGAAGTGCTTGCTTTAAGTGAAAAGGTATGTACGTATAGAGAAAACACATAGGATTTGGTTGCAGGCATCCACTAAGGGTCTTGGAGCTTATCCCACGCAGGTAAGGGGGCTGCCGTACCCCCTCGGCTGGCCCCATGTAAGCTCCCATTCTATTTACCAGTAAATGACATTTTCCAAGTACAACTGGTACTGAAATATTGCCCATAGTCATGGTCCCAAATATGTATTTACGGGATAGGTCTGTGAGCACCAAGTTTTAGGTCCATTTATCCCGTTTCCATAACAATGTGCTCCCTACAACAGGGACTTTGGCCTTGGGGGAGTAAAAGCCCCCGAGGAGGTTTTGTGTCCTTTCCGTTTGCCTCTTCCAAATATCCAGGGATGTTTTATCACAGAGTGAGTTACTTCCTAGCTTTTAATTACAGACTGTCAAGGCTTCTAATTAGTCTCATTTGCTTACAATTATCCTAGAAACACCCAGGTAGGCACTTTATTTTTTACTTCAATTGCATAAGCAAAATACCTCCCTGCAGCATGAAATTACACCAATTTTAGTTTAAGAATTTCCAGATTCACACTCCTTCTGTTAGAAAAATCCAGTCTTCCTAGTCCCTTCTGCTCCTGGAGGAAGTACATAAAAACAGAAGCTTATGGTGTGGGTCTTTTCTGTTAAGAATTCCCATGACCAATTCAGTGTTTTTGGTTTTGTTTGTTGGTTTTTTAGGATTTCTGAATGTATTTTTCCTTCTTTCACACTTCAAATTCTATTTCTCTTCTCCCCCATCTAATTGCTAAACATTCTCTTAAATGCACACAGATACACACGCACACCCCAAGCTAAAAGAAAATGGGAGTTTTGTAAGTCAAAGCTTGACAAGAAAACAAGGATTTTCTGCCTTTGTAAATGGGAATCAACCATGTATAAACTATAACTCTGCAGAGGCTATGAATGCATCCTTTACAAACAATAATGAGCATTCAGTTCTATAATAAATGTACTGTTAGCCAGTTTTGTTACATTATTGCTTGGTTAACATCTTGCTAGAGGGCTGCTCCTCACTTTCCAATGATGTGAATGAAAAATTGAGAGCAGTATATTTGATTGGCCAATAAGAGTCATCCAGATGTGTACACTCGACAGGCAAATGGTTCCTAGTGGGACCATCACCTCCCTAGTGGATCACAGAGATTAACCCGTTCACAGTGGGAAGATCACTCTCTTCCCTGGAACCAGATCCTCAAGAGATTATTAGTGTGTGGGTGGAGCACCAGTTCCTAGAGAAATTAGGAGCTAATTATTGACTAAAATAATGAAGAACAAAGCAAGCAAAATGAGTTAATTTCATGACACCAAATTAATCACTTATCTTGTTTCATGGCAAGATGTACTAGTTCATTTCACAAAAAAAGTGTTTTCTGCCATGAGATTGAATACAGTTATAACCTGAAACTAAAGATAAGAGACACAGAAATCTGAAGACAGGTTGTTTAATGATCTACACCATTTTCCAAAGTCAGGAAGGGATAACTGATCTCCATTTGAGGGTAGAGTCTTAACTTTTCAGAGCTAGAAGAGGCCTCAGAACTATAGCCCAATCCACTCATTGTACAGATGAGGAAACTTAAGCCGAGACGGGTTAGAGAAGACAACTGGTGACAGAGCTGGACAGATCTCAGCTTTTCTACTTCCCACCTAGTGCCCCTCAACTCCATACTATAGCATTACCGCACATATTAAGTTTGACTTTTGTAGGTATATTACTGGAATAGCATCTCTTTTTCCTCTAGATCCCAGCCACCCTTCAAACACGCAACTTAGGCCATTATAAATATGATAATCCATCAAACTAGTAATTACCAGACGAGACAAGAACTTAATTGACAAGTGATATGCCTGGAATCCATAGTATACAATGTAATACAATCCCAATTTAATTACACAGTATACAGCAACGTAATCCCAATCTAATGGTTCAGATAACTAGTTTGACAGATGATTTTTTTCAATCAGATGGCTGGTTGTTTGGTAGAATTAATGGACTATCTGGACTATTTTAGAAACACAAAATACTAAGACATAGGTCAAAGCCATGTCAATAATAAAATATCTGGGCTAATTTCTGCAAAGAAAAATTATACTCAAAGAAAAGTTACTGAATAACTACATTAACTACAGCAACCCTAAACCAGGAAGCGCTAAACTGAGAAATCAAAAAATTAGTCATGTACATATGAGAAGAGGAAAGTATTATTCCTAAGACTTCAATAACTATGTGCCTGATCATGATATGCAAAGAACTGTTTGGAAGGTTCTGGTCCATAAATGCCACATGAAGTGGATATTATTACCATATACGATTCTCATAGAATCACCAATAAGGAAATAAAACTTAAATAGTAGTAAAGGAACAATCACAACCGCCCTCACAACTTTAGAAGAAAGTTTAAAAAGTTAAACCTAAAATTTGAAGCCAAAAAAAAGTCATTATTTAGAGTGTTAGGTTCTTGCGAGCAATAAACTTGCAAAGTGGAGAGTCTTCAACAGAAATATTTGACTTGAGGTTAAGCCTTTAATAATACAGTATCACATCCATAAAGGCAAACTCATCCATGAGACCAAAGTGATGGAAGACACTGAGGTTTTTGCTTTAAAGGAATGTGTGATTCCATCCTGGAGATGATTATCTAACCATGTATGTCTTTGGTTTTAAATCTACCCCTATGTTTAGATGCCAGGGTGCAAAGTGTGCACTCTATCTCAACAGAGAAAACCACGGGTCACCAGCTATTCTCTTAAGAATCATTGAGTAGGTGTCCCGAGTACAAATTGGGAAACTCAACAAACCATTTTTATTTCAAGGACCATTAGGAACACAGAGAAAAAGGGAAAGTCAGGGAAACCGAGTTTCTTAAAAGGAAGGGAGGTACTGTTTTAAAGGAAACATTTAGAGAATGGAGAGAAAACTAAAACAAAACACAAGGCAGAAACACATACCTGACAATTCTCCCAGAGAATTCATTTCTGCCTTGTCCCTAGAGACCCAGGGAAGAAAGGAGGACTGTTAATATGAAGGGCATTTCATATTTCTCAGTATCTAAGCAGAGGCAACCAGCAGGGTTAGTTAGATGGTCCTAGATAATTCCACCTTATGATTCATTAAAAATTGACAAAATGCTGGACAATGCTCTTCGGAGGTTTCTGGGGAGGGGGTGCTCTTTAACAGCATGTAGATCATCACCCTCACACTTTCTCTGTTAACGTGGAACAAGCAGTGAAGGGAAGGAAGCTTACTGAGAAATATGAGTGAATAAATTATTTTAAAAGTTTCCTTGGGAGTGAACATAGCTTAAAACCTGAAAAGGATGATTTTGGGATATCTGGAAAGATAATTCCTTGTATGAATGATATTTAATCATCTTCAGTGAAATATATCTAAATGGAAAGATTGCATTTAAAATGCACAGCAGCAATAAAGGAGTACAAAAATATGAGATAAAACAAAAATTTGTGGCGCTTCCACAGTCAGCAAAGACCAAAAAGGAAACGAAAGCGCCAGGCTCTACACGAGGCGCTCCAGGCATGAGGGGCTTGGCCCTGCTCCTTGGAGAGCCCTCCGGGCTGAGGCAGAGTGAGGCAAGGAAATTTGGCTCGTCTCTGAAGTCGTGGGATGCAAGTTCAACCACAGTTCTTGGCTTTCAACTCCCAATACAGGAAATTAGAGGAGAAGATGCATGATTAATCTTGGTCACAATCTATTTTTTTCCTCCTTAGGGAACAGTATATCCCAATCCAGAGTCATTTTGTGCATGTGTTTTAAACATGTTCTACTCTGGTAATTTCCTTTTGTTCCGAGTTCTCTGGTGACTCAGAAACTTCATGGCACTCTCTAGCTGAAGAAATTTTGTTGCATTTTCAGCCCTGCCCTCCAAGCCTTCCAGTATATGCAGTTATCTATCTGATGAACAGGTTCTGACCAGTGTCTTAGGGGATATGATGTCAGGGGCAAAATGGGGAGAGGGTCCCCAAGGCCCAGAACTGAGTCCCCTTGGAAGCCATCGTAGCACACTTATCCTCCCAGGGACCCTGCACAAGTCGGCCTTTTGAGTTTGTGTTAATTTGTTGGAGAAATAATAGAAAGACTTTCATAGCAGGGCGATATATTTGTGGCAGCTTTGTAAATACACACCTAAAAATATCACCAGCTGCCATGTTTAAATCCATTTTTTTAAGGAACTGGATTTTGTTCCTCCCTAGAGGAGCCACGGTCCAGGAGGCTAATAAATTCAATACTCTTCTCATCGCCTGGCTTATACTGTTTTTGTCCTGAGTGAACAGCAGCTGCTCTGTGAGCCCACCTCCACAGCATTTTAGCCCGGCAGAAGCAGCCCGTGTTTCTCTGTGTCTAATCTCTGCAGAGGAAATGACATGACGAGGCAAGGATGGCTGCCCTGCTCACAGCTGGCTTTCTTGCAATCTGCTTCTTAGGCCATGACTTTTCAGTGTATACTTATCGTAGGTAATGGAATATTATTTCATGTACTCTTTAACCTTGAAATGTAGTTTGTGCCATATTCTGATCTGCAAGTCATTCGTCTTTTCTCCTACTCTCATTTCTGCTTTCTCTGGGGCTGTCTCCAGCAGCCACTCAAGGAAACTGCCTTCCCCAGGCCTCTATTAGAATGGTAAAATTGTCTAGCTCTTTGCCCCTCAAAGTGTGGTCCAGGAACCAACAACATGAGTATTTCCTGGGAGCTTCTTAGGACTATAGCATCTCAGGCCCAGTCCAGACCTAATAAATCCAAATCTGCATTTGAAAAAGACCCCCACATGATTTGTGTATGCATTAAAATGTGAGAATACTGATCTATGAGACAACTAAGTTTACCATCAGTCTTTACACTGCCCAACGTAGCTGCCCGATGAAGAAACCATCAGCTTCACTTGACTCTCGGATGCTACATTTTGGGTATTCCTTAGGCTAATATTTGAATTGTTCACATTTACTGGGTGGATAAAAAGGCTTTCGGAAGTCCTTTCTTTTTCCTGTCATGTGCTGCCCAGCTGCAGAAAAGGAAAAAGCATATTTTGGAATCAAAACAGAAAAGCAGCATCTGGTGTGAAAGATTTGCTAACTCTGAAGTACTGAATACTTCTGAAAGTCTTTCTGGTGTTTATAAGGGAGAGAAAACGTGCCCCCTAAAATGACTTTCCATGGAGAAATAAGGAAAATTCATATCACATGAGGTTATAAAATGCAGATAAAGCACATTTCTGAGGCATTAAAACTTTTGGTTGAGCTTCATTAAGACACAGTGCTCTAGACGCCAGAATAAAGGGTGACTCCAAACAACTTGTCCGCTAAACAGGGCATTCCACAGATTTCTGTGTGTATTGTCCTAGGCAGAGACCAGAGTTGTATTCACTTATTCAGCACGTTTTCGCTAAACATCACGAGGAACCATGCTTCGTTCTCCCTGCCCACACCCCATCTTGTACACAAGAGCCCTTAAAGAAATGCACGTGCGCGCACGCGCGTGCACTCTGAAGCCAATCGTCTAATTCAAGTTCCGCTGTTGCTAAAGAAGTCCTGAAGGTAAACCATACCTACCATCAAACAAATAAAGAAAGCACACATGGATTACCACTGCCGCTGTACCAGAATAAGGGACTGCCGTCACTGGGCACTCGCAGTCCCCATGGTGCCACCTGTCCTGTGAAGGGCCACCTCTGCTCCCTGCAACAGGCTGCCCTTTGCACCGCTGCCAGTTCTGACTTTGGCCATTTCAATCAGGCGTCTTCCTTCCTGCTCTAGGCTCAGGAACCCAAGTGTGTCCAAAATACCCTCAAAATGAAAAGCTAACCTGGGACAGCTTTTACGTCTGGGAGCACCTTGGCTGCCCAAAGTAGCTAGCATTCTCGGAAGGGTTTTTAGTCAAACCCCAGAAACGGAGTCTCACCAAAGGTTATTTTCATCATTGCAAATGCATCCCTGATTTCTTGCTCATAACCACTGTTGCAAGCTGCCCAAAAGTGTGTCTTACATCAGGGACTGCCTGCCCTCCTACAGCCTGCCGCAGCACGGCACACCCACACAGTCACTTTCTTCCCCAGGCCACAGAATAAAGTCTTATTTTATCTTTCATAAGAAACGAAGAAGTCCTGTCTGGCACAGCTCAGTGGACTGAGCACCAACCCGCAAACGAAAGGGTTGGCGTTTCAATTCCCAGTCAGGACACATGGCTGGGTGCGGGCCAGGTCCCCAGTAGGGGACACTCAAGAGGCAACCACACATTGATATTTCTCTCCCTCTCTTTCTCCTTCCCTTTCCCTCTCTCTAAAAATAAAAAATAAATAAAAATAAACAAATAAGGCAAGAAAACTTGCTTCAATATTCGATCTCTCTTCAAGAATCCATTTACTTGTAATTTTTTAAATGTTTGATTCACTGTCTTTTTCTTGCAACAGTAGCATGAAATCCCAGGACAACATATCTGAGAGCCTCTCTTCATTTGAATAAAAGTGTTTCTGCTGAATGAAGCACCTTGAAATAATTCAGTGATAAAGAAGAAAAACCCCTGGTGAGAGCCCACTTGTTTCTGTTCCTCCACCTTTCTGCAGCTGACAGCGTGAAGATTGGCTTGAGCGAACCGATGCTGCATTAGTCCCTTTTGGCTTTGTCCGGAAGTTGGCTTGGATTTTGTTAATGCTGAAATTTGTAGCTGATTTCAATTGGACTCTGTTTCTCATTAACTGGTGCTTATATTTCAATGGGGAGATGTTTCAGCATTAGCTTTGGAGCTTGCTCAAGCAGGAGCCAAAAGCTGAACAAAACCTTCCGCTTAAAAATATTTCCAACTTACAGGGTCCAGCACAAATAACGCCGCTTTTTTATTACAAAATCCTTTATTACAAAGCTATGAGCATGTAACTCTGTAACATAACAATGTCACACTCAAGCATACCATACGACATTTTAGGTGAAATGTTCAAATTAAAGCTCTAAATTATTACACCCATACTATTACCCTGCAAATCACACTCAAGCAGATATTACTTCTGCCGGACCCTGTATTTTAAAATGCTGGATGTCTTAACTCCACTTAGGAACACTGATTCCCCGCAAATATTTTCATTTCAATATGCAGATTCCATATGCAGAAGCCCAGAAATCTGCTCGGGCAACACAGTGAGGCCAAGGAAGCATGGTCTGTTCATGCGTTTCTGTAGGAAGAACTTGCAAATGAACAAGATTACATTTCTGTGTTAAGTGCATAATTCTGCACGTATACTTCCTCGAGATAATGACTACTGATGATGTACCTATATCCTTTATTGCGTGTCTGTAGTGTATTCTAAAATCATGTCTAAATGATTTTAAGTTGTATAATGTTATTGGAGACTCAGGGATATTTACATTTATTCCTTGCTGGAAACCCTATTTCCAACATCCCGTCCCCCCAAAAAAGTTACCATTCTCATTTTAGTAATACTGATATTCTTTGTTAAACAAATTTTTTTTTTTCTTTTTGAGGGAATGCTCTTTGGTTGGTTGGTTGGCTTTTGGGAGGCAGTTGTATTGGGAGTTTGAATGACTTTCCAGAAGACCCAATTTTTTAACTATCAAATTCAAAGCATATAATTGATTCTGTGCACCAGGAAGCCTTTTCTTTGTTTTTGTTTTTGTTTTGTTAATTCAATTACCCAGTGTGCTAAAGAAATGGCACAGCTGGAGGAATTTAGAGTTAAACATAAAGCCAAAAAGCTTAGGCAATGTTTACTTCACTCCTAATAATGAGGACCTGGAACAGACACTAGAATAATCTCTTTAAATTCGTTACAAATCTCCGCCTTACCCTACCAATTACAGTGCTTTGCACGGTGCTCTTCTTTTTCTCACGCTTTCCCTATTTCTTGTTCCTTTACCGGACATCACCTCCTCAGAGGGCTTCTGCACCTGCTACACATACCCTGGGGTCAACGCAGCCAAATGCAAACAATCGCACTCATTAAAACAAATGGAGATCACCGAAAAAGAAATTCCAGCAGATCCATCTTGCAAATAAGGACCAAAATTCCAGGAAACTGTTTCACTAGTAGAAAATATCAACAAAAACTAAAATTTGCAGAATTTGCTAAAGAATGGTTTAAAAGTTACTTCTTAATAATTTAATGTTTTGAAGAAAACCAAAAAGGATAAGGTGCATATTGTTTTTAAGAAAACCTCTCCTGAATCAAGAAGACAAACCGTCCCTCTTTGAAAACTTTATGAAATACAGTTTGTTTTACCAATGCCACATTATTTTCAAGAAGATACACAGTTAACTCATTATGTCAGGAATGCTTTTTATTAAGTTAAAAATCTAATTAATTTGAGGAGTTCATTGGGTCACTGCAGCAGAATTTGATACTTTCCCTGTGCCTCATTCATTTCCTAACCAGTTGAAGAAGGGAAATGGAATTACCATGTCAACCAATGGAGCTAAGAAACCCAGAAGCAGAATGAATTCTGAGAATCTATAGTCTTCATTCTAAAATGCTCTCATGGTGGGGAAAAATCTGGAAAATTCGCCTCTCCTTACCTTTTGTTAACTGCAAAAATAAACATATTTCCAAGAGTAATGAGTTGCTGAGAGTTAGCTTTATCCAGAGCTCCCTCAGAGGCACTGAAGCATCATTCCCCTGCACCCAGAGTTCACATTGCCTGGGAAGCAAGCTGCGAGCACAGCACCTTCATCTCCACAGGAGCCTGTGTGGACTTCCCTTCAAGGCTCAGCTCCCTTTCACCCTCAGTCTCTCCTGATGTAAGCTTTGATTTGAGCTACCGCAAAGCGTTGTCTTCCTAGAGG
This sequence comes from Pteronotus mesoamericanus, assembly GCF_021234165.1. Classification (NCBI taxonomy): domain Eukaryota; kingdom Metazoa; phylum Chordata; class Mammalia; order Chiroptera; family Mormoopidae; genus Pteronotus; species Pteronotus mesoamericanus. The sequence goes on along the minus strand of NW_026555078.1, from coordinate 26,129,628 downwards.
TTATACAGGAAACCAGAGAAAAATCGTAATCTCCATAAAACAACCCAAGTTGGCATTGAGCCAGGTCCAGGAAAAACTGCAAACATGCTTATCAAAGGTAAGGCCGAGGCCGACATCAATAAATTCAAAGACTTTTCCAGGCAGGAATGACGTGGAAGGAGTGCTCCAAAGACGCATCATGCTCCCCATAGGGAGAGTTTGGTTCTGGGTCAGAGAAGCCAGGTCTGTGCTGTCCATCAGCTGTCTGTTCTGGGGCAAGATATGTGACCTTTCTGGGTTGTGGTTTCATCATCTGGAGAATGGTAATAACAATGCCTAAGAGGGTAGTTGACACAAGAATTACAAAACATTAATATCAAGGGTCCTGCTTGTCAGAAATCCATAAAAGGTAAGATTTATATCTTTTTTCCCCAACACAGTGCCTTGAGTGAAATTAGAGTTAATAAATGTTTGTAGAAGTGAGGGAAGTGAGGGAGAGAAGAGGAGAGGAGAAAGAAAAGAGGAAGAGAGAAATTTGACAAGGAGTAAGTTTAGCACTGACAAACATAGGTTCCTCCCTTTACTTAACTTGCCTGATTATAATATGTCTTTATTGTAGAAGCGTTTTGCGTACCATGGACGGGGTACACCCCACAGACCCTGCAGATCAGAGACCCCTGGATGCCACCAGCTTTGCTGCCTGGGACAGCAGTGACGCTCACCACGCGTCTTACAGCGCATGTCACCCCCTGGTCTCTGTTATTCCAGACGCCTCTCCCTTCTGCTGACACCAAGAAGCCCAGTTTCATAGCAGTTGCTCCTGCCTTCGACCTCAGTCTACAAAGGACAGGTGCTATGCAGCTTTCCTGCAACACGGGCGCCCCTCATTGCTGTATCCCTTATATTGCTTTACTAAAGGGCGTGCCCACAGAACCTGCCAGATGACCATAGCCAGCTGGCGAGTTCTCTGGTCTCATGTAATCAGTCCATTCTAGAAGACTCACCTTTCTGAGCCTTTTGTCCTCAAATACTCTTCCAGGACAGTTCTGGCATCTTCTCTTCATTAATGCAAGCTGCCATTTTCCCCCAAGCTTTAAGGAGTCATCCAATAGCACATAGGGACCAGATCCAGGTGTCCTTATGAGGATATGAAATCCTGAGTCCTGGGAGAATGTCCCCATGTGACTCTACTCTTGTCCAGTCTGATACTCTGCCACCTCCCTCGTCTGACCCCAGTCTGACACCCTCAGATCCACTCCCAAGTTCATTCTACTGATCCCTGTGTACACCAGTCAAGTGGTGATGCAGCTTCAGTGGAGAACCCCAGCCCTCCCACCACTGAGGAAGTCCTTGCCCAGCCAGGCCATCCTGAGACTGGACCCTAATTGTCCAAGCAGAACCAGCAGGGATTGTGGGCAGTGTTTGAGGAGGGTAAGTATTACCTTGGAGAACGTCCTCCCGGGAAGGGGCTTCTTCCTGGTCTCCAAGCACAAAGGCTGATCTCTGGCAAGGAGGAGCAGCCCCTCCTGCAGGGGAAACTCAACCTCATCCACTAATTGTCCCCATCCCAGGCCTCTGTGCCCCACTCCTTCCCTATGATGCTCTTGACTTAAGTATAGGAGACAGCTAGTGTGGTGGATCCAGCCTTCTTAATAATGCAGCAGCTCTCGCAGTTAGGCCTGATTTCCAGCTTCAGGAGAAGAGAATCTCTTCAAATTCAGCTTTCATCCATGCCCAAGTGCTTTGATTGCACTTAACAAGCAACTAACCCCACAGTCCTGGGAGCTACCATTATTCCCACACCTCTCCAATGGTGTCAGTATTGTATTAGCCGGTACCTACATTTCCATGTGTATTCCGTTTCAATTCATCACAATAATTGTGATGCAACTGGCATGCTTATTGCTCCCAAGGCCCACAGCGCTGCCAAAGGCAAACTGACTAAGCTTCCCAAAAGAGAGCTATGCTGGATTTCACTCCTTTGCCCCTTGGATCCTCTCTCCAGCCTTCTGCAACCTGCTTCCCAGGAGGTCAACATTTAGGACTGAGTCAATGGGCTCCCTTGCTCTCCGCCTTCTCATTGGATTTGGCAGAAGATCTGGACAGAGGAGCAGAGTGAGGCTGGGGCATTGCCAGCCTCCCTCCCCACCAGGCCTCAGTGTGGTGGTGGCTGCATCCTGTGTACCCCTCTCCTACAGTGCTCTTTGGGGTCTGATAATCAAGTCCTCTTCTTGTTCCGTCAGCCTAGGGCTGCTCATTGCTCCTAAACAAGTGCTCAGATGCGTTTCACAGCCCTCGTTGGTTTCCCTCGCTCTCCTCAACTCTCCGCAGTACCCCACTGCAGTCTCATTTGCTTCCTGCCAGGACCCTCACTGAGGCTGTGGTCTTTCCTCAAATTCTGGCAAGCCCTTACTAGCTCTGCCTATTTCCCCTAAGCTTCCTCAAGAAGCAGCCCTTTCTCCCAGAAAGTCCTGAGGGAAGGTCTTAGGGAGGCATTGGAAACACCCGAGCGGCGTCACCCACGATCACCCCCAATCACCACCCGCGGTTCCAGCACAGACCCCGGGCACTCAGCTGCTTTTCACATTAGAGTTGACCTCGCCGACCAAAATGGACCTGCATTAAAGATCGGGGTGGCTGGGTCTTGTTCCCACATGTCCTCCTCAGCATCCCAGTCCTCGACCATCAATCCCAGCTTTTGCTTTTCTGTTTTCATGGGGATCCGTTCTTCCTTCACTCAAGGGGGACTCCTGGCTCCCAGCTGTGATAAGCCAGGGGTAGGAATACAGGTGGAGCCACTTAGAGACTCATGATACCCAGCCAATCCTCTGTGTCCTTACTAAACATGATGTCCTCAGTTAATGTGTGAGTAAAAATAACCTCGTGGTTCATTTTAAAAAGGGCTTGTTACTGTTATTCCAAATGTATTGAACAAAGACTGTTTTCAAAAGTTTTCATGAATTCAAAAGACAGAGAACATGCTTTATTGGCATTAGTAAGATTCTCCTGGCTTACTGCAGAAAAAGAACAAGGTTCATTTCAGTCCTCAACATGTCAGAATTAAAGACACTTGCATAGCATTAGAGGTTTGTTGTTTTTTTTTTAAGTCACAGAGAATCAGCTGCTGTAAGGTTTGTTTTCTTTATTTTTTTTTATTGTTCCAATACATTTGTCTCCATTTTCCCACCACCACTTTCCCCTGCCCCTCCCACCCCTGCTGTAAGGTTTTCAAAGGGCAAAAGCTAAACAAACACAGACTTTCCTCTGAGCCAGCAACACAGTTTTACCCCTTAGAAACACGTAAAATTTCTGAGTTTAAAAACAATTACAATATAAAATATGCTAAATGGGAAATGCCATTTGTGATTCATCATTTTGGGCAGAGCTTTGGGAGAGCATCACATGCGTCTACAACCATGAGTTTAACTTTGGAAGTTTTTAAGTGTAAATGATAGCTGTAATTACATTTTTTGTGAGATTTTTTATTTAAAGGGGATCCCTTTGTTAAGGATCTTAAGGGGACTTCGGGAATTTGCTTAGAAAAAGGATCTCCAAAATCCAGACTCCTTTCAATTTGAACTTCTGTTTCACTACCTCTTCAAAATCTGAGCGGTCTCTATTTCTTGTGTAAATAATCGTGCACTAAAAAGGAGGAGGGCGTACTGTCTCTAAGGAAGCTTGCGGTTGGATTTAGGATGGGGGCATGAGGATTAAACATGGACTTTATTGATTTCTGGCCCTTTGGTCATAAATCTAGTTGGAGACCAGTCATTAAGGGGGACATGAGACTTTAAAAACTTTCTTGCCCCAAGCCTAATTATACCCAAATGCATTTAAACCATTGGCATGTGGTAAATCCAAATTAGAGGATGACAGTGCCATATAAATTATGTTCTCGGCTTCAAAATAAAGAAAAATTAATTTGCAGAATTATTTTAGTGAAGGCACAAACATTGTTTTGCATCATTAGCCTGTGTACACTGCCTCTGGGTCTCGTGCCTGAGCTGGGCCTAAGGGAGAGAGGTAACCACCGCCAAATTAAAGTTCTTGAATCCAGGGGGTAATAGCTGCTTGTTTTGCCCAGGCCGGTGGGTCTGTGAGGCTCACGGCTGACATCTGGGTTCTTCAGATGGTCTCACACTCAGTGGTGGCCGTGGAGCAGGCCCCGCAGTCACAGCGGACAGCCACGGGGTAGGTGTAGAAAGGGTCGACTCCTGGGGCACAGTTGGGCAGCTTGACGGTCACCTGTTTGGTCTCGTTGTAGGTACAGACTCGATGGTGGGCTTCAATATAGGGCGGCTCCAGGATAGGCTTCTGTCCCCACAGGTAGAGAACAGGAAACTCATTAGAACAGCGGTTTTCAACCAGGGTGCCACAAGAATCTTCTAAAACATGCACTACCTGACTATTCAGTCAGGGGCACTGGCCGCTTTTCCCTTAGACTGTCAAATAAAAAAAATGACAACAGCCAACACAATAGCCACCCAGTGTGAATGAATCAGAATCATACCTATTTTTCTTTGTTAAATCGGCAAAAAACAATTTTTGGTGTGCTGCAGAATTTTAGTAATGAATTTATGTGTGCCATGAGATGAAAAGGTTGAAAATCGTAACATACTATACTGCGTCATTTTCTTGGTATCATTTATTGCTATCAGTAATCAACGTGTTATTTGGTTGTTTACTTGTTTGTCTCCCCCTAGTAAAAAAACAAACAAACAAACAAACTCCTGATGCCTCAGTTTCTCATCTGTAAAACATAACATCTACCTCACAACATTATTGTGCAGATAAGGTAAGGTGACCTTACACAGAAAAGCTGAATTTGACATCAACTGCTATCTCCTCCTTCTCAGGAGCATTTCAGCCTTCCTCATTTTGCTTTATGTTCTCTTTCCTCACTAATCTGGAATCCCAGGCAGGGTTTCCTGATAAAATAAAAGACACCCAGTAATATTTGAGTTTCAAATAAACAACAAATTATTTTAGTATAAGTGCATTGCAAAAGCTGTGTGGGATAGACTAATACCAAAAAAATCATTGTTTATATGATATTCCAGTTTAATGTATCATGGTTTTGTTCTGTTTGGGGATTGTTTGTTTGTTTGTTTGTTTGTTTTTGCTAAATTGGGCAACTCTAAACCTAGGCCATGAGTGAATGCTTATTTTCAGCAACAGTTCAACCTTCAAAGTAAATGTGGCCACTTTCTCATCATGAACACCCTATTTTCAGGCATGATCTTCAGTTCAGTTAACAAAAATAAGTGCTTTGTATCTCAAAAACTTTCAGATTGCTAGTTTTTAATCTCATTAATCTCATTATTGTATTTATTTTCTATAAGTAACCTCCCTTTCACAGCACAATGAAGACATAAATAAAAGCTAGCTAACATTAAGGAGAATCTTTCTGTCTAACAGTCTTGGGGTTTCCATTTATCCAGTGAGAACATAGTCCCTGGCCTCCTATGGGTGACCGTGATCCAATGAAAGACATTCATCAATTAATAAGGAAAAGAGAAGAGGGAATGGAAGGAAATGGCGGGGTGAAACTTGGGCCCAGAAAGAGCTCCAAATAGCCCAAAACTGCACCCTGAGCCAGGGAACGCACCACCAGGCCAAGCCCTGAATATGAGAAGACTTCAAAGTTCCTCGAGTATGCTTGAGGTCAAGTCGCAACCACAGTATCTTTAGCAACTAAATTATCATTTGCCTACTAGGTCTCAAGCCCCTGATGATGCAAAAATAAAACTAATTTGGTGGAGCAGTTTCATTTAATTTGGAGGTTTCATCACCATAACCTAGTTCCATTCATGGGGCTATAATTTTATCTAAGTGATAGCAGATTGTTCTCTGAGACCCTGAATAGAAGGACATTTTTCCTTGTGGCGGTGTCCTCTCATGGTGCTCAAGGGCTTCTAAGATGGCATTAAGCTAGAGGATAAACATTGTAACTCCAGGTAGAGAGCAGCCCCATATAATTCAACAGGTGTTTATGAACATGTTCATAACATGTTCGTGCACATGTTCGTGCATGACTCTGACAAGAGTTGTAAAAATTGCAAGAATTAACCTCTGTCCTCAAAAACCTTAAAATTTAGGGTTGTAGAGTGGGCGTGGAAGTAAGACACAAGGTAGGGTAGAGTCATGGGCTGACCACCGAGTCAGAAAACACTTGGAAAAGGAGTCAGTTCTAGAGATAGGCATCAAAGAATAAATTTGATAATGACAGATGGAAATGAGAGAGGATACGAAAGGAACCAAAAGTGAGATTTCATAGTGTTGAATAAAACCTTTAAAATGAGTCTGACAAGGCCAGAGCTCAGAATACGCATAGTCTCTGGGAAAAGAGGCAGACGCCATATTGCTAAAGAACTTGAAAGTTGGTTATTGAATTTGCAGTTGTGGGTGGTCATTAAAGATTTTTGAGCGGGGGCGGGGAGGGGGAAACAAGATCAGAGCTGGTACTTCATTAGTAACCAATTCACACCTCAGTGGGAAGAGTCAACGGTCAGTCTATGTTGTGATTTGATGGGATGCTGAATGGCCCTCTTTCTTCTCACCCAGCAAACACATCCTCATCACAGCCCTATAGGGTTCTAACTTGGAGATTTTTATCCCCAGTTTAAATGCAATGCCTCTGAAAAGTCTGAATGTAATTCAATATAAAGAGACTTAATGGATCTGTTAGTGATAATCCCTGAGGCCCCCTGGAATTTGGGTGGGAGCTATGGGAGGGGGCGGGGCTGTGGGAGTGGCACTGAAGGAGGGGCTGAGGACCCCCCTCACCTGCTGTACAGCTCAGGGCCTCTCTCTTGGCTGGCTTTATCACAGGAGGAAGAGCACAGGGAAGAGTTTGGCTACATGCTTGAATCAAGAATTATTCCTACCTTTCCACTGTGGGAATAAACATGACTCCGCAGTCACTTACCCCTTGAGTTCCTCCATGTCATCTGTAAAATGGGTAGAATAATAGCACACCTTGACTCCCAGAGATGATTTCCAAATACACAGACACCATCCAAGTAAAATTATTAATTTTATCAAGGCATTGTTAGAGGGGCAAGGTCATGTTTCCTTCATATTTTTTGGAGCATGTCAAATAATTGTTATACTTTTAAAAGTCCACAGGAGAAGACAGATACTCCAGCTTTACTCATTTCGTCAAAAAAGTGAACATTTATAAAGGAAACAGGCCAAGTGTCTGGCTCTGAAGGCATCTGGGACTCACCTCCCAGGTTTCACAGCGGCCCCAGCAGGCGTCGGTGGTGATCCGAAGGCCCCTGCAGCCTGGCTTCTTGGCCAGGAAGGTAAACTCCCTCACGGCACAGCCCACAAAGGTGCGCAGGTTCCCGCCAGAGGTGCTGAGAACACAGCAGCAGCCAGCCAGGAGGAGGAGGGCCATGGGGCCAAGGAGAAGGGATGCCAGCTTCATGCTCTTCCTGCGGGGAGGGAAAGGAAAGAGAGTTGATTAACAGATCCAGGTGCCCTCCCAGGGGCAGCCAACAAGGGTGCTACAAAGGGACCTTGCTCTTAGCGTTTCAGAAGAAATAAGCCAAGAAATTGCAGACGCCCACAAACTCCAATACAGGTGCCCAAAATGTCCTCTAACCGACTCCAGTATGGACCCCATGGCCCCATTGTGCTCGCTGGACATTTAGCCCCCCAAGGGCACCCTCAGGCTTTTCCTTATTTTGGCCCAACTGCTGGACTCGACCTGGTGTTAAAAAAGCATATTCCAACGGTCTCCTCAAAAAGAACGCAAAATATAAGTCACATCAAAAGCGATGCATCTCCTAATATAATACACGTATATACACAAATTATTTTTTTTCAGATCCACTGTATTTAGTGCCATGTTACCTGTTTTCTCAAAATTATATTTTCAGAGTCATGAATGGGGAATCAAGGTACGGAGGGAGATTAATAATCATTGTATGCCCATCTGTATTGCTACTAACCCAACCCTCCACAAAGCATGGATGCGCAGAAGATATCATGGAGCCTGGCACCTGGCTTGGTGGCCATCTATAAAACTGTGTTCTTCTCACTACAAAATGCCTCTGCTCTATGTCTCTGCTGTCATGGCACCTAGTTGTGATTCAGTTTAAGTCCAAATGACAGAAAGCACCGGAGGCATTTAAAACATAATCCCAATCTCCTGTTAAGCCTATCCTCTCTGGGTCTTGGTCATTTCCTGTGCTTTTTCAGAAGCCAGAATCGATCCCTTCATGCTCGGCCTACTAGACAGAACATACCTGGAAAGTAAAGTGAGGGCGGACATCACACTTATGGAACGTTCAGAGCAACTCATTTTTGCTCTAAAAAGGCTGCAAAGTTATCTATTTCTGAATCTGATCTCACAGCTCCTACTTCCAATCTGTCACCTTACCAGAGCTCTTTGGACTTCCCCTCGGGAGGAATAAAGTTACAATTACAGAGATGCACTTACCTGATCTTGCTGGGTCTAACTCTTCTCTTAGAGCCCACACTTGCACCCAAAATCTCAGAAAGTCACAATGAGTGATAGAAGTTTGCTCTGGGTAAATGTCTCTACCCTCTGTTACTGGACTGCTTGACTGCTCAAATATATAGGAATGGTCTTGTAAATCAAAACAAAAGAGAGGCAGATCCTTACAGGAACCACTAAACACATCAAAGACCTGGGAGATAAAGCAGGTCTCTATTTTCCAAAACTGATTAACTTAAAGGGTGTTGTTTTGTTTCTTAACATCACCTACTGAAACAGAAAGTTACCTTGGTGGGTGACATAATCTTAGGGAAACAGTCAAAGGTAGTTCATCCAGCTCTCAGGAAAACAAATGCACCGGGGCAAGATGGATTAAATTTTCCTTTGTGGTAACCACAAATTTCCTTCGAAACAGGAGTCAGTCACTGGTAGCTCATGGCAAACTCTTTCCTTTTACTCACAGCACATTTCAATACTTTGAAAAATAACAAAACAATAATTCTTCCTGGAAAGAACATGGGATCACTAACTGAAAAGGTGGAAATCACAGGGAGAAGAATCAGTTTGAAAGTCTTAAAATTAGTTAAGGATTAGATAATATTAATAGCACTTAGAAATGAATCATATAAGAAAAAAAATACCAAGATGCTCAAAGTGATTTGTCTTCCAGCATGGACATTAATGATGACATTTCATGTCTTCTATGTAGTTTTCAGAATTTTTCACATTTTCTACATTAAGCAGAATGTTGTAATAGAAAGTCAATTAATATTGATATTTTTCAAAATAAACTAGTAAGTACAAATTTGAGCTACATGCAATGATATGATAGCTGGTCCTTAAAAGTCTAAACGAAGAATGAAACAGCATCCTTTAGGAGCATGTGACACAGCTCATATTCCAATCTGCAGCGGCAGCATCCGAATGGATTGAAAACCTCATGTTGGCAGCATTATCTGGGCGCTCTATAAAATAAATGAAGCAGACATCATCCCTGCCCTTCGCAGTTTACATATCATTGCAAATGATGACATAGTCCGAGACAGTTAAGATGCACATTAAATGGGTAAATGATACTAAATAAATAAGTTAAAACATTCACAATTTCTGCCAAAGAAAAAGGTGTTCTTTAAATAAACATGTTACTCATTAAAGGTTTGACTTTTTCAAAAACATATAACAACCCTCAATGAATCCATCACTGTATCATCAATAGGCCTATTTCTAGAGTCAAATTATTATCATATGTGTTTTACAGAAAACTGAACTAGACTTGGAATAAAGGAGTTTTTTCAGCCCTTCAGTCTGGGCCCAGCATAATCAGAGCCGGGGTATGGAGGACAGAGAGTTTGCTGGGTCTAGAGCCAGCCAATGAGCGGTGAGCTGCCGCCTTGAGCTGGGTTCCTGAAGAAAGCTGTTCAGCCCTTTTAGATTAGACCTGAACCATACGAACTTGTGTCTGAAATGTCACAAGATAAAGAGAGGTGACAAAAGGAGGCCAAGAGTACCTTTCTTCTACAATCCCTAACTCCCTTATAATGCAGTTAGGGCATTAGGCTAACCACGCCCCATCCCCCCACCACCCCCACCCCCGGCCGTCAGCATCACCCTGAGGATATGGACAATGTACAGTCACTGGGCACCTACTGCGTACCAGGCTCCATGGAATCTGCTCTGCTCTTACATATGTTATCTCTAAATCTTACAACAATTCCACAACTCAATGATTATTTTCTTTTTCTACTGGGAGAAATGGAGGCTCAGTTATTCTATCATCTGCTTTCGATGATACGGGTGATGGCAGATAGGTTTGTTTCTTCCCTATAACCAGCGGCAGCCGATTGAAAAGCACTGTCCAGGACACTGTGTTAAAAAGGCCTCTGAATCCTTTCCCACTGTAGAGGGCAGTGGCCTGTCATCTTCAGCAGAAAGGAGAGCGGTGTACAGATGCCAGTCCTTGCACTGGGCCACCCGCCTCTCTGTAGGCAGAGCAAGAGGCTGCTGAGTGAGTCAAAGGCTCCTTGAAGCTCTGATGCCTATAGAATATCTTGTCACCATAGTCTGTCCATCTCCCACTTTCCCTTCCATCTCCATTGACATTTCTCCCATTAAAGTCACTGTCTTGCAATAACAAACAAAGATGTGGGCAATGTCACCAAGCACAGGCCCCGGAGAATCATCTCTCGTCTTCTTCCATTATCATCTTCATATAGATTCATTGTCACTTTGGAGGGTGAGTCGCAAGACACAGGTTCACTAGGGGTAAAGAAAGGAAAGAAGGGCATGGGTAAGCTTTCCCCTTGAGGTCTGACAGAGCATGACAATGAAGGCAGAATGAGCTCAGTGCCAGTGCCTCAAAGAGATGATGGACAACGGAGGCCCGGCCCAGGGAGGGCAGCCCCGGCTGCAGGGCCTGGCAGCGCACACTGTGTGCAGGAGACGGAGATGGTGCCAGAGCCTGGAACACCCCTCCTGGCTCAGCCACACTGATTCTCAGTGGTGCACCTTCCTTTGTGACTGCCTTGGGAGACTCACTTCTCTCAGCCTCCGTTTCCTCATCTCTAACATGATGGATTTGACCCTAGGATCACAAGGCCCTTCTTAGCACCAGAATGTAAATGTCTGTAAACTATTTTATGAACATAAAGAGGTAAGGGAAAGCCAGATGGAGAGCCCAAAGGTTCATATTATAATAAAGCCATCCTGATTTGTGTTCAAATCTTAACTCTGACACTTGAAAGATATTCATGCTCCCGTATGTTTTTCCCCGTTGCCTTCTCAAAATATACAATGCTCTGTCCAAGGGTCAAATTAATCAGCAGTATGACTCCTGTGGATGAATTAAAAAACCACAAATGAAGCTATGTGTCTCAAGGAAGTAATAAAATTAATGACTTTCTGGTAACAGATACAAGAAAGGTCAGCCTTGGATTTTACAAAGTTGTATGGTGCTTGTAATATCCCTTATTGACAGGAGGGAAAGTTCTGGGATTACAAATGAAGATGAATACTGAAGTCTTGAAAGAAATTAATTTTATCACGAAGTTATTTCTTCCTTTTGAAGCACTGGGTGTTTGTGGGACAGCTCCTCATTTTGACTTAAAGAGATAACATTTGCCCTAGATGATAGTACTGTTGCTATGGTGACATTTTTTTTTTTTACAAGACTAAAAATAATGAATCTTGTGTCTGATTTACTGGGACAAGTCAAGCCTTTCTCTACAACTGTCTGAAAGAAGTATCTGTCAATTGTCACAGATTTATTTCGGATTAAGGGCACATGGTTTAGGTCCTGAAGTGGAATGTTTTTATTTCCGCCTGACTCTTCCACTTTTGAGTGTCATAGCTTTGCAGGGCATGGCAGGCACATGCCTAATAGAGAGGAACAGAGAGGAGCTTAATGAGTCACAAAGAAGCATTCTTTATTTCAAGTATATCCTGTATTCTTATTGGAATGAGTTCACAAAGCTGCTCGGTCCCTAAATCCTTCATTTATAATTCCCCAGGCAAGGCCAAGGTTGTTGTTAGCTAAGCTACGAAGCAACAGCACCTCGTTTGTTAGTTATTGGCTTTGTTCTAGAAAACTACCCCTAGGATTATGGCCCCAGAGTGCGTGCCTGCGTCCGCGTGTGCCCCTGCTTGTGCCTGAGTGAAGGAGCAAGGGGTGGGTGATGAGGGGTGGGGGGCGGTGAAGAAGAGAGCTGAGCTACTCTCCAGAGTATTCAATAGCTAACCTAACACATATCTATTAAGCAAATGCTGTGTGCCAGGTTTTGTCTAACACTGGAGTCACTAGATTCATTAAAAAAAAATAAAAAGATGATATAAGGAAGCATGGGGGTAGAATAGCTAACTACTGGCAGTAATGATAGATTTCTTCTTCTCTTTCTTTGTCTCTTCTTTCTTTCTTCTTTTTGTCCTTACATATTTTATTGAGTGTTACCATATGTCAGATACATGCTAAGCACACATGAAGCCAATATGAACAGAGCTAAAGAACCTGCCCTCAAAGAGTCCATAGCCTAGCAAGGAGGATAAATACACCAACATGCATATGACCCAGAAATTGCACCCTTAGGCATTTCTCCCTAGGAATTGGAAATGCATGTTTGCATGAGAACCTGTACACAAATGTTCATAGCAGCCTTATTTATAATAGCTCCAAACTGGAAGCAACTCACGTGTCCCCCAATGGGTGAATGGATCAACCCACTGTGGCACACCCTTAACATGGAATACTGCTGGGCAGGAAAAAGGAATGAACACACACCAACTTGGATGAATCTCCGGAGAATCACGCTGAGCGAAAAAAACCAATCCCAAAAAGTTATATTCTGTATTATCCCATTTATATAAATTCTTGAAACTACAAAATGATAGAAATGGAGAACAGACTAGTGGTGCCTGGGGATATGGAGCACAGGGGGTAGGAAACAGGCGTGGTGATACAGGGGCAATATGAAGGATTTTTGTGATGAGGGAAATGTTCTGTCCCTGGACTGCGGTGGTAGATACGTGAACAAAACATGTCACAAGATTGTAGAGAAGTAAAATACACACACAAGAATATAAGTAAAACTGGGTAGTTATAAACAAGGTGGTTGGTTATAGCAATGTCAATACACTGGTTGTGATAGTGTGTTAGAGTTTTAAAATATAAAAAAAAATTGAGGGAAACAAGATAAGAGTAATGCGGATGTCTCTGCATTGTATCTTACAATTGTATATGAATCTACAATTATCTCAAAGTAGAAAGTTTGATTAAAAAATAAATCAATATTTTATTTTGGCGGTGGGAGACATGGGTAAAGGTGATCAAAAGGTTCAGACTCATAATTATAAGATAAGTAAATCCAAGGGCTATAACCCTCAGCATGGTGACTACAGGTAACACTGCATAGTATATCTTTAAAAGTTAATAGAATAAATCTTAAAAGTTCTCAACATACACACACACAAAAAAAAACTTGTAACTATGCATGGTGATGGAGGTTGATTAGATTTAATCTGGTAATCATTTTACAATATATACCTATAACAAATCATTACATTGGACACCTAAAACTAATACAATATGGTATGTCAATTTTATCTCAATTTTAAATAATAAATAATTACTATATATTAAGAAAAACAAGATCAAAAAGTTTTTTAAGCATTACTGTTAAGAAACTAAATTAAAACAACTAGAAGCTTAAAAATAAATCAATCAACATAACACTAGATGGAGAAATGCTATGATAAAATGGAGGTAGGATGCTCTGAGAACTTAGACTACAGGGTGTTGTCCAGAGAGACTTCCTAGAGACCTGACTTCCTTGAGTTGGGAGAGAATTTGTTCCAGGCAGAGGAATCCACACATTGACTCTACCATTGGAATTCAGAGGAGAATCTTAGTCTTGTTCAACTCTGTCTCCCCAATGCCTCGAATACTGCGTGGCTCACAACTAATTATCAATGGATAAAGACATGGAAGAGAGTGTGGTGAGTCTGGAAAACTACAAGGAGTCACCATGGTTGTGCACAGAGCATGTTCAAAAGGAGAGGCAGAGATGAGGATGGTTACACCAGATGAGCTGTGGGGCAGGTGCTATGAAGGAGTCAATCTTTATTCTAACATCAAGTAGGAGCCAAGTTCGTGTGTTTGAAAGACCTGTGGACATGGTAAGGAGACAGGCTGGAGCAAAGACACCAGCTGGGGAGGTGGCTGTGGTGATTCATGTGAGCACTTTGCTTTCCACCTCAGATCTTGGGAGCCCTTCAAGGTAAGTCTGATTTCCAAAACAGAAGTGCCCGGTAAAAATTAAATTCAAGCCACATAGGAAATTTTCTATTTTCTAGCAGCCACATTAAGAAAATAGAAGGAGCCCTGGACAAGTGGCTCAGTTGATTGGAGTGTCGTCCTGACACCAAAATGTTGTAGGTTTGATTCCCAGTCAGGGCACATGCCTAGGTTGGGCATTTGATCCCCCATTGGGGTGCATATAAGAAGCAACTGATTGATGTTTCTTTCTCTCTCTCTCCCTCTCTTTCTCTCTCTTTCTCTCTCTCTCTTTCTCACCCTCTCTCTCTCAAATCAATAAACATTTCCTCGGGTGAGGATTAGAAAAATAAAGAAAGTAGAAGGAAACACATGAGATTAATTTTAATAATTAACCCAGTGTGATAAGTGCTAGAAATAAAATAGATTATATTTAACCAAACATTATGAAAATGTTTATATTTCAACAACTAATCAATTTAAAACATTTTTAATAAAAGTATTTTATACTCTTTTTACTTTCTTTTCTTAGACTAAGTCTTTGTACCTGCTCTGTATTGATAACATCATTGACAACACATCTCAGTTCAAATCAGCCAAACTTCAAGTGCTCAAGAGCTGCAGGTGGTGGCTCCCATGTTAGACGGTTCAGGTCTAGTGCACAGATAGTACCATGCAGTGGAAATGAGTAATTATTTGAATTCCTCTAGCCCTTTTTCATGTGGCATGCTTATTAATCCTCACCACAACATCCTATGAAGTATTACTTCCTACCCTTTCTGCTGAGGGAACTGAGACGCAAGAAGTTAAACAAAGTGACTAATCAGTGATGGAGTTAGGATTCAAAGTCCCTGATTGGTTGATATTTATACTGCCTTCAGCTGCTATAGCCACTTATTCTCTTGCTCTGAGAAACCTTGGCTACAGGGAAGGGATCGTTCGATCACCCCTGCAGAAATTTCTGAGCCTTTGCCAGCTGAGCCCACACGGCTGATGCATGTGAAGTTTCAAAGATCCAAGCAGCCCTGAGGCCATAAAAGAATTTGGTGGGGGGCGGGGGAGAATTTGTCAAAATCCATATTTATCCAGAACCCCATTTCTGATCTGCTGAGCCTAAGTCCATTATCTGAAAGTCTCAGTGTTTGGAAATGTGCGGTTTGCCTGACTGAATCACAGCTTCTTACCTCCTGTCACTGAAGGGCCTGCACCAAAATAACTTATGAGAAGAAATTTCCCCAAAGCCGTGATGGCCTTGACATTTACTGAACAATGGAGCCAGGATAGTAATCAGGGCCAGAGGAGGGAAGCTAATAGAATCAAGGAGATGGAGAGATTTCACAATAGAGGATAGGCTGATCTAAGACCCATTTCCCTGTGCAGCCGTGGCCTCTGGGGCCTGGGCGTCTCTTGGAGTCCAGAGTCTCTCCGAACCACCGACCCACCTCTGCAAAATGCTGGCCGAGGATGGGAGGTGTAGTCTGAGACTTCAGAGCTGAGTAAAGTAAAAGTCTCAAACCCATGATTCTGAGTTAACAACCCATGGAGAGAACGCAAACTAGGCCCAGAACATAGAGCTCAAACAGGCTGAGTATTACTATATGAACGGGTAATGGATTTCCTCCCCATCTACATGACCTCTTTATTCGGATGCCACAGAAAGAACCCAGTGTTATTATGTCCCGACCAAAGTTCATTATCTTTCTCTCCAGGCTCTTTCCCACCCCCTCCACCTGGCATTCTCCATCTCTAAACAAAACCCCTGAAGTTCATTCTAGGCACCTCCCTGTCCCGCTCCCCCTCTACATACACAATTCTGTCAAGCCTGCCTCCCAAACACATTGTGACTCAGTTTCCTAATTCAGAACCCTTGCAGACCCTTCTTACTGATATCTCTGACTCCTTCCTCTCTGTTCACTGTAGCAAAAAGCTCCTTTGTAAATGTCAGTCTCATCTTGATTTGTATATTCTAGTTGACACTCTTCACTGCTCTCCATGCACTAGGGATAACATACAAAGACCCTAACAAAGCACTCTCCTAAGCCCTGCAGCCTCTCTTCCTGCCTCTCCCTATTGTCTCTCCAAGCTCAGGACTTGTAGGTTAGACCAAGCAATATTCTCTCTCCCATTGGGTCTTCACAGTGGCCCTTTCCTCTCCCCAACATCTACCTCTGCTTCACCCCCTACGCATCCTTTAAGACTTGGCTAAGCTACTGCATCCTTCAAGAAACTTTCTCTGATCCTCTGAGTCTGAGGTGGGTGTCCAGGACATGTGCTTTCATCATCCTCTTGGCTCCCTATCACAGCTCCTTTCATGTGGCATGATCATCGACAGTTCATTTGTCTCCAGCCACCACCAGATGTCAGCTCCAAGGTGCTGCGCTGTGATTTCCCGTTCACCCTTGGCTCCCCAATGCCTGCACGTGGTAGGCAATAAACACATGAGTGACTAAATGACTAAATGATGGTAGAGAACAACAAATATGACTTATTTCCATTTCCCCCCCACAACTCAAAACTTTGTCAGTTTCCATTAAAGTTTGGCAAATAGATCCAGAAGAGCAAATGGTCAATTCAATAAGACTTGCTTTCCCATAGCTAAATGAAAACTCAGTGGGTCCATGGAGAGATCATCATGAAATGCCTCAAGCTTCAAGGCAGTGCGGTATGGGGCCCACACAGGGGGGTGTGGACTAACCCGGGGGGCAACGACCCTGGAGACATCGGGCCTAGGGCGCAGGTCAGTGCCCACTTCCCCATTATCTTCCTTTCCGTCACAGAACACTAAACCTGATGGTTTCCTCCCCCTGCCCATTTGAACAGATTCCTCCATGTGAGTGGTCAGGCAGGGCACACATGTGCGTCTTGGCACATAGGTGTGTTTGGGTTTTATGACTAACTCCAATTACTTGGAGGAGGGAAAAACATTTTCCCTCTTTGCAGCTTGAAATATCTCATCAAAGAAATGTGGAGAGTGTGGAAATTAGATTTGACTAGAAGACAGCTATTCACTTCGATCACTGCTGTTAGTCTGTAGCTCTCTTTGGAAAAAGGAGTTTGGGCTTTTCTGCCAGCCTGATGGGTAATGACATAATTTTAATAATCCTCTCCCCTCAGGGTCAAAAGCAAAGAAGGAAACTTCATAATGAAATTACTGTGCCTCAAAGATGCAATCACTGGGTTCATCCTTTTTTCATTGTTCATGTCCAGGACTCTGGAAACAAGATGCACGTTTCAGGCCTGCCTAACACTGTGGTTGATGCTCTGCTTTCTTTTTTGTTAACAACAATTACTTATTTTGCTCAAAATTCTGCAATTTAGACAAAGATCAGGAGGGATGGTCATTTCTGACCCATGTGACATCAACTATGTCAGCTCAACTTGGGGACTGGAGGGTGTACTTCAGGTTGGCAAGATAATTCTGGCTGTCAGCTGACTTTAGATAGAGAGGAAGGGAGAAAGAGACATCGATTTGTTGTTCCACGTATCTGTGCATTTTACCAATTGATTCCTGCATGTGCTCTGATGGGGATCAAACCTGCAACCTTGGCGTATCAGGACAATGCTCTAACCCACTGAGCTAGACTTCTCCACAGGTTTCTTGGACTTCCTCCCAACATTGTGGCTTGGTTAAAGAGTGAGCATCTGAGACAGAAAGTAGAAGATACTAGTTTATTTTTTTCCATGGCCCCCCCCCCATTCACAGTACAGATCAGGCCAAGGGCCTGGGCTGAGGTGTATATGGGGTGGGTTTACTCTGCCTCCTCCTTCTGTACAGTCAGCAGAAGAACACAGCCTGTGGTAAGTACCAAAGGGCAGATGCTCTGCTTTCTGAACTGCATTGAAGACCCAGGAGGCCTACAGCAGACCGAGCCAAGGGCAGGAAGCTTAGAAGCACTGTCAGAACACACACGCACACACACTCAATTCAACTCTGTTCATCACATAAAATTATTATTCTAATTTCTCAATTTAAACAATTATAAGATACAAGATCCTTTTATTTTTAGACACCAATCTAATTCTCTCCTCCCAATGCTATGACCAGGACTGGTTGGGGGAAAGGGTGTTTGTCTCCCGTTTTCAATTTTCTGGAGCTGGCAAAAGGGGAAAGCCTGGGTGGACACTCAGGCCTCTCTCTATTCCACATTCCTGCCCTGACTCTTCTCTGATTGACTGATGACATTGATAAATAACATGGTGACTCAACATCTTGGAAGGTTAGAGTTCAGGTAGCTTTATCAGTTAGGATGATTTGGGCTGCAAATAACAAGTGCAAACCACTAAAGGCAGCATAAACGTACTTGTGCTTAAGCACCAGGGAGTCCAGAGTCAGGGGATGGGCATTGGTAGGGCTCTGCGAGTGTCACCAAGGGCTCAGGTCCTTCCCATTTTTCTGGCTGCTGTCCTCAGCATGTTGGCATGAGTCCCTTCATGACCTGCCCCAACTCCAAGTGTAGTGTCCTTAGCAACAGTGCTCAAAGCAGAGGGCGGGGGTGGGGGGAGAGATTTTAGGAGAGGAAAGTATCTTGTCATAAGCATTTCTCTTTTAAGAGAGGAAAGGTCTTACAGGAGTTTCCTACCAATTTCCTCTTCATCACACTGGCCCAAATCAGGCCACGTGCCCCCGCCCTACCTGTAAGGAAGGCTTGGAATGGGCATTCTTGGCACTTGCAGCCTCTACACTGGAAGAGCAGCTCTGCTGGAGAGGGAAAAGGGGAAACCCACAGGGCAGAGAGCCACCACTGCCTGTCAAGTGCGTTGGTTCAACTCACAGCAAAGGCTATTTGACTATATATCGAACTGTGCTCTCTAATTTAATTTCATTCGGCAAGAAAACCAATATTTTTACCTCCTCTTGTCAGATTCCTGAATCTTACTTTTCTATTAGTTCCCAGCTCTGAGCAAGGAAAGAGTGATGATTACTTATCAACCCCAGACATTAACAATTACCACCAGGAGCACTGTTGACTGTAGGAAAAGCTATCACCACCACCCCCTTGGGCCTCAGTTTCTTTATCTGGAAAGCTAGGAGGTTGTTATGAGAGCATCCCCAAAGCCTCCTTCCGGCCCTGACAGCCTGTGGTTCTATGACATTCAAATGTCTCAAACCAGTGAATCAAATCACGGTAGCCAAACAAATGCTATAAAAGGAAGAAATTCAACTCACATAGACTCACATTGGCCCTGGGAAATCAAAACTGATATATGATGAAACAATGATGAACTCCGATGCCAGTGTCACTTTAATAAAAAATAAGAACTCGTGAACGTGCCCCAGGCATGCTATTGAGGGTAGTCATGTAATAGGCTTATGAAAGTTTAGGAAAATTGCTGCTCCCTTGAAAATGGGTTTTGTAAGTCAAGTAGAATGACAAGACACTAAAAATGGAACTCTCCTTCATCTCTGTGTTGAAATAATTCCTGATGTCTACAGGACACAGCTCAAGCACCTTGACATGGCTTATAAAAGATCCTTCCCCACCAAGCATCAGCCTACGCCTACACATAATAATAATAATAACAGCTAATATTTTAAAATCTTTGTGCTCAATATATATGAAGCACTTTACATTTGATTGCCTCTTTAACTGTTACAAGAATATTGTTATAATACTATTATCATCATTTTACCTATAGAGAAATGGAAGTTAATAAACTTGCCCAAGGTCACACATCTTAAGCTGGTGGAACCAAAATTTGAATTAGGCAGTCTATATCCAGGGCCTATGCTTCTAGTCATCATGTTACATTTCTCTGACATTATTTAAATATTATTTTATAAATTTTTGTTTACATTTCTATTTCTATTTCTAATCCATAAGGGTTCATTTTTTTCTATCCCCTCATAGTGTATCTTTCAGGAAATAGATGCTGAATAAATACGGAATGAATGAATGAATGACTTCCTGTGCAGGTTTTTCACTGTTCTTGAAATGCACTTTATTGTACCATCATACCCTAACTTATAGTGCTCCTTCTGCCCAGCACTTACTCCTCCCTCAGAAATGTGCTCAAATGGCATATCCTTGCTGTGTTCTTTCCAGCCATCTTCCAAAGAGAAAACTGGGCCACATGGAAAACAAGTCACTAGAGGTCTGAGGTGGGTGCATCACTTCTACCCACATCCACTGGCCATAACTCAGTCTTACAGCTCTGACCTAACTGCAAATGAAGCTAAGGGACAAGGCTGTCCTGCATTCACCACAGCCTCTTCACAGGAATATGGAACAATGCCTTCAAAATCCTAATTAAAATTGTTTTTATCTTAGGAAATTCTATACCCAGACAACTTTCAATCAAGCATGAGAGCAGAGTAAAGAAATGTTCAGACATGCATGATCTCAGGAAGCTATCAAAGAATGTAAACAAGGAAGTAAATAAAGAAAAACAAAATCATTGAATCCAGGAATCAGGGGTCCAACACGAGAGTGGAGAAGAGAGTCCAGGAATAATAGCTGTACAGATGGCCCAACTGGAGCAGAAGGGCACAGGTTAGCTGTGTTTGAAGGACATGGAACGGGAAGCGGGCTGATGATGTGTGTTCTCTCTTGTACCACCGTGCCTAACTTGCACCTCACCCTCATCTTCTGTAATTCAAGGTCAATTAAGAATGTCTGAAGTTTATAAATCTAGAAATAGCAGTATAGGCATATTATAATACTTGGAAATGGAGAAGTCAATTACAAAAGAAACTGCTAACAGGTGTTGAAAATGTTTGTTCCAGGAGAGCTGAACTTGAAGTGGGGTGGGATAGAGCAAGAAAACACCATTTTTATTATAATGCTTGGTACAGTATTTGACTTTTTAACCATGTACTGCATTTCTTTGCTAAAAATTCTACATATTTTTTAACAAAGAGGAGAGAGGGAGAAAGAAGTTGTCATAAGCTTTCCTTTCATCCTACCCGGAGCTCCCCGAGAGGAGCTCATCATGATGTCAAAATGTCAAAGAAGGAAGAATGGGTCAGAACAAATGTGCACAAATATGGCACCCTCTTTGAACCCAAAGAAGTATGTTTTGCCTTTTATTCAATTTGTTAAAAAAAAAAAATACTGGTCAATGGCCCCATCTTCTTAAATAGTTTTATGGGAAGAAAGGAAGAGGCGGGAAGAGCAGATAAGGCCACGAACAGGGCTCCTGGAATAGCACCAGTGATAACCACCCTGTTGGGTCTCTCTACCATCTTGCTAAAAAAAAAGGCAAAATAAGGCATTTTAGGCATTTTTCTGGAATCAATATGTCCTGTATCCTCCTTATTTAGTGACCTCAAAGACCTCTTAAAATTTTGTTTTTGAGTTTGACATGACATTTTTGTGAGCTCATGTTGATAATCCATAAGGATAGGTGTACATCCATTGTCTTCCTAAACGGACATAAACCTATCAATCTTACCTGCCTAATTTTAAAAATTCACATCTCCTTTTGTTTTTTGACTTAAGCAACAATTTGCTGATCTCTTGGCTCTCTTGTCATCCTCCATGCTTCCAAGTGTTTGCTAGCAATGGTTCTGCTATCAGTTCTGTAAGATCTATTAGAATGTCATTTACTTGGCCCTGAATCCTTGACCATATTTTTTTTTAATTTGGGGGTTTCAGTTGCCTCCTCAACAACATTTATCCTGCAATTACCAATTGAGCACCATTTAGGTATTAAGGATAGAGATGAAAAGCATATTACTTATTCTTGCCATTAGTATAGAGAAACAGACTGAAAAATAAGTTAATAATTTCAACAGTGATAAGGCCTATGGTAGAGATATGGATAGGGGGCTCTAAGTTAGGAGAGACACTTAACCCAATCTAGAGGAGGAAGAGAAGGCTTCCTGGGATGCATTGTCCTCTGAGCATCTAAAGGACGTAGGATTAAACATGTAAAGAGAAAGGAAAAGGACATTCTTGGTAGAGGAGAGAGCATGAAAACACTCAGAAGTGAGAGGCAACTTAGAAGAGTCAAGGAATGGCAAGTTGTTTGGGCACAGGGACAAGTTACAGGTGATGGAGGACAAATACAGAGGGGAGCAAGGGCCAACTTCCACTAGGGAGATGCTGGAGGATTTTATTCAGAGAAGTGATATGATCAGATAGGAATTGCAAATACAATAGACCCTTTAAACTCAGATAACTGAAGTTGTGTGTGTATTCTGGAAAGGAGGGTGAGATGGGAGAAAGTAGACTCCTACCAGACGTAAGATCATCAAGATAATGAAGGGAGAAATCCCAAGAGTGTGGACTAAGACAATGGAGGTGTAGATAAAAGAGAGCACAATCAAAATCTATTTGAGAGGTTAATGCAACAGGATCCAGTTATAAAGGATGAAGGAGGGGAGACATCTCAAATGGCCGAAGTGTCTGGCTTGTTGACTCAGCAGGTGGTGCTACCATTGGCCAGCAGGAGAATCTGTGGAGATATGTTTGCAGGCAAGTGAGTTCACTTTGTGTTTACTTTGAAATATCTGCCAGATATTTGAGAAAAGATATCTACTCTCAAGTAAACATGTGACTCTGTGATCCAGAGAATGGTCCGGGCAACAAAGAAGACAATTAAGTCATCTGCACACAGGGGTAGTAGAAACCCTTGGGATGAACAAGGTCTCTCAGGAAAGATATGTAGTAGGAGAAAGAAGCAAGAAGTCAAAAAAGAAGTCTCAGAACTTAGTACTCAGCTCATTTGGACCAAAGTATTTATCTCCTCAAGGGTCCCATAACACCTTGACCCAACATCCACCACTTTCATGTCCATGTGCTTTCTCCTCCCCCCACCTCCTTCATTAATACAATTAACCTGAAAGTAGGGACAAAATCTTATTTGAATTAGTATGCTCAGGATCAAAAATACAACCAAGAATGTTCTACATGTTCAGTATGTTTATTAAGTAATGATTGATACTAATTTATGGAAAAGGTAAAAAATAGCAAGTCAGTTGGGCTTCCAATTCAGGAAAGCACCAGGCTTTAGCATAATACTCGAGGTGAATTTTAATCTAAGAGCACACCTCTTCTCTCTGCCCCTCAATCTCTTTACTCACTTTAAGAGCAGAAGTCTGGTTTCTAGACCTTATCATTTGTGTCCTTTCATCACTATGAAAACGGGAGATTTTATTTCTCTGCATTGCCTGGGCTCACTTAAGTCAACTAAATTTAAAAACCATAGAAATTGTGTCAACTGGCTTCTGCTCTCCAGTTAATCCTTCTGTGCTCCCCTGACAGGTGGGGTGAGGTCAGTTTCCCTCCTGGAGACGTCACCTCTGTGACAATTCCAGCTCCAGGAAAAGCAAACTGGTTTTCCTACGTGAGGTGCTGATAGTAATCAGAACCTCTCCCTGGGGACAGTTTACTGACACTGGAAATTCGTCATGGTTACAAAGCACTTTGATTTCACAAAAATAAGAGGTCTTTTTCTGCTGAGGTGGCAAGTGATGTTTTGTTTTGTTTTCCTAGATTAACTAGGTAAGAACCACAAGTTCAGTGCCAAAGAGCCAAGGTTTTTTCTCCCCTCCCTAAGCCAGCTACCAGCCTGCTCAGAAGATAATAATTAGTGTTCACAGTCACCAAATTAGAGAGCCTGAGAGAAAGTAAAAATGGAAGGTGTTCTCTCTTTGTAAGGAGGCCACCAGATGCAGGCTCCTCCTCCATCTTCCTGGAGAAGTCCTTACACTCCCAACTATTGTGTTTTTGGGGAATTAACTAAGCAAATGCAGTTAAGACTTTGTGTTTGGCATACAGTAAGAGCTCAGTCAATGTTAATTACCCTGGCTGGGTAGCTCAGTTGGTTAGAGTGTCATCCTGATAGGCCAAGGTTGTGGGTTTGATCCCTGGGCAGAGCACATACAAGAACCAACCAATAAATGCATTAATAAGTGTAAGTGGAACAACAAATCTCTCTCTCTACCTCTCTCTCACATCAATAAACTTTAAAAAGCAAAATAAATAAAAACAAAAACATGACAATGTCTGAGTTCCGAGCTTTCACTTCGGTCTGCACAACGCATTTAAGAGTAGTGGCCAGGGTCCCAGGCAGACCTTGGGACTAACACTACACCTGAGAAACAACAGCAACTAAATCAGCTCCAGAATGAGTGAGGAGATCAGCACTTAATGGAAAGTTCTCTCCTCATTGCCCCACCTCCGAGACCCCAGGCTAGAAGATTATGGTGCTATTTCATACCTAATGACAGAAAATATATACATAAATAACACCCAATACTGACACAAATGCTCTGCAAACAACATACCCAAATTCTGAAGGCCTAGTAAATTGACACAAACCCTTTGGAAAATAATTTGCTCACATGTCTCCAAAGTCATAGAAAGGTTTCTAGCCTCCTATGCCTGGGAATTTACACTAAAGCAAAAATATCTAAAATGAGACTACAACTTACACAAAATGCATTTTTGAAACATTGTCTTACAGAAATAGCAATAGGAAACATCCTAATTATACAAGGATAGGAGATTATTAAACTATGACCCATCTACAGAATGGAATAGTATTTATCAATTGAAATTATTATTAAGCCTGTAGCTTGTAGAAAAGCATTTGAAATAAGTTTAAAGGAATAATTAGAATGTAAATTGTATATAACAAATGGTATAACTACATCTGTTTAACAATTATGCAGGCATATGGACAAAAACTGGAAAGTTATATGAAAAATAATTGTTTTTTTAAGGTGTGTAAATTGTGTTAACTATAAAAACCAATTTTTTTCAATCTCCAAGGAAAGAAAATTCTGACACTATTTAAACAATCTCAGAGAGAGAAGAAAAACACCCCAATTGTTTTCACAGAGACAGAAATGCTAAAACCAGAACACCTGGCTGGTGTGGCTCAGTCGACTGAGTGCCAGCCTGCGAAACAAAGGGTCACTGGTTCAGTTCCCAGTTGGAGCACATGCCTGGGTTGCAGGCCAGGTCTCAAGCTGGGGACCAGTTAGGGGCAACCACACATTGCTGTTTCTCTCACTTTCTCCCTTCCTCCCCCTCTCTCTAAAAATAAATAAATAAAATATTTTAAAAATAAATAAAGCCAGAACAAGAGAGCACCAGAAAAGAAAGCTATAATTTCTCTTATGAATGCTGACGTAAAAATGATAAATAAAATATTAGCGAATTGAATCCAGCATTGTATTAAACAAATAATATACCATGGTCAAGTTGGGTTTATTCTAGAAATACAAAGATCATTCAGTAACAGGAAATCTGTTCACAAAATTCTCTGTATTAATAGATCAAAGGAGGAAAAATACATGATGTCATCTCAACAGAAGCTGCAAAAGCTTGTCTTCTAATAAATACAATATTTATGATTTTAAATAATGTTTAAATTTGTGTACAATTGGAAAATCAGGTACTTTCTCAATGTCATATTATATCCATACATGAGTATGTAATTATAATGAATTTTTGTTACTCAAAACTATAATAATGCAGCAACACTTAACTGATCTGATGAATTCCTTGGAGATTAAATAGGTGTAATAACCATTCAAATGCTTAAAGGTAGACTTGCTGTCAGGGAGTATCCTGGTTCTTATAGATTGTAACTTCAAGTCCAGGTTACCTTACTTCTGTACCTATTAAGATACTTTAAGCTGCAAATAACTCCCATTCTCAGTATTCTCCAGTAGTTTCCAATCACACGGACAGGCAATTCCAATTCACTATTGCAGCTTTTAGGAACCCACTTGTCTCATCACTATCTTGCTCTACCATCAATCTCCCTTTCACTCAGCTGTGCCAGCCTCCTCGTTTTTTTCTAAAACACACCAAGCAATTTCCAATAGACTTCTGGTCAAGATGGAGGCATAGGTAAACACAACTCTCCTCCTTGCAAAACCACATCAAAATTACAACTAAACTACAGAAAAAAAAAATTACTCAGAACAATCAAAGATCAAGTTGAATGGAAGTATGACAACTATAATTAAAGAAACCAATCCATCCCAGACAAGTAAGAGGGATGGAGACACAGTACAGGCTGGACGTATATCCACGTTGGTAGATAAAAATTTGGGAGGGTTATCTCAAGTACTAGGAGTCCCAGACCGACACCAAGATTCCCAGCCCATGGTTCCAGAGCCAGGAAGATAAATTGCCATAATTTCTGGCTGCAAAAGTCAGTGGGGAATGAGTTGGTGGAAGAAACTTCTGGAGTCCCAAGCAGCTCCCCTTAAAGAATCCACATACAGACTTACTCACACTCATGCCTTCTGAGCTTCAGCACCAGAGTAGCAGCTCAAAAGGCACCAATGGCTACAGGGAGAAACTGAAGTGTCTGGCCTCAAGGCAAGAGTTGGGGGACAGCTTTCTCCCAGACAGAAAGGCAGGCAGAGGCCATTGTCCCTTTTCTAAACCTTCCCCTCACGGAGCGACAGAGCTGGCAGACAGAAGCCATATCTGAGACTCCACCAATCTGGCTAACACTGTTTGCACCACCCTGGAGATCCCCAGAGCCTACATCCTACCAACTTGCAGGCCTACCCAAGCTGTTAACAGTGGTTTTTCTATATGAATGGCTGGTTTGGAACATAAGGAAGCAAAAAACAACCCTGAAGAAAAAAGAATCCCCCCAAAAATGAGGATAGTGTAAGGAGCCTCTGGGACAACTTCAAACATACCAACATTCACATCATAGAGGTGCCAGAAGGAGAAGAGAGAGAGCAATAAATTGGAAATTTATTTGAAAAAAAAAATGAAAAAGAACATACTTAATTTGGTGAAGGAAAAAGATATGTAAGTCCAGGAAGAACAGAGAGTCCCAAACAAGATGCATGCAAAGAGGCCCACACCAAGACACATCATAATTAAAATGCCAAAGTTTAAAGATAAAGAGAGAATCTTAAAAGAAGCAAAAGAAAAGGAGTTACTTACCTATAGGGGAGTTACCATAAGCCTGTCAGCTGATTTCTCAAGAGAAACTTTGCAGGCTAGAAGGGATTGACAAGAAATATTCAAAATCATCAAAAGCAGGGACCTATATCCAAGATTGCTCTAATCGGCAAAGCTATCATTGAGAATCGAAGGGCAGATAAAGAGCTTCCAAGACAAGAAAAACTAAAGGAGTTCATCATCACCAATCCATATGAAATGTTAAAGGGACTTATTTAAGAAAAAGATCAAAATTATGAACAATAAAATAGCAATAAATACATATCTATCAACAACTGAATCTAAAAAACAAACCAAGCAAACAAGAACAACAGAAACAGAACCATGGACATAGAGAGCATTTTGATGGATGCCAGATAGGAAGGGGTGTGGGAGAATGAGTAAAGAGGTGAGGGGATTAAGAAGTACAAATTGGTAGCTACAGAATAGCCATGGGGACGTACAGTACAGTATAAGAAATGGAGTAGCCAAAGAACTTATACCATTGGACATGACCGATGGACATGAACAAAGGTATGGGGATTGCTTGAGGGAGTGGCGGGGGGTGCTGGGTGGTGGGGAGCAAAGAGGGAAAAATTGGCACAACTGTAATAGCATAATCAATAAAATATAATTTAAAAAATAAAAATATTTTCAAATGAAAAAATAATAAAATACACTAAACACATTCCTGCCTTGGAAACTTTGAACTTGCCATACCTTCTGCCTGGGAAGATTTTTTTCCTCAAATATTTTAATGGCTCACTCCCTCACTTTAGTCATTTCTCTGACCTCCTTGATTCAAACCGCATGCTTCTCAGACATACAGCCCCCACCAATACTCCCTACTATCCTACCCTGCTTGATTACCTGACATCATTTTATGTGTTCATGTATGTATTATTTCTTGTCACCAGAAAGTATGTTTCATGAGGGTAGACACTTGGACCATATTGTTCACTGCTGTACAGCCAGTACCTAAGACAGCACGTGGCTAATAGTAGTTGATGAGTAGACATTGGTTAAATATGTTGTGGAAGCGAGAGAAACCCTGCCTGACTAATACAGATTTAAACAATTCAGGGACTTCTTATCTCACATAGCTGAATCCCCAAGGTGGGGCAGGCTCCAGGAAAAAGCAAGGCTTCTTTCCCTGCAGTTCCCTCTGCTCCTCCCTCTTCAGCAGGCCCGTTGTGTTCAGGGTCACAGGATGGCCGCAGCAGTGACTGGAGCAATGCGTTTCCTCCTTCACGTACCTTGAGAGGGAACAAGGCTTTCCTCCCAGGTCAGTCAGAAGTCTCTCAGGCTGACACATAAAAGTAATCATTTCTCCCTCTCTCATGGAATAAAAGTCATCCCTTCAGTCTGATTGAGCCCCATTTGTTCACATGACCCCCCTGAACCAGTCATTGAAAAGGATATTGAGTTCCATGGTGGGGCTCCGTGCCTCGGAACCCCCCGTGGAGAAAGGCTGCAGTCAGCCTCTGCTGCCTCGCGTGGGCTGGGTGAGGAAGGAGTGGGTGGGTGCCTGGCCGGGATAGAAAACCAGCTGTGATCACTACGATCTTGATTCAGAGGAACTTCTGAAGCCCAGGGAACCCTTTCTGGTAGAATAAATGACTTCTTGGGATCTTGAAACACAGTCAATTCCTTGGAATGTTTTTTGAGTTGAACATCATGCTTAGATCTTGGAGCTACCTCACAAATTTTCCTCCTGGGAGTGCCTGTGCCCTCGGAGAAGGGAAGCCAAATGCATCCCTGTCTTGGGAGGGAGAAGGAAATTAAAATAGCACTGCAAAACACATTTCACCAGAGAGGATTTTTTTTCAAATCACTATCAAAACGTGAAACACCTACAAAACACAATACTTGTCCACAGAAATCAAAGGTCATTAATTCATGTTTAAGCAAAGTGAACAGAGGCAGCAGTCCAGCACAGGAGAAAATAATTTGGGGCTTCTGGTCAAGATGGAAACATAGGTAAATGCAGTATTCACATCACCCCACAATCACATCAAAATTAAAACTAAACTACGGAACAATCATCATGTAGAACTGCCTGAAATCTAGATGAATGAAAGTCCTACAACTACAACTAAGAGTATAGAGAAGAAGCCACATGGTAAGAGGGACGGATAGGTAGAAAAAGCTGGTCCCACACCTATGTGTGGCAGATAAAAATCAGGGGGGATATCATGGCTGCAGACACCTCCCTGAGGAGCAAGTGGTCCCAGTCCCGCACAAGGCCCCCAGCACAGAATTCCAGTGCCAAGAGAAGTCATCATTACTTCTGGCTGTAAAAACCCAGCAGGGATTGAGGCTGTGGAAGACGAACTGCTGGAGTCCCAAGCAGGTCCTTTTAAAGAGCCCACACACAGACTTATTTGGACTCAACCCCTCTGGGCTTCAGTACTGGGGCAGCAGCTTGAAAGGCACCAGGGATATACAGGGAGGAACTGAGTTGACTGGCATCAGGGGGAGAGCTGGAGGGGCAGCTTTCTCACAGACAGAAGTGCTGGCAGAGGCCATTGTTCCTTTGATGAGCCTTCCCCCCATAGAGCAGGCAGGCAGGTGCCATATCTGAGTCTCCATGAACTTGGCTCGTACTGTTCACCATGCCCGGTGATTCCCTGAGACCCCACCCCACTAACGTGTGGGCCCACCCAACCTGTTTCCCATGGCTTTTCCATACAAATGGTCTCTCTTGGCTCATGCTTCAGACTTCCCTAAAATCTCTCAAACAAGCAGCATCTGGCCTCAGCATGCCCTATACTTTTCACTAAGTGGCCCCAGGCCTGGCACTAACAATAGTTAGTCTTGGTTCACAGCTGGGCCTCTCCTGGGCACCTCCAAGCCTAGCACACATAGCAGCCATCTGCAGATAGTTTTGTAGCTCATGCCAGGTGGCCCCAGGCAGAACACAGGTGGTGGCTGATCTTGTCCTGTATGTCCTGGGAGGCCCCAGAGCCAGTGCACCCAGTGGACAGCTTCAAACCATGTCAAAGCACCCAACCACTTCCACAAGCAACACACTCAAGGTGCAGATTCAGCAAGCAGTAGAGCCCCACTGAAGTAAGTCCTGTTCCAGGAGGTGGGCCCTTGCACAATTGATCCTCCACAGTGGTCTCAGCCAGTCCCTGCAGCTAACGGGTCTTGTGGTAAATTCCTCCTATTAATGTAAGAACAGCAACCAAGGCTCAATTACAATAGGAGAGTGCGCACAGCCCCCATTGAGGGTGTGCACCTGGAGTGCCCAGCTAGGGTGAATGGAGAGGCTGTGCCACTGGACCCTGCAGGACACCCACTAAATATATCAGGCCATCTCAACAAGTATGAAATGACACATGGTTTTGATTTGGATTTCTCTGATGATTGGTGATGTTGAGCAGCTTTTCATGTACTTGTTGGCCATTTGTATATCTCCCTTGGAGAAAATGTCCAGTCAAGTCCTTTACCTATTTTTTAATTGAGTTATTTGGTTTTTTGCTGTTGAGTTGTAGGAGTTTCTTATATATTTTGAATATTAACCCTTATTATAAATAGAGTTTGCAAATATATTTTTCTCATTCTGTAGGTTGCCTTTTCATTTTCTTGATGGTTCCTTTTGCTATGCTGAAGTTGTTAGTTTGATATAATCCCACTTGTTGATTTTTGGGTTTGTTAACTGCTTTGCTGTCACATCCAAGAAATCATTGCCAAGACCAGTGTCAAGAAGCTTTTCGCCTGTGTTTTCTTCTAGGGGTTTTATAGTTTGGGGTCCCACATTTAAGACTTCAATCAATTTTGAGTTGACTTTTGTGTATGGTATAATTTAAGGATCCAATTTCATTTTTTTGCGTATGGATATCTAATTCTCCCAACACTATTTGTTGAAGAGAATGTCCTTTCCCCATTGTGTAGTCTTAACTCCATTATCAAAGGACAGTTGACTGTACACAATTAGGTTTATTTCTGGGCTCCCTATTTTGTTCTGTTGGTCTATACCTTTATGCCAGTATCATACTGTTTTGATCACTGTAGTTTTGTAATATATCAAGTCATTTCTTATTGAAGGTTATTGACATGTTACCAAAGCAGAGCTCAATAAAAAGTGGATGAGTTTGCCAGAGAGGGACCAATAAGAAGTTTGGGAACTATATATTTATGGTTTATGTTTTCTCTCAAAAGTTGAAATGAAGCCAGAGAGAAGGAAGAAGTGGGTCCATAGAAGACCAGCAAGGGTTTAAGATAGTCACTGAGGAAAATGGAGACAGATTTAAGCTAAGAAAGAATATAGCCAAGCTGTAAAATCAACTTTTACATGTTTCTTTCAATTCTGTTATCCAGTTTCTCTCCAGCAGGCTCTAAGTGGCTTCCTATAGCACCTCTCCCATGACTGGATACTGGGGAAGTTCCCTTAAGAAAGGATGCCTACCTCTTAACAACACATTCTCCAACCATTTCCAAAATTAAAGAATTAATCTTCCAACTCATGTTGATGAGCTGTCAATCAGATGCCATCATTGGTAACAAAATCCATATCATTAAAATACAAAACTTTTTTAAAACATCTGTAAAAAGAAACCGCA
This sequence comes from Pteronotus mesoamericanus, assembly GCF_021234165.1. Taxonomy (NCBI): domain Eukaryota; kingdom Metazoa; phylum Chordata; class Mammalia; order Chiroptera; family Mormoopidae; genus Pteronotus; species Pteronotus mesoamericanus. The sequence continues at coordinate 26,097,987 of NW_026555078.1, read as the reverse complement.
AATACAACAAAGAGGATTTGTTTGTAGGGAGTAAACATTTGTTTACTTTAGAATAACATAGTAACTCTGTGCCATTTAGTCAACTTTCAAACTAACCCAGGATTTCTATTATTCATAACCATGACATTTGATCAAAGGAAAATACTAGAAGGACTACATGTGGCTTAGTACTCCACCCCCTTTTCCCTAGTAATTAAGCCAAACACAAATTTCATTATCTGGTTTCTAGTCACATTAATACACCATTCTGTTCTGAAATCTCAAACATCATAGCCAAGGGTTTTTCAGAGGGGTTGTAGGTAAATCTAAGAAAAACAAACAAACAAAAAAACAGAAAACAGTAGTAGCGTCAAAAGTTTTTAGGGACAGTTTGCCAAACAGAGGGAAAAAAGAAAAGGTTGTAAGTAGGGATTTTTCAATGCACTCAAAGATTTCTGTAATCTCTCCTCTTAGGAACTTGTCACTCAAGTTCACCAAGGGTCCCAGGCAGCTGTAGGGTGGTGTGTGGCCACGGCAGGTTTTCCAGCTCCTCACAAAGAAAGTTCTGTAGCAGGCTTCATCACTTTCTCTGTTTAGAAACCAACAACAATCATTGCTTAGGAGTTACCACTTGGATTTGTTCTCTTTATGGGGCATGAAGAAAGAGATCTAAAATATGCTTTACATGATATTCTTGGTAGAAACTAGTCCTTTGTTTTTAACTACGGATGTGTGATGGTGAAAATTTTGATTTGGTGCCACTGCCTTAACTCACGTGGAGACGCCAGCACTTCCACGCCCCGCCCTGGGCACTGTCAGCCCTGGGGGCATGTGCGTATGCTGCCCTGATTTACCCTGAAAATAGCTCCTACCTTGCAAAGTCCTAAAAATGTCTCGGTGTTTGAAGATCTCCCTTCTAGGCGCACTGCCCTACAAAAAAGATAGACTAAACTCTAACTAGAAGGGATGGGGGAGAAAAAAAGAGGAAGAGTCAAATTTGATTTTTGATTAATTCACTTCTAAAAATCACTATCATTTTTTCTATCTAAACTTATTCATGGTAAAACTAAAACAAATAAATTTCAATACATTTTCAACAAGGTAATCAGCAACTTGTATTAATGGCCATGAGGTCAGTAACACATTAATTATTACCAATTACCAAGATTTCTTTCTGAATCTCAAAATCAAATTCCTATAGGTTTTTAAAAAATATTGCTACATGGGATATCTGAAATTTATTTACTTATTTATTTTTAGGGAGAGAAACATCAACATGTGAGAGATACATTGATCAGTTGCCTTTCGCACCGCCCCCTCTGCTGGGGACCTGACCCACAACCCAGACTTGTGCCCTGACTGGGAGTCGAACCAATGACCTTTCAGTTCACAGGCTGGCACTCAATCCACTGAGTCACACCAGCCAGGGCAAATTCCTACAGTTTTTAGGAAAAGCTGTTTTAACTGAAAGAGTGGTCTTCATATTAGATGGTTAATCTGGTAACAATGTTAGGTTTTATTAAAGTTTCCAAAATTTTTTTGCCCTGCGATAGGGTTGTTTCATGGTGATTCGTGATATGGTATTGGTAGTTATAAATAACTTCATATACTTTATCAGTGAAATGGCCAAAAAAAAGAAAACTGTGCAGTGGAAAGTTAATACATATAGCAGTTGCATTCAGCCCTTCACCCTCATAAAGCCCCTCAGTAACTCTGGGTTGCTTTTGGGATAATGGCTGTAAAGTGTGTGTGCCTACTTACCAGCCTTGCTCCTTGCTCTCTGCACCTGCACATTCATCTTCTGAAGACCTTCCTCTAAGTAAAAGACTAGATTGTCAGACTGAATAAAAAAGAAAGTCGAGATAGATGCATAGCACAAAGGTAGCTAGTTAGGCCTGTAGATTTTATATATATATAACATAACACGTTATATTTAGAGAAAGAGAATCTCAATCGTATTCATCTCTTCTTGAAAAACTAGCATATTTACGCTATTTAAAAAGCAAGCCAGTATTATGACTTACTCCCTCCCTGTTCTGCCCTCACCCCCGATAGGTAACCATTTGCATTGATTTCTTGCTTACCCTTACAGTGTTTCGTTAGGCAAATATAAGGAAGTAACCCCACAATCTTATTTTCCCAACCATGTGAACTCTTTGGAACACTGCTGGTTTTCGCCCAATGATATGCCTTAGAGATCTTGCTCTATGAAAATGGCCTCATTCTTTGCAACTACCTGAGAGTATGCTCTAGTGCAGCGCATCCGTCTCTCTTCTTTCCTTGTCTCAATTTTCTGTGACCACAAACCGTGCCGTAAGGAATAACTGAACACATAGAGGACCATGTTTTTTAAAGCTAGCCTTTCACCTCCTGATCAGGAGGAAAAGATAAGCATGCTCTTCATTCTAACCCCTTGATACCTTTAGCTTCCAGTCTTTCATCCTAGAGTTCCAAGGAGCTTAATTTGAAACAATGTCAGAAAGTTGGATTTATACAAAAGTACACATTGTGCAAACAGGAGAAACCAACTCTGATACGCTTAAAAGAGAAGAATGGCTGGACATCAGGCTCAGACATGATGTCATTAGTGAAAGTCCATAGATTTACAGCTGATCTGTAATAAAGAAGGGTCATTCTTTCCTTCTTCTCTATTAAGATTATCTATTTCCAATTTTACCCCAACAGAATAATTTTGGTTTAATGCCAAATAAACCAATTCTCAACTTCTCTCTCATAAAGTTGTAACAGCTCAGGCCTGAAAGGGACTCTGTCAAGACATTAGGCCAGTGTTTCTCCCCTGCCTCCATTTTTTATTATAGTAAAACACCCATAACATGAAATTTACCATCTTAACCTTTTCAAGCATATGGTTCAATGCTAGTAAGTACATTCATAGTATCATGCAATAGTATCATCGTCCATCTCCGTAACTCTTTTCAACCTTTAAAACTATAAAACTGAAACTCCATACCCGGGCACCAACCATTTTACTTGCTATCTCTGTGATTTTGAATGATTTAAGTGCTTCAACTAAGTGAAATCTCATAGTATTTGTCTTTTGCAAATGACTTATTTCATCTGTGTTGTAGCGTCTGTCAGAATTTCCTTCCCGTTCAAGACAATAATATTGCGTGTGCACGCGCATGCACACGCGCACGCACACACACACACACACATTTTGCTCATTCATTAATCTGTCAATGGACACTCGGGTTGCTTCCACATTTTAGCCATTGTGAATAACACTGCTATAAACATGGTGTACAAGTATCTCTTTCAGACCCTGCTTTCAATTCTTTTGGGCATATACCCGGAAGTAGAATTGCTGGATCATATCGTAATTCTATTTTTAATATTTTGAGGAACTGCTATCCTGTTTTCCACAATGTAGACCCCTCTTTTCTGACCTGCAGTACTGTTTGGAAGAGGACAGTCTGTGGAAGTCTCCTTATGACTGAGGATCCTGCACCGACCTGCAGCCGTCCCCAACTGGAAGACCACACAGGGCACCTTCTTGATCAGGAGGTGGATTATGTCCCTTCTACGCTGCATATACACACGTGCAGTCCCCCCATTACCAAATGGTTGCTCCTCTTCCTCCAAGAAACCCACCCCTCCCCCATGAAACATGAGGCTCAGGCTTCTGTATCCAGTGAGGTCTAGCATAAGCCAGATGGGAACGGACACTTCCCTCTGCACAGATCTCTGATGGCTCCGAAGCGGGGAAGGGTATATTCCAACCCTCTGAATGAAAGGAAAATGGTAATTTCTGATTCTAGTTCAGTTCAGGCAACGGCTGTGGTCATTCACTTCACAAATTATATAAGCGAAAACAAATCTACACCAGTGAGTGTTAATTTTCCTCTCAGACAGCACAGACTGGTCTCACATGAGAGACACAACGTCTTATCCTCCTTCAGCCAAATCCCTGGTGTGATGGGGTCAAGGAGGCCTCCAGTCCCTGTTTTGCCCTTTTTAATTTTCAAAGACCTTACAATAGCCATTCCGGACCCACAGCACCAGCTCCAAATAACACTCTAGTCCCCAGTTCTCTCTCTAAAGAAAATTCAAATTATCCCATGATACCAAAAAATACTGCAAATACTGTATTTTGCCATGTATAATGTGTACTTTTTTGCCCAAATTTTTGAGGGAAAAATAAAGATGCACATTATACATGGGTATTACTAATTCCATATCTATATAAGTGTTTTTCATTCTTTTATTTATGCTTATGTGTATAGCATAAATAAAAGTAGAAAGCCATAATGATATCCTTATGCAAAATAATACCCTGGAATATGATAACCGACTTTGTTTCTAAATATAAACAAGTAAATAATCAAACTAAAAAATTAAAATGAAAGATTTTTTTCCCCCTGAAAGTTTGGGCCAAAATCTGGGTGCACATTATACGTGACAAAACATGGCAGTAGCGTCTCACATCCCTGCCCTACGCCCCGTGCGTTAGTTTTATAGGGCCGCCGAAATGAGTTACAACCACCGTTTAGTTGTGTTTTTTTTTTTCACACTTCTGGTGGCCAGAAGTCCAAAATCAAGTTGTTGGCAGGATTTATTCATTCTAGGGGCTCTGAAAATCCACTCCACACTACTCTCCCGGGTTCCGGTGGCTGCCGCCGTCCTTGGTGCTCCTTGGCTTAGAGCAGCGTAACCCCAGTCTCTGACTTTGTCTTCACATCACCTGCGCTGTGTGTCTGTGTCTCTGTCTCACTCTGCCTTTCTCTTCTAAGGACACCAGGCATTGGTTTTAGAGGCAACCCTAAATCCAGGATGATCTCATCTCAAGATCCTTAATTGTATCTGCAAAGACCCACTGCAAATAAGGGCACATTCATGGGTTCTGGGTGAACGTCCCTTCTGGAGCCGGCCCTGTGCTCACACTCTCCAGAAACAGAAGAGGGATGAGCCCACCGCTCCTGAGATTGTGCTTGCCCTGGCTAAGCCTGCTTGTCCTGTCTTTCAGGCAAGTACGCGGCAGGCTTGACCATCAAAAGTAATGGGATATAAGCTGACCTACTCCAAAAGAGCTAATAAAACAAGAATTATCTCTGTGTGTGTGTATTTAACGAATTGGCATTTTCTACTTAGAAGAGCACTCTAAAACAACCTCTTTCTCACAACAACTGAAATAACTGTGACCCATACGACCCTGCCCTGGGGACCCTATCCACCCAAAAAAAGGAAAGAACAGAAAATGAGTTTTAATTAAAGTTGATTGGAAATTTGGACAAAGACTCCTGTGGGTAATTACAAGGCAGGACCACCCATGATTGAGGGAGATTTCCTAATAGGCAAGTAAAAGTGAATCTTTAAAAAAAAACAAACAGAAAGAAAGAAACCAAATACTCGTGTATTTACATGACAGTGGAGAAGAGGCTTCAGGCTAGAACTGAAGGCCATGTTGACCTAGATAAAATGGAAACATCCATGAGAGTGGATGCTGCACATGCAGAAGGACGGTTCACTTGGTCAGCGGAGATGTAAGGACGCTAAGATTTGTGCCCTGGCATCCCTGAGTTCATGCTGAGTAAAACTCATGCAACACATGCCGAGTAAGACAGGCCTGAGCCTTAGGGCACTCAGATGTCCCTAGATTTGTCATCCTGATACTTGCTACAGAGAAACATTCCAGATGAGCAGGGACCGACCACGAAGGCCATACAGCACTCCTGAGCCGTGGGAGGCCCCCAGCTGCCAACCCCGGGCTCACCTTCAGGGTATATGCCCGGAAGTGGACACAGGTCAAGGAATGCCGCTGCCAACTTGGCTTGTAAGAGCAGAATACAGTTGCTAGGAGGGCTTTCTAGCCTGAAGCTTTTTTACCATGTGTCAGAATGTGTGAGTACCCTGGCTGCCACCCCAGGGGACAGCTGTTATAGGAACTGCTCATCCTACTCAGAGGTCAGTCTCCTGGAGGAAACATATGGGCAGTGGCCCAATGGCCTGCTGGGGAATCCATGCATTCAGACGGGTTGGAGATCACGAAGCACAACCCACCGCTGAATGTTTCACCCCTGATTACCTCTCTAAGCCACTCTCACCCAGTTGTATCCTCCCTGATGTTAATATTTTCCAGAAACCTCAAGTCCAGAATCTATATCCAGAAGCTTGGCTTCAAGGGAATGTGCCCTGCTCCCTCAGCAGAGAGACTCAATCCCACAGGCAGAGCAAGTGCAAATGCCCTGAGGCATGGCCAGGGAACAGGGGGGCAGCCAGGAGAGGTAGGGTCAATGAGTAAAGGGGGCGGGCTAGCAGGAGAGAAGGTTAGAGAGTTGGGTAGGGCCAGATAACTCACAGACTGCAGGTGGGAGTCTAGTTTTTATTCCTAGTGTATCAAGTTGTCATGGAAAGGTTTTAGGAAGGTGAGTGAAATGATCTTCTGTTCAGAGCAATGCACTGCCTTTCCTTCTGGTTTTCTTGCACTTGTCTGAATCCATGTTGAGCCAGGAGATAGAAACAAAAGTTGTTTCCTGGAAAAATCATAGCAGGGTCTTTGTATTTATTCCCTTACTTGCTCATAGTCTTTTAGAGCCTGGAACCTGGAGACTTTTGCTGCCTTCCCAGGTGTTGCTGGGTGCAGCCATGAAGATGGCAGGACAAAGGCCAACTGCGGGCGTCCCCACAGAGGGTCGTGCCTCAGGCGATCCTGATTGGTCCCTGAAAGAGCAGAAACCATTCTGAGGAGATACAGACACACTGGGCCATCAGGTGCATACAGGAGACTCGAGCTACTTGTCCCTAGATGGTGATAGAGCAGAATAGTGTCTCTCCCAGCCTGTCTCCTACTTCAAACTTTGGTTTCTTGTTTGTACCTTTAAAAAGCAATCAATAAAAACTCAGGGAGCTGTTCATGTACGACACGTGCACTTTTTGGCAAGGACATTACACTTCGATAAACGGTAAAAGGAAAGCATACATGCAATTTCGTAATGAAAATAAAGCCTCCAAAATTGATGTGCTTTTTATTTATGAGCTTTTAAAAGCACCCTCCCCAGCACTTCCCTTCTCTCTCCCACTGGCTGTATAACTGAGCTAAACTCATGCAGTGTTTTATGGGTCTTCAGAGGTTTCTCTCTGATAATCCTTCTTCAAATCACTAATAAGAGTACAAGACTACACCCCACAAAGGGTGCCTTTGGGCCCTCGGAAGCCTCTCCCGCTTCCTGACTGCCTCCTCTCAGGCCCCTCCAGATGGCCTCTTCTTGGCTCACTGCCCCACCCCCGCCCTTAGCCAGCAGTGGGCTTTTAAGGAGACCGTACTATTCCAGGGTCCTCCCGAAGGAATCGCCCTGCCCTTGAGATTCTACAAGCTCAATTTGTTCAGTTGTAACCCCTTGGCACTTCAAGCTGCTCATTCTGTGAATTTGCTGTTGTCTGAGACACTCCAGGGGCTGACGTGCAATGGGGAACAGTGATAATATCCTTTTTGTGTCAGTGAAATCACCTGTAAACACCTAATTAACACCATCTGATGTTCACATTTCCTTATTCAAGCCAACTAGAAGATACCTGTGCCAGCTTTCTCTCTAACCTGGGATACAGCAAACAGTGGCACAGGTCAGTTTCTGATCCCCCCACATTCTCAAAAGCTCAAGAAAATAGTTATGTATGGGGTGGGGGTGCCTAGCAGCTCGACAAAGCTACTTCCTAATGCTCCACCTGGGTCTGCTTTATCCTCACAGATCGCAACCACTCTGGCCTCAGAGAAGGCCCTTGTTATACCGACAGGCATGTCTCAGTCTGCTGCTGAGGTTGTCTAAGGTTCGTTACACTTCAGAAAAGCATGCCTATTTTGACCTATTTCTCAGGCTTTGGGGCTTTGGTTAATGATTGTTATACTTCCTTTGCATAATCACTCTCTTCTCTTTTGAGTACTTTTAGCTAATATTAACTCCTTATGCTGTTAGTAGTTGCTTCCGTATTTCCAGTTGTTTATACTGCTATTCCTTGACTTAACTTTACAGACATTATCTATTAAGGATTGAGCCTAATTTTGCATGACCTATGTCTCTCTCTTCCACCTTCCTGATACAATCAGATACTGCGTTAAGATGACTATGTTACTATCCTCTGCAGCCTAGCAATAGACAGTGATACCATGTAACCCCTGACACCATGCACTGAGAGAGGAGCATCCTCTCTGAAGCATTCTCCCCACTAATACGTAACTTCGATCTAATTACGAGAAAACCCCAACTGGGAAACATTCTAAAAAATAACTGACCAGTGCTGTGCTGTTCAAAAATATCAGTCATGAAGGCTAAGGGAACACCAAGGAACTATCACACATTGGAAAAGACTAAGGAGACATAACAAAATATGCTATGGAATCCTGGGCTGGGTGCTGTGAAGGAAAGGGATCATTCACGAGTTTTAGGCTGAGGGTCAACACTATGTGAGGCAGAAAAAAGCAAAGAGAGAAACTATCTTTCTGGTCTGAAGAATCAGAGGACGTCGTTCAGGACAGTCACAGCTACCAGAAGGGGAGCGGGTACCCCGCAGAGAAGAGTGCCAGAGAGGAGGAGCCACCATCCGTGCGTGGCTCGGCCCCTGCCGACAGCAAATGCCTGACCCTCACAGGCATGGAACACACTCCAGGGAATGATAAAGGGCTTGAACTGAGATTTGAGCTACTGCACAAGAGAGCGAGCCTACAGTTTGGGACCCTCCTAGTAACTTTGTGCTAGAACAAAGTAATTAATATGCTTTAGAGGAATAGAACACAATCCAGAGTTCCTATAACCTAATATTCAAAGTATCCAGGACAAAAATCCAAATTTACTTAACATGTGATGAACAGGGAAAATCCAACTAATTCTCAAGGAAAACACCATGAAAAAAGGCAGATTCTTAGGTAATCCCGATGTCGCAAATAATTTCATGACAACAATTGTAATTATGCTGAGTGACATTAAGAAAAATATACACGCAATGAATAAAAATATAGAAAATCTCAACAGAGGAGAAGAAACTATAAAAATGAACCAAGTGGAAATTCTAAAACCAAAAAAAAGAAGTACAGTATCTAAAATAAAAAGTTATTATATGGGCCTGACAGTTAATGGAGATGACAGAGGAGTCAGTGAACTTGAATGTAGATCAGTAACAGTGATCCAATTTGACATTAAACATTTTTAAAAATAAAATGAAAGCCACATCCACTAGGATGATTAAAATTAAAAAAATAATGAGTGTTAGCAAGGATGTGAAGAGACTGGAACCCTTGTACATTGCTGGCAGGAATGTGAAATAGCGCAGCTGCTATGGAAAACGGTGTGGCAGTTCTTCAAAAAGTCCCATTACTACAGCGAGCAGCAATTCTACGCCTACCTACAGACCAAAAGAATTGAAAACACGTATTCAAACAAAAATTCATAATGAATGTTCGTAGCAGCACTATCCACAATAGCCATAATGTGGAAACAACCTAAATGTCCATCAGCTGACGAAAGGATAAACAAATGTGGTATGTCCATGCAATGGAATATTATTTGGCCATAAAAAAGAGTAAAGTACTGATACATGCTACAGCGTGAATGAACTTCAAAAACATAATGCCGAGTGAAAGAAGCCAGACACAAAAGATCACATATTATTTGATTTCTTTTATATAAATATTCAGAATAGATAAATCCATAAAGACATAAAGCTGATTAGTGGTTGCCAGGGGCCAGAAGAGGAAGAATGGGGAGTAACTCTTAATGAGCATGGGGTTTCCTTTTGGGGTGATGAAAATATTTTGGAACAAGATAGAAATGAAGGTTGTACAATATTGCATATTAAATGTCGCTAAATTGTATACTTTAAAATGGTTAATTTTATGAGTTTATCTCAATACAAAGATAATTTTTTTAAAAAATGAATAGTTCCTTGAGAGTGATCATGCGAAGGAAGCATAACTATCATTTACCAAAATCTCAAAATGAAGCAAATAGAAATTCAGAGCTCAGAATTAAAGAGGCAAAACTGTTTCTATTTGTAGATAATATGTTTACATAGAAAATTCTAAAGTATCTATAAAACAACTAACTGAACTAAGTGCTTTTAGCAAGGTTTAAGGATACCACTTAATCTACAAAAACCAACTGTTTTTATATACTAACAGCAAACAATTGTAAATGAAATTAAGAAAGTTTTATTTATAACTTCAAAAAACATAAACTAGTAATAAATTTAACAAAAGATGTATAAGACCACTACGTGAAATATATAATATTGCTGAAATTGAAAACTACATAAGTGAAGAACTATACCATGTTCACGGATTATAATATAAAGATGACATTTTTTTTCAAAATTATACAGATTCAATGTAATTCCAATTATAATCCCAACATGGTTTTATCTTTGTAGGAATTGACATGCTTCTAAATTTTATTTGCAAATACAAAGGACCTATAATGTGCAGAGTAATCTTGAAAAAAATTTAAAATTAAAGACTTAGACAACTTGATTAAAGATTATTCTAAAGGCACAAGAATCATGACAGTGTGTGTGGTTCTTGAATAAAGATCAACAAGTCGACCACTGAAGCAGAACTAAGAACCCAAATATAGATCCACACTTAATGGTAGCTTTATTTTTTAAAATAAACAATTTTTTAATCCTCACTTGAGGACATTTTTTTCCATTGCTTTTAGAGAGAATGGAAAGGGAAGAAGGGAACACGGATGCTAGAGATAAGCACTGATCGATCGTCTTTCATACACACCTGTCCCAGGGATTGTGCTCGGCCTGACTGGGGCTGAAACCCACATCTCAGGTATCTGCCATGACTCGGGATCGAACCACAGCCTTTCGGTTGCAGAACTATGCTCCAGTCAACTGAACCACACCAGCCAGGGCAGTAGCTTTATTTCTGACAAAGGCACCAAAGCCATTCCTTGGGAAAACTTTTCAAAAATTGCTGCTGCAATAACTTAACATCATACAGGGAAAAAAAATGAATATAGTTTCCTATCTTACAGCTTATGCAACAGAAAACTAATCCAAGGTGAATCATGGATATAAACATAAAAATAAAAATTATAAAGCTCATAGAGGGAAAACATAGGAGAATATAATTTGGCAGGGTGGGGGAGGAAGCAGAGAGAAAGATTACTTAGGTCACAAAAACAGTAATTATAAAAGAAAAAAGTTGCATTGTATTTCATCAAAATTTAAATCTGCTCATTAGACAGGGAGGAAATACTACAAAATATGTATCAAAGAATTACTATTCAGGATATATGAAGAGTTCCTGCAACTCAATAATAAGAAGGCCAAGAACATAATAAAGCAAAATGGGCAAAATATTTGAGTAGATACTTCACAAAAGAAGATATACACATCACCAAAACCTTGTTCAATATGATCAGTCATCAAGAGAATAAAGCCACATATATGACAGCACTATAAACACTCACCAGAATGGCTACAATGATAAAGAATGACACCACTGTTGACAACGATGTGGAGTAGCTGGTGTATACATTGCTGGGGGAATGTGAAATGTTAAATCTACTGTAGAAAATGATTAGGTAGTGTTCTTTTTTCATTATTGTGGCAAAACACATATTATTGAATTTATCATTCTTAACCATGTGAAGTGTACAAGTCAGTGGTATTAAATACATTCACACTGTTGTGCAACCACCATTACCATCCATCCTCATGACTCTTTTAACTTACACCAAACTCTGTACCTACCAAACGGCAACTCCTCATTCTCCCCTTCTCCCAGCCCCTGGCAAGCACCATTATACTTTCTGTCTTTACAACATTGACTCTTCTTAGGTACCGCATGTAAGTGGAATTACACAGTAGGTATCATTTTGTGACTGGCATATTTTACTTAGCATAATGTTCTCAAGGTTCATCCATGTTGTATCATATTCCAGTTTCATTCTTCTTTGAGGCTAACATTCCATCATGTATATGTATGTTTGCTTATCCATTCATTGAATGTACATGTGGGCTGCTCCCATGTTTTAAGCTATTGCGCATAATGATGCTGGGAACATGGGCGTACAGGTATCTCTCTGGGATCTTGCTTTCACTTCTTTTGGGTATATACCCAGAAGTGGAATTGCTGGATTATATAACAACTCTTCTTTTTTTTTTTTGAGGAACTGCCATAGAGTTTTCCACAGTGATTGTACCATTTTACATTCCTATCAACAGTGCACAAGGGTCACCAGCACCTGTTTGGGTTTTTTTGTTGTTGTTGTTAATTTAAAGAGAGATGGGAGGGGTTAAAGGACTTGAAGAGGCTGATACAGAAGTTTGGGGGGAGGTCCTAGGAGAACAGTAAATGGAAATGCAAGGATGAATGAATTAAGGTTCTTCTTTGTGAGTAGGGGAGTACATTTCAGTCTTTTACACTATGGGGAATAAAACTTGACGTATGTGCTCAGAAGCAGTCGTCCTACTGTGGAGTCATCATGCTCAGAGCACATTGGACTCAGAGCACATTTGGTAGAACCTCAGGTGTCTTATCTTTATCCACAAAATGGGGGTGATAACTTCTCCTCCAGGATTGCTGTAAAAAGTTAATGGGTACAAATTCTTAGCCCAGTAAAAGGCTTAGAGTATTTGATACGTGATAGCTTTTATAAATGATTCATTTGTGTATAAGTCACCACTTCAAGTAACAGCTAATTTATTGCAGGTAATAGTATTAACTGCAGGTTACGATGTGCCATGCTTTGTGTTGCTTTACATGTATTATCTAATGTAATATAACACTATAAACTACCGTTTTACCTGCATTTTACAAATGAAACTGAGGCTTAGATCAAGAGCCTTTCCCAAAGTCACACAGCTGATAAATAGCAGAACCCAAGTGGGATCCCAAGGGTCTCTGCATTCCAAGTCCCTGACCTTCACCCTGGGGGATTCTGGCCAGAGACGTCTTACCTGAACTGAAAAGCACCAGTGAGGACGAAGGGGCTGTGGCTGATGTCCTTCCTGGCTCTCGGCCTCACGTCATCTGGCATCCACTAAGTTTGACTACAACTTATTATATGATTAATTCGGACTATGATTTTAAAAGAAGAGAACTAAATGATTAGACAGAAAATCTGAACATCAGAGAATGGGCAGGAATATGGACAGAGCCAATCAAGAAACACTGGCCTAATTAGTCAGTGAATACACATCTTCCAGTGGACTCTTAGGTATGGGGAGTGGCATGTAGCTATCCAACTTGGGGTGTTTTTTTTTTAAATATTTTTTATTGTTCAATTAGAGTTGTCCTAAACCTACCTTTTCAAGAATAAGTTATACAATAAACATGTATCATTAAAAGCAAATTTTAATTTCCCTTGCTATTCCACAGTTTTAGTCTGTTTATAAATAATCTGTGAATTTGATCTACTAGAAACCACCTGGATACACTATTATATAAAAATCTGGGAAATAGGAATTGGACTGTGTATTTACTTCGCCTCCATCATAAATATTTATTTACAGACAGGTTAGGATTAGATAGATATTCCATTGAAATAAACTGAAATTTGAGTCTTTGTAAGTTTTCTTACAAGCTTTTTCTCCCCCCCCCCGCCCCCCGCCCTGCCATTTACCAAGACTTTCAGATGTTACAAATGGTTATGCTTTGAAATACAAAATTGCTAAGCTTTAAAAAGATTTTTCTCTCCCCAACTCAGAGTTTAACAGGACACATTTAGTTAGCTCTATGGGGTTCCAAGTCTAAGGTGATCTGATCAGTCACCTGAATCAAATGCTTTAGTACGAAAGTATCCTACTGTTGACTCAAGATGACACTCCTCTCATCACATCACAGTGAGATACGTCCCCTCCACTTGAATCTGAGCAGGCCCTGTGACAGCTTGACCCATAAAATATGACAGTGATGCCGCGAGTTTCTGGGCCCAGGCCTCAAAGAGTGAGCGGTTTCCACTCCTTGTTGGTTAGAACAATCATTCCCAGAGCCCAGTTGTCACACTGTGAGACGCCCAAAGCAGCCCCCTAAGGAGGCCATGAACTCAGGCCTCTGGCTGAACCCCAAGCCAACAGCAGCACCAACTTGCCAGCCGCGTGAGTGGGCCATGTTGGAAGGGAGTTCTCCTGGTGTCCCTAAACCCAAGCTGACGCTGGAGGAGCAGAGACAAGACAATCGCTCGTCTTGGGTTATGCCACTAAGTTTTGGAGGAGTTTTTTACAAGCGACAGACACTGGCCTGCTCGTGACTGTCTCTAGATGAGCCCGAATGTGCCAACCCCACTGTCTCACAGCTAAGTGGTATGGTTCACAAGGTCACAGGGGTCAGAAACAAACACACAGTCAGGCACCTGAAAACTCTTCACTGCTTCTTTATTAGGATGCACCCACAGTACAGAGCCTCTCACACATCTGTGAAAGGGGAGGGTTACATTTCTCTTTGGGAGCACCTTCATTTTCGTTTCCGTTACCACTTTGACGAAAGTAAATCATTTTCAAAGAAAGACATTTTAAATTCCAAGTGTTTAAGACTCAGCTTGCATTTTGTTGTGTTTGAAAAGGAAGTAGTAGCATATTTGAGCCAGAGCTGGAAGATTGTTTTGTGGCATTTTAATTTTGATGGTGGAAAAGACGTCTTCACTGTCTGGTTGAACCAGTCTATAACTTTCATATGCAACTTTTCATATCAAAAATGTTTCATTTTTACCTCTACCCACAAACAGATGCTGTTTAAACACACACACACACACACACACACACACACACACACACGTACACATACAACTAAACAAAACCATTCATGAACCACAGCATTTCTAACAGGGAAAATAAACTTTTGCTGCCCTCTCCTGCTAAAACAATGAAATACTAAAATACCAAAAGATTTATGAAGCTAAAGCGAAATCCTCAAACCAAAAGCAATGGACATGTCATTCTCATATATCTCAATCAAAAATCAGACAAGAACCAGAAAATGTATTGGTAATATTTATATTTGAAAATTCCCCACTGATACATGAGGTTTGGATTACAACTTATTTACAATAACTGATTTCTAAAAAAGTAAAGAAAGAGAAGGGAAGAAAGAAAAAGGAGGGAAGCGGGAGGGAGGGAAGAAGGGAGTAGAAAAGGAAACCTATATTCATAGACATCATAATATGGGGTGTTTATTTCCAAGAGAGATACTACTGCTGCTATCGTGCACAAGAAGCAGCACAAATGAACATTCCACTAGTTCGAAATTTGCTCAACTTTCTCTCAAGATGCACAATTCTTTTAGATTTTCAAAATTAAATACTGAGAAATATAAAATGCATTGCCAATATACCTACTACAAAAATCCTTTGTGGCTCGTTCCTTAACTCCACTCAAAAAAAGCAGCTGAGCCAGAATATAAAAATAAAAATATTGATGTGCAAATAAAACATCACCGTTCATGCCTGGTGTCACCTGTCTACTGCAGGTGACTGTCACTTTGTGATAACATTGGTAATAGCATCAAAAGAGAGAATCTTTTCATTTCCTGGGCCAGGTCAGTGCATCCGATTCAAGGGGGGAAAAAAGACAAAAACAGAGGGGGGGAGGGGAACAAAAACAAAACTCTTAAAAATGCCAATAACATCCATACACTTTCCCTTTCCCACCCCCCAGCCCCACAAAAAAATAAAAAAGCTTTTAAAGCTCTAAATATACTTTTTTCTTCTTTCCATAATGTGATTGAGCCTAGGGCTATACGTTTAAGTATAGCAGGTGCAATTACAAGCAGTTCCTGGCTCTGCACCCTGGACTGCCCCACGCATAGGAGGTACAAAATAAATTAAACCCTTCCCTTTAGGCAAGCAGCCCAAGATGAAGGAGCATAACCCTGCTTGTGAGTATCCAGCGGCATCGAGGGTATTATTTATTTCTTACTTTTTTATTTTTTATTTTATTTTATTAAAAAAACATGTTAGGGAGAGCAAAATATAATAAAATTTAAAAGGACACCAACTAAATACTGAAGGAAAACAACTGGGGACACTTGCACAATGAGAAAGGAATGCATGCTTGATTCGAGGGACGAAATGGGTCAATTCACTCACATGGTTTTTCTAGGCCCACAGCCTAAGGCCTCAGCATCACTCTGAACCACAGGGTTTTTGTTTGTTTTTTTTTTCTTCCAAAGACACTCTTAATCCTACCCCTGAAACCAATATGGCAGGGATAAGTTTGGAGTGATCATCCATCACTCACTAACTACAATATTCGCTATTTAAAAAATAGATTTATATATAGTTCTGGAAATTAGGAAGCAAACAAAATATAACACAAAGATGCATTTGTCACAATGAGCTCAAGTCGCAGCAACAGGAGAAATGTGGGAAAGGACAGAGAGGGCTGCTGCAAATGCAGCAAGTACGTCCTTAAATATGTCACATAGTGCAACAGTCAGATGACCTCAGTTACTCTGCGTCACTGGACACAACATGACACAGGTCACATTGTCACTTTCAATTAAAAAAGAAAAGACAGTGTTTCTTCTCAGAAGTTGCCCTATCAATTTTAGACATATATCTGTAATTGCTTCTTTAAATATGTCTAAAATTTCGCTTCACTCTTCTCAGGTTGGAATGATCAACATATAAATTGACATCAAGGATATCTGTGTAGTTCTCACCTTAACCCTGAGGACAGGGTAAGGTGCAAAAACAGGACCCTGGTCTTTCTCATTTCAAATGACTGCATTTCATTCTAATGGGCAGAGATATTTCATAAACCTGCGATTTTAATGTCCACTACCTAAAAAGATGAAATAATGCCAAACAAAAGTTTATACTGACAAAATTAAATGTAATGCAGAGTCAAAACTAATGGGCTAAAATCATAGGTGAATTGTTGCAAATTTATTTTTTATCTTTAGTATTTGAACTTGCACCTTTGCTCCAGCACTTTGAAAGGAAGTTGTTTCATCTTTGGCAGCCTCAGCCAATTTTACCTTGAATCCCCGTGAATGTTCTTTAAAAAAAACAAAAACAAAAACAAAAAACACTACGAATTCCATTAAACCATGTTGTGTTTGGTGTTGCATATGACTCTTTTACTGCTCTTCAGAATTAACAATGCCAAGTTTTCTTTCTGTTTTACAAGGTTGTTGAGATGACAATATCCATACTTAGCTGACTTTTACGCACAAACTGTGGCCTGACAATCCTGAAATACTTAACAGGGAAGAAAGGTCAGCGGCCTTTCTGCTCCCTCTTTTTTTGAAACACTACAACTGCATATTCTACTTTGTATTTAAATGGAAGGAAGGAAATAATACAAGCCCATACTGATATTATATTTCTACTAAGAGCAACAACAGTTCATATGTTCATGTTTGCTGCTATCACAATTCAACGCATGAACACGGAGTCAGCTCTATACCATGAACACTGCTGGAAGTGATGGTTTAGGATTATCAACTCACGCTGCCACATCCATAACAAGCAAAAGCATCCTGGAAATAAGCCCCCAAACACATAACTTTCAGTACATAATAATGCAACCACATTAGGTAAGTACATACTGTACACAAGTTTTATCAGCATTTTTATCTCCCCAAGATGTTAAGAGTCCTCTTTTAAATACAAAGCAGAGAGCCAATAAGATATATCTATAATACAGCCCTAGATTTGTTTTGTTTGTTTTTTGTATTTTTTCTTAAACAATTTGGTCACAATGCACCTTTGATATAAAAGCATTTTTAAACTTTATTATTAATACTCAGGACATTAGGAATTTCCAGATTTTTTCAGTAGCATTTGTAGAACCACTTTTGGTAACAAATACAGTAGTTAGGAATATGCATCCAATTCAGAATGCATAATAATGTGTATCCTGAATCCTTTCCGGCTAAAAACAGGGCTGGCGCTGTGATGAGATATAGGAGAATCTACAAAAAAACACTGTAACATGTTTGTTTTTTCCCAGAGGCTACATCCTCTTTTGCTGGAATACTTTATAAATACATATTAAAAAGTAAGGCAACAACTCCAAACAGTCCAAGCTGTTTGCTCAACTCCATTCCCAATTAGATTCGCAATCCTGGCGATCAATTTCACGGTTGTACTGTTTAGTGTTTGTCTTTCTGATTTCAAAATGGTCCAAAAGGATGATTTCTGACATCTCTAAAACATCTCTGGTATGTGTGTGTTCAATGATATACGCAACTAATACTGGTCAGGTACTGAAGCCTATGATGTCCCAGTGCCTGTTTTCAAAGGATTCAAGACATTGATTTGGATTCATCATAAACTTGCATGAATCCAAAATTCCCTTCCCTACTATGTTTATCACCTCTTCTCTTTTACTCCTAATTTTAAAACTAAAGGAGTACCAGGACTACCTGGCTACTGGAAAGATGTTCACTCCAGTACATAAAACTTTTTATCAGGGGCCTTTGTAATTAATTCATGGCCCTGTTCCATGTGGACAATCAACTCATGAAGATGTGCAAAAGGAAAAGATGTCAAATTACAATCAAGTTATCCAGAAGAGGATGTTATACAAACTTATATGGAAATGACAGTCTTTTTTTCTTCCTTTACTATAAATACATTTAACAGCTTAGCAGAAAGACAAGCTAAATTTAAGATTGTTCACATTTAAAAATTGTTTCATACTCTCTGCTAATGATAAATAAGGAACTCCTGACAATGGAATTTTAACAGCAATTTCATTAACAGATCTCTGAAGACTGCTTTTTTTTTTTAATAAGGGTTAGAACAATGATTATGTTTGCAATGTTCTGAGAAGTCCATCTACTGTCCAAACTTTGGATTGAAGTCCTTATTTTTTTTTTTCCTTTACTTAGAGACAGGTATATACAGTGCTGTTGTAATAATGAAACAAATGTGAAATCTACTGTAAAGTTGCACAATACAGAAAACTGTTGCTCCATCTTCTACTACATAAATGTGTGACTCCACAGGTTAGTAATGCTGTTGTCATCGTTTCTGTTAAGTTGGAATTATCCCATCACGTCGAAGACCTCTCTTCAACTCCAGATCCTCCAGTTTTTTCCATAATTCTTCACGCTCCTTTTCTTTCTTTTTCTCACTAGGAATGAAACAGAACACAAGGTAAATAGCTGGGAAGGTCTGAAAAGACTATTCATCAATAACTGCCCCTGTAACACACTTTTCCCAATGTATGTTTTAAAAAGGGTTTGGAGAAGTTTGGCTTTAAGCTTGTGGGTGTTTTTTTATTTTTGTTTTTTCTCTCTTGCTCTTTGTTTTGTTTTTTTGGTTTGTTTGTTTTTTGACACTTACATAAAGTAGTATTAATGAACAGAGTAGATGACAAAAATATTTTAAGATTTTATATGAATATTCCTATATACTTAATACAGAATATTAACTTCAAAATTACTGCGAAACAAAAACAGGGATCACTTATCTGTATTTGTTATCCTAAAACCAAGGACATATTAGTAACTTTCACTTGGGGTCTAGTTAAAATCTAATTTTCTCTTTGTCTCCAAGTATTTAATTTCTCAAAAGGGATGCTAGAAATGACGCTGATACAGAGAATGTAATAGATCAAGAAAATATACTTCCTCTTTATGAGTATTTTTCCTACACTAAGTATATTTAAACTCTTTAGCAGTATCTTGTCTGTACAAGTATTAATGAATCACAAAATCTAAATTATTACCTTGTTTTATCCGTATGTATATATGAGGTCTGTCTGGAAAAAATCCAGCTATTGTTAATAAAACTAGAAGTTTATGCGACATGGATGTAACCTGGCAGCCAAGGAGAGTGGACTGGAATGCACATGCATGAATAGTGACGACTTCACTGTACTAGTCAGAGGGGGCAGTAGATGCCGTTAAGTGAGTGCGTGTGCTCTGTGGCCATCATATTCAAAACAACTGAGCAGCCATGGGCTGGTGTGGTTTAATGGACTGAGCGCCAGCCTGTGAACCAAAAGGCTGCCAGTTTGATTTCCAGTCAGGGCACATGCCTGGGTTGCAGGCCAGGTCCCCAGTTTGGGGGAGGGGGGGTGTGCAAGAGGCAACTGATCAATGTTTTTCTCACACACTGATGTTTCCCTCCCTTTTTATCACTCCCTTTCTAAAAATAAATAAAATCTTTTTTAAAAAAAGACAAAATGATTGAGCAAGTAGAGCAACAAATTTGCATCAAATTTTGCATTAAGCTTGAACATTCCTCTGTGGAAATTATTTGGATGATTCAGAAGACCACAGCTATGGGCCACTGGTGATTGGCAGCTTCATCATGACAGTGTGCCCGCTCGTGCATCACGTCTTGTGTAGAGCTGTTTTGCCAAACAGCAAATCGCCCAGGTGACTCAGCCCCGCGACAGCTCAGATTTGGCGTCCTGCGACTTCTGGCTTTTGCCGAAACTAAAATCACCTTTGAAAGGGCAGAGATTTCAAACTGTTGATGAGATTCAGGACAATACGATGGGGCAGCTGACGGCGACTGGGAGAACTGCGTGAGGTCCCAGGGGGCCTACTTTGAAGGGGACTGAGGCGTCATTGTCCTATGTGTAGTGCTTCTTATATCTTGTGTCTTCTTCAACGAATGTCACTATTTTTTATACTACGTGTCTGGTCACCTTCTGGACAGTCCTCATACAAGCAAATTAAATATTCTTTCTTTTGTGATTTCAGTTTTAATTTACAGAACTTTGTTGATATAATTATATATTAAACTTTTAATGTTCCATGCCTTCAAATTTAGTTCAATATTAATTTGAGTAGTGATTTCCAGTCTTTTGGAAAAATTGGTAAAATTTACCTAAACTCTAAATGTCTAAAATAGGATTAACAATTTTAGTTTGCCAAGGACGTTTTTAAATAACATTTAACATCAACCAAGTTGGAAGTACATACTCTAGGAATACATGATTATTCTATAAGTTAAATAAATTTGCATTTATTAAAAATAATTCACTGCACTGTGTCCCTAGCTTCCCCATGTTGTGAGGAACCAGTAAACAGCGCACCCAAATGACACCTGTGCATTCATAAATTTGGATCATTCCTGGAAAACGCGGTTCTGCTACCTCAGGCATGGGTGGTATGGTCCTTGTGCTACTCTACCTAGGAAGGATTTAATGTCAGTTCCAGTACAATATTTACTCAGGGAAATCCACACACGTTAACTAAAATTTGTAAGTAATTCCAATGCTTCATATTTTTTATATCATCACCATTTTTTTAAAGTTATATTTGATAGCTATAGCAGTAGAAATTAATCTTCATTCCCCCTTCCCTCCAAAAATCTCTAGAAATACTTAAGTAACCTTATATTCTCATCTCACTAGTTTTAAGGGAATATTTAAGTATGTAACATGATAATTAATATTATTTCATAATTAATATTTTGTTATTTTAAGCCTTGTTTACCATAATTAGTTTCAGCCACCTCAAGCATAATCTGCACAATATGAATTTCAGTGGATATAACAGTTTTTCAAACAATTATCTACTGGGTAATTTTGACCCTGAAAAATTATATTAATAGGGCAATAGGGGCAAGATTAGGTAATCCTTCAATCATTATGGATTCTAGATTCTTAACTGTAAAAGTAAGTTGTTTGGTAAGTTATCACTTTTGGTTTCTCAGTACACTTCAAGGATAATACTAAGTCTAAATAAATGTTATCAGAAAACACTGATGAGAGTATATTTAAATCAATTCTGTAGATCCTACTGAGTTTCAAAGCATATGACCTTTGTATTTGGAATGAGAGGGAGAAGAAACTGGTAGGCAATGGCTTAGGAACTTATTCAATTAAAAAAAAACAGTTTAAACATATATTAGGTTCATACTGCCCTAATTTATTGTTTAATTTAAGGGACAATATCATTAAAATACTCATCTACTTATAACTGAAGCATTTCCTTCCTGTCTTTGACCAAAAGTTTTATGGCATTTAGTGCACTCTGTTCCTGTGGGAGCTTCCAGATGAACTTTATGCTAATTAATCATAAATCTTTTATGCTGACAACTTTATCTTCAAACATTCTAAATATTTCTATAGTTAGTGTCATTCCCATTCTTTCCCACTTTTCTCTCTGTCTGTAGGTGGGACTTTGAAAACTTAACCACACTGTCAAGCTAGGGATACTGTCAAATTCTCTCCAATTTCAACTTTATGTAGCACTACTGTTGGCATGTGCAGCTAACAGTGTTAGTTACTTATTCTACCCACCATTTCAGATTTGTAATGCCTGAAACTGTATCTGAACTGCAACAGATACTACCACCTTGCCATCCACAAGTGAAATCTCTCATCAGTTCTTCTCTGAAAGTACCAAACAACTCTTTTTATTCTCTTTTCCTATTTCTATATCTATGAGAAACCAATCTTTCCATCTATTCAGTATAACCTTCTATTGCTTATTGGACAAAATATTACCCTTCCTTTAAAAAAAAAAACAATCTTTCTCTCGTTAAGAAAGTGCAGTCACTATAAGTCACATTAATACATCCGATCACTCGAATCAACTTTGCAGTGTCTATTCCTGGTGCCCTTGGTTAATTTTATCTTTTTCAAGAGTCTAGTCTAGTTTAAATAAGAAATGATCAGAAAACAGCTTTCTTATTAAAGTTCAATAAATATGAATTAATTTACTTTAATCAATTTCAATATTTTAGAAATAAGGTCTTTAATATACTATTAATGGGATTCTACAGATTTCATCCTTGTTCAACTAGGATAGTAAACTTTCAGTTGCTATAAAGAAACATCATGTACAATACACTCCCTAATGGTACAACACCATATGAAAATGTGTATTTTATCTCCTTTATTTAAATAACATTCTAAGTTTTGGACTAGAAAAGTTATTATAAATGCAACGATTTGCAAAACCTGTAAATATAATACATTAAGAGTTCTGTAAATTGCAAGTATGACAAAACATATCCTATAACTGATATTTACTCCACTACTGTATAAAAAAAAATCTCAGCCTCTTCTGACTACAGTTAACACTTGCCATATTCCATATAGTTAAGTTGCTTTTCAATATATCACATCCTGGTAATTTTTTCAATGACTGTGTGGCCCTGTCTCCTGCCACCAAACATTCCACCCCACCCCCCACCCCCGCCTTACTCTCTTTATCATTAAAATGCAAGTAACACATTCAAAATCAGGCAAAGCAAAGCAGCAAGGGAAGCACAGGTAGCTTGGCTCAAGGGATTCCACAAGGTTCTGGGTCTGAACTCTCACACACGCCTCCAGGACCTTCTAAGGTCCATGGTTTTATAATATAAAAAGTGGAATTTGCTTCTGTGTGATCAAAGCCAAAACCCAAAGGTCCCACTAACAAACTCTCTAGACTTTCCTCAGTCTCTCCGAGTACATCCATGCCACGGCCTAAACATTTGTATCTGCCCCCAGCCCCGACCACCAAATTGCTATGCTGAAATCCTAACCCCCAAAGGTGATGATATGAGTAGGTGGGGGCCCTTTGGGATGATTAGGTCATGAGGATGGACCCCTCATGAATGGGATTAGTACTCTTGTAAGAAATCCCACAGGAATCCCTTGCCCCGCCCCTTCCACCAAGTGAGGACACAGTGAGAAGGTGCCAGCTATGAACCAGAAAGATGGCCCTCAACCAACCATGCTGGCCCCATGCTCTTGGGCTTCCAGCCTCCAGAGCTGTGAGCAATAACTTTGTTTTTTGTAAGCCACCCATAAAATACCCATGTGTGATATTCTATTATAGCAGCCTGAATGGACTAAGACAACGTCTTTTGGAAAGTTGGACACATTGAACAATAAATAACAAAACTGAAGAATCACATAAATAAAATCAAGAAAGGCTTTACTCAGCCATAAGTGTTTATTATAAAGAGAACAACTGGTTTTTGCCCCCTTTTGGTCTTAAACATTTCAAGATTTTTACAATACCAGACTTTCTACTTCCCTGTTCCTTTCACTGCCCTTTAAATTATAATGCATTTGTTGGGATCTAAAATAGAAAATAAGTTCTGGGTCAAAAGCTAAACAAAATGGCGCCTCATCCTTCCTGTTGCCAAAGGAAAGTACAAGATCAGCCCAACTGTATTTCAAAGAAGTTCAGAAGGGGAATGAATCCAGATGGCAAACTACCTGATGGTCCCCTCAAGTGGGCCTGAAATACCAGCCACGTGTCAAGCTCTTAACCCTGAGGCAGAAGAGAAACATTACAGAGGGAGGGAGGAAAGCAGCCCCTTTTTCAAAATGACACTTCATTACCCAATGGCACACTAATGAAGACACAGCTAGTGAGCATGCAAAAGTGAACAAATAAATAAATAAAACTGTGCTGCTTAGGATTCGGTGCAAGCAGGCAGCTGTAGCAAAGAGCAAGAAAAGAACTCAACAGTTTTATGCACAGCTGACAAAAAAAGCTTTAAAAAGTTACCGCTGACGATCTGACTTGTATGTGGCTGTCAGCTCATCAAACATGGTGCTGTTCATTTCCATAAACGCCTTCAGCACGTTGTAGACTAACGCCACGATAGCCCTGGGAAGCAGAGAAAAGGGAACCTGTAGGTTAGTCTTTCATGTGCAGTGCTACATGAAGCAAGCGAAAGCACAAGCTTTGAAGGAGCTCCACGTGTTGCACACTATCTCCATCCCTTTTTAGTTGGACCTAGAAATGACCTCCAGTTCAATTCCACATCAGGAGTTACATTCTTTATTGTTCAAGGCAAGACATCTTTCTGAAGGATGGTAGGATTAAAAAAAGAAAAATCTAATTTTGCCCTTCTAATTATTGGTACCCAGAATAGACTTGCCTGTGGGCACTTGTTAACTTCATTTAATACAAAGGCAGGCATAAAATAAAGCAACTTCACCCTAGAAAAGGAGTACCTGTGGTAGGACTAACCTTAGAGACCTGAATTTGCATAGTTTTATTTTTAAAGGGATTAATATACATAATTCATCAAAATCAAAAGCTGCTCCCATGGCAACGATATGTATTATTCATATTCAAAGATATGATACTAAACCCCTTTAAGTTGGGCGGTTTAATACGAGTTATGTTTCTAGTTGTGATTTGTATCAGTCCATTCACGCCTGCTTAGTCCCCAACACATTGCTGCAAAGTAACCGGCAAGCTGGTCCTGGCTGCTATTAGCTATGGAACACAGCCAAACGGAGGTGTGTACTTATCAAGTACCAAGTGGAAGAATAAGCTTTTGGGCAATGTGCAGACTGTCCCATGGTGGGATTGTCAGCTTCAGACTAGAATCTAAAGAGCATTACCCTTTGCAAAAATACACGAAGTACTTCCATTTTGCAACAACATGCTCCCAATATCTCTGAAAAAGGCACTGGTGAAAGTTAGGCCATATGTTAAATAAATGATGGGTTTGATGTTTCCAAAAACATTTATAAGTATTTTTGCTGTGTTGCTTCTTCCTACTGCCCATTATTAAAGGAAAATATCTGCTCCCTTCAGCTGAGGGGAATGACCTCCCCAAATCACTAGGCACAGTAATGGGGAAGGGCCGAAGATGGTATACTGAGCAGTTACACACCCTTGTTAAAAGCCCCCTCTAGGTACTGAAGAGACAGTCTGCATAAGGAGACTTAATTCTTTATCAGCTTATAATTTTTACATGATTTGTTAATAAAATCCGGCAAATTTGAAAGATGAAAAATGTGTTATTTTACAGTTGCGTGCAAAACTTTCAAAGCCAAATTACAAATATACTGAATTCTATTTGCTAATTTTTAGTGCAACATTAACTTTTCTATTCCACAGAGAAATATGTAGCCATTAAAATAGAGAATTCTTTAACTTTCATAGGACTAGATGTTAAAGTTCTCTTTGAAGATTGTAAACTTTTCTTCCCTAGAAAACATATATAATGACTGAGTCGGTTTTTAAGAAATGGATCTTGGTGAAATGTCAACCAATTCAGATCATATCCCTGCTTACAACTCTTTAGCGTTTCCTTCTCAGCTACGTGGCGATGGCCCATGCGGACCCCACTCCACCTTCTAACCTCATCCTCCAGCAACCTCCCCCAAATACCTGTGCTCTAACCCTCTCAAACTCAGAGAGGTCCACGTTCCAAAATGGCTCCCCCCTGCCCTGACCAGTGTGGCTCAGTTGGTTGGGCGTCGCCCTGCAAACCGAGAGGCTGCCAGTTAGATTCTTGGTCAGGGAACATGCCTGGGCTGTGGGTTCGGTCCCCAGTGGGGGAGCATATGAGAGGCAACCGAATGATACGTATCTTCCATATCGATGTTTCTCTTCCACTCTTTCTCCCTCCCTTCCCCTCTCTCTCAAAACAAATAAATAAAATCTTTCAAAAAAATAAAAATAAAATGGCTTCCCCCCCTCCCATCCACCTGCCACCACCCCATCAATGCCCACAAACCTCTCCTCTTGCTCCAGAGCACCCCCATGTCTGCTACCTTCACAGACAGGCCAGAAGCCCTCGTGTAAACTGCTATGTTAACAGAACACACATAAACACTGTTTTATAAAGTATCTGTTTACTTGTGGGTCTCACCAACCAGTCAGTGAATTTGAAAAGGTAGGGCTTTTACCTTTTCACATATCTGTCTTTAGCAACAAGCACAGCATCTGGCACAGAGCAAGCACTCAAGACATTTTATTAAACAAAAGAGGAGGGAGGGAGGCAAGACCAAAGGAAGAGAGCAAGAGAGGGAAGGAGGGAGAAAGCGAAGCAAGGAGGAAGGAAGGCAGGAAGGAATGAAAAGAGAAGAAAGGAAGGAAAGGAGGAAGAAAGCATGGGAGGGGAGGAGGGAGAGGAGGAGAGAAGGAGAAAACCTACGGATTCCAATGTTCTTTTGAAATCCTATAAAGACTGGAAAACATGATGGGAAGGATGACGTTAGAGTTTTCTTCTATTAAACTCATGATGTATTCATTATTCCAATAATACAGTGCCCTTTCTGCCACCTTTGAGGGAAAAAAAGAATAAAATATTAAGAGAGAAAAACACACAAAAAAATAAAATTATAAATCTCCAAACAAAAGCATCTTCAGGTTATTTTTATATCATTCAATCAAATGTAAAATTAAATATTAATCACACACTACATTTTTCTGGACTTAAAATCTTTCAGAAAGTTCTAAAGTGGACCATCAATTTGGGGAAGGAAGTCGGTTTTCGCACCTATTTTTATTCTCCGATCACACTGCCCGTTTCATCTGATCCCACATTTTTTCTGCATGCCTCCCAAGCTCCGGACACCTTTACTCCCTCTGCCACACTGCCTCCCCCATCACGTTACCCCTGCCTGGCCCACCTCCTTCACCCACACGGCACACGGCTGGCATTCGGTCAATAGCTGCTGAGAAAAACCCAGCTGCCCATCGCTGCAGAGCACGCGCCTTTGCTAAGCACCTCCGGGGACCGGCGCTACGCCGGCAGTGCAGGTAGAACGTCCCGCCTTTACCGGCCCCTGAGGGTGGGTACCGGTGGGCCCATTGTACAGAGGAGGACACCGAGGTTTGGGAGATTGGTAACCTGGCCAAGGCCACATTACTAGTAAATGGTAAAAGCCCAGACTCTTTCCAGAGTTCATTTCTGTCTCCCTTCCTTTGAACTAAATAAGCCAGGAGAAGTCCCTCTGCTTCTGGACTCGGGGACAACGGTGGACATATGCCAGCTTGCTATCTCAGGTACCTTCTCTCTGACTACCATACTATCAAATGACTCTATGAATTCAACAGACACCTCAAAAAATAATCTAAAGATTGCAAAAGTAATCTAAAATAATAAGAATCATGATAACCCAAAATCTGCAAAAAATCTACAGCCTCTAAAAGGGTTAGTTATACGGACAAAGGGAAAAGAGTGGCTTTTTTCACTCAACCAGATTAAGAAATTTAATTTATGTTTTAATTTAATAAATTAAATTTAATCTTAAATTAATTTTAATTTAATAAAATGGTACAAGATGCACCCAACAACAGACTCTAAAAAATCAGAACCATTCCATTTACATTATTCAACTTGGTTCAAAAAACAACTCCAAAAACTTACGAGGCACCAGGTTCTGAGAGTACAAAGAAAACAATTAATCGCTAGTGAATGTTTATTATATGCCAGGCACTGTGCAGTGTTTCACATACATGCTATTTAATCCTCACAACCAACACACAGAATAGGTACCATTATTTCTGTTTTGCAAATGAGGAAATTGAGGCTCAAGGTCACATGGCTAGCAAGTGGCAGGCTCTAAAGTCCTCGCTCTTAACCTCTTTACTCTTTTATCCCTACAGAGCTCATATGTCGGTGAGGAAAGGAGCCATCTATGAGCCTATCCAATGTGAACTTAATAAATGTTGTATCAGACACAGAAATAAAGTGCTGGGAAGAAGGGCAGAAAGAACCACCCAGGTGACGTCGGGAAGAGTGGAAGGATAACAACACAGGAGGTGGCATCCAAGCTGTGCTTTGAAGGATGCGGGAAGGAAAGGGCAGTCGAGGCTGAGGGAATTACAGGAAGGGAGGCACCAACATGGACAGCGTGTCTGACAACCACGAAGCACCTGGTGGGTCCCCCACAGGTAGAACATGAAGCAAGAAAAGGAGGGAAGAAAGAGGTGAATAGGATGAGACTGCTCTGAGACTTACAACTGAAAAGAGGGCTTTTTAAAGAGACCACAGGAGGATGCTGGTAAAGAAGGAGGGATCTAGGCTTTTCCTATTTCAATAATGAGTCACTTAATGCTAAAAAGTATCTGAATCTCTGTATATCTATATGTTAATGTGTACATCACTTACAGACAGTATCCAGTAAACTCCCTTAAAGAGGAAAGGCATGGTTTATATAAAGTAAAAATTAACATATCTGACACTAGAACAGAACCACCACCTTCCTGGGACCCACCGTCCTCCTACACACAGTGGGCAGTGTCTCTAGCTGGGAACCCTCCAGCACCAATGCCACACCTGGGGCAAGTAGTGATAGTATCTAGGTACACTGAGTAACACTGGGTAAATGTTTGCTGGATGAACCAACGAACACCTAATGAATGACTGAAGAAGAACCTCTTTACTTTCCTTTCTTCTGTTCTCAGTTTTACTTCTGTCAAAGAATTTAAAATTCTTTTTTCTTTCTGCTGTGGACTGAACTGTGTCCTTTCCCCATTCCCTGCCAATTCCTACGTCGAAGCCTTAACCCTCGGTGTGAGGGTATTTGGAGATAGACAGTAATTAAGTTTACATGAGGTCATAAGGGCAAGGTCCTAATGCAACAGGCGTGGTGACCTCGTAAGAAAAGGGGAGAGAACGCCTCTCTTTCCACATGCGCACGCTAAGGAAATGCTGTGTGAGCACCAGAAAGGCGGCCACCTGCAAGACAGAAAGCAAGCCCTCCTCAGAATCCGGCCGTGCCGCATGCTCACCCTGCCTTCCGGCCCCCGGAACTGTGAGAAGTGGCTTCTGCTGTTCAGCTCACACAGTCTGTAGTATTTTGTTATGGAATCTGCTATGGTCTAAATATTTGTGTCACCTCAAAACTCATACGTTAAGATCCTAACCCCCAAAGATGATGGTCCTATAGAAGGTGCTTAAGTCATAAGAAAGGAGCCTTCATGAATGAGATCAGTGCCTTCAAAAGAGGCTCCAGAGCTCCCCAGCCCCTTCCGCCAAGTGAGAACACAGTGAGAAGTCCGTGACCCAGAAGAGGGCCCTCACCTAACCATACTGGCACCTGGATGTCAGACTTCCAGCTTTCTCTCGGTCACAACCCACCCAATCTGTGGTATTTTGTTAAAGAGCAGTTAGTCCAACTAACACTGCCGCAGCTGACTAAGACACTCTGTCTCCTTTCTGAGCTTCCGAGAATCACTTAAGCCTTCCTGGGGTTACTCATTTTCAAAGATGCCTGCTCCTTGCCCTCCATCACACCAAACATCCTCATGAAAACTAAAAAATAAGTTAAACAATCCAGATGTTTCATGTTTGAGCACACAGGCACATATAATATGCAAAACATCTACACAGTATCCTGAATTTTTTAAAATCTAGACATGTGTTATATCATCTGAAATGTAATGGTTCATATCAGGGTTACTGCTCTTTGGGGTTTTTGTTGTTTTTGGTTTTGTTTTGGCTTTTGGTATAGTCTCAAGATTGTCACAAGATCACTGGCTTGACCTACTAGGATGCCTTCAGACAACAGCCAGTGTCTCTAACTATGTAGGATAATGACAGCACAGGGGGAAAGTCCACCATCAAGTCCACGTTTGCTGCGTGGTTCTGTGAGGCCAACTAACATCTGAGCAATCTCTTCAAATCGGCAGGCAGTGTGTAAAGAGTCCACTCTCTACTCTGTATTTGGACCTTTGCTGAGATAGCAAAGGGCAAAACCTAATGTGTTTTCACCCCACATCACCGGCTTCCCTCCTGCATGGGTCCCTCATCACTGCAGCCAGGGCCCGGGTGAGATAAGAAAGGGCTGCCCAGGTTCACCTGCTCTGTATTCTTCCCGAGTGGCCACAAGGAGGCAGAGTGGTGCCACAGGAAGATCCTGACAAGAAACTATGCCTACTGACTCCGTTCCCTATTAATTTGGGATCTTGAGCAAATTATTCTCTGAGCCTCATTTTTTTTTTCATCTACAAAATGGGGTGTCGGGGCTTCATAAAGTAATCTGAAGGTTGGAAATAATGTACGTAAAGCATCTAGTACAGTATAGTGTTCTGTTTCTCCTAAGCTTCCTTTTTATTCTCTCTTACACTATAGGAACTCTACCAGTCTACCTCTTACTCAGTTACTTTACTCGAGACAAATTATTTTACCACTTTGAGCATCGCATTCACATCTGTAAAAATCATACTGGCCTCCTTGCAGGGCAGTCATGAGAATTAAAGTTACTGAGCAGAAAAAGCCATCACAGTGGCTGACACATAGCGGGCGCCAAGATAAAAGTACCTATTGGTAACATCGTTATCATGTGAAAAAATTACAAATAAGTAACAACAGGTAGCTAGTGTCCATTATATTTTTTCCAATACAAATAAAATTTTACAAAATAATACATTTGCTGAGGCCACTCTGGCTCAAGCCCTCCTTCCTACTAACCTGAAAATGGGGGCTAGATACACACTTGGCAATTTGTTTAAACAAAGGTTCTTGAATTTTAACAAATTGTGAAGGTTCGATCACATCCAGTATTTCTTCCAGCTCTCCAAGGAACATAACCTGGAAATAACGCAAAACACAAAATGTCAGGCACTTCATTAAAAAATCCATAGGAATATTGAGAATTAATGAGAGTTCACACTATTTTAAGAAAAATGTACACATGAAACTAAACATGAACAAATCAAGTATTAACTCATGTTAGAAGACATTCATTCACAAGGAATTCACCAGACGGTACGTGTTGAGAGCAAGTTCCCTACACTCTTTGGGGGAAATTTTGGAAATATTATTTTTGAAAAAATACACGTTACATCTACTACTCAGAACAATGGCACTTAGACGATGCGACGGGGCCCTGTGACCCAGGACTGTCCCTGTGGGGCCCCCCTCTTTATTGCTATCATCCCAGCTCCCTCCTCCCCTCTGCCATTTGGTTTAAACAATGGGGGTGTGGCTGTCCTGCATGCATGCACAGAAGTCCCTAGTGGCACATGCAGATGTTTCCCTCATGTTTACAGCCTTGCTACGGGCCAGGGTTCTTTCAAGATTCGTTAAGTTAACAGCACACAGAGTCAGAGAGATACAAGCGAGCAGATTCACCCCCATAAAGGCACCCTGTAAACCCCTGGCACACACTGACCCCGACTCCACACACACACACGCGCGCACGCACGCACGCACGCACACGCACAGGCACACGGACACAACTGTTCACTGTCGAGCACAGTGACTCTCGTGACCTCAAGAAACTGCTTTCAGATCTCAAAATGGAGGCACAGAAAAAGTATAATCAACATTTTTAAATATAATGGAAAACTGACAGAAATAAAAAGCAGTTACCTATTTAGGCATGAAAAATAAATACCTTAGGAAAAAATTAAGTATGCAATTAAAATATGAAAAATGACAATGTTTTCAAGTTGTAAGATACATAAGGGTAGCAATGTATACTTTTAATTTTACCTAACAGGGATTTAAAAATAAGGTAATTTTCTGAAAATGTATAAAGTAGGGTTTTGGAGAATTAAAACTGATTTGGGAAAGGAGGGTGTTCTGTTAAAAGAAAACTTTAGTAGACTTGCCATTGGTCAAGATACATAAATTCTCTCAAAATTTTTCCAAAATGTAAAACTAACAGCTGACCTTTGAGTGGGGGCATTTTCACGTGGTTTCTAACCTTTCAGAAGATGAGGTGCGGGTCTGGCACCCAGCTGGGTGCACCTGCAAGCTAACAGACTTACCCTCCACCCCTCCCAACGACTTCACATGGCACGTGCCCAGTTAGGTCTCAGCAAAAGTACAAATCATTGTAGGTGAGAGGGTTCCAGGGCCACTTGTAAACAGCTGAAACTAAAGGTCTGTGACATACTTTACGACCGTACATAGGAAGATTCCCATCTACACTGTGCTTTAAAGTGGGTCTTTGAGGAGGTTGCTCTATCTATAGTGACAGCAAAGCCTCCATACTATGAAGGTAGCCACTAGGAAGGCAACGTCGAGAGCTAGACAGTTGGACACATGACTTGGGCTTCTGTGGGGCTGAGCAGCACTGTGATAAAAGTCCAGGGTTCACCAGTCAGGGAGCTGGGTTCTGGCCTAACCACCTATACTTAGTGTACTCGGGCAGGCTACTTCACTTCTCTAGGCATCCATTTCATAACCAGTAAAATGAGAATATTTACAGCCCTGCCTTACAGAGCTACAATGAGGATTAAATGAGAGAATGCATTTTATACGTGCTCATGAGCTCAGGGCCTGGCCCTCAGCCATGTCGTTAGTAAGCTATTAACACTGACAGAAGCGCTTACCTCTTTCTGACTACATGTTTTGGGCCAAAATTTCATTAACCCCCTAATAACCTAAAATGAAAAGAAGAAAAACAAATGACACTTAATTTTTCATATAAACTCCATGGAAAGTGATCCAAAATTATAAATTACGGAACAAATACTTACTGGTTCTGTAAGTGAAGGATCTTTCTCCAGAAACTGCACTATGCAATACGCCAGCTGGAGAAAACAACAACAACAACAACAGCAACAACAGAACGACACATTAGAAATTCCACATACTAAGGATATAAAAGATGTATTATAAAACTTCCTAAAAAGATTCCAGACTCTGATTTTAGTAACTTCATGTCCAATTCACTTAAAAAATAAAAAGTACATAAAGCAAAATAAAAAGATTGATACTAATAAGGTTCCAGGAGAGGTTTTTTAAAAAGAATATTGGGACATGAAATAACCAGCTAATGAAAAGCAGAGGTGAAATATCACATTAAGTATATCCTGAAAGTATCTCCTCTACGTACAGTTTGAGTTACAGCTCATGGGCTTCCCTTCGCTCTTTGCTAACATCAACAGTGCTGGGTTTTACTGCGGTTCCCGAAGAGCCTTCTCTGAGAAGTAGGCTCTTCCCAAAAACCTTGCTGACTGCCTGGAGTGGCACGTGTAAACTATAGCAGTTTCAGGAAGACATAAAAATGTTCTACCTGCCAGCTAGAACCTGGAGAAATATGAATTTTACATCTGATGCTAACTCATCTAGATAAGAATTCTTATAAATGATCGTAAAATGTGATACCTTTTTTCAAAAACTAGAGGCAAGATTTGTAAAAGGACTCGTAAAGATTCTTGGACCAAAAAAAATCCACTCTTGCGAAACATTTTGAGGGTGTTCTAAATGAGAAGCATATGGACTAATTTTTCCTCGAAACACAGAATTTCAAATTTAAAGAGGAACACTGCTCAGAAAAATGTGTTACATTTTTATGGAAACTCAAAACATTCCCACTGGGCAGAGAGGGGAGTCAGAGGTTTGAAATACTAAAATTAAAACACCACTAGATCAATTATCTACCTCCTGTGACATGCTTACCATGCAAGGCAGTGTGAGGATGGAAATCAGAGTGGAAACAAGACAGTACACTTTTTAAAGTAATGGAGGGTAAAAATAAAAAGATGTAAAAATATTGATTTGTTTACTTGTGTGACTATTTATTTGTGTGTATAAAGTTAGAAATTGTGAATGAACTAGAAAAGGGCAACTTATAAACTGTCACAAAATAAGGTTGAGACAAAATGTTGAAGAGTATTCAGAAATGATTACTCATGTCCAAAGATCTAAACCTGAAAAGCCCATACGCATTATTACATACAACGTGTTCAATATATAATTTTGTGAACAGGGCAAGTCATCTAAATCCTCTGAAAAGTGAGATGGCTAAATAGATGCTCCTTCCACTTGAAAAATACTCCCGAGTTTCCTATGCACTGAAAAGCAGACATACACACATTTTTATTTTCTTTCAGGAGTATTTTAAAGTTTAACAAGTCGTTTTTTTAAAAATTAAGTAAATATCAATATCAAGAAAATACTGGGTTTGCAAACTTTACTTTCCTTCCAAAAAAGGAGTACAAAATCCTACCTGGGCATGGAAGAGTGATAAGCTCCTGACAGTGTGTAAAGGGATCAACACTTTCACCAGAAACTGTTTGTGTTCTGCCTTAAGAGGTAAAGCAAAGCCATTGATAATACTAGGAAAAAGAAAAGAGACATGAGTTAGCCCTGTTACCACAAGCTAAACTAAAACAAACTGTTGTGAGATCAGGTTAAATCTTAATCCATTTATGATTGGCCCAGAGCAACCCCAAACCCATCCCAGTGGCATTCAAGATTTCTTAGTTACTTTTAAGAATATATTTAAGTAGGAAGGAAATGGAAAAGAAGCAAAATAGCTTTTGATCTCCCAGCACAGGCCTCTGTGCTCTTAAACCTAGTTGGATGGTCCCAAAATCTTTTTTATCAACAACTCTTTATGCTTCCTCCCTCTTTTCCTTCCCCAAGTAATTGCCTGCCTTGTTCACTTAGGACCCTTCCCATTTCCAGACATCACTCCTTCCTGTGCCTGACATCTGTGCTCAGGTCAAGAATACCCTAGAGCTGAGCCTAGCAGAGAAAATCATGTGACTCCACCTTCTCCTTCTCCTCAGATCAGGAGGGAGACTAACTAACTGCATTGGCCAGTAACAGTAGTCTCCCTTGTGTGTAGAAACCCACACAACAGCTGTGTCTTTCCAATTCATTCCATCACACCAGGGAAGAGCTGTTCAAGAACTACACCTGGGTACACGACTCCCTTGAAAATGGCAATCTTCCCAATCTATTATAAACTTGCTTTCAAAAGATTTGGCAAAGGACAGGCAGCCTGGAAACTAACAAGAATAAGATGTTTTGGAGTAACTGGCCTGACTGCAATCAGATGTGCTATCTATGTAATGAGGAATAAACTGTTAGCTCTTTCTGTCATCCCAGTAGAATTAGCAATGCATAACTGGAACAAGGGAAATGAGAAATTGTGTTTCGCAGAGTCAGCTGGGAAACATGCAAAAGCACAAGTGAGAGTATTCGACGTATGTACAGCAAGAGATCTAGGTCAGCGTTTCCCTGTGCCACCTGAACCTAATTTACAGAATGATACTCAATTGAGATTAGCAATTTGATAAAGATGTGCTTACCTTCCTAATATTTCCAGCAGTTCAGCTACACCATTGAAGTGTTCTGTTTCATAAACAAACCTTTGAGAGTGAGAGACAGAGGAATAAAGTCAGTCTACTCAATGTTCAAATATTTCAGGTTTACTTATTACTTCTATAAAACCAATTTCACTTCTCTTTCTCCCCCCTCCCTCCACTTACCTTAGAAAAATATTGTTAATCTGTTTTCGGATAAATGCTCTAAGACCAAGAAACTTGCCATAAATTCTGTGTAAGACTGTTTTTAAGTAGTCGCGCTCCCGAGGGTCTTCGCTGTCAAACAGCTCCAAAAGCTGTTGTAAACAAAAGAGTGTAGAGCTGTCAAAAGCAGTTTCAGGAAAAAATTGAGGAATTCTGCCACTCTTTATTTAAAATCCCTTCCTTCCTTCTTCAAAAATTCATTGAGTATCTATTACGTGCCAGGCAGTGCTAGCCATTGGGAATACAATGATAAATCAAACAAGGGGCTTATACTCTACTGAAGAGATACACAATAATAATAATAATAATAATCATAACAGTAATACATAGCAGCACTTAGTATGGTTATCAGGCTATTTTCTAAGCAATCTAGTTATATTATTACCGCCCATGAGGTAGTTTTATCCCCATTTTACAGATGAGGAAATTGGGGGCATAAAGATAAGTAGCCCTGGCTGGTGTGACTCAGTGAATCGAGCGCCAGGCTGTGAACCAAAGGGTCACTGGTTCACATTCCCAGTCAGGGCACATGCCTGGGTTGCAGGCCAAGTTCCCCAGTAGGGGGCGCACAAGAGGCAAACACACACTGATGTTTCCCCTCTTTCTCTCTCCCGTCACCTCTCCCTAAAAATAAATAAATAAAATCTTTAAAAAAACAAACAAACAAAAAAAAACGATGTTAAGTAAACTTGCCCATGGTCTCAAAGCTAGTAAGTGGGAGGGCTAGGAAAGAAGCCGAGGCCCCGGAGTCCATTATCTCAACCACCTCACTCCTGTGACATATGCTACCTACCGAGCTTCTGTTTCTGATATAGAGTTAAGATAAGCCTTCAGCTCTACCAGAGCATAAAAGTGAATGAAACAACCTAAACCAAAGCAATCATCAACAAGTCCCCAGTGATGCAGGCAATGCTTCTTTCTATACCTTGGCTCTTGTTACATGAGTAAATAAATATCTTTGTAAATATTCACTGAGGTGAACATTCATGATTTCTATATGTACATTATACATAAATAACATTTTTAAAGTTCCCAATCATTTGTAAAGTCATTTGTAAACTCAATAACTCAATCCTGATAAGACCTAATCTTATCAGGGTTGAAAACGTATGTCAACAAAAAACTTGTACATGAACGTTCACAGCAGCATAATTCATAATAGCCAAAAGGTGGGAAGAGCCCACTGTCCATTATCTGAGGCATGAATAAGCAAAATGTGCTATAATAAAATACTTCGGTCATAAAAAGCAATGAAGTACTGGTATATGTTATCACATGGATAAACCTTTCAAACATCATATAAAGTGAAGGAAGTGCCCTGGCTGGTGTGGTTCAGTGGCTTGAGCGCTAGCCCATGAACTGAAAGGTGGCTGGTTCAATTCCTGGTCAGGGCACAAGCCTGGGCTGTGGGCCAGGTCCCCAGCTGGGGGTGTGTGAGAGGCAACCAACATACCCAATCGATGTTTCTCTCACACATCTATGTTTCTCTCCCTCTCTCTCTTCCTGCCTCCCCCTCTCTCTAAAACTAAATAAGTATCTTCTAAAAAAAAGTGAAAGAAGCCAGCCATAGAAGGCTACACACAGTATGAAATTAATAAACTGTATGAAATGTAAGAACATTTACATGAACACAGAAAAAGCAAATTCATAAGAGATAGAAAGCAGAATGGAGAGACTGCCCATGAGTATGGCATCTCTTTGGAGGATGACAAAAACGTACTGCAATTATACAATAGTGATGGTTACACACCTATGTGAATATACTAAAAAAACAACACATTGTAAATTTTAAAAGAGTGAATTTTATGGTATATGAATTATAGCTCAATAAAGCCGCTATTTTTTCCCCTCCCTAAATGACAGTAAGGGAGGTTCCTCCAGCTGAAGAACAAACTTAGAGACTGGTTTAAATTTTACTGAGTTCTTAATACATTCATTATCATGGCAATAAAGCAAAATTCAGTTCTAATGTTGACTTTACAGCAAAACATTTCAAGAGCACACAGGCAGCATACAAATGAATGCAGGCTACCCAAATTACCAAGAAGCTATCAACATACAAAAGCATGATTTCAGGTGATTGAGACATGAGGCTAAGACTGACAGCAAAAAATTATACTCAGTGGGCAATATTCAAATAAATTATCTACTTTTGTCTGGTGCTTTTCTTTGAATAAAAGGCAGAGTTCTAGACCAAAAAAAAAAAAGGCCCTTCAAATAATGGCAGGAAGCACAAACTAAAGGATAGTATTCAAAAATGGCTGGTGTGGCTCAGTGGACTGAGCACCAGCATGCAAACCGAAAAGTCACTGGTTTAATTCCTGGTCAGGGCACAGGCCTGGGTTGTGGGCCAGGTCCCCAGCTGGGGGTGTGAGCAAGAGGCAACTGATCATTTCTCTCGTACATCGATATTTCTCCCCCTCTCCTTCTCCCTCCCTTCCCCTCTCTTTAAAAATAAATAAATAAAATCTTTTTCTAAAAAATGGGCAATGACAGAGATGCAATTTTTTGGCTACACAATGTCACCCACCCACCCACCCATCCATTCATTCATTCAAAAAATGAATACTTCAAATAAATGTGTATGCAGACACAATCTGCTTTCAGAAAGCTTATCCTAATGAGGGATGGTGGTAAATAAAGAGCAAGAGAGGCGGTTCAGATGCTATATAAATACACAGCAGACCTATCTACTCTATT
The DNA here is from genome assembly GCF_021234165.1 of Pteronotus mesoamericanus. Classification (NCBI taxonomy): domain Eukaryota; kingdom Metazoa; phylum Chordata; class Mammalia; order Chiroptera; family Mormoopidae; genus Pteronotus; species Pteronotus mesoamericanus. Next base: position 26,059,469 of record NW_026555078.1, on the reverse strand, counting down.
TGGGACAAGTGGAGTGATCAGGGAAGGCTTCTAGAGGAAGTATCATCCAGGCTGACCTGTGAAGAAATTAGGAGCTAGAGATAGTGAAAGTGTTCATGTCAGATTCAATACTGCATACCTTCACCAGCAGCCTAGCTGAAAGAAGAGACTATGGAAATACCTGCCGTATCTCTGCCCACCTGGCCATGCAATCAACCAATCAATCAATGCCAGGGATTGTTCTCATTGCTGGGCACACACACTTGAGAACCCACAAAAACAAGTAAACAAACTTGGGAACCCACAAAAAAGCAATGAGCAGGTCAACTATCCATTTCTACAGGAAACAGTCTGAAAAAGGAAAACATGTGACCCTAAACGCATAAAACAGATCCCGTTGCTCAGCATCTTTTCTCCACTACATGCACAAAGTGACATAAGATTTCTAAACTACCCATGCTATTCCCTGTTAATAGAATAATTAACCTTTGGAATTCTGTGTTTTCCTTTGGTTTCTATTTTTAAGTGTTGTAAAAGGGTTTAATGGGTAATTCGCAACCAACACAAAAGGTTTGAAAGGGTGCACTATTAGCAAAACTTGAATCAACTATGCTTATGTATTGTTAATCTTAAGAGTTTAATGAAAACACAATAATTAAACAAAAATTATTGAACTAATATTTTCATTAGGCCCTTACAGAAAATGCATTACCAGGCACGTAACGAGTCATTTACAAAGCCACAGCATTATATATATAATGTTCCATGAGAAAGACAAATTGCAGTACATAAATTACGTTCCTGCTGTTCTACAGAATGCACTCTGGATGGTTTTATGATGTACGAGATAAAGGGAACAGTATAATGATGCACATTCCAAAAAAGGGGGGGAGTCCGATGAGCTGATTTCCAAAACAAAATATGTGCGCTTAGTCATATATAAACTCCAAACACTCCCCACAAAAATAAAAAAATGCAATGAAAAATACACCCCAGCATCTGTATATGCCTAGGTGAATTGCGTCCCCTACCACGTAACAGGCAACTGGTTGTCAAAAAAAGAAGCTGGAGGATTTCCAAGGTGATTACAGCGTAAAGACAGGCCTGTCAACATGCGGAAGCGAACAAACAGGGATGAACTGTGTAACGATTTAACAAAAGAACCCTCCTTTGAACCTCATAATAAACCGACAGTGAAATGAGAACAGCAAAATGAAAAAGATATTAAGGGTCTTTCAGTTTAGACATGGGGGATTGAACTTCTATCTTCTCAAACACTCCCTAAATTAAAGAATAAAAATGGAGAGTTGAGGAATAAAAATGGAAGAAACTACAAGGCACAGAGAAATGAAGGTGGATTAGACAGATTTGCACACTTTTCAGTGATGGAAAGTGGATGGCAAAGGGTAACTATCTTGGGTTTCCGCTTTCTCCACTCTGCTAAGTGTTTTTCCATTCTGACAGCAGGGAGGAAAGCCAACAAGAAGTAAGCCAATTCACAACAGAGAACCCTTAACAGGCTTAAGAACTGAGGGCACCAGATATATCTGATGGCAAAGGTGTAAGGAGCTAAAAACAGGAAGACTGGTTGCAAGTTCATAGCAATTACAAGATCTCCCAGATCCCTGTTCCATGCAGTGTAATGAAGATTTACAGCCGAAGTCTGGAGAAAATAAATAAAGGAGCAAGTCTCTAGTCTTGGGGACACCGCACACAGCTAAGTGAAGCACTCAATGGAAATAATGGGGTTAAATGAAACTGCACGCTGAAGAGTGAAACCTTTGCCAGGCCCCTCTCTGACTAAGCTCCCAATTCTGGATGAGGCAAGAGAATAGAAGGTCCACATGTAGGGAAACTGGCAGCTTCAAGAAGAAATACCTAATATACTAGGTATTTTAGTCATTAGCATTATTAGTATACTAATAATTAGATATACTAATATCAGAGGATTTCCCCATGAAATGGCAAGATCTCTACCCAATATGCCAGGTCTCCCCCACACGAAAACATGACTACGGGCACATACACAGCTCTAAGAGGCTTTTTGTTCCTTGTTGGAAGTTGTATTTATTTTTTAAATTTATTTAACCTTTATTGTATTCTAAGAGGCTTTCTGATGACTTAACTTGTAACTATAAATATGAAGTCAAAGATCACCAAACATTGTAACAAAGACAAAAATAATCGTAAAGAACTCACAGGAAATAGCACAATGAAAGGAGTAGGGGGAAAAAAAAGCACAAAAAAAAGAACCTATAACAGACTCAGAAATAAACAAATATATCAAATCCCTGAAACAAAAACAACTATACAGATGAATACTCAGAAAATAAATAAGAGCTTTTGAAAACTCAAAATGTAACAGGAAAAAAAAAATTCAGGACTGGAACATTAAAAGTGAGCAAATCTACCCTGAAAGTATAACCAGAAGATAAATATAATATATAGAAGACTAGAAAACTTGAGGAGCAGCCCTCACTGGTGTGGCTCAGTGGATTGAGCGCCAGCCTGCAAAGCAAGGGGTCGCTGGTTCAATTCACAGTCAGGCTACATGCCTGGGTTGTGGGCCAGGTTCCCTGTAGGGGGCACGCGAAAGGCAACCACACATTGATGTTTCTCTCCCTTTCTCTCTCCCTCTCTTCCCCTCTCTCTAAAAATAAATTAATAAAATTTAAGAGAAAAAAGAAAGAAAGAAAACTTGAGGATCAATCAAGAAATTCTAACACATGACAAATAGGAATGCTAAAAAGAGATAGAACGAACACACACACACACACACACACACACACACACACACACACACAGAACTAAGAGAAGGAAATTATTTGAGGATGAATTCAAGTTTCCAGATACGAACTTCATTATACATAGGGCCATTATGTCTCTGCACAATGCATGAACAAACGCCCACAGCAAAGCACAACACTGAAATTTCTGGACACTGGGAGCAAAGAACAGATCTCAAAAGCTTATAGAGAAAACAAGTCACAATAAAGGATAAGGAGTTTGGCTAGCACAGCAGGCCTTTTCAATACCAATACTGGAAGCTAGAAGTAAAGTAATCTAGTAAGTAAAAATGTTTCTCTGAGTTCTATGAGCTGCTCTAGCAAAATCTTCAAACCCAAGAAGGGGGTCATTGGAACCTCCAATCTATAGCCAGTCTGTCAGAAGCACAGGTGGTAACTTGGGCTTGTGACTGGTATCTGAAGTGTAAGTGGCGGCTTTGGGGGGTGTGGGGGGCAGTCTTGCAGGACTGAGTTCTTAATTTGTGGAATCTGACACTATTTCCAGGTAGACAGTGTCAGAGTTGAGTTGAATTATACAATACCCAGCTAGTGTCTGAGAACTGCTTATTGGTGTAGCCCCATTCTACACACACACAGAGGAATTGGGTCCATAACCCCTTTAAAGTTACATCCCATTCGTACTCTTTTAGGAATCATCTAGAAGATATATTCCACCAAAATGAAAGAGAGAACACTAAGCAAGCAAAGACACAGTCCAGAAGAGGGGCAAAGGGATGTCCCAGGATCGCCACTGTGGATACATCCTAGAAGAAGCAAGCAGTGCCACCTTCTGTGGCCTGGGCTCCAGGAGGGAGGTCTGTGAGAAAAAACTTGGAACTGACAGACTAGCCGGCAGGGGGGCCACACTGAGAAGTTACGTGGTGCACACAGGGAATTAACAGATGAACTAGTGGGCAAAACAGAGGAAAGCAAGCAAGTAAAAAAATAAGGCCACTAGCTATTAATTCCAGAGGTTTAAGGCGGAAAAAGCTCTATAAGAAATGCAATTATAGTATATAATATATGCCTTGGCTGTGAACAACATGTACACAGCCATACTAATGCAAACATCACAATTTGATTTAATTAAATTTTGTGGCATAACTGTTGGAAAGATGTAGAGGAGGGAGATGTAAAGGAAGACAATAATGGTTTATAGTAGGAATAGATAAAATCTAAAACAAAAAATCAAAAAAATCAAGTTTAAGGATGTTACTTTAGAAATACGGAGATAAACATGAAGAACAGCTAGAAGACTTGAATAAGACTCTGGGCTGGGGAATAATGAGGCAGGGAATTGCTATTTTTCATTATAACCATATAAATATATTTGAGTTTTTAAAATTGACATTATTTTTTATTTATAACTATTTTTAAAATTAAAAGCAAGAGACGAAAAAGGCCCAAGTGCCCTCTGCTACAATAAAGAAGCAACAGCCCAGCTCTAGTCTATGTAAAGGAAGGTTTTAAAGAGCATCAGAAATCCTCAAGTAGACCATCAATAAAATCAGTATTTTGTTTTGATCCAAACTAAAATCAGATCTCCGTATTTCTGGCTTTGTTTTTAACCTTAGCTGTTCTACTACTTCAAAAATCCTATCTTCCTAAAACCTTCACCTTGAACAAGTAATGCACACGGAGAAAACAGCCCAGAACCAACACCAATGGCAGTCTGACTCCAAAGAAATCAGAAAAAGTCCATATGAAATAAGTCAACCAATGAGGAAGCAGAGTGAGGACAAGGGATCAAAATGATGCATGTTGTAAGCATCTCGCAACCTCAGTTCAAGACTCCTATGGAAATTCAGTATAAAAATTTCAAACCCTGGCTAGTGTGGCTCAGTGGATTGAGCGCCGGCCTGCAAACCAAAGGGCTGAGGATTCAGTTCCCAGTCAGGGCACAGGCCTGGGTTGCGAGCCAAGTCCCCAGTAGGGGGCGTGTGAGAGGCAACCACACAGGGATGTTTCTTGCCCTCTCTTTCTCCCTCCCGTCACCTCTAAAAATTAATAAATAAAATATTTTAAAAATGTCTTCAAAGGTATAAGTCATTCAAATATGAATGACTTGACCAAGTCATGTTTTTATTTTCTTCCTAATTTCAGGCATTCTTCTCACAAACTAGGAGTCCATCTCTTCTCCCTCAAGCATTCATTTTATCTGATTCAAGAAAACCTGTAATTTATATCTTTAAGACAACCAATTTGGACAGCGTTTCAAGAAAGAGCTGTTATGGTACATAACAACATACTTAGGGGATGCAGGATACATAACCAGCTATAAAATCTGCAGGTCTCAGTGCCAAATAAAAATGCAGTGCTTCTTGTTCAAAAACTATTAGGAATTTCAAGCCACAACAACAAGGTGTTAAACCAGCACCAGGCCCTTCTAAGCCCGGCCTTGTGCCGCTGCGTAGGTGCATGCCCACGAAGCTGGCTCTGAACGCAGGACACAAGCAGCAATGCCCTTTGTTACGGTCTTTTGAGTTACAGGCGGACAGGATGGGAGGAGGCTATTTATTGTTAATAGGTAATGGCTACCTGATAAAATTCCTAATAGAAATAAATCTTCCAGTTTTATGGTTTTTGCCATAGGCTCTGAGAGAGAAATGTAAACATTTTAACATATTCAAGAAAGTTGCTCAGAAAATAGTTTGTATTGGAGTTGAGATTCGAGGCCTCATGGAATTTATTTCAGTTTGGAACTTAAATTTTTTAACAAGCTGTCGTGTCCAATTTGTCTTGAGATTTTAAAAACACAACAAAAGGTCACTTTTAAGAACAGGCTGGATGATTTGCATAATTTGCATAATAAATAAGGCACCTTTCTGCTAAGATAACTGCAAATGTAATATACAAATTACTAAATAGCATTCTCTAGCAGTACATATGTTTATGGGGATACTTGAATAGGATGTCTCTTAGCAACCACCGACTGCTTTTCAGAGTTCAGAGTGGTTGAAAGCAGTCTTTAGAAATATGCTGCTACACTCTTACCAAAATAATCCGCTCGATAAAATAATTCAAGGTTTGGCAATTCATTTTGGTCTAAAGTGGAGATAATAAAGAAACCATTTTCCCAACTGTCCTAACACAGATGAAAATTACCATTATTGGGAACAGACAAGCCTACACACTTATAGCTGTAGAAGCCAGTTACCAGGTTGGCTAAGTCTAAAATCAACAACATTACCATAGATACAAGTGCACTATGTAATCAACTATCTTTGATAAATCTGACAGCTTTCTTATGTAAAGTCTTAGACTAAGTACATAAGAAATGGTAAAGGTCATGTAAATCTAGATTTAATAAAAATTACAATGAAATTTAAGCAAGTCAGTCAATCTTAAATAAAAAAAAAAAGAAAAACCAGCAAAGTGTTCAAAGGTAAAAGTCTCAGACTGTTTTGTCGGATCCACACAAAAATCTGGATTTTCGGCTAAAAATTAGATCTGGCAACACTTACCTACTGGCCAGCAGTTAACAGGAAAGAAAGGGCGGCAGGGTCCAAGCTGTCTAAGTCACCCGTGTTCCCATCACTCCTTGTTGTCACACTCAGACTACTTAATTATGTACCACTTGTCTGGCCTCTGTAAAGACTGGAATGCACTATCCCTGGTTCTCACATATTAAAAAGTACATGCTCCGGGCACTAATAAACATTTACTTGCCCACACTGATTGGAAGAAGTAAGTTAGCAAATTGGAACTGATGAGAATCCAAGGACAGGAGAAAGCACATTTAACATCTTTTAAAAATCCCAACAGGTTTTTAAACAAAATAGAATCCAAAGGTTTTTTTAATTTTTATAATAGTAAAATTCAGATTTTTAAAAAGCCATGACATGCTAGGTAAGACATGATACACTAACACCATATGACCATGGAGTGAGACTATTCAAGAAAATATGTTGAAAGAAGGTTCTCCAAACAAGAACTGATCCCAATAACAACAGCAGTGACAGCCACAGTGTAACATTTACTGAACACTAAGTATGTGTCAGGAATTGTTCTATGTGCTTATGTATTCGCTTACTTAAAAAATCTCCACAACACCCTTTCAACATCACTCCTGTTACATTGTGGATACTTTGCATCTACTTTCCGGAATAGATGAGGCAGAGAGCAGTTATGTAACTAGCCCAAGGTCACGCACTAAAGAATGGCAGGGCCTGAATTCACACCAGTTTATACACTTAACCACTGATCTATACGCTTCCTGATGAGGAAGAAAAATGGGAGGTATTGAAAAAGGCTCCTGAGGCAACACAGGAAGCTTTCCATCAAGCTTCAGATTTTAAAAGGACACATACAAATGATGAAAGGAAGGAAACATAACGAATGTTAAGTATAAAAGAATGGCAATCTTACAAAAATAGTCTTAGGAAGGCTAATGCACAAAATCAGCTGAGGTTTATGAAAATTCAGGGTAACAAAATGAGAATATACTTATAACAGTATTTTTAATATTCTTACTGATTATAACACATACGTTCATTATTTTTAGGGCAAAAATAGAGGGATATAAAAATTGGAAAGTGACGATCATCATACATAATCCTATCCTATCAGACAATAAACAACAATTACATATATCTCCTTCCAAAATTTTTAGTGCACATACAAATAATCCTTTCCCCTAAAATACTGGACTCAGACTCAAAAACTCAGTGTTTCATAATGTGCATGTGCCACTTAAAAACTGATCAAGTGCAGCTCTATCTCATTCTTTTTACAAACTTATGATTATTTCACTATAAAATGTCCATAGTTTATTCCACCAACACCTCTACTGAGAAACTTCTAAATTGTTTCAAATTTTCTAAGAATTATTAACAATGATGTGTTCAATATCCTTGTGTATGTATCTTTGTGTACATATCTATTTCTCCTGAATTTGCTCAGTCAAAATTTAAGTTGATAGAATACTATCAGATTTCCTCTTCAGGGGATTATGCCTATTTAATGTATATATGTATCTACCCATCTATCTATCTACCTCTCTATTTATACATTCTCCTAGGTTTTATGGCATACCAAGAAGGGACTTTTCTACCCAAGCCTCTATTATATTTCATTCTCCTTTACCTATACAACAGTCTAAAATGAATGTACCTTTATAGTATGTTTTAATAGGTAATATCATTAGTTTCCTTTTTCAAAATTTTCTTTTATTTCACAACAATTTCATTTGAAATTTTCAAAAAAAAATACTGAAAATTCAATTAGAATTGCACTAAATGTATAAATTATTTGGAGATTTTACAAATATCTTTCTGATGGCAAGTCTTCCCATCTAGGATGTTACATTTCTGTATTTATTCAAGTCTTCTTTGCAAAATTTTATTGTTTCATGTAAGTTTTCAAATTTTGTTTCAAAAGGTAAAGATTTTAAAAATATCAGAATCAGCCCTGGCTGGGTAGCTCAGCTGCTTAAAGTACCATCTGATATGCCAAGGTTGCGGGTTCAATCCCTGGTCAGGATACATACAAGAAGCAACCAATGAATGCGTAAGTAAGTGGAACAACAAATCAATGTTTCTCTCTCTCCAAAAATCAATAAATTTTAAAAATGTTAAAATATCAGAATAGAAAAAAAAGATATCCTACTATTACAGATAATTAGGTATGAACAGAAAAATTAATATTTAATAAGCAACCACTATGCTCCATGCATACCAGCAGACAGTTTTACAAATCATATCATTTTATCATCATAACAAGCCTAACTGTAACTTGTAAGAGATATAACCGTGATTGCCATTTTACAGAAGAAAACACTGAGGCTCAGAGCAGTGAATAACGTACCCAAGTCTTGAGTGCATGTTTGAGATTTAAGGTAGGGATCCTGTGTTTGTATCCCTCCTGCCAATTGAATTAAGCTTTACCAGCTGTCAGTTTTGGAGTTTTTCCTTATTTTACTTACAAATGACTGATTTATCCTGTTATCCCCATGTCATAAATGAGGAAACTCAAGTTTGGACATTAAAAAAGTATACTTGTTTCTGCCCTGGCTGGTGTGGCTCAGCGGACTGAGTACCAGCCTGCGAACTAAAGGTCCATCGTTTTGATTCCCAGTCAGGGCACAAGCCTGGGTTGCAGGCCAGGTCCCCAGTTAAGGGGCACGTGATAGGCAACCACACATTGATGTTTCTCTCCCTCTCTCCCTTCCCATCTCTCTAAAAATAAATAAATAATTTTTAAAAAATACTTGTTTAAAGTCACATTCTAAATAGGCAGAAAAGCCTGTGTTTGAAAGAAGTTTCTTCTTACCCCTCAGCTCCAATTCTCAGCTCCTAAAATGTACTTAGAGTACATAGAGGAGTCAGGATTCAAATCCAGAGCTTCCAAACTTTCTTTCCACTACGCTGTGTTAAAATAGCTCAATTCCTCCTTTGCTTTTGCCTTTGCTGACAGGGGAATGAAAGTCCGAATAGTTTGTAAAGAAAAAGCTAACTGCTACCAAAAGTAAGTTTAAATCTCATGGCTAGAATACGTTAGGTCTAATATTTAAAGAGATATATATTGAGGTCACCAAAACTCTTTCTGAGACCTTTGACAATCAACAGGGAATAAGAAATCTGATCAAAGAAAAGGAACGATGTAAAAGGCGTCACAGGGTGGATCTCACTAACAGTAACGCCTCAAGCTCCAAAAGCCCCATCCACTTCCTACAGGTCCCAAGTCAGGACCCAGCTTCCCAGGAAGAGACCTCAGAAGTAGGCCCGGAATTGAGCCCTACTCCTAGAAGATGCTGGAATCCCAGTCGCTGGCAGTAGGAAAAGGCACAAGAGACAACTTTATAAGTTACCACCATGAAGAAATAGGGTACTCTGGAAAATGGCAGCCAGCACGCACTCAGGCTTACCCCCAACATGACAGTCACCGCACTGGTTAGCCATGTGATTATATTCAAGTACCACTCCGTGGTGCCACTGAATCTGCCAGTACCCTGACTGTCCCTTTCATGACTGATTGAGGAACTGGGGTAAGCCTTGGTCTAAAGGTTTAGTTCATAAACAGATCCAGAAGAGGGAATGTAAAGAAAGCAAAGAAGTTGTAAAAATGAGGCAGGGGCTCAAAATGTGTAAAGTATAACTGGATGGATTTCACTATTTATACTTTATTTCTTGTCTCTAGCAAAACTCGGGGTCAGAATATCAATCCCACAGCTTATAAGTACTTACAGCAACTTCACCACTACAAAGCAGTAGCCTCCAGAAGTTCACTAATGCCCCATGGCAGATGAATGGCACCCCTTTTTATGCTGAAGTTCCAAGGCCCATAGATGAGGGGAATGCTGTAAACATGAAGTTCTGGCTTTCACCATAGCATGTGACAGTCTCTACACTCTCCATCTTATGAACAGAATTTTAAAGTGCAGGAAAGATGTGACATTAAATTCCAAAATGGATCAAGGATGCACTTTGAAGACCTGCTGATGAATGAATCTGTGCTATAATAAAGGGAAGTTGCTAAAGGCATGCCACAGGCCCCTAGCCTCTGTCCCAGCTAGTTTAGTACTTTTAATCAATGACTTTGATGAGGCCAGTAGCCAGCATATTTAAGAAGATCACAGATATGATTAAGATGAAAGACGCAGTGAATAAGGTAGATGACAGATTCAAGATCCAGGAAGACTTTGAAAGGCTGAGGAAAAATTATATTCTACAGAATCTATATCAGATCCTACGCCTAGACAAAAAAACAAAAAAAACAAAACACAAAAACCCCACAAAATGAACAAGAAAACAAGACAAACCGTGGCTTTACAACAACATACATAAAGCTAAATTAGAAGTCCGTTAAAACCACAAGCTTAACGTAAATTAGCAGTGTTAACAGCGAGACTTCCTCTCTAAGAAACCTAGCCTCCGAAGGAGGAGAACCCAACTCTAAGCTGCACTGGACTGACAAGACTCGGGGCAGCATGTTCGGAAACAGATGTCACCCGTGAAGACAAGCGGGCACATGCTGAAAGCTTCAAAAACTGACAAATGAGACAGGGTTGACAGAACTAAAGAACTCAGGCTAGAGAAGAAAATGCATTCTGACAGCTGGGAGGCTAGAATCGAGAAAGCAGATGGGCTTAGTCCATCCTGAACAGGATATCAGAACTATCAGAGAATTTCCCATCAAAATCTGGATTCTGTTTTTCTTGGGGAAAAGAAAAGTCTGACTGTAACTGAAGAAAGAGGGGTAGCCAAAGCTCCCTTCAGTGGGAGCTGGTCTGCCTCCTATTGTCTGACAGCTGGATACCAGGCTCAGGAGAAATGAGCCTGCAAGCATTTGAGTTGCAACTGCTGTTCTAGAGAAAAAGAGCCAACGGGTAAATTCAAAAGCTGTGTCCTAACACCTGAAAGCTTATGTCTGGGATACTGATATGCTAAGGGACTAGTCTGGGGTAATATTAGCCAAACATATAGGGAAGTCCAACATAAAAAAAATTTTTTTTCCTAACAAAAAATGGAACAGGCTGCCTGAGTACATGGCCTCGTCTCACAGAAAAGGGGTAAATTCAGGTTACCACTGATGAGGGTTTCAAAGAAGACTAGTTAAAGAACTAGAATAGGCAACCCAAAACATCCTTCCCAAGCCTGGGTCTCTCTGACAGTCTAATCTTGATGAGCTTTATTATCGTCAGCACGCACCCGCCGCCGTGGAGAGCCACCCTGAGCTGGCCCTGTGGGCTTTTCACATAAAGAAAACACTGGCTTCAGAGTATGATTGTAGAATTTACTGTTTCCATGCCAACTGAACACAGGCTTTACTGTAGAATCATTATCTGATCCTCTCAGGCAGTTTAATTTACCATAAATATAAGAGAACCTGGTTATTTCATTCGTGTTGAGAAGCAAGGGCTACTCCTGATTTGAAGCCATTCCAAGTTACAGTGAGATTCAGAATCACAAGGAGGCGTGATGGGCAGGAAACCAGAATAGAAGATGTGCTTGGGGAAACTTGGTATTTCTACACTTGAGTTCACTCATCTATAAAATGGGCATGAAGTCTGGCCACGTCTATTCTAGACTGTTGTGGGAATCAAATTAAATAATGCACATACAGGTGCTCTGACAACTGCGCAGGTGCTATATAAATGCAAGGACTTTCCAATACAAACACAGACCTCTTGTGCCTTGTGTTTAGTTTATCGGATACGACTTTTGCCTTCTTGGTATAAGAATGTGGTTCAGTTTACCCATTCACTCAGCGATCCATGTATCCGCCTATTTACCTGCTTCTCTGGACATCTTAAACCTCAGTTTTCCCAGGTCTCCCATGTTAAGTTGTGAGACATGATTCCCCGGGGCGGTATCACTGTATGCTAGGTGTGCAGTAGAGCTCAATGATTTGCCCACATAACCAGAGGGAAGGGGCTACACAGGTGCTAATGAGCCCCAGAGGCAAGGTACCAGGGCTCGTTTCCATCTCTGACAGTTGAATCAGGGTTTAATTGCACTCAGCCTCACTGTGGGGATGTACAGGAGCTTCCATGACCCTCAGCTCCTTGGACCTAGCCTGCCTCCGGCCCTCTACTAGGCAGAACCATATGAAACTGTTGTGTTTTGAATGTCAAAACTGCCAAAATATCAGCTATGGCTCAACCTAATGTATCCAGAATTCTAAATGTATTCATTTAACTAGGGAGACACAACAAGGTCATCATGAAGGTTACCAAACTTGATCCAGGTAAGCCATAGGGAAGATCAATTTCTTGCCAAATTAATGGTTTAAATTTGAGGTTCTCACTGGGACACCTGACTCACTCAGAAATAGGTATTTGTTCTTTTCTACATGTGGTGCCTCGCGCATCACTCAGAAAGAAGCTCCAACAGTTCGTACACCAGTTGGCTCAAGTACCCATTTTTACAGATGAATGCCAACAACAAGAGAAAGGAGATGTTACCTAAAACCTCAGTGCCCAGAAGTACCTAAATCCCAGGTGAAAAGGAAGATATGATCCATGGTTATAAAATGTAAAATGACAAATCAGGAAAAATTCGTACTCTGATATGAATTAGATAGGTGAGAGTTAATCCCTTCAGGGAAATTTTAAAGTGTTGAGCTGTGCTATTTCCTAGCTGTGAAAATCTCCTCATCAGTTCTCTGACTTGATTGTTCATCAAAGGTTACTCTGAACCATGCCAACTCAGTTTTCACAGATCTATGCAGTGGTTCCTTAAGATTCCTAATGCAAATAGTAATTTTCAAGCTACATAAAAATTCAGGTAAACTAGGGTTATATATAAAATCCCTTTATAACTAAATTTGGGGGGGGGGGGAATTGCAGGGACTTAGGTATTACCATTCCTTATTATTTAAAATGTAATTAATTTCCAGCACAATATATCAAAGAGGTAGCTATTACTTTTAATGGGCATTAACAGAAACTGTCATTGGTAGATTTTGCAAACATCAAGAGAAATGAGGTAAAGTATTATCAACTGAATAACAAATACATGCAACCACAAGAATTGGCTTACCTGTAATACAAATTTCTGATCTATGTATTTTTTGGCAATGCTGGGTTGGAATTCTTGGCTCTCCAAAAACCGTATGAAAAATTCATATACAAGCTGTAACAAACAATGAAATTCGAATTATAATTCACTGAGAATAGTATCAAAAACCATAAAAAGCCTATAACACTAAAACTGACAGATGTTAAATGCTGAATCACTATGTTATACACCTGAAATTAACATAGTGCTATGCATCGACTATAATTTTTTTTTAAACTATAAAAGAAAACATGACAGGTCTTAGAAAATTGGGTTTTAACATAAATTGACTAGCTATGCTAGCCTTTCATTGTGGCTCACAGTTGCTGTTATGTTTTTTAACTTTGTAAATTAAAAATTTAAAAATACAGCCAAATAAAGCAAATAAAAATCTCCCATAATCTTGCCATTCAAAAATACATTAGGATTTTAATGTATAAACCTCCCAATTTTTCTCTATAGTTCTACAACACAGCAATGTACTATAAATACATATTATATGGTTTTGTAAACTATTTTTACCATCTAAACCAGTGATTTTCAACTAGTGTGTTGCAAAAATTTTTACTGACCTCTTTTCTCTTAGATTATCAAATAAAAAAAATGACAGCAGCCAACACAACAAGAGCCTTCTGACGTGAATGCCCCACCTTAAACCATAAATATGTAGGTCATATAATAGAGCTGAATTTTATTGGTCACATGCATACTAAGATTACATCTGATTAAGAAATTCTTGATACCAGAAATTCTTATATACAACTATAGGCATCTGATTTTTTTTAAAAAGTCACTTTGGAGCAAAAAGGGGAGGAAAATACCTTTTTTTTTTTTTTTTTTTTTGTAAATCAACCAAAATTATTATTTTGTGTCAGATTGGCAAAAAATACCTTTTGGGGTATTCCACAGAATTTTAGTAATTAGTTTATATGTGTCTTGAGATGAAAAAGGTTATTCCAGAAAGTAGATTATGAACAATTTATGTTAATAATATCTAAGCCATTTCTCTTGATAGCTGCAAGTTGTAGTCCATTATACATAATCTCCTATGCTCAGACATTTAAGCAGCTCTGAATTACTTCTCTATCAAATTATCCCGCAATGCACATCACATTGTATAGCATATATTAGTGTGCACTGACCCACTATTTTACAAGGAGATACTTCTAGAAGTGGAACTGTCAGATCAAAAGAGATTCAAACATTCCAGATTTCAATAGTGAGTGACAAATTTCCCTTCAGAAAGTTCATGGCACATTACACCCCTCTAAGCAATATATGCTGGCAGAATATTCTCAGCTGCAAAGAGTAAGAACATTGTCATCTGAAGAGTCAACCTTGAATACCTGTTCTGATGAACAGTAGGGGAATACTGTTCATGCTCTTTGCATAATAAATCTATGTTAAAGTACATACGAGATCCTGGTATAGTACACAAAAGTATATTAAAACCAGAACTTCTAAGGGAAAATAGACACTGGGTTAGAAGCCTAGCTCTGTCCCTTACTAACTATGTAACCCTAGGCAAGTTCATCTTTCTACAACTCTTTCTTCACCTGTAAAATAAGGATGATAATCCCTAAGGTTAAACGTGAGAACATACGCAACGGCCTCTGTAACAGGCTAACTTGTATCACCACTGTCTCTACTGCCTAAAACAGCATTCTCAAACTTTCTAGTCACCCTTTACGTTTAAAAATGATGAAGGACCCCAAAAAGCTTTCTTTATATATTGGTATATTACATATTTAGAACATTTAGATGATTATAGTATATATTATCAAAAGATTTTAAATATGTATTTATTTCATTTTAAAACAATAAAATATATTACATGTTAACATAAATCATGCATGTTTGTAAAAATAATTTTATTTTCCAAAAATATTATTGAGGAGAGAGGCATTGCTTTTTATTTTTCCAACTCTCTTTTAGGTATGTTAGAAAACAACTGTAATTGTCTTATCTGCTTTTGTATTCAATCTGTTTCGGTTGAAGAATATAAAGAAAATCAATCAAGCCTCACACAGATCTCACCGTGTAAAAAGGGGGACACATTTTCAGTCTTTTCACATAATTGGGGATAGTCTCCTTTGATACCACACTATAACTCGACAAACAGTCATTTCTTAAAAGATGGGTTGCAATGGAGAATGAGAAACCATATCAATGCATTTTTCATATTCCATTACACTAAAGTCTAATAGTCTGTCCTGCACTTTGAATGGATCTTTACTTGTGTGGTTTCCTAACATCATCTATTGGCCAACTAGAAAATACTGGTTCACTGTGTTACATAACATTATCAAATATTGATACATTTCATTAGTTATATTCCTTAATATCTCCAATTTTATGGGGGGGAAAACTCTATTGGAACCTGTAAAGTTCAAGGTGACAGATACAAGAGAGATACAAGATTTTCAAATTTTAATTCTAAATTTTGCTTGAGTGCTCTAATTTTACTAGTGGTAACAATTGTTTTGTTGTTTAAGTTCATTTTAGAGAAAGTATCCACCAAATACCCAAGCCAGAATAAGCCTGGTTTGTCAAGCATTCCTTTAGGTAAAAATGACAGTCCATGGAAAAGCAGTTGAGCTTGCAGCTCAAAACTACCACACGAGTGCCTTAGCACAAGACACCATTATACTTCAGTAAGCAGCAGAGGTGCTGTATGCATATTCCTGCTTCTTTGTGAAGAATGTTTTTAAAATGTGTATTCAAAAGTCAAGATTTAATAAAAATTAATACTTTTTTGCTGCTTCATTAAGAACATTCTCAAGTGAAAATGCCTTTTTAAAAAAAATTGCAAGTACGTGGCAGTGAAGAGTAAGACTGCTGGGCCTGTTTGACACAATCACCTTTACAACTATTAGTGCAAATGCCAACACGGTGAGAAGAGCGAACAATGGAGCACTACTATAAAACTAGTTGTGACATTGCAGGCCACTGAAAATCCAATCTCAGGTCTCCCCTAAGGGTCTGCAGATACCACTAATCCAAATGTATCACACAGTAGCCTTCTAACTTCAGGCACTAATTTAACACTTAAATAAGGGATTCACGTTAGAATTTTACTTCTTTATAAAATGATGTTTTTGTCTTTGAAACTCTCAGAATTGAGAAAAACTCCTTTCCCAATGATCTGAAAAATACTGTCAAGTTGTGCAGGTTGTTCTCCTAGTCATAGTAACACCTGAGTCCCAACACATCCTAGGAGAATTGTTCTTCCTTTCAATACACAAGTCTTTCACATCTTAGTTCTACAAATAGAATGTAAGACTTATTCAAGTAACCCACAAAGTGCAGAGATTCTCATCTTCCAGCCTGGCGTGTGGGCTGCCACGGGGCACTGGCCAAGTGCTCTCTCCCCTCTGGTCCCTTGAAAGCAGTTATGGTCTAAAGCGGTTCAGTGAAAACACTTCAGGCATACGTATTAATAAGCATAAATGTTCTCTGTACTTAAGAGATAAATTTTACTTCAGAATCAAAAATCTCCCTTGAGTTTCTCAAGGGAAAGACTGGGAAGTTGGAGGGAATCAATTAGTTTTCAAGGTCTCATAAAAGAATTCTCTAAGGAACATGAATAAAAAGGCCTTAGCATTCCTGTTTTTCAGTCTCAAGTGAAAAGCATTAAAAACAACCCCTTAATTGTAAATGGAAATCATGTAAAATTGTATTCTACTAGAAATATGTACAGACGTAATTTCAGAAAATAAACAAATAGCCATGGTAACTATGGGATACCAGGTTAAAAGATACCAATACAGATAATGAAAAAAAAAAATCTAATAACACATACAGTAGACCCCTTGACATATTTGAACTAATATTTGTGGATTTAATATTCTTCTTTCCATTAGTATTTTAAAATATCCCCAATGAATCATGATTTATTCTAAGAAGTGGTTTTGTGTAGACACAAACTTCAATCAAAGATGAGGTATGCAGGGGCAATCAATTAGCTGGGCAATGAGCCTAGCCATTCACCGCACTACCATGTCTCAAAAAGTAACACAACTGCATTGGGATGTGGGGGTTGGGTGATCATTGTAAACAGTTGCTTCCCTATAAATATGGTCCAAAAAAGAGAAGCACACTGCTAATGCTGGAGTTAGGAAAAAGTGAAAAGGTCTAAGAAAGTGCTATGTTTTGGTAGGAAAAATGGATTGTTTGATCAATTAAAAAGTAAAATGTTGAATCTGGTGATGAATCACTATGACACAAATGACCTATGATGAACAGAAAAGGAAGTTTCTTAAACATTCAGTGAGTCCTCTTGCCAGTACTAAATCCACATATCGGTGAAAATGGAAAGGTGACTGATTTGTGGAGTCAGAATATGCAATGAAATACAGGATTCCCGACACAAGTCAGCCTGTATAAAGACTTCCATGAAGCAACAAATGGTGAGGGCAACAGCGTACCTACTGAATTGGCCTTTATTATAAATGAAGGTTGAAACACTGATGGCATCAGCCTCTTTTGAATATAATTTGTAACTTTAAACCACAAGGGCACATGTCTCATCATCACTCCTCACTGTTGCTTTGGTTTTAGAGTTTAGGATGAACCAATGGTTAATGTTCCTGTAGTAATGATATAGTGTAAACTCGAGATTTTGAGTAGCAGAACTTAGTTTAGTAGCTTTAGAAATTAATTTGGTCCTATATTTTATAGTCATTTAGCTTAGGAAGGATTAGGTGAAATACTGAAGTAACCATTATTGTGCTTTAGGGGAAACATATCTGTGGTGATTGTGATTTTTAGAGTATTCCCAAAGCTCCTGCCAATGGCCAGAATGGTCTACTATCTCCTCTTTGGGAGGTAGAGAAGACAAATGGAAGCTTTTCCTGTTTTTTTCCACAATAAGATGTGAAATTTTCCTGAGAAAATTATCTTTTTTTTGTTTTGTTTTTCAATTTTTTTTCCAGACTACAATGCAATTCTATAAACTGATGCCAAGCAATAAGAATAAGACATGACAAGAAGTCCACCCATTCAAAAGAGCAATTCTTTCAGGGGTATGTTTGTCACAATCTGGGATATACTATGAAAAGCACAAATAGTTTTGCAAATTTCTTAAGACTGTAAATATGTGTCTGTCACCTTAAAAAAAAATCAAGCATCTAAGGTAGTAAATCAACTATTGCATTTTAATTAATTTATTCAATCCTGGCATTAGTAGTAGAAACACATATGTATAACACACCTGGGTAAGAGTTGAGAGCAGAGCCCCTGAAAACTCTCTACATAACTAGAAAATAGCATACATGTATATCTGCAGCAACCCTGAGTTGTCAAAGCAGGGCAGGGAATGTTGTAAATTTATGTCAAAAATTCTCAAGTGGAGAAAAAAATAAACCTTTAGAATGTCTGCACGCCTTATCTCTCTGCTGCACAGCTGTCTATGCTTCAGAGCGTCAACTAGTAACTATGAGAACAGCTACAAAGGTGCAGTGGCTTCTGTCTTGAGGTGAAGATGTACAAGGTTATATTCTTTCTCTTCCATTCCTCTCCCTCCTTGCTCCAGTTCTCGGAGGACGAGCCTTGGAGGACAGTCAGACTCAGTGAGGATGACTTTGGGATTCATTGCATTAAATTTCCTCGTCCTGTTCTGTTGAGAAATGCTGGTCTAGAGAAGGCAGCCGGGAGAGGAGGAAGGAGAATGACTAGTATGAAAAAGTAAATACAACAAAGGTGGGCCTGGTGCCAGGAAGGAGGTGCCCTGATCTGTCCTGGTACATGAGTATGACTGGAAAGCATGGCCTTCTCCAGGCAAGAGAACAAAACTGGCCATCACACATGCTTTCCCTCAGCTGTTGCTCTTCCTTACAGCACTTTGAAATAGCTGTTACAGTTTGTTTTTGCCTTTTGGGCTAAAGGAACACATCTGTGGTCATCATAAAGACAGGCATGCAAGTCACCAAGCTACCCACTGCTGAGAAAGCAACGTGTACTCTGTGACCTGATCACACCTAACTAATATTAATGTGAAAACAGTTCTGTGCTCACCTGAGGGTCTACCAGGCAGGATCACATAGGAACACATTATAAGAGTAAGAACTGCCAGGTAGACTGCGACACGGAAGGGCCCACACTAAAGCATTACACTGAAATGTATTACTTTATTCTTTTGGCATCCTAATTATCAAGAATAGTAAACATAAAAGGCATTCTCTAGCTTCCCGTTAATGTACCGTAATTTGATTTCTCAGTGAATAAAGGCATTCAATAAATTCCCATGCTAACTAGCTAATGAGTTAATGGATCTTTCTTTTGTAACAAATAGTAGTTCAAAGTACCTGTAAGTGTGGCCACGATGCCTCGAGGGTAGGTTCATCTTCTTCTGGATCAAATTCATTGCTGTCACTAGGAGGGAGAGTTCTGAATATATTGCAAGATACCTAAAAATAAACAAGCAACAGAATTAGCTGGAAGCACCTCCTGGGCAACCTTACACAAGGTCTTTGCCGCCAGTGAAAGGGAACCCAGATGGAAACGCCAGTGAAAAGAGCCCCACCAAACTGAAACAGACGGGGACAACTTTCCAAAGTCTTTGAGGTTGGGACCAACTCTAGGCAAAGCTGGAAAACGGCAAAGCAGCACCTTCTACCCTCTTGAACAGTCCTCCTTGTCCTTATGTGGTCATTCCCACCCCAGGTCCCGTGACTATTTACCTTCCATAAAAGCCTAGCTTTTGGTTACTTACCAGTGAAACAGGCTTCTAAATAACCACTTTACCCTAAGGTATAATAACTGCTAATGGGCTTCATGTATTTCCTTTCTCAGGCTTATTCACAAGTTGCAAATTTACAGTTGAACTAATGGTGAAATTTCAGGCATTTACAAGAAGTACATCAGAGAAGATGTTTTGGAACTTTTCTAACATGCTCACAGTCACACCTAATCTGCTCTCAGGTGGTTTACAAAATAGTAACAATACCCAGGATAAGATACAAACCTCTATAAACCAGGCATTCCTTTACCACAGGCAATTTCCAAATTAAATGCTAGTTGCTCAAAGAATGGCCATGTGTCAGTAACTGTTGAAACTGGGTGATAACATGATGATGGTTCATTAAACTATTATACTATTTCTGTATATATTCTAAGATTTCTAATGGGACAACTGTAATAGCATAATCAAAATATACTTTAAAAAAAAGATTTCTATTGTAAAACACTTGTTTTTAAATGCTGTTGCTACTATTCTGAGGGTTCCTTATTAATTTCTGTTCTGTTTCTTGTCCTACTTACTCACCTATCTTCTCCTAAGTATCCTAAGTATCTCCAAACATATCCTCAGACCTGAAGAATAAAACGAGGAGAGAAGGCGGGGGGTGGGGGAGGGGAGGTAGTTACATGTGTAGAAAGCAGAAAAGGAAAAGCAAGGAGATACTGCACCAAAAGCCTTTGCTGGACTTTCTATATAATGCAGAAAATAATAAGCTTTAATATGCTGATCTGAAAGAGGGAAGAAGAAAGGCTCTGAGGCCCATATAATCTAAATTTAATTATTCATTCAACAAATATTTATTAAGTGCCCATTATGAATGCCCACACAATGTGCTAGGCACTAGGAATATAGCAGTGAGCAAAGCAGATAGACATCTGTGCCCTCATGGAGCTTATACTCCAGTTAAAGTCAGATTATTCCAATTTCCTAGCTACGGAAACCGCCCAGATGTATACGGCACGAAGTGGAGATTGGATTTTATTTTAAGTGCCACAGGAAGCCACCAGTGGATCTTAAACAGAGAAGTGACATGATTTGATTTTTGCTTCATAAGGAAAAAAAAAAAGATTCTGACAGCTACGTACAGGACAAACCAGAAGAAGACAAGTCAGAAGCCTGTGAAAGTAGCAAGACAGTTTGGACTAGGATGGTGACCAAGAAGACAGAAACAGATCCATTCAATATACACACTGCTGACTTGGATATATATGGTGAAGGAAAGGAAAGAATCAAGACTGAGTCATAGGTTTAAAGCCATTTAGGAGATGGTTTGGAAAAGGAAAAGGTTTCTTTGTTTGCTTGTTTTGGTGGGGAGACCCAGAAATCCAATTAGAAATGTGTTAAAGGAGCAATGTGCAGGAGGCAGACATACAAATCTGGACCTCAAAGCTGAACATGTCAGAACTGGAGACAAAAGAGTTCTTCGGCTATACACAATATTTACAACGAAAGAGCTAATAGGACACACCTTGGAATGGAGTAGAGAGGGAAAAGGGCCCTCTGGCATCTAACATTTAGAAATTGAATGAAAAAGAACAGCCAAGAAAGGCAAATGAAAAGGAGTAGGAGGTAGAAAAGTAGAGTTTGGGGATCTCAGTAGCTAAGAAAGAGTATCTTAAGAAAGCAGTTAATAGCAGCAAATGCTGTTCTGAGATTAAGGTAAGCATCGAGCAGTACCCTAGCAGCCCCCTAAATTGATACTATTATTATTCCCAATTTACCACTGAAAAAACAAGTACAGGTGTTGTTAATCTCAGGTTGCAGTTAGTAACCAGCAGCTCCAACGGAACCCATGTTGTCAAGCTCCACCACTGTGTTCTAGAAAAGTAGGTAGACCACCTCTTTTGCTCTACTTTAATTTAGATGACTGAAAAAAATTATATTAGAATGTTTCTGCTATGGCTAATAATAGTATGCACAGTTCTATTATTTTACTGTTGTCCCTTCCAATGATTATTAGAAATTACGTATACAAAGAAATTAGGAACTTTTCAGATAACCATGAACCTCTGACTTCTCTACACTCAATCATATTGCAATCACAAGAGCAAAGGTCTTTTAATTACTTGCTTTTGAATCTTCATTAAATTATACATTTATTTCAAAAATTGAATTGATTTTTCATTCCAACTAAGTCACTTATATTTACTGTACTTTATAACAATGTCTCTTCCTCCCCTGAGATGTGAAAGTAAACCATAAAAGTTAAAGACGACGATGATGATGACTACTTCTGTATAGTAAAAATCTGGAGAAAAAGGTAGAAACTTCTGTTCCTCTGTACTCTTGGACATATGAACCCCCTGACAGTGCCCACCATGTCCTACAGCAATTGTTTACAAATTTGTTTGTCTCTTCCCACTAATCAAGGATATTCAGTGTCATATTCACATTTGTTTTCCTAGCACATATGAAGCATGAAATAAATGTTCACAAAATAAAAGTGCTTTATCAAGTTTTCTTTTAAACATTCACCAGGTAAGAAACTAGGAAGGACAAACATGTTGAGTTGGACAATTAAGAGGTGACTCTGCTGTTTAAGTAGTTCTCTAGTACATCTGGAAAGAATGTCAAAGCATATCATCAGGTGTCATGGAAATGACCGAGACTTTGACCCAGTCTGCTACAAAGTAGGTGCTGCGTAAAATGTCATGAATGAATGAATCATTGCTCCCATCCTGCAGACTCTATCCTAAGAAACTAACCCAAGACAGGACCTGGAAAAAAACAAACAAACTATTTAAAACCGTCATTTGCAACACTCTTCAAAAAGCATAAATTTGGTAATAATCCTTATGTCCAACATCAAAGAAGTACATTGGCTTAGAGGAATATTGTGCAACATTAAAGATGTTGGCTATATGGAAGCACAGAGAAATGTTTGTAAGTAAAGATTTAGGTGGAGAGACAATTGAAAATGGTTTGACTCTAACTATAAAAGAATGGATATGGGTAGCTAAAGGGAAATTAAGAAAAGCTGTATTAAAGTGAGAAGAATGTGGATGATAAAGTAGGTAGTTACTATTTTCCTTTTGGGACACAGTAAATAAGTTCTAAATCTATAAAAAGCGTAAGTTAGAGACATACAATATGTAAGTTATGCCTTTAATTTCAAGACGCAAATGGGTTCTTGAATTTGTCTGAACAAGATCATTGCCGTCAGGAGAGAGTTAAAACGCAGAGCCTCCCACAATGCCTTAAGAGTCTAGCTCAAAACTGAATCATTGAAAGAAGGCCTGAATGAATCGACCAGTTTAACTGAACGGTTTAGTTCCAAAAGCATGAGTTTAAAACTGAGTTATCCATGGTCGGGCTTGGAGGAGATCTCTAAATCCCCTCATTTTTCTGCAACATTTTGTATATGGGCCCAATTTGGGAAAATAAATTGCCTTCACCAGATTTTCAAAAGACTTCCTAGCTCTAAAAATGGTCAAAAACCACTGTCTAAAATGGTAAATATGTTTCCATTAAATCTGCCTTTATCACTGGCAGCCATTTTTGAGCTACAGCCCAGGGTTAAATAGATGATTAAATACGCAGTATGATTAAATACGTAATGGCAGTTGAATGCTTCTGCAAAGACATCATGCCTACAAGCAGCCACCAGCATCAGTCCCCACCATAGAGCCATTCTGTAAAGAGTCTCTGTGGCTAGGTTAAAACGCACCCAGGCACTTCTGAAGTCACAAACTGTCTCTGTAATATATTTAAATATATGAGGTTCTAGCCTTGAGCTTTCTATTGTATTCATTCAGGAACAGACCATCAAAAAATATGAACAAAAGAAAATGTTTAAATATATTAGGATTTATTTTTCAACTATTTTATTTTAATCTACACTGGTGTCAATGCAAAGGGGGAAAAAAGCTTAAGAAGTAAGTGTCTTTGAGGCAGTCTAATTCATTTTCATACTAAAGACATTATAATAAACACTGAATGCTGGGATCAAACTAAAGGCTTGAAGGCGCTGGCCTGGCCTCCAATAAGTGACTACAGGGACAGAAAGCAAGGCTGGGGGAATGGAAGAAACAGGATTAAAATCAAATAGAAAACCTAGGATTAGGGGTTCCATTCAGTAGCTTCCGGAATCAGATCGTGTTAGAGGCTACTTCATCCAGTGCCTTCGGCTTGCAAATAAGAAAAGTGAGGTTCAAAGGACTTATGAGTTGTCCAAGGTAACACAGGGCCACGACAGTCCCAGACGGTTCTCAGGGTTCCTTCCCTGGCATACCACCCCCCACCTGGCGAGGACCATGTATGCACCTGGCTTCTTTCTAGCTCTCTTGTTCCTCCCCATTTCTTTTTATTATTTTATTACTCTTTCATTTTCTTACCTTTGCCATAATCTCCCCAGGTTCCTGGCCTGCCAGTGGCCTCAATGGCACCCACGGACACTGTCAACCTGAGAGCACTGCTCGACGTTAACAGGGAGAGAACAGTCTCTTCACTCCTGCAGCCTGGTTCAGGCCCTCTTCATCAAACATCTTTACTGTAACAGTTTCCTCTCTGGTGTTCCTCCTATTCCTCCCACCCCTCCGTACCTCTCCCACTTAGATTCTGAGTCCCTTAAGGACTCCTTACTAATTTCCAAATGCCTAGCACCTAATAGACAATAAATGAAAATACCTGGGGGGTTGCCAGATAAATCTGAATTTCACATAATTTTTAGCTCAGGTATATCCCTCATATTTCATGAACATACTTAGACTAAAAAAAGTATTTGTTATTTACCTGAAATTCAACTGTTAGTAGGCATCCTGTGTTTTTATTTGCTAAATCTGACAACCCTAATACACCGCCAGTACTCATTAAGAATGTCTTCTTGGTAGCGACTGGGCTGGGCACAGGCGGGCCGTGGCTCAGAGCTGGCCCGCAGCGCTGGGGGCGGGGAGAGAAGCAGGGTGCGCTCCAGGCAAGGCCCAGGCCCTAACTGCTTGCTTCGAAGGATGGCCACTCTCTTGTTTTCAGTTTTTTTAGTTTACTGTTGATTGTTGTTAAGTATGGTGCAAAAAAATAAATTTCAAAGTCTTGGCCAAATATGAAAGAGGAAACTAAAAGGTTCTCAGGTGCCTGGCCCAATTAACAAAAGAGAAAGAAGGTTTAGGTACATTTTCATCAGATTCTGACTAAACAAACGACTTGTAACTTTTGACTTGCAATATCAAAATACAACTCTTCCTATTTTTAAAGTTATTTAAATTACTACAGAAAAAAACAACTCACTGTTCCCAGTCTGTTTATCTCCATAGAACTACTAATTTTAGCCATGATTTTGATGACATATTGTTCTTGTTAAAGAAAAATGATTAGCAAACTATAAAAGAACAGAATGTAGCTAATATCTAGTAAGCTACTCATAAATATCTACCAAGATTAACACTGAACAGAGAGTAAGGACAATACAGTGAAAGTTATAAAAAGAAAATATTAAATGAATAGTTTCAACTTCTGTTATATATTTGTTAGCACCATTATTATTTAAGGCTTAGGTAAACCGGACATGTAATGTGACTGGAGGAGCACTTTTACAGTATAAGAAGGCAACTTAAATCAACTGTGTGCTTTACAATCCTACTTTCTAGATGATTAGGTGTCATGTTTCTGTATTCCTGGGATAAAAGCAGATGAACTAGTTCAACTTTTATCTGTGAAGCTAATGTTTTACAATTATGTAATACTACCAGAAAACTGTAAATACAAATATAATGACATCAAATCTATAAAATCAATTTTCTTGAGATTGCATCTAAAAAGTAAATTTTCTAACAAAAGAGGATTAAATGAATGATGTTAGAGAACATTGAAGCAAATTTAAGTGTCATTATTCCTTTAGAATTATTTGTATTAAGACTTCACCCAAGTAGTTCCTGAGCTGCAATGTTGAAACTAGGTCATCGTGCATAACTCTCTTGGTATTTTGTGTTAGCTCAATAGATGCATCTTAAATAGATATGGTAAAATTAAATCCTGAAACAAAATAGGAAAATCTCAGAGTAGTTCATCAACATTTACCATGGGTACAACATTTAAAACCAATTAGATACAGCCCTGGCTGGTGTGGCTCAGTGGATAGAGTGCCAGCCTACAAACCAAAGGGTCGCAAGTTCAATTCCCAGTCAGGGCACATGTCTGGGTTACAGGCCAGATCCCCAGTAGGGGACACATGAGAGGCTATCATACACTGGTGTTTCTCTCCCTCTCTTTCTCCCTTCCTCTCCCTCTATCTAAAAATAAATAAAATCTTTTTTAAAAATTAGCTACAAAACAAAAAATGTGAACATAAGCAAAACTTACTTTAAGGCTATAAGTCTGATATTAAAGACAGACTATTTCCAAATATACTAGAATTTGTATTAAATATTAAAACTCTAAGAATAACAATTAAAATTTGAATAAAATTTGTCTAGATAACTTGCTACATTATTTGTTTTATAGCATAAAAGTCATAAATAAACAACAACATATGTATAATATCAAGTTACATTTGGTAACTCCAAATTTAAGAATTCTTAATGATCCCAATAATAAAGAAACTTCTAAACTTGATAAATAAAAACAAGAAGAAAAGTTCCAAAGCATCAGTAATTATGCTCAAGAGACTTAGAATCAGAGCAGATAAGTATCTTTTAAGCTAATGCTCTGATTAGGGAACAAATGGCAAAATTTTTAAACTTTCAATTAGGAACTTAATTTAATTCACTGGCAATTTGTTCAAAAAGTAATTTGCCTCTAAAGCCAAACTACATGTTTTAATTACTACAATAAATCTACTGTAGTTTCCACTTCAGACTGAGTATATAATCTCTTTTTAATACTCACCATCTATGTGAATATACGTGGCTGTCTAAAAGTTATCCTAACTTGTGAATCCATTAAAATTCCTTATTTTAACATAAAGACCTTATTGCAAAGAGCGGAAATTTAATTAGAGGATCAGTATAACTTGCTACATTATGAGCCATCATCCACTATAGTTCTAACTTTCTTCTCTAAGATAATATGTAACTGTCACTGCTGTGTAATATTACCTATACAATAAAAATTTTCAGACAAGACATTCCAGAAGTTATTATTACACATAACGTTCACTTGAGTTGAGTATGATTCCTTGAGCCAAAACAATCTCCACAATGCCCTTTTTTGTCATAATTACAGGTCTCAACAACACAATACGGACTAAGATATTATGATACATAGGGTCGGTCAAGCACTTCAACAAGTCTGTCCACACTTTTATCATAAAACCACCTTTGTGAGAAAATAGTCACCAAACCAGAAACAAAGACAGAGTGCATTGTTTACATGTGACTAAGAAACACACACTTGTGACAGTCGTGAGGTTTGTTTCACAGCATCTGGACATCTAGAAGATTTACAAGATTTCTAAAGTCAATGACTACAACCTTACTGTTACACATTCACTGTCATATTTTAAATCTATATTAGATTAAATCTATATTAAATCTAGAATATAGCAGCTATTCTTTTAAAGCTGATTTCTGAATGAGACAGAAGAAACATCTTAAAATGATAAAATATACTTAACAATCAGTGAAAGAAAGGGAATAATAGTAAAGAAACCAAAGAAAAAGGAAGTTTAAAATTTATATTGCCCAGTTAGAATTTGAAAACAGGCAGTGAAATTCAAAAAACAAGATTAAAGTAATAGGAACTTGAGCCTGTCCTATTTTCCTAACTCACAGGGATGTCATTGTTTTCTCTTGTATTTCCTTTATCAAGTATTCTTTCAAAATTTACTAGGTATATACACTGTACATATTTATACAGACTTTCAAAACATCTGTTTTCATTGTTATTACTGATGCTGCTGGTAGCAATACTTGGTTGGTAATTCTTATGATCAATTGGTGTAACTGTATTTAACATATAATAATTTTTTCTGAAAATAATTTGATCTCTTTAGGCCAGGTGTTTTCAACCAGTGTGCCACAAGAATTTTTAAAACATGTAAAATACCCAACTATTCAATCAGGGACAGGCATCTCTTTTCCCTTAGACTGTCAAATAAAGAAGTGACAGTAGCCAACACAACAAAAGCCATCTGCTGTGAATGAATCAAAATTATACTTTTTGTCAGATTGGCAAAAAAAAAATGTATTTTTTTTTGTGTGCTACAGAATTTTATTAA
Organism: Pteronotus mesoamericanus; assembly: GCF_021234165.1. Lineage (NCBI taxonomy): Eukaryota > Metazoa > Chordata > Mammalia > Chiroptera > Mormoopidae > Pteronotus > Pteronotus mesoamericanus. The sequence continues at coordinate 26,031,317 of NW_026555078.1, read as the reverse complement.
TTTGTTTATGTGTGCCGTGAGGCAAAAAAGGCTGAAAATCATTGCTTTAGGCATTCAGTTTCTAGAAAGATCAGAGCACTGGCAACTGTATGGAAGAAAGAAATCTGTCCACGAGAGATCAAGAACAGAGTCAACAGAATTTGAATCCAAATCAAATGTAAATACAAGGCACAGTTTTGAGAAATACATCATCATTTGTTTAAAAGGAGGCAAAAGAAAGTATATGAAGGGCTCTTGCTCCTATTGCAAGCCCATCCGATGACAGAGATGTCACAAAGGCAGGAAAAGAAATTGGGAGGGGGTGCAAGAGAAAGAGGAAGACATTTGAATTGAGTCCCCTCCTTGCACATTTATATAAAGTTCAAAATAGGCAAAACTAATTGAGAGTATTAATGTCAGAATAGTGTCAGGAGAGAGGCATCATCCCAGAAAATCTGTGCTCTTACAGAGCCACATGCAGTCATATTTAAAATCCGAACTCCGTGGAAAAGGTCAACGCTGAGTAGTGTGAGACCAGCTGGGCTATTCCTTACCACCACTGCCCTCTCACCCCATCAAGAGCCCTCCTTTAATCCGTGTCTTTAGGCCTTCTCCCCTCTAGAGAAGGATTATGTCTCCTGACTACAGGCAAGGAAGAGATCTGGGAACTGAAAGGAAGAGACGTTCCCATTCCATGTACCCCCCTACTTTCAGAAAGGTGCCCACGGCTCTCAGCTGTGCCTAACGTCCCTGAGTCGAGGTTCCCTCCAGTTTAGCCTCCTGAGAGAGTAAACCTTTAGGTTTTTTGCTGCAATTTGAGAGACGCCGTCACCTGGCTGCCTGACTGGGTGGAGTAGGGTGGGATCGGGGGTGCCAGCCAGTTCTCATAAGAACTTTCCATCAAGTCTCCTCCTTTTGTCCCCAAGCACCCTTCCTTGGAACGGTATCTTTCTGAACTTCTTTATGTGCTGAGCTGGCTACTTCCAGACTTTCCTTGCTGCAGTTTAGGGTCAGCCTTCTCCAATCGGCCAAGGTAGAGGCTATAGTTCATTCACTTTCTAGTTTCCAAAATGTTGATTGTGAGGTCTTCTCTGCACTTTGCTTTCCTCTTGTGAGTTTTCATTCCAGTAATTTTTGTGTAATTTCAGGAGGTAAAGGTAGTAAACGTATGCAAGTGTTCGATTCCCCCTATTTACTCAAAAGTTAGTGATTATGTCCTATTAAATTATTTCTTCTGTTCTATGCCAATTCAAATAATTTAATTTTCTTATGCAAATATATCAATCCCATCTTGGTGGGGAAGAATCCAGAAGAAGCACAAGAAAACCAAATGGCAGCTGCTCTAATCTTAGCCAAGGTAATGTGAGTGACCCCTCATCAGTTTTTGTCCTCAGAATTAGCATCAACCACATTAGGTCTCAGTGTGAAACAAAATAGGAGGTAAAGCACATTCTGGATCTTTGCATACTGTGCAGAGAAGTTAAATGAATGCCTCAAAGTCATCATTTCACCCAATGAACAAGTAAACAAATCTTAGATAGATAGATAGATAGATAGATAGATAGATAGATAGACAGATAGATAGATCTATATATATAGATACATAGATATCTATCTTGGCACTAGAACTCAAGGTAGAGCAAGGCTGGATCCTTGGCATGATACTCTCAATACTCAGTTTTCTGTCACCTTTTCTATTATAACTTCTGTTTCTAAGCCACATAAATGTCTTAATTCCGTTCTTCCAGTTACATACAGAGCAGTTCTGACATCTCACAAGATCTCAAATTTAATCTAGTCAAAATCAATCTCATCCTTTTTGACCTCCATGTCCCCCTAAAAGAGAATTCTATTCTCACCTTCTCAATTCTGTCTAAACCTCTGGAGTTTTCTTCAACTCTTCCTTTCCATTACCTTCTTTATGCACCTTATCAATGAAATGTGTTATTTATTCCTTCACAATGTCTCTTTGGTGCTAATAGTGGCACTAATTTTAGTAATGGAAATTTGGAATCAGTGTAAATGTCTCAAAATGGGAAAACAGTTAAGTAAACAATAGTACATCCACATGGTGGCATATTAGGCAGCCATGAGAATGATGTTTTAAAAAGATATTTAACAGCATCAAAGCATATTTATATCATAAACCTAAGGAAGTAATAAAAAAGAATCCAGAATTTTTATTTCTATACACATACATGCATGTGTGTGTATGTGTGTATAAAGATTAGAAAAATATGTTAACAAGGGAAAAAGAAAAGGGGCACAAGGAAATTTTCTTGGGTAACAGCAATGTTCTAGATCTGGGGTTTGGTTATATGAGTGTATAGAATTGTTGAATTTGTTGAGCATTCATTCACTGCCTAATAAGTAAGAACTGTTCTTAAAATTGCATTGCATGTTAAGTACATCTATTTTTTTTTCATTTTAGGGGGAAACCTCATAAAAAAATAAAACTAGGAGAAAATTGGCCAAAATGTGAACAATGATTGAATTTAAATAATGAAACTACAGGTGATTTTCCCCCCCTCAGGTTTTTCTTTCGATAAGCGCATGCAAAAAATCTAGCAGGTGGGGAGTCCTTTACATAGTCTTCATTTCCTCTTCCTTTGCCTCCATTTGACAAGATTAGGACAATAGTCCCCTACCATCGGCCATCCTGGGTTAAATCTGCCAGCCTAAACCTCCTTAAGGGCGCTGGCAGAAGGGTACAGACTTTCTTTGTGGGGCTTACAGAAAGAAAAAGAATATCATTTACATTTCTTCTCCTGTTCGAAAACCTTAGCAACTTCCCGCTTGCTGCCTACAAGATTGAGTCTAACCTCTTCTCGTTAGTTTGCCAAACCCTCTATAATCTAGACACACCCCACCTCCCCCACCTTATCACCCACAAATTCCAACCATGAATCCTCCACTCCACTTGGCTCCTATTTCAAGATTAACCTTTGCTGAAAACAGAAGACAGCTTTTTACCTGCTGCAATGGTGACAGTAACGTTAAATTAATTCTCTCTAGAGCCTGTTATCTCCAGACAAAAACCATCACAGGGAAATAATATTTCACACACAGAAACAACTATATTGTACTGTCTCCAAAATTGGAAATGTAGCAGTGAATCCAAAAGTGATGATTGTTGATATTAAATACTGGAATCCAAGGACAGAGGTGTAAACACTGCAACAGCCCCAGCGCTCACTGAGTATAAATACGGAGCAGGCCCTCGCTTGGCAGGCGGTCACAGCGGAGCACTCAGGCCCCACTCACCGGCCAGGCTGTCACACCAGGTGTTTGCTACCTTTCATTGTGCAGCGACTGTAGGTCCTAAAAAGTACTAAAGCTGGTAAATTAAGGGATGTGTGTACTGACCAAAGTGCACAAGTTGATAAAGCAGTACCAATACAGGGATTTTTTGAGAACACATCTATTGTAACATCTGTTCTGACCACTTTATGGCTCAAAATCAGCTAATACTAAAAGAAAATTAAAATCTCTTGTATTTTGAGTTAAAAGACACAAGAATGTCTGTCCAAAACACTTGAGGCCCCTGAAAGACATTTCTGGCTATTGAATATGTATTCTTATTTGTCACCAAATCACCAAAAACAAACAGGAAGTGCTGCCCAAATTGTCACTGTCCCTTACAGTGTATATCTCTGTCTCTGTGGCTTCTCATTAGTAAAAAAAAAAGCCCTGAGCTGGCCGGTGAGTAATGAAAACAAAAACACACCTCAATGACATCTGACCACAGACAACATTACTCCCTACCCGATAGTACTCCTTCAAAACAAGTACTAGGCCTCTCCAAGGGAGGGCAGGCCGGACAACCCTCCCCCCTGGGCCTCGCCGAGGCACACCAGCCTCATCTTGGGAGAAGGGCTGGAGTGTGGATGTAAATTCCTCCGAAAGAAGCCAAGAGAGGGCTTTAGGGACAGAACTGTCCTCCAGCCCTGCTAGCTTCCACTTTAAATATGCATTTAAAGATCATTGCCTTCCAACTATTTTATCCCCCAGATAAAACCCTCCTACTTTCCAGAGCAGGGTATAACAGATTACCCACCTAATACCTGATGTCAGTACAAATACAAAACTCAATTTTCCAGACCTTCTCTATTGTCTAAGCTTAACAACTTTTCTAAGAGAAAAAGCCAACAGTCCCACAGAAGGGAGAGGCCTAGGCCTACATCATTCCAGAGTGGTCCACCCTAGTTTCACAAAGGCCTTACCTTCACGGGAAGGGAGATTCCACAGCATTTAAAAGCAGCCCACTTGAGTACCTAACACTGTCTGACTAGCCCCCACTCTCTGTTTGTCACCTACATTTCTGAAGGGCCAGAAAACATCATATTCTCCAACAGAGCTTGCCTGTCCATTTTATTAAAAAACAAACCTGTTCTCCAGCTTACCAAGAAATTATAAGCAGGCCTGCTTTTATTCAGAAACATCCTCTCTTCCGCGTGTCACCCCTTCTCTCCCGGCGCTGATCCAGCCTGCACACACGCCCCGGGCTCTGGTCTTTCCAGTTTTCCTCTCCTCCGCTGCCTGGCCAACCCCCACCTTTCTCTATTCATCATTGTAAAGGCATTTTTACTCTACAAGTCTTTTATCTTATCCTCACTTTCCAGAGGCAACTTCCTCTGCAGAAGTCACTGGAGAGCTCATTTCATGTTTTCATCTCCAGATCAAATTTGGCTTTTCTCGTTGGTCAAGAGCCACCTCCCTCCTGAAAATGACCTGCTCGTTGTTTTCTTGCCAAATTCTTGCTTTAAGCGTTACTGTCTCTGAGAACTCCACATTGAGGACACACATTTTCTCCTTTTCACACTGTGGTGTAACCAGCTTTTTCTCCTGAGAGAATCAACCGAGAAATAAATCCGTCTGTCTCTCATCTCTGTCTCTTTTCAGTACAGAGGTGGCTGAACCATATAAAGTAGCATCAAGTGCTAGAATTATCCAAGACCCACTTGCATAGGCAATGTTTCCCAATCATTTTATCACCCACATTCTTGATAGATTCTTCCAAAAGTATTGCTTATACCTATAATCATATTTTCAGTTTCAAGATTAAATTAAAAGGTGGGAGAAAAAAAGAAACCAGAACTAGAATACAGTGCTGTAACTTATTCTGCAAAATACGGTTGCCAGCGTGGAACAGGAGGGGCCAGATAGAAATACTGTCCTTACAGTGAAGTAACAATATTGGATAGATCAGTGCTAGACAAGTCACAGCTGTCAAACAATTTTAAGTATATTGAAGACTTTGAACAACCTGCAAAGCAGTGAAGTCAGGAGGCCTACAGCTTGTAAATGAAGCAAACAGCAATCATGACTAGCTCAGTTGCTTCCGGAGTAAAAACCGGCTCCTTACAATACTTAAATAAAAACTAAACACATTAAAATCCCTGAAAGATTCCACAGGATAAAATGTTTGCATGACAGATGTATATATTAGTTATATAAATTATTAATATAGTAGGGACATGAATACTGGGGGAAATATTAGGAAAACTTAATTAGGTTAACTAAGGACAGTATATGTACCCATGTACATGTAATTATACACAGAGACACATGCAGATTTACAGGATCCTCCAAAACAAGAAAAAAAAATTTCCCACAGAGAATTAAAGTTTAAAACCAACTGTCAGAAAAAAGATACGGAAAGTCACCTTGAAGAGACAGAAAAGCTTTCAGGCTAGCAAGACTTCACTGTAACCAGAAAAACTGATTAATCTTTCTAAAGAAAAAGGTAAGTCTAGCAGAAGTAGAGGTGGTATCATACTGATGATAATGACACCACAGCAACCTTACAAAGTTATGTAGGATAACAAGCTTAAGACAGTTAAGATCGCCTAAGTTCACAGATAAGTAAGTAGCAGGACCGGGCCCAGCTCTCTCTGTCTACAGCACTGACCCAAGCAGGACAGACCCAAGCAGGACAGCAAAAAGGAAAAAAGGACTGTACACACATAAGCGCTTCCAAGGATTGAGTCCATCATGGAAACAGAGGAATGTTCAAATCATCCAACTCCCTCGCTGCGAATTCAGGCTAACCAAGCAACCTAAGGATGCCTCCGGCTGCTGGTAGAGCTTGCCTGCTTCTCATGGTGGGAGCACATAAACTTAGGGAACAGGATCCTCTCAAGGACTGCAGGTGAGGTGGGACCGGAGTGCCTTGAACGACACAGCCCTCTCACCTCTAATTACCATGCACTCTTAGGTACCGAGAGCGATGGGAGGGCAGGAAAACAACGTAAGAATCATTAGGACACACATTTGTGAGGAACCTCTAAGGATTAAGTATTTGACTACAAGGCTTAACTGTGTAACTACTATAACCTACCAAAACTGACACAAGATGAAAAAGAAAATTTGAAGAGTCAGATTCGTATTTTAGAGATTGAATTCACTACTAGAAATCTTCCCACAGAGAAAACGCCAGACCCACATGGTTTCACTGGTGAAATCATTTTAACAACTTCATTTTTTAATCTTTGGATACTATCATAAAAGGGAACTTCAATCTCAACCTATATTTTCCAACAAAGCAGTGCCTAGCAGAGCATCGCACATATAGTAAAATCAGGCTTAAATCATTTTGAAGTAGGAGATGTCCTTGAAAATTGATTCAAAAGTTGCACTCGTACCACAAAAACACACAAAACACACAAAACTTTGCAGTGAACATTAGAGGGTCCACTGACCCCATGAAGCCAATCTATGGACACCCTAAGAGGCTAAATGAACGTTAACTAAAGCAGCACAGTGTGATAGTTAAAGACGGTAATTAAGGAAAGGACAAAGTGCCTGCCAGTTTCTCTACCCTCTGGTAAATTACAAATGGTAACAATCTGCTCCTAACCTTGAGCAGCGAATTCTTCCTGATTTCATTCTAAAAATGTCTTTTGGTGATCTACATTGTCATAACCTTCTATTCTTTCCTAAGTACCAAGGAATTCTTTCTCATTTAATTTTCAGGACCTAGGTTTTTTAGACTTATCCTGTCCTCAAAATTTTCCAGGAACTCCAGTTTCTAAATGCTGTTCCCAGATATCACACCGATCTCTCTCATTTCTATTTCCAATAGTGCAAGCAGCCTACCTCCTCCACGCCACAGCCCCCTCAGAGGCCGACACTGACAGATCTCATCTCCTTTGGGTCTGAGGAGTCACCTCCAAAGCAAATTCTGGCCAGGATGTATATTTATATTCTTTATCAGATGCAAGAAGATGAACAATGGAAATTTCATCTTTCCCCCATCGTTCCCAAGGCTACTTTTAGATAGTTGCTATTTTACAAAAAAGGAACTATCTGTCCTTCAGCCAACAGAGTATGTCGTGAAGTTAACAAAGCACACCTGTGTAGGCAGATGCTGCGACATTAATTGCGACTTCATAATTTTCTACAAAACCATATTATTCTATTAAAAGGCTAACCAGAGCGGTGATTTCCAGTTAAATCAAAGAATATATAAAAGATAAAGCACTTAGATAACCAAATGACAGGGTATAATTTGAGAGTGGGAAAAACAGTTAATGGTGGCTAAGAAACAACATAAAGGACACAAGGAAAGACTTTAAAAGACAAAAAATTGTTCAACATATTTTATCTTAATACTACTTAGCTTTGGAAAATCACATGTTCTTAAGATTTGCAGTATATAGAGACTTAACCACAGATTAGGAGGGGGGCAGACTTTGAAACCAAGAAAATCCAAAAGTAATAACAGCAAACACCAGTGCATACAGTATACTTTCTGCAGGACAGAAGGGGCAGGATTCTATTCTAATCAAGGTATAGCCAAGATTCTACCACTGTATGTGCAGTCATTATCTATCATCATCAAGTTTCTCACAGCTCAGGTGCTCCTCAACCCACCAGCTCGCACCTGTGCCACTGCAGTAGCCTATCACGATTCCCTGTTATCACTTGGGAGTTTTTCTCTCCTGCCCTACTCGCATGCATCATGATAATTACCAATATTTCCAGCTTTCCACATCTAGGTTACATCAACCTGCAAGTTACATCAAAACTCCACTCCTCAGCCTCCACCCAGAATCTGCTCTCCCTCCTACTGTACCTTTCTCAGACCGCAGCACCACAAACTACCTAATTCCCAAAGCTATCCTAGACCCCGCCTCCGCTCACACTCCCAACATCCCCACAAACGCTGAGTGGCTTCAATTTTACCTCCCAAGTTAGTCTCAAATGCCATCCTGTCCACTCTTTCTCTACTTCCACACTTGTGCTTGGTTTACACCCTCCACGACTTACCTAACACAGCAACCCCCCAATATTATAAATTCCTCTCTGCCTTTCATTTCCGCCCCCTCCAATCTCTCTAACACACTGTTGTAGGACTCTAAATCTATGTCAGTCACACAACTGCAGTGGTTATCCATTATCTGTGAGGTTCTTTCAGGATCTGGCTAGCATCTTCACCTTCAGTTGACACCGTTTACCACCTCCCACTCAACACACACCCACCCACCCACCCACGCACCCACACTGAAACAAAACGGCACTCTTTGTGTTTCTCTGACTATATCATGAGGTTGGGGAATTGCTTTCTATCACGTAATTTTCTTTTTCGGCACTATTTCAGCCACCTGAAAAACACGCATTCACCTTTGATACCTTACTGAGGCTTAACTCACTTTGTAAAGCCTTCCTTCACCACTCCTAACTACCTCTGGTTAACCACCCTTTCTTTCTACTCCTTCCTCACCTTGTATTAATGCATATGTGACATTATCTTATTTGTTCCCATGCGTATCCTCTTTACCTGACTGCGAGCTTGTTGACAGAGCAGGGCCCTGCCCGTTTTTATTATCAAAATGTGAAAGTGTGGGGTTCTAAGTCATTCCGTAAACATTACCTGGAATTAACCAAAACGATGTCTTCACCAATGCAATTTCAGCTCACATCTGAACTATCACCAAGAGGCATTTTTGAAAACAAAGATGTGCGAATATAAAGAATACCAAAATACACAGCAAGATTACTGGGAGAGTCAGAAACCTAAAAGATCTTTCAAGTGGACGCATGGCAACAGAACCGAAAGGAAAACATGAGGACATGTGGTAAAATTACTGCCTCAAGGACAGAAGCCTGACACTTGAGAAGATACAAAGCAGAATGTGCCAAAGCTAAAGGAACTGAAAGTCCTGATTTTCGTTTCCCCATCAGATATGACCCCACGAGAAATACATAAAACAAACCACCTTCCTAAGCAACTACTTTGACCAATGGTCTGTAAGTTAAGAATGGTCTGTAAGTTAAGTTTAAGAATGGCAGAATCCATTCTAAGAAATTTCTTAGGCTGTGTTAACCAAAAGAGTTGGCAGTTTTCAGAGATGGAAGGATGTGAGAGGTCTTCATTAATCCCTCCATTTACAATAGGAGAAATTGGGGCTTAGAGAGGAAATTACTTAACCAGCATCTCACCACTAGTTAAGTGGAAGATGAGAAATAAGGACAGTGACTTCCACATTCTCTGTCTGGGGCTCTTCTACTACCCCACACCATTCTTCCTCAGGTTAGTTAAGTGCTATATTGCTTTATTTTGTTTGCACATAGTTGCTTTTTCTTTCTTATTTCTAGCAGCCTATAGGTGGTATACAGATTTCATTTAAATGCTAAAAATGGCTTCCACAACTCATAGATTACTTTTATCTGTCACTCTTTTCTTCCCCTAATAAGAAAATAAGAATAAGAATAATAAGAATAGCAATTCTCAAATTATAGGTCCCATCAGGTTGCATCAAAAGCTTTTGGTAATGATGCTGACACCAAAATATGCCATCTACCCATGCTGGTCTCTAAAACCTAGCTATCACTTCATTGATATTTTATTAAAAGCACTACCATTTCCTCCACTTATCCTAGTGAAGCAATTTTATTTCACAGCAACAGGCAAGAGGAATAGGTGGGACAGTGACTGTTCAAAAGGCAGGATCATCTTGGAATTACAGAATTTGAGAACCGCCAAAACAATGGAATACCACACACCTAGCCAATAGATCATTTTCAGTCCACAGCCAGGAACTTCAGTTCCACCAGTAATTGTCAGATCAAGTATCTAATAACAAAATCATCAAAACATAATATGATTAACTGAATGTCTGCTGTGTCTTAGGGACTCTTCTAAGAGCTTTATACATATCATTGTAAATCCTCGCAAAATGCCCAAAGGCAGGTAAGACACAGATAAGGAAGGTGAGCAGTAGCAGCACCAGAATTTCCATATACAAGGGGCTCAGAAGGGGCAAAATGGAAGGGAGTAGAGGGTACCGTAAGTGGGGACTTGGTTCCAACCATTTTCATAGAGCGGTAAATGCCCTGCTTACTAGGTTATGTGTGTATCTAAGGTAATAAGAACGCTGATGTACAAACAAGTGATTTTACTTAGGTGGAGTATTTATGGAGCAGGGTAAGAGAGACTATGTACAGCACCTTTCCCCCAATCCTATGTACCTCTCAGCACCACATGAATACGGAGGGCTCTATCCAAAGCGACGAAGCAAGTGTGGCCAGAACTGGCACTTGAACCACGGTTGTGTAGTTCCAAAGTCCTTTCTATTCTACCACATTACCTCCTTCTTTGTGAATACACCGGACTAAGAACCATGTAAAATCAGTAGTTAGCAATTTCATAAATCATGATATAAAAAAATAAATTATTCCTCTGAAGACCATAAACTACCTCATAGAAAGTTCATTTTCTAATGCTCTAGAATACCACACATGCTACAGATTCAACTCCTCCTAAGATAGGGCTCAAGCAGGTTTTCAACACACAACGAATAAAATCTTTTAAAAAATTTTTTGGTGAGGGGTGGGATGAGAGGGATAGAGGGAGGTAATAAGGGAGAAGAGAAAATGGTCTCCTTTAAGAGACCAAAGCTGGTTTAGGACCAAGCTGGTTCATAAGAATGAAGGAATTTTTGGATTATGTCAAAGACTGGCTTTAAAAACTAAGTAGAATCCAATGACATTCACTCTTAATTGTGATTCAAATGTCTGAAATGTTCACATGGGTTCATTTGCTCATTCAAACAACCTCAGGTAGGCCTGAGCAAGGAGGCCTTAGGAGGCCACAGAGATGTATGAGACGCACTTCTTACCTAGAAGTGCTGAGACTCGAATTAGAAAAATCAAACAGCTGTGTGAAAAGATTTTTTTTTTTAAAGCAACAAGTGAACTAATTTTCTGAAAAAACAACCCAACCCAAAAGGGTGGGTTGCTGAGGAACTTCAGGAAGAAGACTCTGGACCTTTTCAGGAAACAGTGGTAGCACTTTAAGCCCAGTCCTGAAAGGAAAGGGAGAATCAAAATTAGTGGATGGGGCTGGGGGGTAGGGGGGTTGACACATGAAGGACCAGAAACAGGGGAGAAAAGAAAGACTATTAAAAAACAAATCAGCCCTAGCTGTGGATTGAGCACCGGCCTGAGAACCAAAGGGTCGAAGGTTGGATTTTTGGTTGGAGGCCAGGTCCCCAGCAGGGGGCGTGTGAAATGCAACCACACATTGATGTTTATCTTCCTCTCTTCCCCTCTCTAAAAATAAATAAATAAATAACAAATCAGCAAATATACAGATGTTCTCATACAAGAGCACACTGAGATGCATACAAGGATATTCACAGGATACAGATTAAGTAAATTATAGCACCTCCACACAATTAGATATTATGGAGCTAAAAGATTGAATGAGGCAGCTTCATATATACTGATATATATTATATATTGATAAGTGAAAAAAGCAAGTTACAGAGAATGTGTATACATATTTGTGTTTACAAAAAACAATATTTATACATATGTGCTGGTATATGCTGACATTTTCATAGACTATCCATATAAAGATGTAGAAGGAAGTTATAAACAGTGGGTACCTCTTGGCAGAGGCCCCACAGGTAGGTTAAAATCAGGGACCAACCTCTGCAGAAGGCAGGCAGTCTAGAGAAGATCCTAAGTAGCAGGTTAAGAGGTTATATAACATGCAAACTCTGGAGCAGGGTTTCTCAACACCAGCACTACTGACTTTGGGGGCCAGGTAATTCTGTGTGCGGGGGCTGCGCACCGGAAGACGTTCAGCAGCATTTCTAGCCTCCCTCTCTGTGAGATGCTGGTAGTACATACACCCCTGCCACCGCTGGCTGTGACATTGCCCAAGTGCCCTGGGAAGCAAAACCGCCCCTGGTTGAGAACCACTGCTCAAGAGCCACATGCTATTAGTTGACCTACTAAACATTCTAGTACCATATTTTTGTAAATTAACCACGAATGCAATATACACTCATATGTGAATCTGAGGAATATACTGGATGTGTTGAAATGACCTTCGCACATCAGTCACAGTTCCTCATATTATGATAATATGCAGTGACTCTTTTGGGTCACTGAAGCACAATTTCACCAGTTAGTAGACCAGCCCTGTCCCCCACCCCATCCCACCCAAATAGTGTGCACTCTATAGATCCCAGATCTTCTAGGGTGCCAATGAAGGACACCCTCCCACGGAAATCTAACAGAAAACCATATTTTAGCTCAGCTTTTGAAAAACTAATATAATTATTGATTCAATAAGAGCATAATTACTTGCATTATGCTAATATAAATGTTTCTTCTTTAACTCCTAACAACCACACAAAGTGCAAGACACTGTTCAAAAATAATCAAAGACATCACCCCTGATTTCAAGAGTATAAAGAGAATAATTAGCTTATGAAGCCAAGAGAGGCTTAACTAGATTCTCTAGATCACATTTTGTTAAGCATAAAGCCATTTCTAATATACTACAATGAATAAGGAAGGGAAAAAAATCAAGACATCCAACAGGCTTGAATATTTTTCAAATACAGATCTAAAAGTTTTGTTGATTCTCCTGTGTCTGCTCTTTTCCCAATGCCAGAAATCCAATAATACCCTGGCAGTCTTGGCTTCATAGTTTGAAGTCATCGATTCCTCCAATGTTGCTGTAGGTGAAAAGTTCTGGATTTCATTCTCATAAAATAATGCTCTTCAAATTCTAGTACTGTGCCGACTACTTGTGCTTAGCTCTCAGAAGGTTGGCTCTCCTTCGTGGAGGTGACCTCCAAGTGACCTGACTCCTGCAATAAATACACCTGCGAGTTGCTATGGAAGGTGCTTAAAAGTGTCCCCGGCGAAAAAAAAGAAACTCACCATTCTAACTACTTCAGGGTAAGTCTGCTCTGTCAAACAGCCTCTGCTTATTGTAATGTAGTCCACCAGTTCATTAAGAGTGGAGCGCTTGTATTCTTTCATTTTAAGATCAGATAGCGTGTCCATGAAGTCAAAAATGACACAGCACTGCTGAAGTTTCTTTAGGAACAGTTCAGGCTGCTCTGAGGATGGAACGTCTAAGAAAAAAAAAGGAAATGGTGTAAGTCTGTCATCAATTTCTAGGTAACAGGAATTCTCTGTGAAAGTTATTTCAAAAGCAAGCTCAAAAAAAAAAAAAAAGAATTCACATGACAACAGTGTTTTTTTAACAGTTACACATGGAAGGAGGGGATACCATATCCACTACTTTGGAGACCTTGTCTTTGAAGAGCTACATGATACCAACACAGGTGACAGCATTTGTTATTCCACACCAAAGATTGACCAAAATCCCAAGAGCCGTTAGAGAGTTGAAGCAAATTTTAACCCAAAACAACCCAAAATCAACATCCTTAATCCACAAACACTGAAAAAGGTCAAATTTCCCATTATAAGGTAAAAGCCAGAAGTTTTCACTGTTGGTTTAAATTAGTTTTACCAAAAAATTTCAAAGCAGAAATGTCAGTTGATTCATTTTAATTTCATGCTGACATCCTTGGTATTTAAAGTAACTGTTGTGTGTATGTTTGTTTATATTTTTTTGTTTTGTTTTGGCTTGATATCTATGAAGTTTCTTTGTCAAACAAACTTGAAAAGTCAACAAAATGAAGTAAAACCAACTCTCTCAAAAGAGCACATCAGCACTGAGACAGTAACAATCTCTAATAAATCTATGCTCTCTCTTTTGACCCATCTTCTTTCCTTACAGTGGGAGAAAACCACTAACATCTTTATCAATATGTTCTCAGAACAAACATCTATTCTTTTCCCACAAACAGCAGGCTAGACATTTGGTTTTGTGTTATTTCTAAAAAATAGCTAGAAAGTTTAGATTACAATTCCCCAGCTAAAATGGAAACCTCATCTATAGTTGAACTTGAAACACATGAAGTTGCAGACACCATTCTATTCCTACCTTCTTTCCATTATTTTATTCCTCCAAGCTGTAGCTTCCCTAGAAAGGCAATGAAATGATGACCAGAGTAAACTCTGCTGCCTTCATCCAAGGCAATTAACTAATTAATCTTCAAAACACTTTTAGAGGTAAGCAAGTGGCATTATGTTACTATTCTCTATTTTCCAAAAAGAAAATTAGAGATAATCATTGAGGATCCACAATGAATGAGCTATGGAGCTGGGCACAGTTCCTGTGTCTCTAACCACACTCCCATATTCCCTTATACTACTCATGGAGGGCTTTAACAAGCTTGCACCCTTTGTTGCGAGCCTCCCAGTAAATGCTTGACAGCAGCTTCAAAGCATGGGACCCCTGCTCCCTGCACTTAGTGCAACGGCTAACAGCACCCACCTCATAGCACCAGCAGCCCCAGAAGGGCGTGAGGGCGAGGCTCCTCTTTACGGGGTCCACGTGACTCCTCTCCACAACCCTCTTCCCCTGCTCACACATCCCACAACCCAAGTGCTAGCCCAAGTTTTCAGGCCCTCACGGATAATTCCCCCAAAACACTGCCTACTGACGTGGACGTTAGGGTAAGCCTAAGTAAGAGTGGGTGGGACCCCTCAAAACATAGGGTTTCTCTCTACCAGGTAAGATACGAGAGAAGAAGTAGTAGTATTTTTGAAGGTATAGCGTCACTGTTACTCTGGACAAAAACAAGTTATAAATTTAGAAATCATTCTTAACCAATGAGTTTCCCCTCCCACCACCACCCCTATAGGTCCCCAAAGGCCCAATGTACAATATCTTACAGTCAAAGACTACGGAAGCTGAGTTAAGCCATGAGAGAATGTCTTATTCTATGCCCCTAGACTTAATCATTTGCAAAACTAGACCTAAATTTAGTCAGACCAAGTTTTCTCTTTGATTGTTACCTACTTGTTAAAAAATAAACAAACAAAAACTAAAGAAAGTTGCTTATAAACATGACTATGTACCTTTAATCAATGGCTAATTACATGCACAGGACCACCGTGGTTAATTACTAAAGTTTTCTAAGTTCTCAATCAGACCCCATACCTCAACGCTGATTGGAAGTCTTGATGCTTTATAGGGAGCAAGAAAAAGTTTATTAATGTAACATTAAAGTTAAAATCTTCAGGGGAAATTTTAATTAACCTTATTTTTGATACAGTATAACTTTAGTATGGCTTAACAACCAGACCATCCACATGGAAAACTCCATAACTCAGCACACAGGAATTAGGAAAGCATCCATAAATGATAACCTTTTCTCCAAAAAGCAAACCATACTGCAACAGCAACAACCACAATTAATCTTTGTGGTCACTGCAATAATATTCAGGAGATTCATTTATTTGGTTATTTAAAAAATTTATACAGTTAAAATTCAGTCCTTTTTTAATGTTAGGCAGCTGAAATTTACTCTTTATTTATCCAAATTGATGTAATGTCATAGACAAATGTGAAACAGACTATCTGCCTACTGGAACAATGATAATAGCTTACATTTACTGGGTTCTATTGGGTACTATGCTAAGGACCTCCACATATTATATCTCATTTAATCCCAACAACCCCAAACAGTATAGTACATACTATTTCCAATTTAATAGCTGAGAACACCAAGACACAGAGAGATTCAGTGACTTGCCCAGAGTCACAGAACTAACAAGCAGCGGAGGCACGATTCAAACGCGGGCAGACTGGCTCCAGGGTCTACACCCTTCACGACCTTGCAAACTCAGTAGAAAGCAAGAGTAATGTACCATATTCCATCGAGCAGGGTATGTGCGAAGGGAAGAGGAGAGGGAGGATGCAGAAGGAAAGTGACAAATGAATCTCCAACATGCCCCATTCATAAAGGATCGTACTGAACCCTTCTCTCTCCTCTCTGGCCCATTCTCCAGTAAGCTTTGTTTCATTCTTTTTCACAGACTAAATTCTCCTAAACTGATTTCCTCTCCTTATATTAAACAACTTAAGTAATCAAGACTGACCAAAAGAAAAAGAGGGGGAGAGGTTTCCTCAAAGAGCCAATTCCCTTACAGCAACAATTTTTTTAAATTTTCATTAGTGCTGAAGGATGCCCAGCTTAACCAGTCCAAGGAAAGGCTCCTCCTGTAAAGTTGGGCCCCTGAATGCCCCACAGAGCCAGGCTGCTCCCTGCCTCCTTGCCCCCCTCTCCCTAGGTCAGTGGTATTTGAAAAAGGAGAATGTGAAAAGTGTAGGGCAAGCCAGGATCAGAGAAAGAACACTCTGAATAGTTCAGAAGGTTTCAATAATAAAAGTTTAATGTTTATGGAACCAGTCCCAGAGGCAGAAACAAATATTCTTTGTAAAGAAAAATTTATAAAATGTATCAGGTACGAGGCCATAAAGAAAAATCTCATAAATGACAAAAAGAAGAACTCAGACAGGCAGTACCTTTTTTTTTTAATCCGTATCCAAAGGAAAAAATTTTTTTCATTGCTTTTAGAGAGAGAGGAAGGGAGAGAGAGAGAAACATGGATGCAAGAGAGAAACATTGATTGGCTGCCGCCTTCTCACAAGTGCCCCAACCAGGGAATCAAACCAATGACCTTTAAAGTCAATGGGATGATACTCCAACTGACTGAGCCACACGGGCCAGGGAAGACAGGCAGTAGTACAGTTCTGCTGCAATGAATACCACCAGACTTTAACAACTCAAAGCTACCATCTCCCAAATCTACCTGAAAATCTAAAAACTTCTGAAGCAACTTAAAGGGAAAAAAAAAGAAATTACAGACACTTAGAAATAAATGTAAATTAGAAAAATTAAAAGTCATGTTAGAATCCCAAAGCAGACCAGGTAGTGAATGATCGATCATGTTGTCTCTCTTCCAAATGGAAACCTCTGGCCTACCAGGCTATCCCTGTGCCCAAGAGAGGGATCCCACAAAACTATAACCATAAATAATGAGGAATCAATTAGTGGTTATGTAATACAATGACAGTTATTAGCAAAACAATCCATCTATCCAATGTTAGTATTTGTTTAAAAGGAAGAGTAACTGATCCAATTATCGCAGTTTGATAAGATCCCATGAGGTCAGAGTCTACTGCCTTGGAACAACCCTTAAAATTAAGTTGGTTTCAGAAAATGTTTCTCACCCCAGAAAAGAATACAGTGCTAAGTGGTAATAAATCCACTTGGTGGCTATATTTCTCACTCAACTGTCCTTCTCTTTCTTTTTTTAGCGTAAGTCATTTTCTCCCCCATGCCTTTTCTATTACCATCTCCCAGCATCTCATCAACTTTCATCAATAAGCTACAGAAAGTAACTACCCCTGCCTCCAAGGTGTTCATACCTAAGTAATTTTAAAATTTACAAGCGCCACAAGTAATGGAAAAACGGACACAGAATTTAACAATAGAGGGAAGATACAAATTCACCTAGGAGAGATTCTCCTTGTGTCTAAGTAACAGTCAACAGAACCACATACTTTTTTAGCATACCCCATTCGCATGTGCACCATGCAAGCACGCACACACACCCACAAACACACACCTCCCCTCACCCTCACACACAAACACAAACCCACAAACACACACCTTCCCTCACCCTCGGTATGATTTTGAGGACTGGTTGTTTATTATTTGTTTGTTCATTTTTAATTGACAGAGAAGCTCATCGCCCTCCCCACCCCAGTCCACAGCTTCCATTATTCCATCCCATCTAATATTTTGGGCACATGATCATAAATCCAGTATCAGCCCACCTTCCCTTGGGGCCTGACTCAGTCTGGATTTTGCAAAGCAAAATGTAGCAAAGGTAGAAGAAATAAAACATGAGCCCGGTGTCCTTTGGATTTGGTGCTCTGAAACTTCAGTCACCTGAAGTTGTTGAAAATCAGAATGTTAAATTCACACCTGCAAGTACACCAACCAAGAGAGAAGGCCCACATCCTTATATTTATTAGCCATAATATCACAGAAAGAAGGCAGAATAATTTTAAAGGGGGGGGGAAAAAAAAAGATGTGGGCTGGTAACTTATTTACACACAGACTGTTAAAATGTATGTGGAAATAGAGTGAATAAATATTTCTTAAAAAGTGGTCATGTTTGTATTGGAAGCTAAGCAATAACATTATTTGAGCTCCTCATGAACAAAATTTATAACCAGTTATCTCAATTCAAAAGATCCGAAATAAAATCCTTCTAAATTAACAATGTTTTTCACCTGAAAATGCCCTAGGCTATTAGCCCTTTTACATCCATTTCTCCAACTCTCACAAAAAATAAATGTACCAGCACAGACTGAGCATATAAATGTGATCTCCAATCCACTCCACCTCAATCCTTAGAAGTGTCCCTACGGTATATAAATCCTCGTCCATGCATATGCTATTAGTCCTTCACAAGACCCTCCAAAACTTCAACAAAGCCAGTGAGAATTTTACTTGCAAAGGTAGTATGAAGTTACATTTATAGAAAACCAGTCCCATAGTACCAGATACTAACTTGACCTAGCATTGAAGGACTGAAGCATAGCAGGCTAGCACATATGGTAAAATGCCTAATTGTCTGTCCATGCTATCTGTCCAAACCCTTGCCACCAACTTTACTTCTAAACACAGATATAGGCAACTACTTTTTGTAGCACATATTTCAGGAAACCTAAAAAGAATTCTACTTTACTAGTGGAACTGTGCTTCTATTAAGAATTGCTTTTTATACCCAAAAGAATCACAGATAAAATCAACAATATTTCATCAGAACAAGGAAACACTTATAAATCTTTATAATGAATCAAATAATAAAATTAGGCTTCATATCCTATGAACTGTAGCCAAGTGTAACATGATTACACATATACTTCCATGTAAATAAGCAAGTAAGAAATTAATGTTAGCTGAAGTATTATAAACTTGACCGTCCCAATTACTTTATTACTGTATTCAAAGCAGAAGGTTCAAAAATGTTTTTTGTTGTTGATGGTGGCGGTGTGGTGTTCCAGGTGATTTCAATGCATGGCCACAGTTTAAAACCACTTTTTTGAAAGTAATAACTTTAAAATCCTTCTTTCATCTCCTTCACCTTTGAAATTCTTTCTCTCTTAGATTATTTAAAGCTAACAGTGAAAATTTTCCATTTTCAGGCAAAGGAAGGTCCCTGGAAACATCTACAAGAGTGAAAGCGTTCCTTCTTGGCCTCAACTATAAATAAATGAATGTAGAGTTAGCTGCGTTTAGAACTCTTTCCAATCTATTCGGAAAATGGAAAAACACTTCGCTGATTATCAGCATACACTTCTTTTAAAGGTTTAAAATGTGTTTCATAAAATGGCTACACAGATAAAACAATAGCATAAGAATGAGGCCAAGGTGTGAGTATTAATTAAACAACTAACAGAGAGGAAGAAAAGGCCAGGACCACTACTGCAACATAAAAAAAACAACAATGATATAATGAACATTTTCTATTGCAATGCACTGTATTAAGCTCCTGGTTTACAGTATCCCCTTTAATCCTCAAAATACCTTATAAGTAGTTACTATTAATATCCAAGTTTTTCAGATGAAAAAAAACTGGGGCCCAGAACATCTAAGTCACTTGCCCAACCTGTCCCACTAGTACGGACTCATGCTGGTATTGAAACCCAGGAAGTCTTACTCCAGAGCCCACACCAATAACAACAGTAATGACAATGATGATTGTGATAAATAATAGCAATTAACAGCCTCCACCACCACCACCACCACTGGGGATATATATAAATTGTCACGGTTAGTTACTTATTTAAGAAAAGTTGTCATATGATTTCACTTACATGGGAAATCTAATGAACAAAACAAACTAACAGAGACAGACTCGCAGATAAGAGAACAAACTAACAGCGGTCAGAAGAAGGGGTTTGGAGCTGGGAGAGAAGGGTGAAGGGGTTAAGAAAAGAAAACTAAGAAAGACTCCTGGCCAGACAAAAGTATGATGATTGCCAGAGGGGAGGAGGGGTGAAGGGAGCTACAAGACAGTAATTAGTGGTGGGTAAATGGTGATGGAAGGAGCCTGGACTTGGGGCGGTAAACACACAGCACAATATACAGATGGTGTATTGCGGAACTGCATACCGAAAACCTACACGTGATTTTCTTAACCAATGTCACCCCAATACATTCATTTAAAAAATAAAATAGATTCCTTGGTCTTTCCAATTATGACTCAATAATTTTAAATTAAAGCCCTAAGAATTATATCCAAAAAAATTTTAATTACAATACTTTGAAAACCCCCTAGGTCATTATGATGCAGCTTCATTACTGACTGGTATTTGGACCTACTGCATTCCCCCACTGGACCTACTGCATTCCCCACTGTGATCATGGGGATGGGATTTAAATAGCGAAACAACAACATAACTTTATTACTAAACCATTTACAAATGCCTTCCTAAAATGTGTTTACAGTACTCTTTCTACTTCAGTGTGTTATTTCTGCAGTTGGCTATCTTTCATTATATATTAAATATTAGTATCAATTTTTTTAAAACATCAGAACCTAAAATAAAGGAACTTTTGATTGACTTTTCTAAAATTAATGTTTCAAAAACCTAAACAGAGCCAAATCAGCCTTAAACTAGTGAACAAATAGTAGGTGGGTATATTAGTTTTAAATAATAATAGTGTATTAATATTAATTATTCTTCCCAGCTTGGACCATCATCATGTATTTATTATGTTCTTTCATGAATCTCTGCAGTTTGCCTTTCCCCAAATGCCGACAAACACATGCTCTCTAATTTATAATCAAAACCCAAAGGTTTTTGATACAGACTAGTAGCCTCAGCAGCAAAATTATAGGATTCAGAGCTATCACAGGATTTTTGACACTATGTTCTAATCAGAATAGAGAAAAACACACATGACACACAGGCACAAAACCTCTAATAAATATTCCTATTTCCAACCCTTCATTAGTTATCTTTCCTGCTTTATCTTTTAAGGCCACAGCAGTCACTGAAATTTGTTGGGACAAGAAATAAAACATTTAAAATTAATCCAATTCCTAATTATATGTGTAGATTACTTTCCTGACACCAAGTTCACCTACAAGACAGAAGCCACTGCAACCTCTGACCAACACTGTCAGTCTCTCTAATACTCATTCATTCCCCAAGGGCTTATCTCCAGAGTTGGAGACGCCAGGAATATAGGGACTAGGACCTTTTGAACACAATAAATGCCTGAAGCATGCTGGGCAATACTCACCACTACTCACCCCCGCCCCCCGCAAAACGGAGGCGCCCCAGGAATTATGCAGTATTCTAAAAGTACCTCTCTCAGTGGTTCCCTCTTTTGAGGATTTCACATACCTATTTACATAATTTTAAAATTACAAAAAAAGAGTAGGTAGCCTTTTTTTCTTCAGGTGAAGACATTAAAATATTAACTAGCCACCATTTATTTTTACTGTAATTTCATAAAAAGAAAGGATCTTTTAAATCATAAAAGAGATAAGACAATCTCAGAATAAAAGCGATCCTTCCTTATAAAGCAGGCTTGGCGATCCTACAGACACACACAGAATCAAGCGTTCTCTCCCTCTATATACCTTCTCTTCTACAGTAACAACTTTTCTGCCAGCCTCTATTTGGGAATCTCTGGGCCATCTCACTTGTTCCAACATTTTTCTAGAAGCATGAGAAACAAGAGTTCTAGCTGTAACCACAGTACTAATTTCAACTGTATTTAGATGACAGTAAAAGCCGAGATCATTATATACTTGCAATAGCATAGGAATGCCCTCACTTTACATCAGCCTTGTAGTCCCTAGAAATTCTATAACAAAAATTTCCATAAAACTTTATACATGTCTCCATTCAAAAACTTGCCACGTTATACTGGGCCTTTTTTTTTTTTAACCCAGTGAACTACATGTCTTGTTCATATTTTAATATCTAAGTGAGCAGAAGAGTCTAGAGTATGCTAGGTAAATAACAGAAGCAGGTTGAGTCAGTAAGTTCTACATATTGAATATTATTTCCACATGTTTTCAATTGTGAACAAAAATTTTATTCCTCTAGAAATAAAATTACACTGAATAGAGGGAAAATGTTTAATACAGCATATTTAATAAATTAGTTCCTAACACTTCAATAACAAGTCACGAAATAAAAATTTAAAAAGTAGAATGGGCTAAGTATAATAAATCAGATAAAGACAAATACTGTATAATATCACTTATATGTGGAATCTAAAAAAGCCAAACTCATAGAAACAGACCAGTGGTTACCAAGGGTTGGGGACTAGGGGAAATGGCGAAATGTTGGTCAAAGTGTACAAACTTCTGGTTACAAGAGCAGTAAGTGTGGGAGATCTAAGGTACAGCATGGTGATTATAATGAACAATACTGTATTATATACTTGAAAGTTGCTAAGAAAGTAGACATTAAATTTTTTCACCACGAAGAAAGAAATGGTAATCTTACCATTTCTTACAAAACTTTACATTCTAGCAGGAAGAGACAAAAGCAACTAAAAATAATAAATATGCTATGGGGGCGGGGGGGGCACGAACAATTTGGCATGCCGGGGTTGAAGGATACAATTTTAAACAGCATTCATCTGGAAGATGGCATCTGAGCAAGTACTTTTAGGAGGTGAGGTAGTCAGTAAATAGGGAGTCTGGGGATAAAACAAAAAGCAGAAGAGATAGCAAATGTGAAGGTACCCTGGCAGGCGGGAGCAGGCTGGTGAGTTAGCCAACGTGGCCGGAGCCTGAGTGGAAAATGAGAGACAGAAGCCAGAAGAGTGAGGGATGAGCAGCAGCTGCAGGAAATCATCCTGGGCCTTGTGAAATGCTACAAGGACTCCAGCCTTGACTACGGTTCTGAACTAAAATTGCACCTTTATTGCTTACTAGGCAACGCTGAACAAGGCACTTACTCCTCTAAACACTGGGTTCCTTATTTGTAAAAGTGAGAGAATGTACTTGACAAGGTTGAATGAGGATTAAATGAAGACCATCTGTAAGGTGGAAAATGTTTTTCACAAAAAGTTATCCCTCATTTGACAAACATCTATTAGGTATCTACAGCATACAGTGTGAAATCAATTCCCAACTTTTTAACTGTTGCTAAAACTGATTTCTGTGTGGAAGTACTAATAGTATCGTTGGCATATCTTCAAAATTATTTTAAAACCATTTTTAAAATAAATTCTTAAATGTTTCTAGAAACATTAAATTTTTGTTTAAATTTTATTTTAATATCAAACTTCAACTAAACCAAGGCCATCCATTTAGAATCCTCAAATGACCATAACTTTGTCTTCTCTTCTGCACTTGTCTTTTAAGACAAGGAGCAAATCATAAAATCATATTCTGATAAAAAGGAATTAATAGAACAAACTTCCAGGATGTACCCAAGAGTCAGCATTATTGAAGACCAACTTTCAGCAGCATTCAAAAGTATAAGCAACAAAAATCTTCACAAAAAACTATGTTTACTTATGCCATGATTATAAGGTAAAGAAATAAATTAATGGAATTACAGATTTTCCACAAGCACTTACCCTTAGGTTGACCCTCCCCCACCAAAAAAAAAAAATGCAATGAAAGAACACATGATTTTCAAGTATTTCAGTTAATTGAGGATTCCTCTCTCCCAGAGAGATTACTTCTAAAAGGGATAAAAATGGCCTACCTAGTTTCCATTTGCTTTGAGGATTAACAGGAATGTAATCAGTTCAGAGCGGGATGAACCTGCAGCTGTATTAACAGTATGCTATGAGGTTTAAAAACCAACAGACGGATGGATAAATATATAAATATCGCATTAATATCAATTAAGCCCACTGTCTATTTTTTTTACAATTTACAGCTGACACCAAAGACATCATTAAACTATTTTTAAAAAAAGATTTAGAGAATAGAGTCAATCCAATGTTGCAATGCCAGCTTAGAGATGCTATTTCTGAACCTCAGTTAGGAGTTTTAAATATGAGATCTTAAGTTCCTGAGAGCAATACAGGACTGAATGACCACAGTGGAATGGCTTCTAATCCCAAGAATAATGAAGAGTGTACATTTATAATTAAGGCTATAATCTGGGCAATAAAACCCAATGACGGCATGTAGTACACCCCGCTAATTGTGGAACTTATCTACACATCATACAAAAGATAGTAATTAATACAAACTAAATATAAAGGTAAGCGCATATATAAGGGTTGAGGAAATCCAAAACTGAAATTTGAAACACCATGCTAAAAAAAAAAAAAAAAGGAAAGAAAGAAATCCTTTGAAACCTTATTTCCTAGTGTGTATAAAGACAACACTGTCAAACATAAAACAATAGAGAGAAACTTACTGTGAATGTATGTATGTACATAGGTATGTTTAACTGTGAGTGTATGCCTCCAAAATTAAAACTTACAGAAAAAGTACTACAAAGAGTTTTTTAAAGACAAATGATGTAGCTGGAAAGCTTAACAGTTCAGAGCAGAAAAGCATTCTGAAACACTGAATAGTAAGACAGGACACCAGTTTGAGCCAAGACATTTACAACTTAAGTCCTTTTTTTACTACTATTGTCCTGACCACAAACATAAGGTAGGAAAAGTCCTTGAGACCTAACAATAAGCATGCTAATGAAAAAAAGCACAAGCCTTTTTTCTGAATCTTGATATAATTCAGCATTCTATGCCCAATGCCGTACCCCTAGGGCTCAGCTAAACATGCTGCTTGGTAGTACAAACATTTTCTCTTCAGTTATATTAAAAGTGACTTTCCCTTTCAGAAAACATATTATATAACTGTATCTTCCATTTAAGGAGCCAGGCCAAATATGGGAAATAGGACTTGGCATTAATAAGAGTAACAAAGTTACAACTAAGCTGGGCAACTCAGCCTACTATCTCAAAAGTCCGTCAGTTATAATTCCTGAGGAACATTAAAGAAATGCTTTCAATGCCTAATTAATTCAACTTCCTTCAGCACGTTGGGAAATTGAAGAAAAAAAAAAGTAAATTCATCTTGCATTCCTCCAGATGGCTGAGGTTGTCCTTTGGGCCACACACTCCCTTTAAAGTCAGGGAGGTCCTGGTTCTAATCAGGTTCCACCACATGCCAGCTGGGCAATCCGGGAAAGTATGGTGTGGCAGCTAAGACAATGGGCTACAGAATCACACTGCTTCGATTCTAAGCCTGGCTTTGCTACTCCCTAGCAGGGAAACCATAGGTGAATCTCTGTGCCTCAGTTTCCTCTTATGTAAATAAAGGCATAATAATAGTTCCTACCTGATATAGGTGACTTAAGGATTAAGTGAATGAATAAAAATAAAAATACACACAACAATGGAACATTTCAGGTGCTCAATAAACTTTAGTTGCTAAACATTGTTTAAAAAGTACTGCTGAGCCCCTGGCTGGTGTGGCTCAGTGGACTGAGTTCCAGTCTGCAAACCAAAGGGTTACCATTTCAATTCTCAGTCAGGGCACATGCCTGGGTTGCAGGCCTGGTCCCCAATAGGGGGCATGCAAGAGGCAACCACACAGTGATGTTTCTCTCCCTCTCTTTCTCCTTCCCTTCCCCTCTCTTTAAAAGTAAATAAATAAAATCTTTTAAAAAATTAAAAAAATAAAAATAAAAACCAGTGCTGAGCCTTATTATCCTTTGCAAAATGAGTAGCTCTTTCACAGGGCTAGCTCAATAATTTCCTGAGGTATACATACATGTTTCACACAATGCTTGGCACGTGGAAAATGTAAGATAATGTCAACTTAAAAAAAATAACTTAACAAGTGAACATAAATTTCTGACATGTATAGAGTTTCTTCCCTTCCCTTTTTTTGTGTCCAGTTGTGTAAACCATATTTGAAGAAAATAATATTGAACTTGACCTCCTAATATCCAGCGAGATTACTTCAAAATAAAAATGTAATTTGATTAGAGGAAAGGTAAAGATGCTGACTCAATTCAATGTGTGAAATGACTCAGCTGTCAGGACATGTATCAGCAATGTGTCAAAATCCTGGACAGTGAAGAGAGCTAGCATTTGAATAAATGAATGACAAACTAACAGAGCATTTGGATTAGAAAAGCAAGAATTTATGAGGAGGTCAACAATCTGGATGAGCACCGTCCAGACCAGGACACACCTGGTTCTCACACATACCCAAAGCCCCCTCCAGATACAAATTGATTTATGCCATGTTTCCAAAGGAAAGAAAAACAAGCGATGTTTGACAGCGCTGTCCTTCGAGTCTAAATTCTGAATATTAATATTCACAGATGTTAATACTTATAAATACTAACTAAAAATAGTAATAGTAATTAACATTTGAAGAGTTCTTTACAATATCATATTCATATCAATATCATTGACCTGCCCCTAAAATAACATTAAGTACTGAACCACTTCTAAGTATTTTATAAACCGTTTTTCTTTTCCACACACACATCCTGTGAAAGATCTAAGGTCTGAGCTAAAATTCTGCAAGCTTTTTATAGCCTCCTACAAGGCCTCAGGCTAAGTCTGGAAGGACTATGCTAGGTAGTTTGAACATTCCCAGAACAAACCTGTATTTGCTTAGAATGTACTATGTTTAACTTTAATAATCAATCATTTATTTATTCATTCCACAAATATTTACAGAACACTTTTTACATGCCAGGCACTAGTCTAGGTCTTAAGTATACATTTCTGAGCAAAATCGAACAAGATCCTAGCTTTCATGAAGTTTACAGACCAAAAGGGAAGAAAACCTAATTAAATGGCCATATAAGTAAACATAAAACAGGTTGCTTTATGAAGAAAAGGTACAAGGTACTATATAAGAGCATAACCTGCAGAGAATGAAAAAGAAATATACTTGTCCTCAAAAAAACTTGCAGTTATGAGATTAACATATATAAATAAAAGGAAAATTACCCCCAAAATGCAATTAAGTGCCTAAATTTCATGAGCCAAGTTAAGAGACAGGAAAGGAAAAAGCACTTGGCGAGGACCTACAATATTCCAGCCAAGGTCCTTCCATGATGTTTCTCATTGAAGCCTTGAAAAAATCCTGCAAGGTAGGATTTTATAGATGAGACAACTGAGGCTGCAAGGTGTTCAGTTCTGTTATTATGAGTCAATAACTACAGGGTAGAAAGACCTTCGTTAACAGAACCAGAAGGTAAGATAATTTCATAGCAAGATAAAATATATCTGACATTAATCTGGACATGTAGAGATCAGAGCAATGAACCTGTCTTCCTCAGCCTCCACCTCCCTTTTTACAGCCCACCTCCAGCCCCCACCAAAGCACAGAGCATTTCCACCCCAGTCACACTCAGTGCTCATGACCTTTCCACACCCGCAAAAACTGGCCTTTCCCTCCGCAAGTGTGGCTAATCTTCCTGGCTGCTAAAGGGCTAATAGGTTTACCATGAAGAAATATATTTATAGTATCGCAAAGGCTTCATGGAAACAATAGCAAAGTGGATTCATTCAATGGCCTAATTTCAACGGGAATTTCAGACTTATATAAAATGGGCATTTAAATTGCCTGGAGCCCCTCCAGGCACATCTATTTCACTTTCACAAGGATCATCAGGCAAGCCTTGTCAACCAATCTTGCAGGGTGGAGGGACCCACATCTGATAAAACAGAAAGTACCTTATTTTTAAGTTCTAACAATCTACGTTGCTTGCTTGTACCATTAGTGCACCCTGTATCACAAAATTGACCACACAATAGTTTCTGAGACACCCTGAAGTCCAAAGACTTGACTTCATGAATGAGCAAGCATTCATGCAAATGACAACGTCTCTTTGAAAAGGGCCAAACACAGGAAGCTCAGGAGAGTCCTTTTAAATGACGTCCACCTAGATCTCGGAAATTCTCATATTACATAAATCTGGGAAAATATGCACCAGGCTCTCTGTGGAAACAGAGAGCACATACAAGACGTGTATGTTTTAAACTTCTAACAAAACTAGATCCAGATGGGCTAGGACAACCTCATTCACACAAATCCTTACTAGACTAGTTTTCACAATGTACTCTCGATTGAAAATATCGTGATGTCCTACAGACAACCTGCCTTTTTAGGGTCTGCAATACTATAAACAATGTCAAGATACTTGTTCATGAACAAATAAACTCAAATAAACAAAAGTCACCAAGGACCGAACAGGTATGAGGAAAAAAATACACATTCTGAAGAGCTATTTCCTGTTTCACAATAAATAGTTCTTCCTGAAAATCCTGAATGAATCATACATTTCCAATCATATCATGTATACATAATAATCATAAAAGCTTAGTAAGCACTTACTCTGAGACAGTCACTGTTCTAAGCAGTTTAAAATGGATTAACTCATTCAATCCTCTTCACAATGCTGTGTAGTAGGTATGATTATCCTTATTTCACATAGTGAAAATGGAGTCCCAGAGATATTTAATAACGTGTTCTTGATCACACAGCTAGAAAGGGGCTGTGCCGAACGTCAGACCCAGCCAATCTGTCAACTGCACATTATCACCTCTGCTATAGAGTAACAGGAGTTGGCTTGTCACTCCTGTTTTCTTTTCATCTAATACCTACAACATACACTAAAGGGACCACCCAGCAGGGTCCATCCTCCTAACAGAGTCTTTAACACAGAGACTGAGGCAGACATGAGTTCAGTCATCTACCTCCACTTTGTATCAAGCAAAATACACAGGTTCTCTAGCTGGCTTGTTATTTCTGTTAATATTTAAAGAACCCCTTTATGATGGTGTTAAGCCTCTCAAATGATAATTCCAAGCCTTCTCTGTCTTTCCTGCATTCTCCTTTGTACCTAAGCTACCTTACTTTTAAGACTTCAACATTATGTTTGGATTTAATTTACTTTTTAGGGAAGTGAAATGGCACAGGGGTTTAGCTGCTTCATTTTGTTCTGGATCACCTTACATTTATTGTTCCCTCATTCGTTTTTGATGAGTTTAACTGGGCGTTCAACCCTGTGTTATCACTGGCACAGCCTAAGGTCAAGAAGACATCCGGTAGGTTGAACTGCTCCCAAAAGGAACTTACGAGAAGCATGAATAGGACAAGAAATAAACAAAGGGAAAACCAAGGGAAGACATTTTAGACAGAAACAGTATGGAGGAGAGCGTGAGTACATTACAGGGGAAATAAGAGAAGACATACATGACTGGGCTGCGGAGACAGTTCACTGGGAGGAGTAGGAAACCAGAGTGAAGAGTCAGAACTGGACCATGAAGGAATGCAGAGTACTCCGGGGTTCATGAAGCTGACAACAGAGACGACGTTGGCCAGGGTCAAGCATAAAGAGTGTTTTTAGAGAGGTCTGGATGGAACACTGTCACCAAAACAATGTCACCGAAACCAAAGATGAAGCACTGTGAGGGCCTACACTGAGGTGATGGCAGAAGAAGAAGGAAAGAAAAGGAATCTGAGACATATTTCAAAGACAGGAACAATGGGATATTTTGTCATACTAAGATGTAATGAAAAGGAAAGTCAAAGATTACTAATTAATGTCTCCAGGTTGGAAGAATGATATACTGCTGGTAAAAATGGAATCACGTGACAGAATTTAGTTTATTAAGGAAGCTCATGCATTTTAGTATTGGGGACAATGAAGTCGTGAGTTAACTCCAGGGCATCCAAAGGAGGAGAGGTTCAAGTCAGTACTGGAAACATGGGCCTAAATAAGAGATTTAGAGATTCCAGAATTTTCCCAGCAAGGTGAAAGTCAGAGGAATAGATAAGCTCAACTTAGAGAGCAAATGAAAAACAAAAACAAAAGGTTAAAAAATGAAACCATGAGTGGCTATAAACAAGATACAGAACTCTCACCCTGGTCAATGTGGCTCAGTAGGTTGGAGCACTGTCCCATAAACCAGAAGGTCAAGGGTTCGATTCCTAGTCAGGGCACATACCCAGGTTGATTAAAGGTTCAGTACCCAGTCAGAGTGTATGCGAGAGGCAGCTGTTCAATGTTTCCCTCTCACATCAATATTTCTCTCCCTCTCTCTCCCTCCCTTCCTCTCTCTCTAAAATAAATGAGGTGAGAATTTAAAAAAAAAAAAGTAAAAAAAAACTCAACAATGAGGCAGAATGCCCAGAGCAGGATAGAACAGAAAACCCAGAAGCAGAAATATCACCAAAAACAAGAAGTAAAACCTCTAAGCCACTTTCAATGCTAACAGCTGCTAATAGATAAAAAGTGGAAAAACTTTTCCTGTAACCTTAAAGAAATTCCTTAAAGAAATTCCCCTGATGCTAATGAAACAACGCAGCAATTCTCATAGAAGTCTGAGAAATACCTACTCAAATCAAAGACTTGGGGGACTGGGACAAGGCTACTTGTGATTGGTTTTGGTGTGGCTTTTATTAAATTAAGAAAAGTATAAGGAAAAAGGGATGAGTTGAAGAGGAACAAATCAAGTCCCTCTGAATTTTTAGAAACCCGGGAGTTTCAATTCACATGCATTTGACTTTAAGATTAAGTTTTAATTAGTAATATCAGAAAAATTCCATTTAAAAAAGCCACGGTGAAGAGAGAACAGCAAAAGGTGAAAGTAAGGAGTTTGGATTTAATTCCATATGCAATAAGAAATCATGGCAATGGCAAAGCCTGATGGAGAGACATAGCATATTATTTGTATTTTAAAAAAGATTACTCTGGTAGAATGGATCGAAAAGAGGCAGGAGAAGAAGGAAACCAGTTAGGAGACCACTGCTACGTAGAAAACTACGGCCATGGAGTCATGATGATGACTGGAACAAAGTGGACAAATATACTGAGGTGGGATCAAAAGTACTCGCTGATAGTAACTAATTTGGGGGAGGGTGTAAAGGTGAACAGAAAGTGAGAAACAGGGAGGAAGCAAAGATGACTTTGTCTGGTTTGAACATATAGATGAATAGAAGAGTCACTAAGTAAAAGAGAAAAGAAATAATTTAATAGGGGGAGTCAAGTGTTCCTCTGAAAATGTGTTAAGTTAGAGACATTTGGGAGACATGCTCAGAAATGTCCAACCAGTAACTATATATATACAAGACCAAAGTTTGAAGTGTGGTCAGGGCAGAGGATAGAAATATGAGAGACAACAGTATATAAATGGTCTTAAAACCAACGGGATAGATGAGATCACCTACAGCAAGAGTACAGAAAGTGAAACACAGAAGCCCTAAAAAAAAAATCCAATGCATACGAGTTGAGTAGAGGAAGAAGAACCAGCAAAGAGAGTAAGAAGAAACAGCCAGAGGTAGGAAGACAACCAGAGTAGTCACAAAAGCCAAAACGGAGTATGTTCCCACGTGGAGAATGTAAACAAGAATCAAATGCTACTGATATACATGTCTATGGTATCTGGGGGTATTCACATCCCAGACAAGAGTAATTTCAGTAAAGCAACAATAAAGGCAGAACCACATCTACATAACAGCAAGAACTTAATGGAATCCTACTATGGCCCCACCATTAAAATGACTCCTCTTGCTGTCTTCAGTGTCTTCCTTTTTTTAACTGCTCTGTGTCTAGTTCAAATTTAAAGGCTCTGAATGGTACATCAAGTCACTCCCATCCCTATTGGGAAGAGCCTTTGGTGCAGGTCACTGCCCAAGCCAAAGGCCTTCCTATGTACTGGATGGTCTTGAGTCTGGTGGCCACTCATTCTGGTCATCTGAGATGAGAACATAAGGTTCCACAGGACATACATTAGAAGCAGCATGCTAAGCATTGACCAGTCTCTAACACACTTTACTAAAATGTAAAACAAAGACCACGAATACTTTCACCGATGAAGGTCTAAGGAAGCTTATAAATTATAAGCAGTTTACTTTTTCCTAACTTAGGACAGGTATCCAGATGTTCAAGATTTTATTGCTTTCTAACTTATAATTAGTTTATAAAAATGATTTACATTCTTTCAACATAGGTAATAGATTAAAGACAATGAACATTTTAAGAGGAAAAACTACTAAAGCAAAGCAAACTGTTTCTGAGTATGGAGTCATGATACCTAATACATTTTTAAATCATTAAGTTAAGAAAAATACAAATGTTTTTTAGACCTTTATGATCAAATGTTATAAAAGGCAAAAAAAAAAAAAAAATGACACAGATTTTAATAGCATGCATTTATTCCCTTAAAAAAAAAAAGAAAGAAAATAAAGTTTCCATCCAAAACATTCAGGCCCTATAATTTTATCCCACAGGAAAGCCAAGCTAAAATGAAAAAAACACCCAAAGGGAAGTTCACAGTGGAAACTCTGATACATGCCTAACTGCAGTGTCTTGAACAGCACTGTTACCACATGCATATGCCTATATAGCCAGACACCAATACATACGATCTTCATTTCAATTAGTCAAAAAAAAAAAGGATTATGATACTTAAAATTTATGAACCTAACCAAAAAATTAAAACTATAAACACAAGCTGGAGCCAGAACACTACCCAAACAATGCCTTTGCATCTGAAAGTAGAAGTGATGCTCATTTGCATTTGTATAGTACTCAAAAGTTTTTCAAGGCATTTTTAAAATGTACTAACAGTTAATGTTCCTAACAAAACTATGAGCTAGGCTGGCTAGATTTAATACTGATTTTGCAACTGAGGAACCTAAACTGCATCTAAGATTCAAGATTTGCTCAAAATTATATGCATAAGTAATGGTCCACATTAAAATCTATGTCTTGTAGGTTACAAGAAGCCTGCTGCTCCTGCCACTAAAGTTTATATTACATAGCCTTCAATAAGGGGGTTTCAAATCCCTGATGGAGTTAGTTCAAATATCATATACCATACCCTTCCTTGCTTCAAAAACAGACTCAACTATTCACCCAAGTAATATAAATATTAATTATGCTGTAATTATCAGGTCAAAAGCATTCAATGTCTTACTATACCAGTGTATTGCTAGAAAGCCAATTTTGACAGTTCATTAATTATGTTACTGTATTATTTTTGTTAATGAGCACACAGAACTCATTGTAAGACCACTGGTGGTCACTGTTTTTATTCTTTCTTGGAAGTTCCACTGATTTCAACCCCATTAACAATTAGTAGTCACGAAATAATCTATAAGTTACTTATTCATAACATTCATGAGTAGGAGCATATATTTAGAACAAACCTAACTAAATAAAAAGCTACTTTATTATATCTGTCTAGTGTTCACTAACACCTGAAAATTAAACAAGCTGAATCATTTAGAAGAATATAAAATAATAGAGTCTATTTGTTTTATGACTCTCCTCTATGTAACAAAAAAACCTAATACATTTCCATTTTAAAATGCTTATTTCCAAACATCAAATCTTCCCACCAATACCCATTTAATTCAATGGGCTGTTCTCAGGAGAATCCTTTATGATGTCCACAATATCTACTAAATACCTGAGTCTCGGTCATGGACTATCAGTGTCTGCATCATTTTATAAAAAAGAAAAGCATTCTCATTTAGAAGTTAAGACAGCCCTGGCTGGTGTGGCTCAGTGGATTAAGTGCCAGCCTGCAAACCAAACGGTGACTGGTTCTGTTCCCAATCAGGGCACATGCCTGGGTTGCAGGCCAGGTCCCCAATAGGGTGCAGGCAAGAGGCAACCACACATTGATGTTTTTCTTCCTCTTTATCCTTTCTTTACCCTCTCTCTAAAAATAAACAAATAAAACATTTTTTAAAGAAAAAGAAAGGAATTAAGGCAGCATATAAGAATACTACTACTTCAGCCCTGGCTACTGGCTCAGTAGGTTGGAACATCGTCCTGTACACCAAAAAAGTTGTGGGTTTGATTCCCAATCAGGGCATATACCTAGGTGGTAGGTTCAATCCCTCGTTGGGGCACGTTCAGGAGGCAACTAATCACTGTTTCTCTCTCACATTGATATTCCTCTCTCTCTCTCTTTCTCTCTCAAATTAATAAACCTATCCTCAGGTGAGAATTAAAAAAAAAATACTTCATATCTGCCTCAGCCAAACTCCATACACCATCTAAAAGTAAATATGCAATGCAGTAATATTAAATAATATAAATAACTACTATTTACTGAGTACTCAATACATTCCAGAAACTGCCAATCTGCTTTAATGATAATAAAAAATAATAATGAGGGTAGCAAACATTTACTGAGTCTGGATAATAAGCCAGGCAATGTTCTATATGGTTTACAGAATTATCTCACAATGCCACACTTTATAAATGGAGAACCAAGATACAAAGAGACTAAATATTTTGCCCAAGGTCACACTGGCAGTTAGGGAGAAACCAGCAACAAAGTCCTTGCTCTTTCTTCATCCTGTGTGGGTGAAATGGGCTAATTTAAGCAAAGTGCTCAAAACAATGCCTGGCACATGATAAGCCTTCCATAAATATTAGTAATTATTACCAGTATTATTCAATCTCCACAACAATCAAGTAAAATGAAAACAGTGAAAAAAAAATGAATGAGGAAAGCAAAAGGAAACTGGGAAGACAGCAGGAAATAGATCAATAGACAATACCTCCAAAAGAAAAAGAAAGTCAAGGCTTTCAGAAAGAATGGTCACAGATGGCTTCCCAGAGGTTTGTTCCGTAATCTTTGTGACAAAATGTCTTTTTCTATCATTTTATTGATTCCTCTCTGTAAAAAATAAAATGCAGTGACAGAAACGTTGATGAGGA
The DNA here is from genome assembly GCF_021234165.1 of Pteronotus mesoamericanus. Lineage (NCBI taxonomy): Eukaryota > Metazoa > Chordata > Mammalia > Chiroptera > Mormoopidae > Pteronotus > Pteronotus mesoamericanus. The sequence goes on along the minus strand of NW_026555078.1, from coordinate 25,996,441 downwards.
GAGAAGAATAAGCAAAAAGAGGGAAAGAGAAGTTAGACACATTATCTGAAAAATCAACTCCCAATAAGTGCAAATCCTCACTGTAAAGCAGGTACTGTTCTGTTTTTTCCTTTATCAAAGAAAAGTATAAATGTAGGGGAGCCATAAGATGAAGCTTCTAATCTATCCACTACTGGATCCTACTGAAAAAAAGCACTAAACATGTATACTGAAATTAACCTCCCCCCCAAAAAATAAGAGAAATTGGAATTCTCGATGATATTGTTCTTAAGCAAAATGCAAGCAAAGAATTCAATATGATTTAGCTTTGGTATCCTTCAAATATTCGCTTGAGACTGTATTTCCACTTTAAATATGGAAATAACAAAAAAGTCAAAGCTCAGTTTTATTTAAGACTTGGTTCATTTAATATCTGGTCATCTGTTGAAATTACTAATAAGGAAAGTAAAGAAGAGCAAATTGAATAAAGGTTTTATGATACAGATACCTATCCCATAGAACTCAACACTGAGACTACTATTTTCAAAGAACCTGCTCAACATTGAATGACAACTTTTGATCCTCAGCAACCTAATAATATCCAACATCCAATTTTTTTTTCTAAAGAATGAGGAAGTTGAAAGCCAGAGAGGATCTGTTCAACAAGGAAGCAGAATGATGCTGTGGAAAGAGAACGCATACTGGAATCACGTACTTAGAATAGATTTCTGGTTCCCTCACTGACTAAAGGTTGCTTCAGTTTCCTCATCCAATGGGAGAATCATAACCACTCTCCCAGCAAACTGTGGTTAGAAATAATGAGAGCAGACTATACAACACTTAACAAGGAAAAGGCTCTCAGTAAGTAGTAGCTATTGGTATTGATGGCACTACAATCTCCGTGAGGGTAGATCAGTAGGTGACAGTTATTATTATTATGAATACAACCTTCTAGGAAGCAAGGACTGTATTATCTGCCTTAGGCAGTCAGCACAGTGCCTGGCATAGAGTAACCCTTATATAATGGAGGCAGGGAACAAAGGAAGATGAGGGGAGTAATTAACAGGGGAACTGATATTCAACATAATTCTCAAAAATTCCTTCTATTAAAACAGCCAAGATATGAAAGCAACCCAGGTGTCCATTGATAGATGAATGGATAAAGAGGATGTCTCTCTCTCTCTCTTGCTCTCTCTCTCTCTCTCTCTCTCTCACACACACACACACACACACACACACACACACACAGGAATATTATGCAGCAGAAAAAAAGAAAGCAATCTTGCCATTTACAACAACATAGATGAACTAGAGGGTTTTATGCTAAGTGAAATAAGTCAGGCAGAGAAAGACTAATATCATATGATTTCACTCATATGTGGAATCTCAAAATAAAACAAAATAAACAAAACAAAAACAGACTCATAGAAACAGAAACCAAAGGTTAGCAGAAGGGAGGGGTGGGGGATGGGTACAGGGGGAAGGACGATACAGTCAACAATAGTGTGGTAAGTTTACCAATTGCCAGGTGATTACTAGAGTTAGTGGGGCGATCACAGTGTAAGGTATAAAACTGTTGAGTCACTATACTGTACACCTGAAACTAATATAATCAATATGAGATTGCATACCAACTATACTTAAACAAAAATAATTTTTTTAAAAAAATTCCTCCTAGAAGGCACTTATGCCATATGTACAGTAACAATATGTCCTATTTCACTGTTTTTTTCAAAGTCAATTTAGGGAGTTGTAGCATCATATTTTTAAAAATGAAGTAGAATACAGCATCACAGAAACAAGTATACCTATCACATTAAATAAGTTTATTGCTTCATTTAACTTTCATATTGGCTACATGTGCACCCCCACGTTAGTGTGTGTATGTGTGTGCTGGCATCAGATTGTAAAATAAAATATTTACTGCAGGTAGCAAAATATAGGAATAATACCATCCTAGGTTTCCAGGAGACTTTTACTTTTACATGATTTTGTATTTTTCAATAAAAGTAAAATGAAGTATATTAACTAAATGGGATCTTAATTTTATACATATGTGTATCAAAAATCATGAAGAAAACCTTTGGCAGGCCCTAAATTCCACTTACTGGTTTAGAAAATACAAACATAATAACTACTTAGAAAACTTATTAAAGCTTAAAACATCCATCCAGATTCCATCAAGAAGTCACTCTACAAAACTCAGGTAAACGAAAAGCATATGCCTTAGGAGTTCTAAAACATGCAGCTTTTCCCCCAATTCAAAACATAAAAATTACTTTATCATGAATTCAAGATCATTTCTGAGCATCTTCATTCTCATGTGAGTTACCACAAAAGAATCCTATGATATTTCTGAGATTTTTGATAATGAGGCTGCTGTATTAAAGCAAACTGTACCCTGGGCAAAGATCATTACCAAGCTCTCCGAAAAGAAAATTCAGAGCCTAGCTCTATACATCACAAAGCCAGAGTTTTACTGTATTTTATGGCATATGACACTTAACTAGGCAAAAATACATTAAGTGCTTAATACCCCCTGTTAAACTAAAAATGTAAAAGTAGCACATGTAACCAGAGGGCCAGGAAACTCCAGGCCACAGCAGCCACGCGGGCCAGGGCAGCTCTCTTTGAGACCAGCTAGTCTAAAATAAGGGGCAAGCACTGAAAACCCATGACAACCTGGCTTACCGTGATAGCAGGTTAAATCGCTTCACTTCTCTAGATCACAATCGCCTCGTTAAAGAAAAACATTAAGAACAGTATCTGTCTCCAGTCATTATTCCCACACTTCACACAAAGACAAAAACACACAGAGACACACTCTGAGCTCTTTAGAAGATTTAACTTCTCTCTAAAGTCAACTTGTCAGGTACTACTCAGGTGACAGCTCCACCTGCCTGGCCCCAAACACTCTCTTCTGTTCACTCAGCACCCAGCTAAATGAACTGACCAGTTTGTCTGCACACACTCAGGGATAAAGAGCTAAGCACACTGTAACCTAAGTCTTTGGTACAATAAAAGTAGAAAGTGGTTGCATGTTTAACACCCTGCACTATTATTGATGGCAAGTTAAAACTTTTCTTTAAGAGTTTATTTATTTTTAAAGAGAGAAAGAGAGGGAGAGAAACATCGATGTGAGAAACATCGATCGGTAGCCTCTAGCAGCACGCCCCCAACTGGGGACCTTGCCCACAACCCAGGCATATGCCTGGACTGGGAATCGAACCGGTGACCTTTCACCTTGCAGGATGATGACCAACCAACTAAGCCACATCAGTTAGGGCAGAAAACTCTTTTTGGTAAATCTTAAAAGACATAGTGAGGATTAAAGAGCTTGAAAAATATTCTTGGGCCATCAAGCTCTGTTCCAATTACTGAAAGGAAACTGGTTTGGAGGAAAAACCAGTATCTACAATTAAATGTTGCTTGGGTTGAATCATATAAAGTTGTCATTTTCACAGGTCAAAAATAGTCAAATGCTGGAAACTTCATTTCATTCAACCTAAGAAAACACCTTATTTTGTTAACAGCTGTAAGACTAATGGTGTTAATGGCATCAATGGACAATGGTCTCAAACCAAAATACACATATGGGAACATTTTCCAAAGAGAATTTTTGCTTTATTTTGTTTTACTTTTGTAATATAAATATTAAAATATCCTCAAAAGTTGAAAGAACAGTATAATAAACCCCCATGGACCCATCACTCACCCTTTCTTTCTGAAATTCTCTTAATGTCAGTATTTACAACATCCTGGAAATTATGCACTATGCAATTATCAAAACACATTGTATAAGAAAAACTTTTCAGAACACTGCAAAAATTCATTGTTTTACAAAATTCCTTCAAGCCTATATGACCAAAAATGTTTGAAAATTGCTGCCATGGGGTTTATGTGATTTTGAACTCTATATAAATGGTATTATGAAAGTATGAGCTTTAACAAAATATTTTCTTAGTCACTGAGTTGTTGAGCTTTGGCTTAAGACAGTGGGCCTGAAACCAAGCTATCTGACTAGGGCATCTGAAACTAATAAAGAAAATAAACCAGCCTTTTACAAAAGGACAAATTTAACTGAATGTACACAAATCCTAAAAAGTATGTAATTATATTGACTTCTAAGTACCAGACAAGGGCACAGGCAGGCATCCCTCAAAAAGTCTAACAGAATACACTATTCATCAAGAGTCTAATTTACCCAATGCCTGCTGTTAGCTGGGCCCTGAAATACAAGTACTCATTCCTTCAATAAATATTTTGGAGTATTTTCTATATATCAGACACTGTTCTAGACACTGATGATACAGCAGAGAACAAAAGGGACAAAGATCCGTGTCTGGTGGAGTTTGTTTGAGCTTGGGGGCACAGAAAACATTATACATAAGAACATTATATATAGTATGTTAAAGGGGGACAAGTGCAAAAGAAAAAAGAAAAAGAAAAAAAGGGAAATGCAGAGGGGGCAGTGTTACAATTCTAAATAGGGTGAGCTCACAGACTTATGGAAAAGGTAGACATTTACCTAGTTATGACATCTACGTGATAAGTACTCCACAAGATCTGATCAAGACTCCGTGGGCATGAGAAGGAGGAGGCACTTCACTCACTAACTTCCTCGCAGAGGAAGTGATATCTGAGCCACCGTTGAGAGAGCAAGTTGGCCAGAAGCACCAGAGGAGGAAGGGCTCCACATGCCCAGAGAAAGCAGTGTGAGGGCACTGAGAGGAACCACAGCCCAGCTCACTGGAAGCAGGTAGCTCCCTGTGGTTAAAGCCCTATGTCTGGGGGCGGGGCAGGGAGGGGGAAGCCGCCAAGAGAGGCAGGCAGGGGTCAGATGAGAGGCAGGCAGGGGTCAGATGAGAGGGTTTCCGTTTGGGGAGGAGAGGTAGCCGGGGCTGGGAGCCATGAGCCACCTACCACAAGGCTGTGACACACAGGGCGCTGAGAGGTGGCTTTGCCAGGGGCCAGGAAAGAAATGACAGAACAGAGCAGTGACAGGGAAAGGAGAGGACAGGACAGACTCAAAAGCTACAGTGAGCAGCTGGAAGCAGAAAGACTCCAAGCCCAACCAGATCAGCTTGGTCCACAAGGAGATGAGGGGGTCACTCCCTAGAATGGGGAAATGCTAAAGAACAGATCAGAGATGCGGGGTGCTGAATTTTAGGTGTCCATGGCAAGGGACCGAAGAGTAACTAGAACTGCAGGTCTCAAGTGGAGAAAGTTCTTGCTTGGATATATGGAAGTATATATAAACCGAAAGGAGTCTGAGAGGGGCAGCTTAAGGCATCAGAATGGGTAAGATTGATCTCCATTAAACATCTCTCTCTCTCTTAAAACATTTCCACTAGGAAGTAATTTATTTCCATAGTGCTCATAAATGAAAACATTTGCACAAATGATAGGTTCTCTAACAAATCCCAAAAGAAACACTCTTTTCTGGAATAAGTTAAACATATACACAAAGATCTGTTATATACATCAGCCAATATTCTTACTCTGAGATATATACTAAATTAGAAACTGCAAATTCTCATCCCAGATTTACCAACACCATAGTCTGAGGTATATCAGACTATAAAACTGCAAAAAACACTAGATCCACAGTACTCCACTATTTCCCTCCTCACCCATTTTCCTTCCTTTCCTACTTCTGCTTTCCTGCCTCCTCCTTCCCCACCATCCCATTTAACTCAGCCCCAGCCAAACTGCTATCTGTGGTTCACATGAAGACCCAAGTAAGCATCCATCCCATGATCACGCCTCCACCCCACTGGCCTGCGTCTGGCCGCGTCACATACCCTGCGCCTTCCCCCTCCAGCCTCTTTCTCTATCCACCTTTAAGAGGTCCCTCTCAAATGTCACTTCTTTCCTGAAGCCTCTCCTGGAGATTCCCTCAGCCTGATGCGATCTCTCCCTCCTTTCAAACTACAAGGGCCCCTATCTGGTACCTCTCTTATTGCACTTAACTAGATTACATGACACAATAATATCTGCCCTCTTGGAATGACATGTAATTATATTTGTGTCTCTGTAGCTCCTATGAGACTAGCACATAACATAAATAGAGCTGAGCTACCTCAAATCTAGGTGTGTCTATAACAAATAACATATTTTAAATACAGCTGCCCATAAAGCTAACCTGTACCCAGCCCTTTAAGAAGTCCAGCTTCTACCTTAGGAAGAATCAGAGTAAGTTATTTGTCCAGAAAAACAACACAAAACCAGCCTCCTAGTATTTTAACACATTGCCCCAGTTTCCATAATGCCAACTAAACCAATTACTTGAAAGTGAAAATAAGTATTTGCTCAAGATGTTAAAATATTTTAAAATAATAGTGTTACATTCTGATAGGAAATCAGATTTGGAATTAAAACTATTAAACAATTAAAACACTTTATCCTGCTTCTCTTTTACATTCCTCTGTTTGGTCATTTTCCAGAGCAACAGATGTTTTTCTTCTTCAGCTTAGTCGTTTGGAGAAGAAGAAGCGTCAGAATGGTTAAAAAGCAGAAGGGAAGCACAGTGAAAGTGTGGATAAATGGACAGGGTCAGTGCCAGTGAAGTGGGCATCTGGAAACCAATCCAATGGTTTTTGAAAAGTATTTCAGAGGCTCCTATAAAAGCCTCAGAGGAATAACTACATTTTGAGGATCTTAACAAATTTGTAATTTTAATCCTTCCTACTTCACAAACTGGTCATACAGCTTTCAAAACATCTTTAAACCCAGTAATAAACTCAACTGTATACCCTCTACATATGTACTCTATCAAAGAATCCCTCCTGTTATTTTTAAAATTCCACAATGCTTAATTTCAGGGTTCTATCCTCACACTGGTCATCTCAACACACTCACTTTTTCTTATTTCTTCTCTTAGATTCAGTCCAAATATTCTTTTCTCAAATTATTCCAAATACTGCTTTATTACTCTCTCTGAAGATTTTGTTAGTAATTTCCTCTTCCTTATTTATCTTCCAAAAAATTGAAGAAGAGGCAATACTTCCTTAAACATTTTGAAGCCAACATAACCCTGATACCAAAGCCTAGCAAGTAAACACAAAAAAAAGACAACTATAGACTGATATCTCTGATGAATATGCAGAAATCCTAAACAATGTACAAGCAAACTGAATGCAATACATTAAAAATAATAATACATGATGATCAACTGGGGTTCATTTCAGGGAAACAAAGATGGTTCATCATTTGCAAATAGATCTGTGTACTACACCATATTAACAAAACAAAGGACAAAAATCATGTGATCTGTATACTACAGTATATTAACAAAACAAAGGATAAAAATCAAAGGACCTGAATAGACACTTCTCCCAAGAATACATACAAATGACCAACAGATACATGAAAACATAGGAAAGTGAATATGAAAACTACAATGATATACCACCTCATACCCATTAGAATGGGTATTATCAAGAAGACAGGTAATAAATGTTGGAGAGGCTGTGGAGAAAAGGGAACCCTCATTCACTGCTGGTAGGAATGTAAACTGGTAGAGCCACAATGGAGAACAGTATGCTGGCTCCTCAAAAAACTAAGAATAAAGTTACCATATAACCCAGCAATCCCTCTTCTGGGTATCTACCCGAAAAACTCAAAAAAACATTTCTTCACAAAGTTGTATGCACCCCTTTGCTCACTGCAGCATTATTCATGGTGGCTAAGACAGGGAGACAACCAAAGTGTCCTTCAATAGAGGACTGGATAAAAGAGATGTTGTAAAACCCTGGCTGGTGTGGCTCAGGGGATTGAGCACCAGCCTGTGAACCAAAGGGTCATGGGTTCGATTCCCAGTCAGGGCACACAACTGGGTTGCGGGCCAGGTCCCCGGTAAGGGGCACACGAGAGGCAATCACACTTTGGTGTTTCTCTCCCCCTTTCTCCCTCCCTTCTCCTCTAAAAATAAATAAAAAGAATAGTTAAAAGAGAGAGAGAGAGAGAGATGTTGTACATATATGTTATCAAATACTACTTGGCCATAAGAAAAGATGAAACACTGCCATTTGTGACAACATGGATGGGCCTTGAGAACATTAAGCTAAGCGAAATGAGTGAGAAAAAGCTAAGACCCATATGATTTCACTCGTATGTGGGATATAAAACTGAAACTCATGAACAAAGACAACAGTATTGCGGTTACCAGAGGCAGGGGTTAGGGAAGAAGGTTGGTTAAGGGTAAAAGGGGACAGATACATGGTGATGGAAGATGTTCTGACACTGGGTGGCGGGTACACAGAGCAGCACACAGATGATGTGTCACAGAAATGTATACTTGAAACCTACATGATTTTATTAACCAATGTCACTCCCATAAATTTAATTTTAAAAACTGAAAAGTAAGACTGAGAGGTTGAGCAAAACAGAGGCTTCCTATCCAATGTCATACGTCACAATTAAATATTTACTCATTTAACTAATATTTACAGGCCTGTGCTGGGTGTTGAGAATATTGTGGTAGCAACTTTGAGGCATTGGTTTTATGTGGTATATTTAAGAAAGATACACAGAGTATCCTCATATTTTCCCAACACCCAGTTAAAAAAAAAAAAAAGGTAAAATAATAGAAAGCATTCTGGTTATTAAATTTAGGGAAATAGTTCACTTTTGAGTATCAAATAAATTCAATAAAAATTTAACAAGAAAATGATGAATAGTGAATTAAAAATTTGAAAGACACTGTGAGTTATCAACCTTTAATAACAGAATGTTTCCAACTCACTTGAACATAACTCTACAGTAATATGTATTGAGTATTTAAGCTTTTGGGCCATAATTTTGGGTTTCTTTGTTTTTTATACTAGTACTGTATTGTAAGTACAAGAGGTTGTTTAACATAGGTATCCCTTTTTTGTTTATTTTCCTTTCTACGGGGGGAGTTGCTATCACAGAAGAACCTGTGTAGTGATCATTGAAAATGTATGTTAATTATTTTAAAATGTAGGTTTTATAATGTTTTGTTTTGTTTTTAGATTCCACATATGAGTGAAATTATATGGTATTTGTCTTTCTCTGCCTGACTTATTTCACTTAGCATAATGCCATTTGGATCCATCTATGTCGTCCCAAATGGCATTCTTTTTTATTGCTGCATAATATTCCATTATATGTGTTATATATACACATACACACACATATATATGTATATACATATATACACATACATGGGTGTGCGAAACGTCTGTCCGGGAAAATCCAATGATTGTTAATATAACAAGAATGGTTTCTGTGACATCAATGGAACCTGGCAGCCAAGGAAAGTGGACTGGAATGCACGTGCGTGAACAATGATAACATCATTGTACCAGTCAGTGGGGGTGGCAGAAGCCACTGAGTGAGCATGTGCGCCATATGGCTGCCGCATTCAAAATGACTGAGCAAGTAGAGCAACAAATTTGCATCAAATTTTGCATTATGCTTGAACATGCCTTTGTGGAAACTACTCCGATGATTCAAAAGGCCACAGCTATGTGCAACTGGTGAGTGGCAGCTTCACCATGACAATGTGCCAACTCATGCACACATTAATGCAGAGTTTTTTTGGCGAAACATCAAATCACCCAGGTGACTCAGCCCCCCTCCAGCCCAGATTTGGTGCCCTACAACTCTGGCTTTTCCCAAAACTAAAATCACCTTTGAAAGGGAAGAGGTTTCAGACCATCAATGAGATTCAGGAAAATACAATGGGGCAGCTAACGATGACTGGGAGAACTGTGTGAGGTCCCACGGTGCCTACTTTGAAGGGGACTGAGGTGTCATTGTCGCACGTACAATGTTTCTTGTATCTTTTATCTTCTCCAATAAGTCTCTAGTGTTCATATTCATGGCTGGATACTTTCTAGACAGACCTCTTTTATATAAATTCCTCCTAAAAGTTTCCCAAAGTTTTACATGAAGGTTATCATGGAATTATATTACCGTATGACCAAAAACACCTAAAGAACCTTAATCAACTTCAATTTCTGCTTTTCCATATGAAGGAATAGAGACCCAGAGACATTAACTAACTTGCCCCTAATACCCAGATGATTAATGACAGAACCAGGAATAGAATTCAGGTCTTTAAACCTCTTCACTTTTATGAACTACTGGTAGTTTTGGGTTTTTGGCTTTGTATATATTTTTATTAAGTTTTTTTCTTAAAATTTTTGTGGGGGTATTTTTGCAGAATATTTGGAAAGTGAAAATGAGCATAAAATATTTTTTATTCACTTTTAAAGTATCACTGCTTCTCACAGACCCCCACAATACAAACTATATTTGTCTCCCACACACAAGAATAAATTCAAAATAGGTCAAAGACTTAAATGTTAGACCTGAAACCATTGAAGTCCTACACAAAAACATAGGCAGCAAAATCTCGGACATTGTGTGTAGCAATTTTTTATCAGATCTCTCTCCCCAGGCAAGGGAAACAAAAGAAAAAATAAACAAATGGGTCTACAGCAAACTAAAATTCTTTGCCAATAAAAAAAAAAAAGAAAATCAACAAAATAAACAGACAACCCACAGAATGGGAGAACATATTCGCCAATACAGCTGATATCCAAAATCTATAGAGAACTTACAAAATTCAACACCAAAAAAAAAAAAAAAGGCACCCCAATTAAAAAATGGACAAAGGACCTAAAGAGACACCTCTCCAAAGAGGACATACAGATGGCCAACAGGCATATGACAAGATGCTCAACATCATTAATCATCAGAGAAAAGCAAATTAAAACCATAATGAGATACCATCTCACATCAGTCAGAATGGCTATCATCAATAAATCAACAAGCAACAAGTGCTAGCAAGGATGCAGAGAAAGGGGAACCCTTTTGCACTGTTAGTGGGAATGCAGACTGCTGCAGCCACTGTGGAAAGCAGCATGGAGATGCCTTAAAAAATTAAAAACGGATCTGTCTTTTGACGCAGTTTTATTTCTACTTTTGGGAATATATCTGAAAGAACCCAAAACACTAATTTGAAAGAACATAAGCACCCCTATGTTCACTGCGACATTACCTACAGTTGCGAAGATATGGCAGCAGCCCAGGAGACAAGGGGATAAAACAACTATGGGACATTTACACAAGGGAATACTACTCAGTCATAAAAAAGAAAACTTTACGCTTTGCGATGGTATGGATGGATCTAGAGAATATTATGCTAACTGAAATAAGTCATTCAGAGAAAGACAAATACCATGTGTTTTCCCTCATATGTGGAATCTAATGAACAAACTGAACTAACAAGGAAAGTGAGGACAGACTCATAGATGGAGAGCAGATGACGGTGCCGTGGGGTGCAGAGTACAAGGGGATGAAGCAGTAATGGCAAAAATACAATAAAGATTAATTTTTTAAAAAAACTTTATTTGCCTCAAAACTCAGTTTCATTTACTGAAGTTTTAATTGAAATCCAACATAGACCAAACTTCAATCTGTAAAGTCTTCATGAAAGTAGAGCCCATTTTCTTCTTCAAGGATTTATATAGCTCCACACTCAATGTTAGTCACCAATACTAAAATTTTTCACTGCAATTTTCTCCAAGCTTCCTGAGGTTCAGAATGTTTCTATCCGAGTATGCTAAAATTTAATTCAAGTAAAAGTCACCGCCCACTTTGAACGATGCTTTTGTCAGCTACCTACCAGTTTTTAACGAATACTGGAAAATTGGTATATGTACACCTACAAACTACAATGTGAAACATGACATAGTTTGAGAGCTACTAATTACAAAATCTTCTTTTCTTAAATTATATGTTCATATAGAATACCCTCGTCTGAATATCCTTTACCTAATAGGTAGTAAAATTCTTACAGAACTGAAACAGACCAATTAAGTGCTGTCCAGGGGGTAGAGAAAAGGAGAGATGTTGGTCAAACAAGACAAATATTCAGCTATAAAATGAGTTAGTTCTAGAGATCTAATGTATAGTATGGTGATTATAGTTAAAAATGTTATACACTGGGATTTTGCTGAGAGTAGATCTCAAGTGTTCTCATTACAAAAAAAAAAAAATGTTAACCATGTGAAGTGATAAACAAGTTATTTAGCTTGATTATGGTAACTCCACAAGGCATACATATCTCAAAACATCACAATGTACAGTTTAGATATATACAATTTTATCTGTCAATCATCCTTCAATAAAGCTGAAGATAAAAAGGCTGTGCTATACAAGCTGTCCAATATGGTAGCCACTAGCCCATATGTGGCCATTGAGCATTTGAAATATGACTCAGTCCTAAGTGAAATGTGCTATAAATATACAATACACATGAAAATTCAGAGACTTGGTATAAAAAATGCAAAATAATTCATTTTTTGTTACATATTAAAATGATAACATTTTAGATATATTGAGTTAAAGGAAAACATTAAAATTAAGTTCATCTGTTTCTTTTTGTCTTTCTAGATCAGGCTACTAAAAAATTTAAAACTACATTTACAGCTCACATTGCGGTTTGCATCATGATTACTGGGGAGCACAAAATGAGGACAGAGGAAGAAACAAAGGTGACAAAGGCAATTAAAAACAAAGGGAAACACTTCCCATTCCCTTGGACTTGGAATAACCAGAATATTTCTACTCTGTGGTCATAAAAGAAACCCAATGATCTCTGTTATTCAATAACCTGACTTACTACCTCTGAACAAGAATTACAGGTATATCTCAAATAAATAGCAGACTGAATTTTTACACCTTGATATACATGACACATGCTTAGCCTAAACCTAAAGGGAGAGGGAAGAAAAGAGAAAGATATACCTTATTTTCCAGTTGGGGAAACTTCCTTCTTATTCAAAAAGAAACTTATTTCATGAAACTTTCTGCCCCAAGCAGCTGTTCTTTCCTGTTAAGGACCCAAAAATCCCTATCAGTTTTTCTCTTACAGAAGGGCTGATAATATAAGAAGTGTGCTCAAATATAAAGGTGCCCTTTAGGAAGATTTCCACTAAACATGCAGCATTCTGTGTTGTTATGGCTCTGAGGCCTCTGGTGAAGATGTTTAAAGGGTCACAACAGGTTTAAATTAACCTAATGGAAAGAATCTGGCATTTTAAGAGGATCTGATGACTCAAACATTCTTTTGGACTCTCCCAGCCTCTTCACTGGAAATGCACTCAGGACAGTCATACCAGTTAGTTTTCTTTTACACTAGCCCAGGTCAAGTATTAACTTGAAATGTGAAATAAGGATAATTACCCTGTTCACCTTGTTCACTAGGTGTTTTGTTTGTGTTTGTCAGGATTTTTCTTCTTGTTTGGCTGGGTGTTAGTTTTACTTCTCTATTTGAGTGGCAAGGTAGTAAAATTATGATAGCCACTTCTTCTAGGACAGAAATCACGAGAATCCTTACCAGAACCCAGAAGTTGAGTCTTTATATCAGGCTTTATTTTGCCAAGCTCCACCTAACTCTGTCTCTATCTCTGAGCAAAATATGAAAAAAGCTAAAAGTTCTAAGTCCCCAAAGGAAGCCAAGAGTAGCCCCAGTCAGTTCATATACTAAAGACAGACCTGGCATGCAGCTGCACGAAATGGGGCAGAACTGGTTCAATTAAAGAAATCAGACAGTTGTAAGGCTGAACACCCTAACTTCATGCAGAGCTAGATTTCTCAACCTGAGCACTATTAATATTTTGGGCCAGGTTAATTCTTTATTGTGAATGAAGTTCGTGAATTGTATTGATAGGATACTTAGTGACATCCACGGCCTCTCTTCCCACTAGAAGCCAGGACTCACCTCTTCCCTAATCGCCCCAATCTGGGTTGTGGCAACCAAAAAATGTCTCCGAACATTGCCAAATGTCTCTGGGAGGACCAAAAAAAAAACAGATTGAGAATCACTGATACAGAGCAAAAGCACCCGAAAAAAAGTTGCTGCAACAGCCAAATCATAAGAGCTTTACGCTACATCCAGAGTGGTAAATTGTACTCAAGTGGCTGGCCTGGCACACGTCATAAGAAGTATTTCTGACAAAGTTTCTGATACTACGAAACCTGAAGGCTAACAATATAATAAAGTACTCTAGAGATATGAACCAGCCAAGTTTCATATGACACAGCATTCTTCAACTACAGTGGGAGGGAAACTTCTTGTCTCAGTAATTAATGTAATTTGCAAACATTTTTCTTTATTAGAATAACCAAGAAAGATGGTCAACTATTCAGAAGTCATAATGTTCCAACTTCTAAACTCAGATTTTTTTGTTATTTTTTAAAATATAGTTTTAAAATAAAAATAAGATACTACTTTCTGACCCATATAACTAGCGAAAATTAACAGGCCCGGGAACATTCAGGAACTGTGGAAAAACAGGTATTCTGAATACCCTTGCTGGGAATGTAAATTGCTACTTGTAAAGCAATTTGGCATCATATACTAAACTTTCATTTTTTAGTCAAACTTCCACTTCTAAGAATCTATCCTACAGATACACTCACCTATGCTCAAGGAGAGAGAAAGAATCAGTAAGCAGTTCCCACAGCACTGTTTACAACAGCAGCGAAATGGAAATATCACAAACATTATCAATAAGGATACAGTTTTAATTAAATTACTGTATATTTACATCTTGGAAGCATGTCTAGCCATTTTTAGAAAGGCAACAACATGGCAAACCTTTAAGTGGGAAATAAGTGTACAGTATATTTTAATATATTAAGAGAGAGAGAGTAGGGTCCCATTTCCATAAAAATAAACATGCATATACACAGGTAGATGTAGACAAAGAAAAAAAGTCTAAAAGAATATACATCAATTTGTTTTCATTTCTTCAACAAGTATTTTTTAAAGCCATTAACAATAATTTTCAAGATACTTAAAATTAGACTTGCACTGTCTTCATTTTTCTAATTTAAGGCTTAAAAAGTTTCTTTTATAAATGTTACTTTTTCTATAAATCAAGCTTTGTGAATAATGCTATATCACACAGTGGGATGTACTGATGTTCATCACCTGTCCACTAACATCACGCTGACAACTTGCTTGCCTTCAAGCAAGTCACACAAGGCTTAATTCCATTTGCCAGACCAACTTCACAGGGGTAGAAACCTTACCCAGCTGCCCTCTTGAGCCATAACCAGTTTGCAACTAAGAAGATATGTACAGAGAAGTAGTTTAATTTAGTAGCATGTTTATTTAATCAATGTTTATTGTTTAATTTAGCAGAATGTGATCATATGCAGTTAAATTTAAATAATTCTGATTTTCCTCTCCTACTTAAATCTTATATGAATAACCAAAGAAGTCAAACATCTGAAAGACTGACAGACCTGATAATTAATAAAAATTAAAATCTGAATTCCAGATTTGGAGTACCACACTAATTTATCTGGGTGCACAGTAAAAAAAAAAAAAAAAAAGAAAAGGCAATTTTCCAAGAAATTTTTCTGGTTCTAAAATAAACGCGCAGACACACTTCAAAACAAAATGTCAGGATCTCACCATAATAGCTATGGCCTTTAAACCACCCTAGTAGCCCTCCCTCTGCCCCAGCTCCAGACAGTTTAACTACTTTCAAATGGAACATTCTAAATTGCTAAAAAATAAACTATTTCTTCCTGCTTAAGTTTCCCCATTTTTCTGTGACATTTTAACTTTACTCAGGCAGTTATCACAAATATACAATCCTCATATGATACCATTTCTAAACATTTTATATAGAGCTGCATAAATGTTTTGAGTGTGATCGTATTTCCTTTCCTTTGAAAGAACAATATGACAAAATAACCTTGAAGGTCTTTAGTGTTTATTCAGTTAGAACCCTGGATGTGAAGACTGGCTCCATGGAATTCTGTAAAACTTGGTCCTATATCTCAAGGCCACATTCCTTTTTCTTGACAAGCACCACCTCTGGATAAATCACACCTCTCCTCCCTCCAAAGGTAACTAACAGTATACAGGGTACATAACTGGATATAGATATATGAACTTGCTCCACGTCTACCCAGAACCTGGAACAGTAGGTCAACGATCACTGTACGCTGTCACAGAACACTGCTCCTTTCGTAGCCAGAAACACATTCAATATGCTCATGTTGGTGTCATCACCTGGTATCACTCCTCCATTGTTCAATCTTTTTTTGTCACGAATATCAATAAATCTCACCCTGGCTGGTGTGGCTCAGTCGATTGAGTGCTGTCCTGCAAACCAAAGGGTCACCGGTTCCACTCCCAGCCAGGGCGTATGCCTGGGTTGCAGGCCAGGTCCCCCACTGGGGGCCTGCGAAAGGCAACCACACATTGATGTTTCTCTCTCTCTCTCTTTCTCCCTCCCTTTCCTTCTCTCTAAAAATAAATAAAATCTTAAATGTATATATATCAATAAATCTCATTTTCTTATTTAGTTAAAAGATAATACATTTGATGTTCTTTTGGCAATACTAAATTCAATTTCTATAATTTATGTCGTGTTTTAAGCACAATGCCAATTCAGTCAACAAGATAATCATCTTATCAGAAATGAGGTTAAAATCTTTTCCTTGTTATTTAAATAGCTTTTTAACTTAAGATCAACCTAGTCTTGAGGTATTTTTTAAATGTTTGTCATTTTGTCTTGAGACCCAACCCCTCAAATCCATTAGAGACAAATAATGTGATTTTTTATTAAATAAAAAGGCGAAAATAGTTTAAATTCTTTAAGTTTTACTGAAAACAGAGACTACTTAATATATATATGGCTTCTAAACAAATGCATACATAAAATAAGGTGGATCCTGTGACTATTCCGCTAACTTCTTGACATGGTTTTAAAAAATGTTTTCCAAGCTTTATGTATATACATTTGGGAGGTTTGAGAGTACTCTTGGATCTTTGTATGCTAGTAACTCTATCATTGATATTAAAAAAATAAGTGATTTTCATGATTTCAGTACATAACTTTAAATAAACCTGTGCTTTATTAATCACAAGTACTTATATATATTCGGAAAACATGACTAGATTTATGCCCAAGGCCTATTATTTATTCAGTCTGCAGAATAGAGGTCCATATTGATGACTAAACCTCTTACAATAACTCCATATACCTCTCCAGCTTTCACAGCCCACATTTGGGAACCACTGGCAGAGAATATGAAATATAAAACTGCCTGGTTACAACCAGAGTGGCTCTTTAAAGTAAATATTTGGAATGTTAAGTGAAAGTTTATTGTGTCAAGTACCAATGTGTTTTTCCCCTATAAAACTACAATTCCAAGTTTAAAATCAAAATGAGTCATAAAAATCATTTATACACAAGAATTTACTTCATAGGCAACTTTTAAGAAATGCAACTACTCAAAAAAGGCCTCAGTACACACCAAAACATAGAACACTCTAGCTCCATTTCCATCACCAGCCACAGAGGGAAGGCGGAGTTCAGTCCTGAGCTCCACAGCCCAGCTGAAGCGTCTGTAACTAAAACCTTAATACGATTTTGAAGATATTCCATGTCAGAGCTGCCTGCAAAAGAGACGAATACACATGACAGAAATGCAAAAATAAGATACAAATCATAAAATAGCCACCTCAATGTGAAACTAGAAGGGGTAACGCAGTAATAAGAATGGGAAAAAGAGCAGTAAAACCACAAGCACAGAGATTTTTCTTCCATATCCTTCCCTTACTAATGCACAGAGAACTGATTAATGTTTGGTAGTATCTCATTTGCTATGAGAAAGAAATGAAATAATTTTCATCCTGGGTAAGCCCCAAGAGACCATCTCTTCTGGTCCCATTGTCTCATTTTACAGATGAGAAAACCGTAGCCCAAAAAACATAGGTGGCGTGTTCCAGGTCATTTCGCTGACTGGTAGCAAGTCCTAGTCCTGAAACTTCTGGTTCCTAGCTCAGCATCTGCAGTGTTTTATCTAGTATTTCACAATCCTTCTCATATGCCCTAACCTAGATTTGATTCTCATTTGGGTTGAAAATTATTTTGACAATGATAACTGCTCCAGACATTTCTCACGCTTCATTTTACTATCCTGCAGATCATTTAAATTGAGCCTCAGAACTTCCCCATCCATGAAGTTAATAGTGGTACATATGTTTTGAGCACTGTTAATTTTTTTTATCGGAATGTATCTCCCCTTTAATCTTAGAAGTCTATGAGAAATAAATGTGTTTTAAAAATTAGTTTCAAATGCAACTTTCAAGAACCAAACTTACTTTGCTGAAAGTACAACTTGGTTTTCAGAAACCAATGTCCTAGATTTACTCTTACTTTAAATCAGATAGGTTCATTATCTCTCATTCAAATAAATACACCAAGTTGCCAAATGAAGATACAAAACTGCACTGCCAAATGTTGCCTCTTTTTCCACCAACTAAGTCTTTAGGACAGAAAATAATTTACAATGACTAAATTCTAAACTCAGGATTTAGGACACAAAATTAAAACTGACTTGAATAATGTGTATATACTTAAAAGGTTAGCTGTTGACAACACAGAAATAATAAAAACCAATATGGAAAACTACAAAAAGAATCCATTAGATTTATGACAGATTCTAGCATAATAATAGCTAAATTTATAGAGTACTTATACAGACACAGTTTTAAGTGCTTTCCACATTTAACTCATTTAATTCTCACAAACCCATATGTAGAGAATATTATTACCCCCCACATTGCAAACTAGGAAACCAAGGCAGAGATCAATCAAAGGGCAAGGGCACGGTCACACTCCTGGAGAGAGCCAGGATTGAAGCCCAGGCAGGCTAGTTCCAGGGGCTGCCGAGAAATACTAACAAGATACAAAGACATGGAAAGTTTTACTGAAATGTCCAGGATAGGCAGATCCAGAGAGACAAAAAATAGATTACTGGCTGCCTGGGCAGTGGGGAAGGGATAGAGAGAGGAGTGCGAGTGACTATTAATGGGTACAGGGTTTCTTTTTGAGGTGATAAAAATGTTCTAAAATTAGACTACGGTTATGGTTATACAAATTTGTGAATATATTAAAAACTAATGAATTGTACATTTTAAATAGATGAACCGTATGGTATGTGAAGTATATCACAATAAAGCTGTTGTTTTTTTAAAAAATAAAAGATAGTGGTGAGATATATTCAAAACTGAACCATGCTCAATAGGGGAAAAAAGGAAGATGACAGTCACTAGTCACGCAAATTGCTAATATTAGGGGAAGCAGTTTGAATTCTGTAACCATTTTTACAATTTTACGCCTAAAATTACTTCTTATGGGTTTTTTTTCCTTTTAATGGAACCATCAATGCAGCATAAAGTAGTGGGCACTGGGTTTAGAGGCAGGAAGTGCTGGCCGTGCCTCCAACCACCCAAAACTTCCCTTGCATGAGGGTGATAATGCCAACCTGCCTCACTCCTTTAGTTGCCATGAGGACCAATGAACCATGACATAATGAACATCTTTAAAATAATCAAATACCATGTACAGGAAAGATAAATGTTACCATGTTGAGATTTTTTTTAATTGCCCATTCTTTTTTTTTTTTTCCCCAAGATTTTATTCATTTCTTTTTAGACAGAGGAAGGGAGGGAAAAAGAGAGGGACAGAAACATCAATGTCTGATTGCCTCTCACGTGCCCCCTACCAGGGACCTGGCCCACAACCCAGGCATGTGCCCTGACTGGGAATCGAACTGGCGGCCCTTTGGTTCACAGGCCAGCACTCAATCCACTGAGCCATACCAGCCAGGGCCATGTTGCGATTTTATAAAATTAAAATTATCAGTAGAAGATTATCATAAAATTATCAGAAGGTACCTGAAAGCTCATGAAATATAGTTAACAGTAATAGTAGTAAATAGCTAATTCTTAGGTGATTACTCAATGTTTGCCACAATGTTTCTAGTACTTAATTCCCACAACAACCTTATAAACACTATTATTGTTAGCCTCATTTCAGAGAAGCTGCTCTGGAGTCACTTGCCAAAGGGCATGCCACCTAAGAGGTGGCTAAGCTGTAGTATGAACCTAAGCAGTTTGGCTCCAGAGCCCTGATCTTAATCTACTTTAAATATTGCTCCTAAAAATCTTTTTTTTTTTGAGAGCTATTCATTCACCCTTCATCCCACTCATCTGACTCATCCACACGGGCCCATGTTATATTACACAAGGCAAACAAGATACAGTTGTGGCCCTCAAAGAGCCTACCTTATAGTGGGGAAAACAGGCAAATAAACCCCAAATGCCCTTGTGAGAAGGGAGCTATAAGAGTGCTGGGGTTGCTGGGCAAGTGCAGAGGAGGGGTCCCTCCCTGAGGCCAGGGAACTCACAGCTTCCTGCAGGTGTCATCTGAGCTACCCCTCGTCAGATCAATAAGTGTTCACCAGGAAGCAAAGGTGGAGGAAGAACCAAGCCAAGATAACAGCAGGATAACCAACGGAGTAAAAACTCTAGAAACAGCAGAGATAAGTTCAAAGCACAGACAGGAAAATGACTACTGAACAGGAGGAAAAACACCATCTGCACTGAAATAAGAGAGAAAACATATATGGGTGCTATGAGATGAAAAACAGGACAGGAAGTTGCGAAAGTGGAAGATGATTCAGGCCTCTTAGACATCACAAAGGAAGCATGTTCATGGTAAGGCGTGCACGGGAAGTGAAGAATGAAAGAGGATGGGACTAGAGATTTGAGAAAGCGGTTATCTCATTTATCCATCAAATGAATCTTTTGTGTTTAGGTTTAGTCCCATTTTATAGAAGAGCTAACTGACTCAGAGGGGTTAAGATCTCACCAAGGGTCACACACAGGTAGAAGGCAACAAATCAAAGACAGAGGCATAGGGAGACACGCTTCATCTCCTTGTGCAACCACAGAGAGAATTGTAACTAAACCTCGAAACAAATAACATCCAGAACTGTCAGGAAATCAAACTGTATAGAAGCCTGACAACCAAGGATTTAAAGAAGCCACATTGATCCAGACAGGCTGGAAGGTCAGAGATGCAGAAACAGGTGGAGAGGCGAGGGGACAAGGTGTGGCATCAAGAGGTGGCAGGGGCAGAGAAACAAGTGGTCCCACATTCAGGTGCTCACTACGAATTAACTATTTATTATTATTACTATTACTGTATTTCATGGGCTTTCAGGTACCTTCTGATAATTTTCTGATAATCTACCGATAATTTTTATTTTATAAAATCTCAACATGGTAACATTTATCCTTCCTCTAAATGGTATTTGATTATTTTATAAGTGTTTTCATTATGTCCTGGTTCATTGGTCCTCATGGCAACTGAAGGACAATATAAGAAGCCTCTGGGACATCTCTAAACATACCAACATCCGAATCATAGGGATACCAGAAGAAGAGGAAGAGCAAGAAATTGAAAACTTATTTGAACAAATAACAAAAGAAAACTTCCCTAATTTGGTGAAGGAAATAGACATACAAATCCAGGAAGCTCAGAGAGTCCCAAACAAGTTGAACCCAAAGAGGACCACACCAAGACATATCATAATTAAATTGCCATGGTTAAAGATAAAGAGACAATCTTAAAAGCAGCAGAGAAAAGCCAAGAGTTACCAAAAGCCAAAAGCAAAAGTATTCTGGCTCAATTTTCTATATTTAAATAAAAAAATAACAACTCATAGTTGCCAAAATGGGGACACAGATTTTTTGAGGCAAAAGCACATACTACTACCTAATATTCTACTCACACACTTTTATATTCTTTACATTTCAGTGCTGTGGTTCAACAAGCACTGATCTGACTAGAAGATGTATTGCTAATTAAATAAGCTAACCACTCAATTTGACCTGACAAAAAGGCAGATTAATATAATTTATTCATCGTGATGATCTGTTAAACTTCTACCAGATTAGGTAACAATACTGAAATGAGATAGAATTAGCCCCTCAAATATATTTTTACTTATAAATAAGTTCAGAATTATTTTCAAGACCATGAGCCAACACAAATATAGTCTCTGCCACCACTACCCCACCACCTGCTGAGGGTTGTGGGGAGCTTGAAGAATTCAGACCAAAATGTTCAAAATGGTAATCATCCCTGAGGCTTAGAGTAAGAATGATTTTTACTTCCTTCTGTCATATTCATCTGTATTTTCTACAATAATACATGCGTGACTTGTAACTTCAAAAATGTTCCCTCTTCTATTTTTTAGAAAAAGACCAAAAATACATTCAATTATTAACATATGAACAGTTTGTACCTTTCTTTTCTTTCTTTCTCTCTCTATCTTTTTTTTTGGTGGGGGGGGGTAAGACACAGAAAAATTTAGCTCAAATTTCCTAATTGAAATCCTTACATCAAAATCTCCTTTAGCAACTGTGTATTCCATAAGGCAACATCCAATCAACAGTATTGTAATAGCTGCTAAAACATCACTTGTCACAAACTTATTAAATTATAATGTAAATGAAGCAATGGTGGAAAAAGAACTCTAAAAATTAAAAAAAAGAACATTCATCAAATTTAAGACTCTGACTAATATTAAATCATTTCTGTTAATACAGTTCTTTTCTAAATAAAAAATAAAATGGTACTACCATGTTTTTATATTATATGAAACTGATAAAAGTATGAAAACTAATAAGTTGAATATAAATAGTTATGGGGTGCTATGGAGAACACATAAAACTAAATCATTCCTAAGACACTTAAAATCTTATTGAGAAAAAGGACTATTTTTTATATTAAAAGGCAGAGGGCCAGTACATAATGTTATGCAGTGTACAACCTGTGACTCTACATGGGAGCCCGGGGAGATATATCAGTAAGGCAGGCCAATATATGGGAATGGTGCAATGAGCAATATAGACCATAAATCAAGAATAACATACTCTATATGCCACAGGAGCCAAATAGGAAAGTTTATGAGTAAAACCAGCTCAATGAAAATAAGGTAGCAACACAAAATAAACAACAAATGACCCTTGTCCAGTATTAAGGAGTAACAAGAAGGGGTGAGACTTGGAAACTATTGTATAAAGTAACAAATGCTGCTAATTAGCTCCAACCAATACTTACCATGAGAGAATACGGGACCAGTTTGTTAGAAATTCCTATTTTTAGGAGTAGCTCCTAATATTGGTGATTTTTTCTTTTTTAAACTACCACATATACAGAGGAGTTAGGAGGAAGGCACCTTCTCAGGAAGCCCACCTCTTGAGCTGAGCCCGTAGGGAGACAGCAGATTCATTTCCATCTTAGAGGGAATGAATAGAACATAGGCACCAAGGCCATTCAAGAACATGGGGTGTGGGGCAGCGGGCTGGGAACAGGCCAGATGGCCTGTGTTAGGAGCGCTAAGAAAGGAGGTTAGAAAGGAACATTGTGAAGCTTCCAAATCAACGTCCGGTCTGTGGCTCATAGCATCCAAACCATCTGGCCTGCACATCCCTAGGCGAGATCGACTGATCAGAACCACTGGGGAGTACAGATGAGAATCAACAACTCAACCAATTCCTCAGCTGATTCTTATGTACACTGAAGTCTGAAAACTAACTGTTCCAGGCCAAAGAGGTACAAGGAGAGTAGTTAGGGCAAAAACTAGTATATTTAAACTGCACTTTAAACGTTGCAAAGGATACAGTCTTAAAACTGTCTTAAACAGTTTTAAAAGATGTCTGTTTTAAAAGT
This sequence comes from Pteronotus mesoamericanus, assembly GCF_021234165.1. Classification (NCBI taxonomy): domain Eukaryota; kingdom Metazoa; phylum Chordata; class Mammalia; order Chiroptera; family Mormoopidae; genus Pteronotus; species Pteronotus mesoamericanus. The sequence continues at coordinate 25,972,868 of NW_026555078.1, read as the reverse complement.
TGTTCTGTTTAAATACTCCCTACTATTATCCTCCCCCAAAAGTGTTTTAATGTATATTTTAACTCGCTTCACGTCTGACACCCATAGTCTTTCTCCTCTTAGGTATAATGACACTAAAAGAATTGTATGAAGACTTTAAATGCCCTTATTTAAAAGGTTCAAATAACAGAACGTGGGGAAAACTACTGTATTTTGCCATGTATAATGTGCACCCACATTTTTCACCCAAACTTTCAGGGAAAAAAATTTTCATTTTAATTTTTTAATTCAATTTTTTATTTATTTATATTTAGAAACAAAACCAACTATCATAGACCAGGATATTATCTGGCATACAGATATCATTATTGCTTTCTAGAGTTACACTTTTAATGCATAAGCATAAAGAAAATAATTTAAAACATTTACATAGATACGGAATTAGTACTACCCATGTATAATGTGCATCCTTATTTTTCCCTCAAAAATTTGGGCAAAAAAGTACGCATTTATATACAGGAAAACATGGTATTTGAGGAAAAAATCCAATCGACTAAAATAAACAAACAAAATTCTGCTTTCCTAAGGAAGGGCACAGTCTTAGTTTTAAAAGCAAAGCAAACAAAACAGAAAAACTCTGAAGTTCTTATTAAGCATGCAGTACCAAAATCACATGCCAGTGTCCTGAGTCCAAAATTTAAATACATAAGTTCATTATTCAGAAATGAAATCTGTTTAAAGAATTAGGGAGTATGGAAAGTACTGAATAACAGTCTAAGCTACTTCCAAAATTTTCTTCCAAATGAAAAATCAGCCACAGGTACAGATTATTCCTATCACACTGCCTGAATAACCACTTGGAAGACCTGTACATATTGTATAGATTATAAACTTCAAAGCCTGATTTCTCCAAAGAGCCCTCATGTTTTCTTGGCTAGCAGAGTTTTTCTTGGCAATCAAAAGAACCCAACTAAACAAGTCAATCAAGTTATTCCTGAGAACTATTCATCTGGGGTATTAAAATGATCGGAGAAATGAAATACAAACACACACACACACACACACACACACACTCTCTAAAAAAAACCATAGCTAACAGCTACTTTGGGGAGGAAAATACCAACACCCATGAAAAGCTACAACCTGTATAATTCAAGAGCCTTGCTTGTCTAATTCACACTTTATGCCCAGGCCACAGCATAAAACTCCTGTCCAATACATACTGTTAAATTAATGCTAACTTAGTTACCTTTGTCACTCCAGCACCTAGAAAATTCCTAGTACAATGTTTGCTGAATGAATTAATGTTATGATGCAGTTCACATAAATATGGCTTGAATGAGTTAGGTTAAGATAGGAGTCACTGAGGAAAATAAAGTAATCAAAAAATAGTTCATGACAAAGACAAAGTCTTGAACCATAAAATCTTAGAGCTGGAAGAAATCTTACAGCGTTAGTAGGCTTCTGTAATCTGTAAACTCCCAAAGAAATTTCCAAAGACAGCAAAGGCAGCTTTACACCTCCACGGTTAAAAAGATAATTAAACTTGAAAGCAGCTACTTTACAACTGAGGAATTCCACATAAATAGCAGGCATCATGGAATAATAATAACAACCTGCTCATGTGCTCAACTCTTTGCCATTCATTCTGCTCTCCCCACTTCTTCTCTGCACTCATAAGACCAGGCAAGGGAGGCTGTGTTCTCAGAGCCAGCCTGTCTCCAGTCCCTGGCCAAGTTTGGACTGCAACCTGCGAAGTTTGGACTTTTTCTAAGTCTTTAACTCCCCATGAGCTCTGCACACACACTTACAATCTTAAATCTAAACTAATTCATAATTCATGGAAGCTGAGAACTACATTCTAGACTAGATGCATCCCCTCTTTCACTTAACAGAGTTCTCCAGAGAAATTCATCCATTCACAGGCCACCGCTCTACTACACATGCTGGAAACTCAGCTGGGAACATAGTGAACAAATCACCCGCCTCTCTGGATATCACTGGGTGAGAAGGATATTACAGATAAATTACAAAATAGTGTGGTATATTATAACAGATATTAAAAAGTATACACTCTAGGGCCTTGGCCAGAGTGGCTCAGTTGGTTGGAGCATCATCCCCTGGACTGAGAGGTCGTGGGCTAAATCCCAGTCATGGCACATGCCTGGGTTGCAGGTCTGACCCCTGGTCAGGGAGTGGCACACAAGCCAACAGTCAGGAGGTGTACAAGAGGCAACTGATAGCTCTTTCCCTACTTTCCCCTCTCTCTAAAATCAACAAGCATGTCCTTAGGCGAGGATTTTAAAAAAAAAAAAAAAAAAAAAAAAGCATACACTCTAGGAATCCAAGAGAGGAAATAACAATTTGTTATAAAAAGCTTGGCAAGACTTCAAGAAAAGGTAGTGTTTCTTTCAATCATTCATTCAACAAAGAGTTATTAAACATGCACTATGTGCCAGGCATAGCCCAGACACAACAATGAACATTTGCCCTAGATCCTGAAAGGATTATGTGGGGAGTTTACTACACAAAGAGGAATAAGGTATGAGGAAGACACTTAGTTAAGAAAAAAAGAACATGCAGAGTAATTAAGCAGGAAAAGGGTACGACAGATTGAGATGTAGGTAAGATAGCCCACACAGGTTTAGACACTGGAGAGATATTTGGCATCTCTAGAGAAGATGTGCCAAAGAAATAGAGCAGGCCAGCTGGTAGGAGAGCTTTAAATGCCAACTTAAGTGTTTAAAGTTTATCCTTTGCGGATAAAGGAAAACCAATGAACATCTGTGAAGAGGGATGTTACATGATCAGCTTGGATTCTTAGGAAACCATTTTTGTGAAAGACAGACAGATGTAGGCAGGACAAACGGACAGTGACTTGCCTACTGTCAACCAGTTTATCAGTGACAGAATTAGCTAAAACCCTCGTTCTCTTGTTCCTATCATAAAATTCTACAGAATACCTAGGAATTAAAAAGCAGTTGAGAACCCTGACAGGTGTGGCTTAGCTGGTTGGGCATGATCCCACAAAGAAAAAAGATCGCAGGTTAAATTCCTGGTCAGGGCACATGCCTCGGTTGTGGGTTCAGTCCCCAGACAGAATGCATGTGAGGGGCAACCAATCAATCGATGTTTCTCTCCCACTTTCTCCCTCCCTTCTCCTCTCTCTAAAAATAAATCTTTAAAATAAATAAATAAAAAGCAGTAGGAAAAATACAAACAATAAAAGAAAAGCAGATCCCATCTTTTGCTGTGTATAATGTGCACTCACGTTTTTGGCCCAAACTTTTAGGGAAAAAATCTTTCGTTTTAATTTTTTAATTCCATTATTTATTTATTTAGAAACAAAACTGTTGTGTTCCAGGGTATTATTTTGTATATGGATATCAGTATTGCTTTCTAGAGTTATACTTTTGACGCATAAGAATAAATAAAAGAATTAAAAACATTTATACAGATACAGAGTTAGAACTACCCATGTATAATGCGCATACTTATTTTTCCCTCAAAAATTTGGGCAAAAAGTGCATATTATACGTGGCAAAATATGATAAATGGGACCTCATCAAGATCACAAACTTCTGCTTCAAAGGACACTATCAAGAAAGTAAAAAGACAATACATTGAATGGGAAAAAAATATATACAAATCGTGTATCTGATAAAGATTTGTACTCAGAATATAAAAAGAACTCTTGCAATTCAAAAAAAAAAAAAAGACAAACCAAATATGGACAATTGATTAAAGAGACATTTCTCCAAAGAAGATATACCAATGGCCAATAAGCACATGCAAAGATGTTCAACAGCGAGAGCCACTGGGAGAATGCCACAAATCATACCCAACAGGATGGCTATGATCAAAAAGACAAAAAAAAAAATAGCAAGTGTTGACAAGGATGTAGAGAAACTGGATCCTTTATACATCACTAGTGGGAAAGTAAAATGGTGTAGCTGCTTTGGAAAACATTTTGGCAATTCCTCAAAAACTTAAATATAGTTACCATGACCCAGCAATTCCACTCCCAAAATAATTTAACCAAGCAAATTTAGAATACGCTCTCATGCCCATATAAAAACAAAGGAGCATTATTCCTAATGGCAGAAAAGTGGAAACAACCCAAGTGTTCATCAACTGATGAAGAGATAAATAAATGTGTTGCGATGGAATATTATTCAACTATGAAAAGAAATAAAGTACTGATGAATGCCACAACACTGATGAACTTTGAAAACATTATGCTACGTGAAATAAGTCAGTCACAGCCCTGACTGCGGTGGCTCAGCTGGTTGAGCATTGTCCCGCAAGGCAAAAGGTCACCGGTTCAGTTTCCGGTTAGTGCACATGCCTCAGTTGCAGGTTCAGTCCCTGCTTGGGCACATACAAGAGGCAACCAACTGACATTTCTCTCTCACATCAATGTTTCTCTCCCTCACTTTCTTCCTCCCTCCCCCTCTCTCTAAAAGTAAATAAATAACCTTTTGAAAAAAGAAATTAACAATTTCTTGAGTTCTTTGAATTTGCCTTCAAATCCTGGGTCAAACAACTCCTACAAAGATTCCACTGCTTAAAACTCTCAGCTCATTCTGTAGATCTGTTGTGAACTGTAAATATTTCCACATGGCTCATTATATGCCAGTTATATCTTTGACCTATGCACTATAATTTAAAAATCATACCACTGCCCTTATTTTTAAACATTCTGTCATTCAGAGGCTTCACTAAGCCAAACTGCCCTTCCTTCTACTCATTCTCATTCCATCTCATTATTCCAAATTAGAGGTTTGACTATATGTTACAATCACATACTTGCAAACAGTTAACTCCCATGAACTAACAGAATTCAGATTCAAAGCCTCAGAAGCAGCTATAAAAAAGCCATTTGAGAGACAAATTAGACTTATAGGACAGCACTGTAAGCCCAGGTTAGCTAAAGCTCAGAGAGAGCCTGGCCCAGGGGGGAGCTGAGAAATTTGGGACAAAGATCTAAACAAAAGGAATCTTGGTGAAATGAAGGAATTTCAAGAGTACAAGCAGAAGGCAGGTACACCACAACTGCCCGAGCCTTCATCTCTAGCCTACAGTGTTTGCTCTGCATGCGACCCTCTGCAAAAAACCCATGTATGTTTGTGCATTTTCATAAACCACTGGCATATAATGGAATAATTATATTTCTAAATCCATGAAGATATGTATCTATAAAGGAAGATGATCCAAATATCATCAGTTTAAAATTGCTTAAATTTTTTTCAAGCAGAATAGGATGAACACTTCATTAAATACCCATACACTAGTCCAGCTGAGCTTCGGGCAAGGGCAGCCTAGCCCAGTGACGATGAGACACGGGCCTTGCCAGCTCCGGGAAGGAGCCACTCCTAAAACCAGGTGATGAATTTCACTGAACAGTTATTCCACTGAGACTCAGGGAGTGTGTACCCTGCGCCAGGCACTGCTCTAGGAACTGAGGATAAACAATCAAAGTCACTGTCCTCATGGAGTTTACAGTGTCTGACTGGAGGGGACAGAAAATAAACAAGTGTCAGGTGGTGATAAGTGCTATGGAGTAAAATAAAATCAGCCAGAAACTGGTAGGAATGAACATTATTTTATGTAGGTGTATCAGTGAAGGTCTAAGAAGGTCATATATAACCAGAGACTTAAAAGAAAAGGAAGGAGGCTTGCTGAATATCTGGCAAGAAAACAGCCAATGCAAAGCCCTGGGGCAGGATTATGTTTAGTGTATTTGAGAAACAGCCTGAAGGGAAGTGTAGCTGGAATAGCTTGTGTGAGGAGGAGAGCGATATGAGGTCAGAAAAGGGCCGTAAGTAAAGTCTTGTACTCTCAGGAGGGAATTCAAATTTTATTCCAAATGAGATCAAAATGAGAGACCATTTTGAAAAGTTTGTTCTGGCTGCTGCTTTGCTCCAAGGCAGGAAACCTGTTAGGAGCAAAGACAATAGTGGTTCGGGCTAGGAGGTGGCCAAGGATGTAGTGAGAAATGGTTGGATTCTAGATATAATTCAAAATAGAGACAATATCCATTGAACCAAGACTTGGAGTCCTCAGAATTATCTATGGCAGATTGCAAAAAGGGCCACAAGTTCTTTCCCTCCTTGTAGTCATGCCACTGCAGCATAATTTTAGACCTCTTCCAACAAAGAGATGGAAGCTTTCTCCACCGTTGGAATTCCAGCTTGCCTTGAAACTTGCTTTGAACAACAGGATAATAGCAACCATAACATAAGCAGAGCAACCATAACATAAGCAGAGATCTGAAAAGTACTTAAGCATTTGCAGTTGCCCTCTCTTAGCGCTCTAGAGAACCCCACAACCCAGACTAGCCTGTTAGATGATAAGACTCACACAGTGACAGTGACCATCAATTGTCAGCTGACTGTAGGTGCAAGAATGAGGCCAGAAGAGATCCGTCCATCACACAGCTGAATCCAGCCCAAACTGTCCAACCACAGAATGGTAAACTAAAGAAATGGCTGTTGTTTTTAAGCCACCAAGTTTTAAAGTGGTTTCTTAAGCAGCAAAAGCTGACTTAGTATCTTTTTATCCCCCAAATCGAATGGAAACCACCGAGCTCTCTTGGTGTCTCTAATGGCATTACACAAAATCAAAATTCCAAATCTAACGTAAATTGATAGAGAACGGGCATGATGGTGCTGAGTTGATGAGCTGATTAGAAAAGGAGAGAGCCCAGGTCACAAATTACAGTGTAGTTCACTGAAGTGTGGTATGACCACCAAGGAGCTGAGTCCTTTATGCAATGAAATACCATGGTAAGAATCTCGGAAAACAGGGAGATTAAAAGATTTCACACCAATACAATTTCTCTTTTCGATGCCCCACACGCTATTTCTGAAAATTACTAAGTACTTTACCCTCCTGCTGAACATCAGAAATAATGCCTTATCAAGGTGATCTAGATAGATAAGCAATTAAAGCTCTCTGCTTATAGAAAAGAAACTTTAATAATTATATTAAAGAGATCACAAGCTGGACTTCTCTTCCTTGGCTGAAACAGATATGTACATGGATGATGGGTGGATAAAGGACTAGTTTTTCAATGTCAAGGTAGAGAGTGAAACCCTCCACTCCCATTCCCCAAAGATACAGTTTCTTTATATCTCCTTCTAGACTACTTCTCTCTTAAAAGTTATATCTGACATTACAGTTTTAAAAACTAAAACATTTACAATTCTTTCCAGCAACACTATAAATTAAGCAGAATTCTCCCAATATATGTGTTCTGCTAGCAGAGCTTTCCAAACTCTATAGAAACCTAACATTAATATTTATTATATGCTGACTGGCTGGATTTCTGAAACAGCTCATCTATTACCACAAAAAGAACTAAATAGCATTGAATGACCCCACTCTCCCTCAAAAAAAAGAGGAAATGTAAGTATCTAATGGATGGGGGAAAAAATTACCTTTTTTGGAACTGAAACAGAAATTGTTTGGATAGTTAAATGAAAGCACTCACTACAGTTTGTGGGCCTACTTTATATTTGACATGTAGAAATGAGTTTTCAAGAAGAAAAAACAATTCCTAGAGACAGATCCTGATTACCTATGTTTCTGAAGATACGCTCACCAAAAAAAGGCCTCTCGGGGTCCCACACAGGTCTCCTGAGATTATACACTGCATCTCCTTCAAGTACGAAGGACAAGGACAGATAGTCTTATCAAATTATGTATAGCAAAATAAAGACCCCTGGAAATGAGGTTTTTGGTAAAAGAAAATCTTCCCACATACTACACACAGATTTTCAAAAATATGGACCACTATGTTTCTCTTGTTACTCAGAAATTTAGCAAACCACATCAAATCTTCTCACCTCTTAATTATACTGACTAATCAATGAAGGGATAGAAACAAGTAAAATCTAAAATTCTCTTCTTCCTGAGTATTAAAAAATGTACAACTGTAGGGGGTGGGAAGCAGGGGGTAGAAGGAGAAGGCTTCCTGCAACAGCAAATAGAAACTTTTCCTCTTTCATTATGATTGCCTAAGGCCAGAATTAAAGTGAGCTTTTTAAATGTCCTAAACACACATCAAACAAAAGTAAAGACAGGCTGGGTGAAGAGAAAAGTCCATCTAAGAAGAAAGAGAAACTACACAGAGGACCAGAGCAGTAACTTTTATAGCACTCGGCTTTCATTAATCATGATGAGCCAGAACCAGTGCCTCTGAGCTGACAGAAATCCCCCTATAAGGCAAGAGGGGCCAGGCGAGAGGGAAAGGACGAACTAGAGTATTACTCTCTCCCTCCCACTCACACATCCCCCACAAATCTACCGAGAGGAGACAATATAAAGGTGATGTTTTTCAGGTCCTGGGTTCCAGTCCAGTGAAAAGTTTTCTATGGGGTATCCAAGGAGAGCAGCAAAGCGCCAGGTTAGTGCCAGCAACGATTCTTGTGAATCAGCAAATCTCAGTCTGGTGTAAACCTGAGATGTGACAGGAAACTGAGTTGTTTTTATTGCTAAGGCTGCTGCTACACTGAAATTCATTTAACGTTTGTATACTATTTCTGCTCTCCGAAGTTGATCAAATAAATACTACCTAATATAGACCCCACTAAATTTTGATATCTGAACAATCACTACATTCATTCATACACTCATTCAATGAACACTCATTCCATATCTCCCTACACACCAGACACTGCCAGCTCTCAATCAGAACTAAAATGACCAAGGATAAAACCAGAAAAGGAAACTTATGCCCAGCGCCGATCAAAGCACTCGGCAACATTCTATAATCTTATGCCTTTCGTATTGAGAGATTGTGTTCTGTCCAAAGCAGCACCTTCTCAGCTAACCACAGCAGGCCATAATCATAAACCCTTGTCTTTAAAGCTATGCTCAGTTTGTTACACAATTACATTGCACAAAAACACTCTCCATTTTTTAAAAAAGGTCTTTAAAAGAATATTTAAGATACAAACTAGAAAAGAAAAAGGAATGAGTAAGAAATAATTTTATGAGTCAGCACCACTTTATGTACATGAAAAATTCCCTTCCTAGCTGAAAGGATGGTTTCTTTCAACAGGTACTCATGGAGCAGCAAAGATGTGAAGGGGGCAGTATCCTAGGCAACGGGAATACAATCATGAATGGACATGGTCCCTGACCTCAAGGAAGCAAATACTGTAACAACTGTCAATTACCAAATGCCTACCATGTGTCAGCACTGGTCTAGGCATTTGACATATATCACCTCTCAAACTAATCCTTCAAGGCAGATGATATTATCACTTTACAGATGAGCAAAGTAAGACTCCGAGAAGGTCATTTGTCCAAGGTACCCAACACGCAAGGAAAATTGGCTGGAATTCTAATATTGGCTGGCTGGTTGGCTGGCTGGCTGGCTGGAGGGCTGGCTGGCTGACAAACCTGCCCTGCTGGACATGCAACATCTTTGTGTCTTCATCATCTGTCTACCTGGCCTCCCCTGCTACCTCTGTATTTCTGACCTGGCCATAGCTCTATGTGCCCTAAGCAAACCCATTTGCCAAACAACTGAGGAAGGAACAATACTGAGAGAAGAAAAAACGAAATGTAAAAAACTCTTTTTAAAAAAAAATTTTAAACAGTTATGATGAGGGAAGAAAGAATAGCCACAGGGGACTGACTGACACTTGCTTCAATAGAGCTGAAGTAAAACATACAGTACCCTGCCTGACAGAGGCTTTCATTTTTAAGTCTTAGAGTCTTTATTTAAAATCTTTTGAATAAAATGTAAGAATTCAAGGTAGAACAGAAACATCAGCATCTACCAGCTCAGGACAGTAACTTGGAAGGGAGAGTTCTGATTGACGTTCCAGTTCTCCCACACGTACTGAACTCTGAACTGCCCGTTATTCCTTGGAATCTTGGTTTCCCTCATTCTATACCTACTTCAAATTACATGTACATGTTGATTTTGTGAATATTTTCATTCACACTTATTTTATTTGAATTCATTTATGAAAGCAAAAAAAATATGCACTAGGTTGAATACATTTCCTTGTCTCAAAAGAAACTGAAGACATATCAATGATGACGCTCATTATCCTGAAAAACGTATAAGAAATGAGTGGTTTGGACATTTAAATAACCACAACTTGCCAGGAAGGAGAAAAAGGAAAAGACTTTCGAGATCTGAATAAAGACTAAATACAGGTTTCACTGATAATCAAAATTACAGGTGCTTGACAAATCCATAATTTCAGTTCATTAAAATAGCTCTGGGTAAAAACTTACAGATGAAGAAAAAATTTGTAACACACATGAAATTCATATTCAAAGCCACCTGCTCCAAAGATACTTTTGTAAAACTAGCAACATCTTTAGATTTTTTTTTAGATTTTTTTTTTTTCAAAGCTCCCACTTAATGAAAGATGTGAGGTTAACAGCTATTTCCCTGTCCAGGTAACATTCACCAACCTCTTAGCAACTACCAACAGCCCCTTCAGATGTGTCAGTGACAACATTCAGTGTCATCACACACATCCAACTCCACAGTCCCCGCAGCACGTGACCCATACCAGCTGGGGAGGACAGGTGAACACAATGCTTTAAATGTCTCTCATAAAGCAAAGCAGCACATCCTTGGCTAGACTAGTCCTTGGATCCAGCAACATACTGACATTGACAGCTTCTGAATGTTACTCTACTCAAAAATGCTTTTAAATACTTTTTAAATTTCATTCGCAAATGCAATATATACTGATATATTGTTTTACTTAGACAATTTAGTCTATGGGTAGACTTAATGGATTTTAAAAAACAACCAGCTACTTCCCTAAACATAAATTATAGAAATAAATCATCTTTAAAAGATCCACTTGAAACCCAGCTCTTAAAATACAGATTATAAGTGTTTATAAATAAATAATAACATCAACAACAACGGCAGAGACAGCTAGCATTTATATAACACCATAATCTGGAACCTACTCTTAGCGCTGGCTATATTAACTTAATCAATCCTCAATATCACCCTATGGAGAAGGTTTTGAACTCTCATCTTTTTCAAATGAGTCAAGCAAAACTTCATGACTGTCTCACCAAGAATAAGGAAAATAACTGCTCAATTATTCTTGCATTTATGGAGAGAATGAGTATCAATCATTAACTATGATACCCTAATGTGAAGAAATCATCCTCTTAAGAGACAGTATAGAATTATAAATAGGCTTGCTCAAAAAAAAAAAAAGGGGGTGGGGGAATGTTTCTAGCCAAAAAAATGTAGGTGTAGTGTCCTACTTATATTATTAAGCAAAGGAAAAATAATATTCCATTAAGTAAAATAAAAATATATATAATTTCACCAACAATGTTAATATTAAATATAGATTTACACTCAAAGGATTGATTCCACATTTTGACTAATCATAAAATGATTCTAAACTTATTTTGAAATTCATTAACCATTAGTGTACTAGAATGGTCATTGAAATACTGACTGTCAAAATTCTGAACTCTAGAGCCCTTTTATTTATTTGTTTTGTTGGACCTTCCCACATGCCACAGAGATTGAGATAATCATAGATGATGCTTCCTCTCTTCTGTAAACCATCTCAAATTGAGTTCTGCTTCAAGTGCTGGTACTGAAAAGCACTCACTCCACTCACAGAATGCAGCACAGATAACACAAAGTAAATCATAATAGCAAGAGAAGATTTAAAATTAGCAAGTGACAAGGAGGTGGGTTCAATTTTTAACTTCATTCAATTTGTCAAATTTAAAATACTTTCAATTATTTATTTTTTCAAACTTCACAGTAACCATAACACCACCAGTGTTAATTGCTTTGCCTAACTGTAGTTTTACTGTTGCTCGCATCCTTATTTAATGAACTTCAATTGGAGCTGACAGTAACTCTAGCTCTAATCTTCTAAACCTTTATTCTTTTAATGAATGAAATCTATTGTATTATGTCCCCCACTAATCCAAACAGCAGTTCAGAAAACAATTAATTCAAATACGTGAAAACTTAAGATCATGAACTTCAATAACAGAGCCACTTATAGAGCATATAGCTGGACACGCAGATGGATTTCACTCAGTTTTAAAAGGACATTTTGTACATGTCACATTTATAGTCTGAAGTAAATTGGTAACTTTTTTTTTAAAGTAAGCAATGATTAAGTGATTTGTTTTCAAAGAAACCTCAGTATCAAAGGACAAGAACAATGTTACTGTGACAAGAAAACTTTTTAAATTCCAACTCCAACAATAAGGCTATCTTAATCTTCCACTTACCTTCAAAGAAATCTCAGTATCATAAAATGATGAGCACGATGTTACCATGACAAAACCACTTTTTCTAATTCTAACTCCAACAGTAAAACTATCTCACAGTAATTATAATGCTATTAATCATCACATAGAACAAAAAAAAAAAATTTTAAGTACAGTATAAGAATATACAAACATGAGGATAAAACATTCCTCATGGCCGGGTAAGGAGTTTATGAGTGATTTATATATTCTATGGACAGAGATTTATGAATATGTACAAGGACAGGATCAAGGACAAATTTCAACCAACCTGAATGATTTGGCCCTGACAACCTAAATAGCCCCCTCAGTCTCTGACCTCCAGCTACAATGGCCTTTTGAGAAGAACCACCTTGTCAACCTTCTTGTTTTGCTCATCAGTGTGTTCCCAGGGCAGGGCCTGATGCATCATACTGCTCAGACATTTGATGAATGAATGGATTGAATTACACAGCCCACAGAACAATTACAAAAATGAGAATTTAAGGCCCTTGGAGGAGACTATTTAGCCTGGCCAAATGTATGTAGACTCCTTTCATAGCTGTTTATTTCATACATACTTTGAAAAGCATTTGCACATGATTTATTTCATTCAAGCCACATCATAATTCAAGAGTGTGAATACAGAGTCTACCTCTGCTAAGCCCAAGGGCATCTAAAGTATATACCATTTCTAGGACATCCCACCACACCGGAAAAGCCTAAATAAATTTCACCATTAGCGAAATGCCTTTTACAATGTTAAGATACAAAACTAAATAGAAAACATAGCTCTACCCAAAATCTCTAAGGAATAACTAAATCTAGATAGTAAAGTACATTCTCAGCAGCCAAATGTTATGTCAAAGTTCCTCATACATGAAACCTTACAGACAGACCTACCCCTATGTCCAGCCACATCCAAGTAAGTTTTAGAGCTTCATCTTAACTTTTTTTGATTAAAACATCCTTAAGCTTTCTTAAAGTGACAGTAATATTATTTCTAGATCACTGGTTGCTGTTAAAAACATCAGTTCGCTGTATCAGTTGTAAATGGTAATCAAATGTAGATAGAAACATGGAAGGACTACACAGAACAGAGAGCCCTGAAATGTCCTTTTACTTTTAAAAAGTCCCTTGTTCTCAATCTGCTTTCAAGTCATTTTGACCTTTGCTCACAAATTGGAGAAAAACACCAGTCCTTTTGATGCATCACTCACTATCTTTCTGGAAAATTAACTTGATGAGACAAGTTGAAGTAGCCTCCTGACCCTCAAAAGAAACTCATTTTGTTGCAAATGCCCTTGATTCCAAAATATTTATTCAAAAACAAAGTGTTATATGCCTATAATGTACAAGTCACATGATATCTGTGATTTCCAAACTGCTATTATGAGACAGCCCCTTAGGAGCTTGAACCCACTCTAAAGTCTCACTGTATTTCCTTCTAAGATTTGGCAGAGGAGTATCCCCTTCTGTTTCCAGATATTGTCTTCCAGGGGTGCTCTGGTAAAGGATAATTCGAAAGTGTGTATCTTCCTTATTAGAAGACAGCACTTTTCCTGAAATGATGCCAAGTCCTGATGTTCTCCGCGTTCTTTTTAATGTTTTACCATTTACTTTGAACAGTGTTCCAGGCACAAGCAACCACAAATTAAATTAAAATGTAACATCACCATAAAATGAAAGTCTTTCATGGTGCCTACATAAGTCGATGAACTTTTGCCAAATCTCTTCCCTTGCAACACTATGTATTCTGAAACAAGATCTAGGTCCAGAGGAGTGACTCAAAGAAAAATCAATGACAAACAGAATGATAAGGAAAGGAATATTTATTGAGCAACCAACCACACATTAGGCAGTTTACCCTTCTGATCTCATGCCTCACAACCACCTTGGGAAGTATCAGTCCCATTTTACAAAAGTGAAAATGGAAGCTCCAAAGAGGTTCACAAAGTTCAGTTCATAAGCTAGGATTATCACCTACACTTGAACCCATGCCCTTTCCTAGAATAAGCTAATTCCCAAAGATGGAAAGATGAATGTAAAGGACAACGCTGCCAGAACGCCACCAGTTTACCAAACCCTAACCACCCAGTGGCTGACGTGCCTTTACAATGACGGCATTTGAGTCCTACAGGAGTCCCAAGCAGCATCTTCCCCCTTCCTGCCACGGGGAGGTGCCAGCTATCCTTCCTGCCTGCCTTAGTGAATCATCCCAGCGCAGCATGAGCAAGACAGCAATTAGCCCCAGTGCTCACCTGTGTTCATCTACTGCTAATGCACATAATAGAGAAGGTGCTCACCTGTGTTCATCTACTGCTAATGCACATAATAGAGAAGGTGCTCACCTGTGTTCATCTACTGCTAATGCACATAATAGAGAAGGCACTGGCTTTACAACCAGATAGGCCTGGGGTCCCAACCCTGGTTCTCTCTGTAGGATTGGCCCAGTTAACAGAAAACATCCTTGCTCTTGGTGCTGTTGGAAGCTTCAATGTGACACCATGTGTTACATCTCCCAGCACACAGCAGAACCACAAGACAATGCTTCTCTTCTCCTTCTCAACTATTTATTCACTACCCTGACCAGTGTGGCTCAGTTGGATGGGCATCATTCTGCAAAGCGGAAGGCCTCTGGTCGGTTCCCAGTCAGGGCACATGCTGAGCTGCAGGGTTGGTCTCCAGTAGGGGCATGTACCAGAGGCAACCAATCCATGTTTCTCTCTCGCATCAATGTTTCTCTCCCTCCTCCACACTCCCTTCCCCTCTCTAAACTACTTTTTTCAAATAGATTTTTTTTTCAAATAAATAAATAAATAATAAACTATTTATTCACCTGCAAAGGAAACTTGAGTTTCTTCTCCCAATGCCTTCCAGGTCCCTAGCTACTCCAGGAAAAATGCTTTCTTACAGGCACACTCAGCTTTCCCTTTAGTAGTCTTATTCACCTCGCCTAATTTTCCAAACCACCACCGCGCAGTCATGTAGTCACTTTTACCTTCAAAGATCTTTTAAAATTCTGTTTGATATCAAAAAGAACTAGAATCCAGGAGAGACATGCAGAAGAAACCTCTTTTCATGTGATCTCCTTTCTACAGAACGGTATTATGTGACAAATTCTCTCTCTTTCTGCTCTGAGTGAGAAAACTGACGCCTACCACCCAAAGCAGCGGTTCCTAACCTTTGTAGAAACTCCTCTGAGAATCTGATGAAAGCCTTTGCCTAGAAAAAATGTCAAACTGCACAGAGACACAAAATACTGCCTGGAATTTCAAGAGGGTCAAGGGCCCTCTGAAACCCACCCACTGATAGCAGATAAGAGCCCTCGACAAAGAACCATCTATGATACTCCTTAAATTAGCAAAATCTTCAATTCAGATTCTGTTTCTTTAAGTGCAATAAATTCAAAAGCCTGGACAAAAACTTCAAGAAGGTAAAGAAGGAAGTTTTCTCATTCAACTCTTCACATAAAGATATAAAACTAACAAGGCTCAAAACCTAACAAGAAGGTTCACTCTTAGAAGCAAAACCTCAAAACAAAGACATACTCGGAGCCAGTGCATGTGCTGGGGGATGGGCAAGGGAAAAGGAGGTACAAAATTAAGTATAAGAACTCTATATATTTTATTTTTTAATATCATCATTTTTAACTTCCTATGTTAGTGTATGTTCTTAATGGGCATAACATCTGTATAAAAGCACATGTATACAATGTATAGATATGTATGTTATTTTTACAGATAGAAGTAAACAATTACAAAAAAAATTTGGAGATCTTGTCCTAGCAGACAACTTCCAATTAAGTTATTTAACAAAAAAAAAATTTACCTGGTAACTCTCAACAAACGGAATTTCCCTTGAAAATAATTACATTCACCACCTTAAGTTCTTATTCCTGAACTCAGAAGTCAGTGTGAAACCGATGTTGACTAAACAGTAATGCGAAGATTGCTCCATAAGAACTAGTTCTCCTTTTTGCTCTAAAAGTCCAATTCTCACAGCTGTACATACTCCATATTTTTTTTTCCTTAAATGGAAATAATCCATGTAAAGTATTAGAGAAATAAAAATCAACTGAAAAACACTGATAAGCATTCTCTATTACACAGATCCTTTTATCCTTATAATAATTAATATTCTTCAACTCCTACAACGTACAAAGCACTGAACTGAATGTTTTACCTGCTTGAAGGCACCTAATCTGACTGTTACGTAAGTTCTAATACTCTCTTAATTTTGGAGATAAAAAATAAACAATGCTTCGAAGTCACACAGCTGTGAGTGGACCCAGAATTGAAAATTACCTGTGTGTGACCCCAGGGCCTCCATTCTTAACTCAGGAAGGCCACCCGCCTCCCTTTGGTAATATATGTGTTATATGTATTAGGTATATATTATTATATATTAGATAACAATATAACAATATATTATTCAATTAATATGTTCCTATGCATAATTCTACTGTAACCTAAAAATAAGACTGCTCTTTGTTTTTATAAAATCTTCAAATACAAAGGGTAGAAAAATATTTTTAAGGAGTAAAAGAGAATGTCATCACAAACAAACCAAAGAACTACCTTAGTTAGCCTTTTTGAAATATCCAGAAACTTTACTGTTCCTTTTCAAGCACTATAAAATCTAATTGACATTAAAAGCAAACATTATTATAAAATAAAAGATCTGACAAAAGAAAATTTGATCTGAAACCTAGCTCTATAACTCCATTTTAAATTTCAGATATGTCATTCTCTCAAACTATATATATGAAAAAAGTCTGGTGATGTGATCAATCCATAATTCAGTCCCAAAACACCAGCACAAAAAAGGGACTTCACTGTACTTAACATCTTAATTTTTATAAAATGAAAATGATAAATCCCCTGAATAAAAGGAATTACTCTTAGTATGTCTTATATAAAATCCACTCTATCCTCTCCACAAGATACCACTTCAGTTTTCAACGTGAAACATGCAGAATTACCAGAGCAAGAAAACTCTCTCAGGATTTTAAGTGAATACCCAGCATCTTGATCCCTTTACAAATAAAAAGTCTTCATTAAACACGTTCATAATTTCCTGTAAATTACAAGTTAAAATAAAATTCACATGGCCTGGATTTGGAGGAAAATTTTTTTAAATATTTAGGAAGGAAAACTAAATGTCTATACTACTATTACTAACCACCTAGATCTCAACTAACAAATGTTTCATTCATTTTCTAACAAATACCCATTGAACACCAACTATGTACCAGGCACTGATCTAGGATCTAGACATAAGAGAAACAAGGTTCCTAAACCAAAGATTGTATTCTAATGGGGGAGGAGAAACAGATAACATACAAGTAAATAAACAGATAAAATAATTTCAGATTATAAAAAAGATGCAAGAAACAATACAGAGTGACAGAATCTTCAAAGGTAACTACTTTTAAAAACCATGGGAGACAGTCTCTGAGAAAGTCCCATTTGAGCTGAAACTTGAAGAATGGTACATAGAAGAAAAAAGTTCTCGGTAGAAAAAGACCACTTCACATTATGAGAAGATTCATTTGGTACCTCAATATTTTTATGCCCTGGCTGCATTATATCCTGGAGAGATTCACACAATGATGAAATCTGTTGTTTACAGCTTACTGTGGTATTTACTATTTAAGTGACCAATATGCACATGGTCATACACACGGGTGACGTGACACTCAGAATAACAACGATCCCCAATCTTTTCCTCTAAGCCAAAGGCTCTTAACTATAGAGAAAGAGCAGGAATGATAGGGTTAAATCTTTTGAGAATCTCATGAAAGCAATAAACTCTGTCCTCAGGGAAAAAAAACTACACATACACAGACATTTTACATATAACTATTAGTAGCTTCTTAGAATCTTGAATCCCACCATGATGCACCCACCCAAACCCCAAACAGAAATCCATGAACCCCAGGTTAAGAGCTAAGCAGTAATTATCACACTCAGGATGGCATATGAATGCAAGATGCTACCCTACTTTTAAATAATTAATAAATCAGGAACACTCACTCTCCATTTCTTTTGGCCTGCTTAAGACTCTGTATGGGAACTTTTTCCACTCTACAGAAACAAACTATTAGACTGTGGGGGAAAAAAAATATTCCCGCCTAAAAGTGAATGAAATACCTCTTCACTACAAATAAGTATAACCTTTCACTCATAAAAAATGGTGTAATTTGACACTTAGTGTTGTACAAGATCTTATCATTTCTTCCCCAAAAGAAAAACATTACTACATTGTTTCAAAGGCTGCAAAGCTGATGTTACCACCTATTAACTTACAGATATTCTTGTGGTTCAAAAGTAAAGCCTATGATTAATTTTTAAAGCCACCCCCACCCACCTCCCTACTCCCACCCCCACACACAGGCAGTCTCCCTCTCTTCTCCTCCCTCTCACTACAATTTAGTTGTCTAAACAACATACATCATTAATCTAAGGTACAAACTAGATCGATGGTTCTTAACCTCTATGATTCAGATACCTCTTTGAGAATCTGAAAAATGCTAAGGAATTCTCCCATTTAAAAATGGACATACACACACAAAGTGTGCATCTAATTTCAGGCTGTTCAAAGCATTTCAAATTAAATCAAGGGTTTAGGAATGTCTTTACCACCCTGACTGGTGTGGCTCAGTGGGTTGGGCACAGTTCGCTGGTTCAATTCCTGGTCAGGGCACATGCCTGGGCTGCAAGCCAGGTCCCCGTTTGGAGGCCTGCAAGAGGCAACCTTTCAATGTTTCTCTCCCTCTCTTTCTCCTTTCCTTCTCCTCACTCTGAAAATAAATAAATAAATCTTTTAAAAAGAAACAGAATGTCCACACCACCTATATAAGATTATGACTGATGGCCTCTGAGAAGAGGAACTAGGAGAACTGAGTTGGAAGATCCTTTTCTACCTTTTGAAATTTAAAACATTCAACTGTATTAACAATTCAAAAAATGAAGAAATTAAAAATAAAATTTACACTAAAAAATGTGGCAGGATACCAATGCAGTTGGTGACAATCTCCAAATAAAGACGTTTAAAAATAACTAGTCTACCAAATTCAATACCTGGAAAACCGTTCCCCTGAATTTTGGGGTTGAAAAGGTTTGTGGCTGCTAAACTATGCTCATTTCATAATTTTCAGAGAAGTTTCCAATTTCAACTTTTTGCTAGGAAAATATAGTCAAATAATAATTCATAGTCTCACTTCTGAAATCTCATCTGGATAATAGCTAATATTTACTGACTGTGGCACTGCCACATCTATTGATTACCCTCGTCATCGGTATTTGATAGACATCACCCTTAAGTCACGTGCCCCAGGCAATACAGCTAGTAAGTGAGGTCTCTCATGAGCAACAAAATCCACCTACTTTCCCCCACACAACACTGCATCATAACCTCTGTGGTGGATGGTAAACACTAAACTAGATGATATTATTCCATAAGAGACGATTCTCATTATCAATGCACTTGTGAGTACTAGCTCTTTATAAAAATTGGGAATTGTATCTGCATATTCCTTCTTTACACTACACAAAGCAGATACAGATGAAAGAGAATTATCTCATCCAGTAATTATAAAAGCACAAAAACTAAACTGGAATTTTTAAAGTCCTCTCAAACTGTCACCCTAAAAAATAAAAATGTAGTAAGCTGAATCATAAGCCCAGAGTTTTAAAAAATGTTTTCATCAAAGTGATATAGAAACAGTGTTAAGATCTAAAGGTTTCAAAACCAAGAGGCAAGGAGACTCTCTCTGCTGAATGGCATCTCTACTCATCATAGTTTTAGGAATGTTTAATAATTGAGTGTCCAGCCCTGGCAGGAGAGGCTCAGTGGATTGAGCACTGGCCTGTGAACCGAAGGGTCGCCATTTCAATTCCCAGTCAAGGCATAGGCCTGGGTTGTGGGCCAGGTCCCCAGTAGGGGGTGCCACAAGAAGCAACCACACACTGATGTTTCTCTTCCTCTCTCCCTCTCCTCCCCTCTCTAAAAATAAATAAATAATATCTTTAAAAGAAATTTTTTTTTAATAATGAGTGTCCAAACTATCAGCAAAATGCCTCAGAAGCATGTAATGAATTATAAGGCTAGACACAATGCTACCACTTTCATTATAGTTCCATCTTTAGAGAGATGGTAGTTTTCAAACCATTCACTCAAATCTAAACTTACATATTTATCAAGCCAACGAAAAATGGAAATAAGCCATGGGAGAATGGGGCAGGTAGAGAACATAAATCACTAACTAGATACTACTACTACTAGTTCTATTACTACTACTTATTAATATAAATGTGTGTGTGTGTCTATTTGCCTCAGTGCTTAGTTTGATTGCCCTTATCAGTGACTTACCTACATAACTGCCACAGCTTGCTTCATGTCCGGCTGTGTAGGCACAAAGAAAACATGCAAGTCCTTACTTTCTTATCAAGCACATGAGGCACTAAACCTCTACTGGATGTCCTTCATCAGTAAAATTAGTAAGAATCCTTCAAGCTCAAAAACTGTAGGGCTCCCTGGAAACATTTTCAATAGTACGTGAAGACAGGCAACTTCAAATGTCGGCCTTTCACAGTTTATCCTGTGACTTCATTATACATAACTGAGGAAAAGCCAGGTCACTCGCCATATATTTTTTAGAAAACCACATACTAGTGTTACTTCCTATAGAAGATAACATCATTGACACAAATTTTAAAACCCCACCAATTAGCAAAAGGGCAAAATAGATGAAACTCACTTTATTATAGTTCTGCAAGTAAAAAAGACTTTTAAGCTGCTAAGAATTAATGGTAGTGTTACTTATAAATCAGTCAAGTATTATATGCATAAAATAAACATTCTGGTAATGCACCCACGCAATATACGTGGTCATTACTGAATATCTAATTTTGAGCTCTCAAAATTTAAATATTAAAAAGGGAGGGTACATAATAACTATGGTTACGCAATTTCCATTTTCCAAGTCCCCTAAAATTAAAGACCTCAAGGAAATCTTTCACTTCATTCTTTAAAGAACCCACAAAATTCAACTGCAATTTATACTGTATCCCCAAATAAAATTAACTCAAACCTACCAATTTACTTAAAGCAATATTATAGAAAATTTAATCAGTCACTATCCTTTGACATGCATATATAACTTACTCTAGTTTCTCCTAAAGAAATGGCAAAAGAAAAGAAAAGAAATTCTTCCTATATTCTTTACGTTCTAGAAATTACTTTCTAAAGTTGGTGAAGAGGTAACACACAAAAGGTCAATTTGTTAAAAAAAAAATAAGTTATTTAACAAATCCTTTACATTCACTACGGTAATCAATAACAAATACACATTTCTGAAGTCTCTATCTGACAGTACATCACACATTACTGAAGTCTCTACCTGACAGTACATCTTTGTTATTCTATACATATGGAAATCTAATTTATGGAATGCTTTCCAGAATACTTTCCCAGAATGGGCTTACTCCACTAGAATCACTTTTAGTCTATCTGGAATTAAGCTTATGGATATATCTAGCATTACATGGTCCTGTTGCTCTCTAATTCTCCAATGCTGGCAAAATATACATGTTTACAAAAATCATATTCTTGGAGAGCAAAGTTCTTGGAAATTTTTCCATGCTACCGGACCTCACTTAAAAAAATGAGAAAAGGCTATACAAATGGCCAATTAGTACACAAAATGATGCTTATCACTGATCATTAGGGAAATGAAAATCAAAACGACAATGAATGACCACTTCACACACATTATGATGGCTATTTTCAAAAAAAAAAAAAAAGGTTTGGTGAGGATGCGGAGAAATTGGGTTGCTGTGGGAACATAAAATGATGCAGCTGCTGTGAAAACCAGTATGACGAGTATTCAAAAATCATTAAACATTTATCCCCGGCAATTCCAATTCTCGGTCTATACCCAAAAAAAGTGAAAGCAGGGACTCAAACAGTTATTTGTATATCCATGTTCAGAGCAGCATTATTGACAGTAACTAAAAGGTGGAAGCAACCCCAAATGTCCACTGACAAGTGGATAAACAATATGTGGTATGTACATACAATAGAATATATTCAGCCTTAAAAACGAGGAAAATTCTGGCACACGCCACAACACGGATGACCCTTGAGGACATTATGCTAAGTGAAATAAGACAGTCACAAAAAGACAAATATTATATGAGTCCACTAATACAAAGTACCTCAAGTAGTCAAATTCATAGAGACAGAAAGTAAAATGGTGGTTGCCAAGGGGTTAGGGATAGGGGAGAATGGGGAATTAATGTTTAATGGATACAGAGTTTCCGTTGGGAAGATGAAATGTTCTGGAGATGAGGAATGGGTGGTAGATACAACAATGTGAATGCACTTAATGCTACAGTTAATGCCCATTTTAAAATGGTGAAAATGATCCATTTTATGTTATGTATAGTTTACAATAAAAAAGAGATAAACAAAATATTAAAACGTGTGAAATTCTTCTCGCACATGCCTATTTCACTATCCACAAAACCAATACCCTGGCAAGGAGTGGTTAGTTAAGCTCTAATATAAAGGTTTACCAATGCACTCCAAGAAATTAATATAACAAAGTTTTAAATTCTTTCTAATGCTAAAAAAGTTTAGTTTACTTCCTCAGAATAAAGTCCTTTGCCAGATATAGATGCTAATAGCTATTATATGTCTAGTTCATATTAAATAAACTACTGTAGGAACCAATATGCCTCCAAACTTTGTATTTCAAATATGGTTAGTTTTATCCCTTAGAAAGTTTTTCCCTCATTTTTCTCCCAAAGCTTCATAAAGACTATTTTCATTTTTAACAACAAAATCTTTAGCCAGAATGCTCCCTCTCCCCAACTCATAAGAGTTCATCTTTACTAACTGTACCATCTCTACAGTAATCAGTATTCATTTAGTTTCCACTGATTTCAAGTAGAAATACTGGAATCGCATTTATGAATCTCACTCCCTTTAAAAAAAAAATGTTCGTATGAGTAAAATGCAAGTTTGAAATATCGTAGGCTAAATTTTAAGGATCCTCTAGTCAATCTCCAGTGTTTCCTATAATAACTTCTGATTTCACTAACTGTTACAGAAATAAATGTTTGTGAACTAACCAGCAAACCAGGTTTTGATGTCCTCTAAGCCATGATAGTGCATTGTGTTTTCATGTCCCTTTCAAAAATCTACTTTCAAAGGAGGATTCTGACAGTTTCCTTGCTACAAATGCCATGTTCCAATTCATTTCAAACAATGCCTATTCATAAACATAAAACAAATAAATGAAGATTTAAAGGAACACAAAGTATTCACATACCTAAACACAAGTTGAAAGGCCTAATTTAGAGAAAATAGTTTAATATTAAAAACTAGTCCTTAATTCATTTCTGAGGGAAAGAGAAACGTAGTATTAAACAAGTATGATCATCATAAACATTTTCTATTTGTACTATCTGAAAATAAAAATGCATGTAATAAATTACTGAGTATTTTTTCTTTCAAACATCATTTTTATATGTAAGTTAATGGTACCATCTCTTCTACAAGGTCTACCTCCTATAACTAAGACTGTACAATTTGTAACTGTCCTTGTATACAACAGGTACATCTAAATGTCAACAGAAGAAACAATAAAAAATATAGACCCTGACATCTTACAAGTTTCTCTGTCATTCAGTTTTCCTACTTATCAACGTAAGAGGTCCTCCTGAGAATAAGTGTCTTTTCATCTATCCACAGCTTTTTATATTAAATTGAGCCTTTTAAAAAGGAGAAAGGATATATCTGGTCACACACCAGTAACTTCATTAAGTAAGAATCCTCCTTCCCACAATTTGTAACACAAAATTTTAACCAATGTGAAATTCTACAAAAAAATTATATAAAGACATAAAAAGATCAATTGAAAAGGCCTGCATCACCTGGTCATGAGCCTTACCTTTCAGCAGTGGCAGAGGTGTTAACTCAATAGGCTTGCCTTGGGACCTAAACTGTGAGGAACTTTGTGACCTCTTCTGTCTGGCTTTTCTGACGGACTTCCGAGAAAATCCGTCTACTTTATCCACTGATGGAGGAGTAGTTGGTGCTGAGGACATATCCCTACTGAAGAGAAAGAGGTATCATAAACATATTCCCAAGGCAGAAACACACCAGGAGAACCCCCCCAAAAAAACCCAGAACTATATTCTGGATGGCAGGCCCTTGTAGTACAGACTTCCGCCACTAAGTGGGTGTTCTGGGAACTCATCTGTATCAGTGTACCAGCTGGCGCTGTTGTGAGAGGCTGCATTAGGCTTCCATGAATATTTTTTTTAAGATTCTTTCAACAGGTTTGCCCATTTCATGATAGGTGATTTACAAGCATACCTGCCCACACCACGCCAAGTATTCATAAATTTTTTATCAAAAACAGTGTGACCCCTGTGCCCCACCCTCCCTATTCACCTGATCCCACCCCAAGTGACTTTTTTTTTGTTCCCCCAGATGAAAAAAGTCCTCAAAGGGAAACATTTTGCTGATGTGAAAGAGGTGAAACCAAAAAAAAAAAAAAAAAAAAGCAGAAGCACTAAAAGGCATCAAATTGGTAAGTTCAAAAACTGTTTTGAGCAGTGGGAAAAAGTCTCAATAGGTGTATTACATCAAATGGAGAGTTCTTCGAAGGTGACTGAGGTTTAAATATGTAAGAATAAATACACATTTTTTTTATAGATAAATTCCAGGTTTTTGAGGGGGAATCCTTTCATGTATGTGAGTTACACAAATTCTAAAACTCCTATATAAAATATTCATGAGAATGAGGATAGGTGATAAAAAAAAAACAAAAATCAATTAAGAAAAGTTACATTCAATGAGAAAACATAAAAATGTGGTGAAAAAAAGAATATAACTACCATAAGCAATATTGTAATTTTAATGTATTATGCTATCACTACGATAAGCATTAAAGATGCTCATTTAGACTTGAAGAACTCTATGCTATGTATTCATTTTCTGTGAAGCTCTTCTCATCTTCAGATTCCTGAAGTAATGTTGGAGTTATTCTGCAGCTAGAAAACTTCCACTGATACATCTTTCCCAAGATATCTAATATTATGAATGGGCTCTGCAGCTGAAACCCTTATTGTACTTCAAGAATCTACACCAATGTATCACATCAAGTAAAATTTATAATTACTGAAACAATCTAGGCATGACTTTAAACACTGTTAGCTATGATAAACTATACCACACTGGAAATGAAAACAGGCTAAATTACTTTAAACAGAACACATAAAAGGCGTAATTAAAATCACTTCAACCCTGGCTGGTGTGGCTCAGTGGACTGAGCATCAGACTGCGAATGGAAAGGTTTCTAGTTTGATTCCCAGTCAGGGCACATGCCTGTGTTGCAGACCAGGTCCATGTTTGGTGGTGTGCGAGAGGCAACAGATCAATGTTTCTCACCTTTTCTTTCCCCCTTCCTTCCCCTCTGTCTAGAAATAAATAAAATCTTTTTTAAAAAATCATTTCAAAGACATCTTCTTTTTGAATAAAAGCACTTTAAATTATTAAAGCTTAATAAAAAAAACTATGATGAAATTGTGCACCAAAGTTGAAATGAAAACAAATTCACAGCCTACTTAGACAACCCAGTTGAGTTCCCTTGGAGTTTATCATCAAATATTAATTTTCATTCCATCAAACTGATGAAACTGAACAGTTCTTTTGGATTTTTTAATCCTGTCAAATTATTTAAATGAAGGCTATTTCCTAAAAGTAACAAGCGTTAAGCTCAATTTCATTCAATTTAAGCAGATGCCATCATTTGCATAGTACTAAGGCTCCATGCAAGATTAATGGCAAACTCGAATAGAAATAATGCATTTGGAGGAAATGCTGAAATGCAATTACTCACCTGTCATTCCAAACATTAAGTCAAGTGTTTTTTAACCTCTAATAAAAGTAAAAGGTAGTTTCTTCCTAAACTTGTAAGAATAAAGTTACCTCAATTACCTGGATTCTGACAAAGTAAAAATAACAAAAACAAAAAACCATGATGTTGAGGGTTGGAATTCTAAAACCTTGTTTGGTTCTCTTTTAAAAAAAAAAAAGTTTTTAGCCCTGGCCAGTGTGGCTCTGTCGGTTGGAGTGTCCTCCGGTAGAATGAAAGCTGGCAGGTTTGATTCCTGGTCAGGGCTCATACCCGGGTTGCGGGTTTGATCTCAGTTCGGGGGTGTACCAGAAGGCAATCAATCGATGTGTCCCTCTTTCTCTTTTTCTTTTTCTTTCTCTCTCTCTCTTTCTCTCTCTCTCTTTCTCTCTCTCTCTCTCAATGAAAAAATGTATTCAGATGAGGATAAAAATATATAATAAAAAAGTTTTCAGAAATCTACCTAATTTAGTCAGATAAAATGTGACAGATTCAAACGAACTGCAAACTATGAATGACTACAGCAGTAAGATCACTTAAAATTTTTCATAAAGACTGCATCCGCGAAAAGCTCCACATCGCGTTTGTACGTTGTCAATTTAGGGGCCGTTCTTCCAATCTGGTATTTGACTTATTTAGATTTCATGTAACCGTAATAACCCATGATTTCAGTAAATCTTGTTCCTCCATCACTCTTTGTGGCTCTTCTGTATCCTCATCGCCCATTTGTAAAGGTGGTCTAGTGACAGCAATTTTTTAAAAAATCATTTGCCCCTTATGCCCGCGGCCAAAAATAAACGTCAAAGATCTCAACCCAAAGCGCTGCAGAACTGAACGTGCAGTAGCAGCGGGTCGGTGCAAAGCCCGGGGAAACAGGTTTCACCCTGGACCAAGGCGCCCAAAGCTCTATCATCCTCTAAGCATCGGGCACCGGGCATTTCCAAGGCTCACGATAATCCAAAGGGGGCACTGGGATGGAGGAGAAAGACGGGGTAGAGGTTCATTTGCAGGGCTGGCTCAAATACTCCCTCTGCTACTACCACCCCCACCCCAAAACCTGAAGATAAGCTGCTACAGATTCCCCCTCACAACACCAATCCCCCTTTTTCTCCCCGCCCCGTCAGTGGATAAGGGGTACAAGAAAACGCCTCCAATGCCGGAAGGAGAAAAGGGGGGAGGGGGACAGAGTGAATGAGAGGCATCATCAGAAGCATTTGCAGGTAAATCAGCAAGTGGGACGGGCCCTCCTTCTCCCGCACCCTACCCCACCCCACCCCATCGCACTCCTTGCCTGCCCGGGCCAGGCCTTCCCGAGGCCGGTGCCCTGCAGGGTCCCTTCTAAGACCGGGAGAAAGAAGGGAAGCGGGCGAGCCGCGGAGCTGGAGGGACGAAGTTACCTTGAAGCTTCTGGGGAAGAATTCAAAGATGATCTGTGTTTTTGAGGGGTGGGAGACTGGTGAGAGGGCCGCAGCGGGACGAGTGGCGGGACCGGGACTTGCGGTGGGAAGTCCGGACAGCAGCAGGGAGCCCAGGGAGAAGGCTGTCCGGCGCTGGGTCCCTCCGGTTCCGCGGCGGCGGCGCCTCTAGGCCTCACGGCCGGACCTGAATCTCAGCGCTCCGGCGGCGGCAGCGGCGGCCTCACGATCCTCCCCCGTGGGCCCGTCCCATCAAATCGGCACCGACCCCGTTGCGGCTCCGCCGGTGGTTCCGCGCTCACATTCCCGGCGGGCGGCGCCTCTGCTCTTTGCCCCGGACCTGGCGGCGGTGGCGACGACGTGGGGAGGGGGGGAAGGGAGGGAGGAAGACTGGATCTGCAGCGGCAGCAGAAGGAAGGAGAAGGAGGAGGAGCCGCTGGAGCTGGAGCCGCCGCTGCCAGAGTCGCCGTTCCGTAACCGCGGTGGGTCCCCGTCAATGCCCCTTTCTCTCTCCTATTGTCAATATCACCGGGCGGCTGAGTCCATGGCACACGCGCAACCGAACCTACTGCCCAGCAGCACCCGCCTCCGGCGCCCCCTTACTGGAGGCTTCAAACGGGAAGCAAGGCCTCATTGGCCGGCTTCCGCCTTCACTCCCATGCCAGCATGTTCGGCTGAGAGCCGACCAGGGATAGGCGGCAGGGGGGCGGAGAAACAGGAGGGTGGGAAGAGCGAAGACCCAGGATTGGGCTGAAAAGCGAGGGACCCGGATGCAGCCTCGATCTCCTGCAGCGCTGCTGCCGCTTCCGCCTGGCGGAAGATGGTAGTCACCGCAGCCTCTAGGGTTGAGCGGAGCTGCTTAAACCCGGGAGGTGTGCGACTGACAGATCAAGAGGATGGGTTTCCGCACAATGCGGAACCTCGGGGCGGCGGTCGTTTTCAACCAGAGGATTCTAGGGCGACGATCGGCTAAGGGTGGGGAGGCCCTGGGGCCTAGATTCCGCCCGCTTCAGCGTCTAGGGTGGCCTTTCTGGGCTCCAGGAGCCCCACTCAGGACGGGAACCAGCGCTGCGTAGACAGAAATAAGCTCCCCGACCCGCGCCTGTGTAAATGGGCCCCTTGCAGCCCGCTGTGAAACCCCCGGCAATCGCTCTCCGCTAAACCTTCTGGGAGACCTGGCACCGAAATCTGAAACCCTGGGGCCTGGCCAAGGGTTGGGTGTCGCATCCAGTTCTCTCTCACCTCGTATCCTTTTCCCTAAACCTCTCTTTTGAATATCAGCTCTCTGAAGCTCCTGCAAGCTTGGGGTGAGGGAGGCTCAGTGTAGTTTATTCAAGTGAGAATGCTGTCTCTACTCTCCGCAATCATTGATACCCAGCGCACCGTTGTCCTTCCAGCTGCATAGTGCTCAGAGAAATCCCCGCTCCAAATTGTAGGAGCTTGGGAGCTTTTAATTGGCCGTGTGGATCAGAAAGAATTTATGAAGACTTGACTTAACTGTAGCTAGAACAAGTGGTAAAATACTTAGATATGTGTTTGCATCCTTGATGAACCTAGGCCAAACGGTGCATTTCCAGAAGATATTCTTGGACGCTCGTTCTATTTGAATGCACGCTACATACCTCTTCTCGCAGGGGGCAAGAAAAAGAAATTTCATAATGCTAACTAAAAATGTCAGGGTACCGACTGTTCAAAACTTGGTCAATGGAAAAAAAGTAAAAGAAAATCAACATTCATAATTGCTCACCCACAAAATGTTAGCCTTTTGGTGTACTTCCCTCCAGTATTTTTTTCTAATGTGTGTGTCGTTCTGTAGCCTAGTTTTTCCCCTCAGCATTATATCATGTTTTCCATGCAATTAGGAAATATAACTATCTATAAATAAAACTGTATATACCAGATGTGCAAGTGATTACCAAAAAATTCATTGCATTTCTTTTCTGTTAACCAAGTGTTGCAAATTTCTATGCTCATTCCCAAAAATGGCTCCTGAGTGGAAAAAAATTTGTGTGTGTGTGCCATGAAAGATAAAAAATATATATATCCCTGTTTCTAACTGAAATGGGAAACAGGAAAAGATGGCTGTCATAGATGAAAGCAGCACCCCCACCCCCCACCCCCCACTGACTTCAGATGATTGACCACTTTCATAATGCCCATTTTGGCTCTGATAAAGTTCATCACCATGAAGCCATGTACAACTGGCAAGAATACTAGTCTCCTACCTGCAAGAAACTTACATTTCCACATCTCAATATCTGTCAGTCCCAGCCACCAAGAACTTGTTTGCTCAATCCGATTGTGGGTAAATGCAGAATTAAACCAAGGAAGATTTTAAAGCCAACTCAATTTCCCTTGGCAACAGTTGAACTGTTGAAGGGTAGTGCACATTTGAAATGCTCACAGCTGTTGCTTAGAACATTTCACATTTTGTAGAGTGGAGATTTTGCTTGCAAATTATGGATCTCTATAAAGACAATTCATTTCAAAACTGTTTCACTTTCTATAAAATGGCGGAGTAACTGAAATGAGCAGGTTCTTTTTAAATCAAAACATCCTTGCCAATGTGAGAAACTGTTCCTTGAACCAATAGTTTCTAAAGGATGTCCATGCATCCCAGGGATATATGTACTCCAGGAACAGTGCAAGGCAATCCATTTGGGATGCAGGACAAGAAAATATAAGCACATCTACTTATGCTTAATTCAATTAGAAAAAGAAAAGCAGTAAACTCTAATATTTTATATACAGAATACTCATAAGCCTACACTCCATCCATGGAATGGCCTCTCAGCCTAAAACAGCAGAGGAGATGCCCTCAAGGAAAAGTGGGAGTTACCCATTTCCAGGGGTTGGCTGTGGTGGTCCCACTCAATCAGTCTCTGCCAACATGTATTCCCATATTGAAGTTTTCTAGGTTTCATTAAACTAACCCATAGAAAACAGACTTCCCCAGAGTCTTCTGCAAAGAAACCACAGGAAACAAGCAAATGACAGAACTGATACTTCTAGTATCAGATCTGTGACAGCCACATTTCAAAGTTAAAGTAATCTAATAAACCCAACCAAATTATGACTTAAAAATATGAAATTCATAAACACTATTTAAAATTGGATTTATATCCTTTGTCATTAACAATTAACTTCCTAAGCTTATATTATATTTGAAGTATAAGCTAATGATGGTAGCACATGTATATATACTTCATAAGTAAATATACATACAGTATACTCATATTTGGTTAAGAATTGCTGCCCCAGAATACACTGATGGGAATGAATGATCCAAAAAGTGTGGAGACTGCTATGGTAGACAATACAAAATAAAATACATTATAGCCTCCTGTGAAGCCATTATCAAATGACAAAACACTGCCCATTGCTATCTGATGAAAGCACTTACTTTCCAGATATCAAGGCTGAGCTTATCATTAATCTGCTGTCGGGCTAGCCAGGTAATGAGACTAGAAGACATTGACATCTGGCTGACTGGTGAACCAAAGAAGGGTTAAGATAATAAGTAGAATCATCATCAAACAAAAAGAGAAGGAAAACACCTATGCTGGTAAGACATCGTCAGAGGTAGACTAGTTGCCCAATTTGCGCATGGGAAGAGGAGGCTGCATGAAGCTGGGTTTGGGCTGAAAGGGAAGAACCCTGAAAAAACCTGAGGTAAGAGATGCTCTTTTAGGTAAAACAATAAAAGGAGTGTGCACAACAGCCAGTGTAGACAAGGGACTCCTTTGAGCCATATTTATCTACACAGGAAACACCGTCAGCAGTGCCATTTTCTTCAGTCATAATTTAAATAGCACAGTTACATTTTCAGATATGCCTCAAGGGTTGTAGGTTACTCATGGCTTTCCACATGATTAGTGTGTATAATTATCGATTGTGTTTTAAAATGTTTAGGTGCTCTAGTTCCCTACAGAGCAGTGAGAGACTCTAGGTATTACTGATGGATCAAGAGAGAAGGGACCTGTGTCATTGATGGGGAAGAAAAACTGAAAAACAAAAAGTGGGCCCTAACCAGGTGGTTTAGTTAGTTGAGGCATCAACCCATACACCAAAATGTTGTTGGTTCGATCCCCAGTCAGGGCATATACCTAGGTTGCAGGTTCAATCCCGGGTCAGGATGTGTACAGGAGACAATCTATCAATGTTTCTCTCACATCGATGTTAATCTCTCTCGCTTGCTCTCTCTCTGTCTCACTCACTCTTTCTCCTCCCTCCCTTCCTCTCTAAAATCAATAAAAAACATATCTTTGGGTGAGGATTAAAAAAAAGGAGAAAGCAAGTTTCAAGTACACTTTATTTTATACAGGATAGAACACAAAATAATGTACCACAAGTAATAATTTTGCTTCTAAAATAGTCAAATTATACAATTAAATCAACTAAAGCTATAACTAATTGATAAGCATAATGATGAGAATGCAGACTCTGGATTCAGATACATACAATGTGGAATCCCAGATATGCCAGCCAGGAACTGGGGCAAATTACCCCTCACAACTTTGGTTCTCTGGCCTACAAATAAGCAGACTAACATTTTCTAACTCGTAGGCTAGACATCCGTTTAAATGAGTTTATGCGTTTACTGCAGTGCCTGGCACATATTAACTATTCAATAAGTGCTAGTTATTATCCTAATCATCCACTTTGTTCATATTCTAATACTTTTTATCATCTAGAAGCTTTTAAGAAGTTTTCTCCCCTTTTTTTTTATTCTGGCACACCCCACTGTGAAAGGAAGAAAACAAGGAGCAAGGAGGAATGCCTTTTTCAATCTACTTCCACACTAAATTATAGAATTGTGGGGCCCATTCATTAGTAATAATAGGGACTTGCATTTTACAATATCCATATACTTCTCAAAGTTAAACAATAGTAATTTGATTTAACATTGTTTCAAAACTTTATCTTAATTTCTACTTTATATTCCTTTAACAGAGGCTCAAACTATTTTTGCTCTAAGCTTACCTACTTCCCTCCCTCACTGTAACTTCCCGAACTGCAGTCGGACTAAGGTCCTGGTTAGTCGTCTCAGGCCCCGCTTTGCAAGGGTGCCCCACCCCCGCCCGTGGGCCGCAGGAGGCCCAGGATGCCTGTGGATGCAGACCAACACAAAATCATAAATTTACTTAAAACCTTTTTTTTCTTTTGCTCATCAGTTTTCATGAGTGTTTGTGTATTTGAGTGTGTGGCCCTAGAGACACCAAAAGGCTGGACCTCCCTGGTGGATATCTGCGTCCCGCATCCATCCCCCGCTTTTCTTTGAGGACCACACCCCTCACTTCCTGTGACCCCGGTGGGACTATGAATCATGCTGCTTCCCTCTTCTGTCACCCAGAAAGATGGGACACGACACAAGGGGATCGATTGGATCTTTCCCAAAATTAGCTCTAGAAATGCTGGGAGTGAGAAGCCTCACTTCCTTTTGGATCAGAAACCACAGAAATTATGTACGCTTTTTATGGTCGCCTCCCTTCCTCACCTCCATCCTCGAGAAAGCCAATACTGTGGAAGAACCTTTGGCAGAAGCCAGTTCTAACAACACAATTAGAGCTGCTGAATTCAGTTATGTCCGAAGCTAGTTTCAATTATATAAACCAGTAAATTCCCTTTTTATTTAAGCTATTTTGGAGTTGAATTTTTATAACTTACACCCAAAAGAATCCTGACTAACATTGCACAGGCAAGTCACTTAACCTCTCTAAGCCTCAGTTTACTCTTAGTCCCCGAATCTGGGATTCCCTAAGGGTTGAACTAAATGAAATCTTTAGATGGAATGTAATCTTAAGCATGAAAGAAACCAAAGTGGCCATGCTGGAAATTATTTCTTAATGTGATTCATCAAGTCTAATTTATTTGTTGTTGTTTTTTTTTTAAAGACTCAAAGTATCTATTCTTTAGAATTACACTCGAAGAGTTAAGTCCCGCTAAACATACCTACATGAGAAAAGACAGTGCAGTGACTATAAAAATAAGCTTTATTCTTAGAGAACAGCAGCTTTTCATTAGCTTATTTTTACTGTGACTTCTAAAACACCAAGGCCATATTTTAGAAAATGCAGCCTATGCTTGAATGTTTCATCTAGGTCCTTATCTATTATAGAGGGAGGACATTGTTTTTAAGATATCAATAAAAATGGGTAAAATCTATAAACATAGAGTAAATTACTGCTAAAATGTTTTAAAGGAGAAAGACAACAAAAGGAGGGTGAAAACATAAATCTGACCACATGTTTATTAAAATAATCTAGTAAGGACAATGCACACAATCTTGAATGGTACTGGTAATAATAATTGGAAACATGAGCATAGCAATTTAGTTCACTTTCATATACACTATTTAATTTGAACCTTAACTCCGTTGATACATATTATTTCCCTTTTCTAAATAAGAAAAATTCAGGGAAGTTGTCCAGTGTTCACAGCTACAAACTAATAGAACCATAATTTGAACCCAATCCTTCCCAGTGTCTGTACCAAATTAACTGTAAATTATTGTTAATGATGAGTAATTGAATATAAAGCAACTATTTTCTCCATCTTACAGAAGGAAAGATGAATAAGATACAGAGGTTAAGTGTCTTATACCATATTATAAAGAAAAGAAAGAACAGGGCAAGTTTCCATCATCGACATGAACTCCCCATTCCTTGAACACTATGAGCCACGAGCTGTGGTGCCATTTTGCATGTATTGTCTTGTTTAAATCTTGGAAATAACCCATTGATGGTAGTACTTGTATCCCATTTTACAGATGCAGAAACTAGATGTTTTAGTTTCTTTTCAAAGGTCATACATTGAGTAAATGGCAGAACTTGGCAGGAGTTAAGACTAGAAGAGAGGCACTGAAACTCTAAACTGCCCATCCCTCCTGGAAATCCTCTCTACAAACCTGGTTTGTATGTAGTGCTGTGTAGAATATATATAAAACACAAATCCTTTCCAGTTCATTTGCTTTGATACTTAAATCTCTTTCCAAAATAACAAAGAACCCCCATTTGGTCTTTAGTCAGAAATACACTTTGCTGGAAGAGTTAGGTTGCGGTGTGGATCTAAATCAACCTTCTTCGTTATGAAGAGATGTTTGCAGGGAGAATTTATGTTCAAAGAGCTTTGAATACAAGCAGTAGCCAACTCTAGCATTTGAACACATCATTACTGAACTTCTTTCTAAATCAAGGAAGCTTATATTCTCAGATTAGGAAGGTTAGTCACCTAGTTAACAAACCAGTTGTCAACTGGAACAAAATATTGATGATAAAATACTTTTGAAAAAGAAGTGCTGAAGAGACCCATTCAAAGTAAAAAATTGTATCTGTCTTGGTTCTTTAGAGGGAAAAAATTTATTAACTAAAAGTCTCTAACTTCACAGAGTAACTGTGGCAAGTGCTCAACTTTAAGAGAAATCATCATGCAATGGCCCTGGCTGGGTACCTCAGTTGGTTAGAACGTCCTTTGGATACATGAAGTTTGCAGGTTTGATCCCTGGTCAGGGCATGTACAAGAACCAGCCAATGAATGCGTAAATAAACAGAACAACAAATCAATGTTTTTCCGTCTCCCTTCCTCTCTTTTTCTAAAAATTAATTAATTAATTACAAAGAAATCATCACTTGATGAATTGCTAACTAGACTTTTTGTGGTGATCATTTCACGATATACAGAAATATTGAATCATTATTTTGTACACTTGAAACTAATATAGTTATGTGTCAATTTATACCTCAATTAAAAATAAAATAAATTTTTTTTAATTTAAAAAGGAAATCATTATCCTCCTGGTCAGCACATTTCAATAAGCCTTTCAAACACTTAATATAGGGGAACTTTCCTCACCAAATTTTCATTATTTTATTTAATCATTCTTGCATGTATTCATTCCAAACACTTAAGTACCTACTCTGTGTTCTGGGAAAATGCATATCTGTATAAGACATAATAGGTACTATCGTTCTAGTGTATTACAAGAAGTTATAATCAAGGGCTAATTATTATGGGAACCCAGAGTCCAGTTAAATACCTTGTGACCAGGAAGGTAAAAAACAAAGACAAAGAGGAGGTGACATTTACACCAAAACTTGTTACACTCAGCACTCTTATTCACTCATGGTTTGGCACCTTGTTTGTTTGTTTAAGGTATTTTTATTATGGGCCAGGAACTATCTCAATTAAGCCACATAGATTATTTTCATTTTACTTGTAAGTGCTCAGTCAGTATTAAATTCTTCCCCCTACTCCTTCCTGTCCTCCTTGGTAGGCCCTACCCTCAGAGTTGGGAATTAGGATACTTGCTCTATGTGTGCTGGGGTACTGAGGTAAAGGGCAGAGCCAAGGTTCTCTTCCTTGAGTCAGAGCAGCGGGAGTCTCACTAGGGATTTACTGGAGCCAGTGTAAGCAAAGGGGGAAACTGTTATTAGAATTCTGGGCAGGGATGCACTTATACTCAGCGAGCAGGGAGTAGCAGCAGGACAGGAAAGACCTCAGGGTCTTTTTTTTTTTTTGTCTCAGTCCTTTTCAGTGATTGTGCTCCTTTTTTTTTTTCTCATGCTAAAGAAGGGCTTTCACTGAGGGTCAGGCTACAGGGTGTAATATGGCAGATCAAGTGCTCGCATTTCCATTGTCTCCATTGACAAGGGCAGCCAGAGGTGAGGCTAGAACTCCGGAAAAGGGGGCCCTGACCCAGCTTGGATCAGGTATGCATGCCTCATCCAATTGACTGTGGCCAGGGGACTGGAGTCATGTTGCACAAAATGAATGCTGGGGGCTCTCTGCTGTTCCCATGCATGGTGGGGAAGAAAAAGAAGAGGAGCAGCTGCCCCAAAATATATGCAGTAATTCTCTACTTACATCTTCGATTATTTCCTCAAATTAAATTTACAATAATTAAATTTATAGTCTAAGGATATGAACATTTTTTAAGTTCTTGATTAAGTTCGGCCACATTGCCAACACTATGACTCCCTTTCTCATCTTGTCTACAGTCATAGGCCAAAAATTTGAAAGTAATTATAATTTTCATCTCTTTGATCACAAAGTGAGAATAGTTCAAATAATTTCCATATATTCAGTAGTCATGTAGATATCTTTTTTTAGATTTATTTTTTTCTGCAAATTGTCTATTGGTGTATTTTGCTTATTTTTCTATAATAGTTTCAGTGTTTCTGTGATTGACTTATATAAACTTCTCATATAATGACTTTACATGGAGGAGGAGTATGCCATATTTTCCTTGGGGTGCCTTTCATCACCAAGTATAAATTCTTAGAAAGTCTTTCTCTTAAACATTCCTCCCCCTGAAAATCTTACAAATTAAAGTACTCCTAAGTTTCATCAGGGATATTCATTGCAGAATTTTAATTAGAAAAAAAATAAAAATAACTTAAATATATATCAGTTGAGGGATAGTTAAATAAAGTATTGCACATTCACACAATGGAGTAATATGCAGCCATTAAATATAAGGAAGATATACAGTATTCATCTGGCATGGTGTCTATGATATTAAGTAGAAAAAAAGCAAGAATTACAGAATTAAAGGCAAAATAGCAGCCTATTTATATTAGGAAACACCCAATGTATTGAATATACTGGTATCTAGAAAGGTAAAGGTCTTGAAAAGTTCTGAGAGAATCTATTTGAAACTGTTAACAGTGAAAGATTTGGGCATGGGTCGGAGGTGGGTGGTAAAGATTAAATTATATACCGGGTTGGCCAAAAAGTTTTTTTTTCCTGTAAGATAGTTCTAGTAGCACTTTACTGTCTTTAACGTCATTCAAAATGTTTTTGTTAAATTCCACTGTGATAGCTGTCATATCAGAGTGCATTTAAAAATAAACCTTACCAAAATTGGTGAATTTTTGTGTGGCCATTTTAATATTGAAGATGGAAGAAAATACACAACATTTTTTGGCACATGATGCTTTATTATTTCAAGAAAGGTAAAAATGCAAATGAAACACAAAGAAAGATCTGTCCAGTATATGAAGAAGGTGTTGTGACCAATCCAATGTGTCAAAAGTGGTTTGCGAAGGTTCAGGCTGGAGATTTCTTGCTGGATGATGCTCCACTGTCAGGTAGACCAGTTGAAATTGAGAGCAATCAAATTGAGACATTAATCACAAACAATCAACATTATACCATGCGGGAGATAGCTAACATATTCAAAATATGCAAATCAATAGAGTTATTGGTGAAAATGAAAAAATATGCCTTTTATTTTACAGAAAAAACTAAACAGACTTTTTGGCCAACCCAATACTTAGATATTGTTTTAATTTATTAAGAGGAATACGCATGGCCTGTAAATTTTATTTCACAAAACATTTTAGACTTATAGAGTGCCACAGTGAATACTGTAACAAATACCCAATACCTACCACGCAGTTCTGGAATACCAACACAGCTGAAGCCTCCTGTGTAAGCTTCTATACTCACATCCCTTCTTTCTCAGAGGTTACTACACACCTGAATCTGGTTCTTTTCATTCCCATGATGTCATACTTTTACTAAATATGCACATATTCCTAAGAAGCATGTGGTACTTTTTTCATATTTTAGTATTGTATATAATTGGTATTCTAGTATCCTCTGTAACTTAATTTGTCACTCAACATGATGTGCTTTTAATTTAAACACGTTGACATAGATACTTTTAGGTCATTTCCTTTCACTGCTATAAAACATTCCTTTTATAAATGCTCTAAACAAAACAGAAACAGACCTATAGATACAGAGAACAGACTGATGGTTTCCAGAAGGGACAGGGGTTGGGGAACTGGGTGAAAAAGGTGAAGGGACTGAGAAGTACAGGTTGGAAATTACAAAATAGTCATGAGGAGGTAAAATACAGTATAGGAAATGCAGTCAATAATATTGTAATAGCTATGCATGGTGCCAGTTGGATATTGGAAATATCAGGGGGAAATTCTGTAAAGTGTACGCCTATCTAACCACTATGCTATACACCTGAAACTAATACAAAATAATATTGAATGTAAACTATAATTGAAAAAACAATTAAAGATTAAAAAAATGTCCTGCGGTTTATTCTCCTGTTTTGTGATTTTGGATTATTTCCAGCATTTTACTGTTTTGAAAAGTGCACTTTGAATTTTCTTGGACACATTTCCTTATGTACTATGGTTTCTTGAGTTTGTGTGTGTATCTAGAAGTGGGATCAGGTTGTAGGGTAGTGCTTCTTCAACTTCCCAAGATGGTGCAAGTTGCTTTCCTAAATGATTGTACCAATTAATAGTCCCATCAGCAGTATACAGGAGATTCTGTTGCTCTCAAAATTCTTTACTCACCCAGAAAACAAACATTTACCTATCTTCTAATTTTTGTTTTATTTTTCTCTTATTATACTCTATAATCAAGCTTTCATTAATTTTGGTATGTAGTGTGAAATGGGAACCTAAATTGATGTTTCTGATAAATAACCCATTTTCCTACCACCATTTATTGGTAAGGCAAGTCCTTTTTAATTACGTTTTTAAATCTTTTCCTTATTTATTGTTATTTGATGATTTGTCTGGTTGAATTTCAGTATCATTTTGTAGAAGTCTCCTAAACAACCCACTGAGACTTTATTGTAATTGCATTAGGTCCATGAATTGTTTTGATCTAAAGCCCACATTCAACATCGCACTCCTCTACTCTCAAATGAGTAAAGTCCTCACTGCATAAAATACCAATCCCCTCAGGCTGCTATTGTAGTCCCCCCTCACCGCCATTACCTGTCCCCTCTCTCACCTTTCAGACTCATCATTTCAAGAAAACCAGTGTTGTCCTTGCCCTGCAAGCTTTCCTTATTTATCTTTTCATACAAGCTTTGTTCGTGAGGCTCCCCCCTATCAGGAATGCCAGTCCTTCTTTCCATTCCCTTTGTGTTGTGTATTCAAACCTTTCCCTTCCTTCAAGAGTTGGCTGTGGTCCTAGCTAATCCAAGGGTCCTATTGTAGTCAGGATTCGGCCCACCAACTTGCATTGCTATTCTGTTTTCTCAGATGTCTATATCGAATCTTTCCAAGTCTGTGATTGAGTTAACCAGAATAAGAAAACTGAGACAAGTGGAACTTGCCTGGAGAGAAGTCAGTAAGAATAGGTGCTGGCAGGACGAGTAACAGCCAGGTTAGGCATTCCACATTTAACATCTGTAACCTCGAAGTGGGGAAAATAGCAGGAAAAATGGAAGAGAGAAGCTGGAACTGGTGCCTCAACATGCCCCGTGCCAGACGTGGCCAGACACAACAACAGTGGTGAAGCCAGACAATAGAGAAATCCATTATCATCACCATCAAAATGCTTTACATTTGAATATTGCTTTAGGTTCTGCCAATTTGCACTTACATAGCCTTATTTAATCCATGCAAAATTATCTGAAGTAGGTGACACGATCTCTATTTTACCAGTGAGGACACTGCGGCACAGGGGTTAAGTCGCACAGCTATAAATTGGCAGTGCCGAGTCTGCAACCCCAATCTTCTAAGCGACCCTAATTCACCACTCATTCTAACACACTCACCCTTGCTTCCATGTTAACTGTTACTTTTAACTTTTTTTTAATTGTGGCAAAAATCACAATACTAAATTTTCCCTCTTAAATTTAAAACTTTCAATGTACAGTTCAATAGTTAACTATATTCACATAGTTCCGTAATAGATTTCTAGAAGTTTTCATCTTGCAAAACTGAACCTCGGTAGCTCATTTCTGCACCCACGCCCCCAGCCCCTGGCAACCACCATTCTTCTTCCTGTTGCCCTGATTTTGACTACTCTAGATATTTCATATAAATGGAATCATATGGGATTTGTCTTTTTGTGTCTGGCTCATTTCACTCAGCATAATATCCTCAAGGTTCATCCATGTGGTAGCATATGACAGGATTTCCTTCTTTTTTCAGGCTGTATAAATTATACATATCTATCACATTTTCTTTATCCATTCATCTGTCCATGGACATTTGGGCTGCTTCGACCTCTTGACAATTGTGTAATGCTGCACTGAACGTGGATGTGCAACTGTCTCTTCGAGATCCTGCTTTCAATTCCTGGGTATATATATTCAGAAATGGGATTGCTGGTCATATGGTACTTCTATTATTTCGATTTTTTTCAGGAACCATGTTAACTTTTAAACAAATAATCCCATTCTCACGAGCTCTATTGCAATATGTGAGGAGGCGGCATATCGCCTTCCCTCTAATTAAGTGAAGACAGCAATCATGCTCACATATAACCATTAAAATATGCTCAAACTTCTTACTTAACGTGCATTAATTACAGTGTTGGCAACTGTAAATACTTCCCTTTCCTCCCAATCTCAGTGAACAATCTGTTCTTCACTTTTAACGCCCCTCCACCCCAATATCAGGGTCACTAGATCAGAAGATTCAAGACGGAGGGACCTATCTGTTTTGTTCAATACTGTGCCTCAAGTAACGAGCACGGGGCCTGGGGTGCAATAAGCACTTAAAAATGGATAAATGAATAAAAAGCACTCAAAATGGATAAATGAATAAAAAACTCATGTTTCTGGGTACCATTTTAAAACCTTGAACTTTGGGTGTTGTCATTGATGAGAGAGAATAGGTTAGCACTTCTTTTTCTAGCAAGCAGGAAGTAGAACACAGATGGAAAAGAGACATTCAATGGCATGAATTTTGCCAGAATAAAGATACCATCCCTAGGATAAATTCAAACTAAAGCTCTGATAGTAATACAGGATCATACCGACCATGAGCATTTGGGGAACTTGGGGAAATCCTTGGAATTAGAAAAAGGCCCTACCAGGTGAATCGCACAGTGCTCTAGGTAGGAGAAGCCAAGGAAGGGCATGAATAGTGCAAGGCTGCATCTCCCTTCTCTTCTGCCAGATCCTGTGGACCCTCAGCAGAAGACATTGGAAGCCAAAGCACTGTGACAGCCAAGTGAAAGATTCTTTGTTGGCCAGCTTGCTGCACAGTGGGCTGACTGAGGCCCTCTAAATGGGGACGGGAGTGTGAGTGTAAAGAGAGGAATGAACCCACGGAGGGTAGCTCTTATCTCATAATAGCTCAGAAAGCAAGCTCTCCTGCTAAAGGCTGCTCTCCATACATCTTTGGACTTGAGGCATGATCTTATGAAAGGAACTGGAGGAAATCAGATTACACTGTATCAATAAAAGTTAAATATATATTTAACAAAAACTGTGTGGATTTTTAAAGATATGGTCCCTAGAACAAATTGTTCAGTGGAAATTATTCTCTGCACATATCTGAAGAAGGAATGAATTGTAAATTCTCCTCCATTTGAAGAGATGGAATTCAAGAGAAAATTATCTTCAAATAGGCATGTCCCCCTAAAACGATAAAAGAGTTAACAATTTAAATTCATACTAGCCAACTAATATAGCAAATAGTGGCACCTTTTATGTTCTACTCTATATAGGAGTAAGCATGATTTAATGGAAAATCTGCTACACTTGGGTCAAAAGACTTGAATTCTGATATTAACATTGCTTTGACCATGCTAATCTGTTAGAGATTTATCAGTTCCCGATGTCTACATTGACAACATAATGATACACTCTGACTATGTTAACTCCCAACATAAAATTCTTCATGGGCACCCAATACCTATAGGGCAAATTTTGAACACCTCTGTCTAGTACATTCCTTCATTATCTGACCTCTACTTACCTAACCAGCCTTAACTAACATAATTTGCCCTTCCTTTCATGTCAAGCTACACTGAACAGTATGTAACTTCCTTGATACAGTGGAACCTCAGTTTTTTAACTTAATTTCGTTCCAGAAGGCTGTTTGAGAAGCGATTGACTTGAAAACTGAATCATACTGATAGTCACACAGTCTCTGCTTTTTTTCTCACCTGAGAGACACATGACTGATCATACAGGTATCAGTATAAAAAGGTTATAAGGCTGAGAACTGAAGTTTTGTTTGACAACCAAAACATTTTTTTTTTTCTGTGAAGAACTTGGTGGAGAAACGAATTGTTCAGGATGGAAGATGTTTGAGAACCAAGGTTTGACTGAATGTAACAGTCATGCATGAGTCCTCTGCTTGAACACCTTTCTCTCTACATTGACTTGGCAGATTTCTACCCAACATTACTGTCTCCGCTTAAATGCCACTACTCTGACTTTCCTCCTTTTACTCCTTATGTCCTCTGACTGACCCTTGTCTATATGTTCACAGTGCCAGTTGTGTTGTAATTAGTAATTTGCATGCCTGCCTCCCCATTAGACTCTTCCCCTACTACATCTTTTTATTTTCTGACCATAAAAGTTACACATTTTTATCATGTAAATTCAAAGTGTAAAATGCTAAATGACCCCTCAAAACCCACTCCCAAAGATGGCTCTTATTAACATAAGAGAAGGAACTGTAAATTATTTCTCTGAATTTTTTGGATTTTCAGAACAGAGCAGTGCCTACCACATAAGAGGCCTCAATAAGCAGTGTGAATAAATGAATCTCTAAATTGAAGATGGCATAATTGGCTGTACCTGACGATCATGAGTTGTAGTGATGAAATCATGCAGGATAAGGAATATGAAAGTTCTTTGAACACCAGAAAGCATAATGTAAGTACAAATTTGTGTGATCAGTGACTAACACTCCTGGATATCATTTTATCTGACTCCTACTACCTGGCAAACTTGGTTCCAATGATGATCATGATAATGATGATGATGATGACGGCTAATACTTTCTGAGTATTTTTCACGTCCCAAGCACTACACTAAGTGTTTCACCTGCATTAACTCATTTAATTCTCCTAACAACCTAAAAGGAAAAAGCTATTAATTTGTCGTTTTTTTTTCAGCTGAGGAAGCCAAGGCACAGAGAGGTTATATAACTTGCCGCCCAAAACCACAGAGGTAATAAGTAATACAGTCAGGACTTAATGCCAGCCACTCTAGGATCTGAGTTCACACTCTTAACCACATCACATTGCTGTCTCCTAAATATAGCTCTGATGATGTGCCCAGGATGTAACAAGAACCAGGTACTTCCCACTCTTACATTGCTTTTTGCTCTAGTTTTGGAGTCATAAGTAACTGGATTACCTCTGTAATCCTCTGTTCCCTCACACGTAAAATGGTGATATTAATGGTTCCCATCTCAATCAAAGTTGTTTGTGAGGATTATCTCTAACACTGCTTCTGGTAGCGGTGTGAGACAGAGGATCACACCTGGAGCCCAGAGTTAGTGAGTGATTGCATTGCAACGGATGCAGCAGTAGAGAGAAGCACAAGGCCCACACTACAGTAGATACAGCTACTCCTAAGCCAGGAGGAGTTAAGCATCTATTAACACATACATCTATACAACTAGATTGATGCCGAGAACCTATCATAGACTCCATGGCCATGTAATTAGTTCAGGCTCCATGAAGAGAATGACCATTCACAAGATGGAATACTCACTTCTTATTCACTCAACTTTTTTGTGTTGGCCACTACAAATGGTAGCAGTGGTTGATGGTTATACACACCGGACAGAAGTCAGAATGGAAACAAAAACCTACAGTATATCATACGTGTAACAGCAAGGTATATGAGTAAAGTACCATGGAAGCAAAGAGAAAGCCACACTGACAGGTGCTTAAAGATGGTGCTTGGATCTGGAACAGCCTTCAAGGCTTGTAGAAGGCTCAATCCAGCTTTAGAAGGAATTTCTAGGCCGTGTTGCAGCTCTGGTCCAGCTAAGTGACAGTAAAATCATGCCAGGCTCAGGGCTCTGTGGGAGTCATAGCCACTAAGGGTTTCTGGGGAAAGAGTATTAGGTTAAACCTCTTAGGTCATTCAACTCCTA
This sequence comes from Pteronotus mesoamericanus, assembly GCF_021234165.1. Taxonomy (NCBI): domain Eukaryota; kingdom Metazoa; phylum Chordata; class Mammalia; order Chiroptera; family Mormoopidae; genus Pteronotus; species Pteronotus mesoamericanus. The sequence continues at coordinate 25,928,445 of NW_026555078.1, read as the reverse complement.
GGCCAAGCTACATCATTTGCAAAGCCCCTAAGAAGACATAGATCCTTTATTCTGTCCTAGAGAAGAGAAATGACGGCATAGGCAGTGACTTCATACATAGACTAGTTTCATCAATGAGGAGGCAACTGGAACCCAAACCAAACAAACAAATAACACTCAAGCTAAATTAATGCAGCATTGCCCCTAAGCTAGGGACTAAACACAGAAGGTACAAAACTGACAAATCTTTTGTTAACTTGAACCAAAAAGCTATACTAACCAGCAATGTTTTGCAAGGCAATCTTACACATGTTTTGAATGCCAGAGAAGAGGATGAGCCTGAATGCACATACGGCTGGCTGAGTCATTGGTGTAGGGCCTTGAAATGGCATCGAGGAACATCTCTCTAGAATAATAACATTAACAACTTCAGTTATTACCACGTGGTAATAAGTCTAGAAAACAGGTTTGGGGAAAGTGTCCTCAGAATCAAAAATAATAAAAAATCAAGACATAATAGATGTGATGAGCCATCTGCAAAGGTAACTCACCCTAAGAAATGTTTTATGAAAGTGTTTGCAGAGAAACTTAGGAAGACCTGAGCCCCAATGCTCTTAACTAAAATTAACCATGTATTTGATGCCCCTGTACCTTTGCATGTGTTGTTTCTTCTGCCCATTTCTTTTTTTTTAAACATATTGAAAATTTATTTTTTTTTAATTATTTTTCCATATACATTTGTCTCTGCCTTTCCCCTCTTCTGCCCATTTCATCTTCCGTTGCTCTTTTTCCCCCTTTCTCCAGTCTATCAAATAAACATTTTTTCTTTCAAAATACAGGCATCATATTTTCTCAACATGTGCCTGAAAACAGAATGAATCATCTTCTCACCCCTACTACTTTAATGCTCTGTGTACATTATCTCCAGCATCACCTACTACAGTGCCCAGCCCTATTGATATTTATCAATTGAGTCGGCCAGGGGAGGGGAGGAGGGCTATGTTTCTTGCAAGAGTTGTGTATCAGAATCTGTGGGTGGGGGAGTTATGGTTTGCATGGTTGGCATATTGAATATTATAATAGATTTAGGGCCATGATAATGTACATGAGCCATGAGATTTCTATGTTTATTAAAAGAGAATTCTAGTTTTGTTTTTTAAAGAGAAAGAGTGGTTTAGTAGGGAGACAAACGTGTAAACAAAAACGTGCAAATTGCTATAAAAGTATACACAAGATTAAGAAGTGTAGTATAAAGCAAAAAGGGGATTAATTCCCCAGGTGGGGATCCAAAAAAGCTACACAGAGGAGGAAATGATTGATTGACCTGGGTCTTATGAACAAAGTTTACCAAAGGAAACACCAGGCAGAGGGAACAACCATACCAAAGCATGGACATCGTATAACATTGTACATATTACTTTGTGCTTCCTCTACCTTTAGACACAGTTCTAAGGGTCTTTACATGCATTAGCTCATTTAATGTTGTCATCAATCTTTGAAAGTTTATAGTGTTATCAGTTAGGTACCACTACTTGAAAGAGACCTAAGATAACAGGGGCTTAGGTAGGGCAGTTTGTTTCTTTCTCCATAAAATGTCAGGGTCTCAGACTCCTTTCAGTAAACTGCTCTAGAAGCTAGTTGTGGCTTCATGGTTCAGAGTATTGGCTAGAGCTCCAGCCATCACACCCACTCTCCAGACAACAGGCGAGGGGGCATAGGGAACTCAACAACTGTCATCTTACGTAGGTTCTTACAAGTTTCCACATATATCTCATCATTTCCAACATAGTCTTATGACCACAAATAGTTGTAAAATACTCTGGGAAATACATTCTTTATTCTGGGCATCACTTCCTCAAACAAAATTTGGGAGTCCTATGAAAAAGGAGAACGGGAGATAATTTGCAGTTTCTGTCACATACTCTTATTTCCATTTTTCAGATAATGAAACCAACGCAGAGTGGCTGCATTCTTTTCATGGTACATTCAGGGATTTCAAATAGTTTCTTTTGGCTTATGAGTTACGCGTAGAGTGGGAAGAATGAAGGTTAATGGGGTGTAAAATGGTATGATTTTAATTCTGACTACATGATCAAAAAGCTAATGGGCAGTGAAATGCACAAAACCCAGGCAGCACTAAAATGCATTAGACATATAAGCAATCTCAAAGCTAGATAAGTGAGAGCTGGTTTGCGGATCTGAGAGATGGATTTACTAATGGGTCAGTAATTGGGAAGTAAATTGATTCAATACGGCATTGCTGGTTGCAGTGGCAGATTACATAAAATTAGCTAAAAGGACAACAAAAATTATCTGACACATTTGTCAGTTTAATTTTTTTCAATGTCTACCTCTCAACAATAGTTCAATAAAAAAATAATTTGCATTTAATGCATTCTGATTAAAGTAAAATAATGCAATTATTACCTCACAAATATCTTGATCCGATGTTAAAATGAAAAATATCTTTAAGTAACATATATACATAATTGAAATCAAGTAGTACCTGTCGAACAACTGTTCATCAACCCAACCTACTTTTTGTACACTTCTCTGAACCCATGTGCTTCAGAAGACTGTATGTCAACTCCAGCCCTATAGGCAGTGAATCATGATTGGGTCAGTTGGTGGTAATCACATTTTTCTTGCTCATGACTATTTTAGGCAAAGAGTTAACAGGCAAAGAAACAGTCCCTTTTCCACTGGACATTGGTGAATGTGGATATGATCATTGGCTGATTGCAGTCATCTTGTGAACTTGAAGCTGAGAAGATGAAGACTGGCAGAGCAGAAAACTGGAGTTTGCGTTCTTGTTAACCAAACCCTGAAAAACTTCCAAAGTATGAGGTAATATGTTCCTTATTTGGTTAATCTGAATTGCGCTGTTATTTGCAGCCAAAGTATACTGATACTCCACCACAAGGTAAGAACAAAACAAAAAATCCCAACAATAAAAATAGCAGTCCCCTATCCACTCCTCTTCTGCCTTTCTGTCTTCTCCAGAAGGAACCACTTTAAACTCTTAGCCATTTCACTAGGTGATTTATTTATATGCTTCTAAATAATACGCTTATACTGCTATTTTCTTGATTTATTCATAGAAAGAACATTGATTTCCCACTATGGAAGAGAAAAACTAGTAATTTGCACACCCCTTCTCTTCCCTGCTTGCAATAGAGTTTTATAACTTTTGATTAAATAGTGCTTACATTTCTTTTCTTATAAACCATTCATTATCTCTTGGAGTTAAAAATTATTCCCCACACCCTTTTTTTTTGCATGGTTTTCCATGTGCCTGTTATTAGCTCTTAAACTCTCAAACAGAATTATAATGTACTACTAAAGTGATTTTTACCTTATTAAAATTTTTCATCTGGTCTACTCTTTCCCTCCACCTGATTTCATCTTCTCTTCCTCTTTTATTTCTAAACCCACTTCCATTCCCTTCTTCTGCCATACCAGGCAACAATTCTATGGTGATTAATATGTATTACTGTACATTCTTGCAAAACATACATTTTTTGTATATTTTATATTTATATAAATGGCTTTCCCACACATGCATTCTATTTCTTACTATTTTCATTGGGTACTGTATATTCATGATCAAACCATATGGCTAAAGTGGACATCTGTCGTTTATAACTATTGCAGAATACTTAGTTGTGTACTTCCACTACATTTTTATCTATCCTATCTCCCATGCATGGATATCCGGGTTTACTCCAACTCCATAACATCACAATGCTCAGTAATGGAACTGTATAAAAATATCTTTGGGTTATTAGGGCACACAGGCATGCATATTTTCTTCTCTACATTAGCTGCATCTGTGTCTACACTCCCATCAGAACTACATGAGGATTTCTATATGCCCACCCTCACCATTTGCTATTTAATTTTCTAATTTTTCTAGTTCTGAAATGTATAAAGTGATTGTTTTGAATTTGCATTTTTTCTAATTACTAAGGATTTTGACAATCTTTGCATTTCTTCTGAAATTTGCCTTTTCACATCCTTTGCTCATTTTCTCATTGGCATTTTTTCCCCTTGATTTGCAGTTCCTTCTGTAGTCTACATTTAATCACTCATTGACTTCAAATCTTTTCTCCCTCTCATTCTGTTATCCATCTATAGATCTTTTGCTACTCTAAATATTTAATATAATCAAATTTCCTTTGTTTTTGCTTCATGTCATTTACCAGCTATAGGTCAGATATATTCGCCCACATTTTCTTGAGTTTAGTTTTAAATCTTCATCAATACCATCTAATATAAAACCCTATCATGCCTTTATAACATAGTCATATATCCACGTTCTGTCTCAGCTTTATTCACTTGCATTGTTCCAATGCCATGTCAGTTTTTAATCCTATGATTTAAAATGTCATAATACATGCTAGTGAATATCCCTTTTATTTTTTAAGTTATTCATGGACCTTATTCTTCCATACATATTTTAAAGCTTAGGTTCCTCAAAAAATCCAACTGGAATTTGGTTGGAATTACATTGGCTTTCAGATTAAATTTAGAATGTTCACTTTTACAATACCGTCATCTCACTAGAAGCATGCAGTGTTTATTGGATTATTTTGTATGTCTTTTATTAGAATTTTAAAGTTTGCTCCAAATAGATTTTGTATATCCTTGGTTAACCCCTTTATACTTTGCTTTTGCTGCTACTGTAAAATATTCTTTGGACTTCCATAGGCTGACCCTATTCTGGCAGCTTTGCTGAACCTCTGAATAGTTCAAATAGTTTGTTAATTGTTAGATTTTCTAGGTATGTATCATTTGCAAAGAATTGTTTTCCTTTGCTCCTCCAATCCCGACACATTACAGTTCTTTCCTTATAGTATGAGCCAGAAACCATACTGATAGGTTTCCTCATTGAATCTTGGTCTTAAATGGAATGTATGTTTCTTCACTAATAACATTTACTGTGTATTTTTGGTATATAAAAAAAATCTATCGATAGCTTGATGCTTATGTTTTTCATAAATAGATAAAACCCTACCACGTTTCCCTGTATCAATCAAGATGGTCGTGACTATTTTCCCTATGGTCCATTACTGTGATTGGTTTTCTGATGTGGAGCCATCAAATATTCCTGAGATAAAACTTACTTGGTCATTTTTTAAAATACACCACTGGATCTGGTTAGCTGACATTTTCAACTGTGAATATATATTCGTAAACAAAATGAACCTAAGCTTTTTCATTTTCACCTGGTTTGGAAATCAACATTACATTAGCCTTAAATTTCATTTTGTAAACAATGAGGACCACCACCTTGGCTTTTTGGTTCATAATTGACGTGTGTATGTATGTGTATATATAGGCTATAGCTTTATTCAGATAATCTGGATATCATACAACCCATCTATTTAGTGTACAATTCAATGGTTCTTTGTATGTTCAGAGCTGAGCACCCATAAATATGATTTTAGAATATTTTCATCACCCCTAAAAGAAATCCCGTACCCTTTTCCAATACTTCCACCAACTTCCCGATCACCCCCCGCTCCCACATCCTTCCAGCCCTAAGCAACCACTATGTTTTCTTTATAGACTTGACTACTCAGGACACTTGATGTAAATGGAATCATACAATAGTTGTCCTTTCATGTCTAGCTATTTTTACTTAGCATGTTTTCAAGGTTCATCCCAGTTGCAGCATGTACTATATTCATTCACCATTATTTGTCATCCAGATTTGCTAATAAGGTGTCTAATGCACATTATTTTTGCTCCTAAGTGATTGTTTTTCCCCATCTCTTTGGAAACTTTCAATATTTTTGCAGTTCTAAAATTTCACAGTGCTATGCCTTCATGTGGGTTTTTTCATTTATTACACTTGACACTCTGTTGGGCCTTTCAATTCGAACACAAATTCTGGAATAGCCTCTCACATTATTTCATTTTAATAATCCCTTCTCCACTTTAAAATTTAAAAATTTTTTAATTTTGTAAAATTGTTAATCTTCTGTGGCCTTTATATTTTCTGAGTTCTACTTTCAGAGATATTTCTTCATCTGCATCTTCCAACTACTTTTGAATTTTAAATATTTTTAAAAGCACTGTTCCAATATCCCTGTTTCATTTCCTGTTGTTTTTTAAGTGCAGCTTTTCCCACTTACAACATAGTTAGCACTGTCTCAATCCTAAACATCTTGAAAACATGGTTTCTCATTGTTACATAGTCTTCGACCAAAAGAGCAAATATTTTAAGCAGCATGAAGCATTATCAAGTCTGTGTTTTTGATGTTTGGCCTAGGAAGGAGCGGGAAGACAGGGTCGGTAATCTAGGCAAGAATGACGACTTATCTAAGGCACTAATGGAAGGGTAAAGGCAAAGTGACAGCTGACAGATTTTAGGAGGTGGGATTGCACAGGACTTGGTGAAAGACTGGTTAGGAGAAAAGAGAAAAATACAGAATTATCCTCAGGGTTATAGTTTGGAAAACAAAAAAACTAAATTTCTCAAAAAAAAGGGATGATAAATTTTGAGTATGCTCAACAGTGAGTTACGTATTGCTCAATCTCAAGTGAGTTAAGCTAGGTCATAGCCAACACTTATGCTGCATTCATCTATAGAAAAATAAAATTTCCCCCAATATTAGTCTCAGAAAGTCATTATTAATATTTAGAGAGAAATGGAAAAGCTTCTAAAGTAACATTTGTGTTTTTCATGACAGTATTTCTAATGCAAAAGATAAAATATTTATAAATATTTTTACAAATAATTTGTAAGAAGATATTTTTATTTTTAATTAAGCATAAGAAAAGATAGCAAACCTTTAGAGAAATTAACTTCATAACTAAGATTCTTTGGAGAAACATTTAAAAGTGTGAAAAATCAGCAGTAAACAAAAATTCAGGTTTAAGATTACAAGTGAAACACTATGGAAGAAAATTTTATCACAAAATATGAGGGTATTTTGAAATAAAAACAACCATTCTGCTATTATCCTTTTATTTTCATATAGTCACTTTGAGTTTCAAAATGAATTTTGCAAGATAACTTTTTCATCAGTAAAATACCTATTTACTGTTTAGCCTACAACATTATAGATGTGAATATTATTAAATTTTTTTATTAAATAGATGCAAATACTTTTATTTCAAAAAGTGTTTAATTCTATTTAGACTCATTAATATATTTAAATACTCCAATGTTATCTATGTACATTAAAAAAGTAGGAGCTCCTCAAGTGAAGAAAAGTCTCATTTGGTTTTTTAAATAATAAAGATGATTTAAAATGTAAAAAATTGAGCTTAAAAAAAAGATAGCCCAAACCACCTGTTTTTTTAAATTCATACCAGCCATCTACTTCTAAAAAGTCCTTATCAAAGCTATTTTTTTTAAACCCAACATTTACTTTACTAACTCAACAGATGGGTTTTAAAAATGAAAAAAGTAATTTTACTTTCAATTCACTGATTATATACTCAAATGGTGCCTTTTAAAAAAATACATAAAGACTGAATTAAACCATTTTCAACATTTTTCCAGGACTGTTTGCTAACTGCCTTGTTTTTACATATGAGCTTTAAACATGTCTTTCATAGGCAGTACACAAAAATAATTATTTGCAACTATAAAATCAAGTGAACTTTCAACATAATATCACTGCTTTTTCCTTCTCTTATAAGAATCATTACTATGAGTTCGAACTCGCTGGTACACAGAAGATGATATTTTCATGCTGTCTTTCTTTGTAAATGTCTTCTCTCTTGCTCCAGGTTTCCAAAGTAACAACTGTGCATCTTCTCCTCCTGTTAGCAAAGAATCATCCTGCATATTCCAATGGAAGGAACGGACTGTAGCAGCATGCCCTCCCTTAAGGCTAGTCACATGGATCAATCCTGATGTAGTACAACTCATTAAGTGAATAATTCCTGTGTTTGTTCCTCCAACAATAAATAATTTGTCCATCTTTTCATGATATAGGCCACCGATCAAATAGTCCAAAATACCTCCTTTCAGATTAATTACTTCCCTAACATCCTGGATGTTCAAACATGTAATTGGTTCATCAGTATCCAGATGATTAAGATCCCACAAACAAAATCCTTCATCATGTGTCATGCAATATATCTGTTTATAATCTTTCCCCGACCAACCAATATGGCTTACTGATGAAACTGAGTTACAAGTTGTAACCAGTGCATCCTCTTCATTGTCGGCACTAATATCAAATATATTTACAAGGCCATCAGTTGAACCTGAGACTACCATGTTGGGATTGCTGGGATGGAAACATACTTGAGTGATATCATCACTGTGTGTTTCTGAGTATGCACCAAGTGGGTCTTTAGTAGCAGACAAATCTTGAGAATTCATTCTTGCATCCCAAAATACCAATAATGCATCATCATCAACTTTTTCTGTACCAGCACAAATTACATGATCATTACAGTTGATATCAAAACTGATAAAAATATTGGAAGGGTAACCCTTGAACAGCTGGACAGGTTTTTTACCAGCTAATCGAGCATCCCAACATTTTACAGTGCTATCTGTACATGATGAATATACAATGTCACAGGAATTTGCAAATCTGACTCCATTAAGAAGTCCAGGATTTCCACTAAATTCTCGTAGTATATTTAACCTTTCTTTATCATATATTCTGATTAATCCATTAGAACATAAAACAGCAACCAAACTTCCTTTTTCCACTTGCACAGTCTTTGATGTGTCTATGCCAAGCAGGTAAGTAGGCTCTTTAGTTCCTGAGGAACGTTTAACAATGTTCAGATTAGCAAACTGTTCCTCAATCTTCTCCATATCAGGAGTCGTATCCAAGGGCAGTAAAAATCTGTAATAAAAATATAAAAATTAAAATGAAATCCACAGCTTCCCTAAAATTTTAATTAAATCAAGAACATTTCCTTCTGAGAACTGACATAAAACAACAGATAAAACTGATTTTAATACTGTAATCATTTCCTACCATGAGGTAACTAAGTTACCTCCTTCTATCTTTTTTCTCTTAAAATAGAATTTCTTTTATTTTTTAACTGTACTTTTCCCCATTACCATTTATTCTCTTTAAATTCCCCGTCCCATATTCACTCTCGAACATCAATTCTACTACAGATACTTTGTGCCAGTAAGAGATTTAAAAAACATGTATATATACTAAGTAATTGTTTTTCAGTTCAAACCCAATTACTGGGCCTACTAACGTCCTGAACATTAGTAAGGACCTCCACTTTGGAATCATCTAAACCTGGTCCCAGCTGCCTTCCACAACTTTAGAATCTAAACATAAATGTGTAGGGGGGAAAAAAAGTGTCCCCACAAAGAGGTCCATGCCTTACTCCGTGGAATCTATGAATATGTTAGGTTACATGGCAAAGAGGAACTGAGGTTGCAGATATAATTAAGGTTGATTATCAGCTGATTTTAAAAGGGGGAGATTATTCTGGATTATCTTTATGGGCCCAATGTAATCACCAATGTACTTGAAAGTAGAAGGAGGCAGAAGATGAGAATCAGAGGGAGATGTTCTTCTGGAATAAAGGCACAGAAAAGATACAGTGCAGGTCTAGTCAAAGGAGGTCAGTAAGTGGGTAGCCTCCAGAAACTGGAACAGACTAGGTAGGAAACATCTTCCTTTGGTGCCTCCAGATGGATATGTAGCCCTCAGGATTTGTCTACTACTAAAGACCCACGTGGTGCATATTGAGACATACATGGTGATATCACTCAAGAATGTTTTGTACTTCTGACCTCCAGAACTATGATAAATGTGTGTTGTTTCAAGCCAAGTTTGTAGTGATTGGTTACAGGAACAAAAGGAAACTAATACAGCAGAGGCTCTCAATATGGAATACTGGAGAAGTGGTCCTTAGGCAGTTGCAGCTTGTAAATGGTGGAGCTAGAATCTGAACTAGGCATTCTGGTTTAGGGATTGTGCTCTTAGCTGCCACAGTAGATTACCTCTCAGTGATAGGTTGTATGTATAATGAGTACAAGGCCAGAAAAATATGCATGCCAAGTGACTTTACTACAGATTTTTCTATCTTGCTTTCAACCCTGAATATTCTAGCCTAACTCACAAATTCACAATTTCGTTGTTTTTTTAACACAATTTACTGGGGTGACATTAATTAATAAAATTATATAGGTTTCAGGTACATAAGTCCATAATACATTATCTGTATATTATATTGTCATACTTTCGTTTTTAAGATTAAATGATTTTTCTGTTGCTTTAGGGATAGGTTTTTAAGTGTTTGTCTTTTCATCTTTAAAAGAAGTGAGTACTGACTCAAGAATTTTCAGAAGGATTAACTGAAATGTGTTCAGCATAATGTCTGGCATATCGTAATACACATTCAACAGATGCTATATAAAAATTACTGGCATTACTATTATGAATACCACTAACAAAACATGGGGAAAAATTTGGATCTATCAGAGTGGACCCAAACAGCACAATTAGAACAATGGGCAAAAAATATTAAAACATTGGATTTGAGTTAAAAACAGGAGTAAGTATCCTCTCTTTTATTCTGAATATTTAAAAATTTACAAAAAAGTTGTATGTACACACACAGCCTTTCACCTCCTAGGTTCACCACTTGTTAACTTACCATTATTTTGCCATGTATAATGCACACTTTTTTGCCCAGATTTTTGAGAAAAATAAGGATGCACATTATACATGGGTATAATGATTACATGTCATGGGCACAATAATGGGTATAATAATCCCATGTATAATGCACACAAAACCATGGGTGCACATTATACATGGGAATATATTATACATGGCAAAATACAGTATTTGCTTTCTGTCTCTATAAACACACATGCACATACATTATTTTTGTACTATTTGAAAGTTAATTGCATACAATATATAATTTCACTCCTAAATACTCTGGCATAGTGCACCTCCTCAAATTTTTTTTTCCTTGACACTGAATTTTTTGAAAAGTCCAGGCCAGCTGTCTCATAAAATGTCCCATATCCTGGATTTTTCTAATTGTCTCTTCACAATTAGATTCCAATGTAACATTTTTGGCAGGAATACTTTTTACATGAGACTAGATACTTTTCATTCATCACATCAAGAAGGAACCAAGTTTGATCACTTGTTTAAAAGCAGCGATGTCAGATCTCTCCATTTTAAATGTAGATTCCTTTCCAGCAGTTAGTAATCATGGAGTCATACATTGAGACTGTATGAATATCCTATTATTCTCCAACAACCCTTCATCCAAAGATTTTAGCATCTCTGGATTATCCTTAATTGAATCAGTGATTTTACTGGGATTTGGAAATACAGTCATTTTCCAATTCTATCATTCTTTTTACCTTACCTAGGCATTCTTCTATAAAAAAGAGCTTTTTCCTTTCTCTCTCTTTGACTATGACTAAGAAGTTATGATTTTAAAAATTTATTGTGTTATAATCTATCACTTTGTACTTCTTATTGGTGCTCAAACTGTCCCTGACCTGGCCACTGAGAAACCCTTCAAGTCAGCTTCTCTGCCCTTTTGGTGTCATCCAATTAGTCTGTAAGCCCTACATGGAAAAACTGTAAGAATAAGGTAAGTCTAAAAATGGTGAGCTTCCTTCAATGTAAGGCAGCGACTGAATGGACTTTAACAGTAATGCTGAAGTAATTACTTCCACAGCATAACTGATTGGTATTCCAACCAGAGACGCCTTCTTTCCTTGAACATGTCATGTTTGCTTCTGCCTCACAACTATAGAAATAGCTGTTTCTCTGCGGAGAATACTTTCCCTACTTTTTTTTCCCCCACAGGTAACTCTTTTCTGTTATTCAGGTCTCAACATGTCACCTGCCAGAGAGACCCTTCCTGATTAAGCAGCATAAAGTAGCCCCGACACTCCATATCATAATTTCTGCTTAACTAATTTAAAAATTAAAAATGCTTAATTATGAATTGTTTCAAATGTACAAAGCATAGAAAACAGTATAACAGACAACCAAATACATATTACCCAGAATTAACAGATGCTAATATTGTCACATTTGCTTCATTTTTTTTAAAGAAATAAAACATTAGACACAACTCCTATGGTTAAAAATTTATTAAAATACTATCACATTTATATATTCCTCTCTTTTGCAATTTGCTCTTTTCATTCAATATTTCTGAAAAACCCTATTTTACTGTTGAATTTATCACCTCTTTCTTGCTTATTTGCTATCAATAAATGGCTGTTGAATAAATAATTGATTCAACTTTCATGGATTTAAAAGCTGAAGAGTTTTAGGAGAAACAGAATAAACCTAAAAAGATGTGTCTGTGTGTTTGGAGGGGGAGCTCTGCTCCTGGAAATCAGTAAAATAATGGTATTCCTTAAAAGTACTTTAAATAAAGCACAAAAAAGGAAATATAGAGAACATTTTTTGGGAGAAGGGACATTATTTAACATAATTTCTTTTACAACAAGCTATTTCAATTTTTCTTAAAATGTGCATTTACTTAAGAGTGTATGGCCTATATACTCCAAAGAAGAAACCCTTTTTTAATTCCAGACAAAAACAATGCCCACTCTTGAAATATTCAAGGTGTTAGATTATTAAAAAGAAAATTGTTACTGCTTCATATTTGATCTCTGCATATGAAAAACCAGACTGATGAGAATTTCAAACAGTAAGAAAGTTTAATGTGGCTTTTAAGCTAATAATTTATAGAACTATGAACAGCTATACCCAAGCAGGACAGTTGTATTATACTCCTTTCCATTTTTAAAAATATTTTATTTATTTATTTTTAGAGAAAAGGGAAGGGAAATAGAGAGGGAGAGAAACATCATGTGTGGTTGCCTCTCAAGCACCCCCAACTGGGGACCTGGCCCACAACCCAGGCACATGCCCTAACTGGGAATCGAACTGGTAACCTTTTGGTTCACAGGCCAGCACTCAATCCAGTGAGCCACACCGAAGTGTTTCACATTGGAACAGTCCTGCAAGACTTTAACTCAAAGGATTCTGGTGATTGATAAGGCAGGTAGAGTGGTCCTTAGATAGAATGCTACAGCAAACTAACAATTCAAGATTGTAGCAATGGTAACCATCAGGATGGTTGTCCATGGGGCACACTGTTTAAATGAAGTGCAGTACTCAAAGGAAGGGAGGAAGGAAGGGAGAGGGGGGAGGGGAGAGAAAGAGGAGAGAAGAGGGGAAGGGAAGGGAAGGGAAGGAAAGGGAAGAGGGAAGAGGGAAGAGGGAAGAGGGAAGAGGAAAGAGGAAAGAGGAAACAAGGTATCAGAGGTTAAGGTGGGTATGGCCCTCCTAAAACTTTTAAGCTATAGAGCTTACACTCTTCCACAGACATAAATAGTAAAATACTTTAATCTCATGGAAAAACATGAAAACCTTTAGCTTATGTTTAAATACATTAGTATGCAAGTGAGTCATATTTGAACTGTAACTTCCAAGGCTATATAATTAATTTTTAATTTTACATATTAATGAATCATTCCAAAATGATGAATACACTTTTACTTCTATGTATAGTGCTAATCTGAGTTTCTTTGCATGATTCACTTTCCAGTGCTCAAGAGAAGCCCATAGGCTCCCTTTTCTTCTCACTACACTCATACAAGGTAACCTCATTCATATTCATGCTCTAAAGTGCCACCTATATGCCAATGATCTCATTTCTCTATTTACAAATCAGTATTTCCAGCTATCTACTAGCCATTTCTCCTGGAACGTGTCCCACTACACCCCAAAATAAAATTTATTATTTATGCTTCCCTGCCAAGCCTTCCCCATTTTGGTCTAACATATTGGCACCATGACACCACTCTGATCCATCCAGTTATCTAAACCAAAGGTTCTCGGCAATATCAAACTCTCCTACTATCAATTTCCAAATCCTACTTTTGAGCTACAGACTACTTAGGGAAGTATTAGGTTAAGTATTTTTGTAGATCAAAACAATATTTACAACTTCCTCTGGTTCAATCTAAAAAAACCTTATGGAGAGAGCAAATAAAATTAATCATGATTTTTAACTTTTTGTTTGTTAGATGCATAAAAGGAAGCTTACTTAATATTTTAGATCTCAACAGACTTGTTAGAGATGAGGATGTGGAGAGAGCCTTTCTTATATCAGTATACACATACCCACAAGTTAAAAAAGGTGCAAAAAGAGATGGACAGAAAAGAGTACTAAAGCAAAGAGTACAAAGAAGAAAAGAAGAGTAACAAAGATAGTCGAAAAGAGAAAGCAATGAACAAATGCAAGGGGAATTACTGCCACTATCTCCTTAATCATATGTGGGTGAAACACTGCAGCTCTTACTGTCCCAACACTGAGAGGAGACAATGAGAAGAGGTCCAGATAAAGGAAGTTTAGTAAAGTATAAAGCTATGATAGTCTGCATGGCTAAAAAGAATTTTTCTTTATTAAAATAAATTCTTTGTCCTTGAGTTAGAGAATGTAGCAAGCAATCATAACCAATTTGAACATGCACTTAACTGGCTGAGAATGGAGGCAAAAGAATTACTAGTATCTCATTTTGACCCACCTAGTACAGATCAGGAAATAGCAGAACCCCAACCAATGCCCTGGCACTGAGCCACTACTGCTGCTGTGATTCTTACAGGGATACACAATTTTCATGTCGGAACATAATGCAGGTGTGTAAGATGGTTAGAAAGAAATCCCAAAACAAACACCTTAGGGTAAGCTTCAAGGCAGTGAGAATATTCAATTCCTGGTGAACTGTCATCTTGTAATACATTAGATAGGAAATGCTAACTAATCTTTTATTTGAATAATTGTCCTTACATAATTAAAAGTTGATTACTTAATAACAAATCCCTAAACATAAGTATGAATTCCTCTTGTGGCTTTGGCCTTAATAAGATTTAAGTTATTTTTATCAATCAGAATGCTATTTCATTTCATTTCCTATTGAAGTAAACCCAGTAGCTCCGGCTTGTGTGGCTCACTGGATTGAGTGTGGGCCTGCAAAGGGTTGCTGGTTTGATTCCCAGTCAGGGCACATGCCTGGGATGTGGTCCAGGTCCCCAGTAGGGGGTGCGCTGGAGGCAATCACACATTGATGTTTCTCTCCCTCTCTTTCTCCCTTCCCCTCTCTCTAAAAATAAATAAATTAAATCTTAAAAAGAAAAAAGTAAACCCAGTAAAATGTTTTTTTCTGCATATAAGGCACATCCTAAATACATGTAGCTGCAACTAGGTATTGCTCTTTTTCCTGAATTGGCCAAGTTTGAAAATGAAATCTGAAGGACAGACTAGCTTAAATAATTTCATAAGAGATGAGGAAGTAGCTTTTCCCCTCCATATACACAAGGGACAATAAAATATCAAAAGAAAATAACAGACATTTTACACCTATTTAGAAACTACTGTTTACAAAAGGAACAATACCAAAAGTCTACACATTATTTTATAAAATCAGAAATAAGCAGTATCCTTAGAAAGATATATTTCAACTTTCAGGTATGAATGAATGTTCACCATACTCAAAAGATTTGACAGTATAAGCATCATATACTATTGTATTAACTATTGAGACAATTCATTAGACTAGGGCCAAAAACCCTAATTCCCCACTATAGGGCAAAACCCTATATTGCCCATGGACTCCAAGACATTAGCTATGATTGTGAAATGCAGAGGTCCAGCAAATGTCTCAAACGCTGAGAGACAGTTAATGAGAAAAGTCATTTAGAAATGGGCTCTAATAACTCCGCAATCTGCACCTACAATTCAACTATAATAATGCTACCACATCTGTCAAATAGGGCTAGGATAATTGAGCCTCACAGAGAAGAAAATAATCATAATTGGAGTTCAACAAATGCTAGGTTATGTGCAACCATCACTCTTCATTTTCTTGTGCCTCATTTTTATTTGTTTTAAAACTTTTTATTATGAAATTTGTACAGAGTAAAGCATAGTAAAAGAAACCCCCATGCACCCATCATCCAGCATGAACAACTACATTGTGCAAAAGACAGTGGGGTCAATTATACATCACATTTTCTTTGAAGGGCAACCAAGAAACTCTGGTGGACAGTGTGATGACACCCTTCCAACTCATTCCCCTTACCCTCCTCCATGTGGCAGCAACATAATTTCAGAACTTGACCCCAGCTCCCAGGACAGATCTTGATTAACATAAACCAATCACAGTAATTCCATCCCTTATAACCAGTAATTTGGTTTAGAAACCTTACATTTTTGCTAATCCATGCATGTATTCTCCCCACCACCAACTACAATATGTTCAGATGTGGAACACTAAAGTGGACCCAGTCCAACTGATGGAAAGAACTTTTATTCCATGATTATGAGATTCCACATTTTCTGATTATTTAAGTCAGTTTGCAGCAGAGTTTTTGTTAATGTAGCCAGAACCACCCTAACTAATTAGAGATAATCAAAGTCCTTGGGTATATGTCAATTACTGACTTAATATAAGATGCTCCTACAAAGAAAAATTTAGAGAACATACTTTTAAAAACCAAATTTCACTCATATTAAAAAGAGGGACTTCAATTTTTGTTCCCTTTAGAATTTCTATCTTCTTCTACCCCCCACTTTTTTAGTTGTTTTTGTTCCAAAATAAGTAAACCTATGGAATACACAAAGGAATTCTCAGACCATAAAAAAAATCTATGCTCAGAAATAACTAGGATTTCCTGATTTTAAAGACATCAGCCCTGGCAGGTATGGCTCAGTGGGTTAAACACCAGCCTGTGAACCAAAACATCACTGGTTCAATTCCCAGTCAGGGCACATGCCTGGGCTGCTGTCATGTAAGAGGCAACCAATTAATGTTTCTCTCAAACATCAATGCCTTTCTCCCTTTCTTACTCCCTCCCTTCCCCTCTCTCTAAAAAAATAAATAAAATCTTTAAACAGACATTAAAAAACCCACTAAAATGATGTATTTTAAAACGTAATATGAAACTCCTTCTAGTAAGTTCTATATTTTTTTAAAACGCACTTATATTTCTTAACATCTAAAATAGTCACATGGTTCAAAGTTCAAAAGGTTCCAAAATCAATGTCTTGAACCTGGCAGTCAAGCAGAGTGGACTGGAATGTATATGTGTGAACAATGACGACTTCACTGTACTCATCAGTGGAGCAGTAGATACCACTGAGTGAGCATGTATACCGTGTGGCTGTTGCATTCAAAATGAGCGAGGAGAGCAACGAACCTGCATCCAATTTTGTGTTAGGCTTGAACATTCCTCTGTGGAAACTATTTGAATCATTTAGAAGGTCACAACTGTGGACAGCTCGTGATTGGCAGCTTCACCACGACAATGCACCCACTCATGCATCACATCTCATGCAGAGTTTTTTGGCGAAACATCAAATCACCCAGGTGACTCAGCCCCCTTACAGCCCAGATTTGGCACCCTGCAACATCTGGCTTTCTTCAAAACTAAAATTACCTTTGAAAGGGAAGAGATTTCAGGCCATTGATGAGATTAAGGAAAATACAACAGGGCAGCTGATGGTGATTGAGAGAACTGTGTGAGGTCCCAAGGTGCCTACTTTAAAGGGGACTAAGGTGTCACTGTTCTGTGTATAATGTTTCTTGTATCTTCTTCAATAAATGTCTCTATTTTTCATATTACGTAGCTGGATACCTTCTGGACAGACTTCCATATATGCACAGAAAGGTCCTTGGAATAATGCTGATAGCATAGAGAGAGAAAGAGAGAAAGAGAGAGAGAGAGATAAGGTAATGTGTTGCTTTCTTTCTAACACTTTTCTACATTACTAAAAAAATTAATAATGATTATATAACTACAAAATAACTCCATTGGTACTATGTTCATTAAACTGATTAAAAAAAAAAAAAAAAAAAAGCTCAACTATCCAGTAAAGTTGGTTTCTGACCTCAATCATACTTGTTTCAGAACCCATAATACTAATTCTTACACTATACTGCCTCTGTAGTAACATATTTTTAAAAATTAGGGGTAGGCTATATTACCTGTATAAGAAGCGTATGTCATACTTTTAAGAAAAAGGGGGAGGGCAGGTAGGATGCATTAGCAGAACACCTGGAAGCAGTAGCTGCTAATGTCTAATGTCATGTGCTAGTGGTAAGGTCAGTGGCAAACCTGAAAAATCTAATGATAGACACAAAAGTTCCATACCGAATATTAAAGCAGCTTATTATTTATGAAGCATATCTAATGCTAGTTTATCTGAAGCAAAACTGCATAGGTGAAACTTAGGAATCTGGACTAATATTTCAGGGAAGAGTGAAACAGGAAATCACTCATATACACGAACATGTCCTAGAGGAAACACAACTGTGAGATTAAAAGCATGTATTAGTTTAACTTCAGCAGAACATCTCTCAAAATTTTTATATCAAAAATTTAGGGAAATTTGTGTGTATGTTTTAAACTAACACAGAATCAGCTTTTAAACAACTTGCCCAAAAAAACACATTTGTTTTAATTTGGGGAAAAGTGCTGAATATTTAATAGAGGGTATGCTAGCCTCGCATCTGCTACAACGTCAAAGTAATTTTAAATATCATATTCATTAACGACTGAGACTTAATGTCTTTGTAAATTCATCCTGCTTAGCGAGTCTGAATATGCTATTTTATTCACATGAATGTTCAAGATACTGGCAGTAGCAACATATGGTATCTCATGCATTAAATACACTAAAATTTTTACAAAAAGCACAGTTTTTGAAGTGCAAGAATCTGTTACCAAGGAAAAGGGAGGGTGTGTCTGAGGGAATGACACACACCTTTTTATACAGTATGAGATTATTCTTTAGGTGGCAAATATAACATTCAGAGTTATCTTCTAAAAATTAAAGACATTTTCTTTACTAACATCCTGAGATGTCCATTTCTTTAAATAAACCTTTCACAGAAAACTTAGCCTTTATATCAAGTCCTTGAATACTCAGCTCCTTTCAACAAGAACAATGATCTGCTTTTGCTTTTCTAAAACAACCAGCTGGTTAACCAAACAGAGAAACCACACTTCCCTAATCACCAGAAGCTTAATTTCAAAGTTAGTAACAATGTGGAATAATCTAGTTCTTGAATTGGTACTGTATGTTTACTACCAATTCTTCTTAATTCTAAATAGATCCTTTAAAAAATTAAGCAAATACTCTCTTTAATAACTGCAAAAAGAAAAGTGGAGGTCAAATGAAAAGAACCATGGCCTATAACAAAATGATATAGCATCATGAAGAGTCCCTTGAATATTTTATTATACTTAGAAATTGGTAAGTAATATCAACATTAAATCTACTCAAAATTCCTAAAGAACTATCGTACTCAATAATTCAAAAACAAGTCTTGCTGCCCTGGCCTGTGTAGCTCAGTTGGTTGGGTGTCGTCCCCCAAAGCAGAAGGGTTCCCAGTTCAACTCCCAGTCAGGGTACGTGACTAGGTTGCAGGTTAGGTTAGGTCTTCATACAGGGCTCATACAGGAAGTGACCGATTGATTGATGTTTCTCTCCCTCTCTCCCCTTTATCCTCTTTAAAAATAAATAAATAAAATCTTTAAAAAAAAGTTTCAAAGGGCTGATATAACAGGCCTAGAACACACTGGATTGAACAAGAAACATAAGCAAAATGCCTGCTCTCATGGGGGACTGATAGATATATAGACAACTAATTTTAATAATGAAAATAGTCAGTGATAAGTTATAAAAATAACATTAGGTAAGGCAAGAAAAATGAAGCTAGAAAGTCCTTTTACATTCAGTCATGAAAGGAAAGCCTCTCCCTTGAAGTGACATTTGAGCTAAGACCAGAATGAAAAGAGGGAGCAAGGTATTAGAGTCTGCGCACCAAGAGCCTCCTGGGCACAGAAAAACAACAAGTAGGCCCAAGAAGCTAAAGCTAAGTCAGAGAAAGGAAGTGGTGTAGGAAATAAAGTTAAAGAGGTAGCTGGAGGCAGATAAGAGCTTTGCAGGCCATGGTAAGAACTTCTGATTTTCCAGTGAGAATGAAAGCCACTGGGGGTTGAGAGTAGGTGAGAGACTCTACTAAGAGGGTTCCCTGGCTTCTGCCGAGAGAAACCTTAGTACAAGAGTGAAAGTGGTGAAGGGTTTTGTGCAAAATTCTGGGCAAGACATAGGAGAATGGGAAAAAGTTGCTGGATTCAGGCCACAATTTTGAAAGAGGAATAGACAGAATTTTCTCATTAGGTTGTAATTGGGTTATGAGAAAAGGTGTCAAAGGTGATCCTTAGGTGTCTGCCTTCAGCAACAAGGCAAATATGCCATTGGCATGTTATTTTTAGGATAACTACAAGCTTTTAAGATAAACACAAGATGATTAATTAGATATTAGCCAATTATTTAAATGGTTTTTATTGATAAATTGTGGTATATTAATACAATAGACTTCTACACAGCAATAAAAAAACACATACTACTAGTAGATGAAACAATATGGATCAATCTTAGAATTGTTTAGTGTCAGAAACCTGACACAAAAGAGTACTATATAATTTCATTTATACAAAGTTGAAGAACAGGCAAAACAAACCTATTATGATAAAAATCAGAATACTGGTTATCTTTTGGGAGGATATGGACTGGGAAAGAAAACTGTGAGTGGTGATTATGCACAGATATATACACTTCAAAACAAACAAACAAATAAACCAGCCAACAAACCATCATGGAGGAGAATGACACCAGTCTCATACACAATTCTCACACTGAGTAAAAAGCATCAACAGTCTGTTATTGGAAGAGAAAGAAGAGTGGGGCCAAAAATCCTCTATTTGGTACAGGGAAGCAAGGCCCTGCTAAAAGTTAACAGTGGAGGAGGAGTAAGAAAAACGCTTCAGCACCCTAGGCCCACAGCTGAGGAATTTGAAGTCTGTACTATACTGAAGGTAACTATAGCAACAATAAAATCAAAATCAGCTCCCCTAGTGTTTAGACTGTTCAATATCCAACATTAACAAGAGTCTGCCAGAAGCAGAGAGGTGTCCATTTCCATTTACCATTGTCTCTGCTTTTATTCTACACACAGTGTCCTGAATTCAATTAAAAAAAGACACTCAAGCAAGAAAAGCACAACATATAGTCAATAAATGAGTCAATGAACAGAAAAGACCTAGAAATTACTGAGATAATGGGCTTTAAAACAACTATGAGTTGGCTATTTTAGAAAACTAAACCAAGACTTCCAGTCAAGATGAAGGTGTAAGTAAACACGGCTCACATCCTCAGAACCTACAGCAAAAAGTACAACTAGACTACAAAACAAACATTGCCCAGAATCATTAAAAAACTGAGCTGTGTGGAAGTCCAACAACCAAGGAATTAAAGAAGTCACATTCATGCAGTCAGGTAGGAGGGGCGGAGACAAGGAGAGGCACAGAGAGGTGCGGAGACACCGAATGGGTGGTCCTACACCTACGTGTGGTGGATAAAAATCAGGAGGGATACCTCAGGAGTGAGTGGTCTCAGGAACACACCAGACCACCAAGCCCAGCAGCGTTCCAGTGCCAGGAAGATAAGTCCCCACAGCTTCTGGCTATAAAAACCAGTAGGAGTTGGAGCAGCAGAAGAAACTGCAGTATTCTTAGGAAGCCTGCAAAGGCCTTACAACTTATGCAGACTCACTCCCTCTGGGCTTCAGCACCATTGGCACACAGGGAGAAACCGAAATAACCCGCATCAAGATGAGTGGTGGGAGACAGCTTCCTAACGGACAAAACTCCAGAGGCCAGGTAGCAACACTGTCCCCTCTCCAAGCCCTCCCCCACACAGAGCCACAGAGCTGCAACATGGGTTGTCCCACCCTGGTGATTACCTAAGGATCCACCCTATCCAACTTACAGGTGTACTTTTCTACAACAGGTCATGCTACTATAACAGGGAGTCAAAGCAGCTCTACCTAATACACAGAAACAAACACAGGGAGGCTGCCAAAATGAGGAAACAAAGAAATAATGGCCCAAATGAAAGAAAAGAACAAAACTCAAAAAAAAGAACTAAATGAAATGTAGATAAGCAATCTATCAGATGCAGAGTTCAAAACACTGATTATGATACTCAAGGAACTCATTGGGTACTTCAATAGCATAAGAAAGACCAAGGCAGAAATGAAGGTTACATTCAGTGAAATAAGAAAAGCTTACAGGGAACCAACAGTGGAGGGGATGAAGCTGAGAATCAAGTCAATGATTTGGAACTTAAGGAAGAAAAAAAACATTCAATCACAACAGCAAGAAGAAAAAAGAATCCAGAAAAACGAGGATAGGCTAAGGAGACTCTGGGACATCTTCAAAAGCACCAACATTCGATCATAAGGGTGCCAGAAGGAGAAGAGGAAGAACTAGAATTGAAAACTTATTTGAAAAAATAATGAAACAAACTTCCCTAATTTGGTGAAAGAAATAGATATACAAGTCCAGGAAGCATAGAGTCCCAAACAAGATGAATGCTCAGAGGACCACATCAAGACACATCATAATTAAAATGTCAAAGGTTAAAGATAAAGAGAGAATCTTAAAAGCAGCAAGAGAAAAGCTGATAATTTACAAAGAAGTTCCCATAAAACTATCTGCTGATTTCTCAAAAGAAACTTTGTTGAGTAGAAGGGACTGGCAAGAAGTATTCAAAGTGATGAAAAGCAAGGACCTACAACCAAGATTAATCTATTCAGCAAAGCTATCATTTAGAATGGAAGGGTAGATAAAGTACTTCCCAGACGAGGTAAAGCTAAAGGAATTCATCATCACCAAGTCATTATTATAGGAAACGTTCAAGGGACTTATTTCAGAAAAAGACGATCAAAGCTATGAACAATAAATTCACAACTATCAACAACTGAATCTAAAAAACAAACTAAGCAAACAAGCAGAACAGAAACAGAATCGTAACATGGAGATCATTTGGAGGGTTATCCCCAGTTGGGAGAGGGAAGGAGGAGAACGGGGGAAAAGATGCAGGGATTAAGGAGTACAAACTGGTACGTACAAAACAGCGTGAGGTTAAGAGCAGTATAGGAAATGAAGTAGCCAAAGAACTTACCTGCATGACCCATGGACATGAACTAAGTCGGGGTGGACTGCTGGAGGGAATGGGGGATATAAGATGGAGGGGAGTAAGGGGGGGCAATTCAGAAAACTGTAATAGCATAATTAATAAAATATATTTAAAAAACTATACCAAAACAAAACAAGCGTTGGCAAGAATGTAAAGAAATTTGAACCTCATACAATGCTGGTGGGCATGTAAAATGCAAGCAGCCTCTGTGGTAAACAGTTTGGCAATCTCATAAAGTTAAACACCCTAATGCAAAAACCTGTACATTAAGATTCAGAATAGCATTATTCAAAATAGTAAAAAAATTGAAATAACTCAAAAGTTCTTTAACTAGTAAGTGAATAAACAATCTAGACCATGTCGGACAATGCAACTGTCTGTCATATCCAGACAATGGAATATAATTCTGCCATAAAAAAGGAATAAAGTACTGTTACCTACAATAACATGGATGAAACTTGAAAATATTATGCTAAGTGAAAGAAGCCACGCAGAAAAGACCACAAATGTATGATCCTATTTATATATAAAATGTCTAGAAAAAGCAAATTTATAGAGACAGAAAGATTAATGGTTGCCAGAGGAAGGGAGTGGGGTGAATGTAAGGGAGAAACTGGGAGTGACTGCTAATAGGTAAAGAAAAACTATGCAAGTTATCGGAAAAGTAGCAGCATTTTTAAAGCACTGAAAGGAACGAAAGACCTATCAACACAAAGCTCTGCACCAAGCAAAAGTATCTTTCAAAAAAAAGGATAAAAAAAGAACAATCATACAAGCAAAAGCTGGAAAGAATAATTGCCAGCAGATCTGCAAAACAAGAAATGTTAAAGATAGTTATTCAGCCATAGGAAAGAGTATTGGAAAAAGCACTGGAAATGTTAAACATGAGAGTAAATGTAAGACTTTCTTCCTTTTAAAAATTTCCTTGAGCGTTACTTTGGAGACAGATGCAGAAGTGTGGGAATCTCCGGGCTCCAGCCTGGCTGCCTGATTTCTGGTCCAGCTGTATGCCTTCAGAACGTTCTAGAGAGGTTGGTTTCTCAGGACCTGGTTCTGCCAGCACAGACCCAACGACGCCACCACCCCGCTGCCCCCTGGTCTAGCACCAATGTCTACCATGCCTGGGAGACACTGCAGCTGGGCAGACCATGAGCCTGCAAGGCAGCCTTGTCCCCTTGTTCCTTGCCCCAGGCCTGGTTACAGTCCCCCAAGGCCAGGATGAAAAAGCTCCTGAAGAACCTGCAGCTGTATAAAGCCACCAAAGCTGCAGTATTTGAAAATGCTATTTCTGATGAAACTGATTGTCTTCAGGAAAAATATCTTAAAGTAAAAGAAGACGGTACTTGCTAAAGAAGCTCCTCCAGCTTCAGGCTCCAGCTGAAGGGGAAGTACAGGCTGCAGCTCCTTCCCACAGCTCCAATTCCCCTGACTTATGGTGTGGCCAGCTTTGTGGGAACTCTACAGGGAGGTGGACCCATTTCCAAGCCTAGCCCTGGGGCTGAGGAATCATTTGGGAAGAAATCCAAGGAGGAGAAGAATGAAAAAGGCAAAGGGAACAATCTTGCTTCCTATATAAGAGTGCTATTTACCCTGTGAGCTACTGCAGTACTCAAATATGTGTCAGCATGAAATGCCCAGACCAAAAGTGTCCATACACCTGTGAGATCAACTATAATATGAAAAGTGTAAACCTAAAAGAGGTTAAGTCAAGTTAGCTAGAGTTTCCAGAAATGAATTTTATTCAGGAATTGCAATTCAGAACATATAAGCTGCAATGAACTATAAGCAAGTCTGTTAAGGTTTAGGTCAGGTTGCTTTTATGGGCAAGGAGTGCAAAAGGGGAAAGTCCAGTTGGGAGCCATGTAGCAAGTTCAGTGCATGAGATTCCCCATTTCATAACCTTATGTTTCACTTTAGACTGAAATCCTTCCAAATTTCCACCCCCCTTTAAAAAGTTTTTTATTGTTGACACTATTACAGATGTCCTTAATAAATTTCCCCCTTTTGAGTAAGACCTTTCACTGATCTACCTTATTGAGTATTTTGTTTACTCAGAGGTATTATAAGTGGACTGTGTGTCCCTTGGAGCTGAGGAGCACCATCCTCAGATGGTCTGTCTCGTGGAGGAAAAGGAGAACTTCAGCAAGCAGAGTTTGGCCTTGTTTGAACAACAAAAAGATCAAGAAATTAGGAATTTTAGTTATGCTCCTCTCAGATAGTCAGTTGGGTTTCTATGGTCAATTGAGCCTCAGAATAAGTCTTGGAAAGAAAAAGAACTTTATTTCATAGATACCTCTAAGAGGAAGGCATTTGCGTGCAGACACAGACAGTAGAAATTTAACTAAGAGGATTACTTATTCCCAGGGTAAAGCCTAATTATAGCTCCTGACTGGAATTAACCAGTTTCCCCAGCTACCTATCTCAGCTAACAATTTGATATTGGCCTCCACTCCCCTTCCCTCCATTTGTTAATGTAAAAACAGCATTTTTCCCCAAGCAGGACACAGGTTCCTCCCTGTTTTGTAGTGAAGAGGTTTAGGGCTCTGAGGTTCTATAAAATGACTTCACTAGGCTAAAAGACGAGGCTGTCTATTTGAGTTTGTGGATATTCAAAAGCTCAAATAAAATCACTGAAGGTAGTAACCATAATAAGAGATATTCCTAATTGTATTTTCAAGTTCCGTTACTCTAACCCAAGGGAAAAAGGTTTGGACAAATATATGTCCAAATCCCTTTCTATCTACTATGGGATTATTTGTGGGCATCCATCCAAAATTATATGCATCCCAGCTTCGATGCACTCTTTTAAATTGATAGGAGAAATAACCCAGATTAAGCACATAAGCAGCGGAAGGGAGGGCTTATCAGGAGAGAACAACTCCAGAGTGTCCCTTCCATTTAAGGGGCAGTGTGGTGTATATTTTTCTTCCACAGAGGAAAAAAAAATCACCAGTGCTTTCTAAATAGAGAGCTTAAGTGTGCTCTTTTGCAAAAAAAAAATTTTCTGGAATAAAAGACGAGATCTCTTGATCAAAGATAGCCGTTTACATACAGCACATGATAGCACAGAGGGAATGGTTTTAAGAACATTGTAAATTCCTATTTGGAACAACAGGTGACGTTTATTGTTGTATTGTTGTGGGTGAGGTTCTGATAGAGGTCTGGGGAATCTTCAGGAAGAAGGTAAATTGATTTAAGTTCCCACCATTCACCAGATTTTTGATCAATTCCCTACTAAGTACCATTGAAAGGAAGCACATCTGCTTCCCATTCCCGGTTCCATTATAATTTTCATTACCTCACCAAAGAGCTACATTAATGGAGAAGACATTATAATCTTCATGATTCAAGCAGGAAGTAAACTCATGATCATCTGAGTCAACAGAATTGTACAGGTACGAATTTCAGTTGGAGGTAGCCCAAAGTTTTGCCAGTCCCGTTAACTATTTTTGAAACACAAAAGACTTTCGGTAAGAGCTGGGACTAGAATGAGGGGTATTTCTTCATGGGAGGGAGGCAATGGAATGCTGTAATGTCTGGTGCAATTTTTCCAGAAGAGAGAATATATGTAGTTTCAAAGGTACCAAAAGAAAATCTTACATCTCCACCAGCTTTCACTGTTTTCTAAGGATATAATGGCCAGGTTACCAGTTCAGGTTCATCTTAAGAGTTATAATCTCTGGCATAAATTCAGCAGTCAGTAAGGTTGGTGGAATCAGAGAATTTTTGCAAGGTGGGAATGAAGGGAAGTGTTAAAGCTAAACTAGAGAGTAACAAGAAAGGACAGAACTATCAGATTTTCAGCAGCATGATTTGACTGAGTGATAAAGAATGGGGCAAAGTGGGAGGTAATATAGGCCTGGTCTAGATATCTTAGGAAAGGTGTCTATTTCTGATGTCATCTGCTTTAGTCCTTAGATATTTTTAGTTTTAAGTCACAGTTGGGGTGCAGGTCCATTCAGTTTTGGGGCCTTTTTTGAATAGACACATGAATCCAAGAGTCAATCCCTTTGAATTTGGCAGCACACGGGTTAGTAACACCTGGTAGTGGCCCTTCCAACAAGGCTGCAGGAAGTCTTTACAGAGATGCCTTTTCCTATTATAGACAGTCTCCAGGCTATAATGCTGTGTTTGACATCATCTCCCAGATAAATGTTACTGACAGATTATTCTACCAATTATATTCAATAGAATTAATTAGACCTTTGAAAAACTGCAGTATGCTCTCTTTTTAGTCTTGAGTCAAAGGAAGCAGGGGCTAAATACACTGGCTGTTCTATAATTATTTCAAAATGTGAGAGCTTATGAATCCCAAATGAAGTAGATCTAAGATTTAGAAGAACCAAGGTAGTTCTTTTGGCTAACCTATTTGGAGGGTTTCAACTATTTTAGCCAACTGGGTCTTAATAATTTCATTTGTATGTCCAACCAGTCCTGAAGACTGAGGATGTTAAGTACAGAGGAAATGTCGCAGAACTGACCACAGAGCGGAGACTAGTCAAAGTACTTGTCCAGTAAAATGGGTTCCCCAATCACTGTGGAGTTCTGGGGCAGCAGGGGGTGGGAGGGTCCCCAATGTGACTTTAGTGAACAGGCAGTTGACTTTCCACATGGAAATGCTTCAGTCCAATATAGAAAAAATGCAAACCATTACTAGAGCATATTTCTATCCATGAGATGAGGCTAACTATATGAAAGCCTTCTGGCAGACCTCAAATGGTCCACTGGGTAAATCAAGTATCCTGAGGCAGAGCAGATAGGCTTCCCTAGGTTGAATTTAAGACAGGTGAAACACGCAAGATATGTGCTTTTTGTAGCATTGCCAATATTTCCCAACCAATACTGATTCATAAATGTCACTATTTTTTCAATGGACAAAAGGAACTTTCAGATTTTTTTTGGCTAAACCAGCTTATTATTGGGTTCAGACCATAGCCCCTTTTCTTCATGTTATCAATAGCCTTTAGATTTCCAATTTTATTTTTCTCTTTCAGAGGCCAGCTGTTGTAGCTCCCTGGTTATTTCATTGGGTCCTTCCCACGAGGAGTAACCTTCTGGACTATGACAAAGGTTTGGTCTATAGATTTCATAAGGGAGATGTTTTTTACACACATATTGGCAAGGTCATACTGGCTTTCTTTGGCTTCCAGTCAATCAGACTTGGAATGTCCAAGGACTTTAATGATAGGTAGAGCTGCTGGCGGCAATTTGACAATCTAACAAATTTTTTAATGTAAGGGCCATTCTTACTATTCTCTCCAATGGAAGTCAGAAAACCCTGCTGTTTTTTTAACATTCCAAAACCACAGACCATTTCAAAGGTACAGAGACAGACTATCAGTATAGGTGTTTGCTGTCTTGGCTTTGGCTAAAATGCATACTCGAGTGAGGGTCTGTAGCTGTTTATTGGGTTGAGTGACCTAAGGAAGGGTGGAGCCTCAATGACCTTAAAAGTGGTCAATACTGTATACCCAGAACAAAACCTACCATTCTTGTTTTTTAGGTAAGAGCTATCAGTCAACCAAGAAAGATCAGCATTTGCCAAGAAGGTTTCATGTAAGTCATCACAAAAGCTCAACAGGTGATCATCAAAATCAGAAAAGTCCGGAGAAATTTTTTCGGTGTAAGAAGAAGGAAAGGTAGCAGAGCTGAGATTGTTACAGTGAACGAAGAATGAAATAAGGGGTTAGTTAAAGAATTTCATAGGCAGTAAGGTGGCTTGGCCTTCTGAAGAAAGTTGAATGTGGCGCAATTTGAACAAAGCCTCGACCAAGATGGTCAAAGAGGATCCTGTATCTCTTTGGTAGCCTATACTAAAAGAGCAGTAGCAGGAACAGCTTTCAGGCATGGGGAATATCCTCAGGCCACTGGGTCTAAGTGTTAGCTGTAGTAACCTAAAGGTTGGTGATGGCCCCCATTGTTTCTGGGTAAACACAGCGAGGGCATTCAGCTCCTTCTCATATATGAAAAGGGAAAAGAACAGCTGGTAATTTAGGGCAGGAGGATTTATTAAGTTTTCCTTCAAGGTCCTAAAGGACAAGCTATTTTGGTCATCCAAACAACAGAGTCAGGTTTAGTGTTCTTCAGTAAGGCATATGGGGGCTAAGCCCTTAGGAGAAATTTGGAATCCAATTACAATAACCAGCTAGTGCGAGAAACTGATGTTTGGTGTGGGGGTTAGGAGAGTTTAAAATGCTTTAAAGCCTATCAGAATCTAGTTTAATCCCTGTTCTGAGACTAAATGTCCTAAACATTGGACCCAAGTTTGGACAAATTTCAATTTTACTTTCAAGACCTTATTTCCCTTAATGGCTAAGATTTCAAGAGATGAATACTGTTTTTGTTTGCGTGTAGTCTCGGGAGGGCAAAGTAAATTACCCCCATATTATTGTAAGGTGGAGCCTCCAAAAATTTTTATGTCAAGTCAGCTTTAAAACTTTTGAGAAGGGCTATCAGTAAAGCTCTAAGACTGACTGTCCAAGTATATTGTTGTCCTTCCCAGACAAAGGCAAAAACATATTGACTATTTCTATCAACAGGGATACTTAAATATGCACTGTGTAAATTGACCAGAATGCAAGAGGTGTTTTCAGTAGGGGTGGATGTCAATGGCATGTAGGAATTAGTTATGATTTTATTGTCCCAAGACATGGACAAATCCCCATCCTTGGTCATTGGGCTTTCTTATGGGCAAAGTAGGGGTCTTACATGGACAACTGCAAAGGATAATGAGTCCTTGGGCCTTATGGTCCAAATGGTCATAAAAAAGGCTGTATGCCCTATAAGTGTTCTTTATTTATAGGGTATTGGTTTATTGTTGAGAAAGGGCTCAATCTGGATCTTAATGTAAGAGCACTATGAATTCTGCCTACATCTGTTGAGGGTTTTGCCCAAAGAGCAAGGGGTCCAGATTTAACAGGGGGGTGGCGGGGGGGAGTCCAAAGTTTGAATTTCCTTGGTTGGCAGAATGTAAGTAAAGGCAAAAGGGGCTGAAATTTCCTGAGTGCTGGATTCAAACTCAAGGGCTATTTCACCCTCTGAAAGGAAAAAAATAGCAGTATTATAGTTCACCAGGAATCCTCATCCTAATAAGTGTATGGGAGCCAAATCACTGAAGAGAAAGGGGTGTTTGTCTTGCAAAGGTATCAGACAAAAAGATAGGAGCTGAGAAACAAGGACATGTTTTAGTTTATTTAAGACCTCCACTACTTGAACATAAATATTACTGTGAGTTACAATTACTCTAATTGTAGTGGGTTTGAGCACTGATAAAGTAGCTCCCATGTCAATTAATACTGTAAGGAATTCATCCCCAATCTAGAGAACAGTTTCCTCCAGTCTATTTAATGGCAGAATGGGGAACAGTCCCTATGTGTTCTCTGAGTTCCATACTGAGGTAAATTTGGCTGTTGGTTCTTAGATGGTTGCGACTATTTGGATTCCAATTCATAGTTAAATGGCCAGATTTTTTGAAATAATGACATAGTCCTGGACAGATCTGCTGTGGAGTGACATTCGAAATCTTAGCCATTTTTTTAAGTATATTTTATTGATTATGCTATTACAGTTGTCCCATTTTTTCCCTCTCCTTTATTCTCCTTCACCTGGTACCCCCATTTCCTCCAGCATTACCCACTTCCCACCCTTGGTTCATGTCCATGGGTCATACATGTAAGTTCTTTGGCTTCTCCATTTCCTATACTGTTCTTAACCTCCCCCTGACTTTTTGTGCCTACCATTTATGCTTTTTATTCCCTGTACCTTTTCCCACATTCTTTCCTTCCTCCTTGCCAATAACCCTCCACATAATCTCCATTTCTGTGATTCTGTTCGTGTTCTCGTTGTTTGCTTAGTTTGTTTGTTTTTTTAGGTTCAACTGTTGATAATTCTAAGTTTGTTGTCATTTTATTGTGCATAGTTTTGATCTTCTTCTTTTTCTTAGATAAGTCCTTTTAACATTTCATATAATAAGGACTTGGTGATGATGAACTCCTTTAACTTGACCTTATCCGGGAAACATTTTATCTGCCCTTCCATTCTAAATGATAGCTTTGCTGGATAGAGTAATCTTGGATATAGGTCCTTGCTTTTCATGATGTTGAAAACTTCTTTCCAGCCCCTTCTTGCCTGCAAGGTTTCTTTTGAGAAATCATCTGATAGTCTTATGGGCACTGCTTTGTAGGTAACTCTTTCCTTTTCTCTTGCTGCTTATAAGATTCTCTCCTTATCTTCAATCTTGGGTAACTTAATTTAGATGTACCTTGGTGTGTGCTTCCTTGGGTCCAACCTCTTCGGGACTCCTTGAGCTTCTTGGATCTCCTGGAAGTCTATTTCCTTGGCCAGATTGGGGAGGTTCTCCTTCATTATTTTTTCAAATGAGTTTTCAATTTCTTGCTCTTCCTCTTCTCCTTCTGGCACCCCTTGATTCAAACGTTGGAACGTTTAAAGTTGTCCCAGAGGTTCCTAAGCCTCTCCTCATTTTTTTGAATTCTTGTTTCTTCATTCTGTTCTGGTTGAATGTTTATCTCTTCCTTCTGCTCTAAATTGTTGAATTGAGTCCTGGTTTCCTTCCCTTTACTGTTGGTTCCCTGTATATTTTTCTTTATTTCACTTTGCATAGCCTTCACTTTTTCCTCCATTTTGAAACCATACTCAACCAATTCAGTGAGCATCCAGATTACCAGTGTTTTGAACTGTGCATCTGATAGACTGGCTATTTCTTCATCACTTAGTTCTATTTCTGGAGCTCTGATCTGTTCTTTCATTAGGGTCGTATTTCTCTGTCTCAGCATGCCTACTATGTTGGAAGGGGTGGAACCTTAGGTATTCGCCAGGGTGGGGCAACCCAGGTCACTGAGTTGTGACGCTGTGTGTGAGGGGGAGGGGTCTGAGAGGGAACACCACCACTTGCTGGGCTCTCCCCAGCTTGCAGTCACTTCCCCTACTACCCACAAGCTAATTGGGCTCTTCCAGTGCTGATTCCTAGGTGGGTGGGTTTGTGTACGTTCTAGGATCCAGTGGGTCTCTCCAACAGTCTGTGACACTGGGAGTTTCTCCTGCCACCTCAACTCCCACAGTTTTTACCTCCAGAGGTTTTGAAGCTTTCTTTTCTTGCACTAGAACCCTGTATTGCGCAGTAATTCCTCACGGTTTATCTTCATGCAAATGTAGAACTGCCCTGTCTGCCAGCCACCGCCTTGCCATACATCCTCTTGGCCCCAGCTTCCTGTCTCTGCCCCTCCTAACAGTCTGGATGAATGTTTGTTTTTTACCTTCTTGGTTGCTGGACTTCCATACAGTTTGATTTTCTGGCAGTTCTGGTTAATTTCTGTTTTTAAATTTGTTGTTGTCCTTCTCCTGGTTTTGCGAGGAGGCAAAGTGTATCTACCTACGCCTTCATTTTGGCCGTAAGTCTTGCCAACCCACAGTTTTAATCCAGTATTGGATTAAATCCATGTGGATTAACTGACACAGACTGGAGAGTCCCGATGCTAAAATAGGGTTATAATATTGAATTTTTCATCAAATCTATGGGAATCCTTAGTTACCTTCAGAAAATCTTTAATTATAGCCCTAAGTTCAACCTTTGTTTATAGGATATAGGAAATCTAGGGTGGTTTAGTAGGATCCTCAGAAGGTCTAATCTTAAAAGGGAAAGTTTTAATGGGCTTGGTTGGTGAGGTTTATGCAATAGGAAAGAAAGTGCAGATAGAGGGACGGGATTAGGAGGGACCCTGGTTAGAGGAAGCAAAGAAGGATATAAAGGAGGTAGAAAAATAGGTTAAGAGGGACCTTGGTTAACACAAAAAAAGAGGCCTGTGGATTTTTTTTAACCTATATTTAGTTGTTTATTTGTTTTAGTCAATTTGGAAAAAGTATTTTCTAAGGAAGCAATTTAGAGTGCTAAAACATGTTTAGAAGCCTCCACATACAAAATTCAAATAACTATCCCATTTGGATTGTTTAGTTTTGTAGTCACAGTCTTCTTAGTTCCGAGAAAAACAAGTTTGGGGACATCAAAGGTTCTCCATACAGCTATTAGAGTTCTAAGTTATCCTTTGTAAAATTGGTCCATTTAAAAATGAGCATGAGAAAGAAAAAGCGTAATTTCGTAACATAACTGGGCCAGGGTCCCCCAAAGAGAGGCACCCTTAGAACATTCAGATGCCTGGGATCCCAGTACCAACAACTAAGAGTACTCACCAGAAGGACAATTTGTCTCCATCCTGAACCTAAATAAAGTCACAGACTTTGACTGAAAGGAGGAAGCTCGAGAATGAGAAGAGACTTACCAAACGAATAGTTACAGTGACTTGTGGAAGTAAAGAACACAAAGGGCTCAAGTGTGACTAGCTCACTCAGTTTCAGAGATCTTCATTCCTTGGTGGTCAGCTCCTTCAGATCCCACTTCTGACACAGGTAATGCTGACCTAAAAAAAAAACCACACACACACAAGAGGTAAACTAAAACAAGCTCAAGTAACCAGAAACTGAGTTTATTCAGGAACAGCAGAGGAATTACAATTCTGGAGAAGCGAATCACAGAGAACTACAGGCAAGACTGATGATGGTTTAGGTCTGGTTGCTTTTATGGGCAAAAAGTAACAAAGGGGAAAGTTCAGTTAAAGGCCATGTAGTAAATTCATTGGTTCAAAGATGAAGAGACATTCTTGGCAGATATTCACTGGTCAGAGGGACAGCTTCAATCTTCTATAAATCAGACATTTATAGGAAGTCAATCTTAGTCTTTCATTTTTATGAGGGTACAAGCATGAGATTCTCCACTTCCTATCCTTCAGCAGTTCCATTTTAGATTAAAATTCTTTCATACTTTTATACATAACAAGCCTGAGGAACGTGCATGAGTAGCCAAGGGCATATGTAAAGCACACACTTGGATACATTAGTCTACAGCTCAGGGTGGAGCGGGGAGGGTAGGAAGCATGGGGTTGGGTCATCAGACTATAGGAATTAGGTAGTACTTAAAAACTAGGAAAGTGGATGAACTTCCTGAAGGGGAATTATACAGAATGATACAGAACAGCAGATCAAGGATGAAACCCTGGAAACACCACTGTTTAAAGAATGAGTACCGGAAGGATAAAATACTATTGAAGAGATTAAAAAAAAATAAAATACAACCCAACTGGAAGAAAACCAAAAAGTAGCCAAACAACAGCTAGTATTAACTGACTGTTAATATCTAGGTTCCAAATCAATCTCCTAACATGTACTGCTTCCTTTAATCCTAAATAGTCCTAAAAATAGGGTTTTTATTTTATTACTGCTTCTTAGATGAGAAAACTGTAACTTAGAAAAATAGGTATTTCATGGTAGTTAAGAAAACTGGTACATAGCCAGACTGCTAGGGTTAAAATCTTGGCTCTGTAAGCTATGTGTTTCAGCTTATTTTTTGAAGAAGGGGATAACAGTTCCAGCCTCCAGGGTTGTTGTAACAAATAAATTAATTACCCCATGTTAAATGCTCAGAATGATGCCTGGCACCAAAAAAAAAAGGGGGGGGGGTGCGGCGTAGAGATTTTCAAAGAAATACAATAGTGTCAAATAATCAACTTGTAGAATAAACTATTAGATATAAAACCTAATATATCTATAATAAACACTCATATCCCATGCTGCTAACCATGGTAACAGAGAAATACAAATATACACACACATACACAAACATACTGGGAACACGAAGACTAGATACATCCAAGGTGAATTCATAGAACAAAATGTTTCCCCAAATTGCCACCAAACAGAAAGTTACTTTAACACATTAATAATTCCATTTCCATTGTTAACCAGTGACTGAAACAAGATTAAAGGCAGAATGAGGCTTCCCGACACTGGACAGCTTATAATGTCAATATCTCTCATATAATAAGGCAGTATTTTATAAATATATGTAAATTGATAGCTAAAGACACTTTTACATTTTGAAGTAGATTTACTATTTAATACTCCAAATTAGGTGAATATCCAAGGGATCTGCTGAAATAGAAATCAAAACGGGTAAAATCCTTAAACATAATTATTTATAGTTTCATACTCATAAAGATTCAGTAGGACATACCAGCTATCTTAACTATTCTGTGCCATATTGTGTGAAGACCAGAATCTAGTTCTAAACTCATTTCCTCTCTTCTGAACATCGTGAAAGATCCTGATCTCATAAGAGTAACCAACAAAAGGCGTTAAATCGTGAACTGTCCCACTAACGTGGGATATTAAGAGAAAAAGAATTTCACACTTACTTTATAGACCTGATGTAAAGGATAAAAAGGACTAGAAATAATGTACTGCCAATTGTAAATTTACTGAGCATACAAAAATGCTTATCTTAGACTTAAGCTATCAAACTCTCGTTAAATTGCTTGCCTTGCCATTGGCATTGATTACTACTGCCATCTAGCAACAGGTCCAAAAATTCTTTAACAAAAAAATCATCCAGTACTCAAAGTTTCCAAATAGATGCTTTAACGTAGTAATTATTTAAATTTCTTCTATTAACCATGATAATTGAGATTGAATTGCATTTTCTTGGTTGTTCTTTTCCTTTTTTCTTCAATGTGGACTCATGAATTATTACCTCTCTTAACTGATAGATTTTATCCTCAAGCCTGATCTTTCTCCAAAATTCTAATCCTGTATTTCTAATGTCCCTCTAGATCCCTATCTCTAAAATTGCTGCCAAAACTTCAAATTAAATATACCCAAAATATCACTCAAATATCTGTATTCTTCATTTGTTAACTGCACAAGGTTTTCATCTTCTAAGCTCAAAATCTCAGAATCATCTATTGATTAAAGGGAGGCAAAGAACAAGATTCAACTAAGCTAATAAACCCCACCTTGAAAGTCATCCTTCACAGCTATCTCCTCACTGTTTTTTCTGCCATTACCCTCCAGTTGTTCTTGTCTTCTCCTTTTTTTAATTTTGAGAGTATGTTTATTAAAGCTGGGGACAGTGAAACAAGGAAGGGCCTAGTACAGATGTAACAGGAGACAGCCTAAGCAGGGCTGTTTTTATTCTTTAGAAATGTTATGGGAAAGTGAGCCAAGGTGCGGCTGTTATCAGCTCACTGGAAAGTCAGAGAAAAGGGGACCTTAGAAACAGGTTGATGGGGTAAGCTGGGGACCACCTACGGCTGCCCATTTTTCCACTGGTTGCAAGTCTCATGAGGACCCTTAAGAGTTTAGGAGAAAGAAAATTCACTCAAAAGGAGATGTGAGTGGGTGTGCCCCAAGGCGGGCACACTATCCTCCTTTCCTTTACCTCTTATCTGCAACTGTAAAACCTTCTACTTGCCTGACACAGAGCAAAACAGGAAACACTTAATCTAACATCTAACTGATTCCTGGACAATGATGGCAAAAATAGGAGAAAGTCTTAATACCCATAAGAGAAATATCATGTAAGTTTTGTTCTTAATAACTGCTTTCATGTTGTAAAAAATACTGACATTCAGCATGACACTAAATGGAAAGCAAAAGCAATATATGATTTAACAAATAGTTATTAAGTACAAATAGTTCTTAAATTAAATGCTTAATTTTTATAAAGCATCATACATTCTTTTGTTCTTTCTGCATGGGCTGCAGATATCTGAACATGTGAATTACATACTATTTTATAGAAACTCCAGACTTTTCAATATTATAATGGGTGAAGTATTTTTCCCATAGGAGAACTACATAAGGGGTGGCTATTCTCTCCAATAATCCTACATAACACTCTTGAATTGCCTGTATCCTACAAATGCTTCAAGACCTAGCTCACATCCTGCTAGCACTACAGTATCTTTCTTAACCCCGCCTAAAGTTAGTTTCTACTTCCCTTGAATACCAAAATGTTGTTTGTAATTCATAGAGCAATAATCATAGACTAAATATATTGAAGTGTTATGTCGTTATATTTTACATAACTGTATTTGTTTATCGCCACTGTAGAACATAAACTTTTAAAATTATTTATTGATTTATTTTTAGAGAGAGAAATATTGATATGTTGTTCCATTTATTTATTCATTCATTGGTTGCTTTTTTGTATGTGCCCTGACCCGGTATCAAACCCCCAACCTTGGCTTATCAGGACGACCCTCTATACAACTGAGCTATCCCAACCAAAGCCAGGAATAACCTTCTTAGGCACAGGAGCCATGTTCTCCAAATCTCTGTTCTCTAAAATCAGTCCATTACTGGACTACCTCATGAAATCCTACTTCCCATGAGAGTGTAAACATACAAACACACACAAGAAAAATTTAGTACAGGAAGAAAAAAAAAACCCAAGATAAGGAACTACACATACATGTAAAACAATGTCAAAGACAGGAACACCCCCCCCCCCCCCCGCCCTAGCCTTGGAAGAAGCAATCCCTTTTCTAAAGAAAGCAAAGCTCCTACATAAGCAATAAACTGATCAATACCAACATTGATGAAACATCCATAACCACAGCTTTGAGGTTAATTCACTCCAACTTCCTAAAGTCATAGAAAGTGCCATTGTAACAAGGAATGGCGGGGTCCCCCAAAATGGGAACGTTCCCCCTACTAACCTGGCTTGGGGGGAAGGGGAAGCTGAGCAGGGCCACTGAGAGTTACTTAGCATATCTAAAGAACTTGGCCAGTGTTTTAGTAATGTTAAGTAGCTGTGCCTGGGAGATGGGCCAGACTCTAACTTGTGAGGAGGCTGAGGGGCTTGCTGAGAGAGGCCTGGAGGTGGCTCCTATATCACCTGCCACAAGCATGCTGCCCAGACTAACAATTGCAACTAAGACTAACAATGGCAACTGAGAAGGGCAGGAGATAAAGGGAAGGGCCGTTGAAACCCAGTGTGGGAGGAGTTAGAAATGGGGTTACAGAGGAAGATCCATGCTGGGATTTAAACCCCCATGTGGGGCAGCCATGCGCTTTTGACCATGTAGCTTAGAAAGGAAAAAAGCAGGACACAGCAGCTGTGTGGGGTCTTGGCCATGCGGTTTGAAAGAATGCAGAAGGACCCCCAGACTGGCCCACCATGAGAATGCAGTTTTGGATAAAGAGCAGGAGTCTAGCCGAGCATGGACAATTGGAAGAAGCCGGAATACAGAAGGGAATCTGCCCAGCTAAGCTACATACTTCTATTTCTTTCCCTGAGAGAAGTATCTCTGACTGACCTGGTTTGGCAAGGGGAGGCAGGAATGTGTGTTTCTGAGTGTTTCTTTCGTTTTTAAAGGGAGTGGGATTTAACAGCAGAATTCTGCCATTATTTTAAACCTGTATAACTTCTGAATAAATAATTCCTTTCCTTTTCTTAAGACTCTGGCATTGGAAGTCATGGCTCTTATCAGCAGTGGGCAATAGAATCCAGAGGTTCTGTTACACCAGGAAGGCAAAACTGAGGAAGCTAAGGAAAGGGTTAGGATTTGGGAACATCACTTTACCGTCTTACACAGCACCCTATCTGCAGAAGGCATTTGATAAACACCTGCATGTTTGAATTTCACAACTAGTTATATATATATATAAATTTCAGAATTAGTATGTTCAAAATGCTCTCTCTCCCTTCAGAAAATACATTATAGGGTCAAAGTATCTAAAATTTTCTGCAAACCATGTATAATGTCCCTTATATGATATAAACCACATTTTTTGTGTCAAAAAAAGATACATCCACATTTTAATCATTCAAGATTTTCAAAAATAACCAAATGACTCATAAATTGTATTCTTTCTATTTTTAGAATGGCTCAGGGGATTTCTGTGATTCTCAAACTCTTTTCTTAGTTACTAAGAAAAACTTCAATTTGATTTTAGTCTCAGAAAAAAAGGGGAGAAGTTTGGAGAGAATAAAAAAACTTCATAAAAATAACTTAATGCTATATTAAATACAAATTAATGACAGGCCACTAAAAATCACAACTTAAAAAAAATTAACCACTATAAAAATTTAGCTTCAATATCTATTCTCCTTTTGAAAAGAGATGCCTGTGATACATGGTAACAACTTAATGTCTGAGTGATAGAGGGGATAAAGGAAGTATTCATGAAGAAAGGGAAGGGCTTTGACAGAATCAGAACCAAGAATAAAATATGTACTTTAACAAAGATAGCCAAGAAATGGAAACACAACGGGAAATGAAAGAACCTGTGTCTGGGATAAACCTAGTCAATATATGTATGCTGAAAAGGTATTAAAGGGAAAAAAAATCAACACTGGAAGTGAGGAAGCTTACTTTTCTTTTTCCTTTGCAAATGACCTTCAGTAAATCACAGATCCAGTTAGGATCTTGGTTTCCTCACATTTCCACTTTTTCTATTTATTGGTTCTTTTGTGTGCATGAATGACACAACAGTAACTAAGGTATACTGATTTCTTGCTGTATGTCAGGCCCTGTTCTAAATGCTTTATATGCATATCTCATTTAACACTCTGGACAACCCTATAAAGTAAGTACACTTACTTCCCCCATTTTATAATTAGAAAAGGGAGGCTCAGAAAAGGTATGTGATTTGCCAATGGTCATTTGGCTCACAAATGCATAGTAGGAACTAGAACTCAAACATGATTCAAGAGCCCACACTCTTAAATGTTTTCTTACACTGACTCTTAAATGATACAAAGGACGTATTTTACAAAGCTTTTTTAAATGGCCATTCAAATGTAAAAATGGTGTTATAATTCTTATTTGCACTAAATGAAATGAATCATCATTAATTAAAAAAACAAGCAATATGGAGTTAAAATATTTTTTAAAGCATATACATGTGGAAAGTCTTAACACTAAGAAAAAAACTTTTAAGATGATGGCAATACCAATGATGTCAAGTTCAGTGCAAATTTTGGTTGCCCGTGCCATGTTTACAGACTTAAAGAAAGATTTAAAATAATATCAGCTATAACATAAAATAAATTTAAAATACAAGTTATCACCGACAGCTTTTTCTCTTTTAGCTATTATTTCACATTAATACTTGATAATGATATTGAATAAAATCAATGAGGAATTTATTTAAGTGTTTGTCAGACACTGTTTTAACACTTCACAAATATTTACTCATTTAATTCTCAACATCCTATGAAGCACCTGTAATTATCCCATTTCATAAATGGGAAATTGAAGCACAGAATGGTTACATGTAACCAGCTCAAGATCACAAAGCTATTAATTGGAGCCAATACTCAATTCAG
Source organism: Pteronotus mesoamericanus (assembly GCF_021234165.1). NCBI lineage: Eukaryota > Metazoa > Chordata > Mammalia > Chiroptera > Mormoopidae > Pteronotus > Pteronotus mesoamericanus. Next base: position 25,888,232 of record NW_026555078.1, on the reverse strand, counting down.
GCAGTTTAGTTGAAGAATCTGCTCTTAACCACTAGCTCCGCTGCAATTCAAGGAATGGTGAAATTCTTTTTTCAAAAGCCAATAAAAAGTAATAATAATCAGGATGAATGGCCATAAAAAGGATGGAGACAGTAACTTATCTCAGTATACAAACTAACATGAAGGAACATGTAAAAGAAGTATCTTAACTGTCATAATAAACAGACTAAGCTAAATTATCAGGAAAATAATTTTCATTATAATAGTACACCAAACATTAGTGTTTGGAAGAAGAGGTTTCTTTTAATTTTTATATGGAATTGTATTGATAGAAAAGCAGCGATGAAATTTGGAGACTAATATTACTTAACACTAATATTAACTTAAAAGATTTTATAGACAGCGCTTGCAATGTGGCTTGGTTGGAGTGTCATCCTGTACACCAAAAGTTTAGGGGACTGATTCCCAGTCAAGGCACATACCTAAGTTGCGGGTTTAATTCCTGGTTGGGGCACATATGCAAGGCAACTAATCAATGTTTCTGTCTCTCTCATATCAATGTTTCTATCTCTCTCCTCACCCTTTGCTCTCTAAAATCAATAAATATAGCTTATAAAATACTTGATGACAAGATTTGTATTATTTTTTGATCCAGTCCATTTATGAAGAGGTGAACAACTGTGGTAAAGCTTTTAAAAAAAAACAAAAAACCACATGAACTTGTGGAGTCCACAACAGAATTAATGCTGAATTTGAACCTTTTTAAGGTACAATAAATACTTAATGTAACTTTAATTTTTTTAATAAAAGTGTCACATACTGCAAAGGACTAGAGCATTTGCCATTTCACCTGACTTTCACAACTCCAAGAGTTAAAGAGGACATGTACTATCATTCCTGCTTTACAAATAAGTGAACTAAAGCTAGGAAAAGCTAAATACTTTGCATGGTCTAGCTAGAGCAATCCTCTGATTCCAAGTGCTTTCTATCATATGATGTTGCCAACAATTTTATGCTTCATACTTCTCAAGTTGTATCATAATTAATGTTTAGCCCAGAAAATCTGGAAAATATAGAATACATAATGAAGTCTTATGATCTTTAAAACATCAAGAATATTGCTAAAACTCTCATTATTGTAGAATGTACAATTTAAATCAGTGCAGCCCAAGAAAAACCTGCACTTATTAAAGCTAAGTGAATCCAATTTCAAATGTTAAAAATGTGAAATAATACAACCCTACAATAGTACTATTTTTCAAGAACTTAAATAAAAAACATTTTCTCTGGTCAAGATAGAAGCATAGGTAAACATATTATACCTCCTTGCACAAGTACAGAAAAATTACAACTAGACCTCAAAACAAGTATCACCCACAACCATCAGAAAATCGAGCTGTAAGGATGTCCAACAACCAAGGATTTAAAGAAGCCCCATTCATCCAGACAGCTGGGGGGCACAGAAGTGGAGAGGAGTGGAGAGGTGCAGAGATGCACTGTAGCGCAGAAAGTTGGTTGAATGTGCAGTATTCACGTGTGGTGAGTAAAAATTGGGAGGGACACCTGGGGAGCAAGGGAACCCAGCCCCAGGCTAGACCACACAGTCCAGGATTCCAGTGCTGGGAAGATAAATGCCCATAATTTCTGGCTATAAAAACCAGTGGCGGTTGGGACAGCTGAAGAAACTGCCAGATTTACAGGAGTTTCCTCTTCAAGGGCCCACAGGGACTTTGAACTTACGCAGACCCACACCCTCTGGGATTGAGCACAGGGCAACAGCTGGAAGGGCACCAGTTGCATACGGGAGGAAGTGAAGTGACTGGAAAAAGAACGAGTGCCAGGCAAACCTACAGAATCCAGGCAGCAGCACTGTGGCCCCTCTAAGTGCCCTGCCCCACACTGAGCCACAAAGTGGTGCAGTGGGTTGCCCTACCCTGGTGATTCCCAAAGGTTCTGTCCCGCACAATTTACAGTTGCCTTTTCTACAATAGGCCATGCTACTAAGACAGGGAGTCAAAGCAGCTCTACCTAATACACAGAAACAAACACAGGAAAGCTGCCAAAATGAGACAAAGAAATATGACCCAAATGTCAGAACAAAACTCAAAAAAAAAAACCTCAACAAAATAGAGATAAGCAATCTATCAGATGCAGAGTTCAAAATACTGGTGATCAGGATGCTCAAGGAACTCACTGGGTACTTCAACAGCATAAAAAAGAACAGGCAGAACTGAAGGTTACATAAAGTGAAATAAAGAAAAATCTATAGGGAACTAATACCGGAGGGGATGAAGCTGAGATTCAAAGCAACGATCTGAAACATAAGAAAGAAATAAGCATTCAATAAGAACAGCAAGAAGAAAAAAAGAATTAGAAAAACAAGGTCAATATAAGGAGCCTCTGGAACATCCTCAAATATATCAACATCCGAATCATAGGGATACCAGAAGGAGAAGAGGCAAAGCAGCAAGAAACTGGGAAACTTTCTGAAAAAATAACGAAAGAAAACTTCCCCAATCTGATGAAGGAAATAGACATACAAGTCCGGAAAGCACAGAAAATCCCAAACAAGTTGGACTCACAGAGGACCACACCAAGACGGATCACAATATGTCAAAAGTTAAAGATAAAGAGAGACTATTAAAAGCAGCAAGAGAAAAGGAGAGTTATCTACAAAGGGGTTCCCATAATACTATGAGCTGATTTCTTAAAAGAAACTTTGCAGGCTAGAAGTGACTGGCAAGAAGTATTCAAAGTGATGAGAAGCAAGGACCTACAACCTAGATTAATCTATCCAGCAAAGCTATCATTTAGAAAGGAAGGGAGGATAAAGCGCTTCCCAGATAAGGTAAAGCTAAAGGAGTTCATGATCAACAAGCCATTATTACATGAAATGTTAAAGGGATTTATCTAAGGAAAAGGTCAAAACTGAGCAGTAAAATGACAATAAACATCAACAACTGAATCTAAAAAATAAAAACAAAAACAAACTAAGCAAACAACTGGAACAGGAAAAGAATCACAGAAATGGAGATCAGAATGAGGGCAAGGGAGGAGAATGGGGGGAATAAGAAGCATGATGGTAGGTACAAAATAAACAGGGAGAGGTTAAGAATAGTATAGGAAATGGAGAAGCAAAGAATTTATATGCATGACCCATGGACATGAACTAAGGTGGGAGGGGTATTGCTGAAGGGAATGGGTATACCGGGTAGAGAGAGGCAAAGGTGGACAAGTTGGGACAAGTATAAGAGCATAATCAATAAAATGTATTTTTTGAAGAATCACTTCCAACTAGATTAATCTCAGTCACTGAAATTTATTCTAAACCAAATAAGGCAACTTATAAGATTGAATGACTCTGCATGATGGGGAAAACAAAAAAAAAATTTGTCACTGAGAAATGCTGGTTTCCCAGAAATCATCAGCTTCACAGATTTTTTTAAAATGTTCATTTCTTTATATTTGTATAAGATTACTACTCAACCAAGGATTAGAGAGGGCTAGTGAACCAAATGGGAATATTTAACAAATAGTCAAATAGCTTAGGTTTGGATAACTAGGAGAAATTTTTTAATCAGTTATATAACTAATTATCAAAAAAGTCCAATAAACCAAGTTTAAGTGTACCAAAATAAAAGCTTTGCAGCCTAAACAGTGCACACTAAACCCTCACATCCCAAAGTTAGGTGACTGGTCACACTGGGCTTGCAAAGATGGCTTAAAACTAGTTTTGCAATCATTAGCTTGACATTCATTTTGAGGGAATAAAAGCACCAAAGAGGCTGAATAAAGAATTTCTTTGGAAAAGCTGAAGAAAAATATTGTGAAATTTTCCCCATTCCCACTTTCCCACACCCAGAGGCCTTGATTGATCTGGTCCCCTGTAGACTATTGATACAGGATCCAAACTGGAAAAAGCCTTAGAGACTGTGGAGAAACGGTTGCACTGCATTGTTACTGGCCTCTATACCCACACTTCGTCTGTGCAAGGGATGTGAGGCTTTTTCCTGTGGACCTGATGAAGCACAGGTAGGGGGGCAGCTTAAAAAGGGCTTTGTCCAATAGGGTTGTCTAAAGAGGCACTTGGATGCCAACAGAATTCAGAGGGTGAAGAAAGTAAAAGCTGGAAACTAAGGGCTGAGGACAAGTCTTAAGCAGCTGATTAGAGGTATTGCCCTTTATAGCAGAGACTGCTAAATCATCATCAGATCACTAGCCAGGTACGAAAATAAACTAGTCAGGTCCTGGCTTGGTGGCCCAATTGGTTGGTGAGCTGTCTGATACACCAAAAGTTGTGGGTTCGATTCCCAATCAGGGCACATATGGGAGGCAACCTGTCAATGTTTCCTTCTCACACTGATGTTTCTCTCTCTCTCTCTCTCAGATGAGGATTAAAAATAAATAAACAAATAAACAAACTAGTTAGGTGTGACTACATGACAAGAGTTCTAACCATAGAAATGTGAGAATGAATAATGTAGGCCTGAACCACAGAAATGTCCTACATGTGTTTCTCCTTGCCCCTTCCCTTTCCAACTCCAGGCAGAAAACAGAGAGACCTTTACTGAATAGTTATTATATACTGAATGCCTACTGGCAGCTGGGTATTTTCACATATTATCTCATTCCAACGAGTGGATGGTAACAAACTCAACTTATCAGACCCTGTCTCCTGAGAATTATGAATTCCAGCCACACATGAGAGCAACAAATGATTATATTCATTTAAGAAATGACAAAAAACTGTAGTCATCAAAGCTACTTCTTCTTGCTAAGAGGACTGGAGGTATCAATGATGAGAAAACTGTCAGTCTAGTTCTCCGTGAAGCCTAGTCCAGTCTAGCCTTAAGGGCAAAGGAATGCAGTCTTTGTTTGCTTAAATGGCTACCTTAAATCCCCGTTATCTGAGTTCACATTCTTAAACATGGGTTTGAACTGTACACCTTCTCAACAGCTAAGCAATGATTTGCACAAAATTGGCCTTAAGATACTGAACTACAGAAATATAAATAGCACTCCAGAAAGAGAAAATTCTTGTTTTCAATTATGAGCTTTGCTATCAAGTAAATGAAAATATCTTAAATATGTAGAAATCATGAAAAAAGTAGTTCTTTAAAGCATCATTGGGAACAGGAAAATAAGCATGATCTTCAGTCCTATTTGTAACCAATAATAGAAGTTGCAGGGAAAAAAGTGGATTTTAGGTTAAAACTAAGATACAACTCAAAAACTGCATGGATAACAACACAAGATAAAAGAATTCACAAAATCAGCTATGTGGGCTGATCTATTTTTGCTTTATGCTATTTACAGCAGCCTAAGGTTAAGAATATAAACCAGAGAAGCAAGACTTTTGAACGTACAAGGAATATTGTCCTAAACCCTAGGTTAGCAGGTAGGTACCATATTTTGCTGTGAATAATGCATTCTTTGTATACTGTGCACCCATGTTTTTGGCCCCAACTTTCAGGAGAAAAATCTTTTGCTTTAATTTTTTTAATCCAATTATGTATTTATTTATATTTAGAAACAAAACTGATTATTGTATTCAGGGTATTATTCTGCACATGGATATCATCATTGTTCTCTAGAGTTATATTTTAATGCATAAGCATAAAGAATTAAATCATATAGATACAGAATTGATACTACTCATGTATAATGTGTATCCTTATTTTTCCCTCAAAAATTTGGGCAAAAAAGTGCGTGTTATAATGGCAAAATACAGTTACATGGGGCATATAGGCTTAAGCCATACTAGGCTGCATGTTACTATCACCGTTATATATTCCGTGTACTATGTTAAAATGATAGTCTAGCCTTTACAGGAAAGACTTTGAGGAGAAACAGTCATATGTAGTTAGCATCAGTGGTTTATATTTTAGATCCATTTTCTCATTTGATCCACATATCTCTAGGAAGTAGCCAAAGTTGGTATTGCTTTCAATTCAGCACTTGAAGAAGCTGAGACAGACACTGTGACTCCCCCAGTCCAAGCTTATAGTGACTCCTACTTTGTTGTCTATTAGGTTATTTTACCTTGATAACAGCAATTTACTTGCAGGTATGCTGTACTCTGAAATAACTTCAAGTTAGGAAAGAAGAGCAACATTTTACAAGGAATACCACATTTTAATTTTACGTCCCTGGAAGTCGAATGCCACACTCAACCTAAGTCGTCATAGCTAACTAAGCTAAAGAGAACACGTGGACTAGTAATTTAACATGAGTTTCTTCGCGAGAAAATAAGAACAGTTACAGCACCTCCTTAAATTGCTATGTGGATTAAATGAGACGATAACACACGTAGTGCTTAAGAGAGAAGCTGGTCTCCTAGTTCGTACTATGTCGTTTCCCAAATGAAAACGTGCTTTCTGACCTCGAAAATTAACAAACTCAAGAGGTGGGTCGGAAAGAATGCCAGGGGACAAAGGGAGGAGCAGGGGGAACCAAGGCCCTGGCTACTCTTCCTTGAACACTTGGAGAAGGGCGTTATGCTTTTAATGAAAAATGACCCAAAGGAAGTGATGGAAGCAGCGGCAGCCCTCGGGGGAGGACTGTTCGGGTTCGACCGAGGCTAGGACCGTGGCACCAGAAACCCCATCGCGTGCGTACCTCTTCCCGGCTCCTCCCCATTACCCTCAGGGCCAGACGTTCAGCAACTCGCCCGTTCTAGACTCAACCCGTACTGCCACCGCCCGTCAAAACACCTGCCCGGCCCAAGCACTCGCCCAGCCCGACCCTACGAAATGTACCTCAGTTATAACCCCACAACTGGAGCAGGGGTGCACACGAGCTCACTCAAGGCGCAGAGCAGACGACCGGAACTCCACCCCTCTATCTCTCCGATTGGGTATTCGCGCAAAGGGAAATGAAGATGATTGGCCAGCAACAGACAGGCGGGCTAGCCCAGGGGAAGCGATAGAGGAGGGGCGGGGAAGCTCGAGGAATTGCACGAAGCTGACCTCTCAGCGCCACTGTGGAGACAGTTTACGTATTATCGCCGCACAACACCGCCCCTTACGTTACGTTAACGGAAGTTTCAAAGACTCATTGGTTGTGATAGAAGGGTTGAGCTTGGTGAGTGCGTGACCAATAAAGGACAAGAATTAAGCGAGTTCCGCCTCTTCCTCGACCGACTGAGTTCTTCAGTTGACGCTGTGCAAAGGGAGGTTGCATTCAGCGTTTAGATGATAGAATTTCCACCGAGCCAGTCTTGGGTAGAGAGTAAGAATCGAGCCTTGAGACATTCACATATTCTTAGAACTTGTGACTCAAAGGAACCAGTCTTTTACTTCCTCTGTGGCGTGCCTGTGTCATTGGTTTCCGCCCCACGGAACTCTTATTTGTAATCCCGAACGCGCAAATCCCGAGTGGTTTGAATGTGGTTGTTGCTACTGAATTATTCGTTATTAACACCCGCTGACATTCTAATGTGCTGCGTTGTGCTTTTTATACTTTCATTTGTCAGCAACACTAAAGCCAAAAAGACACTTAGCAAAACTGGAAAGACTTCATATGTATGTTCGTAAAAGAAATATTAGAAATAACTGTACCTGGCGCTCTGCTAGTGGATAGTCACGTTTTCGGTTAATAAAATTTTTGTGTTAGGACAAAAGTCTTTAATTTTTCGTATTAATGTTCATTTGAGAATATTTGAAAAGTAACCTAAATTTAACAATTCTCTATATTGTAATGGCGCGGGTATCAGCTGCTTACGTAAATCCAGTGTTGAAATGGCATGATGCAGAACTGGCTGCTGTCCTGACAGGACAATAATGTTGTAGTTAAAATATCAAGTGTGAATAGTTTCAGAATGTAAACACATTGCATATTATTCAAGATTGTTTTATGAAGTCCATTTTGAGCCTTTATGGAAACGCATTGGTTTTAAGACAGGGTTTCCCTACCTTGATTGAATCATGAATCCCTTTTACTTCTGTGAGTCCATTTAATATACTTCATCGCTTTTGTGTTTTGCAAAAGTAAAAATCAACCTATAAACACCAACAACTTTTCCTAAGTGGACTTTTTCTTTTCAACAAACTTTTTCCCATTTAAAGTGTAATACAAACTTTTTTGTAAGAAAAAAACAGGGTTTGTGATATGTAATAGTTATACATTTCTAGTTTAAAAATTAAGTACACTTTATAGGATTAAAGCCAAGCAAAAACTGCTTTTATGACTGACTTTGTGAATTATTGTATTTTTATTTTAAAATCAAATTCAAATTTTTTGTTTTATTTATAAATGATGAGAAGGTTTTAGGTTGTTATTTGTAAATGAGGCATGGAAGATATAACTTTCTTTTAGTTTCAATAAAAGAAGAGCCAAATTGGATGTAATCACCACTTTATTTCTCCTTTTAATATTCTCTATGATGAACTAAGTGAAATATATGGATATGAAAATCACCCTGAAGCAAAAATGCAGAAATATCAGTTTTAATGCTTTCCTTAACTAACATTTTAATGGTATTTTCCTTTTGCCTCCTATTTAAATCAAAGGTCCATTGATATACAAATTAAATTCATGTGACTAAGAATAAAAACCATTAAAAACTACAGGTATGAAGACTGCTACTGTGGTTAGCAGTATTCAGCAGCGATAAACCAGCTTGAGAGACTGAATTGCCAGCACATTTTGCGAACCTGTATTAACTGTCCCAAGTGCTCACACTTTTGGAGTCTTTTGGAAGCTCCCAGTGTGTTCCATTTTAAAGAGAAAAACACTTATTTTATGTATTGAGGATTTTAAAATAGTAATTGAACGAGGCACCATTACTACCTTTAAAGATGTGAACCCTGGAATCATCTTTGTACACCATCTTTTGGCAAACAGTTTGAGGAACAACCTCAAAGTGAGGTAAATGCAAGATGACTCTTGAGGTGCCAACAATTACAGCCCTTATTTTTATTTACTTTTTAATCTCAACATTTTTCATGTCTGTGTTTAAAAATAAATGATACAGCAGTATAAACTTTTAAAAATATATATATGTATATATTTGTTAAAGATGGTAAATCAAACTTTATTCAAGGGGGACTACTGTGGTGGGGTTTTGTACTAAGGGAGAAAAATTGGGCTCAACATTGAATACAACAAGAAAAACTGGGAATTTCAAGTCAAGGAGCAGTTGTGGGGGTCAGTCCAATGGAAAATTACTAAGAGGAAACATCAGGAATAAGGGGGATTATTGCTAGATCAACTGATAGGATTCTTATGGAAAGCAGGCTGGGGTAATCAGATATCACCTGGGGGAAAATGTATGATGAGGAACTGAATCATATATTAAGGAAGAGGGATTCTAGTTAAAATGACTTAGCAGGATTTTTACGAGAACTAGACACTACAAGGAAGGACACGGGAGCCCAAGTTCAGGCCTAGTCAGAGAACACATATATGTGTATACTGCCCCCCCCAACTCCTATATATCCAAAATATATTAATTTTTGCAATTATCAAAATGCAAATATTTGTATTTGTTATTATTAAAATATAAAGTCCAAGTTTTACTTAATACTACTTGGAAGTACTCATGCTCAACCACTGTATGAGGGCTCAACTTCAGTGTCAACATAAGAAACCGTTTAAACCCATAGAGAGTTTATTTGAGCCAAACTGACAATTGCCAGGAAGCAAAATCTCAACAGATTGTGAAAATGCTCTGGAAAATGGCAGAATTTCTTCTGGGAAGCCTCAGTTGTGCTCCTAAGTCCTTTCAATTAGTTGAATCAGGCCCACCCAGGCTATGTAGGATAATTTCCTTTATTTAAAGTCTACTGATTATGAAGGTTAGTCACATCTACAAAATGTTTTCACAATAACACACAAATGAAGAATTTCAGATCATTCATTTAAGAGTGGGGTTTCAGGCTTGGAAGTCATTCCAAAGAACCATATTTGACACTGTCTTGTATATATGAGAGTGGGTCAGTATGAGCATACAGAATGTACAAATCAATCTCATTTTCCAATCTCTGGTAAAATCAAAAAAGAACAGTCTTACATTCAAGCTTCAATGTAACCTGCCTCTCTAATTCCCTGATTTATTTGGCTGGCTAGTCCTTGAGACCTTGGCCCAACAGCCTGCATTTCAAGCTTCTTGCTCCACCCCTAAGTACATTATTCCTTTGTCCAACTCTTGAATCCCAGAGCCCCTTGCAGCTTTCCCAGTACATAAGGCCCAAACCTAGCTATGCATAACTTTGTTATGTAAGGAGTACTTTCTGGCAAGCTATTAGGTCTTGAGCTTTTGAAAATGTCAACACCATTGCCCTTGAAGCCAAAGCATGGGGTTGTGAGGACATCCTGTGACAGGTGTCAGCTGGGTTATACCAGTCACAATGCCAAACAGTTTTTCAAGATAGTGGTGGTATTTTAACTCCTTCCATTTTAAGATGGACTTTACTATTAACGCTTTTAGTTTAGGAGATGAAAGTTGGGGAAGAGGCAAAACTAGTACTGCAACTGTTAGTGATGTTCCAACTACCTCCAGAAAACTTCTTCACAGAGCTGCTCAAAAGTGGTAAATTGACTACTTTAAGTTGTATGTTCACTTCCTGCCACTTTGAAGTTAAAAAGAATGAGCAAGTAATAACAATTACTTTGAATGGAAGAACGGAAGAAGAGAAAATGGCCCAAGAATTTGATAAACTAGTCTCTGGGTCTTCTCTTTAATTAGGAATTAGGACCATAGTTTATTTTTTATTTTTTGAAGATTTTATTTATTTTTAGGGACAGGGGAAGGAGAGGAGAAGAGAAGGAGAGAAGCATCAATGTGCACAAGATACATCCATCAGTTGTTGCCTCTTGCACACCCCCACTGGGGACCTGACCTGCAACCCAGGCACGTGACTTGACTGGGAATCAAACCAGTGACATTTTGGTTTGCAGGTCAGCACTCAATCCACTGAGCCACACCAGCCACGGCAGGACAATAATTTGTTCTAAACAGAGAAGTATGGATAGGACCCAAAGAAGCAGCTTGGGATTGCTGAGAAAACATATATACTTTTTAAATAAGATATGAAAGTGTCTATTTGCCCACACATGTGAAGTTGATTCAGGGCTTATGCTATAATATGGGCTTTAAATGGACAAGCTGTAAGTCATTGAAGTGCTAAGGCAAATGCCACTACAAATTTATACCCTCATTTCTTCTCAATCCTTGCACCCATTTTGTCCCGATTCTACTTTTCATAGTACTTACTTTTAAAAACTGTTTAGTATGTAAAAGTTCCATCATACACAAATGTAGATAAAATGATATTATGGATTCTTATGTGTATAACCCTATCACCCACCTTCAACTTGTGGCTAAACTTATATCTATACTCGTACCCACTATCCTACCACATCTCCTATTGTTACCAAACAGCAACTGGGTTTCTGCTGCCTGCCACCACCCTCTAGGCAAAATTACAGAGGCAGAGGTTTAATTAAAAAGGAAAGGAGTATTTATTCAAAAGCTAAACAATTTTGGAATAACAGCTTTCCATCTGTATTAGTCACTTAAGCCTATTGACTGAGGCTAAAATCTTTAACTTTTGAGTTCCAGCTTTAATCACTCAAGCCTATCAATTAAGTTCCCCTTCCCCTATCATTTACCTAGTTAGTTTTGAATTATCTTATTTCTAGAAGGTTAGTTTACAAATTAAAACAACACATGATACAAAACCTACACAATTTTGGAAGAATGATAGGCTCTGTCTGCCTCAGAGTCCACCTCCTCTAGAAAACCCCCTCAAAAAATAACCCTGCCATCCTCTACCAGGCCAGACCAGTCCTAGGCTGCCCCCAGAATTCCTTCTTCCATTTAGAGTATAGTCCTTTTGGATATATAGGCACCTACAGCATGGTCATCCAGGTATCCTCAAGGAAGAGAATGAGAGACAGTGTCTCCCTTCCTTCTGTTTAAATCTTCTGGCCCAAAATTCCATGAAACCTTTAGCTTCTCAGCCAACCCCATCCTAGACTGTTTACGGTTGCCTTGGGCAACCTCCTCCAATGGTTCCTCCTTACTCCTCTCCAGTGATCTGATCAGATCTCTGTATCACTATCAGATTATTAATAACCAAATCCCAGATATCATTTGATTTATAAATATTATTCTTTATATCTCTAGATGATAGTAACTTTCCCCCAAAATAATCACAATAGAAAACATTTGAAGACTTCTGACCAAGATGAAGGTGAAGGTAGATACACTTAGCCCCTCGCACAACCAAAAGAAGATCAACAACAAATTTATAAACAAAATATAACCACAACTGCCAGAAAATCGAACTGTATGGAAGCCTGGCAACCAAGGAGTTAAATAGGAAACTTCCATCAAGACTGGTATGAGGGGCAGAGAGGATAGGCGGAAAGGCGGTGGCTGGAGAACCGGAAGGGAGAGGCAGCAGCTGCTGGACCTGGTGGCCTCACATTTGCATGCGGATAAAATGGAGGAACAGCTGGGGAGTGAGACAGGCTGCACAATCCTGGGTTCCATTGTGGGAAAAGAAAGCCTCAAAACCTCTGGTTCTAAAAACCTGTGGGGGTTGAGGTGGTAGGACAAACTCCCAACCTCACAGGAGAGTCCACTGGAGAGACCCACAGGATCCTAAATGTACACAAACCCACCCACCTGAGAATCAGCACTAGAAGGGCACAATTTGCTTGTGGGTAGCAGGGGAAGTGACTGAAAGCCAGCGGAGAGCCAAGCAAGCATCATTGTTCCCTCTTGGACCCCTCCCCGCCACACAGCATCACAACTCAGCAATCTGGGTTGCCCCGCCCTGGCGAGCACCTAAGGCTCCACCCCTTCCAACATAGCAGGCATGCTGAGACAGAGAAATATGGACCAAATGAAGGAACAGATCAAAGCTCCAAAAAAAGAACCAAGCGACAAAGAGATAGCCAATCTATCAGATGCACAGTTCAAAACACTGGTAATCTGGATGCTCACTGAATTGGTTGAGTATGGTTTCAAAATGAAGGAAAAAGTGAAGGCTGTGCAAAGTGAAATAAAGAAAAATATACAGGGAACCAACAGTAAAGGGAAGGAAACCAGGACTCAATTCAACAATTTAGAGCAGAAGGAAGAGATAAACATTCAACCAGAACAGAATGAAGAAACAAGAATTCAAAAAAATGAGGAGAGGCTTAGGAACCTCTGGGACAACTTTAAACGTTCCAACATCTGAATCAAGGGTTGTCAGAAGAAGAGGAAGAGCAAGAAATTGAAAACTCATTTGAAAAAATAATGAAGGAGAACTTCCCCAATCTGGCCAAGGAAATAGACTTCCAGGAGATCCAAGAAGCTCAAGGAGTCCCGAAGAGGTTGGACCCAAGGAAGCACACACCAAGGCACATCTAAATTAAGTTACCCAAGATTGAAGATAAGGAGAGAATCTTATAAGCAGCAAGAGAAAAGGAAAGAGTTATCTACAAAGCAGTGCCCATAAGACTATCAGATGATTTCTCAAAAGAAACCTTGCAGGCAAGAAGGGGCTGGAAAGAAGTTTTCAACATCATGAAAAGCAAGGACCTATATCCAAGATTACTCTATCCAGCAAAGCTATCATTTAGTATGGAAGAGCAGATAAAGTGCTTTCCAGATAAGGTCAAGTTAAAGGAGTTCATCATCACCAAGTCCTTATTATATGAAATGTTAAAAGGACTTATCTAAGAAAAAGGAGATCAAAAACTATGAACAGTAAAACAGGGGAGGGGAAGGGGGATGGATAAGGGAAGAGGTACAGGGAATAAGCAGCATAAAAGTAGGTACAAAAAAGACAGAGGGTGGTTAAGAATAGTATAGGAAATGGAAATGCCAAAGAATTTATATGTTTGACCCATGGACGTGAATTAAGAGGAGGGAGGCAAATGCTGGGGGCAGGGGCAGTGCAGGGCTGAGGGGGGAAAAAAAAGGAGAAAAAACGGACAACTGTAATAGCATAATCAATAAAATATATTTTTAAAAAATATTTTAATAAGGGCTATTAATCAAAACTAGGTATGTGATTTTGAGCAAATTATTTAATCTCTGTAATCCTCAAATTACTCATCCAGTAACAATATCTCCAATGTAAATAAAACATCTAGCACAGGGCTTGCTACATTGCAGGTATTTAGGGGTTATTAGTACCTTTGATCTACTAACACCCCTTGCTCTGAGAGATTATAGGAAGGATGACAAAATAGATGTTTGATGAGCCTTTTAATTGTTGAAAATGTTCCTTGTAAAGAGGGGAAAATATTAAATGATAGCATCAAGAATTTACAAGAGTCAGGAAATGGAATCAACGAAGTTTAAATGAAATATATCAAGTTAGACAAAGTAGAGTAGAGCCAAAAAAGAGAATTGATGTGAACTTATGTGAAACACAGACTGTCTGACTCATCTGATATGTTTAAGATTTTTCTTTTTATTATGTAATCTCCAACTGATGTATGTGACAGTATAATACAAACTCATTTATCTAAGCTTAAAAGAAATATGAAAGCCTCCTCTTTTCTTTTGTAGGAGTTCTGGAAGTTTAGCCCCCAGACTCAAATACCAATATTATTTCTACTCATTATCTATGTTTTTTAAATTTACATATTTCTTGACTCTTTCCTATTTCCTATATAGAAAATTATTTAGTAGGAGATTGGATTTAATTTTCTAAGCATTATACAGGGTGGGGCAAAAGTAAATTTACAGTAGTTAGTATGTGAGACAGTGTTTTCTTATATTATAATTTATCAATTATTGTATTATATTCCATATGAACAACTGAAAACCTACTTTTGTCCCCTACCCCATAAATTTTCTTGGCAAAATACACAATATCCTATGTTGTGCCAAGCATAAAGATGGATCTGATCATGATTGCCAGCATCTTATTATCTGAACAGTAATATCACATTGCAATAGAACCATGTTTTCTTTCACTTTAAAAAATACATTAAGGTGATGAAGGAGATAAAATAGTATCAGTGGGAGTTGACAACTTGAATAAATTGTCTAATCAGATAATTGTTCTCAGGCTGATAAAGTGAAAATTTGGAAGATAAAAGGAACATTAAATATATTAAATCTCAGTAATGAATACATTATTCTAATTAGTTAGCATTTTTCACCCTTAAGTGACAATATTGAAAATTGACACATAATAATCTTTGGTTTTTAAAAATTTACTACTTTTGAAAAATTTACTACCTTTGAAAATCATTTCTCACTTAAACTTGTGGGATGTAATAATTTTTCCCATAAATTATCCAGTTAAAAAAGTACATTTGAAAAAATTTACTTGACAACTACTTGTGTAACAGGGTGAATCAGGCCAGGTCACAGAAGTGGAGGGGACCTCAGTAGTGGGAGAAGGGTGCCAGGGCCAGCACTGTCCCCCAACAGGGGACAGAGAGAAACCCCAAGGTAGCGGTTTGAAGCTGCAGCCTGCGAATTAGGCTTCCTTACCCCAGGGAAGGGTAAACAACTGGTGAGTTTGTGACCCAGCTGGAGGGAGCTTGTACAGAACCTTCACGAGTCATGGAGGCTGGACTCCCCACTTCGGGCCCAGACGCTTGTGTACCTGTGTGTGGCTGGGAAACTTCTGCCCCCTTCTGCAAAATTGCATCAGCAAGAGGGTCAAGGACACAAGAGAGCTGACAAAAAATGGCAAACATTGGCCCACATTGACAAAAAGTCCAGACACTGTTGCACATGGATCTGGGCCAGAGTCTTTAAAATGCAACATGTTGGAAACATGTGGTCTTTTGCCCTCCCCTAGATAGCCTGGTCTGCCACAGCTGTTTGAGTTCCTGAGGCTGGTGGACCCTGCAGGCCACATGGTCTGGGAACGTTCCCAGCACCCCGTTCATGCAGAAAGCGGAGGCAGCACTGGGTGTGATATGTGGGACTCCAACAAGAGCACACAGACTTGAGCGATGCCTGGAGCCGAGCTGCGACCAGTAGTCAGCTAAGCTGCTTGAATGATCAAGCTGGCAGACATCTGTGTTCCCCAAAGAACAGTACTTTTAGGAGTGGGAGAAGGGATTCCAGGCACTTCCCTGTCCTGTCTTTCCTGGTAGATGGTGGTAGGGTTATTAGTCTTTGGGTGTTTTAAAGGGAGCAGGGCTCTGAGGCAGAAACCTGCCATTGCTCCAGAACCGTATAGCCTTTAAATAAACAAACCTGTTTCCCTCTTCCCCGGATTTCTGTCTCCAGAATTTTGCCTTTAGAAGATGAGCAGTAGAACCTCACTGACTGTTCTGGAACAGCACGGGAATGTTCTGTAACACTTAGAACAGCATGAGCAATTAAAAGAAAAACTGTTTCTTTCAAAAAGAAAAATCACTGGCTAGTGTGGTTCATTTGGTTGGAGCACTGTCCCATAAGCCGAAAATCACAGAAAATAGAATAAAAAGCAAAGAAATGGAAAAAAGAAAAAAAATGTTAAAGAAAGAATCACTGTAGGAGATTCAATAAATATGAGGTCCGGAATAAGAAGACAAAATATCAAATAGAAGCACATTACAAGAAATAATTCAAAAATGTTCTATAACATGAAATGATTCTCCATTGCATCCCTCAAGCAATAAATGAGAATACACCCTAAGGTACATCTTGTGAAAATGTCAATATCCTAGGCCTACCCAGAAGATCTACAAAGCATTCACAATAATGAGGAGGGTGGGCAATGGCAGAATGAAGTCCTCAGACACTATAGTGGGAAGTCGATATCTTAAATTAGTAAGTAAAAAAGTAACCGTGCCCTGCTCCTGTGGCTCAGTTGGAGCATCGTCCCATATACCAAAAGGTTAGGGGTTTAATTTCCAGTCAGAGTGCAAATGGGAGGCAACCAATGTGTTTCACTCTCACACTGATGTTTCTCTCTCACTCTCTTCCTTCCTCTCTCTCCAAAATTGTAACAGAGGGGTCAGGCCAGATTGCTGGGAGAAGGCAAGGGCGAGGAGAAAACCCTGAAGTGGGACGGAAGATTAGAAGCAACTTGCTTTCCCAGCAAAGGGAGGGAACGCCAGAGAACAGAGACTGCCCAAAGGGCTCCATGAACCAGCCCAGCTGCGCCAGCCTGTGTGGCTGCCAGCAACTGAATAGTTTGTGACTCAGCAGGAAGGAGGTTGTACAGAGCATGCATGGTTTAAGACTTCGGCTCCCTTGCACAAAATGGCAGCTGGAAAAGGAACAAAGGCAAACATGGCTGATATTAACATGTATTGGTTAAAAGCTGGATGTTCCATTGCACAGGGATTTCTGGGCTGAGTCTTTAAAATGGAATGTGCCAAGACACGTGCTTTCTTGCCCCTCCCCTGGCTAGCCTGGTCAACTGCAGGGAGCCTGAGTTCCTGAGACCTGTGGGTTCCCCAAGGACCACGTGGTGAGGATCCAAGTACCTGCACCCCTTCCACACAGAGAGTGGCAGCACTAGCTGAACTGCAACTGGGAAACTATCTAGCTACCTGGATAATCCTGCGGCAGTTATTTGCATTTCATAAAGGACACTACTTTTGGAGTGGGGAAAGGGGGTTTCAGGCACATTCTTGAACTGGCAGAGGGTGGCAGAGTTGTTTGTCTTTGGATATTTTAAAGGGAGCAGGGCCCTGAGGCAGAAGCCTGCTACCACTCCAAAACTATATAACCTTTAAATAAACAACCACTTTACTTTTCACCAAACTCCTGTCTCCAAAGTTATGCCTCTAGGTGGCAAGCCACAGAACCCCAGTAAGTGCTCTGGAACAGCAGAAGGCTGTCTGGTAACAATAAATATATTTTAAAAATTTTTTTAAATAACCCTATAAGAATATTATTTAGAAATATAGCTGCAATTTTGTAGAGTAGCAGTATCATAACCAATGAGGTTTATCCAGGGCAGGATTACTGCTAATTGAAAAAAAGGAAAAAAGAAATATGGCTGAAATTTAGGTAAACAGAAGAGTTGAAGATATCAGCCTGGTGAACAGCACAGGGACTAGAGCAGGGAACTATTCTTTTTAATTGTAATCCTTTTAGCACTATGTCCTTTTAAAACTATAAACATGTATTACTTTGGGAAAAAATTTGAGAGTACCTTTATTAAAGCTGGGGACAGTGAAATGGAAAGGGAAACTCAAGAGTTAAAGATTTTAGCCGTAGTTGATGGTCTTAGGTCTAATGCAGGCAGAAGGCTGTTATTCCAGGAACGCATGACCATGTGACTCCAGGAGGTCTACAAGCAATTCAACCTTTGTGCCCAAGGGGGCCTGCAAGCGATGGAAATGGTATCTGAGTCACTGTGTTCTAGGGAGGGAATCTGACTCAGATAAAGAATTGTTGATCAACAGATAAAGAAGTACCAGGAAACGCTGCTGGACTGCCATTCTTTTCCAATTAACCTATTTTTATAAACTCCTTACCTACATTTTCTTTTCCTTACAAAAAGATTGGCTTGAAATGAGATGTTAAGATGTTTTTTGGGGGTACATCACCCACTGTCTTCTCAGATTGCCGGCCATCTGAATAAAGCGCCCATAAAGGTTCAATCCTTGTTTCTGCTTATCGGTTCTGGTAGTGACACGCAGCATGAACACCAACTTTTCCAGTTTCAAAACAAGAAGGGCATAAGATAGAAGCAACAGGAGAAAGCCTAGGCTGCTTTCATTCTCTAAAGATGTTATAGGAAAGAATTGAGCCATGGCTGGACTGCTGCTAGCTCACTGGAAAGTCAGAGAAAAGGGGGCCATAGGAACCGGTTCAGGGGGTTAGCCTGGGATGAACTGCCACTGCCCATTGCTCCCTGGTTGCAAGTCTCATGAGGTCCTTTGTAGTTTAGGAGATGAATGCCTGTAGGGGAAGAAGAGGGGGAAGAGAAAGGTGTGGGCATGCTCCCAGGAGCAATAGCATGTGAGTACTATTAACAGGAAACCTTTCTAGCTTCCTTGCTCCCTGTTGTCTACATAATAAGCTTTAAATCTCCACAGCAGGCTCTTTAAAATCAGGCCCTGCCCAGCCTTCTTTTCTGATCTATCAGCTGTCTCTCCCCAGCCTCACATTTCCTGCACCTACTGTGAGCTAGTGAGTATAGAAAGATGTTTACCCATCTTCACTTAACTGTGTAATGGCAGAAACAGATGCATAAAAAATTAACATAATTCAGTGAATTTGATGTGTAAATGAAAGTATGGACAATGACCTATTCTATAGAAATCCCCCAAAAGAGCAGAATATTGCCCACATTTGTCTTTCATTCATAACTTGTTGCCCTTGAGAATGCTAGTGTGTTCAGGGTTTTTGAGGATATACAGGACAGACAACATGAAAATTTCTTTTACTAATCCTGCCCTCTGCCTCCTCCCAGAAACAAAGGATTTTTCTTGTCTGCTCCCTAATCACTTTGCCCATTTTATGTCCTGATTCTATTTCAAAAGTCAAAAAGCTTTCATTGTAAGGTAATAATTAAGAATTCAGCTCTGGGGTCAAGAAGACTCTGGCACTTCCTAGATATGTGACAGAGCAGGCTACATATCTGCTTAGCATCCAGTTGCTTCATTTCTTAGATGGACAGTAGGATTACTGGTATAATAGGATTTTTTTTAAAGATTATGTTAAATGCACTTAAAATGCTTGGAACAGCCCTGACCAGTGTGGCTTATTTGGTTGGGCATCATCTTGCAAAGCGAAAGGTTGCTAGTTTGATTCCTTGTCAAGACAAATGCCTAGGATGTGGGTTTGATTCACAGACACAAGAGGCAACTGATCGATGTTTGTCTCCCTCTCTTTCTTCCTCCATTCCCCTCTCTAAAATAAATAAATAAAAGAAAACAATCCCATTCACAATTGCTTCAAAAAGAATACCTAGAAATAATTTTTCTAAAATTTTATTTATTGATTTTGGGGACGGAGAGAGAGAGAGAAACTTTGATGTATGTTCCACTTACTTATGCATTCATTCACTGATTCTTGTATGTGCTTTGGACCGGCGATTGAACCCACAAACTTGGTGTATCAGGATGATGCTCTAACCAACAGAATCACCTAGCCAGGGATAGAAATAACTTTAACCAAGGGTGTAAAAGACCTGTACTCAGAAAATTATAAGACAGTGAAGAAAGAAACTGAAGAAGAATACAAATATGTGGAAGCATAAACCGTGTTCATGGATAGGAAGAATTAACATCATTAATATGTCCATACTACTCAAAGCAATCTATAGATTCAATGCAATTCCTATCAAGATACCAATGACTTATTTCACAGAACTCAAAGAAATGTTTCAAAAATTTATATGGAATCACAAAAGACGCTGAATAGCAACAGTGATCTTGGGAAAGAACAAAGTTGGAGGAATCATGATACCTAATATCAAATTATACTCTAAGACCATAGTAATTAAAACAGCATGGTACTAGCATAAAAACAGACAGATAGATCAATGCAACAGGATAGAAAGCGCAGAAATAAACCCACCCCCTTATAGTCAATATTTGACAGAAGAAGCAAGCACATACAATGGGCTAACGACAATTTATTCAGTAAATGATGTTGGGAAAATCGGACAGATATGTGCAGAAAAATGAAACTAGACCACCTTCTTATGCCACACACAAAAATAAATTAAAAATGGATAAAATACTTACATTTAGACTCAAAAATAAAAATCCTAGAAGAAAACATAGGCAGTAAAATTTTGGGCATTGCTCATAGCATATCTGGTATATCTCCTCAGGCAAGGGAAACAAAAGAAAAAAAAACAAATGGGACTACATCACACTAAAAAGTTTTTGAACAGCAAAGGAAACCATCAACAAAATAAAAAGACAACACATTGAATGGGAGAACATATCTGCTGATACATCTGATGAGAGGTTAATATCCAAAATGTATAAAGAACTTATAACACTTAATGCCCAAAACCCAAACAATCCAATTTTAAAAGGACCTCGCCCTAGCTGGTGTGGCTCAGTGGACTGAATGCTGGCCTGCAAACCAAAGGATTGCCGGTTCGACTCCCAGTCAGAGCACATGCCTAGGTTGTGGGCCAGGTCCTCAGCTGGGGGCACATGAGAGGCAATCACACACTGGTGTTTCTCTCCCTTTCTTTCTCCCTCCCTTTTCCTCTCTCTAGAAATAAATAAAATGTTAAAAAAAGAAAAAAGGACATCAATAGACACTTCTCCAAAGAGAATATAAAAATGACCAATAGACATATGAAAAGATGCTCAATGTCAGTAATCATCAGACAAATGAAAATTAAAACCACAATGAGCCCTGGCTGGTGTGGCTCAGTGGATTGAGTGCTGGCCTGTGAACCAGGGAGTCGCCAGTTCAGTTTCCAGTGCAAGGCACATGCCTGGGTTGCAGGCCGGGTCCCGGTGGGGGCGCGCAAGATGCAGCCATTCATTGATGTTTCTCTCCCTCTCTTTCTCCCTTCCTTCCCCTCTCTAGAAATAAATAAATAAAATTTTAAAAATAAATAAATAAGTAGTGGTTATAAAAAATAAATAAATAAAATCACAATGAGATATCACCTCAGACCTGCCAGAATGGCTATCATCAATAAATCAATACACAAGTGCTGGTGAGGATGTGGAAAAGGGGGACACTTTTGCACTGTTGGTGGAAATGCAGTTGGTGCATTTGTTGGTGCAGCCACTGTGGAATGCAGTATGGTGTTACCTCAAAACATTAAAAATGGAACTGCCTTGTTACCCATTGATTCTACTTCTGGAATTTATCCAAAGAAAATTGAAACATTAATGTGAAAGAATATAAGCACTTCTATGTTCATTGCAGTGTTATTTACAATCGCCAAGATTTAGAAGCAGCACAAGTGTCCATCAGTAGATTAATGGATATAACAACTATGATACATTTACACAATGGAATACTATTCAGCTGTAAAAAAGGAGAAAATGTTATCCTTTGCAACAGCATGGATGGACCTGGAGAACATTATGCTAAATGAAGTAAGCCAGTCAGAGAAAGACAAATACCATATGATTTCACTTATATGTGGAATCTAATGAACAAACTGAACTGACAAACAAAATAGAGACAGACCCATAAATAGAGAGCAGGCTGATAGCTTGGGGGTGGGGTGGAGTTAGGGGGTTGAGGAATTGAGCGAAAAGGAAGGACTCATGGACACGACAACAGTGTGGTGATTACAGGGGGATGGGGTGGAGGTAGGAGTGGGTGTAAGGGGGACGGGGGTTAAATGGTAATGGAAGAAATACAATAAAAAACAAACTCTGAAATACATAGCAAACAATTAAATATAGATATATTTAAAAAAATAAAATGTTTGGAACACAGTATTTATTATGGTCATGTGAGTCTCCCCCATTGGATGCATTCCTCAGAGGGTGAGGAGTGTGTTTGGTTTGACTTTCTGACTTTTTGTCAACAAGGTCTAACCCAGAACTTGACACCAACCAAGGATATGTTTGCTATGATGATATGGAAAGAGACTGGAATCTTAATGGAGACTATGGGACCTGAACTTGGGTTAAAGGATAGAAAACATCTAGCCAGGTCATGGGAGTGGCTAGTACAAAAAAAGTGTCATTGGGAAAGAGCATGTGGGAGCCAGTGAGGCAATTAGCCTTTCTACAGCGAGGGTGTGTGCTGGGTTAATGGGAGATAAGGTTGGTATGTGGGGTAACATTGTGAGAATGAAGATGGGCAGAGGTGTTTATATTTCAGGTGGTAAACAGGGACTCTTTCGGCCTTGAGCAAGAATAATACGACAATATCAACCTTGAAGAAGGTTAAGTAAGTTAGCAGGACGCAAGACTGAATTCCTGGCCTGTTTCTTTCCCACACTCTACACACCCAATGAGTCACCACTCTAGGGATTCAGCTCAGTGAAGAGCATGAATATGAGAAGCCTTAGCAATGAAAGGAAAGAGTAAGTGGCTACCTATAAAGAGTAACAGAGTCAAAGGTAAATTTGAAAAGGAGAGCTGATTTAGAATTAAATAGGGAGAGCAACATTAATTTTTTAATTCAGCAAATACTTGCTGAAATTAAAAAAAAAAGAACTTATTGAGCCTCTGTTACATGCAAAGCACTGAGGAGTGCTGTGATGAACATAGAAAGTCCCTCTCTTTAAGTAGAGGGAATAATACCGGTACACATGTCTCCATGTATAAGAAGGAACTTGATAGTGCTGGGAGAGAGAAGGAATGAAGGAGAGAACATTCTAGAACAGTGATTCTCAAATTTTTGGGTCTCAGCACCTCTCTTCACTCAAAAATATTTGAGGACCCCAAAAGAACTTTATGTGCATTATGCCTGTAGATACTTAACATATTTGAAATTAAAACAAAAATTTTTAAATGTTTACCTATTTTGCCCTGGCTGGGTGGCTCAGTTACTTGAAGCATTGTCCTGCACACCAAAAGTTTGCATGTTCAATTCCCAGTCAGGGCACATACCTAGGTTGCAGGTTTGATCCCTAGACTGGGTGTGTGCAGGATGCAACTGATTAATGTTTCTTTCTCACATCGATGTTTTTCTCCTTTGTCTCCCTCCTCCCCACTCTCTCTTCCTCTCTCTCTAAAACCAATAAACATATCCTTGGGTGAGCATTTACCTATTTTAAGTTACATTATTACGCCCATTACATCTTAACAGAAAAAAATATATTTTATGAAAACTGTTTTCCAAAACCAGCATAAATAAATGGTAAGAATTGTTCTGTTTTACATTTCAGATCTCCTTAATGTTCAACATAGAGAAGACACTTGAATTCTCATAGTGGCCTTTGCTATTCAATCAATTGTGATGTGTTGTTTTCATAAATTATTAGAAACAGCATTGTCAGGTCAAAGGGATGTGTGTTTCATATTCTGATAGCTACTTCTAAACTTGACTTCCATAAAATATCTATTCCTCTAATCTTTTACAGCAGTTTATTATAAATTATTTTATCTCTGTCATCTGATAAGTGAAAAAGTCTATTGCATTATAGTTTTATTTGTATTTCTATTTTTATAAAGTGTCTTCCATTTCAATGAGCTATTTCTTTCTCATTTCCCTATTTGATCATTGGTTTTACTGATTTGTGGAAACTTTTTTACATAGGAAGGCAACGCTGGAAATGGGGGATGGTGGCAAGCCTGAAGATACATAGTATGAACACACCTGGCAAACGTGGGACAGGGTGTCCACATAATGAAAATACAAAAACAGAAACAAACAAACAAGCAAAAAGCAGTGAAATGATGTATAAGACCAGCCTTTTTCATGTGGTTTATAGGCCTGTGCTTCCTGGTGCAATGATCTCCAAGATGGAGTTTGTAAGATTCAGGATGGTACACTGAGGTTCAGAAAGAAAATATTAGAACTTGTACTTAAACTTTTTTATGTAAAAGCAAGAAATTAATTTTTAATATTTAAATGTGGAATGTCACTAGAATCTTATTTTTAATATTTTATTTATTTACTTTTAGAGAAGGGAAGGGAGGGACAGAGGGAGAAAAACATCAATGTGTGGTTGCCTCTCGTGTACCCACTGCTGGGGACCTGGCCCACAACCCAGACATGAGCCCTGACTGGGAATCAAATCAGTGACCCTTTGGTTCACAGGCCAGCACTCAGTCTGCTGAGCCACACCAGCCGGGGCTGGAATGTCACTAGAATTTTTACTCAATCCGAAGGTTGGGTTGTCACATAAGGCGGTGTGTATCCAGGAATAAGAATAGGAATTCCACAAGTGTCACCTTCATGTATTTACTCCTTTTCATCACATTTTGACATGTTGTACAATTGGTGAAGTAAAACATTTACCAATTATCTAGTTATCTAATTTCAACTAAACTAACCTCACGAAAATAGGTGTTGGTACCCTGCCAAGATTCTCCTTACTGGTCACTGCCCCCATTCTCCATATGCTGTGAATTTTGGCTACTAGTAGCTCATAGCTGTACCCTTTTCCTCGGGAGAATTGCCCTTAAATGGTGGGAGCTACCTAATCAGGGAGGTTATAAACTACCGCCCCCTTCATGCCCACACCCCAGGTAGCTGGTAGCCAATGACTGAATGATAAGCGGGTGCAAAACAAAAGGTTTGCCTCTTCCTCAAGGTGAGACACCTCCTGGTGCCACCCATACTCCACAGCTCCTGATGACCAAGGTGAGCTGAAAGCACATCTTTACCATTCCCCTCACTGCCTTACACATTCCATTTGACATCACTCTGTCAAAAAAATCACGGGCATAAAAATTCTCATTTCAGGCTGTTTCTTGATATCCTGGCTTAAGACAATAAGCATGTGATTTTAAAACAATCATGCAAAGAAGACGAGAATTGAAAAGATCAATAATAAAAGCAAAAGCAAAAACAATATGGCAGAACTAGATTTTTCATATTTCTAGTACAATCTCTTCTCCGCTAAAATGTGTGATAAAAGCAATGGTTTAAGGAGATATAATAAGAAGTCAGCTAAAAGAATTAGAAACTATAAAGGAGACCATTTGAAATATGAATTTCTGTCTGCTTTTCTAGCAAGTGAATCTTGCCTTAGTGGTTTATGATATTAGTTAATGATAACATAAAAACACTGTTAGCAAGATATTTAATATCTATGCACACAGAATATGAAGCTAAATCTCAACAATCTTCCTTTAAAAAAAGATTTCATATACTTATTTTTAGAGAGAGGGGAAGGGAGGAAGAGAGAGAGAGAAACATCAATGTGTGGTTGTCTCTCACATGCCCCCTACTGGGGACCTGGCCTGCAACCCAGGCATGTGCCCTGACTGGGAACTGAACCAGCGACCCTTTGGTTTGCAGCCCAGCACCCAGTGCACTGAGCCACACCAGCCAGGGCTCAACAATCTTTTTAGTGATATTTAAAATTATGTTACATGCAACACTTTGTACAGTTTCACTAAATTAAGTGATAAATGTGAAGAATTGTAGAATTTCTAACTCTTGAGGTTTCTTAACTGTGAAAGACAAAACAAAACAAAAATAGCAATAGAAATCAACTCATATTCCATCGGGAAAACATCTCTCCCCTCCAGTTAAAATGGCTAGAATAATTTAAAGAATTTTACAGAAGAGACAAACTAAGACATATTACTTAAGTACCATATACTAAAGGGAATATGCATGGAAAATATCGTGGAAAGTTGAAGAAATAAGTATTTGAACAAATAATGCCATATGAGGAGTTCTTACTCATTTGGGTGAAAGTATAAGTATTTCTAATGTCTCAGTTTATGGTATTTGGTAAATTCTGAGTCATGACTTCTTTAATAAAAACTATTTTCCGCCCTGACTGGTGTGGCTCAGTTGGTTGAGCGTCATTCTACAAAGACCACAGGTCAGATTCCTGGTCAGGGCACATGCCTGGATTGCAGGTTCAGTCCCTGGTGGCTGGGGCCAGTAGGATAGGCAACCGATCCAATCAGTCAATGTTTATCTCTCACATCGATGTTTCTTTCCTTCTCTTTTTCCCTTCCTTCCCCACTCTCTAAAAATAAATTTAAAAGTTTTTAAAAAACTCCCATTTTTCAAGGGAAAGCAAAACTGATGTTTTTAATTGGAGCAACTAAATTTCACAAGAATAAATGAATTTTCTGAAATACTGTTACAGTGCCAATAACGCGAAATCAGATCAGTGAATTCTTTGTAATAATAACAAGAAAGTTGAACCAAATTGTACAGACTTCTACAGAATATCATAATTAAGTTATTTTAATACAAACAAGACAAAAATTTCAGTGTTGACTCTTTGCTTTTTAATTATCTGTAGAATGGGCATAGAGTTTTTCATACAACAGAGAGAGGTTCACTGATATCTTATGGCAAAAATACTTTAAAAAGTAGCCAAAGTGAAGACGAGTTACAAATTTTCCTTTTACAAAAAGGAAAGTTTCAAATTTCCTGTCCCTTTCTGTGCTGACAAGTAGTGCTCTGTAAAATGCAATGTTGGCAGATATTTTGTGAAACAAACAAAAAAAAGCAAAACTTTGTTCCCTCAAGGTTACAGTGACCTTTTAACAATGAATGGGAAATTGCCTATCAAAAACAAACATAATTTGAAAATACATTTGGAAATGCGTCTATCATCTTGTGATTTTTATTGCTGAAAATGACGTTTCTCACCTATAAAAATTCAAATACGTTGTAATTTGGAAACAGAATTGTTAAACTTGTTTGAAAATTTTCCAAATGGAGAGTTATTGGAGATTTTTTAAAATCCACTTGTTAGATCTTATAATGCAACATATGATTGATATTAGGGAAGAGGGATTGTTCTAGTGGAACTTCAACAAAAGCGTTCCCATAATTAGGATGTGAAAACAGAAAAAAATGAGTATCCTGATTTTGCACTACTTCCTGTTGAATCTTAGTACTTTTTTTTTTGGTGTTTTTCATCTACACTAGACACTAAAACCAAGACATGAAGTAAATTGAATGTTGAATTAGATTTTCAAGTACTTTTATATCCAAGATGTTAAACCAAGATTTTCTAAAATAATGACATTATTTGTTAATATTTTTGGTAAGAGCAAAATATTTTTAAAAATTATTTTAGAAATTTCTTATTCTTTAAGAATCCCTATTCCATGTATATTTTATAATATAAAGAGCGTTATTATAGTACATATAATTTATTAAAGATTGGTGATAAATACTTTTAAAAATTTTAGAATGAATGTACAATCAACAAAGTTTGGTTACTACTGGTTATTCTTTAATCAAACTCATCAAGCTGCTATAATTAAGTATTTTAATTGCTATCTAAAATAGGCAAAAATCCAAGATGTAAGAATGAACATTTTTCCTTTTTTTTCCTCGGCCAAACAACCTGAAATATTACATGAATTAATGTGTGCATAACTCAAATATCATTCATATAACGGGAGAGTTACGCCAACAGCAGTTGCATGGTGGATTGGGGTCTGCCTTACTTGATTATAGAAAGCCAAAAAAGACAGACCACAGATGAGCCATGGCCTTTCACACATTAATTCTACCCAAAACAGAAAGGTGATTCAATAGATAGCATATTCTCACAATTTCATCAAAATATAAATCACTTACATTTTTGGAGGTGGAGAGGAAGAGAGCAGTAGCATCTGCCCCCAAAACTTCCTAAAGAATGGAAGTCTCAGCAGACATTTCTATCTCATTGGCCCAGGCAAAAATGTACAAGAATGAGAGAACGAGGTCCCTCAAAATCTTAAAGGCAGTTGGTTACAAATTTAACACAGAAATATTAATAGCTTTTATATAAACAGAAAAGACCCAGTTAGAAAATAAAATGAATAAAAGATCCCATATACTATTTAAAAGATTACACACTCAGGAACAAAACTAAGAAATGTACTGGGCCCATAAGAAGCCAGCTGGAGGATAGCAAAGATGATTCGAGTATAGTTTTCCACAGTCAGCTCAGTCGTCACTTCTTCAATGGATACTGCCCACACACACCCCTGTACCCTCCCAGATTATATCATATATCAAAACCCTTAATATAAGGCCACCATATGACCAAACTTCACAAGTTTATGTTTATATGTACAATTGATTAATCACTATTTCGTCTCCTGGATTTCATAAAAATCTATGATACCAGACACATTACTTTAGTTACACTTGTATCTTCAGTTTCAAGCAGAGTTGCTGATGTAATAGGCATCCAGTAGATGTATACTAAGTGAAAGATGAATGAAAGAATAAATGTTTTAATAAGATGGGAAGACATATATTGTGCTTGGTTTGAAGGAGTTAAGATTGTAAAATGTTATTTCTGTGTACATTAACCTGTACATTGAATATAACAACAATCAGAATATCAACAGCATTATTTTTGGGAACTTGACAAAGTATTATTGGAATTCACCTAGGACTATTTTATGTAGATTCTGGAGATGGATGGTGATGATAGTCACACAACAGCATGAATGTGCACAAGAAAACTGTACATTTAAATATGGTTAAAATGATACAAAATGTTACTGCAATAAATAATATAGCCAAGAAAAATTCATCAAGAAATATAAGGATGGGAAAAACTATGTAAAAAACATTAGCCCTGGCTGGTGTGGCCCAGTGGGTTGAGCGCCAGCCTGTGAACCAAAAAAGTCACCAATTCAATTCCCTGTCAGGGCACACGGCCTGGTTGCTTGTTCAATACCTGGTCAGAATGCATATGAGAAGACAACTGATTGATGTTTCTCTCATATCAACATTTATCTCTCTCCCTCTCTCCCCCTCTCACTAAAAAGCCATGAAAAAAGATGTCTGTGGGTGAGGATTAAAAAAAAAAGTGAATTTCCCTCCCATCTGTTTCCCCTACTTCTCTTCCCAAAGATGATCACTACAGCCAATTTCTTGGGTATCTTTCCGTATATATAAAATCTGTTTTGGGGAAGCAGATGAGAGCATACTTTTCTTCCCTTTGCTTTTTTTTTTTTCCACTTGTAAATCCCTTGGCATTAATCCACATGAGTATGTATGGAGTTGCTTCCTTTATTGTTATTGGTTACATAAAGTAGTCTTTGGTAGAATATTATAAACATATATACTTGTTTTGTTTGAAATAACATTGTATATATATGAACGACATAGAAAGGGTTAATGTTCAAAGAGCTCACAGATCAGTAAGAAAAAGAAAAACAAGCCTAAAGAAGAATGGACAAAGTCATGAATACATAACACAAGGAAAATAAACACTTGAAAAGATGCTTAACTTTATAAATAAATGTAAATTAAAAACAATAAAAATGATTTTAGGAATGAGGCATTTTCTACTCAGAGTGAAAATGTGGAAAAGTTAGGGAAGCAGATACTCTTATATACAATTAAATGGCACTACAAATTGATATAGCTTCTCTGGAGTGCAATATGACACCACCGAAAAACCCCACAAATGCTTTGACTCATCCATTCCACTTTGCATAAATGCATAAAGACGTATACACAAGGATGGTCATTGTATCACTGTAATTTTTAAAATCCTAGCAATACATCTTACTTGTACAAATGGAATACTAGTTAAATTATGCTACAGGAATACAATAATATTCAGACATTAAAATTAGGTAGATCTTTCATACACTTTTTAAAAAATTAAAATTATTGGGGTAATACTGGTTAACAAAATTATACAGGTTTCGGGTGCATAATTCAATTAGAACACTTCATCTGTACACTGCATTGTGTTCAGCACCCCGAGTTAAGCCTTCTCCACCTTCCCCCACCCCTTCTCCCCACCACTGCAATCACCACTGTTCATGAGTTTTTTTCTTTTTTGTTCTATCCCTCCACCCCTTAGTACCCCCAGTCAGTGTGCCCATACACATTTTTCTTTTTTAATTATATTTTATTGATTATGCTATTATAGTTGTTCCAATTTTTCCCCCTTTCCCCCCCACCACCCAGCACCCCCCAACTCCCTCCAGGAATCACCATACCATTGTTCACATCCATTGGTCATGCATGTAAGTACTTTGGCTACTCCATTTCCTATATGGTACTTTACATCTCCATGGCTGTCCTGTAACTACATTGTACTTCTTAATCCCCTCACCTCTTCACCCATTCTCCCCCACATCCCCCTCCCATCTGGCAACCATCAAAATGCTCTCCATATCCATGATACTGTCTCTGTTCTTTAGAACATGGTCCCTATTCAGATGCAATAACGCATGAAAACTTGCTCTTCCAGATTTTGGGAGATTAGACAATCCATTGCTTTAAAAAGATGAAAGTGTATTTGCAAAGTCATGGAAAAATTTATTTGTAAATTTAAAAAAATTTTCATCACAAAGGGCATTCTTTTTAACACTCAGCTAATTTAAAAAGTTAATCAGTTCATATCAAAGCATTAATTTTGTTTAACTGATATTTAGCTATATATCAAAATAGATAATATAAAAATTTACAACCCAACTCACTGATCTCTAGTTTATTGTACATAAATAGCATATCAAAAAAGTTGATTTTATTTTTTTAAAATTTACAACTTACTGCTGATTTATTGTAGGACTTCTCTATCAAGGTCAGTGAAAGTAAGTTGTTAATGTTATTTCCTGAATTTGCAAAACTCCAGCTTATTTTTTGAATAGCTGCAAAGAAATAGAGTTCTTTCTCAGGGGAAAAACAACTGTTCCACTTGTCTGTGTTTACACATATTCCTAAATTTTGAAATATAAATGTAATTTTTATTCTAGTGAGAACACTTTTCATTAGAAAAATATTGAGACTACTATCTGAGAAATACCATATGCAGAACTAGAACAGAATCTTTTAAGAAATGCTAACCTGTATCACCAGAATTTATATTGAATACCTTGAAAAATGTAGCATATGTAGGTTAAGGTTCCACATATATTATTAGTAATACATTGGTGGTTATATAATATAGGAAATTAACAACAAAGCATTAGTCATGCTCTCTTTTGAACACAATAAAGATCTGTGTTAAGTCTGGCCACAAAGACTAATTTCCAATCTGGTAATACACATTAACCTTTTCAAGTTTTAACTGGTAATTAATTATTAACAATTGGTAAGTTCTTCCTTTTGTTACTGGTTTGTTTCAGACCTAGAAAAACATTCCTCACTTCTGTGCAATCCTTAAGCAGGTGAAATTCTTTATTTTGGAGTCTTCAGTTTCAGTAGCAGAAGAGTTATGTGTTTTTTTCCAGTTGTTTTATAACTTTATATATTATGGTACTAATTTGTTGTTTTTTTTTCCCCCTACAATAGAAATGTCTTCAAAGTGAAGTATATCAAGTTCAGGACTTTAAAAAATGCTGCATAGCAGAAAATAAAATGCTGATTTGAAAATCTGGACAAATTTAGAGGGAAGTCAGAAATTTGTTTGTTCAACTTACTCTGGAAGAAACTGAGTTCATTAAATACACAGCGATAACGACCTTAAATAATCACAAGTCTGAAAGGAAGAACTCAACAAAATAAGTATACTTTCTAGATGAAGGGATCTTTTTATTTTGAAATGCTGTATAACATGTATGTAACTGCATTGTATCAGATGTACAAATAAACGGTGGAAGAGAAAAGGGGGTAAGAATTTTTGCAGGGCACATGCTGCAAACAGGTAGTGAGTAAAAAATTCAGCAAAACAGTTATGTTCACCACAGACAAATACGCCAAAAGTTACTGTATGCAGTTTTTATGTTAGGAGTTGGCTCTGGGTGCTTGAGGTGGGGAGAGGAGATTCTCTCACTTGCAGGGTATCGCTGGTTCCCAAACGAGTAATCATCTTTCCCCCAGCTCAGAGCTTTCTTAATAGACCACAGTTCACCAGTAGACCACACTATGCTTAAAAGACTTTGTTATCTAACCCCTTGAAATAGTTCTGACAGTACAGAATTTAGGTAGTCTAGGTCAGGCAGACAAAGTAGATGAGTAACTTAATAACTATGTGGCTTATTTAATGAGAAAGTGCTCTTACAGTACGGTAACTTGAGTGTGCACCCAAATCACTTGGTGGGCTTGTTCAACAAATTGCTGGGGCCACACCCCCAAGTTTTTGATTCAGTAAATCTGAGATGGGATTAGGGAAATGTGCATTCCTAACAAGTGCCCAGTTGATGCTGATGCTACTGGTTGGGGAAGTGCATAATGGAAATTACTGCTCCAGGTAGTTTAGCTAAATCCCCTTGATGTGGCTCCCGAACGTTTCCTTTGTTTGGCAGATGTGAGATAAAAGCTAGGTTAAAATTTATTGCTTAAGATCAGGTGCTACAAAGACATTTTATGGATACTGTTCACTTTAGGTTTTATAATATTCCTGATTCAGATGTAGTCTAATCTTTTAATTAGATATTTAAAAACTGTATAATAAAATCAGTTCTAGCATATAGTATCTAACAATTTCACAAATCTACAAACCACGGAAACGTACCTACTGCCTCATTGCTCAATTCTTTTCCCCCCCTTAACTCATTATAGTCTGACTACTGCCCCTACCACATACACTATTGAAATTGCTTTCTTAAAGGTTGGCATGAAAACAATGGCTTTTCTCTACCCTCATCCTGAATCTTTCTATTAGCATTTGGCACTATAGTTATCTTTGTTCTCCTGGGAACTCTCTCCTCCCCTTAGCTCTGAATTTTAGTGTCCTTTTCATTGGCTCCTTATTTTCCACCTCCTTTCCCCTTTACTCTTGGACAGACATCATTAATCAATTGCAGCACTTCCGTCAACAGCATTTGAACAATTCTTTATAACATAGCCCTTCAGGAAAACAATCTTACTTGATTGGTGATGAAATATGTGTCGTGCAGACTCTAAACTTTTGAGAAGCAATCAGATCTATTTCCATGGCTTTAGATTTCACTGGATCAAGCCTGGCCTGACACCTACAATTGCTAGACAGTCAAATGAGGCCATTCTTTTTATTTTTAAAAACCATTTTGACTAAGGTTCCTGTTACATCTCATCATGTACGTCAAGTGCTATACTGTGTTTACATATTTCTTTGAATACACATTTTATTTAGTGAATTAGTAATAATAAACTCTAAAAACTATCTGCCTAAAATATGCTAATTAGTTCTTATGTCTCATTTGCAGTTCATTTGAAAGGTGTTATATTGCAATATATTCTTGAGTTTGAACTGATAAACATTGAAAATTTGTTTGAATTCATATTTGAGAATTAGTTATACAGTTTTATCAATATTATTTGATATTAAAAAAATCTAATATCCAAAGGAATCTGCAATTGAATTAATGTAGTTAGGTACAGTATATAGTATTCACAAGGAATAAAACATTGTCTCATTTTAGCAAAAAACTTAGAGAAACAGTAATAAAAAGAGAAAGGAATACAATAAATTATTGGCCATGAGGAGACTATTAGCAAATCTATTGTCTTTTAACTCTTGCTACTAATTTCCTAAAATAAATTATGTATTTTCTTCATTTCAATACACCAACAATTTTAGGCATAATAATTAACACAAAGAGCAATAAATATCCATTTAAAATGATAGTTACATACTGTACAGTATGGGACTATTTAACATTCTAGTATAAGTTGCTGAAGATGTGTATAGGCACGGAACCAATAGAAATGAGTAAGATGATGAGATGGAAGATCGAATGTAAAATTATTTGCAGAGGTAATATGAAGGGTCTTACTGTAGTTTCTTATAATTCCATGGTGATTTCTGAGATAGAAGAGAATTTTAAATCTAACTAGACTGGGACAGAGAATATATTCTGGATGATAAAACAATAATGTTGTCTTTCAACCTGAGCTTTTAAAAACAACAAACTTTATGTTTAAAAATGAGTTTGGGTATGAGGGCTCTTTAAATCTCTGTGGGAAAAGGAAATAAAAATGTCAGGGAAGAGGACAGGATACAGTCTTATTTATTTATCTCTTGTTGGCTCCCTTCCTATATGCAGTCACAGCAATTACCAAAACAAAAAACAAAACAAAAAAAAACGCAAGAATCTTCAGAGTAGCAATGTTAGAGCAAAAAATAAGCAGCAATCTCAAAGTTCATTAATAGGCAATGGTTAAGTAAACTATCACAGATCAAAGTAATTGTACCATGTAGCCATATAAAATAATAAGGTAGACCCATTCTGTCATGCATAGGAAAATACTTATTGAGTCCCAAATAATTCTAGGTGCTGAGAGTAAGCAGAGAACATAATACAATTGCTGGTCTCATGGAGCTTCCATGCTAGTGTAAAACATATAGGAAAAACATATAGGAGATGGGGGATCCATTAGATAAGATGACCAGGGAAACTTTCATTGAAAAGATGCTATTTAAGCTGAGATCTGAATAATGTGGGTAAGCCATGCATAGTTAAGAGTTAGGGAGAAGTATTCCAGGCAAGCAAGATGGCAAAGGCTCTGATGCTTGAGTTACAGAAATAGGTCATTATGACTGGGAGTTTAAGGCAAAGAAGCTAGAGGCCAGATTCTGTAGACTCTTGATGATATTGTGAAGGTGTTCAGATTTAATTTCAACCACAATGGGAATACACTACAGGGTTTTTTAGCTTGTTTTTGTTTTAATTACATTTAGAGAAAGGGGAAGGGAATGAGAAAGTGAGGGAAAGAAACATAGATCATTTGCTTCTCACACATCCCCAACTAGGGACCGAGGCTAGCACACTAGGCATGTGCCCTGACCAGGAATCGAACCAGCTCCCTTTTGTTTTGCAGGACGATGCTCAACCCACTGAGCTACACCAGTCAGGGCTATACTACATGGTTTTGAAAAAGGGAGTATAACCAGATATACATTTTTAAATGTCTCTATGCGGAGAATGAATAACTGGACAAATAAGGAAGCCAGTACAGAAGGAGGAAGATCAGTGGGCTAGTAGTGGGCTAGGCAAGAGCTGATGATAATGCTTTAGGTCCGCATGGAAGCAATGGCAATTAAGTGGAGGTATTGAAATTATGCTTTGAAGGTAAATGGATTACTTTGTGAAGGGTAAGAAAAGTGGGAGAATGAAAACATAATTTTTAGATTGAAAAATTGAGGGGTTGGCAGTACCACTTACTGAGACAAGCAGGAACTGGTTAGGAACAGGTTTGGTGTAGAAAATCAATAGTTAAATTCAAGAAGCCCATTAGGAATCTAAGTGGAAAGACCAAACAAACATTAGGACATAAGAATCTGAAGCTGGGTTGGGAGAAGACTGGAGTGGAGTTATGTAGAAACCGGATGAAATTACCTGGGGAAAGAATGTAGATGGAGAGGGGGAAATAGCTCAGGGACAAGCTTTGAGACATTTCGACATTAGCGAGTTGGCAGAGGAGGAGGAGTCAGGAAAGGAGATTGAGAGAGCAGTGAAGAAGAAATTTGTGATATCATAGAAGGTAAAAGGTTTCATGATGAAAAGAGTGTGGACCGTGAGGAATGCTTCTGAGAGTTCAGGAAGATGGCACAGAAGATAACATTGGATTTTACAACATGGAGGTTGCTGCTTACCTTGCTAAGACAATTTCAGTGACTATGGTGAGGATGGAAGTCAGATTGGAATGAGTCAAAGAGATTAAAGAAGGCAAAAGAAAGTATGACAAACAGAAATCATAAAACAAGATGGCAAGGCCCAAATATACCAGTAATTCCAATTAATGTAAATAAAGCACATTCAGATTAAGAGAAATACAAAGGCTCTCAGATTTTATTTAAAAAAAAACTAAGTCTGTTTTTTAAGCGACAGAATATTTTGTAACATTTGTTGTTGGTTTTTTAAATTTTTATTTATTGATTTTTTAGGGAGAGGAAGGGAGGGAGGGAGAGAGAGAGAATGCGAGGGAGAAACATCAACTGGTTGCCTCCCAGGGATTCAGAATAAATAGAGGCAAAAGCTATTTCTCCTCCTGGAGTTTACATCATTGAGATGAAGACAAAAAACTTAAAAATACATAAATAAGACAATTATAGGTTGTTATATGTGCTACAATGAATTTCACTTATGAGAACCTCTAATTTATGATAAGGGATAAACCTCAAATCTGAAGAGTTAATACTATTGAGGTAATTTTTTTTTTTTAAGAGAATCCATTTTATATGTTGTAAGCAAATGTTGAGACTTCTGGTCAAGATGGCAGAGTAGGCAGACATGACTCACCTCTTTGTACATTATTACCACCAGAAATCAAGTTGAATGGAAGTTTCACAACTATGGAATTAAAGAAACCACATCCATCCAAACTGAACAGGCAGACTGGTGTCCTATCTAAGATTCCATCAACCTGGCTAACACTGTTTGACCCATCTTGGAGATCCCCAGAGACTCTGCCCCACCCAAGGTGATTTTCCACATGAATGGTTCATCTTGGCTCATGCTTCACAACTTCCTAAATCCTCTCAAACATGCAGCAGCTGGCCTCAGTGGGCCCTAGGCCTGGAACTAAAAACCTAGGTTCACAGCTTGGCTTCACTTGGAAATCTCCAAGCCCAGCACAGGTAGCAGCCATCTCAGATTGCTCTATGGCTCAGGCAGGGTGGTCCTGGGCAAAACACAGGTGGGGACTTAGTTCGCCTGCATCACCAGGGAAACCCCAGGGCCTGTGTACCCAGTGGACAGCTACAGACCACACTGGAGCACACCACCCTGTCCCTACACAGCTGACCCTTTATGGAAGGTGAAGGTTGGTGGCCAGTGGTCACAGCCAGTCCTTGCGACTGAATGGCCTGGGTAAATCCCTCCCATTGATCTGCCAACGGCAACCAAGGCTAAACTACAAGAGGAGGGTGTACTCAGACCACACAAAGGGCGCACCTCAGGTACACAGTTTGGGCAATAGGGAAGGCTGTGCCACTGGACCCTACAGGACACCTACTGCATTAGGCCATGCTACTAAGACAGGGAGTCAAAGCAGTGCTACCTAATACATAGAAACAAACACAGGAGGATGCCAACATAGGAGACAAAGAAACATGGCCCAAATGAAAGAAAGAATGAAAACTCCAGAAAAAGAACTGAACAAAGGGAGATAATCAATCTATCAGATGCGGAGTTCAAAACACTGGTATAAGGATGCTCAAGGAACTTAGTGAGGACCTTAACAGCATAAGAAAGATCCAGTCAGAAATGAAGGCTACACTAATTGAAATACAGGACAATTTACAGGGAAACAGCAGTAGAAGACGAAGCTCAGAATCAAATCCATAATTTGGAACATAAGGAAGAAAAAAACAACCAATCAGATTAAGAAGAAGAAAGAATCCAAATAAGTGGGGATAGTATAAGCAGCCTCTGGGACAACGTTCCCAGGCATTCCAACATTTGCATCATAGGGATGCCAGAAGGAGAAGAGAAAGAGCAAGGCATTGGAAATCTAAGTAAACTTCCCTAATTTGGTGAAGGAAATAGACATGCGAGTCCAGGAAGCACAGAGTCCCAAACAGGATGGATGCAAGCAAAGAGGCCATACCATAATTAAAATGCTAAAAGTTAAAGATAAAGAGATGGGTGGGGTTTGTGGGAGAATGGGTGAGAGGTGAGGGGATTAAGCAGTACAAATAGGTAATTACAGAATAGCCATGGAGATGTAAAGTACAGTAGCCAAAGAACTTACACACATGACCTGTGGACATTAACAAGGGATGGGGTATTGCTTGAGGGAGTGGAAGGTTCTGCGTGGAGAGGAGCAAAGAGGGAAAAGTCAGGATAACTAATAGCATAATCAATAAAATACAAAGAAAAGAAATTGTCATAGCAAAAGAAAATTTAAAAATATGTATCAAATCAAATATTGTAAACCACATAATAGGCAAGTTTAGGAACTTTTTAAAAGCATCCAATATTATACTGTTTCCAGATTACATTAGAGTAATTCAACATTTACATAACTTATGAAGTGCTTGCCATACTAATGCTAGTAACTATCTGTCAGTGTGCAAAATTATCACAGTATTACTGACTATATTCCCCTTCACCTTTTTTACACCATCTTGCCTAACCCAGTTTGATCTCTGTTTCCCATGAGTCTGTTGGTAAGTGTATGAACTTTTAACACCTGAAACAATGGACTTTAATGACATTTAAGGTTGAATATAACTCTAATGATACTGCAAACATTATGATACAATCTCTTAGTACAGGTCTTAAGGCAATTTTAAAATTCATTTGGATTTCAGAAAATAGGGGGGAACCACGTAAAAAACAAACAGATATTCTGTCCTGTCTTGTTGTTTAGAGTACTAAGAGCTTGTCTTGCTAGGCATCCAAGGAAAATGCAACAAGACTAAGGTGATGAAAGGAAAAAGGAAAAATTAGGAAATACCAGCTGGTTGGTACTTATTTCTATAAACATTTTCATTTTATAAAATGTTTCTTCTATTTTACTTTCATTTTTCCCTCCTGTGTGTCTCATGAGGAAGAAATGTTTTATTATCAGTACTGGCGCTGGCTGGGTAGCTCATTGGTTACAGGGTGGTCCCAATATGCCAAGGTTTCAGGTTTGATCCCTGGTCAGAGCACATACAAGAATCAACCAGTGAATGCGTAAATAAATGGAACAACAAATCGATGTTTCTCTCTCTCTCAAATCAATTAAAAAAAGAAAAGATGTGTTCTGATCTGGTGGACTTAAAAATGAAGAGCTTTCTGCCCTGGCCAAGTTGCTCAGTTGGTTGGAGCATTGTTCCATACACCAAAAGGCTGAGGGTGCAATCCTTGGTCAGGGCACATACCTAAGTTGCGGGTCCCTGATCGGGGTGCATTCAGGAGGCAACGGATCCATGTTTCTCTTTTGCATCGATGTCTCCCTCTCTCCCCTCTCCCGCCCCACCTCCTCTCTGTCTAAAAATCAATGCGCATATCCTCAGATGATTATATATTCAAAATAAAAATATTTTAGTAAATACTCATCTTTCTCAAATGTCTTATGAAAATTTGCCTCTAAATTATATTCACATAATTAACTTTTATGTCTTTGGAAGACATTATTAAAAATTACTTATAAAAATTAAAATAATTATGTAAATCTGTAATAACATTGTTTTATATTAAGTCTTATAATGAGATTCTGGAAGACCTAGTTTTTGCAATTCACATATCTTGGCATCTTAGTATTATAAAATGAAATAGCCATATGTTTATTTTGCTTGAAAAAGTACCTTTTCCTAGTACTATGATAAACTCCAGAATTAATGGATAAACAGTCAACTACCTACAATACTGTTAGCCACAGATTTTACAGAAACATGTTTTACATATTTTTAAAAAAAATTATGAAACTTTTTACTGAAAGTCGAATGTCAGAATGATGATAAATGGAGCCTAAAGTTAATTTGAACCTTAACGAATTTTTTCAATGTGTTCTATTACTTAAAACAGTACACTGATTTTGAATAAAATGCTTCAGAGGGAAAGCCTACTAGAGTTGAAAATTCTGAAGGTATTTTATAAATTTCTACCAGATAATACAGAGACAAATGCATAGAAGGCAAACAAAACAAAACACCCTGCAATCCTGAATTTGGCTTTTATTTTTAAATACATTTAGCATGGAACTATCATACAACAGATAATAATAAAACACAAATGAAATATTTTCAAATACCTTTAAAGCTAGATATAAATATTAATAAGATAGCATAGACCCAATTATAGGAAATAGTCCCTAAAATTTGATTCATTAAATACATTTTGAAAAAAAAGTTCTTTGCACATTTTCCAACGTACCGATATGTTTCCCAAGTGCCTTGGTTTCCTTTTACCTAATATGTAGATGCTCCAAACTTAGTTGTTTTATTTAAAATTATCAGATTCAGTACTGGTAAAAATTACAATGTCTCTAAATTGTTGATAAGAATTATAAAAATATGAGCTCAAATAGTTACACTGCCCAAAATAGAGACATCTCAAATTATACTTCTGGATATTCAGATATTGCACTAAAGTAATTCCACACCTGATGCATGTTTATATGGAAAGTTAATTCTCTTCTTTATGAAAAACTTACTACAAATAAACTTAATGTTAACCTAATTATAATTACTTCAAAATATAAAGGCACAGACAGAATAAAGAATAGTTTAATTCTATACCCAAATTTCCTTCTGAAAAAAATTTAAAAATTGAAAAAATAATAGGATCTAAATACTGATACTTTTAGATTTTATAATTTACCTTATATAGCTAATAAGTGGGTATTAAAAGGTAATTGCTGAACCCAATCCTTTCCAAATAATTTAGAAAAATGGTTTGTTTACATATGAAGCTTGTGCATTGTCCCATCTATAAATTTCAGTTTTCCATTAACTGGAAACATCTACCTTCAGTATAAACAATCAAGACAATGTACAAAAAAATATATCTTGTTCCTATACCTTACAATGCACAGAAAAATACCTACAAAAATGGAAATATTTCTCCATTTAGTTTCCCAATAAATTAGTGAGAAAGTTTAGCCTATTCCATATTTCTTTCTAAACAAAGGCTAAAGAATTGAGGGTGATTTACTTCTAGCCCTGTTAGCTTGACATATTTAAAAATATATGCCTAATTATATGTAAGTTAAGATTTAGTTAGCATCTTAATTTTATATCACAGTATACATGGCATTTCTTAATACAGCAACAGAAAGGCACAATTAGCAAGCGATAAAATTCAGTACCTGAATAATTAAACTTATGCTCAGAACAACTGCAAATAAAGTACATTCAACACAGTATACAGAACTGGAAAAAAGGGGAATCCAAAAAGTAATTTTTCTGAAAATTTGGTCCATTAAAAATGCCTCCCATGTTCAATATCATGGGTAACATGATGGCAGTGTAAAATGAGGCAGTAAATCAATGTATGGTAGCATATGAATTCTGGTCTAGTAATTATGCAATTTAATTAGGAAATGGCTCCCACAGTGAATAAACATTAAATATATTTGTTAATAACAACATGCCTGTATTAAGTCCAAATACACAGGCACAACTGTTTGCATATTATTGATATTATAATATACTCCCCAGTTAAAAAAGCTTAGCCATATTATCTTATATATAACATATATTAGATACATAGTTGTATATTATGTACCTTCATATATATTATATATCTTGAACTTGTAATAGCACAAAAGTCTCCAAATATTACATCAACAGTCTAAAAGGGTACTTATCATTTTCTCTGTGTTGAAATAGCTCAGCTCACCTAAAACAATACCTGGATGTGCAATGGTAAAATGCACTGACTCTTATGAATTCACTTAATTATTTAAGTTAAATTCCTGCAAAAGCCTAACTCTGATTTGGCTTTTAACTAGAATATATTTTTAGATATCAGTATCTGATACCCTTCTTTCTTATTATAAACAACATTTTCCCATCAAGAGATACCAATAAAGAAAAATATGTAAGGAACCAAAAATGTGGTTGAGAAACCTACCATTCCATAGGTAAAGTACCGATAAGGAAGTTCAACTTCCATGTGCTGTCTTGCTTTTCGAGTGTCATCACATGGTATATTGAAGATTTTACAGGCTAAAGGAATGGTGATCTTTTTCATTATATCTCTGACTATTAGTACAAATATCATTCCTATAAGGATGCGCATTATGGCTTTTCCAAAAAGAGTCACAGTAACAGGAGGCCTAGCTAAAGGTAACATATCCACAGAAGGATCTAACATTAGACCCATGTTATAGGTAACATGAGATCCACATGCAATTCCAGCACCACTTCCTAAAATCTCAGCTGTGTCTCCTCGGGATGTACTCCAGGTGTCGAGAGTAAAAGAAAAGATCCCCAAGGCTAAGTGAAGCCCAATGATGATTAATGGAGCATATTTGTGAGTTTGGTTGAAGTTATCAATCAGGTCCACAAACGGATAGAAGACAGCTAAAATTAAAATGGCATATAGGAATCCAGCAATAATATCCTGGGAAAAGAGAAAAGTAAAGTTGTTTAGTATAATACTATTTTTGGCATTAAAAAATATATTTTTCACATTTCAAATGTTAACAGACAAAAGTTTTTAAAATATGTCACATCCTCAAAATAAACTTTACTAATTGACAATATAATGGGTACTAAAAACTGCTTTAAAGATAATAAAAAAGATTAATAAAAAAATTACGTTTTCATAGTTCTATCCTTTATAAATT
This sequence comes from Pteronotus mesoamericanus, assembly GCF_021234165.1. Classification (NCBI taxonomy): domain Eukaryota; kingdom Metazoa; phylum Chordata; class Mammalia; order Chiroptera; family Mormoopidae; genus Pteronotus; species Pteronotus mesoamericanus. Next base: position 25,845,697 of record NW_026555078.1, on the reverse strand, counting down.
AATTTACAATGTAAGTTAAAAGTATATGTAAATGTAAGCATTTATAAATTTAAGTAAATATATATATACACCGCACAAATTTATATTTAAATCTTAATTAAATATGCTTGAATTACGTAGTTTTGATTTCCGGGGAAAAGAATATACTTATTTTTCAAAGATATCATCTTCATTTTCATTCATTTAAACATAATTCATAATTACAGAGGATAGAAAGCCTAGGTAGTTTTCTTTTCTCCTTCATTTATTCATTCATTCACTGAGCAACTACTGAGTATCTACATGTGCCTAGCACTATTTTAGGGGCTGAGGATATATTACTTAAAAAATGACAAGATTACTGCTGTCATAGAGCTTACATTATAGTGGGAATGGCTGTTACCTACTGTTTTACTTACAATAACCCTGTAAGTAAAACAATAGATAAATATTACAATTTCAGATAGTTATTGTTATGAAATAAACTGAAACAGGACAATGGGATAGTATGATGAAAGACCCTATTAGAGTGATTACAGAAACTTTTCTGAGGATGTGACACTTGAGCAGAGGAGACCTGATTCCAAAAAGGAGCCAGCACTATCTTTAAATCTAAGGAAAAGTATCCTAGGTATTGAGAATACTGAGTGTCAAGAGCTGGAGGCAGAAAACAACCTAGTGAGTTCGCAGCAGGAAGAAAGAAGGAACTCCTACATTTTGCGACAGCATGGATGGAACTGGAGACTATTATGCTAAGTGAAATAAGACTGCTGGTGAAAGAGAAATACCATTGATATCACCTCTAAGTGGAATCTAATGAACAAAATAGAACCACATGTGGAAACATGGAGCCGACTGAAAGTAACCAGAGGAGAGGGGGGCAATGGTGGAAAGAAGAGGAAGGGACTAAACAAAGGACATGTATGAAATAACCCACAGACATGGACAACAGTGTGGAAATTAACTGTGGGAGCAGAGTGTGCGATAGGCGCAGGAGGGCAAAGAGGAGAAAAAAACTCTAATAGAATAACAATAAAAATGATTAAAAAAGAAAAAATACTAAATGAAAAATGAAATAATGTTTATGACAACAACAAAAAGAACCTAGTGAGTTCAAGAAACTAAGAAAAATCCAGTGTGACTCAGACAGTGAGCAAAGGAAAGAGGGATGTCGTATGAAGTCAGAGATAAGCAGAGGCCGAATCATTTGGGCCCTTACAGATTAGGTAAGAAGTTTAAATTTTATTTCAAAAGTGATAGGGAGCCATTGAAAGATTCCAAAGCAGGAGTGCAGCACTCCATCTGCTGTCTAGAGAATGAATCATAGAGGAAAAGTATGGAATGGATAGGAGAACACTGGGAATGCTGGTGGGAGGCTGCTGCAGAGGTTCAGTCTAGACAAGGTTCATGTCTACATGAAGAAAAGTACACAGCTAGATTGAGTAAACTATTTTAACATTAGAGCTGGCAACTTCACCTTGGTGATAGATTAAATGTGGGAGAGAAGCTGAAGAGATAAGGATCAAAGATGAGTCCTAGTTCTAGGCATGAACAATTTAGGTAGGTGACAGGAAATGGTTTACTGAAGAAATTAAAGTTATTATTAAAAGAACTTTTGTCTTTGAATTATTCCTGACACAAACAAACTGTTTAGAATTTCCATCTGGAACCTACTCTCTATCACTGAAAAAATTAATCAAGAGTTGCTTATATTCACTGCCTCCACTTCCTCACTTCCTGGTTTTTCTAAACTCATCACTGCACTGAAACCACTCTTTTCATACTAGTTATCTTTTTTTTTTTTAATTCTCACCTGAGGATGTGTTTATTGCTTTTTAAGAGAGAGGAGGCTGGGCGGGGGGGCAGGGGCGGGGAAGAAACATTGATGCATTGGTTGCCTCCCATATGTGCCCTGACCAGGGATCAAACCCACAACCTAGGTATTTGCCCTGACCAGGGATGGAACTCACAACATTTTTGGTGTATGGGACGATGTTCCAACCAACTGAAGCACCTGGCAAGGGCTTCACACTAGTTATCTTTATGCTGCCAATAGCAATGGTCACTCAACATCATTCAACACAGTTAAGCAGAGTAATTGCTTAATGTTTTTCTGTTTTAAAATTTTTATTATGTAATATTTGGTACACAGAAAAAAATACGTGGAATGTATATGAACTTCTCCAAGTAAAATATCATCTAATTTTGCTTCTTTATGAACTTTAAAAAATTTTCACATAGTATGGAATATCCTTTGATTTGCTTTTTACACTAAACATTAAGTTTTAAGATCCATACACTGTGTGTAGTTGTAGGTCATTCACTTTCACAACAGTGTAGTATTTTTCTTTGTGATTATACAATTTATCCGTTTTCCTGCTGATGGTTGTTTTGGTTGTTTTCAGGTTTGGGATTAATTTATTGGTTATGGTTGAACTTTAATGTTTCTTAATTGGTATGTATTCTTAAGCCACCCAGGAATATTATAAACAATGCTACTATCTTTCTTTTGATATTCCTTGGTGTGAGTCTTGGTAAGTTTCTCAGGATACATGCCTAGGAATGGAATGGCAGAATCTTAGGATCAGTGCATGTTCAATTTTATAAGACAATGAAAAAATTTCCAAAATGTTTGCAGAGGTTTATATCCGATGAGTCACTGCATTTCCCTGATTATTATTTTTTACAAGTTTATGGACTATTCCTTTTGTACGCAACGTATATGTGTGTTTTTTGGGGCAACTATTCTTTTGATTTTTCTTCTTCTTGCTGACTTACATTTCTTTACATGGTCTTCATATAAATCCAGTATCAGTAAAATCAATAAATAATATGTTCTATAAACATTGTTTTGGCATTTGTAGCTTGCCTTTTCATTTGTTTTATGGCATCTTTTGATGAATATAAGTTCTAACTTTTAATGTAGTCATATTATCAGTGTTCTTGTTTAAAAAGCCTTCCCTGCTACAAGATCATAAAAGAGTGTTATTCAAAAAATGTTTGCCTTTTTTATTGAAGACTCCAATATACCCAAAATTTCTGCCATTGTCCTCACTGTACAGTAACAGTACAATAAAAACTGTTACAGATTGGAAGAGTCTGAAGTACAATATTTGAAACCAATATTCTAAAAAATATTCAACTCCAAATCAGAATACTTAACAGGGGTGTCCAACCCGCAGCCTGAGGGCCACATGTGGTCCAGGATGGCTATGAATGCGGCCCAACACAAAACCGTAAATTTACTTAAAACATTATGATTTTTTTTGTAATTACATGTTGCAACGTATTTAATATATGGCTCAAGACAACTCTTCTTCTTCCAGTGTAGCCCAAAGATGCCAAATGGTTGGACACCCCTGCTAGAATATAAGTATAGCTAAACAAGATACAATTACTAAACAGACTAAGAATGTTTAACTAACATTTTGAAGAAATGTTTTGTTCACTATACATTATATTTTGTTTGCCACCATCAATCAAGTAGGTTAGCATATTGTAGGCACGCAAATATTTGTTGAATGGATGAATGAATGAGTGAATGAATCCTTTATAGGAATTTGTTTTATCTATTTTTGCAAAATCTACTAAGTTATTTATAAATGAGCATCTACTATTTTTCAATAGTTATTGTATTATACATATTAGAAAAATATTTCTATATAAAACAAGTTCTCACTGATATTTTCCTATTTTAGAACAGTAAGTGAGGTTGTTTAAAATTTACTTGTTTTATATAAGTGACTCCTTTTATAACAGGTCCAGGAAAGATATAATCAAGTAACAAAATGTTTCTAAAAGTATCAACTAAGGCATTAAATACCACTGGTGTAATCAAAGTTCTTAGAAGGACATATAAAGCAATTCATATCTGGTTTCTGCCTATCGTTAAGCTTCAATGCCAGATCCCATAATGAATTTATACACTCTATTTCCTCTCATTGTGGGATTACCTTTCCCACCAATATTTTAGGCTATTACATATCTTTTGAGACTTTGGCCAGGCATCTATCTCCTCCATAAACTTCCTCTTCCTACCCCATAATAAGGAACTTCCTCCTCTCTGCTTCCTTAGCATCTTTTACATACCTGCTGTAACTATTACCACTTTGTTTCCCATTTCTTTGCTTGCTTATTTCTCCCAGAAAACCAAAGGTTCACAACTCTTGCTGCCCATTAAAATCACTCAAGGAACTTAGCAAAAGTATTGGTGCCTGGGCCAATCCTCAGAGATTCTTGGGTTTTTTTAAATTGATTTGAGAGAGAGAGAGGAGAGAGAGAGAGAGAGAGAAAGGAAAGGAGAGGGGTGGGAGGGGGAGATAGAGAGAGAAAGAAACATTAATTTGTTGTTCCACTTATTTATGCGTTCATTGATTGATTCTTGTATATGCCCTGACTGGGCATTGGCATATCATAATGACACTCTACCCTGAGCCAGTAGGTCAGGGCCCAGAGACTCTGCTCTAACTTAAGTGGGAGTGACACATCAACATTTTTAAAAATAACTCCCCAGTGATTCTACTGTGTAACCCTAGTTAAGAATTACTGCATTACGTACTTATATTACATATTAGTATTTAGGCTGTGATTTCTCAAAGGCAAAGACTTTACTTATTTATACATATATACCCAGTGCCTGATACACAGTAAGCAGGCAATGAATATTTGGTTAGTTAAATTAAGACAGTTAAAGTAATTCCTTAGACTCATCACATTTTGCCTGACAAGAACTCTATAAAGGAAATAGATGAAACATAATTTCTTAAACCTAGGCTAAAGACATTTTCAGGGAAAAACAGTAACTCTGTATTAAAAAATAGTTGTAATATTTTACATTTAATCCTCACAGCCACACTGATATGGCTTGCCTGGAACAATCCCATTTTGTTCTGGTGTCCCAAAAGTAAAAGTACCTTTTTTCCTTTTTAAAAGTATCCAAACTTTTAAAATATTTAAAAAATATTTTTATTTATTTACTTACTTTTAGAGAAAGGGGAAGGGGAAAGGAAGAGAGGGAAACATCAGTGCGTGTCAAAAGTATCTAAATTTGATTAAAAGTTATGTTACCTTAACCAGTTTTTAAAGAAAGAAAATTAGACTAAGGTCACATAGTTATTTAACCTCCGAGATTGAAAATACTCAATATATTTGTTTGGCGGGGGGAAGGAATATTCTCAGCATTAGGAATTAAATATTGGGAGTTGAGAGAAACTAAATTTTCAACTTTATTTTTTTTGAACTTGAGGTCTTCCATAAAACGTCACTGATACACACTAAAAGTTATCTAAGAATTCTGGTTATCTGAATTTTATTGCAATTACTCAAAGATCCCATAATGCAAATTCTGACCATACTTTAGAATATGGAGATCTCAAATTATGTGACTGTCAAACTCATATTTCAGACCCCTAATTGCCAAATAACTTCACTTTATGAGATTATGTTCCTTTGCTATCTTATCTTTTCTTCTCTAACTTGTAATTAAAGGCACAGGCCTGGGGAAAAACTGGATTTTTGTAACCAGGACAGAAGCTATTGCTTATTTTTTTATTTAAATTTCATTACTGGTTCAAAATTTTCAGTTATATACTGATGTGGAAATGTTTTGAGCCTTATAATTCTCATAATGTGCTCCAGTGTATAGAGCACACCCACATTTCCGTGTGCATTCCACACGGGATTATTATACCCATTATTATGCCTATGCAATCATTATAACCATGTATAATGCTCATCCTTATTTTTCTGTTAAAAATTTGGGCAAAAATTGCACACTACATGCAGCAAAATACAGGAAATGACAACTGATAAGTTATTTATATAAAAAAATATTTAAGGTTAGGTGAAAGAAGGGTTAGGTACTTTTAAAAATTATAATTTTTTTATATTACAGATACAAGCCCATGTTCATTCCTGTAAAGTGTTTTTTATGATACATTTAAAATAGCCCTGGCTGAGTTGGTTAGAGTATCATTCAGATATTCCAAGATTGTGGGTTCAATCTCCAGCAAGGGTACGTACAAGAATTTAGAACTCCAATGGTCTCCTAGTGTTTTTTTTTTTAATTATAATACATTTCAGGTATCTTCCTCATAATTTTAATATACCAGTGATGCCAACAGGGTTTCTAACAACCAAATGTATTGTTGGAATGGATTGTTTTTGATTATCTTCTTTAAAAATTTCAAAATCTAACCAGGACAATAAACTTTAAATTTAATATATCCTCACAATAAAAAAACTAGAAAATACATATAAAAAATGACAAATACTTTGGAATAATCACTCTTAAAATTCTTAGGGTTTACTATTCTAGATCTTTCTCTATAACATGTTTTTGGGTGATTTTTTTTTCCTGGTTGGTTTATTTCTTGTTAAAAAAATAGGTTAGATGTACATACATTACCTTATAATGTCATAATACCTTTCTAAAAAGCACTTCCATATACAGACACATAAACTTTTAGTACAATTATGGTTAGGAGAGTAAGTTAATATTAAAAATAAATGAAGCTGTTGCTTTTTGTGTTCCGACAATAACAAAGCTTATAGCTGCCAATAGCACATACTGAATGAAACGCTCATTATACATTATTTAGAGCACCTTAGAACTCTCTTCTTAATGAAGATACCAGCTTAGATAATTGGCATCTAAGCACCTATTAGCAACTTCTAGGGCACACTGTGACTGTAGATCCATATTAATTTCAAAATAAACAATGAAGACACAAACTGTGATTAATAGTTCAAATGTAGGCAATTACTAAAACATTAAGCGTAGGAAAAAAGGCGCGGGGGGGAGGAGGGTATAAGGGGGATAGCTGGTAAAAACATAGAAAAAATTGGGTGCTCATGGTGAGCCTTTTGTGTAAGCTGAGTACACCCTCCTCTTGTAGTTGAGTCTTGGTTGCTGTTGGCAGGTCAATGGGAGGGATTTACCAAAGCCAGTCAGCTGCAAGGACTGGCTGTGACCACTGACCATTGACCTGCGCCCTCCTTGGAGGATCAGCTGTACAGGGGCAGGGTTGCAGTGCTTTGATAGGGTCTGTAGCTGTCCACTGCAGGCTCTGGGGTTTCCTGGGTGGTGCAGACCAAGGTCAGCCCCGACCTGTATTCTGCCTGGGGCCACCCTGCATGATCTGCTGATAGCTGCTACTTGTGCGGGGTTGGGAGATTCCCAGGCTTAGCTAAAGTGTGAATTTAGGTTGCCTGCAGCTAGTGCCAGACCTGGAGCCACTTATGAAGAGGTATGGGGGAGCTGGTGGCTGGCTGAGGCTGGCTGCTGCTTGTTGGATAGGATTTAGGGTGATTCATGAGCTAAGACCAGCCACTCATGTGTAAAAGTCACTGTTAACAACTTGGGTGGGCATGTAAGTTGAAGTTGGGTGGGACTGTGTCTCAGGGCACTCCAGGGTGGAGCAAACAGTGTTAGCTAGGTTGATGGAGCCTCATATATGGCACCCACCTGCGGCTCTGCATGGGGAGGGTTCAGTGGCCTCTGCCTGCCTTTCTGTTTGGGAGAAAGCTGTCCTCCAGCTCTCACCAGACACTTCAGTTCCTCTCTGTATGCCACTGGTGCCTTTCAAGCTGCTACCCCGGAGGTGGAGCTGAGTAAGTGAGTCTGAGTAAGTCTGTGTGTGGGTTCTTTAAGGAGAACTTCTTGGGACTCCAGTAGTTTCTTCTACTGACTCAATCCCAGAGTCAGAAGTTATGGGGACTTATATTCCTGGCACTGGAACCCTGGTTGGAGTTCGAACTCCCTGCTCCCAAGATATCCTTCCCAAAGTTTTATCCACTACATGTGGATGTGGGACCAACCAATTCTATGTCTCCGCCCCAATGTGGTTTCTTTAATTCCTTAGTTGTCAGACTTTCATTCACCTCGATTTCTGACAGCTCTGAGTGATGGTTTTTCTATAGTTCAGTTGTAATTTTGATGTGGTTGTGTGAGGAGGTGAACTTTGTTTACCTATGCCACCATTCTGACTGGAAGTCCTAATTTTTTTTTTTTCACTCACAAATGCATAACTATTTGAAAGTTTCTTAGGATACTGCTAACTTTTGGTAGAAGGGAATTAATTCTAACAAGGGACAGAGATGGATAATAACATTTTCTTGTGACAAATATTATATTTGATATAAGACTGTGATACTTAGTCTCATAAAATTAGTAGAGATTAGTCAGAGAGAATTGGATATAAATTCACAACTTGTATTAATATAAATTATAAAAAGTCAAACACAAATAATTTGCTTATTAAAATCATATTTGCGACTTCTGGAAATTTACTAGTGCAGTGGTAGCTTCCAGGGGCAAACAATTTCTGTAAGAAATAGAAACTCAGTATTTCCAAAGCTATGACAAAAGCTAATGAGATATTTTTATGAGTAGGAAATTCTAACAGTGAAAGTTGTTGAAGACAAGAAAAAATCAGTACAATTCATTAGGAATTTTTGGATTTCATGAATTAGTTCATATATCTCCACTTTTTTTGATCATTTATCTACAATATAATATATAATATATTCACAGACTGTTTTAAGAGACCATACTAGATGCAATGGATAGAGTTAGTTTTCTCCTGTTGCTTATTATCTACTGGGGGTTACAAATAAGGCGAAAAAACATTTTCAGTTTAGAATAAAGTGCTATGCCAGAATTATGCTCAAAAGGTTCTGGCAGAAGCATCACCTAACCAATCTTAAGAAAGGAAAAGATGGGAAAGGTAATGAGGCTCTTAGGAAATAAGAGCGTTTTCGTGAATCTTGAAGCTAGGCCAAGAAAGGTAAAGGGCATTTCATGGATAGGTTACAGCAATCCTAAAGGTATGGAGGTAGGAAGCACTCTCTGCATCTGAGGAAATTTAAAGTCATTCAGCATGGCATCATATTTGTGTTCTGGGAAGTATAATATAGTAAGAGACCGAATACTGCATGAAATGGCATCAGACCAGAAAGAGGACTACTTATTAAGAAGCTGTTGCAATAATCTGGTTAAGAAATGAGGAAGTGAGGACATGAGGCTGGACAGAGTATACAATAGCACCAAAATAGTTTAAGTGCTTTTAAGTTTCTGAAGCACTGGGTCTTGATTAATAAGCAGAGCTCTCCTTGGTTTCTGTATTCACATTATTGGTTTTGACTCAGCATTAGAGGATGCATAGAAGAGAATGAGAAGGAAAATGAAACTGAGGCTGAAAGAAGGGACAAATGTTATCCTGAGTCTAATACCTGGTAATTGTCATTTCTGGGAACTCTTTTTTTATGAAGTACATGATTACTACATTAAAACTTCCACAAGGCATCATGTTGATACTTTTATAAAACACAAAAGATTTACAATAACTGTATTTTCTCATTTAGGTTTCATGTAAGTTTATAAATAAGATTATTAAATTGCCTGTCAATTTCAGAAAAAATAAAGCACTATAAACACAACATTTTTCTTACCAGAATGGAGTGCATTCCCATGTAAATTCTACTTAGGCAAACTAGGGAACACCAGCAGGGAATAAGAATCAGTCCATATATAAGAGGATACTAAAGGAGGGAAAAAAAGTAAAATTAATTAGGCTAAATACAAACAAGCCAATTAAAAACAAATCACTATACTATAAAATTCCATGAAAACAAGAACTGTGTTTTTATTCCTCAATGTATTCTAGTACTAACCCTAAATATGGCACACAACAGAGACATTCAAGAAATCCTTTTGCATGAAATGAACAAGTGAATGAAATATTATGTTTCCACTCTTCATTGGGGGAACTGATTCATTTTTGCTTCTACAATAACGATGCAATCACCGGCATATTTCAGAAGAAGAAAACCAGGCAGGAAAACACACTTTTAATATGGCTACAAAATGAAAGCACCTCTGGAATAGTACTTGAATCTGGCCTCTTAAGGGTCCTCACTAACCCTGGGGAAGCATACTAGGTATTTTCTCCCTCTCACTTCCATTGGTAACTGCTATGTGCAATTTCTAGTGACATTTCCCCATTTTGTATCAATACCTTGTACTTTGTTTTCTACTTTTGCTCTTCCACTAAAATTTCAAATGATAACCTTATTGATAAAAATTTTAATGAGATACTGGGAGCAGCAGACCACAAAAAGGAAAATGTAGACAAGTTTTGGTTTCAATGGCACTCGTTTATGAGTTGGCTTTGACTCTCCTGGAATTAGAGGGGAGAAAGAAAGGGTGGATAGGCATGGTGGTAAATTTCTAAAGAAAGGTGCAGGGCACATTAGAGGCACTTCAAGAATCTGAAGCCAAGGTGGTTCGATTCAGTAAGAACCCAAGGTGGTTCAATAAAAAGTGGTGTTGAAAAAAGGGAGTTAAGTAGGCTTTTAAGAAGAATGGTAAAGATTTAGTACAGTTACAGTATTTTGATTTGATTTTTCCACTGCTTTTAACATGGTCCACCACTTTCTTCATACCTTTGATTTTTATAGCATCACACTCTCCTGGTTCCCTTTTAACCATTTTTTATTATTATTATTTTTTCTGATTCCCATACAAGAACCCATGTTCTTCTTATTCCTTAAGTATTTCTATAAACAAGAATTCAGGCCAGTAGTTAGCTGCAGCTTTACCTTTTCTTATTTTTTAACCTTTCCTTAGCATGCTGAAAACCTATGCATTTCCCTGAGTTTCATAACCATACAGCCACAGCCCTGACCAGTGTGGCTCAGTTGATTGAGCATTGTCCCACACAGCCAAAGGTCACCATTTGATTCCTCATCAGGGCACAGGCCTGGGTTGTAGGCAGTCTCTGGTTGGGACGTGTGCAAGAGGGAACTGATCGATGGTTCTCTCACACATCAGTGTTTCTCTTTCTCCCTCCCTTCCCCTCTAGCCAGCCAAACCTGTTCCTCCTTTCGTATGGCTTATTTCATTTGGAAACATCGTAATACACATCATAATCTAAATCATAAACATGAATTATCTTTGACTTTCCTTATCCCTCATATGCAACCAATAGCCAAATCTTGCTGATTTTACCTTGTAAATATTTCTTGATTCTGTCATCTCTTCTCCATGCTACCTACACTGCTCTTGTTCAGGTCCTCATACATTCTTTCTTAGCTATTTCTCCAGTCATTTCCCATATGCACAAGGAAGAGAATATAATCATATAATGAGGTAATGCTATAATAGGAGTATACTAAAAGTTCAGAGGGAGTCTAAGAAATGGGCATTTAACATAGTTTAAGGATGTTAAGAAAGACTCCCAAATTAAGTAAGATCCAAGTTGTCCTGTAAGATAAGTACAATTTAGTCTTTAGAGATAAGGAGTGAGTACAGGGCAAAAAAAGCGGAGGGCATGAGCAAAGACTGTGTACAAGACATTGCTAAGTAGTGTGGTTTTCTAGTAGAAGAAGCTTATATTCTTGTTGGTAGAGGAGACACTAAATAGTAAACACAAAAATATGTAATATATATAATATACAAGATATAAATTTTACAAATATAAGTACTATGGAGAAAAAAAGAAAACAGGTGTTAAAGAAACATTAAATGTTCATCAAATATTCCTTGTTCTCCTCCTCCATTTTCAGGTTCACCTGCAGTTAAATTGGAGACCAAGTGACTAGTTTTGGTCGATGAGCTGGGAAAATGTGATGTATGTTGCTTTTTAAAAATATTTTACTGATTATGCTACTAAAGTTGTCCCAATATTTCCTCCTTTTTTCCCTCCGTCAAGCACTCCTCACACCATTATTTGCGTCCATGGGTCATGTGTACAAATTCTATGGCTACTCCATTTCCTATACGGTACTTTACATCCCCATAGCTATTCTGTAACTACCTATTTGTACTTCTTAATTCCCTCACTCCCTCATCTGGCAACCATCAAAACCCTCTCCGTATCTATAATTCTGTATCTGTTTTTCTTGTTTGTTTAGTTTGACTTTAGATTCAATTGTTAATAGATATGTACTTACTGCATTTTATTGTTCATAGTTTTGATCTTCTTTTTCTTAAGTCTTTTTAACATTTCATATAATAATGGTTTGGTGATGATGAATTTTAGTTTTTCTTGTCTAGGAAGCTCTTTATCTGCCCTTCAATTCTAAATGATAGCTTTGCTGGGTAGAGCAATCTTGGCTGTAGGTCCTGATTTTCATGAATTTGAATGTTTCTTGCCAGTCCCTTCTAGCCTGCAGTTTCTTTTGAGAAATCAGCTAACATGATAGTCTTATGGGAACTCTCCTGTAGGTAACTACCTACTTCTATCTTACTGCTTTTAAAATCCTCTCCTTATCTTTAACTTTTTGCATTTTAATTATGATATGTGTCTTGGACTGGGCCTCTTTGCTTGCATCCATCCTGTTTGGGACTCTGTGCTTCCTAGACTCGCACGTCTATTTCCTTCACCAAATTAGGGAAGTTTACTTAGATTTCCAAAGCCTTGCTCTTTCTCTTCTCCTTCTGGCATCCCTATGATGCAAATGTTGGAATGCCTGGGAACGTTGTCCCAGAGGCTGCTTATACTATCCCCACTTATTTGGATTCTTTCTTCTTCTTAATCTGATTGGTTGTTTTTTTCTTCCTTATGTTCCAAATTATGGATTTGATTCTGAGCTTCGTCTTCTACTGCTGTTTCCCTGTAAATTGTCCTGTATTTCAATTAGTGTAGCCTTCATTTCTGACTGGATCTTTCTTATGCTGTTAAGGTCCTCACTAAGTTCCTTGAGCATCCTTATACCAGTGTTTTGAACTCCGCATCTGATAGATTGATTATCTCCCTTTGTTCAGTTCTTTTTCTGGAGTTTTCATTCTTTCTTTCATTTGGGCCATGTTTCTTTGTCTCCTATGTTGGCATCCTCCTGTGTTTGTTTCTATGTATTAGGTAGCACTGCTTTGACTCCCTGTCTTAGTAGCATGGCCTAATGCAGTAGGTGTCCTGTAGGGTCCAGTGGCACAGCCTTCCCTATTGCCCAAACTGTGTACCTGAGGTGCGCCCTTTGTGTGGTCTGAGTACACCCTCCTCTTGTAGTTTAGCCTTGGTTGCCGTTGGCAGATCAATGGGAGGGATTTACCCAGGCCATTCAGTCGCAAGGACTGGCTGTGACCACTGGCCACCAACCTTCACCTTCCATAAAGGGTCAGCTGTGTAGGGACAGGGTGGTGTGCTCCAGTGTGGTCTGTAGCTGTCCACTGCGTACACAGGCCCTGGGGTTTCCCTGGTGATGCAGGCGAACGTAAGTCCCCACCTGTGTTTTGCCCAGGACCACCCTGCCTGAGCCATAGAGCAATCTGAGATGGCTGCTACCTGTGCTGGGCTTGGAGATTCCGAGGCAAAGCCAAGCTGTGAATCTAGGCTGGTTGCTGTTACTGCTGTGCTTGGGACCACTTAGCAAGAGGTATGGAGGCTTGTGGCTCACTGAGGCCAGCTGCTGCATGTTTGAGAGGATTTAGGAAGTTGTGAAGCATGAACCAAGACCAGCCATTCACATGGTGAAGCCACTGTAACAGCTGTAAGTTGTCTGTGACAGAGCCTCAAGGGATCTCTGGGAAGGTGGGGGGCAAACAGTATTGGCCAGGTTGATGGAGTCTTGGATATTATACCTGCTTACCGGCTATGTATCTCTGCCCTCCTGTTTGGGAGAAAGCTGTCCCTCAGCTCTTGCCTTGATTCCAGACATTTCAGATCCTCCCTGTATGCCACTGGTGCCTTTCAAGCTGCTACCCCAGTGCTCTGGCTCAGAGAGTGAGTCTGAGTAAGTTCGTGTGTGGGTTAAGAGGAACTGCTTGGGACTCCAGAAGTTTCTTCCATCACCTCAGTCCCTGCTGGTTTTGCAGCCAGAGATTTGGGGACTTATCTTCCTGGCACTAGAACCCTAGGTTGAGTTACCTGGTGTGGGGCTGGGACTCCCTGCTCTGGAGATATCCCTCCTGAATGTTTATCTGCCACACACGGACGTGTGATTAGCCCATTCCACATCTCCGCCCCTCCTATCAATCTGGATGGATGTGGTTTCTTTAATTCTGTCGTTGTCAGACTTCCATTCAATTCGATTTCTGATGGCTCTGTGTGATGGGTGTTCTATAATTTAGTTGTAATTTTGATGTGATTGTGCAAGGAGGAGTCCCATGTTTATCTGTGCCACTCTCCTGACTGGAAGTCCCACATACGCTACTTTCAATCAGCCTATGAACTCTCTTCCCTACAGTTGTGACCCTGGAAGCCACTTGAGATACATCAAAAGATGGGCAAACTTCTTCAACCTAGGTTCTTTTGAGTTTCTAAGTAGAACAAAGCTGTTTGCTAAGCCATAATGAATATGCAGCAAAAATGAGAAATAAGTTCTCATTCTGGAGAACTGAGAGGAGGACTGAGATTTGGGGGTTAAGTCATTCCCAGAGCATAATCAAACCCATCCATAATTAAAACAGTAATGGAAATAGGATCAGGAGTTTCAGAGTATGTGTGAGGCAGGTTAAAGCTGTTAATAAAAGATAGTCAATGCAGGCTTTATTTAGAAGCTGAGATTTCAGGCAAGACTTAGATGGAGGTGAGAGAATTAGTCAAGCAGATACCTGAGGAAAGAATTACCAGTCAAGGGAATCAGGTAGAAGCAAGTCTCTAAGAAGGAAATGTGACTGGCAAGGAGGCCAGTGTGGCCAGAGCAGAGAAATAAGTTGGAGAGGTGACAGAGGTAATGGGGACCATAGCAAGTGGAAGCCGAGGGGACACTGTAGGAAATTTGACTTTTATTGTGAATCAGATGGGGAGCTGTTGTGGGGTTTTGAGCAGAGCAGTGTCATGGTGGCTGCTGTGTTCAGACTAGAGAATAAGGGATCAAAAGTGGAAATAGGGTGACCAGTTAAAAGGATATTGGAGCCCTGGCTGGTGTGGCTCAGTGGATTGAGCACCGGTCTGTGAACCAAAGGGTCACTGGTTCAGTTCTCAGTCAGGGCACATTCCTGGGTTGCACCTCAGGTCAGGTCCCCAATAGGGGGCACGCGAGACACAACCACACATTGATGTTTCTCTCCCTTTCTTTCTACCCACGCCCCCTGTCTAAATAAATAAATAAAATCTTTAAAAAAAAAAATAAAAGGATGTTTAATCCTTTTATTTAAAAAAAATAAAAGGAAGGTATAATCTAGGTGAAAGGTAACAGTGGCTTCTGTCTCTATTTCAGGCACTCAGTACTGTTTCATCTTTCTGTTAATGAAAACACAAACAATTAATAGCAAAGCAGAGCCAAAAAAGTAAATAACAACCAAGAAATTCTCCTACGCAAGCCTCTTCTCTTTTTTCACTTAGACCCTATAAGGAAGTAAAAACGTACAAAGTTATTGATGGAAATAGCTTGTACACAAAAGACTGAAGACAAATTTAATTAGAAAGTCTCAAAAATCAGAGCTGAAGGTAGGGGAAAATCACACTAATTGAGGTTTACTATGTTCAAGGTGCTTAAATGGAAGAGTTAGAAATGCAATTAAGCTAGATGCAGAGGTTAAGAAAGACACTACTGGCCTTTTAATTTCCATTTTATCCTGTTCCAGAGCACTTTTAGACTTCACTGGGGTAAGGTGACTAGTTGGGAAAAGAATGAGTCACTTTTATTCTTATTGATTGGTTTATGTTTTTCAGCTATTAGTCTTTACCTTCTGAATATTTCCCCTAGATTTTTTTTTTTTTTCTGGAAAGCAACACATTTAGAAGAATACCTAGTCCAAGTCTGACTGCAAGACTTTCATATTTGCTCCCCACTGAATAACAAAATTCTGAATCACAAAGTATCAATGCAAAGAAGTATTTCATCAGTTAATTTTAAGCAGATAAAAAAATATCACAGATTTTAGGACCAAAGGAAATAAAACACACTAGATAGATTAGATAAAAGTAGTAATTTAAAAGTGGGATTGTGGCCCTGGCTGGGTAGCTCACTAGGTTAGAGCATTGTCCTCATATGCCAAGGTTGCGGGTTCAATCCCCAGTTAGGGCACATACTTAGGTTGCTAATTCCATCCCTGGACAGGGGACATATGGGAGGCAACTTATTGATAGTTTATCTCTCTCTCCCCCCTTCCACCTGCCTCTCTCTCTCTAAAATCAATAAAAATATATCCTCAGGTGAGGATGAAAAAATTAAATTAAATTAAAAGTGGGACTGTGTGGGGGAAGGAAGAATTATTCATAATAATTCACTTGGCACATTTACTTATATAGTAGTTAAGAATATCCAAATTGCATCTACATCTAATTTTATATTAAACTGTCTCTAGAAACAAATTTAGGACCATTATCCTCATTTAGACGTAACTGGAAGAAAAACAGACTTATGCAGAATTATTCTTCCCCAAGAAATTCTGGAATGTATCACAAATATGTAAAATATACATAGACAACTTCATTTTAGTCTTCTTTGTTAATTCCCCTTTTCTTAGAAATCCTTAACATTAGTCTGTCCCAGGGCTTAGTTCTAAGGATACTTCATTTCCCAATCTATACTCACTTCCTTAATGATCTTAGGAATTAACATATAATCCAAATATCCATAACTCAAATTTCTGCCTCTAGTTGGGATCTCTCCTGAATCCCAGACTTGTGTATCTAACTGTCATCTTGCTATTTCTACTTCAATATCTAACAGGCATCTCAAATGTAACATGAACAAATCTGAACTCCTGATTTCTCTTCCATCTCATCTGATCAGTTACTCTTGAAAATATCTCCTTCCTAGCTAAAGACTTTTCTACTGTTCCATTCCTGAGGCCAAACATCTTGCTGTTATCTTTGCCTTCCTCAATTCATATCTATTATCCAATCCATTAACCATCAAAACATATTTCATTGTTCACTGAAATCCCATGACAATCACAAATAAAGTATCTAAAAAGTATACACAAAAGGAAATGAGAAGACAACCAAAATGGTATACTACAAAAATATCAATTAAACACAAAAGAAAGCAGTAATGTAGGAAATGAGAAACAAAAAAAGGTATAAGACATAGAGAAAACAAATAGTAAAATGGCAGAAGCCATTCCTTCTCAGTTATTACTTTAAACAGAAATGGTTTAAATATCCCAATCAAAAGACAGAGAATTGCAGAATGGGAAAGAATACAGGATCCAGCTATATACTATCTAAAGAGACTCACTTTGGATCCAAATTTGTTAAAAGTGAACAACTGGAAAAACATATTCCATGCAAACAATAACCAAAAGAGAGAGTTAGGTTGCTATACTACTATCAGACAAAATAGACTTTACACTGAAATCTGTTATACAAGAACAGTGTATACTGATAAGAGGTAAGTTCATTAAGGAGATATAAAATGATGAAAACACAGACAAAACTGAAGAAAGGCCCATTGCTTCAGCATTGAAAATCAACTCTCCCACAGTCCTTTTCCTATGTAACACTTAAGAGACATTTAAAAATTCTCTTGTAGCCTCAAGATTACTGCAAGTTTAACATTTTTCATGCCTTTTGAAAAGTGCAAGCCAGCCAGCACTACCTGAGAAGAGTTAAACATTTTCCTTACTCTGAGTAACAAGACCTTAAATTTCATTTCAGCCTCACAATAATACTGTTCACTTTTTTCTTTGTCAATTGACTGTCATCTCAGTTTAGTCACAAATTTAGCTACTTGTTCCATAGCTTCATCATACATTTCAGATACTACTTCAGCATTTTCCTCACTTACAAATAGGTGAATTGACTCTACCTTTTTCTGGATACACTATATTGTTGATTCACTAATATGGCCAATAGAACAGTATCTGATACCTAAATGCATCTTATCTAACAGGTATTATTTTCTTTGTAAAACATCTCACACTTTTCTTGTTTTAGGAACACTAGACACCACTGCAGCACTGTGCTTGATGACCACTTTAAACAGCAGAACCACCACCACCACCAAAAAAACACAAAACAAGTGAAAAACATGGAACCAAATAAACTGTGAAAAGGATTCTTGTTTATAGTATAATAGCTGAAACAAGAAAGCAGAGCACTGCCTTGTTTCAACCCACCTGCACATCTGTGAATATACTGACTGTGGGGTTTGTAGTGAGTGGGTAAGTTTACAAATATGCAGTCCATGAATAATAAGTATCAACTGTACGTAAAAATTAAACTTTTCTCAAGTAAGCATGGACCAATAAAAAAAAATCACAAAGGAAACTATAATCTACTTAAGAGACAAATAAAAACAAAACACAACATATAAAAAATTACGTAATGTAGTCAAAACAGCATTCAGAGGGAAATGGTAAGAAGCAGAGGCCTACATTAAAATATCTAGATCAGTCACAATTCTACACCTTAAGGACTAGAAAAAGAAGAGCAAACTAAAGGCAAACCTAGCAGTACAAGGGAAATTTAAATTAATGAATTAATTCTAAATTAATTAGAGTAAAGAAAAATGAAAGAGTGACTGGGAAAATAAAGACGATCAACAAAACCAAAAGTTGTTTCTTTGAAAAGATTGACAAAACTGGCAAACCTTTTTCTGGCTGACAAAAAAAAGACAGGAGATGCAAATAACTAACTTCAAAGATGAAAGTGGGGATATTATTATTGATCTTACAGAAGAAAAAGGATTATAAGAGAAAACTATGAAAACTGTATGCTAACAAATTAGATAACCTATGAAATGGACAAATTCCTAGAAACACACAAATTACCAAAACTGATTCAAGAAGAAATAGAAAGTTTAAACACTTATAACAATTTAAAAAATTGAATTGGCTATCACAAATCTCTAAACAAAGAAAAGCCCAGGTCTAGACAGTTTCACTGGTGATTCTGAAACCAGAAAAGTCTACATATATGCTGCCTGTCACTACCAGAACCAATAAATACAGACAAGGACTGAATCTGTATGGATGCCGGTGATCTGAGAAGACAGTGGGTTATGTACCCTAAAAACTTTCTTAACATCTCATCTCAAGCTGACCTTTTCTATAAGAAGAAAAGGGTAGGTAAGGGGTTTAGAAAAAAGGTTAGTAAGTTGCAGTCTCAACAATTCTTTATCTGTGTCCCTTAAAGTCCCCTCCCTGGAACACAATGGCTCAGAGAACCCCTGGGGCACAAAATCTGAATTGCCTGTCTACCTCCTGGAGTCACAGTGGTCACGTATTGCAGTTCCTGGGACAACAGCTTTCCACATTTAATAATTACTTGAGCCTATCAACTATAAGAACAGTTAAAATCTTTAACTCTTGAGTTCCCCTATCAATACTACCAAACATTTAAAGAAGATTTAACATCAGTCTTTCTCAAGCTCTTCCAAAAAACAGAAGATGAGGGAACACTTCCTGACTCATTCTATGAGACCATTATGGACCTAATATCAAAACCAGACAAAGACATCACAAGAATAAAGTGCAGAGGAATATCCCCTGTGAATACTAATGCAAAAATCTTCTATAACAGTATTAGCAAAGTGTGGGGGACGGGGGATCCAAAAAACCTGGAATTTATTTATAAAAAAATTGTGTATTTATTCTTATATTGTTTAAACCCCAGTTGCCTTCAAAGTACTCTCCATTTGATGCAATATACCTACTGAGATGTTTTTTCCACTGCTCAAAACAGGTTTGGAACTCACCGATTTTGATGCCTTTTAGTGCTTTTGCTGTATTTTGTTTCACCTCTTCCACATCAGCAAAACATTTCCCTTTGAGGACTTTTTTCATCCGAGGAAACAAAAACAAAGTTGCTTGGGGTGAGACTGGGTAAATGGGGAGGATAGGGCATGTGGGTCACGCTGTTTTGGTCAAAAACTGCTGAACACTCAGCACAGTGTGGGCAAGTGCACTCGTAAATCATCCATTATGAAATGGACAAACACATTGAAAAAGTCTTCAAAAATAATTCACTGACGCCAAATGCAGCCTCTCATAACAATGCCAGCTGGTACACTGATACAGGTGGGTTCCTAGAACACTCACCTAGCGGGGGAAGCCTGTATTACAAGGGGCCCACCCTCCAGAAGATAATTCCAGGTTTTTTTGAGTCCCCTCTCGTATCCTATCTCAAAGATAAGAGCTTTTAATTTCTTTCTGTAATGTTTTGTAGCTTTTAGTGTACTAGTCTTTCACTTACTTGGTTAAATTTACTCCTAGGTATTTTATTATTTTGGATGCTATTGTAATTGATTTGTTTAATTAAGTTCTTTTTCAGATTATTCATTGCTGGTGTATAGAAGCAGAACTTCTTCATCATATGATCATATCAATAGATACTGAGAAAGCATTTGATAAAATCTAGCACCCATTTATGATAAAAAAAAAAAAACATTTAGCAAAGTGGGAATAGGGGGAGTATACCTCAACATAATAAAGGCCATATACAAGAAACCTACCGCCAACATCATACTAAATGGGCAAAATCTAAAAGCTTTCCCTTTAAGGTCAGGAACAATACAAGGATGTCCTCTTTCACCACTCTTATTCAGCACAGTACTGGAACTTCTAGCCACAGTGATCGGACAAGAAAAAGAAATAAAAGACATCCAAACTGGAGAGTAGGAAGTAAAACTGCCATTATTCACAGATGACATGATAGTGTACATAGAAAATCTTATAGTCTCCACCAAAAACCTACTCAAGCTAATTAAGTGAATTTGGCAAAAAAATAGTGAGATACAAAGTCAGTACTTAGACATGAATGGCATTTTTGTACACCAACAATGAAACATCAAAATGAGAAGCTAGGAAAAAAATCCTCATTTACGATAGCAACAAGAAAAATAAAATACCTAGGAATAAATTTAACCAGGGAGGTGAAAAGACCTTTACTCAGAAAACTATAAAACACTGAAGAAACTGAGGAAGATACAATTGGAAGCATATACCATGTTCATGAGTTTGAAGAAGTAGTATCATCAAAATATCCATACTATCCAAAGCAATCTGTAGATTCAATACAATCCCTATTAAAACACCAATGGCGTATTTCAAGACCTAGGGCAAATATTTCAGAAATTATATATGCAACTAAAAAAGACCCTGAATAGCCTCAGCAATCTTAAGAAGAGCAAAAAAGGGATCACAATACCTGATATCAAACTATACTACAAGGCCACTATAATCAAAACAGTCTAGTACTGTCATAAGAACAGACACATAGATCAATGGAACAGAACAGAGAGCCCAGATATAAACCCATGTCTCTATGGCCAATTAACATTTGACAAAGGGGACTCAAGCATACAATGGAGTAAAAATAGCCTCTTCAATAAATAGTGTTGGGAGAACTGGATTGGTACATGCAAAAAATAAATAAAACTAGACCACCAACTTACACAATACACCAGAATAAAAGACTTAAATGTAAGTCATGACACCATAAAAGTCCTAGAGGAAAACATAGGTAATGAAATTTCAGATATCCCACATAACAGTATTTTTGCCAGTATATCTCCTAGGGCAAAGGAAATAAAGGAAAAAATAAACAAATGGGACTACATCAAATTAAAAAGCTTCTGCACAGCTAAAGAAACCACCATCAAAATGAAAAGGGAACTGACCATATGGGAGAACATATTTGCCAATGATACATCAGACAAGGCTTTGATCTCCAAAATATATAAAGAACTCATACGACTCAACCCTAAGAAGACAAATGATCCAATTAAAAATTGGGCAAAGGACCTGAATAGGCACTTCTCCAAGGAAGACATACAGATGGCCAATAGACATACAAAAAGATGCTCAACATCACTAGTCATCAGAGATGCAAATTAAAATCACAGTGAGATTATTATCTCACACCTGTCAGAGTGGCCATCATTAATAAATCAACAAATAACAAGTGCTGATGAGGATGGGGGAAAAGGGAACCCTACTGTACTGTTTATGGAAATGCAGACTGGTGCAGCCACTATGGAAAACAGTATGGAACTTCCTTAAAAAACTAAAAATGGAACTGCCTTTTGACCCAGCAATTCTGCTGCTGGGAACACAACCTAAGAATCCCAAATCACCAATTCAAAAGAACTTATGCACCCCTAAATTCATACCAGTGCTATTTACAATAGCCAAGTGCTGGAAACAGCCAAAGTACCCATCAGTACATGAGTGGATCAAAAATCTGGTATATTTACACAATGGAATACTACGGAGCAGAAAGAAAGAACTCCTATCTTTTGCAGCAGCATGGATGGAACTGAAGAATATTATGCTAAGTGAAATAACCCAGTCAGTGAAAGAGAAATTCCATATGAGGTCATCTATAAGAGGATTCTAATGAACAAAATAAACTAATAAGCAAAACAGAATGAGAGGACTATTGGAACAGACATACAGAGACCAGAGAAGAGGGGGGAGGGGAATGATGGTAGAAAGAAGAGGAAGGGACTAGTCAAACAACATGTATGAATGACCCATGGACACAGACAACAGTGTGGGGATGATTGTTGGAGCTGGGTGTGGGCTGAGCAGAGGAAGGCTAAGGGGGGAAAACTGGGACAATTGTAATAGAATAACAATACAAAAAATTCAGAGCTTTTGTGTGTTGGATCTTGTACCTTGCAACTTCGCTGAATTCATTTATTAACTATAGTATGAGTGGATAAATACATATGGATTCTTTGAGGTTTTTTATCTTTAAGATCATGTCATCTGATGTCCTGATCAGTGGGGCTCAGTTGGTTGGGCATCAATCTGCAAAGCAAGGGGTTGCTGGTTTGATTCCCAATTGGGGCACACACCTGGCTGGTGAGTTTGGTCCCCAGCTGGCGCACATATGAGAGGCAACCAATGGATGTTTCTCTCTCTCTCTCTCTCTCCCCCCCCCCCCCCCCTCTTCCCCTCTCTCTAAAAATAAAAAGAATCTTTTAAAAAAAGAAAATATTTCTTCAAAAGATCATGTCATCTGTGAATAGAGTTTTACTTCTTCCTTTCTAATTTAGATGTCTTATTTTTTTTTTGTCTAATTACTTAGATTAGAACTTACTATATACAACGTTAGATAGCAGTGGTAAGAGGTGGACATCCTTGCCTTGTTCCTAATCTTGGGAAGAAACCTTTCAGTCATTCACTATTGAGTATAACGTTATTTGTAGATATTTCATAAACACCCATTATCATGGTAAGGAGATTCCCATCTATTCTTAGCTTTTGAGTGCTAGATGATCAGGTGTGTATGTATACATATTTTTTTCATGCAACAACCAGCACACTATGAACTGTACTTTCTATACTAAAAGCAAAAACAAACAAAACAAAAAACTTAATCAAAACAGCATGTTTTCCTTCATGGCATTTTCCACACTGGTAGGCTAATATAGAATAATAAATGGGTTCAAATAGGTAAAACAAAAAATGACCCATATGCATTTAATGTACATATTAATGATAAAAATGTGAACTGAAACATTTTCTTTTTTTTTTTTAAGATTTGATTTATTTATTTTTAGAGGGGGAAAGGAGGGAGAAAGAGAGGGAGAAAAACATCAATGTGTGGTTGCCTCTCAAGCACCCCCTATTGGGGACCTGGCCCACAACCCAGACATGGGCCCTGACTGGGAATCAAATCAGTGACCCTTTGGTTTCACAGGTCAGCACTCCATCTACTGAGCCACACCAGCCTGGGCTGAAATGAAGCATTTTCAACTCAATCTACTGTTTTGACTTCTTCACATCTAATATCATCTTAGTTAATGTTTCTCTTCTAAACTTAAGTCACAAGTATCAGTTTAACAATAGAATTAATCACATAAACATTAATTATTTTAAATACCCTTTGTATTACAAATCATAAGGAAAGTACTGCTTACTACTATACTAGTTGATGTAGCCTTATGTTAACAAAATAGGATCCATTTCTCAATTCCTATTATAGGGAAGGGATTTGTGAGAAAAGAAAGAGAAGGGCTATGTGTTATATCATTTTATAGCTGCAGGCAGACCACAGCTTCCCAGATAATTAAGATGAACAATTTCTGATTGCCTCTATAGAAACCAGGGCAGAAACAAAAGAAACAGTATATCCAGTCTTCCATGCAATTTTTAATTCATTAATCCATTCCAATTCCAACTTATCAAATAACTTTTTTTATCTGTCTCTTGGATAATCTAGCCCTATTTGTTACAAAGACCAGAAAACTTCTCTAATGTGCAGTGTGGATTCTGTGGTGATTTGTTTTCCAAAAATCCTTATTCAAATCTCCAGGGTTAGGGGCAAATCTAGTTGGGGGTGGCAACAGCTCTTCTGGAGATGCCTGGGCACTTTGGAAGACAAAGTGGAGTAGGAGCAATTAAGTACAGTAATTTTCAAAATGCAAAGACATTGTAATAGAAAACGCAAATTCTGTCTTTTCCACATTGACAAATTTGGCAATTCTATACAAGCCCTAGTTTCTATTTTTTAAAGTCAAAACTAGAAAGACTAGGAAGGACTACATCTTTTCCTTTTTCCTCTGCTGTAGCGATCTGACAAACTTCTCTCTCTTCTGATACACATTCGTTATACTGTCCTCCACTTTATACATTCACTCTCTACCTAAAACCCTACCTAATCTAATCTTTTATTTCTGACAGATAAACTGGCTAGAATTTTTAAAGCCAAAATTCAATTCTAGGTAGATGTGAGAAGAAATGAATGTGGATTTGTTTTTTACTGAAATGTTAAGAGATGAAATATTATTATTTAGCATACAATTTACTATGTACCAGGTGCTATTCTACAAGCTGTACAAATATTAACTCATTTAATCATCAGAAGAACCCTATGGGGTAAGTATTCTAATTTAAATGAAACTGAGGCAAAGAGAGGTCCAAGATCCAACAGGTATGTATTAAGTTACAGAGCGAGATTCAAACAATATAAGTCTGATTACTGAGTCTGAGCTCTCAACCACTATTCTAAGCTGCCCTTCATGTATAAAGTGTGTTGTTTGTATCCCTAGGATCAAGCAGATTATCACTCAGTTATTTTTAATTAGGATTTTCTTATAATGAAGGCAAGGTACAAATTTCATTTAATTAGAGATATGAGATCTTAAAAGTATTAATTCCACACTCCTCTCTTAGCAGATAAAGAAGCAGACCCAGGGAATGCTAAATAACATTTAGTATCATATTCTAGTGGTCTATTCTAATGCCTTTTACAATGTAATATGCTTGTTATTTTACATTTTACACTTTTTTCACTACACAAATATGTAATGGTATTAAATTTGGTAGGAGTTTCTAGTTTTTATTTTCTTTTTGTTAGAGAATGTTGACCTTTATCTGCTGAATTTATGTATCTCCTCAAATAAGCTTTTTATTTAAATTCAATCTTTAGATTTTATTAAGAAAGAAAAATTTGTAAGTCCTCACATTATTTTCAAATTCATAAAAATTTACCAAACCCAAAACAGTCCACAGAGCCTCCTAGGTGCTTTTAAACTTCATACCACCACCTAATCTTTTCATTGCACATCCTGCTACAGGAACAGTTATCTAAACATTTCCTTCAGTTATTCTACCCAATAGTTTTATTCTTACTGATATGTTTTCCTTAACTATTTATCACACATAATCAGAATTATATTTTTTATTTTGGCATTTTCCATTGATATTCATGGAAGTTAGTAAAAGAAGTCAATAAAATTACTTGAAATTAATTACAAAAACTATTTTTACTAGAATTAAAAACTTTCAGAGTAATTTAAATATGGGACAAAGGCAGACACCAAAAAAAAAATCTTGAATTCAAAGATGGGTACTGTATATGATATCTGACATATATGGCAAACAACATTTGAAAAAGATAACATTAATGATATATCCGCCTTGTTCTCATACACTTCTAATTTAATGAAAATTGATGCAACCTTTCTGAAAACATTTTTGTCTACACATAAAAGAGCTCTAAATGTTCCAAATGTACACACATTGACACAGTAATCTCTCTCCTAGAATTCTTTTTTTTTTTTTTTCCCTTTAAGGTGTGCATTTTACTGAACTGGTCTCAAGTCAGTATACAGGTAAGCACACCCCAACCCACTCCCAGGGAGACCAAAAGCCTTCATACATCTCAAACTGGGGACAAAAAAGGGGGGCCATGATGGCTGACCATTCAAAATAAAACAAAAAAGACAAGTATCAAGGCAAGGATTTAAAAATTTGGATTACATAATTTACACAAAAGCAACACTATCACCCTCCCCTGTGTGGACTCAGGAGAGGACTGGTCCTTCTTAAGGAAAGATGGGTGGCTTTGGGATAGAGAAAGGACTTCCTGTAACAATGCATCTCATGGATATTTGGAATGACTATTTAAAAAAATGAACAATGTACAATCAAAGTCCTCAGCCACATTGTAGAACTTGGGGGATGCTCACTCCAACAGACTGCTGTCACCTTCACTGTTCCAATTTTTAAATCCTGAGTCAAGAGCAACAACAACAACAACAAAAAACTAACAAAAAATAAATAAAGCTATGCCAATCATACCTCATTTTCTGTGCACAAGTTAGGTTTTGTCAAGAAAGGGAGGAACCAACTAAGTTAACAGTCCACCTAGAAGCATTTGTGGTGGACGATGGAGGGGCCAGACTCATCATACTCCTGCTTGCTGATCCACA
This sequence comes from Pteronotus mesoamericanus, assembly GCF_021234165.1. Classification (NCBI taxonomy): domain Eukaryota; kingdom Metazoa; phylum Chordata; class Mammalia; order Chiroptera; family Mormoopidae; genus Pteronotus; species Pteronotus mesoamericanus. The sequence goes on along the minus strand of NW_026555078.1, from coordinate 25,819,162 downwards.
TCTGCTGGAAGGTGGACAGGGAGGCCAGGATAGAGCCACCAATCCACATAAAGTACTTGCATTCAGGGGAGTGCAATGATCTTAATCCTCATCGTGCTGGGAGCCAGGGCCATGATCTCCTTCTGCATTGTCAGCAATGCCTGTGTACACGGTGGTCCTCCCAGACAGCACTGCATTGGCACAGAAGTCCTCACAGATGTCAACATTACACTTTATGATGGAGTTGAGGGTAGTTTCGTGGATGCCACAGGATTCCATGCCCAGGAAGGAAGCCTGGAAGAAAGCCCCCAGGCAGCAGAACCACTCATTGCCAATGGTGATGACCAGCCAGTCAGGCAGCTCCTAGCTCTTCTCCGGGGAGGAGGACGCAGCAGTGGCCATCTCCTGCTTGAAGTCCAGAGCAACGCAGCACGGCTTCTCCTTGATGTCACACACGATATCCCACTTGGTTGTGGTGGTGAAGCTGTAGCCATGTTCCCTGAGGATCTTCATGAGGTAGTCTGCCAGGTTCCAGCCAGCCAGGTCCAGATGCAGGATGGCAAGGGGGAGGGCATACCCCTCGTAGGTGGACAGTGCGGGTCACCCCATCACTGGAGTCCATCACAACGCCAGTGGTGCGGCCAGAGGCGTACAGGGACAGCACAGCCTGGATGACCACGTACATGGCGGGCATGTTGAAGGTCTCAAACATGATCTGGGTCATCTTTTCATGGTTGACCTTGGGGTTTGGGGGGCCTTGGTGAGCAGGATGGGGTGCTCCTCGGGGGGCACACGCAGCTTACTATAAAAGGTATAATGCCCAATCTTCTCCATGTCATCCCAGCTGGTGACAAGGCCATGCTCAAGGAGGTACTTCAGGGTCAGAATGCCTCTCTTGCTCCGGGCCTCACTGCTCATGTAGGAGTCCTTCTGGCCCATGCCCACCATCATGCCCTGGTGCTAGGGGACACCCCACAATGGAGGGGACGACAGCTCTGGGGGCATCCCGCAAAGCCGGCCTTGCACATGCTAGGGCCTTTGTTGACCAGGAGTACAGCAATATCATTACCCATGGTGAACTGGAGGTGGAGGAGCGGTGGAGGCAAGAAGCCTCTGCTGGTGGGTAGATGGAGTCTCAGCAGTTTTCCTAGAATTCTATACTAATTCTGTACTATTGGGTTGGCCAAAAAGTTCATTACATTTTTTTTCTGTAAAACATGATACATTTACATTTTTCATTTTCACCAATGAAGCAGGCCGGGGTGCTGCTAAATATCTTCCAAAGCATAAAACAATCCCCAAAAAGGAATTATTTGGCCAAAATGTCAAAAGTACCAAGAGACTCTGCAAACCACTTTTGACACCTTTGATCAGTCACAGCACCTTCTCCATTCACTGTGGAAATCTTTTATTGTGTTTCAATTGCATTTTTACCTTTCTTGTAATAATAAAGCACAATACACTGAAAATGTTGCATGTTTTCTTCCATTTTCAATATTAAAATGGCTGCATAAAAATTCACCAATTTTGATAAGTTCTTTTAAAAATGCATGCTGATATGAAAGCAGTCACAACAAAATATAACAAAATTGTTTTGAATAAAGTTAAAGACAACTAAGCACTACTAGAGCCATTGTATGGAAAAAACTTAATGGACTTTTTGGCCAACCCAATACTATGGACAGGCAGTTTAACACAGTAGTATAGTGTCATTTTGCAGCCAAACTTCCTGGGTTTGAATCCAGGCTCTGTCATAAACTTGCTGAGTCATCCTGGGAAAGTTACTTAACTTCCTTCTGCCTCAGTTTCTTTTACAAACCAGTGAAAATAATTGCAGGATTTTATGGAGATTTAAAAGTTAAGTGATTTAAGGCATTAAAAACAATCCGAAGCACAAAATTAGTATTTATTTATTGTTGAGTAAAAGGAAAATCTCCACAGTATTATTTCTAAATGAAGAAACAATGAAACAAACAAAAAAAACAAGGTCAAGAGCAGTATGAAAAATAAACTATAAAAATATATGTCCACAAAAGGAAAGACTATGTCTCGAAGGCTAAACAAGAACATAAAACAGTAAGTCCTTCTGGAAAAGAGGTCCTGCTATCTGTGGAAGTGAAGAAGAGAAATGTACTCTCTTCCTATTTTTATGTAAATATTGAATTTTCTACAATGTATTACCTATTCAAACAAGTAAATAAAATTAATTTTAAATCAATAATTAACAATAGCATTTACAAAAGCATGAAAATGTGCATTTTGAACACAAGTATCACTCTGAGTAAAAAGTAATCAAGTAGTAAACCAATCTGATTTTTAATAAACTCTTTCCTGCCAGAATTACCACAGTGATCAGTTTTCCCTGGCTTCTGAGCATTTTCTTGTCTTTGTCATTTGTGACCTACTTTTGTAACTCTTACTTCTTGCCTTTCTTCCTTTTATTTTTTCATGGTCTCAGAGATATCCTCCTTTATTATCTATAAAAAACTATATTTTGATAGCATATGTTATGTGCTTTTCTTTTCTGAAGCTCACATTATGTTTATTGAATTTTTTATTTATGTCAGGAATAGAGAGGAAAAGGAAGGGTAATCAAATCTGCATTTGATTTCAGTCAACTTAATATATGTTTGAAGTACAAATATTGGTGGATATTGCATATGTATGTACCCACACACATCATCTTCTTAAAGCATATAAAAGCTATTTTGTATTTTAAGAACAATGATATCTATTTCAAAAATATTTATTATTGCAATTTTTTTTAATTACAGTGTGATTTGAGAAGTTTTCTGTATAAGCTCTGGAGTCTGTTTACTTCAGTCTCTGCCACTTACTAGCTATGTTACTTTGAGTAAGTTACTTAACTAACCTCCTTCTACCTCAGTTTCCTAATCTGTAAACTTGTTATTAATAGTAGGCCCAAACACTGGGATGCTATAAAAGTAGACTAAATACGGTTATAGACATTTCAAACAATGTCTGACCCATAGTAAGACCTTAATAAATATTAATATCAATAACATTATATAACAATTATTACTACTATTACTAAAAATTGTAAAAGCATATGGACTAGCTGGGAATGGGTTTGGCTAAAGAGTATGTAATGACACAAATTTTTTGTAAATGAAATTCATCTAAAGCTTTTTAAATGTTATTCAATCAAGTATATAATTAGAACTCATTATATGCTACATTATTTAAAATTAAGATTTTATTTCTGGAAATAATATTCAACCTATATACAAAATAAATGTTTCCTTTTTTTAAATCCTCACCTGAGAAAAAAATTTTTTTTTCTTACTGCTTTTTAGAGAGAGAGGAAGGGACACAGAGAAACCACCAATGTTAGCGAGAAGCATGGGCTCGTTGCCCTGCTACTTAACCAGACCAGGGATCAGAGCAGGGATCATATGCGCCAGGACAGGGGAATGTATGTACCCTCCCCCACCTTGCCCAGACTGGGAATCAAACTGCAATCTAGGTTGAACCAGAAACTTTTTGGTTACAGAAACATGTCCCAACCAACTGAGCCACACCGGCCATGGCTGAATAGCTTCATTTGTATTTTCCACTACTTTTCAAAGAACTATGTTCTTAGTATCTAATGCCCCTTATTTCCTATTTTTCCCTGTTCAAGCTACAAAAAAATTCCAGTGAATAATATGAGAGCAGTAATCATTACCCTGGCGAATAGATGTCAAATTATTTAATACCAGGAGAAATGTCATAATTAATTCTATCTTACATCACTGTAACATTAAAAAAATTCTTCCAATACCAAATACCTTCTTCAAGCCATACTGCTCCTAACTTCCTTTTTATATTACAATATACCTTAAAAAGATTCAAAGAGTGGAACTGAAAATGAGACAGTAATGTTGGAGAAATATAACACATCTATTCTCACCATTAAGAGTTAAATTTACTGGAAGGGGTTGAAGAAAGTACATCTTTTTCATCAAAAAGCTTTGTGAAACTTCAGGAAAATGCAATGTCCCTCACTTATCTAATGGATCAGAATCTCTGGGAGTAAGGTGCTAAAATCTTTACTTTGAACAAGCCCCCAAGTAATTTTTTTTGGGGGGTGGTCTACTGTCACTTTAAGAATCAATGAGACAGAAAGGGTTAATTTCAAAAGCTCCATGTAGGAGGTGAATCTTGAGCAAACTTCAAGTAGGAAACACTAAGTGGCAGGGAGGAGTGCGCCCGCCCGTAGTATTACAAACCAAAGGGATGATATATGAGATAACTCAGCTTCCAGAGATGTTTCAGCATTCTTGGCATATATAAAGAAACACACCTATCCAGAATAAGCAGTAGGGGCACAGTGGACAGACAGGACTGTAAACCAAATCTACTATTAATTAGAAAAACACCAGGCTTTCATTGTTTCTTTTTTTGAATCCTCATCTGAGGATGTTTCTATTGATTTTAGAGAGAGAGGAAGTGCAGGGAGAGTGAAACATCGATCAGTTGCCTCCCATACTCACCCCAGTTGGAGACTGAACCCACAACCCCGGTATGTGCCCTGAACGAGAATCAAACCTGCAACCTTCTGGTGTACAGGACAATGCTCCAACCACCAAAGCCACCCAGCCAGGGCCCAAAGTTTAAATTTCAAGCGATGTTTTCTTAATCTAGAAATGACTTTATGTTATTCCATTCGGCCCCTGGAATATCTAAAGGATTTGTTTTCTCTCCTTATAAGAAACTTTAAACGAACTAGCTCTATTGGATATGCTTAAAGTTATATGGTAAGCTTTGTCAAATAGAGAAATAATAATTTTGCTGTATTTGCACACATAGAATAATACTAAAATAAATATTCTAAAGATTTCATAAAAATCTCCAAGAGTTGGACCCTGGTTGATGTGGCTCAGTGGATTGAGGGCCGGTGTGCAAACTAAAGGGTCGCTGGTTCTATTCCAAGTAAGGGCACGTGCCCGGGTTGTGGGTCAAGTCCCCAGGAGGGGGCGCATGAAAGGCAACCACACATTGATGTTTCTCTCCCTCTCTCCAAAAATAAATAAATAAAACCTTAAAAAAAACCCTCCAAGAGTCTACCAAGTTCTGATATAATTGAATCTGTAATTCTAATTGTTATTTTGGAATGTTATATCTTACACAGAATCAAAGTTCTTTGTCAACTGCATTATAATCAGATCTATAACCACATCATTTTAAGTTTTGTCATTTACGGATAGTCATTGTTTTACTCTGATGCATTTGCAAATAGGTTTCATCTCAAAGATCCATGAAAGGACTCTGATTTACTCTAAAATGTAGTTTTCTGAGAATAAATTTTCAGATAACTTTAAACTGGATTCAGATTTATAGAAATCTAAAGAATAACAGGATTTCTAGAAATACTGGCACATAATCTGAATAAACAAGAATTGATTATGTGACTAACCTTAGTAAAATTATTATTTTATGACTTTGTCCAAAATGTTGCTTATTTTTAAAACTTTTTTGTTTTCCAGATATAAAGAAACTTGGTTTTTGTTCTTAGAGTAATTTCATAAATCACACCTTTGTAAGCAATATTGACACCTTTATACGTTTCTCCCTACCTGATCCCTCCAAAACCTGGAAACTCTTAATGAGTATTATTTAATTTTCATGGCAATACAGTTGTTTGCAAGAATTCGATGAGAATCTGTTCTTTGTAACAGGACACAATTGGAAACTGGCTTTATTAACCAAGACTTTGAGTAAAACGTCTAGTTAGAGAGAGAGAGACTCTGGATGTCTCCAGAAAGCTTTAAGGAATTAAGATGGACTTTGAAAGCTGATAAAAGTCCTTTGGAAAAACTACCTGATACCTTGCTTATTTACATGGTTCCTGGCAGTTTCTTCCAGGAGAAAAATGAAAGTTGTTTTCCTGAGAGACAGCAAAGAAAGAACATCAAGGCATTTTAGAACACCTTAGGAACTTGAGGAATTCACCCAAATCTATGGGTATTGCACACAAAGTCTGAAAGCAACTGCAGCTTCTTGGCTTCTTTGCTCTGAGAGCTCTAAAGTTCAATCTGGAGATTATGAGATTCGGGCAAAGCTGATTTAAGACAGCCTATATGATCAATTGCTATTCTTGCTGAATTTTTGCAAATACTCAAGATAAATTTGTTGAAACTAGACTTATGCAGCCAATAGTCTTAATTTGACCAGCTTTGAGGAAAAGGATGATTTTAGGGAGACAAATTGTGTTTCCATAGAATCTAAAGGGTGGGGCAAATACAGGTTTACCGTTGGTCCTATGGAAAATAATACAATAACTGATAAATATGATACAATTATAAACTGTTTCATAACTATACTCACAACTATAAACCTACTTTTGCCACACTCTGTATACAATACAGAGTTGTGGATATTAGAGTCTGGTTCACTTAATTGCCTTTGAAGTTTTATTTTTCACCTATATGCTGGACTGAATCCTGAATTTTCTAGCTGTCCTAAATATTTGGCTATAACCTTCCAAACTAATGTTTTTTTTTTCTCCCATCCTTTGACCTGGAATTAAGAACAAAAACTTTTTTGAGCCCTGCAACAGCAAATGGCACCTAAAAACACAATATAAACTTCATAAAAATCGCCACAACACCTCATACTTAGTCTCAGTGACTGATGCTGTGCAAGCCATGCAGAATTCACTGGAACACCTGATGACATCATCAGAGACACTGAAACAGCAGACAATTTTTCTATCAGGTAGTCACTGCCTGCCTTCATTCCAACAAAAGAAACTTTGAGACTTAAAACAGAAATCTTCTCAACTGACAGCCTTACAGACTCAGAAACTGGATTATAATTTGCTCTGATCATTACCCTTTTTGTTTCTTCTGTACTCATAGACATACCCCTTATTAAATATTTGACTGCTTGCATGCACAGGATAGGCCTCACTTTGGGAGCCCATGTATATCACCAACTCCTGAAATGAGACTCAATACATTCAACTGAACTGAATTATTCTCAGAACTGAATGACTGAATCAATGAAATACGGAGCAATCTACCAACCTGGCTTCTTAATGTGAAAGTTTATTACTTAGTTTCAGCTCTGGTGAGTAGCTCAGCTGGTTAGAGCGTTGTCCCCATACGTCAAGGTTGCAGGTTTAATCCCAGGTCAGGGCACATACAAGAATCAGCCAATGAATGCACAAGTAAGTGGAACAACAGACTGATGTTTCTCTCTGTCTCTCAAAATCAATAAATTAAAACATTTTTAAGATAAAGTGTCAAAGGGACTAAAGGGACAAAAATTATGCCAACGTGAGGCTGGCTTTTTGGGATACTGATTTTAAGCTACTTACTCAGAAACAAAAAACTCAAACTTAGACTTCCCTCCCTTTCCTGCCTAAGAGATACAGACAGAAAAACCTTCTTCAGAAAGGAGATTTTAGGATGCTGCCTTAGCCTAATTTGAATTAAGTATGGTAAACAAGATGGCTTCAGGCACTGCCTGTTACCTGGATACCCACTGTGTCCCAGTGTTTCTGAGTCACCTAAGGGGATTTTCTTGCCCTATGTGTTAGGCTCTTTTTTTTTAAAAGATTTTATTTATTCATTTTTAGAGATGGGAAGGGAGGGAGAAAGAGAGGGAAAGAAACACCTACATGCAAGAGTTGCAGCTTGCATGCCGCCAGCTGGCGACCCGGCCTGCAACCCAGGTATGTGCCCTGACCTGGAATCAAACCAGCGACCTTCCGGTTTTGCAGGCTGCTGCTCAATCCACTGAGCCACACCAGCCAGGGCTGTGCTTTTTATCAACTACCTGTAAGTGGCCATTCTCACTTCTAAAATCTACTTCTCCATTTCCCTCTTCTCCTTTTTCATTTCCTTAAATAGTTTTATATACCCAATGTTGTCTCACTGTCTTTAAGAATTTTCATGAATTTATTATATCTATGTGAATTCCCCAAGCACATACATTAAACTTTTATTTTCTCCTGTTTAAAAAAGTCATTTTGGTTTTTGTACTAAATTATTAGAGTAAACAGAACTTTCAAATAAGAGAGACTTTCAAAACAACTAACCAAAAGATAAGCAATTTTTTAATTCAAATTTAGAAGTTTATTCAAATTTATCGTGAAAAATGTAAAATAAGAAATTTAAACTAATTATATAAGACTAATTCTAATGTAATTGGTGTTTCCACATCTGTAAGTAAAATGACAGTTTGAAACTAGGAAATTAAGTCCTGTATAGCTCAAATTCTAAAATTGTATGATATACGAATTCCTCAAACTTTGAATGAAATATACTAGATTGTTCAAATACTGTAAGATAAATTTATATTGATGATTAAAATAACCCTGAAATGTTAGAATACTGATAGCTGCATCCTGTAAACAATCAATCAGTTCTGCTTTCAGATTTCCTGTTAGTATGTGTCCTGAGTGAATGATGAGCAATAAATAACTATTTGGACTGTTAATCTTTATAGCATGCAATACAGTTATTCATTGAGGACTTATAAAAGGCCCTATAATTATATAATCCTGAAAGTCTCATCAACCTAAGAGAAACATCATTAGCTAATACCAGTGAATATCATGCCAAACATAACTGAATGAATACCTTAAATTCTGAAATATTTAGATTAAATAAAAATTTGAGATATTTATCCATATGCAAAACAGGCAGCACCACTTTATGATCTGAATATCACTGTAAATCTCCTTTGGTTAAATAGGGGGGAAAAACCTGTCCATGGTACTCTTCCCTTGTAATCCTGCCTTTCTTACTATGCACATTATGTATTTTCCATGTACTGTAAGAGATGCACTGCGTAGAAGTGTCCATGGGAACAAGATTTCATCTCTACTAAAACTAAATCTGGGAAAAGTAAGCTAATCATAAAGGTGTTTTCCACAGAACGTGTATTTCTCAATGTAAGATGATTTTATGCAGTAATGGGAAATACACTGACAAAGTCTGATTCCTTAGATCATCCATAATTATTAGCTTAATTCTTAAATTAAGGGACTGGTCTCCTTACAATCTAAAACACAGTCAAACAAGCTAGTAGTCTAAGAATAAGTTTTGCATCTATAATAAAGTTTTTAAACCTAATTTATGAACCATGAAAAACTGAAAAATGGGAGGCCAAAAGAAGTGAGCAAAATATAAAACGTTTACCATTAAATACTCCTCCTAACCTGTCCGGCTGACCCTGCTGTCATACTTGCCATTTTCACAAACTCACTAATGTAATCAAGAGCCCTAATTTTAAGACAATAATCGCGAATTTTTAAAGCTAACGCAACAATCATAATGCAGGAGCCTAACAACTGACTCAACAGACTAGTGATCCAGAAGATAAACTTTGCATCTATCAGCAAATTAGCAACCACACCCCCTAAAAAGAGAACTCAGGCAGTTCCTCATTAACTTTCATAAAGGGTGGCTTTCCTTTAAGATTCATTACTTCATTGCCTGGACCGACCATATTTGTTTTCGGATTATACTACTTTTTTAACAAACACTGACTTTAGAGTAAAGCTAAAAAACTTTACTAACGCCAGAATCTTTCTGTGTTAAAGCACTCTATACTACTGTGAAACTGAGCCTTAGTTACCTAACAATTCATTATAAGGATATTATAATTAATCACAATTATATTGTTTATCACAAGAAATAAAACCGTTTAAAAACTCAAACGAAAGCCCAATGATAATGTATTCACGAACAGTGTTAGAACTTTGGATTCTAAGAATGGTATTATTAAAATATGGTTTGATGGCTAAGTCTCTAGGTTTCCGCAAGCATTTAATTTTTTTAAATGTAGACAGGGGCCTGTTTGCGGAAAGAGATGTTTGGGAGGGGAAAAAACGGTCAAATTAAAATAACCGTGGAGAGCAAAGAGAACTCTGAGTTCTTTAACTCCCCCAGGCTGTGCGGGGAGAGGAAGAGAACCTTACCTGCCAGCGGCCGTAGGTGAGGAGGACCAGGGAAATGGGGATGGCGGTGCCGGACATGGCATGGGTGGAGGGCATGCTGTATTCGGAGTTGTAGAAGACCTCCAACTTGACCACGGGAGGCGAGGCGGGCCGCGGCCAGCGGATGATGTCCTTGGTGCACTGGCCCAGGTACATGACCAGCACCCAGATGACCACAAGCCTCCGGCCCACTAGGGCGTCCAGGTTCCAGATCCAGAAGGGGAAGAATAGGATGTAAAAGAGTTCGTTGCCCAGCTCCGTGCCGAAGCAGAACAGGTAATAGAGCGGCCAGTTCCTCACGTGGGCCAGCTCGCCCTCCTCGCCGGTCAGCGAGTTTCGCCGCAGGGCTCCCGCTCGCGGCGGCGAGGCCGGGCCCAGGTCGGTTGCCAGCCCGTTCCGCACGCCGTTCGGGGTGCCACCGTCGCCCGGCTTGGCGGGGCACTGATTGCGGTCGCTCCCGGGGGGTTGGGGGCCTCCGCACGCCCCTGGCTGCCGTTCTCTGCACCGGGAGTCTCCGGAGAGGGGAGCCTGCGTCTTCTCATCCTCCCTCGGGTCGGCGGCGTAGCGGCTCAGCGGCACTTCGACCCCACACAGACGCTGGAAACGGGCCACTTTCTGCGGCTCCCGCAGCCAGCCAGCCAGCTGAGCGAGGTGCTGCCTCAGCGACATGATAACGGGACTCGCGCGGCCCGCGAAAGGGAGGACAGTGGCAGGAGGGCGGGCCGGCTCGGCACAGTCCCGAATCGCTCCCGCGCGCGTGGCTAGTGGCGGCGGCAGCAGCAGCGCCTCACTCCACCCGCTGGGTTCTGCCGGGTGACGGCGCCACAGGCCGCGGCAGCCTTGCGCCCCGCCCTCGCCGGCGCGCGCGCCGCCGCCGCCCGCGGCCTCCACGCGCCGGCGCGCGCCGCGCCGCGCCGCGCCCCGCCCCGCCCCCTACTCCCTCTCCGGGAGAGAGTCGGGCAGCGCGCGTCGTCCCCAAGCACACCCTGGGATGTCTGGGTGCTGAGGCTCGCCCCGCGGCGGCCCTCAGGTTCGCCTTCACACCCGGCAGGAGTCGTGGCACTCGGCGTGCGGGAGTTTTCGTGTCCTTCCTCGCCAGCTTAAGCCCTTTTTCCTCGCAGGCTGGTGGTGCCGGCTGTACTCCTTCGAATGCTGGCTCTGAGAGGACCCAATCCTGGTGCCAGGATCGGCGATGCCAGTGGCCAAGCACCCGGATATCCTGCTGGCACAGAATCAAATGGTGAATGGTCAGTGAAAACGAAGGAATTGCCACGCGCCCAGAATCGTTCGATTAAATCATCATAAGTAATTAGAGAGCTGCCGCTGTGGGTTCCTGTCCTGACAGTCACGTGCCCCTGACCAGAGGTGGCAAGACTAGATACCTGGACAGTACTGTGTCACTGACAAAATACTGTGGTATAAGTTAAGAGATCCCAGGGATTTTTGACTTACATGTACTATTTCCTTTTAATAAATTCTTATAGCTACAGGGTTTGCACAGAAATTAATTGGTGGCTTAACGCAGTGTGTAGATTTTTAAGTTTTATAAAGTCGATCTAGTGTCTCACAAATTACAGATTTGACTTCTAGAAAGAGTAGTTTGTGTTAGAAGGCCTCAGAACTCTAATTTCAAGAAGTTATTTTGCATAAGGTGAGTGCCTACAATTAAAGAATTTGAACCTTTTCCAAGAAACAGTCTGGAAAATCCTCCTGCTGTTATGTTATTAGAAATATTTTCTGCTTTCCCAGGGAGGCTTATTCTCCCCTTCCACCTCCAATTGGTAGGCTGCGACTATGCTTGCCCTCAAGATGCTCAGAGTATAAATGGGAGACAAAGATAGGCCCATCTCTAGAATACCAAGGAAACTGCTGAAATAGAGACATAAATAACATGTTCTGGAAAGAAGAAGCAAGTTCACTAGGACAGCAGGAAAAGTGTTAAGAGGAGATCATTTTGATAGACTGTAATTGAAGAGCAAGATACCAACAGGTAGAAAAGCTCATTTTAGGAAGAGAGAAAATGAATAAAGGGGATGGAAATGTGTAAATATGTATTTAGTAAACAATTTATAGCTCATAGAGTACAGCGTAAGAAGGAAAGTGATTGGAGTTAGAGAAGGAAGATAGGACCAAATTGTAAAGACCTTGATTACCAAGCTGGGGATTATGCTTTGTAGGCAGTAGAGAGTCATGCAAGGTTTTTAAGCAAAGCAGTGACAATATCAGAACTATGCTTTAGAAAGATAACTGGGAGAAAATCAAAGATAAGTTGCCAGCAGTTGGAGACCAAAGGCCAGGTAAATAATTAGAAGATGATTGCAGTTATAAGGTGAGAGAATGAGGACCAGAACGAGGGCTGGGATTCTGGGAATTGGAAGGAAAGGGATAAACTTGAACAGGGTTTTGGAAGTAGAAGAAATAATTAAAGCATTTCATTTGAATTCATAGGTCTGCAGGCAAATAGGTTGGCAATATGTACCTATATCAAATCATTATATTGCACACCTAAACTAATACAATGTTCTATGTCAATTATATCTCCATAAAACTAGGGGGAAACCTGCTACTTAATAAAAAATTATAATGTCCATTTTAAACTAAGTATTTATTGATATATTTATTTTCTTTTACCTATCTGGAACCCAATTTTATTTCTCATTTGTTAAACTACAAACTTTATATATCGCAAGTTATTTACCATAAATTATTACTATTACTAAAATATTTTTTATTGGTTTTAGGGAGAGAGAGAGAGAAACATCACTCTGCTGTTCCACTTATTTATGCATTCATTGGTTGATTTTTGTATGTGCCCTGACCTGATATCGAACGTGCAACCTTGGCATATCAGGAGATTGCTCTTATCAACTGAGCTACCCCACCAGGTCTAGAATATTTTTGGCATGTAGATATCAGTACATAGCACATTATGAACATCAACAATTGGTGATTTTGAATTTGTTATTTTTGAAAGATTAAACTCGTGTATTAAATTCTTACATATACACCCAATGATTTTATCCTGCATCTTTTTTTTTTTAATCCTCACCCAAGGATATGTTTATTGATTTGAGAGAGAGAAGAAGGGAGAGAGAAACGATGAGAGAGAGTAACATCAATCACCTCCCATATGCACCCTAACCAGGGATCAAACCTACAACCTAGGTATGTGCCCAGACTGTGAATCAAACCCACAGCTTTTTGGTGTATGGGACAACACTGCAACCAACTGAGCAACCCAGCCAAGGCTATCCTGCATCTTTGATTAGTTTTATTATGTTTCTCAAAAAATAGGATTTCCTCTGAAATTTTAAAAAGATGTCTATCATATTTCTCACTCTCTTACTAGGGACTTGGACTTTAGACTTTGCTTTTTTGTAGGAAAAAAAGATACTTATCATAGCACAAATGTAAATAAAATATAACTATACATAAAAATTCAAAATTAATAGTTTTCCATGCTGTTTTCTATGCCTCAACCTTTCAGTCACCTTATCCCAAGATTCTTTAAACAAAAACAAAAAGCAAAAAAAAAAAACAAACTTACAGAAAAATGGTGAGAGTATTCTAGGCAACAAAATAGTCTCTCGCCCACTTTATTTGTAATACATGTAGGCTGATATGACCAAGGACTTCTTCCCTTAACAGATAATTTATACTCAGTTTTATTTTACCCCAACTCTGCAGTAGTTTTTAAAATCATTTTTCCTTTCTAAGATTTTTCCCTTTTATTAGTTAACATCTCTTTTTTTCAGTTCCACTTTTCTTATTCTTAAAATCTGATTCATGATTTTTCTTTTTAACAGAAATGATTGGAAATCCAGATGTATACCCAAGAGAGAATTTTTTTTTTTAAGTTCAGGACTTGAAATTTCCAACCACATCTGCCCCATCATCATTCCAGACATTTTGGTAGGTGTTGATTAGGCCCTAATATTTTTGTGTTTGTAAATATACCAAATTCTCCCTTAGAATGGTTAATTTAATTTTCTAAAGAACATATGGTATTTTTTTAAAAACTTTAGCTCTTGATTAAAATATTTATAAAATGTGTTTAGAATATTTTCAAATGTATATATTTTTTAAAGTACAGTAAAACAAACATCCTATCCTTTTGAGGGCAGTTTTTATTGTCAAAAATACATAACAGACAGCAACACACCGATAGTAGGGGATTTTAACACCCCACTGTCAAATATGGACAGATCTTCCAAACAAAGCATCAACAAGGATATTGTGGAGCTGAATAACACATTAAATCAAATGGACTTAACTGACATATATAGAACCTTACATCCCAAAGAAGCAAAATACACATTCTTTTCCTATGCGCATGGAACTTTTTCAAAGATAGACCACATGATAGGACACAAAGCAAGCCTCAGCAAATTCAGAAAAATTGAAATAATACCAAGCATTTTCTCAGACCACAAGTGTTTGAACCTGGAAAGCAACCTCAAAGAGAAACCTCAAAAACTTGCAACCTCATGGAGACTGAACGGTACACTATTAAACAATGAATGGGTCAATAATGAGAAGAGAAGAAATCAAAAAGTTTCTGGAAACAAATGAAAATGAACATACAACAGTCCAAAACCTATGGGACACAGCAAAGGCAGTCCTGAGAGGGAAGATCATAGCAATACAGGCCAACCTAAAAAAGACAGAAACATTTCAAATAAAAGACCTAACACTACAACTTCAAGAACTGGAGAAACAACAACAAATAAATCCCAGAGCAAGTAGGAGGAGGGAAATAATCAAGATCAGAGCAGAACTGAATGACATAGAGATGAAAAGAACAATTCAAAGGATCAACATATCTGGGAGCTGGTTCTTTGAAAAGATAAATAAAATTGACAAGCCTTTAAGCAGACTCATCTTATCAGATGAGTCTTATCATCTTATCATCAGATATCTGATAAATAATATCAGAAATGAAAGAGGAGAAATAACCAACACCACAGAAATACAAAGGATTGTAAGAAACTACTATGAACAATTATATGCCAAGAAATTTGAAAACCTTGATGAAACCTTGACAAATTTCTAGAAAAGTATAATCTTCCAACACTGAAGGAGGAAGAAATAGAGAGCTTGAACAGACCGATAACAGCTGGGGAAATTGAAGCAGTAATTAAGAAACTCCCAGCACACAAAAGCCCTGGGCCAGACAGTTTCACAGGAGAATTTTACAAAACATTTAAAGAAGAGCTAACCCCTGTCCTTTTCAGGCTATTCTAAAAAATCCAAGATGAGAGAAGACTCCCAGATTCTTTTTATGAGGCCAGCATCACCCTAATCCCAAAACCAGATAAAGACCCTACAAAGAAAGAAAACTACAGGCCAATATCGCTGATGAACATAGATGCTAAAATCCTCAACAAAATATTGGCACACCTCATCCAGCAACACATTAAAAAGATTATCCACCATGGTCAAGTGGGATTCATCCCAGGGATGCAGGGATGGTTCAATATACACAAATCAATAAACACAATACATCACATAAACAAAAGGAAAGACAAAAATCACATGATCATCTCGATAGATGCAGAAAAAGCATTCGATAAAGTACAGCACCCATTTATGATCAAAACACTCAGCAAAATGGGAATAAATGGGGCATACCTCAACGTAATATAGGCCATATATGAAAAACCTACAGCCAACATCATACTCAATGGGCAAAAACTAAAAGTTTTCCCACTAGAATCAGGAACACGACAAGGATGTCCACTTTCACCACTTCTATTCAACATAGTATTGGAAGTCCTAGCTGCAGCAGTCAGACAAAAAAAAAAGAAATAAAAGGCATCCAAATTGGAAAGAAGGAAGTAAGACTATCATTGTTTGCAGATGACATGATAGTGTACATAGAAAACCCTGTAGCCTCCATCAAAAAACTACTCAACCTAATAAGTGAATTTGGCAAAACAGCAGGATACAAAGTCAATATTCAGAAATCAAAGGCATTTTGGTACACCAGCAATGAAATAGAAGAAGAATCAGAAAAAAAAAATATAATTTGATATAGCAACAAGAAAAGTAAAGTACCTAGGAATAAATTTAACCAAGGAGGTAAAAGACCTGTATGCAGAAAACTACACAACATTGAAGAAAGAAATTAAGGAAGACACAAATAAATGGAAGCATATACCATGTTCATGGATTGGAAGAATTAATATCATCAAAATGTCCATACTACCCAAAGCAATTTATAGATTCATCCCTATTAAAATACCAATGATATATTTCACAGAAATAGAACAGACATTTCAAAAATTTATATGGAACCATAAACAACCCTGAATAACCGCATCAATTTTGAGAAAGAAAAATTAAGTAGGAGGGATCACAATACTGGCCATCAAACTATATTACAAAGCCACTATACTCAAAACAGTCTAGTACTGGCACAAGAAAAGACCCATAGACCAGTGAAAGAGAACAGAAAGCCCAGAAATAAGCCCATGTCTACATGGGCAACTAATATTTGACAAAGAGGGCAGACGCATAAAGTAGAGTAAAAATAGCCTCTTCAACAAATAGTGTTGGGAGAGCTGCATAGCTACATGCAAAAATTGAAATTTGATCATCAGCTGACACCACACACAAAAATAAACTCAAGATGGATAAAAGACTTAAATATAAGTCGCAACACCATCAAAGTCCTAGAGGAGAACATTGGCAGGAAACTCTCAGATATCCCACACAGCAATATTTTCACCGATATGTCTCCTAAAGCAAGGGACATAGAGTAAAGAATAAACAAGTGGGACTTCATCAAAATAAGAAGCTTCTGCATGGCTAAAGAAAACATCAGCAAAATGAAAAGGGAGCCAACCATATGGGAAAATATATTTGCTAATGATACATCAGATAGAGATTTGATCTCCAAAATATATAAAGAACTCACATGACTACATTCCAAGAAGACAAACGATCCAATCAAAAAATGGGCAAAGGACCTGGGCAGACGCTTTTCCAAGGAAGAAATACAGAGGGCCCAGAGACATTTGAAAGGATGCTCAGCATCACTAGCCATCAGAGAAATGCAGATTAAAACCACAATGAGATACCACATCACACCGGTCACTATGGCCATCATAAACAGATCAACAAACAACAGGTGCTGGCGAGGATGTGGAGAAAAGGGAACACTAGTACACTGTTGGTGGGAATGAAGACTGGTGCAGCCATTGTGGAAAACAGTGTGGAATTTCCTCAAAAAGCTAAAAATGGAACTGCCTTTTGATCCCGTAATTCCTCTGCTGGGACTATACCCTAAGAATCCCAAAACACCAATTCAAAAGAACATACGCACCCCAATGTTCATAGCAGCACAATTTACAATAGCCAAGTGTTGGAAGCAACCTAAATGCCCATCAGTAGATGACTGGATCAAAAAACTATGGTACATTTACACAATGGAATACTAAGCAGCAGAAAGAAAGAACTACTGCACTTCACAACAGCATGGCTGGAACTAGAGAGCATTATGCTAAGTGAAATAAGCCAGGGGACAAAAGACAAATACCATATGATCTCACCTATAAGTGGAACCTAACCAACCAAACAAAGATGCAAGGAAAATAAAACCAGCAATACGGAAAGAAAAAAGAAACCAGGAGAGACAAGAGGGAAGGAGGGAGGGGTAGGCAGGGAAAAGGAAGGGAAGGGTCAAGTCAAGGAACATATAGCAAGGACTCATGGAAAAAGCCAAAGTGGGGAAGGATTGAGGGAGGGAGAGGGGGGACTGGGGCAAGGGAAAGTGGTAGGGGGTAGGTGGAGACAAATGTATTTGAAAATAAATAAATAAATATATTTTTTAAAAAACATAACATATAATTCACCATTTTAACCTTTTTAAAAGCCTACCTTTTTGTGTGTGTGGTTATTTGAGGACTTTGAAGACTTAAGATTAGGATCTAGAAATGGACATAAAATTGTAGAGCTAGAAGGGAGTTAGAAACATTTTATTAATTAACTAATTTTATAAGAATCACTTAGTTTATTAATCTAGTAAATTAAGCACCAACTGTGCTAGATTCCTGGAGATGCAATGTTATTAAGATACATACATCTGCATTCAAGATGCTTATGTTCAAAAAGTCACTGAGAGTACTATTAAATGCTATTGTCCTTCTTCTAGTCTCCTAGATTAGATGAGTGGGTGTTGTTTTTTGAGTTTCTCTTCTCTGAACTCTCTCACCCATTCTTCTTTGTTATCAATACCACAATTCTAAACCAAGTTCAGTTGACAAGGAAGGAGCATTCGAGGAAGTAGTTGAAGATTTGTTTATGTTACAAACTGGAGTTTCAGAGTCACAGTTGAATCTATACAAGAAACCTATAATGGCTGCTTTAACTAGAACAAATTCTATGTTTTACCTTTTAGTTTCATCATAATCAGTTTCTACCTTAGCAGTCCAATGTTATTGTTAGTGGGAACAGTTATGTAGCCTCCATGCCAATCAGGCTTATTTTTCATTCATAGACCACTTACATCATTAACTCAAAGCCTCCTCCCCCTCCCTGGAACACTGGCTTTCTTGCCTTCTATGCAGCTATATCATGCCCCATATTTAAGGTTCATGCCTTTCATAAAGTACCTAAGAAAGTGAACATCTGGAATAATCTTGCCAGTTAGTACTCTGTGGAATTGACTCCTCTGGTAACCACAGACTGAGCACCCACCTTCTGCTGGGCGACTAGCTTCCCTGAGGTTCTTTGTGCTTTGGGCAAGGGATAGATTGGGGTGATCACTCTCCAATGACTAAAGATATTTTTTTAATTGAGGGGAACGGGGGGGGAAGAAAGAAAGGGAGAGAAATATCAACATGTGGTTGCTTCTTGTGTGCCCCACACCAGGGACCTGGCCCCCAACCCAGGCATGTGCCCTGACTGGGAATTGAACTGGAGACCCTTTGGTTCACAGGCCGGCACTCGATCCACTGAGCCACACCAGCCAGGACTAAAGATTTAACTTTTATACTCAGAAACATTAAAGGCATATTTCTTCCTTTTTAGAGCAAACTAGTTAGCAGTGAGAGAAAGTTAAACTGTTTAGACAGCAACAGAATCGAAAGATTTTAAAGACTCCTAACAAAGTTTGAGCCCCTTGTTCCAGTTGTTCCTAAGGACCACCTCTGCAGCCCTGCCTTTCTTGATGCTTGACTGTTCAATCCTTCCTTGGATTTCATGAGCCAATAAATTCCCCTTTCTATTTAAGTTTGAGGTCTGTCTTTATTATTTTCAAATAAAATATAATCATGCAGGTGGTTAGAGGCAGAATTAGAACCAGAAGCTAGGTCTAATTACTGATCTATAACTTTGCCAACAAACAATGCTGCTGTCTCTCAGAGGCAAGGTTTCGTGCTGATTTTCTAATTCTTTATTGTTTTCTCTTACATAGTGCTGGGAGCAAAGTAGACACTGAACAAAGGGTATAAATGTACGCAATTCACTGTTATGGGGAGAATACTATCTTGAGTCAGAAAAGCTAGATCTGTCATTGACTTCCTCTCTATACTTAGGCAAATAAATTACTTATGATTTCAAGAGGTATAAATTCTCATTGCAAAATGGGAAGAATAACAGTCCTGTCTACCTTATCAGATTATGGAAATTCTAAAATGACCTTAAATAGGTAAAAAATTTTTAAACTATAAAATAAATTAGGAAGCACAAACATAAAATTGTACTAATAATAGGAAATTGAACTGAGTTGCTAAGGACAAAAATATATGTTGGAAGTTTTATTTAAATAACTGAATCTGATATCTTACTCATTTTAACATCATTCATTTACCCCTAATTTATCTCAAACTCAGCATATTCAGGTTGAATGTATTGTCTTCTTCATACTTCTGGCTTTCCTCTGCCACTCCCTCAAATGTCTTCTCCGCAGTGCTTTCTAAACTGAAAAGCAAATTTCATCACAATTCTACTCTGCTTAAAGTCCTCCAGTATTTCCCTTTTGCCTTCAGGGTAAAATTCAAATTTTGCCTTGGCCTTCACAAAAGACTAAATTTAGGTCTCTTAAGATACATTAGAAAAACAGATGATTGAGGTCTAGTTTACTCAGAATTTTGGTTTCATAGAGGTTGCCTCTTTGACAACCTACCTGGCTTTTTTCTTCTCCCACTCGCCACGAGGTGTGCAAGCCAAAGGGACTTGAGCAGAGTCTGAAAGCCAGGTGCTATTCAAGCCTCACATGGAAGGCCATCATCCTGCCCCTGCCTCTCTCTCCTACCACTGCCCTGATACCCTCACCCTGTATTTGGTGATTCTGAAATGGAGTTCCCTGAATATTTCATGCTCCTTAGTGGCTCTGTGTGTCAGTTCATATTATCTCTCTCTGCCTTGATTCCTCTTCTATTTCTCACCTGGCTGAATCTTTGAAGATTGTCTCCTACACTAGACCATGAGTTAGCTGCAAACCGTTTTCTTGATTTCTTATATCCCTAGCACCTAAATGTTTACTGAATAACTGAATGAAGAAATACAAACAAAATACCTTTGGAAATACATTCCTATAAAACTCTCTAGAAAGATACTGAAGCATAAAGAGATTGTTAAAATGTATATTAACTTAATTTTCTGACTGTGGCTTATTCCCAGCGCAGCTGTGAGTTATAAGAGGTCATTCCCTTATTTGGTCCTTATGCAAGTCTTTGAGGAGACCTGGTGACCCTTAGAGATATCACAGGTTCTAATCAAAACAGTGTGTCCAGTAGCTATTTAGTAATAAATTCTTTGAAGTTACTTGACTGAAATGACCACTAAGGCAACAAGAAAGGGAAACTTTTCCTTTCTGGATAACCAATTTTGATAATAAAGGTAACATTAATTGGATCTTAGGCAACATATATTATTTGATGTGCTTTACAGATAGTAACTGATTTAATCTTCACAATCCTGTAAAGTGTATGTTCTTTCTGTCTTCATCCTACATGTGAAAAACTGAGGCACAGAAATATTAAAGAATATGTTCAAGCTTACAGAACTAGTAAGTAGTAGAGCCTGGTTTCAGATATCTGAAAACAGAGCCTACGTTCCTAACACATTATGCCTCCCAAGAACTCTTAAAACCATTGGTTCAGTCTTTGCCATTCTCTTATTATCATCATTATGTAGGAAATTCCATCTTCTGCCTTATGGTAAATAACATTTGGTTACCTTCTTTTTTAAAAAGATTTTATTTATTTTTAGAGAAAGGCGAAGGGAAGGAGAAAGAAAAGGAGAAAAACATTGATGTGTGAGAAAAACATTGACCACTTGCCTCTCACACTCCTCCCACCAGGAACCGGCCCTCAACCCAAGCATATGAAATTGAGCCAGCAACCTTTTGCTTTCTGGGATCAAACTCAACCCACTGAGCCTCACTGGCCAGGGTTCAATTGCCTGTGAACCTTGAGCTCTGACAGCATATTAAGTTGATAATTAAGATAACATAAACATACATTACACAAAATGTTAACTGGAGCCATACAGGAAATATAATAGTTTCCAGTTCATTACAATTAAAAGAATAAATATTGAGAGCTTTCCAAATGAATGGCATTAGCCTGAGTCCTAGAGAAGATACACAGAGGAATAAGGCACTGTCTTGCTCTCAAGAAGCTTACAATCTACAAGGAAAGGTAAAAAATACGCACAAGTCCTTATAATAAAAGACAATTGTGTTAAATGCTTTAATGGAAGCACAGACACAGTATCCAGAAATAATAATAGAAGACATTAATTCCCAAACAGGGAAAAAAATAACATCTGTGTTGGATAGAAATTCAGAGTAAGGAATTTTGGAAGAAAAACATTCAAGGCACAGAAAATGAAAATGATAAGACTAGAAAAGGGAAGACAGGTTTTTAGAAACAGTGGAGAGAGTTCCTGGGAGGAAGAAAAGATGAGGTTATACCTTGATGGAAAGACAGAAGCTATATTAGGGAATTTGAACTTTATTCTTAAAGAGAACAAAAAAGAGCAATAAGAGTGTGAAAGAATGCTGAGATTGGAGTAGTAATCTTTAGGAAGATTCATGTGCTAACAACATGAAAAATTAAAAAAATTGGAGGATGAGGAGGCCAGTTAATACGGGCAAGGATGAGGTAATAGGGCCTGAACAAGACCAGTGGCAATGTAAAGAAGGTGGCAGATGTAAGATATTCAGTTAGAATGAATCAACGTGAAATA
The DNA here is from genome assembly GCF_021234165.1 of Pteronotus mesoamericanus. Taxonomy (NCBI): domain Eukaryota; kingdom Metazoa; phylum Chordata; class Mammalia; order Chiroptera; family Mormoopidae; genus Pteronotus; species Pteronotus mesoamericanus. The sequence continues at coordinate 25,797,033 of NW_026555078.1, read as the reverse complement.
AGTTTAAGAAATGTCATGTTCAAAGATAGACTATGTCAAATAAAAAACAAATCTGAAAGGATTATCCAGGTGAAGGTGGGGAGAAACTTGCAATAGAGAGAACCCTGGGAACATAAGACCCGTGAGCATCAAGAGTTAGACAAAACACATATTTCTTTTATAGAGAGGAGTGAACAAGGCTAGAAGGAACCAGGTTGGGGATTTGGGATGAAAGGCTGGTGTGATGAGAGGATTGGTGAGAGAATTTTTACCCTGGGGCCAGCTTCTTCTCAGAACTGCCTAGCTCAGTGGCCGTGTGCTGGCTCAGGCTCACGGTGGGCCAAAGGTTTGGGTCATGGGTAAAGGAAAGCGGCTTAACCAAAATTTGATTAATATAATTTCTCCTCTTAATCAGTGGGAACAAAACAGTTTAGCCAGTCATTTGTGAGACAAAGAATGGGAATTTGGAGGGCCTGTGTCTGGTTTTGTCATAGGTAAAAAGCCAAGAATCTTTTCTAAGTCATCTGGGGAAGAGCGGTTCCTTGCAGTAAGCTATTTTCACAAGTGGGTGGGTGGACTTCTTCACCTTCAGGGAAAGCTCAACATTGTCAAATCAAACAGGGAGGCATTACTTTATACTCAGATTCCTGTTGAGGAGTGAAAGTATTAGTATTCTTTGGATGTCAAGCCCAAACCTATCTGAGTTTCATTTCAACACCTAGCTATAGTTATTTAATCTGACACACCCATATCTAGTACGCACAGGACAAAGACTGCAGTAATTAAAAATTTTCTGGAACCTGGTGTGGCTCAGTGGATTGAGCGCCGGCCTGTGAACCAAAGGGTTGCTAGTTCTGTTCCCAGTCAGGGCACATGCCTGGGTTGCGGGCCGGGTCCCCAGTAGGGGGCACACGAAAGACAACCACACATTAATGTTTCTCTCCTCCTCTTTCTCTCTCCCTTCCCCTCTGTCTAAAAATAAATAAATAAAATCTTTAAAAAAATTTATTTGGAGTATAGCCATTTTATTGTTTTCAGAGCTTTTTTTATTACTATTTAATAATTAAGGCCCTTGGATAGTCACTAAGAATAGGAGTGGTTGACAGATACTAATTGTTGCTTAAAGGTAAACAACAACAAGGATAACAAGGAGGGTTGGCATGAAGCAACCTTAGGTTTTTTCTGTGTGAGGCTAGTGTGGATGAAAAAGGGTCCACCTACTAATCCTGACAAGCTCAGGGAAGGCCTGCATGGTGGGCCTTACAAACTCAGAGACTGAAAGAAAGCACATAGGATGGTCTGTAATGAAAACTTCTAACTAAAAGTGAGTCCTGACAGGTAATCACATTCTAGGCCAATATTTTCCTTGACAAAGGCCAATCTTGACCTAAGTTGAGACTGTCTGTCTGGATAACATACCTTTGGAATGTCAGAGTAATTTTTTCCAGACCCCTCAGGGCACGATCTTCACAATCTTCCACTAGAGCACCAGAGCCAGAGCACGAACCCCTCCTTGTTATCTTGTTGCCCGTATACCATCTCTGTGTGCTGTAAATGTTAATTTTTTAACTATCCTGTACTCACAAATGCAAAAGATGTATATGTCTCTCCATTTTACTCTTTATTCAATCTCAGAGATATCCCCTCTCTTGGCTTTCCCCCACCTCCCTAATCTACCACCAATGAATTTTACTTAACCCACTTCTTTGTTGATGGTAATGTATAAAATAATGAGCTGCAAAACTACCATTCTCCAGAGCATTTTCTCAATCTTGAGATTTTTGCTTCCTGGCAATTGCTGTCAATTTGGCTCAAATAAACTCATAAAAATCTTCTTCAGGTTTGGTTGTTTCTTATGTTGGCACTAGGAGAAGCTGATATTTAAACCATCAATTCAAGAGTCAGATATCACAGGCACTGACAAAGACTTTCTTCTTGACCAAATCTGAGCTGGGTTCCTTGAGCCCCCTTCTCAAAGGTCCCAAACTTGGGATCTGTTTTCTATAGCTTAGTCCAGTTTTTGCTAAAATCCTGCTGAATCAGTTTATTGGAAATCACCCACCTTTGGTATCTAATAACCCTAGATATCAGATTAAATTCCTCATCCTGCATCCTTGATAGCTTATTACCCTGGCCTGTTGAGTTGAAATAGCAAGAATTTCTCTAAGTGATTTTTCCATCCACTGACCTCTACTTTACTCCTTGGCTGTAAATCCCCACTTGTCCTTGTATTCAGAGTGGAACCCACTCTCTCTCACTGTACTGCAAAACCTCCATTGTATTAGTACCTCTTGAATAAAATCTTCCTTACTGTCTTAACAAGTGTCATGAATTTTTTTTAACACTACAAACAAGATCATGAATACATCAGAAGTAGGACATCACTTTAAAAACAGGTCTCTGTTGCTTTTTTCTATATTGTTTTGATTATTTGGTAAACAAGATTATTTAGTTTCATGTGTAAATTGTGAGTCCTATAAATTCATACATTTCCACTTACTACCTGAGGAGAACAGAACAATCTTGTGGGTTCAAAACTTCGATTTAAAAATTTCATTTCTCTATATTTTTACATTAACACTACAACTAATTTTAGCCACTTTAGATTTTCAAAAGTAGGTCCATTTTCATCCATAAACATATTTAATTTAAAAAGAAGTTAAATAGCATACTCATATATATTGTGTTATCAAGAATACCAGAACATAAAAAGAATAATGATACATCATAGTTTAAGTAGTACAATTGCATTACATTGATTTTCATATACATTATTTCATTTGATCCTTAATAAAAGTACAGTAATGAATTATCCTGATTTAATAGTTGAGACAATTTAGGTAGAGCTGGAATGAGAATTAAATCTACTGAGTATTGGTGGAGTACTGTTTTCCTTTACTATACTGCTCTGTATACTATATAGCTAGAAAAATATTCTACATAGGATTGTAAGAAGATTAAAATACAAAGAATGATAGTGTATGTGAAAACATTTACTTTGATTATATCTGCTTTACATGCACTCTTTAACTGGTTCATCTTTGACATAATTCAGAAATCTCCAATTGCAGTGGAATAATATTTGTATCTACAAATGTATATATTCCTCTTCTATAGATAAATGGTACCTTGCATAATTTTTAAGTATATTATTGGAAAAGGATTGAATGAATGCTTGGGTCTATGTAATATAACTCAATTTTATTTTTCTATTATTTGGGTGACTCAAGAGCTATATAGTTTTTAGATGTACCATTCCATAAGGTAATTTTAATCAGAGTAGCATGGCCTTGAGAATCCAAATCAGAAAAAGACAGTACAAAAAAGGAAAACTACTGGCTACTTACACTCATGAAATGAGATGTGGGTATTCTAAATGAAACATTAATAAATCAAATCTCACAATGCATTAAAAATACTACCATGTTGGATTTATCTTAGGAACACAAAGTTGATTTAATATTAGACAATTGATTAATTTACCACATTAATGAATCTAAGGGGAAAAGCATATGATGATCTCATAGATGAAGGATAAATATTCAATAAAAGTCAGCAGCCATTCACAATAAAAAAAATTTGTTTAATTAAGAATGCAATGGAACTTCCTTACCTTGATAAAAGACCTACATCAAGCATTTTACTTAATAGTAACATTGAACATTTTCTTTAAGATCAGGAACAACTAAAAGATACCTACTGTTATTTTAACAGTAGAAAATTTTAACGGTGGAAAATTGTAACTCACCCTACCATTCCTTTGACATTGTTTCTGTAAGTGCTGACTCTGACTAATGAACAGCATGTTTATATAAAAATCCTAGGAACAAAAGATACAGACTCCAACCTTCAGGCATCCCAGCTCAGGGGGACTTGCTGACCTTCATGGAGCCAGGATGACTAAACTAGGATGATGCGCACTGGACCATCACTTGCCTTTTCAGAATGGACCATGCTAGTCTGCAGGTAGAGAACTTTTCAACCCCTTCTCTTCATCTCTTTACTCTGCTCCCCTCTCCCTCCTTATAAAAACCTCTGCCTCCAATAAGATATGGAAATGGGCTTTGAGACATGAGTCCCCAGCTTCCCAGGAGTTGGGCTTTGAGACATGAGTCCCCCATCTTTCAGGTGGCCTGCATCTGAATAAACCACTTTCCTTTACATCAGCACCTACCTCTTAAGTATTGACTTTCACAGTAGCGGGCAGCTGGACCTGCTTTTGGTTACATTATCACTTCAACATTGTCTTGGAAATTTTAGTTGCTTCAGTAAGACAAAGATAAGGGTGGAAGAAATAGAACTGTCATTATTTATAGATAATAAAATTGTATACATTGTTTAAATGTAGGAATAAATTATTGAAATTAATAAAAGATTGACAAAATTGTATAAAAATCAATATACAAAAGTCCATTGCAATTCAACAGCAAATATCAGAAGATTTATTTTTTTTAATTTTTATTTTTTAAAAGATTCTATCCATTTATTTTTAGAGAGAGGAAAAAGGAGGGAGAAAGAGAAGGAAACATCAATGTGTGGTTGCCTCACATGCGCCCCCTACTGGGAACCTGGTCCACAACGCAGGCACGTGCCGGACTGGGAATCAAACAGGTGACCCGTTAGTTCGTCGGTTGGCACTCAATCCGCTGAGCAACAACTGCCAGGGCAGAAGATATAATTTTTTAAAAGATACTCTTTTCCGTGGCAAGAAAGAGACAAAAGATACTTAGGAATAAATTTAATAAAATATGTACAATTCCTTTATGAAGGAAATTATAAAATGTTATAAAAGACATTAAAGTCTTAAATAAATAAATATGTCATGGCATTAGATAAGACTCTAGTAGTTGTTTTAGTTCTCCCTAAATTTATCTACCAATTCCATTAAATTAAAATTTAGACAGGTTTTCTTTTTTTAGCAGAACCTTATAGCTAATTTTAAAGTATCTATGCAAGGAAAAGGACCGAGGATAGCCATGCACTCCTGAAGAAGAATAACACAGTGAGAAGACTTGACCTACCAGATAACAAGGCTTATTAGAGAGCACTACTGAGTAAGGCAAAGTGTAACTGGCATGAACTTGTAAACAAAGACCAGGAAAGCAAGACTAAAGACCAAACAAACAGAACAACTCTCAAGCATAGTGGCCATGCTTACAGATCATGGAGGAAAGAATGGGCATTCAATAAATATAGCTGAGGCCATGATGAATCTCTGTGGGAAAGCATGGGATCACTACCTCATACCACACACAAAAGAAGATTCCAGGTAGATGGGGACCTAAAGTGAAAGGGAAAATGATCAAAATTCTTAAATGAAATGTAGGAAAATATCTTTATGATACTAGGGGTAAGGAAAGATTTCTTAAACTGAGCAGAAAAAGCACAAACCACAAAAGAAAATATGGATCAATTCAATAGACTTAAGAACAAAAAATAAAAAATACAGATGGACTTTTCACCCAAGAAGAACCAAATGACTCATAACCATATAAAAATACGCTCAACCTCTTTAATAATCAGAGAAATGAAAGATTAAACCAGAACTACCTATTCACAAAAACCAGACTGGCAAAAATTTTAAATTGGTAATGACAAGGGTATGTAGAGTAATCCTAACTTTGACACGTTGCTGATAGGAGCCTAAATTGGCACAACCACTCTGGAAAATCATTTGGCATTTCCTAGGAAAAAAGGAACACAAACATACCCAACCACCCACCATTTCCACTCCTAAGTACGTCTTCAGACATCTCTTGCACATATGTAACTATATTCATGGAAGCATCATTTGTTATAGCAAAATGTAGGAACCCAAATGTCCTACAGCAGTAGAACAGACAAATGAATTGTATGTTCCCACAATGGAGTACTCTACACAGCAGTAAAAATTAACTTTTATTCTACATATTGACATAAATTATTCTCAAAAACAAAATTTTGAGCCCTGGCTAGTGAGGCTCAAGTGGTTGGAGCATCATCCTGTACATATCTAAATGGTATTTAGGGCACATACCTAAATTGCAGGTTCAATCTCTGCTTGAGGCACCTGTGGTTTGTCTTGGCCAGTGTGGCTCAGGTGGTTGAAACCTTGTTTCACACACCAAAATGTCACAGGTTTGAATCCTGGTCAGGGCTGCGGGTTCAGTCCCCGGCTGGGGTGCATGCAAGAATCAACCAGTCTGTTTCTCTCTCACATCAATATTTCTCTCCCCCTCTCTCTTTCTCCCTTCCCCCTCTCCAAAATCAATAAGTATATCCTCAGATGAGGATAAAAAATAAGGTATCACAACTTTGTTTTAAAGAATTTTTTTTGAGAGAAAAACTTCAAGTCACAGAAAAAAAACATAGTATGATTTCATTTATATAGAGATGAAAGCATATACAAAGTCTGTCCAGAAAGTATGAGGCCACATAATATGGAAAATAGGGGCATTTATTGAAGAAGGTACAAGAAACATTGTACATAGGACAATGATGCTTCTGTCCCCTTCAAAGTAAGCACCTTGGGGCCTCATACAGCTCTCTGATTTTTGTTGATTGCAGCCCGTATATGTTAACATCCTCAGGTATAGGGAACTACCCTGCCTGGTATTGGGGACTATTGCCCTACATGAACAAGGTCTGACCTGTAAGTGTCAACTGGAAAACCAGGAGTGCTGGCTGGCAGGCATGAACCGATACGGGCACAGGCGGTCCCCCGGGGAGATCAGGCCTGAAGAAGAATGCATTGTTTCCTTTGAAGCCTCTCCTGTTAAGAATAATGTCTTCTAGTTCATCAAGTTAATGTACACTAGATGTTTGGGTTCAAAGCACAAGGTTATTCTGACTACCTAGTGTCACACTGTCTAACAGACCCTGATTTAAGGAGACCCCTATGTTCCTGCAATTGTTATTTCTGAACAATAGCTATTCTCCTTTGATCAACACCATGTGACATTGATTGATGAGCTGTACGTGCATGCTGTGTACTCCCTTACTTGCTGAACTCAATAAAAGCCTAAGGAAAAAGGAGATCAGGGCCCTTCTCCTCTGAGAGATTGGCCAGCTTTTTCTCCCCAAGTAGATCTTGTGTTGGTAGATTGATTTCATTGGAAGCCCCGGGGAACTTCGCAGGACGAGGTCCCCACACTCAGGTGTTCTGCTTGTTGCAGGCCTTCAGAATGTGGATTATTTTTAACAGATTCTCGACCATATTTGAAGTGTTTGTACCATACTTTTATTTGCTCTACACTCATTGCATTGTCCCCAAAAGCCTTCTGAACCATCTGAACCATCTGAATAATTCCCGCGGAGGAATGTTCAAGTGTAACACAAAATTTGATGCAGATTTGTTGCTCTGCTCGCTCAGTCATTTTGAATGCAATGGACACACTGTACATGGCTCTCAATGGCATCTACCATCCCCACTGACTAGTACAGTGAAGTCATCATTGTTTACTCATGCACATTCCAGTCCACTCTCCTCAGCTGCCAAGTTACATCAATGTTGTGCAAACTGTTCTCATTATGTTAACAATGGCTGGACTTTTTCCAGGCAGACCTCATATACAGGGTGGGGAAAAAGTAGGTTTACAGTCCATATGGCGAAATAATACGATAATAAATAATAGTACAAGAATAAACTATTTTGTGTACTCAAAACTGTAAACTTACTTTTTCCCCACCCTGTGTATAGTGGTTACCCAAAGAATATGTAGTGGTTATCTCTCAGGTGATTTGGAAAGGGCACAAAGTGGGCTTCTAAAGTACTGATGATTTTCTATTTCTAATCTGGGGGTTAGTATGTAGTGTTCCTTTTATTAGTGTTCTCTAAATTGTGGAGATGCATTTTGTAGCCTTTTGAATGCACAAAATATTTTAAAATAATAGAAATTTAAGCAAAATTTAAAAAATCAGGGCCATTGTGATGGAGCTATGCTTCATTGTATCTAAGCAAAAGCTATGTGATACATTTTCCAGAGCTTACAGACTCCCGATGTGCAAGCACCTGAGATTTTACTAATATCTGGGTATTAATGTATTTATAGAGTACTATGTTGATAGAGTACCTATAGTCAAGGTTCTCTTTTGTATGCAAATGGGAGAAACCCAACTCAAACTAGTTTAAACACAAAAGGGCTTCTATTGGCTGTGTAACCGGGAAATGCAAGAGTGTTTCCAGCTTCAACTACAGCTAGATTCAGAGGCTCGAATAGTGTCATTAGAATGTTGTATACGCACTCTCAGCATTTTCTTCTCCCTGTTTTTGGCTTTATTCTCTTACAGACTTTCTCCAAATGGTGGCAAAGGGGGCCATCTGCAGATTGAAGCTGGCAATCCCAACAACATAAGAGTGCCTTTTCTTCAACATTGGGGGCAAATCAAAGAGGACTGTGATTACCCTTGCTTGGTCCCTCCTCATGGCCAATCCCCGCTGCCACAGGTATGCAATATCTAGGTAGGTCAGGTGATGGTGATGGAAGTATATATTGCATGTGTTGCTCACAAAAAATTAATTTCAGAACCTCAATATGCACTCCTGTTTCAAATTCTTAAGCTTTGGAATTACCTCTAAGGAATGGGTTTATAAAGTACTCTGCAATATTATAGATCAAGCAAGGATCAGTTCTATTAACAGAATTTCTCAAGAAACTCATTTATTGCAGCAATACATAATGTGACTTTCATGAGTTATGCAAAATGATTCACAAATTTTCCTGATCAATGGCTCCACAATTTCAAAACCAATAGCCTTTTTCATGGCTTTATTGCTTTCTCGCAGATTAATTATTTTGCTATGTCTAAAGCAGGTAATATTGCCCAGGCAAGTGCTAAGAATTCTTGACTAGATTTTAGAACTCATCTAGAGACAGTTTTGTTGATCACCCTCCCAATTTCCTTCCCAATTTCCATTTTGATTTGTAAAGTGTGAAACTCTTACTCTACCTCCCATGTCACTCAGAGCAATGACATTACATTTACAGAATTTGGTCTGTAATACAGGTTGTGTTGAAGGCAGTATGTATGGTGGCAGGAGATAAGCTTAGGGACAAGTAGAAGTAGATTCAGACCCTAGCTGTGTGCTCTTGGAATACGTAATAATGCTTACCTCATAAGGATTTTTGTGAAGAATAAATGAGATTATTTATGTAAAAAGTTTAACCCAATGCCTGGTATATAGGAAACATTTAATAAATCGTAGTTATTACCATTGATCTTCTCTTTACAACATGCTAAAATTGCTATATTTTCTTCTTTGAAGTATTTATTGTAGCTTTTAAGTTTTCTTATTTTCTTGCTTCCCTTATTCCAGTTTCCTATCTTTTGGTCAATGCAAGAAAATTTATTTGGACAATGAAAGATCCTAAAATAATTTAGTACCTTACTTGAGGAAAAAACTGGTTTAGAGAGTAAAAGGAATTTGTTATCAATTTTGTGTAGAGTTGATATTTAAAATTGGCAGTTATGCCCTGGCTGGTGTGACTCAGTAGGTTGACCACTAGCCTGTGAATGGAAAGGTTGCTGGTTTGAGTCCCAGTCAGGGCACATGTGTTGTTTGCAGGCCAGGTTCTCAGGTGGGGATGTGAGAGAGCAACTGGTCAATATATCTCTCGCACATTGATTTTCTTGCCCTCTCTTTCTCCCTTCCCTTCCCATCCCATCTCTCTAAAAATAAATAAAATTAAAATCTTTTTTTTTGAGATGCAAGCAGGTCTTCTTAATGACATGCTTTTTTTTTTTTAATTCAACACATACTTATGGGACATTTATTAAACATTTGAGGCACTGTACTTTGTGCTATTTTATGATTTCAAAGCAACATAGAAGTGTATTTTCATCGCATGTACCTGAGACCAAGTTTCCCAGGTTTATAATCAGCCTGCCAAGGCCATGCCCTCCCTTCCTTCTTGCCAATACTATGTGTGCGCTGACTTTGGTCTATCGCAAATTGCTTAAAAAGAGTAAACACACAATCACATTTGGAAATATCCTGCTATTTACAGAAATGCAAAACACTTTGTTAGAAAATTCATAAAATAGCTATGTGTCTTCAACAGCGAGTTTGTCTGACAGCACTGCTGGGAATCTTAGACCCACAAGGAGCTAGGTGTGGAGAAGCCCAGGGCGCCTTTCTGGCTGCTGTCTTTGTCACTGGGGCATTTGGTTCTGCTTTGGCTTAAGGAGGGCCTGAGGCTTGACCCAGCTGGGGTCAGTAGCCTCAGCCAGCTCCAGGAGAAACTGGTGGGTTATGGCATTACTGTCAGGAGATTCGGCTCAACCAGGCTCATCAGAACCCATTTCTGCTTAGAGCAAACCCAAACCTTCCATCAGCGTGACTTAAAAATTTTACCTGAGGCCCCACCTGGATCCTGTCAACTTGCATCTCTGAAGGTGGGTCCAAGGATGCTAATCGTCCCAGAATGTTTTCAGGCTAGTATCTGGTACTGAACTCAGATCTGATGTGGATTTCCAAGGCCCCTTTAAGGGTAAAGAAAGTAATCGGGGGAAAATGGGGACCAAATGTAATTGAACAACAGTAAAAAATTTTTTTAAGAAAGAGTAAAGAAAGTTGGAACATTATCATTCAGGACCCTTCAGGTGAGAAAGAATTCCATGGGCTTGTTTTCATTCATGCTGAAGTCTTCAGAATTTAATTGGGTTGGGTTCTGGAGATTATGCATATAGGCAGGGGAAGGGGTCATTCATCTCATCTTCAATTTAAGGATCATTGCCTTCATTTATCTTTGGTATCTACAGTATCAATCCCACTATGGTCCTCCTGGAATGAACAATGGAGTAGTAAAATAATCCAGGAGAAATGGTGTCTACATGGAGTCCTCACAGACATTTCCTCCTATGTAACAAAACCATTTAGAGAAACTAGAATTTTCCTGGGGAAAATACTGTAACTTTAAAACAAAAATCAAAGAAAAAAAATAAACAAAACTTAAGCCTAAGAAGTAAGCCTAAATAAATAAGATCTTAAAAAAATAAAATTGGCTGTTATGAAGTACATGATACATAAGGAAACAACTTGTCATTAAAATACATGGAAAACACCCTGACCAGTGTGGCTAAATTGGTAGGGTGTTGTTCTGCAAAGTCGAAGGTCACAGGGTTTGATTCCTGGCCAGGGCATATGCCTGGTTGCCTGGTGTGTAAGAGAGGCAACCAATTGATGTTTCTCTCCCTTTCTTTCTCCCTCCCCTCCCCTCTCTCTAAAAATAAATAAGTAATATTTTTTATTTTTTTAAATGATAGGTGTGATTTAAAAACCGTTTTTATTTATTTTTAGAGAGGAGGAAAGGAGAAAGAAAGGGAGAGAAACATCAAATATGTGGTTGTCTCTTGCTCTTTTGGGGACCTGTCCTGCAACCCAGGCATGTATCATGACTGGGAATTGAATCAAAAAGCCTTTGGTCTGCAGGTCAGCACTCAGTCTACTGAGCCACACTAGCCACAGTATAAGTAATATTTTTTTTTAAAGTAAGAATTAAAAACCATGATTGTGAAATTTCGGAAACTTACAGCTTAGAGAAACCATACATTGGATTCTTTTAGCATTGTTGCCATGTCTTGTAACATTTTTATGAAAAAGGAAAAAGTTGAAGGGATATTATGAAAATAAAGGAAACAAACATTTGAAATATTTAATTGACACACTAAAGAATTAATAATGTGTGTGGGGGGGTGGGGGGTGGTCTGGAAACAATTATTTTATTCAATTCCCAATGGGTCCCTCTAGGTCCCTGTATACCATGCCAGTTCCATCACCTTGCCCACACTCCAAGGAACACTTTATCTGCAGATATACCCCCCAAATAGACACACCCACAGGCAACTGGGATTTCTCTGGTTCAGGTCCCAGCCTCGCCTTCCTGCTAATATAACTTTGGGCAAGTCCCAGACTCCCTGAGTCCCTTTTTCCCATCTGTGAATGGGGAGCAGAATCTCCACCTGGCAGGGAACGTCTGGGTGTAGGGTCTTTGCGCAGTCCTTCCGGTTTCTTGCCTTCTTTTTCTCCTTGATCCTAGTAGCTAATTTAAGCACTTAGGTCATTCTTTAAAACCATTCTGCAACCCCCAAGGCCTCTGTGTTACTTTTTCTGTACTGCATGACAAATTATCATAAATTTAATGACTTAAAACAACATCCATTTACTACCTCACAGTGTCTGTGGGTCAGGTATCTGGGCACAGGTTAGCTGGTTCTCTGCCTGGGGTTTTCTCAGGCTGAAATCAAAGTGTTGGCTGGGGCTGTGGCCTTCTTTGAGGTTGGGTCCTCCTCCAGCTCACTGGTTGTTGGCAGGATTTTGTTCCTTGCACTTACCGGATTGAGGTCCCCATTTTCTTTCTGGCTGTCCATAGGAAACCCATCTGAGATTCTAGAGGCTGCCCTCCGACCTTCGTCATGTGGCCTCTAACAACATGGCAGCTCAGTTCTTTACAGCTGACAGGAGAACTTCTCTCCAGGCTGCTCTGAAGGACAGAGAGAGTCTAATAAAATGCAGCCAAGAATTAATAATGGTTTTTAAAATTATTTTTTATTTTTCAATTACAGTTGACATACAATATTACATTAGTTTCTGGGGTATACCCTAATGATTAGACATTATATAAGTTACTAAGTGATCACCCCGATAAATCTTGACACCCATCTGACACCATACCTAGTTATTACAATATTATTAACTATATTCCCTATTCCATACTTTACATCCCCATGACTGTTCTGTAACAACCAATTTGTACTTCTTAATCCCTTACCTTTTTCACCCATCCTCCCGAGCCCCTTCACAACTGGCAACCATCGAAACATTCTCTGTATCTATGAGCCTGTTTCTGATCTGCTTGTTCACTTATTTTGTTTTTTTAGATTCAGTTGTTGATAGATATGCATTTATTGTCATTTTATTGTTCATATTATTGATTTTTTTTATTCTTCTTAGAGAAGACCCTTTAACATTCCATGTAATACTGGTTTGGTGATGATGTTTTTAACTGGAGTTGTACAAGGATGTGGTACCTGTGTGATAAACTTTCTGTATTGAATTGATTAGATAATTGCATTTAATTGAAGTCCTTGAGAAATACTGCTCCAACTCTATAGTACATCATGTTTATACTTTTTTTTTTGGGCCAGTAAATTAAACCAGATATGTAATTAAATGTGTCAAGTGTTACTACAGTATCCTTATCATCCTGAATCTATTAAAATAGTTTTAGAAAATATTTCTGATGCCATTAACAAAAGAACTTTGGCAAGTGAAGACTTCCATTTACTTTTATTCCTTTTGTTATATACAGTCACATTCTAGTGAGAGTTGAACATAATTTTAAAGGTTTTCTGCTAGTATTTCACATTTGTTGAACACTAAATCAGAAAATTTTGGATAATATTGGAATATCAAAACATTGAAAATGTTGGGAATTATGAATTATAAAGGATAAAAATTTTAGTCATGTCTCTGATCAACAAATTTTGCTATTAGAGTATTGAAACTACATTTTTAGAGTCATGCTTGTTCAAAGAACCTAATGTATATTGGAGTGAGACTATGTCACCATGCATATTAAAAATAATTGGGCTGAGGTATTAACTGAATCTCATACCTTTTAAAAAATGTATCTATTAAATGCTGGTAAATTTGTTGGCCTCATCTCAGTTTAGCCAAAAGCTAAAAGATTACTTCAATCTAGCTGTCTCTTTTCATGGATTTGTTTTCAGTAATTTAGGGCAAATGACCAAAGAAAGGAATACACAGTTTTGAAGGATTAGAGTGGTGGAAGTAGATGTTTCATGTTTCAAAGGGTGCTTTCAATCTCTTTTATTCTTTATAACTTAAGCTGCTTATTTTGTTTGGCTTTTTTTTTTTTCCAGTGACTGCTGTTGATAGCACCTCTTTGTTTTGGCTATCTGCTTTTGTTTTCTTTCACTGACTTTGTGGACTTAATTTCTTTTATAATGCCAACCTTTCCTCACTTTGCACCCACACCTGGCTTTTGATGTATTCTCTTTCTGTGGCTCACATAGGAAGGCTAACATTTTTTCAATAGGAACTTCAGCCAATAACTTGAGGGCAATGGTGAAACAAATATGGTTGCAATGACTCCACAGTTACATTCATTGTGCTTCCAGATCTCCTGGAAAGAGGTTCCATTGGTAGAAAGTGTCTGGTCTAATAGACCCTAAGGGTTCTCTCTTTGGCGCTAGCGGGCACGAGTGTGTGTGTGTATGTGTGTGTTTTTTTATTTACATATATCATATATAAGTATATATGTCATATATAAATATATATCATACAAGTCTATATATCATAGATACAGAGTATTGATGTGAAATAAGATCTTCACACATTAAATTAGTGCTAGTTTTAAAGGAATGCTAGTCTCATAAAAAAGAAATCTGGGGTGAATTTACTAGATATATTATCAGCATTACAATTCTTCCTGCACAGTAGTTTTATTTCATGTTTATGAGGGCATATATGTGAAAATGGGCTGTTATGCAATCATTAAATTTTATATTTATGAATTTATGATCTTATATATTCAAGTATTTTTATTTATAAATTTATTTTACAAGTAAAAAATGAAGGGTATTTATCTATAGATATGATTTCATTTATATAAAAAAGTGGATAAAAAGATTAGAAGAAATGACTATTGCAGAGGTTAGCAGTCCAAATGCAATAATTTAACATTTTATATCTAGCTGTGCATTTCAATTTACTCCTTTTGAAAATGACATTTTATCCCATATCTTTCTCAGAATATGAACAAAATATACTAAATCTAAGTGTACAAACTGTGAGTGGTCTCCAAACTTTTTTTGCATATTAATTATATATTTCTATATTATATATGTATATTACTGTACTAATATATATTGTACATTATACAGTACAGAGGCCGTTTTAAGGAAAAAATAAAGCTATAAGTAGACATTTATTTAATAGTTTCCTCCCATACCCCAATGGATTGTCTTGCAGAGCCCTGAAGGACACACACCAGACTTTGAAGACCATTGCCTTAGAAAACTAAAAAGTTGGATAATTTGAGGTATTATATTTATTTGCATGCTTTGTTCTTCTCCTTTATTTTTTAAAATTTTTATGTATTGATTTGAGAGAGAGAGAGAGAAACATCAATTTGTTGTTCCACTTATTTATGTATTCATTGGTTGATTCTTGTATGTGTCCTGACTGGATATTGAACCTGCAACCTTGGTATACTGGGACAATGCTCTAAATGACTGAGCTACCTGGCCAGGCCTTGCCACTATTTAAAAAAAAAAAAAAAAGATTTGAGAGTAAATAGTAGAAAGAAAATGAAATCAAAATTATGCATCCCTTTGATGCTAGATTTTTTGCATTCATTCTTTGAGGCTTGTATTACTCTTCGGGTTCAAAATTTGGCATTTGTGACTTAACCTTATGTTTAATAGCATTATCTAGGAAAGGCTAGAAGTATATGTGAAACTGCCAGACATAGCTCACAACCTAACGAAGTGGGCATGTAACTGAATGCAGGTCCAGCTGTCTGCTGCAATGAAAGCTAAATTTGTAAAATAGGTGCTGCTGAGAAGGATAGAGGTTTATTCAAGGATAGACTACCTGAGAAAATGGAAGACTCTTGTCCCAAAGCCCATCTTAACATCTCAGTGCAGGCAGAGGTTTTTATAAAGACGGAGAGGGAAAGCAGAACAAAGAGACTGGGGGAGGGATTTGAACAGTTTTCTATGTGCAGACCAGCACAGTCCATTCCAATAAGGACTTCAAAACTGGTCAAGTGATGATCTGGTGTGTGTCATCCTGGTTTTTGTCATCCTGGTTTTACAGTTGAAGGTCAGCAAATCTCCCAGAGCTGAGATGACTGAAGGTTGGAGTCTGTATCTTCTGAAGTTAGTTCCCAGAATTTTTTTTTTAATTTTCTTTTAATCCTCAGCCAAGGATATGTTTGTTGATTTTTCACAGAGGAAGTGGCGGGGGGGCGGGGGGAGAGAGAGAGAGAGAGATATCAGTTGCCTCCTGTGCATACCCGAGGACTGAACCCTCAACCTAGGTATGTGCCCTGAATGAGAATCGAACCCTTTGGTGCATGGAACGACGTTCCAACCAACAGAGCCACCTGGTCAGGGCAGTCCTAGAATTCTTATACAAACAAGCTGTTTTTCTATAGAGTACATATTAGTTAGAGTTAGCATTTATAGAAACAATGTCAAATGAATGGTAGGATGAATTACAATTTTCCACTGTTGTATCAGGAAGACTGTGGGTGTTTCCTGTTGCTGATTTTAATCACTCAGTATTTTTTAATTTTGTCTGATTATGGTTAAAAGTATGTGGATTTTTTTTTTTTTTTGTCAAATGAACACTGTGTAGGTGTTTCATAAAAAATATTTTAGTATATATGCTGAGAAAGCAAGCACCATAAAAAGTATTTTACTAACTGTTTTGTAAGCTGTTGTATGCCAACAAATATTGTTTTTCATTTCCTGAGAAAATGTGTTGAAATATCCCATTATAATTTTGCATTTTCCCATAAACTTTGTGATTCTCTTTAAAACATTTATTGAGGGAAAAAAGCTGTCAACAACATTTTTTGTACAATTCAGGAAACTAGAATGGACTGTATTGTTATATTTCTGCCGACATAAGAAATTTCCAACCCTGTAGAGAATTTTTTATGAGTTTATTTGAACCAAAACTGATGACATATGCAGGGGAGCAAGATCTCAAATGCTTCAGAGAGTAACAGTTCACAGTTTTTTTTATGCCTTTGAGATTAAGGGAGGAATGTAAGGAAGATTACATGAGGGTGGTAGAAAGCAAGGTGAGGATTGAATTACAAGATTATGTGTTTTGTTAAGGGTGGTTACACCTTTGAGGAGTATTATTTCTGGCATTTCAAAGGTTTGTTAACCTAGATGCACAAGAACAATGGACAGAGCTTGCTTTAAAACCTTCCACTAAAGAAGTTAAAGGGCATGTCTACTCACCTTGGCCTGTTCAGTTAAGAATTGATGATAGCGACCCTTTTTTGTCCATATATCTTGGACATAAATATGGTATAATGGGTTATGTAGGAGAATATAGTCATGATGCTTGCAGCTTACTTTCAAATGGTTCAGAGAGAAAAATGCTAACAAGTGGTGAATCCAGGCAAAGATTATATGTAGATTTATTATACTATTATTTCCCATTTTCTGTAGATTTGAAATAAAAAGTTGGAGGAACATGATGTAAACAAAAACGTATGTCTCTATTTTGCTTGTTAGTTTGTTTGCTCATTAGATTCCACATATGAGTGATATTTGTCTTTCTCTGACCGGCTTATTTCACTTAGCATAATGCTCTCCAGGTCCATCTATGCTGTCACAAAGGGTGAAATTTAACTCTTCCCCTTATCGAGAGCAAGCAGTGAGAGAAGAGGCACACTATTACATCTTTTTGCCCTTTTGCTGAAATTTCTCAAATTCAAGGTCATTTGTGATAGGGTTTTTAGAAGTAATAGGATAGATGAGATTCTAGTAATAATTGTTGACTTGATTTAAGACTAATGAGTGGAACTGTAAAGGAGCCACATATGAACCTGACAGACACAGGGGAGGCCTACATAGCTGGCCTTCCAAACTCAGAGACCTAAAGTAAAACCACATAGGATGGTCTGAAATTAAGACTTTTTATTTAAAAGCAGTTCATGGCAGTTAATCATTCCTAGTCTAGAATCTTCTCTGACGTAACTCAATCTTTACCTTAATTGAGCCAGTCTGTTGTCTTTTTTCTTCTATGATAACATACCTTTGGAATGTCAAGGTAACTTCCCCTTTTCTGAACCCCTGGGGCAAAACCACTGCACCCTAATTATTATTGTTATCCTGTTAATTGTTCACTGTTAACTGTCCTGTACCCAGCTATGAGAAAGAAGCATGTGTCAATCATTTTACTTTTTATCCAGTCCAAGAGATTTCCTGCTTTGCTTTCTCCTGCTTCCCTAATCTATCACCAATAGATTTCATGTAACCACGTTACACCTTCTCTTTTGATTGTAATGTATAAAATTAAGTGCAAAACTGCATTTTTTTCTGGAGCATTTTCTCCATCTCTTGAGGTTTGGCATCCTGGCAATTGTCAGTTTGGCTCAGAAAAGCCCATAAAAATTCTTACAGGTTTGGACGTTTACTAAGTTGACACTAGACTGGCTCAGAATTTGTACTAGCTCTGACTCCCATATTCTCTCCATTCATGTTGAATCAGCCTCTGTAACACTTAGAGTTTATTTGGTTAAGTCAGTAGTTGTGTCAGTGAAACCACAGCTCAGAAATTCTAATAAATACTCCCATGATATGTCATCTCAGATCCTTTGTGAAAGAAGGGATATTTGAAAGTGATTGTGTGATTACATGCACAAACACACCTTTGTCTACAACTAAAAAAATTTGCATTGACTTGAAATAAAATTAAGTCTGTAAAAGCAAAACAATGGAAAAAAAACACAAAACCCCAGAGTAAAAGGTAAATATCCAGTAATAAGTGTTAACTAGCCTAGGTCAAGTCCTCATGCCGTAAGCTTACTTTCAGTCTTTTCTTTCATGGCACTTACCCATTGGCAACTGGTTTGATGCCTTGCATTCCCACTAGGCCATAAGTTCTTGATGGCAGGGATTCTGTCAATCTTTTCTATTGCCGTATTCCAAAGTGGATAGCAAAAATGTTCATTGACTCAATAAATAGATAAAAATGTACCAAGGAACATTTTCTCAAAGCTATAGTCATCAAAAGTAAATGATTTTTCAGATTCCTAGCAACCAGAACAAAGGGAGAAGCAGCTGGCTGATTTGGCTTGTAGCTTGTCTGTATCCTAGGATTAGCCTCTGTCCCAGAAATCAATGTGGAAAAAACAAGAAAGAAACACTCTAGTTTAAGAAAGTCACTCTGCATTCCTAGTTGTCAGTGTCTTGAGAAGCAGAATACAGGGTCCACATCACTGTCCTTGGTTTCAGGACAGGACTTGGGTCTGTTGGTGGAACAGCCATAGGGGTACTAATTACTAAAATTCTGCAGCACACCAAAAAAATGTATTTTTTGCTGATCTGACAAAAAAAAAAGGTATAATTTTGATTGATTTACAACACAAAATAATAAGAGTAATTACCTACCCTTTTGATCCAAAGTGACTGTTTAAAAAATCAGGTGCCTATACTTGTATATAAGGATTTCTGGTACCAAGAATTAACCAATCAGATGCAACCTTATTAGGTGATGCAACCAATAAGATGCAATTCTATTATATGACCTAGGTTCAAGACAGGGCATTCTCACTGGAAGGCTATTGTGTTGGCTGTTTTAATTCTTTTATTTGTCAGTCTAAGGGAAAAGAGGTCAGTGCCTTTGACTAAATGGTCAGGTTTTATATGTTTTAAAAATTCTATGGTACACTGGTTGAAAATTGCGGGAATAGAGAATCAGGAGGGCCTTTTAAAATCCTATGGTTGATCTTCTCTGAGTTTCACACTTGTAGATGCTGAACTGCCACTCAGTTGCAGTGCCTCTTGGAAGCTGAAGCCGCACCTCCCACATTGCTCCACGTTGCCCAGCCAGGCGCCTCCTCTGAGAGCTGTGTGAAATAGTCTTGGGTTGTGCCCAGATCAAGGGTGACCTTAAGCTCTGTGAGGGTTTCAGCGAGGTGTGGAAACAGTGCAGATTTGCAAATGGTTAACCTAATCAAGAAGCTCAAATTGAAGGCATGGAAAACCTTCCATGGAAAACCATGGAAGACATGAAGACGTGGTTTGAGGCCACAGACTTTCCATCTAAACCACGAACTATGTCCCAATTTGCAAAGAAGGCCCCACACTGGTAAATGCTGTTATGACATCCTCAAAGCCTTGAGTGGCCACACTTTGGCACTATGCCAAGGTTGAACTGGTTCCTCTGACCCCTGTTCTAATCCCTACAACTATTCAGAGCTTGAAAAAAAAAATAGTCAATAGTGTTCAAACTGGGAGCTTCAAACAGCTCACAGCTAAGGAAGCTCTGATGAATGGTCTGGTGGCCACTGAAGTGTGGATGTGGTTTTATGTCAGTGAGATCATAGGCAAGTGTGGCATCGTTGGCTATAGTGTCTGAAGATCAGTCTTTAACATCTGTTTCTTTTTGGTTTATTATTTGAATGTTCTTGGACCATGAGTGATCAGAATGGTATTTGAATTAAAAAAACAAAAAACAAAAGATATGTCAAAAAAAAAAAAAAAAAGGAAAGGAAAAGGAAATCATTTCTTATGACCAAGTTACTTTAATATAAAAATATAACTGAGAGTGAAAATATAAAACTACCAGTTAAACCTCTCCTCTATCATTAACAGTTTCATTGCCTCAGATTTGCAGTGGAAGAGTGTTCTTACTGTATAGAAAGAAGTTCATTGAGATGGTATTGAGTTTGGGGCTTAGCAAATGTTTGTATGGCCTCCTTATATCAGCTTTTATGATATTATTTGTGAATCAATTAGAATAAAATGATTTCCTTCCCCAAAAAATCCTATGGGCAATAGTCATTTCATCTCATGACTTGTCTTACTGTGCCATAATGATATGGGAAAATGAAATAAAAATAGGAAAAAGTTAGAGGGAAAGATGAGACATACTGCAAAAATGTGTTAAAATCCCGAGATCTTGATGTAAGTAATAGTGAAAAATAATTATCTAGTGGTCAGTACAGCTAGACTCCCCTCCACTTTGTATGTTTCAGTGTTGTGCTACACATTAGGAGGCCCCTTTGGGCTCCCTCTGGTGGCACACTAATCTCAGTGATTACTGAGTAGTTTCAAGAATCTCATTAATTCCTTCATGGAAGCTTTCATTGAAAGTACGTTTTTCGCTGACCAGTCTTAAATAATCAAATAAAATTAATTAATCCAAGAGCAGGTGTTAGAAACAGATTCATGGATATAAAAAACCATACATAAAACAGAGGTGGCCTGGCAAATCAATAAAGAAATAGAAACCAGCTAGAAAGTGGGCAAATGATATAGTTAGATATTTCACAAAAGGGGGAGCAGTATGGCCAAGAAACATACAGAAATATTCTTAACCTCATTAATGATCAGAGGAATACAAGCTAAAATCAATGAGTTACCATTTTACACCTGATTTGCAAAAACTTAAAAATTAGTCAATTTTTTACGTTGGTGAGAAAGTGGAGCCACTTAATTTGTAGGACACTCTCAGACACTCTTGATGGCACTGCAAATTTGATAAAGACTTTGGGTAACAGTTTAGTATCGCCTTAAAAGTTCAAAGTGTCATGTCTAATGATACGGCAATTCTATTCCTAGATAACATTTACCCTAGAGAGACATTGGTACATACACCAATAGGCATATGCAGGAGTTTCTTCACTGCACTATTCATAAAAAGAAAAAATCTGGAAACATCATCAAAGGATGAAACTGTGGTTTATCCAAACTATAGACTTCTATATAGTAGTGAGAAAGGAAAACTAAAACTATGAATATAGATGAAAATCTCAAAAATGCTGAATGGGGAAAATGCAATCACAGAAAGATACTTAAAAGTATGAGTACGTTATATAAAGTCAAGTAAAATATAACAGAAATGTGTACATAGGTAGAAAGAGTACTTAAAAAGCTAAAATTTGATGTTTGTTATTCCTTAAACTGTACATACTTACTGTATTTTACTCTTGCATTTATGATATATTTCACATTAATAAACTAGAAAGCATTTATTAAATTCTATAATCTGTGAGAACAGGGATTATCCCCTTGATCTTGGTCTCTACTTTATATCATTATGAGATCAGCCTTCCAAACATGGTTTCCAGAACAACCAGATTCCTGCTCAGACAGCATTAAGGCTTCCTATTCACCTTAGTATGAAGTGAAATTGCTTGGGGTAATAGAGGATTCAGGGCCCTCCCCAATCTGATTCTAGCTCATCTCTCTTGTCTTGTTTTCTACCCTCAGCATCTGCTATAGCCACACAGATCCACTCACTGGTACCGACAGCACACACTGAGTTTTCTCATTTCTTGGACTTTGTTTCTGCCATTATACTACTTGTTAGTTTTAATTCTAAAAACTGTTCTTTTTTTCTCCATCAAGATACCTATCAGCGACAGCCATTTTGCATTTTTAAAATAAACTATCTATTTTTAATATATTATAAAGAGCAAGATTGTTGTGTCTTAAGCAACAGACTTCAGTTCGAAATGGAAAGTGCAGAGGTCAATGCATTTGCCTGTGATTATCTGTGATTCTACATCTGGCAGAAGAATCTTGTTTTGAGGTGCACATCTTGTTTATGCAATATGATTACAGAATTAGAGATCCTGACCACTCATGGAGATCTTACAACTATAACACAACTGTTAATGCTTTGTATTTATATGACATTCTGTGGATAACAGCCATTCAGTTGATTATGAAGTATTACTAGAAGATGTCTTCCTCATTTTACAGTTTAGGAAATTGAAGACAAGAGACAAGGTTTAGTAAAAAAAAAAATCGCATAATTTGGTAAGTAAGTTTAAATTATTGCATCTGTAGTAGAAATAAAAATGACAGCAATAATAATAATAACCTGAACATAGAAGACTATTAGGTCCTGAGTTTTTCCTGTTACCAGAATGACTATACATATGGTAAAGTTTACCAACTAACAATGGATTTATTTAACAAATATTTGCTGATCACCTACCAAAATGCAAAGCAACACATTCAGCACTGACAGAATGGCAAAGATTAATAGTATGATGATGTGGAGATGATATGATCTTTCTAAGAAGCTTACAAGGTAGGAAGGAGAATCTACAGTGTTTTAAATCAGGTGTAGAATAGCTTTTGTACGTGGGCTAAAGACTAGACATTGTGCTCCAAGTTAGCACACTAAAAAGAGCCCCTAGTACTTTTCCTTTACCATTAAAAGCCTTCAGAGTGCACTCAGTAAATGAGTAAGCACACCCAGATAGGAGGGAACATTCTGACCTATATTAGTGTATTGTTTTTCATAAACAGCATCTGAGTTCCCTGGAGGCTTTACATGAATGTTTATTACAATATTCATTCCTCTTGATTAAGATGATTAGTGAATTCCGAATCACAATTAAAATGAAAATTTCCATCTTTCTGATAAACAAGAATGTCCAGATGATAACAATGATAAAATCAGAGGAATAATTGCCTAAACCCTTAGACAGTGACAGTCTTTTGTAAATGTGTCTGATTCTAGAGGGTTAGCACAGTTATAGTTCTGAACTAATACATTATGAAAGCCTTAGTTCAATGTACAGCTGCACACATGCGTTTGAACTTAAGTAACATTATCTTTGAATAGTTCACATTTATCAACACAAATCTTTTCTTTGTCTTTTAGTCTGATTACTATTATGAAAATGTCAAACAGTACAGACTAGTGATATTTTTATTTATTTATTTTAGAGAGAGAGAGAGAGGAAAGAGGGGGAGAGAGAGAGAAACATTGATTTGTTGTTCCACTTATCTATGCATTCATTGGTTGATTTTTTGAACCCACAGCCTTGGCATTTTGGGATGATGCTCTGATCAACTGAACTACTGGTCAGAGACCAGACTAGTAATATTGATGGCAACATAATTAGTAATAAAGAGAATTTTGCATTATGGATTCTTAGATGAGTTCAAATAGAAAAAAATCAGAGAAGTATTTTATATATAAATGATTTCACCTGCTATCAAATAGTAGGAAGCATTTTGAAGATCACCTAGGAGTAGGAATTTCTATGACACAAATTATTTTTATATACATTTATTGCTCTTTGATAGTCAAGCAAACTGAAATATATTTTTATTGAATTTTAGAGACTGTTAGGGATTTTATAGACTAGGATTTACAAACCTTGAAAAAAATTTTTAACAGTGGCACACTTCCTTTAAACAAAATCATATATGGTAGCCTGACATAGAAAACTAATAAAGTAGAGCTGTCTGGAAGAGAGTGGGAAATTCTCCATTATCTTACAAATGAAGGGAATAAGTAAGCTACATCATAATGTTTTGTTGAGAAGGATGATTCACAGCTGAAAGAATTTGCACTCGACTTTTGAGAGAGTACTTTGTCAAAATAAAGGACAGCCCTGTAATTCTGAGCAAGAATTGTGAGAAACCATAATTTCTATTACTTTCCCAGAAAGTAAATTATCACTAATTGAAATATGTCTAAGTGTGGTTAATACCTTCTACTTATAGTACCTACACCAATTGGTATTTATGATCTCAGGATCTCAAATTTGAAAGGCTCAAAGAAAAATAAGTATAATTTTTAATTATCCATATTACAGTGCTTGTTTTCTTAATTTAATCTTTTTGTATTTTTTTCTCATTACCATTTAGCCCTCTTATACCCCGTCCCTGCAGCAATCCTTGTATTACTGTTCTTGTAATGGTGGAACAGTTATTATTGAAACAACCTTCCCAAGATAATTTTGAACCCTGGATAAAATTTAATTAATACTTACCTGAAGGCACTGGAGAGTGAACAGACAGACTTAAACACTACAATATCAATTATTCCATTAAATGTAAATGAACTAAGCATTTCAAGTAAAAAGCAAAGATTGTTTAGCCTCACTGTATGTTGTCAATTAGAAACTCACTTTAATAGAAAGACAGGTTAAATCTTTTTAATGAAAAAAATATGTTATCAAAATATAAATTGTCAAGGTGCTGGATTAGCAATTAATATAAGATAAAGTAGACTTCAAGATGAGTAATATTATCAGAGATAAAAGGGAAATTTTATAATGATAAATGAGTGAATTGATTTAAGTATGCATAAAAATTACTAAATGTGCATACACCTAATAACAAAGTTTCAAAATACTTGAAGGACAAAAATTAGAAAACAGAAAGTAGAAACAGACAAATCTACAATTATAGTTGTCAATCCAGCATGCCTTTCTCCATAATTTATAGAACAAGTAGAAAGACACTGGTAAGAATATAAATGACATGAACAACATAAATTTACCAAATTGCACTAATTGACATTAACATAACACAGCACTAGAAAATGGCAGTATAGACATCTTTTCAGGTGCACATAAAATTTTCACCAGTTAGAACATATACTGGGTCTCGACACAAGTTTTGATGAACTTTTTTCTTTTCTTAAAATATATTTTATTAATTACACTATTACAGTGGTCCCAATTTCTTCTCCTTTGCCCCCTCCACTCAGTACCCCCATTCCCTCCAGCAATTCTCCACCTTAGTTCATGTCCATGGGCATGACTATAAGTTCTTTGGCTTCTCCCTTTCCTATTCTGTTCTTAATATCCCCCTCTCTATTTTGTACCTACCAATTTGTAATCCTTAATCCCTGCACATTTCCCCTGTTCTCCCCTGTCCCTCCTAACTGATAACCCGCCAAATAACCTTCATATCTATGATTCTGTTTCTGTTCTGATAGTTTGCTTAGTTTGTTTTTCAGATTCAATTTTTGAAAGTTGTAAATTTATTGCCATTTCAATGTTCATAGTTTTGATTTTTTCCTTTTTCTTAAATAAGTGTCTTTAACATTTCGTATAATAATGGCTTGGTGATGATGAACTCCTTTAGCTTTACCTTGACTGGGAAGTACCTTATCTGCCTTTCCATTCTAAGTGATAGCTTTGTTGGATAGGGTAATCTAGGTTGTATGTTCTTGCTGTTCATCACTTTGAATACTTCTTGCCAGTCCCTTATAGCCTGCAAAATTTCTTTTGAGGAATTAGCTGATAGGCTTACGGGAACTCCTTTGTAGATAACACTCTGCTTTTCTCTTGCTGCTTTATAGATTCTCTCTTTATCTTTAACCTTTGGCATTTTATGATATATCTTGGTGTGGTCTTCTTTGGGTCTATCTTGTTTGGGGCTCTATGTGCTTCCTGAACTTGTATGTCTATTTCCTTCACCAAATTAGGAAAGTTCTTTTTCATTATGTTTTCAAATAAGTTTTCAATTTCTTGCATTTTCTCTTCTCCTTCCAGCACCCCTATAATTCGAATATTGGTACATTTGAAATTGTCCCAGAGGCTCCTTACCCTATCTTTGTGTTCTTGGATTCTTTTTTATTCTTTCTGATCTGATTGAATGTTTTTTCTTCCTTATGTTTCAAATCATTGATTTGATTCTTAGCTTCATCCACTCTATTGTTGGTTCCCTGTAAATTTTTCTTTATTTCACTTAATATATACAACTTTCATTTCTGCCTGGGTCTTTTTTATACTGTTGAAGTACCCAGTGAGTTCCTTGAACATCCTAATAACCAGTGTTATGAACTCTGTATCTGATAGATTGCTTATCTCCATTTTGTTTAGTTCTTTTTCTGGAGTTTTGCTCTATTCTCTCATTTGGGCCATGTTTCTTTGTCTCCTCATTTTAGCAAGCTCCCTGTGTTTGTTTCCATGTATTAGGTGGAGCTGCTTTGACTCCCTGTCTTAGTAGCATGGCCTATTGCAGAAAAGTGCACTCATAAAGTTGGATGGGGTGGAACCTTAGGTAATCACCAGGGTGGAGCAACCTGTGTGAACCAGGTTAATGGAGTCTCAGATACGGTGTCATCACTCTGTGGCTCTATGTGGTGGAGGATTCAGAAAAGGAACAGTGGCTGCTGTCTGGCCTCTGGAGTGTTGTCTGGGAGGGAGTTTTCCCCTGGCACTTGCCCTATTGGCAGACACCTCAGTTTCTCCACATATACCACTGGTGCCCTTCAAGCTGCTGCTGCAGGGCTAGAGCCCAGAGAGAGTGAGTCTGTGTAAGTCCTTAGTCCATTGTAGGCCCTTTAGGAATAGATGCCTGAGAATCCTGCAGTTTCTTCCACCACCCCAACCCCCACTGTTTTTTACAGCCAGAAGTTGTGGGGACTATCTTCCTGGCACTGGAACCCTGGGGTGGCTGGTCTGGTGTGGGGCTGGGATCCCTTGCTCCCAAGGTATCCCCCCAATTTTTATCCACCACATGTGAGTGTGGGACCATTGTTCCACACTTCCACATCTCCACCCCTCTTACCCGTCTGGATGAGTGTGACTTCTTTATTTCCTTGGTTGTGGGACTTCCATACAGCTTGACTTTCTGACGATTCTGGGTGATAGTTATTTTGTAGTTTAGTTGTAATTTTTGCTGTAGTTGTTCGAGGAAGTGAGCTATGTTTACCTACACCTCCATCTTGACTGGTTAAAAAGAGCTCTTTAAAAAATTCTTAAATATTTGGACATGAAACAACAAATTTATAAATAAACTTTAGGTCCAAGAAGAAATTACCAGGGAAATTGGAAAATATTTTAAACTAAATTATATTAAACAATAATACAAGAAAATTATAGAGATAGCTAAAGCAGTGTTTAGAGAGAAATTTATATTAGAAAAGAAGAAAGGTCCGAAACAATGACCCAGGATTGAACTCTAAGAAGCTAAAAAAAAAAAAAAAGAAAGAAAGAAAATGGAAGAGCAAAGTTAATAAAAATTAAGTAGAAGGAAGGAAATAATAAAGAGAAGAGCAGATATAAATGAAAAAGAAAAAAGACCAATGATTTAAAGAGTTAACAAAGTGAAAAGTTGGTTATTAGAAAAGATGAGCAAAATTGATAGCACTAGGTGGGCTATCAAGAAACAGAAAGAACACAAATGATCAATATCAAGAATGAAAGAGGGGCCTTGACCAGTGTGGCTCAGTTGGTTGGAGCATCATCCGGCATACTAAAATGTTAAAGGTTTGATTCCTGGTTAGGGCTCATACCTAGGTTGCAGGTTCTATCCCTGGCGGGGCACATACAGGAGGCAACCAATTGATGTTCTCTTTCACATTGATATTTCTTTCTCTCTCTCTTTCCTTTCCTCCCTCTCTAAAGATAATAAACATATCCTTGTGTGAGGATTGCAAAACAATGAATGAAAGACATTTATTACCACATGTTCTACAGGCATTCACAGGATAATAAGGGGATATCATAAAAAACCTTTATAACCTCTAAAATTTAATAATTTGGAGGAAATGAAGAAATTCCCTGCAAAATACAACTTACCAAAACCAACCCAATATGAAAGGAAACTGAATGGCCCTGTATCTATTAAAGAAATGTAAATCATTATTAAAAATGTGTCAAAGAAAAGGAATACAGGTAGTAAAGGAAGAAGTAAAACTGTTACTATTCACAGTTCATGAATATTAATGTTAGAAATCTGAGAATCTATAAAACAACTCCTAGATCTAATACTCCCAAGATCGTAGGGTACATAGTCAAAATATTTGTACATTTTGTACATGTACAAAATTTATTTGTCATTTACAAATAAATGACATTGGAAATACAATTTGAGAACAAAATGCAAACAGTTATATTTACAATAACATAAAAATACTAAGGAATAAATTTAACACAAGCTGTACATGATCTCTATCCTGGACACCACAAAACCAATTGTGGTATAAATATGTAATGAAATACTACTCAGTACTAAAAAGGAACAAGTTTTGATGTATCAACTTGCCTGAATCTCAAAAACATTATATTAAGTGGAAGAAGCCAGGCCAAAAATAGAACATAATTTATTATTCATTTACATGTGATTCTAGGACAGACAAAACTAATCTATGCTGAAAAAACTGGGACAGAGGTTACTGACCCTGGATGATATTGAGAGCAATTTCTGAGATGATGAAAATGTTCTTAGGTGTGGATTAAATGGGTATATGCAACTGTCAAATATTACTCTTAAGATTTGTGTATTTCACTGTATGTAAACCTTACCTAAAAAATAAAAACTGTAAATAAATATTGATCTTTGCTTACAAGGTTTGCTTTTCAGAGTAGTATGGGTTAGCAATCCTAAAAGTCTATCTTTTGTATTCTAAACTTGTGTAAATAAATATTTTTAGGATAATGGAAGCCAATTTTCTCACTGTTGGAGAAGGAAGTTAGAAACACAGTATGGGGGAGGGATACCATGAAATTTGGAGTTGTTGATCTGGGATTGGAGGTATCAATGTGATTTATCATTTTTCAGATTGGTAGGTACGTGGCCCTGGCTGGTGTGGCTCAGTGGACTGAGTGCCGGCCTGAGAACAAAAGGGTCATTGGTTTGTTCCCAGTCAGGGCCCATGTCTGGGTTGTGGGCTAGGTCCTCAGTAGGGGGCACATGAGAGGCAACCACACATTGATGTTTCTCTCCCTCTCTTTCTCCCTCCTTTCCCCTCTCTAAAATAAATAAATAAATAAATAAAATCTTTAAAAGATTGGTAGGTATGTAGTTTTCTGTGTATTTTATTTATATATTAATGTATGTTTATATACATTTTCCTAGCTTTGTTTGCCAAAAGGGCCTAGAAGAAAAGGACACATTAATGACACATTAATAAGCTTAGGACCCAGGTTTGATTTCAGGAAAAGAATAAAATGAGCATAGCATATCTTGTGCCAGAAGTTAGAGAGAAGTGCTTAAAGAATGATTAGAATGTGTCAAAAAATACACAGGCTCTAACCTGAAGTTTCTCGCACTAAATTTAGGACAATATGAGCATGAAAATAAGTGATAGGCATGGAGTACAATCCATTGAATAAAATAAGATTCTGCCCTGATATGATTGATTAGCTGATTGAATGAATGAGTGAATGGGAAAGGGAAAATTTTTACAATAAAATACTATCTAAAAAATGGAGAAGGAAATAAATGATGAAGTTAAGACATCCTAGTGGTTGTTAAACTAGTGGGTGAAGGGTTAAGACAGAATATTTACATTGTATCGAAGTACTTCTCTACTTCATTTCCACCCTTAACTAAAACTAGAAAGCCTCACCTCCAGGATCTACTCAGTATTAACTCTGCCTAGCCATAACTTCACCTGTTCATTAAGCAATTTTATCTCTGTTGACCTCCTTCTAGGGAAAGGTTAACTGAAGGAATTAATATAATCCAAAAAAGGACAATGTGTGTTTGGTGTGAAAAATCTGTCCAAAAAAATCTACAAGATTCGATAGAGGGTAATGCCTTATAAAACCAAATTCATATGAAGCTTTTTTGTTTTTATCATTATGAACATTGTACATGCACTTTGCCTAAAGAGTCAAGGAGTTCACAAATTTTGTTAAGAGAAACAGCAAAACCCTGCCCTCCTTACCCACTCTTCTGAGACAAGCACTTTCACTTCTTATGGTTGATTATTTAGATGTTTACTGTCATGTCTCTAAACAATATGCTTAATAGTTATTTCTTAACTATTTCTTAATTTTTCTGTTTTATAAACTATCTGTTTCTTACTGTGAAAGATGGGGAACTAACTCCCTTTGCTCTCCCTTCACTCACCACACAGGTATGCATCCTTCCCTTCCTTCCGTCCTCTCCTGACCCCCACCCTCCAAAAATTGTTCTATAAAATTTCCATTAGGCCAATATTAAAGGTTTACATGAGTATGACTATGTAAGCACTATTCACAGCTGAGACAAATAGCATACCATAATTTCTTATTCCGAACATGTCTTTATTTTCCCTGGAATTAATAATTTTCAACTTTTTAAATAGGTTTAGTTTTTATATACTTATCACTAATTCAGCCCAAAACTCTTTGACAGTTGTCTGAATCTTCTTTTAAGAGGTCCTGATGCATTAAATGTTGTATTGTTTTCACCTTCCGAAAAGGCTGTCATGGTACCTGTGATCTCCAATCTGAATTGGTTTGCCCTCATGTCTGGTGACAACTATCATCCTGGTGAGTTCTTTCGCCTCTGGCTTATCTAGATCTCTTTATTGTGCTATAAGTCATTTTCATTTTTTGGTTATACCTTTATTTTAGCAGAGCATATTTTCTAGTAACTTCCTTAAAAATAGGCAAAGGAGTTTTGTTTTTGGTTGGTTTATTTTTTTTTTTGAGTTTTGCATATCTGAAAATATCTTCATTCTCCCCTCATACTTGATTTGTCAGGAGTAGGACCCTCACCAAAGACAGTAAGATTGGAAATAAGAATATGTGAATGTAGAAGTGAAAAACTTGTCGGAGAGTTAAAGTCTGAAAGTTCAGGAGTAGATTCCTGAGGATTGTCCAAATACTGTTACTGAAATGAGATGTTGAAACAGGAAAAAACTAAAATACCTTTAACTGGCCAGTTTTCATTCCTATTCCACTTCTGTCCTCTGGCCGTAGAGGTAGAACTCAAGAGGAAGTTTCAGTCAATCACGGACATTAAGGAACGCTGTATTTTTGTATATCAGAGTTTGTGATAAGTTCAAAGTCGACCTTCCATGTACGTTTCTGATTTCTTTTACTCCCCCCCACCCTTCGCACAGTGCCTTTTGCTTTTATAACCAGAAAAAAAACCAACCAATATTGGTGTTTCCATTTTGTGGCAAAAATTCTGTGGAAAACTAAAGGAAATATTGTAGAGGAGCATTTCTAAGACATCGTTTGTACATGCAGATCCAGGGAAAAGCCTGACTGAAAATCCACCTACATAAGTAGAGGGCAGGGTAAGATGCAAGAAAGAAGCTGGCCACTTCAATCTGGTAATTGATAGAGCTTATGAAGGGAAACTTACACACAAGGTAGGAGTCAAAAATTAGAAAGAAAAACCACCTCTACGAGAGTTTATCCTCAGAGTTATTTATTCTGAGAATTCTATGTACTCTGGGTTATGAAGCTGTCCTTAGAGGGTCATTTCTGATTTGTTTCTGCTGAGTCTTTTGAGAAGGAAGGATGGGCAGACACCTTGGATTTTGTTACCTTAAAAAAAATACAAATCTGTACCCACAGCCACTCCCAGCAAAGTCTTTGGATTCACTTTCCTTTTTTTAAAAAAAAAAATATTTATTTTTAGAGAGAGAGGAAGCAATAGAGAAAGACAGGAAGGGAAACATTGATGTGTAAGAGAAACACTGATTGGTTACCTCTCACATGCACCCAGCTGGGGACCTGGTCCGCAGCCCAAGTATGTGTCCTGACTAGGAATAGAACCAGCTATCTTTCCACTTGTGGAACAACATCAAACCCGCCAAGCCACACCAGTCAGGGCCAGATTTCTGTGGATGACTCCTTTTCCATCGATGGCCCAGTCTGTTAGCCTGTTTCCCTGCATGTTTCTATGCACATCAGTGGGTGGAGTTCTTCTTTTTTTCTGTTCCATGGGCAGAATAGCTTTTCCTGGCTGCCAGCTTTGTGCAGAGAGCTCATTTACAGTTCCACCTGTACAGGAGTCTGTGTCTGTGGTGGAGGTCTCAAGCTCTGTTTCCACAAGGGTTTTTAGACCCTAGCTAGCCTTTATCCTTATGTTTAGTTCTGATCCTTGAGTGCCATTCGGCTTTAACTCATGATCAGTGTTCTGGCTTTCAGTTTCTCTTCATTTATTAGCACCTGAGAATGCCCAGGTGGAATTTTTAAAAAGAAGAACCAGGAAAATTATCTTAAGCTGGTAAGTAAATGGGTTTGAATATTAAAAAAAAAAATAACCCAATCTCATTTCATTACATTTCTGACATGTGCTTATTATAATATTTAACTTCAGATAGCTAATGGTCTACTAATTTGCATAGCTGGTTTCAAAGAACCACACTACTGACATGCTCTAGTGAAAACATGGCATAGTAGAAAGGATAGGGCTATAGCATCAGGCAGTTCACAAGCTGCCTTTAGCAGGGATCTTGAGCAATTTACTTCATTTCCCAAGCCTTCAGTTTCTTCATTAGCAAAGCAGATACAAAAATATTCATCTAATGTAACTGCTTAGAGGATTAAAAGTGATTATAACAGCTAATAGTAACTGAGTACTTGTGATGTACACCATGCTCTGCTGGGTGCTTCACTGGATAATCTCTTTTAATGTATGTGAAATTTTTAGTCCAGTGCCTCACACATAGCAGATGTTCAATAAATGCAGTTATTATTTTCATGTAAGTTGCCTCACCCTAGCCAGGCTTTGATCCGCCTATGACATCCTTCACCCCACCCCACCCCACCCCTACTACTGCCAGACAAGCCTCTGCTTGAACAGAGCAGTCAGAATTCTGGCTTTGAAATTCAGATTCCACAGACTCAGATCTGCCACTTCCTTGCTGTCTGGCCTTGGACAAATATATTCAGTTCCTTCCTGTGAAATAAGGATAATAGTGAAATGAGGGCAATGGGTCTAAAATTTTAGCTGAGGTTAAAATGAGTTAATTCATGTAAAGCACTTAGAATAGTGCCAGATACATTGTAAATCCTTAGTAAGTCATAGGCATTATTATTATTTTTACTAGAAATTTGTTATCTTCTTGAATTAGAAAACATTTCAGTTTGAGCTAACATCTTCCTCTCTTGGCATCTATCAAATGGCCCTACTTTTGCCCATTGGAGTGGCACAGGAAATATTTGATTCTCCTTTCACAAGATAGTACTTGAAATACTTTTTTCCCCCCTCCAGAATAAACACCTCAGTTTCTTCAAGTATTTTTCATAGACATGGTTTTAAGTCTCTTCACCACCCTAACAGCCTTCTAGCAGAATGACTGAGTTTGTGAATCCTACCGTGGCAATGCCACCCTGCAAGCACTGTCTGATGAGCTAGGACTACTATCACACTCTCTTCTTATGAATACTGCATATTTGGTTAAGCAATGAAAAATTTAGGCTTTCTATTATATATAGCCAAATTTGTTCCTAATTGGCATAATATTCATGTGTGTTAAAGTTCATCTCTCTTATTTTTGCCTCATTATTTTAGCCTTCTTTTTTAAAAAAAATTATTTATTGATTTTTGGAGAGAGAGAAAAGAGGAAAGTGGGGGAGAGATAAAGAGAGAGAGAGAAACAACAATTTGTAGCTCCACTTATTTATGCATTCACTGGTTGCTTCTGGTATGGGCCCTGACTGGAGATCAAACCCGCAACCTTGGTGTATCAGGATGATGTACCAACCAACTGAGCTACCCGGCCAGGGCTATTTTAGCCTTCTTAATCTAAGTTTGGATTTCTGGGCTTCCATCTCATATATTATAATCCCTTCTAGTTTCATGTCATTTCTAAGTCTGATGGACAGACTGTCAAAATTATTCAAACAGAATATCTCTTGGCACTCTACCTGCAAGATATATCAGTTCAATGGGCACTTTTGGGAAGTGTGACTATCAATTATTTCCTGCCTGTATGAATTTTATTCAAAATTACCCCTCCAATGGGGGTTTTGAGGAACCTCAAATATTCTCTTGTGAAATAAACCTATTAAAACACAAGAAAAGTAAATTAAGTGCCTTATTAATTAAAATTAAGCACCTTATTAATTAAAGAGTTAATTTTTGAGAGTGACTGTTCTGATGACAAGAAAGTTAATGAACACTGAGAAGAGGGGGTATTTATAATCTGCTATGTATGCTAGGGTGAGGGTTAATAAAAATACACTGGTAGCCACAAGCTTCATTTGAACTCTTAGTTTAAAACTCTTTTTTACTCCTATTATCTACTTAAGCTATGAAAAAGAGGAAAGTATATTCACCTTTTTTTCCTCTCTTCACCCATAATATGAAGGAACTAATCAGCCAGTAAATAAGGTTAAGGCAGGGAAAAAGAATGAGACAGAGATACCGTGGGTCTAATTCCATGTAAACTCAGCATATGACCTCTGAATACTTGAGCATTGACTTACATAACTTCTGCACACAGTGAGTCCCCAGCAGTTGGAGTTCATCACATTGGAGGTTTACAGGCTAAATATAGGATATGTAAGGGATTAAGGGTCTGATTCCTGACCCCTCCTGAGGATTCACAGAAACTACATTGGGAAATAAAGAAAAACTCAGAGGGAGAATCATGGAGACTGGCTCAATCGTGCCTCCCTGAAATGGAGCCTCTACATTGCTGTTAGAGTGCTCTTACCAAAAGGTGAATATGCCCATGTCGCCCCCCATTTTAAAATATTTTTGTGCCCATCCCCCAACCCCATTGACTTAGCATGGTCTACAGGGTACTTTGTGATCTGGTCCCTGTTCAATTCTCTCGTTTTTCTACTACATTTTGTTTCTTGATCATGTCTTTGCTCATGTGTACCCCTTTTCTGGAAGAGAGCATTTCTCTCCATTTTTTACTTTCCATTTCTTTTGAGATCACCTATCTCAATCTGTTTCTTCATTATTGGAGGAGAGAGAAAATGAAGGTATACTAGAGCAAGTCTGCTATATTTTACCAGAATTGGTCAATCTTACAAATTGAAGTAGATTGTGAAAAATTAAAAATACATACCATAGCCCCTAGAGCAACTAGTAAAAAAAACAACTCAAAAATAGCTTAAAAGTGACTGAAGGAATTAAAATGGTACACTGAGGAATATTTATTTAATGCAAAAGAAGGCAGTACTTTGGAACAGAGAAACAAAAATGGCATGAGACATAAAGAAAATAAATAGAAAAATGAAAGGCATAACTCTAACCATATAAGTAATGACATGAAATGTAGAGGGATTAAGCACGCCAATTAAAAGTCAGAGATAAATGGTAATTAAATAGGATCCAACCAGATGTTGCCTTTAAGGGACACACTTTGGATTTATAAATACAAATAGGTTGAAAGTTAAATGATGCAAAAAGTAACCATAAGAGAACTGGAGTGGCTATAATATCAGACATAATAGACTTTCAGACCAAAAGAATTGTTAATATAGGAGAAAAGGGACATTTTATGATGACAAAATGACAAATCCATGAAGAAGACAATTATAAATATATATGCATCTAACAATAGAGCTTCCAATATATAAAACAAAAACTGAGAATTGAAGAGAATAATACAATTTGACAATAACTAGAGACTTTAATTTCCTACTCTCAAAAACTAAAATACTAACTAGACAGAAAATCAGCAAGGTTATAGAAATCTTGAATACTATCAACCAACTTGACCTAAGTGAAATCTATATATTTCCACCAAACTAAAGTAGAATACACATTTTTTCTCAAGTACATGTGGAACATTCTTCAAGACAGAACATACACTAGGACATAAAATATGCCTCAATACATATATAAGGATTAAAATTATACAGCATATGTTCTCTAAGCTCATTGAAATTAAATCAGAAATCAATAATAGCAGGAAATTTAGAAAATTCACAATATTTGAAAATTAAATGAACATTTGTAAATAACCCATAGGTCAAAGAGGAAATTACTAGGGAAATTAGAATGTATTTTGAGCTGAAGGAAAATGCCAACAATTTATGGAGTACAGTTAAAGCAGAGGAAATTGTACGCATTTAAAAAATATTTTTTTTATTTTTTAGGCAGAGGGGGAGGGAGAAAGAGAGGGAGAGAAACATCAGTGTGTGGTTGCCTAATGTGCGCCCCCTACTGGGGACCTGGCCTGCAACCCAGGCATGTGCTCTGGCTGGGAATCAAATTGGCAACTCTTTGGTTCTCAGGTTGGCACTCAATCCACTGAGCCACACCAGCCAGGGCAATTTATGCATTTATATGCCCATATTAGAAAGAAGACGAATCTCAAAATCAAGAACCTAAATTTTTTCCTTAAAAATTCAGAAAAGTCAGAGTAAATTTTTGTTTTTAAATGGCCACAGGGGAACTTTTTAGGGTGATGGAAATATTCTAAACCTGAATTGTGGTGAGTATTGCACAATTCAGTATGTTTACTAAAAACTGTTAAAATGGATGGATTTTGTGTTATGTAAACTATAACTCAATAAAGTTGTTTAAAAAATAAAGAAATTCAAGAACTTTTCTGTTTTTCATGTATTAACAGATATAATATCAACAATAATGGTATTATTGAGTTCTTACTATTATTGAGTTCTTACTATGTGCCAGGCACTCTCTTAAGCAATATACTCGATCCTCACAACAACCTATGAAATAGACATTATTACCCTATTCCTAAATGAGAAAACTGAGAACCAGGAAAGTTAAGTAAGTAACTTGAGGCAATTAAATAGGCAAGCCAGGATTCAAATGTAAGCAATTGGTTCCACTAGCCATCCTCTCACCTCTCTGCTAATGTAAACCAAAATTTGATGATGTTTTTAACATTTTAATGAAGCAGCATCATTTGGAATCTCTCCTAAAGTTGAAAAATAAACAATATGCCAATTTTTGATGTACAACACAGGGAGGAATATATTATTTTTTTGGTTTTAGAATAATAGTAAAAGTACTTAATCAGTCTTCTATAACCTAATGAAGAATAGCTTTCATTTTCTTTCTCTTCCAGTTGTATGGCAGGAAGCAGTATTATATATACTGAAAAGATAATGGGCTTTAGAATTGAAATAACTGAGATTTGATCTCTGATACTGCTACTTAAGCTACGTAACTTATTTTGAGCCTCATTTTTCTTACTTATAAAAATAGATTCCATAATGTCTGCTCATCAGGACTGTGTGTATTAGATATGGGATTAGTTAATGTACATGAAATCTTAGTACGAGGAGCTTTCTTTAATCATCAGGATCAGACATCCTTTTATGCATTAGAGCTAGTTATGTTTTTACTGCGAATCTCTTGAAACCAGGGTAAGAGCCGAGTAAACACCATCATTCCCTCTCTGACCCCTCCCCAGCAAACAGTGCCACAACACTGCACAGAGAAGTGGGTTGTCCCCTGCCCTGACAAATACCAAAGGCTCTGCCCCTTACAATGTAACAGGTGCACCGAGACAAAGAAATATGGCCCAAATGAAAGAACAGATCAAAATTCCAGAAAAACAACTAAGCGACGAAGGGATAGCCAACCAATCAGATGCAGAGTTCAAAACACTGGTAATCAGGATGCTCACAGAAATTATTGAGTACAGATGCAAAATAAAGGAAGAAGTGAAGGCTATACAAAGTGAAATAAAGAAAAATATACAGGGAACCAACAGTGAAGGGAAGGAAACCAGGACTCAAATCAACAATTTGCAACAAAAGGGAGAAATAAACATTCAACAGGAACAGAATGAAGAAACAATTCAAACAAATGAGGAGAGGCTTAGGAATCTCTGGGACAACTTTAAACACTCCAATATCTGAATCATAGGGGTACCAGAAGGAGAAGAGGAAGAGCAAGAAATTGGAAAATTATTTGAAAAAATAATGAAGGGAAACTTCTCCAATTTGGCCAAGGAAATAGACATACAAGTGCAGGAAGCTCAGAGAGTCCCAAACAAGTTGGACCTAAAGAGGAACACACCAAAACACATCATAATTAAATTGCCAAAATTAAAGATAAGGAGATAATTTTAAAAACAGCAAGAGAAAACAGCAAGAGAAAGCAGCGAGTTACCAACAAAGGAGTTCCCATAAGACTATCAGCTGATTTCTCAAAAGAAAACTTACAGTCAAGAAGGGGATGGAAAGAAGTGTTCAAAGTGTGAAAGCCAAGGACCTACATCCGAGATTACTCTATGCAGCAAAGCTATCATTTAGAATGGAAGGGCAGATAAAGTGCTTCCCAGATAAGGTCAAGTTAAAGGAGTTCATCATCACCAAGCCCTTATTATATGAAATGTTAAAGGGACTTATCTAAGAAAAAGAAGAAGATCAAAACTATGAACTGTAAAATGACAACAAACTCTCACAACCATCAACAACTGAACCTAAAAAAAAGAAAAGAAAAGAAAAAGAAAAACAAAATCAAACTAAGCAAACAGTTAGAACAGGAACAAAAACCACAGAAATGGAGATCACATGAAGGGTTATCAACTGGAAGGGGGAAGGGGGAAGATGGGAGAAAAATTCCAGAGAATAAAAATCATAATTGGTAGGTACAAAACAGACAGGGAGAGGTTAAGAATAGTACAGGAAATGGAGAAGCCAAAGAACTTACATGTAGGACCCATGGACCTGAACTAAGGGAGGGAATGCTGGAGGAAATGAGGGTACTCGGCAGAGGGGGATAAAGGGGAGAAAAAGAATGGGACAACTGTAATAGCATAATCAATAAAATATACTTAAAAAAAGAAATAGCCTTGTTTTTTAGAGAAGGGCAGGACAATTCTCTAGGACTTCTCAATGAGATTAAACTTGAAAGAGAACAAAGAATAGTTTAGAATTTAGGGATGACATTTACTTAGTTATATTTACTTTAGGTTAGTATATTACAATATGGAATTAAGAACCCCTCTTCCTGGTGCATACATCTTACCTGGAAATTTTACTTTAACCCTCTTCTCACATTCTGAACTCTAACCAGAATCCAACCCTGGACTCTAAGAGATATTTCACTATTATCTCCAAGTAATTTTGAGAGGTATGGTCAGAGCTTCCTCCAAAGTGTAGCTGCTATCAGAATACCTCATTAGGGTTCTAATGGAGGGAAGAAAGGAGGCTAGGAACAGGCCTTGTTCCCTTGCCCAGGTGAGTTCTGTGGACACCGGATATTAACTAATATCCTGCTGAACAGCTCTCTGTGGGACCCAAGATCCTGGTCACACAAGTCACTGAGAGCCTTATTAGGATAAGTGTGGAAGACACCACTGACTTTTATTTAGGGGAAAACACTTATTAAGGGACAAATCTTTAAAAGAATATTTTTTTGTCAATGACAAATAGAAAATGTTCAGTTCATCTGGTTGGTAAATTGCTGAAGCACTTTGTCCACTGGATGTCACTGTTGCACTTGAAAAATAAACATAGTCTTGCATTTGTATAATAAGTTTAAATTCTTTAGTCTTGGAATGGCATATTTTTTTTCCTCTGACAGAAGATATCACCAATTGACCCATTCCCATCTCATCTCAAGATAACTTCCTTCAAAGGGAAATCAGGAAGGAATCTGTTGAGAATTTAAGATTTCGCTACAAGATCTAGAAGCATCCGAAGCCCACTGAGGAATGAAACCTTTCAAAGCTCAGTCTAACAACCAACTTCTCATTTTTCTGTTATCCTGTTCATTTGGGAGCAAGAGGTTCTTTTGACAAGTTTCTTAACTCTTCATGGTCTGTGTCTTGTTTCCTACCCAGAACCAGTTTTGGAGGGTTTTATTTTCCCTGAGGATGGAAGGTAGTCAGAACACCTCTGCAATATTCTTTTCCTTTTTCACATTTTTAACCCTTTTTGACCCAAATCCTTAAAACATAAAGTATAATCATATTTCAGTTTAAAAATTATAACATGAAATACTTCTCTAGTCTAGGAATTACAAAGGTAATTTTTCTTTGTTTCTCTTTCCTTGTTGTGTTTATTAACAATATAGAAACAAAAATCCCACCAGTATATTCTTTTTGAGCTCTTGAATGTTTCCCTACCTTGAAGTTATATTGAAATAGAGCACATGTAAATACAGTAGGATACGACACATATGTTACACAGAGAGAACAGAGTCACAAGGCAATTAATGCTTTCCAGAAGAAGGGGTTAAAGGGGAAGGAAGGAAGAAAGGAAGGAACAAATCCTTTTTTTACATTTAAAAATTTTTTCATTTATTGATTTTTTTTTTGAGAGAGAGAGAAACATCAATTTATTGTTCAACTTATTTATGCATTCATTGGTTGCCTATTGTATGTGCCCTGACTGGGAACTGACCCACAACCTTGGCATATTGGGAGGATGTTCTAACCCACTAAGCTACCCGGCCAGGGCATTAGTGACAATTCTTGTTACTTGCTGACACCATGTGCCCCATTAAACTGTTCTAAGGAAAAAGTTAAGCTCCTGGACAAGAAACAGCTCTCTATATGTCTCTTTAACTGTCTCCCAGTTTAAGAATTCTTTACCTCCCATTGTGAAGTTTCAGTTTAAATGAAAAGAAATGAGAAAGCAACTTTAGACTTTAATCAAAATTACTTTCCAGCTGCAGAAGACTGAGGAGATAGAAAAAGTTTGGAGAAATTCTCCATAACTGATCTTTCATTTGCCAGTTTCTCCCTACCGTAAAAATGATTCAAATGAATGAAGTTAGAATTTTTGATATCAGTTTTGTTTTTAAAAGTTCTATAATTTTTCACATTATTTTATTTAAATAACATAACAAAGTCAATATTCTTAGATGAATACTATAAAGTACTGTATTTTAATACTTTACAGTCAGACATTAGTTAATCTCAGCTTTATAACTTACTAGCTGTATTATCTTAGCCACATTATTTGACACAGCTTCAAAAAATACACAGAGAAAAACTGACAGAAGAATTATAAAGAGAAGACAGTAAATAACCTAGCAAGATGCAGAAACTCTTTTAAAAAGGCAGAGTCAAGCAGCCTTGAGATTCCCAAAATCCCTTCATCGGCCAACACTGGGCCTGGAACTTTGAACTGGCTTAGGGTTTTGTGAGATGAGATTAGAAGAGGAGTGGGGTTAGGGGTGATGACCTGTGCCTTATGGGCATGTAAATAATCAGGAACCAAAGTCTTAAGTTTTGGCCAAGGAAACAAAAGTACTCTGGAACTGTCAAATCCAAAGGTGGAATAAAAAAATGGGTCTGAAATAAATGATCATCAAAAGGACTTAGATCGCTTCAGCAAAATGGCTTATTACGTGGGTACAAGATTGCTGCCCCAAAGCAAGAGCACACAACAAAGGGTGAAAGCTTTTCACAGGGGTCCTGCCACTGCCAGGGAGGCATTCAGGGCTACATTTGCTGAGCTACTTCACTGGGGTGCATAAAGCTTCTAGACTTCATTGCACATCTATTTAAATTATTAAACAGGAAACTGAAAAAACTGTTTGTAGAGCTGGAAACTCCCTAAACATACCATAAAGATAAGTGTAGATTCTTCCCACTTGATTTTAACTTCTTCACTTGGCTAGAGCTAATTCACTCCCACTGGGAAATGTAGTCTCATTCCAGGACCATGGACCAGTCTTGTCCTTCGTTATGAAGAACTGAAGGAACTTTAATTCAGTAACTCAAGTGTTACTTTAGCTGCTAGCCTGGATTTGCTCTGTTCTTCCAGGATTTGGGTTACTCTGCTCTATTCTTATGATTAAAGATAACCCCAAAGTTCAAAAGACCTAAACCTCACTCCCTGTTATCAGACCTGTCTTACTTTGACTGTCTACCTGTCTAAACAGCTGTCTCCACAGTGCTTTCATTTATATTCTTATCTCTCTTCATGATGGGAAGAGTGTTAACACTTGAATTGTTTTTTTCTCATGTATTTAAGACTGTTCGTATTTTAAATTCTTTTCCTGTCAATTTTAGTTTTTTTATACTTTTGATCCAACGTTACATTTTACACATCTCAGTGAAGTAGCTCAGCGAATGTAGGCTTGAATGTCTCCCTGGCAGTGGCAGGACCCCTGTGAAAGGCTACCCGCTTTGTCCTGTGCTCTTGCTTTGGGGCAGCAATCTTGTACCCATGTCATAAGCCATTTTGCTGAAGTGGTCTAACTGAAGGTACTCTTTTCATTACATAATCTGCTATTCAATAGTTTTAGGAAGAAAACAAAACCCCAAAAATAAGTGTTTTGATGATCATTTATTTCAGACCCATTCTTTCATTCTGCCCCCTTGGATTTGACAGTTTCAGACTACTTTTGCTTTCTTGGCCAAAAGTTAAGACTTTGGTTCCTGATTATTTCCCTGCCCATAAGATAGAGGTCATCACCCCTAACCCCAGATGATATAAAGAAAAGGTGCTAGAACTTAACTGTGGTTTTATCCTATACAAAGACAGATAGTACTTGTGTCAATCAGTGGACAGCTCATTGAGTGTCTTAGTCTGTAACATGTCCATCTTCACATACGTTATCTATTTCAGAAAGAAAAGT
Organism: Pteronotus mesoamericanus; assembly: GCF_021234165.1. Classification (NCBI taxonomy): domain Eukaryota; kingdom Metazoa; phylum Chordata; class Mammalia; order Chiroptera; family Mormoopidae; genus Pteronotus; species Pteronotus mesoamericanus. Next base: position 25,754,379 of record NW_026555078.1, on the reverse strand, counting down.
AAGGGAAGATTTGAACTCCGTGTATTCTACCTCCGTTAGTATTTGGTAGAGCAGAGCAGATATGTGGATATTGTAATAAATATTTTAATATTAAAGAAGAGTGGTATATATGATTGATTCAGAAACAATGTTTTCTTGAAGTTCTTTCTGAATCAAACATGTACACAGAAGAGTTCATATATAATAAATACACTGTTCAATGAATTTTTACAAATGGAACAAAACCATAAAACATCATTTATCTTTAGTTTTTAAAATATCTGCATTGCCTAAACTTATTTACTTTTACCCAAATGAAACAGAACACTCGACTGCTCATCAGGATTTTATGCCATGTGTATCTTAGAACTTCATAACTGTTGAGCTGTTAATTTTTTAAACCTATATATGAAATAACTGAGCTTATTTTTTGTATTATTTTTTCTTCTCCCTCAATATGGGGAGGAAGTTACCATTAGAGACATTATCTATGGAATGCTATTTAGGATTTTATTTATTTTTAACACCCTGAATTCAAACAGCAATGGGTTTTATTCCCTTTACTTTTCCTGGACAGCCCCCTCTCCTTTTATTCAGTTAGAAGTCAATGTATGCATTATTACTAACCAATAATATTTTTTGGTACATTTTAAGTAAGTTGCTAAGCTTGAACTTATGAATAATTATGACTTTGTTCTGGCCATTTCTCTTCTATGACAATAGTTACACACTATAAAACAAAGATGGTGAATTCATCAGATCTAACCCTCTTCCTGTGATACTTGTGTTTTGATACCTGATTAATTTGAAAATCATAATTTGATAGCTTTACTTTTTAACTTGTTATGCTTATTTGGGATATTTATCTATACATCTCTGCTATTGACAGTCTATTACAAATCAAAATAATGGTAATCATTGTGGGCTACAAGAATAAAGTAATAAAAATATGAACATGGTTCCAGTGAAAATGTTTTCTTAAATATTGAAATTTTCAAAAAACTCTATTTCTAGTTAGTTTGAAAATAATGTATAATGTTTCAATGACTTCAATAGTCATTAAGATTCTTTTAAAAATAAGTATTGCATTCTAACATTCTCTACTTCTAGAAGTCAATGGGAAGTATGTGTTTGAAATAAACAAATACTTTGACATATGCTGGAGAAAGTATAACAACAAGTAATAAACAACATTGATTTGTAGGGGTTTTTTTTCTTGCTTTATTGCATTGGCTAGAACCTCCAGTACAGTGTTGAAAATATTGGTGATAGTGGATATCTTTGCCTTGTTCCTGTACTTAGGGAAATACTTTCAATCACTCATCATTAAGTATTATATTAGGTGTATATTTTATGTGGCTAAGAAAGTTCTCTTTTATCTGGTTAAGTTCTCTTTTATTCCTAATTTGCTGAGAGTTGAGCTTAAATCTGAAATAGTTGGAGTATATTTTTAAAATTTTGCACATATTGAGATGTTATCACACAGTTTTTGTTTTTCAGTCTGTTAATATGGTAAATTACACTGGTTTATGATGTTGATTATAATTGAAAGGATATCTCTATTTGTACTTCAATTGTACTCAACTGTAGCTTCATTTTTAGTGCTCAATATCCCCATTGTGGCTACTGTATCAGGCAGTGCAGCCCTCTATGTTCTTAGCTACTCTGCTACACTACCTTCTACAATAATCACCCAAAAAGCACCTTAGCCAGATTCCCTCCACTCAGACAGTAGAAAACACACAATTTAAAACTTAACATCTGTGTGAATTAAATATTATTTGTTTCTAAGTGACTGATTATAAAACTGAGATCCAAAAAGGTTAGTGTCATACATGTGCTTGTGAAAGAAAAAGAGAAAGACAACCCAGGGTACAGGTGCTCTTCTCATTACACTATCTGCTGTTCAATAGTTTTAGGAAGAAAACAAAAAACAAAAAATAAGTGTTTTATTATAGACCAAGACCTGAGAAACAGTAAATCCTAGCAAGATGCAGAAACTCTCTTATTTATTTTTAAAATATTTTATTTATTCATTCTTAGAGAGAGGGGAAGGGAGGGAAAAAGAGAGGAAAAGAAACACTGACATTTGAGAGAAACATTTATTAGTTGCTTCTTGTAGACCCTGTGGCCTGGGACAACCTTTTGCTTTGCAGGGCAATGCCCAGACAACTGAGCCACACTAGTCAGGGCTAGAAACTCTTTTAAAAAGGCAGAGTCAAGCAGCCTTGAGATTCCCAAAATCCCTTTGTAGGCCAACACTGGGCCTGAAACTTTGAATTGACCTAGGGTCTTGTGAGATGAGATTAGAAGAGGAGTGGGGTTAGGGGTGATGACCTGTGCCTTATGGGCATGGAAATAATCAGGAACCAAAGTCTTAAGTTTTGGCCAAGGAAACAAAAGTACTCTGGAACTGTCAAAGAATGGGTCTGAAATAAATGATCATAATTGTCCATGGATCATTTAGAAGTAGTATCTGTCCTATCTGGCCAGGGTCACAATTTCCTATCCAATGAACAACTCCTCATCAAATGAACAACTTATTAATGGCATACAATGTATGTTGTATCCTCCCTTATTCCTTTAACCTAATGTTTCTAAAACTTCGGTTTTTCACTTACTATCTTCACAATATTTTTTACAATTTTTGCAATATTATCTACCAACTGGGCTATTGTTTTAAAAATAATTTTAAGTTGACTCATATTCTTTTTTTATTGTTATACCTACTTAACCTAGTCCTAAGTATTAATATCCATGAAACTGCAGATTGTTTGAAAAAGGTGTGTCTGTGTGCCATCAACTAAAATAACCATGTGAACTCCCAGTGGTGTGCTAACTACACTTGAATAAACACTGTGTTAATCGAGTTAGCTTTGCTATCACCAAGTAAGAATGATAAATGTACCAACATAGAATCCTGTCCTACAAATATAAGCTGCTTTATCATCTATCTCAAAGGTAGTCTTATTTTTTGTAATCCCTTATAAGTAGAGGCATTCCAAGATACTTACAACAAAGAGCACTTGAGGATCTCTTCTGAATTACTTAATTTAACTCGGTCATATTTCACAGATTAAAAATATCTCTTTTAGCCCTGGCTGGTGTAGCTCAGTGGATTCAGTGCTGGCCTGTGAACCAAGGAGTAGCTGGTTCAATTCCCAGTCAGGGTACGTGCCTGGGTTGCGGGCCAGGTCCCCAGGAGGGCACACGTGAGAGGCAACCACACATTGCTGTTTCTCTCCCTCTCTCTAAAATAAATAAATAAATAAATAAATAAATAAATAAATAAGTATCTAACATAAAATATCTCTTTTAGAAAATTTATCTCTGAATTTTCTTTGTTTAAAATTCTTTAGATTGATTTAGTAATAACTGAAATTTACTCTGATAATAATGACACAAGTATATTGCTGTCTCAATTATTTTTTTTAAAAAAGATTTTATTTATTTATTTTTAGAGAAAGGGGAAGGGAAGGAAAAAGAGGGGGAGAGAAACATCAATGTGTGGTTGCCTCTCATGCATCCTCTACTGGGAACCTGGCCTGCAACCCAGGCACATGCCTTGACTAGGGATTGAACTGGCAACCTTTTTTTTCACAGGTTGGCACTCAATCCACTGAACTACACCAACCAGAGCTGTCTCTTAATTCTTATCATACAGAAGAACAGCATTAAACATAGCACTTGTGGAGTTTAAATAATAAGTAAAGTAAAGAATTGGACCTGAAGAATAAATAAGGATCACTTTGTTCATTCATTCAAGAAATGTCTACTGGGTATATATTATGTGTCCTTTTTCTAGGTACTGAACATGCACCAATAAAAAATTATTTAAAGCAGGGTATCTCAGACTCTTCAGTAACGAGTCTGGCTCATGCCACCTGTAAAGCAAATATGTACACATACGTGTATGCTGTACACTATCCAGGAAGACGAAGGTGTAGGTAGACACATTTCATCTCCTCGCACAACCACAAGAATTACAACAAACCTCGAAACCAAAAATACCCTGAACTGCCAGAAAATCAAACTGTATAGATATCCAACAACCAAGTGTTTAAAGGGGCCATATTCATCCAGATGAGTAGGAGGGATGGAGATGTGGATTCAGGGTGGAGAGGACACAGTGTGGTGTAGAAAGGTGGTGACAGTGGCAGAGGCAGAACAGGCAGTCCCACATTCATGTGTGGTGGATAAAAATCAGGAGGGATACCTTGGGAGTGAACCATCCCAGCCAAAGGCCAGACCACATGGCCCAGGGTTCCAGTGCCAAGAAGATAAAGCCTCATAACTTCTGGCTGTAAAAATCAGTGGGGGTTGGGGGAGTGATTAAACTGCCAGTTTATCTGGAGAGCCCAATTAAAGGGCTCACCCAGAATGTATGCAGACCCACCCACTATGGGAATCACCACAGGACAACAGCTAATTGCATACAGGAAGTTGAGGAAGTGACTGGAAATGAGGTGAGTGCTAGGCAAACCTCCAGAAGCCAGGCACTGGCATTGTCTCCTATCCAACCCTGTCCCCCCACCCACAGAGCCACAATGCTTCTCCCATCCTAGAGAATACCTAAGGCTCCGCCCCATACCACTTAACAATTGTGCTAAGACAGGAAGTCAAAGCAGCTCTATCAAATACACAGAAACAAGCACAGGGAGGCCGCCAAATTGAGGAGACAAAGAAATATGGCCCAAATGAAAGAACAGAACAAAACCCCAGAAGAAGAACTAAATGAAACAGAGATAGCCAACCTATCAGATTCAGAGTTCAAAACACTGGTGATCAGATTGCTCAGGTAACTCACTGAATATGGAAAAAACATAAGGGAAGAAATGAAGGTTACACTAAATGAAATAAAGAAAAATCCACAAGGGATCAATGGTGAAGGGAAGGAAACTGGAACTCAAATCAATGATTTGAACATAAGGAAGAAATAAACATTCAACCAAAACAGAAAGAAGAAACAAGAACTCAAAAAAAATGAGGAGAGTATAAGAAGACCCTGGGGCATCTTCAAAAGTGCCAACATCTGAATCATAGGGATGTCAGAAGGAGAAGAGGAAGAGCAAGAAATTGAAAACTTATTTGAAAAAATAATGAAAAAAAACTTCCCCAGTCTGGCGAAGGAAATAGACACACAAGTCTGGGAAGCTCAGAGAGTCTCAAACAAGTTCGACCCAAAAAGGACCACACTGAGACACCTCATAATTAAAATGCCAAAGATTAAAGATAAAGAGAGAACCTTAAAAGCAGCAAGAGAAAAGCAGAGAGTAATTTACAAAGGAGTTCCCATAGACTATCAGCTGATTTCTCAAAAGAAACTTTGCAGGCAAGAAGGGCCTGGCAAGGAGTATTCAAATTGATGAAAAGTGAGGATCTGCAACCAAGATTACTCTATCCAGCAAAGTTATCATTTTGAATGGAAGGGCAGATAAAGCACTTCCCAGACAAGGTAAAGCTAAAGGAATTCATCATCACCAAGCTATTTTTACATGAACTGTTAAAGGGACTTATTTAAGAAAAAGAAGATCAAAGTTATTAACATTAAAATGACAACAAACTCACAATATCAACAACTGAATCTAAAGAACAAAAACAAACTAGGTAAAGAAACTAGAACAGGCACAGAATCATAGATATGGAGATCATTTGTAGGATTATCAGCTGTGGGGGAGAAAGGGGAGAATGGGGGGAAAGTGCAGGGATTAAGAAGCATAATTGGCAGGTACAAAATATACAGGGAGGTATTAAGAATAGTATAGGAAATGGAGAAGCCAAAAAACTCATATGCATGACCCATGGTCATGAACTAAGGTGGGAGATTGCTGGAGGGAATGGGGGTGTCAAGTGAAGGGGGGCAAAAGGGGAAAATCTGGGACAACTGTAATACCATAATCAATAAAATATACTTAAATTTTTTAAAATTATTTAAAGCAGATAATCCACTATTATTCACACATAAATTTTATAAAACAAAATTTTATGGAAAAGTTTTAAAGTACATTTAATCTTTATCTTTGAGATACTCTCACCAATGTTTTCTGGTATTTCATTCCTTGAATATTATTCTAATTTTGAAAATCTCCAAATATTTCCATTAATAGTTTAATTCATAGATATAATTGTTATTTTTAAAAGTTATTTATTCTCATTATTTGTGTAGTATAAAATATTTTAAACATATACAAACACACATATACAATAGTATAGACAGTCCTTGCTGGGTAGCTCAGTTGGTTAGAGAGTTGTCCAAAATGTCAAAGTTGGGTTTGATCTCCAGTCAGAACACATACAATTTTCAACCAACAAATGCATAAATAAGTGGAACAGCAAATCAATGTTTCTCTCTCACTCTCTCTTCCTTCCTCTTTCTTTAAAATCAATAAATTAAAAAAAAAGATAAGTGCAGACAATAATAGGGCTTTTAGTCTTCAGACTAAATACACTGAATTCACTGACTCCTTTCATTTACTATACATCACAATTGTTGCAATATCCTGCTATCAACTGTGCTATTTAATTAATTAATTTTATTTTAAAATCGAATTTATTGGAGTGGCATTGGTTAACAAAGCCATATAGGTTTCAAGGGTACAACTCAACAAAGCGTCATCTACATGCTGCATCGTGCACCCATTACCCACAGTAAAGTCTATTTCCATCCCCGTTTATCCCCCTTTGCCCTCTTTCACCTTCCCCACCCCCCATTCTCTCTGGCTATCACCACATTATTGTCTGTGTGTATGTGTTTGTGTTACTATTTTAAAATATATTTAAAAATTGACTACTTGTCCTCTCATGTAATACCTACTTCATTCCTCTCCTCACTGCCATCCCTCAAATTTTGTCACTTGTACCTTCAAAATACATCCAGAGTTCTAACACATTTCATCGTTCTCACTACCACGGTCTTGATTCAACATACACTGTCATATATTACCTGAGTTATTGCAATTGCCTCAGAGTGGATCTGCCAATGCCCGCCCATCCCCCTCCCATCCCACCATCTATCCTCAGTGTAGCAAGCACCCAGAAGAATCCTGTTAAAATATATGTCAGATAATATTATTCCTCTGCTCAAAACACTGCAATCAATTATCACACACAGAATAAAAGCCAGAGTCCTTAACAATCTATGTCTATGAATTATCTGCGTTTTTGTATATAGCTATGGTAGATTCATTTTCACTGTTAGATGATATTGTAATGCAAGAAAATAACACATTTTATTCATCTACTCTTTCATCTATGGATATTTTGTGGCCTTTCATTTGTTTTGCTTTTATAAATAATGAAGTCATAATAAGAAATGCTAAGGGAAATTTGTAAGGATGGAGAAAATGATATAAAATGTAAATTCCGAAGCACAGGAAGGCATGAATAACTTACTACATTTATGGTCAATTGACTTTCAACAAGGGCACCAAGAAAATTTGATGGGGAAAAATAGTTTGTTCAATGAATGGTGTTGGGACAATTGGATATTACATGGGAAAAAAAAAAGAAGCCAAACCCCTATGTCACACCATATACAAAGATGAACTCAAGACTAGTCTAAATGTGAGAGCTAAAATCATAAAACTCATGTTTACAGCAATGACGACCTCCCCATGACAACATGCCTCTCCCCAAGGACTTCCTTCATCCATCTCCAGAAGATGGGAAGAGGAAACACAAGAAGCAGCACCTGGTGCAGAGCCCCAGTTCCTACTTCGTGGATGTGAAATGCCCAGGGTGCTACAAAATCACCACTGTCGTTGGCCCTGCACAGGCAGTAGTTTTGTGTGTTGGCTGCTCCACAGTCCTCTGTCAGCCCACAAGAGAAAAAGCAAGGCTTACAGAGGATGCTCCTTCAGAAGGAAGCAGCACTAAAAGCACCCCGAGCCAGGATGAGTGGGGAACCATACCAATAAACACACTTTGGTTATGTTAAAAAAAAAAAAATCATAGCCCTGGGTGGTATGGCTGAGTGGATTGAGTGCCAGCCTGTGAACTGAAAAGTCTCCAGTTTGATTCCTGGTCGGGCACATGCCTGGGTTGAGGGCCAGGTCCCCACTGGGGGGAGTACGAGAGGCAACTGGTCGATATATCTCCTGCACATCAATGTTTCTCTCCCTCTCTTCCTCCCTCTCTTCCCCTCTAAAAATAAATAAAGTCTTTAAAAAGTCATAAAACTCAGACAAAAACCTAGATGTATATCTTCATGGCCTTAGGTTAGGAATTGGTTTCTTGCTATGACTCCAAAAGCACAGCAACAAAAGAAAAACTGTTAAATTGGACTTTATAAAAATAAAAAGCTTTTGTGCTTTAAAGAAAAGTATTAAGAAAATGAAAATGTACATAGTGGGAGAGAAAATACTTGCAAATATTTTCACATAAGATGAGGGACTTATATTCAGAATGATTAAAGAACTCTTACAACTCACAATAAAAACGCAAACAACCCATATTTGAAACAAGCAAAGTATCTGAATAGAAATTCTCCAAAGATATGCAAATGCCAATAAACATAAAAAATGTCAATATACAAATCAAAACCACGATTAGATGCCACATCACACACTCAAAATGAAAATGACAGACAACAGCAGGTGTTGGTGAAAATATGCAGAAATTGGAACCCTTATATGTTGCTGGTGGAATTGTAAAATGGTGCAGTCACTTTGGAAAACAATATGGGAGTTCCTCAATATGATTTAAACATATTGTTACCATATAACATACATTTCAAGACTTACTCTATTGAGACACTTTGGAAAATGACCTATCATGAATGTTATTTTCCTCATTTATAAAGTGAAAATGGTACCTGTTTGTTGATAATCTATATCTTCAAATTCAAACAATAACAACAAAATCCAAATTTGTAACCTTCCAAAGATTTCTATAAGAAAATGAAAAGTCAAGTCACATCCTGAGACTAATATAATATTGAATGTCAACTGTAATTGAAAAAAATTGATGATACCGAGTATAATAATTGGAAATATTATACATTGCTAGTGGAAGTGTAAAATGGTACAATAACTTTGAAAAACAATACAACAGCTTTATAAACTTAAGTATGTATCTACTCAATATCTCAACAACTGCATTCTGAGAAGAATAAAAACACGTCCACAGAAGGACTTGTTCAGAATACAGGGTGGGACAAAAGTAGGTTTACAGTTGTTCATATGGAAAACGATAGAATAATTAATAAAAACAATTAGATATGTTAAAATATTGGATAAGTATAATATAACAAATTTTGTTTTGTGTACTCACAACTGTAAACCTACTTTTGCCCACCCCTGTATTCACAGCAGATATATCTATAATAATCCCAAATGAAAACAACCCAATGGTCATCATCAAGTATGATACTTTCATACAGTGGAAAATTAATGAGCTATAAAAATGAATAAACTAGTGTGTTCGACTTCCCAGGAGCCCACCCACGCTGTTTTCTTCCCCCTCTTCTGCCCCTACAGGCACTCATCTCCTAAACTCTAAGCATCTCCATGAGACTTGCAACCAGTGGAGCATGGGCAGCAGCAGCTGGTCCCAGGCTTACCCCCTGAACTTGTCCCCAACTCCCTCTTTTCTCTGACTCTCCAGGGAGCTGGTAGCAGCCTCACTTTGGCTCACTTCTTTCCTGTAACATTTCTAGAGAGCCAAAGCAGCCTTGCTTAGGCTGTCTCCTGTTGCTTCTTCTATACTAGGCTCTTCCTTGTTTCACTGTCCCCAGCTTTAACAAATGTACTCTCAAAACAAAAATTAACATGCCCTGTCTGGTATGGCTCAGTAGATTGAGCGCTGGCCTGTGAATCAAAGGGTCACCGTTTCGATTCCCAGTCAAGGCACATGCCTGGGTTGAAGGCCAGGTTCCCAGTAGGAGGTGCTCAGGAGGCAACCACACATCGATGTTTCTCGCCCTCTCTTTCCTTCTCTATAAATAAATAAAATATTTTTAAAAAACAAAAATGAACAAACTGATATTCAAAAACAAATCTCAAAAGCATATTGAACGAGCCACTACAAAAGAATGCACACTGTATGATTTCATTTTTATGAATTTTTGAACAGATAAAACTATGCTGATAGAAAACAAAGGGGTACATAAGAATTTTATGGACTTATGTAAATGTTCTATGTTTTGAATGTACAAGTGATAGTTCAGATATATATATTCATGAAAACTCATTGAACTGTACATTTAAAATCTGTGCATTTTATTCTAAGTGAAGTATTTCTCAGAAAAGTTTATTTTTAAAATAATACTAGAATTGTACATATGAGTTACTTTTGCACATATCACATACATGTACATTTTGTACATATCCAAGATATCACGGTGTATACCTGGAAGTGGAAATCCTTTCTCAGAGTTTGCAGATTTTTAATTTTATAAAATAGTATGAGATTGATCTTCAAAATGGTTTTACCAATTTACACTTGAACTTGCAATGTATTAAGAGTTCCTGTTGATCCACATCCTTATCAACACTTTGTATTTTCCCATTTCTAGATTTTGCCAATCTAGTGGATAAAAACGTTACTTTGTTATGGCCTTAATTTAAATTTTCCTGATTAACAACAAGGTAGAACATTTCTTTCCACTTACTGACAGTCTGGATTTTCTCTTCTCTAAAGTTGCAGTTCAACTATTCATTTGTCTATTTTTTCTCACTAATTTTATAGAAGTTCTATATATATTCTGGGTTCTAGATCTTTGTTCATTGTAAGTGTTGAAAATAATCTTTCTGTGACTTGTCTTTTCACTCCTTTAATGGTGTCTTTGTAAAAAAAAATTTATTGATTTTAGAGAGAGAAAGAGGAGAAACACTGACTTTTTTCTCACCCATTCATGCACCCATTGGTTTGCCTGGCATCAAACCTGCAGCCTTGGTGTATTGGGATGATGCACTAACCAACTGAGCTACCTGGCCAGGGCCACTTGTCTTTTGGCTGTGCTTATCAATTTACTTAACTCCAGAAAAAAAATAATGTTAGTATGATTTATATTTATATTTATATATTAATTTGGAGGAAAACGTACATCTTTATGATTCTATTTGCTTTATCTAAGAACAAGGGATCCTTCAAGTTTACTATTGTCTTCCAAGAGTATTTTAAGATTTTTCTTATATAAGTTTGCATAGTTTTTAAGTTTACTTTTAAGTATTTTACCTTTTTGTTCTTTTTGTAAATGGAGTTTACTTCTGCATTAAGTCTTCTATCTTATTGTTTGATATATATATAAAGGGTATCTTTGTATGCTAATTTTAAACCTAGCAGCATTACTAAATTCTTTAATGTTTGTCATAGTTTTAACATTGATTCCTTAGTTTTCTAGTGTATCCTTATAACACCAGCGAATGTAATTTGACTTTTTATTTTCCAGATTTAATGCCTTTATTTGAGTTGTTTAGTCTTATTACATTGGCTAATATTCACTAAGACAATAAGTTATAGTGAAGATATTGAGCATCCTAGAATGCCTCTAATGTGTTCCCTATGATAGGAAGTATCTATCAATTCCTATTTTATTGAGTTAAAAAAAACAGAAATAGATATTGAATTGTATCCAATGCTTTTTTAGCACCTTTGGAAATAATCTTATAATTTCCCCTTTATATCTATTAATATGATAAATTATATTAATGGTCTTCTTAATATTAAACCATTCTTTTTACATTCTTTAAAAAAATCCTCACCCAAGGATATTTCCATTGATTTTAGAGAGAGAGGAAAGGTAGCATGAAGGGGAAGGAGTGTGGGGAGAGAGAGACATCAATGTGAGAGAGAAACATCGATAGGTTGCCTCCTGTACACACCCCGACTAGGGATTGAACCTGCAACCTAGGTATGTGCCCTGACCAGGGATCAAACCCACAACCTTTTGGCATACAAGATGGCATTCCAATGAACTGAACTACCTGGCCAGAGCCCATCTTATATTTTTAAAATAAACCCATCTTGGTTATAAAGTTTGCTTATTTGCTTGCTTTTAGTTTTAAGAGAATTCATTTTTTAAAGTAGTTTTAGGCTCACACCAAAATCAAGAGGAAGGCACAGATAATTCCCATATACTTCCTGACCCTCTGTACACAAAAATTCTCCCACTATCAACATCCCTCACCAGAGGGATACATTTGTTAAAATCGATGAACCTACACTGACACATCATTATCATCCAAAGTGCATACTTTACCTTAGGGTTCACTCTTGGTGTACATTGTGTGGGTTTGGACAAATGTATAATGACATTTATCCATCATTATAATATCATATAGGGTATTTGCACCACCCTAAAAAATCATGTTTGCTCTACGTATTCCTCCCTTCTTCCCCCAAACTCCTAAAGCCACTAATCTTTACTTTGTCCATAGTTTTGCCTTTTTCAGAATGTCATATAGTTGGAGTCACATATTATGTAGCCTTTTAAGATTAGCTTCTTTCACTTAGTAATATGTAGTTTCAATTTCTGTGTCTTCTCATGGCTTAATTACTCATTTCTTTTTAGTGATGAATCATATTCCATTATCTGGATATACCACAGTTTAATTATTCATTCTACTGAAAGGTGTCTTACCTGCTTCCAAGTTTTGGTTACTGAGGATAAAATTGCTATAAACATTCATGTGCAGGTCTTAAGTTCTCAACTAATTTGCATAAAACTTAAAAAATGTGCTTTTGGATTCCACTGCTCATATTTGACTTAGAGTTTTGAATTTTTTTATTTATTGATTTTAGAGAGAGGATTGGGGGGGGGACATTGATTTGTTGTTCCACTTGTCTGTACATTCATTGGTTGATAATTGTACATGCCCTGACGAGGGGTCAAACCAATAACCTTGGTGTTTTGAGATGATGCTCTGATCAATTGAACTACCTGGACAAGGCTGACTTGGAATTTTTTAAAGATTTTATTTATTTATTTTTAGACAGAGGAAGGGAAGGAGAAAGAGAGGGACAGAAACATCAAATTGTGGTTGCCTCTCATGTGCCCCCCACTGGAGACCTGGCCCACAACCCAGGCATGTGCCCTGACTGGGAATCAAACTAGCGACTCCTTGGTTCACAGGCTGCCACTCAATCCACTCAGCCACACCACCCAGGGCCTGACTTGGAATTTTTTACATCCATATTAATAAATGAGAGTGGTGCAGTCTCTGTCATATTTTGGAATTGATATTATACTGGCTTTGTAAAAACAATTTGGAAGCTTTACTTCTTTTAAAATGAAACAATGTACATAGTATCTAAATATCAGATATTTGGGGACTTAGAAGAATGTCCCCATGAACCCATCTGGCCTGGTACTTTTTTGTATGGATAGTTATTTGATATCTTTATTTATTTCTTCTAATAAAATTGGCTTTCTAGCTTTACTAAGTTTAATTTTGGCATATTGCAATTTCCATTAAATCTAGGTTTTCAAATATATTTTCATAATACTATGAAAGTGATTACATAATACTATGAAATTTTATGTTTCAGTGGCTATACCTCTCTTATCATTTCTTATTTTGCACATTTTGTGTAGTTCTTTTTTTGTGGATTAGGTTAATTAATGGTCTACCACTAAGTTTTTTTTCCAAATACTTAGCATGTTGATTTATGTACTTGTCTTACTTGTTCTCCATATTTAACTTCATTGGTTTCTGCTTTTATTTTCTTCCTATTGCTTTCCTGGGTTAGCTTTTTGAGTGGAAATCTAATTCCTTTATAGGCATTTAAAAATTTTCACTGTATAGATATTTGAAAGGTATAAATTTTTATCTAATAACTGATTTTTAATAGACTCTGACATGTATTTTTTTCACTATCATTTTTTTAGGGAATCATTCAAGTTCAATTTGTATTTTACTTTCCATTTCATCCAAAACTTCTTTAGCTTGCTTTGAAATTTCCAAGTGGAGGACTTCCAGCCAAGATGGAGGCATAGGTAGATACACTTTGCCTCCTCACACAACCAAAAGAAGGACAACAAATTTAAAAACAAAAACAACCAGAATTGCCAGAAAATAGAACTATATGGAAGTCTGACAACCAAGGAGTTAAAGAAGAAATATTCCTCCAGACCGGGAGGAGGGGCAGAGACAGGCAGCCAGGGCAGAGAGGACACTCGACAAGGACCAGGCAGCCCCAAATTTGCATGAGGATAAACCAGGAGGAACAACAGGGGAGTGAGACAGACTGAAAAATCCCGGGTTTCAATGTGGGAAAATTAACCCTCAAAACCTCTGGCTGTAAAAATCTGTGGGGGTTGTGGTGGCAGGAGAAACTCCCAGCCACACAGGAGTGTTCACTGGAGAGACCCACAGGGTCCTAGAACATACACAAACCCACTTGCCCAGGAATCAGCACCAGAAGCGCGCAATTTGCTTGTGGGTAGCAGAGAAGTGACTAAAAGTGGGGCTGAGAGCTGAGTAAGCAGCATTGTTCCCTCTCTGATCCCTCCCCCACATACAGCACAACAACACAGTGACTGTGGGTTGCCCCGCCCTGGTGAATATCTAAGGCTCTGCCACTTATCAGGTACCAGGGGCACTGAGACAAAGAAATATCACCTAAATGAGGTCCTGGCTGGTGTGGCTTTGTGGATTATCACTGGACTGTGAGGCCAAGTGCCACCAGTTTGATTCCCAGTCAGGGCATATGCCTGGGTTGCAGGCCAGGTCCCCAGTCGCGGGGGGAGGGGGAAGGTGCACAAAAGGAAACTACACATTGATGTTTTTCTCTTTCTCGTTCTCCCTCTTGCCCCCTCTGTCTAAAAATAAATAAATAAAATCTTTTTTTTAAAGAAATATGCCCCAAATGAAAGAACAGATCAAAGCTCCAGAAAAAAATACAACTCAGTGATGAAGAGATAGCCAACCTATCAGATGCAGAGATCAAAACACTAGTAATCAGGATGCTCACAGAAATAGTTGAGTATGGTCTCAAAATAGAGGAAAAAGTGAAGGCTCTGCAAAATGAAATAAAGAAAAATATACAGGGAAGCAACAGTGAAGGGAAGGAAACCAATATCAAATCAATGATTTGGAGCAGAACTAAACATTCAACCAGAACAGAATGAAGAAACAAAAATTCAAAAAAATGAGGAAAGGCTTAGGAACTTCCCGGACAACTTTAAACATTCCAACATCTGAATCATAGGAGTTCCAAAAGGAGAGGAAAAGCAAGAAATTGAAAACTTATTTGAACAAATAGTGAAGGAGAACTTCCCCAATCTGGCCAAGGAAATAGACCTCCAGGAAGTGCAGGAAGCTCAGAGAGTCCCAAAGAATTTGGACCCCAGGAAGCATACACCAAGGCGCATCATAATTATGTTACCCAAGATTAAAGATAAGGAGAGAATCTTAAAAGCAGCAAGAGAAAAGCACAGAGTTACCTATAAAGGAGTTCCCATAAGACTATCAGGTAATTTCTCAAAAGAAACCTTGTAGGCAAGAAGGGGCTGGAAAGAAGATTTAAAAATGTGAAAGCCAAGGACCTACATCCAACATTACTCTATCCAGCAAAGCTATTATTTAGAAAGGAAGGGCAGACAAAGTGCTTCCCAGGTAAGGTAAAGTTAAAGGAATTCATCATCACCAGGCCCTTATTATATAAAATGTTAAAGAGATTTATCTAAGAAAAAGAAGAAGATCAAAACGATGAACAGTAAAATGACAGGAAAACTCACAACTATCAACAACTGAACCCAAAAACAAAAACAAAAATAAACTAAACAAACAACTGGAACAGGAACAGAATCACAGAAATGGAGATCACATGGAGGACTATCAGCAGGGAGGAGAGAGAATGGGAGACAAGGAACAGGGAATAAGAAGCATAAACTGTAGGTAAAAAAAAGCCAAGGGGAAGTTAAGAATAGTATAGGAAATGAAGAAACCAAATAACTTCTATGTATGACACATGGACATGAACTAACAGGGGTAGGGGGAATGCTGGTAGGAGGGGGGTGCAGGGCAGACGGGGAATAAAGGGAATAAAAAATGGGACAACTGTAATAGCATAATCAGTAAATTACACTTTTAAAAAAAGAAAAAAATAAAAGTTTGCATCAAAAAAAATTCCTATGTGGAAATAACTTTGTTTTCTGAATTTGTTATCAATTTCTAGTTTTATTATAGTATGTAATTATTATTATTGTTTAATTAGAATACTATTTCCATTATTCCTCCTTTATGCTACTATTGAGGAGTTCTTTGTGATATCATTCATATAAAGCCAATTTTCATGACTGAGTCCACATATACTTGAGAAGAAAGTATATCCTCTATTTTTGAAGTGTAAATTTCAATATATCCATGAGATATTTCCATGAGTTCAACATTATTCATTTTATATATTTTCGATTTTCTACAGTTCTGCTTAATTTGATCCATGGCCTGAGAAATATGTTAATGTCTCTTATTTTTATTGTTTTTTTTTTAAATTGTGAGCTGAGCAGGATGACTAATTAAATGTATTGCATTTAGCAATAAGATAAATAATAAGATACACAACAGAATTCCTCTAAATTATACATTTATTTCTGCCAAAAACTTCTCTAGGTTCTAACCCAGGGACTGTCACCACCAGCTTTATGCCATTAGGCCTTTATTTTACCCTAAGGCTTAATCTCCTCCTGTGGAAAATGAGATGTGGAATTTTAAAAAATACAATACTTTAATTTACCATTTCAAAAAAAGAGCTTTTGAAAATAATTTCAATAACAGCTGTCATTTGTTGAGTCCTTATTGTATGCCAAGCTCCATGCTTAGCACTATACGTATGTGATTTCATTGAATCATGACATTGGTTTTAACCTTTTTTCAAACTCTAGAATGTGGGACTCTAATTAAATTGGCAGAAACTCCTTCTATTGGTTCAGTATTTTAGGAGACCATCTACTGCATAAATTGGCAGTGCAGAGGTGTACGTTATTGGACACAATTTTCTAGTTGAATCTGGACAATGGTCAGAAGGATCACATTGGTCAAGGGAGCAATTAGCCATTTATTTGTGTTAGTTTCCAGGTTCAGCAGGAAACAAGACCAGAATGAGATAAGGAGCTCAGGCCTTTACGGGGTGTGATTGGACTCTTGGACAAAGGAACAGAGCTGTTTTCCTGGCCAGCTATTTTCATCCCGGGCTTATAAAAGGGCTCCTAATGTGGTAAAAAATATTGTAGCAAAAGTTTGTTCTTTGAGGTTCTCAGAGTTACCATCCTAACAAGGAGTGTTTAGCTTTAACCAATCTCCTTTTGTCTTTAGCAGTAACATTGTTAATAAAATAGAGGCAAATAGTAAGATGTTCTCACCCTGCTTCAGATTATTAATATTATTATACTTGTCTCTTTAGATAAAGATACTTTGTGTTGTTCTTTTCTTTCTTGTTTTATTTTGCATTGTTCTTAACTTCACTTATTCATCTAGCCATTTAATATTATCATCTCCTATTACCATCAGGGTTGATAAGTACATGATACTAGTGTTAATATTCCCTCTTCTCTGCCCATGGCAGAGACTCAATTATTAATCACCTTTTATTCTTTCTTGCCAACCCTTGATGCAACTCCATAATCCTTCTCAACATGGCATCCAAGTACAAGAGTAGAATTTGCTCCCAGAATAAAATCTTTCTAATGTGGGATGTAGGAATATAACAGAGAACTCTAGTTTAGAGAAATCCATGCTGTGAGAGAGGAATTGCTGCCTAACTTAAACAGTGATGAATTTAGTTCCTTTAACGGCATCAGTACATCCAACTCTCTTGAATACCTCAGATCATGTTTTTTGTCCTACCCAGTACAATGTGGCAGTATGTATTGAATGTCTGCTTCAGTAGTTGTCACCATATGCCACAGCACGCTTGTGCAGAAAATCTCAGATGTGCTTTCAGTTTTATCAGTTTGCAAAACTTTTTTTTTTTTTTTTAAATCGCAATTGGATCTGGCAAAGTCTCCGAGATGGGCTGTCGAGCCAAATAGATCTTTTGCTATAAATACAGAGTCCTGATGTAAATAATAGCTAAGAGGCAGAGCATGACATCCTACTATGTTATACTATGACTGTGCATGGGAGAATGTGGGCACAGCTTGGTTCACGGCAGCCCTTACTCTGCCAGTCAGAGATGCAGGCATATGAGCAGTTGGTTCACATGCTCAGTGTTGTGTTTCACAAGAACCAGGTGTGTCTTTGTTTGGCTTAGCTTTATTTTCACTTCAAAGTATGGAGGATCTGTTCCAGTACTCCCACCATTAGTCTAATTTGCTGATTTAAAAGTAGGTATTAATTTAATATCGAAACTGGCATGGCTAGGAGACACCGTATAGCTTGGAGACATCTGAAAACATTTTGAGACATTTTATTCTGGATTCTCTTAAGAGCACTAGATACCATATGGAACAAGAGTCCTTTCACTTTGAGGACTTGAAGCATAGCTAGAAGGGAACAATAATTAAGGAACTATTAGAAACATTTTCTCCAGAGACTGTTGCCATGATGATTTTGCAGCATTTACTGTAAAGGAAGCAACTGATGTAAAATGAAAATGAACAGAATAGATAGAACAGAGAAAGAAAATAGCAGACTATGCTTTGTAGACATCTCTATGAACCCTGGATCTCAACGTCTCCTTGAAACCGGTTCTTTGATTTGCATATGTTATGTCAGACCAAGTGGTCTTTTCTATGAAAAGACACCCCAGGACCAGAAGGCTTTTCTTCCTTTATAGACTTTTACTGTGATCCAGGCCATTAATATATAAATAATGCAAATATAGGTAGATCAAGAAGAGAAGTGATACTATCAGAGCGATTATCTTGGAGTACAAAGAATGATATGCATACTGGTAGTGTGCTGTTTTGGTAAGAATTGAGCTATTGATCATCAATAAAAAAGCTTCTGTAGCTGTACAACATACATGAATTTGGACTCATAAGAATTTGATTGCAATACAAACTTAAGAGAAATATTTTAGTCACTGTTTCTTTATGTACTAACAGTGAATTGATACAATACCTTTCATTTAGGACCTCGAGTGCCTTAGTAATACTGTAATAGCGCAACAGGTAAGTGGGAATCAAGTGATGTCATCCTGAGTCCAACGCTTTGAGTAACTTGTTGGAAAATCAAACTGCTACCTGCAGGATTTACTCCCAAGGATTCAGTTTCCGCTTCATTTCAGACTTAGAATTTGTATATCGGGTCATAAGATTGGGGTTCTTCCCCATTCCCCAGTATCCAGTGGGAGAGAGGGGCCCACCAACGTAGGTTAACAAGCGTCTCCCCTTCCCTCCAGGTGACCCTGAAGTCTGGACCATGCTATCGGAATTACTGATCCAGATATCCTTAAAACCATCTAATCCAAATTCCTCAATTTGCAAAGGGTCCACAAAAGATTAAGGTCTAGTAGTTAATTCCAAGATCTGCTCTTACCACTGCCCCCGCCCCCCTTCAAGACCCAGAAGTCCAGGAATACTAGAAAAATTTCTTGTTTAAGTTATCCAGAAAAGCTCGAGTTAGTTTGTGGCACACCCCATATCCCCACGCCCCTCCATGCCGGTCGTTAACCTGCTTGAGGAGTGAGCCTCTCCCTCACACGATCTCTGACGTTCCAAAACAGGGAAAGAAAGTTGCTAGCCCTACGCTGCCGCGGGGCCTGCGGGGGAGGCGGGTGCTCCGCCCCCGGCGTTCGCGGGCGGGCTCGACAAGGGCCGCCGAGCGGCGAGCGCGGGACTCGGCGGCCCACGGCGGGCGGGGAAGCTGCGGGGCGTGGTTTGCAGCTTTCCGAGCGCTAAGGAGCCGTGCGCGCTCTGCTGTGCCCCGAGCCCTCCGCTGGACCGAAAAAGCGAGCGGGAGCTCGAGCAAAAGGGCCGATCGAGAGAGCAAGGTTAGAGGGGTGCTAACCTGGGCTGGCCCTAGCCTGCGCCCTCTCAGGGACCGCAGCGGGTGAGCGCGGCCGCGGGGCCCCAGCGCCCGGGTGCGCCCCGGAGTGAGAAGGCTGGAGCGGGGAGGGAGGGACACTGGGAGGGAGGGGAAGGGGCGGGGGCGAACGAAGGAAGGTCCCTGAGCCGGGGACTGGGGGCGGGGGCCGGAGGAGACGGGAACCGACCCGATGCTGGGGTCCAAGCCCGGCCACGGGAAACTTTGCCTGGGTGGGGAGAGCGGGGTGCGTGGAGGGCGCCGCAAACTTGTTAGCGGGCGGGGCGCTCAGGGATTGGAGCGAGCGCCAGCGGGTGGCGTTTGTCTCTCTGGCTTCTTTGTGTCACCTCCGGGCCCCAGCCCGCTGGTCCGCGGGACTGGGAAGGGGGCGGTGTAGGGGGCTGCTCAGGGGGCTCGTTCCGGATTCCCCTAGTCGCCCCTGTGGGCCCAGGCCCCAGCGCTTGGGGTCCGCTGATTGTTTTCGTCCCCCGCGTCACGCTTGGGCGGGAAAGATTTTGAACGCGGCGTGAGATAGAGCGCCGAGAGCTGCGGCGCAGAGATTGCCAAGTCGTGGGCGGTGTGAGGCTCGCCCGGGGACCCGAGGACCGGTGGGCGGGGGCGCACCCGGGCTGGAGAGGGCGCGGGGACCCGCGGGCCCGGGCACTCGAGGGACCGCGGCGGGCAGGTAGCCGAGCACTCGGACGGCTCGGATTATAATTCCATTTTGATTGCTTGGGGTCTTTGTTGTCTGAAATTGCCTCGAGGGTCTGACGGTAACACATTCTCCTCCTTAGGTTATTTTTCATCTGTTAAAAAAAAAAAAGCGGGGGGTTGGGAACTTGTGGGGAATCAGTGTTGCTCGAAACATTAGTCACCTTATTTGATGGAGACTGAGAAGTCCTGTGTAACATATTTGCCTTGTGGACGCCTGTTATGTCTGAAAGTTATTATTTGTCCCTCCCCTAGTGGAAGGGAGCGTCTGAGCTAGCTGCCAGCAGGCACGATTGTGTACAAGCACCAGCAAGTCAGAGCCAAACCGAGCAGGTTCTTTCTAGCCACTCAACACTTTGGTATCAATCTTTTCTTTTTAAAAGTTTGTTTGATTTCAGGCAACTTTCATATGCTTTTCTATAAAAGTTTCCATAGCTCCGAAGTCCACCTTGCAGATATTATGTGATTGTGCTAGGACAGGCTCGACACGTTTAGGGTTGGAATTACAATTCTTTACCTCTCGGGTCGCTGCCACTGAGACAGTGTCAACATTAGAAGAGAATGTTCACGTTTTATGAGATGGAACATTGGGTGTGTTTTTTATACTTTAATGCATGACTCCTTGAGTTTTCTTTCTGGAAAACTCTGCTGAGACTTACTCCCAAGGGCCTTACTCCTGCTCACACACCCTCCAACACCAAGGGAAAAGGGAACAGGTGTAATTAATCCTGATTTAGTTTTTTTCGTGAAGACGCTGGATATGTCAAAATAAACAGTAGAAATTTTTAGTTCTTTGTCCACATGTTTGAGTGAAGGATCTTTATTGGGATTCAGTAACAGTGTGGTGATTGAGGGGGTGGGGATGGAAGAGGGAATGGAGGGGGCCAGTGGTAATGGAAAAAAATATAATAAAAAATGTACATATTAAAAAAAATCAAAATCAAACCCGTTTGGGTCCGGTCGGCCTTGTACATTAAGATTTTAAAAAAATCATGTGAGTAAGTTTGCCCAATTAAACATTTTACAAGCATTTAAGGACATTAATACTAATTGTGTTTGCAGGATATTGCAGTCTGTTTAAAGAACTGAGTGAAAGTTAAATGTAAAGGTCAAAAATGGAACCAGTCATGGCTTAAGTAAGGGAAAAGGTGAAAGCAATTGATTCATTTGTCATTACTGATATGTTTTAAATTCAACAGGTTTTCAACAATTATACAAAATTATTCATTTACTCAAACAAGCTTTTATCACACGCCAGGCCTGTGTTGGACTCCGGGGTGCCAAATAATACCATTTATGGAATGCTTGTTTTGTACCAGTAAATGCTTTACATTCATCTAATAAATATTTGAGTGCCTGGAATGTATTGTGCTAGGTGCTGGGGTTAAAATGCACAGGAGAGCTGTGTTTCCTATGTTAATCTAGTGGGTAGCTGGGCAGAACATAAAAAACATTACCAAGCTAATCACAGGTTTTAATATGCAAATCAGATGACAGCGCTTCCCTTTTCCTAAGGGAAAGACAAGACCTGACTGTGGCCCCCCGGAGTTTGCCCCCTCTGGTCCTCTTCAATCTACCAAGGGGGAGGCATTCGAGACTCAAAGTTACCAGTTTTACTCATCTTCTCAATGAACTAGTTATTGGTTTCATTGATGCTCTCTATTGTTTTTCTATTTAATTGATTTTTACTCTGACCCTTATTATTTTTTCTTCTACTTTAGGTTTAATTTGCTCTTCTAGTTTCTTTAGGGCGTTGATTTGTGACCTTTTTTCTGATGTAGGTGTTTTGTCTTGTAAATTTCCATGTAAGTACTGCTTTATTGACATCTCAAATTTTGATCAGGTGTGATTTCATTTTTATTAATTTCAAAATACTTTTTAAACTTTTGATTTATTCTTTGACCCTTAGCCACATAGAAGTATATTACTTAGTTTCCAAATATTTGTAGATTTTCCAGAGATCTTTCAGTTATTCGTTTCTAATATAAATCCATTTGTGTCAAAGAGCATGCTTTGTATGGCTTGAATCCTTTTACATTTATTGAGAATTATTTTGCAGCCCTGTGCATAATTTATTTTGGTAAATGTTTCACGTGCACCTGAAAAGAATTATATTCTAATTACACCATGGCAAAGGATTATACCGTCAACATGACTTATCATTATTTATGTTGACCTTGATCACCTGGCTCCCATAGTGCTTGCCAGGTTTCTCCACTGTAAAGTTACTCTTTTTCTCTCCCTTCTATGCTGTATTTTTTTGGTAAGGAAGTCACTATGTGCAGCTCACATGTAAGGAGTAGAGAATTATGCTCCACTTCTTTGAAGGGTATTGCTTTTTTATCCAACTTGATAATCTCTGCCTTTTAATTTGGATGTTTAGACCATTTATAATGATTATTGATATAGTTAGGTATTCTGTTTTTCTCACCTGTTCTTGGTTTCTTTTGTCCTCTTTTTTTCTTTGTTTGAATTTATGGGATAATTTTTATCATTCTATTTTATCTCTTCTGGCTTATTAGGTATTTCTTATTTTGTTATTTTAGTGGTTGCTTTAGGGTTTGTAGTACACATTGAACTTATCACAGTTTATCTTCAAGTATATTGTATCATTTCATGTAGTATGAAAACCTTGTAATAGTGTATTTCAATTTCTCTTCTTTTGACCTTTGCGCTATTGTCATATATTTAGCTGTCTGTTGTAAACACTACACTACATTATTATTTTTGTTTGAGTAGTCAGTTATTTTTAAGGAGATCTAAGTAATAAGAATAGAGCCATATATTTACCCATGCAGTTACACAGGTTATATTTTTATTTTACTGTTAAGTGGAAAAAAAATCACATACTGAGGTTATTGCATTCATATATATGAATATATAGGCACACATATGCTTGTGAAGTTAGAATAAACTTTAAAGAAGTAGTGAAATTCAGAAATCAGAGCTTAGTTTATTTTCTTAAACAAAATTCACTGAATTATCTTTGAGTAGATCATTGCTGTAATAGATAACTTCAGGATCCTGTGCCGCATTACAACATTCAGTACACCTGGACTTGGAGCACTTCAGACAGGCACTGCTGAGTGTGCTGTGCTTCTCATCTTTTCCTCTGATCAACAAGAGGAGGGGGGAGGTGGATTGGGAGAAGGAATCAGTCTGCCCATGCTGACATTTTCCAGACCCTGAGAAACTTTGAAAGATAAGTTTGAAAGCATTTCTTTCTTTTGATGGTGTCTGAGATGAAAAACGCTCAGTTATAGCTCTTCAGGTCAAAGTAATGCACTTGACAAAAGCGAACCTCGAGCTTCTGCTTGTTAGTGTTCATTGATTGAAAACTGTGGCCTGAGATGCAGTTCTTGGATCTCTAGAATTTGCCTTCTCCTTGTTACTCTGGTTCCAGCTGGCTTTTGTCTTCCTTTTGGTACTGCCAAGTGCTTGATGTTTACCATCATTGAGTGGTGCTTCGTTTTCTGAGTGTGTAAATGTGCCTCTATACTGAATGTTAATGCATTGACAAACAATTCGACTATAAATTAGTAAAAAAAAAACCCCTCAATTCATTTAAAAAATTAATTCATTTTGTAAATAGCTACTGAATTTGGTTCCTGGATCATTGATGAAAATTTTTGTCCCTTGGCCTAGAAAGCTAACTGTCTAGTAAGAGAAAGGCCCACAAGCAGAGGAACCTGCACTCTAATGTGGTAATCGGTGATCACTACAATGGAGACTTGAACAGGGCAATGGGTTTAAGCTTAGAGCAGTGGTTCTCAACCTGTGGTCTGAGGACCAGCAGTGTCAAACTTACTGAATCAGAAATCTTGAGGGTGGGGGTCCTGCAACCTGTGTTTAACAAGTTTTCCAAGTGGTTCTGATGCACATTCAACATTGTGAAACACCAGCTTAGAGAATTTGATGATCTCTTGAGATCTTTTCCCAACTCCTAAAATCTATGACTATAGGTAAGAAATGTGCTATTTCCCCCATTGTACTGTTGAACTAATTCAAAAAGAATCTGGAGGCTTTGGCTAGAAATAAATCATAAAGATTTATTCAAGGGTCTTAGGGTTTGCAAACTAAACAGAACTAGACAAAAACCCACGTGTATTCTGAGGAACAGAGAAAACCTAAGAGTTCTTATAGTAAAAAGAATATGCATGAGAAGAATCAGTCAGGCATTCTTAGCCTCTGGACTGGTCCAGGACAGCAACTCTCTAGGTGATTGCTGGTCTGGATTAGTGGACAGCAGTTTGGATAATGGATGTCAGATGGTATAGATACAGGAACATTCTTTCCTAGTCTTTCAGCTGGTAACCAGAGGGTTATCTGGAGGTTTGATGTATATTCAGGCATTAATGCAGGACTGGAAAGTTCAAAAGTTTAAGTTCCCAGGCTAGTTAACACAAAAATAGAATCATTTCCTCATACCTCAACCTACTTAATTTTAATAATTTAGCAACTTGACTATAGTGACTCCATTTACTCTGTTCCTCAGTATTTTAAGAGCAATGTTGGCACCAATGAAGTGTCATATAAAACATTAATTGCTGTGTAGGTAAAACAGGTATTGGTAAAGTTATGCTTGACACTGGAGAAATAATAGATATTTAAAAATTTTATTATGAAAAATTTCAGATATATTCAAAAGCAGAGATAATAGTGAGATGAACTCCTATGTAAACATTACCCACAATTAATTATTATCAAGTACTGATGATCTGGGTTTTTTTACCTATACCCTCGCATATTCCAGTATGCTGGGTTATTTTTGAAGTAAATTCCACATATATCATTTCATTCATCAATGATTATATATTAAATGATTTGAACTATTAAGGTGCTAGAGATGAATTTGAAACAGAATCACATACAGGTTTTTCATGGTTATACAATAAATTATAAAGCTTATCTGGAGTTTATTTACACAAAAGATGAGTAAAACAAAATAGTAATGTGGACTTTTGTGTACATGTATTCCTATTAACATAAAATTCATTAAAAATAAATATACTGGCTATAAGAGTGAAAACATTTTACCAAAATATATATACCATCATTATAATAGCAATATATACATTATATATATAGATAATATTCCAGAATAGTAAGAAAGAATATACACCCATACACTGACAGAATTAAAATATTTTGCCAGAAGGAGAAACTGAAATTTGAAAGGCAGGTTTTTGCAAACGGAGATATTATAAGAAGTTTTGCAGTTCTACACAAATTTTAACACATTAAAAATTTATGTTACAATCATACATTAAAAATTCTCATTACTCATTTCAGCAATTATGTTGCCTAGTATAGAAAGAAAAGGTAATCAACATTTAGGGAGGAACAACAGATCTTTTTTTTAAAAAAGATCTCATCTTAGTCAATGTGTTGCACATACTCTTTTCATCAAGGTTAGAGATAATCTATTTAGTTAGAGCCCAGCCTATCAGAGAGTTCCTCTTTGGAGGGAGGCGGCAAAATTAATTTACACAGACATACTACCCGTTTTCTCCCACTCTGGTGTTGGAGTACAAGTTATGATATCCTGAGAAAAAACTGATTGTATTATGACTGAAATGTTCATTTTTGGCTGTGATGGTCTGACACATTAACTAATGGGTCCTACAATAGATGTTAGCTAATTTTAATTTAAAAAATGCTAATTACTTAAAAGTAATTTTTACCTTACGTGTAAATTGCAATAAAAGAAGTAAATCTGAAATAAGTGGAAGGAAGATAAATACTATATGATTTTACTTATATGTGGAATCTACAAAACTAAACAAAGCAGAAACAAACTCAAAGATGGAGGTAAACTGCTGGTTGCCAGAGGGGTTGGTAGCTGAATAGGTGAAGGGATTAAGAAGGACAAATTGGCAGTTATTAAAACAGTCAGAGGGATGTTAAGTACAGCATAGGGACTATAGTCAGTAATACTGTAATAACTATGTATGTATGGTACCAGCTGGGTAGTAGACTTATGGGGGGATCACTTCGTAAATTATATAAATGTCTAACCAGTATGCTGTATACCTGAAACTAATATAATATTGAACGTCGGCTGTAATCGAAAAATAAAAATAAATAAGTAAAATAAAGCTGTTCAAGACTGTTTCCCATGCCTCCAAAACAAAAAAGTTTTTTTAGAAAAAGCCCACAACTCAAATACATCTAAGGTATTAGTACTATGATAGGTTATAGTTATGTATGATGAGGTGGTTTGATAGACTAATGCATGCTAGAGCTTTTGGTTCCAAATTTTGAGATAGTTACTCAGAAAATTTTTTTTAAAGAAATGACTTAGAAATTCTGTTTATAAAAGAGTTAAAGGTGTGTTTTATTATTCACATTTTGTATGTTAAAAAAAGGTTACTAGCATTCTCTTGTTTGAATACCCTTTGTAGTCACTCATTTGATGACACTAAGAATTTTTTCTTTGTTAATGGACCTGTGTTTCAAAGAAAGGCTGTTACCTTTGTAGTCTTTGTATTTTTTTTTCATTATAGCAAGCTGCATGCAACTCAGTAGGGTAATAATTAATTTTATAAATAGTGTTTAGTCCAGAACTGACTAGATTACCTTTTGAGCCCGATGAAAGGAAACTCCCAACTGCTTATAACCACAGGTTCATGATTTGATTATAAGACTGTTGGTGATGGCTTCTGAGACTTGCAAGGTGAACTCGCCCCTTTCTGAGTCATCGTGTTGTCTTGCAGTTGGTGATGTGTTTTCTTAGCAACTGCTGCTGACATCAGGTTTGAGCAGGGAAATGTTTTGAAATGATCCAACATATTCTTTCAGGTTCTGTGTGCCTGTTAAACCTTGTAAACTTAATATCGTGTATTCCACAAAAGGGAAAGATTTAATTGCAAATCATTTTACTTCTGGTCTGTTTTTCAGAGAGTTGGGGATGGGGGTAAGAAAAGAGAAAAATAAGCTAATCTGGGAGAATATAGACCTGCTTGCTTAGGCCCGTGGACTAGAGAGGAACCAAAATGGCTTCCATGTGCTGACAGGATAATATAATGTATTGGGGGCTTGATCTTGAGTAATACTCCCATGTGTATTCATTCAGGAACAAGTGAATTTTAGAAATGTCTGTGGTATAGTATAATGGTTAAGAATATGCTTCTGAAGTCAGATGGAGCTTGGTTCAAATCCTTTACCATATACTTGCTGTATCACTTGGGCAAATCACATAACCTGACTGAGTTTCCTCATCTGTTTAAACAGGCCAAAAATACAGCCTACCTTACAGGAGTGTCAGTAGTATTGCTGAGATAATAAATACAGATAGCAGACAGTACAGTGCCTGTAGTTGAACACTATACAGCACAGTAATAAGTGCTGGTTATTACATTCAGTTCAGGTGAAGGGAACAAGGGGCTAAGTGGCAGGTGCTTAGGGATGATCAGAAATCAATCAGATGTCGACTCTGATTTCAGGAACTAGGGGAGATAGCCTTGTAAACAAACCACTTGAGTATGATACAGAAGGAAGTGCCAACGGAAGTGCAGGCTTCGTGGTTAGATCTTGGGAAGGTTTTGTTTCTTTTTAAAGATTTTATTTATTTATTTTTAGAGCCGGGGAGGGAGAAAGAGGAGAGAAACATCAGTGTGTGGTTCTCTCATGCACCCCCTACTGGGGACCTGGCCTGCAACTCAGGCATGTGCCCTGGACTGAGAATCGAACCAATGATCCTTTGGCCTGCAGGCCGGTACTCAATCCACTGAGCCACACCAGCCAGGGTTACCTTGGGGAGTTTTGCACACAAAAATGTTTGGACTGTATCCTTCTTGTCGCTGGGGAACCAAAGCAGGTGCCTGGTGTGAGCTCCATTTCACGATAATGTTCTGAAAGATGTATTGGAGAGTCAGGGAATCCAAATAAAAGAATGTTTTCAGAAATCCAGGTGAGTGATGAGAATAGAGTCAGAGGGCATTAAAAAGCAATGAAAGAAAGAATTCTCAATGAGGTGCCAAAGACTATTGGTGCCATTACTTGAGGCGCGATGGTGTGGGAAAAAATGATCGTCTGGCAGTGGGGTAGGCTAACTGGTTCTTTGAGCTGAAAGATCAGTGGGCATGTAGCTGGCAACTGGAAATTCAGTTCTGAAAGAAGGAAGCTAACATTTATTGTGCACCTGCTATGTCTCAGGGTTTATGCTAAATATCTTCACAATCATTACTGGAAGCAAATAGTAATTTTATTGATGGAGAAATAGAGGCTCAGCAGAGGTATGACAGTATTTAAATATCTACCTTAATTTCAAAGCACTTCTCACTTTTATCTCTCTCTTCAAGCTCTTCGTAGCTAGAGCAGTGCCAGGGCTAGAAGGAATGAGAGAGTGAGTACTGAAGGCAGCAGCTGCTCTCTGGCATTTTTCATCAGTTTCCACATTCGGGCACCCATTACATTGTCTTTACCATGAGGTGAGACAGACTGTCCCTCTGAGTGGGTGGTTTGAATTTGTTACCTGAGGAATGTCAAGGGAGTTTCATAGTCAGTCTTAATTCTGAAGTTCTGATATTACTCTCCTTTTAGTGCTGCTTGAAGGGTGAAGTCCTTCAAGATTTCCTTTCTCTTTTTTCTGATGAAATGGAGATGTTTGGGTAGGAGTGGGCAAAAACTTTATAACATGAACCTTGTTTTAATTGAATTGAAGAGGATGAGGGGGCAGAGTGAATGCTTTTCTCCTTAATGTTATCCTCTTCATTAGATGATGAAATGTGGAATCTGAGATCAAGCTCATGGGTACAGATAAAAATGAAGTCTAGAAGACTATGAGCATTTCTTAAAAGTTTATTTTCATTGTTACAAAAGTTCAACACACATACAGCCATACACGTATTTTAAAAGCAAAAGTTCCTCCTCGTATTATTTTCACTTTCCATTTCTGCAAGTCTCTGTCCCTAGAGAAAGTCATTGTGGACAGTTATGTTTATCCAATTTGAATGTTTATGAATACTTGGAACCTTGGCAAAGTAGTAATTATGCAAAGTAGTTAGGACTTGTGTTTTTCCTTTTTACCTAGACATTTGGTATCAGGGTACATTATTGAGGCATCATAAATATGAGTTCTTTTAGAGTCTGTTCTGAAAGTCCCATAAACATTAAATGTAACTTCAGTAAGAGCTCTTGGTCACCTTTGAAATCAGTGACATACCTAGCGTTAGAATTTAGAGACCTTGAGCTTCTTCTGTGTTGTTAAACCAGTTTTGTTAGTTAACTTATTACACAAGTTTGCCAGTTAACTGCTGCTGCAACAGTGGGCAAAAAACAGGTTTCATCTGATTTTTTTTTTTACAGAGGAGAAAAGAGAGTTTAAATTAACGTCAGCCCATTTTATTTTGGTCATTGTATTAATCTGTTAATTATTTCCTGTGTTGAGTGATCATATGATATGTGCTTTGGTAAATTTCTCAATGGAATCATGGGATATGTGAGTAGGTTAGATAGATCTTGCCTGTTAGGAAGTTTCTTTTAAGGACATGGAACATGGAGACTGCATACTTCTGTTCAAGCAGGTCTTTTCAGTAACTTGGAGTTTGGTCTTCCGCAAGTTAAACTTAACTTCTCTATTTCCCTAAATGGGGTAGATAGTGTCTATCTTGTGGACTTGTGAGGATTAAAGAAATGGTACATGGAAAATATGTGGCATAAATTAAGTACTAAAAGAAATTAGCTCTTGTTACTGTTTTATCATTGTTATCAAATAGAGAACACACAAATTTGGAGAATTTATTTACCTGTTATTACTTTCAAGTTAACACAAAGAGATATCACTGATAATTTTACTTTTATTGCACAGTAGATTGTCAGAAGGAATGTGCAAATATTGAGATAACTTTTTATTCGATACAGATCTCAGTACTGTACTGAGTCGGTCAGCTTCGTAACAAAATAAATTGGAGGAGTTTAAACTAAATGATTACACAGAGATTTTGTTTTGTCTTAGTGATGCTACTTCTTGAGATCCTTCAGTGGTTCTAGTTTTGGTTTTACTCAGGAAAATATTATGATATGTATCAGACATTTGGAAATCAACAAACAATGAGTGCTGGAGAGGTTGTGGAGAAAAGGGAACTCTAGTACACTGTAGGTGGGAATGCAGACTGGTGCAGCCACTGTGGAAAACAGTTTGAAATTTCCTCAAAAAGCTAAAAATGGAACTGCCTTTTGACCCAGCAATTCCACTGCTGGGATTATACCCTAACTTGAAACACCAATTCAAAAGAACTGATGCACCCTAACGTTCATAGCAGCACAATTTACAATTGCCAAATGCTGGAAGCAACCTAAGTGCCCATCAATAAATGAGTGGATGAAAAAACTGTTGTATATTTACACAATGGAATACTACGCAGCAGAAAGAAAGAGCTACTACCCTTTGTGACAGCATGGATGGAACTGGAGAGCATTATGCTAAGTGAAATAAGCCAAGGGGTGAAAGACAAATACCGTATGATCTCACCTATAAGTGAAACCTAATCAGCAAAACAAACAAGCAAGAAAAATATAACCAGCAACATTGAAAGAAAAACAAACTGACAGTAACGAGAGGGAAAGAAGAAGGGGGGTAACGGGGAAAAGAAGGGAAAGGGTCAAATCAAGGAACATGTATAAAAGACCCATGGACAAAGCCAAAGTGGGGGAGGGGGAAGTGGGGGGAGGGTGGGGCAGGGGAAGGTGGTGGCTGGAAAATGGAGACAAATCTATTTGAACAATAAAGAAAAAAAGACGTTTGGGGGGAGTGTTCTAATTACACAGTGATGGGGAGAAATCAATTTATGTGGGTTTTTTTGAGGGTTTTATGTTTTGTGTTTTGGGGACTGGGAACAGACAGGTCAGGGATATTTTCACGGGGAAGGTTTTGAGAGATGGGAAATATATTTCTTAGAAATATCAAAACTGTAGTCTGAAATTCCATGAAAAGAAAATTTAAGAATCTTGTAATCTGAGTTACTGGAGGTTAAAAGGTCAGAAGGATTAGTCTTGTTTTTTGAAGTTTATCTTCACAGGAATGTACATAATTTCTAACTATTTTAATAAACTAGAAGATATATTGAATCTCAGGAGCAGATATGTATATGTATATCTCTATATCTATATCTCTATCTACATACACATATATAAGTCCAGACAAGCTCTGAGTAGCATGGCTCGGTGAGTTGAGCATCACCCTGCGAACCGAAGGGTCCCCGGTTGGATTCCCAGTCAGAGCACATGCCTGGGTTGCAGGCCAGGTCCCCAGTAGGGTCATGTTGATTCTTTACAACACTGATATTTTTTTCCCCTCACTTTCTCCCTCCCTTCCCCTCTGTCCAAAAATAAATAAAATCTTTTTTAAAAATCCAGAGAAATTTCTAATGGAGTTACTGTACATGTTGTAACAACGAAGATAATTTAGTATATACAGAAGTGTGTTCTCTTTCCCTGAAATGATGTAATCTCATATTAGATCTTAAAATTGTGCCCACAGAATTGGCAAATAGGTATCTTTAGGGAAAACTCAGAAACAAATAATTCTGGTTGTTTCTCTTCAGGTGAGAAACTTATGCCATCATTAGAAATGAAATGGGAAACTAGTTTGCAAGTTCTCTAGCAAGTCACAAGGGAAGCCTAGGGGAGGGGGCAATTTCACAAAGTTCTGCTGTTTCAGAAATCAAACCTTTTTTTTTTTGGAGACACCTGCCATTTCCACAGCTTGGTTCAACAACTTTTTAACAGTTGAATATCTGTGAAAGAGTTGCACTGCTGGTTGGCACCCGAAAAAAACAGCTTCTAAGTTGCACAACAGTTAATTTTTCATCTGTTTCCCCCTCCCCTCCAATCTGCTTTCCCATTTACCAGTCAGAATGCTAAGATTTAATGGTTAGGTAAGACTGAGTGTTAAGCATTTAGTTAGAACTTACCATTCATCAATGCAGGGGCACGGTAATGGGTGGTTCTTTAAAAGTAAAGAATTAAAGAGAAACACTAACTCAGAAAGGACAGAAAGGCACTCTAATTTTGAGATTTGAAGTTTTAAAAAATTCCCTTAGAACAATTTCCTTAAAATTCTAGAATGGAAACCATAATCTGAGTGGTTAGAAGAAATGTCATTGATGTATTTTATTTTTAAATTTTTAATTTATGCTTTTCTAAAATTTAGTTTTCAGTTACAGTTGATATACAATATTATACTAGTTTCAGGTGTACAGCACAGTGATTAGACATTTATGTAACTTATGAAGTGGTTACCATGATAAGTCTAGTGCCCACCTGGCACCATGCACAGCTATTACAATTTTTTAATTTTAAATCATAGCACATTTTTAAACCTAAATTTTGTGTACCAGATCTGTGATATACAGATTAAAATCTACAATGATTTACTGAGTGATCCGAGGATTTGCTAGTTTATTTGCTTTGTGTACTCTGCAAGTCTTGGTCAATAATTAAATAAAGTTGCATTGTAGGGAATAGAACAGGACTTTGTAAGGTGAGTTCTTCAGGGTGTAAAAAGTAATGGTTACTAGTGGAGATCAAAAGTTGAGTGAGTTCAGTATCATTTGTAAGATACCAATTATAAATGCTTTTTAGAAAAGATTTTATTTATTTTAGAGAGAGGGGAAAGGACTGAGAGAAACGTTGATGCATAGGAGAAACATTGATCGGGCCTCGCACACTCCCCCAACCAGGGGTCTGTCCTTCAACCCAGGCATGTGCCCTGACCAGGAATAGAACCCTCAACCTTTTGGTCTATAGGCTGGTGCTTGATCCACAGAGCCACACCAGCCAGGGCCCAATGATAAATTCTAATCCTGGATTTGCCTCAGGCAGTTTTATGCTCTTCAGATGAGGAGCCAGGATTTAGGAGTGGTAAGGTCCTACAGGTAACTGGCAGAACCAGGAATAAAACTGCAATCTCCAGATCCCTGCCTCAAAAGCTCTTGGTGTTCCATGTGTGAGTAATATTTAAATTGTTGAGTATTATTTAAGACCTATGGAAAAGTATGTCATTACACAGTAAGTATTTATGTGCTTGCTTTAGCATCCTATATAAGAAACAAAATATTTTGCCCTGGCAAGTGTGGCTCAGTTGGTTGAGCCTCCTCCCAGAAACTGAAAGGCCCACCAGTTCAATTCCCAATAGGGGCACATGCCTAGATTGCAGGTTTGGTCCTAGTTTGGGGCACATACAGAAGGCAACCCATCGATATTTCTTTCTCTCATCACTATTTCTCTCCCTCTCTTTCTCCCTCCTTTCTCCTCTCTCTAAAATTAAAATCAAAGTAAAATTAAAAAACCCACAGAATATTTATAACGTGATGTTACCCTTTCTTCCTCCTCAGAGATAGCGGATATCTTGAATTTGGTGTTCATCATCCTCAGGCATTTCTTTACAATTTTGTTAAGTGTGAATGTTAAGTGTGATTTTCAGTTTTTAGCAACTGCTAGTGCCCCACGTAATGGATACTGACCATGAACAATGGATCCCTAAACAGTATTTTAAAGATTATGTATAATAGGCATCATTCTGTATGCATTCTTTTGCAAGTTGCTTATTTTCCTTCAACTTTGTTTGTGAGATGCATCCATATTGATAAGTATAATTCTGATTCCTTCATTTTCTTAAAATATTTATTTATTGACTGTAGAGAGGAAGGGAAGGAGGGAGGTGGGGGGAGGAGGGGAGAGAAAGAGAAGGGAGAGAGAAACATCAACTTGTTCCCCTTGTTTTGTTGTTCATTGGTTGTTTCTTGTATGTGCCCTGACTGGGGATCAAACCTGCAATCTTGGCATTTGGGGAATGGTGCTGCAACTGGCTGACCTACCCAGCCAGGGCAGATTCATTCATATTGTTTCATATTTTATTGTGTGACTATGCCACAGTTTGTTTATCCATTCACTTATTTTTGGATATTTAGTGTTTGGGTTTTTTTTTAATGTCCTCTTCTAGGACTCACCTGTTCATATCTTTTGCTTATTTTCCTATCAGGTTGTTTGTCTTTTTTTAAAAAATGATTTTTAAGTATATTATTTCTGTATTGACTTGGGAACTATTGTTTAATAAACAAATACTCATTAATATGTGTACTTAAGAAGCTGCATAAAACCTATCGTAGCTTTGCCTCCCCAGTATTATTGGAGCTACATATATCTGTTCCCATTTGAAAAGGGAATTTCAATATCCTCTAATATGACTGATGTGAAATACACCAATGGAATTGTCTAAGTGTTCATGTGCCTGTGACTATAAATATGAGTGGATTTAGAATAGATTTGACAGTCATTACATTCCTGATCCTAAAGTCTGATTTAATTTTCCAGTATTTACATGGCTATGCAGGTGAAGAGGTTGACTTCATTGTACTCTAAAATGTGGGAGGAAAGCCTGTATGGGAAATTATAAAATCCTCATTTTCTTTTTCTTCACTAAATAAAACTGGATAATGGATGGCACCCTTGCTTCCTCAGTGAGCCATGGATGGGCCCCAGAATATAACGGAAGCTATAAAGTGAATGGGAGGACTCGGGCCATTGCTCAGGAAGTTCCTGTCCAGAACTTTATTTATGTAAACTATCTGGGTTGTGCATGATTTTGGCTCTCACCCGGTTTTTTCCTCCAATGAACAGTGACTTGACAGAGATACATGTTAGGTTATTTGTTCTCTTGTTGGCTACTTGTATCTCTTTCTGGCAGGTTATTGTTTCAAGGACTTTAAGCACCAGGATTAGGACAGTTAAATCTTTCCTTGGCTTAGTCTTTCTATTCATTCTGCTTTCCTGGTTTATTTGCTTCCTTCTCTCCCTTCCTTGTTTCTTTTTACTTACAAATGCTTACATCTAGTAGATAGCCATCCTTCAGGACATTCAAACGTTCATTTCAATTTTTAAACGTGCTTTTTTTTAAATTTAATTTTTTATTGTGTTGTTTCCATGACTATTTATCCCCCCCATGTCCTTTTCTACCTCTCCCCACCCCCCCACAATCACCACACTGTTGTCTGTACCCGTGAGTTTAAACCTTTTGTTGTTGTAGTAGAAAAGGACAGAAATGTTTAAAAATACTTAAGTACTAGAGGTTGCCTTTTCCTGGAGCATCACTTCCAGTCCCCGCCCCCGCCCCCCCTTCCTAGAAGGGACCCCACAGCCGCCCGCCCTGCAGTCCCGCCCTTCACCTGTCCACAGCCTCCCTCCCACCCGCCCTGCCCCGCAGGCCTCTTTTGTTGTTGAGAGCTAACTACTGTAATTTGCTGGAAATTACAGGTGGAGGACAGGCCAGGGGATTCCTGGCAGAATTTCTGTAACCTGCCGGTGCTCTCTTTTCTCGCAAATTGCTGATTAACTAGTCTCTTCTGTCTTGGGAACAATTAGAACTTTAAAGTTAGGATTGTTGTCCAAAAGAAAGATGTTTATTTTTAGAGGGTGAAAATATTTTGAGCCCATTTGCCATAGCTGCTTTTTTAAGAAACAGAAACTATGGACTTTAATCCCAAAGTGAAAACAAAAATCTTACCAGAAGAGTTAGCAAAATATGTAAACATTTTAAAAACAAGCTGTATTTTTTATTTTAACTTTCTGTATTTGCTTAGTCAAAATTAATATAACCACAATTGTTCTGAAATTCTCCTTTTCCTTGTGTGTCTTGCCATATAAAATTGATTTAATGACAAGATAAAAATGTCAAAGGGGAAAAGTGTCTAAAGGAATTTTGTTAGTGCAAAAGGCATGGTGTTAATACACTCACAGACAGTACTCAGAGATGGTTCATCTAAATTAATTTTTTTAAAAATATTCTCTCTTTAAAAAAAAAAGAACCCTCACCTGAGGGTATGTTTACTGATTTTAGAGAGAAAGGAAGGGAGAGAAAGAGAAACATCAACGTGAGAGAGAAACATCAATCAGTCGCATCCCTATGGGCTTGACCAGGGATTTACCTGCAGCCTAGGTACGTGCCCTGACCGCTAACTGAACTTGAAATCTTTTGGTTGTAGGGATGATGGTTCAACCAACTTAGACACCCAACTAGGACCATCCAAATTAATTTTGATCTTCATAATCACATGAATGAAAAGAATCCTATCCTTTTTTTATTATTATTTTTAAAGAATCCCAATTTCATTGTAGGGGAGTAGTTTTCATTTTATTAGTCCCATTTTCTAGTAATACTGTAGCATAGGACAGAGATAAATATCAACAAAGAGGCTAGCAGCACTAACCTTCCCACAGGATCTTTGTGAGCAGAACCAGAAACCGTGTACAGATAAAGTCTATTTAAAGGTTCGCAATAACAATGACAACTGAGGGCTCTCTTCCAGCCCCATCACTTCCTTTTTTTAATGGGAAGTTGAGCTTGGGGCGGAGGAGGTGCTGTGATGTTACTGGACCAGCGCACTCAAGCTGTCGCTTGCTTTTGTGGAATGACAGACCTTTATGGGACATTGCACAATGGGGCTGGTGAGGTGAAAATACTCTGATTTAGAGAATAGAAAATCAGAAAAATAATAGAAATAGAAAATAGAAAAATAGAAAAGAAAACTAAGAAATACACAGCAGCCAGAACATGGGGAAAAACCTCCTCATATCTTAAACAATAATAATTAAAACTTTCAAAATGTTATACTTACAGTAAATTGCTCTTTCCTGTTTTTTGGCACCAGTTTTTAAGCAGGTGTATTTGAGGGACTACCATTGTGTTACCAAGGTGATGCTTGGCTGCTGAAGTGGGAGAGCCGGCTTAGGCCCTCTCGGGGGTCCCAGAGCTCCCAGACCATGCCAGAGACCTGGGGGCGGAAGAGGATCTCCCAGCAAAGTGCCTGTTGCAAAGTGTGTATCTTAAAAGACTCCTCTGTTTTACATCTCTATGCTCCAGGGAGGTCTGTGGACCAAGGTGGTCCCCGTGATTCTGGTTTAGTTTACTGCGATGGACCCGAGGGTCTTTCCTTTTTTTTTTTCCCTAAACCAGTCCCAGGAATTTGCTTTGGGTTGACCTTATAAATCTAAAATGTCTCGTATTTCGAGTGTTCCTTCTTCCCTGTTTCCGGTAGGATTTCATAAGGTGCTCACACCTAGGGGCCTGGATTCTCCAAATATTCCCGGTGTAGATGCCTCTTTGGTAGACTCTGAGCCCCTAAGGACTTGAAGTAGACCAAGACCTGATCTCATTTAAATATCTAGGGTGGCTGCAGCATCCTTGATGTGCCGAGTCCTCCCGGGCACTGCGGGTCCTGACAGGAACCTGACATTGCCGCGTCCTAATGCGACGCTGGGTCGTGAGATCGCCCAAAGCCCCCGGCGCTGCGGCTGCAGGTGCTTGAGTGGGTCTAGTAGCTCCTTCTTGTACACTGAGTCCAGGGCTTCAGGAAAATAAATCTCATTATGAGTGCAACTATAGCCTATTCTTTTCTTGGTTTCCAATTCCTGCGTGTGCTAACCTGTGTTTTATGAAGTTACGGCTGTGGATTGGCTGGCTACAGATTAAGCTGCTTGCTTAAAATGTATATAATTGCAGTAGTGGATACCCTTGTATTTTAATTATTTCTGAATTTAAAAAATAAAAAAAAATATTCCTTTGACTGCTTGGTAATAATTATCTTTTATGATCAGAGAAGCCAAGACAATATAGTGAGTGACTTGTTCAAGGCCTCCCAGGGAGTCAGTAAGAGAAAAGCCACTATCAGAACCACTATCCCTGGATGCTCAGTCTGTTACTTAGTCCAACAAACCTGTTATTGAGGATTAACATCCACTCAGAGCCAGAAATAGACCAATTGAGACCTAAATCAGTTTTGATCATTGGTCTTTAAGGATGAAAGGATGAGGATACATTAATTTGCTGGGCAATTGATTTTCCCTTAGGATAAGATAAAAGCAAAACCAAAATTGTCAGACATGAAAATTGCACAGTAAATTGTTTGGGTTTGGAAAACTTCCAGTCCTATAAATAGATTATGGGAAGCCCTCAGGGAGAGAAAAAAGGTGCATGATGGTTATTTTCTTATATAAAAATAGCAGGCTCATGCAACTTGAAGAAAAAAAAAAAGGAAGCTCTATAACTTAGAACTTTAGTCAAAATAGGAATTATGATTCATAACCAAAACTTTGCTTTTTATTACCACTCACAGTAAGTCAATAGGTTAAAAGTTTGGCAGGAGGATTTTGGGGCAGGATTTGTACAAATAAGATTTCTCCAGAGTTCCTATTTTTCCTGCTTCAAGGTAATTGATTTGGTTACCTACATTCATACTTTGCCTTAATAGAGATTAAGGAAACCATGAAAGGAAAAAGAACCAGCTCTACATTTTAATGTTGTGATTGGAATAGAATTACAGAATGCTTTGGAAGAAATACCCTGGTATATATAAAGTCACAGCTCTGATTTGCTGGGCCAGTCATGGTTTTTTTTAAAAGCCACTAGACTGGATCTGATATTCACCAGTGATGTTCAGAATCAAAGAGGCATATTTATGTTTCATAATGAATGTGTCTGCTTTCCTTTATGTGTATTCCTTTGCTTGCTTTTTTAAAAAAAATCCTCACCCAAAAATATGTTTATTAATTTTAGAGAGAGAAACAGCAATGTGAGAGCGAAACACGATTGTTTGCCTCCCGCACATGCCCTGACTGGGGATCAACCCCACAACCCAGGCATGTGCCTTGACTGGGAATTGAACTCACAACCTTTTGGTGTACCAGATAACATTCCAACCAACCTTGCCACCCAGCCAGGCCTTCCTTTGCTTTCTTATTTCCTGTGTTTACCTCTTTTCTGTGTTTCCCTAACCATGCCATTTACAACTGTCTGGAGGTATGGCTTTCAGCATTTTACATTATTATCGAATTGACACACATAGTTTTCTTTGGATGGTGAATGGGTGGGTGAATATGAAATGGCACACGTGGGTACATGACTGTGACTCTACCCTGTGGGACTAGCATGTCTAGATCTCATTGGTCTGTACCTGATACACCCATACTCCCGCCGGGGCCTGCAACTCCAGGAGCAGCACTGCATGGGAGCGATGCACAACCTTATGGTGGGGGTGTGGGAAGTTTAGGGTAGGCAGATTGGTTGGTTGTTTAGGCAAGTCTGTTAATATCTCTTATATTTGGGGCTAAACAGGAATCAAGATAATGATTTGCTGACACCCGTTCCCCCTGGATATCTGGCCTTTTCAGCTTCTGCTCGGGAAGACCCTTATTAAAGCAGCAGTCAAGAAAATTTAGGCATAGCTCTTAAGTACCTGGCCCAACCCATTAAATAATGCAGTTTGCTTCTTTTGCTCAGTACATTTTGTTGGTTCTTTTAACATATAAAAGACCTGAATCCTGGAGGAATCTTATTTTACATTAGGCACAGAAGGAATTGATGGATTGAAGAAAATAATATGCACATAATAATGGAACCCTTGCATTTTGGGATAATGAACTAAGGAAAAAAGGCCCATGGTCTCCAGCTAAGGGTTGTAGGGCATGGAGGATTCTGTTACTTCAGGAGTGATGGAAGTTTCTGACTTCAGACCAGGGATCTCGAGAGCCTTCCGACAGAACCTTTGGGTCTTTTGCTTATATAGAAGCAATAATACTGGAGAAAGAATGACCTTTTCCTCCATCAAGGGAAAGAACGTTTGTAAGAGAAGTCTGTTCTGCACCTGAAAGACGCTGAGGAGTTGAGATTCCTATTGCCTCATAAACCAAGAAGGCTCTAATGGGAAAAACTAAGTTAGGGTTAATTTGTCTCAATAATAAAAGATATGGAGAAGCCTCCCTTCATGCTAGGTTTATCAGAAAATTAATTAAAAAGCCTTTTTCTTGTTGCAAATATGTCTCCCCTATCAGGGAAATGAGACCCAACACCTCTAAAAATTAACTTCTGTAGTTGAGAGGCCGCCGGCCCCCACACAGGGCCCCGGTGAATGGCTGAAAGGCGGGTAAAGGAAGGAGACAGTGGAGCCCCGGAGATCCTGGCCACAAACCTGGGTGCAGAGCCAGCAGAGCCCACAGAGGGTCTCCATCCCTTGAATTCTGACAGTTACTGTAGTCTGTTAGCTTTCCTTCCTTCCAAGAATGACTCCCCCGGGGCTAGTGTTTTCTAGAAGGGAAAGTGGAGAAGCCAATTTGACATAGACAGTTAATTGTGTGCAGGTAGAATAGGGAGAGTGATAATATGTAACTCCACTAAGCAACGAGGGGCATCCAAAGTTCACCTTCCAAGGTCTCAGACAAAGGAGGAAAGTGAAATATCACATAAATGAGCAACAGAAGACAAAGATATTTCTTTGTTTTCCCTTTAGTACTCCACAGATAACATTTTACAAATGCCATAAGATGAAGTTCTTAAGTTTGTGTGAAAAAACAATGTAGGAGAGAATTCAACAAACTAGGAAAGGTTATTGTGAGAATTCTTATGTTTGTAGTAGTGAGCAGTGAAGGGCATCCCAGGGTGACTGAAAAGACAGTATTTTTATTAAGCACAAATCACATTCTTAAGGGAGTATTATCTTAACTGATTATTATTTTTTAGGTAATAGTCTTCAAACTTTATGTGTTTTATTTCAGCTGGTGGAAGGAATGTGGCAGAGGTTGACATTAAGTGATTTTAAAAAAGTGTGGGTTACATGTTTTTCATTTAGTAGATGAGGCAGGAATAATACTTAAAGATTTTGCACAAAAATTCCTTAAGTTGCATCACTCCAACAGTGATTTTCAACCACTGTTCCACAAGAATTTTTAAAACATGCAATACCTGATTATTTCGTCAGGGGCCCTTGCCTCTTTTCCCTTAGATTGTTAAATAAAAAATGACAACAGCCAACACAACAATAGCTGTGTGGTGTGAGTTGGGTACTTTTTTTTTTTTTGTCAGATCGGCAAAAGATACATTTTTTGGTGTGCTGCAGAATTTTAGTAGTTTATGTGTGCCACAAGATGAAAAAAATAGAAAATTCCTACTCTAACACAGGAACTTGTATTTTTGCTTTTTATCTTTGAGTCTTTGTCCACGTATATACACATATTTATATAGTTATGTTCCTACTGAATATAACATTTATATTGTTAATATTAGTTTAAATTTTTTTTTAAATTTTGACTTGGGGGATGGAGAGAGAGAGAGAAAGAGAGAGAAAGAGAAAGAGATCTAATTGTTGTTTTACTTATTTATGCATTCATTAGTCGGTTCTTGTATGTGCCCTGACCGAGGATTGAACCTGCAGTCTTCATGTACCTGGATGACACTCTAATGAACTGAGCAACCCAGCCAGGGCCTCTTAGCTTCTTAGTATTTTCTTATTTAATACTTTTCATAGACTTTATGATGATTGGTTTTGTTGTGATTGAAGACATCTTCTTTACACTGATTTCCAAATTTGCAAAGCATTCCAATGTTGAGGATACACACACACAGCATTCCAATGTTGAGGGGAGATATATATATATCTCTTCATGTTTCTAACAGATTACTCTTTAAGATATATTTCCAGGAGTGAAATTACTGAGTCAAAGTGTATGTACATTTTTATGGTACAAGTTACATATCACCATATTGATTTCCAAAACAATTATAGTGTATATAGTGTAGAGCATGTCAGTTTCTTTGTGTACTAGGGAGGTGAACATTTTGCATTAGTTTACTTAGTATTTATATTTCCTTTTATGTGAGTTATCAGTTCATATGTGTCAGAACTTCGTTTGTTTATTAGAGGAAACTTTTTATCTTTCAGTTACCTATGAAGCTGTCCACATGATTGTTTGTTGTATTCAGTTACTTTGTGGGATACTGCTGTAGAAAAAGACACACATGAACTCATCACTTCTGTTTAATATACCTAGCTGAGGGAGGGGACTGTGATTAACACACCAGAAGGAATGTGTGTGTGTGAGTAATTGTGAGCTCTTGGTAGTTTTTGTTGTTGTTATTGTTGTGGTTGGCTTCATGATCTTCAGATAAGTAAGGATTTTTTTTTTTTTTTTGTAAGAATAATTCCTGCAAGGCAGGGTAGAATGCATGCTCTGTTGTCCACTTGCTTATGAGATGAATTTTCTTCCTTTTTTTTTTTTTTTTAAACAGTCATAGACTTTGATTTCAAGAGTTAGGTGAATAAAGGTGATTTTAAGAATACATTGTGTACCCTAGCCAGGAAGCTCAGTTGGTTAGAGTGTCATCCCAATACACTAAGTTTGTAGGCTCGATCTCTGGTCAGGGCACTTACAAGAAACAACCAGTGAATGCATAGATAAGTAGAACAGCAAATTGGTGTTTCTATCTCTCTTTCTTCCTCTCTCTCTAAAATCAATAAATAAAAGAAAATACATTGTGTGATGTATGGAGCCAGATGGGTAGTGGAAATATCAGGGGGAACACTTTGTAAAGTGTATGATTGTCTAACTACGTATGCTATACACCTGAAACTAATACAAAATATTCCGTGTAAACTGTAATTGAAAATATAAAAATTAAAAAGAATACCTTGTATGGTTATTAGATTAATAGTCAGTTATTAACTGCAGAGTGTGTTTACCTACTGGATGTATATTCACTTTATATTTTGTAAGTAGGTATCTATATTTTTTGACAAAATATTTGGTACTCATTTAGGTAGTCTTATTAATTTTGTGTTTTTTAGATGGTATCAACTATTCTCTCATTATGAAAGAATTTATAAAGAAAAACCTGACAGCAGAAATAATAATCATTTTGAGAAAGAAATGAAAATAAGTTTTCAATAATAAAGATACTTTATCCTTTAGTTTCTATATTGTCAGAGTGTTGAATAATGAGAGTATGACCTATAGTCATTTAAGACAATACTTTGAACTTTTCCATTCGGAGGCAGATTTGATCTGGTCAGATACTCTCTGTGGGCCCAAAGGGGAGGTGTTACTTGTGGTCATGGAAGAGAACACAGGCGATTGTCCTTCAGGAGGATCCAGAGGCTCAGACCCCCACTCTGGCCTCATTGACACTGCCAGCCAGACTGGACATTGGTCAAAACTCAGAACAGCTCAGTAACTGACCTGGAAGATATATAACTTCTAGAGCAGCAAGGGACTGTTTTATTTTTTTCCTCATTCCTGGTCTCTGAAATAATGCTCAGAAAGTGGTAAGATGGTTGGATTGGGTACTTTTGTGGACTGTGAGCCCTGCTCTTTGTAACATCATAAAATCAGATTTGTTTAGCTGGAAGGGCTCTTAGGGAATGTCTAGCTCTATCCTTATGTTGCGGATGAGAAAATTTAGGGTTCACATATGTCAAATGCATTCTCTGTGCTTGGGCCAGAACCAGGTCTAGAACTCAGGTCTGCTAAACCACTAGTAGGAGTAATTGCGTGACATGACATTGCCTCCTCACATGACCGTTCAGCTCCCCAGACTAGACTTACTGCGACTTGGGGAACCCTGGCCTGTGTGGGAAGCACTGCCAGTGCTTGGAAGCTGGTGCGGGGCTGGCGTGTGCTGCTCCTTGCTTCTCTGTCCGTGGGCAGGGATCCCAAGGCCACATTCAGTTATGTTCCATCTCAGATGAGTCTGGGTTCTTGTTACTGCTGCCCATTTACCATTCCTGCCCTACTAGAAATCACTCTCGTAGTGTAACTCAATTATTTTATTTAATCTGCCCAGAACAGAACTGAAGCACAATGGTAACAATGGCGAGGAACCAAGTAAAGTGAGGGGATATGTCTCTTTCTTGTTTTTGGAGACCATTATTCCAAGGAATGATTATCTTGCTGACCACCCTGCATAGTGCCTGAAGCATACAAACTATACATTAATGCTCTTTGGGTAAATTACTAATAATAAATGAATGAAGGCTAAACAATAACAGGACACATTTTCTTCTCTCCCTCCCCCTCGCCCTCCCCTCCCTCTCCCCTCCCCCTCCCTTCCCCCTCCCCCTCCTACTCCTCCTCCTCTTCTTCTTTCTTCTCTCTTCTTTTTGCAATTTTAGGAGAGACCAATTCAAATTTTTATGACCATCAAGCTACAGTGCATATATTAAAATATTGTTTATGGAGACTAATAACATGAAAATGCTGATGTTTAATATTT
The DNA here is from genome assembly GCF_021234165.1 of Pteronotus mesoamericanus. Classification (NCBI taxonomy): domain Eukaryota; kingdom Metazoa; phylum Chordata; class Mammalia; order Chiroptera; family Mormoopidae; genus Pteronotus; species Pteronotus mesoamericanus. Next base: position 25,709,745 of record NW_026555078.1, on the reverse strand, counting down.
TGCAGAATAAAAATTATTTGTGGTATAATTACAGCCCTGTACAAACAAAATAAAAAAGAAAACCTACTCTAGAGATAGAAATATTCTAAAAATTCACCATAGTATTAGGAATGGTCGTATTTGGATGGTGAGGCTTTGGGGAGCTTTTATTCATTTTTTAAATTTTCTGTAACATTAAAAATTACTTTAATATTACTTTTATAATAAACCCTCTTTTTTTAAAACTGTAAACTTTTATTTTTTATTTATTTATTTTTTTCAAATACATTTGTCTCGGAAACCCTCTTAAAAGTAAAGTATATATTCCATTTTGTAGAAAATAAATTTGAACTATATAGTTCAGCCTTCTGTCTTTACAGAATGAGCAATTTTGATTTAAAGAATTTTTTTTTTTTACCCTCTAAAAATGCCTGAACCCACTTCCTAACCCTTGGCTCTGTTGTGGTGGAGGAGCAAACTTATTTTTGCACTTATTCATGGTTTATAATTTGACAGGATTTACTTGCCCTGGCTAACCTCCTTATCCACCCGTTTACATTTGTAGATTTCTCCCTGCTTTAGCAGGAAAACCTTGAGATTAGGAAGTTAAAAATTGCTCCTTTTCCATGTATGCCTGTTATGACAAGCTTTGCTTTTTTGGATTCCCCCAGGTGATTAGTTATTGTTGTTTAAGCTTCTTAAGCACCCTGTTTCTGTCTCTGGGAACCTCTCCTTCTTACTCATCATTGGAGTCCCGGTGCCTGCTACATGGCCTGGCAAGTGTTAAGCATTCAACCAATATTTGTTAAGTGAATGAATTGTCATAATGCGGTCTCATCCAGGGCTCTCAACTCTTGAATGTGGCTCCTGTTTTTATATTTATCTTAAGACTGAATATTAGAATAAAATTGGGTCAGAAAGAAACTTAGCAATGATATACATGTGATTGAGCACTGTAGCAGCACGTGGTTGTTATAAGTCAAAGCAGACCGTTACCTGAAAAAGGTTGCTTTGCCAATTTCCTCTGTAAGTGAACACAGTTGAAGAGAAAGAATGGGTACCTGGCCAAGCAGCAGCCGCTGCATCTGTTGATAAAGGCGTGTGTACTTTGGGTCAATTATTGTAGTGCAGGCCAAAAGAAAAAAGCAAATCACTCTGTCTCTGCCCATTTCTAATAGTAAGTTAATTTGAGTGTGAAAGCATTTCTGCAGCTGCCACTGCAATGGGCAAATATTATTCTAAAGAAATAGTAGATTTCAGAAACAAACTTCTCATTTTTAACAGCCAGCATATTTTGACTGTTGTATTTGTTGGCAGGCATTTCAAATATAGAAATATTTCTTTTAAATATCTCAGAGAGAGACTGGTGTTTGGAATTTTTAACAACAAATCCTTCATCAGCGGGGAAATGCTACCCAACAGAAATGTGTAAAAATGCTTGTACAGTTAGTGTTGCTTGAAACATTTGGCAAAAACACTGTTATAATCACAGTGAGATTTTGCAGATATTTCCCAAACATTTCAGTCATTTCTGTCCTGAGAATTTTGCTGTGTTCATGCAACTCTTTTGACCACATAGCTCAGTAGTTCACCTTTGTCAATTTAACAGAATTTCTCCATCCCCTGAAGCCCCCCCCCTTTTTTTTCCCCCCGAGAACAGTTTGGGAAGTTCCTTTGAAACCTTGAAAACCCAAGGAAAAAAGTCATTACAAATAGAAACGGGCATTTTTACCTTAAATACATACAGGAAGACAATCTGAGGGCAATTCAGTTTCTTATAGCCAAGAATTCTGGCCATTTGTGAGGAAAAAAAATTCTTGTCAAAAATGGAAGAAAAGGGAACAATTCAAGTGTATCTAAGGAGGAAATTATAACTGTCCTTTTAAACAAATATTTTGTGACTTGAGAAGTCCTGAATTTGAAAATTATTTTTGTGTGTGTATAAAAAAGTCCTTGTAAAGTATACTTTCTGAATTTTGGTTTGCTTATTTATTCATTAAGGTTCTTTAACTTGCTCATATCCTACTTTATTCACAAAAGATTTAAGATGACCACAACACATATGGATAAGATCAGATATTATATGTCAGTAAAAAGTAAAAACAAAAAAACAAGACAAAAGCCAGGGGAAAACAAACATAATGAGGACCTACATAACTGACCTCAAAGCTAGCTCTGTGTTTCTGCACAGCCAAAGTGAAAAACAAAAATTAATTTTGCGGTTCTTATTTTCAGAAAGGAAAGCAACAATAACAACAAAAACCCAACCTGTTTCTCCAAACTAGCGAAGTATTTTCTAGTACTAAATTAAAAAAAAATTTTTTTTAGGGAGCTGCTGCAACAACATTGCTCATTTTTTCATTTATTTTGTTCACTTTTAATCTTTTCTCACACATTTATTATGTACTTACTTTGTGCCACACAGTATGCAAGATCATAAGACTGGAACAACAAACAAGACATAGAGCTCACTGTCTAGAATCTGAAGGAGACCCAGGGCCAAGGGATCTGCTCCAAACGGACAGGTGGGCTTATTGATGGAGCTTCTAAGGAAGGGGTTTCTCCATGTTAGCTGGCATTTCAAATTGGCATTCAGGATCTGCCTGCAGCCTCTAAATTGATGCCAGGATGTTCACAGTATATTCCAGTGTGAAATGCTGGGAAGGAGCAAACAAGAACTGGGCGATGGGAGTCAGGGCCCCAGCCAGCTTGGCTGGGGTGCAGATCTGAGGTTATTCCTGGAGTGGGGACCAGCGAGAACTTCTTTGGGGAAGAAGGTCAATTGCACTAAAGCCCATTTACTAAATGGCAAGCTGACCTAATTACTTATTTCTATTCATCATTTGGAAAGTTGAAGCAATTCGTGTAAGATACAATGATTTTAACAGCTTTTTGAAGATGTGTGTGATATTTAAGGTGGCTTCTTTTCATTGTGGTGTGCTGGCATTTTATGAAATATTCTATTTGTATTTGCCCTGCTGTAATGGGAGGGCCTGGGGCAGGGAGGGAGAACAACGCCCTGCAGAGAACAGACTGCTGATCAATGAGAGAGAGGAGGTTGAAGGGCAGGGAGGGGGACATCAGGGAGAGGCAGAGTCAGAATATATCCATGGGTTGTATGTATCATTAAACATATATATTCTTGAGTGCAAAGAATTCTTGGGAATATGTTTTTTTATGAATAATAAAAAGACAATGTATTATGCCCTTCAGTACATTCTCACTCTCTCTCTTAGTGTCCCACACCCCACTGGAGGCCTTGTTAATCCACTGCTTCTAGGCAAGACTCCATGGACTCAGGGTCTCCCTGGGAATGAGGCTACAGGTGGCATGCACTTAGTACGAGAAGAGGGGACATGCAAACATAAACTGGCAAAAGTGATAAAGTAGGTCGCAAAATCATTCTTTATGTTTTAACTGTGCTTCCTCATGTTGTCTAAAAATTAGGTTTCTATAAGCCAGGGTGTGAGAGTGGTGAGGAAGAAGAGGGGGGGGGGGAGGGAAAGGGAAGGGAGGGGAAAGTCAAGGAATTAGGATCACAGGGGAAGAGCTGGGGGGGAGGTGGGAGGGGGCAAGGGAAGGGGGGAAGGCAGAGCATGTATTTAAAAGTAAATAAATTATAAAAAAAAAAATTCTTTTAATAGGTTTCTTTCTAGAGCTTAGAACTGGAATCTAGATATCTTCAGGTGACTTGGTGTTGAGAAATATTTTTAAAATCCCACTTACTGAAAGTACATCAACTTTCATTTTCCAGTAGTACATTTTTGCATTTGTATCTCATTATTTTCAGCATGCTATCTGTTATCTTGTCCCTACAGAAAGTCTGAGTTAATTTAACTCACTTATTTGCACCCTCCCTTATTCCAGACAATATTTGAAGTAGTTTACAGAGAAACATAAAATTCAATAGAAAAAAAATAGATGAGGGCATTGCAGTGGAGAAAAAATAAGGGTAGATAAGTAAAGCCAGCGGGAAAGCAACTTGTTTTCCATCAAGTTATTTGTAGTTGCTAGAGCTGGGCTATCCCAGCCAAAAAAAAAGAGAGAGAAACTTTGTTTATAAAAATAACACAGTCATTAGATTAAAAGAATAAATGCTCAGGATCACAGCTTTTCTTGGTACTGAGGCTGAGAGAATTTTCCATAGCACGTTCTCATAAAAGAACACTGTGTGGCTTACGGACTTGTGCTCCTGAACTCTTGTAGAAGAAGTGTGCAGGAGGCTGTTTTCTAGAACAACTGTACGGTAAGGCTTACAGGATTATACCAGGATGCATTGTAATAAAAGCACTTTTCTGAGGGGATAAACAGTGCAGTTCAGGTTCACAGCTCCCTGTTGGCTGCACAGGATCTGAAGACAACATCCAGGAGTGGGTGGACTCAGTCTTTCAGGCATTTCTCCATGAATATTATTTCTTGTAATCCATGTTTTTAAATGTGCAGAAGAGAAATTTGAGTTAGATACTTTTCCGGGAACCTGCGAGTCTATGAGTTGGCCCAGACAAAATCATTGCCCTCATTTCACAGATGAGGAAATAGGACCTTGGAAAAGCTGATGATTATCCAGAGTTGTGTGGTCAGTCATTGGCAGAGCCAGGACTAAAGCCAGTTCTTCTGACTCTGAGTCTAGGGGCCTTTTCACCATTTCATCTCTCTTCTCTAATTTAAGTAGAATTCTGTTACGATTTTAAAGTGTTAAAAATAAATATTTTAAACACCCATAATGTACTCCCTACTTAGATGTTAAATTAGTGGAAGAAAGAAAACATTCATTATTGAGCTGAAGTCTCATCCCTTCTGAACTTGGTGGGTTTTATTTTTTTTTTATTTTTACCATGTATGTATGTTTGTGTTTAAAATTTACAAAAAGTAAATTGACATCATAATATATCAGTAATTTTGCATTGCTCCTGCCCTTTATAGTTTTGATACATAACCCTGCTGATACTGGTTGTCTTTTCATTTTAGGTGTGGAATAGCTTTTCCTTGTATGAATCAAGCACCCACAGTTTATCCTTTCTCCTACCAATGGAATTCAAATATTCCCATTTTTTTCTGTTACAAACAGTTCTGCCATGAACATTCTTGAACATGTCTCCTTGTGCCTATGTGCAATTTAGGGCATTTTTTAGTTGGCAGAAATTTATTAACAGTCGCTGATCCTACCTGGACATCAGCCAGATGCTGAGCTCACCTGGGAAAACCTTGCGCCCAAAATACTGTTTGGGTCCCTTTGTAGCCAGTGCCGATTGACCTCGGGGTCCCCGCACTGCCTTCCAACTCCCTTTATGTCTCTCTAGTTGATTGGTTCTGGTTCTTGACTCTTACCTGTTCCAAGCACTGTTCATTTCTTAAGGGCCCTGTGTACTGTACCCTGGCTCCCCCAGGTCCCAGGAGATGACCTCACTTACTATTACCCTGAGAAAAATGAGGTCTTCGGATGGAGAGCTCCCTAAATTCTCTCTGCCGAACTTTTCGGCATTTCCACCCAGAACAGTCAATGCATTTTGCAAACCACAGGTTCTTTATGGAATGAGTGGAGGTGCATACTTTTAAAAAGTTTCTCAGACCTCTAAGTGGGCCTTTGTCTTACCAGGAGCCTGTACCATCTTCACAATCGCTGATTCAGATACTCTTCATCCAGCTTAATTCCTACTCTTCACTGTAAGAGTTCTTGAACTTCACTGAGACATCAGTCCACGTGTGCCTTCCCTCTGTCTCTTCACCCCTTTCCTGTCTTCACATCCTCTCTGCTTCTCCCAGCCCCCAGCTCCCACCCTAGACCCCTCTCCCACAGCCTGGTTGTTTCCTGCACTCACCTGCGGCATTGCTGTCAGCCTGGGAACTCTCCTTTCTCTCTCCTGTGTTCAATATCCAGTCTCTGTTTTTCTCATTAGTTCTTTATTTTGTTGGAATGCTTTTTTTCCTCTTCCTTGTTTTACTTTATTTTGTTGGGATAACTCTTCCAGTAGCTTTCTAAGAGTGAGTACATAAACATAACTTTTTTAAAAAGACTTGTATAAAGGTCTGCCTGGAGAAAGTCCAGCCATTGTTAATACAGTGAAAACAGTTTGCACGACATTGATATAACCTGGCAGCCAAGGAGAGTGGACTGGAATGCGCATGTGTGAATAATGACAATTTCACTGTACTAGTCAGTGGGGGCAGTAGGTACCATTGAATGAGCATGTATACTGTGTCACCAACGCATTTAAAATGACTGAGTGAGTAGAGCAACAAATCTGCATCAAATTTTGTGTTAAGCTTCAGCATTCCTCTGTGGAAACTATTTGGATGATTCAGTAGGCTTTCAGGGACAATGAGTGCAGCACAAATAAAAATGTGACACAAATGCTTCAAAGTCACAATCAGATCAAGACCATGTTAACTGTGCTTTTTGATTGGGAAGGTGTTGTCTATCACGAGTACATCCGACCAGGTGAAACAATTAATGAGAAGTGCTACCTCAATGTTCTCTGTTGGTTGAGAGATGCAATATGATGAAAACAGCCCCAGTTATGAGCAACTGGTAATTGGCAGCTTCATCATGATGAGGTACATGCTCTTGTATCATGTCTCATGCAGAGTTTTTTGGGTAAACATCAAATCATGCAGGTGACTCAGCACCCTCTACAGCTCAGATTTGGTGCCCTGCAGCTTCTGGCTTTTCCCATTCTGAAGTCACCTTTGAAAGGGAAGGGAAGAGATTTCAGAGCATCAATGAGATTCAGGAAAATACAAAGGGGCAGCTGATGGCACTTCCAACAAAGGATTTTGCAGAGTGTTTTCAACAGTGTAAGAGATGCTGGGAGAACTGTGTGAGGTCCCAAGGTGCCTACTTTGAAGGGGACTGAGGCGGCATTGTCCTGTGTACAATGTCTCTTTTTCATGGTACATGGATGGATACTTTCTGGACAGATCTCATATGTCCAGAAATGACTTTTTTTCCTACCCCTAACAGTTGATTAATACTTCAGCTAGATATGAAATATCAGTTGACAACAATTCTCTGTCATCTTTAAAAATTGTGGTAAAACATACATAACAAAATTTACCAATGTAACTATTTTTAAGTGTACAGTTTGCTCCATCGAATCAGTCAGGAAACCTTGTTGGCACCACCTCTGGGAGATATTCAGAATCTGACCCCTGGTCACCCCTGCCCCTGCAGCCCTGGTCCCAGCCATCGCCACCTGGAGTGCTGTGATAACTTTCCTCCAGCATTTCAGTATGAAACTTCTCAAATACACAGCAGCGTTGAAAGGATTTTAGACAAATACTCATGTTCTCAACACCTAGATTCCACCTTTGATATTTTACCACACTTGCTTTCTCATTTGGTGATTATCCAGCCCTTCATCTATTATTCTGTAATAGCCTTTTAACTAGTCTCCCTGCTTCATTCCTTGTCATGTCTTGCTCTCAACACATCAATCTGGGTGATAATTTTGAAATATAAGTCAAATTTTATCTCCCCTCTGCTCAAAACTCAGATATGACTACCTGTTTCACTTCTACTAAATCTGTAATCCTTATGATCCTAAAAGGGAAGATTGCTTTGGTAACTTTCAGATTCCTGTGGAATTGTGAATTCGTACTGAGTTTCTGTGCAATGTTGTCATTTGCATCACTCAGGATGAAATTGACTCCTATCTTTTGGAGGAAATAAACTGTGTTGCTTCTTCAGGAGGGCTGTGGCTAAACTTTTGAAAGCATTTGTTCCTGCCAAGGTAGTTTTCTTGCATTTTGCTCTCCATTTGAGCATGTTTGTAGGCGTGGATGTTTATAAACGAGGCTACATCTGATTTCATAAGGGCTTTCTACAATGAATTCTGTCCAATAGAATTAACTTTTTGCTTTGATATTATTAATAATCTAATGAATAAAGAAAAAGCTGGTGAAATGTGTTAGCAGTATGCAGAACAAAAACTTTGTATCTCTCATTATACATTGTAATGTGAAGGTGTTAAGTTGGAAGAACTGTTGATTCTATGGTGTAACATAAAGCTTTTTATGACTTTAAAATCAAGGTCATCTAATGGTGGTGTTTCTAAAAAATTGTTGTAAGTTTTTTTTTGTTTCCTATATTTGTCAGCTCCTCTGAGTTCTTCTTTTGTGTTTGTTTTGATTTCTTTCATTATTGGAGAGACTCTGTAAATGTATGGTAATCTTTGACCGTCCACTCATTTTTTAAGAGTGAGGAATGAAAAAGCCAATTCCTGGAATTTTACAGTAGAGTGATTTGGCAGGGAACTGACCTTTCTGTTGAGGAACCCCAAATATCAGTAGCTGGAGGTCTTTTCTGGGACGTCTTTTGCTTTCTCCAGGCAACGGTCCTTTGAAATCCGACCTGTGGGTGCAGGTAGGGTTCTGGGAAATAGGTCTGGGTGCCCGTGCTCTTGGAATAGGTGATGTACTTGAGGGCTGCAGGTCCCACTGCTGTTACTGTGCAGACTTGTCTCAAACCTTGCTATCAGTCCTTGTCTTCGATACATTCTGTGCCGTTCGTTTTCAGACCTATGTCTCCTCCTTAGCTTCTGTTGTACCTCTCGCTTCCATGTCCCAAACCTCTCAGGGTTTCTTTCCAAGATCTGGGTGTGGAAGGTGGAGTTAATAGGAAACACTGGAATCTTTGGTAGCAATTTAGGAACAAAGTAATGGAGTCATGGGGAGAGGTGATAACAAAAGGAATGAAGAGATGTATATGGGGGGAAAACCTGAACCATTGTCAGTACTTATAACTTAAAAGTTGTCTCCAGGCTTTCTGGGAGACTGGGGACATGGCGGTAACAAAGGCAGGGGACTTTTGCTCGGGGCATTACAAACTGTAGAAAAATTGAGTGTGGAGTGCAAGGGAAGAATTTCTAGGTTAAAATGTGCTGATGGAAATTAAACATAATTACTTCCTGAGGACACACTTTGTAGATCTGTGCTGATTTAACACATCAGATTTTGTAGCATTGGAAGTTTTTATCCTTAGGTTTTTTCCCTACCTTTCATTTTAGACTTGTGGCTGGCTTTTCATTTTTACTGCTGATAAAGAAATTGGATAATCCTGATAAATTATTTCCTAAATTATAATACATACCATTTATATACTGTAGTAACTCTCCCATAGTAAGCACTTGATAAATGTTAGGTACTACTGAAATTTTTTAGTTGCATGTGCTTTTTTGTTGAATTTCAACAACCACCCTTTATAAGTAGAATCATTTCCATTCTATAGCTGTGGACACTGCAGTTCAGAACATTTGGGACTTGGTCAAGGCCAACATAAGGCTCTTTTGGGGCAGTAGCTACATTCACTCAGAATTCTTTTTATCGTGGTTGGAGTGGGTGGCTTAGCGGCACTGTTGGTATTGGCTGGTGAGATAGCAAGCACAGCAGTATTATATCTAGACAGTTGCTACGTGTTTGTTTTCCAAAAAGCATAGTGAGTAGATAGGATTGATTGTTTTGGCATTTTGTGGTGGTCATTAGAAAAATAAAGTGCCTGAAAGGAGACAGTAGAGTAGACTTTCAAAGTAATCTGGTCTGGGAATTTGTACAAATTGCTTCTGGTTAAATGATGATGAAAAAATGAGGAATAACAGAGTTAGGAAAAGTTAATGGGAAAAAGATAAAGAAACATACTGTAAATATGGCACCAGCTTTCTTCTATGAGCTTGTAAACAGATCAGTGTTAATCTGTCAGTTGCTAGGAATAACTCAGTAGCTTAACTGACTGGAGGGAGATCCTTTAGGTTTCCTAGGTGGACCGTAAATAACACGGTGCAGTCGAACAAGAGAAACAACAACAACAACAAAAATATGAAGGAAACACCCCAGGGAAAAAGCTACCATTTTAGTTACTCTGTTAAAAGAATAACCTTGGTGTACCTACTGCATCCAGCTATGATACACCTTCTGATAAGCCTTTGAAAATAAAATAGATGTCCCTTTCTCCCTATTGCCGCAGTGATTTTTCCCAGTGCTGTTGGCAAACTATGTAATAATGAGACAATGAGACTCCATGAGCTACCAAAAGGCTTTTAGAAGTCTTTACCAGAAATTTTGGACAAACTCAGAGTTTTTCTAATATTTCAGTTGTGTCAAGAGAGTATTTTTCTTCTTATGTAGATACAGATACACAGGTTTCATAGCATACGGATTGGAGAACTGACCCTGAACCAAATACCTTAGTCCCCATTTTGTTGTCATTTTATTAAATAAAAGCAAAACCATTTTTTTTTAGTATAGCCAAAATAGGCATTCATTTCAAATTTTAAAAATGCAGATAAGCAAAACAAAGAAAATAAAAACCACCCATAATTCTAGTCATAAGAAATAATCTCTATTCAAATTTCATTTTGAGTTGAAAAAATTCTAATCATAATAATCCAAAGTAAACGCCAAGATTTCTTAAAAAGGGCACTTCTCGAGTGATTTGAGGTTTTAGAGATACCAGAGACATAGTAAGATATATTGTATAAGCAAACTACAGTCATTTCAAAGTAGCTTATGCCATTTGTAAACGCTTGTATATTAATTTACATGATTCCACTTGATCTTAGATTCTTTAATGCCGCTACATTAATTCTTTACCCAATCTTCTGTTACGTGCCTGAGGTTGGTCCATTATTCACTTTGAAGAATAGTCTCATTTATTTCCCTTCTAAAATAAATGACACTTGTTACAGAGTTGTGTGTAACTTTTAAAAGGAAAAGGAAAGCCGTGGGAGGGGCTCTTCTGCGCTGTGGCTCCGCCTGAGAAATCAGTGCTTGTGCTCCGAGTGCAAGTTTTAGGACGGCCTTCCGAGGTTTGGGATGATGGACCTTTGGGTTTGGCCAAGCCCTCCTCCCTTTCTGCCTTCCGTTTTCATACTCTCTCTAGCTTCTCAATTCAAATCCTGAAAAATCTCTCAAAGCTTTTCTTTTCTACTGTTTCAGTTTTTCATGAGCCCTATTTGGCAAGTAAATTCCTCTCTAGAGATTACTCGCCTAAAACAAGTTGGAAATGCCATTAAATTGTTCATGTCCGTGGGTCATACGTGTAAGTTCTTCGGCTGCTCCATTTCCTATACTGGTACTTTACACCCCCATAACTCTGTTTTTATTTTTAATATAAATTGGTTTGCTAACTTGTATTTGATGAATACTGAATGGCAGTGAATGGCTGCAAGGTATTATCTGAATAATACTCATGGGACTATTTGGGGTGAAATACTGATTAATGATAAGTACACTCTGGACAGTCACATCTATTTCCAGCTTCAGGTGATGGGCATTCCTTTTCCTGTGTTGCCGTAGCACCTTCTGCATACATTTCTGAGAGGATTTTGCTCAATATTTTGTTCATCATTTTCAGAAGATTAAATTCCTTCAAAGCAAGACCTAGCACATATAAATACTTGTTGAATAAATGAAGGAAAAAAGAATAAGTGAAATCTTGCAGAGCTGTAGCTAGCTTGGTGAGGTACCTACCTGTATTGGTTAAGAGCATGAAGTCTCAAACCAAAACCATCCAGGTTCAAGTGTTAACTCCATCATTTATTAGCTATGTGTTCTTAGACAACTGTATGTGACATTTGTGCATCTCAGTTTTGTCTTTTCAAATATGGGGATAATTACAGTACTTAACTCACAGAGTTATTGTAGAGATTAAATGAGGTTATATATGCAAAGTACTTAGAAAAGTGCCTGTATATAGTAAGTGCTATAAAAGTGTTTGCTGCTATTACTATACTTTTTTATTTGTTTAAATAGCCTTGGCATGGAATAGAGGCGCCTATGGGCAATTCACTCGGGAATTCAGTTTTTCTCCTGGTGTGATGAAGAAGTGCTTTGTATTCACTGTGGGTTCAGGAGCCCTTGTGTATGGGAAAGGGGAGAGGAGGTCTTCAGTATATCAAAAACTGAGGACATTTGTACCTTTATCAATTTTCAGGCTGTATAGGCTCAGTTGAACTAATAAACAGCTTCTCATTTTGTACAAAATCCTATCAACTTGGCACAGTAACACTTACCTCAGGTGGGCTCTGATTCATTTTAATTCAGAGGATAGAACAATTAATTATTAATTAATAAATAGTTTATCTGGAAGGTAAAATCTTTAACAACAGTGATCTGTGGGAGAGATAATAAAAGGGTTTTGGATGCTAAACTTTGGGGGGGGACAGGATTGAAAGATTTTTGAAGTCTGGCTATATAGCATTAACTGTTTAATAACTTTTATTCTTTACATTTTTAAAGTGGTCTACTGGGTATTTCACATGATTGTATCTAGCTGTTGGCCTATTTTTAGTATCCCTCCCAACATTTTATTATGATGAATTTCTAATATATAGCAAAATAAAAGATTTTACAGTGAACACCCATATACCTAACACATAAATTCTACCATTAATGTTTTGGTGTACTTGCTTAACCACATATCTGTACATTCATCCATCCCTCTATTATCTAATACATTTTATATTTTTATCTGCTTGGTTAGCTTTATTTTGATAGGAAAGTCATCATCTGTATGGGGAAAGTCAGTGTTCTATTCTTAGCCCCTAGGATACTAACAGTGGCATACACATACATGAGGCGATACTTTTAAAGAGTTGCAGAGTAAGAATTCCTCTCCCTAAATGGATTCTTAAAGAGTCAAAGTGGGGATAAAGAAGGAAATGTGTAGGTGGAAAGACAAGTACTTGGGAAAACAATTCAATTTAATAGATAACCCACCAAAGCATTCTTTTTGATATAATTTTTTTAGTTTCACTTTGTAAGCTGTGCAGGGTCAGCCCTTGCTGTTTCCAGTAAATAGCAACATTTATAGAGAAGAAAAGACATTAAGTTAAATAAAAAATTTTAAAGAAAATTCTGGCAGGATGAAGGTTAATGAAAAAAATAAACAAAAATGCCTAAGATACTAGTTTGTATCAACTTGACTTCCTTTAGGCCATATATGGAATCTAACTGCGTAGCTTTCCTTTTCACTAGGAGTTTAGAATCCACAATGCTGGCTCTTTTGGAGTTCGGCCAGCAACTCCAATGAGCATGAATAGGTCACAGGGCAAAATCTTGATTATGATTCAAAAAAGAAGGCGTAGTCACTTTGTCCTTCTTGAACTAAGGAAACATTCACTAGAAGACTGATTCTCTGGGAGGGCAGTTTTTCGTTTCTATTCTCTCCTGATGCATGTTTACTAGAAATGCAAAACTGCAGAGTTACTGATGAACCTTTATCCCTTTCACTTTAGTTCACTTCTTGAACTGAGATGGACATGATATAATCTCCATTGAGTCGAATGATGGCATCCGGTCCTGTGTTTCCCACCGAAGATGAACAGGTTTCCTCCGGCATTGATGATCTCCATATTTCACTGCAAGGTAATTAAGATGGGGTCCCCACCCATGTCAACTGTGGAAACCTTATCCTCAGCTATTCACCAGTCATACTGCTTTCTGTCTCTCTTGCGCATTTTTCCAATTACAGAACCTTTGATTATAGTACCTAGATGTTTTATTGCTATCTCAGCTCTTTAGAACGTAAAGAATACCTGGAAGGAATTTGGTATCTCAGCGTCTTACTCTGAGTGTATGTATTTTCTTTGCAGTAAGCATTAGTTTCCATAATTTGCCTAGCATTGTTTACACTTGTTTTGCACCTTTGCACATAGCTGTATGTATGTATGTATTTATTCAGTCATTCATTATTTAAACTTTTTTTAAAAAATTACTGTTTACCCTTAATATTACCGAATTTGTTTCAGGTGTACAGCATAGCAGTTAGACAATCATATACTTTATAACACATTCCCCAAGGTATCTCCAGTACCCGCCTGGCACCATACAGAGTTATTACAATATTGTTGACTATAGTTCTTACCCTGTACTTTACATCCCCATGACTGTTTTGTAACTACCAATCTATACCTCTCAATCCCTTCACCTTTTTCACTCTTACATGCATTATCTCATTTGATCCTCACAATCACCTTGTGAGGTAGGTGTTTTTATCTGCAAGGCACGGAGAAGGATGCCATTGCTCAGGAAGATGGAATCACTTTCCCAGAGTCACACAGCTAGTGAGCATCAGAGCTGGGTCTTGGCCTGGAAGGTAGTTTCCTTTGCACTGCACCGCTCCCCGCCCCCCCGCCCCCGCCCCCACCATTTCAAAGAACAATTTGAAAGAGGGAATTTCACTAACAGATTTCTCTGGAAAATCTACTTAAGTCTTAGCCCCTTCCCAGTTAATCCTTATCAAACTTCTATAGTCAGAGTACAGATAAGCATGTTCAAGCAACATTAATGATCTCAGGTTCACAAGTAGCTCAAAATAATTAACTAATTACTGAGAAATGAATAGTTTCTTATACTGCGTTTTGAATTACACAGAGTTATACAGGCTGCTTTACAATAGGAGATGTGTATGGGATGTTTACGATGGGAATGTGAAAGACATTTTTTAGCAGCATGTGAAGGATTTGGATGCATTGCTCTACGGGGGGGAGGAGGAGGAGAAAGGAGAGGGAGGGAGGGAGGGAGGGAAGGAACGAATGAACAAATGAATGAACTTAGGAACTTGTATATATTTCTGAAAGTAACTTTGGTTTCATGGCAGTATTATTAACTATTTGGACAAAAATTGACAGACAATATTATGTACATTAGCTACTACTGAACTGCAGGCTGTTGACAATAGTCTTATTTACACAATGGAATACTACTCAGCCATAAAAAAGTAAGGAAATCTTACCTTTTGTAACAGCATGGATGGACCTGGAGAGCATTATATTAAGTGAAATAAGCCAGTCAGAGAAAGACAAGTACCATGTCATTTCACTTATATGTGATACGATTATAAAAACAGTCAGGGAACAAGATGGATAAATATCACAGAATTTTCAAGTTGGAAGGGACTTTTTTTTTCTGTTCAGTTTAATATGAGACCAAAGTTGGAGTCCCTTCACAAGTATTTCTCACATTAAGATCCTTAAGGGAATTGAGTCAAACCCATGAAGTTTGGGGATTTTGCTTTTAGGCAGTAGATTAGCTAGCTATTGGGTCTTGAAGATGAGAGTATAGTAAGTGGTTAGCGGTCAGAGTTGCGCATCAAGGAGATTAGTCTGTTTGTGAGGTAAAGGAAGACTTAAAAAAGGCAACCAAGTGGAGAAACCATTATGAAAGCTTTGCATGTATCTGGATGTTGGGCAGTATTTGCCTTGATCAGAGTTACAGCAGTGAGTATGAAAGTATGGAACAGATACGAAAACCATGAAGGTGGAAGACTCAGTGGCACATTGCAACCATTGAATATGATAGTCAGGTAGAGCAGCTCCAAGGGTTAGAAGCTGAGCTGTTCAGGATAATAGTGGTAGCACATATAACGTCCAGATTATTAACTGTCTTATTATTTAGTGTGCTTTCATTTAGTATTTCAATAACACCAAATAATGAGGCCATTAAGTATTATTTTATATGAATATGCTTAGAATAAGTTGTTGTAGGTAGAAGACACTATTTACAAAGAAACTTGTGAGAAACTCCTAGGTCATGGAATGAGTACAGGCATGATACAGGAGGAGGACCCACTTGAATGCTGGCCACTAGACCACCAGGGAGTCCATGGAGGACCCATTTGAAAGTCAAGTTAATAATAAGCGATGTTCATTCATTGGTTGACTCATCTTGTGATATTTTAAATGACAGCTATGGTAGTTTTGAACTCTTGGACATTTTTTATATTTCAGTTTTCAGTTATTTTTTTTGAACAGGTAAACATAATCATTTGTTGGCCATAAAAAGAAACAATACATTTATAAAACAGAAGCAAGTTGTTTTAAAAAATAAGGTAGGCCAATGCTTTAGAAAAACGGCACCTGAGTACTGAATGTTATCATTAATTAGACACAGACTAGGAATGGGTGTGGATTCTATTACCTTTGCCACCACACGAGGAGTTAACTTTCATGCAGTCTTGCCAAAGTGCTGGTGAATGGTTAACTGTCTGCAGGAACCTGTATAAAGCTATGTTCAGCCCAGTCACTGTGTCATTTCAAACAATGCTTATATGTTTTATTTAGTACTGTTATCATCTAGATGACCTATTTGAAAAGATTAAAAAACCCCTTTAAGCCTTCTGGGTGGATATCATTACTTGGCAGGGCTCAGCAGTGAAATGTGAGTCTCTGTGGTGAGGTTATTACTCTATTTAAATTTATTTATTATTTATGACTATCCACCTGAAGGGAGGCTTTTAATTTATATATTATTTTAGTAATGTTAGCAATTATTTGTGTTCAGTGGGTTAGATTACAAACATAATAATGTGCTGTAGCATTTAATTTTATTCAGTTATTCAGTATGTGCCGTAGGCTTGGTGTTAAGGGCACAAAGATGAATAGATTGAGCACCTGCAAGAAACATGTAGTCCAGCTGTGCTTTTGATGTCATGTCTAAGTGAGAAAATGACCTGGGATGCAAATCTAATTATTTTTCTGAAACAAATGGATTTTTTTTAACCATTCAGGTTCATATTCTAATTTTGGTATTAGCATACAAATTTAAAATGTGACTAAAATGTTATCTAGAATATCTTGTCATACCTCAGTTTTAGGGAGGTGAAGAATAAGAATGTACTCTTTATAACATTACTTGCAAAGTGAGTTATATATTCCTTTCACTGTAAACAGCCATACATTTTGGTTGGAACTTTCTGGAGTTTGTTGTCTTCTTCCTAAATCCCCTTGTAATTAGTCCTTAACCTTGAATTTCTGCTCTTATTTGGACATCACCTGTTTTAATAGGCCCTCTGAGTCCCTCCAAGTGTGTGTGAGGTACCCTGCATAGGACACAGCTGTATCTTTACTGCCAGTGAAGTTTCTAGCATATTTTAGGCTCTCAATAAACAACTATACGAGTACAGTGAATAAATTAGCGGCCATTCCAATGTTAAAAATGTATAAAGTGCCCAAATTTGAAGAACTGTTCAGTGTTCAGGAAAGTCAGTCAGAATGGAAACATGGATTTCTTTCAACACAATACAGTGAGGTGAGTATATGTTTGGGGGCTCAATAGTGCTTTTGTACCATTTCTGAGAGAATTCTGTTTACCTTATCACAGGGAGTGCATGAAACCATGTGAAGTTTGAGAAAGAGGAACAAGATTAATAAAAGGTTTCTGGGTGGAATTTCTACCCCTTTCCAGCCAAGTCCCCAGTGTGGGGTTTTGAAGGGAATGATGAGTGAAGTGTAAGAAAAACATGTATTAGCGGGCAGTATTTTGGCTTCCCTAACCAATTTAGACTGTTTAGTTATTATGAATAAAAGCAAATAATCTCTGGGGTCTTTTTTGGTTAATTAGATTATTAGGTGATTATTACACCCAGAGAAAATGAGTTATGGTCCTTTACTGGCTATCCACGCTGTACTGTCCCAACACAGAAGCTTCCAGAAAGTTCCTGATATCACAGTAGCTACTGATGTATTTTCCTCAGTTGTTTTTTTATTTTTTTGGAGGTTGTTTGCCTTCATGTTGTAAAGCTTTATAATCTTAAAAATATTCCAGTTAAACAAAAAAATAAAATAAGAGCTCTTTGAACAGCAGTGTTTGCAGTATAGGGTGTTTTTCAGGGAAAAATTTTTTCTTAGGTTGTACATACAGTTTTGGCTTCTGGGAATTTTGGTTCTGTTTTTGCCAGGAGTTTGGGGATAAGCTTACTTTATTCTGGGTCAGTTACATTTTGAAAACTAGGGCAAGATAAATCCAGGGTCATTTAGAGTCCCTGTTAAAGTAGGTTAACAAAGACCTCATTCATTCCTTATAGAAATCAAAATCCTTGTTAATTAGCCCCTTGGGAGATACAAGATTATTCTGAGCTTTTGTGTATGCATGTATGTTGGGAGGGAGTATAATTATTCAGAGTTTGAAGTAGTATATTAGGAAAAATAAAATGCAACATAATTTCCCCTTAAAAAGGGGAAAGTAAGAAGTCAAAATAATAGATTAATTTATAACATTTGGTTGGTTTAATGTGTGATTTTTACACTCTAAAAATTAGACGTCATTATAAATGTGCTTATTCAAAAGATTACTTTCCCCATTTGATTTCAACATTAGGGATCATAGTTTCTCCAAATGGCTTCAATTTTCTAAAACACCCAGGGAAATTTTATTAAAAGATAACTGCATTTGTGGTTTTTAATATTGGGTTGGCCAAAAAGTCCATTATGTTTTTTCTATAAAACAAAGATATTTTTCATTGTTACCAATAACTTTATTGACTTGGATATTTTGAGCATGTCGGCTATCTCCCCCTATTGGCTTCTAGTTCGTAGAGGCTAGGGGTGCTGCTGACCATCTTCCAATGCATCATAAGACAGCCCCACAGCAAAGAATTATTTTGCCAAAATGTTAATAGTACCAAGAAATTTTGCAAACCACTTTTAACATACACGATCAGTCATGGCACCTTCCCCACACACTGCACAAATCCTTTTTCTTTTCTTTTGTGTTTCAGTTGTGTTTTTACCTTTCTTGAAATAATAAAACATAATGTGCCAACAATGTTGTATATTTTCTTCCATCTTCAGTATTAAAAGGCTGCACAAATATTCACCAATTTTGCTTTTTTTTAATGCACACTGATATGACAGCTGTCATGATACAGTCTAACAAAATTGTTTTGAACGAAGTTAAAGACAACTAAATGCTACTAGAGCCACTGTATGGAAGAAACTAAATGAACTTTTTGGGCCAACCCAACATATATATGAGAATTGAAGTTTACTACCAGCAGGTATTTTTACAGTCATTTAGAAGTGGTAAATAAAAGGCTATGGATGATTTTTCAGAGAGATGACATGTTCAGAATTCTAAGTGGGTATATCATTGAAGTAGAGACATGAGATTCTGGGTGAATAATCTGTCCTGGTCATTGATGGTCTGCACAGTGATGCATGTTGAGTGAGCATAGGAAGAAAATGGCAGAGGCGGAGCCACACACTTACTGTCCACCTCTAGGGTGGAGCAGCGCTCACTGGTCACGTCTTGGTCTGCTCAGCCTTTACTGCAGAGAGGATTACCAGTCACACCAGCAGGCTCAAATACAGAAGAGAAAAAGGCCCTTCCCAAACACAGGGGGCATGTAGGATCTTTCCAGAACACTGGAATTTTTGGCTTTGTCTTCAGTTAAGTAGGATTATTAATAGTGGGAACTAGTCCTGCTGGGTATCTCTGTTTGCCCCAATCTGAATGTTTTCTTGGCAGAACTTCCAAGGGATCTGACATCTTCAAAACAAAATATTTCTAACATACAGGTAAACTCATATTGCTCCATCACATAATTTGGTTTTTATGAGTACAGGCAAATCTGTTCATCGATTTGTTCAGGCAACATGTGTTTCTGAGATCCTACCCTGTATCAAGCACTATTTTATGTTAACAGAATACTGAGTCTAACAATTCCAGCAAGCTTCCTATGTCCATGATGCTGGCATTGAAATTAGAGAGACAAAGAATAAAGTATTAAGAAAAATGTCTGCACGTGGCAGGCTATATAGAGGATTAAAAATGGATTTCTGTAATAGTGTCTGAGTGTCTTTAAATTGGGTGCTCAGAGATGGCCTCTCTGAGGAGGAACATTTAAGGGGCTGCCATGCAAAGAACAAGAGCAGAGCACTCCAGTCTGGGGTAATAGCTCAAGGCAGAGCTCCAAGATGGAAACACACTTGGTGAATTCATGGAGCAAAGGAAGACTGATGGCTGGATTGTGGTTGGAAAGGGCTGGCATGAGCTGGTATTGAGGGCGAGGCAAGGGTTAGAGTCTGAGGGAGAATGTTAAGAGATGAGGCTATACAGGGCCATGCAAATACAGAGGTGGGCAAAAGGGGGTTTACAGTTGTGAGTACGTGAAACATAGTTTATTCTTGTACTATTATTTATTAATTATTGTATTATTTATTTGTATTACAACTGTAAACTTACCTTTTCCCACACCTGTATATACATACACCGGTTTGAAAATTTTCTTAAGACGAAGAAAGAAGAAACAGTTGAAGGATTCTGGGTAGAGACATACTCAGAACTGATTTTAGAAGTCACCCAGGCTTCTGTGTGGGATGTGGCCTTACGGGAGCGAGTGTGAAGACAGAAAAACTGGTTGAAGTCTGTTACAGTGGTCCAGCTGAGAGATCACGGCGCCTCTGGGGATGGAGAGAAATGGGTATTGAGAGATACCAAATAGGGAAAACCTTGAGGACTTCAGAAACATTTTATTTTATTTTTTATTTTTTTCATTTCATTTCATTTTCAGCTTTATTGTGATAATTATCAGGGCGGTTTGATCGACTGGGTATGGCAGAGTGAGGGAGAGGGAAGCTTCAAGGATGACTCAGGTTTATTCTAGGGCAAATGAACGGATGACAGAACCACTCACTGAACAAAAAATGCAGAAGAACAACTTTGGCTGGCAAGGAGTTGGTTAGAGGTGATGACTCCGTTCTGGACATGTTGAGTTGGAAGTGTCTATGGAATACCTAAGTGGAGATACCCTGAAGATAATAGGACATAGGGTCATGAAGCCCAGGAGAAACAGACACCTGGGCTGAAGGTAAAGATTTGGACATTATTAAAATAGAAGTGGTAATTTGTTCCCTTGGAGTAGGTGAAAATATCTAGAAAAAGAGAAGAGGGACCTAGGCAAAACATTACAAAGACAGAAAAAAAAAACAAATCAAGCCCATAACAGAGCCTGATGCGGGGTGTCCAGAGAAACAAAGAGAGCAGGTGAATGTGGTGTGGAATCCAACGAAGGAAAGGGTGAACAGTATTAGGAGTTTCAAGATATTCAGTGAGTTCTGAAAAACACCCATGGAGTTTGTAATGGGAATATTATAGGTGGCCTAGGTGAGAATTCAGTAGAGTGTTTGGGGTAGAAGCCAAGCTTTTAGTGGGTTGAAAAATGAGTGGTAGGTAAGGAAGCAAAGACAGCTAATATAGACAATTGATTCAAGAAGTTTGCATTTGACGGGGAGGAGAGACATAGGGTGGCTGCTAGAGGGGCCATAGATCTGACATTTCAGCTGGTTTTTAGTTCAAATAAAAAGAACTTGGATTTCGGCATCAAGCACATCTGGATTTGAATTTCTCCTCTGCCAGATGTAAGATCTGAAGCGCAGTGGCCAGGACATAGTAGGCTTTCAATAAATGTTTATTGAATGAGTCACTAAAACTCATTCATCTTCTGGGAGCTACAACTTTCTCATTTCCAAAATTCTCACCTGACTACTTCATTGAAAGGCTGTAATGAAATAGAATCGCTTTTTATCCTTGAGTTCCCATTTCTTCTTGGACTCACTTTGGTAAGCCTTCTGAGCCTCTCCAAGAGTGTCTTAGGTTACCCACATGTTGTAATAGATTTACATTGAGTTACATTATATTAATATTTGAATTCATTATATCATCACTGTTTTTGTCAGGCCTTTCCTGTTCCCTTATGTTGTTTCAAGAATACGTCACACACATAAATCAGCCGAATAAATTTAGAGAGGTATTTCTCAAAGTGAGCTTTGTGAATCCCTACATCAGAATCTCTGGGAACTGGGACCCCGGATCCCTACACTTAAACAATGACCCTGAGTAATTTGCTGGCATTCAAAAGTGTAAGAGCCCTAGATTTATAATCATAGCACAGATCTCTCCAGCGCTGTCTGGAAGTTTTGCATTCAGAAGTCAGAGGTGCTTGGACTGCTGCCCCAGGGGAAGATTTTCAGTCTCCTACGTCTTGATTTTCGAAAGACAAGCACGCGCAGTTCTATGTGGTAGATAAAGGGTAGAAAGGATAAGAAGTATGTGTTAAAAGAAATGTAGTTATTTCTTCAGTTTATTCATTCCACAGATATTTATTGAGTAACTCAGAGGAGTCAGAAGAGAGTGAGAAAGAGGAGAGACAAATAGCACCCTAGTGTCTAGGCCTTTTATCTGTATTGTGAGCTCATTTTCATGTGCTAGAAATACAAGATTTGTTTACCCAGAGAGCCAGGAGCTATGTTGGCTAGTGAGGTTGGAAACAAAAGCCTCAGTGTGAAAAATCCCAGGTGTTTGCATAAGGGTGTGGTTCTCTCATGAGGCAACATGTAATTACTGGATTCACATGCTAAGACCCAAAGTGGGTATCATTTGTTATATGTCATATATTTTCCTAACAACCTAAGCACTCAAATCTCTACATTGATTAGGGAAAAGTAGCAACCAAGCTTTGCTCTTCCTCCCCCAGCCATTTACCCATTAATTCAACAAATATTTTTCTGAATTTGTACATGAAATGCACTATGGCAGGTGCTGCAGGCAATGTGAGGAACAAAATCAGACTTGGCTCATGGAGCCTATTGGCTAATGAGGAGACATTAATCAAACAGT
Organism: Pteronotus mesoamericanus; assembly: GCF_021234165.1. Classification (NCBI taxonomy): domain Eukaryota; kingdom Metazoa; phylum Chordata; class Mammalia; order Chiroptera; family Mormoopidae; genus Pteronotus; species Pteronotus mesoamericanus. The sequence goes on along the minus strand of NW_026555078.1, from coordinate 25,687,377 downwards.
CTCACAAATATTAGCTAATATTTGGTGGAGGGGATGGCTTTATTGAGGTATAATTCAAGCCCTGGCTGGGTAGCTCAGTTGGTTACAGCATTGTCCCGATACACCAAGGTTGCAGGTTTGATTTCTGGTCAGTGCATGTACAAGAATCAACCAATGAAGGCATAAATAAGTGGAACAGCAAATTGATTTTTTTTCTCTCTCTCTTTCCCTGTCTCTCTCCAAAATCAATAATAATAAAAAAAGAGATGTAATTCACAAGCTATACAACTCACCCATTTAAAGTATAGGATTCAGTATTTTTATTATATTCACAGTTGTGCAAATATCACATTTAATTTTCAAACATTTTTATCACTCCAAAAGGAAAACTCATACATTTCAGCTGTCATTCTTAAAACCTCCCACACCCCCCAATCCCTCACACCTAGCACTTGGCAAACACTGGTCTCCTTTCCATCTCTCTAAATTAGCCTTTTCTGGACATTTCATACAAATAGAATGATAAAACATTTGGTATTTTGTGGCTGGCTTCTTTCACTTAGCATAATATTTTTGAAGTTTATCCATGTTGTAGTTGATATTTGTTTGTGTAGACTAATCTTAGTCCATGCCTGGGATTGCAAACTTTTCTTCGTGAAGGGCAGGGTAGAAAATAAAGCCTTTGAGGTCCACGTGGTCTCTGTGACTAATACTCAACTTTGCCAATTTAGCATGGCAATAGCCACAGATAATATGTAAACAAATGAATGTGTGTTTCAATAAAACTTTATTTACAAAAGAGATGGCAAACCAGATTTAGCCTTTGGGTTAGTTTCTTGACCTCAGAATTATGTCTATGTAAGTACTTAATTCTCCTGACAGCTCTGTAAAGTTATTATCCCCATTTTACAGATAAGACCAAAGCACACAGTTAATAAGTGGCTGATAATGGGATCAAACCCAGGTAGTCTGGCTCTAGAACCAGTGCTTTGAAACTTGACAATCTTTATAAGTTGAGGAAAGTGCTAAATAGAGGGTGGAAACCCATGACTTTATGAAAGCAAATAACAAAAGACACACTGACGTAGATTTCCTTCAGGATGCACCAAATGAGCTGAGACCTAAACACAAGGAGTTAACCAGCTGAAGGGAAGGTGTACAGAGTAGCAGTACCAACGGTGTGGCAGGAGGGAACATAGCTTGTAAAGGCCGTGAGAGAAGAGAGAGTGACCTGTGTCCTAGACTCAGGAGAGAGTGGTGTGTGCTACGGCCAGCAAGATGCCCTGGTGTGGACCACGCAAGACCTCCTCCTAGGCTGTTAGGAATTTTGCTCTTGATCCAGAACAGGGAGAAACCATCAAAGAGTGGAAAGGGTAATGTGATCAGATTTACTGGTTGAAGTGGAAAACAGACTGGAGTGGAGTAGACCTAGTTGGCCACGGAAGTAGTCCAGGACGGAGCTGATGGTAGATCCCATGGGAGGGCTGGGGAAGCCAAGAGATGTAGAGAAGGAAGAGGATACCAGAGCTGTGTGGAGGCAAATTTGGCAGGATTTGGTGGTAGACTATACTTGGGGAAGGTAAACGACGGTGGTGTCAAATCCATGAGATGGAACAGCAAGTGAGTACAGGTTTGGAGAGAGGTAGGTAAGTAGAATGTGATGTTAGTCCTAGAATGCTGAGTTTGACAGGCGAGTGCTGTTTTCTCCATAGCGACAACATGGATTCTCCAGGGGGGAAATATGTAAAATAAAAGAATTTTGAGGTTGCAAGCTAGGACTTACCTTCTAAACTCGTTCTGGTTCAGTAAACAAGATCTGTCTTGGTACTACAGTATTTATTCTTCTTTTTTACTTGCTTGTTTGCTTATGGTTGGTTGCAAAAAAATGTGTTGTAAATTGTCCTGCTGCTTTCTCTGTTAGTTAATAGTCTCCCTTTTGTGGTAAGTAACAGGCTTTTCCTGTTTATTTTTCAAATATTTTAGACTTTTTTGTTTGCGTGCCTGTGTTTTTATTCCTTTACTTTGTTTTTTCATTTATTTTGTTTATTATCATTTCCATGAGAAACAACAGAAGAGGTGGCCTTACTATTTTTACTTCCATTTCTGTTGCATAGTAGCTTGATTAAGATTCTTTGGGATGGCTTTTGGAACACATGGCTAAAATGTGTTGCATTATCCTTTGAATTTAGTTACCCTTCCCATTGCCTGTCGCAGCTAACAGTGAGTTGGCAGTATTGTTTTACGGAATAGCAACAGCGTCTCATTAGTACATACGCTTTTATTCAAGCCATTTTATTAGTTGAAGAAAGAAATTGCCCAGGAGTCATTTAAACAAGGATTAGGTAAGAGAAAGGCCAAGTAACTGTTGCCAATACATTCTTCTTCTCCATATAATAACAAGCCTAGTTGATCCTCTATACTTTTAGTATCTACTAAGTCTTTGAATCAGCAAGTATTTATTGAGCATCTTCTTTATTTGGCATTGTGCTAAAGGAAGCAAAAACACTAAAATATGTGTTTAAGGTTTATACATTGAGTAAGAGAGAAACCACATGCAGGTACATGACTATAGTACATGAGTAGCCAGTGCGAATTACCATGAGACAGAAGCAAACTGTTGGGTTATACACAGTTATCCTTTAATAAAAATACAGCAGATGGAGTAACAATAAACATACCATTTTTACAACTTGCTCTTTTTCACTTAATATATCCACATCAGCACATATATGTCTACTTTGTTCTTTTTTACTGGCTAGAATTTTTGTTCTTACATGTTTAATCTAAAAGGATGCACAGGAAGCTGTTAATGCTATCTCTGGGGAAGGAAAAAAGGGAGGCATTAGGAAGACTAAGGGTAACTTTCAATTTCTATTACTGTTTGAAAAAATGTTTTATGGGGATTATATATTATTTTCTAATAGTAATAATAGGTAAAGATCCAACAAAGTATTGTGGGAGGCCAGAGACAGAAGAGATTGTTTCTATTAGGAAAGGGGACATTTGAACAGGATATGTCCTGATTGAACAAATGTTGATTGAGCGTCCACCAAGTGCTCTGCGCTGGGGTTTCTGTGAGTGCAGACGCAACCAGGGGGATTGCCCATTCCAGAGGGTACATACCCTGGCAACGCATAAAAAAACGAAACTTAATTGGGGAATTGTAGTGATACCGATATTGGGGTTCTCAGGTTCCCCAAGATAGGAATCGAGAGAAAAACCCCAGGGAAATTTCCAGACAGATTTTATGAAGCTTATGCTCGAGCACAGGGAGTCAGCATGGAGGAAAGGAAGGCCCTCTAAACTGGCTTGGGGCTGGCTCTGCTTGGCTGCTTTTGTATGCTGAGTATAAAGCAAGCTTGTGTGAAATGCACATTTTTTGAGAGGGTGGGCTTGTGGAATTTTCCACTTCAGGGTTGGGTGACTTCCTCTTCCAGCTGTGTGGCCTGGTAACTCTGTTCCTGCCTGGCTGTGGGCAAGATGGTAGGGATGCCCAGTTCTGCCACCCTGGGAAGGTCATATAGCGGTCAAACCTTCATCAACTGTGAATGAAGGTCAGCAGGCTGGTAGAAGAGAAATAAAATCAGCTACCTCTGTGGTTTTGAGTAGGGAGTAGAGAGGTGGTGACGTTTTTGCGATCCAGCTTTCCTTATGGCCAGCTGGCCTCCTTGGGGTCATGGGCCCAGGTCCCTATGCTGTCTCAGTAGCTATTCTAGTTTGGTTAGAGAACTATGATATGAGCCAATAGAGGATATGAGTAGAGGAATCATGGGAGATGAGTTAGGAAAAAGTAGATTGGAGTCAAATGATGAATGGCCTAGAATGTTACTCTAGAATTTATAATGTATTAATTAAGAATTAGGAAATAATCAAAAGATTTTAATGAGAGTGAAAGGTCAAAGTAATAAATCTGGGGCCCAGTGCAGGAAGCCTGTTATCAGTAACCCAATAATAGAAAGGGAAGAAGAGAAATTTCTGGACAGAAGGAGATTGTAAAGCTTCTTCAGGGACCTTGTGCAGCAGAGAACATTCTTGGAGAAGCCACATCACAATAATGCATTGCTCCGTGTTTCAATGACAGTGTAAACTAGTGATTCCTATGCCTGGGGTAACTGCTTGTGAACTCTTACTACTGGGGAAGACTACGGGAATCAACACTTGAGATGAACTTTTGTGAAACTTGATCTTTCTGAGACCCAGTAGCCATGGTAGTTTTATAATGTGCTCTATAATGAACTTAAAATTCATACTGTCTAATTGCTCTTAACTCTGTGCTTTCATTTAGGTTCCTTTCCAGCTAACAATAGACATTGCCTACTCACAAAAGGCAGATTGAATAAGAACAGATTCAGGGATTAAGTGTATTTTTATGGTAATGACACATAGAGAAAATCTTTTCCTTCGATGCCTCATTTCTGAAATTCAGTCAGATATATTGTAACAATGATTTTGAAGAATACTTATGTGGGCCTGAATAAAAATCAATGAGTATATTTTCCTACATCATATGTATTTCTTATTTGCTTTAAAACTCAGGATAGAGAACTCCATTTCATGGCATTTTAAGAAACTCATAGTTGTAATAGTTTTTGTTTTTTTGTTTTTTGTTTTTTTTTTTGGTCTTAACATCTGCTGATTAAAAGTCTCTATGCTCTCTCTACATGCCATTTTGAGAAGAGTTTTATTTTATTAGAATGTTACCCTGGAAATTAAAAAACAAAATCCAGCAGTTTAAAAAAACAAACCTCACCCACTCAAATTAAGTTGCATTAAATCATGGGGCTCTCAACCATTTTTTTCCCCAATGGATCAGACTTTGGAAAAGAACAAAAGGTTACTTATCCTGCCATGGGGTGAGCTATTTGACTGTGGTTTCTGTTGAATTAATACTGCTTTTCAGGGATAAGCCAGTATGAAGAAAATGTGAGAGAAGTGTGGCAAGAGATAAATGAAATGGGACATTCAAGACCATTTAATTGAGCTGCTACAAAGGTGTTTAATTGTACCCGGGACATCTTTGTTTGCCATTAGCAAAGGTCCCTTGTTGAATTTGGAGGGTTCTGATTTCCAGGATGACGAGGTGTTCTTTAAGTTTGGACAATGAGTTAGTTAAAAGCCACAGTTTCCTTTCTAAATCGTTTTCCTGGAGGTTTCTTTCGTTTGCGCACTGTTTCCTTTGCTGACTGGAGAGCACTGGGCAGGGATTTGATCTGACTGCTCCTCTTAGTGTTTTTCCTCCTTGTTTCTATTAGATTTTAGTCAAATTAGGACAGAGATAACTTATGGTTTCCAATGGAGAATGTTTTATTGTTTTAAATTTGAGTTTATGTCCTGTCAGGGAGGGTTCCTCAGTCCAGCCTCAGATTAGATTAGGTGCTCTAATTTGCACAACCCAGTCAGAGCTCTGGTTTTGCTGCCTGTTTTCTCAACTGAGGAAAGTTCCTTCCTGGTCCTCAGTTTGCTCTGTACCAAGCCCCTTTTGTCTAGCATCACATGAAAGTGAAATGATCCCCCATCTTACTTGGAAATTGTTCAAAATGGCTGAGGTTGCCAAGCAGACATGGAATACTGTGCTGAAACTCCATAGGCACATAATGCTCTTTTTATACGCAGTTTTGTACCAGGATTTGGCCCCTTCGTTGGTTATTTAAAAGTGACCCCGGCATGCTGTAAGTCCTCTAAAGTTAGTGCAGATTCTATCTCTTGGACCCGGTAGTGTTTCTGATTAGTTTATTTTTCATACTCTATCACCTGGAAAGAAAAATCTCTCTTGATCCCTTAAGGGTAGGAAGAGAGTCATCCTTGTTTTTTTGTTTTGAATTTCTGCTTTATTATCATAATGGATAGGTCCCTCCATGCTTTTATACATGGTCTTGATTAATGTATATTATGTGCATGTAACTTGATCCTGGGATCATAAAAACTTATTCTCTAGTTTTTTCTATTGAGGAGCAAAGTTAGCCCTCAGTGCATTTTTTGGTGTCAGTATATGTTAAAAATGATTGTCTTATACTAGAGGGGGAAAAAAAACCCAATGAAAACCTATCTCAGACATTTCAGAAGATTTAGTAACATTTCGAATTATAGGACAAAATGTGATGTGTGTAATTCTTTTAAGTGAAATTTATATAGAATAGAAATAGCTCTGAAAAGCCTAAACTGTCCAGTTGGCTTGTCAGAACTTAATTCAGTTCAGCTAACAATTATTAAGCACCCTATAATGTGTAAGTCACTGGGCTATACCTGATTTTAAATTGGTAGCACAGAAAAAATGAAACAGGATCAGAAAGATAAAGATCCAACTAGGCAAAGTACAGATTTAATATCTGATCATTCACATGCTTATTAAACAGTTGTAAGCACCATAAAATTCCATTTACTCAGATTCTCTTCTATTCCTCAACCTAAAGCCTCATCAGATTCAAGAAATTTTGAGAACTCACATGAGTGTTATAGCAACTATTTCGGTCTATCGCAGCCGTGTTAGATGGAGATTTGTAGGGAAGGATGGAGAGAGTCAAAGGAAAACAAGGTAGTGGACTTTCACAAAAGCAGGTATAAACACAGGTAGATTTGACCTTCTTAGCACAGTAAACAAAATCTAACAATAATAATTACTAAAATTATTGTTCTTCCAGTAAATATGTATTTAGAGCCTACTTTGAACCAGGCTCTTCTAGGCACTTGGAATCTATCACAGCAAAACATCTTTGCTTATGTAGTGCTTACTTTCTCTTGGGAGGCAAACAAGGCATTCAATAATAAACATATAACATGTATAACTTAGACTGTTAAAAGGTTAAAAGTATTGTAGAAGAAAATAGAGAGGACACAGTGAAGCAGCAATCTTAAATAGGATGGTCAAGATAGACCTTGCAGATGAGGTGCCATATTAGTTAAGATTTGAAGGAAATGAGGGAGTTAGGCTCGTATGTCTAATACAGAAGCCTTCATGTAAGAATGTGTCTGGAGAGTTGAGAGAAAAGAGGGAGACCGGAGTGACTGGAATAGAATGAGCAAGGGGGACCGGCGGGGGCATAGGGTGTCTGGACTTGTAGCCAACATAAGGAGTGAAGTGAGGGAGCGCTCACGGGGTCTTGAGCAAAGGGACTTCCTGATCTGAGTTAGCATTTTTGCAATATCATGCTGGCTGCTATGTTGAGAATAGTATTTAGAGGGCAGGGCTGGAGGCAAGGGGACCTGTTAGGGACCTACTGCAGTAATCCAGGTGGAGGTGGATGTGACTTGACCAGAGTGGTGAAAGGTGATCATACCCTGAATATATTTGGAAGGTGAACCCTAAGAGGGTTTCCTGAGGCATTGCGTAGAAGGTGTGAGAGAAGCCAACTTGTGATGTAGCAGGAAAATGGAGAGCGGAGGGTTCTGGAAGCAGGAGGAGAGTGATCGTCTGTATCTGTGCTGCCGATTGCTCCAGAAAGATGAAGGCTGAGAATCGACCATTGGTTTTGCTGGTTAGTCACTGATGACCTTGATTCATGTGGCTTGGATGAGAGAGTGGTTCCAGTGGAATGGCAGGGGGCCTGATTGGTGGGTTCTGCTGAGAGAGAAGGAGGAGAGGTCCTCGAGACAGTGAACATAAACAACTCTATTTGAGTTTTGCCACAGTGGGCAGCAGACAAATGAAGCAGTAACATGGGGAACTGGGGGTCAAGGAGGTTTGTTTTTGTTAGTGTTTTTAGATGGGTGAATTAATAGCATGGATCTATACTGATGGGAATGGTCTAAGAGAGGGAGGCAAAAAAGAGGATAATATAGAAGAGAAAGGAGAAAAAATGTCCTTGAGCAGCTTCAAAGGGGTGGGATGTGATGAACTATCGAAGGGATTGGTTTTGTGTCTGAGCTAGGCTAGCTCATCTGTGCCAACAGGCTGGAGGCAGAGCACTGTGGTAGGTTATTAGATGCGGGAGTGGATGATTCCTTAAGTGTCCCAAGAAGCAAGGTCTCAGCTGAGTCAGGATGGGAGAAGAGGTGTTAGAAGTTTGAGAAAGAAGGAGAAAGTGTGAAATTGCTTTTTAGGGGAGTGGGAGAGGGCAATATAGGGTATGACTGCCCAGCAGCATTGAGGGCCCACCTGGAGGACATGGTGAGACCGGGCAACAGCTGTGGATTTTCTTCCAACATTCAGCAGGACTTGCGTAGTCGGCATGCGTGAACAGGGAGCATTGACGGAGTGCCAGCCACTCACAACAACATGAGAGGTGCAAGGGAATGTTTGCAATAATTGACCATGGAATTTAAAATGTGTAAGGACGAGAGGGAGGATATTTAGGGGGTGAGGGACAGTGTAAAGCTGTTAGAATCAATGGGTTGGAGTTGCCAGTGGACTCCAAGGACTGCTGGAGTTGAAGCACTAGAGGGAATGAGCTCAAAAGATAAGGATTGATGTTCAGAAATGGTGTGGCTCATTTGGTTGGAGAGTTGCCCCATAACTAAAGGGTTGCAGGTTTGATTCCTGGTTGGGGCACATACCTAGGTGGCGGGTTTGACAATTCAGGAACGGGGCATGTACAACCGCCGGTTTGGGTACGTACAGGAGGCAACAGATTGATGCTTCTCTCTACTACCGATGTTCCTTTCTTCCCCTTCCTCTTTCTCTGAAAGCAATGAAAAAATGTTCAGGTGAGGGAGAAAAAATAAAAAAAGAAATGGGGATAAGTGAAATTGAGATTATGAGGAGTTTAGTTATTAATAATAACAAGGCCTCAGGTGTGACGATGACAGTGAATAGTTGAGGCAGGGCAGGGGTCAGGTTTACTGGAGAAGAATTCAAGGGACAGAGAGGCCAGGTGGTTGGAAGGTTCATCAATATGTATATTAAAATTGTCAAGAATTAGATAGGAGTTGTCTTGGAGAAAGTGTCAGTGGGAGAGGAGCCAAACCCTTTGAGAAATGATGAGGAATGACAGGGGTAAGTAAATGACTGTAACATTGGAGACAGTCTGAGGACATGGAAGTCAAAGCTGGAGCATTTCAGGATCCAAGAAGAGTGGGGAAGGATCTGGAAGTAGCAGTGAGGAGCAAGGAACCAATGGTCCAAGGTCTGTAAGAGAAAGCACCGCCACCTCTTGAACAAGGCCGCGAGGGAAGCAGAGTTCTCCAGAGGGCCGGAGAGGGTGATCGGGGCCAGGGGAGACTGCTGTTGGCGAACTGTGAATTTAGCATTAGTGGATGGCTCTCGGCAGCGAAGGAGAGGTGGGAGAGGAGAAAAATTGGAAGATGTGCAGTCTTACGGAAATTAGAGTGAGAAAACTGAGGGGGACCTGAGAGTCTTGGGTGTATATGTACATGTATGCAATGTGTATGCAGTGTGTGTGGTTCTTGCATGTGTGTATGTGGGTGCATGTGTACGGACATAAGCAGAGATAAAGGCATGGTGAGATGAGACCTGATGAACTTGATGGTGGTGACGAGACTGCGAGCCTTAGGCTCTTATCCTTTTTAAATAGCTGGACAGTGAGAAGTGGGTGTCTGGGCTTCCAGTTATCCCAGTCCAGCAGGGGGACGTGGAGAGTCAGTCCATGTGTGCAGGGCTAACCTTGGCCTTAGGGCTGAGGATGTCTGCTACAGCTCACAAGGTAGGAGGCGCGGGGAAGTATGGTGTTTGTGTGGGTCCACTCTGGCCTGGTGAGGAAGGGAAGGTCCACCCGGAGCACTCAGATCTTTCCCTCGACTCCTGCCTGGTTAATAAGAGTAAAAGTTAGCACTTACCCGTTCACTATGTGCTGGAATCTATTCACTTTAAGTGAATCATTAATAGTCTCTTGAGCCAAGTGCTTCTTACCTTATTCCATGAGGAAACTAATCAGTACCACACAGCAACTCAGTAACAGAGGCAGGATTTGAATCCAGGTCTCTCTGACTCTAATTGCTGCTCATTTACAGTTAATTCAGGGGCAATATATTCTCCATGATAAATACTCCGTGTTAAATGTCAAGACTAAATTGCCACAACTTTATGAGCCTTTAAAAATGCCTGCAGATGTTCTAGAGTTTGTCTTTAAACACTGCCTGATATCGGCTTAGACTGCAGTCCCTGTGGGTGGGTTACGAACCCTTCTCTTTGCTCACTGCTCCTTGTGTAGCACCGTGAGGCCCTGTAGGGACTTAATTCTTTTGTCAGCAAAAAGTATTAAAAACCATTGCCTTTCACCAGCTAACTTGCTTGCGGCTTTAAAAAATAACTCATATCAACAAAGTATTTCCAAAATAGCTTGGATGAACATCTGAAATTTAGACTAAGTCCTAGAAGGTTTGTGAGATTGTGAAACACACTCGCCTACCCAGACCTTTGAAGCTTTGATATGTTCACATTTTTCCCAAGGCTTCTTGTTTTATAACTGCTCTTGTCCTTTTCAAATAGCTGAACAGGAAGACACTCAGAAGAAAACCTTCACCTGCTGGATAAACTCGCAGCTGGCAAAGGTGAGGAAAAAGAGAGCAAATTAAGCTATACATTTATTTAATGTATAGCTCAGCTTGGGTCCCAAAAATGGCACTGGTGACATGTAAAAGGTTGGAAGAATGTGCTTAATGTCACCTTGATCTTGTTTTTATGTATTTGTTATTCTTTCCTAACACACAGAGAGAGGCACTTTTATTAAGGATCTGGGAGACAGTGCTATAAAAATACTTAAAGCAACAGCAAGTCTGTTACCAAATGAAATAATAATAATTATGATTCATATAAATTGAGTGTTATGTGTTAGACACTGTCCTAAATTATTCAAATGTACAGATAGATGCTCCTGGACTTATGGCAGTGACTTTCAACTGGTGTGCCACAAACATTTTTAAACATGGAATCCCTGACTGTTTAGTCAGGGGCACTGACCTCTCTTCCCTTAAATTGTCATGTAAAACAATGATAGCAGCCAACACAACAACAGCCATCCAGTGTGAATGAATCAAAATTATACCTAATTCTTTTGTCAGATGGAATATATATATATATATATATGCTGCAGCATTTTAGTAATTATTATATGAGTGCCATGAGATGAAAAAGGTTGGAAATTGTAGACTTATGGATTTCCGTCCCAACAATCCATCATAAGTTGAAACTATCATGTCAAAAATGCATTTAATACACCTTACCTACCAAACATCATAGCCTAGCTTTGCCTACTTTAAATATGCATAGAACATTGAAAATAGCCTACAGTTGGGCAAAGTCATCTAATGGGAAACACACTGTACAGTATCAGTCGTTTACCCTCATGACCCCATAGCTGACTAGGAGCTGTGGTTGATGCTGCTGTCCAGCATCGTGAGAGAGTATCATACTGCATATGGCTAGTCAGGAAAAGATCAAAATCGTAAATTTGACATATGGTTTCTATTGAATGAATATTGCTTTTTGCAGCACTGCAAAGTCGAAAACTTGTAACTCAAGTCACCATATGTTGGGGACTTCCTGTACTGACTTCTCATTACATTTCAATGATTTCACAACATTCCCGTGAGATAGAAGTGTTATTCCTGTTTACAGAACAAGGAAGGCAAGGTACAGAGGACTGAGGTCACAGAGTTTGTTTGTGATAGTGCTGGGACACAAACCCAGGCAGCCTGGACCCAGAGGCCTTGATCTTAATCACTGTGCTATTCTGCCTCTCAGTGATGCCAGGTGTCTGGAATAACCTAGATACAAAATGAATGAGCCTCTTCTCACAGCCTAACCATCCCAACACAGGGCTTGGAATTCTAAAAAGGGTAAATTCATAAATAGGTTACTTCAGAGATGTAATCTGCTTCCCAAATGGGTCACTATTGGCTGATTCTAAATGTCTTGAGTGCCGCTTCTACGCACAGGTTTTAAGCTCTCAGTGAAAGCTGAAAGAGTGTCGTGTTACTGGAAATTTGCCAAGAGATAAATTAAGTTCTCTACTCATCATGTTTGAATATGGAACTTCGTGTGTTCTCTATCATTCTGTTAATTAAGAAGAAAATCACTACCAATTCTCAGCTTTTGCAGAGATACAATGCGCATTTATGAGATTGTTACAGGCCCTGTGTTTTTGGACGAAAAGTCTGAGATTATTTTTCCTGTGACCTGTTGCAGCACACTCCTCCCTCGGTTGTATCAGACCTGTTCACAGACATTAAAAAGGGTCATGTCCTCCTGGACCTGCTGGAAGTGCTCTCAGGGCAAGAACTGGTAAGCTCTTAAAAGGACATTAAGGAACTTTTGCTTGACTTTTTTTAAAAAATTGATATTTCTAAGTAATATATTTTGCTTGAATTTCATAGCCTCGAGATAAAGGATCTAATACATTCCAGTGTAGACTCAATATAGAACATGCTCTGACATTCCTAAAAAGCCGATCGGTGAGTATGAATTTCACTTGGAAATTCATTGGAGAGATTAATACTGTGAAATATTTTTCCCCTTTTAACCTACAGTTTTTTCTTTTCTAGATCAAGCTAATAAATATTCATGTTACTGACATTATAGAGGGAAACCGATCCATTATTCTTGGCCTAATTTGGACAATTATATTACACTTTCATGTAAGTAGTTCTATGATGTGAAAATTATTTCTGTTCTAATTACCACAGTATGAAATAAGTGTAATAAAATAAGTGTGGCTTGATGCCAGATTCAGTCCTGAACTTCTTTCACAAATAGGACACTGGAAATCTTGCCAGGTAGGAAATACATAGCAGCCCCTTTTGCTCTTTCTATTATTTTTCAATTGAAAATTGAAAGCTGAATTATCATAATATCCTGAATTGTCCATGATATCAGCACCAGTCTGAATAGAACCTGTCATAGTAAATTTTTGCTTATTATTGTTTATCTGCCTTGGTGGAAGACAGAATAGAAAACTCCTGGAGTAAATTCTTGAAAATGAACCCACTAAACTTTGTAAAATCACCCTATTTTTGAGGACCCTTGTCCAGACTAATAATCCTGCAACATCCAGTTTTTTTCCTGTATGTATATTTGTATCTTAATGGTTTATATTCAAAGATGCATTATAATTGACCCAGTCTTTGCAGATACTCTAAACTACGAGATCGATTTAGTTCAGTATTGATTGCCAGATGTTGAACCCCAGTAAAAGCCTTTGTAAGCACTTCAGGGGCATGGATAGCTGCTTGCCCTCAATGTGGAAGTTTTTGCCTGATTGAGGTCAAAGAGTGACCTAACTCCACTGAAAGAATACCACAGTGTAGCCCCAGGTGACAAATTCTGTTATCCAAGTATTTGGCTAGTCCTCATTTCACCACGAGTAAACTGTCGCTGTTGTATGATACTTCTTAACATCTTGTTTTGGGTGAAGGGTTTGTCTCAGTGCTGCTAACTTATGATCCTGTCTCAGTGCTGCTAACTTATGATCCATGTGTATGTTATCTATTATTATGTCTTCCTTAGATTGAGGAGCTTGCCCAGACTCTTTCTTGCAACTACAATCAACCTTCCCCGGACGATGTGAGTATGGTAGAGTCATCTCCTACCTCAAGTCCTCCAGCTAAGAAATTCTCCAAAGCCCAAGAAAGGTGGCAGATGTCTGCAAAGAAGGCTCTTCTCTTATGGGCTCAGGAGCAGTGTGCCACGTAAGTAGTTTGCTAAGATCAAAGGAGACACGTGGGGCAGCTGTACCCACCAACACAATGCTACTGACCTATAGATCTGAAATTCAGGCCCGTGCTCACTACCCCCTTCCTCTCACAGTGCATCTTCCAAATGTGGAAGTCCGTGAGCTCAGCCACTGTTGTTGCTTTTGAAGACCAGAAGGTGGTAGCCTCTGGGTAACTTACCTTACTCTCATCGGCATGTGTAGCTAGCCTCTTACGGTGTGCAAATAAAGTGGTCTTTCAGTAGCCCTTCCTTTAGGCACAATTTCCTGTGCATGTGGAAGGTGGATTTAGAGTGAAAAAGTTTTACCATACTAGGAGCACTCTAAAAGTCAAGACTATGTCTTAATTGGCTATGTATTCTTAGAACTCAGTATAATGCGAGTTCATGCTAAGTGCTCCATAAATATGCATTGAGTGGATGAATGAACACATAAGTGAATAAGTAACCAATTTATAAAATTATCTCCTGGAGCTGTATGTGACTACATTAAAAGACCACAGTCCCCATTGTTTAGTAACTCAGAGCTCAGTTAGGAAACAGGCAAGAGAGCGTGCTTTTTAAAAAAAAGTGGGGATAATGAAGGGAAATTAGCACTCATAGTTTCTTTTTTACAAAGAAAAATGTTTTCTACTCTTGGAGACGTTTATTTTTTCATTTTAACCAACTACTGGGAGGGAGTTTAGGAAAAATAAAGATAAAGACTTAGGATGCAGGGGAACTCACTGCAAGAAGGGCTGTGGAGCTCAAAAGGTGTTCCTTTGTCACAGCATAGCATTGTCCGGATGAATAGAGCCATAACATGTTGCTGAGCCTTTTCAAAAACTGTCGGGTTTCTGAGTAAGTCCTTCCTGATGAAAGACTAAGATGCTCATTTCTGCTTTCAGCTTTACCTTTTTTTGTCATTCGTCCTCTATTTTGTGAGGCACCCAAACATACATATCTTATAGGTTATAAATATTGAACCAACTTTTTCTTGAATCTCCTAGTGACAAATTTACTTAAGTTTTCTAACATTTTTAAATCCAAAATATAGCATGTGGAAAAAAGTTATTATATCATGTTCAGATTTCTTTCATTTATGCATAAATAAGCTTTAAACCCTTTCAAAGTTCACATATTTTACTGAAGTTTATCTTTTTCCCACTTTCTTCCTTATTTTAAAGCTAAAGAGTTTATGCTAAGCTTGTTAAGATGAATTAATTTTTAATAATTCATCAGGAGTTTATCCTCCTTTTTTGGGCCATCATTGGTGGTATCATTAGGTAACTTTCATTTCAATGTTCTGTGGTTCTCTTGGACTCAAATGTATGACTGTGTTGTGAGATACCTGTTGTGTCTTCTTATTTATGAAGGATTTGAGAATTCTAAATGAGCCTAGAGCCTCACAGCCCTGCTGGAGCCTAACCCTGCCCTTGCTGAGACCTGGCAGCAACATGTTCTTGGAGGCATTGGTTTCTGCTCCTTAGTACAGAGCTGACCTCATAGCCCAGTGCTTTATTGAGCCCAGTGCCTGCAATCAGCACTGAGCTAGTTCTGGCCCTCTCAGTGCTCTGAAGGTGGTCTGGCCCTGCCCTGCCCTGAGCTCCAGCCCCTATCCCTTTAGCTATCAATTTAGTTTAGTATCTAAGTGTGCACTATGAAGCCAGATCACCTGGGTTTGAGTCATGGCTCCCTGCACTTCCAACTGATGACCTTAGACACTTGGTGAGAGTTTCCTCAATCATAAAATGTGGACAATACCAAGTTACTTCATAGGGTTATTAAGTATATTATAATAATTCTTTTTTAAAAAGCATTTGGAATACTTCCTGGACATAGTAGGTAACATATACACATTTTTAAAACAAGGCAAAAATCACTGGCTGTTATGTAATTTATCATGGTCTTAATTTAGGCTTTGTTTCCTAAGGAAAGCCCAAGTCATCTGAAGCAAACTATTTCTCAAGTATGTTTTACGATTTGATTTATACCTTAAATTAGCCCATTAAATTTCCTTATGTTTTTTATAGGATATTAAAGGAGACTATGGTTGTTCTAGAATATTTCCTATACTTTGTAGGCAACTATACTTTTTTATAACATCTTCATCCCTTGTCAAATACAGAATAATGATTCCCTTGTAAGATACAGATTCGTGATTGATTGAATGATTTGAAATACATACATTAAGCATATTTATATGCCAGCTATTGTTTGTGGAGTGAGCCTCCTGTGGAGGACAAGAAAGGCAAGGCTCTCGCTCTCAAAGGGGTTGCACCCTAGTAGGGAAAGAAGCAGGTGCATAAATATGATAATTATAATTGCAATAAGCTTAGGAAGGACTTAAGATGATTGAGAATATCAAGGACAGAATGAGGGTCATCTTTATCTTAGGTGGGTATGGAGCACCTTTCTGAGGAGGAGATCTTTGAGCTGAAGCTTGCAGAAGGCTGTAGGTATGTGAAGATCTGGGAGATCTTCCTAGCAGAAGAATTAAAAAGAGCATGACTATGGGAATATAAAGCATAGCATAGGAAACAGAGTCAATAAGATTGTAATAACTATTGATACCAGGTGGGTATTGGAAATATCGGTAGAACATTTTGTAAAGTATATGATTATCTGACCACTATGCTGTACACCTGAAACTAATGCAAAATAATAGTCAATGTAAACTGTAATTGAAAAAATAAAAAAAATCGGATGCCAAAAAACCCCAAACAAATCCCCTCCCCCCTCCAAAACCCAAACAAACCCAGCATGACTATTAAAAAATAGGAATGAAGCCAGCGTGGCTGTAACAGTGCAAGGGAGGGCAGATATAAAGGTGGGGGGGCGGGGAGGTAGACACGGACAGAATCCAGTAAGGCTTTGTGGGCCACAGTGAGAGATGTTCTTTTAAATACAATGACAAGCTACAAGTTCTTTCCCCAAAATTTGTTACTGTGGTAAAATATACTTAAGATTTACCATTTTAAGTGTATAGTTTAGTGGCATTAAGTACGTTCACATTCTTGTGCAACCATGACCACTGTCTATCTCCTAACTTTTTTCATTTTGCTAAACTAAAGCTCTGTATCTATTAAACAACTTTCCCATTCCTCCTTCCCCTCAACCTCTGGAAACCTGCAATCTACTATTTTAATATATGAATTTCACTATCTAGGTACCTTAAATGAGTAGAATCATAAAGCATTTGTCCTTTTGTGACCGGCTTCTTTTACGCAGCATAATATCTTCAAAGTTTATCCGTGTTGTAGCATGTATCAGAATGTCCTTCCTTTTTAGGGCTGAATAATATTCTACTGCATGTATATACATTATTTTGTTTAGCCATTCATCTGCAACGACCAGTTTTAAGACAGGGAGTGGCAAGGTCCATCTATCCAATGAGCTACTGGTCATTGTTTTGGCACAGTATATCATTTAATCTGTTGCAATGAGAAAGGAAATTATTTTCCCCTAGTGAAGGGAACTTAACTCTATGTTGAGGTTTAAAGTCAGTCTTGAGCCAACATATTGTTGAGTGAGGAGCATTAAACTTGAGTATCATTGTCACTTGGAGGGCTGTGAAAGACACATTTCAGGCCCAGCTTCAGAGTCTGATTCAGTAGGTGTAGGTGGGGGGCTGAGAATTTGCATTTCTAGCGCTCGAAGCCCAGGTGATGCTCACGCTGCTGGTCCAGGGGCCATTCTTTGGGAACCGGTGTTCTATAGTATCATGAGCCTTGTCAAGCTTGGCATTTTACTTTATCTTGACCACAAGATTAAAATGAAATGTTTTCCCAGAATGATTCGATTTATTTGATTCACTCAAATTTGTCTTTAAGTACTGTGGAAGGGAGTGGGAGTGCTTTGGTATATTCTTTTAAATAGTATATATCATGTTTTTATCCTTTTGTGATAGGTCTGAGTCTGTCAGTGTGACAGATTTTAAGTCAAGCTGGAGAAATGGGATGGCTTTTTTGGCTGTCATTCATGCCTTGCGACCAGACCTAATTGACATGAAGAGTGTGAAGCATAGATCCAACAAAGACAATCTGACAGAGGCCTTCAGCATTGCAGAACGAGAATTAAAAATCCCCAAGTTGCTGGAACCAGAAGGTAACAAAGCTCCTTTGAAGTCTAGTGTGAAGTTGATGTGAAAACACAAGTATGCGTATATAAGCGAACATAACAGCTTTATCTTTTAGTCCTGGAGGGTTTAACTTAAATGCTATTAAATTTCATGAAGTTAAGAATTTCTACCAGTTAGTTAACCTCAGTTTCTCTTGGCTTCCTCTCTATCCGTACTGTACTTTTTAGAGGGAAGTCCCTATGCACAGCCCACACGGAGAGGAGTTATGTCCACCTTCCTTAAGAGCAGGTTATCTGCTCAAGTTATTTAGAATTCTTCTGCACAGGAGATTTGTCTATTTTCCATTTATATATCCAACCATTTATTTATATCAATATGGACTCATGGATATTTTATACTTTGGGTTGTATCCGATACCACTTTATTGTTCAAATTAAAAAAAAAAAATTTAAGGTCAAAGTTTTGACCATTGGGAGCTCTTTGAATTGGCCCCTGTAGCCCTTTGACATACCTCCATCAATATGGCGTTTGCTTGTTTGTTTTTAGGCACATCCTCAGTTTTAGCATATAAGTTTCTCCAGGCTCATCTTGTATATTTCCTACCCCAGTCCTGGGATCAGCCATTTCTCTAATGAGCCCTCGTTTGTTTAACTAGAGAATGGTATTTGAGACCAAGACCTGGGGGCTAGATGGGCTCATTGCTATAGATACTTAGCATTTTTGGACTCCATTTGTTTTAATGAGTTGAATTAGATGATATTTCTAAGTTCACAATGATTCCATATTTCTATATATCAAATTTGTCATTAGTCTGGTTCCATGTTGCTTGTTATACTTCTTATGTTAACTTTTTCTTTTATCTCCTTGCTTTTTCTTTGCTTCCTTTTTTCCCCTTTTCTTTTTCCCTTTTGGCTTTTCATTATCTTTTTTTTCTTTATTTTCCCCGTAGTTGTTCTATTTTCTGTTTATTACTGTTTCTAAAATGCTTCTTGCATATTTAACATTTTTTTATTGAATTTATTGGGGTGACATTAGTTAATAAAATTATATAGGTTTCAAGTGTATAATTCTGTAATAGACCATCTGTATATTGTATTGTGTCTTCACCCCAAAATCAAGTATTTTGATTCTCCAAATCTTTATTATTAGTATAAAATACTTTGTCTATTTTAGTATGTGAAAATAACTAGGCAACTAATGAAGTAGGTAATATAATATAAGCAAATTTCAACTCTATAAATGATTGTCCATAATTCATTTTAAATTAGTTTAAATAATAGATCAAAAATGTGAAATCGATTGTGATTATTTATGCAAGCAAAAGACCATAATCATATTTGAATAAGGGCATTATCTTTTGACACAATTTTGTTAAAAGCATTTAATTATTATACATAGCTTCATATACAATGAGGTTTTTTTAAAGAAATATCTAGCTAGACCAGTATCATTATTTTATGTATTTCTTGATATTTACATTTTTTAAAAAATTAAAAGATAGAATAGTGCAACTCTTAGAGATCCTTCCTCTACTGAAACCTCACCCCCAGGCTTTTATTGATACCTTTATATTCTTGCTGCCTTGAATTTTATTATTTGGATATAAATTAGGTTCTCTTTCTCCTTCAGCTGACTTAGAGTACTCATTGGGTCCATGCATAGTGTGTTGTGTTTGTTGTTTGTTTTTCTCCTAACTGTAATCCTCTTGAGGGGAAGATGTCTTAAGCCAGGGGTGTCCAACCTTTTGGTGTCTCTGGGCCACACTGGAAGAAGAAGAGTTGTCTTGGGCCACACATTAAATACACAAACACTAATGAAAACTGATGAGCAAAGAAAGTCCGTGCATAATTTTCATATCTGTCATAACAGATAGGCAAAAGCGTCCTCACGTAATAACCCTAATAATGGAGCAGCCCTTTTGATAATCTTTTAAAATTGTGGAGCAGGTCCCAAGTTTGTGATCACTAATACAGAAAATGTACATATCTAAGTAATAAAACTAACGTTTTAAGTAAATTTATGATTGTTTTTTGTTGGGCTGCACTCACAGTCATCCTGGGCTGCATGTGGCCTGTGGGCCGTGGGTTGGACACCACTGTCTTATGGCATATAGCATCTACTCAAGTGTCTAGCGCCTGCTAGATAAATGATGAAAAGGATGAAACGTAAGGTCCCTGGGGGCAAGGGCTAAGTTGTACAGTAGTCCCTTCTTGAGACGTGGCATTTGTTGGCTCTCTGTGAATATTTGTTGAATTGAGTTTAACTGGATTGATAACAGATTTTCAGTTCACAGTTTGGTCAGTGCTCAATCCATGGAGCCACACCAGCCAAGGCTAC
Source organism: Pteronotus mesoamericanus (assembly GCF_021234165.1). NCBI lineage: Eukaryota > Metazoa > Chordata > Mammalia > Chiroptera > Mormoopidae > Pteronotus > Pteronotus mesoamericanus. The sequence goes on along the minus strand of NW_026555078.1, from coordinate 25,667,401 downwards.
AGAAGATTTTCTTTTCAATAATCTTCACTGGTGATTTGGGGAACATACCGAGGGTCATCCCAAAATTATGTGTTCATGTTTTCTGTGACATATTGTAAACTCTTCTTTGTAATTTAGTAATCTGCCTAATTTATTATATGTCTGGAGAAGTTCTACACTTAAGGAATTTATAATACTTTTAGAAACTTTCATTCATCATTTTCCAAATTTGTTTCACCATGGACTCTGTTAATGCAACACAAAACTTTACCCATAGAAGGCTCTCAGTGAATATATTTGTTCCATGAATGAACAAATAAAATCTTGTGGCTGTCTTGGATAAGTCTTTCATACAATTTATACTTTTGGAAAAGCTTTACTAAATACATGCTGAGACCAATGTGTCAGGAAAAGATTCCAGTTGCCCTATGTTTTTACATTCCTGGCAGAGTTTCTATACGGTGTCTCTGAAAAGAGGAAGGCTTTATTTTCTCCTTCTCACTCTCTCTGACTATTTACGGCCTCATACATACAACATACACAGTGGCAATTGAGACTGCGCATGTACTACTGCCAGGATTCAGCTGAGCTCTGTTTGATTCTAGGTCTCAGTTCTTAGCCACTGCTGTCTTGGAGCAGGAGTGAGTGACCAGAGATTGCATGGCTGGTTGGCTACTTTGGTTCATTTCAAGGCTGTCTTACAGCATAGCTTGTTCTTGAGTTTTAATTACAGTAAATCACATCTGTGGTTAAGTGATAATGTGGCATGTCTTGCAGATGTGGATGTCGTCAATCCTGATGAAAGGTCAATCATGACCTATGTGGCCCAGTTCCTACAGTATTCAAAGGATACACCTGGGACTGGAGATAGAGTCGAGGTATGTCTTTATAAATACAAATCAAGCTCATTTTTATTGTACCCTACTAACGGTTTAATTTTAAAATTGAGGTAAAACTTGCATATAAAACTTACATGTACAGTTTTATGACTTTCGACAAATGCATACACCTACATAAACTGTGCTGCAGTCCTTGGGGGGTAACACATTTCTATTACCCAGACTGTCCCACTGTGCCTCTTTTCTGTCTATGGTCTCCACCCCCGGCAACTGGTATTCCACATTCTTTCATGTAGATTAATTATGCCCGATTTTAAAAAAATGATGTACATATATATATATATATATATATATACACACACACACATACATATATATACATACACACACACACGTGTGTGTGTGTGTGTGTGTGTACACTTTATTTCTTTATTATTGGAGAGAGGGAAAGGGAGGGAGAAAGAGAGTGAAACGTTGATGTGTGAGGGAGACATTGTCTGTTGCCTCTCGCATGCACCACAGTTGGGATCCAGGCCTGCAACCCAGGCGTGTGCCCGGACTGGAAGTTGAACTGGTGGGGACCTTTCAGTTTACAGGATAAGACCCAACCAACTGAGCCACAACTGGCCAGTTGGTTGGTCAGGGCTTTTAAAAATTTTTGTAAGAGTTTTTTTGAGCCAAACTAACGACATATGTTATAGAGCAAGATCTCAAATGCTCCTGCTGTTCTTTTCTTTTTACATTAAAAATGGTAATTTATTAAACTTTGCTGAATTACCTAAAACAGCTTTAGATAGGCAGTACATAGGACAAATTAAGTTAGCAGGTTTTTAAAAAATCTAGAGTTACTTAATTTTTGTCTATTGTAATTTTTAACAACTTTATTGAGATACAATTTACATACTGTTAAATTAAACAATGTAAAATTTACAATCTGATGATTTTTAATGCATTTACAAAGTTGTGCAACCATCACCACAATCTAATTTTACCCTATTTTCATTTTACCTGTTTTTTATTTTCATATAAATGGAATTATATAATTCATGTAAATAGAAGCATTGTTTTCTACTCTTAATTGTTGAGAAAGTCTTGAATTATCATCAGATTGCAATTAGATTACTCACAGTTTTTACATAAAATGTGGGTGGACATTTCATAAAAATCACTGAGCTGAAAATATATACTTATTCTGCATCTATGAAGATGAGTGCTGTGAATTTAGTAAATGTTTTGAAATATTATTTTATAATTTATTTAAACTACTTTCGCAGACATGTTTACAAGTAGTTACATTATTTAACTTTATTTGACTAATGTAGCCCTCTGGTTTTCCACCTGTTATGTTGAGGCACCAAGCTGGCTTGTTGCTGACCATGGAAGAGAGACTCAAGCTGAGACTCAGGCTCATAATTCCATTCTCTTACTTCTGACCTGCTGAGAAGCTACCCTTTCCTAATTAATTTTCATATTAAAAAATAAAATTAAAAAAATCAGTCGTCCATGAAATCAGATGCAAAAATATATAGAAAACAAAAGCAAATGAAAGTTCAAAGAAAATGGAAATAAGGTGTAAATTCTTTTGTATTATCCTCCATACAGTAAAATTTGCTTCTAAAGTAGACAAATTGACCACCTAAGCAAGAATCTAAGGGAAAATTATTTTTTCTCACTTCCTTAGGATAGCATAACTAAAGCCTTTAGTAGTGTTATTTTTAGGATCTTTAAAATATTCAAGGTATTTTTGATGTCATTGTGTTGGATGTGGGCATCTCTCGAATTAACCCATCTTTAGATTTATTGTGTGACGCCACAAAAAATACTTTTTATCCCACCATGTGAATTCTCTGGCTGGGCTGATACTCAAATAACGTGAGACAGATTAACAGGAGAAAATGGCCAAAACTGTTTACTGAGTACATTACTCATAACAATATGAGACCTGAAGCTACATTGGACAGTTGAGGTTTATTTCCCATTCTGGACAAAGGAGAGGAAGGCTGAGGTCTGGGATTTTAAAGGGAAGTCAGGCCATTTATGAATAGATGTAAAGGAGCAAATGTGTGGTAAACAATTTCTTGTAGGGCTGCCCAGAAACAATGGGATACAGAGAGGAGTCTAACAAACCGGCTTTGCTAGATTTTTCTGTCTGCCATATTTACTTTATATTATGATGCTAAGGTGATGCTTCCTTCCTTTAAGCACGTTCTTAATTCTGTATGAATTCCTTTAGGCAGGTAAGCAGGGAGAGGCAGAGTTTCTGAGACTTGTTTATTAATAACCAGCTTAAAATCAATATGCCATAAGGCACATTTTGGGGTGGTAAAACAAGTTCCCCTCAATTGGAAAGCAGTATTCTGAAATGCCTACTATAAACAAGGAACTTAGAAAATGTTCTCTAAAGTTGAAGAATAATGGAAATGGATAAGCACCTTGCCCCTTCCTCCCAGCCCCTCCCTCCCCCCCGTGGGGGCTTGCTTGCCCTGTGGGTTATTTATTTATTTATTTTTAGCATATTATCTTAAGATGCCAATTTCGGTCCATTTTAACATTTAAGGTGTTATGTTAACAAGCAGAATTCCTCTTTGGCACAATGAGTCACCGGTGTGTAATGATTGCATTATTTCACTTATATTTGAAGTTGTTAATTTTATTGCTAAAAAATATCACCAAGTCTATTTAGGATAGTGGTTTAAATGTGTGTGTATGTTTGTGTGTGTGTGAATTTCAGGGGAAGATGAAAGATGCTATGGTCTGGTTAACACTACAAGAGAAAAATCTACAGAAGATGCTAAAGGATTCAGAAAATGAGACCTACTATAGAAAGTATGAAGTAAGTATAACTTTTGTTTTTTTAAATATATTAACTGATTTAATTATCACCAGGAGGCAGAGCTATTATTAATGCCACGCGTGACTTTAAATAACACTTTATTTGTAGTTTACTGTTTCAGAAGAGTAGGATTTTTTGGTTTTTGTTTAGAAAAAGTCTTTTCAGAGTAAATTATTTATATACTAAGTAACAAGTTTTAAGGCTGAATTCTAAGGCTTCCAAATTTTAATGTGCATGTGAATCACCTTGAGGGTCTTGTTAAAATGCAGATTCAAATTCAGTAGCTCTGCGATTCTGCATTTCCGACAGGCTCCCAAGTTGTGTCCGTGCTGCTTGCTGGGTCTAGGAGTACCTTCAGTATCAAGGAGTTAGAGAAAAGACTGGAAAACTGTGGTCTGTGGGCCCCACCAGCTGTTTTTGTAAATAGTGTTATTGGAATATTGTCATGCCCATTGAAGTATTGCCTGTGCTGCTTTTACACTACAAAGCCAGACCATTTGTCCACAAAACCTAAGATATTTACTATTTTGCTTCTACAGTAAAAGTTGTCCAATCCCTGGTCTAGAGCAGAAGATGCTTTTTGGAGTGAATATTGAATAAAATAAAAATCAGGAAATTGGGAATGGGGCCATCCCAGCATTACAGAACAGGGCCTCAACCAAGGAGCCACCGCATTTGAACATTTGCAATGCATCGGGCATCTTAGTGACCAGCATCTTATATTTTACATCTTGCTGAGTATGGTATTGTTATTTCAGTTATACAGATGAGAACATGATTTAGAGGGAATAAGTGATTTATCTAAGGTTACTTAGCTACTGAAAGATAGAGGTGGGATTTGAATAGAAGTCTAACTTTAAAACCTGAGCTCTCTTTGCATCCTGATGCTTCTCCAGGGTAAGCAGTTATTCCCTGTACCATCTTGAAAGAGACTAACAGGAACCAAAGTGAAGGTTCCACAGTCCGGGTTCTTAGAACCCACTGTCCATGTGACTCTCTGCTCCCCAATTCTCCATCCTGAATAAGGTGGAGATACTCTCATGTTCTTACACAACCATTAGCACTCTAGGCCTCCACTTCCCTCTCTGTTAAATGAGGAGTTGGATGAATCCAGCCTTTCCACCACTAATATTCAGTGGATTGAGTAATTTGCAGGCCACACCATCCTTTTTGTTCGGAGCCATCGGGAAAGGTGGGATAGATGTTCTTACCTTCTTTTTGTCTGAACTGTGTTGGCTTCTTGTGCTTCTTTCCTCTTGGTTCTGGCCTGATATGATTTTAGTGACAAGATGTGTAGTGTTCAGTGAAGCACCTTGCTGTCATGTATGTCTTTCATTTAGTAATGTACCACAGATTCAGGTTTCTTAACTGAAAGCCTTTATGAAGTTAATAATTATCAGAATTTAGTTTGCTAATAAATTTAATTCATTATTTTTTAAAACTGATTTTTTAAAAAGATTTTATTTATTTATTTTTTAGAGAGTGAAAAGGAGAGAGGGGGGAAACATCAATATGTGGTTGCCTTTCTTGTGGCCCCTACCAGGGACCTGGCCCACAACCTAGGCATGTGTCCTGACTGGGAACCAGTGACCCTTTGGTTCACAGGCCAGCACTCAATCCACTGAGCCACACCAACCAGGGCTAGTTTGCTAATAAAATTTAATTTAAAATGCTGCCAATAATATAGGATAATTTTTATGGAACTGACAACTCTTACACAACAGTATTTCACACAAATATGAACCAAGAAAAGTTTATTAAAATGTTGAGGACAGAGATAAAGTATTTTTAAAGTCTGTATAAAATGACTCAAGAAGAATTGTCTCAAGCTTAGTTCATTGTAGACACCTCAAACACCATTTATACATAATGACTGTCATCCTGTAATTCTCACTTTCACTCATTGTTATTTTGTTATGAACACTTATATTTGGGAAGGACAGACAAGCTCACATTTTCTGCATGGCATCATGACTTGTCCTCTAGAGTTGAGTGTCCTTGTCCCTCCATTCCAGTAGAAATCCAACAGTACAGACATGAGACATAGTCTGTAATCTCTGTCACTGTGATGGCACCTGAATTATGAGGGTGCGCTGAAGAAACTGGATCAGTGAGAGGATCCTGAATTTAGAGAATTTTTTTCTTTAAGTAAACATTTAAATATAAGCTATAGCTATGGACCTTATAATTGCAGATTGCATTTTGTAAACTGATTTAAATATTTCAATCCTTAAAATATTCTTCTAATTTTAGAGCCTGCTGTCCTTTTTGGAGTCATTGAGTGAAGGAAAAAAACCCTTTTTGGACACCCTGTCAATGAAGGGGAATCTGGATGAGCTGCATGGAGATCAGTTGCAGCTGAGAGAAGCCTGGGATGGCCTCAACTACCAGGTTACTATGTTATGTTGAGTAGAACATTTTCACGGGACAACTTGGTTTGTTGGAAGAGAACTTCAGAATTCCATGAGGAATTCTGTAAAAGATAGAGTAGATGCTTCAGCAGAAAGTTAGAAGAGTGCTCTTATATTTCCTCCATGGTCTCATTTGGGTAGAGGTTGATATTTAAATAGGAATGTATAGTAGTCTACTTAGAAAAAATTGCATGCTTATCCACAGTTTTTATATTTGCCATCAGTTCTTGGTTTGCTACATTAGATTATCCATATTCTGACTGGCCTGCAGCTTCCTCTTTACCATGGACCAGCTATCAATAGATGTTCTATTGATACAGGTCAGGATAAACCCAGAGCGAATGTATAAGGATGAATGCATTTATGTGTTTGTGATTTCAATCATTTTAAATTTATTTATTGAGATTTGTGTTATGGCCCAGAATATGGTATATATTGGTACACATATCATTTGCACGTGAAATGAGCATGCATTTTCTAAGTTTTCGGGTATAGTGTTCTAAAAATATCAATTAAGACAGTTCATAGTGTTCACATTATCTATGTCTTGATTGACATTTTGTCCAGTTATATTTATTGCAGTAGAACCCTTTAATTTTCTTAAATTTTGCTTCATATATTTTATACTTTGTTATTAAGTGTGTACATTTATGATTATTATATCTTCCTGATGAATTGACACTTTCACCATTATGAAATATTCCTGTATATCTCTGGAAATATTGTTTTTCTTGATGTCTACTTAATCTAAAATTAATACGGTCATTTCAGTCTTCTCATGCTGATTGTATGGCACACACTTCCCTTCATTTACTTTCAACCTATTTGAATCTTTATATTTAAAATGCGTCTCTTATAGGCAACATATAGTTGGATCTTGCTTCCTATTAACTCTGACAATCTCGGCTCTTTTTTTTACTTTGAAGACTTTTTATTGTATTTTTTCAATCACCATTTAGTCCCCTTGTACCTTTCTCCGCTCACAGTCACCGCACTGTTGTCCATGCCCATGAGTCCTTTTTTCTCTCAATCCCTTTACCCCTTAACCATCCCCCCACCATCACCTGTCATCCTGCTCTCTCCATATGAGTCTGTCTCTATTTTCCTTGTTAGTTTGTTCATTAGATTTCACATATGAGTGAAATCATATAGTATTATAATATGTGATATAATAGTCACATATTATGCTAAATGACTAGCTTATTTCACTTAGCATAATGTTCTCCAGATCCATCCATACTGCCGTGAAGGGTAAAATTTTCTCTTTCTTATGACTGAGTAGTATTCCATTGTGTAAATGTCCCATAGTTGTTTTGTCCACTCATCTACTGATGGACACTTGGGCTGCTTCCATATCTTGGTGATTGTAAATAACACTGCAATGAATATAGGGGTGCTTATGTTCTTTCGAATGAGTAGTCAGGGTACCTTCATATGTATTCCCAGAAGTGGGATTGCTGGGTCAAAAGGCAGATCCATTTTTAATTTTTTGAGGTATCTCCATGCTGCTTTCCACAGTGGCTGCAATGGTCTGCATTCCCATCAACAGTGCAAAGGGTCCTCCTTTCTCCACATTTTCACCAGCACTTGTTTGATTTATTGATGATGGCCATTGTGACAGGTGTGAGATGGTATCTCATTGTGGTGTTAATCTGCATCTTTCTGACGGTTAGTGATGTTGAGTATCTTTTCATATGTCTATTTGTCATCTGTATGTCCTCTTTGGGGAAGTGTCTGTTCAGGTCCTTTGCCCATTTTTCAATTGCGTGGGTGGTTTTTCTGGTGTTGAGTTTTGTAAGCTCTTTATAAATTTTGGATATTAACCCCATATCAGATGTATTGGTGAATATGTTTTCCCATTCTGTGGGTTGTCTTTTTATTTTGTTGATGTTTTCCTTCACTGTGCAAAAACTTTTAGTTTGCTGTAGTCCCATTTATTTATTTTTTTCTTTTGCTTCCCTTGCCTGTGGAGCTATATCTGATGAAATACTGCTATGAGCAATGTCCAAGATTTTGCTGCCTATGTTTTCTTCTACAATTTTTTAAAACTGATAAATTAAGTAAGCAAATTAAAAGTATACAAAATTAATATCCAGAAGTCAGTTGCATTTTTGAATGCTAATAACAAATTAACAGAAAGGGAAATTAAGAAAACAATCTCATTCACAAATGTGTCAAAAAGAATAAAATACTTTGGAATAAACCTTACCAAGGATGTAAAAGACCTGTACTCGGAAAATTATAAGACACTGAAGAAAGAAATAGAAGGAGATACATATAAGTGGAAGCACATACTGTGTTCATGGATAGGAAGAATTAACATCATTAAAATATCCATGCTGCCCAAAGCAATCTATAGATTCAACACAATTCCTATCAAGGTTCCAATGACATATTTCACAGAACTAGAACAAATATTTAAAAAACTTACATGGAACCACAAAAAGTCCCACATAGCAAAAGCAATCCTGAGAAAGAAGAACAAAGTTGGAGGAATCATGCTACCTAATATGAAACTATAAGGCCACAGTAATCAAAACAGCATGGTACTGTCATTTTACAGATACATAGATCAATGGAACAGAATAGAGAGCCCAGAAATAAACCCACACCTTTATGGTCAATTAATATTTGACAGAGGAAGCAAGCACATACAATGGGCTAATGATAGTTTATTCTATAAATGGTTGGGAAAATTGGACAGATAACATGCAGAAAAATGAAACTAGACCACCTTCTTATATCACATACAAGAATAAATACAAAATGGATTAAAGGCTTATATAAATGTTTTACAATTTCTGCCTTTTAATTGGAGTGCTTAGTCAATAGTTACTGTAATTATTGATATAGCTCAATTTAGGTTACCATTTTAATCTTTTTTTGTCTGTTCCTTTTGTTTTTTATATCTTTATTCTTTTTCTTCCTGCCCCATTTTAGACTATGTTAATATTTTTAGAATTTCATTTTAATTTATCTGTTAGCTTTTTAGCTCTATATCTATCACATTTATAGTAGGATTACAATATACATTCCAGAATTTTTAGTCTACTTAGAGTTATACAACATCTAAGCTATTGTATAACTTCTAAAAACATAGAAATTTGCAATTGTTTCATTTATCTCTCATGTTTATGCTATAGTTGCTTTATATATAAATAAATATACAATACAAATGTGTTTTAAAGTCCCCAAAACCATGTTATATATTTTTGCTCAAAACAGTCATATCAAAGAAATTAAGAGAAAACATTAGGCTGCTATAGTTATCTAGATATTTGCCATTTCCAATGTTCTTCATTTCTTTGTAGAGATTTGAGTTTCCATCTGAACTTATTTTCCTTCAGGCTGAAAAACTTCCTTTAACTTATAACGGGTCTGTGAGTGGCAAGTTCTTAGTTCTCTTTGATGTTGAAATACCTTTATTTTGCTTTTTTTTGACATCTTTCTTGTGGTATAGTTTACATACTATAGAACTCACTCATTTTAAATGGATAACGAAATGGTTTTTAGTGAATTTACAGAGTTGTAACACAGATTGCATGATCTGCAAGTCAAATATGCTCTTTGGCCCTGGAAAAGTTTGCCAAACCCTGTGCAAGTCTCTTGGCCATCAGCACCGACAGCCTGTTTTCGAATACATTTTTCACACCATTTATGACAAGTGTTAAATAGTATCCTAGTGGCTTAAAAAAGCCGTCCTGTCAGAGCATCTAACTTAGGAGAAGTAGTGCAGCTCCAGAAATCCTCCCATCAGTGGTCACACTCGTTGCATTCTCAGCTCGCGTTCTGATGGCAGCTTGACAGCGACCCTGGGAAGGACAGGGGCTCTCTGTTATAAATCCTCCGCAAAATGGAAGGAGAGGAGGAGATACTGTCTCTGTAGTTCAGGCTGTCCCAGGCCACAGAGACCTGGCCTAATTTTCGGAATATGATTTTGAAAAATTATCCCCATAGTGAAAAAAAAAAGACATAAAAAGAATTTTGCAAGATTAAGTGCTGCAAATTGATAGTAACTTGAAAATCCATTCCTTAGGTAGAGTGCAGCTCATTCTCTGGGTGTGGGAAAATGAGACGTATTAATTTTAAAGTCATCAGATACAAAAAAGAAAATACCATCTAGATAGTTTTGGGTTCAATTGTTTGAGAACACAGATATCTCAAAGCATTCTAGTAAATGGTTTCATTTTAAGCCTGCTATAAAGAATAGCAACATTATGTTATTTTGACCTGACAAGATCTTATATAAATTTTCAACCAAATCAAAAGTAATTTCCAACAGTGAGAAAGAAAGGGTAGAACCATGTTATCCATGTTAAGTAAGAAAGGAGAGGGTTGAAAGGTAAACATTGCCTTTTATCTTTCCTCTTCTGACTGCTCCAGAGAGGACAGCCCTGAGTCAGAAAGCATATCTGTGGTTACCTTCCAAATATATGCAGCTTTCTCTTAGTTGTGAAAAGAATAATAGTTGAATTAGAGGTATTACTCATAGCTTCTCTTTAATTCAATCATTTATCAATTTTCTAGTTTATTTTTATTTTCCGGCAAATGCACAAATAATTCATTATAATAAAAGTATGTGTAACTTGTTTATGTTAAAAACTTTTAATAATGAAACTTTAATTATTGTTTTTCTAACTGGAGGCTTAGTGGTATATCGTTAATGATTTAAGATTATAGCGTCATTTCTTGCCATGTGCCTTTTTTGAAAATAACCTTGTAAGACAATTAAAGCAAAACAAAGTACTACATGGTATTACTTATTTGTGAAATCTTAAAATAAATGTCCAACTAAGAAACAGTAGAAAAGCGATTGCTGGAGACTGGGGGGAGGGAGAACTATTTCAGGGAGAGGTTGGTAAAGGGTACAAACTTTCAGCTAACAGATGAATAAGGTCTGAGGGTCTAACATAAAACATGGTGACTATAGTTGATAATGCTGTATAGTATTGAAATTTGCTAAGAGGCTAGAACTTAAGTGTCCTCACCAAAAAAAAAAAAAAAAAAAAAAAGAAGAAGAAGAAGAAGAAGAAGAAGATAAATATGTGAAATGATAGATGTGACATCTATCAGCTGGCTCCCATATGCACCCTGGTATTTTGCCCTGACTGGGATTCGAACCCGGAATCCTTTGGTGCATGAGAGAATGCTCCAACTGACTGAGCCACCAGCCAGAACTGTAACTTTTATTTATCCGGATGACCCTCAGATGTAGAAGATTGCATTAAATTTACTCTCCCCTTCATGGTACATGGGTCTGGGCCTGGCCCAACTTTATTTTTATTCATTTGTTTGTGTGTTTATTTCCTTTTATACCCACACCCTCCTTTCATTCCCCTTTCTCCTTAGGTCATCATCCCCTTTCTCCTTAGGTCATCACTTAGGTCAAAAGATATTTATCTTTTTATTTTATGTTTTTGCAAAATAAGTGTTTTATTTATGTGTCCATGTATTTTTAAATTGTGTAAATTGATGTTATATGTTACTCTGTTTCTAACTTTCATCTCTGAGCACATATATTTAAGGTTCTTCCAGGTTGCCCTGGCCATACATCTAATTTGCATCTAGGTGCTGCAAGTGTTGTATGGTACGCCATCACTACGTGTCCCCTGTCTGCCTCAGAAGCTTTCTATATTTTTATCCCCAATGTTCAGCACAATAGGTTATTTATAACTGCTCAGTGAATGAATAAATGAACGAGTGAGCGAACGTGTGAATGAAGGAGTGAGGGAGTTTTGACAGTGCTTAGTGGGAGGGGTGGAAATCCAGGCAGAAGGGGCAGCAAGAATGAGACCTGGGAGTGCAGTCAGAGTTTGAGGAAATATGTAGATGGCATTTGTGTGACTTGTGTGCCTGCAGGGAGTGATTGGAAGGCCGAGGAAGAAGGTTGCCTGTATTGTGGGGGTTTTGGTGAATGACAGATATTCAGGAGATATGTAGGGATGTCTAATGGACATATACATTGAAGGCACATGAGGAAAATAATCTGTGAATCTGTTTGCGAGGTATAGTTGCAATGTCAGAGAACACAAGGGCATGTAGCATTTGAGTCTATGCTCATCCAATACAGTCGCCTACCCCCACTTTGAGGAGTGCTTTAAATAGTTCTAATTTCTCTCTCATAACTGGTTATGGATTTATCAAAACATTGGTTTTTATCCTTGTGCCTTTTTTTCTTACAGCTTTTAAACAAATTGTCTTCTCAGTTAGCAGATAGCCAAGTGATATTTAGAACTAAGAAGTTCACTCATTGGTAAAGATTTTCTTGACTAACAGATCAGAGAAACTTTTAAAGAATTAAACATAGTATGTGTGAGGAGATAAACTAGAAGAAATTTTATGAAAGAGCATATTCCTCACCTCATTTTTTTCTTTTTTCTCAGATTAATGAGTGGAAAACAAAGCTGAATCATGACTTGCCATCTCCCCTCCACCACATTGAAGCTTGGCTCCAGGAGGTAGAGCGGCTTATAGATGAAGACTTGCCAGCCTCCCAAGATTACTGTGAAGCCATGGCTCTAACACAAGAGAAAATGGCTTTGTTCAAGGTCAGAAAAGAAAAAAGAAGCATTGAGAAATCTATACTTTGTTAGAACTGCTCTTGAGAAAGACCTTGTTGTGGCAAAAGGGAAGGAAACATAGTGGGTAATTGAGGATAGTTTAGAATTGTTCCTTTGGGGGTATATGGGACCTGGGAGACACCTTCACGTTCCTCATGAGCACTGTGCTAGGTTAAGCTGGAAACAACAGGAATAAAGTCCAGTGAGTTCTAAAGCTACTGAAAGTCTGACAAAAAAGGAGGGGAAGACTGGTTAAAAATGTGGGGGATTGGGTTCTCACTAAAATGGCATGAAGAATTTCGTATATGAGATTTATAGCATTTGAGCCCATGAAGGAATGGAAAAATACATCCGACAACAAAAGATTTTAATAATGCTTTTGCCAAAGAAACTGCAGTCTGTCTCTTTGCAAAACTGTTTTAGAATAAAACACTTAGGATGAAAATATTTATTCACAAAATCTTAGTTAAAAGAAAGAAAACACGAATTTTTAAAAAGATGCAATTTATGCACACGACAAATGAATTAACAAACTTTCAATTACAAGGTTTGGCAGTAGATTTAGTTCATATCATGTTAAATTTCTTTTCAGAGTCTGATGGATAAATTTGACTGCCACTCAAACAATCTTCTGGCATTTGAAAATAGAGATGAAAAACAGTTGCCATTGGTACCACCTTACAAATTGGAGGAAATGAAAAGACGGTTTGTAACTTCCCAGCTGCGGATACCATTCATGTTTGAGCACTAAATGGTGCTACAGGGACCAGAAAATACAGATTTTTAGATAATTTCTGATAAACACTTTGAATCTTGATAACAGTACCTTTCTGTTTTATATAATAGTAACATAACATCATGCTAACATCCTTTCTCTTTTTATTGGATAGTAGGATGTGGGAGTAGAAAAAGTTCAGGGCTTATAGTCAGAAACTGAGCTCTGTGCCTGGGTTTTGGCCAGGTTACTCTCTGTCTTTCTGAGCATGTTTCCTCATTTGTAAATATAGGATAATGATCATCACCCTCTTCATGTCTCACAAGGACCGTGGCTGAAATGGGACGAGGGGCATGAAAGCACTTTATAAATTCCAATACTGCAAATATAAATATTAGTTAATTGATAGTTGTCCATGTCATCTTCTCTTTTCTCATTATTTATGAGCAACTTATTAGAATGCTAATGAGAGGGTATTTGCCTTAATACTGAAAGCTGTTTTTAATATTTAAATATGGAAGTTATAGTTGTATTAAGTTATACAAAAACTTTCAAATGCAGTAAAATATTTTGGAGATTAACCTTTTATTATAAGATTTTCAATAGGGTTATAATTTCTTCAGAAAATGTTCTGTTAAATATTTTCCCTTTAAAAACAGTTGTTCTATAGCCACAATGTTTGTTTTACTTTGTTTAAAAAAGGTTTGAGGATACATCTGAATACCATGTGTTTAAAAGAAGAAGTTAGAGCCCCAATACTTTTTAATATGCTTCGCATCTCACTTTTGGCCCATAATATTAAGTTAAATTCTAAAACCTGCTCTATTTTCTAGAATCAGCAATATTTCGGAGAAAAAATTCCTTCCACTTCTAGAATTTCATTACTATAAGTGCTCAGTTCTTGGTTTGCTAGATGAAGTGAAATCAAAATTGGATGTTTGGGACATTAGATATGGGAACAAAGACTCTGTGGAATTGCTGCTGGAAGACTGGCGTGTAAGCTTTTTATTTCATGTCTGAGAAAACTGTTCTCCGTGGCTGGGTGCTGGGTTTGCATTTTCCTTGGCACAATTTCCCTTTACCTTTCCAGGTTTTCAGATTTTTTTTGTCCTATAGCTTCCAATAGCTTAAGTGTTGCTGGGAGGTAGAAACTACAGGTAGTCAAATAGTAGGCATCAGGGAAGAGTAAGAAAGAAAGTATTATTTACTACAACAGGGGAGATGGAGTTAACCGGGCTAATTAACAAAGTAGAGAAAGTTTCAATGTTATTTTCATAAAAAATTTCTATTTTCACATATTGGACATATTGTTTAATAATTTTTTTCCTCAGATACATGGTTTTATTTAAAAATTAAATTTTTTTGTAGAAGATTTTAATCAAAGCCTTTTCGTTACAAGAGTGGGAAAAGCAGTACATTTCGTGTTGAGGGGTTTTTTAAGGGAGAGGGCTTAGCTCTTGAAATTTATCATTTTGCAAATGACTTAAATATAAGTGTGTTCATTAGTAAATTAAAACTAAAGCATCATAGGAATGTCATTTCTACAGTTAGGCCTTATCATCATACTTGCTGTTTCTCTCTTTTTGGAATGAGGGGCAAACAGAAAAATCCAAGATTGTAAATGTCATTGCAAAAATTGAAAACCATGAAGAGAAATTTATAGTTTATGATTTAAACTCTGTACATTCCCAAATCTGAAGTGTCATTCTAACTTAGACTAGACTTTGGATATATTTATTTCTGTTTCTTTATTTTCCCATTTACATAATCATATGATCAGTACATAATAACTATACAGTAAATATCAATTGTTAATTAACTCTGTGTTTTCCCATAGCATAATTTGCTGTATAGGTTACATGATAATTTAGTAATGGTAATTCCTCAAATGTTGTTACAAGATGGATAGTATCTATTTATAACATACTCTACTATATCTAATAAAAATCATTCAATATTAGTACAAATATATGAAATAAGAGAAACTGATACAAATTATGCAATATTAGTAAATATGTCAGACAGAAGATTTTGAAATTGCTGTAAATACTTACCATGTCTTTTCCCACTAGAGGAAAACCCTATAGAATTGTCTCACTACATTGAGATAAGCTTTTCAGGTTTCATACCTGTATAACGTCCATACTCTACTTAACATTTCCGAGACCTTACCTGTCTTTCCTCACAGAATGCTCTTCTTCTCCTCCCCAAATATGTGCCATTAAAGCCTTTCAGAAATGTTGGTGCCTAAGTGTTTCATCAGTGTTTATATGTCTATATCTGGGTCTCTTTGGCACATTTTAAATAGTGAAAACTGTCAATATGTTTTTTCCCCAGAAATTTATTGAAGAAAAAGAGTTCCTAGCTCAACTTGAAACTTCCTTCCAAAAATGTGAAGAAATTCATAAGAATTTGGGTAAAGCTATACAGTTACTTTTTGATGGAATGGCCACTTAAAAATAGCATTTTATGTCTTCTACTTCCTTTATACCTTAATGCTGTATATGTGCATTTTCTTTGGAAAATTCTCGCATTAACTTTTAATATTGTCAGAGTACATACTTATTTTGCCACTGTTAATGTACAACTATTTTTAACAGTATTTTATTAATAAAAATCTCTTTTCTAAGATTAATTTCTTGTTTTGTTAATACTATAGGTAGAGAATATCAGAATATGAATGACCAATATATGATGATGGAACGTAATCTTTCTGTGTATAGAAAAAGCATATATAATGTGAAGTCCACTTTGCAAAAAGTTGTGGCATGTTGGACTACTTATATGGAAAAGCTTCGCTTCCTAAGAGCTTGTTTTGAGGAGACAAAGAAGCAACAAATCACAGAGGTATTTGCAGCCTAGTGGCATTTACTCAATTGTACTGTTTTGTTTTGTGACCCTCATTTTGAGTTCCAAAATTAGGTGCCAGGGAAGAATAACTATGACTGTTGGAAAATTCTCCAAGGTTTGGAAAGAGTTTAGCTTCTTCCTAATTTAACTACCAGAGGAAGTTTTCTCCTCGTGATAGGTTTTTTGCACGCACTCGGGTGTGCGCGCATGCGCACCCCCCCCCCGCAACTTTACAGACGTATAATTTACATATGCAGTATAGCTTTTGGGAGATATATTGCTACATTTTGGGGGATGGAAATAAAAGACTTGGAGTGCTGAATAGCATATAGACACATTTAAAATAAATTGATAAATTTTAAAAGTTTAATTTTTCTATTTAATACTTTTGCACTCTAAAGCCTGAGTTTCTAGAGGAGGAAAATCAAAATACCTTAGACTTATATAGAGAGGTGTGGAAAAAATTTCAGTGCAATTAATTATTGTTTTCACTTTCTATTCATGTAATAATCTGTTTTATGATTATTCTCTGAAGTAGTTTTTATGTCTTTCATTTATTTTCCTCCTTTGCAAATGGATACAGATAGCCTCTCAGACTGAACATTTTCCAGGTAGAAATTAAAATTACTCAATAGAAGATAGGCTATTTATATGAAAGTAAAATTTGTGTAAGTATATGAGTACGAAACGAATATTTGAGGGGTTAGCAAGATACTATTTCTCCCTGTCACCTATATTGACTAGAAAAGCAGATCTTTGGCTTTCAACGGTTCTTATGTTTTTAAAGCTCTTTTATTAAAATTCATATAACTGAGAAAAATAGCATTTCAAACCTTGCATTTCTCAAACTCTGCCAAGGTGCCCTGAGATGCCAAAGAGGATTCTTTAAATTAAAAAAAAAATTTTTAATTTGAGGGTAATTTAAATTTTATGGGAGACAAAACAAGAAGTGTCTGTTGGACAGTATGTAAATTACTACTAAGTTGTTTGGACCTGACTACTTAAAAATGGGAGCTTTTAGCTTTTTCTGATCTGAGGAATCCATGAAAAAATTTCTGAGACATTATAAGTGCCATGAAGTGAAAAAGTCTGAGAACCTTTGCTGTCATCTCATCAGCCATTTAGAAAGGTAGAAGATCAGATGCTTCCTAAAAGTCCAGGACCAGGAGAGATGACAGATGGCTGGTGCCTGGCAGTTGGTGCCTAGGGATGCAGAGCTAGATCAGCAGGGATGGAGAAGCCTCTAAAGGGAGGGTCGGAATCTCTGCAAAAATCTCACTTGTGCTTACAATCAATCTTGGTAAAGATCTGTTCGTAGATAATAGAAAAACAAATATTTTGTCATTAAAATATCATGTTGCTTATATGTTATGTAGATTTCCTCTGAGACACTATCCCAATGGAATCTCGAACATACTACTTTAAATGAAGTGGGAAATTTCCTAATTCAAGTCAGCAATGATGAATTTGGATCATCTATTTCTAAAGAACTGAGAAGGCTGAATAAAAGATGGAGAAAATTTGTTACAAAAACTCAGCTTGTAAGTTTTGGGTTTTTTTGTTGGTTTGTTTGTTTTGGTAACAGCTTCACTGAGATTTAAAGTCACATACCATGCAATTCATTCATTTAAAGTGTGTAACAGTGGATTTTAGTATATTCAGAGCTGGACAGCCATCACTGTAATCAATTTTAGAACATTTTCCTCACCTCATGAAGAAACTCTGTACCCGTTAGCAGTCACTCCCCACTTTCTCCCACCCTCCCGAGGCTTAGTTAGGCAAACGCTAATACACAGTATGTCTCTATAGACTTGCCTATTCTGGATATTTTACATACTGAATCATATAATACGTGGTCTTTTGTTTCCAGCTTTTTTTTTTTTTTTTTTACTTAGTGTAATGTTTTCAAGGTTCATCCATGTTGTAACGTATATTGGTTCGTCATTCCTTTTTATTGGTTAATTGTATGGGTACACCACATTTTATTTATTCATTGATCAGTTGAAGTACATGGGGCTTCTTTCCACCTTTTTTGACTATTATGTATAATGTTGCTGTGAACATTCATGTACAAGTTTTTGTGTAGACATACAACATCATATAGCTTTTTATTTGAAATTCTTTTACCATTAAAGAATAATAAGTATTTTGCCTACTAGATTTCAAGCTCCTTGAGAACTTCACTGAGCTTTATTTATCTTTATATTTGCTATAGTGCTTCGTAAAAGCAGACCTTAAATAATTTTGGAATTAAAATTAGGTTATTCATTTGCTTATTCTTAACAACTTGAGACTGAGGTGTTTTATGGGACAGACTAATACTTTAAAATATATTGAATATATTACGTCCATTTTTTATTGGCAATATATCTTAGCAAAAATATAAGCATTAAGTTTTATGATGTTGATTTTTTTATAGGATATGAAACTGCCACTTACAAAAAAACAGGATCAGCTCAGTCTTGACAATTCTGAAAATATTCAGCCATTTAAGGGAGAAAAGCCAGCTGTTGATTTTTCAACAGATATGCCATTAGAACTTCCTGGAAATCACAGTCAGAACATAAAGGTAAAACAGTCCTACTTTATTCCACTTTATACAGAAATAATTTAACTTTGTTATTTTTCTTTTGAAAAAACCATACTGTTGAAACAGTGGTAAATATGATTATTAGATAATATTTAAAGCATAATCATTTTCCAGTAAAGTGCTTAAGTGGTCCCTTCATGAAACAGTCTTTAGTATTAGAGTACTGCATCTCTCACTCGTGGAGGTAGAATTTCCCTAGCAAGCAAAGCCATTGTGAATTCCCAGCTGTGGGAGGGGAGCTGATATTTTCTTCAGGTTTCTTCTGACTCGTGCTTAGACATTATTTAGCTTTAGGCTGGCCCCTGGCCTGTGTCTGCTTCCTTTCCATAAAATGAGGGGAAATGTAATCTTTATTTCTTGCTTTGTTGGGTAATTTAAAGAATCATATTATTTTTTATTACTATTTTTAAATTCTTACTCAAGGACATGCTTATTGATTTTAGAGCAAAGTGAAGGAGGGGAGACAGAGAGGGAGTGAAACATCGATTGGTTGCCTCTTGCATATGCCCCGACTGGGGGCCAAAGCCGCAGCCCAGGCATGTGCCCTGACAAACTGGCGACCTTTCATGTTGTGGAACAATGTCCAACCAACTGAGCCACTATGGCCTGGACAAAAGAGATAACTTTTTAAAATTTAAAATTAGTTTATAATGTAACTGTTGTCATTTTCTTAGTGGTAATTTTGAATGTTGTAGGCTGGAGAAAAACAGGAAAAGGAAAATGAAGGAATCACATGGCAAGTACAAGGGGCTGAAGAGGTTGAAAAACTCATTGGAGAAGTGGAAATCTGGGAGACAGAAACCAAATCTGTTTTGGATCTTCTGAGACATCAAGAAGATGTGGATGCTTCAATGGAAGACTCTTTGCAGGTATGACTGTAAAAGTAACAAAAGGACAGCTTTCATGGTTGTAGACTTATGTATTAAGGGAATGGAAAGTTTTAGAGTAAAGAGTAATATGACTACTGTTTGAATATTCTTTGTTGGGAAATTTTAAAAAATAGTACAGATTCTCATTCCTGAATCATTTGCTGTGATGTTGCTTGAAGAAAGAGGATACATTGGAAGATGATAATACCTTATGAGTCTAAATTCTTGAATTGATTTTCTTAGCTACGTAATGAAGATTAAAATATTTTCTCATATAAGGGGCCATGAGGAGATAAGTGAAGTGGGTGTCATAGCTCAGTGTACTGTGAATGTAAGAGATTATACAATCTGTGCTTTGAAAGCTCATCCAGAGTAGATTCCTGGAAGTGTCGAACAGACTGCCTAAGGTCAGACAGGGTCAGCATCTGACATCATCAGAGGCAGATCCAGAAAGAAAAGAAAAGTGGTCTCCTACCATAGAAGTTCACACCACAAAGTCAGGAAACTAAGATCAATTTAAGAAGCAGAAGCAAAAAACAAAAGTCTCAAAAATAATGGGAAGACAAAGAAACACCCCCCACTCGAAGGGAAAGGAGGAATCCCCAGAAAGAGAACTAATTGAAATAGAGGCAAGTAAACTATCAGATACTGAGTTCAAAACAAAGATTCTAAGGAAGCTCAATGAGCTCATATAGGGAAACTATGAAGAACTTACTGCAAATTATATCAGCATGAAAAAGGACATAGAAACTATCAATAAGAGACAAGAGGAAATGAAGAATACAGTTTCTGAATTTAAGAACACAGTAGAAGGGATCAAAAGTGGCTAGATGAAGCAGAGGGCCAAATCAGTGAGCTGGAGAACAAGTTAGAAAAAAGCTCCCAGAAAGAGCAAGAAAATGAAAAAAGAATCAAAAAGAATGAAGAGGCATTGAGGGAAATGCAGGACAACCGGAAATGTAATAATATCCATATAAAAAGGATACCAGCAGGAAGAGAAGAGGTGGGAATGGATAGAGAACCTGTTTGAATAAGTAATGATGGAAAACTTCCCTGACTGGCGGAGAGAAAAAGTCACAGAAGTCCCAGAAGCACAGAGGATCACATTCAAGAGGAACTCAATGAGGCCCACTCCAAGACACATCATCATTAAAATGGCAAATATCCAAGCCAAAGAATCCTAAAGGCAGCAAGGGAGAAAGAGGTAGTAACATACAAGGTAGCCCCGATACGGCTAGCTGCTGACTTCTCGACAGAAACACTACAAGCCAGAAGGGACTGGCAAGAAATATTCGAAGTCATGAAAAGCAAAGGTCTGCTACCAGGACTGCTGTTCCCAGCAAGGCTATCAATTAAGATGGAAGGTGAAATAAGGAGTTTCCCAGACAAAAGAAGGCTAAAAGGATACACCTCCACCAAACCAACATAGCAAGATATGCTAAAGGGACTGCTTTAAGAAGCATCTATGAATACCAGTTTCTTTCATAGTCACCAATACTTGATATTACCAATATTTTTAATACTTATTAATCTGATTGTGACAATGATGTGCTCTTTTGTTACTTTATTTGTTGAAACTAAACCTATTTGTGTATATTTCTTGCCTATTTCTATTATTTTTCAAAAGCTTTAAATGACTTTTTGGTATATTTTATCCATTTTTTGATTAAATGTTTGTAGAATTTTTTCCCTAAAACAAAACTATTAACTTTTATAGATGTGTTGCAAATACTTTCCTATTTTAGTGCTTGTCCTTGAACTTTTTTTTACATGAATATTACTGTACAGTCTTAAATGTTTAATATAGTCATATTATCAGTATTTTACTTTATACCTTCTGGGTTTGAATATTTTACTTCAGGGTAAGAAAAATATTATTTTGTATTTTCTCCTAAAAGTCCATAGATTTTACAAAATGATTCTTAATTCACCTGAGTATTTTTTGTACAATGTATGAAATAGGTTCTATGTTTGTTATTTGTCAAGTAGTAGTGGTTCATGTACTTTTATTTGTTGAATAAACCTTATTTTCCCCCCTTGACTTGAAATATAAATTTAATCATATATTACATTGTTAGATATATACATTTGTTTCTAGAATGCTCATTTTATTTCATTGATCTACTTGATTATTTCTGTGCTGGTGTCATGTTGTTTTAATTGCTGAGACTTTATAATGGATTTAAGTTTTTGAATATTTTATAATGGATTTTGACATTAAAAAAATAAATAAAATCAATCTGTATAAAAAAGAAAGAAAGAAAGAAAGAACTCCTACCTTTTGCAACCACATGGATGGAAATGGAGAATATTATGCTAAGTGAAATAAGCCAGTCGATGAAAGACAAATACCATATGATCTCACCTATAAATGGACTCTATTCAACAAAATAAACTTGCGAACAAATAAACTACAGGCATGGAAACGTGGAGCAGACTGAAAGTGACCAGAGGAGATGGGGAAGGAGGACAATGGTGGAAAGAAGGGGGAGGGACTAGGCAAAGAACATGTATGAATGACCCATGGACATGGACAAGAGTGTGGGAATTGACTGTGGGAGCGGAGGGTGCAGGGAGGTGGTGGAGTGGAATGGGTGGAGGGGTCAAAGGGGAAAAAATTGAGACAATTGCAATAGAATAAACATGATTTTTAAAAAAGAAAAGAAAAGAAAAAGAAAAAAATAGAAACAGGCTCATAGATACAGAAATCAGACTGATGGTTGCCAGAGGGGAAAGAGTTGAGGACTGGCCGAAAACTGTGAGGGGATTAAGGAGTACAAATTGGTAGTCACAAAGTAGAAAAAAAGAAAGAAAGAAAGCTCATCCACTGATTAAGCCACTGTCCCTTCTTTATATGATGCAGGGAGGGTGATGGATGTTGTTAAAACTTCGTTATGTCTTCATTCTCAGGCAGTCATTTCCCTGAAAAGCAATGAGGCAAGATTATGTTTTAATACCCCTCAGTTCTCCTAAGAATGAAGTTACAATTGTGGTTTTTGCTGAGTTTCAAGCTCAGTTATAAAAATCTAGGGAGCATGTCAGGAACTACAACAAGATGGAAAGTTCCTGGAAAAAAGGAACCCATAATTTTTTGAAATCTACATTTCTGAAATAGTGTATATAGAGCATTTTGTATGTTCATTGTTTATGAGAATGATACTTTTTATTGTTTAAAAAATATTATATAAACTTACCTATGCCATATGCCAGTCCTTTTCCAATTTTATTTTCATATTTATTTATTTGCTGTAACTGGAATTTATTTCAGTAAAAGAAATTAGTGAGAAATAAGAAATTCAATATTTAAGAAATATTTCAAAACTTAACTGAAAATATAAACATGCTAGAATATACTTCTTTCAAAAAGGAATTAAGTAGATCTTTATTGGGTCAAGATATATTTTAAAGTAAGAAATGCAAGTTACTGAATAGTGCAGGTGATGTGATCCTTCTAGTACTTTTTAAAACAGCTGCTTTTTATACTTTATTCTTTGGTATCTAAAGAAAAAAATGTGTGTAAGGGTATACAAATAACCAACTCTGTCTTTCTCAATTCTGCATTATGCCCAGCTGTTAGCACATTTCCTGGCACATAGTAGATAAAAAGTATTTTTTAAATGAATGTGTGACTGGTTGATGAAATGACAACTAAAGGAGGGATGGGGTAGAAGAGAAACTTTTTCTTTGTGGGCTACACTTTATATTATTGTTTAAGTTTTTTTACATGAACCTTTTTGGTACCTTTATAATTTAAAAGGGTAAAAAATTGAAGTTATAAGTGAATGTACTAATTTTAGACCTTTAAATACTGCATTAAGTCTAAAGAAGAAAATAAAAATCACCTTAATTCCATAGATCTAAGGTCAGCATTTGAATAGGTGATATCATACTGTATAATTTGTTTTATCATACTCATGCCACCTTTTGAGTTGTAAGTAAAAAAAAATTTTTTTTGCTAATTCATTATTTTAATTTGTACTTGATTACATGTAAGAGTCACCTATTAAATATTCATTAGCCTTTTTTTCTGTGATTTATCTATTCTTGTATTTTCTGAGTTTTCTTTGGGATTTTAGTGTTTTTTTATTGAATTTATAAGCTCTTTGAGTCATGACCCATTTTTATTTGTGTAGCAAATATTTTTACCAAGTTCTTGAGTTTTAAGTTGTTATATATTTTACATAGAAAATTTTTATATTTATGTAGTAATTTCTATCCCTACTTTTATGTCTTAAAAGGCCCTCCACACTCAGAGAGCATATCAACTTTTATGAATAATTTTTTTTCTTGTAGTTTCATATGTTATATATAACATTCTGATACAGCTGAAATTTATTTTTGGTACATTGTATAAAGCATGGTCCTAAAAAGATTGTTTTTAAATAGTCATTTTCCCCAGTAACATTTATTGGATTCCCTTGCAACTGATTGACGTAGAGCAACTTAATTTTAATTATTGCTATTCTCTCAACTTACTTTCTCTCTGTTGGCATTGTATTGTTTCTAGTCTTTATTTTGTTGAAGTGCTTAGTATATAAAGAATAATCTGTAAAAGACTGTGTTGCTCATAATATGACTATATAAATATAAAATTTCAAAGTGAAATTTTAAAATAACATTTTTTAGAACGTAAATTTGCATCATTTTGGATTAACAACCTTTTATGATTTCTGATAGGATTATTAAGGTTAATGTTTAACGTGTAATCGGAATTTTTATTGTGATCTCACTTTAATTTGTTTTAATAGCATCTTATTGCCAAGGGCTCTATGTATGAAGAACTTGTGTCTAGAATGGAAGACACTTTACAAATGGATGTGCACGGTATTTCAAGCCAGGAGTCCCTCCAGCATGTTCTCACAGCTGGGCTTCAGGCAAAGATCCAAGAAGTTAAAGAGAAAGTCCAGGTTTCTTTTTAATATTTCTTATTCAGTGGTCAGTGGGAGGACAGGGAAGAGGGGGTGGCCCTGTAGTTTGGAAATGTTTTGTGAAATATTACTTTTGCATTGTATTTTATTTTTTTATAATTTAAAGCATTTTGGAAAATATCACTATAATAAAGAAGATACTCCATATGAGTGGCTACACAAAGAATATATTTTTTAACTTATGCATTTTCTAAGAAATCGGGCCAAGTGTTGAGAATTTTTTATCTTCACAGATCAACATGGTAAAATTAGTTGCTGTGTTGAAGAACTCAACTGATGTCTCGCCAGGCCTGGATGTCAGGCTGAAGGCAGAAGAATCTCTGAAGGAACTTGAATCATACATTACAACAGCTGAGCAGTTACTTGGCCAAAGAGAGAGCCAGAGTGACCTAATGTCAAAATACAAGGTAGGACTCTTTCAACTATCAAATTTAGGATATTTATTATTAGCCAGCTATCTAATTTGAAATCAAGATGTTTCCATCGCTATGATTATACACAAAGTTATTGTACCCTTAAAAATTTTTGCAGTTTTATACATTGTTCCCCAGAGACTCTTAAAAATAAACATTAAAATGAAGAATTTTTTAAAATTCAATATACTATTATAGACCTTCTGAATAGACTCAGTGATGTAATAAAAAGAGCACAGCTTACTCTATGACATTGAGCAAGACTTTAATTTCTCTGGTTTTTTAAATCAATACAATGGCCATAATAATTCTCGTCTTATCTTGCTGACAGAAAGGGTCATACTCAGGCTGGCGCTCAGTCCAACTGAGCCACACCAGCCAGGGCAACACTAATCTCTAATATATGGTGGTATAGTCTTCATATTTATATTGCTTAAGAAGTGTGGTCATCTGCTCAATACTTAAAAGAACTTTAGAGGAAACCTCTGCAGGGGCTCATTACCCTGCAAAATAAGTCTTTTAATCATTTATCAAAGTGCTAACAAATTATTTTGAATATTGTAAATATGAAGTATTTATCTGGGTCTCAAAAGTATACCTATATTTAAATAATATTTTGCAATTTTTTCCAAAAGAATTCAAGAGATGCAAATGGGTTGTCAACCTCAACTTACAAAGAGAAGTCTCCCCTAAATCTTTAAATAGTCTTCATAGAGTCCTTTTCCTAATTCTACCTGTGAAAGAGCTACCAAAATTAGCTTTGAGGACTTGGCAGCAGAATGAGGCTTTCATGTTCTTATTGGCTTTTTTGTTTGTTTGTTTTTTGTTGTTTTTTTTTTAGGAAGCAATATCAATTTTTAATACTAAAAGTCCGGCCAAGTATTTGAAAGCTGTTGATGAACTGAAAAATAATGTAACTGAAGATGAAAAACTGTCTTTGGAAGAAAAGAGTAGAGATGTTTGTGCCAAGTGGGAGGTAAGAACATGCATATATATCCGGGGTGTATGCTAATACATCTGACTAGGGACCTGTTTGTCTTCAGAGTCATTGTTGGTTGTCCTCCTGTCTGCTCTGCCTCACACAGGGCTGATCCCTGCAGGCCGTGACTCTCAGGTGCTATAGCAGCTGGCTTCTGTGTTCAGCCAATGACAACACTGGAGATTAGAAGGGGATGGGAAGAGGGGAAACCTGAGAGTCCAAAGGCTTTCTGGCCCTGTCTTTCTTGGAGAGTGTCTCTGGCAGCTCTGTCTCCCCCTGGCGGCAGGTTCCACAGTTCCAGCCTCTGGTTGGTGACCCTTCTGCCTGCATTTCACTGAAGCTCCCAGCCCAGCGTGGGTAGCAGCTTTCTGCTGATGGCTAACCTCTGGATTGCCCTACTGTCCCTGTCTCCTCTTTGGTTTTCATCTCTTGTGTAATCAGTCCTCAGCATGCAATTCCCTCTGAGTTACATTAGTGTTTTCTGGTTTCCTGGTTGGATCCTGACTGAAACAGCATATTGACACATATACCCAGAGTTCCATAGCAAAATAGGTATAGGCTTTGGTGGCAGACAGACTTGGATCCAGCAGCTATGACCCTGGGGAAGTCTCTTAACTTCTAGAAACTTCACTGATGAAATGGGAGTAGTAACCCCATCGACTTGACACATTCCTTGCAAAGATTTATGTAAAGTACCTATCACAGAGATTGTGTTCAATAAATGGTATTTAGTGTTGAATATATTTTTCTTGTATGTGTTTTGCAGTTATGTATGAACATATGAAGAGGGAGAGAATAAAGTAATATTGAATATCTACTGTTAAAGTTCCTCTTAAAACACATGTTAAACCTTATTTCAGAACTATTTTATATTTACAGAATTGTTACAGATAGTTCAAAGAGTTCCAGTACATTCCATGCCCAGTATTCCCTATTATTCACACCTTATATTTACATAGAACCTTTGTTACAATTGATGGATTAATATTGATACGAAGTTTATACTTTATTACTATTTCCACAGTTTTTCCCTAATGTGCTTTTTAATTTTTTGATCTTCACCTGAGGATATGTTTATTGATTCTAGAGTGAAAAGAAGGGAGAGAGACACAGAGAGAAATATCATTGTGAGAGAGAAATACCAGTCGGTTGTCTCCTGTGTGTGCCCTGACCAGGAATTAAACCTGCAAACGTTTGGTGTATGAGACGATGCTCCAACCAACTGAGCCACCCAGCCAAGGCCCTAATGTGCTTTTTAATCTGTTCCAGAATACCACACAGGATACATATTATAATATTTGGTTATTTCTGCATAGGTTCAGATGTGTTATATATATTTTTTCTCCCAGGCTGAAGCTTGTCTCTTTTAATTCTCTTAACAGTACCTTTCCCAACTAAAACACATTTTTAGTTGTTAGAAAGAAAAAATATGTTTATGGGTCTGATATATTTTAAAACATTTTCCCCAAAGACACAAGGATGAGTCAGAATTTCATAAGCTCTATTTCTATCCTTTGTTACTACAAATATTTTTATTGTGTTTTTTAATGGAAAACTTTTTTCAATCTATTTTGTTCCATGGTTAATACTTGTCTTTGTCTGTTTACAGTCTCTTCATCATGAAATGTCTTTGTATATTCAACAACTGAAAATAGACATTGAAAAAGGAAAAATTAGTGACAATATTTTAAGACTTGAAAAACAAATAAATAGAGAAAAGAAACTAATTCGCAGAGGAAAGACCAAGGGTCTCATCAAGGAACATGAGGTAAACCACCCATTTTCCATTTGCATTTTGTCTTCATTTTGAGGTTTCTGTTAAGGGGTTGTGCATGACCTTGGCCTAGGATTGAATCTGCTCTGAAAATGACTTCAGCCGTCTTGTCCCCTGCAGATTATTCCTTATGCAGTTTAAGTTCTAACTAGAGCCTATAATTCTTGCATATTAGAAGGGAGGACAATTTAGCATTGAGTTAATAGTTAATGGCTTCCCTTGATATGTTTCAGTGACCACTGCCCTTGAGGGTCTGGTTACCAGCCTGTCACCTGTTGCTGAAGCACCCACAGTTGCTTTTGTGAGGACACGGTGCCCTCAGGAGTGCAGCTTTTGTGATAGATACCAAATCAGGACAGAAACCACCTGGGCAAATCTAATGGTCTCCTTTTGGCCCCTGTCATATCTGATTGCTTCTATGTATTGGATAGGCCAAAAAGTCCATTACATTTTTTTTTCCGTACAATAGCTCTAGTAGTGCTTAGTTGTTTTTAACTTCATTCCTGATAGTTTTGTTAGGTTGTATTGTGACAGTTGTCTATCAGTGTGCATTTGAAAAAAAACTTACCAAAATTGGTGAATTTTTGTGCAGCCATTTTAATATTGAAGATGGAAGAAAATGTGCAACATTTTTGGCATATTATGCCTTATTATTTTAAGAAAGGTAAATAAGCAACTGAAATGCTAAAATAGATTTGTGCAGTATATGGAGAAGGTACCATGACTGATCAAGTGTGTCAAAAGTGGTTTGCGAAGTTTCTTGGTACTATTGCCATTTGGGTCAAATAATTCTTAGCTGTGGGGCTTTCTTATGCATTAGAAGATGTTTGGCAGCACCCCCGGCCTGAAATAGCCGACATATTAAAAATATCCAAATCAGTTAAAGTCAGTGATGAAAATGAAAAATGTGGCTTTTATTTTACAGAAAAAACATAATGGACTTTTTGGCCAACTCAGCATTTGACAGTACTGACCTCTGTTTTCATTTCTTTTCAGATTTTTTCCTACTGTGGCTCTCCTAATGTCAGTATCTCTTGCTTTTTCTTCTTTTCTTTTTTTTGGGAGGGGTGGGGAGAATTTTTTTAGCCTACTTCACAAATTTCCCCTTCTTACTGTGTTATTTTAATGTTTTAGTTTTGAGAGTCTCCATTTTTGGCTTATTTCATAATGCTCTAGGTGATTTTGTGTGCTCTGGGGTTTTAAGCTGCCCTCTATCCAATGATGATGCCTAAATGAGGCCTTTGCCCTGAGCTCCAGGTTCTGTTGCCAACTGAGATACCACGGTGTTCTTCAGAGATCTCACATTCCACACATCCAGGCATGAACCAATGACATCTTCTCTCAAACATTTCTTCCATGATATACTCTGCTTATGGAAGGCAATGCTGTCTCAGCATCTCCTTCCTTTCCTTCCCACTCAACCTGAATGGAGTCAGCTGCCAAGTCCCATCTGTTACTCTTCAGAACAGCTGCTTCTTTTCCTTACTTGCCATTGGTGTTGCCACTTCCCTTAACCTGGGTTATCTTCCTAGCATGATGAAGGCGGCATCATCTAAGCCCATCACCCGAATGACTCTGTTGAACCACAGATCTCGTGTCGCTGGCTCACCCTTACTCCCAGGACATTTCCAAACTCCAGAGGAGGCCATTCAGGTCCTTTGCCGTCTGGCTGCAGGACATACCTGTAGCACCTCTTTCTGCACCATGCCCTCTGGCCACACTAGACTGCTGTTCTCTCAGGACATCTGGAGCTTTTCCTCTCTTGGCTGCTCCTTCTGCTCAGAATGCCCTCTCTCCCCCTTTACCGGGGACTCTGCATCTTTCTGCATGAAGCTCACATGGTTCTCTCATGGGAGCGAGGCTTTCTCTGATTCCGTAAGGCAGGGAGTGGCTCGATCCTATCATTTATCACACGATATGCTCATTATTTGTGTGTTTACTGTAGGGGAGGAGAAAACTTTCCTTGGCCCTCTTAGAGTTCCTAGCTGGGTCTGAAAGTTAAACTGACAAAGGTTAACAAGAGCTAAACATACACACCTTATTGAATTTTTACATGCACATGGGAGCCTTCACAAGAGATTGAAGACCTAAAGAGGTGACCAGAGCATGAAACTTTTATACCTTTTAGACAAAGAAAGAATAAATTTGTGAAGAATTGACAAGAGAGTTTAGGCTGGGGATGGAATAAATGCTGAAGAATTAAGTGGAAGGATAAATGTTATTTTAACGAGGTTTGTTTGCAGATTCCTCTGGTGGTGTTTTTGGGCTGAGAAGTGTTTATCTCCAGTAAAAGGAAACTTTATTTCCCATATTTAGGCAGAAAAGGGGAGCTTTTTCTATATTTACTGCTTCTTCATTGCCTTCAGCTCAAAATAATTTTCATGTCAAAAAGGCATTTTTTGGCCCTGACTGATTGGCTCAGTTGGTTGAGTGCCCTCCCATACACCAGGAGGTTGCAGGTTCGATTCCCCGTCAGTGCACGTACCTAGGTTGTGGGCTCGATTCCATTCTACACACAGGAGGCAACCGATTGATGTTTCTCTCTCACAACTATGTTTCTCTCTCTGTCTCCCTTCCTTTCTCTCTCAAATCAATAAAAATATTTCCTCGGGTGAGGGTTAAAAAACACGGGGGGCATATTTTGGGGTGACACATTCTGGTTTTCTTACTCCATAACTGGACTGTGGCAAATCCCTTCAGGGCTGACTGCCCATCTTTGCTTCTCCATGCCCATCACCAAACCAGGCACACAGTGGACAGGCTTACAACAGATTGCGCTGTTAAAGTCACGCACATCTGTTAGTGTCTAATCCTCATGGGCTAATTATGTAAACTCATTTGGAACCCATTTCCTGCTTTATTTCCTCAATTAGGCCTGCTTTTCTCAGGAAGGCGGTCTGCACCAGCTTGATCGCCACATGGACGTCCTTCGGGAGCTGTGTGAAGAGCTGACTTCACAGAAGAGGCAACAGGAAGTGAGGAGAGTGCTCAAAGATTATGAACAAAAGATAGAAAGACTTCGGAAATGTGCTTCCGAGATTCATACGACACTGCAACGCTCCGTGGGAGCCGCGTCGAAAAACAAGTTAGTGCTTCATCAGAATAGCTACGTGTCAGGGAAGAACAAGATAAAGCCTCTTGCAAAATCAAATAATATTGGGTATTATTATGCATTCTCTTTCAGGCTTCATTTTTTAACTGTATTTCAATATGCGGTTTTGATTCCTTCCTAGGGGGACTATGAACACATCTGAGAACGGAGGAAGGAGTGCCCACAGTGAGGCGCCGTCTGCAAACTCAGATAATCAGCCATCGACTGAAAAGGTGATAAATGTGGATAGTGTGTTTTAGAAGTAAACTCAGTGAAAAAGGCCAAGTGTGCAATAATCCACTTCTCGTTGATTAAGTGATGGTTTTAATTATCTGGTAATTTTCATCAGCTGAGAATTCCCACTTAAATCACGCAAGGAGGCTTTTCAAAGAATTAGAATGAAGCAAAGCTGTAGTGAGCATAACTTAATTTTCCACTGGGGGTACAAGCAGGTTTTGTTTTTTTTAAAAGACCATTTTGAATCATTATGAATACATGTCAGCTGTGCACATTACTATTGAGGGTATAAGAGGTTAAGTTTAACCTGTACAGATGCCTCAGTGTCATTGAAATGAGGTAGTTCATTTGTCATTTGTCTTTTGCTCATTATAATGCCTTTTACTTTCTTTGGGAATTGAATTTTCATTTAGAGTCTTAGGTGAGTGGGCATTTACTGTGTATCAGAGCCCAGGTGGCCAGTTAGAAGGTGTGGGAAAGGAACAAGGTATATTTGTTTTGAGAGATCTGCCCCTGCATGCTAGGCTTCCACCTACTTTTGACTCTTGCTACGTGGTCCCAGTCAGCGAGGGCATTTAGGGGTGGGGAGAACTCCTTTACTGCACTGACAGCCCAAGCAGAAGGTGAGACTCAGTGTAACAAATGTTCCCTCTCTTGTGGGAAGGCCTTTCTCTGAGCTGAGAAACCTCAAATACATTGTATTATCTCCTGGGGTATAAAGAAGCAATACTATGCTTTTGTATCAAAAAGTGTTTATCTGTTCTAGACAACTAAGTATATTGAAGATATTATGTTTACTATTTTGCATATTTGTTTAGGCGGTAGAATCAATTAAGAATTTGAAGCTGGAATCAGAGTTAAAGCCTCAACAGGAAGAAAACATGGAGAAGTATGAAAAGGATCACAGTACATCTATAAATAGTTTACTAGAGAGGTAAATTCTTTTAAACAACTGGAAAGTCTACCAAAAATCTTCTATTAATGCAAATATAGTATATCTTAATAAGTTCTTATTATCCTTAAGTCATAATTTTTGCACATGGTCTAGTAACTTAAACAGAAATTTCCTGGGATTTTCTTAGGCATAAGTAACAGTAATTGAAAAACTTTTTTGTCTTATTTTTTAGATTAAGTAGTGTCACATTTATTTTTTCGCAGGTATGAGACACATAGAGAAATGCTTGAACTACACCTGCAAAACAACAAATTCAGGATTACTTCTGATTTCCCTACTGATAGGGAAAGGAGTAGTGCTTGTCTGCAAGACAAATTGAAAGATCTACAGGTAATTATTGAAAATATTATTAGAGTTTATCTTTTATTGGAAAAATAATACCACCATGAGGAGAGATATTATGTTTTCTTTGGGGGGGTCCCCTATGCTAGATGTTTCCAAAGAACTTCGTTGGATTGCATTTCTAATGTCATCTGATTGTAGAAAGTGATTTGCACCCAAGTATCAATCCCAGGAAAGACTTTGGTCCAAGGTCCTAATTTATTGTTCATGCTCTAATTTGATACTCTAGGCATTGTGACTTGCAAAATTTTGGATTGTGCTGAGGATGGGAATGAGGGCTTCAGATGAATTGGTCAAAACAGTGTGGTTGAAGGCAATTTTAACCAACACTGTTTGTTTCTAGGTTGCTCTGAAATTAAGAATATGTGAAAAACCAGTGACTCTAAATATTTTTCAGTTTATCATCTTAACCAAATTGTCACAGTGTCTATCTGACGTTGGACAATAAGAAAGGGCCATGCACTGGAGGTAGTGATGGATGACTTCCTGGAGAGCCATCGTAGGAAGTATTGCATTTGATATAAGAACTGAAGAAAAGACATTCTAGCTAGTGGTAGGCACATCAATTGTAAGCTCTTTTTTATTTTGAAGACGATCTGTGCGTGTCGCAGTGCAATGCTTGTATACTTGGAAGAGCAGTAGAGTGAATCCTCACAGAAAACCCATCAGGTAGAGAAAGGGCCATGGGTGGTTCCTACAAAGTCCTCCCATATTTTCTAGTTTCTTTCTTTTATGATGCCATTTCCTGAGTCACACTCTACCAACTGTTTCCTCTCTATTTTCCATATGAATAAGCAAAATTCATATGTTAAAATCTCTGTTGTTTAAATGATGGATTTAGCATATTTTCCAAGCAATTAAGCAACTGTCTTGAGACCTTACTCTAGGAATGAATAATGAGTTGGTTAGAAAAGCTATACTAATCCTTGGGGAAAGTGAAGAATAAATTATACTGGGGGGTACACAGTAAAATGCCTTCAAAAAGAAAAAAAACCAAGATAAGGTGCTGAAATGGTACAGGATTTTTGGGCCTTTAATTAAAAATCATAAATTAATTTTATTCACTTCTCATTTGTTAGAAATAGTTTTGGTTCACTTCAATTTCCTCTTAGTTCAAGGGAGAAACAAAGATTTATTATCTAGGGGTAATAGAATGTCTGCTCTTACAACTGCATGTGTCTTTCTGAATTGTGTTCTGTGCATCTAAGTTAGGGGAAGGGAGTTTGGAATTGGATGAAAGCCATGTTGTTGACTCCCTTAACTTCATTAAAAGGGTCCTCTGACAGCACAGCTAACATCACTGTTCCCTGGTAGATATTTGTAGGTTCTTGGAAGATATTTTTTTAAATGTGTTTTTATGTGAAACTGTGTCTCCAGTTGGTGGCTGTCTCATTTTGTAAGAACAGAATAATTGTGCCATTAACACATAAGTTGATAAATAAATTTATGTATTTCATCTAGGTCTTAAAAAATGAGACTGATGCTTGCTGGAAAGAGTTTGAGACCACTTCACTGCAGTTAGAAGAGCTTGAGAGCGACTCAAAGAAGCCTTTTATAATTAAAGCAAGAGACGGATTAAAGGACAAAGAAAGAGAGTTTCAGATGACTCTTAATACCAGGTATAATTTTGAGGCCTATTGATAATGAATTTATTCAACTTTTAAATGCCATTTTAAGATAGGCCAGTACTGTACTAGTGTGTTACTTTCTTTATTTGTCACAACAACCATAAGAGAAGCTGCCATTTTACTGACTAGCAAACTGATAGGTTAAATAACCTAACCCCGAGCCGCACCACTGGCCAAAGACTTGCGTGGAATTTAAAGTCTGTTGAGTTCCCAAAATCATGCTTTTCCCAATGTCCCCCCTTGGGCTTGAACTTGGTCATGTTGCATAACTTCTCTGGGCCTTGATTTCCTAATTGCTAAAATGAGAGTGCTGTATTACCCCTGTACATAGGATGTGTATTCCCAGTAGGTATGCTTGTCTTACATTACAGAAAACTGAGGCTCACAGTCTATATTGCTAACTATGCAGGGTAACACATTTCAATTCGTTATTGGCTGAGCATATTCTTGGCTCTGTTATATTTCCAGTAATAAAATAATTAGTATTTATAAGGAAGCTGCCTTGTCATCAAGGCAATGTTAAATTACATGCAGTAATTTGTATATTAGAATTTTTTTACAATTTTCCATTCAGCATCGTATTGTATAGGAAACAACTCATTCTTTGGCATTTGGATCACTGGGTTTGGGTCTTAATGTGATGATCTGTACCTATCATTGTATGTATTTGTAGTGGACAATTATTTTCTGTTCTTGATTAAGTAGTGGCATTAATGTATTTTATAGGATACCTTTCTGCCCTGGTTTTCCCTTACACTTTGTTTATTTTTCACCTAGAATGGAGTCTTTGGAGACTGCATTGCAGATTGTGTTACCTGTGGAGAAGGAGTCGCTCCTTCTGTGTGGCTCAGACCTCCTTCTACATGAAGTGGCCGTTCGGGAATTTCATCTTGCTGACACTGATGGCCTGTATCAAAACCTGAGAGTAAATAAAAGTTCTCATAGTATAGTTATAGAATTATCAATTACTCAGAGATTTATCCATGTTTATGCATTTTTAATTATATACCAGTAGTGTGTATTTAGAATATAAGCTATGACAGAAAAATCTTCAGTAATTTAGACTTGTTATTCATTTCTCAACTCTTCAATTCCTTTCAAATTTGGAAGTAGGTACTGTGGAGTAAATTATGAGGTATTTTTTTGAATTTGAAATTAAGAGTTCCTTATATGCCTTCTACAATGAATGAAATCTTAAACACCTGCTGGACTCATATGCTTATATTGGCATATTCCACAGATTACTCATTCCAAATCTCATCAAAAGTAAAACATATTTATGTTTTATTTTTCAGATTTTAAACAGATGTCTCAACAGTTAACTCTAATTTTCATTGAAGCAATAGATTTATATACTTGTTTTCTTTTGGGGATTGAAACATCAGAAAGGGTATCAGATGATAAAACAGCTGGGCCACCTGATCATTTGTAATTAAAATGTTGAAACTGTCAGCCTTGGTTAAACTGAGAAGCACTTTTTTAGATTAAATCTAGTTACATAATTTGAGGTTAGTTTCTGACGTGCAGTGTTACTTTTTTCTACCTCAGTCTTTTCAGCTCTTCTTACCTTTATTTTAGGATATCCAAGATTCCATAGCAAAACAGATAGAAATATGTAACAGTTTGGAACAGTCCGGCAACTTTGCATTAAAGGAATTACACCCACTTGATCTACATGCAACACAGACTATTATAGTAAAACACAGATCACAACTTGAAGAAATGAACCACAGGATCCAGACAAGTAAAGATGCCCTCAGGGCCCTGGAAGATTTTTTGGCTGCTCTGAAAACAGCTGAACTCCCTGTTGAGCTTGTTACTGACCTTTCAGCCTCAGATACACAGGTGGTACCAGAAAATACTTTGACAGTAAAAAATAAAGGAGGAGAAATTTATCAGATGAAAGATAAGGCCAGACACTTAGATAAACGTTTGAAGACCCTTGGTATAAGTCTTAAAGATGCCAAGTGGGGTGAAGATGGATCCTGTGAAAAAATTCTTGATTCTCTGTCCAAACCCTTATTTGAGACACATGGTTGTAGCAGACAGGAGGAACTCACCGAAGCAGACCACTTGCTGCAAACTTGTGCTCTCAAAAATAATGAACTCCTGAAAAACATTCTAGATGTGCACAATCAAATCAGTAAAATTGGTCTGAAGGATCCGACTGTTCCAGCTGTAAAACAACGGTAAGTATTGTTTCCGTCAGTTTCCATCCAAGGTACATTTTTCTGTCTTTTCAAATACCTGTTAGATGGAACAGATACTTCCTGTCTTTCTGTTTCAGTTCCATCCCACTCTTTTCAGCCTTCTTTTTTGTAGACTTCTCAGACAAACTTCCTTCTTGCTGATATTGTGCTTTTCTAAGATGTTATATAATTCTGTAAAGTTTTCGTTCTCGTGAACTAAGATACGGACAAAGGACATGAGCTGCTTTGGAGCTGTGTATTTATTATGGTGTTCTCTTGATGGGGGAAGACCTGGGAAGCGCTGCACATTTGATAATAAAGAAATAAGTGGTAGCACATGCACATGCCACACTTTGTCCCTTCTTCTTCCTTTATTATTTGGATTCATCCTTTCTCCCATCAGGACTAGGGTGGGGACTGAGTAGGAGGGCATGGGATTGGGATAAGTTAGGTTAGTGTTGGTTCTGGAGGGTGAGCAGAATTGGGGTAAACTGAGGTTGGTAGCCTTCAGTATATGAGTGCCGCTGTTTTCATTCTGCCATTCAGAGTCGGCCTCTCAGTGCTGACAGTGACAATGTTAGGAAGAGTCACTTTTGTGGAGCTCCCCTCCCCTTAGTAAATCTCTCCCACTTTCTGTCTCCTTGTCCATCTGTCGTCCTTCAGGTTCAGTGTTCTCTTGAGGCTCTTTAGC
Source organism: Pteronotus mesoamericanus (assembly GCF_021234165.1). NCBI lineage: Eukaryota > Metazoa > Chordata > Mammalia > Chiroptera > Mormoopidae > Pteronotus > Pteronotus mesoamericanus. The sequence continues at coordinate 25,630,528 of NW_026555078.1, read as the reverse complement.
TGACCAAGCTCTTTCCTCTGGAATTTCCCTATGACTTCAGTCTCAGTGAGCCTTCCATTCCTACAGTGCCCCAGGTCTTAATGAGGTGTCAAACTAAATACTAATTTAGTAATTAATTCATTGTTAATAGACTTATAGATTTAGAAAGAATGAGTACATAAATACAAGTTTATAAATGAAAACCATACATCTATAAATAATAAATTTGCTTTCATTTTTAGTTTTTAACACAACAAATATGTGGTGTGTGCCATGCATTATTTTAGGTACTAGGGATATAGCAGGTAACAAAATAGACAAAAATTCTTGCCCCACATAGAACTTATTATCAAGGGGGAGAGGTGTAAGATATTCAGTATGCTCGATGGTGATAAAAGCTATAGAGAAAAGTTAAGCAAATAAAGACAAAAAAGGGTTCCAATTCAAATAGAGTCATTAGGGACAGTTGTACTGAGACGCTGACCTTGAAGTAAGTAACACGGGATGAGAGCTAGCCAAGTGACCACCATCCTGGAGGAAGAGCCTTCCAGGCTGAGGGAGCAGTGGGTACAAAGGCCAGGTGTGAGACTGGGCCCGGCATGTTTGATGAGAGCCTAGGAGGTGAGAAGGGCAGCCATGAGGGGAAGAGGTATGAAGGGAGTCAGAGGTAATGGATGGGACGGAGCATAGCTTATGAAGGGACTTGTGGGCCATGTGATTACTTTTGGTTTGGGCATTGGGAAGCCACTGGAGAGTTCTGAGCAGAGGGAAGTGTTCGGGTTTTTATTGTAACAGCTTCTCTGTGACTCATGTGTTGACTGTAGACGATAGGAATCAATGAAAGATGTAGGAAGTCTAGTTTGACCTATTTCAGTAATCTACATCCTCATGATGGTGGTGTGGACCAATGGTGAAATTGTCAAGTGTTAAGATTCTGTATATATTTTGAAGGGAAAGTCTGCAAGCTTTGTTGACAAATTGAACATAGGCTTTAACAGAAAGATTGGAGTTACCAATAACTGAGGTGAGAAAGACTAAAGTTTATCAGGTAGTGAATGAAAGATCAGGTGTGCTCAGTTTTCGAAGTGATAGGTTCAAAGTACTTCTTTGACTTTCATGTGTGGATATCAATAAGACTCTTAAAAACAGATGGTATCAGGGGTTGAGAGAGAGGTCTAGGGTAGAGGTATAGTTTGAGAGTTGTTAGCATTTTGGAATGCTGTTTAAAGCCATGAGTAACTGAGTTTAGATAGGGAAGAAGTCAGTCTTGTACTGGGGTGAGGGATGTAAGCAACTGTGTCAAATGCTGCTGACTTGGGAAGGAAGGTGAAGATTGAGAATGGAACCCACGTGGTTACTGGAGGTCTTGATGAGTGAGTGAGCGGTTTTTGGAGGGGCTATAGGGAATGAAAGCCTTATGGGAGCAGATTCAAGAGAAATTGGAAAGGAGGAAGTAGAGACAGTGGGTATCTGATAAAAGCAAGTTTATACCTAGATGAATGGAGTTAATCCATCCAGGATTAGTTTGCACATTAACACCCTTTGCTCAAATGACTCTCTTTCTTGATATGGGAGAGCTTTTTGCATACAGGGTAGAAATACAAGTTTTCCTTCTTCCTTGGGCCCCTCCACACTCCCTTAGGAGCCTTGTAGTTCTCTACCACTTTTCTCTTCTTTACACACCATGCTTTCTTTCCCACTCACTTACACACGCCCAATCTTTCTCTTTTTTTTTTTTCCTTACATGCGTATATACACCCTTTACAAATGTGTTCATCACAGAAAAATGTTACTGTTTTTGGTTTTGTGTATTTATAATAATAAAACACCAGATTAGTATTCTGGAGTTGCAAAGAGCCTCCTAAACTCTATAACAGCAATGTGTAATTTTTGTCTTCATAAACCTCATGAGGACAAGTTAAGTAGATGTGCTCGCCACATTACCCATATTTGTATCGAGTCAAATTGGCTAATTATGGCTATTAATCTTTTCTCTTTTATAATCAAGGAAAGAATTATTAATCAAAGTGGAGAAGGACCTAGATAATTATGAAGAAGAGAAGAGACTCTTGCAAGATATGGCTAATTCTCTTCCACGATTCAAAGATGGCAGAGAAAAAGCTCTGAACCAACAGTGCCAAAATACAGCACTCTTGTGGGAGAATGCAAAAGCTTCCATCACTGAATGGTAAGGAAAAGAATCCCTGCCAAATCTGAAAAATGGTTTGTGGCATAATTAACTTTTTGAAATGTATATGTTTAAAACACCTTCCCATGGACCTAACAGAGGGGCAAACAGGAGTTTCACACTGGAAGCTCACTGGATCAATGTCTGGGCAGACCTGGAATCATAGATTCTGGCTTGAATGAACTCAAGAAGTTATCTAGGAAGGATAACAGTCATACAGTATATTAATCACCCCACCTGCAGTAGTGGGTGTAACCAATTACCACAAATTAGTGGATTAAAAACATCACAAACTTATATTACAGTCTGGAGGTCAGAAATCCCCAAATGAAGCTATGTTTTCATTCTGGAGATTCCAGGAGTGAATCCCTTTCCTTGCTTGTTTTGTCTTTTGGAAGCCTCCTATTGCATTCCTTGGCTTGTGTCCCTTTCTTCCATATTTTTTTAAATCAATTTTGAGAGAAGAGAGGAAGTGAGAGACAGGGAATGAAAGAGAGACAAATAACAACCTGCTGCTTCACCCACTCATGTATTCATTGGTTGAATTCTTGTATATGTCCTGACTGTTGATTGAACCCGCAGTCTTGGCATATGGGGACGATGCTCTAACCAACTGAGCTACCCAGCCAGGGCCCCTTTCTTGCATCTTTAAAGCCAGCATCTTGGCATCTTCTAATCTCAGTCTCAGTCTCTCTCCTCTCTCTCTCGCTTTCGCTCTCCCTCGCTCTCTTGCTCTCATCTCTGCCTCTCCTGTCACCTTATCTTCTCTGACTCTGACCCTCCTGTCTCCCTCCTGTAAGGACCCTTCTGATTATATTTTACCCACCCGAAGGATTCAGAATAATGTCCCATTTTAAGACCCTTAACTTAATCACATCTACAGAGTCCCTTTTGCCATGTACGGTAACATGTTCACAGGATCCAGGGATTAGGACATGGGACATTATTCTTCCACATACGCTACTTGAATGGAGATGTTGCCTGTCAGTTGCCACCATTTTTCCTACAGAGCCTAGGCAAGGCTCAAAGGTTTTCTTAACTGTGTGACAACCATTACCTATGAGTCCCAGCTGGTGAATCTGCTGAATGTACTCCATCCTTGCCTTCTCCCCTTATTCTCTGTCTGCAGGTGGGAGTGGCCTAGAGGACTGATCCCTATCCCTGTACGACCCAGGCCAAAGGTTCAAGTTAGGCTAAGAAGTGGGAGGTACTAGTAGGAGGTCAGAGGACAAGAAGAGAGAGTTCAAGGTGGTTTTATCCATCCCCCTCCCTTTTCAGCATGTGGTTCAGCAACTCCTACCGGACCCTCCTCTTTGACTCGGGGCACTTTCCCTTTGAGGCCAACTGGTGGATCAATAAAAAATTATTGCAGTGGTCAGTCCCTGGGTGCCTCAGCTCTCTGGTGATTTCCCTTAACTCTGCCCTCAGTGGGCCTTTCACCCCAGAACTCCGTCTGAGTACCCTTTCCTTTGGCAATCTGAGTGTACCGTAGTCGAGATGAAGCCTGTCTGTAGCATTTGATCTAGTCTACCCTTCCATTTTACAGAGGAAGGAATTGAGGTTCTGAGGCCTAAAGTTGCTTATCTAAGGTCACACAACTAATTAGTGCCCAGCCATAACTAGAAGCCATAACTAGAAACCAGGTGTCCTAACTGCCCATTATTGGTACCATACTTTAAATAAATTTCATTCATTCATTCATTCATTCATTTTTATAGAAAGAGGGTAAGGGAAGGAGAAAGAGAGGGAGAGAGAAATCAGTGTGTGGTTGCCTCTCACGTGAGCCTTCCTGGGGACCTGGCCTGCAGCCCAGGCATGTGCCCTGACTGGGATTCAAACCTGTGACCTTTTGGTTCACAGGCTTGTGCTCAATCCACTGAGCTACACCAGCCAGGGTCAGTACCATACTTTTTTAAAAAGTATAAATCTAGAATGAGTTAAGTAGACCCAAACAATTTATAGCTTGCTGAACTATTATTAAAATAATCTCCAAGAATAATTGTAGGGAGGCACAGTTTTCTGAGATGACCTTTGGTCAAGGATAAAATTGGGATGCTGATTCCTTAAGATCATGAATCGTATGTTTCTTTCTAGAGGGTACATCTGGTGACTTTTTAATATTGATCAGGTGAAACTACTAATCCAGTGATTATTTACTATCAATGTATGAGTGACCATTCTTAGGTTAAATTGATAAAACTATCAGAAACCATGTCAAGAAGAAAAATCCTTCTATAAGGTATTAATCATTATTGTAGGAGAGTTAAAAAGAGAAAGAATGGTTTTGTTATTTTCAGATGTTTTGTACTTTTACATTTTTTTTTTATAGCCTTGACCAATGTGAAAGAGTTTTGGAGCTCTTAAAGCAGTATCAGCATTTTAAGAATGTCTTGACAACTTTGATTCAAAAAGAAGAGAATGTCATCTCCCTTCAGGCTTCATACATGGGGAAGGAGAACCTGAAGAAAAGGATAGCAGAGGTGAGTCCGGTTCCAAAGGAAGCTCTACACGTGTCCTTGCTAACAAGCCAGACAACAAAGAGGATGTTATAAATGGAGCCACTTTTAAAACTTGGTTTAAATGAAGTTACTGGTGACTCTATTTTACCAAATATCCAAGAATGTATTTAATATATCAGCAGATCTTGAAAAAAATCACCCCCAAGTTGATGTTTGTTTTTTTTTTTAAATCCTAATCCAAGAATACATTTATTGATTTGTGAGAGAGAGAGAGAGTGTTAGAGAGAGAGATGGAAGGGGAACATCAATGTGAGAGAGAAATATCCATCTGTTTCTTCCTGTTTGTGCCCCAACTTGCGACACCTCTGTAAGGTGATACCAGTCTGTGTGTACTGACCTTCTACCTAAAAGAAATCTGAGACTTCATTGCAGCCTTAAGAGAATGAAGATAGTGGGAAAGTCCCCTTTGTTGTTAGGGGACAAAGGAAAAATTATGTTTTTATTTAGTTGCTTTCTGCAAAGGTGCTGGAGCTGATCTCCAGGTTGCTCTGTCTGTGTTCATAGCCTCACCAATTGCAACTTTGTATTCTAGGAAGAATAACAGTTTTGGACACTAGGTGTCATTATTTTCTATGATTTTATGTGGTTATCAATCAGTGGCAGGAAATGAGATAGTTAGGAAGGAATACACTTCACTGTATTATTATTCACCAGATCGTTGCTTTCCCTGTTGGTTTTATGAGCACTATGCTAAAATGCTGTCAAAGTGTCTAAAGCATGTGTGAAACTTAGTCTACTAGGTTCAGCTGGTTGTCAGAAAGCCATTTTATTTAACATCTCAGTTGCTGAGAGCAACATCAGTAGAAGCTTACATAGACCAGGTTCTTACAGACAATTTATTCTTTACCCAGAACTCCTGTCCCTGAAGCTGAAGTGACAGTTAGGGTTCAGACACATGGCCAGTGCCACAGATGAGGAGTAGCCCCTGTCAGGGACCCACTTTCTCAGACTATTTGAAACTGACCAATCAGAAAGAGCCTCGTTTAGATACCAGTTATTCAATATGTGACTGTGTAACTGGATTCCTAGGAGACTTGATTGAGGGAGGCCACCAAGGCCATGAGCAGTCATTGGGAGCCACTTAGATGCAACCTCTTTGGTTCCATCCAGCAGAGGCAGCTTTGGGTCTGGTGGTCTCGGAGTCGAGCAGGATTCTGGGCTCATTGCAGTGGATTTAAGGAGCTGCAGTTCCCTTGGTTTGCAGAGAATCCAACTTGATCAACCATACAAGATCCCCTCAACCTTGTGTCCCAGTTCACGTAGCCATTCCTCCACTGTGCCCCAGATGCCAGTTTCCCACCTGCTGCTCTTATTTCAGAATCCAGGGCTCTCCCTTAATCCCAGCTCCTAAGTCCTTGCCTTGTGTACTGACCAGACAGACAGATCTAGCCCCTCTTGCCTGCAGCTGTTCTTGGGTTGTGCTGACCCTCCTTAGTCCTTGAGTCCGCCCTTTGTCCTGTTACCAGCAAAAAGTGATCTCTGTCCTATTCGGTGAGGTGGCTAGGAAAAGTGCCTGGCAGAGCGCCTGGGACTTAGCCTCATCATGAGGGTCAGTCATGATGCCCCACCGTGTGTGTGGTTGGGAGGAAAAATCTTGCTCAACCCTCAAGACTTTTTCTATGGTCTGATAATCAGAAATTAGACAGATTAGCAAGAGAAAATAATCAAATCTAATACATCTGTTTGGGAACCCTGCATACATGAGAGAGCCAGTGACCTCACATGCACTAGAGGTTCAGAGACAAAAAGGGAAAATAGCTACATAGGACATTTTGAGCTAGGGATGGCTTGGGGACTTCACAGGATTATTGCAGGATGATAAGCAGAGCAGATGTTCAGTAAATAGAAGTTTATCCTGCTCCGTAGATAGGTCTAAGAAGTTATCTCTGATCATTTCTTTTTATGGGCAAAGCCCCTAATTCAAGTTCATCTAGGTAGTTAAGGGAGGGGCAGAAGTCTTTCTTGAGTCCCTGGGCTCAAGTTCACTTTAGCTCAAAACAATCCACAGGCCACAGAGACACATCTTGGGGTGACTTGTTCTAACCCCCCACATGGCCCATTTGCAATTCTAAATGCTCCCTCTTCTCAGATGCTTGAACACTTTTTCTACCACACATAACTATAACCAACCCCATAAGGTAAACTGTATATTTTCCGACCAGTAGAACTTCCTTCCATCCTCTTCAGGCAGCTGGCCCCTCTCCTGGGTGAGTCTCCCTAATGGAAAGCTAAGTCCAGGTCTTGACCCTTCTGCCAGCATTAGCACCTCAGTGGCTGTTTTCTAAGTCTGTTTGGGCTGCTATTACAAAAATACCACAGACTGGGTGGGTTACAAGCAACGAAGTTTATTTCTCACACTTCTGGAGACAGTTCTCATAGTTTATAATATTCTGCTGTTGATGCACCTCCAAATTTCTGTTCTTCTCACATACAAAGTATATTCATTCCTTTCCAACAGCCCCAAACGTCATAACTTGACATGGCATCACCTCTAAAACCTGACCCCAAAGTCTCATCTCCTTGTCATCTAAATCAGATACGGGTGAGAATTAAGGTACATTTCATTTTGAGAGAAATTTCTCTCCAGCTGTGAACCCAAGAAACCAAACAAATTATACGTTTTCAAAGTACTGTGGTGGGCCAGGGATAGGGTAGAGATCTATGCATTGCAAAAGGGAGAAATAGAAGAGGAAAAAGACAGATGGCCCCAAGTATGAACAAAACCTAACAAGGCAAACAACACTAAACCTTAAGGCTGGAGAATAATCCTCTTTGGCCTGACGATCTGCCGCTGGGCGCACTGGAATGACTGGATGACCTTGGCAGTACGACCCCGCCTCTCACCCCGCGTGGTCCCCACAGGGGCCCCTGCAGCTCTCCTGGGCTGGGGTCCTACACCCTCAGCACTCCTGACCTGAGGTCACACGCTTGTGGCCGTCTTCTCCTTGTGTCCTTACCTGGTCAAAAGGTCAAAATAACTCTCCGGAGTCTCTCTTACTAATATAAGGGCACTAGTCCTATTCACGAGAGCACCACTCTCAGGACCTAACCACTTCCCAAAGGCTCCACCTCCTAATACCGTTACATTGCGTGTTAGGATAAGAACTTACAGTTTCTTCTTCTTCTTTTTTTTCTTTTTGAGAAATATTCCATGTTTATTAATTGAGAGACTCAGTATTATTAAGATATTCATTCCTTTCCAACCTCATCTGTAGAATAATTCAATCCCATTCAAAATCACAGCAGCCTTTTTATTTTTTTTTTGGTAGAAATCAACAAGTTTATTCTAAAATTCATATGGGATTATAAAGGACCTAAAATAGCTAAAGCAGCTTTGAAAATGTACAAAATTACAGGACTTAGTATTATGTGACTTTAAGACTTATACCAAGTTATAGTAAATAAGACAAAATGTCAGGATAAACAAATAGGTTAATGAACAAAATAAGAACTAAGAGATAAGTGCAAACAAATATAGCCACTTGATTTTTAACAAAAATGTAAAAGCAATTAATTCAGAGAAAAGATAATCTGAAACAATTGGATACCCATATAGTCCCCCTTTGTACTCCCTTCCCCGCAAAAAACCTTTGTCTGAAACTTCCATTGTACAAAAATTAACTTAGAGAAAAAAACAGGAGAAAATCTTGGTCTCCTAGGAGTAGGTAAAGATTTCTGAGATATGAAACCAAAAGCAAGATCCATAAAATTACAAAAAAATTGATTACAGATATCTACTGCTTTTAGAAAGTGACATAAACCAAACTTAGAAATTGGGGGGTACTCTTCACTTTATGCCATCTTGGCTTATAAAAGCTTTTATAGTAATGTTCGATCATCACATAGTGGTGGGAAATTGCAATTATATATTTTTTATTGGTATCTTCCTCAATTTTTTTAGATTTATAAATCATTTCTATTATAGTTGTCTCAATTTTTCCACCTTTATCCCCCCTCCACCCATCCCACCCCCACGCCCTGCTCCCACAGTCAATTCCCTCTCTGTTGTCCATGTCCATGGGTCATTCATACGTGTTCTTTGTCTAGTCCCTTCCCCTTCTTTCCACCATTGTCCTCTTTCCCCACCCCCTCTGGTCACTTTCAGTCTGCTCCATGTTTCCATGCCTGTGGTTTATTTTGTTCATTAGTTTATTTAGTAGAATAGAGTCCCCTTATTGGTGAGATCTATGGTATTTTTCTTTCATCAACTGGCTTATTTCACTCATATTCTCCAGTTCCATCCATGATGTTGCAAAAGGTAGGAGATCCACCTCCCTCCCTCCCTTTCTTACTTTTCTGCTTTCCTTTCTTTCTTAAATGCAGATTGATTTTACTTATTTTTTTAAATATCAAAGTTAATTATAAAATATTAAAAAATTTAAAACATTATAAAGTCTCAGCAATTAAAACAACATGACACCAACACAGAAATAATCAAGTAGATCAATGAAATATAATGAGCATTCTAGAGACAAATGTATATATCTGTCTAACAATGTAATATATGATTAAGTTGATATTTCAAATCAATGGGTAAAATAAGGCTTATTCAACAAATAAGGTGCATGGACCACTATTACTTGAAATAGAACAAATATAGAGCCCTATTTCACACATTATACAAGAAATATTCAGGTGAGGTAAAAATCAATATGTAGAATCTAAGGAGTTTTAGGAGAAAATACAAACTAATATTTTTCTTACCCTGAAGTAAAATATTCAAACCCAGGAGGTATAAAGTAAAATATTGACAGTATGACTATATTAAACATTTAAGACTGTACAGTAATATACATATTAAAAAATTTAAAGGACAAATAATAGAATAGGAAAGTATTTGCAACACATCTAAAAAAGGGTTAATGGTTTGTTTTGTTTTTGGAGGGGGGGAATTCTACAAACATTTAATCAAAAAATAGGTAAAGAATACCAAAAAGTCATTTAAAGCTTTTGAAAAATAATAGAAATAGGCAAGAAATATACACAAATAGGTTTAGTTTCAACAAATAGTAAAGGAACAATGAACACATTGTCACAATCAGATTAATACATATTAAAAAATATTGGTAATATCAAGTGTTGGTGACTGTGAAAAGAACACTGGTATTCATGGACTCTTCTTAAAGCAGTCCCTTTAGCATATCTTGCTATGTTGGTTTGGTGGAGGTGTATCCTTTTAGCCTTCTTTTGTCTGGGAAACTCCTTATTTCACCTTCCATCTTAATTGATAGCCTTGCTGGGAACAGCAGTCCTGGTTGCAGACCTTTGCTTTTCATGACTTGGAATATTTCTTGCCAGTCCCTTCTGGCTTGTAGTGTTTCTGTTGAGAAGTCAGCAGCTAGCCGTATCGGGGCTCCCTTGTATGTTACTACCTCTTTCTCCCTTGCTGCCTTTAGGATTCTTTGGCTTGGATATTTGCCATTTTAATGATGATGTGTCTTGGAGTGGGCCTCATTGAGTTCCTCTTGAATGGGATCCTCTGTGCTTCCGGGACTTCTGTGACTTTTTCTCCCCTCCAATTAGGGAAGTTTTCCATCATTACTTTTTCAAACAAGTTCTCTATCCTTTCTTCCTCTTCTTCTCCTCCTGGCATCCCTATTATATGGATATTATTACGTTTCCGGTTGTCCTGCATTTCCCTCAATGCCTCTTCATTCTTTTTGAGTCTTTTTTCGTTTTCTTGCTCTTTCTGGGAGCTTTTTTCTAACTTGTCCTCCAGCTCGCTGATTTGGTCCTCTGCTTCATCTAGCCTGATTTTGATTCCTTCTACTGTGTTCTTAAATTCAGAAATTGTATTCTTCATTTCCTCTTGTCCCTTATTGATAGTTTCTGTGTCCTTTTACATGCTGATATAGTTTGCAGTAAGTTCCTCATAGTTTCTCTGTAGTTTTTGGTAATTCTCTCTGAGCTGACTGAGCTCATTGAGCTTCCTTAGAACCGTTGTTTGGAACTCAATATCTGATAGTTTACTTGCCTCTATTTCATTTAGTTCTCTTTGTGGGGATTCCTTCTTCCATTTTGAGTGAGGGGTATTTCTTTGTCTTCTCATTATTTGTGAGACTCTTCTTTTTTGCTTCTGCTTTTTAAGTTGATCTGGCTTGATTTCCTGACTTTGTGGTGTGAACTTCTATGGTAGGAGACCACTGTTTTTACTTTCTGGATCTGCCTCTGATGATGTCAGATGTTGACCCTGTCTGTCCTTAGGCAGTCTGTTCGAGACTTCCAGGAACCTACTGTTTGTGGCTGTCTCCTTCAGCTGTTAATCAAGTCACTCTGCACTCAACAGGCTGCCTTAGACAGCTCAGGGCGGGGCAGAGTCCCTCCTGGGGGTGGGGTTATTGGGTCCTCTCACCCTGCTGCCATATGGGGGATGAGTCAGCACTAGGATCTCGCTGGCTACTCTCTCCATTCTCTCCCCAAAGCCTCCATCCCCAGGCTCTCAAGTGTTTCCAGACCTTTCTATGCCCCCTTTAGCCAGGGATCTACTATCTGTGCCTGCCACTCTGCACTCAACAGGTGGGTTAGACAGCACAGGGCGAGGTGGAATCCCACCTGGGGGCAGGGCTATTGGGTCCTCTGATGCTGCTGCCACTCAGGGGGAGTGGTCTCTGCCTGACCAAGATGGCTGCTGCCGCATGGGGGATGAGTCAGCATGGAGATCTCGTCGGGCAACTCTCTCAGTTCTCCCCTCAAAGCCTCCTTCCCCAGTCTCTCTTCAGGTGTCTCTAGCCCACTCTGCCCCCACCTTTGCCAGAGACAAGGGTAAGTGGCTGTAAATAAAAATTTATGCGTTAGCCCTTTAAATGGTTCTTTCTTCTCCAGCCTCCTGTCTCTGGCAGAGAGCAACCCTGCCGCTTTCCACAGCGGCTGTTTTCTGTGTACCTTTTGGGCTCTGGTGCTGTGGGCTAGAGATCCCCGCTTTTGGTTTAGACCCTTCTCTTCTCAGGGGGATCCAACTGGCCGTTTTAATATCCCTCTTGTGCTGCCACCCCGTGGATGTCCCGCCCGCCTTCTCAAGGCTGTACCACACTCCTTACCAGTTAGATTGCGCTAAAGCCAATTCTTCGGTCTCCGAGATTATAAGGCTCCTTTCTCACTATTGTTCAGTTGTTTGTTCCAGGTGATTTCTCCACAATTTAGTTGTAATTCCAGGTTGGTCCTGGGAGGAGGTCAGTATGACTTCTACTCACTCCTCCGCCATCTTGATCCTTTGTCCAGGTTTCTTATTAAATAAGATAAAAACTTGTGGCCTCTTACTTCAACAGCAGTTTTAATCATGGATAAATAAAAGAATGAGGGCTATTATTAAATTATTTCTGTATGTAGTATGGTTTGTTTTTTAAAGAAATATTTTATTTCTTTTTAGACAGAGGGAAAAGGAGGTAGAAAGAGAAGGAGAGAAACATCAATGTGTAGTTGCCTCTCACACACCCCCTACTGGATACCTGGCCCGCAACGCAGGCATGTGCCCTGACTGGGAATCAAATTGGCAACACTTTGGTTTGCAGGCTGTCACTCAATCCACTGAGCCAAACCAGCCAGGGCTGATTTCTTATATGTATAATATTAGGTAATAATATCATTCACTTAAACATGACCTCATATAAGCGAGTGATTTTATAATCAATTTTTATTTTTTATTATTTAAAAATAGCTTTTTTTTTTGTTTTTTGAAAGTCATTGAAATGAGCACTCTACATTGTTGATGAAAGAATATATTGATACTACCCTTTTGGAAAACACTTTGACAACATTATTGAAGAACCTTGAAAATCTACCATTTGACCAAATATTTCACTTAAATATGTAAAATTCTTAATATCAAAAATAATAATTGCTGCACTTTACAAATTTCCTCATTTCTTCCTTTCTTCAGTGGTTGAACCATATGTCCTCCTGCTCCAATAAATGACTTGCCCCAGAATTGAAAAACCCTGAAGCCAGAAAAATTGTTTTATCTACAAATAGTAGTATCATGTGGGCTTGCGACTTTAAGTTGAACTACTACTATTAATAATAAAAATGATAATGATGATAATAATGATAACTTCTACCATTGATGTTTTGGTCCTTTGGTACTTTGAGCCAAGTACTTTGTATAATATTATTAAATAATTTTATTCTCACAATGAATTTATAAATTAATTATTATTATCCCTGTTGTACTGGTGAGAAAATGAAGGCTTAGAGAGCTTTAGAAAGAGCTGTGGAGGTTTTACTGTCATTAAGATAGTGTTATGAAAAGGAACAAAGAATTCCCAACCCTGCCCCTCCAGTTTTCATAATTTGTTGTGGGATTATCAAGGGAGACATATAGTAAAAAAAATAAATATGACCAAATGGTACCACTTTATTATTATGTTCATAAGTGCCCAATACCCCAGCAAGTGCTCCGGTAAAAAATGACTTGAAGCATGAATGCCAGCCTAAATGTCTACAAGGCCTTTATCTTGACCAGATCCAAGTCCACATCTTGGAATCTTATCACTCTTTCTGCAGCTGCACAGAGTAGCTCAGATATCGATGCAGTGACTTGGCTGCTTCCTTCATCTTCTGTGAAGAGAGGTGCATAGTTCAGGTCTGAAGGAGCTGTGATTCATCTCACCTAGCACCAACAAGGAAGCCGCACGAAGCAGAAAAAAGAACCATATCCATGTGTTGAATTATTCATGCATGCTGATTCTGCTCACTAGTAAATCACTAGTGAATGTGGTCCAATTTATATCCTAGGGACAGGGGTGGAGGGAGTAGGGATACCAGGTTCAGATACTTACTCAAGATTATATGGCTAAATAACGAATGGCAGAATTATTATTTAAACCCAGGTCTATCTGACTGCAGTCATGTGTCAATCATCGTATAGTGCCTTCCCTGAAAACATTTGAAGTATGTGTATAGCAGAAGTAAAAATTGTTTAAGTTTGCTTCATCTGTACCCCTTTCTCAGGTATAATGGTTAGCCCACAAGTGATGTTTTTAAAATTAGTAAAATAATCGTAATTACCTTTAGGGAATATGTAAAAGTCCAGGTATTTTTTTTTATCATGTTGAGAATCCTTTATGTAGCATGGTGTCTAGCCTATGGGCACTTTACATATTAGCTGAAATAACATATTATTTTGAATGGAAAATACAGAAGTTCCAGTACATTGGTGTTTAATTTTTTTTCTCAGACACTTTTTTAACTGTCTGGAAAAACAGCGAATTTTAGTACTGTTTATTATTAACACAACCTTCAGTTAATTCTGTGATGACCTAGGTACTGTCTTCAGAAACAGCAACTTCTGTAGCATATATTATCACGATGCTTTGCACCAGTGACTGAAATATGATACTACTGAGAACTTTTGTCCTTCAAAACCATAGAAACCTGGATGTTTATCTAAGATATGGTGCCAAATTTCCACTCTTTTTAATGAAAGACAGAGTGCAAAAGTAAGACGAGAAGGCTAAACTGTCAGGGGACTATTAAAGTTTGGGAAATGTCAGAGGGGACCTAGTTTTCTTTATTTCCCCCCTTTCATTCACTGTAGAACGAAACCTGCAGTTCCTGTCAATGCTGAGCTACCCTCTGCTGCTCTTTCTTTTCTCCTCACCAGCTGTTAGGTTATGTTAATGTAAGAACAAAGTTCTTTGAATGTAATCAAAATTAGAATGGATATATATGTAAAATTTTTCATTTAATTGAACATTTATTATGCTCCCGTGCAAAGGGCCCTAAACTAGGAGGAAAGACACCGGGGTTTGCATTTCAGCCTTGCCAATATATTAGTCCGTGTCAAGTCAGGAGAAAGAAAACTTCCCAGTAATTTTTTTCATCAAAAAATTTTAATATTTTAATTAAACATTTTATTTTAAGATAATTGTAGAGAAATCACATGGAATTATAAGACATAATACAGAGAGAGCCTGTGTTTCCTTGACTAGGTTTTCCTAATGGTAAACTCTTATAACTTTGTTATTTCAAAAATTTCATGTAAATGAAATCATACAGATTGTAATCTTTTGGGATTGGCTATTTTACTCAGCATAATTCTCTGGAGATTCATTCAGATTCTTGTATGTAATACGATAATTTGTTACTATTTCTTGCTGAGCAATATTCCATGCTATGCATGAGCCGCAGTTTATTTAACTGCTCTCCCTTAGAAGCACATCTGGGTTGTTTCTAATTTTTGGCTATTATGAGTAAAGTTGCTGTAAACATTCATGTAGGGGGGTTTGTGTGAACATAAGTTTTTATATCTCCAGGATAAATACCGCAGAGCACAGTTGCTAGATAGTATGTTAATTGTTTATTTAGTTTTTAAAGAAAATGCCAAAGTGTTTTCCAGAGCAAGTGTACCACTTAACATTCCCACCAGCAATGTAAGAGTGATCCAGTTTCTCTGCATCCTTTACAGTATTAGATATTGTCTATTTTTTATTTCAGTCATTCTGATCAGTATGTAGTGGTATCACATTGACTTTAATTTATATTCCCCTAATTGCTAATAATACTGATCACCTTTTCTTTTGCCTGTTTGCCATTTGTATGGTGGTATCTTTTACCCGTTTTCTAATTAGAGTAATTGATTTCTTTACTGTTGAGTTTTGAGAGTTCTTTACACATTCTAGATATTAGTCGTTTGTCAGGTGTGGTTTGCAGATACTTTCTCCCAAACTGCAGCTTGTCTTTTCATCCTCTTCACAGGGTCTTTTGAAGACAGAGCAAAAGTTTTTAATTTTGGTTAAAGTACAATTTATCAAATTTTCCTTTCTTAAGTTGTGCTTTTGGTGTCAAAGTCTGAGAATTCTTTGACTGCCTCAAGATCCTGAAGATTTTCTCCTTTTTTTTCCCAATAAGTTTTATAGTTTATGGTTGACATTTAAATTCATCATCCATTAGGAGTTCATTTTTTTGTATAATGTATGACTCTTAAGGTTTGTGTTTTTGTCTATAGATGTCCAGTTGCTCCAGTACCATATGTTGAAAAGACTCTGTTTCCTTTGTTGAATTGCTTTTTGTACCGTTGTGAAAAATCAGTTGGACATATTTGTGTGAATCCAGTTGTGGGTTCACTACTCTTTTCCATTGATCTATGTGTCTGCCCCTCTGCCAACACCACATAATCTTTATTACTGTACATGATAGATTTTAAAAATCAGTTAAATTGATTTTTTCCACTTTATTATTTTTCAAATGTTTTAGCTATTCTAGTTCTTTTACTATTCCATTTAAAGTTTATTATAATCTTGTCTATGTCTACCCACTAGTATTACTGGGATTTGATCATTGCATTGAACCTATACAGCAGGTTTTTTGGGAGGGGAAGAATTGACGTCTTTTCTGTATTGAGTCTTCCAATGCGTGAACTTGGTATTTCTCTGGATTTATTTAGACCTTCTTTGACTTCTTTCATTAGCATTTTGTAGTTTATGGCAAATGAGTCCTATGCATGTTTTCTTAGATTTACACCTAAGTATTTAACTTTTGGGGTAATTAGAAATGATATTACATTTTAAATTTCAGTGTTGTCCATGTATTCATTGCTGATATATAGAAGTACAGTTGATTTTTGTAAGTTGATTTTGTATTCTACAACCTTTCTGAACCTACTTGTCAGCTCAGGGAGTATTCTTGTAGATTCCTTGGGATCTCCTATAGAGATAATCATGTCATCTGCAAACAAGTAATTTCTTGACATCAGAGATCCAGGTCTCCTTGTTATTACTAGTCGGAGGTACAAATTCCGACTCCCCTGACACCCCTATGGCCCATTGTAGGGGCAAGCGCCCTGTTACTGCCAGCAGGAATGAAAGCTCTGGCTCTCTGCTTGGTCTTCTCTGACATGACCCTGTTGGGTGAAGGTGGGGCTTCTGCGACAGCCTGGTGATGGTGGAAGTCTAGGCTGTACACTTGACCTTTGCTGGTATGGTGGGGATTGAGCCACAGTTTTTGAAAGATACTATTTGTCTTTAGTGAGCAATTATTTTCGAGAAATTTTCTGTCTTGCAAGGTTGTCTTATTCGTGGTACTTCAAATGAAGAGAACAGGCTTTTCTCGGGCTTTTTTGTCTGTTATGTTACCAGAGGCTGGCTTCTTCAGCACACGGTCTGGGATATTCAAGGGAAAAAGAAATTGCAGGGAGCTCACCACCAGGCTGTTCCTTAGGAGCCCCTGCCTGCAGCCATCAGTCCTCCTTAAACTCTCCTCTTTTCAGTCTTCTTAAATTAATTTTGTATATGATGTGTAGGGTTTTTAATTTTACTTAGTGGGATGCATAGGCACAAGTATGTCTATTCCCCTTTACCAGACATGGAAGTCCTTTTGGGTGCATAATTTTTAGATTTTTTGGTTATGGGAAATCTATTTTCAAATTTTATGTAGTCATTAAAGATGTTTGTGGAAGATTAGTAAAGTAAGTGAAGCACTAATATTACATTAGTCAACAAATTTAATTTTATAGTTTAAGATCATCAGCCTTTTCCTAAAATAGATGCTCAGGTTCCCTGTTAGAAATGATGTTGGAGATAGAATCATGAGAGATTAAACTTAAAGATGTTTTAGAGTTCTGTGTGTTTTATTCAGATGAGAACTGTTCTTCACTATTACAAAGATGATTCCTATTGGAGGAATCTGGGAACTATCACTTTTTATACCATTGAATGGATATACTTTGTTTGGTAGAATATTATTTCCCAAGGACAAAATACACGGTTTTAGACCATATTTTATTATGCATAGTGGGAAGAAAGTTGGGTGTGGAATTATTGTTAAACCAGATGGTTTGTACTATAAACACTTTCATTGAGAAAGTGAGACAATAAAAGTCAATAACAGAATCATGTTTCTTACTTGCTTGTCTGTGTCAGTAGATGAAATCATGCTTTATACCTTTTTAACAGATTGAAGTTGTCAAAGAGGAATTCAGTGAACATTTAGAAGTCGTAGACAAGATTAACCAGATCTGCAAAAATCTACAATTTCATCTAAATAAAATGAGAACCTTTGAAGAGCCTCCTTTTGAGAAAGAGGCTAATCTTATTGTGGACAGATGGCTTGATGTAAGTGATAATTTAATGGACTAGAAATTCTATTGTATAACAATTAAATTGATCTTTTCTATTGTATTTTTAGTATTTTTAATGTCATTACAAAATTCAGAAGCACTCATGGTAAAAATATTCAAATAATATAAAATTTATGACATAGAAATTAACCTTTACAGCCAGAGTTTTAGGCAGTACTAACAAATGGGTTTATAATTTTCTACATATAAAAGTGCAAGCTTAATTTATTTAAAATAAACTAGTCAATATGTTCCTCATTCTTGCAAGTATTAATGTTCAACTATATATTTATGTAATACATTTTTAGTTGAGAACTAATGATATTTTTTAAATGAATTACAAGTTAAGAATTTGTTTCATTTTCATCAGGGATTTTAGAAGGACTTTTTATTTATTGTGGTTTAGAACTTAGGAATACTACTGCTTTCATTGCATATAACCTGCAGCTCATCAGCTAAAATTTTTTTTTTTTGTAGAAGAAAAATTTTTCTACATATGTTAAAGCAAGTTTTTGTTGATTAATAAAGCCAAAGTTAAACTAAAATTTTACCAGTAAAGTTACACTTAAACTAAAATTGTTTTTGAGAATAGTACTTGACTGAAACAATGGCTTTTACACCTTTTTTTAAACTACAAACTGTGTTATTTCTCTTGTTAATTATGGTAGATAAATGAGAAGACAGAAGACTGCTATGAAAGTCTTGGTCGAGCTCTAGCTCTATGGGACAAACTTTTTAACTTAAAACATGTAATTGATGAGTGGACTGAAAAGGTCCGTCAAAAAATTGAATTACATCAACTCACTGAAGAGGAAAGAGAAAAGCTGAAGGTAATTTAACAGAGATAAAATATGTGGGTTTTTTTTTTTTTACACAGTTGGCATTTTAATGAGTTTGCTTTCTTGAAGCAGAGTAGAGAAATCACAAAGAAATCTTTTATTTCTTTTATTATCCCTTGACTGGAACATGAACTGTGTTGTTTCCTTTACGGTATCTGGGAAATTGTGAGCAGATGTTATTAATCTGGGGTTCACAGACACCCAAGGAATTCGTGGATGAAATAACATTCCATGGGAGAAAGTGCATCTTTATTTTCATGAATGTCTAACTAAAATACAATATTTGTTCCAATTATAATCAACAAACATAGTAGGATGAACTTACATGTGACATTGTTATTAACAAAACCACAGATATTTTAAAACTATTATCTGGTTCTTGCAACTATCACCCTTATCACTACTTTGAAAATATGGTGTTTAGTAGGCCCACTGCTAGATGATGTTATTTAAGGTATTAATAGAGAAGCATATATAGTACTATAGTATAAATGTCATTTTTAATATTTTGATAACTGTAACTCAATGTAATTTTTTTCCTTTATAGTCCTACATCATTTATTGTATGTTTTCCTTTAAAAATATTATTGTACAATGGGTCCATAGGATTCACCAACCTTCTAGAAGTGTTCATGGTATATAAAAGCTTAAGAACTCCTAGCAGAAGCCCCATCAAAATGCATAATCGTTCCCAGATGGTTAGTCTAGGCCCCCGGATTAGGTAAACTTTATCCTAAAGGGCCAAGTCGTAAATATGTTAGGCTTGTAGATCATTTGACCAGTGTCACAAATGGCCAGCCCTGCTGTTTTTAACATGAAAGCAGTCCGTCACAGGTACGACACAGGTGCTTGAAAGTAGTTGGGTCCCAGTCAAACTGTTTATAAACGCAGACTGCCAGCCCTTCGGCTGTTCGCCTATGATGTAGAGTATGATCGTGGATGACCTCCATAATTTGAAGTAAGCAGCGCCTCAAAAATAAAGACAAAACACAGGCTGAGTGTGAACACCTTTATAGAGCTTCAAAGAAGGCTAGTGTTTTAAACAGTAATCTCAGGTTTTGCCATTTGGAAAGAATTAAAGTTATATTTTTTTAACTCCAGGAAGAATTGTTTTCTAATTATTTTGTTGGTTTACATATTATTAGTTTGTACCCTAAAAAAGCACTGTCTTGGTAGGTCAAAAACAGTGAGATATTAGCAATTTTATCTGGTTCAATGTAATATAAAAATGTATGTATGTATTGTGAACAATGGCTGCAAAATTTGTCATTTTATTCACTTTTAAATTCAAATGTCCATTTTTATGCATTTGGAAAAGATTTTCAACATGTGTGGAGATTATAAGTTCTCTGGGTATATAATGATAGTCATGAAGTAAAACTATGAAGTTTCTAAGTATGAATGTATTGTCACTTAAATTTGTCTTGAAGTACAGGTTGTTTTAAAATGTGAAGTTAAAGATTATAAACTGCCAGCTTATGGGCCAGATTCCCCCAGAGAGCGGTATGTGTGTGTGTGTATTGACACAATTTATATGTCCAGGTCTATGAAATGTAATGACTTTAAGTGGGCCCTGCACACTGGTGTGGCACAAGCCTAGCCCCTCTCTATTGTCTTACAGCTAGGACCCTTCTTGGACCCTCCTCTCTGTTGTGTTTGTCCTAATTCATGAAGGCACCTGGGTTTGTAACTCCCAGGACTCTGTCAAAAAACAAACGAACAAGTGATTGGGGGCAATTCAAAAGCTCTCTCATTTTCTGTGTATTAGCAATAGCAATCATGGGTACCAGAAAACAAGATGTATATATAATAAAAAATTCTTTTTATTAAAATTATGTATTTTAGGCAGAGTTACAAATCCATGAACAAAAGTCTTCAGAATTTTCTAAAAGAGTGGCTAAAATACAGTTTCTGCTTCAAAGCAGTGAAATACCTCTTGAATTGCAGGTAAGAGAATTTTTATTTAAAAGTCACAATGAAGATACTCTAAAGTAATTTTCATAAACCAGAATCGAATCTTAAACCTAAAATAAAATTAGGAACATTATTTAATTCACCTTTGTTCAATTCCTCTATGAAGTCTAACCAAGTTTTTAATTGTTAGCATAGTTTACTATCTTTGTTTCCCTTTTAGGATGAATAATATTATTTTTTGCATTCTTTTATTCTTATTTCACTTACTTCAGAGGCTTCTTGTATGGAGAGAGAGAGAGCACTGTGCGTCCATGTCAAGTAACAAGGGGAATCCTCAGGAGCAGAGATGGGTGTAGGAAGGAAAATACTGCTCCAGTGACTCTAGGTTTATTAATTGCTAGATGGAGAAACAGGGAGATTCCCTCAGTTGTGAATTTCTGTTTTGCAAAGAGATTTGCTACAATTTTATTTAGATCAAAATGCATAGTGGCTGAATAGGGATATGCACATGGCTGAATATGAGTCAGACTTTCTGGGTGAGGCCCTGGTGCTACCACCTATTAGCTTTCTGATCTTGGGCAACCTACTCAACTGTCTTAAGCCTGTATTTTTGTACTTACCATGATATTGTGCACACCATAAACACTCAACAAATGCTGGCTATGTAATTTATTCTATATATTTTTTATATGTTTTCAAATGCGTGCTATGAAATAACACCTCAATTGGTATGCTAGATAAAACTGTTTTTGGGGAAATGTTTCAAGTTAGCCTCTCTTAAAAAGTCAGAATTTCCATTTTAGTTTTTCATGTAACTCCTTTTCTTTAAAGACAACATTCAAATTGTCATATCCGTGATGTAAAGCAATGAAGAATTATAGGTAGAGAAGAATTTATTTCACATTAAAATGAAGTGGTCTCAACTCATTCCCAGCAATGTAGTTTGTCTTAAAATCTAGTTAAATAAAATCTGTAATGGTACTTCCTGTGTTTCATGATTTCAGGTCATGGAGTCCTCTATTTTGAAAAACATCGAAGAAGTAAAAATGCTTTTAACAGGGGAATCCAACTGCTCTACACTCAGTGGAAACACAGCTGAGCTGCAAGAGGACCTAGACCAAGCCAAGACCCAGATTGGGATGACTGAGTCCCTCTTAAAAGCCTTATCTCCTTCTGACAGTTTGGAGATCTTTACGAAACTAGAGGTACTTCCCAGCTGCTTCTCTTCTGTGGTGCAGATTTATTTTCACATTTACTACTGACAGTCTTGACTTCTTGAGGTTAATAAAAAAATGAAATTCACCTTTGATTTGCTTGGTGGACAGTAATTATTTGATATTAAATTGCATTGCATTTATACATTTACTGACTAATAAGAGAAAGCAGATCCACCCAAAAGAAAATCATCTGTATTTTTACAAAAACAATGGAGGTCTAATATGCATTGTGTAAACTGAGCCCATTTTAAGACTTAATGGTTGTTTGTTTGTTTATGTATTTAGGAGATACAACAGCAAATTCTGCAGCAAAAGCACAGTATGATATTACTTGAGAATCAAATAGGTTGTCTGACTCCTGAACTCTCGGAATTAAAAAAGCAATATGAAAGTGTCAGTGATTTATTTAATACCAAAAAAAGTGCTTTGCAAGATCACTTTTCTAAGTTATTGAATGGTGAGTGCAATGTTTCTTCTGTGTTTCTGAGAGTCTTGAAGTGTGAATAAGTACTGAGAACACAAAGCTAATCTAGGCTTCATTTTACGGATGGTTGCACAGATTATATTTAAAAGAAAGGATTGAGTGATTGATTAAGGACTTATTCAGATAAATCTTTGGGGGGGGAAGCTTTCACTAATCTATGCATGTCAGAAATAACATCTATTTCTTTCAAGTGCCAAATTGTTATTTTACTAAAGAGAGTCAACACTGTCCTTGCGTTTGACCTGACACTGTGGTGAGTCAGTCTGGGACATTTCTGCTGGTGTCTTGGGTGTCCTGTGTGCTTGGAAAGGAGTTTTGGTGTAGAGAATACACCACAATTACTTTCTAGACTCTATTGGCCCTCAGAATTGAGTTTCAACTTATAATCAGTTTACACAATGATTTGTAGCCGTGGCTTGGGAAGCAAGTTTCTAAATCTCTCACTTAAACTAAATGTATGAAGTCTACCTTGAATGAATACAGTATATATGTATGTATGTGTATATATATATGTGTATGTATGTATGTATTTATTTTTCCTCTGCAGATCAGTGCAAGAACTTTAATGACTGGTTTGGCAACATTAAAATAAACCTGGAAGAGTGTTTTGAATTACCAGAAATAAAAAAGAGTATGGAACAAAAACTACAAAAACTTTCTGTAAGTCATATAAATTTCAGTAAGAATTCATTAAAACTAAAATGCTAGAGGCATAGAACTGTATTT
Organism: Pteronotus mesoamericanus; assembly: GCF_021234165.1. NCBI lineage: Eukaryota > Metazoa > Chordata > Mammalia > Chiroptera > Mormoopidae > Pteronotus > Pteronotus mesoamericanus. Next base: position 25,607,611 of record NW_026555078.1, on the reverse strand, counting down.
AAATAGATAGAATGATGATTACTTTGATTTATTAATTTATCTACATACAGATAATATTTCCAAATAACATGGCTTTTCCCAAGTATTTTGAAACTATGTTTACTGAGTAATGGTGCAGGTGTTTTAACCAAGTTCTGTTTATACACCAGTTCTAAGATGCTGTTTACCTAAGTGTATGCTGGTGAATTCAATTGTGTTAAAATCATATTTGATAAAAAATTAAAAATATATCTAATTTGGACTTTGACATTCCTTTACTTTCCTAAAAGACATCTCTTGATTTTTTAAGTCTTTCCAGGCATATTTCTTTTAAAAATTGCAGTTGAACTTGAATAGACTGCTAGTCAGAGTGTAGCGGAAGGTGGCCCAAAATAAATGGCAGAATGTCTGCATGTGTCCACACCCTTAACTCTGAATCACTTCAGGGTAGATTATCTAGTACTTCAATTTTGATAATAAGTCACACACTCAAGCTTATGGACAGCACTTAATGTTCTCTGATTCACTGCTTTGATGATACCATTCTTCATTGATAGAACTGCCTTTCTTCTGGTTTTTTTTAGTTTTAAGTTCTAACTTTTTTAAAAAATCCATTTAATGTCTCCCATTACATGGGACTCATGAATTGATGCTCAAACATTTGAACACAAACATTGAAATAAAATTCTGATTCGGATCAAGTTATATAGAGAATAGTCTGTTAAGTGTTACATAGTGATCACCATAAAGGAACAAGTATTTAGGAGAAGGTGAGTACAGCCAGAAAAGAAAACTGCAACTTTTCTGGTTGTAAGTTTTACTTACCTTCATGGCAGCACTGATTGTTTTACTTGACAGCATTTCCAGAAAGTCAGATGTATGCACACATTGTAGAACTAATATAAATCAGCTTTTGATCGTTTGTCATTGAAGTCAGTCGTATCTCCACAGACCTTCTTTTGTATAGGATGTCGAGAAGATGGCATGTCACTGTACTGGTTTGGACAATGTCATGGGTATGGCAGAGACCATACTTACACTTGCCAGTAGGACATAATTAACTTTTTCTTTTAAGGATTTCTTGGCTCTTGAAGGAAGAGGCAATCAAATACAGCAGGTGCAAACGGTACTGAATCATGTGAAGAAGCATCTGCCCAAAGCACATGTTAAGGAGCTTAACAGTTGGATTGTAAGTCAAGAAATTGAATTAGAAAAAATGGAGTCTGTATGCCAGGTGCGAGCAAAGGAGCTCAATGACTGTTTGCATCAGCTACTGAGGTAGGAAATGAAGGTGACCTCTAAATAGCATGTTTTCTAATGATATCTTTATGTGTACTTTGCCTCAGTACAGCTAGCATTGAGATACATAATACCCACAAATTTCACAAATAATATACATACTTTCAAATCAAGTATGACTCTAGGAAGATGGAGGTTTAGAGAATTCTTCAAATTATTTAACATATCAAAGGTTTAGGGAAGAATCCAAAAATGTTTTCGGTTTGTTTCCTATTTTTTATGATACATTTTTGTGATTCACTGCTTTATAGAATACCACTGTAGTACAGGCTATTATTCAGATTTTAATGTTACAAATTAAATTTTCTCCAAAGAATAGCAAAAACATACAGTAAAAAAACTGGTTGGCTCACAAGATTCGTGTCAATCTTCTCTTTAGAGAAACACTGTTTACTTATTTTATATTCTAACATATGTGATGTTCTTTTAGACTCCAGGATGACCACAGAAACCTGAGTAAGTGGTTGACTAATCAAGAAGAGAAGTGGAAAGAAATGGAAGGATCAGGAGAGAAAACTGAGTTATTTTGCCAAGCTCTAGCTAGAAAGAGGTATAAAGTAGTCTTATATAAAATATATTTGCTGGGAATATGGTTTTTTTACATGATGTTGTGGCTCCTATAAACTTTCAGTAATATTTGGAATTTACAGAGAACAATTTGAATCTATGGCCCAGCTGAACAGCTCTTTGAAGGAATGTGGGCTTACTGAAGAAGAAGAAATAATAATGGAATCAACACATTTGATTGATAGATACCAGGCATTATTGAGACAAATATGTGAAATCGAGGAAGAGGATAAGTTACCTCCGGCTGAGGACCAGAGCTTTGATGATCTTGCACGAGATGTAATTCACTGGATAACAGGGATTAAAGAGTCCCTTATGGTTTTGAATTCATCTGAAGGCCAAATGCCACTTGAGGAAACAATCCAAAAAATAAAGGTATAATGTGGAAATTAAATTTCAGAGGTCAGAGTGAACTCTAATTTTGAAAAGATTTAGAGGAAAATAGCAAAGATTTGTTTCTTAATGGAAAATAGAATCACTGTAGAATGGCTAAAGACATTCAGATGATTGACCTTATGAAAGAGAAGGCCTCTGAGGGAACTAAAAATTATTTTAATGCAGATGGAAGAGAGAAAGTAAATCGTCTCTCTGTGAGGGCAATGCCCAGTTATTGTCCATCTTCACTGAGGCAGCGGAATTGAAATAAAGGCAATAAATCAGAGTGTGGCAGCAGGGAGTTGGCAAGGATATTAACAGACATGTCAGTACAGCAGAGGCATCCGTGGTGTCCAGGCAGGTCTGGGGGGACTCTTCTTCAGAGTGGACATGTCGGGTTCATCAAGGTTATTGGACGCTGAGTGGGTTGTGGAGGGCAAGAGAATCTCAATCTCCCTTCAGCTCACTTTTTATCTAAGGGAGATTCAGTAGATATTGCTAGTTTAAATGCAGGAGACAGAAGCACATGTGCTTAAAAGAAACTCTGGAGAATTGAAATCACATTGATCAAAACATAGAAGAAATGGTTAAGAATAGTGAGCTATAAGGGTTGGTGAGACTTCATGAAGTAATTAGACTCTTTTGAGATTATTTTCTGAAAGGTTTTTGCAGAGAAGGTGAATCTGGAGTAGTTTCTAAGAAGGGAAGAACTTGATAGTTCAGAGCAAAGGAGGGAAAGAGAAGAACGAGGAATGGGAATTAATTTTGCCATGGTGGAGAGACAAGAGTTGCAGGAGGGACGTTGCATTTTCCTGCGGGAAGCAATAAGTCTCATCTTGAGTGTATAAAAATGTCCTCTTCAGCTTGTTAGCCAAACCCTTCATCTGTAAGTAATGGAGTAGATCGGAGGATGGACTTGCCAAGGCTGGCTTTGGTTTTGGGGTTTTTTGGCATATACTTTATTTGAAGGCAGTTGAAAATCAAGACGAAATCAGGAATTCAATCAGCTCAACATGACAAATGTTTCTTGAGAACCAGTCCTCTATAACGCAAAGGAGGTATCTTTGTCTTTTGCACACGTATAAAAAAGAAAGGGTAATTTTGAAATCTATTCTGCAGGTAGAATTTTAGTATAATGTTTATAAATAAAAAGATAGCATATGTACTATCCCTAAGTACTATGAATGGGATTATAAAGTCTTTTTGTTTCAATTCAGGAAATTGTTTTACTGAAACCTGAAGGGGATGCTAAAATACAGAAGATCATGAGTCAGGCTGTGGCCAGCAAGGCTCCGTTGGTTTCAGAGACTGTTACTGATATTGAAAACCAGTGGGTCAGCACACTCCATTTAGCCAATACGTATCTAAGGTAAAGGGCATGGCTGTGCCACTCTCATGGTTTTTTGTTGCACAATAAAGATACAAGTATGTTTTGTCTGCTTCCTGGATTCAGATATAGTGTCTACTAGAGAGAAAGTTAGTAGATCAGGGACATCCGAAGTGTCAGAAGCTGAAACGAAGACGAATAATTCTCTGGATTAGATATAAGACTCACTGTCATAGCTCTATGGCAGTGTTTACTTTGGCTGGCACACCATCCCCTGAGGTTCTTGGTAATGAATTAAGATTGCCTGTCATTCCACCTTCAACATTCCACTTCTGCAGTGAAACTTCTTTCTCTCAGACAACCTCAATATCCACATGGTGTTCCAGTAGAATAATTACTGCTTTTAAATATGTATTCTAAGGGATTCCTACATGTGCAAACATTGGTAAATGTCTGAAGTCAATGGACATAATTTTAGTAAAAGCTTAATTCCAATCACAAATGATACATTTAATCTTTGATGGAAATGTGAATTTTATATTTTTCAATGAAATGATCAAATCAAAACTAAATTTAAGATATGAAAAGAATTAGTTGGCCAATATACTAAATACTTATTTGCTTTAGTTATAGGAAAAAGAAAAACATAGGGTAATATATAACTATATTAAAACATAGTAAGAACAAATAGTTTGAAATCTAAATTATTAATTTGTTGTTTTCAGGTCAAATTATGTAACAAAAAACAATTTTTCAGTAATACTACAAATAATTAGTCTTAATTTCTGAGCTAAACTCAGTGCTGTTTACAATTTTATAATGCCAAAAAGTCTGGAGGAATTATATATATTTGTATTATTTTAATGCTTTTTTATTATAATGCATGTTGCATTATAATATGCAAAATGCCATTTGATTTGCTAATTGTCATTTCCTTTGTAAAATATTTTATTAAATTTAGCCATCAAGAAAAGCTTCTGCTAGAAGGAGAGAAGTATCTGCAAAGCAAGGAGGATCTGAGGTTAATGCTCACAGAACTGAAAAAGAAACAAGAAGTAGGCTTTGCTCTGCAACATGGTTTGCAGGAGAAAGAAGCTCAGTTGAAAATATATAAGAAATTCCTCCAGAAAGCACAAGATTTGACATCCTTACTAAAGGAGCTAAAATCTCAAGGAAATTACCTCTTAGAATGCACTAAAAATCCCAAGTTCAGTGAAGAGCCTTGGCTGGAAATAAAGCATCTACATGAAAGTCTTCTTCAACAACTACAGGTGAAGTGGTCAAAATAAAATTTTAAATGATTATCATAATTATGTAAGATTTGTATACAGAACCTATTTTTTGTTCTTTTTAAATTTAATTTATCACCTTTAGATAAAAATATTAACTCCTCAAGGATGAAAGAATCAAACCAGTCAGTTTTGCTAGAAGAATCTATCATGAATTATTTGATGAGGATGTTACTTTCTTTCATTGACGTTCCCCTCTTCAGGAATAGGAAAACTCAAGATATTTTTAGGCATCTTTATGAAGGTGATTGTGTCAGTTATTCATGCATCATCCTTGCATTCATCCATCTGCCCATTGATGCATCTTGCAAACATCTGTCCATCAACCATCCGTCATCTCTTATAATAGTTTGTATTTGTTATTCTGTGTAAACTTTCTTATGTGCCTCTCTCTCATGTTTATGTGATCTGCAATAAAAGGGTTAAGAGGTGAAATGTCAGCTTGTCATAAGGGAGTGTATTTTTCTTAAGAGAATTGTTTATAATTCTTTGCACATTGAAAGCCAACTTCAGTGTAGGAATTAACTGGGTAATAAACCCTGTTTATACAGATAGAAGGAGTTGTGCAGGGATGAAGATGTAGCCTCTTGGTGTTGTTTAGTTTATAGTTGCTACTTTTCTGATTAGGTGTGGTCACCTTATTTTCTTATGCCAGGAAGAGAACCTGACGGTAATTTTGCTTTTGAGTTAGGATTACTTTTTCCTATCACACAATTTTGGAGTTTGAATCTTATGAAAGGAATCAGGGGTTAGGTTGATCTCATATAGTTTCATTTTCAAGAGTGGGTACTTGGTTTTAGTAAGAAGGATAATTAAGGGACCTGCTTTATTATGGGTGTTTGTGATGATGATATAATTTGTAGGCATTTCATTTTGTAAGCCTCTTGACAAATAAGTTGTCTTTAGGAACAAAATGAAAGCAAAGAAGCATGGGGGAAAGACATGTGGCTCCAATAAGGTCACTTTTGGGAGAAAAGGGAGTTTTTATAGTGAAATATCTCAAACACAAAATTATAAAAGAACTCTGGAAAATGTATGACCATATTCCTGTTTCATGATGAAACCTCATAAAACAAATATTTATGAACAATTTAATTATTATCTGAGTAAGAAAATTCAAATAGAAGTAATTCATACATTGTCAATGGTTTCATTTTTAGGACTCTGTGCAAAAATTGGAAGGTCATGTTCAAGAACACCACGCATACCAGGTTTGCATCACAGACCTGAATAATGAATTGGACAATATCTGCAAGGAATATGTTAGTTTTTCTGACACGCCTATGGATCAAATAGAAGTTGAGGAGAAACTCCAGAAACTGCAGGTATTAAACAATGTCCATACATGATAGACATTTTAAAAACCCAGTTTTAATTACAACTTTACTAATTAATGTCCTTGGTTTGAAATTCAAATGCTCCTCAGGTGACTAGAAGGTAAAGTTCTGACTAGTCATAAAAAAATTGGAGTGCTCTTCTTTAGTGACCAAATCCATTTATAAGTTCTGTTATAAGTGGTCCCTGCACTTGGGTCTCTCAGGGATGATTCTACCCATGACCCATTTGTAGCTTCTGGAGATCTTTGAGAGTCCACACAATGATTCCAGGGGAGACTAGGTAGTCCAGCAATGCATCTAATGCAAGACTCAGGGGAACTGTTTCAATTTTGCCTTCCTCATTATGGGTGGATGGGAGTTATGTAATTTTTAGACTGATGGACTATGTCAGAGCTATCTCCTAGAGGTATGACTTCCAAAATTCTCACACTGTGAGGATTGCAGCCATTTACCCATATCCTCAAAACACTTTTTTGGATTTTCACTGTTTGCACAGCCAACATAAATTGGCCCAAGTGGTGTCTTCTAGAAGAAAACAAAGTAAAACTTTTCTCAGGTCCTCCTTTCACAGTTCCTTGATTGGAGATTTTATGGGGTGAGTCTTAGGGCAGCACTGCTGGCATGAGCTTGGAAATGCTTATCTCTTCCTTTTGGGGACCTGGGAATGAAGCTAGATTTCCCCTCCAGAATGGCCTCCATTAGGACAAGTCTGCCTCCACTTTTAGTAGTGATAATGTGACAAATGTTGAGGTCTCATCACATCCAAGGCACTGTTTGAGTGCCACAGATACTGAGAAAAGAAAAGGACTTAAGCCTCATTGTGAGGAGCTCAGGCTCCTGGAGAAAAATTAAAATACAGGCTTTTGCTATACGTAGAAGGAACCAGAGAAGCCATCAAGTTCAGACCCCTCAATTTATACCCAGTAGGCTGAGTTGTGGCAAGGTGGGGGACGCACCAGGTCACCCAGGTTAAATGACAGAGTGGGGGCCACAATTCAAGTCTTCTAATCCTATTCTGGTGAGTGTTCTTTCTAACTCTTCACTAAACATCTCTACTTGGTTGTCTCATAGTTATTTGTAGTTAAGCATGTCCAAAAATAACTTATCTTTTCCTTCCCTTTCTCAGTCTCTGGGGGGCTCTCTACCAATGAACCTGTTTTATCTACTAGATTCTTGGACTCCATGAATATCTTCCACTGTCTCTCCAGGCTTTTAAGTCAGACACCTGAATATCCTTTCCTGGGCTTCTCAAACTAGTCAGACATCAAGTGCTGTCTCTTTCACCTCTGGAATATCTTTGCAATTAGTCCCCCCGCCCCCTGTCGCCCCCATGATTGCTGCTTTAGGACAGGCCCCTATCATCACAGATCTCTGCATTAGACTTCCGAATGGGCTCCCTGCCTGCACGTTGACCTCTCCATTGCACCTTCCTGGATCTGTCTAAGATGCAAATCTTGAATTCCTTTCTTTCAGTTTAGAGTGTTTCAATGACCCATGCATATTTGTTAGCATAGGCTTTTTCATATTCAATTACAGTTGTCTGTTTATTTCTGTGTCCCTCTCATTGGACTGTAGGAACTTGAAGGGAATGGATTTTACTCATCCATGTAACTTCAGAACCTATCATAATACTTGCCATTAGTTGAATGAATGAATATATTTTGCGCGGTCCATTAAGATAGTGACTAATAAATCCTACATTGTTGACTTAGTAACTTTAAGGCTTATTCTATTTCAATGGTAACATCAGTACCTGCTGCAGAGCCTCAAATTACTTTTGGGTTTGGAATTCTCAAATTAGCTTTTTATTCATGCATGCATTTAGTAAATGTTGATTGAGCTCCTGTTATATCTAAGATGTTGCACTAGATAGATTGATTTAAGCTTTTCTCTGTATTTTAAATATTAACACTGGATTCACGTAGGCACATTCTAAATGATTTTTAAAATATTTTTTCAATGTTTTGCAAATAGTAGGCAATTATTACTTAATATTTTGATTATGTCAAAAGGCTGTAACTTGAACTAAATATATACTCAACAAATATGTATTGACTGCCTCCAAAGTCCCAGGAACTGTGTTGTGTGAAAATTTGTTACTTCTTATAAATTTTTAATTACATAGAAAACCTGCTTGGGAATTTGATCTGGGATGCTACCTTGCTTTAAATTTTACCCAAAGTTTCTTCTTTGTGATATGAGTTGATAAGTTTTTTATACTTCCCACTAGTGAAGCAGAATACGTTGTGATTTACAAAAGTCAATTAACTCTTATGACAATTGAACAGTTACTTCTCGTGACAATCTTTTCTCCACTCACAGGAACTAGAGAATAAACTTCATTTACAAGATGGCACATTAGAGAAGATTTTAGGTTTAGCAAAATCCATCAAGCAAAATACATCTTCAGTGGGACAGAAGATTATTAAAGATGATATAAAATCACTTAAGTGTAAACAAAAAGATTTGGAAAACAGACTTGAATTTGCTAAGCAGGAGATGGAAAATTATCTCAACAGCATTCTCAAATCAAAATGTTCAACTGAAAAGAAAGAAAAGTTTACTCCGCCAGGCAGAGAGAGGCAGGTCACTTCTGATGTGCAGGAGTCCACTCAGGACTCAGCTGTAGCGGGGAAGTTGGAGGAAGACTCAGAAATAAACAAGGTAAGTGCTTGTGATTGCATCTCTAAGACATCGCATCTGAGAATGAAGAGGTGCTGGGATTTGAAAAGAGGGTCGTGAATCAAGCCTTCTGATTTCATAATTAAACCCTCAGCGTGCTGGCTATTTATGTGGCCCACTTGTAAAGAGAGCCCTTAGAAAGCTGTCCAAGATTTCAGTGGTGAAATATTACAGTTCAGTGTGTTAAAATGTCAGCCATCAATTTAGGTTTATTATTCTCTCTGATATGTAATCAGATATAATTTCTTGGGTCAAAAGCACAAAGGCAAATGAAAAGAAAATGTGCTTTACCCATTTTCTTAGGAAAAAATCCAAGAGCCCTATTTTTTTTTTGGTTGATTTTACAATGAAATCAGAGACTGTTGGAAGGCCAGACTCCTTTTTTTCCTTCTTAAGTTAACCCTATACTGCAAATATATTTTTAAATGTTATCAGATCATTTGGTGTGAGAATGTCAACATTCAGCCTTCTGATTTTCCCCGGGGGAAGAAAGAAGAATGTTTTGTTTTCATTCTAAACAACTAAATGGATACATTTTCCTGGAGTTCTTAAAGTGCTTTCTCATAGGTTAGAGATGAAGATGGAAAGGGTACAAAGGGAGGGCTGCATAGGGCCTGGAAGGCATCAGGGGCTGGCTCGAGTCTTCAGTGCCCAGAGAGCATGTCAATGTTTTAGATGTTATGCTGAGATAAAGAGGCAGCCTCAGTTTTGTCTCTAATGGTGGTGATGTATGCTCACACCTAGAGTTATTTTTCACTACCTCATATTGAAATGCTTTAGAGAAGGAAGAAATACATCCTGTAGAGCTTGTATGACACTGTCCCACCGGTGATTGGCAGGTTGCAAGTGATAGATTTGGGCTTATCACTGTCATAGAATTGTTACAGCTACGGGGGCCATTGCCCCAAATGGAAAAGGGATAGTGAAGCTGTTCTGGACTCACCTCTTTTGGCTGTGCTGATATGTTTACTAAGCCCAGAGACAATGCTCAGTTGTTTAAAACTCATTGTTTTAAGTGTTAAAATAAAATATTTCTTTTGTAAATTGAGGGACATTTTGTAAATTAAGAGGCATTTCAAGAACCTTGGGACAGGAGAGAATCAGGTGGCTCAGGGCTTATTGGATACAAGGGCTCATGAGAGCCATGCATTGGGATGGATCCTTCAAAGGGCACCTCTTGAAGACCTTTTACTCTGGGAGGAGGGCGGACTAGAAAGTCTCTAACTGGAGAAAGGACTAACATTAGCTTGTTCTGACTGCAGATAGGAAGAAAAGGTCTCCCATGAGAAATCTAAAGCAACTTTATAGCTCAAATAGGGTTAGAGTCCAGATCTATACTACTTACATTGTGGAGCAGTTCAAGTCAAGAACTTAACATGAAAATCAGTCTATGTATTTATACATATTTGTATATATGTATATATGTTATGTATGTATGTATGTATGTATCTATCTCTCTATCTCCTTCCCTTTCTCCTTGGAGTACTTGGAAGAAGCAAGCACAAATCCACACAAAGTGGTCAGGCCAAAGAATTCTCACAGTGGAGTAAAAAAAAACAACACAAAAACTGACAACAATGTATTAGTATAAATCAATCAATTCATAACACAAATCAGAACAATCAGCTACAGAGAAGAGTCCTTATCATTACAGATCAGAGAAATTAATACATTAAATGAGATAATGAAGCTATCTGGCAGACATTGTACAATAATATGTTTGAAAAAGTGATATAAAAGAAGGATTTGGAATCATAAGGAAATAATAAAATACTTTGAGAGTAAAGGGAAGATTTGAAAAAGAACCATATGAAATTTCTATAAATAAAAGAATAATCATTGAAATTCATATTACTATGGCCAGGTTAAGCAGTAAACTTGACACAGCTTGAAGCTAGAATATGTGGCAGAGAAAATTATCCATAATGTAATACAGAGCTTAAAGAGGTGGAGAATATGAAAGAGATTTTAAGTGACCCAGAGGCTGTACTGAGATGGTCCAATATAATTCTGATAGGAGTTCTAGGCAGTATTTTTAAGAAAACAAATTAAGTGTTTGGGGATGTAGACATATTTTATTCATAGACTTGATACCTCAAAGATTTTGACATGAAAGTATTGTAGCAGAATTACATGATAATTCATCTATAAAGTAACCTGAAAATAAAAACTGATAACTGAGCAAAATTATAGAAATCTTTTAAAATTACTGTTATATGGTACCTAGGACATGTAAGTGCTCAACAAATATGTGCTGAAAGAATGAATAAATGAATGCAGATGATGCCTCTATCCTATTGAGAATTTCAAGTTCTTAATGGTTTTCAGAAAAGATCAAATAACTTCATATATAAACTGTTTTGCCGTACTCAGGTTGAAATTTTTACAACTAATTGCTATAAGCCATAATTAGTTTATTCCTACTAGCATGAAATCTTGGTATTTCCTCTATTTATTCACTTATTATTTTAAACTACCAGTAGGTAACATTGAAGGCCTGTTATTTGCCCTGCCCTCTGCATCATTTTCAGTACTAAGTCTAAACGTTGGAACTTTTCCTTTTTCTATATGTTTTCCTTCCTTGACTATATAGATTGTGCCTCTTATATAATTGAACATTGCTAGATTCTATACTATCTTGTAAAAAAGTTTAATTTTGGGAGGGCTACCAATACCAGCATTAAATATTACATGGAAGAATTATCTTTGGTAGTGCTCAAATATTTATTTTTAAAAAGTCTTTAGTCTGAGTAAACAGAAGAAACTGCATTGCTTTCATCAAGAAAAATAAAAATTTCTTATTTGGAAGTTAGACTATTTAGCAATTAATCTTTTTTATGTTTTCAGAATTCAGCTATGGAAATGCTTTTGTCAAAACAACGTCCTCTCAATGTGCAAGAAAGCATGAAAAACACTGAAGATGAGCAGAAAGTTAATGAGCTGCAAAATCAACCTTTAGAATTAGATGTTATGTTAAGAAATGAACAATTAAAAGAGATAGAGGTAAGGAAACAAGAAAAACACTGACAACATGATTGCGTTACTTATCCAGTACAATACAATATATTTTAATTACCAAAAACTTGCTTGCACAGAGTGAAAAGTCTCATTTAACCTTTGTCAGATGATCAGTTTGGTAACTATATAATTATGTACTAATCAGTAAGTGGTATAAATCTTTCCATTTAAAAAGTGGAAGAGTTTAATGACCATTAGTGTTCTTTCTGTTTCATAAAGTTCCTAAAAACTTACTTAGTAACAAAATTTAGTCATTCTGACTTGTCATTATTATTTTTTTCTTAGTCATATCTGTTCTTCTGATTCTGACAAAGTCCTTTTATTTTTCTAATTATCAACATTATTGGGTACTGTTTCTTTGTTTTTACAGGTCTGTTTACATAGCTGTGTTTATGTGTTTATAGCTATGTAAAATAATCTAATAGTGCAATACATGGCCTTACAATCTTAACTAAGTTTATACAATAGGGTATAATGTATATAAATAACAAAAAGATATATCTTCAACACGGCAGAACCTTTTAACACAATAGGGTGATCGATCTAATTGCTATTAAATGCTAGACCAATGATGAGCTTCAGTTTAGATTTTAATATAATTCCAGTGAAAAAATCTTCTAAACATCAGGACTTAACTTCCTCTCTGTGCAAATGAAATCTTTACATCATCTTGGGATAGAATGCGTTATTGGAAGGAAAGAGGATGGGAAACCGAATGAATGAATGAGTGAATGAATGAATGAATGAGAGAATGAGTAAGTATATAGTTACTGATTTCCTTGACTTGTTTTTAGGAATTATATACCCGGTTGAAAGTGAAGAAAGCAGCCATTGAACCACTGGAACAAACTGAATATCTCAACAAAACAGAAGCAAGTACTTTGGCCATCCACAGTGCAAGGAATTCAGTGCAGCACTTGGACAGCCTGCTGCAGGCACTTAGTACTTTGAAGAAAAATAAAGAAAGCCAGTATTGTCTCCTTAAAGATTTTCAGGAACACCTTGCTGCAGTTGAATCCTCGCTGAAAGCCTTGTTGACAGAAAAGGAAAGTCTAAAAGTGTAAGTGTAGGAATTTAGGGATTGCATTCATGTTATTTTACTTAAGCACCAGCCCTTAAACAGGCCCAGGGGTTTAAGAGTTTTACTGCGAAGGATATTACTAGGGTATGGAAATTAATTCCATATGGAAGCCATTGAAGAAAGTTCTGTTGGTTTTGTACCAAAAAATTTATATTAATTTTACAATTAAATTATATTTATTTTACAAACCAATTTGTTAAATATCTAATTCCTGCTATAAATACCTGCAAAATATGTTAAAGTTCTGTGGAATTTAGTATTTTTTTGTCAAGAATTTATTCTAAACTATGGGGGTGAAAACATGTATAGAATTGTTTAATATCAGCACAATTGGTTTAAATTGCTTGGAACATATTTAATATATATGTATTGTACTGGTTTCTTTTAAAATAGATGCACCCCTGCCCTGACTGGTGCAGCTCTCGGTTGGGTGTTGCCCCACACAGCGAAAGGTCACCTGTCCAGTCCCGGTCAGGGCACAGGTCTGGGTTACGGGTTCCCTATGGGAGGCCGCTGATCGATGTTTCTCACTCACATTTCTCCCTCTTCTTCCTTCCTTTCCCCTCTCTCTAAAATTAAATAAAAACAAAATCTTAAAAAAAGAATAAAATAGATGCACTCCTTTTGGCTTTGAAAATGATGGTACGTTACAGGTTACAGAATACTTTCATATACATTGTTCCCTTCACTCTTCATTCTTTTCTTATGGTTCTGAACTTTTATAATACTCACTTTATAAGCGAACCCTCTACATTGTCACAAACTAATTGAAAGCTACAGTAAACAGATTGTGAATTTTATTTTAAGGACAGGGTGCTTTTATAGACAACCTAATCTTTTCTTCTGTGGATTCAAAACAGAATTTCTTTTGATGACATCTAACCTTGGATTGATATATGTCATAAATATTAACAAGCTCCTTTTTTTCTAGGGGACCACTGGACAATGCAGCCTATGTGGGCAAAATTCAAAAATTGCTGGATTCAATAGAAAAAGAGAAAGATTCTCTAAGCCAGATGAAAATTGAATGGGAAAATTTATCAAACTGTCTGACTGACATGGATAAGAAGTTGTTGGAAAGCCAGGTCAAGCAACTTGCACTTGGGTGGAAACAAGTAGAACAGCTGGTTCAAAAGAAATATTCTCAGCGCCTGGTGGAACATGAGGAATTTACATTTCTCATGGGTGAGATCCAAGACCTGGTCATTTCTCTGCAGCAGCAGCAGCAGCAGTGTCTCCAGTTAAGGCTGAGGTCTCCAGAAGAACAGGAAGGGAATCCAAGCATGGTTGCCTTGGCCACTGAACTCCAGGCTATCAAGCATAGATTTTCTGTTTTAAAGGGGCGAGCTGAACCTCAGATGAAGAGGATTTGGGGAGAAAGTGAAAAGAAGGTTTTGGAAGACGCAATCGATACTTTGCAGAAGCAATTGGAAGCATCGGAGCCATTAAACACAGAGGTGGAAAATGAGATCAAGAAGTCTGAAACAAGGAACAAGGTGAAGGAGACTGTCCTATGGGTGAAGAATCTGTTAGGTGAACTCGTTCCTACGATTCCCCTTCTACCAGATGACATTCTTTCACAGATCAGACGATGCAAAGTGACACATGATGGCATTCTGGATAAACAGCGGGCTGTGGAGTCACTGGTTGAAGAGGTCCAAGAGAATATTCCTAACCTAACAGCACATGAGAGCGATGAATTAAATAACCTCCTCCAGGACTTACAAGATCAATGCCAAATGCTCATTTTAAAATCAACGCAAAGATCACAGCTGTTAGAATTTAAACTGGAAGAAAGAAGCAAATTTGTTGCAGTAATCGAGAAGGTTCAGCTTTCACTTCAAGGCAATGAAACACTGATAATTCCCAAAATGGAAACAATCTCCACAGAAGCTGAACTAGAACATCAGTGTGTCAAGTTGACGACTTCTCAGAAGGAACTACAAGAAATTGAGAGTGTAATCTCAGCACATCTTCAGGAGCTAACAAACATCTGTAAGGATCTAAGTGTATTTGAAAGATTATTTCTGGATAATCAGTTGAAAAATCTTAAGGCTAGAGCCAACAGAACACAAAGATTCATTCAGAATAAATGTAATGAAGTAGAACACAAGCTAAATTTTTCCAGAGAATTCTATGAACAAACATCTGCGCTTCAGAAGGAGCTTGATAATATACAACACAATGAACTGCTACTAAGTCAAGAAATAAATCAGGATGTTAAAGAGGAGTTATCTCATCTTCAAGACCAACTCACTAGTATTCAGTCTAACATCCAACAAGTATTGACACTCAGGGAAGTGTTTGACTGTATAGGACTCAGCTGGGATTGTTCTCAGCTTGATAAATTGCAATCGCAAGTATTTGAAAAAGAAAAGGAACTTGAAGAAAAAATTAATCGTTTGGACACATTTATGGCTGAATATGGCAAACATCAAGCAGCACTAAGTAAATTGAGGGCAATGGATTTGAAAATTAAGAAAAGGGCTGAAGCAGTCCTAAAACCCACTAATACTTCACCAGAAAGTCATCTGCTCAATGCTCACATTTTGAATCAGAGAACTGAGAAAGCCATGTGTTTATATCATGAGATAATGAAGACATTAAGTGATAATAAGGCCTTTGATAATTCCTTCAAAGAGGAAGAAATACAACAAATAAAGCCATATGCAGAAGAAAATGCTAAATTACAGAAAGTTCTCCAAAATAGAGTACTAAAATTTCAATTGAAAGAAATGGATGAAAAGAGTTTTCAGGACAAACTAGAAAATTCCTTGCATGTTTTGAACCAGATAAAATCTCAGTTACAACAACCTTTGCTTATAAATTTGAAAATTGAACATATTCAAAAGGAAATGGATAATTGTGAAGCATTTCAAGAACAAGTTCAAGCAGAAATATACAGCATTAAAGCTGTAACTGTTACTAAGAAGCAAAAAGAGGAAAACACTTCTGAAACTAGTGATGTGGAAACAAAATTACGTGACTTTGAAGATCTTAACATTCAGCTTAATGCAAGCATTGATTTGCGCACAGTAAGTTTTTTTTTAATTAAATGGTTAAAGCATTCATTTTTATTTCATGATTTTATGTTTTGCTCTGCTTAATATCTGCACTTCTCAAGAAGTTACAGGTTTTACAGGAAAATTCCCCATAGCAGAATAGCCATTTAAACAAATTTCTAAGAGCAGTTTATAATCCTGACTCATTCTACATCTAAATAGAATGCCTCATGATTTGGAAAAGACAAGTATGACACCTTTATTTCTATATTCCTAATAATCTCTGATGCTCAGAGCAAAGTTTTTTATTTGTGTTCTAGAACTAATAGGGCAGAGTGGGAGAAATATGACATAGAGAAAAAGAACATAAAATAGTATTTACTTAGAAATTACAATGAACTAAACATTTTTCCTTTAATCATCACAGCAACTCTGCGAAATGGGTGCTATTATTAGCCCCATTTTAAAACAGGAAATTGAAGTTCAGAAACATCAACAATTTTCTCAAGGCCTTGTGACAGTAACAGAACCATGATTCAAGTTGAGATTTTAGAACAGGGGTCATCAAATTAAGGCCTGTTGCACCTGATTTTGTAAATGGAGTTGTACTGGAACACAGCCCTGCTCTCTTCTTTTAGGGATGTTCTATGGCTGCTTCTGTGCTCTTTAAATTGATACTTAACGAATGTTTAGCAAATAGTGCACTTTTCTACTTAATTTTTTTATTGAGTTAAAATTGACATATATTGTAGCATATTAGTTTCATATGTACACTATAGTTAGTCTCTGTCACCACACAGAGTTATAAAATACTTTTTCTTGTGGTAAGAATTTGTAATGTCATTTGGTGACATTAACGAGTTCACCTGACAGGTTCGTCACCGATAGGACAGTCTCTTTCACCTTGTTCCTTGTTTCAGACTTCTTGATCTCATTTTCCACCTCTGTGCTTAATGGCTCCGATGCTCCTAATTGCTTCTGCAAAGTATTGATTGCATCTTCCAAAGTCTTCTTTTCACTTTCTGCCCAAATCCTCTTCATCTGAAAATACTTGATACTGAATTTTTAAGATCTACTCTCTTACCAACTTTCAAATATGCAATACAGTACTATTAACTATAGTATTATTAAATATAGTTGTTACACATTATATCCCAAGACATATTTACTTTATAACTGGAAGTTTGTAGCTTTTGACCCCTGCTTCATTTGGCCCACACACCCACCTCTGACAACCACAAATCTGTTCTCTGTATCCTTCTCTACTTGATTTTAACACAGTTTCCAGGAAAAATGTACATGAATTTCCAAAATCATATGATTAGATCTGATCTGGAAGGGACCTTTGAAGTCATTTATTTCGACTTGTTTACTTCAATAAGAAGACAGTAAGTGGTGTGCTCAAAACTAAATTTAGTGGCATAGCTGGTAATTTAAAAACACTAGGGTCTGATGTTTTTTTATTTTATTTTCATCTTTTTTTTCCACAAGTGTTGATTAAGGTTCTATACATTAAGTATATTCCATTGTTTAATTCATGTCTAATACACGAGTTCTAGAATAGGAGTATAATATCACTAAACATGATTCATAAGATTTACTTTTGAATTTAAATTATATTTCCTTAGCAAATCTGGAAACAATTTTTTTTATGTAAACATTTTTAAATACTAGGCAAAATAAAAATATGAGATGCTAACTCTTCTAAGATCCAGGGGTATATTATAAATATACCATGCAAATTCAAGAATGACAAAACTCCCAGAGGCCTGACACTTGGATCACAGCATTTAATCTCCTTTTCCCCAGAATGTCTTGAATGATGCTTATGAAAATATGACACGCTACAATGAGGCAGTGACCAGGGCCATGGAGATCATCAGTGACCTGGAAGCCATTGTGGCATCCCACAGAGTAGACCTGGAAAATCCAGAAGAATCACTGGAGATGCCCCGCTGGAAACAAGAGGAACTGGAATCCACTATAGCAGACATCCAGCACCTCACTGAGAAATTGGGGACCATTTCCAGCCCTGAAGCCAACCTACAGCTTCAGTGTACTTTACAGGAATTAGTTTCCAAGAACTCAGCCCTGAGGGAGGCAGTCAAAGTAAAGGAAGCAGAAACAGAAAGGTAGGTACTTCTTTCTAAAGGTAATAATGCTTTAAGAACATAATACAGACTTATTTACAATTAACACGTAAACAGAAATGATTTGGAAAATATGGAAAAGTTAAAAAAAAACTATGTAAAGAAAACCACTACAAATATTTTATTATGTATTTTCTTATTTGATATTGAGTACATACAACAGAATGTTTATAAGTCTGCATATAGTATAAAGGGTAATGATAAAACAAGCAGCCTTGTAACCAAAGGTTCAAAGGTAAACACCATGACTTTTGAATTCTCTTCTATGCTCCTTCCCTCTCCTCTTAGAAGTACTAGAAGTAACCCTTACCCTAAATATTTATCATTTCCTTGCTTTTAAAAATATTTTTGCTATGTGTTTGTATTCTGTTTTCATGTATGTGCATTCTTCTATAACTTCATTTGTTTCAAATTCATCATTATGATCCTGAAGTTTACTGTTTTTTTGCTATGTATAATATGCACTTCTTTTCCCCAAATTATTTGGGGAAAAATAAGGATGTGCATTATACATGGGTATAATGATTACATACCATTGGTATTATGATCCCCTGTATAATGCGCACAAAAATGTGGGTGTGTATTTTACATGGCAAAATACGGATATTCATGTTCTTGTCTCTAGTAAAATTCAGTCACTCAGCTCTTGATAGACATTTGGGGTGTTTCTTGTTTTTGCATTTACCTATAGTTCTACCAGGAACATTTTTAAATGCAAGAGCTTCCTTAGGTATATACCTAGAAGTGTGGTTGCCAGGTCGCACACCTTAAATTTTTAATTCCAAATGATTTTATTCATTTTGTTTAGTCAAATCAGTAACATATTAGTGTTAAAATTGTCCCATATCCTTGCCAACACTTGATGTTGTGAGATTTAATTTTTGCCACTCTGATGGGTCAGAAGTGATATTTTATTGTGGTTTTAGTTTGCATCTCTATAATTGTTAACGAATTTGAGCCTCTTTTTAAACGTTTTTTGGTTATTTATATTTCCTCTTCTGAGAAATACCTGTTGAAACCTTTACCTGATTTTTATCATGTTGTCTCTCTTTTTCTCATTGATTTGTAGGGATTTATTTCATACAAAGGGGTCCCCTCTCACACACCCCTCATGGCGCGAGGGCCGGGCTTTACTCTCTGTCCCCAGCACCCCAGGGGAAGGTCAATGAAACCACACTGCAGCAAATGCCCTCAAAGTGAAAAAAGCCCCAGAGCTTAGCTTACACCTCCAAATTTCCACTTCCACTTAGTTTGGGGCCTTTAAATATTTCTTCCCTCCTTGCCAGTTTATTATTGTGTTTTAAGAATTAAAAAAATACTTGATACAGAATTTTTAATTGCTTTTATTTGGGGCTTTAGGCTGTATCTATTTTATATACATAATTTTATTTATAGTTTTATTTTAACATGTCACAACCTTATGCCGTATTAAAAATATGCTGCCTTTTATTTTACTTTATAACTTGAGCTCTTTTTCTTAGTGTAGCAAGAGCGCCATAAAAGTAATTAGAATTTCTATGTAATAATTTATAAAATGGATTGTTGTAACTTACCCAGCTATATCTTTTGATTAATAGCCTAATAAGTAAAAAGATTTTACTATACAAAGGTTTTATCAGTTTTAGGTTAAAATTCCTTATATTATATTTGGATTAATTTCTTCAGATCAATTGCAAAAGTCAAATTAATGGGTCAAAAATACGAATGTTTTAAAGACTAAATGGTTTTCTACAAGAATTGTTCCTGTTTACACCTCATTAGCAGTGCTGAAGAATGTGGTTTTCAAAGTTAGGTTTTTTGAGAATAGTCTTACTTGCCTATTAAAATTTTTATTGAAAGTCCTAGGCAGGTAGGTCCCTGTGAGGAGAAGGCAGTCAAGGAAAATTTATTAAAATACATTGAATAACAAAAATAGAATTACTTTCTGTTTTTTGTTGGGTTTTTTTTTTTTTTAATTTAATTGTTCGAATTTATCCTGGGCAGTTCAGAATTTATTGCACTAAATAAAATTTAATATCCCTTTTTTTCTAACTTACTAGGTGTCTTGAGAATCACAAATGCTATAGAAAACTTAAAGAAAAAATTGGCAATAACCTCAGCCAAATGGAAGCAGTTCTTGGGCAGTCCATGTCCCCATTGCCAGTGTCTTACAAAGAAGCTTTAGAACGCTTGGAGCAGAGCAAGGTAATAGTATCTGCAAGTCTCCGGTAAGACTGGGTGGAAAAAAAAAAAAAATGTCAGAAAGCTGGTGGAGGCAGTGACTGTGACTCTATTATGACCCACAGATATCTTCAGCCTGACTTGTACACTCAAGAAAATTCTTTTAACCAAAAGCCAAGGGGGAAAATGAAGAATGGTTCTGAGAGAATTAATAGTCGGGTTCACAGGACAGCCTTCTGCCTAGTAGCATGCTATCCTAATTGGCCATTCTCTCTAAAGCTTGATCTTTTACATCATTTTGTTAGACATTGCTGGACCAACGGCATAGAATTTAATGCAGCTATCATAAGTGCTAAATTCTGGTTACTTCTTGTTCTCTATTACCAAGCAATTTTAGCTTTTCCTTATTTTCATGTTAGAGTCTATGATATTATGTTATTAGGATTTGGATGAGAACATTCTGAATCATCTGTGCTTAATATCCACCCTAAAACAAAATACAGAAACAAAAAACCAAAATAAAGCTGTGGTGTTGGAAAAATTGGTTTATGGGTCATTATCTGTTCCCACAGTTTCAAATTCAGATGCAATATAATAATATATAGATAATTCTCATCTCTCTCAGATTGGCCTTCAAAAGGACTAAAATATAGATCATGAAATACTTGTGGGTGATTTAAATCATTTATTGTTCAAGATTTTTAAAAGTTTATAACTTTCAGAAAAATTAATAGACATTATATTCCTCCTATCTCTTTTCTTTCTTAAGACCTTGGTGTCAAATCTTACATCAACTAAAGAAGAGTTAATGAAACTACGACGGGTCCTCAGACACCTGAGCCCCACAGTCACAGATAATGATGGCGTAGGTTTGCTCAGAACCACCACGGCATTGTGGGAGAAATGGCTGAGTTTGCTGGAAGCTGCTAGAGAATGGGAGATGTGGTGTGAAGAACTGAAGCAGGAGTGGAAATTTGTTAGTGAAGGAGTAAGTGGATCATTTTCAACACTCAAATCCTATAGTTTTCTTGAGAAGCATCATTTAGTCTTATTACTTTTATATTGTTTTTATATACAGTGGGTCCTCAACCTCTATCATTTGCTTATATCACGTATGTGTAACATATAAATGAGTAAAGAGATCAGGTTGTAGTAAAATAATCTCCAAGAAATGATTCAAAGTTTTTTATAATAGTGGAATATTTTTTGGTATCAGATAATGCTTAGAAATATGACTACTTGTTCATTCAAGCTTTAAAATCTTTTTTGTGCAGATAAATTAAGCCCTCTTAAAAATTACTGTCTCTATCTGATGCTAAAGGTTAGAATTAGGAAGTATTCATAATAACCAACTACTTTGAAAATTAACTACAATTGTTAACTAAGGAAATTAACTATAATTTTAAAGTAGGTGTCTAAAAATGTCTGATTTTTTTTTCTGAAAACTGAAAGAAACCTCCATGAGATAGAAAGATAGATAGATTCTATCCAGCTATCTATCTATATCGCTCATGTTAATTTAACTATGGCTCAGGACTTACACATCACATATATTTAGAAAGAAAATGTAAAGTAGTATAGAATTTTCTTAGGGTACTCTTTAATTCTTTAATATTTCCAAAGGGCCAGATATAAATGAGATACAAATCAGAATATTAAATGAAAATTCTTCTCTCTTATGTTAAAATTCCTGCTGAATTAACTTAAGAGAGAAATATACTAATCAATACTTCTTTAGAGGTAGGACACATGCTTTGGGATTTAAATGTTTGGTATTATCTTGTTTTCTTGCTTAAAACTCGATGTTCTTGAAAATGAATATCATTTGGTGGTGTTGGTGGGGTTTCATTAGTAAATAGTCTTGAATGTTAAAACTCTAAAAAACATTGCACAGTATACTTTAAGCAGGACTGCTAGCCTCCAGTTCTTTCCCATTCAGAATGGCATGATTTTTCAAGTTTCTCCAGTAGGCTGTGTGCCTTGCTAAGATGGCAGTTCACATCTGAAGCCACTGACTGGTGGCATTGCCCTCAGAAGTTATTCCCATTTTATTGATGAGGAAACTGAGGCACTGAGCAATTTCAGTTGGCACAAGACCTCCCAGCTGGTGCTTGAGCTATAAGCTTCTGGGCTGGGACCACATCTCTTTTGCTCACAGCTGCAACTATAGAACCCGACCGGGACGTTGTGCTTTAGTAGGCACTTAGTAAATATTTCTTGGGTGACAGGTCTTACTCAAACTCAGGTCTAAGGCTAACCCTAAGCTTTTGTTCTTTTTATCTTATTACATTGTTTCTCTACTGTTATATAACTATTTAATTATTTTTTATTAATTCAGACCACATTCATTTAGAACTTAGTAATTATTCATAAAGCATTTGACAGTATCTGCTAACAGAATGTGTTTTTCAAAGAGTGGCAAAAACAAAATATGTTCTCATGTAATAACAATAAATATTAACACTTAATGGGTGCTTATTGAACATATGTCATACATAGCTCTAAGCTCTTTACATGTATTATCATTTATCCTCTTAAAAATCCTGTGAGGTAGATATTTCTATAGTCCTCATTTTAGAGATGAGGATAGTGAGACAGTGAGATTGAGTAACTTGCCCAAATTCAAAAGTATGTGCTAAAAGTGGATTCAAACTGACACCCTGGAGTTTAACTGCTAAACTGTCAACTTGAATGATATTCACACACACCAGACTGATGTAAGATTTTAAAATAGCTTTTATCCATTCAATATAAATTGTCATCTAAAGACCTGTACATGCAAGATCATGTTAATATGGTTGGTGAATTTATATGGGACAAAATGAATTTATATATGATAAAATGAAGAAAGGTTTTACATAAGTAGATTTTTAAAAACAAGCTCTGTTTACATTTACAAATTAAAAATCAATTTAAATTTTAATAACCTCCCCCAATCTTACCTGTTTCCTTAAACAGAATTTACTTGATTTAATTCAATTTCTAGTTATTCAGAATCATCATTTTATGCTGTAGTCATCATAATGTGCTAGAATAAATCTATGTCTTCAGAGATAATGGGAGATAAAAAGCTGGCTTCTTTCCCTTGTACTGAAAGTCCAAAGGCCTTTCTATATTAGTTCCTATTTCTGTGGGTTCCAGGATTTTCAGTCTCCTTCACTATGTTTACTTATGATGCAACTATGGTTTCTTCTCCATATCTAGACTCTACTTTATAACTGATGGTGAACCTAAAAGTTTTGTAACTAATTATTTTAATGTTATGTGTCCAAGGAAAATCATCCAGGGGCTGCACAGCCTCTTGTAGATATAAGATTGGTGCAGAATCTTTGTGGCAACTATTGTCCTGATTTGGGTGCTGCATTCACCCTTTTTGGTGTAAAGTTTGTTGAATTGTGACAAGTGCATACTGTCATATGAGCACCAACAAAATCAAGATTTAGAACATTTTTATCACCACAAAATATTTGTGCCTCTTCGTAGGCATCTCCTTCTATCACCTCCAGCCCATGACAACCATTAATCTGTTTTTACATTTCTGGAATGTCATATAAATGGATTCAGATAATTTGTGGTCTTTTGAGTCTGGCCTCTTTTTTTTTTTTTTTTAAGATTTTATTTGTTTTTAGAGAGGGGTAAGGGAAGGAGAAAGACAGGGAGAGAAACATCCATGTGTGGTTGCCTCTTGCGTGCCCCCTACTGGGGACCTGGCCCACAACCCAGGCATATGCCCTGACTGGGAATTGAACTGGCCACCCTTTAGTTTGCAGGCCAGCGCTCAATCCACTGAGCCACTCCAGCCAGGGCTTAGCCTCTTTTCACTAAGCATGATGCATGTAAGATTCATTCATGTTGCTGCTTGTATCAGTAGTTCATCCCTTTTTATTCCTAGGTAATATTCTACTGTGTCACATGTACGACAGTTTGTTTATTCATTCACAGGTTGAAGAATTGCCTGGCTTTTGAGCAAAATTATTGTTCTAATAAAAATTATTCTTCCCCCTTCTGTTCCCCTCCTTAATCATTTATCAACTCACAGCAGACAGCAGAGTCTATGATAGAGGCTTGCAGGCAGGTGGTTTCTTTTGGAAAGCAATCCTAACAGGAGTGGGTGCCTAAGAGCACTGACACTGGAGATCAGAGCCTTGAATTGCTTTTCTTTTATTGGGTCCTGGTTGCCACAGTTGCCCATTTATGGTTATCACCAGGCACAGAAGCACCAAGAGATGCTGCATTAAGTCCTGGTTTATATACATAGTTCTTTCAATGTAGGTGCATATTGGAAATCCTAGATGTACAATTAACTCTTGTCAATAGAGCAGTTCCTTTCTTTCAATGCTGGTTCTTTGTCAGGGGGGCTGCAAAATGACCCTGTGGAAGCTTTATCTCAATCCCTGGTGGAAATATAGCTGCCTGCATGAGAGCCAGGACTTCTAACACAACTGAATTTAGGTTCGAGGACATGGAAAGCACAAGTACTGTAACTGTGTCTCTTGAAGAGGGGCCAGTCTGTACATGCACCCATGTAGTCTAGCGACTGGATTATGTGGTCCAAGTGGTAGGGTGGCATATACCTCGTGCAGTGCCTCCTTTTCTCCAGATCCCCCTCAGCACTGGCAGCGTTCTTATAAAAGGATCTGAGCAATATTTCCAAGTGTAACATATACTGCCTCCAAAATCCCATGGACTCATACAGTGTGGTGCTTCTGAACAACTTGATCTATACCTTATGGAGGTTCTGTCATGCCTTAGGCCATTGGGCCCTGGAAACTTAATTGATGCTGGAATTCCTACATTTTCATAGGTTTTATTTTCCTATCCCCTGGCATCCAGGTCCTTCTTCATCATTTGAGTTAGCGTGATATCATAAATGTAGCTGATCAGTGTGATGCTCAGTCATGTCAAGATTGCAAGATGCCTGACTCAGTTGGCACATAGAAGAGAGTTCGCAACACTAAGGCAGATATGATAAAAGGGTGGGGCAGCTGAGGTGAGAGCCAGAGGGTGTGAGGAGATGCAGAAGAGGGATTTGATTTTCTGTCTTTTCATCTTGAGTTCAGTGCTGATAGAACTCCAGTTTCCATATATGTGATGGATTAGGTAATACATTTCTGGGTTTTGCACATAACTGTCAGTAAACACGTGATTATTAGTTCAGTAATTTAGGCTGCTTTCCCTTTGGTGTAGGTGTCAGGGTAATGAGGACATAATGACTTACTTTGTTTAGAGCATAAGGGATCAGATGTGAAAAAAAAAAGAGAACTGTAGAAAAAGTTTCCAGTAGTTGGCCAAGCTCATACTTAGTGGATGCAGTTTGGTAGAGCTCATTCTAACTACCCTGTGGGAACCTCAGGAGAAACAATGCTTTATGCAACTGAAATCTGAAGGAAAAATTATTTATGAAAACATTCAAAAGTGTTTCTTTCAGCTCGTAACAGCAATACTTCATTTTAATCATACATCTACATGATCAATAGGTGGGAGCTATGGGGTTCTGATAGTGGAGATGTAATATTTCCAGCTGTAAGAAGACAGATGTTACTTTGAAGTAGTATATGGCATTCAGAGCCCTTTGAAAACCAGTATACAAACATTATGGTTGCCAAGGTATGTTTCTAGTCCTGAAATGTTAAGACGGTATTTAGGTCTCTTTTTTTTCTGTTTTGTTTTTCTAATTAGGTTGAACGAGAAGCAATTATTTTAGATAATCTTCAGGAAGAACTCCCTGAAATTTCCAAAATGAAAGAGGCAGCCACCACAGCAGAACTCTCTGAGCTAGTAGACTGTCTGAGCCAATATGAAGAGAACATGGAGAAGCAGCAGCTGTTACTGACCCTGCTCCTGCAGCGCATAAAGAGCATGCAGAACGCTCCAGACAGCTCAGGCGCTGTGCAACCTGCTCCCGGGTTGCAAGAGATTACATCTATGCAAGAACGAAGCAATAAGTAAGCTTTTATGGAACACTATTAAGGAAACATGTGTGACAACACAGGTTTAAAATTGAGAAAATACTGACTTTCATGTATATAAAATATTATAGGATGATGACAGATGATATGATGGAATTGAGTTGCATCAACATAGGTAGGAATCGAAAGGGATAGAAAGGATTAATAATAACGATAATTAAAACAGGCACCTGTTCTTCATTTTGGTGTTACTGAGGATGAATATACTTCATTTTGTTTTTCTGTTTGCTGTTTTTTAATTTAGTAATACATATTTATTATAGGAAGTTTAGAGATTGTGGGACATTATAAAGATTAATATAAAACCCACCTTTAATTTCACCACTCAGCAATAACCACTGCCAGTCACTTTTTTCTCATTTTTTTTTAACTGTAATTATACTCTTAAAGTGCAAACATAGTACTGTACTGTTTTGTAATCTGCTGAATCATTTATCAGTATACCATGTTTATTTGTGCTATAAATGCTCTCTGAAACATAACTGTATAATTTTTCATCATGTGGATATGCCATAATTTGTTCAACAAGCCCCCTAATATACTACCTTTAAATTATATGGTTTTGTTTTTACTTTTATAAAACACTGCAGTGAATATTTTTATTCCAAGTTCTTTGTCTGCATCTGTAATCAATTCATTTAAAAAATGCTGAGAAGTAGAGTCGCTGAGTCAAACTATATAGTAACTTTACAGGTAGAGATGCTTACTGAATAGCTCTCTGGAAAGATTTACTCACTTCACCTCCTCTGCTGATATGGTGGATACATTCACAGCAAATGGAGTTGGCTGAGATAAACAGGCTAGTCCATTGTCCATCCTCAAGAATCCACCCATGCCTGCATTCACACCTCTAAGTCACGTTCAGTTGAACTCAAGGATAACACAGAGAAAAAGAGGTAGAGATGGCAAGTATTATATAAAGTGTGAAAAGAGGATATTTTAGGGTTAAACTTTTAGAGAGGTTTTTGGTTGAGTGATTGAATTTGATATATGTTTATATATTCAGTATATACATCATTGAAACTGGTACTTTTCTCAGAAAAATAATCTTTTGTGAGCTATGCGAACATCTTGTTAATTGTTGAAATAAAACTATTTCACAGATGAACAGGCTAGAGGAACAATTTTATTTTGATGCTATATTTTAGGCTTCTTCAGAAAGCTCAAAAAAATAAGGAATTGATGCTGAATGAAGTCCGAGAGAGACATTCTTTCACAAAAGAAATAATTGCTTTGAAGAATTTATTTCAACAGACTGCAACTTCTTTCCAAAATATGGAACTACAAGACGGCCCAGAAAAGGCAGAACAGTTTGAGGTAAGTCAGAAATGAACTTGTGAAGGTGGCTGATACAGGTTTGCAGTCTTGCGTGCAGAGTACTTGGCACAGAGGGAACTCAGTGATGAGAGTAGAACAGCCCAGGAGAGAGGAAAGCACATGCAAAGGCCCTGTGGCGTGGTGTGGGCATGACCCCAGAAGGTCAGTGTGGTTGGAGAGCAGGGTTGAGACCAGGTTGGGAAGTAGGCCATCCTGGACCAAGCAGCCCTTTTCAACCACATTTTAAGTGTATTTGGTGAGCAAGGGCCTTGGACCACTCTTGAATAGCATGTTAGATAATTCCTGTTAGTAGGATGTAATGTCTTACCTCTGATATGGCAGAACTGTTTTTACTTACAACACTTCTGACAGCAAATGTGTGGGTTGTTCCCCCACACCACACCAGCCTATTCTCCAGCTCCCTGTACTCCAACCAGGTGTCCTGCAACGCAGTTCAATTCTGACACTATCTTCCAGGAGGTAGCACAGACCGCACAGGTTAAGGTCTCAGTCCCACAAGACTGCTCTCACTTCACATACCAAATGGCAAGCCCCCGGCCTCTGATACTTCTGACTGACAGCCTCTCTGTTAGGGCTTCTTATGGCCCCTCACCTCAGGGTCATTAATTTGTTAGAACAGCTTGAACAGAAGTCAAGAAACTTTCCTTACTATCATCGATTTCGTATAAAGGATATGACTCAAGGACAGCCAAAGGGAAGAGATTCATAGGGCGAGGTACCAGGGCGGGGGTGGGGGGGTGGGGAGGTGTGTGTGGAGCCTCCATGGCCTCATTGGGCGTGCTACTCACCTAGCGACTCCAAAGCTCTCCAGACCTTGGCATTTAGGGCTTTTTTTGGAGGTTCTGTTACATAGGCACTATTGGTTAAATTATTGTTCGTTAGTGATTAATTCGCCCTCTGGCCCTTCTCTCCTTCCTAGTGTATGGGGATTGGAGCAGAAATTTTGCTCCAACTGTAATCAAACTAAAATGATTCAGTTGCCTGCATGCACCAAAGCCAAATCAAACATGAACTGGAGTTTGCAGCAATGAAAGTAAAGGCTAATTAATTAAGGAAATGGTGTGAATCCCAGGGGAGCATTGCTCTCAGACCTGGCTCCCTGATAGTTTCTAGAGGATGGGTTACATAGGGGAAAATCTCAAATCACGGTGACTAAGGGAATTAGGGTCCTGCTTGGGGTTGTGATCTCTACCGATTGGTCAGAACTAGCGAATGGGGTAGTCGATGCGTGCGCCTGGTCCTGACCTCAGCCACGTCATTGCTCCGTCTGGCTTGGCAAGTGCGTGGTTGATGGAGTCGGTCTGCTTTTCTGGGTCTAGGGCTGAAACACAGATGAGACCTAGGTGTTACCTCCAGGTCCACTGAAACTCTGTCTCCATGGGTCAACAGACCTGAGACTTTGTTCCTAAGATCACTTGATGCTGACCGGAACTTCAGCAAGCTTAATGAGTAAAGAAGTGCACAGGAGAGGGAAGGTGGGAGTCAGGGCACTCCTAGGCTGGACAAGGCCCATTTGAATCAGAAGGAAAGGAGAAACTCCCTAGATGAAAAATGAAGTTTCTGCATGGTCGCAAGTGGTTGGTTCCTCTGGCAGCCAGCCCCCCTCCTGAAGCCATAGCATTATTATTGGGGCATCCCAACAGTCATCTTATTTGCACAAACTCAGGTACTGGTAGAAAAATAAATAACAAAAGATGCTCCTCTCCCCTCATTTAGGAAATTTCAAGAGTTTTAGACGCTGTACCAGAAACCAGTGTTGAAGACCAAGTGTATATGTTATATTGCAATATCACAGCATCATTTGGGAACTCATTTTGTCAGGATGATCTCTTACTCAGGTCCAATGGTAACAGGCAAAAAAGACATTTGGAAGTTTATTCAAAAGGCATGTGCTGTTGTTAATCAGAGTTGCTTATCAATGTTGAGAAGGGAAACTTGCTGTCCGACACAGAATCAGACTTCTATGTGCAGCTCTGAGTAAAGACCTGTACCCCGCCAACCCCAACTAGGTGTAGATACACCAGGATGACACTATACCTCAAACCCGACCTTTGTCTGACTGGCATTGTTCTTTAACTTTCCCTGTCTACATTTGTACTCTCCTGAGGGTGAAGAAAAGGAAAACAGTGACACATCACCAAGTCATTCAAAATTTTAATCATTGTTCAATGCGGTGACTCATTCAATCCATTAACACAAACAAGGCTGCTGCACAGCTCCTCTAAAAACAAAACAAGCTCCAAAAAGCCACAGCAAAGTCAAAAAGTATTTTTCCACTTGATCTTTGGGAAAGTTTCCCAAACAAATGAGTTTCTCCTTTATAATTAGTGCAGGAGAACGTAGATCAGATTTTGTTTCTAGGCCACAGCCAATGGACTATTTGTTCAGGTTTCTTTTATCTCCTGAAACCTGCATTCTTTGCATGGAACTGGAACTCTCCTGTTTGAAAGAAGTTGAGCTCTGCTGGGCTGTCTAATTACATGAAAGCAGACACTTCTGCTTCAAGCATAAGGGCTTTTAGTGGCCTTGAATCATTGTGATGATAATGTAGGAAGAAACAGAAATGGCAACAAGTTAATAACCAAAAAAAAAAAAAACTTCTTTGAAACTTTTTGCTTCTTGCAGCTTTTTAGATCAAGGCTGTCACCGAGATACAGTTAAATCCTAGAGTACTTTAGAAGCAGGAGATGTTGTAATGTCTTTTCAGGACAACGGTTTGACACTGTGAAGAGCTATCAAGTTTAATTCTTACAAATTAGAAAGCATCATCTGACCAAAAGGAGTATCTCCCAGGCTTAATCAGCTTGTATCAACAGGGAGGTTTTGTCATGCAAAATTTGCCTATTTAAATCATAAGGATGTGCTGGAAAGCCGCTTTTATTTTTAGAGTTAAACTCTTCCCCTATCCTGTGAGTATTGAAACTCTCTTGATGTTTTTAGGAGCTTCAAAGCATATTTAAGAAAGGGAAGCTAACTTTCGAGAATATTATGGAAAAACTCCGAATCAAGTATTCTGAAATGTACACCATAGTTCCTGCAGAGATTGAATCCCAAGTGGAAGAATGCAGGAAAGCTTTAGAAGACGTAGAAGAAAAGGTAATAATAATGTTTGTGCTAGTGTTATTATTTATGGAATTGAATGAACATAGAGAAAATATTTAATATATATTTTTATTTGCCCTGTTTTCAACTATAACACTTTATAGAGTTTAGTTAAGTGATAATTTTGTGTATTGAATGCTGAGATGAAATTGCTCTAAACAAGCGACAAAAAACAGAAATTAGGTAATCTCTTTATTTGTAGTCAAGATGCTTGGTTTTTCTTCTCTTGTATTTAAAAATAGTTAAGTATTGTCTTTCACTTGGCCTTTTTTTAAAACTGGACAACCACTTTAAATTACAGATATGAATAATACTTTGTTTTCAAACATCTTCCCTGTATACAATTTGAAATAGCAACCCACAGCATATTTCACTAGTCACTAGGACTAGCACTTAACACACAGTGCCTTCCTAATGATGGTAGGGACACAATTCTCATAAATCATACCTGGGTAAATCTTTGTACCTGAAAGTCCAGTTTAGAAGAATGAGTGGGAAGTTTCCATAGTAGAGACATAGGAGGTTAGCAAGGAAATGTTGTTGAATTGTAAAAAGGCAGCCCAAATCCAACAGAACAAAATTCTGTTCTATTCAGCATCCACAGAAGGATTTTTGTATTTTTTAAAGCTAGAATATCTCTAACTTAGTAAGTAAAGTAGATAGTAAATACACACATACAAAAATAAGATTTCAAACTTAGTTATCTTCTATGCAGATTTCTTAGGAAAATCTAACCTATGTAAACATCTCATAAACTCCTAATATATATTTATAAGAACTCTTGTTGATTTAACATGCAATAAACTCTGTTATTAGGTACTTTCTCATGAATCATGTACTATTGATTTTATTTTAACATAATACTAAAGTTTTGAGAGAAACTAAGTTTGTTCTTATGAATACTTCATGTGAAAATCCCTAACAAAGTGAATTAATAATCAAAATCTGTCTTTTGAACTTAAGGTTGAAAATTTCAACTGTAGCTTATATATTTGTAAAAAACAGCAGCTGATTTATTTTTTCATGCAATGTGTCTGAAGGTTCCAGACAACAGATGCAGTGCCGCTCTGTATGATTCTGATAGCAGCGTCATTTACCTAAGTCATGATCTCTCCTAATGTTCCTAAATGGTGTCCATTACTGCCAGAAAAACAGCTGCCTAAAAGATCAGAAAGCTTCATTTTCTGGTAATTTGTTACATAGGAATAAAAAGTTATACAGCAACAAAAAACCCAGTGCAAGATTAAATTTTTTTCTAAAAGTCTTGACTGGTCTGGTCTGGTCTGTGAAATAAAAACATTTTCTAACGGTATCAACAGCTTGATGTGAAAAGAATGAGGACTCCGGAGTCTGGGGCTTCTTGGGACAAGTTCATCCATTCCCTTGATATGTGACCTTAATTTAAGCAAGTCATTTAGCATGTGTTTAGTTTCTGCATCTGCTTACTATTTTTATTGTTCTAGTCTCATTGGTTATACAGATATAGTGGTTTTTTAAAAAGTTAAAGAATGATACAAAAGCAGAAAGTATTATTATTTAATGGCTACTAGAAGAAAACCTTATCAACATAGTCAAAAACAAACCATAACAAAACAAAAAAAAGAAACCACAAGAACATGAACTAATCAGGCATTTGAAAAATGACACATTCAACATTCATTTATCTTTCCTAGCCCAAGTTATTTTTTTAAGAAAATCATTCAGATAAAAATTGACACTGTTCAGCAGCTAGATTTCTGATTGCTGTGAAAACACACTGGAAACATTCACACAGAGAAAACGAAACTTTGTGTGTCCTCAAGGTTATTCTACCCTAATGATTATTAAGGCAGGAATTACATTTTTTTGGTCAGCTTGAGAATAAGTTTGATTGTATTGCAAACAGTTCTTTACAGAGAATTTTCTCATAAAATGAAGAGACTGTGTAATAAATAGTTTATCTCTCAGAAATTCTTTTATATCATTTGCTCTATTGGGGTATGTTTTGAACAGTCCGCTCAGTCGTTTTGCCCAATACGGCACATATCTGTAAGTATATACTGTGAATTACATCCAACAAGTTCGTGTTTGTTGGTTTTCTTTCCTTTCTTTAGGTTGGATTTAACAGATTGGGTCAGTGCAGCTGCCATTTCCTAGTCTGCCAATGTACCCTCCCATTAACGCATTAGTCTGATGGTTTGGAATTTTTCCTGGAACCCTTAAACAACTTTTTATAAGTAAAAGCACATAACGGTGTGACTAACCCTTCTATCATTTGAACCTGTGGATAGAGTGCATAAAACGTCTCTGAACCAAAATGTGTCTTTCTCCCACTGTAACAGATTAGCAACGAAGTCTTGAAAAGTTCACCATCATATGCAATGAGAAGAAAAATAGATGAAATTAACAATGGCCTTCATAATGTTGAAAAGATGTTGCAGCAGAAAAGCAAAAATATTGAGAAAGCTCAAGAAATTCAGAAGGTAACATTCTCCTTTAACTTCCTTAGCATTTGGTGTTCTACCTGTTCATCTCTCATCACAGGGTGTGCTCTCTGGATTAATCTGAATTTGCTAACCCACATGCACAGGGCCACCCTTCCTGAGAGTGCCACCTGCACAAGCTTGGTGGAGAAGGTTGCATTTAAGAATTGTTTTCGTTTTTTTCACTGTGGGAATATACCCAACCCCCTAAGAGCCTATGATTGTGATCTGGCCTTTTCACAAGTAAAGGAGAGTAAGATCTTATCTTTGTAAGACAATATGAAAATATTACACATCTACAAATATAAATATATAAAACAAAAGTGAACATCTTTCTGTGTTGGAGCGTTTCTTAGAGTCTTTGGTTTTCTAAAGTGAAATAATATTGGGGAATAAAATATGGAACATTTATGAAACTTATTTCAACAGGATTGTATGTCAACTGTAATTGAAAAATAAAAATGCAATAATGATAAAAAATATTTCAATAGGATTTGAATAGTATTAGCAGCTTTTATTTAGACTGCAAGAGGAAACAGGAAAATAGAAATTGCAATTCTATTTCCCTTGTAAAATGTCTTAAGAAGTAAAGTCTTAAGTAAAACTATATATAAATATAACATTGCCCCTCTTAAATCCCAAGTAAACTCTGCATATAGAGATCTTTTTTTTTTTTTTCAAGATGTTATACATGTACTTTTAAAGAGAGGGAGAGAAAGTTGGCTGCCTCTCACGCACCCCCAGACAGGGGACCAGAACTGCAACCCAGGCACGTGCTCTGATCAGGAGTTGGACTGGCGACCTTTTGCTTTGTGAGGCGACACCCAGCCAACTGAGCCACACTGGTCAGGGCGAGAGAGCATTCTTACTCTAATCTACATTTTAAGGAAATTTTCTAATATGAATGGAGACTTTTAAAAATAGGTCAGAATATTGTTCACCATTGGACAAAATCTCGAACTCTTAATAAATAGAGGAATCTAATTTAAGCAGTAAGATTTTCCCATTTCTAGAAAGTATGTTCTTAAGCAAATATTAAGTAAGAGTTAAATTTTTTACCTTTGAGATATCCTCTGGGCAGCCACATCCAGGTTGGAATCCCACCTGTCAGTTCCTTGAGTCAAAAGCAGTCGCTACACTTCCATGTGGCTAGAAGGTGCTGCCACTGCCTTAACCGAGTTTGAGCAGATACTTTCTTTTTATTAGTTTTATTTTTGTATGTGATAAAAATTGTCTTCTCGAAAGTACATATATGTACTGATCTAAATAGGTTTAATTATTAACTGAAGCCCTTCTTAAACATAATGTTAACACTCTTGAAAGATTAGGGTTGTGTTGAGCTTGTTTGGTGCCTTGATCTCTGCGAATGTCCAGGTCTTTCTGCTCCCTTCCAGCTAATTTGTACTGAAATGAATACTATTAAGAGACCTCAGAAAAAGAGTTTTTCAGTTTAGGCCACAAGTGATTGCTAGGCATACGTGAGTAACTGCCTGTCATGTTGTTTTGGTAGCATTTACCAGTGCAAATGGCATGTGGACAGTAGGAATTCCCACAATAAATCCTGACACCTGCATTTAAACTGATGTATGATTTCCTTGTCCAGAAAATGTGGGATGAGCTGGATCTCTGGCATTCCAAGCTAAATGAGCTCGATTCCGAAGTTCAGGACATCGTTGAAGGGGATCCAGGACAGGCTCAAGAGTGGATGGATAACTTGATGGTTCCTTTCCAGAAGTATCAGCAAGTGTCACAGAGAGCAGAATCTAGAACCTCCCAGTTAAATAAGGTGCGATGGAAACATGTGACTGATGACAGCATATAGCGTGTAGTGGTATTGAGATGGGTTTAAAACAAAGCAAAAATATGTATTCAGAGATACCCAGTTTCCCTCAGATTGCCAGTTTTAGGATTTGAAGCTAGAGCTGCATGACAGGTTCAGTTGGCCACCCAAGGGACAGATTTCACTGAAGGGACAGGCAGTAAATCTAATTGGGCAGGCGGAAACAAGTATCCGATAGTCAGGCGCCAGCACAGCACTTCCAGCAGTCACTCTCAGGAGGCCAGAGAGGGCGCCGGCAACATGGAAGAGTGTCGCTTCGAACAAGACACCTCTCTTTTCCCTTCTAAGCAAGGGTGTGGGTGGTGAGTGGTGGTGTATAGGTGACCTAACAAGCATGAGTCAGGGTGCTAGTCTCAGGACCTGGGATATCACAGTACAAGGCCTTATACAGGGCGACAAAATACAAACCCAGTTTTCAGAATGAAGCATACAGTGGGACCAGACTAGTTGCAAGGCTAACTCAGAACCCCTGCTGAGGCCCCTGGTTTTGGGGTGAAACTTTTTTAGGTCCTCTCCAGCTGTGGTCAGGATTAATCTTTAAAGTTGGAAGGATCAGAACTGGAGGAGGTGGGCAAGTGGCCCCCGCCATGGAGAGTGGAACCCTGCAAGGCTGACATCCTGCTGACTTACAGCCACGAGTTCTTCGAGCATCTTCAAGTCGAGGAGGAGGCATCAATCACACTGAGTTCGGTTACCCCCTGTCTTTCACAGGCCACAATCAAGATGGAGGAATATCATGATCTTTTGAAGAGTACTGAAGCTTGGATAGAAAATACTGGCCGTTTGCTGGCCAACCCTGCTGACTATGACTCTTCGAAGGCACTGAGTCACCACGCTAGCACCCTTCAGGTGAGTGATCTTTCAATGTTTCCTAGGTGTCATAGGATCTGCATAATGGTCAGTGGATTCGCTAACCATCATGGGGCTCCCTCCACCTTTTTTTCCCCTGAAAAACCACCATATCTTCAACTGTGCCAAATGGCAGAAGGATGTTTAGAAGGGTGGCAGGCTCTAGACAGGGATTTTGGAGACCAGGATCTTGTTCTTTCTGTCCTGATATCTACTACATCAGCAGTCCCCAACCTTTTCGGCACCAGGGACTGGTTTCGTGGAAGACAGTTTTTCCACAGACTGGGAAGGGAGGTGATGGGGATGGCTTTGTAGCCTGCCACCAGATGTAGCTTAATTGTCACTTTCCACTCACGGGTAGGGTTTTGATATGAGTGCACGCAATTGATTTATTATCGACTTTGTAGTCAAACCTCTCTGCTAATGGCAATCTGTACTTGCAGCCACTCCCCAGTGCCAGCATCACCGCCTCAGCTCCACCTCAGATCATCAGGCATAGAGTCTCATGAGGAGCACGCAACCTAGATCCCTCATATGTGCATTTCACAGTGGGGTTCACGCTCCTTTGAGAATATAATGCCCCTGCTGATCTGACAGGAGGCAGAGCTCAGGCAGTGATGTAAGCGATGGGGAGCAGCTGTAAATACAGATGAAGCTTCCCTCTCTTGCCTGCCGCTCACCTCCTGCTGTGTGGCCAGTTCCTAACAGGCCACAGACCTGGATCGGTGTGTGGTCTGAGGGTTAGGGACCCCTGTGCTACATGACCTTTGGGGTAATTTACTGTATCCTCCATGGGCCTTTGTTTCCCCCATCAGTGAAGTAAGAATGTTGCACTGAATGGTGATAGTTTTGGGTGGCAGAATTCTAAGATGCCTCCCAGTATTTTTGTCCTCTGATGTACATGACCTATATAGTCCCGTTCCCTTGAGTGTGGGCAGGAATATGAGTATGTGATGATATAGCCTCTCCATCGATTAGGTTATATTACTATATTGCTAAGGTAATGGGGTAATTGATTCCCATGAATACGTGATTGATCATGGTTGTATGGTTATAAGACTTTCTGGAGGCAGACTGGAGAGAGATTCTCCTGCTGGCTTGAAGAAGTAAGGTGCTAAGCTGCCATGTGATGAGAGGGTCATGAGGCTAGGATCTCTGGGCGGCCTCTAGAAACAGAGAGTGACCCCAGGCAACAGCCAGCAAGAAAACCGGGATTCAGTCCTACAACTGAGTTCTGCCAGCATCCTGAATGAACTTGGAAGAGAAACCCAGGCTCCAGATGGTGCCTTGATTGCAGCCATGTAACATCCTGAGCAGGAGACCTGCCTAATCTGTTCCTGGACTCTTGAGCCTGGAACCTGGAAGATAATACATTTGTGTTTATTTAAGCTACTAAGTGTGGTAATTAGTTACACAGCTAAAAAAAAAAACAAACAAAACCATGGTTCCTTCCAATTCTAGCATGTCATAATTCCAAATTTCCTGTATTCCCAGGTACTCTGCAGGTGCCCTATGCCTCCACACTAGCTTGCAAAGACAAAACATATGAAAGTATTTTCTTACTTGGGCCCTGCAACAGATTTTCTAGGTGCCAAGTACTGGCTTAAGTTTTACTATGAAGGCACATTCCCTTCTATTGTACTATTTAGCCACCAGTAATAATCTCTTAGGAAAAGGTTTATTCTGTAACAATTTTTAGAGTAATCAGACTTCATAGTTGATCCAACTCCTTTTTATGCCTTTAGAATAGCACAGTGTGTTCCTAAGTGAACAACTGACTTCATACCTCCTTGTTTGAGATATGCTGTCATATTTCCACCCTATGGTAATAGTTATAAAGATGTTATATTTTTACCCATTTGTTTCTTTTCTTCCCCTTGCCTGTGACTTCTGCCCCCCACCTCTTGGGTTGACTTTCCAGACCCCCCTTTATTTTAAATCACCTGTATTTTTCACCATTTTAAGGAGTTTGCAAAGACAAAAGAGAAATAATGCCTTTCCCCTCAAATGCTCATTATAAGAATTTTTTTTTTTAAACACCATGTAAGAGTGAACTCGGGCAAAAACAGTTGGACTTTGCTACCTTCTACTGACACAAATGTAAAAGTGTAGAAGTTTCTCTCATTTGCTGGCCTTTACATGCTGGAGCTGAGTAGAACTCTAGTTTATGAGCTAGCACTAGGAACAAGGGGGAGATGCAGGCTGATTTCCCACAGACTGTATCCTAATAAATCCGCCCATGGAAAGTAAGTCTCAAATAACTCTTCACATGTGAATACCCCATTTTACCCCTATTTTTGAAAAGAGTTGTCTCTTAGGATACCCTTTTGCATTTTTCTAG
Source organism: Pteronotus mesoamericanus (assembly GCF_021234165.1). Taxonomy (NCBI): domain Eukaryota; kingdom Metazoa; phylum Chordata; class Mammalia; order Chiroptera; family Mormoopidae; genus Pteronotus; species Pteronotus mesoamericanus. The sequence continues at coordinate 25,569,444 of NW_026555078.1, read as the reverse complement.
CACTACCAGGAACGGTTTTTAAAAGGACTCTTAAAGGTATCAAAACTCTCAACTAAGCTTTAAAAATCTGTTTTAATTGCACTATAACCTTCTTATCGGGATTGTATTTGTTAAAATAGGTTTTTTTATAACCTGAAGATGTGTTTATAACCAAAAACTGCTGTTGTAACAAAGAATCCTGGAAATGTGAATTTCATTGTAAGATAGGAAAACAACTTATTTTTTTAAATCAACTTCATTGAGGTATAATTTGCATATACTAAAATATACCTATTTTAAATGTACGGCTAGATGAAATTTTTCAGGTGAGTTTTGATAAAGGCATGCAATTGGGTCACCCCCCCACCCCCCCAGCCATGTACGGAACATTTCCATCACCCCAGAGTTTCCTCACACTCCTTCGCAGTCAGTCCCCTTTACCCATCCTCAGCCTTATGTAAGTACATACCGTATTTTGCTGTGTGTAATGCATACCTTTTTGGCCTAATTTTTCAGGGAAAAATAAGGATGCACATTATATATAGGTATAATGATTATATACAATAGGTATAATAATCCTGCGGATAATGCATACGAAAACGTGGGTGTGCATTATACACGGCAAAGTGCAGTACTCATTGCTTTCTATTAATATAGTTTTGCCTTTTTTACAGTATCCTATAGCGTCATATAGTATGTAGTCTTTTGTACCTGACTTTTTTTAGTTAGCATAATGCTTTTGAGATTCATCTAGGTTATTAGATTTATAGGTAGTTTATTCTTTTGATTGCTGAATAGTATTCCACTAATAGAAGTATATAGTATGTTTATTTCTTCACCAGTTAAGGGACATTTGAGTTGTTTCAAGTTTTGACCTATGTATTTGATATCTGCTGTTGTGTAACACATTCCTCAAGAAGTTAGCGGCTTCAAACAACAAACATTTGTTATCTCACAGTTGATGTGGGTCTGGAATCCAGGCATGGCTTAGCTGAGCACCTCTGGCTCAGGGTCTCTCATGAGAATGCAGTCAAGGTGTCGGCCAAGGCTGTGGTCCGCCCTGAAGGCTCACTGGGTGAGGGAGGCGGCAGAATACACATCCAAGCTCATTCATGTGGCCGTTCGCAGGTCCCGGAAGAGCCACTTACAGGCACATGGCTGCTTCATGGCATGACAGCTGGTTTCCCTCTCCATAAAGTGTTAAAGAGAGCGAGAGAGAGCTCCTGAGACAGAAACAGACTGATAATCTAACCTTGGAAATGCTACCACATTGCTTCTGCCATAGTTTATTAGAGGTAAATCAGTAAGCCGAGCCTACATTCAGCAGAGCTGATGATAAGGGCATGAAAACCAGGAGGTAGAGATCATTGGGACCAACTTAGAAGCTTCCTACCATAGGCCATTATTAGTAAAGCTGCTACGAACATTCATGTTTAAATCTTTGTGTGGATATATGCTTTCATGTCCTTTCATTTGATAAATACCAAGGAGTACAATTGCTGGCTTTTATGCTAAGTATTTAACTAGATAAGAAACTGCCAAATTGTTGTCCGCAATGGCTGTACCATTTTTCATCCCCACTGGCAATGTGAGTTCTAATTTCCCCATATTCTGACTTGCACTTGGTATTATTTGTCTTTTAAATTTTATCCATTCTAGTGGCACAGTGGTATTTCATTGGGGTTTAAGTGGCATTTTTCTAATGACTAATGATTTATATATTTGAGAGTTTCTTTAGGTGCTTATTTGACATTTGTACACTTCTTTTTTGAAGTGTTGGTTCAGTTTTTTTATTGCCCATTTTTAATTTTTTTAATCATTTTATTATTGAGTTGTAAGGCTTATTTATAAAATATTTTAAAAACCAGCCCTTTATCAGATAAGTGGCTGGTTTTGTTATCAGATATGTTATCAGATAACATTGTCTTTCAGAAAACAAATGTTATTAATTTGATGAAATCCAATTTATCAATATTTTTCTTTTATAGATTATTCTTTTGTCTTATATCTAAGAAATCTTTAACACAAAGTTACAAGGATTTCTTCCTATCTTCTAGAAATTTTTTATTTCTGTTACTTTAGATCTATGACCCACGTTAATTATTGTACATGGTATAAAGCAAGAATCAAGGTTAATTTTTTTTTCTTGGGGGATATCCACTTATTCTAGCACCATTTGTTGAGAAGACTCACTGTTGAAATACTTTGGTGCCTGTTGCAAATCAACTGACCTCATCTGTGTGGGTTTATTTCTGGGCTCTCTTGATCTGTGTGTGTGTCGATTCTGTCACCAATGTGACACAGTCTTCATTACTATAGCCTTATAGTAAGTCTTGAAACCAGGCAGCATCAATTCTACTATTTAGTTCTTTTTTGAATTTGTTTTGGCTAATCTGGGTCTTTTGCATTTTTAAATAAATCTTAGAATCAACCTGTCAGGATCCTCAAAGTTTGCCTGATTGCATTTATCCTGTGGATCAGTTTAGCAAGAAGTGACATCTTAACTATACGGTCCAGCAGAAGTAAAGCCTACTTGAGAATGGTTGGTAGGGTAGTAATATGGGTATAATAATTTATAGTTTTAATTTGAACATTTCACCTAAAATGCCATATGGTATGTTTAAGGATGATAGTGTTTTATGTTACAGTTACATGCATAAGACTTTGTAATAAAAGATTTTGTAAGAAAAAAAGGGCGTTATTTGTGTCAGACTCTGTATATTGACTGTTCCAATCCAGGAACATAAAATATCTTTTTATTTATATTAGTCTCTTAGAATTTTTCTCAGCCAGTGTTTTGTAGTCTTCAGTGAACAGGTCTTGAATATCAATTGTTAAATTTATCCGTAAGTAGTTTATGGTTTGTGATGCTATTGTAAATAGTATTGTTGGTAAAAAGCATTGCTTTTAAGTTTTGTTTTTCTTAAAGTTTTTCCTTCTAGGATTTTGAATAATGCCAATATAAAATTCTGAGTAAGCTTATTAATTTCAGAGGTTTATGACTAGAATTCTAGTTACATAAGTAAATATTCTATCTCATACCTGTTCTTTTTTAGTGGAATTACCAAAGGCTACATTAGCAGGTTGAACATTTCCAATAGGTGGCTGAGATATTTTGAAATTTTAAGTTTGAAAGTTAATGCATTATAATTATTAAAAGAAAGAAAATTATAAGGGGAAATTTGAAAGTTAATGCATTATAATTATTAAAAGAAAGAAAATTATAAGGGGAAATGTCCAAGAAATTCTAAAAATGGATGTTTTTCACTTCTCTTTGGTAGAGGTCTTGTAGAATTAAGTTATTCAAGTCAACTCGAGCTATAGGGACTTCTAATGGATCCAGTGGTAGGGCCCTGAGGAGGAGGACACTGGCACCAGGACTGGCAAGCCACAGGAATGCCTCTTCCTTTCTCTTCCATACTGCATTTATCTATTCTCTTAAACCCACCTTCCTAAAATTCCAGTTCTCACCAACTGGGAAGAGCTTAAATGGCTTTCTTGGCCCCAATTCCAAATTTCAGAGGGAAGGACTACAGCTTAGTTTTCCTGGTCCTGTCAATTATGGCAGAGGCATGGGATTATGTGGTTCAAAATGGGTGCTGCAAGCCCATCAGAACCTGTAGACACTCTGACCCTGGCCGGGTGGCTCATTTGGTTGGAGCATCTTCCCTTACACCAAAGGGTTGCTGGTTCAGTTCCCGGTCAGGGCACATACCTGGGTCACTGGTTCAGTTCCCAATCCGGGCACATGTGGGAGGCAACTGGTCGATGTTTCTCTCTCACATCTGATGTGCCTCTCTCTGTCTCTCTCTCTCAACCCCTCACCCCCAAATCAATAAACATTTCCTCAGCTGATTAAAAAAAAGTTGTTAGACACTCTGAAGTCACCTACTACTATCAACAACAGTGTTCAGTGTTTCATTTTGAAACTGGAAATGATTAGGAATTTGATATGTTGAAACAAATGTAAATTTTCTCAGATTTAAATTTTTGTCAGCTTTAAGTACCTTAATGTTTCTTTCTTTTATTCTCCTTGTTTCTCATTATGTAGATGGCTTTAGAAGATTCAGAACAGAAACATAATCGTTTACATTCAATTTTCACGGCTCTAGAAGACTTATCAGTGATTTTTGAAACAGATGATTTAGCACAGTCCATACAAGAGTTAAGTCGTCAAGTGGCAGCATTACAGCAAAACATCATGGAAAGCCTTCCACAGCTTCAGCGTATGGCTGATGTAAGTTGGGCACTGTAAAGATGTGATTTCTTATTTTTAATTTATATTTCATATAGTAAATTAGAGTTATCCTGTTAACCAACTAATTTTATGAAGACATGTTGATCTGGTACTTTTTATTTTTTCATTTATGTTCAAAGAGAATACTGATCAAATGAGCTCAGTGTTTTCTTTGTCAGAGAGGAGATATTGTTGATTTAAAGGCACAGATTAGCAGAGAGAAAATTAAAACAGATAACCTCCCAAGTCTTCACCAATAGCAAATACTTACTGAGCTGCTGTACACCAGCCACTGAATTTTTAAATATTTTATTTTAGCTTGAACGATGTGTGGTATTTAATTAAGGATGGAGTACCATATCAAAGGCAGATATAGCTAGTCTTAATTATTTACCTTCTGTTTCTCAGTTACATTACCTACATCACACTTATGTAACTAAAGGGACTAGTAATCATTAAGTATTCTTGGGTAGTAATGCTTATTCCGAAGTTTTTTAATGCTTCTATAATTTTTCATGAAAAATATCCTAAAATACATTGTATACTTTTATATACCTTTTTCAATACAAGGTGCAGAAAATAATTTCAATATAATTTAACTTTTCCTCATAATTTGGTTATATAACTATAAAGTGACTGTACTTGCTGCTTTTTTTGCTGATAGTTCCGTTTGTCCTATATTGAATGGCTCCAAACTGCTATAATTCGAAACCCTTCGTTTATTTTTATGTAGTATTTTCTGTCCCCATCATTATTAGCTGTACCTTTATATTAGGTGTATCTGCCTTGAGATCTAAAATAAAGGCCTGAAGGCCCTCTTACAGTGTGAGTGGACTTCAGCATAAGGGTTGTATGGCACATATTGCAACATTTTCACCTGAAGGTTCTTGTCCAGGCTCTAGAGGTTGATGTTGTTAGGAGAATAACCGTTGCACAGATGATCTATTTTTTAAATTAATTTAAGTAAGTTATAAATTAGTTTAACAACTCTTCGAATGGCAGCAAGCCATTGGCAGGAAAACCCTGTCCATTTTCCAGCTCCTTGTGTGTTCCTTTCCCACGGGCAACATTATCATTTTACTTGCAGTGGTGGGAATTTTTTAAATGTTATACCCACTTGTAGTCAAGTGTTTAAACACATTCCAAGATAAATCTGAAGAGTTTGTAGATCATTGAGAATTTACTTAAAAATCAATTCAGATGTATACTACAGCTGGTCTCCAACTTACAATGGTTTCACTTAAGATTTTTTTATTTTATCATGGTGAGAAAGTGAAACATATTCAGGAGAAACCATATTGGAACTTTTGAATTTTGATCCTTTCCCATCTAGCATCATGAGGTAAGGTACTCTCTTGTGATGCTGGACAGAAGCATCAGCTACGCTGTCCTCAGGGTAAACAGTCAATACCCTATGTTGTATTTATTGTGTTAGATGCTGTCGCCCAGCTGTAGGATCATGTAGGTGTTCTGAGCATGTTTAAGGCTCAGTGTGATGTTTAGTAGATTCGGTGTATTGAATACATTTTTGACCTAACAGTATTTTCCACTTACAATGGGTTTATCAGGACATAACCTCATCTTAAGTCAAGAAGCATCTATACCTTTGTTGCAGAGTATAAGTAATTGAAAAATGACTTAATGGGGATCTTTAACTCAAGAGTGTGTAAGCAATGCACTGTAGTGCGGTATGCTACTCATAGAATAACTTTTTTTTTTAATTGAAAACAATCAACAGTATCTGAATAGTACTTGTTTAGTTTTTAAGAGATATATAAGTGGCAAACATATTTTGGTTAAATATCAGAATAGAATGAATGGCAATAAATTGTGTCTGATAGATATATACAGCATATACTGCATGAGTGTTTTTGTTTATGAAACTCTAGGATGTGGTTGCTGTTGAAACTGAAGTAAAATCAATGGAGAAAAGAGTTTCAAAAATCAAAGCTATCCTGTTATCAAAAGAAATATTTGACTTTTCACCTGAAGAACAGCTTAAACATGGGGAGGTAAGCATGGATCATTATTTAAAGTATTTTCTCATAATACTTACTATGTTTATCTTTAGATATGTAATAATATGATGTAATAAAAAGTATTTAGCCTTGCTAGAGTAATAGTACAATAAAGCTGAAAGAGATATGGCCCAGGCCAGGCTGTTCAGTTGGTTGGAGTGTCACCCTGCACACCGAAAGGTTGTGGTTTTAGTCCTGGGCAGGGCACACGCATAGGTTGCAGGTTTGATCTCCAGTCAGGGTGCGTGCAGGAGGCAACTGATTGATGTCTCTCTCCCCGCCACCATCACCACCCCTCCTTTCCTCTTTCTCTAAAATCAACAGATATATTCTTGGGTGAGGATTAAAAAAAAGTTGAAAGAGATCTGAATGGCTACAAATGTGTTTTAAATCATTTATTACTATTTATATAAAGTTAATTTTCCTGTAGGTTAGTTTTCATTTAATTTCTTCCAAAAACTTCAAAGTTCGAAAGTCTTACCTTCAAGTTAAATTTAGTTGTTTAATAGTCCAAGAGCTTAAGGTTCTAAAGCAGGAGAACTGATTTCCGGCCCCAGCTAAGCTGCTTACTAGTTCTGTGATGTTGAGCTATTAGTTAACATTTCATATCTGCATACTGGTATTGCAGTGATAATATTGGACAATTATAATGCATATAAAGCCCCTAGTGCTAAATAGTACAGAGATGATGATTCTGCCTAGTGCTTAGAGCATGTGCCTTGGGGTCAGGCTCCCTGGGTTCTAATCCCAGCCTTGCTTTTTTTTTCTTTTTTCTTTTTCTTTTTAAATAAGATTTTATTTATTTATTTATTTATTTACTTACTTACTTAACTTGACAGAGGGGAAGGGAGGGAGAAAGTGAGGGAGAAAAACATCAATGTGTGGTTGCCTCTTGCATGCCCCTTACTGGGGACCTGGCCTGTAACCCAGCCATGTGCCCTGACTAGGAATCGAACTGGAGACCTTTTTGTTCTCAGTCCAGCACTCAATCCACTGAGCCACACCAGCCAGGGTCCATCCTTGCTTTTCTGATCTTACCTTGGTCTCCTAACTTCTATGAACCCAATTTTGTTACCTATGAAATGGAAGTTCTGATACTTACCTCCCAGGGTAGTTATGAGGATTAAATGAAATGATACAAAATATTTAGCAAAGTGATTAATCTCTCCTCATTAATTGATGATGTAAATCCAGATTTCTGTGAATCAGATGTCATTAAAGCAAAGTAATTATATCTTTGGGACTTATAAAACTTGCTGTTCAATAAACATTCTTTGAGAACCAACTGTGTGGGAAGGCCCATGCTAGGTGGGGATGCTACAAAAGTGAGGTGCAGTACTTGCCGGCACACACAGCTCACTGCCGGGTGATAATACACAAAGCAAAACAAGAGCCCTAGGGCAGGGAGGAGGCGGAGAGGGAAGGAAAGGGTTGTCCCAGTGCATAATTTAGTGCTGAGAGGTTACTCTTGCCCCAGACATTCTTTCCTGAGAACTTTAACAACTGGATCACAAGTGATAAAATAATCTTTTTCACTTTGAGCTAAGGAAATGTTTTAAAAATCAAAACCATAGATTAAAGACTAAATTATACACTATTATAATTTTGAATAATTAGATTTAGCAGTGGCCTTTTTTTCACTTATGAACCATGCTTATCTGATATAATTAAGGTCATACTTGAAAATATACACCCTATGAAGAAAACCATTGCTGAAATACTGTCTTACCAAGTGGAACTGAGCTTACCCCAGACAGGAATGAAACCTCTGCCTGTGTTTCAGCGGACAAATCAGCTTTTACAAGATATAAAACTGCTGGAAAATGTGACTCATGAACAAAATGAGTTATTAAAGGTGAGTGGTTTCTGATGACAGCCAACTTACTGGATGAAAATATTCAGCGAAAATTGGTTTTATTTTCACTTTTATTGGCTGGGTAAGTCAAATTCCCATGACAATGAGATGCTGCCAGTGCTGATTCTTTTTGGTCTCTTCTAGTGCTATTATCCAGGAAGTGGCATTTGATATAAGGGTGTATCTTCTTGCTCAAATGGGGCTAAAGTTATTTTTCTCAGTTCTTACCCAGTTATGGTTTACTTAAGTCCATTCTCCAGTTATTGAAGACCTGCATGGGTAAAATGCTGTGGAAAGAGATTGAAACTTAAACAGAGCATTTGTAGTCTTGTGAGCCTGACAGATTCTTACAGTATTCATTATCATAATAATTTCTTTTTGCATCTCAGTCACATTTCCTATTAATTGTCTCGTTTTATTCTCAAATATTTGATAGAGGGAAAGTAGGCACTTTGCCATCTTATTGTTACCTATAAGGGGACTAGTGACAGAAGGTAGAAGACTTGCTAAAAGAACAGCGAGTTAACTTGTGTGGAGATACATTCATGTACAAATGGGACAAGTATTTGAGTTTGTAGTTTACTAGTATCATTCTCCATACCAGGGTCTCTTTTCTCTAACTTTTGTCCTCTTTCAGTCTCTCCCCAGAGCTGTTTTTTTCTTTTCCTTTTGTTTGATCCCAGTCTCAAGACAGACATCATCATTAGATAGAAAATGCATTTCACTTTGGTGTGTATCCCTAGATCAACAGCCACTCATAAGAACAGAAAGTTGCTGAAGAACCTTAAATTCCACAGACTTTTTTCAGCTCTCTGGGTAGAATCCCCCTTCTGCCTGCATTTTCTGGTTAGATGGGTCAGGGTAGGAGAAAAGCTTTATTTTCCTTTTTCACCGAGTACCACCTGATTATAGGTAGAAAACTACTCCTCCCTCTTAAATTTTATTCACATTTTGGTGGCCACTGTGTTCTCCTAAAATTTGAGGACACTGTAATCTCTGGTTTGAGTCTTAACCCTCTAGCCTCCCTGGCCTGGCTACTGATCCGATGATGTCATTTCCTAGCACCCACAGGGAGAAAAAAGATCCGGTGTGCAATGTACTATTTTTTAATAATACTAAGAGATGAAAAGAGAAAGGTACAAGATTTGACCCATTATTTTAAATCTTTTTGTGCTTCTTGGTCTCCTAGTCAGCAAAATAACAGTCCTAACTATGCTTGAAAGTAACTGCTTCACAAGGTGAGTAGGGGGAAATAGAAAATAAAATTTATTTTGTGCCACCTTAGGTATCAAACTGTGCCACTAAAATGTTCCATCTTACTGTGTTTTGGTGGAAATCAAATGTCATCTCATATAATTCAAAACTAAGTAAACCAATGGTAATGAAAAGCATTAGAATATGATTTTAATTCCTACTTTAGATATTAGAAATGTCCTCATTGCAGAAAATGAGACAAAATTACTTTTGGGGCAAGTCGTGGGATGTTGCTCATTACAGAGGCTGGGGAGCGGGTGTGTGCAGTGAACATAGTTATTCATTTCCAGCCTGCAGCTAAAAGTATGGTTAAATATTAAACAAAATACATGGAAGACTTCTGTGTTGGCTAGGAGCTTTGTAGTTTAAAAGACATTTTGCTTCATGGTGAACCATACCAGGGAAATAGCTAGACTTGCTTTTGAAGTTCATTATTTCATCATACTTTGACCATGTCATTTAGTCCACAAATCTCTTCGAGCTCTACGGCTTTCTTAACACGAGACTCTAGGTATTGTTCTGGTTAGTGTTGCTTTATTCTGCCAATTCAGACTGCTCTCAAACCCTCAACCTTTTACTCATAGCATGTACATTACTGATTCCAGTGGATACCAGGTGAGGGTGTAGCTAGAATGGGAAAATTTGTCATGTCTCAAATTACATGCCTTTTCCACTCTGATTCAGCAATGTCAACTTTCTGTGTGGAAAGCCACGCGCAGAAAATGTATTTTAATGGCATATGTGCCTTGACCAGTGTGGCTCAGTTGGTAGGAGCGTTGTCCCATAACCGTAGGGTCGGGGGTTTAATTCCCTGTCAGAATTCATACCTAGGTTGTAGATCTGATCCCAGGTCCAGGAGACAACCAATCAATGTTTCTCTCTCACATCAATGTTTTTCTCTCTCTATTCCTCCCTCCCTTCCTCTCTCTCTCTCTCTCTCTTTCTCTCTCTGAAAGCAATGAAAAAAAACAGTCCTCAGATGATATATGTAACATACCAATAATTTTATAAAATTCAGCAACTTTATATTAACCTGCCACTAAATGCTTCTCAGAGTAAGCCCACTAGACTGGAAATACTTAAGAGCAAGGGTGTGTCTTCGTAGACCTCCACTTCAAGCACTACACAGGGTGCCCAGGCATCTAGTAGGGCAAGGAGAGGTGTCAGCTTTGCAAATGTTGTCATCTACATTAGGCTACCATTTCCTTTTTGAAATCTGTATGGGTGCAGATTTGTTGTAATTGACTGGAGCTTGTGATGGGGCTAGACACTGGAAGTGGCCCATTGATCTATCCCTTAGATATAACAAAAATTCTTCTTTTTGGGGGGTTGTTTTTTAGATAGTAATAAAACAAATCAATGAATGTGATGAGGAAATAGAAAATTTGAAGCAGATCTTAGGTAATTATTCAGCTGAGCTCTCCCGTGAAGATATGTCACCACGCCAAGCTGCCAATGTACCACAAGTGCAGGTATGTTTCTTTCATCCATTCTGTAATCCAGCAGTTCATTCAAGAGTCACTTGCTAACTTGTTGGCGTCTAGAAGACTTTGTGATGATGTATTCTATTTTATCCTTTTCTCTTCTAATTGAAGGCATTTTATGTGTGTATTCTCTTTCCGTGCCTATTTCATAAAGTAGGTGAAAATAATTATCGTAATGGAAGGCCCTTCAATGTCCTTATCCTCCGGTTGGTACTCATTGGTCTGAATTTGCTCTGTTACCCAAGAAGCTGATACAACACAGGAAATTTGGACAACATGACTTTCTGGCTAGCTTTCTGGGAGAGAGGTCATGCAATGTGGGCTGGCTTTTAGAGGAAAAGGCCCTGGATGCTTCTGTAATGAAGAGTTCCATACACTATGTAGCATTTCCATATGTAACATAATGAACACTGTCAGGTGGACCCACTTATAATGATTTGCATGTTAACCCTTTACTGCTAGGGTTTTATTCAATTTTTGTTTTTGAATCAGAACTTCTATTTTTAAAGGCAAACAAACAAACCTGATTTTATGGCAAGGATTGTAGAGAGCTGCTTTTTTCCTGCCATCAAATTCATGTAGGCAGGTAATTGCTATTGTATTCAAAGCCAGTTTATACCACTTGCTAGCTGTGAGCCTAGGGCAAGTTAACCTCAGGGGTGAGGTACAGAGGGACCCAAGGTGACACAGCTGTTCAGTAGTGGGCTCAATAGGTAGACCCAATGTTGTAAAAATGTCAAATTTCCCTTTACATTAAAAAATTTGAGGGCCCCCCCAAAAGCATTCATTTATGAGTTACAATATACCAGAAGAAATTAAAACTCAGAAATGTAAAAAAAATTTGTTTAGTTGTTTAAAAATAACAATAATAAAACCATTACATGTTAAGAGAAATAACATCATTTTATGGAAGTAATTATATTTTCCCAAAAGAAAATGCAGTGGGAAGAATGACGCCATTTTACATTTTTGCAAATCTCTTTGATGTGTGGCTCGCCAGGATGACAGCTCGATTCTCATCTGCCTCTGCATTTGAGCTGCTGAGCTATGAAGTTTTGTTTCAAGAATATAAAACAACCCAACCTCTCAAGACGTGTACATAGAAAAGGGGAATATTTTAATGACCCTTCTGAATAATTGTAGACATTCTTTGAAACTACACTGAACTCTAGCTGGTAGAAGTACTCACAAGTTTGGAATCTGAGGCCATGCCAGTGAACTTTTCATATCTTACAGTAAAACCCATTGGTCTATCTTGTACAGGGTAGGGCAAAAGTAGATTTACAGTTGTGAGTACACGAAACACAAAGTTTATTCTTGTATTATTATTTATTAATTATTGTATTATTTTCCATATAAACAGCTGTGAACATACTTTTGCCCAATCCCATACTTTGAATGGATCTTTTCACCCCATGTGATTTTATGACATCATGCTTAATCCTTTGGAAAATACTGTTTCATTAGCTACACAGCCTGTCCAAATGTTGACACATTTCAGTTAATTGATATTTAAAATTTCACAATTATTGACATCTATCTCTTTAGAAAAATCTTGTCACATTTACATATATACGTACAGCTGACCAAATTTCTTTTTCAAGTAAAAATAGTGTTCTATAAAAAAATAGGCAGTTCAACTTGAAATTCAAATAATTATACAAGTTCTTTTCCTTAACCCTCATACTTTGGTATGTGGCAGAAGTGCTTGAAGCATGCTTTTCACTTTGTCACATAGAATATTAAAAATACATGTTCTTTATCAAGGATATTCTTAAGTGAAACTGGCATTTTGTATTGGGTTGGTCAAAAAGTTTATTTGGTTTTTTTCTTTAAGATGGCTCTAGTAGTGCTTAATTGTCTTAAACTTCATTTGAAACAATTTTGTTAGAGTGCATTGTGATAGCTGTCATAGCAGTGTGAATTTTTTTAAAAAATCAAAATTGGTGAATATTTGTGTAGCCATTTTAATATTGAAGATGGAAGAAAATACACAACATTGAAACAAAAAATGATTTGTATAGTATATGGAGGAGGTACTGTGACTGATCAGACATGTCAAAAGTAGTTTGGAAAGTTTCGTGCTGCAGATTTCTCATTGGATGGTGCTCCAGTGAGAAATAAAAAGGAAAGAATGAACAAATAGGGGTTTATGGAATACGTAAGGAACAAAATTCTCATACATGAAGGTTTGCTATGAAGGACCAGGTTGTCAGGTAGACCAGCTGAAGTTAATAGTGATCAAACTGAGACATTAATTGAGAACAGTCAGCATTATACCATGCAGGAGATAGCCAACATATTGGTAAAAATGAAAATGAATGAAGTTATTGGTGAAAATGAGAAAAATATATCTTTTATGGAAAAAAACTAAACAGACTTGTTGACCAACATACAGGGTCCGGCAGAAGTAACGCCTGCTTGAATTTGGTTGTTAGGGTAATAAAATGGGTGTAATAATTTCTAGTTTTAATTTGAACACTTCACCTAAAATATCATATGGTGTTCTTAGGTGTGATAGTGTTATGTTATAGAATCACATGCTTATGATTTTGTAATAAAAGATTTTGTAATAAAAAGGGGGCGTTACTTGTGTTGGGTCTGTATAGTAAAAAATCTAATAACTACTGAAGTAGCTGCTGTTCCTGACTGATCCATATAAGATGCCAGTAGTTTTATCCACCATTGCTTTTGCAATGAAAAATAACAGTAAAAAATTTCAACGCAGGGCAAAAGTCAAATAACATTTTAGTATTATCATAAAAACGACCTTGACTTTGTGGAGTGTAGACCCGCAGGGGTCTGTGGATGTCACATTGAGAATGGCTGCCCGGTGCCCTATTGTGCCTTTGTCGTGGTGACTCTGCAGACTGCTCTGTGCCTCTACGTGTCATGGCTGTAGTGTTAGATTCGTTGGTAGATACTATTCCCATGCACATAGTGTGTCCTCAGATTTAATTCAGTTATCGTTTCACAAAGGAATCACTGGAGGTTGAACTTGAGGCAGAGCGAGGGGACTGGGCAGTAGTTGAAGAGCCAGGGGCTAGTGGGTCAGGAAGTCCAGGTCTGTATTCTGTCACTAACTAGCTGCCACTCTGGAAAAAAGTCACCTTCTTTCTCTGGATTTCAAAACACTCACTTATAGGTGTAGACATGCTAAGCTTCTCTGTATATAAAATAATTAATGATTCCATGAATATCTGTAGGATGGATGGATGGAACAGAAGAATAAAGACAGGAATAAATAAGTGTTTATGGAATATGTAAGGAGCAAAATTCACATACATGAAGGTTTGCTATGAAGGACCGTGTTGTCTTCTGATGCGGCACTTACTGCAAAGCTCAGACAGAAGTGAAAGGATGCCTTTCGGGGTGTTAGAGAAAAGGGTGTCAGGCTAGATGACACCTGCTATTTCTTCCAGATATATCGTTCTGTAACCCTCATAGACTGGCCGTGGGCATCCACATTTCTACCATGTATAGGAAAAATTATTCTCACACATCCATCATACAAAGTTTTAAAATAACATTACAAAGCTTGGACTCATCTGTTTATCATTCCCATGGTAAGTTACACTTCATGGTACCTTTCTTTATTGATTCCCATTTGGTAGGATGCTTTGGCTGTGAGAAAAAGTAAATCAATTCAGTAATACTAAAGAAGGTTTCAAAAGCAGTCATGAAAATGTAAGATTTCTAACCTGATTTTCTCTCAGTGGATCCCAAATGTTAGTCTGCTCACAGATTTCCTGGGGCACTTGCTAAAATGCAGATTCCTGGGCCCTGAACCTGTGGATTCTGGAATCCACAGTGTGAGGAACTCAGTCCTGTGGCCACTAGTCAGCAGCTCCCAACCGTGGGTGCACATCACTGTCACCTGTGGAGCTTGTTACAGATTTCTGAGCCTCGGCCTGGCACTGCCAGAGATTGACGAGCAAGGTCTAAGGTGACACTAAAGCATTCTAATAAGGAACTTGGAAACCCTCTCCAGGGCTGGAAAACACAGCCAGGATGCAGAACTGCACTTTATCAGGAAGTAGCTTCTGGCTCTGCAAACCAGCAGCACACAAAAGTCTTCACTCCTTGTCCGCAGTGAAGCAGGCCCTGCGGGCATGCCAAGGCCTTAGGCATCCTAAAGCAATGTACACACTCTTTCTGCACAGGGAGAAATTGAAGGTATTGAAAAACAGATTATAAGTTTGAACCAGAAAAAGGAAGACCTGTTGGTGAACTTAAAGGCTGCGGTACTAAACCTTCACCAGCATTTACAGCAAGAACAGCAAGAATTAGAAAAAGAAAAGGAAATGCTATCAGCAGAAGCATCAGAAGAGGATGGAGTGGCCGAGAGGGATGTTTCTGAGCGGAAGGTGAGTGTGATTTTCGTTAATGCTGATCCCACCTTCTATGAGAACTTTAAATGGGTAGTATTTTCTCACCTGTGGCATTTGTGTCTATGGTCCATAGTAAAGGAATTTTAAAAAGTGGAAATACTCCACCTGAGGTTGTTCACTAGTGAGAATAAATCTTTTGGGTGCGTCTGTTCTGGACTCAACAGACTTCTTATGCACGAGTTACTTAAGGAGCTGCTTATGAAATTTATAGGCAGGTGAGTGGGAGCCACCCTTGGAAAAATCTTCTTGCTAAACAGTCCATTTGCAGACTCCAAAATGAGCCAGGCACCTCTCTAAACCCACTCTGAATCCACATCAGTGAATCTCACTTTTTAATTAATAAGGACCAGAGGACAGGGCGAATGAAAAGGATGTAAGATTTGACTGAGTCTTGATATTTTGGCTGGAGGAACTGAAGTTGCCAGACCCAGAGGGCTACTTATATAGGTGGACATCTTGGATAAAGTGAATAAAAAAAATTAGCTACATAAAAATGCAGCCCAACCGGGATCCCAGTGATGTTGAATGGCAGTTTGGCTGCAGGCATCTTTGTGCTGTGCCTTTCAGTTGAACAGAAGAGGCTCCATGTTGTTCCTGCCAGCAGTTGAGGAAGAGGCAGAAGAGAGCTCTTTGAAGAGTGAAGTAAGGAAAATGATTTTCTCGATAAATTTTGTTAGAACCGAAATCTCCTGAAAGAAGATCAATGGGAAGATCTTAAAATGAATGGACGCATAAAGATTTTTAAAATTAATGCCTGTATTTTATAAGGATCATTGAAGTAGCTCTCTTATGTTATTCACGTTGTTTACATGCATCTAAACCTACTTCCCGCCAGCGTGGGATAAATAGAATTCAGACACTCTTGTTGGTGTAAGAGAGAAGATGAAGTTCTTTGCAGTATCCTGACTTCTGAGTACTTTCTCTGAAGTTTTGAGAATATGCTGTTTGGTTGGCACTCCTCCTGTGCTTTTTAGAACTTTTATTTTTTCATATTCGAATTACCTTTTCAGTCTAAAACAGCATTGCCAAGGGCATGAAGAGATGTATGAGGAACTAATACTAATCCTTACTAGTTCATTAGAACTGGTCGAATGAGACATTTACAGTTGTCTTTCCTGGTACCAATTTCCATTTCATACTTTAAAAACTGAAGTTATAATGGGTCTTGTGCCAAAGGGAAGAAAATTGCAGCAATTTATAGTTTTTTGTCTCACATGTAACCACCAGACATTTTTTTCTGCTCACTTTATAGCTTGTTAAATAGCTCCATTGTCACACAGAAGAACCTGTTGTCCTCTAGTGTGTCACTAGGACATGGTGGAGCTGAGTACAGATAACTTCATAATCTGATTATACCCCTTCTCTGCAGAGAGAACTGTGAGAATTGAGGTGGTGCCAGGGGCCAAGAAAAGTGTGCACGTCAGTATGATTCTAATTTGAGACCTGTATTTGCCTCTGAGCCGATATAACATTCGCTGTTTTGTGTTTGACAACAGCCAAAATACACGTTCATCAGACTGTTGTGTTAATATTAACATTTAAAATTACATTTACTGAAGCAGATTAAATTCCTAAACAATTCTAAAGATCTCATTGTTGTAATGTGAGCTGACTCCCAGCTTTTAAGAACATGTTTCAGGCTTCAGGAAGAGCAGCCCCTTTTGGGGACAGATGATTTAGTTAGCCGAAGAGAGAGATGAAAAATAGGGGCGGAGGTGGACTTAAGGGCTACAGTTATACTGCCTGGTGAGCTCTGTTATGTGTAAAAGGGAGGAGTAGGATGCTGATTATGATGGCAGGAAATCACTTCCCTCTGCTGATCGATTGATTACTGTGTTAGAACGGAGATAAGAAAGCAGAGCCATCTTCTGGGTCTTGGTCCTTCCTCTGGAAGCATGACAAGGACATGGAGGAAGATGGAGCTTCCTCATCCTCTGGAACGATCATTCAGGTAATACTGGGCGTAACACATTCGTGGGGGGCCAGTAGGGATGAAGAGCATTAGTAAGTCAAAGAAAAGGGTTTCTTGTTTGAAAGAATGCCGGAGCCTGCTTGGGCTGGAAATTTCGAAAGCTCGCCATTACCTGTGCACAAATGCAAAGACAGCCAAGTACTTGCTTATCATTTGCATTTCTGTTCTGCACTCAGTGATAACAGGAGAGTATTTTTCTGAGGAAAACTCAAAACAGGTAACTCAAAACAGGTAATTCAAAGGAGCACCTAAAAAGTTCACCGTAGTGTTCCAGAGCACTTAGCATACCTCTCTTTTAGAAGTGGTTGGGAGAGGGGTGTCCCCATAATCCTTTTTTTGAATGAAGTAGTGTATCAATGGTATGATAATAAGTAGTATATAAATGATAAGATAAATGAATGAAATAAGTCTTTTTGCTTCTAATGACCTCGTAAATCTTATCCAGTCTCTCAAAATAGCAGGGGAGTTCTCTCACTTGAGAAAATCATAAGCGGACCTGAACATGATGCCTTTTTCCTTGCTCCTGAAACATACCTTTGTCATTATGATCCATACACCTCCCACTCCTGCCTCCTGCCCAGGGCTAACCCCTCCCCCATTCCAGCCAGTCCTTTCTTTTGTTTTTTAATGTAATCTTTATTATATCTTTTTTTTCCATTACCATTTAGTCCCCTTACACTCCCCTCCCCCAGAAATTGCCACACTGTTGTCCAAGCCAGTGAGTCCTTTTTCCTTTTTGCTTTATCCCTCTACCCCTTAACTCGCCCCCTCCCCCCCGACTAGCTATCAGCCTGCTCTCCATCTATGAATCTGTCTCTGTTTGGCTTGTTTGTTCTGTTTGTTCATTAGATTCCACATGTAAGTGAAATCATATGGGATTTGTCTTTCTCTGATTGGCTTATTTCACTTAGCATAATGTTCTCCAGGTCTATTCATACTGTTGCAAAGGGTAAAATTTTGTTCTTTATGGCCAGGTAGAATTCCATTGTATAAATGTCCCAGAGTTGTTTTATCTACTCATCTACTGATGGACACTTGGCAGCCAGTCCTTTCATTTCATTTACTGTGGGCTCTGCTTGTACCTGCCTCTCCAGTGTCCGCCTTTTGCCAGGTTCCTCCCCTTTCTACCTCAGAAGGACTCAGTTTCCCTCTCCCTAACGAGTCCCTTCCCTTGTGGCCCTGCTCTCCAGACAAACTGAGTGTCCCAGAGCCCAGACTCCTAGAGACCACTGTGCATCCTGCAATGCCCTTCTCTCTACATCTGCCTGTAGACTTCCCACCCATCCACAAAGGCCCATCTCAACTTCCACCTTCAAGAAACCTCCTGACTCTTCCCCTTCGCTTTCCCGTAGCATTCTGAACCTCAGTTATGACTTACCACATTTTTATGCATGCACTTGACACAGTTTCATGCATGGCAAGAACTCTGTCTTCTACATGTTCACGTCTTGTACAGTGCTCAGTATGGAACTTTAGCGCATTGACTTTCTTGATCTTGTTTCCCATGTGAATTACTGTGCTCCCTCTTATTTATGGCTAGATGTTTTAGTGGGGACTCCTGTCCTTGGCCCCTTTTGTAATCAAGTTTTAGCCCCTGGCTATATTTAGACAGCCATTGACTTCTGGAACATCAATTAATGCCCTTTATTAATGCTAAATTTTATTGATCTCTCCAGCATTAGACACTATCAACTGCCTCTTTCTTTTTCAAACGCAGTGTTCCTCTGACTTTCCTAATTCTTCACTTTCTTGTCATACCTGCCTGCAGCCCCTGCTCCACCTTCCCTTGCCCTGTCCCTGGGATGATAGGCATTCTCCCAATGTCTGTCCTCTTCCTTCTATGTTTTATAGCAATTTTCTCTCCCGCCATAGGTTTAGCGTTCAGCTCTATGCCAGTGATTCCCAAATCTAAGTGACTTTTCCCTTAAATCTGTTCCATGTTTCTACCTTCCTGATAGATTTCTTTTTTTGGATGTATTTTCTGCATCTCAGAACTATTTTTTACCAATTTTCCTTCAGGCTTGCTAGATTGGTTGATGACAATATCCATGCTTTTCCCACCACACTGTGGTAATTTGTATACATGACATTTTCCCATTTTCTTAACCATCGTTAACTTAATAAGTAGAAGTGCTAAGTCAAAGTATACATCCATTTAAAAAGTGACACACTTTATCAAACTGCCCTCTAGAAAGACTATATCAATTTTATTCCTACCCAGAGTACATGAAAGTGCCTCTTTCTTGTACCCAAGCTGATACTGTACGTTTTCAATCTTTAACCAAACTTAGCAAATAGTTTAAATTAAATTTATATTCTAGGAATGTTGAGGATCTCTTTAGGTGCTTGTTAGCGTTTGTGTTCTTCTTTTGTGAATTGCTTATTCATGCCATTTGACTGATTTCCTATGGAGGGGTTGATGTTTTCCTTACTGATTTATAAGAACAATTAACATATTAAGGATATTAACACTTTGTAAATTGTTATCCCAATCTGTTCTCTTTTAATATAGATTGTAGTGGCCATTATTTTTGTTGTTAATACTGACTTTTTTCCCTTATTGTCATGCCTTAAAAATGTCCCCCTACTCCTGTATTAGAAAAAGGTTCACTCATATTTTCTTCAAGAGTTTTTATGGTATAACTTTCACGTTAAATATTAGAAGTAGAATTCATTGTTCAGAGTGAGACAAGGACCTTGTTCATATTTTTCATGAAATGCCTAGGTACATGAAATTCGTCCCAAATTTAACAAACTCATCTTTCTACCGCTAGTTGAAAGGTGACCTTTTTCATATAATCCCACTTAACTCTCATAATAATCCACTTAAATAAATAATTCTCTGGATTCCTTATGTGCTCCTCAGAAACTAAAGAGTGTTAGAGGATTTAAGATTTTCAAATAAAGACAAACCTGGAGAAGTTGATTTTTTTTTCCTATTGAACAAACTTTTTTTCTAAATGCACTTGACTTCTCTGGACATTTTTGCAAACAGACAATTTGTAAAATGAGCAGGTGCAGGACGAGTGACTTGTGTGGTAGCAGAGCAGGACCTTTTCTGGACCTCTGATGCTTTTCTTCACAGGAGGCAGCTGGGAAAGTAAGCACATGTGATAGTTCCATGGCACAAATTCTTGCACTGGACTCCCTAAACACTGAGCAAGGCCTGGCATCTTCCCTGAGTCCCAACAAAACAGAAGAGGTAAGTCCTTGTGGGTAACTGGGCAACTGCTCAGGTACCTTGCACCTACAGATGAGAAGCTTGCTGTGTTTTGCAATACTGTGTGTTTCAAGCCAAGAGCTCCTTGTGAACTTTAAGATCTCTGTGTGTGTTGTCAAGCCGGAGCCCTAGGCGGTTTGCCATTAGATGTGAGCATGACACTCGTTTACCATTTGTCAGGGTGAGCTCGTCTCTCTACTAACAACTACATCTTTCATCTGTACATATTACTTGTGGAAGAAATGAGTGGAGAAGAACTAATATTGATTAACTTCTCTTTATATAAGAGGCATTTATATTTGCTGTTCAATTCTCAGACTAAATTAAAGTAGATTAATACCTACCCTAAGTTTACAAATGAGGGAATCAAAATCAGAGAGTAAAAGTATGGCTGGTACGTGGAGGAATAAGGAGCCAAACCCAAAATACTCTAATCTGCCTTCCTAATTTGAATATTTAGTACTGAAAGATGTGAAACCAAAGTAGGGTTGGCCTCACAAAATAAAACTCAACCACCCTGCCCCAGCAGCATGTCTGGTGTTTGTGTAAATGCAGTTAGGTATTTAGCCAGGCAATGTTACATTTTATAAAAAGAGTCTGTGATGGGGGGAAGGGAGAGACATGCGTATGTGTTTTAGAACTGACTGTAAAATATTAAGTTGTAAATTTAAAGGGCTGGTATTTTGGCATGAAATATGCATAGCTACAGTCAGGAAATGAGTTTGTATTTTAACTGGGTCCTGTTACTTAGGTTGGTGTTGGGTTGACGCAGAAATCAAGCAGTTAATGACATTCACTGAGAGGCTAACTTAGATACCAGAGGGTGGGCTAAATTGTGTCAAGAATGCGGACTTGTAGACTCTAGTGGGAGTGTCCAAACTTTTGGCGTCTCTGGGCCACACTGGGAGAAGAGTTGTCTTGGGTCACACATTAAATACACTGTGACACATAATCACCAAAAAAATCTCATAATGTTTTAAGTAAATTTACAGTTTTGTGTTGGGCTGCATTCATAGCCATCCTGTGGGCCGCGGGTTGGACACCCCTGTTAAAGCATAATGAAATCAGGGATTGAATACCGGTTCTACTTACTAGTTGGGTGACCATAGGCAGTTTCTATAACCTTAAAGCCTCAGTTTCCTCATCTGTACATTGGGGATAATAATGGGCTTGTGGTGTGAAATACTGAGGTGGTGTGCGTCATACTGAACAGTTGCCTGGCTCATAATCATCCAATGAAGGATTAGGTATGATTAATTTACAGTGATGCTAGAGAGATGATCTAATCCTATCACAAGAAATACTTGGGATAATACTTTTTAGCCCCTCAGATGTATAATCATAAAACATTTATTTAAATAGCCTCTGCTTTTATTTTTTAAATCCTCCCCCGATGATATGTTTTTTTAAAATTTTTTTAGAGACAGGGAGTGGGAGAGAGAGAAACATCAGTGTGAGAAAGAAACATCGATTGGTTGCCTCCCATATGCACCCTGATTGGGAGGTTGAACCTGCAAACTGGGTATGTGCCTTGACCAGGAATCGAACCCTCAATCTTTTGGCGTATGCTCCAAACCAACGCTCATTGAGCCACCCAGCCAGGGCTAAATAATCTCTGCTTTTAGAATTTGTGGCTATCATTTAGCAGAGGTGCAACTGATACTGAGCAGGAGTGCTATTGTGGAAAAAACTGTGGCCTCAGACTTAAAAATCACAGAACTATGTGACCTTAGACAAATACCTTATGCTTGGGCCTGAGCTCCTCAGAAGCAATGTGGTGAAATAGAAGGTGTGTGAACTGACTAAACTTTAAAGGTACTTGTGTTTCTTTGACTATAAATAGGGGTGAATGAACTGATTTGATTACTCGCTGACAGGTTCCCCAGGGCACCTTAAGCTGTTGAAGTTCTATGGTTATAAATATTTATTCTTTTTCTCTTCTATTTACCTTTGTAATTTTTTTCAGGTTCAGATAACTAGCAACTAAAGCCCAGATTAGTTATCAAGCTTCCTGTTTCCTCATTAATTCAGTGAATAAGTAGGAATCCAAAGAAACTAAATATTGTCATTTTTAAAATGTGCGTGGTATATAATGGGCACTCAAATAATATTTTTTAATAAATAAGGTGGGTGATTAATCTATTATACAGATGTACTAATTAATAGTAACAGATTGATATCTCAGGAAAAAGGATCCCAAAATCTTTGCCACTAAGACAAAAGCAGTAAACTGAAGTCTAGAAGCCATCAGATGACTAGAAATTGGTGTCTGGCAGTAAAACCACACAACTGTTGCTTTTTAAAAAATGAGGATTAAAAAAAAATTGAAACAGCCAAGCCATGTGTAGAACTGACTGTATGAACTGCAGAGAAAACAAGGGAATACTTCTTTAAGAAGGTGATTCTTGAAGAAAATGTGGATGAAGGCTGGGGAGAAATAGCTTTAGGCAGAAAAGAGCAAATGTGTGAGGTTAATAGAGGGTCACGGGGAACAAGTGCAACCCGAGCTGCTTTAGTCAAACCAACTTTCATGACGCTCATCAGTGTGTGAGAACGTGGAAGACACTGTCGTACTCTGCATGTTTTTGTTACCACTTGCCAATTTTGTTTACTTCAGTTGTACTGAACATTCTGTTTAAACAAAATCCCTCAAACAGTGGAAAATGTGCATTTGAGTCGACTTAATATATACATTTGTCAGCAACTCCCATTAGAAGTTTGTCACTTGGCCAAAACTGTGCCTTACTAGATGCTAAGCCTTACATAGAAAGCCTTACATAGTTAGCAAAGCCTTACATAGAAAACATGGTATTTCATCCTAAACATAATAAGATATGTATTGATCAACAGTTTTGTAAGCAAAACACAAATTCTTATTCCTAAAGGAATTTTTCTAGAAGGATTAATATAATCTTTCAATATTCTGGAAAAGGACGTAGGAAGCGAATATAAATCAGCTTTTACTTCCAAAATAAAAATACCTATTATATAATTATTAGAATATTGTCATCTGTTATCTAGAAGAAAGTTTTCTACAAGCAGTCTTGTTTCAGTATCAAAAAAGAACACATCACGCTTTTTTATACTCTACTACAAGCATCTGGTCCTTAACTCAATAATATTTAAGTATCTAAAAGGTGAAAATTAGTTTTAGAGATTCTTGCTAAAGAGTAAGATAAAAGTTTCCAGTTTCCTCATGAAGCTCATTACTTAATTCAAGGTATTTTTAATAGAGAGAACTTTAGATGGGTAATGGCATGTATGTTAGGGGTAAAAAAGCTAAAATATTTTATAATCTAATTAACTACTTGAGAAAATGTTACATTAAAAGTATGTGGTATATTTCCTTGTTTCCCAGATGGCATGTGCAGATCTCTTTTTTTGTTTGAACAGAGCACACAGCAATGTAAGCATTGCTTAATCATGTGTCAAGCAACTTTAAAAACTGGCCAGTCCACTAAAGTGTTTCAAACACACACACCCACATGCATACCCTCTCACAACACTCACCTGTCTCCTGGGACCTGCCGTTTAATGAACTGGGAGCCCATTTGCGTCCTCTGTGCCTGGGAACACTGTAGCTGTGTACCTGCAGATCGGCTGCTTGGAAACCTGGGGCATCAGGTCACATGATTGTTGCTATGAGTGTGGAGGTGCAGTTTTCTTTCTTATGCATATATATATATATATTTTTTTTCTCCCCCTCTTAACTGGGGAAATGCTGCAAGTTCATAGGTCTTTGCAAACCCAAATCTGAAAACTTTGGACTCCTGGCTTTTGATTGCTGGATTATCTTTGGATTTATCTTAGGGTGCCACACCTCCTATCAAGGCTGCAGCTGTGGGCTTTTCCATTGAGCAAGAAGCTTTTCGGACCACGGCAGAGAAACCTAGACCAGAGCCTGCCGAAGTCCTCCATGTCTGCAAGACCCAAGTGGCCGAGCTGGAGCTGTGGCTGCACCAAGCCAACGTGGCATTTGAGCCGGAAACATTAAACACAGCCATGCAGCAGGTGGTGGAACAGCAGCTGGCAGGGTGCCAGGTAAGGCCGGTGGGTCAGAGTTCAGAGCTTTGCTTCTTCCTCAGTCACCTGGTCTCTCGGCCAGTTCATCTCAAAGCAACAGTGTGTTTGTTTCTGTTACTCTGACCACTGTATTGATCTTGGCCTCAACTTTCTGTTCTCAGGGTAATTATTTGAAACGTTTCATGTAAACAGAGTATGTGGGGACACAGTAGTAATGGATTCTAGCTCCGAAGCTGGAATCCACATCCAGTTCTGCCACATTAATTGAATTTGAGAAAGTGAACTTGTCACCCCATTTTCTTCATAAGCAGGTTATCTCTTAGAACTTTGCCGGGATTAAATGAGATGAGGTGCATTAACCAGCATGTGGTGTACAGAAGATATAAAAAGTGTTTAATAAATGGTGTTATTTTTATTCAGGATAATAAGTTCTTTGAAAGTTTATTCATCAGAAATGAAACTGAAATATCCTGATTCGCAAGATTGCAGACGCAGCACAAAAGGCCTTTGCTGCCATTTTACCAAGACTACTGCTGTGTCTTGGGAGGGGCAGGAATAGAAAACTTCCTTGCCTGTAGTCACTTTGAGAACCTTTTGCAGGCTTGGCCTAAAGGTAATCCCTGTATCTTTTTCCCTCCAGGGAGGGGCTAGAATGATGGAAATAATCAACAACGTAACTGTGTAACTGTGTGCCAAAGCAGCTGAAGCACTTCCCCCAAGTGCTTAGACCAGCCTTGAACTGATTTCTGTGTTTGATTGGCTCATTTGTCTGCTGAGGTAGTCCCCAAAAATAAGGACATCCTCTCAAAGTTCCCTGTCTCACAGGCACAGTCTCAGGGAGCTTTTCTACAGCCTGTAATGGGGTAGCCGGTAGCCCACACCAAGTCCAAGATGGACACACCTGTCCTTTTTTCGTTCAGGTCCAGTGCCTGCCTAGTGGGGGACCCAGGCAGGCAAACAAACCTCCTTCCCTGGAATGCTAAACACCTCTGACCTAAAAGTCAATTCTAAGGGGTGAGCTCACTCACATACTGTCACAACCACGTAGCCTGATGAATGAGGCAAGGGAGTCTGGGAAAGACAGTTCTACAGCACAGAACAGTGCTATGCTAAACTGAACCTGCGGCTTCTCAAATGTTGAGTACCAGCCACTTGAGGCCATCCAGGATCAATTTGCACATTGAGTGTCCTGCTGACTGGGTAGACCCCCATACCAATTCCTTGATCATCACCGAATTCCCTGCTTGGATCACTTGTGAGTTCAATGATTTGGGGGCCGCTCAAGGAAAAGACACCACCACAAGGTGGCGGTAGCACACAAGGAGCTTTGTTTGGGCAGGCTTTTGGTAGACTGGGAAGTCCCTCACAGCAAGAGACCTTAGAGGCAAGGGATGGGGGTGGGGCCACCAACCGGAAGGGGAAGAGGACAGGAATCTCCCGATGGATGGGGAATCCAGAGGAGCCTTGTGTGTCTAGGTAATGTCCGAGAACTCTGAAGGACAGCAGAGGCTGGGGTCTTTTAGAGCCCTCGGGTTTGTCTAAACCACGGTAGCAGACATGGGATCCAGTTCTGAGTTTGGCGCCAGTGGGATTTGAGCTAATGGTCCTGACCTGCTGTGAACAATTAAACATCATAGAGACCAATATATAAAGGCCATCTTTGGCTCATAAAGACAATGGCACATATAATTTAATATTAAAACATACTAAAAGCCTTTCAGTAGTCTGCAAAAAAAGCTAAGTTCTCAGTGGGAAAATGTACGAAGGACAGGTGCAGACAGATTAGTCAAAAATTATTTTTGGTAATTTGAGAAGAAATGTTCAGCCATGATTATTTAAAACGTGTAAATCACAACAGCTGTTGTCTTGTTCCTATATTACATTGGCAAAAATTATGTCATCCTGGAAAACTGGAGAAAAAGCTCCACTCATGCCTTATAGTTTTGTCTGTTGGTTCAATGTTTTGACAGGTCAGCAGTCAGCATATAAAATGTTCTTTGACCTAGCACTCTTCTACCATGACTTTATTTGCCTTCTGAAAACCCAAAAAGGAGGAAAATGTTCATGGCAGTATAAATTACAATAGTGGAAAACTGAAAATAGCTTAAAGGCTTAACAATATTCCTATTGTTAAAGGCATCATGGAATATCAACTTGTAACTATTAAAATTGGAATCATGAAGCATATGTATATAGACACATGAAAAAGTATATATGAAATAGCTAAGTGGAAAAAATGAGCACAAAATTATAGTCCACTTTGTTTACATTACAGCCACTCTAAAATCGATGAGTACATATTTAAAGTTTAAAAGAGTCTATACAAGATAAAAGTAGTTTGCTTGTATGGAGGAGTTATAAGGAGTACTATGTGCAAATTTGTTGTTAGGCTAGAGTTTTTCCTTAAGTTTCCCTCAAAGAATTGAACTCGTTCTTAGTCACGCACTGAGTTTTGAGCACAGATGATCATAGCGCTGGAATGTGAGTCTGAGTGCGCCTGTGCACTTGCGTGCCCAGCCAGCTGGCATGACTGTTTGGGCTCCTGAGCCCTAGGACAGAGCAAACGATCTGTTGAGGAGAAATGCAATGACCATGACTTACTGGGAAACTTCCTCCAGCTGATTTATTTTTAGACCCATGTGTACGTTGGCCAGGTTCATCAATGACTTAGTGTTTTAGGTTCCAAATTATACTCTGTGGCCTTCTTCTGATATTTTGGAAGCTTATTTGGCTTGAGAAAGAAAAGGAAAAAGAGCAAGGGAAAGACTTTTCAAAGAGTTCTGTGGAGTTCTTTTTTAAAATCACTCCTCATACTTGCAATGCAAAAGGTTAGGAAGGTGGGGAAAAATAATAGTCGGCACAGAATATATATCAAGCACTGGCCAGGGTACATAGATTTAACTCTTAACTTGTCACAGTGACCCTGGGGGGTAAGTTCTGTTATTAACCTCATTTTGCAGATGACTAGAGGCAAACTCATGCAAAGTAAGGTTCCTGAGATTACCCAGCTACCAAGTGGCTGGGCTGGCATTTGTACCCAGGTAATCTAGTTCCAGTGTCTGTACTCTTAACCACTATGCTATGCTGGATACATTCAGCTGCATTTTGTAAAGTGATTGTAGAATCACTTATCTTTGAGAATGACAGATGCAATTTAGGATTGGTTTGGTTGCACCCCTGTTGATAAGCATAGGGATTATGTGGAAGGTTTTTTTTTTACTCCCAAAGTCCCTTCCAACCTCTGTTCCTGGGACTTCTTGTAGATGTTTAGGTAAAGAAAGTGAATCTAACTTATGTTGGGATAAAATACTCATTCGAGACCAAAACTATGAATAACTAAATGATTTTATTTCCTAGGCTATGCTAACAGAAATTGAGCACAAGGTTGCCTCTCTGTTAGAGAATTGCAAAGATCAGGGTTTGGGAGATGGTGGAGCCATTCAGCAGGAGGCTGAAGCACTTGCCTTGAAACTAAAAACTGTGAAGTGCAACTTGGAAAAAGTCCAGCTGATGCTTCAGGAGAAATACAATGAGGACCAGGTAAAATATTGCTATGTATAGACATGTGTGCATATATATGATTCTGGTAAGCCCACCAGAAAGGAACTCTGGGTAGAGGTGACGAGACAGCTACAGATGAATTACACTAAGTAAGAACGCATTGCGCCTCTTCCAGCTGTGAGGGATAGCTGCACTGCCTTTTGTTATTGGTTTCATTTTCCCTGTGTAATTTTCCTATTTAGGTTGTTATTAGTGATGGCGTTGGTTTCATTTGGATTGGTTTGATTGGGCTGATCTTGCTGACAGTGAGGTCTAGGATAAGCCTTTTTTATAAAAGTAGGATGCATTTTAAAGGGATTTTGTGAGTCGAACTGGAAAAGGAAGGCTTTATAAATAAGATTAAAATTTAACATCAGAAAACACAAAACCTGTTTCCAGGATATTTTTGTTATTCATTTACAAATATTTACATGTACTGATCATAGTGTAGTTAAAGTGTTCTTTTGACTTAAAAGCATTCTGTGTTTGTAAATGCAAATGCAAATCTTATGAATAGGATCTTACTATACATAGTAAGTATATATATATCTTCATACTTATGAGATGGTTGTTCTTACTTGGAGGGTTTATATTCACAGAAATAAGATTAACTGCAGATATACAAACCATATGGTTCCCCTTTCATATTAATATATTCCTTTTTTTTAAAAAAATCTACTTATATTGTAGACATAAGGGAAATTTTACCTTATAAGCGTACTACTATTTCTCTTCGGGGTTTTTCTTTTAACTTTGTTCTTAAGGAAAAAAATAGACTTCCTGGCGTTTAGTGATTGATTAGATGAAGTTGAGGAAAGGATAAGATGACCCCTTCATCAAATGTAGTGGTTTTTGAAGTTGTTTGAAACGGATACACTAAATTATAGAATATAATTATAGTAAATAACAAAATGCAGTCATTTACTTCATATAAAATATTTCCATTATGTAGTCCCATTATTAGAATTGAAATAAAGTGGGTCATCTCTTAAGATAAGTAGTCTACCATCATAAAATTTTTTGCAGCATTCTACCATTCTAAAGCAACCTTCTGAGCATCAGAAAGTTCTCCAACCAGATGACCTTTCTGAACTTGAATCTGTTATGATGGAAAGGCCGCAGTTCAGCAGACGAAAAGATTCACAGCAGCTTCAGGTAATGTGAGCTCCTAACAGTTGTAAGGGTAAGAAAAATAGATGGAATTTCCCTTAAACTAAATACTGAAGTGGAGTGTTTCCCTCTGTGACCGAATGGAAAGTGTGATGATATGTGGTGTTCCTGTGTGTGCAGTAACTCTGAGTTTTGAGTGTTTACTGTGGCATTTGCTTTGCTCTCATATGCCACAGTTGGGGACACTCTAACTTTGCTACTTTATTAACTTGCATCTTATATCAAATTAAGCATATGTCCTCTGGTGAACTTAGCTATGTCATTGCAACATCTCTTTCCCTGCATCAAAATGTGTTAGTATACTTTTGGTGATTTTCCATGTGTGATTCACAACCACAAAGGTCTGTCCAGAAAAAGTCCAGCCATTGTTAATATAATAAGAATGGTTTATGAGCTGTAACCTGCTAGCCAAGGAGAGTGGACTGGGATGTGCATGCATGAACAATGATAACTTCACTGTACTAGTCAGTGGGGGCAGTAGACACCGTTGAGTGAGCATGTGTACTGTGTGGCCATCACATTCAAAATGGCTGAGCAATTAGAGCACAAATCTGCATCAAATTTTGTGTTAAACTTGAGCATTCCTCCATGGGAACTATTCGGGTGACTCAGAAGGCTTTCAGGGATGATGCAATGAGTGCAGCACCAAATAAAGTGTAGCACATACGCTTGAAAGATGGTCAAGAATATGTTGAAAGTGATCTGTACTCTGTAGGCCTGCAATAATCAGAACATCTGAGAACGTGGAATGTGTATGGTCAGTAGTCAACAAAGATCAGCAACTGACAGTGTGAGAACTAGAAGCTAATCTGTGGATTCCAAAAACTACTGTGTCTGAGATTTTAATGCAGGATCTTGGTACGAAACGTGTCATGGCAAAATTCATTCTGTGGCTCCTGCTACCAGAGCAGAAGAATCATTATGCTGTAGTTTCTAATGACTTGATTCAAACTGCTGCCAATAAACCAGTTTTCCTCAAGAATGTCATAACTTTGAAGGGGACTGAGGTGGCATTGTCCTCTGTACAGTGTTTCTTACGTCTCTTCACTGAATGTCTCTATTTTTCATATTACATGGTGGGATGCCTTCTGGACAGACTTCATATGCAAATAACATTTGTTATGTGAAGTATTTTAAATAGGTTTTTGAAAAATAAAAGTTAATGAGAACAAGCAAGCAAAAAAGAGAAACAGTAAATAATGATTTACTTAGCGGTTCAAAATCAGATTATCTCAACGGAAGAAACCCTTGGGTAGTAACTGAAAACCTTGAAGCCTTGATTGATTGGACCATTTCAATCTTATTCAATCATAGGTACTGGAGCTGAAACCAATGGAACAGAAAGATTTAATCAAATTCATAGAATTTAATGCTAAGACAATGTGGCCCGAATATTGCCAACATGATAAAGATACAGCTCAGAAATCGTCTTTGAGGTAAAGTAGTTTAAGAGTTGGACATCCAGTAGTTTGATGGTTGGGAGAATTAAGAGTGTTTCTTACAAAACATTGTTTGAAGGTAATAAAATTTTTGTATGTTGATTATTCTTTGCACCTTTTGTTTTTTCTTGAAAGCAGTGAGGCATCTAGCTCTGCAAATGATGCTCCAGACTCGGGCTTGCCAAACCACGGCCAAAATGGAGATAAGTGGCAGTACTTACATCATGAACTCTCTTCAAAAGTAAGGCTACCTCTCCCTCAGCTTGTGGAGCCTCAGGTCAGTGAGTTACCTTGGAAAGTCCCACAAGCATTCATTAAATACACATGTATGTTCTGTATCATGAAGCCATTTATTTTCAGAAGGCCAAGATTCAAAGTGGGTTTTTCACTTGGCTGACCTTTTCCCAGCCTCCTAGAAATAGGCCTTCCCTGCAGGCCCCCACCCCTTTGTGCTTCTGTAGCACCCTGGAACTCCCTGATCAAAGCTCTCACTCTACTGGTGCCTGTTTATTGTCTGTATTGCCCATTATATGGTATGAGAAGAAAGATTGTGTCTGCCCAGTTCATATTTGAATGGCTGGCACCACACCTGGAACATCATGAAGTCTCATTTACTGTATATTGAATGGATACAGTGTGGGTGAAAAGGGAGCCACAAACTAAACCTGACAAGCTCAGAGGAGGCCAACATGACAGGCCTTACAAACTCAGAGACCAAAAGTAACTGTATAAGATGATCTGAACATAAAAATTGCTAACGAAAAGCAGATCATGACAGGGAGTAGAGTCCTGGGCCTGTAGCTTCCTTGACAAAGGTCAATCTTTACCTTAAATGAGGCTGTCTACTGTCGTTTCGCATTTAAGATATGAATGTCAGTCTCCTTTTCCAGACCCCTCAGGTGACACCCACATACCAGAGCACCAGACCATAGAGCCCCTCATTGTTATCTTGTTCCCTGCATACCATCTCTGTGTTGTAAATGTTAATTGTTAACTATGCTGTATCCATCAGTGTAACAGAAGTATGTGACTCTGTTTTGCTTTGTATTCAATCTCAAAGAATTCCCCACTTTGCTTTCTCCATCCTCCCTAATCTACCACCAATGAAAATCATTAACCCTCCCCACTTAGAGCTCCTCCTTTGAGTCTAATCTATAAAATAAGCTGTAAAACTGCCATTCTCTAGAACATTTTCTCAATCTAGTGAGATTTTGCTTCTCTCCAGTTGTTGTCAGTTTATTTCAAATAAGCTCAAAAATTCTCTACAGGTTTGGACGTTTCTTACATCTACAAAAGGAGTGCATAATATATGTGGAAAACGCTATGAAAAATGATACAGTGCTATATGAGTGTCATTCATTCATCAAAAGATTATTTGGAATCTGCAGCGTGCCGGCCCCTGTGCCAATGGTACCTGTCAGTTGGTATTCCACCAACACACCTTAGCATTGCCATTACTGGTCTATTCATGCTCTGCCAACAACTGCTGGATTTCTCTCTAAATGGGGAGCCTATGAGCGGGATAACATTGTTGCTCACAGCAATCAAGCTTCTGCCTTCAACATGGCACTCAAACTCCCCAGGCAAAGGTTAACAAAAATTTCCCAGTTCCCCCATCTTGAAGGAACTTTCCAGTTCTATTCTATTCTGCAGAGGACCTTAATTGACCAATTACAGTTGAATCAAACTCCTTGGTAGGGCTTTAGTCTTGATCTCCCCTGTTGTACTCCCTGTAACATGTGTCTTGTCTCTTTCCAAGGGTAGGACACCATCAGTACTTTGGCCAGACATTGTCACCTGTCACCCCACCCTGTTTCTTTTTATGTCAGTTTCCAAGAAAGAAATTAACCCTGAATCATTCTCCCTTCTGAAGTCAGGGCTCATTTTCAATACTTATATAGCTTTTCAGTAACAAAATCAAGATGCATATATGTCCCAGAAGTGACTGTATTTTACCCTAAGCGTTGTCTATATACCAGGAGTTTACTAATAAATGGGAAGAGCTAACCTGGTAACATGGATAACATTGCTACTAAATTGAAAGATTGGTGATTTTACTCTGTTTTTCAAATTATGTTTCCCCCCTTGTTTTGCTATCTAAATGGACCCTCAAGGGTTTTAAGTAAAGACTGTCATGACTTTTCCAGCTGTCCAAGATATTTAAAATTTAATTATTTTTTTCTTATAAACCAAGAAGTTAACGTGGAAGATAGCATGCTAATGCTAAGGCCTTTTTTGCTTTTTTTAAATTAATACCAGCAAGATCTGAAATGGTCTCTAATAACATTTTCTCTCTTAAAAATAGGTGGCCACAGATAAGAGTTTTCTACCCAGTGTCAGTGTGTATAACTTTAGATACCCAACAACTGAAGAACTGAAAACGTATACCACCCAACTTGAAGACCTGCGTCAAGAGGCAAATCATCTTCAGACACAGGTAGTAGCTATGCATTATCCATTTTCCTCACAGCAAGAACAAAAAAAGAAGGGAGAAATGATATTGTAAATTGGTGATAGTTTTCTTTACAGAGAAGTAATAGAACGCATAATGGAATGGGTCTTAGAATTGCAAATAGAATTTCTTTCTCTTGCCAACTTTGATAAATTTAGTAGTGGCTGCCTAGAGCACCAAGTGCCAAGGCTTCTGAACCTGAGTCCAGGAGTAACAGGAACAAGGGTCACGATTGGTCGGCACCGCCTGCGGTGGTGCCCTGGGATCGGAAGGGTGAGGAGGGAGAGAGGGAGGATTGGCAAGGTGTCCAGCCTCGCCTGAGTGAGCTGTCTGGGTAAGCTGAACGCTGAAACGTGTGCTGGATATTGTTAGGTACCCATGAGAGAAGTCAGTAAAAAACAGAGCCCAGATTGTGGTGGTTACTAGCTTTAGCATGTTCCTAAATCACTTATAACTGGTCAAGAATTCAAGATGATCGTGGGCAAAGAAAAAGAGGTGGTTCCAACAGCTTGTGCTAAAACGGACTGTGGCTCTTACACCTGCCAGAGCATAACCGCACACCCTCAGGGACACCCATGGAGTTCTTCATCTAAGTGTGGCTTTAATTCTTACAATCAGCCCATAAATGACACTCCTAACTCCCCCTTGCTTCACAGCCCATCCCTGTCTTTTTAAAATTGAGATGTATTGACATAGAACATTGCATTAATT
This sequence comes from Pteronotus mesoamericanus, assembly GCF_021234165.1. NCBI lineage: Eukaryota > Metazoa > Chordata > Mammalia > Chiroptera > Mormoopidae > Pteronotus > Pteronotus mesoamericanus. Next base: position 25,535,699 of record NW_026555078.1, on the reverse strand, counting down.
TCAGGTGTCTGACAATGATTCAATTATTAGTAATATATTGTGAAATCCTGACTACGATAAGCCTAATTAACATCCATCACCAAACATAGTTTCTTGTGATGAGAACTTTTAAGATCTACTCTCTTAGCAACTTTCAAATATGCAATACAGTATTGTTAATTATAGTCACCATGCTGTACCGTCCTTATCTTTGAGATATTATACCTCTTTTTAATTAACCCTCTTCAACAACTTTCTTGACTCTTTCCTCTCTCCAGGCTTACTTGATTTCTTTAACCTACTTTCTCCTACAATAAAATGTGGAGGTGGGAGCAGGAGGCAGAAGAATGGTATTTTTCTGGGACCACACCCCCACCTTATAGTCCTACTAACCAAGTCCTTCATCTTGTGATTTACCTTTCAGTACCATTCAGTAGTCAGCTCCCTACCTAACACTGAGTTGCTTAAACTCAATGTGTTTGAAATGATTAATTATGTTTAAAAAAAAAAAGTATAACATTATAAACCATAAGAGAAACCAGGGAAAATGTAGGCAGAGGAAGGCAAGGAATCCTAATGATTTTTATTTTTTCTTTTCTCTTGATTCAGGAAAACATGACAGAAGAAACATACACACACTTGGATAAAAAACTATTTGAACTATTTCTGACCCTCAGCCAGCTCCTTGGCAGTGTAGAGGAGATGCTGCAGACACCCGGGCTCTTCAGAGAGGATGTGTGTGCTCAGCAGGTGTACTACGAGGTAGGGAACTTCCAACAAGCCCATGTGCTGGCCATTTCTGCGGTCAGCCCACGATTTAAGCCAGAGCTGAAGCCTCTGAAGCTCAGGGCTCATTCACTATCTTCCTGTCTCTCTACTCTGTAGGCACTTGCTCTTGAGCTGAAAAAACTTTACTTAGCTATGAGTGACAAGAAGAATGATCTTTTGAAAGCCATGACTTGGCCTGGCAGGAAGGCAAGCTTGTTCCCTGAATGTTTTGATAACCTGCAAGTTTACCTGGAGCACACACAGGCTACTGCTGCGTCCAGAAGCAAGTCCTTGAAAGCTGGCCTCGATTATAACCGCAGTTACCAGGTACAGGCGCTCGGCCAACGTTGGCACTATTTTAGGTCACCACGTGAACCCCTCATTTCTGTTAATTTCTATTCCTGGTGTCATTTGTGAATAGGAATTGCTAAGAAAAGCGATGAGGCTTTCTTTCTAGGAAGGTCTTTTAATTCTGCTGCTCATGGCTGGAGACCATTTCAAAGTCAGGACCTTTCCAAAGTCTTGAGTATGAATTTTTTATGTTAAGCTAAAGTACTTTTTCTTTCCTGTATTGCATTCAGCCACTCCATGAATGTCGTATGGGAGGATTTCTAGGTAAGAGGGAGCCATTAAAGTTTTTGAACAAAGAAATGCCAGTTCATGTATGTTTGGGGAGACTCACCTGGCAATTCTCTGAGGGGGACTGGAGGAGAGACTTGGGGCAGGTAGACTAGTTAGGAAGCTACTAAAATTGTCTAATGAAACAAGATGAAATACATCACCGCTTGTGAAGGAGTCTTGCCCATAAAATCAAACCTGAATCTGATAAAGCCTCTAGAACTTAAGTAAAATAGACACGGGGGAGAAGAATATGGTAAGCGGCACAGTGGGAGTGCAGCCAGCCAAATCCAGGCAGTGGGAGGCTGTGCAGAATAAACAACCCATTTTTTCACCGCTCTTGCAAAATCCAAGAAACAGCAAAGAGAGATGGGTGGGGAGCCTGCAGATTTCAGGAGATTTAGGACACCTTCTAATCCATTGCAATTTGTTGGATTTCATTTCGATCCCAATGTAAACAAATTAAAAAAAAACCATTATAGGCAATTGGAGAAATGTGAACGCTGTCTGGGCTGTTAATATTACTAAGGAATTATTATTGACTTGTGCTGTTTTTAAAGGAGAAACTTTTATCTTTTAGAGATATATACTAAAACTTGTTCTGATGAAATTCTGTGCTATCTGGGATTTGCTTCAAAATTATCTGAGGGAAGGGAGGTTATGTACAGTCAAGAAAGCTCCAGAGAGTGTAGATGCGCAATGAACAGGCACGAATCAGTAATTGTTAAATCTGGATCATGGTGATGCAGGGATTTCTCCAGGCAAGCATGTGTTTGAAATGTCTGATAGCGCAAAAATTAAAGGACAACTAAATTTGTTCTTAAAAAAGGTATTGAAGGCCTAAATAAAATTCTCACTGTTCCTGGCATTTATCGTTTTATACAGAATGAAATAAAGCGATTATATGATCAACTTATCAAGAATAAAACATCTTTACAACAGTCTTTGAATGAAATTAGTGGCCAGAGTATTGATGAACAGCTTCAGGTAATCAAGTCAAAATAATTGAAACTGACCCAACCTTGGACCAAAGAGTCTTCTGTTTAAGCTGTGTTTCTGAACCACTTCCCTTTGTGAGCAATGGCAAGGCTTAAGTAAATAAATGCATAAAAATGAAAATATTCTTCTTGATCTTTAGAACCATCTCTTACGTAGTACTTTATTAAGTGTAAATCAAAACAGCAAAAGACCATTGTCACCTGTCACCTGAACAAAATTTTAAGTTTGTGCAATGGGAAATGCATCCTCACCCTCTTAGTAGGAGTGCCAATTGGGGATCATTTGGTTAGACTGTGTCCAAATTTTCAGCATAAATTCGCTTCCATTCAAAAACAGTTTTATTTCATTTATTTATTCAGCAAGTATTATTTGAGGATTTGCTCTGTTCAGACACTGCTCTCAGTGCTAGAATATGTTTATCTGGAGGAAATAAGTGCACAGAGATAAATGTGTATATAAATATTCAAGGATGGACCAGGCAGCACTGCTTGAATTAAAAACTAAAGGGCCCACAAGTCCATCAAGAGCAGACTCTTACAAACTTAGTGAGCATCCTAACAATGGCAAACCATGCTTCTTTTCTTTTAAGAATTTATTTATTTATTTTTAGAGAGTAGGGAAAGGAGGGAGAATGCGGGAGGGAAACACCACTGTGTGATTACCTCTCGCACACCCCCTACTGGGGACCTGGCCTGCAACCCAGGCATGTGCCCTGTCTCGGAATAGAACTGGCGACCCCTTGCTTCACAGGCCAGCACTCAAGCCACTGAGCCACCCCAGCCAGGGAAGCCATGTGTCTGTTTAAAAGGAGGTAGTTAATATTTGTACTGATTTGAGGAGATGCTGAGCATCTGGTAAGTGAGGTGTGCAATTCAGTGAGTTTAAAGACTTGTACCCCTACTGGTATGTGATTAGAACGCATTAGGAACAGACGGTCAACTGGGGATCTTTGGGGAGAGCTGGAGCTGAGGGAGAGAAAGTAGGACTTTGTTTTCCCTTAATTCTTTACTGATTAATTTTCAAATGAATACATATATTTCTCTAACTTATTTAAAGTGTGTTACTGCTGTGCATTCTCTTTAGAAAGCTGATGCCTATATAGTGGACCTGCAGAACTCTGAAAGCCGAGTAGCAAAACTCGGAGCTGAAGGGGAGAGGCTTCACTTACCTTGTCCTTTACTCCAAGAGGTTTACAAATTAGAGGTATGTCTGAGCAGAACACATTCAAACAGTGAGTAATTATGATTACTTACAAGGAGTAAGAGCTTTTTTCTCCCACTGTGGAGTTTAGATTTGTTCTTCACTTGGAATATCTTTGTGGCTGGATGAAATTGTTTGGGCACCTCTGCTTGCTCTTTTCAGGATGTGCTTGACAGTATGTGGAGTATCCTGAGGGCCAGGTACGCAGAACTCAGCAGCCCTTTCAGCACCGAGAGCCGGCAGGATGCATTGTTGCAAGGCTTGGAGGAACTGGTTAATATTGGAAAGGAAAAGCTTGCTCATGATCACCTACAACAAACCAAAAGTAAAGTTGCCTTACAGGCCCAACTACAAAATCACAAGGTAAGACACATGGGTTGGATCACAGTTTCGTAAATGAAGTTCTCTGAGTATGAGCAGGGAGCATCCATTTTCTTCCTTGGTTAACTGTACATCATTTACTCATTCTTTTAACAAGCATCTACTAGAATGCTTACCGAGTATAAGTAACCCTTCCAGGCTCTTAAGAATATGATGGTGAGGGAAAGCAGATGCAGTTCCTTACATTTGTGGAGCTTTCAGTTGATTGAGAAGACATTTATCAAGGAGTCATTCAACAGATTTAAAATTAAAATTGGGGTACATGCTTTGAGAACATTTAACGGGGAAACTTAATTTGGGGGGTTAGCAAAGGCTTCCTGAGAACTGAGATCAAAAGAAGTATCTATTTAAATATATAAATGCATATGTAAAGTAATGTACCAACAAACCCTTTGGTTTTCCATTCATTTCATTAAATAAAAACCTCATGATCACCAACAGAAGATTTGCAGTGATTTAAGTGCTAATAATAAAAACTGGGTAAGATATAGTTCCTATCTGCAACAAGCTTAAGTCCAGGCCTTTGTTAAGTAGGCCTTCGCCTAAGAAATTTGAAGGTAAGTATGTATAAAGGATGGAGGGGAAGAGGAGAAAATAGCAATTGACGGGCGCTGTGCTAGCTGCTTTATAAACCCTCCATATGTCCTTTACCAGGAATCAGGGAAGGGATCCACATTGAGCTTCCTCCAAACTATTAAGGAGGGTGACTGGTGGAAATGGAGAAGAACCTTATGAAGGAACACACTCCCGTTTAAAGGCTTTTGAAGTGCCATTCTGGGAGCTTCTATGTACCAGCACTCCGGAAGAGCCCATCAACAAATTCCCTTTATTGAGCATTTTATTGAAAAGAAGTTAAGAGTCAGAGATTAGGAACCCCCAGCTATTGAATATGTGGGCCCCTTGGATTAAGACATCTATCTGTCCTACTTTTTGTCTGGAAATTACTCAGCCACATCATTATCTACCTTTTTGTAATGTTTCCTTAACCTTAGAATAACTGATTTAAGGAAGATCTCACTGGAAATTGAAATTAACTAATTAATGTTTGCTCTTTAACATGGACTGTTTTATGGAAAATACTACTTAAGATGATTTTTCTTTATGATCTGTTAAAAATGTCATTAGTATTTAAAGACTAAGGGATACATAGTCGATTTTTTATTTTCTCATGTGTTTGACTTTGTGACTTTCCTGGGATTTTGGATGTAAAAAAGCAACTATAGCCATAAAAAACGTGGTTTTTAAGGTTTTCACAATGCCAAAATAAATATTAAAACCCCCTCCATTTTACAGCTTTTTTTCCAGAAGCTTGTTGCTGACATGCTGTTAATCCAAACATACTCCAGCAAAATGCTTCCTTCTTTATTGCAAAAGAAAGAGACATTTTGGGCAGAACAAGTAAAAGAAGTTAAATTACTAGAAGAAAGGTCACACCAATGTGGAATAAAGCTGCAGAGTTTGTTGCAGGTATTTGGGTTACATAAACTTCATGCTTAAGCTGAGAATTTCATGTTCTCAACCACCACCTTCAAGTGTCGAAAACAAATATCAAGATGTCAGTCAGCAGTAATAAAATGGGAAATAACCACAAGGGTCCTACTCCCTGAATGAAATACTAGCTGAGGTTCCTTATATGTAAATTAGGGATGGCACAGCATCTTTCTACCTTCTAGGTTTGTGTAGTGCACATAAACAAAATTGAAAAGCACACTGAGATCTTGAATGAGATCATTTGGATGAAATAGTGTCTGGTTCAGAAACTATACTTCCTGAAAGGGACAGACCCAGACGTTCTTTGAGTCACGAAAGTGGCTTCATGGACAATTTTGTCCCAGTTCCAAGAAAAAATTTAAGCTTGCCTAAAGCTTTTCCTCGATTTTACGATTTTCCCCTTTAACTTTTTAAATGCAGCAGATGTTAGCCTGTAAAGGGAATAAACAAAAAGTAAGGAAATAATCAGCTTCATAATGTAATATGATATGGTGTTATTTTTATGCTACTAAAATTTTCTAGTTTTTGTGTCAAATGGATTTTATAGTAATATTTCATGGTATCAACAATAAGACTTCATGGTCCCAGCCAGGTGACCCACTATTTCAATAGATGTGAGAATTAGCAAGGTGGTTGTTTTTCCTACGTTGCTAATTCTCTTGGTAAAATTTAGTGTCCATACATTGGCTCCCTAGAGTGCTGAGACCCTAGAGGTGGGCTTCTGTAGAAACGGAGAGAGTAAGACAAGGCGAGATTGAAGCTAAGGCAATACTACTCTCCTGGTGAAGCGAAAGCCCACCACCTCAGGCAGTGAAGTTATGCTTTAAGCACCTCAGGGTAATGGCCCATGGACTGGGGATTGGAGCAGGGAGGGAGGAGGCAGCCTCATGGGACCTTCTGTGGAGAAAGGCTTTCAAAGTTAGCCCTTTGCCTTTCCAATTAAGAGAGGCTCTCTAATGGATCTAAAGCCTCTGCTGAGGTGTATGCTAAGAATACCTCTTTTTAACTTAATCATTTTCATCCCTACTCAATTTGATGAGACAAACATAAAACACTAATGCCAACTGGAGTTTTAAAAACCTTCTCCACAAAAGCAGTGGAATGATTTTCCATTAGACACTGAGCTCTTACTAGAATGGGTTATATCTCCCAGAAACCCATAGAATCTGTGCTTTATTTTTGAATTCCGTCTCAGAGTTCATTTTTATTTTTAGGATTAATTTTGTCATTGTCTGGAGTTAATTAAGAGAGCTCCTATTGGTTTTATGCTCTTCATTCTCTAGAAATGGGAAGAATTTGATGAAAACTATGTCTCTCTTGAGAAGGACTTGGAAATTCTTGTATCTACATTGCCTTCTGTGAGTTTGGTGGAAGAGACAGAAGAGAGATTAGTGGAAAGGATTTCATTTTACCAGGTATTTTGCTTCCATTAAAGCTGTCAAAGACGTGGTCAATAGCACTGTGTGTGTGTGTGTGTGTGTGTGCATGTATGTTTACTAAATTGCCTGAATTTGAAGGTGAATGATTTGAATTGAGTTCAAATACTGTTCATCACACAAATCACTGTCAGACATATTCGGGGACACTGTAGGTTTGACTGTGAGCTCCTCAGCATAGCCACATGTTCGGCTTGGGGCTGAGGACCGTGGTCTGAGCCCTGAGGACCGTGGGCTCTCACTTACCTGTAGAATATAGATAATATGGTTCTCCCACCTGTCTCAAATGGTGGGTGTGAGTGGTTGTGGAAATGAGCTAACATATGGAAAGGAATATGTAAACTCTGAGCTTCTAAACATATATTTAGTTTTATTAAAACAGCAAAGCTCTGATTGGACATAACCTATGATCCAGACCATAATCTGTCACCTGCAACAAGCATCATAAAAAGACTTTAAACTAAAAATTTTCTTGTAACTGTTAGTACTATGATCAAAGTCTCTGTGTCTCAGATTTCAATGCCACAGAAAAGATAAAACCTTAAAATGATTTTTGAGCAGCATTGAGAATATGGCCAAGATAAAAATGAGTTTAAATCTTCTCAGGCTTTAACTTTATAATATAAATAATAAAAACCTAAATTGTGCAGCTAGAGGTAGTGATCAAACATCAACTTTAAAACATCAGAAGCAGGTTTGTTGCCTGAATAGACCGGATGGGAAACGAAAGCATGAAATACTTGGCAGGACCCTGCCATTCTCCGAGGCATGCGGGCTCCTATGTGCAACATTTTCCTGAGGCTGGAGCCCTGTAGCTATGGTCTCTAAATACCAAGGAAGCTGCAGCGGCTGTCTTTGCCATCTTATTTTATTGAGGCTGACTCTGAGGTGAATCTCAGTCCTCTGGGAAGCTGCTGTTTTAATGCTTTGTTAGCCTACGGATACACAAGTTTCCATCTGAACAGCTGAAAGAATGCAATTGAAAACAGATACCAATTTAAACCTCATTATATGAAGAAACAGTTAATATAAGCCAAACTAATAAAAGCCTGATTATTTCCCCAAAAGTGACTCTATCCCTTAAAATGTAACCTGAGATTCTGTGGAAATGAAATCATTGTTGTAAGACATTTAAATAAATTTGCCAGACTAAAAAAAGTCAGATATCTCGTCAAGCCATTTCACGTACAGGCTTCTTAAGGTCGGCCTCCGTCTCGTGCATCAGGCTGGGGTCTGCATCTTGGTCAGTGGACGTCTGTGGGACGTGAGCATGGGTGTCCGATGCGTGGCCTTTGGAGTCAAAACAAGCCTGTGTTCAGATGCTTGCTTGGAACCTCGTGGGCTGAGTGACCAGTGCAGTCTGAGTCCATTTATCAAATAGGGAACTTAAAATTCCTCAGAGATGCTCTGAAGATTTGAGTGTCTCATACAGAAGGCTTAGAAAATTAGAACCTTTTTTCTTTTAAACGAGTGTTGGACATTTTTGTTCTAGCCCACAGGCTGGGGCAGCGGGCAGGGGGGTCACAAATGGGAGTGAAGGGAAGGACATTGGAAGTAGAATTTTTGAAAAATTTTAAAAAGGCTTAAGTTAACTGGAAAATAGCAAAAGGTCTGTTTTGATTGTAATATATTTTTAAGGATTAAATTTTATTTTTTAATTATATTTTATTGATTATGCTGTTACAGCTGTCCTGATTTTTCCCGCTTTGCCCCTTCTCCACCCAGCACCCTCCACTCCCTCAGGCAGTTCCCCCACCGCAGTTCAAGTCCATGTGTCATGTATGAAAGTTCTTTGGCTGCTCCATGTCCTATATTGTACTTAACACCCCCATGGCTATTCTGTAACTACCTACTTGTGCTTCTTAATCCCCCGACCTCATTACTCATTCCTCTGCATGCCCTTGCATCTGACACCCATCAAAACACTCTCTGTATCCATGATTCTGTCTCTGTTCTTGTTTGCTTAGTGTGTTTTTTTAGATTCAATTGTTGATAGATTTTTATTTTTTGCCATTTTATTATTCATAATTTTGATCTTTTTCTTAAATAAGTCCCTTTAACATTTCATATAATCACGGTTCGATTAAAGGAGTTGATGAACTCCTTTAGTTTTTTCTTGTCTGGAAAGCTCTTTATCTGCCCTTCGATTCTACCTGATAGCTTTGCCGGGTAGAGCAATCTTGGCTGTAGGTCCCCACTTTTCATGACTTTGATTATTTCTTGCCAGCCCCTTCTATCCTGCAAAGTTTCTTTTGAGAAATCAGCTGACATTGTTATGGGAATTCCCCTGTAGGTAATTAACTTCTTTTCTCTTGCTGCTTTTAAGATTCTCTTTATCTTTAACCTTTGGCCTTTTAATTATGATGTGTCTTAGAATGGGCCTCTTTGCATCTATGTTGTTTGGGACTCTCTGGGCTTCCTGGACTTGCCTGTCTCTTTCTTTCACCAAATTAGAGAAGATACTTTTCATTATTTTTTAAAATAAATTTCCAGTTTCTTGCTTTCTCTTCTCCTTCTGGCATCCCTATGATTTGAATGTTGGTACTTCTGAAGTTGTCCCAGAGGCTACTTATAGTATCCTCATTTTTTTTTGGATTCTTTTTTCTTCTTGGCATTCTGATTGGTTGTTTTTTCTTCCTTATGTTCCAAATCATTGATTCAGTTCTTGGCTTCATCCACTCTACTATTGTTTCCCTATAAACCATTCTTTGTTTCAGTTAGTGTAGCCTTCATTTCTGCCGGGATGTTTTTATGCTGCTGAGGTCCTCACTAAGTTCCTTGAATAGCCTTATGATTAGTGTTTTGAACTCTGTATCTGATAGATTGTTTATCTCCATTTCGTTTAGCTCTTTTTCTGGAGTTTTGACCTGTGCTTTCATTTAGGCCATGTTTGTCTGTCTCCTTGTTTTGGCAGCCTCCCTGTGTTTGTTTCTATGTATTAGGTAGAGCTGCCTTGACTCCGTATCTTGGTAGTGTGGCCTAATGTAGTAGGTGTCCTCTAGGGTCCAGTGGCACAGCCTCCCCTATCACCCAAGCTTGAGTACACGATGCGCGCCCTTCATGTGGGCTGAGTACACCTGCCTCTTATAGTTGAGCCTTGGTTGTTGCTGGCAGATCAATGGGAGGGGTTACTACCAATCCCCGCCCTCCGTAGAGGATCAGCTGGGCAGGGGCAGAGTAGTGGAGCTACAACGTGGTCTGTAGCTGTCCACTGGGTGTGCTGGGCCTGGGGTTTCCCAGGTGGTACAGGCCAAGGTCAGCCCCCACCTGTGTGTTGCCTGGGACCACCCTGCCTGAGCTATAAAACAGTCTGAGATGGCTTGTTCTGGGCTTGGAGATTCCCTGGTGAAGCCAAGTGGTGAATCTAGGCTGGCTGCTGCTAGTGCAGGTCCTGGGGCTCACTGAGGCTAGCTGGCTGGGGCTGGAGTTCCTAGGGATCTCCAAGGCAGGTCAAAAAGTGTTAGCCAGGTTGATGGAGTCTCAGATAGGACACCAGCTTGCAGGCTTTGTTGAGGGAGGGTTTAGAAAAGGGACAATGACCTCTGCTCGCCTTGATGCCAGACGCTTCAGTTTCTCCCTGTGTACTACTGGTGCCTTTCAAGCTGCTGCCCTGGTGCTGGAGCTCAGAGGGAAGAGAGTCTGAGTAGGAGAGTCCATGTGTGAGTTCTTTAAGAGGAACTGCTGGAGGCTCCAGCAGTTTATTCCACTGACTCAATCCCTGCTGGTGTTCGTAGCCAGAAGTTGTGGTAACTTATCTTCCTGGCACTGGAACCCTGGGCTGGGGTTCCTGGTTTGGGGCTGGGACTCCTCGCTCCCAATATATCCCTCCCTAGTTTTTATCCACCACACGTGGGTGAGGGGCCAGCCCTTTCCATGTCTCCCCTGCCCCACCCCCCAGTCTGGATGGACGTGGTTTCTTTAATTCTGTAATTGTCAGACTTCCATTCAACTTTATTTCTCACAGTTCTGAGTGATGGTTGTTCTATATTTTAGTTATAATTTTGATGTGGTTGTGGAAGAGGCAAGCCATGTCTGCCTACACTGCCATATTAAAGATTAAATTTAAACAGCTGCCAGGATAACTGTCATTAGTTGTACCCAACCATGGAAGATAATTGCCTTAAAACAGAGTTCTCTTCAGGGGGTCATTGTATTTTCAGTTTTGAAGAATTTTATTTTTCCGTCCATGAGATTTTATTAATGATGTGCTGTCTGCTTTATTCTCTTGAAGTCCTCCTCCTTTCTCTCTACTGAATCGTTACATTTAGAAGACTCTGGAAATGAAATTTTTCCTACTATTTGGGTGTAAAGGATAATACAGAAATATTTTCTTCTTGAGCCCTCTCATACCTAGGTTGCAATATAAAATGCTTAAAGGGACCAGGCAGGAGGACAGAAATAAGGGGCACTGAGTGGTGCCCCGTCGGAGAGGGGCTGCTGCTGCGGTGCAGGGGAGCCAGAGCTAGCAGGCTGTTTGACAGGAGGCTGTTGCTGCTCTGTTTCAGCCCATCTTCGCACCATTCGAAGGCAGACACAGGTGGCTAGAAATTCCAACTTTCCCATAGGCTCACGGGAAATTCTGGGTTCTATGTAAAATTTTCTGATATTCAAAGTTATATTCAGTTCACACACACAACCTGTCTGCAAGCTGCCAGACTGCCAGTATTTTTGTTTTGTTTTGTTTTGTTTTTAGGTGAAGGAATTACCTATTAAATATAAAGCTGAGAATTTTTGTTTTCTGTTGGCATGTCTTAATACAACTGAATCTGTGCAGTAGAAATGCATTAGTTGGAAACTCACATCATGAAAGATGATCAATAAACCATAAATCCTGTTTGTCCAGCCAGACTGCAAGAGTCTGGAGGGTTAGGAAAGTGGTAATGTTTCTTTAGTGGACTCTACTATAGAGTCCAGAGTAAAAAACTGTAGGTTTTTTATGAAATATTTGTGAGTACATTGGTTGGTTTCATTTCAAAATAATTCATTCTGTGATTAACTTTTATTAGCAAATAAAAAGGAACATTGATGAGAAGCATGCCCGGCTTTACCAGACTCTGAATGAAGGCAAACAGCTGGTGGCATCCGTGAGCTGTCCTGAATTAGAAGGCCAGATTGCAAAGCTAGAGGAACAGTGGTTGTCCCTAAACAAAAAAATCGACCATGAACTACACAGACTACAAACGCTTCTCAAGTATCTGCTCAGGTATGTTCTCCTAGAGATCGAGTGGCATCGAATTTTGCTGAGGAAAAAGACCTCACAGGGATCCTGCCGTCCCCCGGATATTACATGGGGTCCCTATCGTACAGTTTCACTTCGACAGTGAGGCCGTGGGGTCCCTCTTCTGGGCCGCATGGGGTTTAGAGTCGCTGATACTGGTTTGTTAGACTCAGAATATGTAATCAGTTTTATGGAAGCTAGGAATATAAAATTCCTATATACTGTAATGTTGCTCTTTCCTCTCCCAAAAGTTTTAAAATTTATAAGAAATTAAATATTTTAGCTAAGAGGATAGTGTTTTTTCCTTTTCATTGAATTTATTGGGTGACAGTGGTTAACCAAATTGTACAGGTTTCAGGTGCCCAATTCCACAACACATCATCTGTGTACCGTACTGTGTGTTCACCACCCCGAGTCAAGTCTCTGCCCATCACCACTTATCCCTCCGTCTCCTCCTCTACCTCCCTCACCTCCCCTAACAGAATTGTTTGAAAATGTCTTTGGAGTTCTTCAGAGACTTTTTTTGTTTAGTTGACATAACTTGAACCCCTTGAGGAAAGTCAAGAACATAGAACATTTAAACTTCATTCTCATCCCTGCCTCTTAGGGGGCTGTCTTAACCTAAAGAAGTTTAAAAGTTACAAGAGGGGTAGCATTTTACTTGGGTATTTTTGCCACATTGCATAAATATGTTGGCATCTAGCCAGCTGCATTTTTCTGTTACATAACTTACGCAAATGCTCATTATATTTTTTACTATACACAAATCTATAGAGGACATTTAATGAATAAAAATAATCCCTGTCCTTACTGGTTTGCTTTCATGTAGCTGTAATGAGAAATTTTAGAAAGAATGTTTAGCCTTTAAAATGCTTCTTTCTTCTTGATTAGTCATGATGGAGAAAGAGTAATAAAAATGCCAGAAGCATCAGACTTGGGGCATGGGATAAAACAGGGTATGATCCTCATAATCATAATAATTTTATGAATAATAAGGCTGATGAACACAGGAAAACTAAAATAAGAAGAAAGTATGCTGGTGATGCACGTTTCTAATTTTATTTCTCTTGCTTTGCTCTTGTTAGTTATAACAGAGATTCGGACCAGTTAACCAAGTGGTTGGAATCTTCTCAGCAAACTCTGAACTACTGGAAAGAACAGTCCCTCAATGTTTCTCAGGACTTGGATACAATCAGAAACAACATAGACAGTTTCTTTGTAAGTTTTAGTAGAATGTGCACAGACAGTTATCAGCAATAAATATCAGGGGGAGATATTCAGGATTGAGGTGATAGTCTCCATAACCATTTGTGGGTAAGGAATAAGACTTGGGCTAATAGCAGCTGCATTCTCTAGACTTAAAACTATTTCCTTATATTGTATCACTTAGTTATGCATTTATAATAACGATGAAGTACATTTTTAGTTGACCCTGTGAAGTATACATAAGCCTAAAACTTGCTCTGACATGGGGCATGTTTTACAAATGCGGAAAATAACTCTCCTGCCCCCACAAAAACCTCACAGGATTATTAAGTCATAAATGTTAAAGTTAATAAATACATGGTTTTAAATTATGTAAAACTGTTATTTCTTCTAAAATGTTATTTTTTCTAAAATGTTATTTATTCTAGAATGTTTCTTCAAAATATTTCTTCTAAAATGTTGTTTTGAGATATTTCTTAAAGTATTACTTTTGCAATATAAGTTACACTTTAGAAACCTTTCAGTCTTTTTCCATTTTCTTTGTACCTCTGATTGCTCATTTTGGTATTAAAATGTAGATATTTTAAAATATACTTTATAAAAACTAAGTATACAGGAAAGATTTAAAATATTTTAGTTAAAACTTCTCTTGCATTTAGTTCATTTAATATGAACTTTGTGTTGTGTCCCATACTTTTTTAAAGTTGAAATGATGATTTGTCTCTTTTTTTAAATATTGATCACTTGATTATAAGCCACTCAAGGGGCAGGAATCTCGCCTTTTTTGTTCCCCTCCATCCCTCTATTGCCTAGAGCAGTGCCTGACCCTTAGTAGAGAAAGTGTGTATATGCATGTGTGTGTGCCTGTAGACACACATGCACATAAACACCCGCATACAAATATTTACTACTTGATGGAATTCAGTTATTTTGTTTTGGGCTCTAACCCCAAAGAGTTCTTCTGACTCTTAGCTACTCTATTCCATATTTAAATGTTTAAAGTCTGTAAACTTTAAAACTGTGTCCTTCAGGAGTTTTCAAAGGAACTTGATGAAAAGTCCTCCTTGAAGACTGCAGTGGTAAGTGCTGGGAACCAACTTCTTCACCTAAAAGAGGCTGATACGGCTGCCCTGAGAGCTTCTTTAGCACAGTTTGAACAAAAATGGACAATGGTCATAACTCAACTTCCAGATATTCAAGAAAAACTTCACCAGGTAAGTATTTAAAGACCCAGCATTTAAATTAGCATTCACTTGTTAGCTCAGAAATATTTTAAAATTATTTCTTTGACTCAATAATTTTCATTGACACTACCTATTTTTCTCTGGCACCACTGAATATAGGTCTTAATTACTGGACTCTTCTCCAATGGGATCTTTCCTGAGAGAGAAATCAGGCTTAATTACTTTATTTCCCAGTTATCTGCACCACTGTGTTAGTTTATGTGAAGGTCATTGTCATTGTTTTGGGGTCATTCATTCTAAGCTTGAATTCTGGGTTTGTTTTTGTGAGTAACCTGCATAATCATGTAGCAAGACCTTTTATCAAACCAGATTATCATCTTTAGTGATGCCCTGATTCATTTTGTTAACTGCAGGTAATTAAATGGAAATCATTTTGTCCTTGCAGCTTCAGATGGAGAAATTGCCATCTCGTAAAGCAATCACAGAGATGATTAGCTGGATGAACAATGTGGAACATCAAACTGCAGGTGAAGACTCTGAGCATTCACTGAGTTCCGCATCTCAAGTTAAAAATCTTCTTCAGAAGTACAAGGTAATTATACAAAAAGAGCCAGAGGCCCTTTCATTAAATAACAAGGCAAGACAATTGGAGGAGAAATACTGAGCAAAGAGACATGTAGAATATAACTTAGAAAAACTAATTCTGGGTGCGGCAGGAGAGAGAGTAATATACTTGTTCTTATTTGGTTTAAATCCCCACCATAGCTCTTGCACCACAGGACGGTGTCTGAGCCGTTAACTGGCTCTGGCCCCTTGTCACCTCTCCGGCCTCATCTTTCCATTCTCCCGTGCAGACCCTGGTCTCTGCCTGAACCGAATGATGTGTGGTCCCTGGACTGCTTCCAGTGCTCTCCTTCCACATGCTCTTTTACCTGTGCACCTTCGCCAGGAATCCCCAGGCCCTGTGTTTAGCTGTAGAAATCCTCTTGGTCATCCTTCAAGAATTGGCTCAAGCATCTTTTCACTTGGAAATCTAACCCTGACTCTCCCAGCCAGATTAGTTTACTCTCCGGGATTAGGTGTCTCCGTGGTGCTATCAGTAGTTTCTACCACATGGTATAAATATTTGCTTGGTTGCCTGTCTCCCCTCCTTGACTTAGCTTTTTGAGAGCAGAGGCTATCCTTCACCTCCCTGAAATAACACACCGAGCCCCATACCTGGCAGCCAACAGGTGTTAAGTAAATGTCCTTTGACTAAGAGAATGCGTAGGGACAAGTTGATATACTTGATATCCTACAAATAGATGTGAACGTGGCTCCCTCTGTGATATTTGATTTCAAGTAGATTTAAGTAATATTGAACAAGCCACGCACAAACATTTATTGTGTACTAGGCATTGTGTTTGCCCATAGCAACGCAGATGAATGAAGACCCTGGTCTTTGCTTTCAGAGACTCCACAGGCTGTGGATCGAGCTTGTAGGCAGAAGATGAATGGCTTAATCACAAAGTATGATGTTAGCAAGGTTTTTATTTTTATATTCTACACATGCTAACTTCAATGAGTAGTGGAATTTTTAGGGTCCTCGTGTATGTGTTCTCGCAGGCTGTAGTAACCTAGCACATACCACATGGTTTTCCCCTTTGGATGTCTCCAAAGGAGGTGCTAGAACTTCTGAGAATAAACCCAACAAGTTCAGACTCAACAGAAATGTGATTGGCCCAAGATGGGCTTAGGATTGCTGTATCACTTAAAGTCATCCAAGCTGGGTGGCCTAGTCCATACCCAGAGAAACAGAGAAGCTGCCTAAACTGGTAAAGTTCCTCATGGGAACCTCTCATCAACCCCTGGGTCCTGATTTTGGTTCAGATGATGTGGCCACCATTCTTGGTGCTGCCTGTGACTTTTCAGTCTGTTTCAAAGCAGCAAGTCAGTCTGTTCCCAGGAATGTGGAATTTCCAAAACGACTCTCCACTCAAGTAAAGCAGGCAGCTGGGGGGTTGGAGGTGGTAGACAGTAACTCCTAACAGGTGCACCAGTAGGGATCTCCAGTTCATCTAACCTATTAATACTTCATTTTAGGCATTGGTTGTTTACTTTTGTTTATTTTGTTTTAGGAGTTTAGAATGGAAATGGACTATAAACAGTGGGTAGTCGACTTTGTTAACCAGTCATTACTGCAGTTAAGCACCTGTGATGTACAAAGTAAGCGCTATGAAAGAACGGAGTTTGCAGAGCACCTGGGCGAGATGAACCGCCAGTGGCACCGGGTCCACGGGGCGCTAAACAGAAAGGTAGGCTCAGTGTCACAATCAGAGGCGAATTTGGCCTTTGCAAAATACCCCTTTTTGAGAACTTTTAAAAGACATTCATATGGTTAATTTGTAGTGAAGCCTAATAATCCTCTCAATTGTAGCCCTTCATAACCATGTGTTTTAGATTCTCCATAAAGAGAGCATGAAAACAGTGCTTATGTTTCTTTCAAGATTTCTTAGTGGGAAATTGAGTTGGGCACATGAAGAGGAGAAATTCTATTTAAGAAGCTGTCGAGTAGTATGTGAGGCTACTGAATAGTCAGAGATTTTGACATTGTCTGTTTAAGTAGATATTCAGCATCTGCAAAGTATTTCACCTTGGGAAAGATTTTAAAAAGGAAGAGAAATGTATGTGGCCTTTTGGGAGATTTTTATTCCATGGCTCTGAAAAGATTAAGAGAACTTATTCCTAGAAAAATATTTAATCTTTGTATATAATTGATAGGGACATTCTGTTGATTTCTTTATTAAGATTCAAGTATGTGAATAAACAAAGAACATGAACAAACAATTCACAAAAGAGAAAACTAATTGGCAAATAAACATGGACATATTACAACTTCAATTATCAGATATTCAAAATATATATTACTGCAGCATTACACACTTATTAAATTAGAAAAATTTAATAAGATAAAGATAAAAGCCCAAAGTTATCACATTCATACATTGCAGATAATGGCTTAAATGCCCTTTTGGAAAAATTTCAAGAACAATAATAATAATTTGTCTTTTAACCTGGCAGTCCACCTCCTACACATTTAACTTACGTAAATAGTCCTTCAAAAAGGAGACGATATGCACACAAAGTATTAAATTCACAGTTATTTGTACAGGTGGAAGTAGAATGCCTTAATTTCCCAACTACAGAGGAATTATACTGTGTCTTTTTGATGAAATATCGGGCAGCCTTTTAAATTAATAAAGGCACGTCATGACAAGCAAGTGCCTGTGAATTATTGGAAAACAAACACAAAACTTTATATGTATGCATGTGTAAATATATAATATTTATATGTATGTATAACATATAATAGTGCATGTCAGCAACATGATTTTATTTTGTTCAGATATCATGGAACTCCAAAATAGCCAGCTTTCTTAGCAGGCTAGGTTTCATTTCAAGTGTTAGGTTTTTTTTTAAAGGGGAGTTTTAATTCTCTTTCCTGATTTTGGAATTATTTTTATTCCAAAAGTTACTGGGAAATCTTATGCAAACTGGAAATCTGAGAAGAAAAAATATTATCCTACTTAAATCATCATATCATATTTACAGTTTAAAGCATATGGTTTAAAATAAGGAACTGTCTTATTTATAACTTGTAGATACAACACTTAGAACAACTTTTGGAAAGTATCACTGAGAATGAAAACAAAATACAGATTTTGAACAACTGGATGGAAGCGCAAGAGGAGAGACTGAAAACTTTACAAAAACCTGAAAGTGTGATCTCAGTGCAGAAGGTGCTTCTGGATTGTCAGGTGAGCGGTCACCGCACCTGCCCAGCGCAGTGGTTGGGCCCTTTGGTCCACGACTAAGGCACGCCGTGGTCACTTCTCTGGACTCTCCTCCAAACCCTCATATACTTATTTTTTTTTTATGTTAAGCAGATAATTATCCATTTTTTTAATGGTAAACAGAACAAAGTATTTTCAGTTACTGATGTTCTTAAGAGGTTTGAATATTATTCCTGAGGAAGAGATGTTCAAAGGGAATTTTGATGTAGATAGTTTCAGTTGTTATATCTTTTAAAAAATGTACCAGATAGTCTCAAAATTACTCCAAAGTTTCGCTGATTTTGAGTATTTCATTCCGTTTCTTCAGAGGAAAATTACTATCCTTCCCCTCCTGTGTAACATGTTCTGAAAGGACAGCTTGTCCTCTGAAACCACTGTTTAAATCACATTTGGGCTTCAGGATGTTGGCCATGCCCCTTTTGTTCAGTTGTCATTTACCACATTGCTTATTCTTCGAAGTTCCCGCACCCAAATGCAGATTAATTCTTATGCGCTGCGCTGCTGCTGCAGGCAGCACAGCGTCTGCTACTTCGGCGCCTACTACATTACACACAAGTGTGGCACTACACGTCAGACCCCCATTCCACTTCAAAGGTTACAGAATAATACTAGGCATGATGTGTGAGCAGCAATACTCCTATAAGAGCTTTTCAGATGGTCGTATCCTGCTTCTAACTACCCAATAGCCACTTCCACTTTGGAATTTTTGCAGCCACCTCAGACTCAACATACCCACTCCTGACCATCAGCCTAGAAGCTCAGCACTTCCCAGCCCCCAACAGGCTACCCCGTTTCACTTGAGTTCCAAGCTATGCACAACTTGGGGTTTCATCACTGTTTTCCAGTTGAGAAAATGCTCACTTGAGGGTTTGATGACTTAAATGCCTGGTCGAACAGCCAGGACAGGGGAGACCTGGCTGGGGACTAGGTCTGCTAGACTCTTTCCACTATATCATGATGGTAAGGACTTGTTGCCTAGACTCTTCTACAATTTAGATCCTTGTAATAATTGAAATTACTGTAAAAATTCATATTGTAATCCTGTAAATTTATATTATCATAATTCATTGTAAAAACTGAATGAAGAGTATGTTGTGATTACAATGTCTTTGGTGTAATGTTTTTTTGCATATTCTAATGTTGTTTTTACTTGGAAAGGGCAAACTCCTATCTCGAACACCTGATTGTTTGATGATAATGTACATACGGAAACTATTTTCTTTTGCCCTTCTAGGATATAGAAAATCAACTTGCAGTTAAATCCAAAGCACTGAGTGAGTTGAGAGAAAGTTGCCTGATTTCGGAGCGTGGGACAATGCCATTGTTAGAAGACACAGCTTCCAGGATTGAGGGTTTATTTCAAAAGAGGAGCAGTGTTATCAACCAGGTACTAGATTCATTTGAAGTGTGCTATTTCTCTTCACATATCTATCCATCTTTTACCTATTCTTTATTGTTTAATCGTGGAGACTTGCTCCATGCCAAAGCTGAAAATCTGCTGAGAAAATGATTGGGATGGAGGTGAGAAAAGCATTTCAAATCATCCTCCCTTTTTTGCACTAGATAATTAGACGCAAAGCCACCAATTCAATTCCAATATCATTAGCAGTCTGCAAATCCACTTAGTTATCTTTGTGTTGTCTAATGTACAAAACAAAAATGTCTTCATCTCCCAAACCAAACAGAGCATCTGGCATTGTTTCCTGGCCAGAGCTACAGGAGCAGCTATGAAGAAGCAGCTCCAATTCCCTAGAGACAGGAAGATGCCTCAGGGAGAGGTGGATCCTGCACTCATGTGGCTCTGATTAAACTAGACACACCATGAGCATAGGGAGAATCGCAGAGGTGGGGAGAAGCGTGGCACGAGGTAAGGAGAAAGAACTGAGGAAGAGTGGAAGACATGGGGTCAAAGTGTACTTCAACCCCTTCTAGGAGGAAAGCACCAAAACAGAAATAACAGGCATCTCTAGACATTGCAACCTTAACGTTTCTCCACAAACGGAGGGAGAGAAGTGTAAATACTAACCAATGATAGATACACCTGCCCAGGTTTCCCAGAGAGGCCTTATTGTGGATTATTTGTTGTCTACTAAAGCCTGCTTTTAACCATTTGTCCCAAGAGGGAGTTAGGAATAACTTGTATGAATGAAATCCACAGGTGACCCTCAGCCTCACTCCTCCCCCAGAATTCAGATGGGAAAATGAGGTTTGAGCTTAACATACCTTGTGTGTAAGTCATTTGTTGAACATATCTTTTGTGAGGCACTAGGCTCACTGCTTGAGGGTTCAGAGATTAAAAAAAAAAAAAAAAGTGGATTCTGCCCTTGAAGAGATCACATGCTACTGTAGGAAACATTTGAACATATAATTACAACACAATAAATTACAATATAATAAAGGGGGGAGATTAAATGAGATAATACATGTAAAAAACATGCAGATAACACTGGCATAAGGATAGAAATAGAGATAAATGGAATAGAATTGAGAGTCCAGAGATAAACCCTCATGTTCATGTTCTATTGATTCTGACAAGGATGCAAGACAGTTTTAGTGGGGGGAAAATATTTTTTAAAAAATGGTACTAGGACAGCTGCATATCTACATCCAAAACAATGACATGAAATCCCTACATTTATATCATATGCAAATTAACTCAAAATAGATCAAAGATATAAACGTAAGAGCTAAACTATAAAACTTAGAAGGCTCAGGCCTGGCCTGTGTGGCTCTGTTGATTGGAGCGCCATCCCATAAACCAAAAGATCATGGGTTTGGTTCCCAGTCAGGTCACATGCTTGGGTTGCAGGTTCAGTCCCCACTTGGGGCATGTATGAGAGGCAGCTGATCAATATTTCTCTCTCACATCGATGTTTCTCTCCCTCTGTTTACCCCTTTCTCTCTCTCTGAAATCAATGAGTGTGTCCTCAGGTGAGGACTTAAAAAAAAAAAACTTAGAGGAAAACAGGTGTAGGTCTTCATAACTTTGGATGAGGAAATGGTTTCCTAGGACATCAAAAGCACAGGCAACAACAACAAAAAACCCAGATAAATTGGACTTCTCAAAAACTAAACATTCATGTTTCAAAAGACACCATCAAAAATGTTAAAAGACAAACCACAGAATGAGAGAAAATATTTGCAAATTGTATGTCTGCTAGACAACTCATAATAACTCCTTATATATTCTAGATACAACTCAATAATGAAAAGACAAATAACCAAATGAAATAAAAACTGAGCAAATGATCTAAATAAACATTTCTCTAAAGAAGATACACAAATGGCCAATAAGCACATGAAAAGATGCTCAATGTCATTGACCATCAAGGAAGTTCAAATCAAAATCACAGTGAAATATCACTTCATACTAAGATAGCTACAATGAAAAGCAAGATTATAACAAGTGTTAATAAGGATATGGAGGAATTGAAACCACCATGCATTCATGGTGAATGTAAAATTGTGCAGCTGCTCTGGAAAACAGTCTGGCTATTCCTCAGATGGTTAAGCATAGAGTTACCATATGACTGAGCATTTCCACTTATAGGTATCTACCCAAGAGAAATAAAAATATATATCTGCACCAAACTGTGGACACAAATATTCATAGCATTGTGATTCATAATAGCCAAAATGTCCATCAGCTGGTAAAAGGATATCAAATGTGATATATTCATGCAATGGAATATTATTCAGCCATGAAAAAGAGTGCAGTACTGATACATGATACAACACTGATGGCCTTGAATACATTATGCTAAGTGACAGAACCCAGTCAGAAAAGACCACATGGTGTATGATTCCATTTACATGAAATATCCAGAATAGGCAAAGCTATAGAGACCGAAAGTAGATTAGTGTCGGAGGGAGAGGAAGGGAGAAGAATGAGGAGCTGGGGAACTGAAAATATTGTAGAACTAATTATGGAGATTGGCGTGTGAATTATGTCTCAGTAAAGCTATTACTTTAAAGAAATACAGAGGACACGAGACCTAGATCATCCATCTGCAGGCTCTCCAGAGTCAGTGTTGCCTAGAGTTTAAGAGCAAGGACTTTGCATTCTCTTCTTAAATAAGGATCTTGGCAGCACCATTATCTATGTCGTAGTGTCAGAGGCAGGTACTTAACCTCTCTAAGCCTCAGTTTTCCAGTCTACAAAATGGGGATGATGATGCCTCCTCTTAATTTCTACCTTTGTAACGATGCCTATGCAACATTCAGTGAACTCTGTCCTACTGGCTAATTCCACTTGTAGCATTTTGAAAATGTTGCTTCTAGTTTCTAGTGTAATGAGTTTTGTTTAATGGTTTTCTTATCCTCTCCCTCACACCACATGTGTCATTTCTTCTCTGTGAAACTACAATAATCTAAGGAGTTACCCCCAAGAGCATCAGAAATTACACCAATGTTTTACATGGAAGCCACGTACACTCGCAGATTCTGATGCCTCGCCCCGCGTTCTTTCCTGGGGCTGCCCCTCCCCAGGCTGAACTCTCTGTGCTGAACCTTCGGGTCTCAGGGCTCTTTTCCATTCACCAGTTCTGAAACTTAGCCATCTCTGACAGGTTTTGTTCATTGATCTACCCTTCCCACCTTCAGTTTATTACTGGAGCTCCTCCAGATGGAAATGCCTAAATGGTAGGTAGAGTCTCTCCTTGGGGAGAAAAAATAATGAGAGAGCCTCTTCTAATGGTTTCCTAAATATGCTTCCACTCTTCGTGCAGGTCAATGAGCTCAAGGCCTCCATGCAGTCTGTTTTACAGGAATGGAAGATTTATGATAAACTCTATGATGATGTGAACATGATGACAATTCGATTCGGGTACTGCATGGAGCACAGCAAGCCTGTGGTTTTGTCACTGGAGGCCCTGAGATGCCAGGTGCAGAACCTTCAGGTAAATTAACCAGATCTTGCACAGCGCATTGTTGGCAGATAATCTCCAGTGAAAGCAGGCTCACTGGGGATACATTTGCATTTGTGCTCTCGAAAGAGATGCACAAAACAGTATTTTAAACAGCAGCCTCAAAAGTATAACTTGAGCCCTGGCTAGTGTGGCTCAGTGCATTGAGCACCGGCCTGCAAACCAAAGGATTGCTGATTCAATTCCTAGTCAGGGCACATGCCTGGGTTGCAGACTGGGTACCCAGTTGAGGGCACATGAGAGGCAACCACATATTGATGTCTCTACTCTTTCTCTCCCTCCCTTCCCCCCTCTCTACAAATAAATAAATAAAATCTTGTTTAAAAAAGGTATAACTTGAAATTCCAAAATGAGTCACATGGACCAAGTGAGTGAAACTTTGTAAAAGTTTACATTGAATTTTTCTTTACGTTGAATGTCCATATTGTTTCATGATTTAAAGGTTTTGGATTTTTCTTTTAAGTACACCTTTTAAAGTTTTTGTCTCAAATGAAAGAATGCCTTCACAGGTGTTTTCTTCTTCACATTTCTAATAATTTATTCCAGTCTTATCAAGGTTTCAGTGCTGTTTTTGTGGTATACAGCAAGTGTCAAAAAGCTGCTGCATCCTTTGGAATTAGCCTGGCCATTCTGAAACTAACCTTCCAGCTCTGTTCTCTTAGTCTCTTCAAGACGAAGCTGAGAGCAGTGAAGGGAATTGGCAGAAACTCCGGGAGGTTATTGGAAAACTCAAAGATTACTGCCCCTCAGTTGCTGAAATAATTGAAGAGAAATGCCAACATACTCACACAAGGTATGCATTAAGATACAATTCGAATAATAGATCACATATCTTAATGACATGTTAAAGGAAGTGTCATGGGCTTTCTTAATCTTCTTAATCATCTGAGATGACTGTTCATACTATTCTGGCCTGTACTGTATTGATGTATCTAATTCAATGCATGATTTGATGTTGTGAAGGCTGTTACCTGCCCTGTCCAAGCATTTGGTATAATCAATCTGGAAATACCATAATTATAGCCCCAGAGTAGCTGTTTTCAGAAGGCTGCTACTTTTGGAGTAAATGCCCAGTGGAATCCTCAGGAACATCAACATCCCAGGCAGAAATAGACTAAGGGGTGGCCCAGGTGGGCAGTCTGTTCCACTGGAAACATAAGATGGAGGAAAGGGGATGTTAGAATACCTTGGGAGAAGTGATTAGTGGGCTCGGAAGGGATTTTTGATGAAGCACGTGTGATAGAAATGTCCTTAAGAAGTGAGGTCCTGGTTAATAGCAGAGAGTTTATTGTACTGAATGGGATGTGAAAGCTGGCCTAAAGCTGACCTAGTGATGTGGAAGAAAGGGAAGATACTGCAGTCTGCATATGGAATGAAAACTGTTTCCTTTATTTCCACTTTTATGTTAGGAATGCGTGTGGCTTTTCTAATTGGAGAATAAGTTTGACATACACACAATTTAAGTAGGCCTATTTAAAGACTCCCCTCTAAAAAATAGGAGCCCCTCCCATGTGGAGAAGTTTCATCGGGCATACGGTTCAGTACTTTCTCCACATTTGCCTGAGAAGCATTCATGCTACAGTAGATATTTCTTGCCAATCACAAATTTTGTAATTTTTGTTGGAACTATAGCCAGTTAAATATTTGTATTTGAACTTCTATTTATGAGTTGATTCTGTTTATGTACGGTGCAATTAATAATAAAAAAAAAAAGAGGGCATCAACAGTGTTGTTTTAACAGTCCATCTGCTCTTAACTTAATGGTAGAATGCATTGAGCTTTTGCTGCAAGGAAGAGGTTGGGAACAGAGACCTGTTCATGTCACCCTGGCAGGTGGACCCAGGTAAACCAAGACATTGCAGACCAGTTGCAGAAGGCCCAGAGTCTGCTGCAGCTCTGGAAGGCCTATGCTGGCGCTCACACTGAAGCTGTGGCAAGGCTGGAACAGCAGGAGGCCAAGTACCGCCAGCTTGCAAACATCAACATGTCTGGAAACAACCTGGAGGAGGTCCTGACCTCAGCCCTGCGGGACATAAAGGTGGGTGCGAAGCCCCTTGGGGAAAACAACGACTAAGACCTACGGAGTAGACAGAGCACAAGGCAGAGGAATGGGTCAGGATAGGTGCGAAGCAGGCTGTGTAAGACAAAGGCAAGACTGGGATGTGTGGGGTTGGATGTGTCGAGGCTCAGGTCCAAGTAGCAGGTAGCTGGGTCAGGGCACCTGACACCTGACCTTGTTCCACGTCTCCCCTTTCACTCTAGCATGTAAATCTGTAAAGAAAAAGCCTCATACAAAGTCTCAAATACAAGCAAAAGTATCTCACCCTGGCTGGTGTGGGCTGAGTGCCAGCCTGTGAACCAAAAGGTTGCCAGTTCGATTCCCAGTCAGGGCACATGTCTGGATTGTGGGCCAGCTCCCTAATTGGGAGTGTGCGAGAGGCAACGCATCCATGGCAACTGATCTATGTTTCGCTCCCTTTTTCTCCCTCCCTCCCCTTCTCTTTAAAAAAATAAATCTTAAAAAAAAACAATGCAAAAGTATCTCAACTATGGTTGTCTATAAATAATAGATGTTGAATCTCTTGCGTTAGAAATACCATGAAAAAAAGATAATCATGGATTCCTCTCCATGTTAATATGGCTTTTCTGTGGTTATAGTGATATTTAGACTATATTTAAGAGCTATATGAGGGAGGGCCCAAGAAAAACCAGAATTATCTTCTGGCTGGTGAACCCCTTTTAGTCCAGGCTTCCCCCACTAGATGGGTATTCTGGGAACCCATCTGTAGCAGTGTGCCAGCTGGCGTTGTGAGAGGCTGATTCAGCTTCAGTGAACTTTTTCTTGAGGACTCTTTCAATGCATTTGCCCATTTCATGATGGGTGATTTACAAGTGCCCCTGCCCATATTGTGCTGAGTGTTCAGCGGTTTTTGACCAAAACAGCGTGACCCCAAGCCCCACCCTCCCTATTCACCTGATCTCACCCCAAGCTACTTTTTGTCATTTCCCAGATTTAAAAAGTCCCCAAAGGGAAATGTTTTGCCATATGGAAGAGGTGAAACAAAAACCGGCAGAAGCACTAAAAGGCATCAAAATCAATAAATTCAGAAACTGAATTTAGAGCAGTGGGGAAAAAAATGTCGATAGGTATATTACATCAAATAGAGAATACTTGGAAGGTGACTGAAGTTTAAACTTGTCAGAATAAATACACGATTTTTTAAAATAAATTCTGGGTTTTGGGGGGAGGTCTTCCCCTTGTATGATGTCCTCTGTATTTTTATCCTGTTTATTTTTAATGAAGGCCCAGAAAGTGACTACTTTCAAGTTTTAAACTGCGTGACCAGCTAGCTTTTGTATATTCTGCTACAATAGGGCAAATGAAGAAGTATTTACCAATTTAATGTGAAAGACAAGAATCCAACAGATGTGATTTGTATTTCTGGTCTATTAGTTGAAAAAGAAAACCAAAAGACAAATTCACACAATATTTCCAGAGTCACCTTAAATTTGACTTGGCTAATTAGGTTTCACAGTCTCTGCAAATCAATCCATTTATCTCACAAAGTCTCAGAGGATGGGGCTGCATTGAGCCTTAAAATGGCAGTAAAGCAGATTTCTGAAGTGTTCAATGATTAGAAATGGAAAGCACAGGCTCCCCCAGGTGATCTCCATTTTCTAAAAACTAGAAGCCCGAACTCTATCAGTCTGTGGTCAGTTTAGTGTCTGATGTGGCAGATTTCAGAGCAGCACCAGCACTGTGCGTCGTGTAAAGAAAGCTTAGCTTTCTCAGCTCTTTAGGACAAACAATAACAAAAAGCCAGGCCCACAATTTCAGGGCAGAAATTCTCCTAGATGTAGATGGAGCCAGAGGGGTGGGGATTCTTGTGAAAGGAGGAGGCCATGGTTTGTGGTCACCATTTCTTCTCCAGGAGCTGCAGCATGATGTGCAGAAGACAAAAGAAGCCTTTCTCCAGAGTTCCACTCTCCTGGACCGACTGCCACAACCTGCAGAGTCTGACACCCCCCTGCTTCTCTCTGGCCACCAGCACTCCCTCCAGAGGGCTTCCTACTTGGAAAAGATGCTGCTTGTGAAAGCAAATGAATTTGAGGTTCGTCTTATTTTTGCACTCAAGTTGTAGTTTTGGACATTTGCCCATTACCTTCAATTGCTTCTATCCTAAGAAGTAATAGTAATCTGTGCTTTGGGGACTGCTCCTTAGGGCAACTGCAGAAAAAAGCTGCCCCCAAAATACCTGTCATTTCACATGATTCTTCAAGTAGAGGTTTCCTCCATCACATAGACCATGGGCAGATCTTAAGCAACCATTTCTTTGTTAGTGAACATGTTAGTTTAAGAAGTCATGTATTTCATACACTGTTCAATCTCAACAGTTATTTGGATCTCCAGCTGGGATAATTGAGTCATAGGCCATCCGTTGTATTCCATATGCACTCTTTGAAAGGCCTTTTGTGCGTGCACTGTCAAAAAGCTGCATAGAAGGCCATTGTACTCCGATATGACATCTCAATAGCAGAAGGAAAAAAAATATTTCTCTGACAGGACTGAGGGAGCAGAGTACATACTGGCCCTTCTCGGCTCAGCCCCCTTAGGCAGGTGACCTGTTCACACCTGAAGGCTCAATGCTTTGCCAAAGGCACAGAGTGGAAGTCAGGAGCCTTCTGAATATTCAGGATAGTAATGCACTGCCCGCGGTATGGAAAACAACCTCAACCTTCATCTGCTTCATCTTAATTCTACTTTATGTGCACATGAAAGCTCTTTCTAATGAAAATTTCTCTTGTTCTAGTTTGTTCTATCACAGTTTAAGGATTTTGGGGACCAGTTGGAATCTTTGAAAGGTTTTATTATACACGAAGAAGAGAATTTGGATAAACTCTGCCAAAGAGGAAAAGAAGAAAATCCCGACTCATTCCTGGTATTGCCAATATTTATCATTTCTAAGGGGTTAGATTCATCATAGGATAAAAAATAAGCTAATTACTGTTACTTATAGAATCTGTTTGTATCATAAAACCCTTAAGCACAGTAATTTATATGTCATTCAATCTTAGCTTATTTTCCCTAAGCTCCAGAAAAGTGTGACAATATAGGACTCTATTTTAGTAATATACTACAGTAATTTTAGGGGATTTTTAATTTTTGATGTCTTTACTAATTAGCTTCAGGCCACTAGAATAATGTAGGAATTGGATGTGGTGATTGATTAAATTTTTCTGGTTAGTTGGAGATCAAAAGTAAAATACCCTATTAAGTTAATTGTATATTTTTTCATTTATTAGCATAGTGCAGTTAACATAAATGAATGGGAGATTTAAAGAATACTGGACCCTGCATACTCCTAAGTACCAATCCTCATAACCAAGATGAGGCATCAGGAACCTATGGCACACACTCATCCCTTCCATTTACATATTGTCTGTTGGCATCTTCATGCTACTGGGGCAGAAGTGAATAGTTTTAACAGAGATCGTAGGACTCATAAAAGGCGAAAATACTTATGATCTAGTCATTGACAGAAAAAGTTTGCTGACTTTGACCTAGACTATTCTGTAGTGACAACATGGATGTTGTAAAGGATATTTGCTTAACATGTTGTTAACCTAGAGGCTGTCCCTGGAATATTGTTTTAAAAATAAAGTTTTGATGAGTTTTCATTCTTCTATGGTTTTACAGTCTACCAAAATACAGATGTTTAAGTACCATTCTTTACTAGAATTATTGTAAGAATTAAATTTTCATTTGATTTGTAGGTCAACTGTGTGATCTGTTGAAGGTCAAGTTGTTGGCAGACCAAATGGGATTTGAAGGTCTAGAAAGCGTCCTTTAAAAAAAAAAACAAAAAAAAAAACCAAAAAACTTTTCTTCCCGAAAGACAAAATCTGAGATCATTTTCTATTTCCTGAGCTGCTTAGGTCATGCATGCGGCTTGTTGTTCTAAAAAAGCCACAGGCCTGAGAGACCTGGGTTCAGGTCCAGTTCTAACACTTACTAGCGATTTGGCTGTGGGCAAGCCATTTATGTATGTAAGCATCAGTCTTTCTTCTACAGGATCTCTGCAGCGACCTTTTTATCATGTAGAAATGTTATTGTCCAAAAATCTGGAATTTGGTGTGTTTTTTTTTAATAGAATATTGTGCTAGCACTGACAGCCCACTCACCTGATCTTGAACACCTGAATGAAGTAAGCCTCAAGCTCCCACTTAGTGACATAGCGGTAAAGACATTGCAGAATGTGAACCGGCAGTGGATTCGGGCCACGGCCACCGCGCTGGAACGCTGCAGGTCAGAACTGCCCACCTCTACCTTCCGTTTCAGTTAAGGTGAAATTAATAGTGGGAGCTCAGTAATGTCATTGTTACATGGCTCTGTTTATTTGTTTTTAAACCATTATAGTGAGCTTCAGGGAGTCGCGTTAAATGAAAAGTTTCTTTATTGCTGTGAAAAGTGGGTCCAACTTTTGCAGAAGATAGAAGAGACGCTGCAGGTGGACATTGCCGACAGCCTCCCGGCTCTCCAGGAGCAGCAGAAAACGTATGAGGTAGACAGACTGCCCTTTGCCACCCTCTACCCCCGACCTGGGGCGGGCAGCAGGAAAAGATGGATTTAAATAAAATGCAAATTCTGTTGTCAGTTGATCACATGTCACATTCTTACACATTTCATGATTTTCAGTCCTTTGTTTTATTGCTCTGTTTATTGAGAGACCTAGATTTTCTGCAGTAAGTGGAATCTTCTAGCACAACTTTGCTTCCACAGAATGCAAATATTATACCACTTTACCAAGAACTGTTAAAAGTACTTCAACTCATCTTTGCATTTTCACTGACTAATTCTCTAAAATATGGAAGAACCTGGTATAATTATAATTGCCTCATTAGTAAGTTCACAGAAGTTTCCCCATGCTTGTGCTTATATATATTTCGAAATATTCTTGGTTATAGGCAGATTCTGCCTTTCAAAATGGGCATGATTATTTCACTACAACTTTTCAATGTAACTGATTTAAATCTGCATTGTAACATTGTCACCCAATGAATATGAAATCCTTCCAGCCAAAAAGCTGAGTGACCTTGAATAAACTACTAAACTTTATACCTTAGTGTCCTCCTCTTCAAATGGTTTTATAATAGCACTTAAGTCCAGTGGTTGAGGAATAAGTGAAACAGTGCATGTCTTACATGGTGCCTAGCAAATAGTGAATGCCGAATAAACAGGCACTAATCATAGTTATTGTTGGATCTTTTTCCTTCTAAGATTATATTTATAGATGATATTGAGTGACGGTTGAGCTTTTTTTGCAGGTAGGCTCATATAGTTTGAAAAATAATCATCTCAGATGTTGTCTGTGAGCTTAGAGTTTAATAAGAAATATAGAGTTCAGATTCATAAAATGAATTCTGCAAGCTGATAGTTTATATTTTAATTTATTTGCAGATGTTAGAAGCTGAAGTTTCTGTAAACCAGATAATTGCTGATTGCTGTGTCACCCAGTCCTTACAACTCTTGGACACAACAGAAGCAGAGAAGAGGTAAGCTGTCTGGGGTGTGCGCGCATGTGTGTGTATGTGTGTGCGACGGGGGTAATGCCGTCGGCGCAGGCCTTCCACCACGTGAACCTTGACCATGTCCATGCCCTGTGGCCATGTCAGTTGGTAGACTATCATGGCGTCAGCGGTTTTTTTACTGTGTTAGGATGGCAACTTGCTATGTGGCCATAAAAACCATGGGGGCCCTCTCCTCTACGATAGGTGAGGTGCCTATGGTCACGTAGCAGACCTGACCCACTCACTAAGTACAGTTAACTAATTTTTTACCCCAAAGGAGTCTTCTGTAGAATGTTTTCTTCTCTACCTTCAGCCTCATGATGTTTTGCTGTTTAAAAAATAATTCTGAAAGTGCTGCTGTTGCCAGCAAGTAGCTTTGTCACCATTGTGAAAGAAGGCATTTCTCCCTGTGCCATGTGCACCAGGTTGGGGGTCAGGCTGAGCAGAGGCCCTGAGTCCATTCTGGTGACAATAACTGAACCCGCTCGCACAACAGGTACACATGGCAGACAGAGCCCAGAGGTGCCCTGGCCTGTTGATACTTCTCCAAGTGTCCTGGTAGGGATGGTTTTTCCTCCCCATCTCCACCCATGTACCGCTGCATCTTTCCGCATCACTAAGAAATACAAAGCCCATTTCTTTCTCGCTCTGAAATAATAAATTCAAGCCAGTTTCAGGATGATCAACTGGTTTTGATTTGATCAGTACAGCAAAGCATGTCTTCCCTCATAATAAATAAAAGGCCTTATTTTTCATGGGGCAGGTGTCATTTCTCTGGAAAAGAGCTAATTGAGTAGTTGCAGAAAGCATGTTTTTATTGGGGAAATTACATAAAGTATAGCACTCAAATAACAGATAACATTGCCAGGGACCCACCTGTTCATGTCTCTCCCACCGATCCAGTGTGTAGTTTTTCCATTCAGCATTCCGCATAGTGGATGTTAAAACAGCTTCCATGTGTTTAAGGGAATGATTGTCATGCATGCTGGCAAAGTACCCAGGCCATGTGCATATATCTTCTGCTGAAAATTCTTTGCCAACCACATGCTGCCCCCGCCC
The DNA here is from genome assembly GCF_021234165.1 of Pteronotus mesoamericanus. NCBI lineage: Eukaryota > Metazoa > Chordata > Mammalia > Chiroptera > Mormoopidae > Pteronotus > Pteronotus mesoamericanus. Next base: position 25,503,833 of record NW_026555078.1, on the reverse strand, counting down.
CAGCTCCAAGTTCCCCGTCATGTTTAAGTTGAATGGTGCTAAGATTGTAAGAAGTTTGTTTTTCATGTAAATCGTGCATATCAATAGAAAATCCAAATTTCTATGATAGTTATGTGGTGATAGTTATTTTTTTCCACATGTTCATGTCTGGATTCTCTTAACCATCTGTTTTTCCCAAGACCGGAATTTGTTTCGAATTTCACGAAGCTGAAGGCCCAGTGGCAGAGAGCCATCCAGCGCCTTCGGCAGAGGAAGAGCGCGGTCACTGAGCTGGTGAGGCAGTGGCAGTTTTTCACCACCTCCGAGGATTTGCTCTGCTTCCTCACTGCCACCGGCCACCTGCTGTCTGCAGTCGAGAGCCAGGACTGCTACAGTCTCTACCAAGCGAGAAGCCTGGTCCACGAGCTGCAGGTAGTGTGAGCACAGCAGCGGTGTGAGAACCCCGGGGTGATCATAATGTGGAAGATAGTCATTCACTTTAGGTTTTACGTTTCCTGTGTCACAGTGCAGGTGTGCTCTCTGCTATAGGGGACCAGCTGGCGAGGATCCCTGGCCTTGCAGGGTCAGAAACCCACTCTTACCCATCAATCCCAAAGTAGTGAAACTCTCTTTGGCTGTGGGGAGTAGGGATGGAGTCAACATGAGTGGGTCAAGGGGGGAAATTTGGGGTGACAAACTCCCCCCACCTAAGCTTTTAAGATATTAAGTAATATATTAATTGGCCACAAATGTGGTAGTTTACAGTGGGACTCTTGCTTACTTGGGAAGGGCAGACTGACTTAGGCAACAAAGTTTCCAATCAAAAAGTTGCTTGAGGAGCATAGGACTAGAGTAATTGATTGGCAATTCCCAGGGCGTGTTCCATTGAGCTATAGAACCACTCTTTAAGGTACCCCTAAAGGAAACACACCCTTCTGAAATCCTGTGCTTTCCTCATTCATTTATTCAGTCCTCAAATACTGAGTACCTGCTCTGTGCCCGTCACTGGTGTAAGTGCCGGAAGTGTGACGTGCACAAGAAGGTTCCCGCGCTCATGGGGGTAGTCAGACAAACGGATGTATAAACAAGAAAATGCTAGTTTGTCTGATTGGTGGGGGACATCAGGAAAATTAATAAATAAGAAAATCTCAGATTGCAATAAGGCATATGTGCATAATTAAAACAGGACCAGTGATGGAAGGGCTGGGTGGCTACTCTAGATTGGAATGTGACATTTAAGCTGGAACCTGAATGCTGAGAAGGAGCCAGGCAGGCAAAGATCTGGGGAATGAGCCTTTCGGACAGGCGGTATGGCTTTTCCAATTCCCCACAATGGAAACAGGCTTATCAAAGCAGCAGAACAGAAAGAGGGCTAGTATGACTGGAGGACAGCCAGTGAGGCTGCAGCGATAGGAAATGAACTTGAGAAGCAGGCAGGGCGGAGGTTTTGCAGGCAGGGTGTGAAAGCTGGATTACAGTCTCGGTGTAATAGGAGACCGTTGAAGAGTTTCAGTTGGAAGAGGGAGCAGCATGATTCTGTTAGTATTTTTTCAAGCCCCTTTGGTTGTTCTGAGGAGGATGGATTGTGGCAGAGCCAAAGGAGAAGCAGGCGCCCCACTATATATCCTACCTATTGCTGCGTAACAGCCATCGGTGATTACCGTCCCTCGCAGGTCTGGGGCCTGACGGGGCTCGGCCAGGAGATGCTTGCTTAGAGTCTCGGGCAGTCTCGGCCAGCCGATGGCTCGGGGGGACTCATCTGAAGGTGCATTCATTCACTCTCATGTCTAGCACTAAGCTAGAAAGACTCAGACAGCTAGGAACTGGAGCAGCCGCAGCTCTTGGGCCTCATTCCCTGTGGTCCGTCCACATGGAAACTCCTGGTAGCGGACTTTTTACATGGAAGCTCATGGCTTCAAAGGCACATGTCCCAAGCAAGTGACATCCAGGGAGAAGCTCAACTGCCTTTTAGACCTAGCCTTGGAAGTTATATATGTCACTTCCACCATTTTCTATTAATCACATGCTCACATGGTGTCAAGAGGAGGGGACAGAGGCCCTGCTGCCTAACGGCCAGTGACAATTCTGGAAGAACATGTGGGGCAGGGAATATTGCTGTGGCCTTTTTGTGGAAAATACAGGCTTCCAAACCCAGTTAGGCTACTTAAATAGTCTTGGAGAGTGGTTGCGGTGGGTAAGACAAGAGTGAGCCCTGGCCAATGTGGCCCAGGCAGCTGGAGCATCGTCCCATAGATCGAAAGGTTGCAAGCTTGATTCCCAGTCAGGGTGTATGCAGGAAGCAACCAGTCGGTGTTTTTCTCCCATCAGTGTTTCTCTCTCTCTCTCTCTCTCTCTCTCTCTCTCACACACCTCTTGAATCAAAAAAAAAAAAAAAAAAAAAAGACGATCACAGTGAAGACAAAAGAGGATATGGTTTGTAGGTAGTGTTTACAAGTTTGCTAATGGTTTGGATGTGGCACGTAAATAAAAATCTAATCAAGATGGTGCAGGGGTGAAGGGATCAAGTGAAAAATAAAAGGAACTCAGGGGCACGGGCAACAGGGTGCTGACTGTCGGGGATCGGAGGGTGAGTGAAGGTGGAAGAGGGCGTACGGGGGACAAATGGTAGTGGGGAAAAAATACGATAAAAGTGAAAAAAATAAAATGAATTAAAAAGATGACTCTAGGTTTCTGGCTTGAGCATTGTGATGAATAGTGTGCTGTAGACCAAGTCAGGGGAGACTGGAGGAGGAGCGGGTCTTTTGATAAGTTTGAAATGGCTTAAGCAAGCCACTTTTTTCTATTCTTAGAATAAAGAAATTCATTTTGAGAGACGCCAAACCACCTGTGCACTCACCTTGGAAGCTGGGGAAAAGTTATTGAACACAACTGACCTGGAAAATAAAGAGTCTATAGAGAAGAGGATCAGACAACTTCAGGACAGCTGGAAGGACACAAGGCACCGAGGCGGAGAGATGATTCAGCACTTCCAGAGCATTGTAGAGGTAAACTCACCAAAGTTTTCTTTCCCGTTCGCGATACTCAAGTGCAGCACATATGTAGAATTTGTTTGCTGTGTGACAAAGGAATGACATTGGGATGATATTTTGAGTTCTCCAAAGGACCTCGAGTCCTACAACTCCATGAATCATATCAGTTACCTAATGTAGAATAATTCTAATAGCATTTGAAAAGCCTAGTATTAAGTATATAAATACTGGAGCTTCTATTTTATATTTACTTTTATGAAACGAAACCTATTCGTGTTCAGTGCAAGTTCAGTAAATGAAATTAATGTTCCCCATGCAGTCTGTCCTTGGATGTAGTCATACGAGCTGTTTATATGTATGTACATATACATACATGTGTAGTATATGAAAATACACACAGTGAAAATACTTCATCTTTCTGTTTTCATCAGAAAATGCAGTTTTCCATATGTGAATTTCAGAGATAATTTATGATATCTTTATGAACTAAAATGTTCTTTTGAGTTATTATTAGGAAAATCATTATTATTTTGTTATGTGAAAATACTGAGTTTTTCTCAAGGACTCTGAGCTGCTGTGAATCTAGACCCCACACTCCTGTGCCCTTTGATGTCTTATGTGGTTTTTATGGTTTTCCTCTCTGTGTAGTTAGTGTGAGGCTGTTTTTACCTTTGGTTTCTCTGAGCATACCTACTCCTTGTAGCCCACTCTCCTCACACACAGTAGAGTGTGTGTGTGTGTGTGTGTCTCAAAACCATATAACCAAGCTTGTCAGAGATGTTTTTCTGAGTAAAGAATAAATATGTCCTGAGTTAGGACATGAGCATCTGTCTGTGAATGAAGTATCCAGATTTTCTTTGGTATACAGACTGCGAGATTCGTTGACTAGCTCGTTGAGCACCGGCCATGTCTATAAAGTGTGATGGTAAGTGACGGTTTGGCGGGGGAGAGGAGGACTCAGAGTTTTATTCTCTGTTTGCTCTCTTGGTTACGTTCCAGAGATTTGATCTTGCTGGACCAGTGGCCTCCTTTTACATGAGGTATCACCATAGAATCGGGCCAGCCCAAATATGTTTAGGGATCATTTGTACTGAGGATTAAAATAGTGTTTGATTTTATGTTTGTCTGCTTTTAGTAACCTCAGGATAGAAACATAACCCTAACGAATCAATTATAAACACTTTGAACTTGAAAATGCAGGCCACTCTTTTCTCAGTAGCACAAGGTTCAAAGAAAAAGAGATGGTGCGAAAGAATAGCACTGGGGGTACCGGTGGGGGACCTGCAGCCTTAGGTCACCCTTGACTAAGCTGCTTCTAACCTCACATCCTTGGCCGGTCAGTTTTCTCTGAGCCTCAGTTTTCACATGTTAAGTGTGATGATAATATACTTGCCCTGTCTGTCTCCTAAAGTCGTTACGTTTAAAATACGACAGTGGAGGTGGAAATGCTTTAGAAACCTGCAAGGGCTCTAAGCAGAAGGTGGCTGTCAGCACTGCCGACAGCGGAAGGGCCACCAAGGCCAGGGAGCCAAACCGTCCCTAGAAAGAGAAAGAGAGAGTGGAGGGGTGGATGAGAAAAGACAAGAAAGTAGTCGGGAGCTTTGGTTTGATGGCACCACTGTAGCGCATGCCCAAGACTGTAAATGCTGAAGGTTTTAATAAGAAACGCTGAAGAATTCTTATAATAGCCTTTTAAACGTGAACTTCTCCAAAATTAAAATGAAAATAAGATTATATAAGTCAGGGTTATGGGGAGGGAGGAAGAAATACAATGACTCTTAAACAGCATGGGTGTGAGCTGCACGGGTCCACTCATTTTTTTTCCCCTGCATAGGGAAGGCCCTCCACATCCCTGGGTTTTACATCTGTGGGTTCAGCGGCCTGCAGACTGAAAACTGCTTTTGATCTGTGGATGCAGAGGGTCACCTTAAGTTACATGGGGATTTTCAGCCCCACTGGGTCGGTGCCCCTAACCGCCACCACCGCCAGCACCACCCCCTGAGTCATTCAAGGGTCGACTGTATTTTGAAACAAAAGGCAACCAGCCCAGTGGTTGAAATGAGCCACACGTAAAGCTGCAGAGATGTCCAACCAGACTGGTGTTCCCTTCTGCTCTTTTAGACCACAATTTGTTCAAGAAAGAAACTGGGTCTCTGTGATTTACAAAAACACATTTAGCAAAGCAATTACCCTGTTTTTGCTGTGTGTAATGTGCACTTTTTTGCCGAAATATTTGAGGGAAAAATAAAGGTGTGCATTATATATGGGTAATACCTGAAATACCTTCTGTCTGTTCTTGTGTTTTGCAAATATTTGTTACATAAAATGTGTTGTACCATAATATATTCAAAAAATGCCAAAATTCCTTTACAATACAAAAAAATGAGTCTCTGAATATAAATAAATAAATAATTTGATTACAATATTAAAACGATTTTTTTCCCTGAAAGTCTGGCCCAAAAACGTGATGTGCACATTATACATGGCTAAATGCAGTACATGGATTAAGTAAGTTATTCTGGTTCTATAACTCATTCTTAAATAGCAGAGTACTTACCAATTTTAATACTGTTTTCAAATAGACCTGGGACCAGTGTGAAAAGAAAATCAAGGAGCTGAAAAGCAGGCTGCACGCTTTAAAGGCACAAAGTAAAGAACCTCTTCCAGAAATTCATGAGGACCTCCAAAAAGAGAAAGAGCTGATTAAGGTATTGTAGCATTCACAAGCATGGTCTAGCGGTTTTCTGAGAAGCTGAAGTGTGTGTGTGTGTGTATGTGTGTGTGTGTGTGTGTGTGTTTGCCTTTCAGTTTCTGTGTTGAAACCAAGTTTTCATGTGCAGTTGGAAAACATTCTTCCTATGTTTTATCTAACAAAGCATCCTGGCCTCTAAAGGAATTAGAATCCATACTCTTTGAGATCTACACATGAAAATGAGAGACTTCTGCAGTGATTTACTTCTTAGGGTCTCGTAGGTTTTCTCCTTAGGTCCTCTTTCCATCTCACTCTCCTCTGTAATGTAAGATGCGGCTCTCCCCTTATCAAATGACCTTGTCTTTGAAATTAAAGTATGACTAAAGAATTCATTTTTTGAAAGCCAATAGGTTGAGTTTTTTGCTCAATTATAACATTTTTATGAAATCTTCCAAACTTTATTCTAATTAATTAATTCTAACTAATTAATATCACACTAGCAAAAATTTCCGCATCTTTTAGGCCTTTGTAGACAGGACATATTTATGGGTAGGAACTTGGGGCAGTAAAATTCCCAGATCAGGAATTTCCTGTGTTTCTTCCCTATTTTCAGGTTTGATGTTTAAAAGATATCAAAAGCCAACTGAAATATATTTTGTTTTTGTTTGTTTGTTTGATTGGTTGGTTAGTTGGTTGGTTTTTTTCCCTTCCTTTGGTGACTTCAACAATTTAATTGAAAAAACTGGGAAGACATGAGTTGTCTCCTACTTGAAGCCGTGCTGGAAATCAGTGTGCTCCTCCCTGCATCTTTTTTCCTCGTTGTAAATATTTCTAACATGCAGAGTATTTTTAACCAAACAATGGTATGACAAACGGCCATGAAACCATCAGTCATCTGACAAGTAAAACATGACAAATACAGGTTTGGCGCCCTGTACGGTTTCCAATGTACTTTCCCATCCCAGCCAACTTCATTATCATTTTACTACATGTCTGTAGTTCTCAGGGAAATACACAAGTATGACTTTGTTTTTAAACTTTACATGAACACTTACCATACTGCATAACACATATAATCTACCCTTTACCCCTCATTATGATTTTGAGTCATCAATTGATACCTATAACTCATTCATTCTCACTGCTGTGTTGTATGCATTATAACAATATAAAACAATTTATTCCTTCTCTAGTAACTTGGTATTGTCAATTTTTTTTTACACTTTTGATCATTTGATAGGTATGAGATGGTATTTCTTTGTAGTTTAATTACTAGTAAGTTGAACATTTTTTTCAGATTTATTGTCCCTTCAGATTTGCCTTCTAAGAATTGCCAGTTTATATTCCTCACTCATGTTTCTGTTGGGCTGTTTGTCTTTTTCTCACTGATTTGAAATAGCCACCTATTTATTTTGGATTATTCTTCTCTGTTGAGTATAGACATTGCAGATGTCTTCTTCCATCCAAGAGCTTCTTTTTGTATTTTTCCTTGGTGTCACTGCCTGAAAAAAAAAAAAAAGGACTTTTTTTGTTATTTTATTATAGATGAATTTATCATTATCTTCTTTCATGATTTGTTTTCTGTTTCTTTCATGAAATCACCATACTAAAGTCATAAAGTTTAGACTCTTGGGTCTTCTTCTCAAAGTTTCAAGTTTTGCTCTCCAATTTACATCTATATTCATTGATTTGTATATTCCTTTGAAGTTAAAGATCCAGTTTTTTTTATTCCTGTGGATAATCAGTTGTCCTGATGCCTGTTTATTGAATAGCTCATGGTCAAATGTCCCGTTTCCACACACACGATTCCTTTCGTGGTTCGCTGTGCCATTGGTCTGCTTATCTCAGCGTTTATATCAGGTGTTCATTTCAGGCATGCTATGTACCCATACCTTGTTCTCCCACCTTAGTATGGATGTTCTTGGGTCTTTGATCTTCCACAACTTTTAGAAGCAGTTTGTCAAAGCAGGAGAAGTCCTGATAAGAGTTTTAGTGGAATAGTATTGAATTTGTAGATTAATTTGAGAAAAAAAATAACATCTTTTTGACATTGAGTACTCCTATTCCTGAATATGGCACGATTCTCCTTTTGATCATGTTCAGTAATAGTTTACAATTTTCTTTACATAGTATTATGCATCTTTTGTTAGATTTATTTCTTGGTGTGTTATTTTTGACGCTATTGAAAATACTGGAAGTTTTGCCTTTTTCTAATTCCATTTTCTGCTTATAACTGATGCCTGGAGATGTGACTTCTTAGGGTCTCGTAGGGTCAAGATTTGTATATTGGTATTACATTCAACCATCTTGGTAAACTCTTTTGTTAATTTCAATAATTTATATATTCTTTCGGATATCTATGTCAACAATCACTGTTTGTGTAAATGACCTTTTTTGTTTGTTTGTTTCTTCCTTTTAATTATATATATTTCTGCTGTCCTTTCTACACTGGTCAGTACTTCCACAGCACTGCTGAGCAGAAGCAGTGATGGCTGGCTCCTTTGTGTTAATTCTGACTTTAAAAAGAATTATTCTGAAATTTCACCCTTAAGTATATTTGCTGGTGATGTCTTTATTAGATTAAGAAGGTTCCTACCTACCCTGGATTTCTGATAAAGATGTCATTTCTAATCTCCACACAACCTTTGAAAAAAATTCTCCAGACTCTTATTAAACTTCTTGTTGGCAAGTTGTGAAATCATATCAAGTGTAGCTTTTAGAACTCTGAAAATCAATCAGAATGAACACATTTTCATAGTTGTCAACCCTAGGGCTTATATCTGATATAAATAAGTAGCTGTTTCTTTCAGATACATATTGATAGGTGTGAGTAGAGACCCTTAAATTGTGCTGGGAGGTATGAAGAACTGTAAGCACAATGCAAATGACCCCTAAGTGTTCTGGCTGTTTCCTTTTACCTGCCCTGTTATGAAAGTAACTTTCTTGATTAAGTCCTAGAATTCAAAAAGTTTAAATTTGACAAATAATTCACTTCAAAAAATAAAGTTCCCAGGGCCACAGAAAATTTTCTGCTAACCAGTCTCTGCTATTAGGGAACAATTTACTTTTTCTTTCATTATATTTAACTTTCTTTTGGAAAGTTAACCAAAATCCCTTTGAACAGAAGCTGTTGTACTATGGTTGCCACAGTAGCAACAGTGCATTTAGCGTTCCTTTGGTTTTTAAAAATGAGAAATCACACTTTATACATTTCTGTAACATAGTTTCAGAATTAAAAGTGTGTGTGTGATTGTTGCTTTCTTCTAAATAAAGGTAAAGACCTGCATGACTTGAAAGTAGAATTAATTATATAAAATTCTGAACTACCTGAGAAAATAAAAATAGAGGTAGAAAAAGAGTTTCCTTATGAGAAAAAGGTGGTGGAGAACGTCCAACCCCGACTGCAGACGCTTGCCCTGGGCTGTTTCTGGCTCGGCGGCCCCGCCCCCTTCCGGGCCTCCCCTCCCCCAGAGTCCAATCAAAGGATTAGCCTACAGGTTTGGAAACAGCAGCAGTTTGAGTTGAAGGTTTTGTTTTGTTTTTGTTTTTGTTTTTTTCTCCCTTTTCTGGTTTAAATGCAGGAGCTAGAGAAGTCTTTGGCTAACTGGACTCAGAACTTGAAAGAACTTCACACTATGAAAACCGACCTAACCCAGCACATTCTGGTGGAGGACGTGATGGTTTTGAAGGAGCAAATAGAGCATTTGCACAGACAATGGGAGGACCTCTGCTTAAGAGTAAGTCAGTTGCTGCAGGGCACGGCAGTTCTGGAGTTTATTGAAATGTCTCTGGAGGCCAGGCAAAGTAGAAAAGAGCTTAATTTCACTGAACCCTTTCAGCTGGAGCCGGGCCGGCGCTGTTCCTTTAGTCGGCAGCAGCACCGTTCAGCAGATTTGACCCTTTGTTTCTCCAGCACTCAGTGCTGAGACTTGGCACATTTTTAATGAGCCTTTTACAGAAATAATGTTTAAATGTTGGGGGTATTGCAGTTATGATCAGCTGTGCTCTCTGTCTTGTGCAAATGACAAGCACAAATCTGTATATTAGATCAGGACTCAGCACAGGGATCGCATCCGGATTTAGAGGAGAATCTCTGCAGCATCTCTTCTGGGCCAAGTCAGACTTAATCCCACATCGGCCACCTTTTATCCCAGGACTATGCTTTCACATGTAATCCAATGTTGATTGAAGTAGCTGGTTTTTAAAACTCTCTAAAAGAAAGGATCTGCTGCACTCCGTACCTCAGTGGCTCACTTGTGATTAAGGATTGGATTGTAGTGAGGGTGTTCTACAGTGTATGTTTGTGTTTGTGACAGGATCAGGATGGAGTTAAAGGGTTCAATAGATCTTTGTTTTAAGAACATGTAATCCTAAGAAAAATAAATTCCTGACTCTCATTCTTGTGGATTACAACATGTATTTTTAAGAGTTGAAATTCAGACACTTCTGAATGCATTTTATTACAGTAAAAACATTTGTCCTTCCTGATTTTCGTATTTAATATTCACAATGTACCCTACTTTTTGATGTCCTTTTAGAATTTTTATTCAAATTTTATATAAAAGAAAATGTTTAGAAACTGTGAAAAGTATCCTGAAAGGTAGGAAGTCCAGACGGGGGCCCAGATGCTCCTAATTGTTACCATCACAAAGCCTACCAAAGTAATGCTGTGCCAAATGCCGGCCGTTTTTAAAGCAAAGATGAAAAGGTGCCCCAAGGAACAGAAACACAAAGCTGGGTTTTGGGGAGATGGTTCTCTGCACCTTTTTAACACATTTGATTGGGTGGGAGTACAAGCGTTAGACGTTTTTTGCCTCACTCTGAAAAGAGCAGAGGTGTTTTTGTACACAGCAGGAACATATCTCGCAGTTCAACCTTAGTTTCTCCATCTGTAAAGTGGGGTGTTAAAACTTTCCCAAAAGAGCTCTTTAGCTGCCCCTTTCAACTCTAATGGTCAAAAGATTTTTAACATGTGAGAAAACTTTTTTTTCTTTTTTACATTTAGAAGGCTGATTTTGTTCTTTAAATGTGTATTTATTTGAAGTAGTACATGTGAACCCTGTGAGAAGGAAGACCTTTTGCTAATAGCAGCTCAGGGGCTACGCGAGCATCCCGGAGCACTGGGTATTGTGGGGGCAGCTTTCTTGCTGCAGACCAGTGAGTGGCCCCATTTCCATGGTTTCTGCCCAAAGCTGTAGTACATGACAGGAAGGTGAATTAAATGAGGCATGTGCATTGTTTTTTTCTTTAACCTTATTTTGCTTTGTTTTTGTTTTGAAATAGAATACTAGAATATGTAAATGACTTTCATTTTCATGGTCCATTTGCATTACAAATGTTAGATTTATAATTTGGTCTGTATTATAGTTTTTTCAATTAAATAGGCAGGGCATTGTCCTTAAGTAGGTGTAAAGACATTATTTTTTAAAAGGGAAAGGATTTGGGTCATAAAGTTATAAATTAGCATGTAACAAGCTTTCAATAAATGTACATTAAAAGAACAGAAACAGAAGAAATTTAAGGGATGCTTTATGTATTCATCTAACCTTTTCTGTTTCTGATTTTTAATATAACCCAATAACATTGGATAAAACTGAATCCTTTTGGTCAGTGACAATTCAGGTATATTCTTTGTATTGTTTTTGTTTATGACATTTATCAAAGGAGTAAAAAAGAAATCTGTTGCTAAACCCTAGGAGTTTAAGAGGCAAAAACATAGTAATTTAAGTCTGTAGGGCTACTAATGAAAATGAATGAAATGCATAGTCCTTTCAATGGGGGAAGGGACAGGAACCACTTTCCTTCCTGTCCATACTCAGCTGCCAAGTGCATTTTCACATCTAGGTGGCCATACGCAAACAGGAGATCGAAGACAGACTCAATTCATGGGTTGTGTTCAATGAACGAAATAAAGAGTTGTGTGCATGGCTGGTGCAAATGGAAAACAAAGTCCTACAGACAGCAGATATTAGTATCGAAGAAATGATTGAAAAGTTACAGAAGGTAAGCAACAAGCACCCAGAGGAATGCAGTTACTGCTTCCATGGGATTCTCTGCCGTACTCACTGCCAGGCTCAAAATGGTGTGTTATGGGTATGTTTCCAATAACATTTTAGAAATTTGAAGGGACTTCCTCACTCTTTTCCCTTCCTCCTCAGAGAAGGGGTGGTGAGTGAGGAATGCAGAGAGATGGGAAGTGGGGAGCCATCCCAGCTGGGCACGGTGCTGGGTACTGAGGGGAGTTACTTTCTCTCAGGAGGCCTGGCCAGAGGAGGGACCCATATCTCCTTAGGCATCTGTTCACACCCCACGTGAGTTATGGTTTCGAGTTGTGATTGTTACCGAGCTCCCCTTGTCAAAGGGGAAAGGCCGGCAGTAATGGGGCTCATTATTTTGAAATGGTCACTGATCCCCACAGAAAAAGGTAGAAATGTTCTTGCCACTCAGGAAAACTCTTACTGATACTTGGCTAATTCAGTTATACTCAGTTTTCCCCAACTCCCAGGTAGGTTAGATTAGAAGAAATCTGTGAGGGGAAACTGGGGCTGTCCAATTAAGAAAGTGACCGCTGCTTTACGTATTACACGTACGCTGAGTGGGCATCGTTTGACTTGTTAGCCACTCACTGAAGGATTGTATTAACAGGTGTGGGAAGGTTTTAATTAAAAAAAATTTTTTTTAAAGAGGCAACTGTGTGTTTATTGCCCAGCAAAGAAATGAATTTTTGGCAGTAACTGAGGCTTTTTGCTTTGGTGACTTTGCCAGGACTGCATGGAAGAAATAAACTTGTTCAGTGAAAACAAGTTACAGTTAAAGCAAATGGGTGACCAGCTGATGAAGGCCAGCAACAAGACGAGAGCAGCCGAGATCGATGACAAGCTCAGTAAAATTAACGACCGCTGGCAGCACCTTTTTGATGTCATTGGATCAAGGTAAGAGATGGTCTAAAAACGAATCCTACTCGCTGGGTGCAGTGGTTGCCCCGCAGACCTAGCAACTGAGCCCAGTCTTAACCCTAAGGTGGTCCAGCGGTTTTATAAACTTGCATATAAGGGCAAAGTTTGGTCACAAATGAGTAGTGATTCTTGTTTCAACAATATAGAAAGATGATGTTTTAGTATATCCCACTTTAATAGTTTTTTTCCTTTAGCTTAAAATTTCACATGAATTAGGTTAGGTTTGAATGAGAGTTAGAAACAATTTGAAAAGAGGGGCTTGAGGAGGTATTATTTAGAAATTCCAACTCTGCGTTAGGACTTGCATGTCCCCCATATGGAATCATGCCTGCCACTTCCTGCTTGTGGGTGGCAGGTGCAAGCAGGTGAGAACATAGGCTCGATTTCTAGATGCTGGTCTGGAGGTCCCCAGCTGCCCCCACGGCAGGAGCTTGGCACACTGAGGCAGAGATCCTCATTGTGTGCCAGGCGTGCCAAGTGCGCAGCAGGCATCTGGTCCTAAGGGGGGACTTGGGAGGAGGCACGGCTGTGGCTACAGATCAAAGCTGTATTTTCCAGAGCTGCACTATCAGAAGGAAGACTGATAATTTTATCTTCTCAAAAAATAATGATGACAATGCCACTCAAAGCTTTTAAATGTTTCCTGTTCTCAAATTCTGTCTCCAGAAACAGGCCCCAAACAAAGTGTTTTTGTTTTGCATCGTTTTGTTTCTTTTTTGTTTGTTTGTTTGTTTCATTGCAACCTGACATGCAAAAAACAGTCACTGCGCTTTGGGACCATTTGTGCAACCTTGTATGACTACTGGCCAGGTGAGGCTTTTATGTTTTGAACACACACACGGGAGAACCTGTAAGGCGACTCAAGTATTGGGGTGTAATGAAAATAAGATACTCCTAATAATTTGGCATTTCCTTTACCTCATTGTTTACTGTAAACCATAAGTGGACCTGCAGCACAGGCACCAGGCTCGACCTGAGAATTACAGGCAGGAAGTAAGATGAGTCAGTTATGTAAATGGGAGTTGACATCTGGGCAGCCAAGTGGTTTGAGGGCTCAGATCTCAGCTTCCTGGAGAGGGGGTGGGGATTAGGAGGAGCCTCACGGAAGAGTGGTGTTCCCAGGTGGTTGTGAATGAGGAATGAGGGCTTGGGACCCTTGAACATTACTGGTGGCAGAGAGAGACAGGTATGCTGTGGGCAACAAGGTACAGGGGTAGAGCAGTGAGGAAGCTCTTCAGGAAATGACAAGAAGGCTCCATTGACGTGGGAGATGAAGCTACAAAGGTAGGCTGGGGCTAAGTCCTAGAAGGCCTTAAATCTCAATTTAAGTCTTGGCGTCCTAGGTAGAGTCTGAGTCATTTGTGGATTTTTAGCTGCAGAGGGTCTGCGGAAGACAGACATTAAGGTGACTGGGCTGGCAGCATTAGCTGGGCTGAATCTAACTTCTCTCTGCTACCAGTTAAAAAAAAAACCAAACAAAAACTAGAAATCCAAGTAAGCATTAAGAGCACAGGTTTGGAGCCCGTGCTGACTTTATCAGCTATTCATCGTGGAAACTTGAGTAGTGATTTAATCATTCTAAGCCTCAGTTTCCAAATCTGCATAACGTGCCTAACAGCGCTGTTCACATCAGAGATGGCCATAATGACATGTGTCTTGCATTTGGCACATGTGGGATCCCGCATTTATTGAGTGGTTATCACTGTTTTTCCCTGAGAAGACTCTAAGACTGAGGAGCATGTTTGTTGAGTAGAAGAGGATTCCTTTGGCTATGTCTAATAGTGAAAGAGATCTTTTCCCCCTTGAGACCGGCGTTTTTGACTATCTCATTTCCATCGCTTAGAACAGGGCTTTCAGGTATGTGTTGAAGTGAATGAAAGTTTCAGTGCATAAGAAAAAGATCGTTTCTGTTGGGTAAATTGTGTATAGTGTGTCTTTATTGACTCTGTCTTTGCATCCTGTCTTCTTGGGCACCTGACACGAATCAAGGGTGACGTTGTACCTGTTCATGGACTGTGCTTCCTGAAGACTAGAGTGACAGTCCATTCTTAATTATTCATGCTCTGGTTATGTCACTTCAGAGTTTAATAGGTGGTTTGCTTTTCTCCTCTCTGGCTGCCTGTCTTCAGCCAATTCCTTGGTGGGAAAGAGGAGAAAAAAAACAGCAGGTGAAATTTCAGTGGTCTTTTTGGAAGGAGCAATTGGTAAAATAAGGAGTTGAAATGATGGCAAAGATATTGTCTTCCAGCTGTGTACTAAACAGTGTGCTTTTCTGTATGATTTTACTTAAGTTTCATTGTAATTCTAAAAGGTAGATACCGTTATCCCATTTTACAGATGACAAAACTGAGGCACTGAAGTTAAATAACATGTCCACAATTAGAGCCTGTACATGAGGCAACTAGGATTCCAATACCAGCAGTTGTATTGCCTCCCTATTACTGTTACCCAGACCCCTCTAGTTTGTTACACTGAAATGAACCCACTCCTTTCAAAATTAAGAAGCTAGGGCCCAAACCAGTGTGGCTCAATTGGTTGGTGCAGCATCCCATAACCAAAAGGTTGTGGGTACAGTCTCCAGCCTGGGCGCATCCCGGAGGCAGCCAATTGATGCTTATCTTTACATCAATGTCTTTCCCTTCCTTTCTCTTTAAAAGCAATGGGGAGAAAGAATTAAGGAACTAGGGAGACAATACTGGCAACTTATTTTACCTGAAACAAGGGCCAGGCTGAGACAAATGGCCCAGAGTGTAGGAAACCCCTAGATGAGTTTACCCCTTCACGTCAATCTGTAGATCGAGGCAGCAAGCTTAGACCTGCCTTAAATTGGCCTCATGTAGAATCGGCTCCTTGTCTGCTCTCTGCTACTGATCATATCATCATCAGGGAAGGTGGGAAACACAGGCTGCAGAATTTAGGTTTGAATAGTGCTAACCAGGTACACTAATGACCTCATTTGCCCAGAGAATTCTGAACACTATTTAACGTTTTCTGTCCTGCCCACAGTACTCTGCAGCTTCACTCCTTTTGCAGGAGACGAGGGAGACTATAAAGTTATGAATAGTATTCAGAAATCCAAGACCTCAATAAATCAGGTTTATTGGGAAGGAAAAAAAAAAGACCTGTTGCTTCAGGTTCATTCTCAACATAATGGTGGTGAGTTACAGGGTCACTTAAATGCACATTAAATTCTGATCATTTCAGGTAATAGGGGAAAAGATTAGTGTTGTATATTTTCAAGTGCCAGGCTCTTTACACACACACACACACACACACTCTCTCTCTCTCTCTCTCTCTCTCTCTCTCTCTCTCTCTCTCTCATGTTCAAGGTCAATATACTCCATTTTACAAAGAGGACCAGGGCAGCTCAGTGATTGTAATAACTGACTCAAGGGCCCAGTCAATTCGTAGAGAGGGGGGGTGGAGCCAAGGTCCATCTGTCCCACTGTACCATGCATCCAAAGAGCACTTCACTCCTTTGACATCTTGGCTTTTAAAGGTAATATATCAGAACTTTTCTAAAACCAAGAACTCAGTGTAGAATTCTCAAACTTAAACATGCATCAGAATCCCTGGAGGGCATATGATAACATGGGTGGGGGTTGCACCCCCACCCCCAGAGCTCCTGGTTCTGGAGGTCCAGGTGGGGCTGAGAGTGTGCATTTCTCACAAGCGCTGAGGTGTTGCCAGTGGTACTGGGCTGGGGAACACAGAGCGAGCAGCAGGGTGAAGGGACATGTGCTGTGCCAAGTCAGACATCCTGTACTTGCCACTTCCTGTGAACAAGTCTTCTGTACCTCTGTGCGCCTCAGTTTCCTTGTTGATCAACCATTACAAGATCCTGGATAAAAAAGCACCAGGACAGCGCTGGGCCCATCCGTGCGTGTGCTGGTGGCCTCTGGTGAGGTTCGCATGGCTGTGCAGAGTGGGGCAGAAGTAGGTTTACAATTGTTTGGGGGAAAATACAATAATTAAGATATGATTATACAAGAATAAAGTCTGTTTCATGTACTAAAAACTGTAAACATACTTTTGCACCACCATATATATAGGTAAGTTGAGAGGGGAAGGGCTTAGACCCAAACAACTGTTTTTCCCTCTGCTTGCAAAGGGTTCTTCAGCTTCTATAAAATCTTTAAGACAAAGAACCTGAAGGACACGTCTTCTGAAATAACCAAATAACCCAGGGGTGTTCGGGGAGCCTAAGTCAATCTCGGTGCCGATTTCCTCACATGAGGTCGCACAGGCCCCAGTGTGGGCATTGGTGTTCTCACATAGGCTCTCTGTCGGAACCGCTGCAGGAGCTTTTAGCTGTCCTCGTGGACGGTTGGGCAGCTTCTTACCTTTGTGACACCTAAACTTTTATAAAACATGCTATTAATTCCATCAACAGAAAGGCCATTTGAAGCACTATATACAGGGTCTGGCACAAATAACACCCCGTTTCTATTACAAAGTCATAAGTATGTGATTCTGTAACATAACAATATCACACTCAAGCACACCACTTGACATTTTAGGTGAAATGTTGAAATTAAAACTATAAATTATTACACCCATATTATTACCCTACCAACTGCACTCAAGCAGGCCTTCTGCCAGAGCCTGTATTATTTTTGGTGAATGGCGTGGTTAGTCCAAAACTGAATCCAACTTGATGACATGAATCAGTTATATACCACTATGCTTTTTTGATAGATTAAATGAAGAGTTAAACTTTTTTTTAATTGTTGTTATTAGCTCCTCCTCCTCTTCCCCGTGTTTTTTTAGATAACATCTTTGGAAAGCAACCCAGCATACACATTGCTCTGCAATTGGGTGAGGGGGCGGGTAGTAAAAAAAAAAAAAAAGGAGAGCAACCCAAGAAGACCTAAATGCTGGGAAGACAACTGAATTACAGAAGCTGTTTTTCAGAACTAGCAACACATGCGATCCTGTGTTTTGGAAGAAGCTCGGTTACCTATTAAGAACAGTTTACGCAAAGGAGTTTGGATGATGGACAAGAAGATGTAAAGTTGACTTGATTCAGCCCACACAGACCAAAGCTCCCAAAGCCAGTGTGTCCCTTTAGTGGGATTTATGCCAGAGGAAGACTCACCCCAACACATTTTCTCACCTCTTTTTCAAATCCCAGTAGTTCAGCTCCTTAAACACTCATCTACTTCTGTTTCCCAGAACCCCTCCCTAGTTATTAATTGAAGCTTTAGCCCTGCCCTCCGAAGCAGGGTCCTGTGCCTTTAGTGGGTCACTCTTTGGTTCTTCCTCTTGGTGGAGCCTCTTCAGACACATGGAGGGCAGAGGCTGTTTGTAAAGACGCTTCTAGCAGCATGTGAGGATGATCTAGTCAAAGCTTTCGGTGCCCGGAACAGATGAGACAGCTAAGTGCAAAGACATAACCCAGAATATACACATTGGTTATGTATCGATGCTGGCGTCATTGGTGATTCTAATTTTTTTTGTATGTAACTCAATTTCCTAAATGTTCATTATGTTAAAAGGGACATTGGGCCCTTTTTTTCCCCGCTTAAAAAAATGATAAAAATGTTACTACCTTTTTTCCTAATGTCTTTTTGATGGTAGCTTTATTATTAGACTTGGCATTCTTAAGCCAGTGTTATGATGAAGGGACTTAGACATACTACTATACAGTTCCTTCCTATTTAGACTAGGCAGCTCTCTCACTATTGAAAGGATCAAGTCTGTGAAAAAACTTTTTAACAAACATGAAAAGCCCACTGTTTTATAATAGTAGCAATTAAAATGTTGCCGTTTAAACTCAGTAGTTATTACCATGGCAACTGTGTGTCAAGATTGTTTTTCTCCTTTCTTGAAAAATGGGCAGGGAGATGTGTACCTTCTTAAACCAATAAAGATTTTTGTTGCTCTCCTGTTATCTGTGTTTTCTCAAGGCTATTTTGGAAGACCAAACAATGCTCCTACTCATAGAGTCAACCGTGCTCTGGTCTTAGCAGGTTGCCTGATCCAGTGGGACTGAGTTTAGAGCTTTTAGCAGAGGGAGAGCCAGATGTGAGGTCAGCCTCCTGCCTTTCCTTTTACCTTCCCATCAGCCCTATCGCTCCACCTCTGGAGCAGGTGGCTACTGCTCCCAGACCCTGCAGCAATGCCTTCCTGCAGGCTGGGGAGCTTCCTGACGGAGACAGCAGCTGTCACTGATGCGGTCAATGGCCAGTCAGTAGCCTGTATCCAGCACCAGACAGGTCCAGGGTCCTCAGCCTTGTGGGGCCCTATTTAGCAGGTTCCAGGGACAGCCAAGCTTGTGGGCAGAAGTCAGTCAGAGACTTCATATTTGTTTCCAAATCTGCACGCCTCGTTTCACCAGTCTAGAAAATGCTTGCTATGTGTCAAGGTAAGGAATGTAGTAATGACTAAATGTCGGGCTTTGAGGAGTAATGACTGATATCATCTAGTCTCAAAATAAGGCTGGCACTGAGCCTGAAAGGGGCTGGACGCAAACCCAGGTGCTGCAGTAAGCAGGGCCACTCAGGGTCGTGTAGACAGAGAACTGCAGTTAGGGACGCGGAGGGATTTTTAGATACTTAGATTATGAGGAGCTAGCAAAAAAATTGCAAAGTTTCTCCCCCTGCCAACTCTTGTGCTCCATTTATGCTACAAGAAGCGATTTTTTTCTGCAAAAACCAGAGGAATGGACTAAATGAACTCTGCCCCTCCTTAGCCAGGATGTACAGGACTAAAGAAAGCAGGGCAGAACCATTCCTCCCCGCACCCAGGGAAATGTCTTCTTTAAGAGGCTGGGAGGAAGGCATTCCTGTAGGACTCAGGGGCTTCAGATTTCACCATTTCTTTTAAACCCGGAACAGAGAAATTTAATTTGACAAGAACAGAAATCCTCTTGTCTATGCCCCAATCTAAAATGTTTCTCCTTTCAGTTTATAGCACTTCATAAATAACCCATAGCCAAGATAACACAGTGACTTTGCTTCCCCCAGCACTGCAGTCCTGCAGCATCAGAACAAAGACTGTGTAAAGAGCTGGGATATTTGTTTATTGGAAGGCAGAAAACTGATTAAAAATTGCATTTAGCAGAGAAGCAGGTCTCTTCCTTTCCTTAGGGTATTGCTTTGTGGCTGCAAGGGGAGGGCGGCCTGTGCAAGATGCTGAACCAGTGAATGGAGAGGCCTGCGGGCGGGGGAGGGGCTGCCTCGTCCCTGGGAGGTGGAGGTGCAGCCGGGAACTTGGAGCTCTCGCTCACCATGAGGAATGATTTTTTTCTCATCAACAGTAAGTGCAATCTTGGTCATCAGCTCTGCCTGTGGCCGGTGGGAGGCTGCTGTCTCCGTGTGTCTTGCTCTTTCGCTGTCTCATTTTGGTTACAATAGAAATTGCCGATGTGATGGTGGCTGTGGAGGGTGTGTGCTCAGCCATCGGGGGATGGGTTCTTTCCCGGTGTCAGCATGCGTGTGGTGTCTGCAGCCAGCCTTTGACAAGCAGGAGAGAGCCGTGATTACACTGTGTGCAAAATGGAAGTCCTCCTGCGACATATACGCTTCAGAGAGGCAATTAGCTCAAGTGTGTTGTAATGTCTGTGCCCTCAAACCAGGGCTTCAGGATCTTGGAGTAATTGATTATGTTACTATAAGGATGTTTAGTCATTTAAAATGATGCAATTGTATAGAATTTGTACAGTGTTTTAAGCAACTGACAGCTGCCCACAGGTCTGAATAGCTGTTTGTTTGGAGACAAATTCAGATCCTTCAGCCATCTCAGTTTTCCTGTGTATATTTTAAGAATATTTCCTGAGTATGTTTTAAGTTACGCTGTCCACATTGGCATTGGAATTGTTATACCTTATGCTGATCTAGCGCCTTTATCATTTGACTGTAGACCCTTTCATGTGTAAGTGTATAGGACTGAAATGTAAATTATTCCATATACATGAATTTGATACTTAAAGCCTCCATTACACATTGTAAGACTTAGGCTTGGTACGTAGCATGATACTAACCTGGCTTGATTTTTGTTTGTTTTGGAGGAAGAGCAGGGTTCTTAAATACTGTATTCTGATCCATCACTAGTTAAGATAAAAGAAAAACTTTGTTCACCTTGATTATTTTCTGCATTTCTACCCACAGTCCCTGCAAAAGAACTTTTAATTTGTAATTGCTCAGGCAAATTTCTTATCTTGTGTGGTTTCATATAAAAATGTTTTATTCAGGTCTTCCAATAGGCCACACAGGTGAAAAACCTCCCCTTTGCCCCTAAGTATTTTGCTTTTCCAATACTTAGAATTGAAATTTAGCTCAGGAAGTCAAGCTTAATTTTTTCTGGAGAAATACGATGTAATGAAATATATGCGTGAGCAATGTTAGCCTAGCGCACCTGGGAGAAACATGGCAAGTGCAGAGATGGCGAGCGACGCAAATTGCCTCGGTGGTAGAGGTCACGCAGTTTTGTGGTTGCTTCCCTGCACCAACAGTCTGGTTTCTGAATGCGTTTCCTTGTTTCTCAGTATTAACTCAAGACTTAAACTTCTCTAAGAGCAACATCAATGAGGTCTGACTTTCAGGTCGGCTGCCTGGGTTGGCAAAGGACACATACGTCCTGACCTGAGAAGGGTGATAATTGGATCTTAGTGTCTGTACAGAATGGAATGATACAAACTCAACAGTACATCTTACGGTCCCTAGAGTGAGTTGCAACATATTATCTGAGGAGCCATATTTATTTCTGTCACCGCAGATTGTTGGACATTACGCCTTCAGTCAGAGGGTGGGACATGGAAACATGTTAAATCCTGACCGGATGACTGTTTTCTGGCTTCCTGGTGGCCCTTTCTTTCCCCTCTGATCTTCCTCTTTGATTTGCCCTCCGTATGTGTGTGGTTGGTGTGCTTGTCTGTCAAGTCCTTCACTTGCCCAACATGGAACCAAGGGTTGGAGCATGTGAGGCTTGAAGTGTGGCAGGAGGTTGTTTTGTAGCAAGATGGCTTGTAGGTGCTCCGATCTTCAATATGTAACATGGCCACCTCATTTATGAAAAAGATTTAAAGGTATAAGTGAACATTGTTTACTGATTCAGAAGATATGTATTGAGCACCTCCTTTATTGTATTATAGTGTCTACATTACATCAAAATTAGAGCATGATCTCTTTGGGAAGCAGACATACTTTCAGTTTTCTTTGCGTCCTCGGGATCTGCACAGGACCCCAATACAAAGCAAATGGTTAAATGTTTATTGAAAGGGCCCTGACTGGTGTGGCTCAGTTGGTTGAAGCCTTGTCTCATAAAACCAAAAGGCTGCAGGTTCAAGTCCAAGTCAGGACACATACCTGGGGTAGTTTGATCCCCTGTTGGGGTGCATACAGGAAGCAACCGATTGATATTTCTCACATCAGTCTCTCTCCCTCTCCTTCTCCTTCTTCCTTCTCCTTCTTCTTCCCTCCCCCTTTTCCTTCTCTCTCAAATCAATAACATAACTTTGGAGATGCAGATTTAAAAATTTTAGAGAAAAAAAATGTTTATTGTAAGGAAACCATGAAGAATTGAACATGGGTACCCAAATTTAGCACTTAGTGGATAGGCACCCACTCAAACCTTCCCCAGCTTATGTTGGAGCCATGAGTCTAGACTTCTCATCATGCTCCCTGAAGGAACAAAAACCATCCTGTAGCCCCAATATGTGCGCATTAACATAACGCAGGTTTAGATGCGGTTCCACAAGGAAAGTGCTTAAGAACAGCAGCTCTGGACCAGACTGCCTAGGTTGGAATCCTGCCTCTGCCATTTAATGGCTATATCACTGGGGCAAGTTATTTAAGCTCAGTGCCTCAGTAGCTTCATCCGTCAAATGGGGATGCTAATAGTGCCAATCTCATAGCATCTGTGAGGATGAAATGAGTTGCTAGCATGTAAAGCACAACAGGCCTCGCACAAGTAGATATCAGCCTGTTCTAAAGATGTCCCATTTTAGTAATTAGGTTTGTAAATTCTAAAGCATACCTCGTGTAGAAATTTTTTAAAAATGGGATGATAATAGAAAGTCTAATATCTTATTTCCACACCGCATTGGTGTGTCATGAGCCCTCCAGGTTGGGTACCACTGGCCTGAAGCACCATGGCCCCAGGGAAGCCAAGCGGGTCATCCCTCCGCCTTCCTCCTACCGCCCCCTCTGCTTATTGCACACTGCACCCTGGGGTTACCAGGGTTCAGGATCACTGCATCCTCTGTGTTTTGCACCCAGGTTATTTTGTTGCTTGTTAGCTCCCTTCATTTACAAACTTCGCACTCCAGCCCTCTTTTTAGCTTGAGAAGCTGGGATCCTCAGGCTGGAATAGGGTCAGCCTATTCTAGTGGTGCTGCTGTTCTGGGAGGAGGGGGCAGGCGGGCTGTGCAAAGGCTGCTGAGCCTGAGCACCATCCCCCACCTACGGTGGAAGCTCCTAGGGCGGGGCTGCTCCTCCAGACAGAGCCTTCCCAGAAGGTGTCCCCGTGCAAACTGGGAGACTCCTTATCCCAAGGGGCTTGGGATTCGTGGCTGCTTGGCCTTATATGGAGTGTTCCTTCTGGTCCCTGGGCCATCAGGGTGACAAGACATTAGGGTGAGGAGGGAGCACTGCTGAAGCCACAGGAAGAGAGGAGGGACTTCAGTTACAACAGCATCCAGGCGCAGCCCTGGGTTCTGTTACTTCCTTTTTAATAAATTATCCTGTGGCTTTGAAGAGAATCCCTCCTTGTGATGTTTCCAGTAAGAATGTAATTTGAAAAACATATCCCCTTCAAAATTATCATGACCATAGTTGCTGTTAGGCACTGTGCCAAATGCCTTTTGTATGTTTATATCCCATTCAACCCCCTCAGCTACCCAGTGAAAAGGTACTGACTCCTGTTAACACTGGTTTACAGATGAGAATTAAACAGAGGCAGGATTCAAACCCAGACCCTGACCATAGTCTGTGCTCTTTACCACTAGGCTCCACAACCTACTTCTAAGCCTGCCTACCTCATGGCAATGTTGAGAATGGAACATTATGAACAGAGGTGGTAGGTCCAGTGCCACACAAGTGAGACATCCCTGTAGGTGGCATCGCATCATCCCAGTCCGCAGCAGTAAGACCTAGCCTCTAAGTGAGCACTCACTCTGTTACGTGCATCCTCTTGTCTCACAGCCACCTGCAAGGTGGATAATTTTGCACATAACAAGAAAGTTGGGAACCAGGAAAACTGGGTTCCTTGCTGGGGTATGCAGCTCACAGATAATCCAATAGGAGGTAGAGACCCAAGTCTGGTCACCTCCAGATTTCTGGCCTTAACTTCACCTTGATGTTACCACCTCCTCGAAGCTTGAGGGTCCTCAGAGGACTACTAGATATGGGAGGACTTGAGGTGAAAAGATTTTCCCTAAATCACAAAGCTAGCTGGTAATAGAGCTGGAGCAAAAAGTCCCAGGGTTGAGTTGGTCAATTGTAGGATGCAACACACACACACCCACGCGCACCACCCCCAGCCCCACCCCCCGGTCTACTTAAATAGCGTGTGGTGGAAGGCTTACACACATTTATTCGTTCCATCAAGGTTGTCGACACCTCCTGTCCACCAGGTGTTGTGGGAGGTGCTGAGCATACCGAAGGAGCAAACCCGGTGCAACACGTGATGGGCGCACAGTGAGCGGAGGGTGCAGGCACCATGCAGGGCGCGGGGGCTCCCGTGCTCGGGGGCACCCGGACAAGGGGCAGTGGTGGAAGCTCCAGGAGGAAGGAAGAGAAGCCACGTGCACAGTGCAGGGCTGGAGGCAGAGAGGCCACTGGCCACTTGACCTGAAAACTCAGGAGATTAAACAGTTTTGTCAGGGTAGGGCGAGGGCTGCGGAAGGGTTGGAGTGTGGATCAGACCTGCCATCTCAAATGGATGCTTCAGCTACAGATCACGGGGGCCGGGGGGCGGGGGGAGACAGGGAGGGGGTGGTAGGAAGCCACTCACAGGCAAAGAAGAGATGGCGATGATGGCAGCTGGGAGTTCCATGTGCTTCCTGTGAGTTAGGGCTGGGGCCCCGATTTCTGTTCCTGGTCCGAGCGATGGAGTTCTGGCAGCACCTCATCACCTGAGTATTGATCATGGGAACTTCCCATTGTAGCCATTACTTTCAGTGTCTGGATTTCACTAAAAATCCCACAGGATCTCAAGAAAAGCCCTCACTCCACTTGAGAACTTTCATGAAAGCAGTTTATGGAAGCACTTTATTTCAGGATCAGCATAAAGATCGTTTCCCCTCAACAGCTGTATCCTTTCTCTCTGACAGTGTGTTGACAGACCATGCGTGTTAGTCCAAAGCCTCTCCATGCCAAATCAGGCGGATTGGTGAGGTGGATGGACTTAGAACTGTGCTAGAAAATTAACTTTGCCCCACCCCACTCCCTTTTTGGCTGACACGGTTGCCCCGTAAAGGTCTGGTTCTACGTGAACAGTACCCTCGACCCCTCAGACTAGACTTGGTGGTGTGTGGTACGTGTTCTGTGCTTGCTCAAGAGGGGAGTCCCATGAGAGACATCTTGGGCCAAACACCACCAACTGAACCAGGCCTGTTGCCATCTTCAACCGTCAGGGAAGGTCGCTCACTGGCTGTTGCAATCTTGGGGAAACCCAAAGCAAAAACGGGGTAGGAGTCAGCTGTGGTTGTTTGACCTAAAGAGAAAGGATGGCACCTCCGGTCTCCCCTGGAGCCTCAGAAAGACGGCCTGGGTCTGAGGGGATCCTCCTCTGGGAAGGGCAGGACTCCATATTGCTTGGATGGGCTAACTCTGTGTCCCCTTGAAACCCAGCGGGAACAGCAATTTTGTGAAGTGTCTTGACTTCAATCTTTATTCAGTCTGTTACTGTTATTATACAGTCAATTACTGCTATTACTGTTCTGTGAAGATTCCTATCTGGTGATAGTTGTTCTCACTATAAAATCAGTCACCGATGTAGGTTGCTTTTTTCCCTCCAACACCTTTATAGGAGCATTCTCACCACTAAATGCAGCACATTGGTATTCCACCTCTTTTTTTTTTTTTCCTATAAATATGTTTAGGGTGAAGAAGCTGAAGGAGACCTTTGCTTTTATTCAGCAGTTAGACAAAAACATGAGCAACCTCCGCACCTGGTTGGCTCGAATTGAGTCTGAGCTTTCCAAGCCCGTTGTTTACGACGTCTGTGATGATCAAGAGATCCAGAAGAGGCTCGCCGAGCAGCAGGTGGGTGGACGCGAAATGGGCCTTTGTAAGAGTGTTGGTGTACATGATATCTGCGGGCTCACACCTTCCTCATGTTGCCTGTGGGTTCTAGCATGTTCACATTTCATAATATTGGCTTGTTTTTCCAGAGAAAACTGACCACCTGCCCATTTTCTTATACGTGTGAGGTGTTCTGTCCACCATTCACATAGCTCCTTGCGAACTGCTTGGAATAATGTTTAAGAAGACGCAGACCTTAATTTTAGTGGCAAATAAGTTTTTTTATTTTGTATTTTTTAAAACTTTGATCTCTGTTTTGTTTTTGTTAATATGGGTTTGGCAAACACAGGTTTACAGTTTCGAGTATGGGAAACACGGAGTTTATCCTTGTATTATTTATTTATTAATTATTATTTATTTGTATTACAATGGTATGCCTACATTTGCCCACCCCTGCATAGCTTTGGAAGGCAATGAATTGAAAGGCAAGTAATTTTTCTTACCAAGGAAGGTTTTCATGGGGTAATACTCTGTGTCTGATAGAGTTTTTTAAAAATAAGTAAAACAAAAAAAGGTATAACAAGGAGCATGCTTGGACCAATAGTTTCAGGAGTCTCTCTGCGTTTCTATTATCAGTGATGTACCCTCTGAGCCAACCCCAGAAATCCCAGTTTGTAAACCCCTGAATCCTTGAAATCACTGACATCAAACCCACTTTCCTGCCCTCTGTGGGCTTGCATTCACCTGTTCGGTGGATTTGGAGGAGCTGCCTCTCTCCTGGCCTTCTTTGTTCCTGTACTGAAATGGTACATAACTTCAATCTGGTTGATGTATAGATTCCCTCTTTATAGGATTCAGAATCACCAATGTGGAATTCTTACCCTTGGGTTACCAAAAAGAAAGAAAGAAATATACACTTGATGTTCAGGACTGCCATTATTGTAAAGAAGTTAGATGTATCAGTTTTCAATAGCTATTATCACAAACAAATTACTACAAATTTGGCGTCTTAACACTAATGTATTATGTTATGGTTCTGGAGGCCAGAAAGCTGGCACCAGGCCAAGACCAAGGTGTGAGCCCCGCTGCTTCCTTTCTGAAGGCTCTGGGAAGGAACCCATTTCTTTGCCCTTTCCAGCGTCTAGAGGTCTCCACATGTCTTGGCTCATGGCCCCTTCCTCTGTCTTCAAAGCCAGCAAATTGCATCTCTCTGTGCCTTTCTTCCCTAGTCACTTCTCCCTCTGACTCTTTACCTCCCTCTTCTACTTTTGAGGATCCTTGAGATTATATTGGTCCCACCCAGGTAATTTAGGGTAATTTCTCTATTTGAAAGAGAGTTGAATAGCAAACTTAATTTTCCATTGCCATGGAAACTAACAGTTTCACAGGTTCTGGGGCTAAAGGCATATGGACATCTTGGGGAGGAGGAAATAGTCCATCTACCAGAGGTGTCCTGAGGAAACTTTTAGTATTTTTATTAAAGGGGAAAAAAAAAGTTGCTATCTGTGTATTGTACTAAGCCCAGGCTTTAAGTGCTCCATTGAAAACACTAAAAACAAATGTGTCACACACAAAAATTATGTATGGGCCCTTTAAAAAAACACCTTACCTGTGTTTCTGTCACTAATTAAATATAATAAATTGCTTGATTCCTTCCCGAAATAAAACCTAAACACTTGGGATCACCAAGTAATGCCTTCTGCAAAAGCCCTCAGCCCCCAAAGTGACTGCAAGACCTGATGTCGTTGCAGTCTCACTGTAATGTCCTTGGGGCTCCAGTGTGGGAGGGGTCAGACCTTATAAGAGTCCTTCTTGTTTCTCCTCTTGCAGGTAGAATTTCTTTAGGTGATAAAGGTCATGCTGTTATTTCTGTTGAATATGTTGTCTTCAAAATGTAAAGGATGTGCAACATCTGTGACACTTAAAAATCAGGAACCACTTTTTATTTTATTTTTATTTTTGTATCCTCACGCAAGGACATGCTTATAGATTTTAGGGAGAGGGAAAGGGAGGGAGAAAGAGAGGGAGAAAGAGAGGAAGAGAAACACTGATGAGAGAGAGAAACATCAATCAGTTGCCTCTCATACGTGCCCCAACCAGGAACCGAATCCGCAACCTAGACTGGGAATTGAACCCACCACCTTTCTGCTTGTGGGATGACACTCCAGCCTGGTGAGCCCCACTGGTTGGGGCCAGGAGCCACTTTTGTTGAGTCTTCAGCATCCCTGTTCTTTTCTTTGGTTTCCTGATTCCCGTGGGTGCCATATGGTGGCTTGGGGGGAATTGTTGGTCCTTCCATTCCGTAATTGCCAATGGCTCCCTCCCAAGTGGGCCAGCTCAGTTTCATGACCACCCCCTGTAAACCACTCCCCAAGACCTCCCTGGTGGACTTGCTCGCCACCTCCCAGCCACTCCCAGGAAGACAGTCTGAAACCACCATTGGGGGGTGTGCGATTTCCTGCCCTCTCAGCCTGGTTTCTCCTTATCCCCCTTTGTCTAACTTCTCTACTTCTTTTATGTGCTCATTCTTCCGGACTGCTCTTGTGGCTCTCGTTTCGTGTCTTCCCCCCACCCCGCCCCTTCTGTCTGCCCTGCCCCCCCCCCCAACTTTTTCCCAGCCCCAGGGCTCTGTCACCTGCTCAGGCAGAGACACAAACCAAGCAGGAGCCTGTTTCAGAACTGGTGGTGAAAGTCACGTTGCTTTCTGTTGTTTCTTAGGTCCAGTTCCTCAGATTACATGGGGACAGTTGTCAAAATCTAATTGTTGTGTAAACTTGTGCCTGAGTGGGTACCAGTGGTAGGATTATTGTCGGTATTACTCATTTAGCACCCATGTTAGGATTCCTTATCTATTGTTTCAACAAAGTTAAAAGGGATATTTACCAATATGGGTGAATGTCAGGAAAGCCCGTGAAGATTCCACGTAAGAATTCTACGTAAACCTAATCATTTTAAAGCTAGTTTTTGCACTGACGCAAGGGACACTCCCACCACGGTGGCATTTCCAGCATTTGTCCTGGGCTGCGGAGCTTCAAACAATCACCTGTGCCTCTCTCTTCACTGCACATACGAGGTGACGAGCCAAAAACCACATTTTCTTCTGAATGTAGCTTTGAGGTGCTCAATTTCAATCAGTTAGGGCCTGTGTTAAGAACTGCTTGATTTAAAATATATTTGAGTACTAGCATTTTATTCTTTAAACCTACTTGAACACAGAATGATCCAAATGATGCATTTATTAGAAGAAAAGTAAGAAAATATTAGTCCTATTTACTAACACAATAGTAGGAACCTCCACAGTTATTACACAATGAGGTAACAGGGATGCCCTTGGCGCTGCCTTCCTGTGCACAGTGGCAAACGCTGTTTCTGCAGCAGTAGTTCCCCTTGTACGCTGGGCTCTGCTGGACCCAGGGAGCTTTAGCGCCATTAATGGTGGCGTATTTAACTTTGTGTCTGCCCCAAGATTAGTGTCGTCTCACTCCACTTATCACAGAATTTGGCTATCCGGAGCAGCCTCACTCACCCAAAAAGGCAAAACAAGCAGGCCCCTTATCTGTCCCCCACCCCACCCGCCACCGTGTGCAGAAGGAAATAATAGTCTCTGGATAATAACTGAAAATATCATGCTATTCTTAACAGGTTTTCTATTTGTTTCCTACAACCATGTATTTTCTCTTCATGCACATTCTTCTTCCCAAATTAAGGACCTGCATCACCATCACCATCATAGGACATGACTGCAGAGACCCTGTCCCTTCCCCAAGCTTGGCCAGACCCGTCAGGGGTGGTCTCCTTCTCTGAATCCTTCCCTTGGGCTGTGGAGCCCCAGGAGGGGCTCGTGGGAGGCTGCAGGCGCATGTTCTGGGGGATGTGTAAAGACAGCATAAAGGATTTAGTAGATCTAAGATTCTGTGACCCATGAAAGTTAAGAGTTTCTGTTGCTCACGTTTTATATCCTGCTGAAAAGAGTGGATTTTCCACAGAAGGTCTCCCCAAAGCCAAGTCTACATTTGAGGCCCTTGGAGTCGGGTGGTATGGAATAGCTCCCGTGCCTCCCGAAAGTCTGTGGGGTGCTGAGCTCTCAAGGGAGGGTGCCCTGCTATTCCTACTGCCTCACATAGTCAGTTCAACAAATCAATCGCAGTTGTTGCCAGTGCTTAGGTTTCGTGTCGGGGCTATAGCACAAGGGTTGCACAAAGATGAGAGTCTGTCTTGTTGCTTCCAAGGTAGAAAGGCACTCATGAGTGGGGAGAGTGGGGTGAGGGTCCTTTAACGCCGACCCTCCTACCACCATCATCTCAAGGTGCTTCTCGTTCTCCTGTAATCTTAGGACCTGCAGCGAGACATTGAACAGCACAGTGCAGGGGTGGAGTCTGTGTTTAACATCTGTGATGTCCTCCTGCATGACTCCGATGCCTGTGCCAATGAGACCGAGTGTGACTCCATCCAGCAGACCACCCGAAGCCTGGACAGACGCTGGAGGAACATATGCGCCATGTCAATGGAGCGGCGGATGAAGTGAGAACTGAGCTGCACCTATATGTCTGAAGTGTGGTCAGCTGAATTCACTGTGCCCTTCTGGCCTAAATGAGAGTAACTGTATTCTGTTCAATTCAGAGGCTCTTGGCAGAGAAGGCTCAGTCTGTACAACAGTGCTTATTAAACTAACTATTCAAGAAAAATATAATTGGGGCAGTGTCTTTCCCCAGCGCCCTGGTGCCTCGGGTGTAACCCAGGCTGGCCCCCCTTATGTCCGTAGCCTCAGGATAAAGCGGTGGAGGAAGCCCTGTCTCCTCTGGGTTCACTTTTGAAGCAGGAGCTCTGAGGGACTTGGCACTCCTAGAAGGCAGGTGTCCTGCCCAGGAAGCAATGTGCCTGGTGGTTTCCTGGAAGCTGTATTAGGGTTGTTCCACCTGAGCAGTGCCAGTGCTGGGGGCGGGGCGGGGCGGGGGAGCAATTGGAAATGGGACCAGTTGAGAGAGAAAGTGTAAGAGCTCTGGTCAGAATGGATGGCTTGTGCTAAGTTGTCTTCTTCCTGTCAGAATTGAGGAGACTTGGCGCCTGTGGCAGAAGTTTCTCGATGATTACTCCCGCTTTGAAGACTGGCTCAAGTCAGCCGAGAGGACAGCAGCCTTCCCAAATTCCTCCGAGGTGTTGTACACAGTAGCCAAAGAAGAGCTGAAGAGGTTTGAGGTAAAGACTTGCGGCAGGCTCAGGAGCAGCTAGAATGACTTCCTCTAAGTGGGGACTTCCCCAACTTCTGCCCAGGGCCCCATGCACAACCTGCCGTCAGCTGCTAAGACAGCCTTGCAGGAAGTCCCGGTTTATGCCAGCTGGCACACAGTGAACCCGAAAGCCTGTTCCGTAGCTAGCGTCCGGGGAGTGGGTGAAGTAGGCCCCACTGCCGTTGTGGTGTGGGGACCAACGACTTGCAGCAGGTCTGGAAGGGGTGTCCTGCACCGCATGCTACAGCACTGACGTTGCTCTGTGTGATGCAGGCCTTCCAGCGGCAGGTCCACGAGAGGCTCACGCAGCTGGAGCTCGTCAACAAGCAGTACCGGCGGCTGGCCCGGGAGAACCGCACCGACACGGCCAGCAGGCTGAAGCAGATGGTCCACGAGGGCAACCAACGCTGGGACGGCCTCCAAAAGCGGGTCACAGCCATCCTGCGCAGACTCAGAGTAACCTTCTTTACGTCACGGGGTCATTTGTAGATTTTCAGGGAGAAGTGATATGCGGTATCAGGCTTACAACAAAGCAACAGGTAGAAGATTCCATGGGAGGCCCAAGCGAGCTTAACATTGTTCCCTTTTATTTAAGCCCAAAGCTGCAAGCTCTTTGTATTTTTTTTTAAAGTGGTTTTTTGCCTGAGAACAGGCTTCTTAGGCAGTTTGTTTATGTGACTTGTGTTACCAAGCACATCTCTTTTTTCACCTTCTGTAGCCCCTGAGGTTGTGCGTGCCAGCTCACAGACGGCCCAGGCAAGGGTCGGGGGTGGACTACCATCCCTGGGTCTGGACCACAGTCTGGAAAGAGACCTGCTTTGCCCACCTGCCTGCTGTTTTTAAATTTATTTGTAGAGGGTAAGGGAGGGAGAAAGAGAGGAAGAGAAACACAAATTGGTTGCCTCTGACCTGCCCCCAACGGGGAGACCTGGCTCACAACCCAGGTATGTTCCCTGACTGGGAATCGAACTTGCAACCTTTCAGTTTGCAGGACTGTGCCCAATCCACTGAGCCACAGTGGCCTGGATGCAACTGCCTGCTTTTGTGTCCTGCTTCTGGCACTGTGAGGGACGTGGACAAAGCCCCCTCTGCACGGTGTGGGTTGTGGACAGCAGTTCTTTGAATTTCGGAGCATGCTGGCTAACCTCAGAGGCTGGGTTTGGGTTTTTTTTGGATGTGGGCATTAACCTTAGATTTCTGTAATCCAGAGGCGTGATGCCAGCCTTTGTGAAGCCAGGTGCAGACTGCCAGGACCAGAGGCCCTTGTGTCCGGGGAAGTGATGTTAACCCCTGCTCCTGTTCTCAGGGCAGTACGCTCTGGGAACCTTTCTAAAATGGAAATCAGGGCAGCTGGGGGTTTTTAACCCTCTCAGGAAGAAACTGGCTAGCTTTTCAGATAACTGCCTTGCGTTAATATATCTTCTGACTTGACTGTGAGAACTCCAACCCCTCACTTGGCACTGAATGCTATGTCTGTTTGGGAATCTACTGCCCATCTATGATGCAGTAACCTGAGAGGCACTGTTAATTGGAGGGGATGACTCTCTGCCTCAGGGTCTTCTCCGAGGAGACACATCCAGAATTACATCAATGAAGGCAAACGGGGTGCTGGTCCAGGATCAACCCTGAGATCAGTCATTTTCTGTTTTAAAGCTACTACGTCCTTCTGTCAAGCAAAAGCTTCCACAAAAAGAGGCAAGGTGGCCCACTTAGGCTTTGAGGGGGTTCCTCAAAGGACAGGTTGGAAACATCATGGACTTAGACTAGAGGATTAGAGAATTTTAAATGCTAAAAGGATATTGAAGATTGTAATTATTCCCCTACCTTACTTGCTAGGAAAGCCACCGAGACTCAGAGAAGCTGGGGAGCTTGCTGGTGTCACACAGGACAGACCCCAGGCTCCTGACCCCACACTGGCCCCTGAGTGTCCTGTGGGCCCCCCAGTTATGGGGTCTGGGGCACATGTGCAGTGTGATGGGGAAAGGCTGTGTCAGGAGTGGTACCCGCAGACAGGCCTCGCTTGGAGTCCCCCGCTGGAGGTGACCCTTCCCCTTCAGCCAGAAGGCAACCTGAACTCTCATTCTGCCATCAACACAAATGTATTGTTCTTCCACGTTTGCAGCATTTCACCAATCAAAGGGAAGAATTCGAGGGCACCCGGGAGAGCATCCTGGTGTGGCTCACAGAGATGGACCTGCAGCTGACCAACGTGGAGCACTTTTCTGAGAGCGATGCCGACGACAAGATGCGCCAGCTGAACGTAAGGCTTTCTCCCTCGGCTCCTCTTAAAAGAATGCACCTTTGCAGAGGAGAACAGGCCAAGTACAAATTTCACCTGATACCCTGGGAGCAGATTCCAGAACTGTTAAAGCAGCCAGGCTACACCCACCTGTGTCCTGCTAGGTTATCACAAGCAAGGATACTATTCCCTGCAGCTGAGGGGTCAGTGGAACGAGGCCCTTTTTTCTCTTTGTCATTTGTAATCATCCAAGGAGAGAACACTCTTCAGGTTCCGAGCCAAAGTTCAGGAGATGCTGTTTCCCCAGCACTCAGTCTGAGTGCCCGTGTGCAGCGTGACAGGGAGGAGCTGTAGGAGTGGGGCCAAGAACGGATAGCTGCTCCTCTCCCACAGCTGCAGCTAATCTGTCTTACACTGTAATCTCACATCGTTCCCTCCTTGGCGAGATTTTAGAGCAAGTTGAGAATGGAAATTTGTCTTCCCTAATATAAGGGCACCAACGAGCATCAGTATTGTGTCTACAAGCAGATGCCCACTGGTGACTCACTGTGGGACATGTTTGTTCCCCAAGTGTCCATAAGATAAGGTCTCTCCCTTACACCTTAGAACAGTAAATGTCTATCCATGTCAAACTTTTAGAATTATTTTAATTAGAAAACTCAGTGCCCAGAGGGGGAGGAAAAAATACGTACATTTTAAATTATTAAATCTTTCACCTTGTTAAAAATTGATGAAGCAAGAGAGTACTCAGTGTAGGAACAAAACAATAATGATATTTTGATGCTTTTTCTGTAGCTTGTTATAAGAAACAGACATTGTCTGAATCCTCAGAAATTTCCCTCTTTGAAATCATTTGTCATATTCTACGTAGGGTTTCCAACAGGAAATTACATTAAATACCAACAAGATTGATCAGCTGATTGTTTTTGGGGAGCAGCTGATTCAGAAGAGTGAGCCCCTAGACGCCGTGGTGATCGAAGATGAGCTGGAGGAACTTCACCGATACTGTCAGGAAGTGTTCGGCAGGGTCGCCCGGTTCCACCGGCGGCTGACCTCCCACACCCCGGTAAGGGGAACGTTGCTCAGGGAGGGCTTCTGGGCCTCCACGACTTGATGTCTGACCAAACTTGCCGTGAAGTGGTTAACAATGATTCATTCTCTAATTTTAAAGAAAAAAGCTATGTTGAAAAATTTTATTTCTGATCTTACAGAGCCACAGTTACTTAGAAGCTCCCATTTCCCAATGGAAAGGATAGCACTTCTGAATATTCTTGCCCCTTTTCCATTTTCTTCCATGTATAGGGTTTTCTCAGTATAGGGTTTTTCTTGCATGTGTCAGTTCTGCTGCAATATTTTTATAACTGTTCTGGTTATGCTTACAGTATTAACTTGGGATGTATTGGCCTTTTCCTGCATTTTAGTGTCTGGGAGCTCTTAATATTCAGGCCTTTCTGGTGTTTTGTTCTCACCATTGAAGTGACCAAAGCACCAGGTTTTGAAAGCAATTGTAATGTTTCTATTGACAAAAAGGCCTTTCGGGAAATTCAGATGGAGTTAGGCCATTATTCAAAGTTTGCCTTTGTCTGCCTGGAGCTTAATGGTCGGCACAACTGGCTACCTTTTCTTTTGGTGTCTTCATCTTCAAACATAATTTCTTCATGAGACATAGCCTCAAAAATAACCCACTAGCAATTTATAATCATTTTTCTTAGAGTCATTATAACACAGAGAGAATGAGATTCCCTATTCTGAAGAGTAAGATTGAAGATAAAAAGAAAGAACTTGGTATTACGTAGGGTCCTTGAACATGTGAATCTTACTCAGAACACTAGTAGCCTTAAGTTCTTTTTAACTATTAATTTTCTTACTCTTGGAAGAACCTGTCATTAAACTTAGATTATCA
Organism: Pteronotus mesoamericanus; assembly: GCF_021234165.1. NCBI lineage: Eukaryota > Metazoa > Chordata > Mammalia > Chiroptera > Mormoopidae > Pteronotus > Pteronotus mesoamericanus. The sequence continues at coordinate 25,468,659 of NW_026555078.1, read as the reverse complement.
AATTTAAGGGATTTTTCCTAGGAAATAAAATGGAGTTTTGAAAAATACAAATTCTAGGCCCCACACTAGATGGTCTAAATTGGAATAACCATGAACCAGGAGCCTGGGAACCTGATTCCTTTTAGTTTCCTCAGAAATGTCGCTGGCGGCCCTTTTCCAGAACTGCCAGGCAAGCAGACTTCTCCTGTTCCTCGGAACCGCAGGGGCCTGTGATTGGGTTAATTCTGAAAACCAGATACTCCTGTTTTAGGGCTTGGAAGATGAAAAGGAGGCCTCTGAGAATGAAACGGAGTTGGAAGACCCCAGAGAGATGCAGACTGACTCTTGGCGTAAAAGGAGAGAGATGGAGGAGCCCTCGTCTCCTCAGTCCCTTTGTCATCTGGTGCCCCCAGCACTGGGGCCCGAGCGGTCTGGCTGCGAGACCCCTGTCAGCGTGGACTCCATCCCTCTGGAGTGGGACCACACAGGTGACGTGGGGGGCTCCTCCTCTCACGAAGACGACGAGGAGGGCCCGTACTACAGTGCGCTGTCAGGTAACAGGCCTGTGTTTCCAGAGCCCTGAAGTCCACCCATTCGGCTGTGTTTTTAGCACCTTGTAGCAACATGGCCAACTCTTGATGAGCAGGAATCCAGCTTATGGCTGATCTAGACTTCCTATGGCTTCCTGTGTTCTGTCCTGCCCACTTTTTGACTTACCTGAGAGTTGGTTCACTCCTGTTACAGATGGGATGAAAGGGAAAAGACAAAATTCACATTTGGCACATTAAGGCTGTCCACTGGTGGCTCTGCTCATCAGGGAACTTTGCAGTTGAGTTTTTCAGAGTACCAGTAGACTGAGTGCTTTCATTCTCTCTGTACACTTCCCCTCCCCTGCCACTGCTTTGGACAGTTGGGAGTTGGCTGAAAGTCCTTCCATTTTTCTTTTAAAGCTTTTTAATAAAACAGGTAAAGGGTAGTGACTTTTCTTCTTCCAGCTGACAACGTTGCTATTGTTTTAATTTAATACGGGGGCATTCCTCTACAGACGCCTGCAGTGAGGAAAATGACATTATTCTTTTTCAGATGTAGAAATCCCCGAAAATCCTGAGGCATATCTTAAAATGACCACAAAAACTTTGAAAGCGTCTTCTGGTAGGCCCCTGCCCGTGCATGTGTCTCAACATGGCAGCACCCCGTGGCGCACACTGCATCCTAAACCTCGCTCCCATGTCGTGTCTGACCCCTGCCTCCTGTGGACACCATGGCCTTCGTGTCATGGTGTATTCACACTGCCGTACTCACACATACCTGCGTGCTCCTTACAAAACCCCACCCAGACCAGAGCATCTCGCCGACGTCCCTCTCCTCCCCTTCAGGCCTGCGCAGAAGGGACATTTTCATGGTGCCTTTTTCAGTTTTTATTTTCCTGCCATCTAACTCAAGTCCTCTGGCATGGGCCAAGCTTTCTTCATGGTGGCTTGGTTTGGAACTACTTCCTTGCTTACGGTGATTTCCTGGGAAGAGGGCGGGTGAGTAGGTAGGTCGGGGTAGAGGTGCTGTTGCATTTGTCGCAGAAAAAACCTTCCTTTCCTTGACTTGCAGCTCTCATCTTTATTCCCGGCCCCATCCCATCTGCAGTGGTGGGGTGCAGCCACGGGTAGCCCTTTGGTCCCCAAGTCTATCCTAATGTTTACTCTTCCCCTCACTCCTGAAAGGCCTTCAGTCTTCTTGGCTCCCAGACCCAGCTTGCTGCCGTTGTCCCCATCACTAGAGACCCCGGCTCCAAAATGCCACTCATCCCCTAGCAAATCATGTGTTCGTCGTGCTCCATCATGAACCCATTTAGCAAAGGCCCAGTGTTGCTCAGTTGCATGTCTCTCATTTCATTCCCTTCTGGGACCTACTGACATTTTGCAAACGTGCATGCTTTGCAAGGAAAGCTGCAGAACTCATATTATACTGTAACCTGATGCCATGTGACCCATGACCTTTTTGTGTGTAACTAAACATGAATCCTTTGGTTGGAGAGAATGGACTGTCACTTGTTACTTTTGTTTCAGGTAAATCCATTTCTGAGGACCACACATGGCATGTACCTGACAGTCCTTCCTGTCCCAAACATCGCTACAAACAAATGGGAGGTGACAGGAACGTACAGACCATCCCCTCAGACTCCAGCACCCCCTATAAACCGGCCTATGTAAGTCTCCACCCCCCTTGGAGTACAACCCACATGCCTAATAGTTAAAATTTTTCAAGAGAGGGATTTTGATGTATGTTGTGTGTACTCACTCCCCCGGCACATTTCCCATGGTGACAGTATCTCTGCTGAGCTGCTGGGTTCATTAGAACCCTGGTAAAGCTGATTATAGTAAAAGATAGGCTTCTGACCAAAAACCATCTTTGTGTATGTAGACGTGATATTACAGTGATTATTGCTATTGAGTTGGTCAGCCATGCAAATAATGGAGAAGTGAACGGTGGGCTTTCCTGAGCTGCTTCTGAGCTCCCAAACCTTTATTTTATTTACCTTGTGATCATACATCCTATTCAAAAATTATGACTTGATATCCATTATGATTTGACCACGTGCTGTGGTAGACATGGGTTTGACTCCTGGCCCTGCCAGTAAATTGCTCTGGACCCATAAGCACTTCGCTTTGCCTCTGTGAGCCCTCCTCACCCGAGGTAAACGTGCCTTATGTAATTGCTACTGTTAGGGTTAATGTGTATGCAGTTACGACGAAGGCCCTCAGAAGCAGTCACCATTATGATTGTTATTCCTGCTACATACTACTATGTATGTGGTTTATTGTTATTTATAACAGTGACTGTTCCTTCTTAGTTACAGTTCCCTCTGGCAACACGAGTCCTTGGCATGCCTCTGGCTATGCCGCTGTTGGGGGGCAGCCAGCCTAGGATTTAATGTTGGCCCCAGATCCTTCTCAGTGCAGAGAATTAGCGATGAGTGAGTTGAAAATAAAATGTCCTGTGCTTTTTTAGCATCATCTCTTAGAAAGTCAGAAGCAATGTTAGCATCACTGGATTGGTCCTCAAAGTGCCCTCTGTGTCTAGGAGTGAAAAGTGCTAGATAGTTAGAGAAGACCCTTGGCTGTACGTGGTCAGGCGGGAGTCATCTGGTAATGGACTGCCCATGCCAAATTCAGAAACTTTTGCTTAGCAAAGCAGTTGTCATTTTTAATCTGCCTCTCTGAAGAATAAAGACCTCACAGCCTGGGGGAGAGAGACGCCAGTACCTCACCTTTGCTAATTTACATCTGTAGTTCCAGCGACTTTGCCCATGGTCCTCACCTGGCCATTTTCAGCAGCTCAACCTGTTTTTTGTGGTGACAGGAATGTCACCACAAATCTGAAGGATTTAACATTTATTTTTTTCACTCCACACAAATAGGCCATAAAGACACAATCCAAAGAAACCAACGCTTTTCTAAAAAGGTTCCATCTATTTTTGGAAAGACCAAAGATAATAGCCCAATCAGTTCTTGATAACAGAAGGGCAGTGAAGGATAAATCCTTGGTAAGGAACAGCCCTAGGAGGCAGAATTGTCCTCTGTATTTCTGATCCCTGGTGACATTATGCCGCCAGTTCTACAGAGTGGGAGGGATAACTAAAATTTTGTAAAACACTGTACAAATTTGAAAGCGTTAACACAATAACTGTCTGGTAAGCTCTAAACGATTGTTTTAATTGTTTTATCTCCTTTTGCATGGCTCATTTGAGGAGTGTTAGGAAACCTCAAATTAAATCAGGTCAGACCCTGGCTGAGTTGCTCATTTGTTTAGAGCGTCATCCCGATACACCAAGGTTGCAGGGTTGATCTCCAGAAAGGGCACATGCAGGAAGAAACCAGTGAATGCATAAATGAATGGAACAACAAATCGATGTTTCTCTCTCTATCCTCCTCTCCCTCCCTTTCTCTTTCTCTCTCTCAAAATCAATTTAAAATTTAAATCCGGTCAGCCCTGTCTGGTGCGGCTCACTGGACTGAGTGCCAGCCTGTGAACCAAAAGGTCTCCGGTTCGATTCCCAGTCAGGGCACATGGCTGAGTTGTGGGCCAGATCCCCAGTTAGGGACACATGAGAGGCAAATGATCCACGTATCTTGCACACCACTGTTTTTCTCCCTCTCTTTCTCCCTCCCTTCCCCTCTGTCTAAAGATAAATAAAATCTAAAACATAAATGAAGAAGTAAACCTTTAAAAAAAATTAGGTCATTTTATTCCCAATGTTGCTATATCACTGCTTCCTGCTCCCTGGGCCTTTGCTGAGACATTATTTCTGCCATCAGCTCTGCTTGCTCATCAGTGTTACCCATGCACTAAGCACTTATATTCCTAGCAAATCAACCTTGGAAGGAAAGGGCTCCCGTATCCTCATCTCTTACCTGTTAACATGAAACAATGTATTACTCTTAAGCCGTTTAAATTTACAGATAATAACGTAAAATTGGCTCATTCTAGGTAAAGTTGCTGTTACCTCCAGGTACGGATGGTGGCAAAGAAGGCCCAAGCATCTTGAATGGCAGCCCACAGCAGGAAGACGGGGGACTGGCCTCCTTAGCTGGGCAGCAGCCAGGTACAGTTAAATAAGGCAGTTGTGAAGAGAGGTGGAGTCTCTATTTGGGGTGAGTCAGGAATTTATTTTAAGTCATGGCTGGACAGGACATTAAGAATCACCCAACTGTATAATTAGCAAAACTGCTACACTGACCCTATAGCAGCCAATGTTATTTTTAAATTAGCTGACTTGTTTTTATGAACACATTTCCTAGACTGTTCACTTTATTTTCAAAACTATTCTTAAATATAGATAAGATGAGCCTCAGATGAGGAAGTGCATGTTTCAGTGACTTCATTTGTAGGTAAAGATAAGACATGGGAAGATGATTATCAAAGAGTTGTGTCGGGTGTCTCCTCACGAGACCAGTGCAATGATTACAAAAATAATTACTCAACTAAGTCTAAAGTCAAATTGATAGCACCATCCTGATCATTTTCAGACCAAAGGGGAAAGTACCCCAAAAACGGCTTGAACTGAAATGCTGAACTTGGGACAGGAGACATACCAGCAACATGCTGAGTCTGCTCCCTGGCCTCATTCTAGTCTTGGTGGGAGCGTGGTGGCACTGGCCTTGAACCAAAGCAAGGGAAACCAGCCATTCCACGCTCCAGGGAAAGTGATGATTCCCAAATGCTGAGCCTCTGGCAAAGAGCATCCCTGATAGGTGTTACTTATCACCCTGACCCTGAATTAGTTGGAGGCAGAGAAATCCGTTTGCATGATTGCTGCTTTTTATCCCAGGTGCCTTTGACAGATGGGAGCTGATTCAAGCACAAGAACTTCGCAAAAAACTCAGAATAAAACAAGACTTGCAGCAGCTGAATTCTGATATCAGCGACATCACCACCTGGCTGAAAAAAACTGAAGCAGAGCTGGAAACATTAAAGATGGCCACGGCTCCCTCTGACATCCAGGAAATGGGACTCAGAGTGAAGAGCCTGAAGGTGAGTCAGAGGGTGGAGCAGAAGAGGAGTTCCCAGTGCAGCTGCAAATGCTGGCAATTTGCAGATGGTGTGTGATGGCTGTCAGTTTCTTCCTGGCAAGGACACCAGTGCAGAACTTTGTTTTCCTTCAGAAGAGCATCTACTAATGGTCCCAAAGCTCAGCCCAGTGCTGGGCAGGTATTGCTCAGATGCGGAGTGCAGGAAAGCTCTGGCTTCAGGGCACCTGTAGGCTCTTACGTAAGTGCTAGTTGCTGCTGAGAGGCAGCCTAAAAACGCCGTTCCAAACGGTGTGCGGCCCAGGCGTGGTGGAGCGTTGATGATGGGAAGGAGGACCAGCTCACCTACTGATGAATTCTGTGGCCTGATCTGGTTACTATACTGCACGGTTAGGATTTGTCATGCACACAGCCAGGTTCACCCCCCTGGGATGCCTGGCCAGGGACCTGGGAGGGGCAGTTTGGGCCTTGCACTTTGGGGGTGCTCTGAACATGAGCCTGTGCTCCTAAACGGACCCACAGCAGGGGCTTGGAGCTGGGGGATTCGGGAAGCCTTCATGTGTGTACAGTCGTTTTATAGGGTCCGGCAGGAGTAAGGCCTGCTTGAGTGTGGTTGGTAGGGTAATAATATGGGGGTAATAATTTACAGTTTTAATTTCAACATTTCACCTAAAATGTCATTGCAAAATGTTTGATTATGATATTCTTAGGTTATAGAATTACCTGCTTACGATTTTGTAATAAAAGATTTTGCAATAAAAGTGGCATTATTTGTGCCGGACCCTGTATTTTAGGGGTAACCATTCATCCTAAGGAATAACACTTCTGTGAGACCCAGGGGCAAATGCAGGATAACTAAGTGCACTTTATCTGGAAGAGTTTTAATCTGGCCCAGAAGTGTTATTAAGTCAGCCAGAGCTCAGGAGGTCCGCTTGAGTTGGCATCTGGCTAAGCTGGCCGGCCAGGAGACAGGCCACCGCGCCCAGCCTGGCCAGCCAAGTTCACTGACCTTGTAAGGCAGCTCTCTCACCTGACGCTTCCCAGCCAGTCACAGGCAAGGTTGCTTTTGTTTCTGTGGCCTCAGCTTGGAGAAGTGTTTGGAAGATCTGTTCCCCACGGAGGTTCAAAATGAACCCCACCTCACTGCCTTCAGAGGGCCTCACCCAGTCTTTCCTTCTGTGGTAGGAGATATTGAAAGCCTTTGACACCTACAAGCCTTTAGAGGTCTCTGTCAACACGAACAGCGAGGAGTTCCTGCAGACGGGGAGCGCCGAGTCCAAAGAGCTCCAGGAGAGAGTCGGCCAGCTGCGGCAGCACTGGGACGCGGTGCGGGGTGCAGTGGAGAGCTGGAGAGAGGGCTTACGGCAGTCGCTCATGCAGTGCCAGGTACGCCACCCACAGCTGGCATGCGAGGCCCAGTCCTGGGCACAGCCAGGCCCACGTGGGTGGGAGAAGCAGATTTTTATCGTCGTCCCGCTGCTCAGGCACAGCCAAATACAGCTTGTGTTAGGGAACGTGTGTGTTTTATTTTCTCATGTGTTTCTGAAGAGACACACCTGCTGTCTCACAGGCCCGATGCCTGCCCTGCGTCTCCTGCTCTGTTGCCCAGGCCTGCTTATGGCGTGAGGGTCCCAGCAGGCATCCCAGTGGTCAGAAACGCCACTCTGACCTTGCCCCATCTCTGTGCCTTTGCCAGCAAGGCTATATAGCAGAGTGATGAAGACACCTGGCCCTGGAACAAGGAGCAGGTTAACTTGCTCAGCAGCCTATAGTAGCTGTGTGAATTTGGACAAATCATTGAACCTTTTGGACCTCAGTTTTCTCATCTGAAAAATGGGAATCATTTAGTGTCTCCTTCACAAAGTTCCTTTTAGGCTTGCATGCTTGTAATTGCAGCCCAGCACCTGATACATAGTAAATGTGGGTGCGCATGTTACCTCTGACCCCACCTTGGGAACATGAGCCACCAGTAAGACCACATGCAGCCCTGTCGCAGCCCTGCCCTTAGCCACAGCCTGTCCCTATTGGGTCATCTCTTTCAGCCACTGAACCCAGTCTATTTGCTGAGTAATATGTGTGGTCTTCCTATGTCATGCTGGGTGGGGCATTCTGAAGCCCCTCTTTCTGTCAGCACTGCGCACTTGGCAAAATTCGCCCTGCCTCCAGGCACTGTGCCAAGGGCCCTCTCTTTCCCTGCTTCCCCTTTTCCTTGTTCTGGGGCCCTTTTATTCACTGGATAAGACAAGAAGAATGACTTCGATGGACTAGAAATAGCAAGCATACCATATCTCTTAGTTTTACGAAAGGTCAGTGTTATGATGTGTGTTGTTTTTTAAGGACTTCCACCAGCTGAGTCAAAATCTGCTCCTGTGGTTAGCGAGCGCCGAGAGCCGGAGGCAGGAGGCTCATATCACCGGCCCAAAGGCAGACCCCCAAGCTCTCCTGGAGCGTCACGAAGAACTCATGGTAAGTGGTCTGGAGGGGCTCTGCACTGCCCCGGCCTCGGTCAGGGGGTCAGCACTCAGGTAGCCTCCCCCAGTGCTCTGGGAACAACGGCGCCAGTGGGTGTCCACTGGGCATCCCTTTGCAGTTCTGAAGCCGGGTGACCTGCAGGGATGAAGAGCCACGGCCAAGGGCAGGAAGTTTCCAAGGCTCAGGAATTGGGGACAAAGTACCCTGAGAAACTTAAGGCCATTTAAAGTTTTTTGTTGTTGTTTTCCGTAGTGAATATGGCTCATTTAGGGGGGAATATGATGCTCAATTGTCCACATGTATGAGTTTTCTACATCCACTACAGAAAAGTCTTACTTCTTGGAGGTTTTCCTGTATCTATTTCACCAATAATAACATGAGACCTCAATTGCACCCAAGTTGACATTTTTATCCACATAATTATATGTGGTTTAATTTTAAATAAATTTAATCACAATGCTGTTTAAAACACTTTTGTACTAAAATCTTTGTAAAGCCTGCTCTCCAGGGTGGCACTGTTCCACAGAACTTGGATGATGGAATATTCTATATGTGCTCTGCCTAGAATCGTAGCTACTGAGCACTTGAAATGTAGCTATTATAACTGAAAGTGAACTTTTCCTCTTAAAGAGCCACACGCTGTCTATTGGCTACCATATTGGACAGCAAGATAACAACACTCAACAATACAAGTGGATTTACCAGCTTCCTCTCTATTTCTAAATAGTTTGCGTAAGCTGCTGCTTCTCAATTAATCAATCCACTTTAGATTTTTCCCTTGACCACCTCCCATTAATAGATAAGGGCCTTGTCTTCCCTCACTTCTTTCCTCTGACTCCTCCAGCAACATAATTGTTTCCAGAATGAGAAGGAATAAAAAACAGGGGCAGGGTGGAACAAACTTGCTCTCTGAATGATGCTGGGCTTGAGGACAGACAGGCAGGAGAAGGTTCTGGAGCCCCACCCATCAGTCATCTCGGGTGAATGAGAAAGCCTCATGCAGCCACACCAGCTTCTTTTTGGATAAACTGTTTCACACTTTTATGTTTTTAGCAACTGGAAAAGGAGCTAGTGGAACGTCAACCTCAAGTAAACACCTTACAAGAGATTTCAGACAGTCTTCTTATTAAGGGGCATGGAGAAGACTACATCGAGGCCAAAGAGAAGGTTCATGTTATTGAGAAGAAACTCAAACAGTTACTTGAGCAAGTGTCCCAAGACTTAGTGTCCTTGCAGGGAAGCCAGGTGAGTCCCCTTGTGGCTTTTAAATATAAAGATGTTGTATTAGATGCAAAGAGCAAAGCAGGGTTGCCGCCCTGCTGTGGGAGGCTGTGAGCATGCCATTGGGGTAGGGTCTTGTCATGCCCCCCGTCTCGCTGTGTGGCCCCAAAAAGTTCCATGAGCTCTTTGAAGCTGATCATTTGTAAGAGGGATATAATAGGAGTAACTTCCTATTAGTATGGCTGGGCTATTTAAAAACAGTTCTGTCCTTCTATCTTTTCTGTCTTGCCTTCATGTGGAAGAGACTCAGGGCTTCACTTTTCTCACATGCCACATTTTCAAGTCCTCTTTTTGTCATGGTAACTCTTCTGACCATTCTCTTATCCACTTTTCTGCTCTTTGTTCTGAGTTGGTACACATTTTAAACAAACACTCAAACTGTGGCCCCTCCGTTCTAGCTGACATATTTCATCCTGTGCAGCCAAGACTACAGTGTCCCAGTGGCCATGTGGTCACTTCCCACGAGCTCACTGCCGACTATTTCTGTCCCTTCTTGCTGTGCTGAGCTCAGTCTCCCCCAGCGTGTGCTGTGGGTTTTTAATGCAAGAGGCTGGCCTTGTTTACATTCCCTTTTGCCTGTAAATGTCCCTGTTAGAGTTGGGAGTGAGAAATGGAAGAGCCCCCTCTGCCGGAAACATTTGAGCTGGGGGAGGGGAGGGTGGCGCAATGAAGGGTCTGCATGAGCACACTGCTGAGACTATGCAGAACTTCTGTTACCTCCGTTTCTCTGAACTGAGTGAACTGTTGGGGTATGGATTTCAGATCCCAGACCCAGCTCTGCCCAGCCTGGACGAGGTCGACGCTGGAGAGCAGCCTCCAGCAGCATTTGCGCCAGCTTCCCGGGCAAAGGTGAGAGGCCCCTTCCTGCTGTGAGAACCACCCTGGTTATTTTCAGAGTCACAGAGATGACAGGAACTTGGGACTCCAAGGCCCAATTAGATAACCCGTGCTACCATACATTGCTTCACCCTGCTGGTCAGTGTGGAAAGGCTTACTCCTAAGATTTAAAGTCTCAATGACTGTCTCCTCGTCGGCTTCTCTTTTGGGCTGTAGCAGGTGGTGACAGGTGGGAGCCCTTCTAGCACTGAAGAGGCCTCCTAATCTCCGTTAACAACAGATCAACAAACCCAATTATTTCTTACCTCAGAGTTTAATGTCAAATATATTACTCTGGTCTCAAAAGCTTGTCAGGAAGCCTACCTAAGGAAGGTATGTAATTTAAAAAGGAAGGATGGTTCATCATTGACAGAACTAAACTATGTTCAGCTCACTAATTAATTGCATTATTTTTATCTAGCAGTCTGGAGCCGAGAGAACAACAAAAGGCAAGAACAAGGCAGACAGCAGGTAACAGCACTGAATTCCCGTTCCACACGCTCACCTCCCCAGTCTTGCCAACGCCACCATCAAGGTCTTTATGAAAACCCGGTATTTTATCATCTGGAAAGCACTAGGTTTCTCTTCTGAATCCCAGCAGTTGGCCCCATTGTAATCTCAGGTCCTTGGGTGTCTTACTTACATAAGCAGGGGGTCAGGCAACATGAGTGTGTTTTGCCTCTGGAACCTCCTGATGCGCTCTCAACCTTTTCTCTTGACAGGGTGCCCAGCCCCGCTGACCCAGGCAGCTCGAGGCCACAGCGCTCCTTCCTCGCCCGGGTGATCCGGGTGGCGCTGCCCCTGCAGCTGCTGCTCCTGCTCCTGCTGCTGCTGGCCTGCCTGCTGCCCTCCTCCGAAGAGGACTACAGCTGCACTCAGGCCAACAACTTTGCCAGGTCCTTTTACCCCATGCTGAGGTACACCAATGGGCCACCCCCCACCTAGAGGGCTCCTCCTGGCCAGCAGCACCACCCCACCAGCCTGTTCCCTTAGGCGCGACTCAGGCCCCAGACCAGCCTGGGAGTGACCGAGCAGTAGCGCGGCCCGGGGCCTGCTGCAGACGGCGCTCTCGGGACCGGGCAGGGGCCCTGGGCAGCGTGGCAGAGCTAGTGACTGGTTTTGGATCTCTGGAAACTGCAGTTTCCTGAAGAGCCAAGCACTTTGTGAATTCTGATTTATTTGTAATACAGCATTATTAAAATGTAGCTAATAGGGTCGAACGAGCAGTAGTGTTCACCACATAGTATGTATTCTAGAAACAAGCCAGCAGATTCCACCTTGGAAATGGTTCAGAAACTCACATTCACCCTTGGCTAATTGATTGAAACAATCATTTTAAATGTTTAGAATTCAAGCGGCTAGCAGTGTTGATCTACAGGTTATAAACCAAAATGTTCTGTACTTCTTAGGTCTGCTCTTTTATATTGCTTTAAATTTTTAAAGAAACTATATTGCATGGATGTGGTTATTTGTGCATATTTTTTTAACAATGCTGAATCTGTATGAATGTAAACTTTGATTTTTTTTAAGAAAATCAGATTTTAGCTTGAGCTTTTGACTAATGTACAGTAAATGCCAAACTACACACTTGATAGGGACATTTTTGTAAGTTAATTTTATAAGACTTTTCACATGTAAAGTGATGCTTCAGGTTTTAATTTGTTTGGCCACAGGGGGGATTGGTATAGGTACCTGAAGCTGTTTGTCTTATGTACAACTCAGATGTTTCTCATTAAAACAAAAAATAGCCATGCTTTTGTTGTGCTGGATTATGTTACAAAGCACCTAAAGAGTATGTGTGATCTTGCAGAGAACAAAAATTATTTTTAAACTATTAAGAGGGATTAATTGGTTTTAATTTTGAGACCTAGAAACCTACACCTTTGTGCGAATGTGGCAGTTACCCAGCATGCGACCCTCAGTGCTCTAGGCCGCACTGGGGACGACAGCCTGGTGTAGACGGTGGTCGCAAAAAAGGAGGGATGCTTTCCACCCAGTGTGTTCTATTCCTAGCTCCCTCCAAAGCGAGTAACATTTGACAACCGCCACAGGCAAAGCCACCTGCTGTGCATACAGCCCCCCTTCCACTGTCTACTTTCCTAAAGAGGGTGAATACAAGGTTTTGAGCCAGTTCCTCATTCACCGCTCCTAACCTGCACCTTGGGAGAAGCCACTGACTCAGTAGCAATCTCAGCCCCCTCTCCTCCGCAAAACACAAACCTCAGAAGAAGCCAAGGAAGCTCAGCCTCTCAGCAGCTGCGCCACTGCTGTGGATCAGGTATCCCGGGGACGTGGCAGCTCTGCAGAGAGGGACCGGCCGGAGAGAATCCGTTTCAATTTACCGAATTGCTAGAAGTGATATAGAGGGATTTTTTTACCTTGTAACTTCAGAATGTTTTAACTCTTTAAAGTAATTCACCTCTTTTCATGGACTACAATAACCCCAGAGGGAAATTTAAGTGAAAACGTTACCCAAACTGTCTCTAAGCCGCTGAGATGGTTGGAAGGTCTGCTCCAGTTTTGCCAGGTGCAAAAGGCGGCAGAACCTCTACCTCTACCTCCTTCTCTTCCTTCCACACCAAAGGAGGTAACTATTCTGCAGATCTTTTCTGCCCTTCAGAAGGGACTCTGGAGCAAATCAAAGCAAGAACGGTGCTGTTAATTCACAGGATAAACCCTCACCCCAGGGAAGCCTTTCCCAAAGGCTTGGTAAACAATAACCTGCTTTACATTGTCATAAGGTTTTTGCATTCCCCAATGCAAGGGAAATTTTCACAGGATGCATGAGAATAACTTCAGTTGAATGAATTATTTCCTCCCCACCTCTAAAGAGGGGTATACTACTAACTGACTCAGATGAGAGAATTATAGAAAACATACCCAAGTTTACAAATGTATTTTTATTTGTGGGCTTCATTTTACTTGAGCACAAATGACACCTATGGTCATAAATCATAAGTGTGAGATTAAAAAGTCTACAACAGCTTAAGTCAGAGAGTCTTAATTCTCCTGAAATTCTGTGCAAGCATTTGTGTCTATGTACCTTTTTCCAGGAGGAGTGTCCATGGTTTTCATCAAATTCTTAAAGGGCTCTACAAACCTAAAATAGAATTCAGAACAGAATGGTAACACTACTTAGCCTAATCACTGAAAGTTCTTATACTCCACTCTCAACAAATACATTTTTAAAACCAAAATTATGGAAAACACTTTATTTTGCTTATGTGACATTGAACGTCTTTCTGCAACAGTTCCATAGACATTAAAGGGACACAGCAAAGAAATAGTAGTTCCTGGAGGAATGGAAAGCAGATCTCAAAATCTTTCACACAACAGCAAGCGTTCATTTGTAAAAAGGCCCAAATTTAAAAGCCTGTTAATGGTACAAAGCATTCATCTGAAAAACATGGCAAATGGTAGCCAGCAGGCTCTGAGATACACAGGACCACGGAACAAGAGCGTCACGGGGCTGAGCAGTGCAGCGCCCAGACACCCAGCACAGAAGAACAAATGCACAGCACGTGCAGTTAGCAGGAGGTGTTCCAGGCCAGCGTCGCAAGACTCTGCCCTGCCCATGAAGCAAACCCATCACCACCCACAAGTGAATAGGATCCTTGGAATTCAAGACAAAGAAAGGATCCGTGACTCCAAAGCAACAAAAAGGGCTATAAAAAGATCACATCGCAAAGAATGCACATCTTTAAAGCTGCCACTAAAGCCCAAATTCCAGCAACTTTGAGAGCTACAAAGAATAAGTGGCACGTGTTTCACACTACAGCAAACCGAATTCCACAGGGAAGCATTAGCGCCTAAAAAATGTGAGAATTTTGCATGGGTAAATTTCTAAGGAATTGCACCTGGGGAAGGCAGTAACAGATAGAAGACGGTCACGGGAGTACGACCTGCTAGCTGACGAGCCCCGGATGGGAGGACAGGAATAACAAAATTCATCTTCTTTCCCACCTGTCATGACTGCTGTTCTGGAACGGTTTATGCGACCCCATCTAAGCTGGGAAGGTAGGATGTAAGGGCAACTACAATGTCGCTGTCTCTCCGTTACTGAGGTTCGGTTCAAGCTGCAGACTCTTACAGAAGCAAGTCCTGCTACAGGAACAGTTGCTAGCCAGGCAGGCAGGAGGCATGAATTCTGCTCTAAGCTTTGCCAGATGTAGTTTTATTGACCTTGAGCAGGTCAGGATGCCCCTCTGGGCTTTAATTTACACACAAATAAAAGACCGGACTGAACTAGGTCTGCAAGGGTGTTCTGGAAATGGGGGCGGGGGTTGCCACAAGCAGGCCCCCCTAAACCAGAGCAGCTATGCCTCTCAGGTTGCATTTGATAAATGGATTCTACAGCCTAAACTTCTTTTTCTTTTTCTTTTTTTTAAACTAGTTAAACTGCATGGTTACTTTAAGCACTAGAACTTGGACTGCCTGTGTTCAGCTCTGTCACTTTCTCCCTGTGTGGCCTTAAGCAAGTTTGCTTGTTCTCTAGTTTCCACAGCCAGAAAAAGAAGAGAACAGTAATTATTATGAGGACTAACTGTGGATGTATGAGGCACCAAGAATATGTCTGGCACATAGTAAATGTTCCTCAGATGCATAATATTTTTAGGTACTAAATGAAGTATTTTTTACCACTTCATATAATCTTTGGTATGTTTTTAAAAGATGTTTAGTGACTTAAAGAAATGTGTCAAATCTTAATAAAAATGCTTAGTTTCAAAAACAGACCTAGAAACTGAAGGTTCACCTTGAATTTGAAAAGGTGTCGTCAGTATACGCAAGCCCCTTAGCAGATTTAAGTAACCATCAAACGTGACTGCCACATACCAGAAAATTCTAGAATTCCTTCAACATAGCTTATACCAATGAATATATGATGTAGTTCTGCCAAGAATTGGTAACTGATTTTTTTATTGAAATCTAAAATTTTTGCCCTTCCAGCTGAGATAGCAGGTGAAATAATCCAAATAAAGACTATCTCTCTGCAGAGCTTTTGATTTCCCATTGTTTTGTTTTTAATACAATTAACTTCTACATCTGTTGTTGTTATGCTGACAACTAAAAATCTTCTGTTCCCACCTCAATGTTTCAAGAAAAATCTCTTCAAAATTAGTTTAGGGTTGAATCCTTCGTAGGTCGTCCCTGGGGACAGTGAGCATGGGACAGAGGGGATGTGGCAGGAGTGGGGAGGCGCAGTTAGAACAGCCTGTGAAAACTCGCCGTGCAGCTCCCGGGGTTTGCCCACACGGGTGCTCTGTAGGAACTGCCAGCTCCCTCCCGGGAACCTGAGTGAACACTCTGTCCTAATGTGCTCTGTGTTAAGACTATTCCATGGTAATTATCTTGTAATTGAAATTTGTCTATGGGACTCCATATTAGACACTTGTTTTTGGAATTAAGCCCAAATCTCACTCATTTCCCACAACTTAAGTTTCTCGTATTAAATATCAGAATAGAGGAAAGGGACCTAGCCACACGGAGTCTGCGACAAAGCTGAGGATCCCTTTCCCATCACGTATAAAATGTAGTTGGGTCGGTTTTTTGTTTTTCAATACTCAATTCCTGTTTATAGTTGTTAGATCCTGTTCCCCCTAGTTCATTCCTTTTAAAAGGTGAACTTAAAACTACTGAAATCCTTGCATAGCTATGGGAGAATTTTAAGTTACCCATGGACCATTTTGAGGGATGCACACCCTCCAAAATGACAACGTCTAACCCTGGCTGGTATGGTTCAGTGGACTGAGTGCCGGCCTGTGAACAGAAAGGTTGCTGGTTCGATTCCCAGTCGGGGCACATGCCTGAGTTGTGGACCAGCCCCCAGGGTGCTCAAGAGGCAACCAAATCCATGTATCTCTCACACATCGATGTTTCTCTCCCTTTCTCCCTCCCTTCCCCTCTCTCTAAAAATAAATAAAATCTTTTTTAAAAAAAAGACATCTAAAAGAAAGCACTGTTAAAAAGAAATGACGAATCTTTAAAAAGGACATGGAGGGGTTTACGCGTAACATGTAAAAATGGCAGCCTGGCCTTGCACACTGGTTTGTTCTTAGAAATGTGTGAGAGGGCATTTTTGGAGCAGAGCACAGAAACTCAAAACACTTCATCTGAATGGGGTAAAGGCCCTAGAATATTTTAAAAAACACACCTTTAAACTATAGACCATGTTATCACAACAGCCTCCTTGGCCCAGCCCCAGTCTAAGACAGTACTGAGGGGGCTTCTCAGGGTGGCCTGAATAACCTGCATCCCCAGTGCACGCAAGCGAGACCTGAGCCAACAAATTACCAGAATGGTACATCCTCCTGATGGGCTAAATCCAAATGCAGTGAAAAGAGTAACCTTGACAACTATGCAGGAATATCTATGAAAAAAAAAAAAATGAGTAACGGGCACGCGTGAGTTTCCATAAGAGCACGCGCTAGTCAGGGTAAGCGGAGGACTTTGCACAGAAGGGCGCTTGCACAGCCGGGTCCAGCCCGGTTGCCGACCTCAGGCATCAGATTTCTATCTCAAGAACTTCACTGCATACTAACATGGCAATAGCCTGGGCCTCATTTTGTTTTTTTGTTTTGTTTAAACCGTGTTTTATAAATACAATGAAGAGAATTTCATTGGGGAAATAATTGTTCAAGGCTGCCGCCTTTGCCTCCCGCTTCCCTCTCCAGCCTCTATTTGCCATGGGGTGGGGGCCGGTCCCAAGCTATCCAGAAAGAAAGAAAATTGACCTGGATAACACAGGTTCCCTGGTCCCTATAAAATTAAGCTTGTTTTCTGTACTGAATCTCACTAAGGCTGTAACACTGAGTCACTAAGAGTAATTTCAGACCCCCCCAGAATACAGACAATGGTGTGTTCCCTCGCTACACTCACATGTCCCGGTGTTTCTGAAACAGGCTCAAGTTTTAGTAAAATTGCACTGATACCAAAATTAAGACTCATTCAAGGTCTCACTAGCAGAAACTAACCTTTATTACATTGAATTATCCTAATGACTTAGTAAATACAGAATGTGCTGGCCAAAGTAAACCTATTTGCAAAAAGAAAATGTGTTTAATCTCGTATCACAAGGTAATTTTTTAAAACCACAAAAATCGCACATGATTATTTAATTGCTCACTTTTAAAACATCGCTATAACTCATTTTATGCATTCACTATGTTCCTGAAAATCTGTATGAAAACGTCCATTTTTAAAAAGTTAAAATTGTCACTTTAGGTGCCTTATCATGATGTCCTATTTATGTTTCACTTGGCGTAAGAACTAATATTTTGCTAAGTTTCTATTTCACCCAGGCCGCCATATAAATATTCTGATAAGAAAATATTTTAAAAGAGCCCTAGGGTGTAAAAGAATTTTTTCTTGCTATAAATAATTACTATATATTCTCTTTTCTAAGTAGAATTCACAAACCAGGTCTTGTTCAAGTGGCGTGCTTATCAAGCCTGCAGAGTTTGACCCTGAACCCGTCGCTGGCTACCACCCTTCGGCGGCTCGGCGGGCTGTGCGCACTCGCGGCCCCGCTGCGGATGCCGTGGCCACCCGCCCGAGAAAGCGTGGCTGACTCCCATGCCCCCTGGCCAGAGCCCCACTCCTGCAAGCACAGGACCTTTCTCCAGCACGCACACCAGGCCCCTTAGGATTTGGGAGTTTTTAAACAAGGGCAATGCCAGGGGCAGTGAGATTTAAATCTCCACAGTCCTCCAGGACAGTGATCACACATGCACAAAACACACCCCCCAAATAATGGGCAGGCTCTCTGAATGCACATCGAAAGGGAGCGAGGATGGCGGCAGGGGCTGGGGAGGGACATGGCTCGATCCCAGCGGGACCGCTGGCTCCCTAGGGTACAGGTCCCCTGTCCTTCAACAGCAAAACAGTCCCGACACTAGTCCTTGCAGGCCTGTAAGGCAGGCACTGCGAAACTCTCCTAGTGGACTGCCGTCATGGTTCTCGGTCCCACGGTCGGGTGGTCCCGGGCGAGCTTACATGGGTCTATCTTAAAAGGCGGTTAAAGTCGCACAATAAAGGTTAGTCCCCGTCCTGTAAGTGCCATGTTCTCTCAGCCCTTCCAGATCAGATGTCCATCATTCCTTCCAAAACCTCTAAGAATTTCCCCCCTAGAGGGGAGGGAGAAAGATGGAAAATAAAAAAGGTACCACACTGATATATGAGACCCAGCAAGTCAAAGCGGCCCAACACACCCTCAAGCAACAAAGAAACTGGCTTTCTCACCCCAACTCCTGGGATGTAGGGAGGTGGAGAAACGACGGTACAGACTGAACCCACCATAACTAAAGGAGGGACCGCGTAGACGAAGCCTGCCTTCTCCTGATGGGGCTCACGATTCGCACTCGAGTCCACGCTCCAACCTCTGACCTCTGCAGGCTGTTCACCTCAGGGCTGGGCATCACTGAGACAGGGATTCTGGGCGTCCTCTTTGCTCTTACTCTTCTCTGCTGGGCTGCACTCAGACCCTGTGACCGAGGACTTGCACCCACGAAGTGTGTGGGCGTTCAGCATCTCCAGCAGCAGGTCGTAGACTGGGACCACATTTTTGCACTTCATGCTGAGCAGGTGTTCCATGCCCTTGTTACTATGGGGACAAAAAGGTACTGAGATTCCTTCCTGAGAGGCAGCCACAGCAACTTCGAAATCTTCCCCAACACAACCAGTCCACACCATACACACACTCTTCCCCGAGCCCTTTGCTCTAAGGCTCTTGCATCTGGCTCCTTCAATAACCTACACTTAAGGGCAAGGACAACGTCCTGTGACCTCTGGGCCCTATGACCCACCCACAATGGCCTGGCAGTGCCTGGCACAGAGCGCAATCAATTCTCATTGTTCACAATAGTTACACGCTATACAGTCACTGCAAACACTGAGTTGGCGGATGCTGAACCATTGCTCCTGAGGGAAATACAGGCTTAGGGTCCTGAGGGTCTCTGCTTACATTTTCTTCAGTTCATTAATACCTAACCTTGTTGTATGTGTGTTTTTGTTTAAAGGCACCTCACTATGTATTGTTGACTCATTAACATTAACTCACGCCGACAGCACTATGGCTCATGCTTGAATGAAGCTTATTTGACACACACTTTCTCGTAAAGCGCCTCTCAGCCTACCTGCATTTGGGAACATGATGCAGCTCTTTAGCACTATGTCTGAAGGCCATTTGTGGACAATGTAATATCCAACAAAAGGCACAAAAATGCAAAAACATGGCACTAAATGGACCACATAAAGGACAATTGTTACAGAATGAGAGCTGAAACCAGAAGGCAGAAGGCTACCTTGTTTGACCTCATCTGGGAATGTAAGCACAGGCAACTCAATTTTTTTGCCACTTTGTGAATGTCCCCAAATGACCACACACCACTGTGAGTAATCAATTTGGAGGGTGACAAAGCTTAGCAAGCAGGCAAATTTGCAAATACGGATCCGAGAATAACAATAAACAGTATCTGCTCTGCAAACGGTTGTGTGCCCACCAACGATTACACAGACAGAGGTCACCCCCATTTCCTAGCCCCTGTTAAAACCCTCGAGGGGTACGTTGCCCTCCCCACAGCCCCTTCTCCCCCTCCTCCTGGGTGACACAAAGCCATCACCCGACATCAGTCACCATTTACCACGGCCCTGCCTTCCCAAATAACTGTCCCCTTAGGCCCGAGGAAAGGACAGCTCTCGGGAAGGCTGTGTGCACTTCCCCAGGTGACGAACTGCAGAGGTTCGAGAGCTGGGTTTAGCCTCTTCAAGAGAATGACCTCAGGGCCCCCGCCCTCGGTGGTGCTGGCAGGAGTGGCAGTTCCCGGGAAGGAAGGATCTGCCCCTTTTCGACTGCCATAAACAAGCTAAAATCCCCAGCAACTAAAAATCAGATGAGCCACTACAGGATGCCGTCAGAATCCTGTACGGTGCCATGTGACAGTTATTCAGTGCCCACTATGTGCTGACCTTCAGTGACAGGTGTGTGCACTGATGAAGAACCTGCCCATTCCCTTGCAAGGGGTTCACCCTCCTTTAAAGGTAACAATTCTACCTCATCCATCCTTAACTTGAAAACACTCCCCCACGCCCTTCCCCCTCTGAGCTCTGAGCGCGCCCCCCTGTTCCCAGCGCAGAGGCCCCGCGGGGGCCGTACCTGGCATGCCTGACGTGGGAGAGGAGCATCAGGAGGTTCGCCAGGCGGACGGACTGCTGCTGGGAAGGGATGCCGCTCTTGGCGATCACCCAGACCAGGGCATCGGTCACAGCGTTCAGTAAGTGAGTCAGCTTCCGGCTGCTCTCAGCCTCCTGAGCTGCTGCCGCTAACGGGTACATACCTGGACAAAGAATAAAAGCCATGATTCATTGCTCTGAGAAAAGGAACAGAAGTTGTATGCTCAGGCATGACGCACGCCAACATTCTCCTGAAAGAAGGCCAAATTGGTCAAATGGGTTCTGACATCTGCGTGTATGATGAGGTCTTCAAAACACAACTCCACCTTCCCACGGTGCCCTGAGAGCCAGGCTCATGGCCAAACAGGAAGGGTAAGCCTGGCTGAATCGGGGCAGACTGAACTGCCCGCCGGGCCCAGAACTGTGACCTTACCTTGTAAATGTATTGAGTTGCCTCAAACCGTTATATGGTGTATCTCATTTCCAGCAAAAAATACACACACGAAGATGGTCCGAAAGTGAGATGTAGTCTACTCTTAGCCCGTAGGAGGGCCCCTCAGGAAGGACTGAATAATCATCAGCTAACAACCACTGCCACGCAGCCTCTCCCACCCATGCCCTTGTGCGTGCCACGTGCAGGCCGTCAGCACCCATCCTCTGGTGGCACCTTGCTGGGGACAAGAAGGCCACCAATTTCAAATCAGACAAACTTTGTGTTCACCGCCTCTAGTTCTCTGACCCCAGTCCAGCTTCCCAGACCGTCTCGGGGCCCAGCTTGCAGGCACACGTCTCCTGAGGTCTCCGCAGCTGCCCCGCCAGCTGGGTCGCCTCCCCTATCCTGCCCTGCCCTGTGTCCAATTCCCCTCTTGCTCTAGGAGCTGAGATACCCTGTGGCCTCCCACTGGCTGCAACATCACAGCCCAGGTGAATCTCCTTCCCCCCATCCTCCATGCCCACCCCTAACTCCTTGATTCCTGGAAGCAGGAAAATTACTAGCTTCTCTTCCAGGTTTTCTATTTCAAACTCAGAATAAATAGCAAATATGTGAAACCAACAGGGGAACTGCCAACTTTTGACTGTAATGAGAATGAAGGATGGCTGGCACTCCTTCACCTACAGAGTCTGTTTTGGCAATTTCTGTTCTCTATTTTTATTGGCATTTTCAGTTTAATTAAGGTGGCTCAGTTCAAGGGACACGCTGAACTGCAATTATGTGAGTATATTGCTTCATCTCATCCCTGGGAGCACATCCCTCCATAATGTCTGATGATACAGATTTCAAATATTTGTCTTTTAAACAGCCTGGAACTGCTTCTCTAACCCACCTGCTCACCTCCTCCTCCAGGGACTCTGGGTCCCCCCTCCAGTCGCCCACGGTCCCCCACAGCTGATCACCCGCTCCTCCGCTGCAGAGGCAACAGGCCGCAACCTCAGCCCCGCGTGCCCCTTTGAGAGGCCGAAGTGCAGGTCTGCTCACGGGGCTCCCCCTAAAGACATCCCAAGTCTGGGGCTGAGCCCAGACTCCCCAGAACAGCCGTCAGCGGGGCCAGGCTCTCCCTGCTCTTTCCACCCTCAGCTCCCAACACACCTCACCTGGAGCCTTCACTGCAATTCCTTGAGCGGGTGACGCACTGCACACGCTGACCTTCCTCCTCAGGAACTCTCTCCTCCTCTTGCCATCTGTCGCCCTTCCTCTTTCAGACCCTGGCTTGCTCGAACTTCTTATCTTACCCCAAACTGTGTCTCTTCATACATGTCTCACAACCACCCTCTCACCCTCAAAGAAATGGGACATAAGCACTGCAAGGGCACCGGCCCTGTGTTATTTGTCAGTGTATCCCCATCACCTAGTATAATGCCTGGGGGGCGGGAAACCCTCATAAATGGAGTCAGAATGAACGCCCATAGGTTCAAATGTTTGCATTTTTCAGCCAACCATGCCATCATAACTGAAGTGATAAATATGCATGCTAATGCCTATCTGAGGTATACCCCAGAAAATTATTAATCAAATGAAAGTACAGAGAAAATTGTTTTAAGCTTACTTTCCCTAAAATTGACCCCCGCTGCATTAACAAGTGTCTTCTTTTCACTGGCTGTCAGCCTGTTCTGACACATGGCATATGCTCCATGGATTTCTACCACCATAAAGAAATCTTATGTCTTTGGAGTCTAAAAATAGCCGAAATTGTGTGCCTGTACATGTTTAAGTCCAAAGTGACAAAGATTGAAAATATAAAAATAAATCCTCAGCATGTACACAAATGCTCATAGCAGCATTATTCATAATAGCCTATAAATGGAAACAGCTTAAGCGTGTATCAACTGATGAATAATCAAAATGTGGTACACTGTATACAATGAAATTATTTAGCCATAAAAAAGAAAGGAAGTGCCGATTTGTGCTACAACATGGATGAACTTTGAAAACATCATGCCAATTAAAAGAAGCTAGTCACAAAGGAGCACATTTTATGTGATTCCACTTATGTGAACAGTCCAGATAGGCAAATCTATACAGAGAAAAAGCAGATCAGCAGTTGCCTACGGATGGGGGTGGGACAGAGACTGGGGAGCAACGATTAAGGAACACAGGGCTTCTTTTGGGGCAATGAAAATGTTCTGAGATTGGCTGATGATGATGGTTGCACAAGGCTGTAAATACAGTAAGAAACCACTGACTTGTGCCCTTTAAATGGGTGAACTGTATGTTATGTGCTTGTGCCACAATAAAGTTTTTATTAAGACCAATAAAGTCAGTCCTCATAACCAAAATTACAGTAACATCAAAGCCCCTCAGTGTCTCTCTCCCTGCATCTGACCAAGGCTCCTTTCGGGGGGCATGTGTGATACACACCAGGGACCCGATATTTACGGAATTGAAATTTAATCAGGTAACAGAGTTAATTTTCACTCCATGTTACACCCATTCTTAGAAAAGATAAATAACCCAGAAGTGTGCAGCTACGTAAAACGTAGCTGCTGACACACCGTGGCCTGGCCGCGCAGCTTGTTGACGGCAGTGCAGACCTGGCTGGGCGACTCCATCCCCCCTGAGCTCGTCACAGACGCCAATCTACGCTGGGGACCATCTCCAGACAGCCCGCGGGTGACCTGGCCCAACAAGGCAAGCGAGCACGGCCCAGCCTTAACCCGGGGCAGAACACATCCGCAGTCTTTTGATGCTAAGAAACCTCCTCCAGTCCTCATCTCCTGACCCTCATGCCCATCCCCCCGCCCCCCACACCAAACCAAGCCTCTGCTCTGTGCTGGGTTCGGTTCCCCATTTGGTAGTATGTATGCGGTATTTGCTCTCTTCATCTTGCTTGTTTTCAGTTTTGTTTTCATGACATGTTTACAGATTCATTGATATATAACTGACATACAACAGATAACCTGCACATATTTTATATGTACAATTTGATGAGGTTTGACACCAGCGAAACTATCACCACAATCAAGATAATAAAACACATTTACCACCCCCAAAATTCCTTAGTGCCCCTTTGTAATCTATCCCTCCCTCTCTCTCAGTCACATCCCCCGGCATCTACTGATCTGCTGACGATACAGATTAGTTTGCTTTTTCTGAAATGTTACATAAATAAGGTATGTTTTTGTGTCTGTCTCCTTTCATTCAGCACCATTACTTTGAGATCCATCCATAATGTTGCATGTATCTGTTAGTACTTTAATCCTTTTTATTGACAAGTAGTATTCCAGTGTATGGATACACCACAGTTTGTCTATCCTTTCACCTGTTGGTGGAGTGGGCATTTGATTTGGATTGTTACCAGTTTTTGACTACTATAAATATAAGTTGACCTGAACATTGTGTACAAGTTTTTGTATGAATATATATTTTCATATCTCTTTGGAGTAAAAAGATTGGACCATCCAGTAGGTTATGCTTAGTTCTAAGAAACAATGCCAAACAGGGATAGAGGCTGTAATAGTTTACATTTCTGTCAGCAGCGTATGAGTTCTCATCACTCCATATCCTCACAAACACTTGATATGGTCAGTCTTTTGGACTGTAGCCATTCTATTGGGTTTCTAGTGGTCTTTGTGTAATTAATTTTCATTTCTGTAATAATTTTAGCATCCTTTCATGTAATTATTTGCCACTATTATATCTTCTTTGATGAAGCATCTGTTTAAACATTTACCTATTTTTTTAAGTGGGTTGTTTTTCTTATGGAGTTGTAGCAGTTCTTTATATAGTTAGATACAATGAAAGTCCTTTGTTGAATACAGGTTTTTCAAATATGTGTCCTGGTCTGTGGCTTGCCTTTTCATTTTCATAAGTGTACCTTTTGAAAAGCAAAAGGTTTTAATTATGATGAAACCTGATTTATGAATTTTTTGAAGTTTGTGCTATTTGTGTTCCATTAGAGAATCTTTGCCAAACCCAACATAAACAAGATATTCTACTAAATTTTTTCTAGTTGGATAATTTTAGTGTTCAGATTTAGGCCTATGATCCAATCTGAGTAAATTTTTATCACATGGCATGAGGTTCAGTTCAAGGTTCAGTTTTGCATATATCTATCTAATAGTTCAAGCACCATTTATTGAAAAGGCCATCCTTCCCCCATTACCTTGATGTCTTTGTTGAAAAGTCAATAGTCGTATAGGTCTATTTCTGGACTCCCTATTCTGTTCTATTGGTCTGTTTGTCTACCTTGATGTCAATAAATAGTGTTTTGATGGCTTTATAATAAATCTGGAAATCAACTAGTATTAAGTCCTCCAACATTGTTCTTTTTCAAAGTTGTTTTTACTATTTTAGGTCCATTGCATTGTCATATGAATTTAAGAATCAATTTGTCAATTTCCACAAAAAAAAATAAAAAGCCTGCCAGGATTTTTACTGGGATCAAGTTAAGTCTGTGGATCATTTTGGGGAAGGATTACCTTCTAAACAATACTGAATTTTCCAACCCATTAACAAATCTCTCCATTTATTTAGAATTTCTTTAATTTCTCTTAGCAATGTTTTATACTTTTCAGTGTGTGATCTCACATCTTTTGTCAAATTTATCCCTAAGGCTTCATAAGTTCTAATGCTATTGTAAATGGTATTGATTTTTAATTTCAATTGCCAATTGTTCATTGCTACCATATCAAAATACAAATTTTTTTTTTATATTGCACTTATATGCTACAACCTTGCTGAACTTATTCATTTTTTTTGTGGATTCCTTGGGGTTTTCTATACATGGATTATCATGTTCTCAAACAAAGAGTTCTACTTACACCTTTCCAATTTGGATGCTTTTTATCTCCTTTCTTTCTTTCTTGCTAAAACTTGCACTAAAATGTTAAATAGAATTAGTGAAAATAGACATACTTGCCTGGTTTCTGATCATTACATATACGGGGGTGGGTAAAGTAGATTTACAGTTGTGAGTACACAAAACAGTTTGTTCTCACATTATTTATCATTATTTGTATTAGAACTGTAAACCCACTTTTGCCCACTCCTGTAGTTTTAGCTGTGTAGGTTTTTCAAAAATGCCTTTTACTAAGTTGAGGGGAGTTTCCTTCTATTCATAGTTTACTGGGAGTTTTTAGCAGGACCGGGTATTAGATTTTGTCAAATGCTTTCTCTGCATCTATTGAGATCATCATATTTTTAATTATTATTGCTAATATGATGAGTTATATTAAATTTCAAATGTTAAAGCGTATATTCTTGGGAAAATCCCACTTGTTCATAATATATTATTGTACTCTATTTGCTAAAATATTTTAGAGAAACAAAAATTCTATAACAATTTTAGTGCTTGAGACATAACGGTCTGTTGCCCTCTTTTCTCCCAACAGGCCTGTCTGGGTTTTCCGTCGCAGTAGCGCGGGCCTCGGAGAATGAATTGGAGAGTAGTCCCTGCTCCTCAATTTTTTACAAGAGTGTTTGTAAACTTGGTGTTATTTATTCTTTAAATATTTGATAGAATTATCCCAGAAAATCTCTCTGGGCCTGGAGTTTTCTTCATGGGAAAGTTGTTAACTGCAAATTCTATTTTAATTGATATATGACTATTCAAGATTTTAAAATTTCTTCTTGACTGAGCTTCAGTGATTTGTGTCTTTCAAGAAACTCATCCATTTCATCTAAGTATTCAAATGTATTGGCATAAAGTTGTTCATGCTACCACCACCACATTACTCTTTTTAATTATCTATAGAAAAGCCTTGTCTATCACTGCTCATGTTTCTCCCTACCTCTCTCACTACTGATATTGATAATCTATGTCTTCTTTCCTTTATCTTGATCAGTCTGGCTAAAGACCTATCAATTTTATTGATCTTAAAGAATTGGCTTTTTGGTTTTCTTAATTTTCATCTTTGTTTTCCTTCCTTTAGTTCCATTGATTTCCTCCCTAATTTTTACAATTATATTTTCTTCTGCTTATTTGAGGTTTGGTTTATTCTTCTTTTCCTAGTTTCTTCAGGATGGAAGCTGAGGTCATTAATGAGACTTTGCCTTTATTCTAAAATGGACCTTGAGAGCTGTAAATTTCCCTCAAACTATTGCTATAGTGGCAACCCACATATTTTGCTATGTTGTACTTTCACTTTAACTTAATTCAAAATACTTTACAATTTTACTTTTGATTATTTTCTATGACCCATGGGGTTAGGTATGTCATTTAGTTTTCAAATGTTTGGAAATTGTCCAAGATCTTTCTGCTATTGGTTTGTAATATAGTTCTGTTATTTCAAAGAAATTACTTTGTATGACTTAAATCCTTTTCAAAATATTGACTTGTTTTATGATCCAAAATATAGTATAGCCTAGTAAATATTCAATGAACACTTGAAAAGAACGTGTAGTCCGCTGTTGTTGGGTAGAGGGTTCTACAAATGTCAGTCAGGTCAAGGTGGTTGACAGTGTAGTTCACGTCTTCTCTACATTTATTGATTTTTCCATCCACTTGTTACACCAATTATTGAGAGAGGTACTACAATCTCCAGCTATAACAAGGGCTTTGTCCATTTTCCTCTGCAGTTTTATTTCATATATTTTACTTTGTTCATAAATGGCACATTTTCTTTTCTATTTTTCCATTACCATTTATCCCTCTCATACCCCTCCTTGCAATCACCATTGTTGACCATGAGTCCTTTTGCCTTTGTGCTTGATCCGTCTACCCGCTAAACACCACCTCCCTCAACTAGAGCTGTCAGCCTGCTCTCCATCTATGAGTCTGCCTCTATCTTGCATGTTAGTTCAGTTTGTTCATTAGATTCCACATATGAGTGAAATCATATGGTATTTATCTTTCTTTGACTGGCTTATTTTAAAGTTCTCTTATTTGGCATATAAATATTTAGAGTTTTTTTGACAAATTTACTTATTTATCATTATCCCTAGAAATATTCTTTGCTCTAAAATTTACTTTCTCTGATCTCAACATAGCTTCTTCAGCTTTCTTTTGATTAGTCTTATCATAGTACATTGTTTTCCATCATTTTACCATTAACTTCTTTACATCTTTATATTTAACTAGGTTTCTTGTTGACAGCAAACAGTTGTGTCTTGCTTGTTTATTCAGCCTGACACTCTTTTTTCTTTTAATTGACACATTTAGCATATTTACATTTAATGTATTTTTGATGGGATTATGTTTAAACTTACCATCTTGTTAATTTTTTTCTATTTGCCCTATCTCTAGTCTTATTTTTCCTGTTTTTGCCTTGTTTTGGATTATTTTTTATGGTTCCATTTTATCTCCTTCAGTGGTATATTAGTCCTAGTCCTGTTATGTTAATGGATGCATTTGGGTTCATGGTATACATATTTAACTTACTGCAGTTTACCTTCAAGTAATACTACAGAACACTTCATGTACAAAAACAGTGTTCTCCCAGCCTTTGTGCTCTTGTTACATGCTTTATACTTCTACATAAGACCACAATATATTGCTATTATTTTTGGTGTAAATACTAGATGGCTTTAAAGTGTAAGAGTTTTAAATAACAAGAAAAATATTATATTTAGCCGCATTGTTACCATTTCTAGGTCCTTTATGCCTTTGTTATACATGTTTCCAGCTGGTATCATTTTTCTCCTGCCTGAAAGACTTCCACTAATATTTCTTATAGTGTAGGTCTGCTAGGGATGAATTTTTTGTTTTTGTAAGTCTAAGAAATATCTTTATTTTGCTTTCATTTTTGAAAGACATTTTGTGTAGGGAATTCCTCATTCATAAATTTTTCTTAAAGCAATTTAAAGATGCTGTTTCTTTGTATCCTTGACTTACATCTGCATAGAAATTTGCTACCATCCTTGTCTTTGTTCCTCTTCTGTGATATCTTTATTCTCTGGCTACTTTTTTCTCCTTATCACTGGTTTTAAGCAACTTGATTATGATGTGCCTTGGTGTGGTTCTCATGTTGCTTGTGCTTGGCATTCATCAAGCCTGGACTTATGTGTTTATAGTTTTAATCAAATTTGGAAAATTTCAACCATTGTTTCTCTGGGTATTTTTTTACATGGCCCCCCTTTGAGGACTCCAAGTTATGCATAATAACAACTAGAGTTGTCCCATAGTTTCCGAATGCTCTGTTCACTTTCTGAACTTTTTTTATATAGTTTTTATTGCTATGGCTTCACATCCACTAATCTTTTCTTGTGCTCTGCCTTATCAGACGTACATTCTGTGTATACATAGTTTTTACATTTACAATTTGTGTGTGTGTCATATTTTCTATGTCTGTTCTTAACCTGCTCATGCTTTTCTCTACCTCATGGACATAAGGAATGGAGTTACAGTAACTACTGTACTGTCCTTGTATGCTGATTCTATCATCGGTGTCCTTTGGGGGTCTCTGCCAAGTTAACCGGTTTTTCTCCTCATTATAGGTCATATATTGCACTTCTATGCATGCTTGCTAACTTTTGATTGGTCACCAGACATGTCGAATTTTACCTAGTTGGGTACTAGATATTTTTGTGTTTCTTTAAATATTCTTGAGATTTTTTGGGATGCAGTTGAGTTACGTGGCAATAGTCTGATCTTGCAGACTTCCTTTTCAGTTTTGTTTGTTTTGTTTTGTTTTTGGTAGGACCAGCACAGCCTTTACCCTAGGGCTAATTTACCTACTACTTAAGCAATACCTTTTTGAGTACTTCACCCAAGGTTCAGTATTATCAGGGTTTTCCCCTCTGCGGGGTGAGAACAAACTATTCCTGGCCCTGTGTGGACGCTAGGGGTTGCTCTGCCTGCACCTTCTGGTGGTTCTTTCCGTGTCTGTGGTTAGTAACCTCATAAGCATGAGTAGATGAGCACCCAGCTGAAGGCTTGAAGGGGACTCTCAGCAGATCTCAAAAGCCTGTGTCCAAATTTCCTCTCTAGTACACTCCCCTGAAAATCCTAGCTGCCTTGGCCTCCTCGAATTTACAACTTTCTCTCCTCAGTTCAGAAAGACACTGGTGTCTACTTGAGTTACCTCTCCCTGGGTTGCCTCCTGGAAAATGGCCCCAGGTAGTCAACTGGGCAATCAAAGGGCTCATCTTGTTTGTGTTCCAGCCTTTGTAGCCTATTGTCCAACGTCCAATGTCTGTTTTATATATTCTGTCAAGCTTTTTAAAATTTAAGGTGAGAAAGTCGATTCTGTCCTTGTTTCTGCTTTTAATTTAATGTTACAAACAATCTAGAAGAAAAAAGCCTATACCTTCAAATGCCTAAAATCTAGCATAGAAAAGACACACTTCTCCTGACAGCGGAAACTTTCCAACACAAAGAGAATCCCATTATTTTACAGTGATGCTGAATAGAATAAATTCACTTTGACAACTGTTATGACTACCAAACAAAAAAAGGAACTTCCTTAAAAGAAGATTTCTTAAATTTGGATTTCATGTAAACAGATTCTAGTCATTTACTGCCACAAGCAGTAATTATGTCACACACCTGCCTCGCCCTCTGTAATTCTCTCAGATATGGTAGTTCTGCCCAGATGCTGCTGCAATGCCATAGCCTTAGCCTTTCCTGCTTACACAGATGATGCTTTCAGCTTTCACGACAACACAGTATGATGTCTCCCTCATAGCCTAAAAGGACTGTAAGGAGCCCTGCCAAATAGGCGGCTTTATTACTGCAAAGTGTTGTAAGGAGAAGCAAACTGCTTTCTAAAGAGCCCTTTGCTGCACAGGAATGGATTCTAAATAATTTCTGAAAGTGAGAGAAGCCCCATAATCTAGCATTTGATAATCTTCCTGTGCCAACGTGGGACTATATTTCTCAAGAAAATCTTCCCTTTAACAAAGACAGAAATGGCGACACATACATGAGGTGAAGTCTGTAGGTGGGTTGAAAGAGAAGATCAGAAAAAGTTGATTTCTTTTTTCCATGATCAATTTCCAATGTCCCAGCTGGACATTTCTTATAGGCACATCAACTTAATTGCTGACCTTCACGTTACGTTGTAAAAGGTGAATGGTAACAATAAATGTCAAGAAGTTGCCAGAAGCCCCAAAGCATTTAGGAGTCTTCTTGACTTTCTCTACAATTTTCATTTGTCTAACAACTTACCATTCCTACGCACAAACTGTTTGCTTCCCAGAACTGGGGTAGGGAGTGTGTGAGGTTCAAGTGAAATGTCCTCTCAGACAGGTAAGGCCAGCCTGACCCAACTAGGAAGTACCCAATGGTTGTCCAGAGTCAGGGCCCCTGAACCTCAAATGACCTTCAGATTCCTTCTCTGTTCCCCCTCTACTCTCTTCTTCAAGGCCTAGCCCCACCCTGCGCCCCTGTCCAGCCATTTCCAGGGCAGCACCCCTTGCTTTCTACCAGGGCTACTCAAAGTATGAACCAGAACCAGTCCACAAAGAGAGAAGTAGAAATCGAGGGTAAGCATTTGAGAACTTTTATAGCAACTGACACAGTAATTTTAAATTAGTTGAATATAATAATAAAAAACTAGGGCTTCTATATTATACTGGCTTCTCACTTTTCTAGTAATTTATTTTTATTACATTTTACAAAGGTAACTGTCTATAACAATTTGGAAATTGAAAAACAAGGGAGCTGTCGTGCTGCCATGGCAGCTGCTGTAGTCGCCGCTGCAGTCGCCGCTGCTGCTGCCTGAGGAGTGGCTCTGGGAAGGAAGTGGTCACCACGCTGAGAACACTGCTCTCAAGCATCTTTGTCCCCTGCAGACCTCCCACAGGAATGTCCATAGATAAAAGTGAGCTGGTACAGAAAATCAAACTCGCCAAGCAGGCTGAGCGCTACAATGACATGGTTGGCCACAACCATGAAGGTGGTCGTGGAACAGGGGCATGTACTCTCCAACAGAGAGAGAAACCTGCTCTCTGTCACCTACATACAAGGACATGGTGGGCGCCCACCGTTCTTCCTGGCGTGTCATCTCCAGCATTGAATAAAAAACAGAGAGGAACAAGAGGAAGCAGCAGACGGGCAAAGAGTACCGTGAGAAGACAGAGGCAGAGCTGCAGGGCATCTGCAACGATGGTCTGGAGCTGTGGGACAACTATCTCATTCCCAACGCTACACAACCAGGTGTCCTACTTGAAACTGAAAGATTATTTCAGATATCTTTCTGAGGTGGCATCTGGAGACAATAAGCAAACCACTGTGTCAAACTCTCAGCAGGCTTACCAGGTAGCATTTGAAATTTGTAAGAAAGAAATGCAGACCACACACCCAACTTGCCTTGGCCTGACACCGAGTTTCTCAACCCTTGACTATGAGATTCTGAACTCTCCTGGAAAGGTTTGCAGCCTGGCAAAAAAAACGGCGTCGGAAGAGTCGATTGTGGAATTGGATGCACTGAATCTGAAGAGCTGTACCACGACAGCACACTGATTGTGCAGTTGCTTAGGGACGATCTTGCTCTGTGAATGTCGGAAAACCAGGGAGATGAAGGAGATGCTGAGGAGGGAGAGAACTAATGTCTATCACGCTTCGTGATCTGGTTAATATCACTCTGTACCTTCCACATATATCCCTTTGTGTGATTAAAAAAAAAAAAATCTTACATAGATAAACAAAAGAAAAAGAAACCTGGTCCTTCCCCACACAGTTTGAGTAGCACTGCTCTATATGTCTCCCTTTCCCCTTCTTCAAAACCAGTGCCAATGTACCAGAGTCTGTGGGGGTGTTGGAAAAAGAGCGCAGGCAGGAGAGGGAGGTCAGCCGACCCCAGATCAGGCAGCGGCCTGGGGACCCGGAGGGCCACATGTTCTGCATTGAGTTTCGGCTTCAGGAACTGCTGCTTTGGCTGATTTAAAATAAAGCAGCATAATATGATCTCACAGATTCCTGTTGTTTCAAACATTAAGCTCTAAGACTGTATAAAATCGAGGTAATAAAGTCCCATATGTTGCCCAAAGGAAGAGATCCGTAAGCCCTCAGTTGAGGATTAAAACATGGATATACATGTTATTTGAGAAAGAAGAAACAATGATATAAAGGCCCAACAAGAATAAATAGCTAAGCAAAGCAATCACTATTTGGTACAGCAGCTGGATCAAATACCAGGTAGACAGTAAACTGAGCAACATGAAAACAAAATACAACCTTAGAGATGTGCACAAAATAACACATCTCTATTTACGGCAACAATATTTATAATGGGAGGAGAGCAGAGAGAAGATGGAGGCCAAGTAGGTAGGAGCTGAGTTCACTTGCTCCCAACTCAGATACTTGGCTGACCTCCCAAAAATAAACTGAACTTTCAATGGAGCCTTAGCTGATATGACCTTTAGAAGCCAAGGAGTACAGAGGATACCTCACAACAGGCAGTGAGGAGATTTTACAGGTGGAAGGGGAAATACCCCGTGTGCAGCACCTGCAGCTGCAGAGAGCCAGGTCAGGGGTTGCTGCTTTGCAGCTCCCTCCCCTCCCAGGACAGAGGGACCCCAGACCCAGGCTGGGGTGACTTGGATACACCAAGTCGGTGAGATCCAGGGGACACACACACCCACACCCCCACCCACCACCACCACTCCCACCCCCAGCACACCCATAGCTGCAGTGGCAAACACCAGCTGGTAGAGTGCCAGAGAGAGAGAGAGAGAGGGAGGGAGGGAGGGAGGGAGGGAGGGGGAGGGAGGGGAGGGGGGGGGGGGGAGGGGAGGGGAGGGGGAGAGGGAGTGTATCTGCACTTGGGTCCAGGGGAGGAGGCAGGCCTTGGCCAGCCACGACTGTGAGAGACTCCTTTTTGGAGAGGAGGTGTGTGAGGAAAGCCGGACAGTGACTCAGTGCTGCAATGGCTGCGCCTAGAGAGACCTTTTAAAAGGGGAGCTGAGGCATGCTGGTCAGGGACCCCGTGCGAGCTGCTCTGCCAACCAGGGGAAAGGACTGAGGGCAGGGTTTGCTCCCAATGAGTGCAGCTGGGCAGAGGGAGCAGAGAGGTGCACAGCAAGGGGATTCCTCGGCCCCAGCCCAGCGTAGCTGATGTGCCAGAGGCCGGCAGAGTGGAGAGATCGGGACTGTGTCTGCTGTGAGGGCAGTGGGCTGGGAACTGGATAGGTGGGAGCTGAGCACCTGAGATTATTTACAGCCAGACAGAGCCCCCTTCCCTGGTGGGGAGATCGAACCTCCCCAGCCCCCACCTCCTGCAGGATCACAAACACCACCGCAGGGGAAGCTCTGCAAAAGAGGCAAAACAGGCTCAAGAACCCCCTGCAGTGTATATATCTGCAAGAGAAAAACAGAAAGAGAAAGGCCTAAATGGCCCACTTGAACTTCACTCAGGGAGACAAAATACACTGGTTTCTAGGGCCCTATTTCACCGAGGCCAGCAAGCAGGGAGATCAGAAATCAGAGCAGCAAGGGGAAGTCAGGGCCATGCCCAGCCTTGGCTCAAACACACAGCTGCCATCAGCACCAAGCAGGAAAGTGCTGACCCTCTAATACAGATCGGCCCCTCCTTTGAAACCAATGGGTAATTCATCAGAAGCTATACACTGTTGGAAATAAGCTGGGACAGGCCAAGACAGGTGTTGCAGGGACAGGGGGGACACGCCCACAATTTTCTCAGAAGACTGAACAGTGCCTCCCAGCGGAGACCCAGAAGTCCCTTCCAGAGGCAAGGGAATGTGACACAGCCGGTGCTGCCAGAAGGTGGACCAACCACCCTGGGACCTTGAGCTGATAAAAAACCAGAGGCAGATCCAGAAAGAGAGGACAGAAGGCAACCACCAAACTCTGCTGAGATGAACTCCACCTCGTTTTTATTCTGAATTTGCATTATTTTTTCTTTCTTTCATATAGCCTTTTAATATTTCTTCTTTTGCTTCAGCTGTATTCCAACTAATTCACTATTCTTTATCTTTTATTTTTATTCTTTTTATTTAGATTTCTGTATTTATTTTATTTTTATTTCAAATCTCACATTGTACCCTTCCCCTGTCTTACTCCATTTTGCCTTCTTCCTGCCCTAATTTTCACTGTAAATTTTATTTCCCCCCACACTATTCCTTGCTCCTATTCCTTACTCTTACTATTTCTCTTCTGTCCTCTCATTCTTCCTTCCTTTAGTCCGCTGACATTCTTTTACCCCTTCTTATAACATCCTTCTTTTCTTTCCGCCTTTATAAATTGTGGCTTGTTTGGTATGGATATTACAGTTACTGCTATTCTTCTTCAACTGTATTTCTATTTGTTCACTATTTTTTTAATTTCAAATCTTACAGGTTACTCTCCTCCATCTTACTCCATTTTGCCTTCCTCCTGCCCTTCCGTGTTTGAGTGTGAAATTTTATTTTTTTCCCTTTCTTAGCCTGGATTCTATTCCTTACTCTTACTGTTTCTCCTCCTTCCATCCTCTAAAAATCATTTTTCTTCACTGTAGACAACTCATACTCTCTTTTCTCTCTTGTGTAATATTCTTATTCTTTGTCTACCTTTATTAATCTTTGCTCAGCTGTCATTGTTAATGATCCTGTTGTGGTTCTTCTGCAATTTCATTCTCTTTGGTTCACTACATTTTTTATTTTATTTCAAACTTCATATTATACTCTTTCCTTTTCTTACTCCATTTTGCCATCACCCTTCCCTGTTTTACTTATATTTTAAATTTTATTTTCTCTCTTTCTTCACCTTGTTTCTATTCCCTACTCTTATTATTTCACCTCCCTCTTCCTGCTCAAAATCATTTTTCTCTCCTTTAGTCATCTCATATTCCCTTTTCCTATCTTATAATAGTCTTAATCTCTCTCCACCTTAATTAATCTTTGCTCAGTTGCTGTTGACATTACTGATGTGACGGGGGGTATTTTTGCTGCTGTGGGTTTGGTTTTCCGGGTAGTATTGCTTTGTTAGCCAGCACCTGTACAACAGCACGCAAGATGTGGTGGGGGCTGTGATTCTCCACCAGCGAGCTGGAGAGGAGAACCCACCAGTGAATGAGCCACCAATAATCAAAGCCCAACTACAACAGAGCCCACATAAACTGAGTAAAGGGCAATCCTAGAGCATCCAGATCAGGAGATCAGAGACTGTACAGCTAAGTCCCACAGAACGCCTACCACAGAAGGCCCCCCCACGAAGGCAGGCAGGCAAAGCAGAGCAATCTGAGATGCAAAAACAAAAAGTCTCCTAAAATGAGGAGACAAAGAAATAACACCCAATCAAAAGGAAAGGAGGAATCCCTAGAGAAAGAGCTAAATGAAAGTGAAGCAAGCAGTCTATCAGACATAGAATTCAAAATAACTGTTGTAAGTGTGTTCAGGAACTTAGAACTACAAGACACTTAGTGGAAAACTACAACAGCATGAAAAAGGACATAGAAACTATGAATACGAACCAGGAAGAAATGTAAAATACAATATCTGAAATGAAAACTACATTAGAAGGAATTAAAATCGGGCTAGATGAAGGAGAGGACCAAATCAGAGAGCTGGAAGAAAGGTAGAAAGAAATACCCAGTCAGCCCTGACTGGTGTGACTCAGTGGACTGAGCGCCAGCTTGTGAACCAAAGGGTCACTGGTTCAATTCTCGGTCAGGGCACATGCCTGGGTTGCGGGCCAGGTCCCCAGTGAGGGGCACGCAAGAGGTACATGCCTAGGTCAAAAAGCTTCTGCAGAGCTGAAGGAAATATCAACAAAATTAAAAGGGAACCAACTGAATGGGAGCACATACTTACCAATGATACCTCAGACAAGGGTTTGATCTCCAAAATATATAAAGAACTCATATGACTCAACACCAGGAGGACAAACAATGCAATTAAAAAATGGGCAAAGGACCTGAATAGACACTTCTCCAAGGACGACACACAGGGAGCCCATGGACACATGAAAAGATGCTCAGCATCACTAGCCATCAGAGAGATACAAATTAAAACCACAATGAGATATCACCTCACACCTGTCAGAATGGCTATCATTAATAAATTAACAAACAACAATGCTGGCAAGAATGTAGAGAAAAGAGAACCCTAATACACTGTTGGTGGGAATGTAGACTGGGCAGCCACTGTGGAAAACAGTATGGAATTTCCTCAAAACACTAAAAATGGAACTGCCTTTTGACCCAGTGATTCTGCTGCTAGATATATACCTTAAGAATCCCAAATCATCAATTCAAAAGAACCTATGCACCTCTATGTTCATAATGGTGCTATTTACCACAGCCAAGTGCTAGGAACAGCCTAAGAGCCCACCATAAGTAAGTGGATCAAAAAACGGTGGTACATTTACACAATGGAATACTATGCAGCAGAAAGAAAGAACTCCTACATTTGGCAACAGCATGGATGGAATTGTAGAATGTTAAGTGAAATAAGCCAGGTGGTAAAAGAAAAATACCATCTATGATCTCACCTATAAGAGGAATCTAATGAACCAAATAGAACCAGAGGCATGGAAACATGGAACACCCTGACAGTGACCAGCGGGGAGGCAAGAGGGTCACGATGGTGGAAAGAATGGTTAGGGCCTAGACAAAGAACACGTATGAATGACCCATGGACATGGACAACAGAGTGGGGACTGACGCTGGGAGCGGGGGATGGGATGAGTGGAGGAGGGCAAAGAGGGAAAAGTCAGGACCACTGCAGTAGAACAATAATTTAAAAAGTGATTTAAGGAAATAAATAAAAATGACAACAGCCAACGCACAATGGAAAATATTTACAATGGAAGGAAAAAAAGGAGCTGTATATTAAGTAAAGGCCCATTAATAGAGAAGTGATTGAACGATTTAGAAAATGCCCTAACTGGAAAGATGCTTAGCTCTCTCTAGTTGGCCTAAAATATTTCACAGCATTTTGAAAAGTAAAAAAACAAGATGCAGAGAAATATTTGTATATAGTGTCCCAACTTTTTAAAAATGTAAAGCCTACCTGTGTATGTGATAGAAGTGACGTATTATTTTAAATGATTATTAAAGGATGGGAGAAGGTACAAAGTCCACCCTCTGGTTGTTAAAATTAACCACTTGGTGTTGAGGTGGAAAAGGCAAGCAAAAGATATAGTCAGAGCAAGCCTATTTCAAAGTTCCCATACTTTTTTTATATAAGATGCCATGTTGCTTACGTAACATTATGTATATAAGCATATATGTATAATTCTCCCTATATATATCTATGTCTATCTGTCCATCGACTGATAGCGCAGTGAAAAAATGGTCACCAGAGTTACAGTGGTTATCTTGTTGAGGAGAATTCCCAGTGATTTTTATTTTCTTCCTCACATGTTTTTCTTCTGTTAGAATGTTTACAATAACCAGGTATTATTTACATAATAAGAAAAAACAGCAAAGCTATGACATAAACACATCTTAGAGAGCACCTTCCTCATTTCCCACCTCTAACCCCTATATTTCTCTCCAGTCAGGCCCTTTCCTTCCTGGCCCCTCGACACCATGTTAATTTCGGTTCCCATTGTCCCTCAGGACTCTGGCTGGGCGCCATGCCTCGCTCTCTCCCCTCTCCAGTCAGTCCTCCACATGCAAGCCAGAGTAACCTTTCAAGAATGCCTGTCTGGCCGTGACACTCCTGCCTGAGCCTCTTCCGGGGCTGCCCATCGCCCCAGGCAGTGGTCCTGAACCCAAAATGTGAAGTGCATCTTCAGCACTGCATTTTACAGCCCTGCTCACCTCGCTCTGCCCTGCCACTGCCTGATGTGCAGCTCCTGGCCCGCCCATGTCCCTCCATTCCTCCATGCCTACTCCTTCCACCTGCCTATTCCTAAAGACCCACTCAAACATCAGCTCCTTCTACAAGCACTCCAGAATCTGTACATACTCTATTATAGCACTGAGACCCTTTTTTCTTTTTTTTTTTTTTAGATTTTATTTATTTATTTTTAGAAAGAGGGAAAGGGAGGGAGAAAGAAAGGGAGAGAAACACTGATGTATGAGAGAAACAACTGGTTGCCTCTTGCATGCCTCCAGTGGGGAACCTGGCCTGCACCCCAGGCATGTGCCCTGACCGGGAATCAAACCAGTGACCTTTCAGCTCACAGGTGGGCACTCAATCCACTGAGCCACACCAGCCAGGGCTGAGATCCTTCTTTTCAATGATTTTTTTTCCTCTTCCTCCTTCCCTCCCTCCACTATGCTACTCAAAAAGGGACTATATTTTAATGTCTTTACTACATGAGTCAATGAATGAATAAATGAATCTGTAAAAGCGGAACCCAGACCAGTAAATATAAATGCATGTCAATCACATAAAGTGTCTGTATAAACATTGAAAGAGGCTGAAAGGAAAACATGTAAAGTTCATGTTTCTCTTTTTCAGCAAGCTGGCTTGAGCCACTTTTAAAATTACTACCAGTAATTTATCCAATGAACAATTTATATTCAAATTAACTGCAGTTTAATTCCCTGTCAAATGAAACAGAAAAATTGGAAAGAAAGCCATTTTCCCCTTTTTAAATAAAATGATAAGGTCAATGCTCTTCTAGAACTAGCGTTGCCTCCCCACCCCCGTCCCCGTCCCCGTCCCCGTCCCCACGGCCAGCTGTGTGGTTACTTACTGGAGTTCAGGAGGATCATGGCCTTGACACAGAGATACTCTTTGTGTTGGAGCTTTAACTCACGAAACCTTGAAGTTGTTGCCAGGAGCATGTCAAAGATTTCCAGAATTCCTTCCACACATTTCCCTTCATCCCTACAAAAGTTCATTTGGAAATTTAAGAAAATTACAGCTTTACACAACCATCAAAGGCAATAAGGAGTATTTTCCTTTTAATCTTAAATTTTATTTTGTATGTGCTTTAACTATAACAAGGCAGTGATGAGACCACACCCAGCAATGCAAAATAACTAGAATTACCTTCTTATAAAGAGGATGTTTCCTATAAGTTCCTGAAGTAAACATTTGAATAAATACTATTTAGACAAAAGTGTGCAGTGGAACTACATTTCCTTCTCCTGTTCTAAATGTTATCTTAAAGGAGTAACATTTTTGTTGATAATCTGAACCATTTCAGCCAACCAGCCTGAGGTATGACACACATTACTACAATGAGACATTCCATGTTCCTATCGGGAGACTCTGAAGTGTTAATGAGGAAGACTAACCATTACAGAGGCAAGTGTCCCAAGAAGAAATGATCCTTCAAATCTAGGGCTTAGCTCTTATTTCCTCGTGGTAATTTAGAAACTAGTGAGGCAACTAAAAGACATGTAAATGTAATTTGGAAAAAAGCAAATATGACAAAGAAATCACAATTAGAGATCATGCACTAGAATCAGGAAAGGCAGGAATGGAGACACAGACATTTTTGACTTGCCAAAGATTATTTTTAAGCAAAAGTTTTCAGCAAGCTTTGAACCATACCATCAAAAGTCTTTTTGAGCACTCCTTATAAAAATGAACTTTTAAGTAGACTTTTGAAGTAAATTAATTTCACTGTGTCTAGAAAATACCAGCTTCAATTAACTCCAGCAAGACATATATTATTCTGCCTCACTGCTCCCAAAAAACTTCTATTATCATCAGTCTTAAAGTCACTGGAAGTCCTTGACAAGCAGTTAGATGACTGTGTCACAAACTTTCATTTGCTTCTAAAAGCCTGGTGTGCACAGTAAAGGGCAGCCATGGGTTTCTGAGAGTTTCATTTTCAGTTTCCGTAGCAGCCTGAGGGGACCTGAGATATTGCAAGAACTGGCTGTTTCCCTCTTCCTTCCCCCATCCCCAAGCCAGGACGTTTGCAGTGATGGTGGTGCTTGGGGATGGGCAGTTGCCCAGCGGGTACTGCCAAACCTGGTGAAGCCTTTCCCACTCGGTGCTCTGCTAGGACAGCAGTTCACCAGGACACTGCATTCCACAGCATTCAAAACCCCCACCCCCCAGGCTCACCTACATAAAGCCACAAGCATCCGCACTGCTCACTTTGGCAAGCAAGCATAACAACCTCTGCAACCAGCTGAGGCTTTCTGAAAGCGCACACATTAAGTGATAAAACACCAGTGCCCCCTAGAAGTCACTCATAAGGAAAGGCCACGCTGGGGAATCAGAGCCCTGGGCAAAGGGTGCCAAAATCCATAGGACACCCCTAACCCTCCCCACGCCCCATCCTACTACCTCCCCTGCTCTGTACTTCCCAGGCAGCCTGCCACAAGCATCTGGGAAAGACAATGAATGACCTGCACATAGCAGAAGAAATACTTGTTCACTAAATACCCCTCATGCCACATCATCAAATCACTCTGCCTGGGGACAAGTAATACTGGAAATTGCAATTGTTGGGCTTGAGGACATATTATACTGGGAAAAGCTTGTTTTAAAATATCTGTGGAGGAAAAAACAAAAAATCCACCAACTCCTGAATGGATGGTTTAGTAGCTAGTTCTTTACTCTTTTGTGAGACTCAGTCAGAGGCAAGTTACGTGCGCGCGCGCGCGCACACACACACACACACACACACACACACACAGTGTACACTCACCGCCCCCCCACCAAAGTAGTATAAGGGGACTCATCTGAAATCAATTCTATTTTGCAGAAGAGCATGTCTCCAAATATTGATTATTAGTACCATTTCCTCATCAAAATACATGCCATTTTTAATGCAAATTCTTATTTCATAAACCCTGATAAATGCTGTAACTAACAATAATAAGAACATGTCTATCTCATGGAAAAGGTGAATTTCCAAACCAGCTCTAAAGAGCTAGGTCTGATTGTTTTCTCTAGCAGATGTGTCAGCCAACCATTCCATTTGAGGGGTGGCAAGGTTAGAACTCTTTACTTCACAGGCTATAGAGGCCAAATACATTTTTAGAAAATAAATGAGAAATATAGGGGCAATAAGATACAATACCTCATAAGTAACACCCTAACAAAGTTCTACTTGAAACTGAGTTTACAGAACAGAGGAAGGACTTTAACAAATTAATGAGCTCTATATCATTCATTCTGTAACTACAATTGACGGTAAATGATGTGTCAGGAATTAGGACAGGATTAAAAGATTTGAATTTAAGATAGAGGGTATGTGAGTTGAATGTTAAAACGTTGAAACAACATATCGATCAAACCAATCTACTCATGGAAAGTTCCTTTTGCACACCATTGGTCCATAAAATAGTGCTAAATAAATCTGCTTCTGTTCCAAAGAAGGAGATTTGATTTTGGGTGGTGAATATACAGATGATGTATTATAGAACTGTACACTTGAAACCTATATAATCTTATTAACCAATGTCACCCCCATAAATTCAATGTCTTTTTTTAAAGTGGTAGTTCCACATGGACTATCTTATTATTTGATAACCACCTCTTTTTAAAAGAAAAATATTATTTGATACCAAGGACAAAATATGGAATGAGTGAGCCTTACTTTGGGGTCCACTATCTTGTACCTACATAAATATCCACTGGCCATGCCCATGTGGCTACAGACCTCAGTTTACCTCTGTGTCAGTGGGAAGGGGGCTCAAGGCTTAGCAAATTGAAATGACTTAATTATTGAACTCAAGTGAAAATTACCTGAGTACAAAAGGGAAATGAAAATTTAGAAGTGAAAATTCTGTTGGTATCTTGAAGAAAATTCAGTCCACAAATAACTAAAGTAAATGCAAACTGGGAATATTCACAATTATGTATATGATTCTATGAAACTCCATGAACATCCGTAAGAGGGTCCAAGCCCAGAGCTAAACCTCCTCTGACTTTTTAATGACATTTAACATTAAACAGTTTTCTGTTGATGCCAAGGACACCAAATGTCTCAGCATGCATGATTTTTTGAGCAAATAGCGGCTCCCGTTCTCTGGTAGATCTTCATCTGAATTTGTGATTCCAGTGGTTACTAAAAAAACTATCTTGTTAGAAATAAGCTGAGACAACTGGATTTTCCTCTCATCCTCAGTGGGTTTAGGTTTTCTTGCTGCAGAAGCCTCAACCAGAATAAAGGGAAGCAGAAATTATATTCTCTGTTTCCACAAATGGGTTAATTTAGTTGTATTCACTGCTTACATGGTCCTACTTGAAGGAACTCTGACAGGACAATCCACCAAAAGACAGCTGTTTGCAAGTAGTGTGAAAGCTACTTATTCATGTCGTAAAAAAAATTCGTAATTCAATTTCTTTATGGTGCATGGTCCCTGACTTTTTAAATAAGTAATGTTTTTAATATTTTTGACTAAGCCACTCCTCTAAAAATATACCCATTACATAGCTGTAATATAAATATATATAAAATAGATGCACGAAAAATCTTAGATTTGAAATTCTAGACTTTACAGAGTTAATGTGTTAAAAACAATATTAGGAAATGCAACAAAAATAACCACCAGTAGGCACTCCCAAATAAATGCTACTCAGGGTCTGCATTTACAGTTCCCCAAAACTCCTCTTCTATAGTCAATAAAGTAAACTAGACTTATTACATGTTGTAAAACATAATACTTTCAAATATTTTAAGAGTAATGTGTTTAAAATAATTTGTAAAAAAACAAAAAACCACCAACTTCTTTCTCTTCTATTACCTAACCAAAAGGTACACCTAAAATTTATCTGGGATCTGTGTCAATATATAGTAACTTACACACATACTTACAGAAATCAACCCATAAAAGAGAAGAATGAATTGTAATAACCAGAAATGAAACAGGCACTGAAAATAAACACTAAATGTGGCATCAATTTAGAAAACTAGACAAAAAGTAAAATAACTTAATCCCAAGTCTGCAAATGTATTGGTTCATCAAGGGATAGCACTTCTTCCTAGCACTACCTTCTAGGAAGAGTGTATGTG
The DNA here is from genome assembly GCF_021234165.1 of Pteronotus mesoamericanus. Lineage (NCBI taxonomy): Eukaryota > Metazoa > Chordata > Mammalia > Chiroptera > Mormoopidae > Pteronotus > Pteronotus mesoamericanus. The sequence goes on along the minus strand of NW_026555078.1, from coordinate 25,425,167 downwards.
TATATTTGTGTGTGGGGAGGGGGAGAATGAATATGGCTTTCACCAAGTGGAACAGTGCGAATGAATGAATGAGCAGGAGGGGTGGCTTGACTGTTTGCTTAGCCTTTCAGCCTGCCTTGCAGCATGGTTCCATGAGACGACAGCAAGACCAGGCTTTTGGAGAGGGCAGAGGGTAGAGTAGAGTTGTTCTAAGAGAAAAGAATAAAGTACAATAGAAAGTTAGTTTGCCTTTTAGCATCCTCCTCTTTCCTCTTCCAGTTCTCCGTCCCGTTGAGAGGCATGTACTGTTGTAATTAAAAGCATGGGTTTCACAGCCAGACCTCCAAGTCCAGCCCCACCACTTACTACTCTATAAGTGCAGGAAGTTACCTAACCTCCCATTCTCAGGTCTGAAGGATGGCGATAACAATGGTGCTTACCCAGAAGGGGCTGCTATGAAGATGAAATGAACACACATCAAACGCTAAACATGGTGCCTGGCACATACAAGCCCATTGGTTGGCTGTTTTGATTGTTATTGGAGGGTTTCAGTCCTCCAGTAACCTGTTCGGGGCTTTCAGAACCACCCTCTGTGGTTTACCATCTGGCTTGCTCCTGCTTGAGCCCCACCCCCTATTCCAGCTTTCCCCAAAGGCTCTGTTCTCTACCAAAACTCATCCATTACTTAGAACAGTACATTGTCATCCATGACAGGTAAAATGGTTGCTAATACCTTGGGGGGCATTTTTTCATCTGCCTACCATGTACAGGGGGATCTTCTGATAACCTAAAGAGGTAATCCCAAGAGCTGGGCAGTCACTTTCCATTCATAACACTAGGTATCCTTCCACTCTGCACCATTGGGGAAGTTATGGGATTCCCCAATTTCCATTAACTTTCATCTGGTTCTAATGACGATTCCACTCTGGTTCCACCGCTATTGCCAAAAATGCTATATAGTACATGCAATTAAAAATGAGTTAAAGAATGTTAAAATAAACCTGGAAGATTTGTAAGAATTTTATCACCTATCCAGATAGCTGGCTAACTAATTTGTCCTGACAGGCAGAAAGGACAGCAGGACAGCTTGAAACTGCAGCCTGAAAATGGAGTTGTTAATGCAGAAAAATCCAAGTTGATTTATATTTACTTGGTGGCCCCATACCATGTAGAACACAGGCCCTGTTATGGCTGCCACACCAAGGATGAGTCACAGGACACTGGATCCTTGTACCCATTCTTTCCTTTTCAGGTTCTTGATCCAGTGAAGGAGCTCATGACATCATAATCCTCTTAACTGCCCTTTCAGGTGTGAAATTTTAATTGCAGCACCCACGGCTTTGTTCCCACTCACTCAAACGATTCACTCAAGTCAAAGAAGAAACACAATGCGTTTTTCTCACCTGTCCAGAACGAGGTCTGGAGCAAAGATGAGCTTGCCGGGGTGGTCAATGGAGCGCCACATCAGCCCCACCATTAGCACCTCCATCCAGCAGCTCTCCAGGAGCCGTACTTGGTCATACAGGCTGAGCTCCACAAAGCCTGGGGAAAGCAAGAGGCTGTGAGACACACCCACCCTCCTCCTCGGCTCCCAGTTTCTCTAGAAACAGAGGAGCACATTTGAAAAGCTTTGAAAACACAAACAGTAAGGAAACAATGGCATTTTAAAGATGTGGTTATATGCTGTCCTAAGGAAGAGAATTTTGAACGTATGGTGCACAACTCAATTTCCAGTCCTGACCCCTTCTAGTGATAACTGTTTCATTTATAATTTACAAAGGACTGTTACCTGGGCATATACAGCTCCCCAGACAGATGCTAGTAAAGAAGAGAAAGCTGTAACCAATCTCTGTTAGTTATATCCTAATAATTGCCCTCCATTGCTGAGAAAGGTAATGCTGGGCTGTCAGCCAGAGAGGCTGCATGCCTGGCCCAGTCCCCAACTGGGGCCGACTGGGGCCGGGAGGAGGAGGGGCATGCAGAGAGAGCAGGGTCAGCCCATGCAGAAAGTCAAGGCCTCAACTGAAAGAATTTTTCTAATTGCTTAAAAGTTCCCATACAGTGTTAGAATCACTCTTCTCTACGTAGGAGCACTGACTCTAGGCTATTCTATCCTGAAGAGCAAATTTAACAGTTGAAGGAGGTCCTGACACCCTGATACCGAAATAGCATGCATTGGTCAAAGAACTGGAAAGTAAACAGGTAATCTCTAGGGAGGTGAGCACTTCAAAGGCAAATCAGAGATTTCTGGTGCTTTCTCCACAGCTATGATAAAAGGAGGAAACATTGTAATATAAATGCAATCACCAAACCCACAGTCTTGGCATGCAATGGGCTTTGGTTAGAATTCCAGCTCTGCCGCTTCCTAGCTAGTTGCTTAATTCCCTTGTAAGTCCTTGTTTCCTTGTAGGCAAAATAGGGGTAACAATGCCTGCCTCTGAGAATTTCCTACAGGCAGGATCTCTCATCATCCTCACTTTACAGATGAGGAAACTAAGGCACAGAGAGCACATGTGGTTCAAATCCTTGACAATTATAATGCAAATTTGCATCGAGAAGAATTTAATGGAGTAATGAACGGAAAGATCAATAAACCCTTTCCAAAGCCACATTCTAGGCTCAATTCAGGTTTCTAATATGTGTACACATTCCAATCTCACCTAGTTATAGACAATAACCCTATCAAGGGAGACTAAGTTTTTTATACTTGCAGATATTCAACAAGATCAAGACAAGGTAATATTTTAATTTTTTGTTTGTTTGGACAAGAAATAGATCAGATGGCATGGCAGGGAAATCACACCTGCAGACTACACCTAAGTTTTCTGAAAACTTTTCCAAATATCAGGCTTGAAGAGGGCCTAATGCAGCTTTAGAGTTTGGTTTTGTTTTAGCACAAAGAAAATGCACAGCTCTCAGCAATAATTAATTTCACTACTACTCTCCATGTGGGGTTCTGAAAAAAATAAGTGTTCGTAATACATATAGAGTAAAAGCTAAAGGAAAGTGCATTCAGTATTGTCTCCTATGGGAAAGAGCAGAGAAAATAAAATAATTTTGGCAAAGGTGAGGATGCTAAACTATCAAAACAGTCTGGAAACTAGAAAATCCTCAGGAAGCTCAGAGCCGACAAATGATCCAAAGAGATACTATTACCCTAGGTCTGGGTCCCACAGCTCTTTATCCTCAACTGCTCTTCAGCCAGCTTCTCAACGCTCCCAGGCTTTACAGTTCACCCAATGAGGATACTGCCCAAGGCCATGGGCATTGTCCCCAGCGGCTCAGAACTTGGAGAAAGACCTCATTTCTTAGATGACTGTGAAGATGTGCACAGACAAGCCCTTTCAGAGGGTGATGGGTTGCTGGCAACCTATGTTAGAATCCTAGATTCACTCTCACAGAAACACCAATGAAAATAGTAATTAGATGGTCGTTTAGGCACAATGCAGTACTACAAGTATGGTTACCAACTGACCTGGGGAAATGATCACATTACAGGATGGAAAATGCAGATTCCAAATGACTACTAGTGAATCATCAAACCTATTTTTAACCTGATGGCATTTCAGGTTTATTGGTGATTCATGATATTTCAGCTGCTGATTTACTCTTTTTGTGCATATATATTTATTAATGTACATGCTATGAATTCTTTCTCTACTGGAGGAGTAGTGTACAAATTCCTACTTAGCTTCTGACAACCCTTTTATTTTCATACTGGTCATACTGAGCCCACTCCACCTTCACCTGCCTACACCCCTCCTCCCCGGGTGAGGAGTCCATGGCCAGGAGACCGGTCTATGTGGAGTCCAGGTCCCTTCCTTCGAGAACACGTTCCAAATCCCAGAGCCCTTGAATTTTCTGCCCAAATGGCCCCAAGCCCATTTCCAGAGCCTGGCCGGGTCTCTTTCCTGGTCCACCCTCTCAGAATAGGCATGAGAGGTGACCCAAAGCTCATGTCCACAGACAGGTGGACACGCAGGATAGGGTGTGCACAAGACTATGTGGGACGGACCTGGGGGTGGGAAAAGAAGAGTTTTAGGAACAGAATAGAATGGGCCCTGACATGTTCTCTGGTAGAGAACTCAGAGGAGTCCAAAAATTCTAACTCGGAGCCTGGTCATCCAGACCATGTTGAGGGTATATATGTTGAGATAGAAAGAAATAACATTTTATTTAAAGGTTATAAATCAAGCTGTCAAACTAATACAGAGGCATCTTTTGTGGGCATCCACTTTGCACTCTTGCACCATAAATGTTAGAAGCAGGCCTTCCTACAAATACATGGAAAGCTAAGACACAGAGAAATCCCTACCCGGAATTTTCTTGGCCCAGCCGATCATGTGCACCAGCTCCTTGTCGGCCAGCTTGGTCAGGGACATCATCATGGAGGCCTCGGTGAACGGCGCGCTGGGGCGGCTCACCAGTACGTTGGGCGGCTCTGCCTCGAGGAGCGTGAGCACCAGCTGCTCTGGGCTCAGGGCATTCAACAGCAGCTCCTTCACCCGGCTCACCTGTCCACCGTTTTTCTTGGCTTTGTTCTGACAGTGCAGCTGCTCATCGGAACTTCTCTGCCTTCGCACTATGCGGTACCCACACCTTTCTCTCCGGGAACCTAAAGTGGAGAGCAGATAACGTTGCTTACCCCAGCTGCTTCCCCAAACCTTCCTTCAAGTTCCCGGAGTAGCCAAGGTGAAAATGAAGCAATGACATCACTGTAAGACCTGGGTCTATTCTCAGAACGTGTCTTGGACCAGAAGCCTGACTGATTTTCAGGAATCTGCAGGGTATGTACCAAATATAACTACATTCGTGACTGCATTAGCAAAATCAGTTACATAATGTTTTAGGGACAACAGCCCAAATGATCTTAAGGTCTTCATTTCAAGGTCATCTATGGATACCAAATCTATTTCCCTTTTAAAGAGTGCTGACGTACCTCATTTTCCAGACCTTAAACTTAGGAATTTTCTTCAGGCAGAAGATGGGAGAAAGTTAGGAAATGAACATTGATATTTATAAACAGTTATCAAATAATACACTTTTATAATACATTCTTAAAATGTTTGATTGCATATATTTGTATATATGTATGTGCGTATTCTTTTTACATACACAAATAAGTCTATTTCAAATAATAAATCAGTTAAAAATTTGGAAAATATAAGGGAGCACAAATTTTGGCATAAATTCTTCGTTTTTAATGCTTTTTTACTTTTCCATATTTTATATACAAAATGACATAGTGTATATACTATTTTACAAGCTGTTCTTTATTATAAAATGTGCCATTTCATAATTTAATAATCTGTATAGCATTCTGTCTTACGAGTATAGCATCATTTATTTAAAGTGGCTCCTGTTAATGGAAATCTAGATTGGTCATAATTTCTTTGTTAGGATAAATATCACAGTAAAAATGCATCTTTGTACATGTACCCAAACTACTACTTCTTTCTAATAAATTCAAAGACATCAAGTTGCTGTAACAAAGCAGATATGCACATTCAAAATATGGACACATGTTGATAGATTACCCTCCAAAAGTAGTTTAGAATTTGTAATCTAAATAATACTTTAAGGGCTATCTATTTTTTCATCACACCATTGATCATTAAATGTAATTAATTTTTGCTAATCTGACAACTGATTAAACAATCTAATTGTACTGCATTTTTTCATTACTAGCATGGCTGACTAATACATTTGTCTTTTACTTGTGAATCACCTACTTGTTCTCTGCTCTTTTTCCCTAATGGTCCATAAAGGTTTTTATATAGTAACAATAAACAACTTTCATTATATGCAATATTTGTCTTGTTTGTTATATATCTTCTAATTGTGCTCACAGTGTCTCTTGTCATCAAAGCTGTAGTATATAGCCAAATTTTAAATTATAAAATATTCTTCAGTTTATTTTTCAGTTTAAATTATACAAATATTCTCCTGTATCTTCCTTAAGACCTTTGCAGTTCAAACCTTTTTAAAATTTCATGTATGTTTGTATCATGCAATACTGATATTTCATGTTATGTTTTTCCAAATACATTTACAATTTTCCCAATACTACTTATTGAATAAGCTTTTCCCATTAAATTTTATAAAATGCCTTGTCATTTAAAAAATAATTGTGCTGGGGCCAGGTGGCTCAGTTGGTTGGAGCATCATCCACGTATACCTCAAAAGTTTATGGGTTCAAGTCCTGGTCAGGGCACATATCTAGGTTGCGGGTTTGATCCCCAGCTAGGGCACATACAGGAGACAAATGATAGATGTTTCTCTCTCACAACAATGTTTCTCTCTCTTTCTCTCTCTCTCTCTAAACATATCCTCTAGTGAGGATTAAAAAAAAAATAGTAGTAATTGTATATTAAAGTGTCTTCGTCTGGATCCCCTATTCTGTTTTATAGATCTACTTCTATTCCTGTGCTGATATCAAAATGTTTCAGTTACAGTAGGTTTATGGGCCAGAACACAATGGGATAATGGCTTCAAGATTGAGGGGGAGAGGAGAAACCTTCAATATAGAATTATATTCCAAGCTATACCATTATTTAAGTGTGAGGATAAATTAAAGACATTTTCAGTTAAACAAAGAGTGAGAAGATAGATCACTCACAGCCCCTTTGAACTAACTACTATACTGTTTTGTTGTGAATGGAGAAAAGTAGACCAGAAGGAAGTAATGAGAGTGGAGAAACAATGGTAAGAAAAGAGCCCTGGCTGGTGGGGCTCAGTGGATTGAGTGCATGCCTGTGAACCAAAGTGTCGCCAGATTCCTAGTCAGGGCACATGCCTGGGTTGCAGGGCAGGTACCCAGTAGAGGGCACACAAGAGGTAGCCACACATTCATGTTTGTCTCCCTCTTTCTCCCCCACTTCCCCTGAAATAAAACAAAATAAAAAAGAAATGATAAAAAAATAAATTGGTAAGTATGAGATTGAATATTAAAAGCATTGAATGAATAAAATCATCATCATCAATTTTGGAGGTAGAGAAACTAAGGTAGAAGGAAAACACTAGGCAACAACATAACATGTAAGATGAGAGAATGAGTTTGGTTAGAACTTGCTAAGTTTCTTTATTTGAGATGAGAAGTTTCCATTAGAGAGATTGGCTTGAATTCTCAAATTAATCAAGAATATATGAGCTCTTGCATCTCGGCTGCCGACATGCCATCCAGACTGAGGAAGACCCGGAAACTTCAGGGCCACGTGAGCCATGGCCATGGCCACATTGGCAAGCACAGGAAGTACCCGGGAGGCCGAGGTAATGCCGGTGGCTTGCATCACCACAGGATCAACTTCGACAAATATCACCCAGGTTACCTTGGGAAAGTTGGTATAAGGCACTATCACTTAAAGAAGAACCAGAGCTTCTGCCCCACTGTCAACCTTGATAAACTGTGGACCCTGGTCAGTGAAGACACACGGGTAAATGCTGCCAAAAACAAGACTGGAGCCGCTCCCATCATTGATGTGCGATCGGGCTACTACAAAGTTCTGGGGAAGGGAAGCCTCCCAAAACAGCCCGTCATTGTGAAAGCCAAATTCTTCAGCAGAAGAGCTGAGGAGAAGATTAAGAGTGTTGGTGGGGCTTGCGTGTTGGTAGCTTGAAGCCACACGGAGGGGAATCCATTAAATTCTCACAAGTGCAAACAAAAAGAAAAGAAAAGGAATGTCACTGAAAAAACCTGAAAGATAAAATATGACTTATAAACTAGTAGAAGCAGAAAAAGAAAACAAGAAAATGTGATCAACTCCAAAAAGAAAAAGAGTAGAAAATGTATGATGAATTTTTTAAAAGCACAAAATAATGACAGAAATGAACCCAAATATCAGTGATCACAATAAACATAAACAGAATTACCCAGTTAAGAACTCAGATATCATATATATTTTTTAACCTAGACGTACATTTGTTTTAAGAGATATTGTACATCTAATCTACAGAAAAAATGGAAGTAAAGAAACAGAAAAAGATGTAACAGGCAAAAATTAACCAAGTAAGTTAGAATTACCCTATCAATATCAGATGAAATAAACTTTAAAAATCATTAGACATAAAGAAGATCATGAGTAGATTATGAAAGACAAATAATTCAAAACTCATGTATATTAAAACAACAAAATCTAGCCTGCAAACATAACACTAAAAGCGAATGAAAGAAAAAGAGAAATTGACAAATACAGTAATACTGTAATGGGATATTTTAACATATTTCTCTAAGCACAGATAGAGTAGAAATACTGGAGAAAAGTCAGAATACAGAACATTTGAAACAGCACAATGAACAAAGTTAATCTACAAAAACTCATGGACATTTGCAAAAATTATTACATGCTAGGTCATGAATAAAATTTTTATAGCTTTTGAAAAAGGTTTCATTTATTTATTTATTTTTAGAGAGAGGGGCAGAAAGGGAGAAGAGAGGGAGAGAAACATCAACCCTATCCAAGGACCAAACCCACATCCCAGGCAGGTGCCCTGAATGAGAATCAAACCAGCAAACTTTCGCTTTGTGGGATGATGCCCAACCAACTGAGCCATACCAGTCAGGGTAAATGAATAAAATCTTAACTAAAAATGTTATCATATCAATCATATTCTCTGACCATAATATAATGAAAATAGAAAATAACAAAAATATAACTTTCAAACCCCTATAAATTTGAACACAAAAATATTTCTAAAGATCCATTGGTTAATGACCAATGTGAAATTAAAATTAAGAAAAATGTGTTATAAGTCAAAATGTCATTAGCATGGATATAATTTTATATAAATTTTCCCTTAAAAAGTAATCTAAAAGCTAAAACCTGCAAAATGTCTAGATTCTATACTCCCATTATATTTGTCTACTTTAAAAAATATATTAATTAGCAAGTATGAGAAAAATTTAAATTATTTGCTCCCAATGAAATTTATCTGAATTTTCTCTTATCCTTGGCTAGTTGCAGTAGAAAGAAGGACTCTATCCATCCAGAGATATTGAAATCAAACTTATTACTAAAAGAATTAAAAACCTAAACTATAATTAATTTTTATTAGTAATCAGATAGAGTGCTACAGATAGTTAAGACTGATTATTGCCCCCATGGTAAAATGGAACAAAAATGTAAGATTTAAGAAAGTAACTTTCTGATCACACACTTCTTTTTTGTAGAGTATATGAGGATAAGGAGTTTTCAAAACAGGTTTGTATACAAAGTGTAAGGTTTTGAATCCATACATTTAAATTTATTTGACCAGTTTTCACTGACAAAGTGCTTATGTATGAGACCCTGTATTAAGTTGTGAGGCTTCTGGGATCAATAAAATGAAGACCTGGACAAGGAACTCACATTCTTCTACCAAGGACATTTCTAGTGTCGTGACTGTGACACTGTAATCTAGGAAGAGTCACTCAATGTGCCTGTGAGTTTAATGAGAATCTCTACCAAATGGAGTGCTCCATATTAGAAAGTGACCTCGAGAATGACAACAACAGTAAATGATAATAATGGCAGTTCTCATCTACTGGAAGCTTCTATACGTCAGACATTGTTTACAGCAGCACATAGATTACCTCATTCTGACCACTGCTCTAGAGGATAGGTGCTGTTACTACCTCCAATGTACAGAGGAGAAACCAGGCACAAGGAATCTCAAATAACTTGCCCAAGACAGAAAAGCTCTAAAATAGCAAAAGCACTATTTTACACCACCTCCCTATCAAATTTCTTTCACATATATTCACCTGTATGCAGGTGAATAAAGAAAGATGCTGAGCTGTTATCCCCACACAGGGATATAGATCAAATCCATGGCTATTCGGATTATTCTCCCAGCCACTTGCATTTCGGTGTATCCTTACAGTGAAGCCTTCGCCCTGAAATTAGTCTGAGTGGGTATCCTCCTACCATTTAAACAAATATGTTTATACCTCAAAAGAAAAGAAAGAATTGGAAATGCAGAAGAAAAAAAGTGGTAACAGAAGAGACATGATTTGTGAATAAAAAAGGGGAGTGGAATGGGGAGGAGAATCCGGAATGCAGGCAGGATCCCTAATCCTCTAAGAATGGATAGAAGGAAGAATGTGGACAGAAGGTTCGGGGGAAGGGCAGAAGTGCTGGGAAAGAAGGGGGGCATAGTGCAGAAAAGTCCTTCCTAATTGTCTTTCTGTGAGTCAGTAAAGGGCCAAACACCCAACTGTTTGCACATTAACCCATCTCATTTCTTCTGTAATCTCCAAAGATAATAAAATATTTTTTCCTAGAGAGCCCTACCCAGTGACTTTTTGGCTAAATTCAATTACCTTTTTTCTCATTCTCTTTTCCATGAACGTTTTTAATTATGTACAGCTCTGTACTCTACCTCATCAGACTGCATTGTATCAAACTGACAACTTTATGAGATTTTCAATGAGGGAGGGAGAAAGGAAGAAAAGCTAAAATTTAGTGCCAGACTGTGTGTTTTCATAGATATTCCTCACAAAACTAAATGAGGCAGGTAATTCTGTTTCAGGGATAAGGAAACTGAGGGCCAGAAATGTCAAGTCTTTTGAGCACAGTCACAGTTAGGCAGAAGTGATGAGAGAAAATGAGAGTCTACGGGAGTTCGGTCCTCCTGTTCTTCCCACCACATACACTGCAGAGCATACACGTACTGCTGCCCTGGGCCTGAACCACCAGGCTACAGCCACCTGGCAGATTCTAGTATAAGGAAAGCATTCTTATTGTAAGACTAAATTGTAAATCTTTTAAAAAAAAATATACACTCACCTTAAAATACTGTTTACCATAAACCATGAAACATTTATTTGCAATCTTTTGTAAGAGAGCAAGACTTTCTCTTTAAGTACCTCTGCCAATTAAATCACAATATTTTCCTGCATAAACTATACCCATAATACATTTTTACTGAATTATCCGTTTCAGCTTCTTTAAAACGGAGCAAAAACTTAGGCACCCATAACGCAATCTGAATTCAGAATCTTTCTAGGTTTACAACCCTCCCCCACACCCCACCAATCTCACCAATACATACTTAACACAATCGCTGTTAGTCCTTTACAGCTTTATTCAAAGCTTTCAAGAAACAACTCTGCTTTCCCACTCATATTTCATATGTTTGCATTCATTTTAATTAGACTATACAATTTAACAATTACGATGAGTACAAATAGGTTTGGGAAGAAGCCCACTGGTTACTGATAAGGATTTAACTGAAGTGGCGGGAGCAGAAATGTTCAAGTGTTTTAGCGAGTAACCAATACACACTGGGAGGTCATGGGCTTTGAGAGGATGTTTCATAGAAGCGGCTGGAAACATCAGTGATACCGGAAGCCAGAGAACTGCGCTCACATTAAGAGAGCTGTAATTCTTCTGCTGTAATTCTGAACTAGGCGAGGGGTCTTGTCGATTGTCCATACAGAGAAAAAGAGGAGAGTGTTAGAGAGACAGTTACCAAGAGATTTTCAGAGAGAAAAGGGAGAGACTTTTGTTTTAAAATTTTGAAATAGTTACAAAGAGAAATTACAGCTAACCACAGACAAAATTTTGGCTAGCAGAAGAGTAAGAAAAGTATAAGCAGAGCTATATAGAAACAAGTAACTGTGTACAGACAAGTGAATCAAAAGTTAGCCAGGTGGAGAGAGCATGGTGCAGGCATCATTGTCAGTTGCTCTACTAATGTGCTCATTTTCCTTTGCTGCATATATGTATTTATACAGGTATATGCACACACACATATTGTCATGGAACAAGATCTGTGCTCTACATTCTTTCCATAGTTCTATCATGTTTCTCACTCCTACATATTTTTTCCACTTCTAGAAAGCTATTGCAGGGATAGGCATGAGTCTATCTACACCAGGGGTGTCCAACCTTTCAGTGTCTCTGGGCCACACTAGAAGAAGAGGAGCTGTCTTAGGCCACAGATTAAATACACAAACACAGCAAAAACTGATGAGCAAAAAAAAGTTTTTAGCAAATTTAGGATTTTCTGTTGGGCCACATTCATAGCCATCCTGGGCCACACGTGGCCCATGGGCTGCTGTTGGGACACCCCTGATCAATACCAGCCTAGTAACTCACAAGATATGCTGCTTTCTCGTCACAGCTTTAACTGTTTTTACCAGGCTTTCATCCTTAGGCTTTCCAAGGCCTCAGGCAGATGATCACCCAGCCCCTGTGTGAGCCCTTCAGTGGAGGAGTTTCCTAATTCACGTGGCAGCCTATTCTGTTGTCAGACCACGTAAACTGCGGGAAGTTCTTCCCTATATTGGGTCAAAATGTGTCTCCTGTAACTTGCTCCCACTCACTCCAGCTCTATCCTCTCTACAGGGAATAAGTCACTGCTCCCTCTAATGTGACAGCATGCAAACACTTTAAGATAACTAACAAATCCTAAGTTTCCTCTCATCCGGACTATAGGTCCCTATAGCTTTCAGCATGTCCCACATACAATAAAAAAGGAAGGGAATGCTCACCACACTTCACCATTCCGACTTCATAGCACTTCCGAAGTCGGCAGGCTTGGCAGCTTTTGCGCCGGTTTTTGTCTATTGTGCACTGATTAGTAGCTGGACAAATATAATCGTTATGTCCTACAGCAAAGCAAAAAAAAAAAAAAGGTTGTTACAATATTTTGGGTAAATATCTTCCTGGTCAACAACACTGATTATGCTACTTGAGATAAGGAACATCATCTTAAAGACAGGCACAGGTACAAAGGCCAAAGTTAGGCCTCATCCTAGGTTTCATCCCTAGGAAACCTAGGAATATTTTTAATATCTTACTTTTTGACTCACAGGTTATTCTCTACATTTACTTAGAATTTACAGGAGATACATTTAGAAATATTCTCCTCTCAACATGGACAGTGAGACAGTCACCTGGAATTGATTTGCTCCAAATCATAGAGCTCCTCAAGTACCAGGTCACCAAAGTCAACTGCTTATATTCTTTAACATTTATCCCTCTTTGGGATTTAACATGATATTTTTATGGGAATTCATAGTCAAATAAAATAACTAGTCAATAAGAGAATAAGGAAATTAGCAAACTAAAAACGAACAGAAAGAACTTCTTCATGGTTTTAGATTAGATTATTATTCTCAGTTCTTCATTCCTTTAGCCTTGTGGCCTTGCAGTGTACTAATGAGAGTGGGCAGAAGATACTCCCCCACCAACTGATGGTGGACTTGCCCATGGGACTTGCTTTAGCCAATGATATGTTTATAGATGTGCTACTCCAACAGTTCGGTTTGGCCTCAGGTAGCCGCTGGCTCAGGGAGAATATGGAGACATAGAGAGAGTAGATGTGAATTCAGCCCTAAGCTTAGAGCCAAGCTTTGTGAAGGGAGTCAACCTAACCAACTCGTAGACCTACAATTAAGAAAAATAATGTCTGCTGTAGTCAGGCTTTAGTTACATAGCAATCTCTGACTAAAGACAATGGTACTTCTAATTTTTTTAAGGAAGAGAGTAAGAAAATTTCCATTTCAGAAATTATTTCAGAGGCTATATGGAGGATGGCTTAGAGGCAGCAAACCTGATGGAGGCCAGGAAACCAGGTGAGAGCCTGCTGTGCCTGTGCAAACCAGAGACGCGGCTGCCTGGACTGGGTGATGCGGGGCGGATGAAGGGAGCTGTCTGGGCCTGCGAGGTTTAAGGAACGCAGTGGAATGGAACGGAGTAGACTAGAATTATAACTGATAAAAAGCAGAAGTGCATAAGATATTTTTGTATCTTTATTTCTTAATTGTATCTTTCTAATAAATAATATGACCTGAATTTCTTACATTAAATCTACAATGAGCCAGAATTTCAACATGGGAAATGGATGAATCTCAATGATAAATTAAATGGGCAAGTCATAAAAGAAGCAAGTCACGCACACAAAATAAAATAGAGGAGAAACTTCCATTTATGTAAAGTTCAAAAAATAGAGAAAACTAAACTATATTGTTTAGGGAAGCGTGCTTAGGTCGTAAAACCATGCCAAGGAAGACGGAAGTTAGGACTGTCTTACCTCTGTAGGAAGGGAAGGAGCTGGGCCTAGCAGGACCACTCAAGGGATCCTAGGACTCTGAAGATATCCTATTTCATGGCCTGAACACTAAATACACATGAGTTTGTATTCTTTAAGCTGGATATAAATAAATACTGAAATAAATAACATTCCTTAACTCTATCCTTTGAGAGAAGCTGGAAGCAGGGATATCTGAGAGCAATGAGCAAATTAGCACCCAGATCTTGGTTTATAAAAATCATTCTCCTTTAAGAAGAAACAGGGCTCTTTGGAGAAACAGCTTTTTTTCAGGACTGGGGCACAGAAAGTACAAGATGAACCTGAAATAGCTTGTTGTGCTGGGAAGTAAATAAGTGCCCAAGTGCTCGCTTCAGCAGCACATATACTAAAAATTGGAATGATACAGAAAAGATTAGCATGGCCCCTGCGCACGAATGACACGCAAATTCGTGAAGCGTTCCATATTTTTAATGTTCATAGCAGCACGATTTACAATAGCCAAGTATTGGAAGCAACCTAAATGCCCATCAGTAGATGACTGGATCAAAAAATTATGGTACATTTACAAAATGGAATACTATATATCAGAAAGAAAAAAAGAACTACTAAACTTCGCGACAGCATGGATGGAACTAGAGAGCATTATGTTAAGCGAAATAAACCAGGGGGCAAAAGACAAATACCATATGATCTCACCTATAAGCGGAACCTAACCAACAATACAAAGATGCAAGGAAAATAAGACCAGCCACACTGAAAGGAAAAGAAACCAACAGAAAATTTCCTCTTTATATACCTCTTTATAAAACCAATAAGGATAACATCATGTATTGTTCTTAGAATTTTTAGAAGGCACTAAAGCTTGCTAATATTATGACAAGTACTATGGGATTACACTTTTCTTCTAATTATAAAGCAGTATGTTTTATATACATTGGGAAGGAGGGAAGGGGGGGCAGAAGAAAAGGAAGGGAAGGGGAAAGTCAAGGAACATATAGCAAGGACTCATGGACAAAACCAAAGGGGAAGGATTGAGGGAGGGAGAGGGGGAAGAGGTCAAGGGAAAGTGGTGGGGGGAAGGCAGAGACAAATGTATTGGAAAAAAAAATTTTTTTAAAACCACAAAGATTAAAAAAAAAAAAAAGAGGTGCTTAAGATTTATGAGTATCCATAACACACCACACACACACCCCCACCCTACCCCCACCCACACCAGTTTAAAGGAATCCTTCTGACCAAATTTGAAATAACTTGGATATCCAAATAAATTGTGGGTACACCACACACACACACACACACATGCCCCACCCCACCCCCAGTTTAAAGGAATCCTACTGACGAAATCTGAAATAACTTGGATATCCAAATAAATAATGATAGAATTGGTAACCAACTGTAGAAAATAAGAAGTTATGCTGATATAAATTAATTATGCTCTTTTCCAGGCTCGGAGGAAATCATCTCTCTAGCTTCCAGTCTCTCTCCTGTCTGCTCTGATGAAGTCTTACGTAATCACAGCATAATCACAGGAGACCATACCAACAACATATGCTATAAAATGTAAGTCACCATGTTTACAGGCCCCCCCACACACAAGAGTAGGGGGTCATATAACATGTGTTATAAAACATTTTTAAGAAACAGATAATTATCTAATTATTGCTTTTATCCTCACATAGTATTCAAAACTAAATTATGTTTTAAAAGTCAAAATATAATTATAATCAGAAAATTTCTATTATACTTTAGAACATACTGCTTTATAATTAGAAGAAAAGTGTAATCCCATAGTACTTGTCATAATATTATAGCAAGCTTTAGTACCTTCTAAAAATTCTAAGAACAATACATGATGTTATCCTTATTGGTTTTATAAAGAGGTTTATAACCATAAGAATTTAAGGGACAACCAGACGTTCACTTTCATTATTTTTTTCCCCTCAGTTTTTTTTAAACATAGTTTTATATTTAAACAAGGATCAGAAAGCACAATAATATGAACACACTCAATATAAATAGCCTAGACAATGTCTTATGCAAGACGGTCATGGTAATTCACTTCCTTCTGGCCAAAAAAGGAAAAAGTCCTCACACTGCACAGAGTACCTCATGTATTAAAATGGTTTCTTGTCCCACAAAACAGTCTGAGAAGCATGCTATTCCATACTAATAGGAAAGTTCAAAGCCAAATTAAAAGCAAAATATGTAGCTAATTCTTGTAGTTGAGATATAAAACTTTAAGGAAAATGTGCTTTTTAGAATATAAAATACAAAAGAGTATCTTCATTCTCTCTGAAAAATTAAGTCTGTCTGAATACCTGTTATCACTCACATGCAACTGCACAGAGGAAAGAGACAGCACTGGACTTGGAATCAGAAGATCTGATTTTAACCTCAGCTCCGCCTTGCAGTTTTCTTATTTTAAAAATAGAGCAATTTTTATCACCTGCACCCTCCCTGGCACTCTTATACTGCAACAGCAGGCATCTACCTTCTCTTCTGTTCCCTCAGGACATTCTTCCTGAGTTCAAAGACAAATAAACCCCAAGTGACAGAACATATGCCTCCCAGGCAAGAAGCTTTTATATACCCTATTGGCTGTTAAGATTCCCAGTTAAAGCTCAGCCTCTTAAGTCCTAAGAGACAGAGTTGAAGATTCATGAGCAGCACTCAAATCAACTTTAACTTTCAAAAAGAACAATGATAAAACGTTGTTATGAATACAAAAATGAAAGTGGATAGTAGATTATAATAAATAAAAATTTTTTAAAAATAGTAATTATTATGTTCAGAGAGAGGGTAAAGGAGGGAGAAAGAATGGGAGAGAAACATCAATTGGTTGCTTCCTGCATGCCCCCAGCTGGGAACCTGACCCGTAACCAAACGTGACGATGGGCTCACGGGCCTTGAAAGCAGGTGTGCACAATTTGAAATTGATGTGTTTTTAAATTACCTTTTACAACTCATTCCAGCAGAAATTTGGAGAAGGGTAGAGACACAGTCTAAACCCAGGCCAGAAAACAAAGAGGACTGTGAATGGAGGCTCCACTAGTTTGGGGCAAGTCATCCCTCTAGATCAATTCTCAAAGCCCATTGGAGTTGAATTCCTGATTTCTGACCATTCCCATAAGATGTATTTATTCTCCCTTCCTCAGGAGCCAGCCCACCATCATGATGGTTAGGCACGCCAAGTATTAAACATAAGTCAAAGGAAGAAACCACCTTTGCAATTCCTAATGAGCACACATTCTTTTCCAAGCTTTATCTTGACAAGGGTTGTAACTAGCCACCTTCTCCCAAGACCCATTTGAGTTCTGGGCTTCTGGGGTGGAGATTCACAACTGATAAAGTGCTCTACACTTGAAACAATCTCCCCAGCCCCCAAACAGATATGATCTTCTCAATTGCTCATCACATACTTTGTGAATCAAAGAGGCCAGTGGTAACATTTTTGCCAGGTCATCTGCAAAACTATTTAAAAGCAAAAGGAGAAAGCTAAAGTAACAGCTAATAATACTCTTGTACCTTGAATGCTTCTTTTAAAAAAGGCCTTACATCCTTCACATGACCAGACTCCATAGTGGTATCCTGAGGCATAGTCGCTGCAGACAGCGCAGACATGGGGATCCCTCTTCGAACTTGGACTGGTAACGGGGCTGACACATCTGCTCCCACTAGTCTTCCTTTTCAGGGTCTCTCTGGAGGCAAATAAAACATTCACTGTAAAAAGCATTAAGGGGAAAAAGAGAGACTTTCCAGGGGGAAAAAAACACCCTAGCATGAACATTGCCTCATTTATCTCTTTGCCCTCCTAGGGTTCATGACAAATATATTCCAGGAAATATGATAAAGCAAAACCTTTGTTACTGGTCACATTCATTGTTGGGATTGGCCAATGTTTGAAAGTGGTGAGGTGAGTTTATATCCATCCATTCAGTGCTGATGAGCACTAGTAACTACGGATGGTCGGTTGTAGCGAACGGGGTGTACACTTCTAAGTGTAATAAGTGACAGGTTGAGTCTTCCCCCAGTTCTGAACCACAGGGAGGTATGCAGTGGCCTTCCATAGTGAGAGAACTCATGCACCCTGTATGAAGAGGCCTAAACTCACTTAACTTTTTTCAAGTTATCATTCATTCCCAACAGTGCCACTAAATAGCCCTTCAGAGTTCCCATTTAAATGGGGGTGGGGGCAAAAATCTTTCATTCTGCAATTGAAGATAAAGACCTAGAATAAAAATAATTTTAAGAGAAATAAGAAATGAACTTTAAGTTATATTAAGGTGAATACTATGGTTTGGAGAGAGGAAAGAGAAGAAAAGATAAATGGGTGTGGGAAGAGAAAAAGGGAGAGAGAAAGGGAAAGAGAGAAGAGCAGGGGAGAGAGTGAACATGGGTCAGTTTTTAGAGAAGGCTTTGAAGGCAGCACGCATGGACTGCTGGGTGGAGGGCTAAGGACTTTCGTAGAGGAAGGAGGGCCCATCAAAGGAGCATTGGCCAGAACCAGAAACATGTCTGGCTAGTTCCTAATTTTACTAGGGCATGTTTGTTTTGGAAAAGTAGTAGAGGTATGATTGATTCATAATTACACTATGGTTTAAATTACCCACATATTAGCAGACCTCTTATTAGAACTCATGCTCAGAAACAAAATACTTCTTCTGTTAAAGACTGAAAGACTTCCAGTCAAGATGGCATCGTAGGTAAACACGGCTCTCCTCCTCGCACAACCACATCAAAATTACAACTAAATTATAGAACAACCATCACTCAGAACCATCAGAAATTGAGTTGAATGGAAGTGACAACTATGGAATTCAAGAAACAACATCCATCCAGTCTGGTAGGAGGGGCGGAGACGCTGGACAGGCTGATCCTTCACCCACTTGTAGTGGATAAAAATTTGGGAGGGGTATCTTAGGAGCGAGGAATCCCAGCCCCACATCAGGGCCCCTAGCCAAGAGTTCCAGTGCCAGGATGGTAAGCCCCCATAACTTCTGGCTGCAAAAATCAGCAGGGATTGAGTCAGAAGAAACTTCTGGAGTTCCAGCAGTTCCCCTTAAAGAAACACACACAAACTTGCTCAGACTCACTCTCTGAGCTCCAGCACCAAGGTAGCAGCTTGAAAGGCACCAGTGGAATACAGGGAGGAACTGAAGTGGCTGGCATCAAGTCAAGAGCTGGGCCACAGCTTTCTCCCAGACAGAAAGGCAGGCAGAACTACAGAGCCAGCAGAGTGCCATATCAGAGACTATGTCAACCTGGCTAATACTGTTTGCCCTGCCCTGGATATCCCCTGAGGCTCTGTCCCACCCAATTTACAGCTGTTAACAGTAGCTTTTCCATATGAATGGCTGGTCTTGGTTCATGCTTCGCAACCTCCTAATCCTTTCAAACAAGTGACAACTGGCCTCAGGAGCCAGCCCCTATCCCCTGTACCTCTTGCTAAGTGGCCCCAGGCATGGCACTAGCAGCAACCAGCCTAGACTCACAGCTTGGCTTTGCCTGAGAATCTCCAAGCTTGGCACAAGTAGTAGCCATCTCAGATTGCTCTATAGCTCTGGCAGGGTGGCCCCAGGCAAAACACAGGTTGGGACCGACCTTGGCCTGCACCACCCAGGAAACCATAGGGCCTGAGTACTAAGTGGACAGCTACAGACCACATAGGAGCACACCACCCTGCCCCTACACAGTTGATGCTCCAAGGATGGCATAGGTTCGTGGTCAGTGGTCACAGCCAGTCCTTGCAGCTGACTGGCCTGGGTAAATCCCTCCCACTGACCTGCCAACAGCCAACCAAGGCTCAACAACAAGAGGAGGGTGTACTCAGCCCACACGAAGGGCACAAGTACCCAGCTGGGTGATAGAGAAGGCTGTGCCACTGGACCCTACAGGACACCTGCTACATTAGGCCATGTTACCAAGACAGGGAGTCATAGCAGTTCTACCTAGTAGGTAGAAACAGACACGGGGGGGCTGACAAAATGAAGAGATAAAGAAACATGGCCCAAATGAAAGAAAAGATCAAAACTCCAAAAAAGAACTAAACAAAATGGAAATAAGCAATCTATCAGATGCCAAATTCAAAACACTGGTTATAAGGATGCTCAAGAACTTAGTGAGGACCTCATCAGCATAAAAAAAAAAAAATCTAGTCAGAAACAAAGGATATACTAATTGAAATAAAGAACAATTTACAGGGAAACAACAGTGGAGTGGATGAAGTTGAGAATCAAATCAATGATTTGGAACATAAGGAATTAAAAACAACCAATCAGAACAACAACAAGAAAAAAAAATCCCCCAAAATAAGGATAGTATAAGCAGCCTCTGGGACAACTTCAAGCATTCCAATGTTCACATCACAAGGGTACCAGACAGAGAACCGAAAGAGCAAGAAATGGGAAATCTATTTGGAAAAAATACTAAAAGAAAACTTCCCTAATTTGGTGAAGGAAATAGACATGCAGTCCAAGAAGCAAAGAGACCCAAACATGATGGATACAAAGAGGCCCATTCCAAGACACATTACAATTAAAATGACAAAGGTTAAAGATAGAGAATCTTAAAAGCAACAAGAAAAAAAAAAAACAGATAATTACCTTCAAAGGAGTTCCCATACAACTGTCAGCTGATTTATCAAGAGAAACTTTGCAGGCTACAAGGGGCTGGCAAGAAGTATTCAAAGTGATGAAAAGCAGGGACCTATCACCAAAATTACTCCACCCAGCAAAGCTATCATTTAGAATCAAAGGGCAGATAAAGTGCTTCCCAGACAAGAAAAACACTAAAGGAGTTCATCATCACCAAACCATTATTATATGAAATGTTAAATGGGACTTAAGAAAAATATCAAAACTATGAACAATACAATGGCAATAAATACATATCTACCCACAACTGAATCTAAAAAAAAAAAAAACAAACTCAAGAAACAAGAAGAACGGAGGCAGAATCGTGGATACGGAGAGTTTTTGAGTGTTGCCAGAGAGGAGGAGGTGTGGCAGAATGGATGAAGAGGTCAGGAGATTAAGAAGTATAAATAGGTAGTTACAGAATAGGCGTGGAGGTGTATAGTACAGTACAAGAAATGGAGTAGCCAGAGAACTTATATGCATAATCCATAGACATGAACAATAGCGTGGGGATAGTCAGAGACAGTGGAGGGTGCTGGGTGGTGGGGTGAAATGGGGAAAAAATTGGGACAACTGTAATAGCATAATCAATAAAATATACCATATTTTGCCATGTATAATGTGCATTCACTTTTTGGCCCCAAGTTTCAGGAAAAAAATCTTTTAATTTTTTAATTCAATTTTTTATTAAATTTAAAAACAAAACTGATTATCATATTCCATGGTATTATTTGCATACATATGTCACTATTGCTTTCTAGAGTTACACTTTTAATGCAAAAGCATAAATAAAAGAATTAAAAACATATATAGATATGGAATTAGGCAGGATATGGATATATACTGCCTGTGTATAATGTGCATCCTTATTTTTCCCTCAAAAATTTGGGCAAAATGTACACTTTGTATATGGCAAAATACAGTAATATGTTTTTTTAAAAAAGACTGAATGAAAAATGTAACTTTTAAGCAGTTATCTACAATTTTTATATTCTTTTATTTTGCCAACAAAAAATGTTTTTTAAAAAAGAAAAATAAAAACATTGTGTAATATGGCTTTCTCGAAGTTTTATAACAGCATTTAAAAGTAAGGAATTTCAATATCCAACATGTCATAACTTAGACTTTGGTTGCTTTAGATGTTTATTTCTCCCTCATGCCCCATTCTCTCCATAGCAATAATTATCATTAAAAATATTACAAATTGCCGTGACCGGTGTGGCTCAGTTGGCTGGACATGATCCCACAAAGTGAAAGGCTGCCGGGTGGATCCCTGGTCAAGGCACAAGGCTGGGTTGTGGGTTTGGTCCCTGGTCCAGGCTAGCAAGAGGCAACCAACCAGTCAATATTTCTCTCTCACATTAATGTTTCTCTCTCTTTTTCCCTCCCTTCCCCTCTCTCTAAAAATAAATAAATATAATCTTTAAAATATATATAAAAAGTATTACAAATAGAAATAACTACAATATTACCTTGCATGTATAGAGTACAAATTTTTTAAATTCTAGAATTTAAATTCTACATTTAAACAGTTTCCCATCAATCTCTATAAAACATTATTTTAGTTCATTCTTAAAAACTTTGTACCAATTCTTGGTTGTCTTTTCAGGCTTCACATGTCTAGTGTCCTCATTTAAGTTGTAAAACCACCACACTTACTTTATCCTGGACACAATTTGTCATGAACACTGAATTGTAATTTCACTTACAGAATAAGAATCCAAATTTAAAGTAAAATAAAAATTTATTTTTCAAACTCAAATCACTTCATCAAAAGTGATTTAAGTTCACTCTTATTGTCTAAAAACAGCAGTAATATTAGTGAGTCTTCTCCACAACACAGATCTACAAGCTCAACTTCTAATGAGAACTCAAATATCAGAATATTCTAGAATATCATGTTTTAAGTGCTCTAAGTATTCTATATGTGACTAATGAGAACCTTGTATAATGCTTATCTTTCTTTTCACTAAATCATAAAATGATTTGAATAATGCCCATGAACTACAATGAAGACTAGATTTACCTGTTTATAGGTAAGGTGTGTTCTAATGATCTTGCTTCACACCAAGGACTCTTCTGAGGTTCCGCATACAGAAGTGAAGACTGACAATGGATTGCTAAAGGAGAGAGGTGTCCGGAAGTTGGCCACAATACATTTGGGCTCGTGGTCTGTCCACCAGTCCCACCTTCCGAGTTATTGATACTGCTGGGAAAACTGTAATTCATCACAGCAGGGCTACAGAATGTCATGGCTGAATACTCGTGGCGGCTCTCTACGTAGGAAGAAGGTATATATATGGGGCCGTGCTCCAGGGGAAGGATGGGTTGACTGCAGTTGTAGGAGGCAGGAGAGTTAAGGCTAGATGGTGAGTTTTTTATATTCATGTCTTGAATAGGTAACATCTGAGAAAACTCCTTGTGAGAAGAGCCACGAAGGGACACTATAATGTTTTTAGTCTCATGGGCAGGTATGATGGCTGTAAAGAGTAACAAAAGGCATTTCGAAGTTAGTTAAAGATATAGGCATACCTACCAAAACTGTTTAAACATTTCTATTAAACACACACATTGGTATGAGCTTAGAAATACATTCTGAAAGATATGCATGAAAATATTAACATCAGAGGGATGGGAATGTGAGGCATGAAATTCTCATTTTCTACTTCATTTACTTCTTTATTGCTTTTGTTGCTATTGTTAACCACAATATTTTTACCAAGGGAATTTATTATAAATTTTTTTTATTAAAATATGCAGGCTTATATAAAAAATGGCTGCTTTTTTTAACACCTGGAACTAGATAAAGTTGTTATGGAAAAATAATCAAGAATAACCCAGAATTCCCTGAAAGAGCAGATTAATGAGTTGGGCCAACATTAACAGATATTCAATACACTGTGAGTAGCCAATAATAAAGAACAAGGAATCGACAGACCAATGTAACTGTGTCAGTTATCAAATTTACTGCCTCTCAGCTTCTAATGCACCCTTCAATATATGCTCTTTCAGGGGTTTCCAATTTTTTGGGATCTCTGCGCCACACTGGAAGAAGAGTTGTCTTGGACCACACACTAAATACATTGCGACATGTAATCACAAAAGAATCTCATAATGTCTTAAGTAAATGTACAAGTTTGTGGTGGGCCACATTCACAGCCAGCCTGGGCTGCATGCAGCCTGCGGGCTGCAGGTTGGACCCCCCTGCGAGGATAACAACTGAATTCCTGCATTATTTAAAATGAGCCAATGCTAAATAGTCTCAGTAGAGGGCACTGCAGGGACACTGCAGGAGGACAAGGTTGCTGTGATTTCTGGCCCTGACAGAGGCTGGCAGTGTGGATGAGAATATGCAATGGAACCTGGTCCAGCCACAGGTCCATCCAAAGTCCCACTGAAAACTTACAGCCTCAGCACAGTGATAACCCGTCCGCAATCACCTATCCGTACTGTGGCCCAAGGAGTCACACACTGAGAAGTTGTTCCCCCTGTAAGCCCCACACATCATGTGACCTGCATACTCTAATGGCCTTCTGCCCCCGCAGGTAGGTACCTGGACTCCCCAGGCATGACCACGCCATGTGTCGCTGATCACCGGCTCCCAACCTGCAGCTCCAGACCTGCTCTGGCCTGGCTAAACCAGTGAACATATCTGCTACTACCTTCTCTCCTGAGGTCTGATCCCTTCCAAGTCTGTCCTTCCTTGGGTACTCTGTCTCAGTTCTAGGGTATGATATAGAGTTTTCTTAGGTCTTATACATAGTCTCCTGGTATAGTTAATTGTAAGTAATTCTTCACATTAAACCTCCTCTATTGAACCTACTGTATACTTTCTATCTCCTGATTGGGCCCAGACTGCTATATGACAGGATGGAAAACCCCAAAATGGCAAACTCAAAAGTTTTTGGAAATCTGGTAATAATAAAGGTGGTATCTCAGAGGAAACAACGAACAACATAATTGCCATTGGAAAAAGAATGTATACCAGAATAAATTCCTAATGGTGGAGAGATCCAAATGTTAAGAGAAACGGAAGGGAGAGCAAGAGGGAGGGGGAAGAGGGGAGCGGTAGGAGCTGCACAAGGGCTGGAAGCCAACGAAGTGTAAATCCCTTTACAACAGGAGTGTGGGGAAACCTTCTCAACTGAAGCTCCAAATCCAGAGGCAACAAAAAGATGCACCTAAAAGTACATCAATTCAGTACGTAAAAGTAAATCTTGGCATGTCATAAAATGCACCATAGACAAAGTCAAAAGACTAATGACAAATTGGAAATATACTGTAAACTTATATTAGAAACAAGGGGATTACCTCCCTACTATACTTTTTTTTAAAAAACACCTTAATTTAAAATAAAGAGACCAGAAATTTACTAGAAAAACTGGCCAAAGACGTGAACAGATAGAGCACAGAAAAGGGAAAGCAAATGGCTCTTAAAAACACATAAGATGATGTTCAACCTCTTTCATAAAAGAGATACAAGCTAAAACTATACTGAGATACCACTTCTTATTCATTATGTTTAGTAAAAAGCCAACTGTTTGGCAACAGAGCCCTATAGAAAAACAGGGCTCTTTAATACATTGCTGGTAGGAGTGCAAGTGGCACAGGCACCGTGGGTATGTATACATATAGTAACATATACCTGTCTGTAGCAAAATTACATATGCTTTTACCCTTTGGACTATGAGTCCACAATGTTAAAAAAAGAAAAAAGGAATAATTTTTTTACCATTGCCAGTAAATGATACATCAGTTCTTCACCCTGAAAATTAGTAATTAAGGGGACAGAATTAGGCCTGTAACCTGCCTCTTCAAGAGGATCTTTAGTTTTATCCCAAGGTCAGGGGAAGCACTTCTTTACAAAACGAATGCCACCTAACAAATAGTTCAGAAAAATATATTTGGATGGATAGATTAGATAGACAGATAGAGTTAATAAGTCAAAATGTTAACAATTATTGAATCCAGATGGTGCACATATGGACTTATACCAGTCTTTCAACTTTTCTGTAAGTTTGATATTTTTTATGATAAAAAGCTTTGGAGGGGAAAAAAACACACAAAATAATACAAGATTAAAAATGGGAACCTTAAATAAAAAAAAAAAAGAAAGAATAACCTGAATAATACAATGTAGAAAAGGGAACAATGACCACTAATAAAGAAAATCAGTGAGAGACCATTAAGTAGAGAAACTTGCCTTAAGTTCTCCATCTTTAATATTTCCAGCTCAAGTGGTCACCTAATCCCATACAGAGGCAACTTGGCTATGTCAAGTCCCTAATGTCTTCCTCCCGATATTTTCACCTGAATGCTTACTCCATTTGTCCTCCAAACACAATACACCAATGGTGTTTTTAAAATTCTTTAACACTCCTTCCTCCAAAAGGGAGAGCCTAACCTCCTCCTTTGAATGTGGGCTGGATCTGGTGATTCAGTTCTAACGAAGAAGTCATGGCAAAAGAAATGGTATGCGGCTCGCGAAGCGAGGCTATAAAAGGCACTGCAGCCTCTTCCTGGCCTGTTCTCATGGATCACTCAATCTAGGGAAAGTTAGATGCCATATTGTGGGGACACTCAAGCAACTCTGTGGAAACTCCCTGCCAATGGCCAGCAAGGATCTACAGCCTCCAGCCAACTGCAACGTGAGTGAGATGTTTTGTAAGCAGATCCTCCATCCCCAGTCAGGCTTTTAGACGATGGAAGCCCTGGTAGCCCTGGCTGACATCTTGGCTTTCAGCCAACTTGACCGCTAAACTCTGATAATTTGCTACACAGCATTAGATAATGATTACAATACCCAAGTTAAAATTCAGCATTGTCTGGCCCCAAACCACTCCTTTATTTCCTATTTGTGTTAATGACAAAGCCCATTACAATGACCTTTGGCTTGTCCCCTTCATCACCAAGGCACCCTGTTTTTTTTTTCCCCTCCGTGCCTTTTCCCATGCTGCCTTTAGCCACCGGGTGAGCAAGCTCTCATTACTGCTCATCCGTGCATCTGCAAGAGGCTCCTTACTACTCCATGTCCCCAGGTGGCTCCTTCTCCAGGCGCATAGAGCAGCCAGGTTAACATTCTTCAAACCCGGCTCTCATCAGCCCCCTGCTTCCCACCAGCCTCTGTAGTAAGTCACGGTCTTCTACCATTCAAAGCCTTCCACTATGTTGCCCCACCCCATCAGTCCACTCTGATCTGCTAGTGTCCTACAGGAAAGCTGCCAGGTCCATAAGGAATATACAAAGTCCATGGTGAAATGGTTAGCACTTGATGCCTTAGCAAGTTTTTTTTTTTTCACTCTTAACACTTCTATAGTTATTAACATATAAATTTAATCCTTTTTATTAGATTACAACTCTATCAAATCCTTCTTGGAAACCGTAGAGGTGGGGTGGGAGATTAAGAAGTACAATTATATTTTAAACTCCTGGAGTTCACCCACTATATTTTATTCACCTTCCACTACAACTCAGTAACTATTTTATGTAAGAATGAAGTAATGTGTTTAAAATACAAGATTTCACCAAGTCAAGGGTATGAAAGATGGGAGCACTTTTCAGCAGGCATGAACTGTGCTGAGACGGGGGGTTTAAGGGAGTCCCAAGACATACATGCACCCTGCCTTCAGGGAGCCACTGGGCCAGGTAAAGGAGGCAGGACGGACCAAGTAAAATGATGGAAACTAATACAAAGGCTACTACCACTTCTAATCAACATTGACTGACCATGAGGGACAGGAAAGAGAATGGTAGCTGGAGAATATAGGATGGAGAAAGTCCGTTGTTGTTGTTTTTTCTTTAAATCTATGTGCATTTATTAATCATGAGTACACAATTTCATGTTTCAATTACTTAGACTCCCAATCAGCATACACAACCCCTGATTCCTAACAGAAAATATGCAGAATAAAGCACATTATCCTAACTACTGTCAAAACTAGCTCTTTCCAAACTTTTTTAAAAATTATGGTAAAATACCCATAACATAAAATTTACCATCTTAATCATTTCTAAGTGTAAGTTCAGTAGTGTTGAGTACATTCATACTGTTATGCAGCCTATTTCTAGAATCATTTTTAACCTTGTAATACTAAAACCTACACCTGTTAAACATCAGCTCCCCTCGCCCCCGGCAACCACCGTTTTACTTTTTCTATGAATTTGATTACTCGGTCCCTCACATAAATGGAATCATACACTACTTGTCTTTTTGTGACTGGCTTATTTCACTTAGCATAATGTTCATATTGTTGCATGTGTCAGAATTTTCCTTCCTTTTTTAAGGCTAAATTCCATTGTATTTATGCACTACATAAGGGTTTTAAACAGAGATGCTTGGAAACATTTACAGATCCATGGAATCTGCCTGGGTTGGAGTGAATTGTTGACATGAGAGAGACCACAGGAGTTGGTAATTAGCTCATTGGTAACCTTTTAGGTGTCAGATCCAGGACTGAAAGTACTTTGAAAGGTACTTATCCCTCAATCTGTCCTGCAAAATCTTATTTCAACCCATCTACACATATACCTGCTCACTGTACTTATGTTTTCAATATTTTACCTTGGCAACTTTATTTTAGTATATTGTTTTTGCCATGCGATCTAAGCATATCTTATGTAGCCAAATATTTAATCAACACACATTTAAAATACTTTAACAACACAATTTAAATCATATATATTATAGCAATTGAAAGCAAAATTCTTAAGGTAACATGTGTAACAAATTGTATCTCTGCATAATGAAATGTAACCTGGAGGTAATGTTTAACTTTTGTATTTATTAAACTTTTTTAAAAAGGTGTAAGAAAGCAGGCTGATGTAGCCAATTCAATAAATAAAAGCATATCAAAAGGTTAGTGTGGTCACCGTGTTGCGTACACTAACTTTCTTATATAGAGTACTCAAGGTAAACTTTTATAAGTGTAAATTCAACACTCTCAATCATCAAATGAAAACTGAATTATACTCAGGAAATTATGAAGCAGGAAAAGCAATGAATTTTAGAATAACAATTTTAACAAGAGATTTCAAATTAATACTCAATTAATGAAAAAATCAATTAAACAGATTAAACTTTAAAAAACTGTTCTTTGAACATTTTGGTCAATGAAGGCATTACTGAATTCTATGTTGTCTCAACTTTACATTGTCCCCCAAAAATGAATGTATTTATCATTTTAGCATAAATATTTCAGCAAAGCCAACACACCAAACTGCCAGAAAACAACTTCTATCTTTTCTTTCACTAGGCCTCTTAAAAACATAGACCTTCTACTGACACAAAGTGATAAACAGTAGTATGGAAATTCACAACCTTCAAATAACACGTCCCCTTATCCAGTCAGAAAGTGATCACACAGTTTACAATGAATATGACATGTCTCTCAGAAGCAGAAAAATCAATCCAATCACTCATTTTCACCTATAAGTGAAATGTTTATTCTCAGCCCAGAAATGCTGAAATGACCTATCACACACACACCACCAAATGGCAAATTCTAGGCAATCAGATGCCCTGGTGACACTGTTTAGAAAATTTGGATTTCACATATATACTCCACTCAACCTGTCTGGAAGTCACACATCCCTGTATCATGATAATTAATGTAAGAGAACTGGTTGCCAGACAGTGATTAAAAGGCCATGTTGTCTTTTGGCTGGATATCTTTTAGATAGATCCAGATTCATGACAACCATTTGTCAGTGGAATCTTCGATAATTAGTAACTTGGTAGCCAAAGAAAATGGATTTTCTTCTTAAGCAAAGACTGATGAACTTAAAGCACTGTAGCAGACCCGGGAGATGGGAAAACAGGCAGCAAAGGGAAATCTCCCCGAGGGTCTCTAAAAATGAAAATGAATTTTTTAAAAACCTGTGTGGTCATTTAAGTAGTCCTACTCTAAAACAGGAATGCAAACTGGCTGAAGAAAAGAATTTCAAAAAAAATCAAGTTTCTTTAACATTATAAGACAGCGTCTTCCCCATTCATTCGTTTGAACACCCAAGCATTCCCTCAGGGGCTACAATATCTGGTACAACATGGAAGAATGGTCTCTAAACAGTTGGGCCTGGCAGGCATGGAATTTCACCTGGGCAACAAAAGAACATTTACCTGGACATCCTGATTCTAAGAATTAATTATTTCTTTGCACGTCAATTGTCTTAAATTAATCATCAGAGCCAAAAACAGTTGACACAAACCTTTGTGATGAATGGCCATTGTCTTCTGCCCAGACCTCTCTCCCACTACCCCAGCACACCGCTGTGTTGAGAGCCCTCTCAAGTCACATCTGCATTCAGTAGGAAAGCTTTTTGTATACATGGGACCATACATAGTATTCTATCATACTGGCTGGGAAACACGTTACAGATCTTAAAATGAATTTTTTTTTTTTAATTCAGAGTAGTGATAGTGATTCCTTGGAGAAGAAAAAGGCAGGCCTTAGAAATAGCACATAGGCACCCCAGAAGGAGTATAGACTGATTTTATGAAAGTACCTATCAAATCTAATCAAAGAGTAAGAAAGCAGTCACCACCAAGGCCTGCTTTTACATATATCCCGGCACAGTGGACAGAGCAATACTTGGAGTCCTAGTCCCTGTAAGCCACGTGATCTTAGACAAATCATGTAAACTCCCTGAGCTTCCATTTCACATCTTCTTCAGCAGAAATGGGGACCTAACATGGGCTGTACCTGTTCATAGTGCTTGGAGAGGAAGTGAAATGATGCATGTGAACGCATTCCATAAGGCATTATTACATATCCAAGAGGATGAAGTCAGTTGGCATGTAGCCCACTAGTAGCCCACTGGAGAATTTCCAGACAATTTAGGTTAAAATGCCTCTATGGCCACCCTGCAGATTTTGCCTCCTGTTTTTCTTTAATTTCTGTTTGTTTGTTTGTTTGACAGCTAGCTTTACATTTAATTTGAATACCAATTTTTTACATTGATGACTAAAATTGTTGAAGTAGTGATTACAGTCAATTCACTATAATATGGTTACATTCCATAATGCATAGAATGTCCTCAGATGTTAGTGGAAATGTGGGAGTGAGAATATCAAAAAGCTCACCCATCCATAAAAGTAACAATTACTGTTTTACAATCCATCACCACCAGTTAGCACTGCATGGAGCACAAAATGCCACATTCTCTTTATGCTGTATTCTCAAGCTTGTCCCTCACACTTGCATTCGGTTCAAACACCCCGTATCTGTGTGCCCCACAGAAGCCATAAATTCACACTCACAAAGCAGATACCAGAAGGAGTTTCATGGGAAAGATACAAAATATTTCTTAAGTGTCAAGCATCCTTGATGTGTGTTAAGTGGTTCCTTGCCAATCATTGGCCTTAAATGCATGTTTTCCGAAGCAAAATATTAATGCTTTGTCAATTTAATATAAAACTGGAAAAAAGAAAAAAACCTCCCAAATCACCATAGAACCATTAATAATTGATTAGCATGCAACTGTTAAGAATATGTATCTTCCAAAATGAGAAAAACCTAATTCCCCTAGTAGGCCCACTGGAGCTTAGCAAGCTGGGTGGGAAACAGTGTTGAGGGCTTGCACAGGGAAAGAGGACAGAGCCTCAGGCTCAGGGTTATCACATGCTGAGGCAGAGGTGTGAAGAAAGCACATCAACTTTTTCTCATCAGCAAGCCTCTGCCCCTTCCTGATGTCTGCAGTCAGAGGCAACGCTCCACTCTTAGGAACCTAAACCATATTCAAATATTCATTTGGGGCAGGATGGGAGAGAGCTGTGGGCAAAGAGACTCAAGAGGATGTGACCGATGCAGACGTTACACTGAACACGCTCAACTCCCCTCCCAGTCCTGGGTTTGACAGACTCAAAACATTTACGACCAAAAGGTTGCCGTCCTGCTTTGAGGAAACACGGACAAGTCCAGTGATCTGTCTTTCCAATTGATCCTCACTCTCCTGAACATTCTCAAGTGCACCCACACAAATATTCTTTATTAAAGGCCCCTAACTATCAAGAGCCGTAACAGTTTCAGTTACAAATGCCAACCATGCAGTCCGCTGGTGCCTCATAAACTTGCCTCTCTGCACATCCTACTTACTGCCACTGTAAGTTCTCTGAAAGGTAAGTGTGTATTTAAAATACAGGCTCTTGTTTTTCAGAACACAAATAAAAAGAAAAAGACATCATCTAACAAATCTTCATTGGGAGTGACTAGCAATAACAGGCTCCTGTTTACTGAATTGAATAATACATTAAACAGTAGAGAATATTAGTTTGCAAAAGATTTTGCATCTATGTCCTGCAGGAAAATCTAGATTTCAAAGTAAGAACACAAAAATGAAGAAACCCTGCTACCTACAAATAAATTGAGCACAGACTTAGCTCCTATTAAAGAAGAGTATTGTAACTTAAGCAGTCAAAAATCACTCTATATTTTATTTTAAATGTCTACAAATTCTCATTTTCATTCTTTTGCTCCTCACTATTTGATAAGTAATTTCAGGAAACTTTCTTAATCTCAAGTATAACAAAAGTATTAAGATGATAAAGGAACAATACATTCTATTAACATTACATAAATAACAAATACCTGTTAAATGGTCTTGTATTTTAGTTTGGATAACTATGAGATACACACCATAGCCAAAGACTTTAACCGAAGTGGAATCCAAACTTGCTAAGAATTAAATCTATTAGCCCAATATGAAGTTGACACTTAGTCCAAGTCTCTAGTTTCCTACTTGCAAAATAGTTGTCTTTGCCTCAACTGATACAGTATTAAAACAAGATTCCACAACCTCACTCACTCCCCCACTCACCCTGTCCCGAAACAGGGGAATGGAGATTTTCTTTTGAGAAATGGGAAGGAAGACAATTATATCTAAGTGAAAACATACTGAAGAGCAAAACTATAAAATGAACAGATAAGTGAACTCCAGGTGTTGGCAATGGGTAAGAGAGGGTTGATTACAAAGGCTGAAAGGCAAGTTAAAGTGGGGGTGGAGGTCAGAGCGGATGATGGAACTATTCTATATCTTGGTTATGGAAATGATTATATAACTAACTGCATGCAATTATCAGAATTCATAAAGTAGTACAGCTAAAGAGGCTAGATTTACTGTAACTTATGCTGCAATAAGCCTGCCTTTATAAAAATGCTGTATGTCTAAAACAATATGCTAGACACTGATTTATAAACTCTAACATTCAAGTATATACACATTCCTCAAAGGTTCTACATGTAATTCCTCAAGAGTTCTAGATGTAATTATCAAAGTTACCAGTAAATGATTCAGGTTCAGCCTTCAGCATTTTATATAATTATTTTATTAAATATTTATAGAGATATAAAATGCCTTAGAACATGAACTAAAATTATCATAATATGTATTTGAGTCATTACCTGTTAGATACACATTTATAGATAAATACAGTCTTATTCTTAAAAATGGACAGACGTATCAATGTCCATTAAATGCTAATTATATTTTTAAGGCTTGAATTTACAACTAAATTTTACCTTTTCCATATTGTAAATAAATTTTGAAAAATGTAAAAGGTGCTTAGATTCATTGAAGTCCCTCAAAACTATTATGAAATATCCTATTTTTTTAAATTAATTTCAGAGGCATATATACCTTAAGCATTACGGGAAAACTAGCTGCTTTTAAAATAAGAATTTTCAGTAATTCAAGTGTAAAAAAAAAATGCTTTAACATAAAATGGAATCCTTCCATTTCCCTCTTCTAGAATGTATGCAGAAACATACTGATTTTCTGCAGGAAGAGAAAAAACAGGAGCCAATATGTGTAATGTTCTTTTCATAGTCACAGTACATTTACTTTCTTCAGTGCCCACAGCACAAACCTTTCTTTTCACATGTTAACTTTGTAAACAACAAACATCCTTCCCCACACACAAAGGAAAATAGCCACTGTGAGTTTAGAAACTTAAAGCAAGTGAAAATTACTAATGGAATGTGCATGTAAATATCAGAAATCTAACAAAATAATAAAATCCTTCCAAACGGTTGTGGGCCTCTAAGTTACTTTTTAAAAAGCTGATAAAATTGAGCCAACTTTATTTTTCTAAGTAGAATCCCATTCGAACCCAAAACTCTGTTTTTCACAAAATTAGCATTCCCTGGACTTAATTTTATACTTCCAATGTCAATTAGGCACAAATAGTAACGAAAGGGTTAAGAAACAACTGTTGGGTTACTCTTCATCAAATAAACAGCCTAGAACTTAATCTCCCTCAGTCAGCCCAGGAGAAGTCAATCTACTCTCTCCTATGAAAAAAGGACCACCAGTTCATACACTTTAAAACGCTGGTCACCTGCCTGATACGCGTACATCTACCCAGGCCCACAAAACTCCAGCGCGAAGAGCCCTGTTCAACTTTCCACCACTGTCCGGAATCCCATAGAGAGAAATCTAAACGAGCATTTTCTTTTAAAAAGACAAGTACCATTAATACCATCAACTCGGAGTTTATAGCCACAGACTAAGTTAACTTGCCGGCGTCTTGGATGAAAATATTTCGTCAGAGCATGAAATTTGTTTCCCGTTTTCCAGCCGGTTGCACTGAGAACGGGGGATGGGGTGAGGGGGTGCGTCTTTCATTCTCAATGTTACTATGTTCCCAACGCAGGATTTCACAGAAAATCAGACAGTTAAATAAATTGTATCTTCAGCGAAGGGGCACGTACCTTACGGGCCTAGCAAGCTCTAAAACGCAGACACGTGCTTTTCCCGGAGTAGTTTTGTTCCCCGCACCTGGCGGCAGCACCTCGCGCAGCCGGACGCGGAACGCCAGCCTGCGCGCAGCGCGGGAGGCCGGTCACAGCCCCAGACGGCCCTCTGCGCCCGCCGCCGCCTCTCTCCGCGCAAGTTTCTGCAGCCAGTCTTCGCAGCAGGAGCCGGGGAGTGGGTGCCAAAACGTCCCGTAGCCGGAGCGAAGAGCGCAACTGACTTAACAAGGAGCCGCTTCTTCCTTTTAAAGACCCGGGAGGGGGCGTGGAGGGGGGGGGGAATCCAAGAGCCCACGTGACCAAGTGGGCGGCCGGGAGATCTCTGGAGGACTCGGACTCCTCGTCTCTCGATCCACACTCACCTGCGTGAGGGGGGACCCCCGGGTAGAGGCTGTCGCAGCACCTCACAGTCACGTGCAGAGGTAGCAATGTACAGATGGCGCCCCTCTCCCTGTCTGATTTAGGAGGGCTGTGGCGGGCCCGAGGACGTGCATTTCTTACCAGGTCCCGGGTGATGCTAAAACTGATGCTACTGCCGGGGGACCCCACGTTGAGGATCATACGCCTAGACCTTGGCCCATGTGGACCTGAGCGGGGCTGGATGCGTCGATGTCATTAAGTACAGAAGTCTGATTCTAGGAATCCAGCGGTTAAACTAGGGAGGCTTGGGGTGTGCCCAACCCCTTGCAGCAAGAACAGCCCCGTGCTCCTGGACAGGCAAAGCCACACGGCAACGGTCGGGAGGTGGATGGAATGGGTTCTCAGTTCTCAGGGCCTGGCTGGGAAGGCCTTAGATCAAACATCCCAGGAACCTCCTCAAACCCACCTACCATTAGGAAGCACCCCGCGGAAAATCTGTGCCTCCTCTGCGGCGGCACCCCTCTTCCCTGCCCGTGCCTTCGTCAAGTTCACTTCGCAAGCCAACGCCCCCTGGTGGCAGCTCCAGTTCCCCCACCCCCTGACTCTGCCGGGTTCCCCGAGTGGACTCTCTGGTCAGTACACCACAGTGTGCAGAGTAGGACTATCCTAGGTAGTTATTAAGAAGCAACTGGCATTAGGGCAGCCATTCACGGCGAAAATCAGAAGGAAAGTAGCAGGTTCCCCATAGGCCACCTCTAGTGTGCTCTCAGTTTTACCAGTGAGGTCCACAGGTGGTAGAGACAAGCTCAAATATGGAGCCACCTACTTTATAAACAAGGTTATTAAAAAGCTCTACCCCACCCCCCTCCGATTTTCATTAAAGCCCTGACTCTCAAGTCATAATGCAGTCTCCTGATTCTTGAGGCAGAGAAGTTAGTCCGGACAGGAAGAATACTGTGTTAGCTGACCAGATCCACCCTGTGAAGAACTGTGGAGAACAAGATACTTATCTGTGCCAATCTCAGCTCCAGGTATCCAGTACCCATATTTTGCTTTCTTCTTTTCATCATAAGGAGAATAATCTTTTCTTTTTTTCCTACTTAATTTTTTATTGTTTATTCTATTACAGTTGTCTCAATTTTTTTCCCTTTTGCCCCCCCACCCAAAGAAAAACTTTAAATAATGGTTAAAGAGATTAGTTCCACTTGGTAGTACTTGTTAACAAGATACATCTGGAATGGAAATTGGTATGAAGGAATTTCAGTCATGAGCCAACAGGCAAAGAAGACATAAGGGAGAAGAAAACTGACATCTATCAAGTATCTATGTCCTGCCAGAGAGTGTGCTAAATGCTTGTGCAGCATCTCATTTAACCCTCATACCAGCTCTGTGAACTAGGTAATATTGACCCCACTTTTCAGATCAGGAAACTGAGGCTCACAGGGCTTATATCAACCACACACAATAAGAAAGGTACTCAGTACCAACGATGTTTTGATAGACAGCTACCACTTATGGAATAGTTAGCTATGCTCCAGTTTCTACTTATCTCATTTTATGCATAACAAGCCCATGAGGTAGGTTATATTATTAATTATCCCCATTTTACACTTGATAGAACGGCCAGTCACCAAAATGGACTTGAACCCAGGCCAGAGCCCAAGACTTTCCTTCCATAATATGACTGTAATTAATTGGAAATGAAGCTGGCTTAAATATTAGGACACTACTTCCTGCAGACAAACACTGCCTCAAAAAGCCTCCTGTCACCTGTGAGGAAAGCTTCTGCCTCAGCCCCAGAAGTAGAGCTCCATGTCTGCTGTGATGCTGCCTTCAGAAGGTGTTACACTCAAGGGTACAGCATGTTCTCCTTTTAAAGACCCTCAAACACCCACAGAAACTGTTTGTTATGCAAGGAGACCTCACTGCAGGAAACATTAAGCAAAGAGAATGAATGGGAGTGAGTACATTTCTTTCTGACTCACCCTGTGGATCAAAAAAAGGAAGGTACCTTAGGGATGGAATCTTTGACTGATTTAATGCAGTGAACCATAATCAAAATTAAGAAGGAACTGTTAAGACAGTTAATACCAATGGGCAGACCAAAAAGCACCCTGAAATCTAGTGTTGAGGTTGTATCTCTGCTCAGCAGGGTCTCCATCTCATTTCCACCTCACCCGTGACCTGCCTAAGGAAGCACCCACTTGGTATGACATCTAAAGGCCTACCTCTCCCAAAAGTGCCCTATGACAAGGACTGAAGTCCTCACCATTCAGTCATCCTTTGAGGTTAAATCATTGGATTGTTAAAATTCAATCATGTTGTATATGATGGGTAATATCAATTTATTGGTATTTATGGTTACACTAATGAGAGCTTGCAAAATGAGCTAAATGTTAGCTGGGAAAGCAAAGAAAGCCAGTGTAGCACAAGTATGTTTTGCTGTAGGAGGAAGGAAAGTCTCCATCAGGGTGTACTTCCCTCATCTTCTCATCTCACCCCTTCTCTTCTAGTGAAGTCCTACCCATCCCAAAGCTGAGAGTCTGCGTAAAGTGAAGACAGTGAAGCCCAGTGCAATGTGCACCCAGCCTCCACCGCAGTGCTCATTCTACCTCTAAGCACTGCCTGCACTGTGATTGCACAGTGCACATCTTGTATCTCTAGCATCCCCCACAGAAGCAAAGTGCTCAGAATACCCCACCTAGTACAAACCAGGCAATCAACAAATTCCTACTGAAGCCTTGGAAAGATCAAAGGGAGAGGGGAGGGATTTCCTGTTGCAGAGAAAATACCAAGAGGCAAAACAAACAAAACCCTGCAGAAGACAAGAAAGCAAAAGCTAAAATGAAAAAAGTAGAGGGAAGGAAGGATTCCTACAAATGGCTATAGGGGTGTAGTGCTATAGGATGGCTTTGGGTTGACAGTCTTTCTCTTCTGAACCTGAGGACAGGTGGACGCTCTTGCCTGCTCCAGAGGATAACAGCATCAGGCTCATTCTTCATATTATGGGGCTATAAATTCGCCTGCTTGAAATCAATCTGAGAGATGAAAACCCTAAACTTAAGGAATTTATAAGACAGAAAGGCTTGCTGAACCTGCAACAACACCTTTATTTGGTGGCAATAAATGAGAATTACTAATGCGATATGTCAGAGGTTATCTCAGCTGCTCATAAATGTGGGTTCATAAAATAGGATTTGACACTTGAAAGTTGAAGTGGAGTAGAGTTCTTCAGGATCATGTCTTTTTATGGGAATAAAAACAGAACAAATATTTACGCGTCTTCACAGACCAGGTACCACAATAGGTGGACTTGCACAGGTTGGGTCATTTTTCATTCAATCCTTATAACTCTTTATACGGCTGTCCCTGCTTTACA
Source organism: Pteronotus mesoamericanus (assembly GCF_021234165.1). NCBI lineage: Eukaryota > Metazoa > Chordata > Mammalia > Chiroptera > Mormoopidae > Pteronotus > Pteronotus mesoamericanus. The sequence continues at coordinate 25,387,053 of NW_026555078.1, read as the reverse complement.
GATGGGAAATTGAGGCTCGCAGAGACAACATTTCTTTTGTAAGGTCACCCATGTGCATGTGGCAGAGTGAAAGTTCCAAGAAATTTCTTGCTTTCTCCACCCTGTGAAAAGCATCATTACCCTGTGATGCTTTTTTTATTTGTTGCGTAAACTGAGCATGTTTTTCCTGAAGAACCTGGATATTGCTGAATGAAATTTTGTGACGTTCTGGTCTAGGCATGACCACCTGTGTTCATGTTTACATAACTTTATTCTTTACTGATATGTGTTTGACTGGAGCCCTCCTTACGGTGACCAAGGACATAAGTTAGAAGGCAGACCTAACTTCATACCTGGGTGCTCAGACCGCAGGAAAAGGTTATTCTGACCTGCAGTTGAAATGGACCACCTGGCAGCCAGAAGTCAATTCCTTATATGTCACCCTCATTTGTCTCAGTCCTTGGTCTTTGATGTTTGCAAAGGTACAAGTAAACTTTTTGTCCTGCCTAATGCTCCTTGAAGGTACTAAAATTCCACACAAACCTTTTGCACACCTTGAGTTTCTAATTTTCTATCCATTTTAAACAAAACAACATGAAGAATATATGTTCCTGTCCTTAGTTGTCTTCACCCAAGTCTGATTGAAGCAATTCTCTCTCGAGCTGGAAAAGCAACTAGTCCCTGGACATCACTGGTATGAATGCGAACATTCAGTTGAGAAAGAAAATGTTAAAGAAGTGTTAAAAATCGTGGCAAATTGTAATCTGCAATTTCACAAATGACTCAAATGCAATTCTGAAAATGCAGCTCCCTTACCTCTTCTGGCACAGAATAAGATAATATTAATAACAGATCAAACAGTGTAATGTTCCCAGAAATGAGGTCAAAAAGGAAATAGAGTATAGACAGATATGGCTTAAGAGTCCATAGATTCTGAAAATATCATCTGATTCCATAGAGTTTAGAATTCAAAAAATTTGATTGAAGTTTTTTCTACATTTTGTAAAGGCATTTAACATTTTCAGGCTCTTCGTTTATATCATGGAACATCACTAGAAATGTCTCACATTGTCCCTTAGACCCACATCAACTAACGCACTAGTGATGTACTTTGTATTAATGGCACTTAGAAAAACACAGACCCCATCTTTTGTGCAGAGAGAGAAGGTGCTCCTTTCACATGTTATTACTTGATTTGATGAGCCTAACCAAAGAATGGTATTCTCCATTATTCAATCCCCTCCTGTATTTGGAATTACAACCAGGAAATGAACTTCTGCAAGTAGTTCAGACAGATTTTGAGGAATTGCCAATGTCCTCCAAATTACTAGGATCCCCTTTTTTAATTTTCTTTTTACAACTCTGCATATTTTTTCTTTCCTGTCTGCCCAGGTAATTTTGCTCACTAATCTCTCCGTGGTTCCTTACTAAGAGAACCACCCTAGGACAGCATTGGCTTTAACAGTTAACAAAACACTGATGTGGCCATGTTATGATTCATTTTCACACCAAACTCTTTGACAACTTTATCCCCATTTTACAGTTAAGGAAACTTAAATGAGTTCTTCAGATTTACACTTAGAGGAACCCAGGTCAGGTCGTCTGACTCATTATGCAAATCCATACCTGCCTCCCCAAGGCAGATGCCTTTCCTGTGTTCCTAGGTAGCCCTGGGGTCTCTAAACAGTTGCTGTATTGCTACTGCTAGTATCTGTAGATTCGTGTGAGCCCGACCCCATCTCTCCCTCTGCCCTTCTCACCCTGTCTTGGTCTAAAATACCACCATTCCAGGAAGAAAATTATTGATAGCTTCTTTAGTTATTTTCACCGTAAAATTATTCTGATGCAGCATTAACATTTGTTCTTTCATAAAATACTCTTCTTTGAGAATGCTTCTTGCACTCATGCATTTCTCTCTGTGTGAGAATACCCTCTTAATGCTGAAAAACAATAATGCTTTAAGTCCCTACCTGAGACAAGATAATATGAAGATGTTCGCTCTCAGAGAAGTAGGTAAAGAAGGAGGAGAGGACCCCCATTCATTCAGCATTTGCTTGTAAACCCTTTCTCTGCACTGTTTCATTTAATTCTTGAAACAGTCTCACAAGGTAGGTACTATTTATGTTCCCATTTAACAAATGAGAAGACTACAGCTCAGAAAGTTTGTTACCTGCCCAACATCACACATCTAGTAAGTAGCAAAAGGTTCAAACCTCACCCTAAGGCCTATCCTCCCGGAACTGCTGATCTCCCTAAGGCTTTATACTCTAGTTAAGGAAAGAAGACAAATGACTAAGAATTTATCTACAGTACCTGTTGCAAATGATAAATGACAAATGAATGGTGGAGATATCAAGGTCTGTGGACATTCAGAGGAAGAGGAGTCGCTTCCCTACTGGTTTGGGTTCCTTTTAGAGAGAGACTTACATTAACTCCCAGAGCTCCTTACCTGAGCTAACTGCATTTAAGACAGGAGGGTGCTGATCTCCTCTGGGTCTCCTCTGAATTCTACCCGTGCCCAGGCCCAGCCCTGCGTCCTTCCCTCACAGCCCCTCATTCTTCCACCCTGGCCTCTGGAAATTGCATTCAGGGCCCAGGACTTCTACAGATAGGACAGAATATAGGAATGCACCAGGGTAGGGAGGCCAGAAGAGCCCACAGCAGAATGAAGCCTGGGCCTGGAGTCAGCGGGGCCTGGAGTCAGCGGGGCCTGGTCTGGGTTTTCAGCCCAGCCGCTTACCAGCTGCATACCCTTAAACATGTTCCTGACCTCTTGATCTTTCTCTGTAGAATGGGAAGAACATAGAAATCTAATTTATACAATGATTGTGAGAATGAAAAGAAAGAATGAGTTGTAATGCCTGACACCTGGTAAATTCTCAATAAATGGCATCTTGAAAACAACCCAAAGGTCCTTGGAACGAAAGGCTTCACAGATGTTGGGAGGACTTGGAAAGGGGCAAGGAGCAGGTTTCCCATTTAAAATGTTTGGGGTTTCCTCTGAGGGTGGAGGAGGTGGTAGGGGAATTACATGCCCTCCCTACAGTCGGCCCTAGAACTCTGCATACATCTTTTTAGTCGGGCCGATTTGGGAAGTGAGTCAGAGAAAGACCCACTGACACATGTCACAGTTGTACGACTAATTTAGAGCAGTGTTTCCCCACATTCCTGGATCATAAGAGTCACCTGGGTCACTGTTTAAAATATAGATTCCCAGGCCCCTCCTCTACAGCAGGACCTGAGCCAGAAGTTCTGGAGCAGGTCCTAAAACTGTGCCTTTTCCACAAAACACTGGGTAATTTTATGATCAAGGAAGTTTGGGAAACATTGCTTTAAAGTGTTCAAAGTGCTTATGTGTCCACTATATAATGGAATCTACATAAAGGGTGATTTATCATTAGGAAAGGTAACAAAGGCCCAACAAAGCCTGCTCACACTGGCTAGGAATGCCTATTGTTAAGTATCCCAGGAATTTGCAATTCAGTTAAACAATCACCACTTAAAATCAGCCACGGTGAGTAGTTACTCTCCAGATTTCTCTGGGCCAGCGAGGGGCTCAGGGTGGTCAGGATTGTTTCCTTCAGAACAATACAAGGCATAGATTGACGTGAATAGTCCTTAACTGTTCTCTGGTTTTTGGTTCATGGCTCACTTTGACTATTGTCTTTTTCTCTAGGAAATCTATAAACACTACATATAAAGCAGTACTTTGTTTTTAAAGAGCTGGGTTATTAGCGTATCACCGAGCAAAGGTAATTAATTTGTTTTGCTGTTAGTGACTGAGTGGACTTCACCTGCGTCCTCACTCCTAGTCCAGGCATTTTCTTCTCCTGTAATTAACTTCCTTGATCTCCCTAAAACCTCCAGTCCTGGATTAATTTATTAAGGGCCTAAATTCTGTGAAGGACCCCCTGCTATAGAGTTGCTTCAGATTTCCTAGTTAGAGAATCTCAGTGTTGGCTTTACACAACAGGTTCATGTCTCCCTCTAATGGATGGGAAAGAATAGGACAAATCAGATTTCTATCTGTTGTCAAATCAGAAAACTTTGTATGATTTACCTATATGATGCGTGATATGTGTAACATGTATTGAAACAATATGTAGTAGCTTATTAAGCTAATTTTCAAGAGCAGCACAAAAGTGTCCTTTTGTTTTCATTCATTTAATATTTCATGCATTCAATATTTAACATTTACTTAGCTATGTGCCAGATGTTAAGGTATAAAGATATGAATAATACCATGCAATGGCAAAAAAGAATGACAAAACTCACTTAATACAGAGATGGAAGGATTGCCAAGATATATTAAGGGAAAAAAAATCACAGTACAAAATTGTATAAATTATATGCTACCATTTGTTTATAAAGGGGGAAGAAAGAATACACACACACACAAAAAAACATTTTCAGAAAGACACGCACACAAATACTATTAACATTAGTTTGTTCCCTCCTAGGAAAACAAAATGTCTGGAAAATAGAGAATGGCAAGAACTTTCACTGTATTTCTTTTATATATTTTTAATTATGAAGGTATTTACTAATAAAAAATGAACATTGAAAATTAATAAGACAAAAATGAATGAGGCAGGTCCTGCATTCAGTTACTTGGGGAGGAAACACACCCACAAACAATACCATGTGATCAGGGCTGGGGTAGCACTCTGCACAATGTGGTGGCTAGCAAGCACCAGGAAGAGGTTCCTACCCTAACCAGACAGGGAGAGGGCATGAGAGCAGAAAAGGTCATTAAGGCAAGGTCAGGGAGGACCTTCTGTGCCAACCTAAAGAGATTTCACTTAATTCTGTAGGCAACAAGCCATTCAAAGACTTTAGCAGGAGAGTAACAGGTAGATTAACTCCTAGTGAGGTATCACTCAGGCAACAATGTGCGGGGGTCGGGGGAGGGGAGGATTTGAGGAGGTCCAGACTACAGTAAGGTGGAGTTGGGGCCCTTTTCAGTAATTTTCCTGTTTTGATGACCTGTTATCTATGGTCAGAATGCCTCAGGCTGTTTGAATGCCCTGGTAAGGGCATTATAAGAAAGTACGCTTCCTTTCAGTATTAGTTCTTTCAACATGAATATATTCCACCTACTTTGCTTCTTCATATGTAGTTTGCCTTGGGTTTATTGTGCATAGTTTATTATGTTTTCATGTATTATAAGGAGCAAGTTTTGATAAGTACATGTGAATAATCTATAAATGAGTTTTATAACCAAAATGTACTAAACTACTTTCTAAAGTTAGTTGTGCACATTATAATGTTTTGCTGTAGCTTTGACTTTTCTGTGCTCTGAATTCCTAGCTGGTATTTGGCAAAAGCTAGGTCTGTTGTCTTTGTTAAAACCTAAATTTTAAGAGAAAATAACAGAATTAAAAAGTGGAAATACAACTGGAAAGAAAAAAGAACAGGAATAGGCTTTGTTGAGTCTAGGTTAACGATGATTTATGGAGCCCTTATTCATAGATTACTTGTTCTTGGTCTGGGGAGGAAAGTAAATTATCCAACAACTGGAATTACTTATAATGTGCTAGGCTCACTACCAAGGCTTAATGAATGACACCTCACTAGTCTTCACAATAATCCTATAAAATAGGTCCTATTCTGCTACTATTTACAGATGAGAAGACTGAGACTCAAGCAAGTTAATTGATTTGCCCAAGATCGTGTAGCTCAAAACTGTCAAATGGATTTGAGCCCATCTGTCTGATTCTGAAGCCCATGCTTTCACCCACTGGCATACACGGGGCTGCCTCTAAACCGTCCAACAGAACGCCTAGCTCCCTCTCACTCCCAAAACCTGCCTTCCAAAAAATTCCTCGTCCTTCCAACCAGTCTTACTCAAAATAGCTAGAAAAATGGGTGGACTTTCTCCTTGTTGTCTCCTCTCCCACCCCTACCCCCGCTCCCCTCCCCTCCTCCCCTCCCCTCATCTCCATGTTGTCTTCCCCAATCTCCTTAATTCCCCCCATCTCTATTCCACTCCTTGTGCTTTGTGGTTTTCTTCCCTGTTGCATTGACGACCCAGGTCTTCTCTGCATCCTTCCCCAAATCAAAACAATCTAGCCTCAGGAAGTACTAACACACCAAGACTGAGAAGGATTGAAATAAGGGTTGAATTTCAGGCATCCTCCAGCATTGAGAACCTTACAGGTTAATGTGTACAGTAAGGTCTTCCCAAGTACTTCTTCCCACACACCAGAGTAAACTCACCCGTTTTGATTATGTTTTGGAAAGGGAAGATGTACAAGCTGATCTCCAAGAGACTCTTTTCCCCCTTGTCCAGTTTTCTACAACAAAAACAAGAGTTTAACTTAGCATCTTGCTAATTATTTTCTGTTTGTCCCTCTTTTTTTTTCCTCCCTTTCTTTTGTGCTCTTTGGGATTATTTTTATGATTTTATGTTATAAACTCTATACTACAATTTGTTTAAAAGGTCAGTTATCTTTTGAAGAGATTTAAATTTTAAAATCTTATACATTTACCCATGTAGTTACTACTTCCGGTATAGATATAAATTCCTTTGTGTAGATTGAGATGTCTGGTATCATTTCCCTTCTGCCCGAAAAACTTACATTTCAAAGAAATGAGCAATGAAGCCACAAAAAAGACATGGAGGAATCTTAAATGTGTATTTATAAGTAAAAGAAGTCAGTCTAAAAAGGTCTACATACTTTATACTGCCAACTATATGATGCTCTGGAAAAGGTAAAATGATGAAAACAGTAAAAAGATCAGTGATGACCAGAGGTTCAGGCAGAAGGGGAAGGACAGAGCATTTTTAGGACAGTGAAATTATTCTGTGAGATACTGTAATAGTGGATGCATGACTATGCATGTTAAAACCCACAAAACTATACAACACAAAGAGTAAACCCTAGTGTAAACTGTGGACTTCAGTATTGGTTTATCAATGATAATGAATGTACCAACTAATGCAAGATGTTAGTAATTGGAGAAACTGTTGGGTAGGGGAGGAGGTAAAAGGAAACTCTGTACTTCGTGTAATTCTTCTGTAAACCTAAAAGTAAAAATGAAAATAAATCCACTTAAATTTCTTGTAGAGCAGACGTGCTGGTGATTATTTCTTTCAGCTTTCATGTCTGTTGTGTCATCATTTTAGAAAGATATTTGTATTTCAGTTCACAGATTTTTTTTTTGTGAACTGAAATTATATAACCAGATTTTGCTCCACTATCAATTGCATGTTTTAATAAGAAACTTGCTGTCATTCTTATTTTCTGTGCATATTTGTTTTCTGGCTATGTGTGTGTTTTTATCCTCACCTGATGTTTTTCATTGCTCTTAAAAAGAGAGGAATGGGGGCAGGAGAGAGAGAAAGAGAAACATCCACCGGTTGCTTTCTGCACGCACCCCCAACCGAGGACCAGACCTGCAACCTTTCAGTTTATGGGATGATGCCTCACCCAGCTGAGCCACACTGACCTGGGCTCTTTTCTGGCTGCTTTTAAGAGTTTCTCTTTGTCACTGTGTGTCAATCAAGGTTCAAGCAGAGTCAATACCAGTAGGGGATGGAGATTACACACACATACACACACACATGGAGAGAAAGAGATTTATTGCAAGGAATTGGTCTAAACAATTGGCTGGCTAGGCAAGTCTAAGAGCCAGAGGGTTGGCAGTTAGAGCTCTAGAACTCTTCAGGCACAGGCTGAAGCTGCTGTTCAAGGTAGAATTTCATCTTCTTCTGGGAACAAGCTACATCTAATCTCTACTTGGGGAAGACAGTGAGGACTGTGGTCCACTTCTTTCCTTGACCAGCTTCCTTCACTTCCAGCTTTTTTTCTGATGGTTTGCAGATCTTTTTGGCAAGGTTGCTTGAATCTGCAAGTCTATCTCCATCCCCAGTGTATTTTGTGGAGATAAAGACAGAAATGGGCAACATTAAGAAACATACAGGGTCCAGCACAAATAATGCCCCCTTTTTGTTACAAAATATTTTATTACAAAATCATAAGCATGTAATTCTGTAACATAACAATGTCACACTGAAGCACACCATATGACATTTTAGGTGAAATGTTCACACTGCTGTCCATCTGTGAGAGATGTTATGTACTCTACCAACAACACTCAAGCAGGCATTACTTCTGCCAGACCCCATATTTCAATATCCAGCTATTTCCGGTGTATGATGGTTCAAAATTTGTTTCAGAACCTCGAACAGAAACTTGAATGGAACTAGGGTACTTGACATTGCCATACTGAAAGACATGAAGAGAGAATTAATCAGGCTGTTTCATGGAATTTATGGGCTGAGAGAGCCTATTTCTCTCTTAAAAAGAATCCTGAATGGAAATCTAGGCTAGACCATCCCTAGGACCCAAAGATATGCTGCCATAAAGCCTGCCATAGTTTTGGTTTCACCTAAATCCAGAATATTACGTTAAATTATGCACCTCTCTCCTACCCTACCACCTGTAACTCCCTTTGATTTGAGGAGAAAACTCAATTTAGTAGTCTCCCTCCACATGATTCTCCCCTCTCATTTCATATCCTTAAAAAAGTTCACCTAGGACAACAGCATGAGCCCATGGACTCCTGGTTCCCAATCAGATGGCCCATGCCCTGTAAAACCACTCACTGACAACTCAGGCATCGGAGCCCAGGCTCTGTAAACATCACCCCATGTGACTTTTCCCGTCACAATCATCTTCTCAGCATCACATATCATTTGGAAACAAGAGCAACCAGCATCCTTCGGTGCCTGCTACCTACAGTCCTTTGCCATAGGCTTGCTTTCTCCTGGGTAGAAGGTCCTGAGGATTTTCTAAAACTGCAAAGCAATTTTGACTTTATCTCCTTTTATATCTTTTTATCTTTTATTCTTAATGACTAGTTCATCGTGCTCAATAAAAAGAAATCCGCAAAGTTAGGATCACAAGTTTAATTATAAAGAGACTTGTTTAGTCCTTTCCTACCTCTTCCTATCAAGACTGACGGAAACATCCTGCTGTACAACCACCCCAATCGCTTAATGAAAACTCAAAGCCCCTGGCCCTCAGGGCTGGGGCTGGGGCATTTATCTGCATCTAGCCCTCTCCCTTCCTTAGGAACGTAAAAATAACAACTTTCATTCTCTGCACGTTCTTCTCTTTGTGAATTCTTCCTCAGACCACGTTAATGGCCACCCCAACAGCCAGGCAATACATGTGGAGATAAAGCAGCCAGGGCTGGGTTATAGCCTAGGCACAGCTATGCAGCTTAGGGGATTTACCCTTCAAAGTCATTTTCCTCATCTACAAAATGAGGCTATGCCATATTCCTCAGCAAACAAGACAGCCGAAATGGTCAATATTTATTTGGCATTACAAGACACATGTTTCATTGTCTGCAACTTCTAAGGAAACTGTGCGTCAAGCCATTTAATTTCACCATCTCAGGTATACATTGTGAGGATACATTTTTAAAGGCTCTTATGCTGTGTCTTGAAAATGTCCACTGGTACAAACTCTAAGAATGGTAAAGGCAACTACCAGACAAAAATTTCTCCAAAGATCCTCCAATTCCTGTAAATATGCTAAATGTCATGAATTGAACATCTAAAATAGCTCCATTTTATGGTATGTAAATTACGTTTCAATAATACTGTTAATGAATCAGGTTCAATAGATGTGAATGGGGATCCGACAAAATCGTGTCTAGCCGTGCGGACGACCTGCGCGGGCCAATCCCGGGATTTCCCCGGACAGCGAAGCGCTCCAGTCCGGCCTAGCACAGCGGGCTGGGCTTCAGCCATGGCCAACCCTCAGTCCCATGAGATTTTCAAAGTTACAGGCGCCACCCAGACACTCCGACTCAGAATTGGGGTGGGTCCCCCCACCCCGGGCACCAGTTTGACAGAACGCCGGAAGCCGACCCCACTCCACAGGCTTAACCTGGGGGGCAGGCCCGGTGCCACACCAAGGTCTCCGACAAGGGAGCCCGACTCGATCTCTACAGAGGTTGCCCCGCGCCCTCAGCCCCCGGGGACGGACCCGGCCCCCAGCCCTCCCGGAGACCGCCTCGCTCGCTCTCGCGTTTTCCCGTGAGGCCGCCCATCCGCCTTTGCACCGGATAGGCTCAAATCGAGGCCGAACCCCTTCTTCAGCAGGTTCTCCGCCCCACACGAAGGCGCGAGCCGAAACGCCTTCTTCAACCAGCCAATCATTACCGCCAACCAGTCGTCACCGAGTTACTTTGCGTCATCTTCGCCTCTTCCGCCGGCCGTTTCGCACAGCGTCGTCCCCAGTTAACTCTCCTGCCCTGGGTTGCGCGGGCGCAGCTACGAGAAGAGCGCGCAGGCGCAGTAGCGCGGGCTCGCTCAAGGGTGGGAGTGAGCCTGGCATGTGAGCTCGTCTGCGTCTCGCAGCAGCGTGGAGTCGCCTCTACGGTTTGGCTCGGTCCGCAGTGAAATCCTGAATGGGAGCCCCGCACCGGAAGGTTGTCTCCTTAATAAGCAGCTGCACTTGTCATGTCCTAATAATGGTCCTTCTCTTGCTGAGGTGGACACCTCTAGAAATGGAGGAATTTTTTTTTTTCAGCTACAATATGAGTGATGCTTTGTTACAGAAGGAACAGGAAACTTATACACTGCCAAACTGTTTTCCAAAGTAATTTTTATCCATTTATACACGTATGGAACTTTGAAAAAACATGTGTACTAAAGCCCCAAAACACAATAACTGAACTGTTAATCTCTGAATAGGCCCAGAAGGAAAGTTCCATAGGTGATTCTGACATCTTAAAGGTTGAGAATCGCTTATTTAAATATGAATCCTGTTCTCATCATTGAAGAACAATGTGGCAGTGATTTGGCCACAGGACTGAAAGCAGTTCTAGTAAAGATTGTTCCAGATATTGGAAGGGTGTCTCTCCCGTCTCAGCTCAAGAGTTAACATAGCTTACCTTTTATTCCTTTTATACTATTCCGCGGTTGAACAAGCAGTTCCTTTTAACGCAATCTAATGCAATTCATAAAGGAGCATTAAAACTAAGACCTCTTTTTACTTACAGAATATTTTCGTTTAATGTGCTAATAAAGTGGCTCCTTCAGAAACTGCTACACCTTGGTACCTTGACCTTCATGGAGAGCTTTCTTCTGGTAGTACTTGCAGTTCCTCAAAGAGGAACTCTGGAAAAAGGGGTGGGGACAGCCTGCCTGGCTCACAGGATAGTGCAGTCCTTGCGTTGAGTGCAGTCCTTGTGTTGAGGCGGCAGCAGGCAGCTGACACAGGGGAATCCTGAACAAAGAAGGTGGTTGAGCAGGTTGGGCTACAGGTGGAGGCTCTCAGCAGGGTCTCCTCTATTGCCAGTCAAGGGATATTCTTAAAAGAAACAGTAAGTGACCTTCTTTCTTTGCAGCCAGGGATCCTGGGATTTCCCAGTAGTGATACCACCAAGTGCTGGACCTTCACTTGGCAATAAATCTACAAGTCCTGAGAAGCCCTGGGCAGTTTTTGTCAGAAAAGTGTCATTACAATGAATGAAAAGTGACCCAATGTTTAAACTATAAACTACTTGGAGCTAATAGTTGGAGAATTTTGCAAACAGGTGTCAGGTATCACTGTTTGCCTTTAAAATTTGAAACACTGCTTGGCATGCTGGGATCCTTGCAGTGTGCCAGAGTGCTTTAGCACTCAGTTTGAGAACCATAGTGTCCTGGCCACGTAGCTCAGTTGATTAGAGCATCGTCCTGATATGCCAAGGTTGCGGGTCTGATCCCTGGTCAGGACACATACAAGAAGCAACCAATAAATGCATAAATAAGTGGAACAAAATCAATGTTTATCTCTCTCCCGCCCTCTTTTTCTAAAATCAACAAACATATTCTCAGGTGAGGACAAAAAACAAACAAAAAAACATGGCTATGATGATTTAAAAGCCGGTGATTCTCATTTTTTCCTTGAATGAGTACTCAAGATAATCATTTTCTTCCAAAGTGCTATAACTGCAAGGTCCAATGTAACCCAACTCCTACCACACTGAAGATCCCCCTAATACTAAGCCCCCAGGAGATTCTTTTAAATGACCACAGCACGCATTGAGTCTCCACAGGCCTGTCCAGATTCTGACCTATTCCTACAGAGGACGTCTTGGATAAATCTAAAACTCCCTTGGAAGAAGAGCAGTTAACTATTTTAAATGAAATAAATGAAAAATTACACTATTTAAGTAGCCCATTAACTTAGAAATTGGCCTGCTATTAGGCAAACACTGCCAGACACTATTAAATACTAAGAAAATAAAAAACAATACAATCTGTTGCACATTTATACATGAGTTTCCTACCCCTTAATATTTCATACCTGATTTTCACACTCAGTTATCAAAGAGATTAGATTGAAATTATAGAATACAAGTTTACCTGTATTTGTAAATGGGTGTACCCAACATACTGTTTATTGTAGAAATAGGCTGTTAACTATAGATTTAAATATTCCAACTAAGAACACAAGTTCTGACTAATATCCTGCTTAAAATAGTTAATAATAAGTATAATTGGATATTATATATGACAAGTAACAATCTATACTAGACCATAAATAAATGTATAGAATATTTATGATTATGACAAAGAAAAGTTAAATGCCAAATATCAAGGAGAGGACAGATTCAAGTAAAAGTTTTCCAAAGCATTTTATTCATCATGTAGTCATACTCAAGATGCTAGAGGAAATGTCCCTATCTACTAAGTTCTTGTTGGCAGCAATGAGGAGGTAGAACTTTTTTATGCATTACTCTGTCCAGCCTCACAATTAGAAGCAATCTTCGATTTGTTAGATGCTTCATAAGCTTGAATAATAAGTCTTAGGTGAGTGATTATTTTTTTGTCAGCTGTTTTCACGTTAAATCCCAACGTCTTCATTATAGTTTCTCTAAAGTCGACACGCTGCAAAAGGCCACCACAAACAAACAGGGCATGTCATTAGTTTTGGTCACCTACTTATTATGTACAATGAAATTGGTATGAGAAATTTAGTCTTATTAAACATTTACTTGTGAAATGTAACATGCTATATTTAAATAATTTAAGCCAGAAAGTGGTTTCTTCTATTACAAAAAGTATTTGCATAACTTTTTCTTTGAATTTTAAGATTTTTTTCTCATTTTTATACTTTTACAGAATAAACCTAATGTTATTGCTGCTTGTCTTTCATCCTCAAGGTAATTTCTTTTTGAATTTCTGATTTGCTGTGTGATAATAGTAGTCTCCTAAATACATATCCCTTCACCCATCCTTTCAAAATCATAGTGATCAACAAGGAAAGCAGATAAAAATGTCCATAAATCATGCCTCAACCATAACTAGAAAATACCACTGACTTCAGTTGGCATCTAAGTGGGGAAATAAATATCCTAAGCCAACAGAGATAGCCACAGAGCCCGTGCTGGAGGGTGCAGCTGATTTCCACTGATGTCCCAGAAATGGGACAACGCATGAATGGGGAAATACAGTGTTAAGAACAAGTCTGAGACCTGGTGGATCAGAACACTGGCAAGTGGGAAGGAAAAGAAAGGGGCCTAGAAGAAAATAGAAAGGCAGTTATCACTGTTCAGGTGATGAAAACACTCTCCCCAAAACACAGCCATGAAGCAGGGGGAACGTTTGACACTGCTCCTGATATGAATTAAATATCAATTAGACAAGGATTTGCAGACACGCAGTAAAAAACGCCTTTCTAAATGTAATATTTCAGAATAGAAATGGACAAAAAAATATCTAAGATGCCTCATGGATAAAGAAGATGTAATTATTAAACTCAGGAAAGAGTAAGACAAAATCTTCTCAAAAATGAATAGTATACTACAGAGTACCCAAAGGAGAAAAGATCTAACTAAAAATATAGTAAGGGACACTGAAAAGAATAAAAACAATCAAGAATGTGAATACGCAGAAGTTAAAAAAGAGAAAAAATGATTATCATGACTTGACTTTTTAAGACTCAAGATAATTGGTTAAAGTTACATATTTCTCCCTGATTGGTGTGGCTCAGTGGATTGAGTGCCGGTCTGCAAACCAAAAGGTCACTGGTTCGATTCCTAGTCAGGGCACATTCCTGGGTTGAGGGCCAGGTCCCCAGCAGGGAGTGCACAAGAGGCAACCACACATTGATGTATCTCTCCCTCTCTCTCTCCCTTCCTTCCCCTCTCTCTAAAAATAAATATTTTTTAAAAATGTTACATATTTCTTAAGCAATTAATGTGTGGAGGTATGACACATAATCCCACAGTAGCCCAAAATTATCAGGCCTTTAAGAATTCTCTTAAAATACCTGCTTTATGAATATAGTGAAAATCTAAGCCAGCTTAGAAGCACTAGACTCTTGTCCTAGAAAGTGATCCAGCCCCATACACACGGTTTCCCCTGAACTTCCATTCTCTCAAATCCCTGCCTTCCCTGTCTTTGGTTAGTAAGAGGATGTGTTGACAAACCTGAGTTAACATAATCATATATCCCATCCCTCACCACTGTGGACCAAGGATAGGCATTTGATCTAAGCTGAGCTTATAAAGACCCTTTCTTGGGGTTTTCTCTCGTCTCAGAAACTCTACCTATAAAACACTGTGGTTTCAGTCAGAGAGAGAAGCTGTCACACGGGAGATGCCAAGAAGAGATGGTGAGAAAGGCCTTGTAAGTTCCCAGGTGCATCTCTGCCCTCCCAGAATTTAGGTTGTTTAACTCCCTTTGATTCCACAGCCAATAAATTCCCTTTTGCCTAAGTTGAGGTATTTATCACTGCAACTTAAAAAATCTTAATATAGTACTAATAATGATAAAATAATAATTTTTTTAAAACCTCCTGTGGTCGTCCTGATACTTCTTCAAGTGGGCTCTTTGCTGTGCAGCGCTCAGGAGTGACAGCATCGACCCTCTGATGGGCCCTGTCTTTGTCCCAACTTGCATCTTGCTTGGCTGAGTCTAGTGTAGTTTTCAAGTTATCTGTTTTCATAACTGCCTTCCCTTTCATTACTTCAACTTTTATTAAAGATTGCTTGAGCTTCTGAATTGTTTTGTCCTATGAGGGTATAAGGTTAAGGTTGGGAGAAAGAAAGATGGCTGATTAGATATCTTAAATAACAGGCAGGCATGATGAATGATAACTCACGCTTCTATTTTTTTTAAAGAGGTAGATACATGGAAAAGGAAGAAAATTCCACAATTTATGAATTAAGAGGACATTTCTCCGCCATCATACTCATCAACAATCGAACACTTTTATAAACTAAGGCACTTGGGGTTTAAAGAGGTTTAACAAGTGTTCCATGTCCTCAAGTCTTACAATCTGTGCTAATTAAATACAAAAATAGAGAAAATAAGTGGCTCTGCAGCAAGAGAAATATTGCTGATAAAAAAGTTGATCAATAAGTATTTAATGCACCTGTGGTTTAAAACAAAACAAAAAAAATGTATGTTTGAAATACTACAACTGAAGCTTGAAATAAGAGAAGGTCAAAGAGGAGTCCCACTAAAACATTTAAGTCTTACCCCAATAAGAAAAAAAAAAAAGAATACAACAAAAAGCAAGGGATCTAGAAGTCATCTTTGAGGACTGGCAAGGGGAATACAGGGGGGCATCCATGGGATTGATAATAGACTGTTTTTTAAGATTAATGGTAGATTTGCAGGCATCAAATTTTATTATTACATATGCCTTATTTTATATATATATTCTTTTGTATGGATGTAAAATAATTTTAATGTTAATTTTTTAAAGTTCAATGAGAAATATGGAACAAAAACAGTAAAAAAACCAAAGCTTAAATAAATATTTGAAAGCCTAACTTCCTTTACTTACTTTAAGGATATTTACTCTTGTTAGCTGGGTTTTCATATTCTTATTAGACAATTTCAAATCACTGAGCTGTTTCTGAAGTTCCTGAATTTCTCCCTCTAATCTTTCAGTTGTTGCAATCTGCAAATTCTGCTTAATATTCAATAATGTTTGTTGCTTGTTGTCTTTCTCTAGCTGTTTAAACATCTTGCTGTTCTCGTCTATCATGGAATTCCTAGGTCTAGAGTTTTCCTTTGAAGAAATCAACAGTATTGAAATAAAGTAGTTGTGTTTTATGATGGTATTCTACATTAGCCTACCAGATCTATTCTAGTCTGATAAATTGCAGACTTAACAATGATTACATAGGTAAAATATTTTTTCAACATAAATATGCACTATTAAAATTATCTGGAAAATAAAATATGATGATAAAAGTGATGGCTCAATGCTAACAAGGGTACAGTTAAGTAGACAAATTAATTAATACCAGGTGGTAGCATAAATTAACTTAACTTTTCTAGGAATGTATTATAAAGAAATAATCCAATATTTAGATAAAGATTCATGCATCAAGATATTTACATTATTCATAACATGAAAAAATAAAAACAATGCAAACATCAAGAAAGGATAATTAAATAAATGACATGATTGATGATAGATTCCCTAGAAATCAAGTTTTCAAAAATTTCTACTAAGAGAAAATATTAATGATATAGTTAAATGAAAGAAGAAAGATGAAAAAAAACTGTGCCTATCACAATTATATCAAAATATATATGGAAAATAATCAGAAGGAAATATACCTATATGCTAATACTAGCAATCTCAAAATGATAGAATTACTGGTAATTTAAATTTTATTCTTTCTACCTTTCTGTAATTAATAAAGTTACGACCAGAAAAAAAATAGAAAAAGAAGGGGTGTGGATTTAAAAAAGATACCATATATTTTCATTATATATAAATAAAAATCTAGTAAAATGTATATTGAAAAAAAATAAAACCACTGTTCTTTTGGAAAGATAAAATAGATGCCCCAGGCAAGCCTCATTAAAGAGGAAAGAAAGTGAAAACACGATATTAGGAAGGAAAAACATACAGAATGCATAGACATAGAAAAATATAAAAAATAATTCTAAAAGAATATTTTTAACTTAGTGACAGTAAGTTGAGAATCTAAAAGAAATATATTTTTCCTAAGAAACAATATAAGAATATACAATCATGTCCAGAAAACTCACGAACTCTAGTAAACTGTTAGACTTAAGTGAATTCAGTAAGGTAGTAAATATTTAATAAAAATACAAACATATCAAAGGTTTTTACTATGTCAGTAATAACTACTTCAAATAGAAATGGGAAAATATGTTGTTCACAATCAGCAGAAAATCTATAAAAGAACTAGGAACAAATTTTACAAGAAAGAAATGAGGGACTTATAGGACTTATGAAGAACATACAAAATCCTACTGGAGGACATAAAATAATAGGTCATGTACCAAATTATAAAAAAAACCAGAGTAAAGTGACAAATATTTAAATTATGGATATCTGAAAAAGTGGTATATATGTATATTAATAAACTCAATTTAAGTAGACATTCTGAAACAGAGAATCAAAAATGTATTTTTAATTTGTCCAAAATCATATCATTACAAAGCTGAGTAAAATGTAAATAGTACTTACAAATTGTCACTTTGACATGTATAAAATTTACATTGAATAGTTCAACACATACAGTGTAATTATTAATTTTATTTTTGTCCTCTATTGTTCCTTTAAGTGTTTTCTGTGGGACTAATTCTTCATTTGCTCCTAAATGAAATTTAGGGCAAGGCCATGTTTTTCCTGATCATTTTTAGTTTAATGTAAAAATTATAATTTTACTTTTATTCAAAATTATAGCTACTCAGGAGATAAGGAATGATATTAACAGATTAAGAAATTATAAAAACATCCAAGTAGAAATATTGGATATGACAAAAATAATAATTGAAATAAACAACACAGATGAGATAAATACAATGGATAAAGCTAAGAAAACAAATTGAGTTGGAGAACAGGCAAAGAAACCCTCATAGAAAACAGCAGGAAGGGATAAAGATATACAAACTTTTTTTTTTTTAAGCAAAGTTTATGAGGGTTCTCCACAGAGGCAATACCAATAGGGTAGTGTGCATGCGTGTGTCTGTGCGTGCGTGAGAAAGATTTGGCTAACAATTGTGAGGTCTGGCAAGTCCAAAATCTGCAGGGTGGGCCCAGAGAAGAGTTGATATTGTGTCTCAAATCCAAAGGTAGTTTGTAGGTAGAATCTCTCTCTTCCTCAGGGGGCCTCAGTCTTTTTAAAGCCTTCAACTGATAGGATGAGGCCCACCCACATTATGGAAAGTATATGCTTTACTCAAAGTCCTCTGATTTAAATGTTAATCAGATCTAAAATGAAACATCTAGACTAGTGTTTGAACAAACGTCTGGGCACCAAGCCTAGACAAGTTGACACATAAAATTAACCATTACACAAAGAAATAAAGGATAGAATTAGAATCCAACCTCCAGAAATTAGTCATAGAAGGACAAAGTGTAGAAAAGAAGAGAGGGAAAAATAGAAATCAAAAGGAAATAAATTTGATAGGGAAAAACACTGACATAAATTATGAAACTGATAGATGAAAGACTTAGATTAAAAAGTTCATTAAGAGTCAAACAATAGAGGTAAGAAAAAAACATACATCTAAGAACATTAGAACAAAATTTAAGAACATCAAAGCAAATGAGTAAACTAATAGCGTCCTGAAAGACCCTCTTTGTGAGTAAATAAATAAATAAATACAGAAATACATAAAAACTTCCTGAGAGAAAGAGCAGATCATCTACAAAGGAATAAGAATCACATTGGTATCAGGCATCACAACAATAACAGAAGATCCAAGGAGATAGTTTTAAATAATTTAATGAAGGAACTTTGAACCTAGAAGACTATTTATGTCCAGCCACACTGTCGTTAAAATATGGGGGTATAATAAAAATGTTATCAGGCACATATGGTGTCTGACAAAGACCCAATTGTTAAAAACTCTTGCAGAAATGCTCAAATAAGGAGAAATATCCAGGAGGATGCTTCAAAAGATATGCAACTGAAGGTGATTAAACACCTTGTTTGAGTTTAGTGGTTATCTAAAAATAATTAGGATCAAGTAAAAGAAAACAAAGAAGTATATTCAAACAACCTAGAAATTAAAAATTTAGAGAATAACAACCTAATTGGGGTCTGAGATCAGGGACCAAACAGGAATGACATTCTCGTAAATATTAGGTAAATAAGAGTATTTTTCTTAATTAGAGAACACCAGCATCATTTTTCTAGCATTGGCAGCACATATACTAAAAAAAAAGAAAACTAGCATCAAAATAAAAATAGATTATATAACTTTAAAACCAGCAGAAAAAAATGATCTGTATAAAAGAAACCTGGAAAATAGAGCCCCTCAAAAAATAGGAAAGTAAAATATATGGAAATTATTAAATAAGTTCACAAAAATATGTCCTAATATAATAATTATAATAAATGTAAATGCATTAAATTCAACATCTGGAAGCCCTCCAACTGGATTTGTTAAAAAAAAAATACAACCATACACTGTCTTTTATCACAGAGAAAGACAGAAAAATATAAAGGTAAAAAGATATATCACATTTGAGCAAACATAAATCAAAATAAAATTGCATTAGTAACCACAATTTCTGAAAATGGAGAACTTAAAGCAATATTTTATGGAGGACAAAAAAACATTTTATAGTGCTTTAAAAAACAAGACAGCAAAGATCATCATAAGTGCATATGCTCCAGGAGGCTATAAAGCAAAAATTGACAGAACTATAGGGACAAACAGATGAACGAAAAATTATGCTTGGAGAATTAAGCATACCTTTTCCAGAATCAAGAAACAAAAATTATCAGAGATACTGACTATCTAAACCATATGAATAATATGCTTGAGCATTACCTAATTATGGAAATTTATACCCAATAAATAGAGCACACATTTTTTACATGCACATAGGTAACAGATACAAAAGTATGCAGATGGTGAATTATAATGTTGTACACCTGAAAATTATATAATGTTATTAACGAACCAATGTCACCCCAATAAATTTAGTGTGAATATATATTTCATATATACATAATATGAGTAGAATAAGATTTTTAACACAATACCATTTACACAAATTTAAAATATGTGCACAGAAATTACATTTAGAAGAACATCTATAAACAAACATACACACTAAATAAATTAGACTGATTTTCTTTGGGGAGGGCATGGGAAAGGAACTAGCAGTAGAAGATGGATTCATCTTTGGACTCTGTGGAGGACATTGTTGATACTGCTTCATTAAGTGCTGGAAGTTTTTTAACCTGAGCATTCAATACATACTGGATGAATGAATGAATGAATGAATGAATGAATGAATGAATGAAATGAGAGGCTAAATGAGTAAGTAGTGAGTGAGTGAATGAGATTCCATTTTAGCCATAGCAATTATGGAAATAATATAACATAGGTATGAGTATGACAAACAATTCTGAGGAGAGGTAGTGAAATAGAATAAAAACTCCTGAAAATAAATTATATTGCATCCTACGTATTTTTGTGCAACTTTTAGATTTATTTCTTTCTTATAGGTTTAGAGAAGCAGGTGGTAATGGGTCTATATAATTATTGAGGACTATCATCAATGGCTCCTTCTAATACCCATCATATCTAGCTGACACAGTGCCTGAAATTCCACCTTCAGAGAGTCATTCCTATGAGCTCCTTTTCCTCTAACCCACCTTTTAAAAGTACATTAATGAATATATTAATAAATGTCATCACCATAACCACTGAATATGTATAAAATGAGAAATGGAAGCTATAAAGTGAGGATAGGATTTTTTATAAAATCAGAAGCATTTTTAGCAAATTTTCCTCCCTTTCCCAATACTAAAAGCTTTAAACATTAACAGCTTTAAACATTAAATATAATAAAATATGATCATTTTCATTGTCAAAGAAATGCCTTATACTTCACAAAATTCTTACTTTACTCTTGCCCAAGTCTAATGTCCCTTGAAAAAAGTCATTAATAGCAGTTTTTCTTTCCAGACGTTTCAAGGGTCTTTTTTGTTCCCTACACTTTTCTTCAGTTTGGGATGATTCTTCGTCGTGATGATGCAGCTGCTCCAGTTGCTTAGTGAGCATCTGAATTTCCTGCTGAAGGCCTTCAGTTCTCTATAAAGAAAAAAAGTAGATGAAACTCCCTGATGGTCCATGATTTCTATTTTATATCAATACTGTGTAAGTTCTACTATACTGGCACTGTAGCAACATTAAATTACTAAATACTGGTTCCAAAAAATAAGTTTGATATATAAATATAAAACATTTTAGTTAGTACTGAGTAATAAATTGTATAATGGATTTAAGAAAACAGAGTGTAAAAAGTTTAGAACTCTAAAATAAACAGACTACCGTGCAGCAGGTTTTACTAACACATTGGAATTTAACCAATAACTATCTTCCTTTGAACTGTAGGGTGAAGAGTCATGAAATTTTACTAAAGTGACTTGAACACAGCAGAGAGATATAATTGCTTAAACCTGCTTGTTCAATCTTTTGATAGACTTGACCAGTAAATTCAAATAAATAACCGATTTGATAATTTATTTTCTGCACTGACTGAACTGTTTGCTCATGAGGAAAACGTTATCTTCCCCCTGCCACTATTTTTAAGCTAGCATTAATTGAGCTTACACATAGCTGTGCTAAGCATTTATCATGTAGTAACCCACTTAATTCTTAACAACCACTCTGAGATGGAAACTATGCTCCCCAAACCCTCTCTTACCTCCTCCCCACTCCTGCCAAATTTTACAAATGAAACTGAGGCAGAAAGTGGATAAGTAACCCGCCCAGTAGCACACAACTGGGCAATGGCAGCACTGGGATTCACACAGGAGCTCAGTGCTCCTGATACACACTCTATACTACCTCTGCTGTAGTAATGGACATCTCCTTCTCTTTTACTACTGCAGTAATAAAATCAATATTAAAATTTAGAGCCACAGAGTTTACTTAATTGGCGAATATCACATTCCACATATTAAAAGAAACAAATTTAAAAGAGAAACTTGTCTGTCAATACACTTACAGACTTCCAATACTGCTCATTTGCACCAATTTCCTGAATCCTCTCTTTCACCGCTTCCTCGGTGGCTGGGATGGGGACAACACTGTTGCTCAGAAGAGTAGCCAACTGACCAAGGAATTGCTGATAGTGGGATTGTGCAGTTTTAGCTTCCCAGCTGGATGAATTTGGAGGTCTGTCTAATTTATATTTTTGTTTCTCCATGTGGATCAAATCTTGACATTTATCCCAAATTTTCTGCCCATCTTTTCGTCCCTCAGAGTGAAAAATGTTCTCCCTCTCAAAGTTCTTGGCCAGGGTAGCTTTACCTTTATCCTAAATAAGCCAACACACGTGTTAAACTTCCCATTTGGGATTTAAAATAGAAATATATATTTCCTTTCTTTTGAAATATAGAAATAGCCATAACATAAAACTTCAGGAAAAGGCTCTCAAGAGAAAGCAAGAGTTATAGAGTCATCAGAGAGACAAGGTCATACTCAAAAGAGCAAACTAGAACAAGAGGTATTAAAACGATGACATGGAGAAATTGTTTAAAGGATATAGGAAATTTAGCTTAGAGGAACAGCTAACCAAACAGCCCCACTTTATGAAGATAAACTCTTTACAAAAAATTTTTGAGCTAATCAGTGTAGAAGGAATGATAGAAATTTAAAAATCATCATTTTGCATCTCTTAATAAAATAACTGATCCAAGCAGGGATCTAGTGAAAAGTTGTCAGGAAAATGAATATTTTCACCAAAACTTAATTATGGTTATAGAACATCACTAAATAATAACTTCGATAATGTAAAAGTATGAATGAAGAAAGTCATACCCCCAACCTTTCCCTTGTGCTCCTGTAATCATCCTACTTCCATTGTAAATAGTCAGGAAAAAAATAAAGGTAGTGCTGTCCTCCCTGCCTCCACAGCCCACCTCCTGCAGGAAGATTCTCCCTTCGTAAGTTCTAGCCTTCTTGCCACCATCAACTCTGGAAGCTGAGTAAACTAGTTTCTGGGCTTTTTGTCATGTGAAATTGGGAAATAGAAGGAGAGCTAGAACTGATGAAGTAATGATGAGTTTGCCTCACAAAAAGCCTAGAGAAAAGAGGCAAAATAAAAGAGCAGTGGAAGAAAAGGTCAGAGCTGCAGAGAGTCTGGTTTGGGAGTCTTCAGAGATGTGGCAGATCAGTGAGAGAAGTGAAAGAAAATGGAAAGTGTTACTGTAAGTTACTGAGGGAGGCAATTAAAAGTTGAAATTATTTTAAAATACTTTGAAAGCAGTTCTGATTTTTTTTAATGGAACCCCTCACATTAATCGGATAAAAATAGGCTTTGCTTTACCTTCAGATTTTATAACAAACAGTTAATCTAAGAACTTCAAAATAAACTTTCACCAGTCCTTTGCCAAGTGTCAGTCTCCCATCATCCTCCAACATTCTTCTATAAAATATTCTACTAATTCTGTGAATGGCTGTCTACAAGTGACCAGGTTCATCTCTTCCTTCTAAACCCAGCTCATGCCATAATTCTCTACTTCAATGTCCAATGCAGGTGATCCAACCAATTTAGCTTTAAAATTCCTTGCCTCTACTTCAATAACTTTCACCTATACTCCTCTTGAACCTTTACACCCAGAGCCAAGAACCCAGATTTTGTCAGCTGCAGGAAGTAACCCACACCAGAAATTTAATACTTCAGTACTTTACTCTCCAACAGCCACTTTATCTCCCAGCTCTTCACAGCTCTGTTCCTCTAACCTTTCCTTCAGAATCCCAGAGACCTTCAGGTCCTCCTCGCACTTTCTCTCCTTACCTCCCTCAGAAGGTCTTCCAGTCAACCATGCTGTACTGCTTCCTGTATCCTCCTCAAGAGGAGGCCAACAAAGCGCTCGACATTGCCAATTATCTCCTGGAGTAACACAAAGTAATAAAAACCCTGTTTCTTCACAAATTAATCTGAATTTATTCTCACCTTTATTATGAAACTACCGCAGGTATCTTCTTGTCCTTTCATATTCACATTAGGGATGAGTCCATTAGCACCTGCTAACTTTTTCTCCAAAAGTTCTGTTTTTTGCTCTGCCTTTTCTTTTTCCACCAGATGTACTCTGTGTAAGATAGCAGTAGGTAACAATATCATGAAACCAACTCAATATTCAAACTTCAATTAAAAATAATGAAAATAAATATTCCCCATTTAAAATATATTGGGTTGGCCAAAAAGTTTGTCTTTTTTCCATAAGATGGTTTTAGTAGCACTGAGTTGTCTTGAACTTCATTTGAAACAATTTTGTTAGATTGTATTGTGACAGCTTTCACATCAGCATGTATTAAAAAAAATCAAAACTGGTGAATTTTTGTGTAGTCAATACTGAAGATGGAAGAAAATATGCAACATTTTTGGCATATTATGTTTTATTATTTCAAGGAAGGTAAAAACACAACTGAAATGCAAAAAAGATTTGTGCAGTGTATGGAGAAGGTGCTGTGACTGATCGAATGTTTCAAAAGTGGTTTGCAAAGTTTCTTGCTGGAGATTTCTCACTGGATGATTCTCCACAGTTGGGTATACCGGTTGGAGTTGATAGTGATCAAATCGAGACATTAATTGAGAACAATCAATGTTATACCACACAGGAGATAGCCAACATACTAAAAAATATCCAAATAATAAAGCTATTGTTGAAAATGAAAAATGTGTCCTTTTATTCTATGGAAAAAACTAAACTGACTTTTTGGCCAACCCAATATTAAGTATGTGCATCAAGTAAAAATTTAACTGTTTCTAAGGGGAGACTAGAAAGGGCAGAGAAATGGAGAGAATAACCATCCAGTATTAAGTCCGGTAGTAGTTACCCTGGGGGAGGTCAATTTTGAAACCATCCTTTTCAAGGGGAAATTCGAGTGTGAATATTTGACTACCACTATTGGTAATAGTGTGATGATCAGGAAGGAGGTTCCACAAGTACCCCTATTTTAATAACACCTTAATAGGCTCTTCGACTGGGATTTGATGAGGGAAAGGAACTAGAAATAATGATACAGTAATGAAGAACAGCATATGTGGAAAATTTATTTATTATCAAATATACAAACAGCAAATTATTTGGTTCTTGTTTTATCATCAATTGCTAGATATTGGTAATATTTTATACCTGTAGCTAGGTTAAAGTTTTAGCCCATCTTCCATAATTTTTATGTCCTTTTCTGTCTAAGAATTACATCCTACAGAATTAATGAATTTGAGTTAGGTCAAAAGAAGTTATCTGAATTATATAAAGACAATTTTTAATTCAATAATTTATATTAGAGACATGTAGGACACACTCAACAGGTCTAACATACCTGTAATTTTATGCCTAGATTGAGAGTAGAGACAGAATGGAACAGAAACAATATATGAAAAAAATAATTTCCAAGAATTTTTCAAACTGATGAAAGACATCAATTGATAGATTTAATAAGTTCTTCAAATCCAAAACAGGATAGAATCAAAGAAAACCACACCAAGACACATCATAGTCAAATTGTTACCAATTAAAAGCAGAAGGAAAAAAAGCACACATTACCTTCAGAAGTGCAAAAATAAGACTGATGACTGAGTTTTCAACAGAAGCTACAGAAGTCAGAAAATAACTGAATGACATCTTGGAGGGCTGAAAGTAAAAATCTTGACACCCCGGAATTCTATACACAATAAAAAATACCCTTTGAAACAATGAAGATGAAATAAACATGGTTTCAGACGGGGGAAAAAAATAGAAAAATTGTCCGAAGAACTGCATTATAAGAAACACTACAGGCAATTTCTCAGGATGAACAAAAATTATCCCTGGTGACCGCACAGGATTTTAGGAAGGAAATACAATGCACCAGAAAGGGAAACTAGAAATTTATACTGACAGTTAATAAAAACAATAACAATATCTTATGGGATTCATCAATATGAAGAGTTAAAATATAATAATAGTACAAGATCATGGGATAGCTAAATGGAGTTAAACTGTTTTTTTTTTTTTATTTTTGGAATATCATAAAAGAACAACCTAAAGTAAAATGTAATAAATATGCATTTTGAAATCACAAGATCTAGGGTAAAAACTACATGATAATTTAAAAGATTATACCCCAAAAAAATGAAATAATAAAAAACTGATTAATCCAAAGAAAATAGTGTAGGAATAATAAAGGAACAGAGAACACATGGGGAAAACAAATAATAAATAAAAATATGGTGCCCTAGGCAGGTAGCTCAGTTGGTTAGAGTGTCATCCCAAATACTCCAAGATTGCCAGTTCAATCCCTGGTCAGAGCACATAAAGAATCGACCAATGGATGCATAACTACATGGAAGAACAAATCGATGTTTCTCTCTGTCTCTTTCCCTTCCTCTCTCTCTTCCTCTCACAACAATATGGTAAACTGAAATCCAACAATTAATACAAGAGAATTAGATAGGATTAAAAATAAAACAACTAATGCTAAACATTTTGCAAGATATATACTTTAAATATAAGGACACAGAAACATGCAAATTAAAAAATGGAAAAAGATTTACCATGATAACAGTATAATGGTATAGCTAAATTAATACCAAAGTAGGCTGTAAGAAGTACATAAAAGATAGACATTTCATAATAACAAGGAAAATTCAATAGAAAGATATAAAACTCCTAAATTAGAATGCAAATAGTTTCAAAATATATTTTTTAAAAGTTGACAGAATTAAAAGTGAGAGATGAACCTGCAATCATAACTGATTAATATAGTGAATATAATAAAATATAACTGGCTATTTTAAGTAATAATAATTAAGCATACTTCTCTGAGTAACCAATATAACAAAAGCAAAAAGTGCTGGGCCTGAAAATTCAATCATAACAGCACCAACCGCAAAGAGAAAACAGATGAAGGGGCTGGGAACAGATGTGGCCTAAGAACAATCCTTCGTCCAGAGTCTCCTCCAGAGTTTGCTCCATAGGAGCTGCTTCCAGTTCTTCCTTCCCCTTCAACATTAACACCCTTAAGGGGAGGGTGTGAGTGGGATACAGCTACCATACTTGTTGGCACCAAGGACAAAACTAAAGCAGAAAGTCCAGGGTGACTCACTCTGTAGCTATGCTCAAGATTGTATTGAAAGAGTTTGCAGTGCTCCATCAGCTGTTTGGGAGTAAAACTATAGACCAACTTCAGTTGGCAACTTATCACTGACAAGATATTTACTTGGATGATAAGTTGCTTTTAATCAGTTCTTCACTTGTCAGCCTTCTTTTTTCAGGCACTGTACAACTGGGGGTTGGGGAGCAAAAGAAATCTCTTTCTCCTTGCTGGTCTAATTTCTCAGTCTGAGCAGAGATTTATCTCCTTAGTTTCAAGCTCCTGTATATTTTCTTTCTTAAAGTGACCTGGGAAATGCAAAAGAAACTTCAACCTGTCAATATGTATACCAACCAATATAGAATAGAAACAGTCTATACCAGTATTCCTACTTATTTGAATTCAAGTGATTTTCATATTGTATGGGTTTCTTAATTATTAGTAGTAGTATAAGAGAGAAAATTAATGACTTCATTTCTCCTCTTATCAACCAAGGGCTCACGATCAAATATCTCCTCTCTCTGTATACCAACTAAATAACCACATGCCTAAGGATAATAAATTGTATAAAGGACACAACCACACAATCATCCCAATAGATGCAAAAAATTCATTTTACAAAATCCAACACACCTTCATGATAAAAACACTCAACAAACTAGAAATAGGAGGGAATTTCCTCAACCTGATAAAAGATATCTACAAAAGATTCAAAGCTACCATCATATTGCACTTAATGGGGAAAGACTGAACGTTTTCCCCCTAAGATCAAGAACAAAAGAATGATGTCTGCTTCTCACCACTTCCATACAATATGGTACTGGAGATTTGAGCTAAGGCAATTAGTCAAGAAAAATAAACTAAAGCATCAAGATGAGAAAGGAGGAAGTAAATCTCTGTGGAAATGAGATGATCTTGTATAAAGAAATTCCTAAGGAATACACATAGAAACACACACACACAATGATTAGAGCTATCAAATACAGCAAGGTTGCAGGACACGAGGTCAATATACAAAAATCAATTATATTTGAATTCCCAAAAATGAATAATTTGAAATAAAATTAAGGAAGCAGTTCCATTTCCAATGCATAAGAAAGAATAACATACTTATAAATAAATTTAATAAAAGAAAGGTAAGATACATACACTGAAAACTATAAAATATTGTTGAAATTAAAGAGAACCTAAATAATAGAAAGATTCCCCATGTTCATGCACTGGAAGACTTAATATTAAAATGGCAATGCTCCCCAAATTGATCTAAAAGTTCAACAAATTCCTACCAAAATCCCAGTTGACTATTTTTGCAGAAATTGACAATTTTAAAATTCACATGGAAAAGCAGGGAACCCAGCATAGCTGAAACAACCTTGAAAAAGAAGAAGTTGGAGGACTCACACTTCAAAACTTACTATAAAGCTACAGTAATCAAGATAGTGTGGTACTGGCATAGGATAGACATATTGGCCAATGGAATAGAACTGACAATCTAGAATTAAACCCACATATGTATGGCCAATTGAGTTCTTTTGCAAGATTGTCAAGACAACTCAATGGAAGAAAGAATAGTCTTTCAGCAAGTGGTACCGAGAGAGCTAAATTAGTTCAGATGG
Organism: Pteronotus mesoamericanus; assembly: GCF_021234165.1. Lineage (NCBI taxonomy): Eukaryota > Metazoa > Chordata > Mammalia > Chiroptera > Mormoopidae > Pteronotus > Pteronotus mesoamericanus. The sequence continues at coordinate 25,358,397 of NW_026555078.1, read as the reverse complement.
ACCAAAGACATAAATTTACATGCTGAAACTACAACTTTGAAAAGAAAACACATGTAAATATTCACAACCCTAGATTAGGCAGTTGTTTCTTAGTATGACATCAAAGACACAAGTGACAGAAAGAAGATAAATATTACCAAAGTTTTAAAATTTTGTGCTTCAAAGGAACACCATTAAGAAAATTAAAAGACAACTCACAGATGGGACAAAAATATGGCAAATCATGTATCTGATAACGTTCTGGTATTCAAAACTTACAAAGAACACTTACAATTCAGTGATAAAAAGACAAAAAAAAAAAACAACTTAAAAATGGGCAAAGGATTGAACAGATACTTCTACAAAGAAGATATACAAATGGCCAATAGCACATGAAAAGATGTTCAACATCTTTAGTCATTATATACATGCAAATTAAAATCACAATGATATATAACTTCATATTCACTAGAATGCATATAATAAAAAGATGAACAATAAGATGTAATGGTGAGGATATGTAGAAAATGAAATCTTCATACATTGCTGGAAGTAATTTAAAATGGTGCAGCTGCCCTGTTAAACAGCCTGGAAGTAACTTCAAAAAGTTAAGTGTAGAGTTACTTTATGATTCAGCAACTCTATTCTTAAGGCATATACCTAAGAGAAATGAAACATACAGTCATATGAAAACTCATACAAAAAAATGTTAATAGCAGCATTATTCATAAAGCACCCCCCTCAAAAGGAAACAACCCAATGTCCATCAGCTGACTAACGGATAAACAAAATGTGGTATATCTGTATAATGGAATATTATTCAACAATGAAAAGAAGTACCAATTTATGTTGCAACATGAATGAACCTTGAGAACATTGTGCTAAGTGAAAGAAGTTAAACACAGAGGCCATATATTGGATAATTAAATTCATATGAGGTGTTCAGAAAAGGCAAGTCCATAGAGAAAAAAAGTAGATTGGTGGTTGTCAGAGACTGGAGAGGGTGGAAAAGGGAGTAGCTGGAATAGGCATAGGGTTTATTAAGGGTGTAATAAAAGTGTTCAGGAATCAGATAGTGGTGATGATTGCACAATCTAAGTATACTAAATATACTGAATATACTTGTGAATATACTAAAAACTACTGAATTTTATATTTTAAAGGGGTGAGTTTTAATGGTATGTAAATGTCTCAATGTTTTTAAAAATAATTTTGAGTCAGGTATTATGTGAAATTCTTCTATATTTAAATTCTGTGATCAATCAGGAATATGCACATCGTATACTACTTGTAAGTTAAGACAAACAATGTTTGAAAACAAACTAGAAAATTCCTGGCCGTCAGAGCCCAGTGCTGCCTCGCGGCTTCCCTTTCATGACTCAGGCTGCATGCCGACGTGGAGACAGCACTGCATGCAGAGAGCCGGCAAGGATGTCCTGCTGGCCCGTGGCCCAGCCAGAGCTTATGGGAACCCAGACCCTGTGCTTTCCTCTGAAGATGGTAGCAAAGAGGTTTGCTGAGGACCGCCTTCAGGCACAAAGTGATAAATGACTGCTGCCCAATCTCAAGAAAGTATTTTTCTCTAACCAAATAACTTTTAGATATTTTAGACCTTTCCTGTGGCCTGGTCCTATATCCAAAATTCTACAGAAATTGATGAGTTTTTACTCAAATAAGGAAACTGGGCGAAGGAGTAGACTTTTAAATAATAATGGCCTGGTTTGTTTGAAGTGCTTTATACTTAAGAGAAACAATAATCTTATCACCAAATATACCAAAATGCACCTCCTTTGTAAGTGAATTACTACTGTTCCAATACCTGGAATATTGTGTGTGTTTTATTCACTGGACATTTACATTTTGGGAAGGAAAATACTTTTATTTATTAAAAAACTGAATTTTTGTAATTTGTTGTTCCTAAGATTTTTTTTGTCCACAACAAAATTTGTTCTTTTCTCATGAATTTACAATTTCTAAATAAAGATAAGCCAGTGTAAACTTGGGGGAAGAATAGTTTTTATTAATCAAATGATGGCTCAATTTTTCTCAATGAGAAGATTGTTTTATTTTGAACATTAAACATGGGAACTCTTTCTTAGTAAACTTGTTTGAAAAGAGTAATGTTGTGTTATAAAGCAGATCTGATCTTTGTCTTCTTAAGTTCCTCTACTTTACAGTTGTGGTTGTACTTAAAAATTATTTTATGTCTTTAAAAATATGTTCAACATATGACTAACATTGCAAATGATTAAAAACAAAGTAATGTAGGGGAAAGAAAGGTAATTCCCTACCTTAGACGGTTTTCTAGTTCTATAATTCTTTCATTTAGATCCCAGTTGACTCTTTCAAGACTCTGAACATTGATGCTTTTCAAAGACTTAATTCTGGTTAGAGAAGCAATAAGTTCCTCCAGGTCCTTGATATCATTTTTCAGGGACATTATCTGGAATGACTGTTTCACATTCTTTTCTTTGTAACTTTCTAGTTCAGTCTTCATTTCTTGCACTGAAGTTTCTTTTATGAAAAGTTTGTTTTGAAGATTTCTTAGCTAATGAAAAAGGGAAAGTGTTACTTAAAATCATTTATTTATAATTTTGGTTTTAGACAATTTTTGATTTTAAATCATTATGGGTATTTAAGTTACACATTATCATACAATAAAATGAAAGTTTTTAAATCTAACAGTATATTCCAATGTTAAATATATTTTAAAAATTATGTCAAATTGACACATACGGCTTGGACTAAGTGATTTTATCCTCATCAACATTAAAGTTGTTTAAATCTGGTTACAAGAGTACATTATACCAGTAACAAATTTTAGAATTCCTAGCAGAAAAGGAATACTTGATGCTTTGGCCATAGCTGTTTTGTTTTATGATGTGTTGCAAAGGTGTGCGCAGAGGACCCTCTTCTAAAGAGCAGCCTATGTTTGTATCACTTGGTTTCTGGCTTTATTTGTGCTGATCAGGGAAATAGGTAGAGGAAAGAAACAGTAAATCTTAAGTTGATCATATATATATGTATATATATGCAAATGAAGGAAAGGAGAGCTCATAAAGTTAGGAAAAGAAGCAAGAGTGATGGCTTGTGAGAGCTGAAGCAAAACAACAGAGCCACCACAGGCTGCTGTTGGAAGGAAGGGATTAAAAAGGGTTGAGGAGGCAGAGGGTGCCGCTGCTGTGAGTTGATTTTATTATATTTGGATAACATTTTTTAAAACCCTGTTCTTCTATCTGATAAATGAAGGAAATTCACCAGATTAAAAAAACTGAGGTATTTTTAGTACTTTTCTCAGGGCAGAATCTCAACAAATATTGAGTTGTACTCGACTCCTATCAAATAGATCCCAATTTCTGGTAATCACAACAGTTGTTAAACTCCTTTAGCATTATCTTTATTATTTTAACCAGTTAGGCGAGAGGTTCTCTGAGCTGCACTGGTTACCATTACCTAAGATACCATAGAAATAATGAATGCCCTCTGGAGTGGTACAATGCGGTTGTCCTGTTCCCCTGTACTGTGATACAAATACTATGTTTTAAGATCCCATTTTTAGTTATCCTATTGTTCCGTTATTGTTAAGATAACATTTTGTGAAAAATACCTAAAGCAGTGTAAGTTTCAGATTCACACAATATTGATTTCGAGATCGTTTAATTTTCTTTTAATGGCCAAACCTTGTCAATTAGTCTTTCAGAGCCCTCGCCAGTTCCATTTTCTTACTTCCTCCATATGAATGGTAATTTGCAAAATCTCAGATTTTAAAACACTGCTGCATTATTTTTATGCCAAAGAAAACAAAATTTTGAATAGTTTGGTTGAATTTGGACATAATGAACCAAAAATATGTCCAGGACTTAGCTAAATCTAGGAACCCCTAAAGTGAGATATGCCCTGTTGAAAAAAATTGTCAACAAAGCACTTGTATCTAGAGTAAATAATTTTAAACTCTCAGAAAACATGCAATTAGAAAATGGGCAAAAGACTTGAATAGAAACTTTATCAGAAAGAATATTTGATGGCAAATAAGCACATAAAAATATGTTTAACATCATCAACCATTAGGGATATGCAAATTAAAGCCACAATGAGATATTACACCTGTATTGGATACCTAAAATACAAAATAGTATTGCATGCCCCCTGCTGGGGACCTGGCTGGCATGGCTCAGTACACTGAGCTCTGGCTTGTGAAGCAAATGGTTGCCAGTTCAATTTCCAGTGCAAGGTACATGCCTGGGTTTCAGGCCAGGTCCCCAGCAGGGGGCGTGCAAAATGCAACCACACATTTGATGTTTCCCTCTCTTTCTCCCTCTCTTCTCTCCTCTAAAAATAAATAAATAAAATCTTTAACAAAATAAAACACAAAGTAGTGACAATACCAAATGCTGGCAAAGATGAGGAGAAACTGGGTCACTCACACATTTCTGGATGGAATGTAAAATGGTACAGTCACCCTGGAAGATACTTTGGCAGTTTCTTAAAAACTAAACACGCAGTTGCCTTCTGACCCAGCTACTGAACTTTTAGGGAATTATCCCAGAGAAACAAAAAGTTATGTTCACATAAAACCTATACATGAATGTCCATAGAAGTTTTATCTGTAATAGCCAAAAAACTGGAAGCAACCCAGATATTTGTCAATAAGTGAGTGGTTAAACAAACTAGTACATATACACCATGGACTCTGCAATAAAAAGGACCAAACCATTAATACATTCAACAAATTGAATAAATCTCCAGGAAATTATGCTGAGTGAAAAAGCCAATCCCCCAAAATTACATATATATGATTCTATTTATATAAGATTTTAACAGCTTTATTGAGATATAATTCATAAAGTCACCCATTTAAACTATACAGTTGCATGGTTTTTAGTATATTCATAGAGTTGTATGACCACATTGAACTGTTTTATTTTTCACTTTTAAAAATTGAGATATAATTCACATACCATAAAATTTACTCTTTAAAGGATACAACTCAGTAGTTTTTAGTATATTCACAAGTTGTGCAACCATCACCACAATCTAATTCCAGAACCTTTTCATTATCCCCTAAAGAAACCCTACACCCGTTAGCAGTTACTCCCCGTTCACCCCTCTCCCTCTCTCAGCCCGGCAACCACTCAGATTCTCCCTCCCTCTCTCCGTGGATTTGCTTCTTCCAGACGTTTTATGTGAATGAAATACAATATGTTGTTTCTTGTAATTGGTTTATTTTTACTTAGCATGCTGTTTTCTAGGTTCACCATGTTGTAGCATGAATCAGCACTTCATTCCTTTTTGTGGTTGAGTAAAATGCTACTGTGTGGATATACACTTTTACTTAGTCATTCATTAGTTGGTGGGCATTTGGGTTGTTTCCACTTTTGGGCTCTATGAATAGTGCTACTATGAACATTCATTTACAAGTTTTTATGTGAATATACATTTCAATTCTCTTGTGTATCTACCTAAATGTGGGATGGCTGGGTCATATGGTAACACTATGTTTATGTTTTTGAGTATACATTTTGAAATGACATTTTAGGAAAGGAGGAGAGACTAGTGGTTGCCAGGGGTTGAGGGTGGGAAGGAAGTGGGAGTAGATATAAAATGGCAACAAAATGATCTTAGTGGTGTTGAAATTAACTGTTCAGTGGTCATGATGGGTTGTTTAGAACAAAATAAAAACAAACACAGAAAGGAGTATGAGTAAAACTGGGAAATTCTGAATAAGATTGGTGGATTGTATTGTGTCAATCTTAATATTCAGATTGTTACATTATACTATAGTTTTGCAAAATCTGACTATTGGAAGAAACTGGGCAAAGTATACAATGGATCTCTCATTTCTTTAAACCACAAGTGAATCTACAATTATCTCAATTAAAATTACTAACTTGTCCTGATATATATTTTTCTTTAGCTGCAAAATTTATATTACCTGCATTCATCCCCTCCAGAGCTGGCTGTGTCTACCAGGCTTGTACTATTTGCCTTATTACTATATTAAGGGAAGAAAAACATCCTACCAGCATAAACATAGTCATATTGCCCTCACAAAAGTTATCATGAAAAATCAAATTTTAAAGTACTGGCAAAGTACATTAAATTTATCTTAAATGTAATACACTAGACCTTTTTATACATATCACCAGATATATTTTTAACAAGTTTTTAACTCATTTATTATTACAGCATCCCATCTAGCACTGTGCAAGATTTTTAGCTGTCATATTGTCTAAACTAGACAACACAATCACCAACTGACTATTTTAATCGTTATCCCGACTATACCTGGCTTTTCTTAGATATAGATAGCTCTATTGCACCTGTTCTTCACTACTGGGAAGAAACATATGATAATTATTTTTGTATGTTCCACAAAGAGATAATTATAACAAAAAATTTTAAATGCATTCAGTGAAGAGAAAAACTGCCTTATAAAGACAATTGTGTTTCTGTAGGATTAAATAATAGGTTATTGGAAAAGAAAAAGATGGCTCATGCTGAAGGTATTCTGTTGAAATCACTATAGTTCTTTTTTAATTTTATTTTTATCCTCATCCAAAGACATTATTTTTTCCATTTCTTTTAGAAAGAAATGGAGAGAGAGAAACATCGATGTTACAGAGAAACATTAATTGGTTGCCCCCCTTATGCACCTGGACCGGGGATCAAACCCACAACCTAGGCATGTGCCCTGACAGGGAGTCAAACCCACAACATTCTGGTTATGGGACAATGCTCCAACCAACTGAGCCACATCTGCCAGGCCACTGGTCTTTAAAAAAAATAACTTTAATACAGGAAAGCCATGCAATAACTGTCACTAATTTTTTTTTTTAATTCAGAGAATACAAATATGAGCTATGGAATACTCTCTAATATATATATATATATATATATATATATATACACACACACACATATACACATATATATATATAGCAGTTAAAACGACGTCAAAATGAGAACTTCGTAGAGCCTTTTAGATACCTGCTTTGACAAATAGATTTATAGTATTTATAGTTACCAAATGATTTATGTACATGTAGATAATTCCTTTTAAAGGTACTTTAAGCCCTGTCTGGTGTGGCTCAGTTGGTTGGAGCATTGTCCTACAGACTAAAGAATTACAGGTTCAATTCCTGGTCAGGGCACATATCCAGCTTGTGGGTTCAATCCCCAGTTGGGACACATATGAGAAGGCAGTCAACCTGTTTCTCACTCACATTAATGTCCCTCTCTGTCTCTCCCTCTCTCTCAGCAGTGAAGAAATGTCCTTGCCTGAGAAGAAAAAAAAGTACTTTGAAATTCTTGAAAAAAAGCTTACATATTTTCTTTAAACAAGGTTTAAAACCTGTGTGGTTTTTTTTGGAATTTGGTTTAAAAGATTTTTTCAAATAAATTAGGCATAGACATAAACTTAATCTAATTCACATATGAATTACCAAAAATCCCAAACTTCTTAAGTATTAGCAGTAAATTATACGGAGGAGGAGAACAATGCTACCCATAGTAAAATTGCTACAGTTTTCAAGGATTGGCATTGCATTTTTCTGAAAAAAAAAAAAAAAAAAAAGATAAATTAAGAAATCTCCCCAGTGTCATAAGATTTACTGTATCTATATAAACTCCATTTAATTTAACCTCTATCTACCTCTCTGTGCTAAAAGAGGGCAAATATTAGCATAAATAACATTGAAAATATACAAGGAAAACATACAGCCATTGTTAATATAACAAGAATGGTTTGAGCGACATTGATGCATCCTGGCAGCCAAGGAGAGTGGGCTGGAATGCACGTGCATGAACAAGGAGAACTTCACTGTACTTGTCAATGGGGGTGGTAGATGACATTGAGTGAGCATGTGTACCATGTGGCTATCAAATTCAAAATGACTGAGCTAGTAGAGCAACAAATCTGTGTCAAGTTTTGCATTAAGCTTGAACATTGTTATGTGGAAACTATTCAGATGATTCAGACGCCTTTTGGGGATCAAGTAAAGGGTGCAGCACAAGTTAAAGGTATGGCACAAATGCTTCAAAGATGGTCAAGAATTTGTTGAAAGTGATCCATGTTCTGGAAGGCCTGAAACAAGCAGAACACCTGAGAATGTTGAACTCAACCCCCTACAACCAAGATTTGGTGCCCTACACCTTCTGGCTTTTCCCAAAACTCAAATCACTTTTGAAAAGGAAGAGATTTCAGACCGTTGATGAGATTCAGGAAAACACAATGGACCAGTGGAGAGTCATTCAAGATAGGATTTTGCAGTGTTTTGAATAGTGGAAGAGATGCTGGGAGAACTGCGTGAGGTCCCAAGGTGGCTATTTTGAAGGGGACTGAGGTGGCATTGTCCTATGTACAATGTTTCTTGTATCTTGTTATTTTTAGTCAATGAATGTCTCTATTTTTCATAGTGCATGGATGGATACTTTTTGGACAGACCTCATGTTTTACCCATATATCTATATTGATATTTTTGTCTGTTTAAATGAAACCTGGGGTCAGGCTGTTGGTAGGTGAGATACCAGAAAAGAACTTTAATGAGGTCATGGGTAGAAAAGACGCCCCAAGGAATAAAGCCACCATCACAGGTTATGTCCCTTCAAAATTCTTATGTTTAAGTCCTAAGCCCCCAAATGTCGCGCAGAGCCTAGTGGGGGTGCTGTGCTCCAGGATGAGGGTTACCGTCTGGGGCCAGCTGAGATGGGACCAGGGACTCTGAATCCCACAGAGCTCCTCCCACGGGTGTCATGGATGGGGGGAATAAACAGGAGTCATTGCAAATATTTCTCTGCCAAGAGAGAGGACATGGCACATCCCCCTAGTGGGGAAGGCCCAGAGTCCCTTTGTGCAAAGGCTTTTTTTGAAAGGGTTATCAGTGGGGCTAGGTAACAGGAATGCACAAGGTATCTCATTACATCAGTATGTTAATGTTTACAGAGAATAGGTGATGTTTTAAAGAAACAAATGGCAGGAACACAACGATTTACATGGGTCTGAAAGGAGACTCGTAAACAAGAGAGATGACTAAACATGAGAGGATAGTAACCATAAGATTGCCTAAGGTTATAAGGTTAGGGTCTGTGAATAATGTAAGTTTCCTTCCCAGCATGAGCTGGCTGTAGCTTCTGAGGGCAAAACAAAGGACACTTTAGAGAATTTACTTTTAGGCCTGATTTCCCTGGGAACCACCAGATCTGGTCTAAGACCATCTCTGGTATTGTTTCGAGCCTGAGCCAGGAGGTGGGAGGGAGCCACCAAGACACAAGGAGACTTCTTTCAGATAGAATGAGGACTCCGGCCATATCCAAGCCGAGCCAAGGGGTGTGGGCCTTTTTGTCCTTTCTCTATGTCCCCAAATTTCTTGTCTGCTTCCCATACTGGTCGACGTCTGGCTTAGTTTGCCCCTCCATCGAGGGGCCTTACCTGTCGTCAACAAGCGACCATCACAGGGCCAAGCAGAGAGGCAGGAGCTATGCCCCTGCTACAGTTGTCTCCTCGGGGGCCTGTTTCTCCAAGGCCTCCCTGATTACTTCCAGCCTTGGGGCCCTCCCGCCTGTCGGCGGGGTTACAGTTCCTGAAACCATACAGGGCGTTTCCCAATACCCAAACATCAGAATGTGACCATATTTCAGGATAGGGTCTTTAAAAAGGTAATTAAGTTAGGAAATCTTCAGGTTGGGTCCTAATTCAATATGGTGATGTTCTTACAAGAACAGAAAATTTGGCAACTGTTTCAGAGGGAAAACCATGTGAAGACACAAAAAATAAATGGGCATCTAACATGCCAAGAAAAGAGGGCTCAGAAGAAACCAACCTGTTCAACACACACATACACACAGTAATTATGTGAGGTGATGAAAGTGTTAATTAACTTTACTGTGCTAATCATTTTGTAACATAAACATATACCAACTCATCATGTTGTATACCTTAAGTTTATACAATGTTATATGTCAATTATATGACAATAAAGTTGGAAAAAGCATTTTAAAAAAAGAAGAAACCAATCCTGTTGACAACTTGTCTTGGACTTTTAGCCTTTAGAACTGTGAGAAAATAAACGTCTGTTGTTTAAGCCACTCAATCCATGGTACTTTGTCAGCCCTAGAAAACTAATACAGATATAATAGATAACTCCTTATTCAATGGGTTGGTCAGTGACCCAGGTGTAAACACTCAGAACATTGTACTTACAGGTGGTAACCTTAGAAGCAGCACAGACATAAGTAACCATATCATAGTACCTTTAACACTGCCAATGGCCTTTGGGCCTCCATCCATGTTTACCTATAAAACTGTCTCCTGCAACGAACATCCTGAGGTACTTGGGCTCAACTAAAAAATTCTTACAAGCACTTTCTAGTTCATCACAGGAAATAAAAGTCAAGACATTTCCTACAAATGTGGTTTCTTTTTCATCTGTTGATGTTACTCAGATATTTCATCAAGTATTAAATAAGACTAATGGATATTTGCCATTTGGTACTATATTAAAAATGGGGACTCATCCTTTCAATTAAAAATGCTTAATATGTGTAACTTATTATTACATAAATTTTGAGCATGGCAGCTAATAAGCAATGTTCTAAAATCCTAGCATTTGGCAGTCAACTTAAAAGCATTTAACTAGGTACCATCTGGCAAAAGACAGATTCAGGTCTAAATGCTCCTCAGTGATAAGAGAATTTAATATTGACAAAAAAGCAAGACTGAACTGAGATAATACTTTGAACCGTTTATCAGGATGCTTTTTCCCCTACTTTTATAGAGGATATACTTTCCCATTGTGTTTTATTTTCAGATAACTCATATACCTCAGCTAAAAGATTCTTGTTTTTCACCAACAAACCAGCAAGGTCAGGATGGACTGGGTCAGCTGCTTTTTTGTTGTACATAATTGGGTTCCTGGTGGAAATCACTTCAAGAGGTGGATCAAAACAAGCCTACAAAGAGAAATTGCGAATAAACTAAACACGTAGTCTGTAGATCAAAACCCAGAATGTTCTAGCCCCTACAAACACAAATAAGTAGCTCTAAATAGAATACAACTTTAAAACATTCATTTTAAGGTGCTATTCTAGCACAATTGGTCTTGGGAAAATAGCAAGTAACATGTTGACTTAAAAGGCTACTTTGCATTTTTTTTTCAAGAATTCTTACTTGACAACTTATTTAAAACACCAGCCATAAGTAAATGTAGCACATTTAAATAGACATTATTTCTGAGAGTACAGAATCAAGAAGACAAGCATAAAATGTTTTGAGAAAATTTAATTCACATCTAATAAAATCTTTATAAAAACTTGATTAGAAGGTCGTTGATGAAAGCTTTACCACTAATTATTTTATTTTTTTGTTTACAAAGTAACTCCTATATATTATCATCAAACAAAATTGATTTTTCAAATAATAAACAAAATAGTAACAGAAGCTTAGATACATAAAACAGACAGCTGCTGGAAAGGAGGAGAAAGACAAGATGAAAGATGGTGAAGGAATTGAGCAAAGAACATTTATGCACAACACATGGACATGAACAGTAATATGAAGATTGACCTAGAGAGGGGATTGGGAGGGGAAAGGGAAAAAAAGCAGGAACAATTGTAATACAATAAACAGTAAAAATAATTAACTTTTATAAAGTTCAAGTTAATGAGTGAGCAATTAAACGACTGGAAAGGATCCATATGTCAAAACTGATTTTTTAAAAAACCTGATCTCAGGCTTGACCAGTGTGACTCAGTTGGTGGGAGTGTCATCCCATGAGCCGAAAGGTCGTGGATTTGATCCCTGGTCAAGGCACTTGCCTAGGTTGTGAATTTGGCCCCAGTTGGGGCATGTAGGGTTAGGATTAAACAGACAAACAAAAAACCCCAATTTCAGTAAATCAACCACAATTTTGTTTCTTCCACACCTGAGGGTAAAAATTAGGGATGTACTTACTTTTATTACAGTTATCTCCCCCTATTGTCAAGAGGGTGTGTAATGTTCTATGTTGTAATTAGTATAACTTTTGGTAGGAACAAAATTTATATGATTCAAATGAAACAAAAAAATGTATTAACCTAGATCTCTAAAAAGTGTATGAGTGTATCACATGGTGCTTAATGGCCAAGAGAAAAAAAATATTTTCTATAGTTATCAGGTTTTAGAATGTTATGTCAACCAATTGGAGCAAAGACTTGCACAGGAGAATGCAAAATGACCATATAACTGTTTAAAGAAATAAAACAGAACTTTGAAAATATAAGTCACAAGAGACCACAAAGAATAACCATATAAGAAAAACAATCAAATAAGACTTCTAGAAATGATAAGTGTAAACATTTTAATTTAAAAGTTGAATGGACACCTTACAATCTAAAGAATAAGTAAGTCTTAAAGATGAGTATGAAACCCAGGCAGGCTACTCAGATGGTTAGAGCATTGTCCTCATATGTCAAGGTTGTAGATTTGATCCCTGGTCAAGACATATACAAGAAGTAACCAATTCCTATGCATAAACAAATGCATAAAGTGGAACAACAAATCAATGTTTCTCTCTCTCTCTCCCCCCTTCCTCTAAAATTAATAAGTAAAATTTAAGAAATAAAGATAAGTATGAAGAAATTATCGAGAAGACAACACATAGAAAAAATATAAATGATAAATGTGAGAGTTTTAAAGACACAGAGAATAAAATAAGAAGTCTATCATACATCTAACTGGACTGCAAGGTAGCTATAATTTAGAGAACGGGGTGGAGGCAATATGTGAAGAATGTCTTAGAAGAATACTCCGCTCTTCGGCACTGTCACGGCGGGCACGCTAAAGACGACTACTGGCCTTGCGGGGCTGGCAGTATGTGAGAGTCCGCACAAGAGGCTAAGAATATTGTACACAAAAATTGTTGATGTTCTTGAGCAAATCCCTAAAAATGCAGCATATGGAAAGTACACAGAACAGATTACAAATGAGAAGCTGGAACCAGATGTTAAAAAATTAGAAGACCGACTTCAGGGTGGCCAGTAGAAGAGGTGATTCTTCAGGCTGAAAATGAACTAAGTCTGGTGAGAAAAATGATACAGTGGAAACCATGGGAGTGTTTAGTGGAAAAGCCTCCTGCCAACCAATGGAAATGGCCATTTTAATCATCATCAAATGACTTGTGTGTTGAAGGGAAACTGATGTAATTAAATGTTCTGTTTTATCAAAAATATTTCCATATTATTGACATCTAATAATCAAGAAAACTGATGAAGAACATATTTAGGAGACTTGTTAAAACTGATGATTATGGTAATAGGGACATATGAATCAGTTTTTGTTAAAGCATTCAAATTATTTCAAAGATGATATAAGATGGAGGCTCTGTAAGATTTGAAAATTAATTGAAAAAATTTCTATGTTTCAATGCACAGGCCATGTATTTGATAGGTGAAATATTCTTAGTAGTATCTCTAACACATATGACTTTTTATTTTCCTATTCTGAAGAAACCTGAAATTTATTATTGCTTAAACAAATGTATAGGTCACTGTTTAAAGTGAAGTAGTAAGAGAAAAACCATTAAATTACAATTCATTGTACAGCTGAGGAACTTGATTTTGTATTTGAAAGAGAGATCTCTTATTTACATAGTGGTAGTTGGGAAACTTTTAAAATTTTGTATCATTTAAGGAAGTCAGCTTTCTGGCCCTTAATCACTCTACACCAGGATAGAGAGAGCTTCTGTAAAAGAAGAGATAATAAGAGTTCTTAAAGTTTATCTGGCATATGGATAGGCTTTTATTCAAAACATCTTAGTTGTATGGTTATAAATTCCAGGTGGAATCACTAAGTAGTTTTTACTAAGTTTCCAATATGAGTGTAGCTGGGTATCAAACAAGATAAAGGTGTTTAAGGAAAGAAGCAATCGACACGCTTAAGGCTAAACAAAAATAAAATTACTTTTCAGGTGTCCTTGCTTTTGCTTTCTAGCACATACCATTTCTTAAAACTTAGTTAAATTTGGTATTTCTTATCTTCAAAGGTAGTACTTTTGGGGTTTGTGTGTGTGCACATGCACAAGTGTTTTGCTATCTCTGTGGCAAAGCAGAATTTTTCAGAATGAGAAAGAGAATTGTATTTTTCTTTTTCATTATAAATTTTTCCCCTTATAGAGCTGTAAATTGAATGCTAAATAAGTATTAAATGAAGTATATTGAGTTGCATTTTAGCAGCTAGACTGTAAAGAGAAAGCTTCTGAGAGAGAAGTGGGAAAGGCGTTAGAGGGGGAGTCGAGTTCAGGGGTTCTCATTCCCATGCTTCTAGCGCCATCATGAACTCAGTGACTAAGTGGAAGCAAGTCGTCGGCTTCTCAGAATGGCCTATTTCCTGCTCTGTAAAAGAAGTAGAATTTGTGATTTATAACTTTGTTTTCAATTCTAAACATTTGCTTTAATATATATTTGTTGAGATCAAAACATATGGTTGACCCTAAAGCATGTTTACATCGATGCATTCAAGAAAATTTTGTAACCAACCAGAAAAACAGAAAGGGGGCTCGGTGTGCCTTTGTCATATTTTCAGCCCCAATTCTCTCATGATTCTTGGACATCTCATGTACTTCACCAACAGAGCTCCATTGGCTATTGATAAAAGGGGGTTTTATTGATGTTTGCATTAGAAATGCTAGTTGTAGTTTAGTAGTAGTTGTAGTAATAATATAATAATAGCTAATTAGTTAATGTTTGCCAGGCACTAAGTACTTGACTGATTTCACTTGTTAAATGTGCACAACTCTTAAAAGTGAAATCCTGAAAATTATCTCCGTTTTCCAGATAAGGAAACCAGAATCCAGTGTGAGTGTTCCCCTGCAATTGTGTAACTTGGGGATCCTGGAAAAACTGAAGCAAAGAGATGGTGTAATAACATATCCATGGTCACATAGCCAGTAAGATATGGAGCTACGTTTTGAATATAGACAGCCTTGCCCCAGAACTCATGCTCCCTACTATTATAGTATTCCTTATGAATGCTTGAGAGGTCACTCTTGCCTGTACTATATGGGCTATACCAAAAGAATATAGATCCTGTTTTCTTGATTTTCTCTGTGAAAGTACAATATATATAAAGACTAAATATGGGAAAAAAAGAATGAGAATTGTACAGAATTGTTAAAAGATACCAATGTAAGTGGTCTAGCAAATCCCAAGAAAAGTAAAAAAAAAGTATTTACCTGTACACTCATAATGAAACTACAATTTAGAGATCTAAAAAGCAGATGATACAAAGGACAGATAATTAAAAGAATAGCAATTGGACTGGTGAATAACTTCTCAACAGTAACATGGAAGCTAGAAAACAACAGAATGATAACTTAAGTAGTAAGAAAAATATATCACATTTTATTGACTCTAATGCCACAAATTTTCACATCTCTGCAGTTGGGGTGCATCTAAAAGTTGATGCCACATCATGTTGTAGATAGTTTAGCTAGAAGCTTTTAAGTTTCATAATGGTGCATTAAAAAGTAGTGTTTCTTCAAATCAAGGAAATATGGTAAATGTCAACTATAATTTTATACTGAATGAAATTAATGTTTTAGATTAAGAGTAGAATAAAGACATTTTAGACAAACAAAAACTGAATTTACCACCAATAGGCCCTCATTTAAGAAAATTCTAGTCCTGGTCAGGTAGCTCATTTGGTTAGAGTGTTAAAAGAATTTGAAAATAGCCCTGGCTGGTGTGGCTCAGTGGATTGAGGGCACAGGGCACATGCCTGGGTTTCCGGCCAGGTCCCCTGGGGATGCACGAGAGGCAATGACACATTGATGTTTCTCTCCCTCACTCCTTTCCCTCTCTCTAAAAATAAAATTCTTTAAAAAAAATAATTTGAAATTAGAAAATTCTAAAGAATGTACTTCTCATAGAAAGAAGATGAACTAAGTCTGGAATATTAAAAAGACAAAAAGTAATAGTAAATATGTGAATATATTTAATTAAGCATTAATTAGTTTTAAGAATCTAATTTATAGGGTTGAAAATAAAGGACAGAACCAATACAGGATGCAAAAAAAAAAAATACACATTGAGGAGAGAAAAACAGTGTAAAGCACCATAAAATTTTCAGATTTCTCAGGAGTAACAAAGATTTCAGTTAAGTAAATATGTTAAAACCCTTAATATAACAACTAAAACAATAGCCATATAGCATGTAACTTCTAAACTATTAGAAAAGGAAAAAATGGAAAGAGAAAAATAAAACAAATACAACACAGCAAACCAAAAACATAATCAGTTTTTAGCATAACAGAAGGGAGGGAGGAAGGAAACAGAAAAAAATGGGACAAATAGAATACATGTAATATGATGGTAGAAATATATGCAAGTAACCAGTAATGTCAATACATACAAATTGACTAATGTTTCTAGTTAAAAGCAAGAATTATTGTAATTATTTGAAAAAGAAAAAAACTGTGAACACAATAATATGGTATAGTCATACAACAGACTACTACAAAATAATGGAAATTATTGAGTAATGTCAACACAAATATCACTAAGCCAAAAGCAGCAAGTCATAAAAGAATAAAAACAGTATAATTCCAATTCATATAAACTTTTTTGTATTATGATCTTTTTTCTATTCATATAAACTTTTAAAACATAAATTAACATTGATTATGGATAAATATATGGGTGATAAAACTAGGAAGAGAAGCAAGAGCATGATTAACACAAAATTCAAAACATCTTTTATTTTGAAGTTTAGGTTGGAGGAAGCGTATTCAGTCAGGAAGGGGCACACAGGAAGCCTGTAAGATACTGGCAATGTATGAAACTAGGTGGTGACTTCACAGGTATTTGTTTTATTATTTAACCTGTATGTATACATTTTATAGTTCTTTTAATGTGTAACATTTAGAAATTCATACATAAAAAACTACATATTTTTAGAAGATGTATATATATTCAAAGACATATCAAAACAGACTGAAATGAGAGAGAACAAATAATGGAGGAAAAAATAAAGTGAGAGGGGCCTTGCACAAAAAGATGATCATATACAATGAACTAAGTGTGATTCACTTGAGTATGCTTGAGATCTAAAACAAAACATATTTAAATTGATTAAAATGTGCTAAATGTCTTATTTTGCATATCACAATATCGCTGAGGTTCCAAACACCAAAATAAAAATATATCTAATTAGACTTGTAATTTATGAGAATGAGAAATATTCAACCTGTAACTTATTTTTTCTAGATAAATTCTTTCAAATACAGCTTGAAAACTTATTTCGTAGTTCAGAAGATATGCACGAGGAGGCATGCTGTATAGACTTTTTATATAAGAAGCTCGTTTATGTTAGAATGCACAAAACTGCAAAATTAAAATGTATAAAAACTGTGATATATTAATATAATTTGTAATGGAATTCTATGTAGCAGTTAATATGCACAGACTAAATTTATGTGAATCAGAAAGAACAATTCTCAGAAACATAAGATTGAATGCAAATGGAAAGGCAGAAAGTTGTCTGGTAGTATATAATTTATGTAACTTTTTAACTGCCCAAAGAACAAGTATTAAATACAAGGACATAAAGCCTATACACTTAGTTGAAAACAGTTCTCTGTTAAAAAGAAAAAAATGGTCCAGGATGGTCAAATAGTACTTTCACATAGGCTTGTAACAGCAGCTGCCTTAACCACCCATCTCTCAGCACACCATACAGAGCCCAGTAACCAAGAAGGTTAATGCTCAGTAGCAGAGGTTCCAGGGCCTGTTCCAATGCTAGGATGACAAGAGCAATTTTATGGTGCTCTATTATAGTTATAATTTAATTTGGATTTTAATATATGTTAGTCCCAATGAAAACAAACTCAAGTTTCTTGTTTCATAACTGATTTAAAATAAAGTTCATAGTTAAATGAGGACATGTTGAAAATATTATGACTTTATTAATATAAAATTTATAATTGTATAATATACCAATATTAAAGTGTATTTTTATCGTGTTCTTACCATATAAAGTGAAAAATGGCAAAATAATTTTTAAAATTTCTGGAGGGATTCATGTGCATTAATGTACTTGAAAGGAGTTCAACTACTAAAGACTGAACACTGTCCTTTTACATTGTATCATTTACCTTTTTCCCATCTTTATTGAGGCATAATCGAAAATAAAAATTACATGTAGTTGTGAGATGATGTTTTGATATATGTATGTATACATGGTAAAATAATCCCCACAATCAAGCTAAAGAATATATCCATCACCTCACAGTTACCATTTTTTTTCCTATTTGTGATGACACCTAAAATCCACCCTCTTAGCAAATTTCAATTAAAAAATACAATATTGTTAACTATAGTCACATTGCTGTACATTAGATCTCCAGGATTTACTCATTTGGCACAACTAAAACTATACTTTCACCAGCATCTCTCCATCTCTCTCCCTCCTGCCTCTCAAAACCACCATTCTCCTCTCTGCTTCTATGAGTTTGACTGTCTTAAATGTTACAAATAAGTGAGATAATGAAGTATTTTTCTTTCTTTGTCTGATTTATTGCACTTGGAATAATGTCCTCCAGGTTCATCCATGTTTTTAAGATGGTAGGATATCCTTCTTTTCAAAAGCTGAATAATATTCCATTGCATATACATACACATTTTCCATTCAGCCATTGATTTACTTTTAATGTAATAAATTTCCTAGCAAAGAAACTAGTCTTGTCCTCATTTAAAACCAATAGGGGGAGGTAATAAGCCACTCCTGTAAGTTCCCATTCTCACCCCCAGCTCAGACTTTATCTCTTAGGAGCTATAAGCTAAAGATTAGGTGGATCTTTCTAGTGGTCTTTAAAAATATCAATGGAAGGGACATCATTTGATCCAAGAGAATATTTAATTTCCAGAAAGATTCTCATTAAGGTCTCGTCTTAATAAAACAAAGCTGTAAACCAAGGGGGTAATATGGTGCACTGGAAAGATAACTGGAGTCAGACTATTTAGTTCTGCCCATAAATCACTGCGCCATCTCTCTAGTGTTCAGTTGCCTAATCTGGAAAATAATGGGGTTGGAGCAAACTAAATCAGAGGAACTTTGCATCTGTTTTTATATTGTTTTGGGATGGTGGGCCTCAGTGAAATGTTAGAACTACCAAAAAGACAAAAATAATATCCACTTTGAAGTGCCATTACATTAAGACGTCTCACTGCTCCTTGTTCTAGAGTCAAGCTAGGAATCAAAAGACGTGAGAGATCATTTGACCTCATGACTTGCACCATTCATTAGCCAGGGTGTTAGCACGGGTAACTGGCAAACAGAACTGGACTTTCCCTTTCTTCTCCAATAGCTCTCAATTGTGCAGGGGAATGTTTTACCTCTACCTTCTGAGAATGGGAAAAAAATAAATGTCAGAGTCCAAGTTGCCACTGGGCTTTTTCTGAGACATGTGAGCTGACAGATGCCTGACTTCTGCTGGCTTAGCCTCGTCGGGCCCTTTGCTTTGGCCAGTAGCAAGACTTCCTTGATCTAAGTGGTTTAAAACCTGGAAAGGACCTCACATAATGGAGATAAAAGAAGCATGAAACAGATCTAGTAATGGTGAACTAAAGTGCTGCCAGAGGGACTTTGCATAGAGCGGTCAGGAAGAGATACTGAGGTCTGCCCAGGGCCAACAGCAATGTCTTTGAGAATCTTCCACCTCAGATCCTTACAGTTTAGCCAGACCTCAGAAGAAGCTGCCCACTGAACCTGTTGCCTGGACTCAAGGCAGACCTAGTGTCTGAAGATAGTATCAAAACACTCTGTACTGTAACTTGTTAAACAGCCTGCTAATATACTTACATGTACTCATAATACCATATGTAATGCCACTTGTGAATTGTATCTTTAGACACCTAACTTACAAATTTCCTTCATTTTCAATTTCTCAATCTATCAGAAATGCTAATTACATCCCTCAAGACTCGGCTGAAAGATAAAAAATCTAACATGTTAATAATGTAGCATATGACAGCTCATAGTGCTCTCTTGCCTCAGAGGGACATAAAATGTAACTGCACATTATAATTTTTATAAATTCAATTCCGCAAGAACTTCAGTACTGCTTTAAATCCCTACCCAGTTGAATTCCATATAATATCTTTCCTTTTTAAAGTGAAAATAAAAGCAATAGAGTCCAAATTAACGCCCATATGTTTTATTAAGCAATAAGATAGAAATTTCTTTTTTAAGATCATGGAATGTATTCAGGGCGGGGGATGACGTTTAGAAACTGTGTACCTGAGGGCCTACATCTAAGTGGCATACGTGTTTCTTTGCTGGGTGGTATCTCAGAAAGCAGAACAGTCCCAGGAATTTTCATAGGGGAGAAAAAAATGAGGACGGTGTGATTTGAAGAACATGGAACAGAAAGCATGAAGGCCTTGTTTTCTTTGATAACACTAAAATCCATGTCAAAATTAATTCATTCTAGATTTATTGATATTGAAGACAATTATTGAAATACAAATATTTCTAATGAGACTTCAGTCTATTTCAATTCTTTTTCTAAGAACCAAAGAAGAGAAAGAGCAACTCAGATTTTAGTAAATGAAAAAGAGTATGAACTGCTCCTCAGTCCTGGAACAAGAATGACTCTGGAGACAACGGTCTTCTTAAGAATACTATCTTTTGCTTTTATTTTCTTTCCATTTTATGAATCTTAATGCTCAATTAAATAGAGCTTAATGAGTCTCACTCACACTGCTTCTAAGAAACAAGCTACTGTGTGGGCCCAAGTATATCCTCAGAAACATAAATATTTATAAATCCTGTAGTATCAGTTCAAGAACCACTTCCTTCCTGGTGGTGAATGCGGAGTAAAATATACAGATGATGTATTATTATAGAACTGTACATGTGAAGCCATATAACTTTATTAACCAATATCACTCCAATAAATTTAATAAATAAATTTTATAAAATACCTCCTTGATTCCTGCGAGAAATCTCTCTCCTCCTAACTCTTAAAGTATATGACCTATACCCTTCTTTTGATTGTTATCTCATTCATTATATAAAAATCTTATTTCTCCTACTGCATTAAATGTACCTAAAAGCAGGATCTATTTCTGATGTATCTCTATCATCCGTATTAGGTGCAAAAACTACAGACTGAATAAAGAACCCAACAGGAAGAAAAATAAACTTAATAAAAAGTTAACTTATATAGGTGATAGTACTGTTCCCTCAAACTAACCTTATAAAAATATAATAAAAATGTAAAAGGAGACTAAAGCAAAAATAGAGAAATATGACACAATTATTGTGATTTTAGATTTGTACATTACTAGTCTATTTTTTATGCACTCGTAAGATTTACCAGTACTTCAAATTAGAAAGATACAGTCTGCTATGCTTCACGTAGTAGAAATAAATTTTTACCATATCAGGCACAAGAAAATTCCAAATCCAAGGTCAATTCCCAGAAGAAACCTGACTTGTCCAGTATAACTGGCTTCCCTGCACTGTTTGCCAGTAGAATGTTTGCACATCAAAGACACTGTTGCTAGGCGAATGCATCACAGAGGTCCCCAGAAGGAAAAAAAGGGGCCTCTTCAAGCGATACCATAAGACCTGTGGGTCTTTATTTCCCTAATTAATTAAAGGAAAACACAAAGTGGTTTCATCAAGCTTTAGTGAACTTAAGAACTCTTAAGAAAAGTGATCCCACTGAAAGTATACATTCTGGCAAATGTGAAATTCACATTCAGGCTCTGAAAAGCTGGTATCTTATTTCAGGAAAATACTTTTATGCCAGAGAAAGTATGTCCCTATCATGCATTCCTGATAACACAGATGTGACTTTAGGGTTGAGAACAACTGTCTCATTTATCATGCATACGTGATAAAAATGAGGCAGGGAGAAATTAAGTGATAGTCATAAGAATGAAAGTAATAACTAAACCGGGATTAATTAACACTTTTCCTCTAAAACTAGCTTTTTAAAATTACAGCAACAAGGAGCAGACATGTACCAACAAGTCGGTTAATTTCTCATATAGGTTACATTCTGATAAAAACAAAAACAAAAAAACCCCAGCAAACAAGTACATAAATTAGTCATTTTAGGTAGTGATAAATGCTGTGAAAATAGACTAATGTGACAGTAACAAGGACGCAACTTTTGATAAGCGTTTTGTAATAAACTGTGATAGGAATTTTGTAATAAATACGTGTATTAAAACCATCAGGGTGTACACTTGGAAGCTTACATACACGTCAACACCTCAGAAAGCTGGGGGTAGTGGGAAACTAAGAGACCTGAACAATTTCTCTCTGAATTGTACTGGATGGCGGCAACCTAACTTGTAAAACCCGGCCACTTGCAAAGCCAGCGCTCACGAACATCCCAGCTGCCTGCGGCCCTTCCGTTCTGCTCCCCAGTCTCCTGCTCTCCTGCACTCTCCTGAGTGGACGCCCACGGGAGGCTGTGTGCGCCCTGGCCGGTCGCCGCGCTTCTAACTTACGTTAGGTGGCCGACCGCCTGGCTCCCGCGCCCGCGCAACTTCTCCCGCGAACCCGCCCCTCCGCCTCGTCCGCCGCGCCCGATTGGCTGGGATAGAGAGACCCGACCCCCCTCTTCAGCGGGTTCCCCGCCCCACATGAAGGCGCGGTCTGAAACACCTTCTTCCACCAGCCGGTCATTTTAGTCCACCACCGAGTTTATCTTCACGCCGCATTCCAGAGCCCCTACCTCCCAGCTCTTCTCTGTTTAAGAAAATACGTTCTTTCGGACTGCGCACGCGCACCCCTGTTCGGGGAGTGGGAGGAGGCTGGGCAGTGGGGGTAGGGAGGGGCGCAGGCGCAGAAACAAGCTATTAGAGGGCTGTCGCTAACCACGTGGGTTGAGCTGTCCCGCGCGGCAGTAAAAGGAGGCGAACCTCGATTTTGGCGGTATCCATCGTGGGCAGCGGACTAGTAAAGGTCATGGCACCGGCGGAAATCTTGAACGGGAAGGAGGTCTCCACGTAAGCACCTGTAGTTAGGGCGTGCTGGGCTGAAGGCAAGGGCATTGGGCAGATTGTGCAGGTCAGCAAGGGACCTTTTTTTATTTTATTTTTTTTGAGGGAGGGAGACTTGTAGAGCAAAATCAGAACAGCCCGGTAGGGAGGAGGACATTGTCCTGAGCCCTTCTCATCTGAAAACCAATCACCTGTAGCTGAAGAAAGGGGCTCCAGGCACAATCTCCGTTTGCTGGTGGCTGTACCCGCTGTCTACGGTGCTTCTGGTACATTATCTCTTACCCGGCTTGTGCTCCCCCAAAAGTGCAGCTGCTGATGACTTTGCCAGAAGAGACAGTCAGAACTCAGTTTACCTCTTTCTCCTGTAACTGGAAGGCCGAGGGACTGAGATTAGTTAGGTGACCCAGGGTTTCCTTTTCCCACGGCACCAGAGTCATCATTTGCTAAGTGGGGCCCAACTCTCCCTTCAATTTAATGCTCCTCTAACAGCCATCTTTGTGCCCTGCTCCTACACTTACTTCCTAGTTTGGCCCTTGGATCTTAACAGTATTTCCTATTCTATTTGACCTCTACCTGTTTTACCCCTACAGGAAATCTAAATGCCCAACTAGTGGATATGATTCCTAAACTTACTTCCAGGAAGTAACTCCCCTCTGCTTTTTCTCTAGGAGGTGACTACTGGGGAAAGATGAGAGTAGAAGAGAGAAGAATACACAGGGTGGGGCAAAAGTGGGTTTACAGTTTTTTCCTATGGAAAGTAGTACAATAATTAATAAATAATAATACAATAATAAGTGGTTGTGTACTTGCAAGTGTAAACCTACTTTTGCTATACCCTCCTGCAGGTTGCTCTTGGGACTTTGAACCTCATCGGTTATTTTGTAACTGTTATAGCTGGCAACAGTAATTATCCTATGAACTAATTTTGTAAGAGGTTTATGAGTGAATTATAGAGTCATTGGTGGTGCAGCCCACATTGGGGCAAAAATCATTGTTTCCTGGAAGGAAAAGAAAGTGACATGTAAATTAGATTTTGGTGAGTCTTTCACATTGGTGAGGAGAACCCCCAGGCTTTTAGACTAGAACTCACAATGCTTATATCTGACTGCTTTTCAACATGTAGTTTGCTGAATTGCTGTGTTTCTGTTTGACCTTCATTTTTTATTTATATTCAAACCTACTCACCTTATTAGTGTTTTTTTCTTTTGTTAAATTGTTGACACTATTACAAGATGTCCCCCATTTTCCCCTCTTTGCCCTCCTCCACCCAGACCCTGCCTCACTTCCCCTGGCCTTCACCCCACTGTTGTCTGTGTCTAAGGGCTACGTAGATATGTTTTTGGCTACTCTCTTCTGAGTGGATAAACAAAGCTTTGGTACCTTTATGTTACATGGCTGTGAGAAAGAAGAACCTCTTACCCTTGTAATAGCATGGATGGACCGGGAGATTATTATGCTAAGTGAAATAAGCCAGTCAGAGAAAGACAAATACCATATGATCATTTATATGTGGAATCTAATGAGCAAAACTAGTGGCTTTTTCTTGATGAAAGCTTCCTTTTAGAAAGACTAGTTTGCGAAGAGATCATTTATGTTTGTTTCTTGGCAGCCTACTGAAAATAGGTGCACCATATGTGTTGTGCAGGATATGTTTTGATTGAGTGGAGAGCAAGTTAATATGTTTGTAAGTTCCATAAGGCAAACACCTATATTGTTTTGCTTATGTCTATACCTGGAAGCACCTATAACCCTTCTTTCAGTACTTACTAGTTGTGCGGCTTTAAGCAAATTAACTTACATCCCTGTGCCAGAATTTCCTCAAATGTAAAATAAAGATGATATCTAGGTCATTGAGTTGTTTGGAGAATTACATGAGTCATTAACTGAGGAGCATTTATAA
The DNA here is from genome assembly GCF_021234165.1 of Pteronotus mesoamericanus. NCBI lineage: Eukaryota > Metazoa > Chordata > Mammalia > Chiroptera > Mormoopidae > Pteronotus > Pteronotus mesoamericanus. The sequence goes on along the minus strand of NW_026555078.1, from coordinate 25,333,529 downwards.
TTGTTCCTGGCATATAATAAGTGTTCAATACACATGAGCTGTTATTAACGATTAATAATCACAGTTGACCCCTGAGCAGCAAGGATTTGAACTGCTCGGATCTACTTACATGCAGATTTTTTTCAATAAAGATACAGCCAGCTCTCCATGTTCCCGGGTTTTGCATCCCTGGATTCAACCAATTACAGATTGAAAGCAGTATTTCTGATCTACAGTTAGAAATTGTGGATGCAGAGGGCTGACTGTATACATTGTTCTAGGCCATTACATAAATGGAACTTGAGCATCCTCAGATTTTGGGAATCCATGAGGAGCGAGGGATCCTAGAGCCAGTTCCCCTTGGTTACTGCAAGAGTACTGTAGTGAAATTCGGGGGGAGTCAGAAGTTATGCTTGTATATATGACAGTGTGGGGGGCAGTGCCCCAAACCTTCGTGTTGTTCAAGGCCAACTATAGTTAAAGTTTACTTGGATAATTGAATTATTATCTTTCTGACAGTGATAACTGCCTTGAGATGTATTTCAATGACTTTCAATATTAGCTGCATATTAAAATCTCTTAGGGAGCTGTCTTTTGTCAATTCTTTTTATTTTATTTTCACAAACCTGAGTAACTAGCACCAGATAAGAAATAACATTGACACCCATCTCACGCTCATCCGGTCACCACCCCTCCAAAGGTGATTACTACCCTGACTTCTGACACTGACTTCTAGTGTCACCTGTTTTTGAAATTTATATAAATGACATCATACAGTAGAGAGTCTTCTGTGTCAACATTGTGTTTCTGCGATGATTCCGTGTTTCATGTAGTTGTAGTTTACTCTCATGGCTGTATTGTACTCTATTATATGAATATACCACTATTCACTTAACCACGGACGTTTAGATTACTGGCTTTTGGTGGTTATGAATAGTCCAGGTATGGGCATTCTTTTACATAAATTTTGGTTGAAAGTGTAATATACATATTTCTGTTAGTTCTATCTCTAAGAGTAAAATTGTGGAGTAACAGACATGCATGATCAGCTTTAGTAGAAATTGCCAGGCTTTTCCAACGTAATTTTACTAACGTGCACTGATAAGGAGCTTTTGAAAAGTATCAATGTTCGGTGCCCACACCAGACTGATTTAATTGGAATTGCTAGCAATAAGCCATTGAACTCAGTACTTAAAAATCTTTTAAAAGCTCATTCTCTGTTTCTAATACACCTTGAAGGTTGAGAATGACTTACGTAAAGCCTTAAATCTAAGTCCAGCGCTCACATTGAAGAACAGTATGGTAGTCATTTGGTCAAAGGTAGTGGAAGCATTTTCTGGAGAAGATTGTTTCAGCTACTGGAAAGGTCTCTCCCAGCATGCTCAGCGTTAACATAACTAACCTACTGTGCCCCAGGGTTGAGCAATCAGTTCCAACTAACACAGTTCATAAAGAGCATTAAGACTAAGGCCTCTTTGTGCTTCCAGAAGACTTTTCTTTAGTGTACTTTTAAAGTCGCTCTTTCAGACACTGCCACACATTGGTACCTCGACATTCATGGAGAGCTTGACTCCAGGAGCTGGTCGTGCTTACCACTCCTCAGAGGAGCTCTGCAGGGAGGAGACAGCCGGCCTGGTTCGTGGGATAGTGCAGTCCCCAGCTCCTTGTGCTGAGGCTGCTGCAGGCAGCTGACCCAGGGGAAGCCGAAGCAAGAAGGTGGTTCTTACAGCTTCAGTAGGTTTGGCTACAGGTGCAGGCTCTAGGCATGGTGTCCCCACCTTTCCTCTGTTGCCAGACCATGGATATTTTCTTTCTTTAGTTTAGGAGTATTTTCTTTATTTTTTTAATTGTATTTTTTCCATTACGCTCTATACCTTCTCCAAGGATATTCTCGAGGAAAGATAAGCGAACTTCTTAAATTGCAGCCAGGGATCCTGCAATCTGGAGAAGGCAACCCTTATTCCCTAATTTGCAGGTCAGCTTCCTTGGTTGCCACCAATTTTTGGGTCTTGGGGACAAATTTGCAAGCCTTCAAGCACAGCAGTTTCTTCCCTGATGTGGTGTTTGAATTGCAAGAGCTCTTCCTTGTAGGGATGAAAGGTAGGGCAGGTCGGGAGTTCCACAGTCAGAATTTCTCCAAAATCTGGTCCACTCCCCATATCCTGTCCTGTTAAGGAAATAGTTGAGAGAAGAAATGTGATGCTATTTGGCCAGAGGTTACTCGGCTGGTCAATGGCAGAGGCTCAGCTAGGTCCAAGGTCTTCACAGAGTACATGGTATTTTTCAATTTATTGGACACTTAACACTTTGCTACAATAAAAGCACTTTGATAAACTAACCCTTTTTGCTTTACAGCATTCTTCTCACTGCCATGCTTACCACTCTGCTAGAAGGCCATCCTTAACTTTTGTTTACTTCCATTATTCTCTTTTTATAACTTCCTGGTAGCTAAGACTAGACAAAATTCATCACTATAGATTCCTTCTCTGCCCATTCCACCCTGTGGGAAAGCTGGATCTAGTTGTCAAGTTATCTCACTTTGGGTAAAGAATTCCTGTACCTCCCTTAATGGGGGTTCCAAAGTTGCAGCCTGAATTTGAAAATTAGGGAGGCCTAAGAGTTCGACACAAGTGTGTGTCTTTTTTAGATGTTCACTTACTAAGCAAGTACCTGTGCCTCCTATATGCCAGGCACTCTTCGAAGCCATCAAGCTGTAACAGTGAACAAAACATCCCAAATGCCTACCCTCATATAGTTTGCATACCGATGGGTAGAGATAGATGATAAGAAGGGTAAAGAAGAATGTGAGGGGGTGGGAAGTATGACAGAGAAAACCAGCATAGAGGAGGGACAGATTTCTGAGGCACTGGGGTTTCACTTTTAACTATGGGCGTGAAGCTCATACTCATTGTAAATAAGTGATTTGCGGGCTAAGATTTGAAGGTCAGGCCATGAACCTGTGAATGTAATGGGGAAGAGGATTCTTGACCAAAAACAAAGCCTGTGCCATGAACTGTGACCTCATGAGTTATTAAGCCAATGTCTTGGGGTCAACAGTGATGGCCCCGGGAAGCTAATTCTGAGTAGAGAAGCTGAGTGAGGTGAACTGCCATCGACAGTGGGAGACCAGCCTGGTTTAAGGGAGGTGTCCCTAACGAGATTGTACGGAGGGGTCTAAATTAGACAATTAGATAGTCTGCTCACTACCCTGATTTAATTTTTAGACTAGAAACCGCAGTTCTTACATCTGTACTTTTCATAGTGGGGCCTACCAAATTTTGTGTGATTTGACCTTCCCTTCTCTTTGCCATAATCGAGTTTGCTCTCCCCATGGATGGCATTTTTCTTAAGTCTTTTATCTAGAAAGTCCAGCTGTAAAGAGACAGATGTTTTGCCACTTTGAAAGCCACTGAGAGAAGGTGCTGAGTTTTTGTGGGTTGAGCAGAGCACGTTGGATCTGTTTGTGAGCTTCCTGTGGGTGGTGCCCCCAGAGCCAGACACAGTGCTGCTCCCTCCTCCACGGATCGCTGGTTAACTTAGTTTACCTCTTTACGCCTTAGATTCCTTGTGTATATTAGAGTAGTATGGCATTGAATTCATAAGGTTATTAAAATTGAATGAGTTATAAGCGTTTAGCGCAGTCCATGGCATATAGAAAGTTTTAATAAACAGGACCTTGGAAAATACTTGTTGAATAAATGTGTGGTACTTGTGTTTATGCAGACTGTGTCTTTGGTAGCTGATTTATAACCTTGAGCTTTAAAATTAGAATTCATCCTACTGATCAAAGATAAAAATGTAACCATGGCTATACCTTTTGCAACAGGGCCAGGAGAACTATTTTCATTTAAAGAATTTGCTTATCACAGTGAAGGACGACTGAATGTTACTAAGCTTTTTACCTTGTCCTGTAGATGATATACCTGTAGGCCTTTTTGTGCTTAAAAAGATTTGCCTGTGATGAGCTCCAAAGTGTAGGCCTTCCAGAAGCGATGTGGAACCTTGGATGTCAAAGCTGGCTCGACTCTGGGAGCCTGTGCAGGAGAGCAGGGGTGAGATCCTGAGAGGTGGGACCTTCTGCTAGGTCTTAAAAAGGCCACCCAGCCAGGCTGTTGGGAGTGTTTTAGCTGGGGTGTGGCAGAGTCCAGAGCTGGTAGCCAACTACTGTGCCTATGGCACCACTGAAAATCCTGACTGGGAATGTGGTCCGAGAATAAGTGTCCTTGTCCATCGGGAGGGTAGGGATCAGGCCGTTTGGGTTTTGGACAATGGGCCTTGGAGCAGGGGTGTGTGCTCCACTGTGATATCCCAGTCTGCATGAAGAATCCTCTGGAAAAAGGGAAATCAGGCTGGCCTGGCCTGGGGGAGCATCCCTGGTCCTTAGGGAAAAGGCTCCCCTTCTCCCCGCCCCGCCCCCCACCGCCCCGTTGACTTTGGCCCTTCTCCCCATTGACTCTGGGCCTTGTGTGGCCTTGGGCAGCTTGGTCAGCCCCACTGTCCTCTCTTGTCATGTGGGGATGATAATAACAATGGTGACCTGCTGATGTTGCCAAGAGGATTAAACAAGTGTGTAAGGCTCTGTGAACAAGCCCGTGTACTTCTGTGTTTGGGACTGTATCCTTTGACATTGGATCCATAGTGCAAAAAGCCCCCAGCACCCCTGCACTATGCAGTTTGCTCCCTTTAGTAATTTCCAAAAAGATAGCTCCTGGCACTCTGTAAATCTTTGACCTTACAGGAGTGGGTGGTTAACAGGATTCCTCAGCCACCCAGACCACACCTCCCTCCGTTACGCAGTTTATGAAACTTTAGCCAGAAGGAAAGTGACTTGAACAAGAGTTCTGAGGCTAGTGGTAGAGACTTGACGGTATAGTTTCCTTCCTCACCAAGGACTTGGAACATGCTTGCTAGAAGTAATTTCAAAGTGTTATCCACTGATTTTGTCTCTGCCTGTTAGGAGATGAATGAACTAATCACAAAGTCATTTTCAAGGTTATAGTCCAGTTTTGACTGTTGGGGTCACATCAAACCTTCCTGCTTCGTTAGCTCAACATTGTTTCTTTGATGAAAAGTTCTCAGACCAGGGCAGGTGAGGTACAGCCTTGGGTTTGCTGGTGCTTGATGAGTATCAGGAAATAGAGAACATTTTTGTGAAGGTTTTTTTCAGAACCTGACAGGAATTTACCTTCACTGCCTTGTATGACTTAACATGATAAATGATCTTTCATTTAGATTTTGCCAAGGTACTAGTCCCTACTTACTTAGTAAGCTGCCTTTTAGATCTAAGACCTTTCTACCCAAGATTTTCCCCTCTTTAGCTGTTTCTAAAAGCAACAAAGGCCAGGCCTTTGTGAGGCTTTTCTCAGATAAGAGCTCGTGGCCTGCTCTTTCTTTCCAAGTAGAGACCCCCCCGCCAGTCTTCCACATTCTCTCCCTTTTCCGCTTGGGTGTTGATCCAGGGACCCGCTTGGGGCTTGGGGCCATAATCCTCTCTCTGATGGCTGAATCTGTGGTTAGATAGTCCTGAAACGGTGTGGCTAATTCTGGGCGTTGGGACCTCAATGACAGGTCCTCATACTTGAGACACCTTGTCGTGTCTCATATTCTTGCTGTCAGTTGAAGGTTACCAAAATGGTAGCCTAGAGGCCAAATGTAATTATATGTGTTGTTGGGTTTTACAGATTTTTTAAAAAAAATCCTCACAGGACAACATAACCATTGATTTTAGAAAAAGAGGAAGGGAGAGAGAGAGAGAGAGAGAGAGAGAGAGACATAGAGTAAGTAAGTCAGAGACATTGATGTGAATGCGAGATATCGGCCAGTTGTATCCCGTGTGCAACCTGACCAGGGACCCGTGATCAAACCTGCAAACTTTTGGTGAATGGGATGACACTCCAAACAACTAAGCCACCTGGCCAGAGCAATTATAATAATTACTATTGTATATATTTTATCCTTAATAAAGGAAAGTACTGATACTAGTTTTGATTATTCTGTATACTGATATGATGTAGTTTTTGCTATTATATTACATATCAGTGAAAACAGTCTGTTTCAACAGGAAGGTAATTTAGTCTTTTAATTTGACTTTACTAAAAAGGAATTTGAAATACAGGTATTTCTTGAAGCACCGGGTATCCTCAGTTGTTTTGACAAGAAACTGCATGTCAAGATTTGCAGAAAATGTGCTATATTTTTTAACACTATAAGATGTAATGAACAAATCAAGTAAAACAACAAATGACCAAAATGAAAATAAGGCAAATAAAATAAGACATATCTGTTGTACTGCATTGTTAAAATCTTATAACAATAATCTCCACCTTTCCACCTTGCGGGTAGAAAACAAGAAATTTGTGTTCTTGTTGAAGGCGAATATCCTTGGCTTTTCTCTGATGATTTACTAAAGATATGCCCTATGGACCTTTTGAGACTCATTTGAGGATTACTCTAAGCTTCAATGTTTGTTGACCCAGGCAGCTTTATTTTCATGTAGCTTTCTTAGCCATATAGCTAAATATCCTTTACTGCCTTCTTTTTCTACCTGTAGCTTCTGTTCAGATGTCCTTGTTAAGTTATATTTTAGGAATGCTTTTTTTCTCTGTCACAAATTGTCCAAAATTTGAAAATGAGCCATCATGTTAAACAGAATGAGTTGGAATTTGTAGTAGACTTTTTCAGGAGTAATTGTGCAATACTTTGGGCAAAAGAGATTTGGTCAACTGTTTAGGAGTGTTAGAAGTCCTCTGACTAGGACTCTTTGGAGGTAATATGATGCCACACTGATGTGTACCTTTGACTTTTATTAACTAGGCTCTTTTCCTAAACAACTATGTTTTGGAAATGTTAACTTGAGAAAACTGATAGTAATGGACTCTTGTCCATACAGATTACAACACATGTTGACAAATTGAGATAAATGATTCCCACTTTGATTTTTACCCCTTAGGAAGGATAACCCCCCAAATTGTATTTTATTAGCCAATAGCAGGATTTCTTAACCTTTGCGCTGGAAAATTCTTTGTTGTGAGGGGAGTGTCCTGTGCACTCTAAGAGATTGAGTTGCAGTCCTGCCATCTATCCACTAGGTGCCGGTAGCAACTTTGTTAAAACTGCATTGGTGTCTGTTCCTATCTAATTGACTACGACTATTTTATTATTTGTCATGACCAGATAAATTTTAACGGTTTACTGTTACTTTGTCTTGCTACATTCATTGTCACTCTGATACTGATTTCTCCTACGCTGAGACTGAGATATGTTGTCTTCCCTTAGATTTTAGAGAATGTTGATGAAGATGGTGTGATCGTGGCACCTGTAGTTCTAATTCAGGGATCAGGGGTGTTTCTCCAAGTGCCTGTTTCTGTTTCACTTTGCCCCCAGAATCTTTACCAGGATGGTGTAGCTCCTGGTCACTGGATAGACATGGTAGACATCTGTAACTTGAGGATGTTTCTGTTAATTTAGTAGGTTTCAATGATTAGGCAATTCTCTTATTATATAGCACTTAAATTTTCTGGAAGTAATGAACTATAAAAGTTAAGGCACTTTCTGCCATTTAATTCATCACAGCTCTATGACCCTAACATAAAGAGAGTTAGGAAGGAGTGTTAACTTTTCTCTCCATGGTCCAATTTTATAGTTTCTTAACTGAGACTTGGCTTTCTTTATTCTAGATTTCATTTTAGGATTCTTCAGTTAGTGGCCCACCCAGAAAATTAAGGCAAGGAAGATTTTTTTTTAAGGGACTTATGGTGACCTAATTACAGCTGTCCTGTGTGTGTGGTTGCTTTGTGTTGTGTGTGTGTTTTCTCACCAGAGCTGAAAACTTTCCATTTGTTGCTTTAGTGTTCTGGGCTGTCTAGTTAGTTCTTGCTGATTGCGGTTTATGTGCATTTTTAAATGCCTCATTGCTATTCTGGTCATGTCTCAAAAAAAGACCTAAATGTTAGCTTTTAAATAACACTTACTAGTTGGAAGAATATCCCTGCTAATGCAACATCAAAAACAATCCTGCTTCTTAGGAAAAGTTTAAGGAAGTCAGTATAACTGATCTGAAACTTTCATCGTTTTTAGGAAAAAAAAAATGCAAACTGAGACCCACTTAAATTATAGCATAGAAAATACAGAACATTTTGTTCTTTGTTCTTAACCCACTGGGCTGACACATTTTCCGCCTATACCACCTTGTAGTACTGGGCACCCATAGCTTGCTACCTGCTGGGTAAAGTATTATTTTTAATTTTCCCTAGGCTCTTCTTCAGTTCTCAACTGCTTACTTATTCTAGAACCTGTATAAGATTTGATAAATAAATGCATGTCAGCATGAAATCTGCTCTGTGCCTCAAAATATTTGTAGTTGTCAATCTTTCCAGCTCCATTTCACAAGCCCAAAACCTCAGAGGCATCTGTAGCTCTGGTGTTTTCTCTGTGATTCAGGTTATCATGTCTAGAACCCACCCACTTCTTGCCAGCCTACCACCGATACCATAATCCAAGCCACCATCACCCAGGCCTGGATTTATGCAGTTTCAGTAACATCTGACTGGTGTTCCTGATTCTCACCTTTCCCTCTAAGGTCTACAGAATAATTATTCACCAGCCAGAATAACCCTTTAAAAATGTAAGTCTGATCATGTCAGCCCTGTTCAGAACCTTCTAATGGCATCTCATCACTTTCAGAGTAGACAGTCTGCCTGATCTGGTTACTGCTTCTCCCCCTGGGACCTCATTTTCCCACTCGGCACCGTTCTTTCTGCTAATAATTGAATAGGCGCTAGGAAAGCCACGTTAACTGCTTAGAGCCTCTGTCTACATCTGCGAATGAGAATAAGAAAGTTTCTTTTCCCTTGCCCACCTCACAAGGTTATTGAGAGCCTCAGATCCATCTGTTTTCACTGTTGGTTCTTATTATTGCCTTACATTGTGCTAGGAATGGTTGGGATTTGTTTTGTTTTTCCCCCATCAATTTTGTTTGGGTCAGGGAGGGTTAAGGGGAACAGTTAGAAATCTTGGCCGAGGGAGCACTTTGTGTTAATATCATGGTTGGAGAGTAAACAGAGAGGAGTCTGGAAACTTGGTTCCTGGGAGGGGCCTTCTGCAGCTACCGCATCACCATGTCTGGTTGTCATGCAGGGGAACCAGTTAAAGCCGGAATTACTGGTAAATTTCAGTATCAGCCTGGTGAAAACCAGGCAGCTCCCACTATTTCTTGTTCTTTTATGTCAAAGCAGAATTTTGTGGCCTCTGTTCTTCATGTCAAATCCAATGGCCCATTAAATCTTATTTTGCCCTCTATCATTGCATAGGATATTGACTTGTAGAAAGGTCACTAGCTAGAAATGAAATTTCGAAGTCTTAGGTATGACTTTTTGTATCATCCAACTTTCTTAACATTTACTAGGCTAATCCAAATAATCTATTTCTTGTGACTCCTGTGCCTTTTTTTTTTTTTTTTTTTTTTTTTTGCCAGTTGTTTATGAATTGTGGAGAATTGGAGAAGGGAGTAACCAAATGAATGCCTGAGTGCATGCTTGCAAATGTCTGTGTATACAGTATTTGTATGTGAACTGTGGTAAAGATGAAGAAAGGCAAATGAAAAACTAATCCTTCAAGAAGGACAGATCCTGTTCATGTTCATGAGTGCGTCACAACTGGCCAAGGACTATTTTGACTATTAATGGATGTAATTTAATATACTTGATGTCATATTGTATTGTTGAGAAGTTGTATGTTGATAAGTTGATTTATCTTTGTTTCACAACAGGTTATACTTTTAACCTTGTGTTAAATTCTTTTGTAAGTTAGAATATAATTTGTAAATTCATATTGAATTTGGAATTGGATTTATTATCATCCATTCTTATGTGGTTACCCTGTGATTATCTTACTATGGTAAGTTGAGTGAGTGTGAGCTCAAGTTCCTTCCTACAAATTTTTTTTTTCATATAGCATTTGGAGAGTGGAAGTGATCAAAAAGATGAGGATTAGCAGTCTTCCAGAAGTATGGGGCTAAGTTTTCATTTGTTCACTGCATAATTTTGAATGTCATCAACTAATATGTTTTAAACTAACTATCCCCACACCCCCTGGCCCGGACAGTGTCAGCAGGAGTTAGAGAAGATCCTTGCCTACTTGAAGCTTGGAAAATTGATGGGCAGTGTGTGCTATACCAGATAATGACTATTCAGTGAAAATGTTTTTAATTTAAGAGAAATGCATCTAATAATCTACATCACTTTTGTACCTGAAACATTGTGTTAACTCCAACCTTTCCTTTTTTTCTAGGCAAATAAGGCAGCGACTGAAGAACGAGGTCACTCAGATCACGGAGCAAGTACCTGGTTTCACACCAGGCCTGGCAATATTACAGGTATTATGATAGTGTGTTTCCACTAATATCTTCCTTACTCATCCTATCAATAGCACTTAAGACAACAAGCAATTCAGTCTCTTCCCATTATTTATTTATTGTTTTGGCTTCTGTGAAACCTCAGACCTTCGTAGTTTCTCCTTGCAGGTTCCTCTTCAGCTCAACTTTTAAATGTTGGTGTGTCCTCGCCCTCTTCTATTCTCTGTGAGTACCCGCCCCATCATCCAGTGTCTCTTGAAATTTTGTCTTAGGATCCCTCCATACTTTAAAAAATTTAAGACCTTAAGGAGCTTTTGTTTAGATGGGTTTATCCATTGATATTTACTGTATTAGAAATTAAAACTAAGAAGTTTAAAAATAACTTATACATGTAAAAATGCTAATAGTGAAATCATTATATGTTAACGTAAGTAACATTTTTATGAGAAAATAACTTTTAGAAAACAAAATTTAGTGAGAAGAGGGGCGAAGACAACTGGGTTCCCATCTGCATTTACATTCAATCTCTTGCTGTATGCTAGCGTGATTTAATATATGAAGAAAATCTGGCTTTGAAAAGATGTACAGTTGTAAAAGTGAAGGCTTTTTAAACTTTTTAAAAATTTACTTAGTGATTTGAGAGAGAGAGAGAAAGAGAGAAACATCTATTCATTGTTCCACTTGTTCATGCATTCACTGGTTGATTCTTGCATGTGCCCTGAACAGGGATCAAACCTACAACCTTGGCTTATTGGGATGACACTCTAATCAACTGAGCTACCCAGCCAGGGTGGAAGGCTTTTAAAAAGACTATTTTAAAAACAGTCTTTCCAGCCCTGGTCTGTGTGGCTCAGTTGGTTGGAGTGTTGTCCTATAGCTGTAGGGTGGCGGGTTCAATTCCCAGTCAGGGCACGTGTGATCACCAGTCCAGGTGTGTATGGGAGGCAGCCAGTCCTTGGGGTGCTTCCCTCATGCATTGATGTTCCTCTCTCTCCTTTCTTCTCTCTAAAAAAACAATGAAAACATGTCCTCGGGTGAGGATAAGAAAAGATAGTCTTCCAGATAATTGCGAATACTTTTCTTGAATACTACACCAGGACTCAATGAAGTTTTTAAATGTTAGTTGCAATGTGGAATCTAAAACTGTATCTTTGGACTTTCATACTTTGTTGCATCAAAATCTGTGTTGCAGTTCGAAAGGATATGTACCCATGCAAATCCTTCCGTTCCTCGTTTGGAAAGTAATGGTTCACTGAATTATGCAGATCTTCCAAATGTTAACGTATTTCATTTTGTGGTATAAACATACTTATCAAAAGAGATGTTAAGTGTTGAGAAGTTTTCAAGCACACAGGAGTGGATTAAAAATTCTGATTTTGGCTTGAAAACTCAAATTTTATTATTGGCAATAAATACAATTAGTTATTTTACTTGAAGAGCAGGCTAACTTTTTCCACTGTTGAGAAAATATTGCCAAATATTCAAAGCTGAATAATATTGATCATCAGTTGTTTTTTCAAGTAAAGATGGTATTCCATTTAAAAATGCAGCTAGCTCAGCTTGCAAGGCAAAAAAGTGCAACCGTTTTTCCCAGGGACACCAGCATACTTTAGCATGCAGCAGAAGTGCTTCCCCATTCCTTACACGAAATATTAAAAAGATGCATACTCAAGGGTCGGCATTAAAAACCTTCATGGTGTTCACTGCTTCACCCAGAGCACTTCTTCTAGATGAAGCTGTCATCTTTTTTTACTGAGCGTGTATGGCACAGAAGGATACCCTCATAAAGAGTATAATTTGGTACCATTGTCTTGACTCGTACTAAGTCACCAGCAGTCTTATTCATGCATTATTACTTTTGCAGCCTAATAGAAATGTGAATACAGTGAAAAAGGCAAATGACATTATAGTATTATTATAAAAATAGTTTGGCACTTGCACATCTTCTTAAACGGTCTTGATATTCTCATAAGAATGTGTGGACCATGGTCCTAGACCAGCAATTTTCAACCTTTTTCATTGTAGCTCATGTAAACTACTAAAATTCTGTGGCAAACCAAGAAAATACATTTTTCACTGCTCTGACAAAACAAATAGGTATAATTTTGATTCATTCACACCAGATGGCTATTGTTTTGTTGGCTGTTGTCCTTTTTTTTATTTGACAGTCTAAGGGAAAAGAGGTCAGTACCCCTGACTAAATAGTCGGGTGTTACATGTTTTGAAAATTCTTACAGCACAGCAGTTGAAAATCGCTGCCCTAAGCAATTTTGTTTGGCCCCATATATCAGCTGTGGGCCAATAACTTATACACCCTGCATCTCTTCTGAGTTCTGGACTCTGGGTTTCTGGGACATCACTTATTTCCCTCACTTCTCTAATCTTTTTTGCTTGTTTCTCATCCTCATGAAGAATAGGGATCTCCCTGTTTCTTCTTCGTCACACCTAGAACACACCTGAGGGTTCAACCCTCAGACCACTTTTTCATCTTACTCTTTCTTTAAGTGAGCTTACTCGATCTTATAGCTATATGGAAGAACACATCCTAATTTAGGCTTCTTCCCACATTTTATTCCCTGAGCTCCAGATTCATCCAGCAGGTGGCCTTCAATAAAGTGGTAGGAGGCGTTCAGTAGATACTGTTGTATGGACAGATGTACAAAGAGTGTTTTGAAGGGTAGATTTGGATGACAGGAAACAGACTGCCCTCATTTGCAATGCCCTTCAGAAATACCTGCTTCCGCACTTCCCATTTCTCTTTGTACATCTGTCTCCACTTACACCATTTAATCCCTTACTCAGTTTCTGTCCTATGTTCATTAAGAATTTCAGAATGAATAGTACTTTAACGTTTTCCCCCATTTCTGTTCATTATCTTAAGAGGCCTTCGCTGAGGAGACAGACACAGAAGGCCTGTCATTCTGCCTGGTGTGTCCTCCCCAATGGTGGATTTTTGGGGTTTTGGGGGGGTTTTTTGCAAATTACTCAGAATCAAAGGTATATGTTGTGGGTGTACACTTGCTGCATATGGAGGATGAGTTATTTTTCAGCTCATGCTTACGAATTGTTTGCTGTGGAAAGAGTAAATGTCATAGACAAGAAATCAGAAATCTTTCCTTAGCAATATTGGGATTTTCCCCCCGTTTCGAAGATTGATTTCTAAACTTATATTTTAAATTTGTTGAGTGCAAATGTTTTTGTTTACATAAACAGTGTCCTACAGCTTTGTCCCCTGTGTCCTTGCCAATAAAACAGTAGTAGACTATTTTATCTTGCACTTTAGCACCAGAGTCAACATCTTTCTATGACGCAGGGCTTACACATTCTATGTTGTAGTTGTTGACCTTAAACAAATAGACAGCCAGATATTTCCCCAGAAAAATGGGTTAATCCAGGAACAACAAACAGAATACAGAACTGTGCAGTCTAAAGCTGAACCACGTGCAAATCCAGAGAAACAAAGGACAGAGGAAGCTCTTTTATGGACTTGGGTTGGGCCGTTTTAAAGGAGGAGTCTATTGGGGGAAACTGGAAGTTCAGGTATAGTGACTTTTTATAGGCTGAGCTGTTACTGGACGAGGAGGAATCTTCTTCCTGCTGAGGCAGTGAAGTAGTATCGCTTTTGGTTGCAGATGCAAAGCACTCTCTTCCTGTTGGGGTCAGTAGTGTACTTTGAGTGACAGGCATGACAGCTCTCTCTTCTTGCTTCCTAATTCCATTTTAAATGAGGTTTCTGTTTATTGATTTTCACATAACCACATCTCTGCTGCCTTGGACCTCTCATTTTTTCCATCCTGGTGACCTGGCACCACCATTTTCCCACCTGAGGTCACCTCTCGGAAGGACCTCTCCCTCACTTTCCACATCCACTTAGGGACTCTGGTGCTGTTGAGTCTGCCTCTCTCAGTTCCTGGAATCTGTTCCCCCCTTTTGATTTGTGCTGCTCCCCCGGCTGGGGCCGCTGTAGCCTCATGCTTTCAGGTTTCTGATCTGAATGTTTCTAGTCTGTCCTTTTAACTGCTACTGTCGCCGTTGTCAAAATGCAAATCTAATCACAGTCCACCCAGCGTTACCCTTACAGAAGGAATGGCAGTACTGCTTATATAGAGTGTCTACTATAGTTCAAATGATTTGTATATATTTCTAGTTCTAATTTCCGTACTACCCATAGATGTAGGGAACTGTCTGCTTATAGTCACAGTAATGGATGCGCAGAGCTCTTGGGTAGCTCATCCAAGGCCATAGTCAAGAAGGGACTGAGTCTGGAATATTAACTCAGGTCTTCCTCCAAAAACTGTTTGCTTTTTTCCCCTTTGTTTTTTGAATTCCTTGGCATTGCATTCAGGGGTATTCGTGATCCAGCTGGGGTATATAGAGCAAAAAGGGGGAATTTTTTAAAAAAATATTTTATTTATTTATTTTTGGACAGAGGGGAAGGGAGGGAGAAAGAGAGGGAGAGAAACAGTAATGTGTGGTTGCCTCTCACGCACCTCCTATTGGGGACCTGGCCTGCAATCCAGGCATGTGCCCTAGATGAGGAATGGAACCAGCAACCTTTTGGTTCACAGGCCAGCACTCAATCCACTGAGCCACACCAGCCAGGGCTAAAAGTTGGAGTTTTTAAAAAAACACAGTGGACTGTTAACTTTCCAAATAACTGAATATTTAAAAGAAATTCAGACTTTCTATTATAAGAGATAGAAATGAGGCTGTATTTCCATTCCCTTAGCCTATAAAATACTTCAGTTATTAATACTATAATAACTAATTTGCTTCCTGCCCGGAACTATTCAAAGTGTTTTGTGTATGGCAACTCATTCAGTCTTCACAAAAAAACATGGAGAATATGAGAAAAGTAACAAAGTCAGCTGGCCTGAATATCTGCAAAAGGCTCCTGATGCAGAAAGAAGAATTAATGAATAGACCAATACCCACATTATTTTATGCTCTAAAACAGGGATCGGTAAACTCGCCCATGTCCAAATGCTGCCTAGGTTGTAAATGGTTAAAAAAGAAGCAAAATGTGTGACAGAGCATGGCCTGAAAAACCTAAAATACATACCATATGGCTTCTTACAGAAACAGTTTGCAGACTCCCGGTGTTAAAAAAAAAAATTGTTTCTAACTTGTTCTGGGAAAGGACCTCTTTAGAATGATATTATTCACCTCTTTCTAGAAAGAAATTAGCATTCTGATAAAATGCTTAAGCGATTTTCTTGCTAAAGTCTAATGGATTTAAGATTTGTTCTGGGAAACCAGTCTTCCACCCACCCACTTGACTGTCAGTCAAGAATCTACTGTTCTTCTACTAAACAGTCTTTTTTGCATCTAGTCTAGCAATGATTGTGTAACTATTTTCTTCTGTAACATGCGTATCCTGAGAGTGAGTCTTTGAATTGGCTCTTAAGGTCCTTTCCTTTGCATGAGGATTACAATGAAACTTTGACATATGTTCATAAACATAATCATTAAGCTTTCTTTTTAAAACTGGTGGAAATTTTGAAAAATTCCAAAACATTCAGACAGAAAACAGTTTCTGTAAAGGAACAACAGCAGCAGATTTCCGACTTCTCTAACACCTGATGCCAGCGACCACGTCTCTGAAGGAAAATGTTGTGGCTCCAAATTCACCAAGTTGGTCCTTCAAGTGCAGAGAAGCAGAAAAACATTTTCAGATCCATAAAAGACTCAGAAAAATGCCTACATACCTTTCATGGAAAAGGGAGCTTCTGTTGCATTTCAGCCACCTGAGAGATGAATGAAAATAAACTGTAGAAGAGAAAAATTGTAATTTTAAAAAGACTGGCAGTGAGCGATAAAAACATTTAAACTCAGAGTTAAGTCTAGATAACTAATTATAGTTATAAATATTAGGACCATGTTTCCTACTTTGATCTAAGAGTCTCCGAGTGCCTTAAATCTGGTAACTGAATCAGTGCATGTTGGATGCTAGGGGCAAAGAACATACAGGAAATGGCCAAAGAAGAAACATCAGAGACACTGAAATTGTAGGGAAGCCCCCTCAGGAAGCAACTAATGTAATGCACTTAGGTTCAAGTAATCCAATTAAAAAATCAAATTTCCCTGAATGGACTTGTCTTCCAAGAGATGAAATTCAAATTAACATTGATAGAACTGAGATCTGTATAAAGGACAACTGGAGCTAAGAGGAGGGGCCGTGTTCCGTGGGAGGAGTTCCAGGAGGAGCTTCCAGTAACAGCATCAACATGACGTGAACTGGAAATACTCTGTTACTAAGGCCAGCTTCTCTGCCCTTGTCCTGCTAAAAGGAGCCATGTGTCAGTATCGAGAGAGAGACGTACCACTTTTCCCTCTGCAATTTTGAGAGAAGTCGAATTTGTAGCATATCACCCTGAGAGTCTGTTTCAACCTTGGAAAGGACTAGTGTCAACCACTGGAAAGTCGAAAAATATTTGTGAAATGAATTTTGACAGGTAAATGGTTACAGTGAAAAAACTATGAATATCGTTTGTGATTAAATAAATAGAAGGGACATGATGAGAAGTAGCATGGTGAGCCAAAGGATTTGGCTTCCTCTTTGTCTTGAGGGCAGCAGACTGCCCTTTGCCTTGCCTAGGTGTCTGCTCTGGGTAAGCTAGAATTAGGTCCACCCCAGCTGGTTTCTCTTCTCCGTGTGGTTGTGAGAGCTTTCCACTGCCCCCCGGGAGTAGCGGGGTGGAGGAGATGGAATATGCCCTCTGGGTGTTCCTGTCACAGCTGTGTTGTTTTTCTTGCCTAGTGACAGTTCCTCGGCCCTTGGATCTGGTCTGCCAGCTCAATGGCAAGCAGAATTTCCACATGTTTCAGACAGGCCGGTGGCACCCTTGCCTGATTTCCAAGGCAGATACAGGCATTCCCCTGCTTTTTCTTTTCTTTAGGCTTTTTCAGTGGGAACCAGGCGGGACCTGTTTGGGGAGGGATCCCTAATGTCACCTGTGTGTTCATCTCCACTGTGCTCTGACATTCTCCTGTTAAAGTTCTCTGTGACAAGAATCTCATGATTAAACCTTCCTTTTACCAAAACTAACATTTTAGAAGCCTTTCTGTACACCTTGCCTTTTCCCTAATCGTCTGATTTGCATGTATTTATTATTCTAGGTTGGCAACAGAGATGATTCCAATCTTTATATAAATGTGAAGCTGAAGGCTGCAGAAGAGGTAAAGGCTAGAACCTCGGTGCCGCCAGCCCCGCCCCACCCCCGGTCCTGCCTAGTACCTCCTGCCCTTTATGCCCTTCCCACAAATGCTTCTATCACCCTCAGCAGACTTGAGTTTTATCTACTTCGCAAGTCAGGACTGGGTGACTTAGAGCTTCAGCCCTTCAGGTCTGGTTTACCCTTGAATGTTTCTTCATCAATGATCTGCCTACTTCCCAAAGGGCAGGAATAGTGGATGTGAAATTGCTTGTGCAGTGCTGACAGTTAACAAGTAAATGATGAGTGGGTCAAAATGAGACTAACTCTTCAGAACGTAGGGTGAATGAGGCCTAACGCCGTGCGGTTTGTTTTAGTCATAGCTATGAAAGAAATGGGCCCATGTTGCAAGTTCTCTTGCCAAACACCTGTTTTAAATGTTCATTTTTACAGATTGGGATCAAAGCCACTCACATTAAGTTACCAAGGACTGCCACAGAATCTGAGGTGAGCTTTTAGGAACTGAGTGTTAAGAGGGCAGCTGAAGGCCTTCCTCGCTGGTTTTTGACTTAATGGAACTTGAGGGATCGATACATTCAGCGTTCAAAAGACCTCCCAGCAATTCTTTCTTCACAGACTCTGCCTCCAGAAAGTCTTTGAAAATACCTACAGCGTAAATGGTGCGGCACTAGGGCATGAATGTTTGCTACACAAAGTGCGATTGCATCATCATTTGTTTCCAGATCACCTGCAATGTTTATTAAAAACTGATCCTTGGCCTATAGTTACAAACATCTTCAAAACCAAATGCGTGTTCCATTTTATGGCTAAAGCATAGGCAGAATAAACATCCATGATTAAAGTCAGAACTGTGTTTCTTATAGGTGGGGGCTTAACTGAAAGGGCAGGAGGGAGAAAGATCTTGCTGAGGTCATGGAAATGTTCTGTATCTGCACTGTCCAATAGAGTAGCCACTAGAGGTCATGGACATGTTCTATATCTGCACTGTCCAATAGAATAGCCACTAGCCCCTTGTCGCCATTTAATTAAAAGGAAATAAAATTTAAAATTCAGTTCCTCAGTTATATTGGCCATGTTTCAAGTATTCAGTAGCCACTATTGTACTGTAAGCTGTAAATTATAGAACATTTCTGTCATCACAGAAATCTTGATTTGGATGATGGTAACATGGGTATTACTGTTCAAGTTTTTAGTTCTTTGATGGATTTCTTACAAGACCCCTGAAGATTACATTCTGTGTTAAAGTAGAGTTGCTCTCAGGGTTCAAGGGGAAGTACATTCTGAGAGGACTACAGTTAGACTGTTGGAGGGAAATGGGACAACATTTTATTGACTTGGAAAGTTTTTCTCCACCCTTTTGATTTCTATGTGGCATACAAATTACATGTGATACTCATTTTAGGTGTTAAAGTACATTAAATCTTTGAATGAAGACCTCAGCATACATGGGTTCATAGTACAGCTGCCTTTAGACTCGGAGAATCCCATCAACACTGAAGCAGTGGTCAACGCTATTGCTCCAGAAAAGGACGTGGATGGGTGAGTGTGGCTTGACGCTCTAGGTCACATTTGTGATCCCAACTATAATTTGTTTCTATGCCAGGAACACACCATATTTGCTTCTAAAGAACAAAAACACCTAATTCACCTTTATCTCCCTCTTCATTGTTTTCACTGTTTTAGATTGACTCACATCAGTGCCGGAAAACTTGCTAGAGGTGACCTAAATGACTGTTTCATCCCTTGTACACCTAAAGGATGTTTGGAACTCATCAAAGGGACAGGTAAAAACAGAAACCGAAAACAAAGCACCATTTCTTAGAGCCTGATCTTGACGTGTGGAGGTACAGAGGATGCACGTTGTGGGACCTATGTAAATGGACTTGATTGGCACAAGGACCTGTCTGCTAGGGGCTTTACCTACATTCTCACTTAATTTTCACAACAGGCCTATGAAACAGTACTGTAATTGTTCAAACGCTGAGAAAACAGGCTCAGAAAGATTGAGTAATTTGTCCAAGAAGCAGCAGAGCCAAGAAAATTTTTTTGTGTAAAAAAATAACCTATATGGTAGTAAGAATTGAGATAGTATATAAGGGTACAGAGTGAAATGGACCCCCTCTTGCAGTGGGCACCTAGAAGTCCTGTGGAAACAGGACTGCACTGTCCAATAGAATAGCCACTAGCCCTGTGTTTCCACAGGACTTCTAGGACTAGACAGATGGCTGAAAACAGTCTCTTAAAAATCAATTGGCTGTATTACCTTATTACCTAGTCAGCATCTTGGTATTTTAATGTCGTCACAAATGCTTTTAGAAGAGTGTTTTGTTTGGTGTTTTTTTTTTAAACAAGGAAGTGTGTCCTCTTTAGAGGAAGTGGATCAGAAGTTTCAAGTGGAAAGTGTTGGCCAATGCAAGAGAAAATTTTCTGTGGTTGCCGAGAAAAGGTCAAGCTACAAGCCTTGGGACAGCTATTACAGTTCAGTCCCTTAACTAAATTGATATTCTACAGCATATTTAACATTTTGCTACAACCTGATAAAAACAATGAGCCTCAGCAGCTGCAGGCTTCCCACTTCCTTTTACTGATAGCGATGCTGCCATTTGCCCTACTGCAGCTTGAAGTCCTTTGCTGAATTCTAGAGTATAGTAAGGTACCTTTTCAACACTTTAGACTTACAGAGCTTTGCTTCTAGATGTTTATGATGTTAGCATTATGTAGACACTTATCTTTTTTAGATAAAATTAATGTTTTGTAAGAAGTAGCAATTTAAGTACCAACTGCCTTAAGCAAGAGTCCACTTCAGCCACGACTAGGGAGAAGGGCTGAGGCAGAACCCTTAAGATTTTTTTCTGCTTTTTTCTAGCTCATTCTCATACTCCACGTGGTGGCCCCAAGCAGCTCCAGCCTTGTTCCATCCTTGTGCCTAACAGTCCTGGGATTGGATCTCACTGGCCGGGATGAAATATGATCACTTGTCTGCTATTGGGTGCCCACTCAAACCATCTCTTTAAGCAGAGTATGTCCGTCATGAAAGGACATTGGTATAGTGCCACCAGAATGAATGCCGAGTAGGCAAAAAGAAAGCTTTCTACCACAGTTAAAATTCCCCTTTATCGCTTCCCAACAAGTGACCCTATGGTCAGGCCCAAAGCCAGAAGAGAAATTTAGGAGAGGAACTGCATAGATAAAACTTAACAGAGTTGGAAAGAATCACCAATACTAACCTAATTCCCCTTACCCCATTACATGCCCCTTACTTGCCATAGCTGTTTTTCCCATGTAATTTAATCTGAAGTCCTCTTCCATATGGCTGTTTATCAGCTGTTGTGTCAGGATTTCTTTTTTCTTTGAGTGTAGGTTTTCTTCCCGCTCTCCTGTCACTGACTCATTGGATCTTGGCTTAGGCTGCTCTTAGCAGCCCACAGTAAGAAGGACACGTGTACAAGGACCAATTTGTAGCTAAAACCCTAGATTGAGAATATTATTTCCTAAGAAAGGGTATTTTTAGGAACGCTTCTTTTTGATGCTCAGCATATGTTTTTGTGCACTTGTTCCGAATTGTCCCACTTAGGTGGCATGTGAAAGAAGGCAGCTTCCCCGTCCCCAGTTTTCTGATGCGCACTGGCTTTTCTTTCAGGGGTACAGATTGCTGGGAGGCACGCTGTGGTGGTCGGGCGCAGTAAGATAGTCGGTGCCCCCATGCATGACTTGCTTCTGTGGAACCATGCCACAGTGACTACCTGCCACTCCAAGACTGCCAACCTGGACGAGGAGGTAGGGAGTCCACGGCGGAGTAGAAGATGATCTGTGTGTGCGCATGCGCATGCCTTTGTGTGGTGGGGTTCTTATTTAATGGAAATAGCAAACATTTAAGCGCCAGAAACTCCTATGCACTTTACCTCATTATCTCATTTAACCCCTGTAACAGTTCTATGGTTCTTGTTTCATTTTACAAGATGAAGAAACAAATCACATTAAGAAACTTGTCCGAGGTTATACAGATTTTGTTCTGACTATATTCTTTCTACACCAGTCCCCCATATGATAGGTAGGGATTAGCAGAATAAGAACTGGGATTGGCCCCTGGCAGCCAGATCCCAAATTGATAACAATGGTGACCTCAAATAAAGGTGCCCCAGTGGCGGATGTGGACAGAGGTCCTACAACATCTGTTGCAGCTTGTTCTTGGCTAAGCCCAGGGATTCTCATACATACACATCCCTGCTGACAGTGCAGCTTGTTAAATGTGGAGAGAGAGCAGGAGAGAGGCCCAGCACCTTCTCTTGTAATCGTCCCCAAGCAATGCTCCGCGGAAGGTGGTGGTTCCCACATTCCATAGGAGAGGGAGCCATCTCTGGATGTTTTGTCATTCAGGGACGTCATCTCCCTAGGCCTGCGGCTCCAAGCCCGTGCCCCTTCCTGTCCTACAGGTTCTCATCGTGTTCCCCATTTGGTAAAACACCTTGTGAAGGGGGAGCTTTTCGGCACATACAGGAGTGAGGGTAGCATATAAAGAGCTGTCAGTGAGTGGCCTGCAGAAAATAGCTGATGACAGTGAAAAGTTCATACAGGGATGAAAGGGATGTCCTTTCCACTTTTAGATGTTTTTTGTGTCACTGTTTAGTTTCTGAAGTCAGAATCCTGTTCCCGTAGGTAAGTAAAGGTGACATCCTGGTGGTTGCAACAGGTCAGCCTGAGATGGTGAAGGGGGAATGGATCAAACCTGGGGCCATCGTCATCGACTGTGGGATCAATTATGTCCCAGGTGAGTGTCGCTGGAGGAGGAAGGTGGTTTCTGGCGGAGGGCTGAGCGGAGGACGATGTCTAGGCCGTCAGATGAAACCTAAGTGAGAACCCCTTGTCCTGCTTTAGGCGCCAAGTGCTCAGGTTCCCTGTGATGGGCCTGCCCGTGGGTGCTTGCAGTTAGGAGGCAGCATAGTCACCGCTGTGCTGTCCGGCTCCCAAGATGACTTTGTCCAGGGAGATGGCAGAAGCGGGGCAAGAGGGAGGCCTCACTCTGTCTTTATGTACAGATTACCCCTTATTTTAACAAAGGATGGGTGGGTTTAAAATACAGTGTCATCTTTGCAAAGTGCTGTGAGACTTCAGGAGAGGGGCCTCATTCTGCCAAGAGCCCTCTAGAGGTCTTCACAAAGAATGCATTTGACCTGCTATTTTTCTAGGCGGAGAGGACCAAGCCAGCTTTCGGGCCATGTCCGTGGCTGTCCTTGGCATCCTGCACCCTCGTTCATGCCTCATTCCCGTTTTCGTTTATGAAATCACCTTTCTGCCTTCCCACGGGTCTAGGACCTTTTAGTTTCCCTCCCAATTATTCCCTCTATTGGATTTATTTTTAAATATTAGGATTTTCCCTCTCTTGTGTAATCAGTGTCACCAGTGAGTGTAACCCTCTCAGCTGGGTGGACTCCTGTGAATTTCTCACTGGTCTGACTCCCACTTGGATCTGTCTGTATGCCTTTGGCATGTTCACATTGACACGGGCCCGTGAACTCCCTCCTCCCATGTTACTTGTCAGATTCCTTAGCCCTGTACTAGTTTTAGCCACCTCTGCGGCCCTTTTTCTCACGTGTACTTTATGAATGAATACCTGTCTTAAACTGTCGTAAACGGACCACGTGCCTTCCCACACATGCCTGATTTGTCCTTTGCAGCCTCTACGCCTGCATCTTTAGCGGAGGAGGCTCTTATTTCTTCATGAAGTTTTCAGACATAAGTTTGGAAGGACAGGACAGTGAATAGTGGTATACACACCTCACAGATTTGAGAAGGAACCATCTTTAATTGAGGGACTGTCTCTCTGCATCAGGCGCCACCCCAAGCCTTGGGCTACACAAAATTGCGTTTCTTCAGCTGTGATCTTCACTTTCAACCACTTCCTCCCCACCTCCTCTCTGTCCGAAATGTCCCTTCTTCCTTCCAAACCTTGTCTAATTCCCCCTCAACAGGGGATGATCTCTCCTTTTTAAAATCCCCTCCCTCCTTCCATCCCATCCCATAGAACTTGTGTTTCTTGCGTCATGTGTGCCTCATACTTGGTGTCCTGTGCTCCCCTCCACTAGTTCATCAGCCTCGGGGCGGTGGTCTCTGTGGTGCCATGTCCAGCGCAGGCCTCCTTACTGCTTGCATTCGTGTCTGTTCAGTTGTTGAAAGGAGTTACAGCAAGAATAATCTCTTCTAACCCTTCCCATTTTATGTTTGAAATACAGACACTAAGCTGCCAGGAATATTAGTCACTGTCAAGCCTTCACTGTTTTTAACCTGCCGCCCACTCTCCCTACCATGCTTTTAAGACAGTAGCGCATAATTGAGCGCTCATTTTTTTTTTTTTTTGTAGTGTAATTATCTAATGGGTGATTAAAAAAAAGTGCTCACCTACAACTCCTCACTTTTGAGTACTTGGAATATGACATTCAAGCGCATTCTGTTTAAAACCTTACATCTTCTGTAAAATATTTCTGCTTTGGGCATTTTTTTTTTTTTTTTAGACCAGATTTGAGAGAGATGAGGAGACGCTTGGGTGGGGCTGTTAAGTCTTGCAGACATGTATGAAATGTTGGCTTAGACATGAAACTTACCATCCTGTTCACATTTATTCCTCATGGAGATGGTAAAATGTGAGGAAGACCAATGTACTATCTTCCTTCCTGGTCAGCTGTATTTTTACTGATCCTGGGCATACAAGTGAATAAATATCAATAAGGCTAGATTTTGTTTTTCCTCCAGAGTGGCAGAATCATTGAGTTGTAGACTGTGGGTGGGCTAGAGGACCTAAAGCCCCTTCTCCTTCTGGAAGGAACATGTTCCACAGCCGGGCCACTTCTTGGTTCACATTTTAGTTATTTATATCATTTGCATGGTCCACTCAGGGAAAACATTATAAGTCACTTGCCAAAAAAGAGAATGAATTAAAGTGTGTACTTTTTTGTCCCAAAAAAAGGAGTATTTTTTAAAGTTTGAAGTGCAGAGCAGAAAGAATTGACCAGAGAAGCATGTCACAGTGTTCTTCCTGCTTGGTTTACTAAAGATAATTTGAGAAGGGCTAGATTAATAGTAAGTTTTATTTGGAGGTGTTACAAAAAGAGGGAATAGGTTCCCCACCGTATTCTAACCTAATCTCAACCTATCCAGCACAGTGGCCCCTTTACTGGGTTCTGTTATTAGGGGTCCCCAAATTAAATGCGAAGGAGTCACGTCTCAGCTGGATCTTCAGTTGAATTTTGTACCTATAATTCCCAATGAAAGAGCAATTCTAGGCCTGGGGTATTTAACCAAGATGTTTGTCGGTTACTAAAGCCATATACATACTTAGATTGAGAAGTGGTCGCTTTTTCCACTGACCACATCATACTTTCCACGAAACACTGTACATCCATCAGAGAGTCAACCCTGACGGCGTTTGGTGAAGTAGCAAAACTGAGCTCATCCAGTGCCGCGTTTAGTTGTGCAGTAAATTGCTATGTCTCCTACACATTGAGAAACATGGAGAAAGTGACTAACATTAATAAATAGAAAGAGGTTCCAGGAGTATTTGAAGCTAACTCCAGCATTAGGTTATTAAAACCTGTACAAAGGACAAACCCTTAGCAGTATTTTCCTTGACTTTTTGAAACGACTTTAGTGGTTATGAGAGTAAATGTTCTGCCAGAGCTGCCGCTTTATAAGCTTCCAGAAACCTGAAAACTATCGGAGGAGTTTTTGTTTGTCAGCTCCTTATAGTACATATAGAAAATATTTTATTTATCTACAGTGGGAAGAGAAACTTATATTTGGAGAATGCTTTTTCAGTTTTAAGAATATGCACATCTTTCTCACTTGAGTCTCTGCACGCTTGTGAAATACGTAGTATTGATCTATCTTTGCATCGCTGGACGTCTGATCTGAAAGGAGCTCACAGGGCCTGAGGACTAGCAGTTAGTAGAAGAGCTGATCCTACGGCCTAAGTCTCTTAATTCTGGCCTTTTGGCTACAGCAAGCCCTCAGTTAACATTAACGGTACGTTCTTAGAAACTAATTTTAAGTGAAACCAGTTTTACTGTAGGCTAATTGATATAAGCAAGAATTAAGTTTTTATGGCATGTTGCTGGCCACAGAAAGCATCACCAAACCTCTCAATAAAGACTGATGCGCTTTTAATATTAGACATCGAAATAAATGTGAGCTATATGTACATTTAAGAAAGGGGAATAAAAGCAAGTAAGATCATTTGCCACCCCGCTTCTTCCAGCTCAGGGTCACAGGTGGCTGGAGCCTAGTCCTATAGCTCGGGGAGCAAGGAGAGAAGCACCCCTGGGCAGGGCCCCTTCTGTCCCAGGACACATCACGCCCACCCACACCCGCACCCCCTGCGGGATGATTTAGACATGCCCGTTCACCTCATGTGCACACCTTCGGGATGTGGGAGGGAACCAGAGAGAATCCACACAGACAGAGGGAGAATATGCAAACCCACACAAACAGTGGCCCCAGCAAGGAATCAGGTATATTTCTCATCTATGCTACAACAAAACGACATTGAATGAAATTATTTGGGGACCTGCTGTACTCTGATTCACCTTCTCTTAGCTGTGGTGATCTGATCAAAGAGGGGATGGTGAAATGTCTGAGGTCCTCTGAGATCCTGCCTTGGAAGCCTTAGGGCTGCCAGGTCTAGCCCCCTCTTCCAGCCCCTCCTGGAACTGCTCTGAAGCCAAGGGGAGATGTTTTTTGTGTGAGTGAGCAATGATGCATCACTGGGTTTTGTTCCTTTGAATAGCTATTCTTTACTGGTAAGAATTGTAGTTATTCTTGTGTCTTTTTTAGGGAAGTGTAATTATATTCTTTGCCTTGCACATACATTTAAGTAGCTGCTCCTCTTTGGAATTGGATGTTGAATTGTTCCTCCATCTCAGGCATGGAGCTTAGAAAATGCTGGCAGTTGCTGTAGAAACGGTATCTGGCAGCTGTGACATAGTTGAATCTTTGTGCACCCAAAAAATTCCTTTGTAGGCCTCAGCAAATTAACATTTTAAAAGGAGCTCATTATAAATTGGGTATTTGGTTTTAAAGAGTAAAAAAGAGTTGGCATTTTATTTGCCACCTGACAGAGTACAAAAGGATTCTTCTGGTTGTGAAAAACCATTTAAAATAAGCACCTTGTGAATTTTTGCAGGTAAGATCACTTTATCCCTAGGAAATAGCAAACACCTGTCATCCCATAGCTTTTAAGTTAAATAGGCACTTGAGCCAGATGGGGGGCTACCCACCCTAAATTTTACTTAGTTTTTGGAACGAGCGGTTGTAGTTAATCCCTTAAATTAGAAATAAAACCAGGATTACAATTCTGAGACTTTGCTTTGATTTTTCTCCCCGCCTTGACCAGACAACACTAAACCGAATGGGAAGAAACTTGTGGGCGACGTGGCGTACAGGGAGGCCAGGGAGAGGGCGGGCTTCATCACCCCTGTGCCTGGTGGCGTTGGGCCCATGACGGTGGCAATGCTAATGCAGGTGCGTTTGAATAAAAGTTTCTTCTTAGTTCTAGGAAACTGATAGAATTCAGGTTACTGCTTTTCTCCCCAAGTAGAAATGTCATAAAACCTGCTCAGAAGCTAAGTAAGGATATGAATCTGTTGAAGAAAAAAGTAGTGGAAGAATGGAGAAATAGAATCTGTCATGTTAGCAGAGGAAAGTAGGGAAGGCATGATTCTAGTTTACTCTGGAATACAGCTTCAGGAAAAGAAAAGTGCAAACACTTTTTAACTCACACTAGCTGATATGGGGAAAGGCAGGCAGCCCAGGATATGGTAGATGCCTATACACTCTTGCCTAAAATTGAAGCATGTTCATAGGTGGACCATAAAGCTGTTCGTTTTGTGATTGAACTTGAGTTACCCGGGATTAAGAAGTGAGGTGGAGGTTAAAATAATCACCTAAGTTCCATTTATATCATTTTGTTTAGAGCACAGTAGAGAGTGCAAAGCATTTCCTGGAGAAATTGAAGCCAGGAAAGTGGCCGATTCAGTATATCAAGCTTAACCTCAAGACACCTGTTCCTAGGTAAAAATAAAATGTTGTAAGTTTCAAACTTTGAGGGTGGTTGGTTTGTAGCCATGGCTATACATATACCCCTTCTGAAAGTACTGTCAGTGGCTGGTGGGGGGTCATTACTACGGTGGGATTAATTAATTCCATGAATAAAGATTGATTCATCTTTTCTGTATTTCTTTTAAGTGACATTGACGTATCACGATCCTGCAAGCCAAAGCCCATTGGTCACCTGGCTCAAGAAATCGGTCTGCTCTCTGAAGAGGTGGAACTGTATGGGGAAACAAAGGCCAAAGTTCTGCTGTCGGTGCTGAACCGCCTGAAGCAGCAACCCAATGGAAAATACGTGGTGGTGACTGGGTGTGGTTCTTACTCTTTTGCCGATAAAATCTTAATATTAATCTTGATGATTATTAGCAGGGCTTGCATTTGCACTTAGCATATATACATGGAGGTTCTTTTACTTTGTAGCATTTTCATAGGTATTTTTATCTGTTTTGATCCTTACAGCCACCCTGTGAGGTCAGAGTAGATTATAACCTTCAGAGATGAGAAAACTTGTCAAATTAATGGAAGAGCTGGACCCTAAAACCTGGTCCACATATGGAATTGCTTTTTTTTTTAAACCCCAGGTTCATTAATTCATTAGCTCTATTGAGCTTTTCTTTTTTTTTAAGATTTTATTTGTCTATTTTTAGAGGGAGAGGAAGGGAGGGAGAAAGAGGGAGAGAAATGTGAGAGAAACATCAGTCGGCTGCCTCTCTGCACGTGCCCTGACCAGGGCCAAACCTGCGACCTAGGCATGTGCCCTGGCGGAGAATTGAACCAGCAACCTTTTGCTTTGCTGGATGACATCCGATCAACTGAGCTACACCGGTCAGGGCAAGCATTCATTTTTATTGCTTGGCTGACATGTAGAAAAGCTAGTTTTTGAGACTAAATAGAGAAATTGAAATCCTAGCAGTGTCTCTACAAGGTAAAGTATATTTGCCCCTTACAGTGAGAAGAGCAGAAGCACAGCAGTGCTTGTGAATTTAAAATTGGGAGGAAATTTCAACCAAGACTCCTAAGATCCTTTTCAGGTCTTTTGTCTTTCTTATTATTCAGATTAAGAATCATCCTCTAGGACCTGTTAGGTCTGACTTAGTGATTCACATCAATTTAATTCCCCTGAGTGTAATTTTCCTCTTTTGCTTTCATCTTGAAGGATAACTCCAACCCCCCTGGGAGAAGGGAAGAGCACGACCACCATCGGGCTGGTGCAAGCCCTGGGTGCCCACCTCCAGCAGAACGTCTTTGCGTGTGTGCGGCAGCCTTCGCAGGGTCCCACCTTTGGAATAAAAGGTAGCGCTGGGACTGGACCTCGGGGGGGCCAGAGTGCACCTGCCTCTCCTCAGGCTTCCCTGGCCCTCTCGACCCATGAATGCTTATGGGGTCTTCAGCCTATTCAGACACGAGGAATGTCTCCCTCACACCCACCCTGTCGTGGTGCTTCTGGTGAAGGCTTTCACTGGATCGCCCCAGCTCCTGCTGTCACTCCCTGACACTGCACAGGAATTCCTGTGATGGGGACTCTGTGGGCAGATGTACTTTTATATGACTAATGGTCAACTGTCACAGTAACAAAGGTACTCATAGCTACCAATCACCGTGCTGACTTTCTAGAGACATGGGCAAACCCTGCAGATATTTTGCCCTGTGGGAATAAGGAAAGCCTGCCCTTATTGAGTATGTGCATTATGCCAAGTTTTGTGCTAAGCAGTTTATGCATATTATTTTATTTTCTAATATAAGATAGTATCTCCATTTTACAATAGCAGCAACTGGGACTTCAGAGACAACTAGGTCAGAAGCACTATTCTTCAGTACCAGAGTGGGCCCCCATGTTTGTTTCAAGCTCTAAGGCAGTACCATCGACACAGTTTTATCTTGTGCATAAAAATACAATGTCAGTCACTGAACTTCACCTTAAGTTTTTGATAGCTACCGTTCTGCAAACACGTTCTTTTAATTAAAATTATTTTTTATTAATTATAATAGGTTCTTAGAGTTAGCTTTCTCATTTGCTTTGTGGTAGGGTATCGCATATTCTGCATATTCTAATGATTACTACAAATGTTAACTCAGGCACACCTTTGCTCTTCTGCCTATTGTTTTTTGATCTGTTTCATAAATATGCTTAGTTCTGCTTTTGAGCTTAAATCCCTTTCAGTGTCAGAATCAACCTTTTCCTTTGTTCTGCTTGTTGAACCCAATATTCTTTTCTTCGTATCACAAGTTACCCCATCTTTTCATTGCGTGGTCTCTGCCTCACCAAAAAAACCCAAGAAAAAAACAACCGATATCTCCAAACCCTGGATTTTTTTTTTTTTTTATTGGCCTTTGGTGAATAATCCAAATACGCCAGCAAAAATCTAGCAGTTAATATTTTCTCTAACATATGTCTCCTATTTAGGAAGAATCGCAGTCTCCATGTTGTTTGGTGTATGTATTTTAAATATTGCTTTATAAAAAATGCCAGAGTAGTGTTTATGAGGGTGGAAAATTGAACAGGTTTGCCTTTATGTAACTGTAGTCTGGGTCTTTTAACAGATGTTAGGCATCACAGGAAACCTGTTTCTAAAGATACTGAGTAGGTATGTGTATGTTCATGGTTTGTCGGTTAGACTTAGATTTCAATTAAGAGACTATTCAGCACAAGAAATCAGGTGTTTTTAGCTTGGTAGAAAAAAATTAAAAACACTTTTTAAATGTTTGTAAGAAGTAAATAAATAATACACATAGCAATTACAAAAATCGATTTGATTTCCTCTTTGTGGAGAAACATGCTTAACATATGCCTCACCCTTGACCTGTCCTCTAGGTGGCGCTGCAGGTGGTGGCTACTCTCAGGTCATTCCTATGGAAGAGGTAAAGTGCCCCAGGATTTGGTTGAATCAGACCCTTTATTATAGTTTTTCCTCCCTGAAATTAATCTTTATTGTAGAGGTCTTAGTGGACAAATGACTTGTTTTCCAACAGAAGCGACACTTAAGGGAAAAACATCTTAATTTGCGAAGTTCTGAGACAGCTTAGTTTTTTGATATAAAAAGGACTTCAATCTCATTTTCAGGGGAAAATTAATAATTTTAAGAAAGTGATCAAATGAAGCATGAAATTGGGAAGAACCAACATTGAGTAAATTCAGAGTAATAACTGAAGAAATGTGAGCAATGCATAGGCATAGAGTTGGGTTGCTCCACTGTGCTCCTTGCTCGCTGTTTAAAGGGCATTAGTGTGTCCTCAGTAACCCGGTGCTGCTGTTGGTCCCAGTGGTATGGTGTTTGTGGTGACTGGACTGTCACTTAGGGAAAACCACCATTTCTTCTGAAGACAGTAGTTTATGTTTCCAAGGCCTGCCTGTGCTGGGTGTTTGCCCACTGGCTGTGCTGCCATCATTTGTCCATTGACCTTAACTTAGGGATGGGTTTGGTTGCAGTGGGTTGACTGTTGTAAAGTTATAGGACTGACGTGTCTTCTGCTCTTCTGTAGTTTAATCTGCACCTTACTGGTGACATCCATGCCATCACTGCAGCTAATAACCTCGTGGCCGCCGCCATTGATGCCCGGATATTCCATGAACTAACCCAGACTGATAAGGTGTGGCGCTGAGGCCCCGTGGGCACTTTGGAAAGGGTTCAAACCTCTGAATTAATGTTGGTCCCGTGGGTGCTGCTGGTGCAGGTAGCAAAGCAGAGGGGTTCCTTTCATTGAAAATTCCTTCTCCTTGTTTTCTTTAAGGCTCTCTTTAATCGTTTGGTACCATCAATAAATGGAGTGAGAAAGTTCTCTGATATCCAAATCCGAAGGTTACGGGTAAGCTTTTCCCTGTTAAATTTTGATATTGATATTTTATGAAATTGAGTAATTGATAAGAGGTAAAAATCTCCTTGGAGTAGCCTATTTTGGATAAAGTTACATCCATAACCATAGTATTAAGGTCATTATATACATAACAGAAATTGGTGGTAGAGGTTATTTCTCATTTACCTATAAATTATCATTGGTTAGCCTTGAAATAAAGCACTGGCCACTGGTCCTCAGCTGCAAAGACAGCACTTCCTCTGAAGCACGGACAGGAGTCAGGATGTCATCGTGGCAGGAGAGCAGCTTTTGAAGTTTCAGTCTCTGCTCTTCCCAGCACTGGCACCTTAAGCAAGAATGGTTACTTCCATATCTACCTTGAGTTTCTATAAAAAACATATAGTCATTAAATATATACTATACCAATTACATAGCCAGAAATCTCACTTCTAGGTATTTGTCCAAGAGAAATGCGAACTTGTAATCATACAAAAACCTGAATGTTTTTAGTGGGTCTATTAATAATCCTCCAATCTTGATTCTGTAAATCAAGAAACAACCCAAAGGTCCTTCTTCAGTGGATGAATGGATAAGCAAACTGGGACATCCATAAAATAAAAAGGAATGAACAACACTTGTGTGTATATCAACAACAGTTAATCTCATTCTATTTTTAGTTTTTACAACTTGATATTTTGATATTATAAGAATAATACATGGAGCTCCCTTTACCCAAATGCATCGTTTACATTTTGCTCTACTTGCTTTACAATTCTGTCACTGTTTAGGTATATGCATTTTTTTTCTAGACTTGAGGAAAAATGGCTTTTATACAGTGTGATATTCCTTAGCTTATTTTGTTTTTATATCCCTTCCCCCAATCCTATGCATTAGGTAAGGCAACTATTACTCCAATTTATAAAAGAGCTGTGTTCTGTGAAGCAGCAAAGCACCAGGAAAAGAACCAGGAACTTCTAATCTTGCCTTTGTTGATGGAACTTGCTGTCAGATATGGGGAGGTGCTGGACTGAATATTTAAATGATCCTTGGAAAAGCTCTAGGATTTGAAATCCAGGAATTTGTCCAAGGCCACACTACCCCTCAACAGGTTGCACTTAGATCCTCAGTCTCCTGTCTCATGGGTCCCCAAGCATCCTCTGTGGCACAGTGTTAATTGCAGTCTGCCTCCCGGGTGCTCAGTCAAGTGTGGGTTGTCGTCAACAGATTTTTGTTTTTGTCTGTAAGCAATGTCCTGTATTAGGCATGCGAGGCTTTTGGACAAGCCAGTGTGCTCCAGCCCTGAAAACAAATCTGAGGTTTTAAAAAAGTCCTCAGAGCACAGGAACAGAGCTATGGAAAGAGAAGGGCTTGCTGGAGCCCAATCAGACCTACCGGGAATTAGAAGAAAAGGAGATTACATTTTATAAGCATTTTCTATTTCAGGGTGTGACCCATGAACACACTGTAATTAAAGAAAATTGCCAAGTTCTGTGAGGAGGAAGAGACAAACCCTTTTTGCGCCTTTTGAAACAGTAAGAGGGCTGTGAAAGGGAAGTGCTACATAAAAAACATGTTCATGTAATTTACATTGATTTTTGTTGATTTATACTTATTTTTGCCCTTCCTAATATTGTATTTGAATTGGGCTTCTTAATTGTCTAATTAAATAGCTCTGCACCCTGCTTTTGTTTTCAGTGTGTTTGGGTTTGGTGAATTAGGTACAACACTTCTAGGTTTAGAGAAATACGTCTGATGCTCAGCTATAGGGACAGACATGTTACTAATCTTTGTACATGGGTGAGTAGGAAATAAAGATTTCATGAAAGGGATTGTAGTTTTCCCTTCTGAATTTAACATGGTTTCTGTTTTCTAGAGGGGGACACTCTGGAGATAGGGAATCAAACATTTTTAAAAATTTATTATGCTTTTTTTGTTTTGTCTTATTTTATATTTTAATTTTACTACTTTTTCAGAGACTAGGTATTGAGAAGACCGATCCTACCACACTGACAGATGAAGAGATAAACAGATTTGCTAGGTTGGATATTGATCCAGAAACCATAACCTGGCAAAGAGGTACAGAGCCCTGTACATGTCCCATGTGTTTTGGTTATACTGCACACCCCACAACCTCTGTAAGAGTTGTTAAAATGTGAGGTCTGTAAGCTGTGTATCAGTATTTTCATGGTTAAGACATGGCCGAGATGGTGGCTTACTCATATTCCTGGCCATCTCCATCAGTCTCTCTCCTTATTAGCTGCAATCAAACCTCCTTTTGTTGGGTTAGCTGGACATTTGCTGGCTATTCTCTGTTGATTGGAGTGAAGGTGGTTTCACAGAAGTTCATGCATACACCAAAAATAACATTTTGCAAGTTCTATTTTATGCAAAAAGTTTAAGTGTCATGAGGTAGAGAAATTATATTTAATCGCTTTTTGAATCATGTTGCCCTTTATTCTCAGAACTCTTGTCTGGAATAAGTGACTTGATTTTTCTTGTAGTTCTCTAGCTTGCCTACTCCTCTTTTTCTCATTTTATTAAACCCTCTTGTAACAAAGCAGGTAGCCTTCAAGTTTAAACACTTAGCAGTTTGGTGTGTGAGCTGCCTGGCTTCACTGCCATATGTTGCTTTTCTCTATGCAGCCAGCTCAGCTTAGAGTTTTATTTTGTACCAACAGTGCATCCGTCTATCCTGCATCACTGCTGAGAAGGAATTTTCATTGAGTCATGCAAAATGCAATTACCAGCCAATTTATTGACTGTATTTGTGATTTTTCATTTGCTCAATAAATGCTGCTGGCTAGTGGCATTTTTAAGATGACTCTCTTAAATATATAAAACCATACTGATACTTCTCTTCCTTTGCTTCAACAGCTTTTAGACAGATGGTATATTTTATGAAGAATAAGCTAAAGGTCTATTTTGAAAGTTTAGTATCTCATTCACTTTTCCTTTGCTTTAATTTCTAATTTATGCTTTTCAAGAAAGCAGAAGGAGACTAGGGGAAAAAATAGATCATACCCATTGACTGGCTATTTTATTCAGAGGAATTAGGTACTTGGAACTTGATACTATATTATTTGAAAAATAAGGGTAGGCTTCAACAACACCTAACATCCTTCACTTATCAAGTGGAGTGTGTTAGTGTCTCCCTCTGAGTGCTATACAAGACACTGCATTGGGTGTTTATTTGCCTTTATGGAAAATAATTTGGCATGTTTTCAAGTGTCTTAAGAATACCTCTCCTCTTTGACCCATTTAGAATGTAATTAGTGTATTGTTCATTTTATATTTTGTTATTGTTTGGCACTTCATACAAAAAGCAAAATTGGAAATACACTAAAATGTTAACAGTAATTAGTCCTGGGAAGTAGCAGTAACATTAGTTAGCTGGTTGACTTTTGCTATGTTTCTAAGGGTATAGAGTTGGATAGGTATTCTGTCATTGGAATGGAAATTATTTCTTCTTGGTGTGCTGAAGGAAAGAGAAGGTCTGTTACCCAGCATGCTTCGAAAGGCATTTGCCTGGCCCTGCGTTTTCATGGCTCTGTGTTTCTCAGGATGGTATAAGGTCAGTGAGTCATCCCACAGAACAACAGCACAAACATCTGCCTTTTGAAAAACTGCAGCATGCTGTTTTTCTTGAAAGATTGAATGGGCTTTAAAAGAGGTTCTATCTAGATTTCTAGCTGTTTGAATTCTCTAGACAGAATAAAACCAAGCCAGTCCAAATCTCTTTCTTTCAAAATAATTCCTGTACATTTATGATATGTGCACATCATTTCTTAATTTGAAGCCACAGTCTAGGCTTGCCATCAGTTTTGAAATCAAGTATTAATAGCCAGACATTAGGTTGGACTGGTTGCTTTAAAAATTGGCTGGTTCCTTAAACTTTATGTTCCTTTCACTAAACATTGTTCTATATCCTTTCTTTCTGCTGTAGTGTTGGATACCAATGATAGATTCCTGAGGAAGATCACAATTGGACAGGCTCCAACAGAGAAAGGGCACACACGGATGGTAACTACTTGTTCTTTTTTAAATAAATGAGTTCAGATGAACTAAATCCTTGCTCCTTCTGTCCTCCCCCCTCTCCTCCCATCTGACTGAGACTGCCAGGTGTTGTTCTGCCTTCTCC
The DNA here is from genome assembly GCF_021234165.1 of Pteronotus mesoamericanus. Lineage (NCBI taxonomy): Eukaryota > Metazoa > Chordata > Mammalia > Chiroptera > Mormoopidae > Pteronotus > Pteronotus mesoamericanus. The sequence continues at coordinate 25,297,996 of NW_026555078.1, read as the reverse complement.
CTTTTAAAATGGAAGTGAGTAGGTGTGCGGTATTGAGCACTCCCGACAGCGTGTGCAGTAAATCCCATGTGTCACCTGTGTGTTTTTCCCTGAGCATTTTTTCCTGGAGGAGGAGAGCCCCAAGTGAATATCTCTGCACACAATTGCTTAAAATTGCTTCTTTTTTTGTGGCCATTTTGTGGTAGGACTCTTCAGTGTAAGAGCTTCCGGGTTTTCCCTTGTATGTTAGGGAAACCATAACTACAGGATTATAAGCTGCTTTTACAGGGGTTGTTGGTCCTACTAGAATATTTATCTTTAAAATTTGACTACTCAAGGTCTTTGAATAGTTAATTAACAAGTTATTTTAATTAAGTTCATTGTGTACTACTGTTATTTTATCCATTTCACTTTTGCGGTTCGCCCTCTGGTTTAACGAAGCTTTCCCTGTTGTGTTTTTTTCCTTCCAACAGGCCCAGTTTGATATCTCGGTGGCCAGTGAAATCATGGCTGTCCTGGCGCTCACCAGTTCCCTAGAAGACATGAGAGAGAGACTGAGCAAAATGGTGGTGGCGTCCAGCAAGAAAGGGGAGCCCATCAGTACAGAAGATCTGGTGGGTGCCCCAGCGCTATGGCCTGTGATGCACCTGTGTCCATTGTCCTAGGGTTTCTCAGCAGTTACTAATCACAAGAATTATGCTGCAGTTAACTAATAAATTTAATACGGTTTCATTGCTGACAGAGTAATTATGAAATGTATAAAATTTACTTCATAGTAATAGGTAGTATGCTCCAGTAACTGACCACAGGTTTCAGATGGTTCAAGCAGCATCTTCAACCTGTGAATATTCCCAAAAGTGGGTGTATGACTTCAATTTGCAGAGGACAGCAAGAGTCCGGGGGAGGCCTTCAGCAGCTGAGCTTGAAGTCACGCCCTGGCCTCTCCCCAGGACAGGCCTCCCCCGAGGACAGGCCTCCCTGCACAGAGGCCTCTAGTCATGAGGTTTGTTGGCCACCACCTTATCCATGCTAAAAACCACATTGGGAATAACTCATTATCTAGTTATCTGATGGTCCTACTAGGCTAGTTCTTCTGATTGATTTCTGAACTGTCTGCATGATAACATGAAGTTTGAAATGAGATGATCTTACAGATTAATTTTTTAAAGGTCTATTTGTGTTGATATACACCATAATGGTTGGCCTGTGATTAAGCAGGCAGGTATATCAGGTGAACTCAAAAAATGGGGAAAACGTTAATATCCTGTTTTCATAGTTATTATATGTAAAAAAGGGAAATTATTTTAAATGTTCACACCCAAAGCAGAAACTTAGAAACTTATTAAAATGGAATATTTCTGGCTCCTGACCAGTGTGGCTCAGTTGGCTGAGCGTCAGCCGTCAGAGCTCAGGGTCACTGGTTTGATTCCTGGTCAATAGCCCATGTCTGGGTTGCAGGTTCAGTCCCCGGTCAGGGCACGTACGTACAAGAGGCAACTGATCCATGTTTCTCTCTCATATCAATGTTTCTCTCCCTCTTTTTCTCCCTTACTTCCCCTTTCACTAAAAATAAATAAAATCTTTTTAAAAAGTCTAATATAACTGAGATCCATAGTTTTATCGTACTTTGTTACCAATTTGTTCAGCTCTGGTTGGAGAGCTTAGAAAAGGGACCTGTATTTAAAGTTGGTATTGAATTCCTAGGTAAATTTTTAGTTTCTGCTTTGGGAAACACGTGCTGACTTTGGTTTGCAGCCATTTCTGCCCAGACACCAAAGTTACAAATAATTCAGTACTCAAAGAACTAGTATTTCTGTGCTGTAAACTAGTCTGAAATGGATTGCCCTCATTCATGCTTGTTCCCAGAATTAAATGTTTTTCCAAAAATTACATATGAATGTCATTTTTATTCTAGCTGTTCTTTGTGCTTAAAATAACTGGTAACTTCAGAGTATATCCAGAAAAAATAAATAAATGAATAAACGAATGGTCTAGTTCAGGCGAAAGTACTGATTGGTCCAAGATGGCTAAAAAAGGAAGACCTAGGAGAGTTGAATTTTGGTTTTGAAAGGTTAGTTTTTTGCTGGTGGGTATTGACACGTCATGCCTCTGCCTTGCAGGGGGTGAGCGGTGCATTGACCGTCCTCATGAAGGATGCAATCAAGCCCAATCTCATGCAGACATTAGAGGTGAGCAGAGCGACTCCTGACTTTCTGGATCAGTTTTGTGTTCACACTTTCCTTGGCGAGTAAAGACCTTTTGTACTTGCTCATCTCTCTCTTCTTTCTTTCTCACAGTCGCAATTTGGGCATTACTGTCATAAAAGAGGCAGCTTCTTATTTAACCCTTTGGGATATCTTTTTTTTTTTTCCTGTGGAGTGCAGCTGACTGTGTGATCCCATTTTGAAGCAGGATTGGCAGATTCACTCATGCTGTCTTGATTTCCACAGGGCACTCCAGTGTTTGTTCATGCCGGACCGTTTGCTAACATCGCGCACGGGAATTCCTCTATCATTGCAGACCGGATTGCACTCAAACTTGTTGGCCCTGAAGGATTTGTAGGTGAGTGTTTTTGCACAGTCACTGAATAGATGGTATGTTTTTTAACATCAAGGGAGTTGAGATAGCATTTTTACAGTTGCTTTTCTCCTTAACTTACAGTGACTGAAGCAGGATTCGGAGCAGACATTGGAATGGAGAAATTTTTTAACATCAAATGCCGATATTCTGGTCTCCGCCCTCATGTGGTGGTGCTTGTTGCCACTGTCAGGGCTCTTAAGATGCACGGAGGCGGCCCCACGGTGAGGATCGGGAGTAGGAAGAGGCTGATTGTCAGGAATGTTCTGAAGGCTAAAGGGAAGCTGGGTGACTTGTACCTGTTTCTTCATTAAGTGGCTGTTATCCTCATTATTAATAGGGTGTCTTTGGCAAGGGACATTTAGAAAGCTCTTCTGTGAGCTACCTTTTCACACATAGGCACTACCAACTCTCGGCATTTTAAGAGGGCTGAAATTGGCTTCATGGCCCACTTTGCTGAGGAAAACATCTGATAATATCTAAACCCCACCGAGGACATGTGCTTGCTATACCCACAAAAAACTCCTTATGTTCAGACCGTTCTTGTAAAATCTCAGTCCCATTCTCCCTCTGAACAGTGACAGTGGCAGCCAGCCAACCAAACCATTGAGCTGAGACAGAGGTCAGTCCCTTCTGGAGAGGTGCATGCTGGGCAGGAGGGCCTCTGACATCCTGGAGTGGAAGGGAGGAGAGGGACAATGGTAGAGATGCCCAGCACTGCCTGTGGGTAATAGAAACAGGTTAGGGCTGGTTATTTTCAACTCCCACCTGAACTTTGTGTTTTCCTGAATACCTATTGGTTAGAAATTTCACTTGTTATACCGTTATCTTAACACCTTTTCTTCAATGCCTGCATGTGAAGACGTGGTGCCAGCCAGTGTTCAGAAATTACTTGAAGAAGTATTAAATTCCTGTCCTCTAGGAGCTGGTCCTATAACTTGAGAAATATGACCTCACTCACCCAGAGAACAAAATCAGTATTTCTTAATGTAGTGATCAATATAGCAGTTCTCAAGCATTTGAGTCTCGGAATTTCTTTATACTCTTAAAAATTATTGAGGGCCAGAAAGAACTTTTATTTAGGTGGGTTATATCTTTTGACATTCATTATATTAGGAATTAAAACTGAGTTACATATTAACATAAGTAACTTTTTTAGTGAAAAGTTACTATATTTTTCAAAGCAAAATTTAGGCATTGTACATTTTTCAGATCTTTTCAGTATCTGGCTTAATTGAAGACTGCTGGATTCTCATCTGCATTGGATCCTTTGTGATAGACCATGTCACATAATCTTTGGAAAAGTCCATTGTATACTCATTGCATACATTGACATTGAGAGTAAGAGTGAGAAGGGTTATGATATGTTAGAATTATAATGGAAATAGTGTTGGTATTATGGGCCCCAGGAAAGGGTTAGGTCTCCAGGCCTCCCTGTGAGAACCGCTGCCATACCACACCCTCAGCACACCTCTCTGGTCTTACTTGTCTCCGAGGTACCAAAAGCACCCTTAACTTGGACACCCCTTCCTGCCAGCAGTGTGGGAGGACTCCCTTTGCCTTCCCCATCATAATCAGCATTTTCCTCTCTTGCACTCCCTCAACTCACTCTCATGACTTTATACCTCTGCTTTTCTCCTAACCTCCCAGTCCAAAAGGTAATGCCAGGAATTGAACCTGGGCAGCACTGAGAGGAGGGTTATACACACACATCTCTCTGCCAAGGAGCCAGCCCTGCTGCTCACATTACCTTGTGGAGCTACATGTGAGGCCCAGAACAAGGTGGCTCGCGTGCCTGCTTTTAGCCTCACCTCTCCGTGGCCCCTTTTGGAGTGGGAGCGCAGAGTCTCTCTGAGGAATGGGAGCAGACCATGCCGAAAAACTGAGGGCTTCTTAATCCCTGTCCATTGCCTACAGTAGGGTTTCTGGAATCGGCACCTTCACCCGCATGCTCATTCCTGTGAGTGCTGCAGCGACAAGCCACCAGGTCCCTCTGTACGAGTGAACTTGGCTGCTGAAGTATTTTGAGACCTTTACATACGCTGTGGTAGAGGAAGAGAACCCTGGTGTTGTTTCCCTGCTCGTAGTGTTGCCCATGCACCCCAGTTCAGCTCTGCCAAGGTGCGGGTTAGCGCTGCAGGCTGTCACAATCTTGTTGCAGAGCTTGTGACAGACTCCATCAGCGGACATGTCAAGGTGGCCTTTGCGGGGCTGACAGCTGCCTTTTTCCCTACGCTCACCTTTACTTCCACCCCCACTAGTGTGCTCATCACTCACCGAGGTTACTGCCCCCGCCTACAACACGCCCCTTCGTCCTGCCTTCAGAGATCTGTCCTTTGTCACCCTCCTCCCCCTGCAGTTCAGGCCACAAAGGCCGCCCCCCTCGCTCTCCCCAAAGCAGTCATTTTTGTTCTGTGCTGTAGGATTAGTCATACGCCCTAATCCTTAGTGAAGGAAACCACCTTTACTGCTCTATGTCCCCCCAAACCTGATGCTTCTGGCCTCTAAACCATGGCATGCAGCTTTTTAAGCTGGTATCAGGTTATAAATAGAAAATGCCTCTGACTTTGCTTCTTTTCCTTCCAGGTAACTGCTGGGCTGCCTCTTCCCAAGGCTTACATAGAGGAGGTAACTTCAGTCATTTCTAATTACTTGACCTAGAAAGCACCACATCCTGAATCAGCACATCTCAGCCCAGCGCATTTGGAGACGAGTGGGGGCATCACGCTGACGCAGGGGTGCTGTGGGAGCAAGGGGTGCTGAAGGGCCTGCGGTGCGCTGAAGAACGGGATTAAATGAAATGGGGAAGGAGTGCTTCATAGGACAGAATTGCGCCCCATAGGATATCCGTAAAACCATTACCCTAGATCAGCGATTGTTTCTCAACTGGGAGCTGTTTTTCCCCTAGGGGACATTTGACGATGTCTAGATGTTTTTTACTAGTATAACTCATGGGAAGTGCTACTGGAATTTAGTGGGTAAAGACCAGGGATGCTGCTGAACATCCCACAGCGCACAGGATAACCTGCACCCCAACTATAAGGAATTATTTGGCCCCAAATGTTAGTAGTGCTTACGTTGGAAAACCCTGCACTAGACTAATGGAAGTTTCCTTGTCTTCTCTGTATTAGCTGGTTGATTCCCGTATGCCATTCAAATCAGAAGCAAATACAAGGACCTTTTTTAAAATTTTTTTAAATTGCTATTTAGAGAGAGAATAAAGGAGAGAAAGACACATCGATTTGTTGTTCCACTTACACATTCATAGGTTTATTTTTGTGTGTGCCCTGACTGGAGATTGAACCTGCATCTTTGGTGTATTGGGACCTTTTTTTGAAATGTCTTTCCCTCTGCAGATTTAAATCCAGATTAAAGGGCCAAGATATAGTCAGCCTTCTGGTTATTTTTCTAGGCAAAGTTTCTATAATATGACTTGATTTATGGCATCAGGCAGGAGCTCAAAGGATTCTGAGCTTGAACCTTTTCATATTTATATTATTTACCATCAAAGAAATATCTCTAGAGCCAGTTTGGAGTGGTTATGAGAGAGGCCCTCAAATGAGCTAGTAAGGTCAGCTGCCATCACTAATTCAATTTTTCTGTGTTTTTTTTTGTTTGTTTGTTTGAATCTTTTAAATTGTCAAGCAACTCAGAGTCATTGTTTAGGCCCAAAATGAAGTATTTCAAAAGCAGCTAGAAAAGAATTGCTGGTGCCTTGAGTCTGCCTGTCTTCTGAGTTATGATCTGCCTTTTATGGTCATTTGTCTGATTCATGCGTAGGCGAGGAATTCACAGTTCTGGCCCTGCTGCCGCCCCACCGCCTTTCCTGTGTCTAATTAGAATGACTGCCTCTAACTGGCCCAGCTGGTATCTTCGTTTAAGAAATTCTACTTATTTAAAACTGTTGTCAATCAGTCTTACATTATCAGTTGGTTTTCATGTAACTAGAGGTAAAGTATTAGCAGTGCTCTTTAGAATATCAGCTAAATCCTAATCTCAGTTTTCAATTATTAAAAAAAGCATAAATCGTGTTTATAAGGATCTCATGTTTTCTACCTTTAACTTACCTATTTTTTCTGCTGTTTCATGGAATCCACAAACCAAGAGCTATTATTGCTGTTTTTTGCTCATGACCCAGTGTATATAATTTTATATACAACTATATTTTTATTTTTAAAACGTTTAATGATTTTTAAGCTTATATTAGTAACATACCCATTGTTTAAAATTTTATTCTTAATATATGATTTGAGACTTCTTTACAGTTTGGTACCTATTTCTCAACATTTAAGAAAATCTTCTGAATATATACATGTATTTTTGTATTTGTCCAAAAATGGAATTAAGTGCTCCTTATCTTTGCTACTTAGTACATCGTTGACAGGATCCCTGTGATAATGGATTATCTCCCTTTTCATAATATCTGCATGATACATATTTAATCAGAGTGTATATCATAAGCCCTCTCTGGAAGGATGTTTATGTTGTTTGCAGTTTTTCAGTGCTGCAGTAAACATATTTAAAAGTATGTTTCCTTAATTTCTTTCTTGTAAAGTACATACTACCTGGTCCTTACAGATGGCGTCCCTCTTGTTTTCTGTTGTCCCCAGTCAAGGTTCACAGTTGAGCTCAGTAAAACCTTTGAAGCATCACTGATTACTTCATGTTTTCTGTCAGTGCTTATAGCAGCTGTGTAATGAATGCCGGGCACTGTGCTAGCTTCTGTCTTCTGCTGGAAGGGTCTGTACAACACTGAGCTAGCTCATACCATTCTATCATATGAGTACATTAAAATATGTAAACACAGGGATTATACCTATAATGTATTTAAGGGCACCTGGTTCCCTTTAAGCAGCAAATACGCTATTGAGGTCTGGTGTGATGACAGCAAAGATGCCAGCCCTCGTATTTTCAGGACGCAGCTCTCGTGTTAACAGTCCACTCCCATGTTACACCTGGACAGGCAGGCACAGGGGTACAGGCTCCCCAGCGCACACTCACGGGTGCGAGAGGCGGAGCTGACCTGCGCCCTGTCAGCTTGTCCTGCCGGGGAGCAGCTCTGGCTTGAAGAGACAGGTTCCCTTTTAGGAAGAACCTGGAATTGTTTTCAGCTGTGCTCGCTGACCTCCCGGAAGGACCAACACTTTCACTGTTGTTACAGAACCTGGAGCTGGTTGAAAAAGGCTTCAGTAACTTGAAGAAACAAATTGAAAATGCGAGGATGTTCGGAGTTCCAGTAGTGGTGGCCGTCAATGCATTCAAGTAAGTGCAAAGTGTTAGAGTCCGGGGGACAGTGGAAAACAGTCAGGATACATCTCCTGGAGCTTTTAGGTTCATTTGGATTCAGTTACTCCTCTTGGTTGTAAGCCTGTACTTGGGGGCCATTTGGGGAGCCTGAGACATGGTGGACACCAGAGATGGCACAGGGAACTCGTCACCTCACCCGCTGAGAGTCCACGGTCAGGTTTGGCTCCCTTGGGTCCCCTTCCTCCCCACCAGGTGAAGTGGGTTATACAGAGGCCTGAAGTTACATGGTCTCCAGAGGGCTTTTGAACTAACAGAAGATCGGAGCCTTAAAAGTTTCATTATTTCACTGGGTCTGGTGGGATGTTGTCTATCAAAGAGTCGAACGTACTGAGCTGGAAGTGTTCCTGCAAGAGAGAACTTGTGTGGGTTGTTTACATGTTGTAATCCTGGTTTTGGTCTTGTTATAATGTCCTAGCCACAGCAGAATGGGAAGCAAATTTTCTTTTTTAAAAAACGAGTATTTATTGATTCTTATGATATGCCTGGAATGTTCTGAGTACTTTGCATGTATTTACCATCTAAGCCTCATGACATTCCAAACGAAATAAGTGCTGTGATTATTCCCCCTTTTACCCACGTGGAAATCCAGGCAGAAAGTCATGTCACTAGTAAATCGTGGGGCTAGGATTCAAACCCAAGCAGTGTTCCTTGATTAGTGTCCATTTATCAGCAGGTAATTCACATAGGTTTTAAAGGCAAAAACGAGGGATCCTGTCCTTGCCAGGCATTGTCAATGCTTTAACATGATGTGCTGCCTTTACAGGACAGATACAGAGACCGAGCTGGACCTCGTCAGCCGCCTTGCCAAAGAACATGGGGCTTTTGACGCCGTGAAATGTACTCACTGGGCAGAAGGGGGCAAGGGCGCCCTAGCCCTGGCTCAGGCTGTCCAGAGAGCAGCTCAGGCACCCAGCAGCTTCCGGCTCCTTTATGACCTCGAGGTGGGTTCTTTGGTGTATGCAGAAAGCCAGAAAGCACAGTGAGGTTTTTGTGTGGCTGCCTCTATTTAGGGCCCATGTTTAACAGCTTCAACCCTGTGGGTCTGAGTCGCACGTAGGTGAGTTACATGACTGCAGCCTGGGCCCTCGCGCCCGGACCGCTTTCTTACCAACCCGTGCTGCCGCCTACTTTCAGAGTCAACGGTCGGGTCCAGGCAAGAGCACCCCGGGAGGTTGGCTCACATCCTAACTTCTGGAAAGGCTCCCAGCACAGTTCCTCTGCTGGCAGGAGAAAGGGTCATGTATAGAACCAAGAGTGTAATTCACTACAGCTTTAGCCCAAGACACCAATCATATTAGGGCAAATTGGCAAGGGGCTACCTTGTACTCAGATAAGTTAGATAAGTTTCCCAGCTGCTTCCCAGTAAGAGGGGAAGTAGTATGCTCCTAAGTTCACTTCTTGGTACGGGGCTGCCTCAAGTTCAGAGAAGCCCTTAGGTGCAAAACCACACACCCCAGCAGGCTTTAGCATTGTTTCTATCACTGAGTAACTATATGATGTCTGGTCCAAGCAGAAGCACTGCTTATTCTGCATACAATAAAGTATAAAGTTAGTTCAGAGAAAGGTGGTTTATGTTACAGGGCTGTACTTTGTTTTCATTTCCCTGTTGATGTATTTCAGGATGTGACCGGGCATTAAGTAGTAGGCCCACAACTGAGAACTTCATTAGGAACATGGGATGGATGTGGTAGCTCATTCTGCTTGTATTCTCTAGGCTGGCTCTTGGCTTGGTTTTTAAAGGATAATCATAAACTGAAAAATAACCATAAAAAGGTAGAAGTTACTCTTGACTTTTAACATTCTTTTGTTTCTCTTTGCCCCTTGCAGATATTATACACTGACAGTTAGTTAATACTTCCCCGTTGGCACTGGAAAGGGACATTTTCCTATCGAGCTTTAGTTTCATAGAATGGTTTAAAAATTTGTTCAACCAGTGATCTTTTTAGGAAAGGCCATAAACACACATTCGCACACAGATGCAAAGCATTTCTAAGCACCCTCTCTAAGCCCCCATCCACAGTGCCTACTGTTAGGAACCCCAGGCCTTGAAGGCAAGCAAGAGACCTAGAGGAAGTGGGATAATGAGGACTTGTTTATAAGCCATTTCTTTGATTTATTTGTTTTTAGAGGGGAAAGGAGGGAGAAAGAGAGGGAGAGAAACATCAATGTGTGGTTGCCTCTCGTGTGCCCCCCACAGCCCAGGCATGTGCCTGAACTGGGAATCGAACCAGTGACCCCTTGCTTGGCGGGCCAGCATTCAGTCGACTGAGTCACACCAGCCAACGCTTTATAAGCCATTTCTACTTGGAACTTTGCTCTGCTCTGACAAAAAGGAGGCTGCCACTTTTTGTCTTATTCAGCATTTGTGGGTCTTAAATCACCCTTCAGCAAAGTACTTTTGCTTCAGAAGTTCTGAACATGCCTTGGCATTTATAGAGTCCAATTATAGGATGCATTTGAAAGTAACCTCTGTTACTGTTGCATCTTTATAAGCCATAATTGACTAGTCACTTTATTCATATCCATGATGCAAAGCCCTTTCACAAATTATCACGGTTTAGTTCAAAAAGGAATCTTATTTTTATAGATAGATTAGTATTCCTTTCAGAAAACAAAACTCACCCAATGTATTCTCTTAGCCTTAGTTGCTAGGGAGTATAGAGTCAGATACTGTTTATTTTTAGGAATTCGCTCATCCAAGTGAGCTATGAGCAGCTTTCCTTCCCATTTCCTTCAGGCAGTTTTCCCTGTGCTGTTCGCTGTGAGTCCTGGGCTCAGCAGCAGTGGCGAAGCCAGGGCCCTGGAGGACACATCCTGTGGGGTGGAGGCGCTCGGTCGACCTCTGGCCTCCATCCACTGCACTGTTTGCGTCAGGTGCCACGGGAGGCATATCCTTTCACACCATTCACACTGCGCGTTGGACATAGAAGTCACCAAATTGTTTTTTAAAAATTATTCCTAATTAACAGCAATTAGCAATCAGTATGTTGTGTTAAGGATAGCATCTGCCTCTTACATACAAACTGGGAATTATCTGGATGAATATTGGTTATCTTACTTTATAACAGTGTCCCAGGCCTGCTTTGATATGAGACTGTTCCCCTATCAAACATTACTTTTTACTTAGGAAGGAATAACCATTCTTGGGTAGTCAGCAGTATTGTTTGTGATGTACCTAGTGAAATCTTAAATACACACATAGTGACTTTACCTCTATGGGAGACTTTCCACTTACAAAATCTGGGGCTTGGTGTTGACAGAAAATGTTTCTAACCCAATAAACCTCAAACTATTTGTATATCTGTGTATGTATATAAAATCATCTTCTGGCCCTTTTGGAGACTGTGACCTGCAATGTGGCCAAGTGCCAGTCAAAGTCTCCCCTTTCTTTCCTGTCTTTTAGCTTCCAGTTGAGGATAAAATCAGGATCATTGCACAGAAGATCTATGGGGCAGATGACATTGAGTTGCTCCCTGAAGCTCAGCACAAGGCAGAAGTCTACACAAAGCAGGTAGATATCTGGTGGTTTTATTCTTTCAACTATTTATAAAGCAGGCCTTGGAGTCAGAAATCTCAGTGTTCTCCCAGCCCCGCCAAGCACCCACTGTTTTAGTTCCTCTAGGCAGCAGCCTTTTCTCCTCTGAAATAGTGAGTTTGGATTAGGTGGTCCACTCCCAAGCTCTTTATCTCCATGGATGGTATATCAGTGTGTGGAAAAGCCATGAAGAAATACGGGATGTCTTACTAAAATATTGAGAGCCTGCCTTGAGTTACATTGTCATGTCTGCTCCAAACTGTCATTTTTCACTTGGTTATATAGATGAAAATAAAATATTTACTTTCAGAATACGGTTGTGGATATTCCCTCATCAAACAGATTCTTTCTCCTTTTTTTAATCTATAATAACTAAGCTAGAGGGCACTGAGGTGGAGGTGGCAGCTATAAGGGGAGTTAGATGTTTCAAAAAAACTAAAGCATGCATGCGTCATGGGTTACAGTGTCGGCTTTTCATTTGTCCCACTTCTGTTCCCTTCTCTCCCCAGGGCTTTGGGAATCTGCCCATCTGCATGGCCAAAACACACCTGTCCTTGTCTCATAATCCAGAGCAGAAAGGTGTGCCTACCGGCTTCATTCTGCCCATTCGTGACATCCGTGCCAGCGTTGGGGCAGGTTTTCTGTACCCCCTCGTAGGAACGGTGAGTGAGTGCTGCAAGCTGAGAGGGGTGCTTCTTGTCCTTAACTGATTGTGAAGCCGCCAAGTAGATGTCAAATGAGCAGAGTTCATTGCTGAGGAGAAAGTTGGAATTGGGCCTGTTAGGACTGATCCTCTTGCTGTGGACCATCTTGGCGTCAGTCCAAGGATGATGCCATGATTAGTTGTCCTGAAGAACAGTTCTTACAGTGCGACCTTGACTGAATCCGGGATGGGCCTAATTGATACGCTATGATAGTGCTTATCTAGAATCACAATTGACCTTTATTGGGAACCTTTCACAGGTTAACTTGGTCCTCCCAGCAGCCCTGTGAGGTAGGGACAGAGGTTCTGCACCTCCAAGTCTTCTTGCCAGGCCTAGAGCTTATGCCTGAAATTCAGGCAATTCAGTTTTTGAGTAAAGAATTTCCCCCTTAAAATGTGAATGAACCCTGTAGATGTGAAAGGCGAGGTTACTTATTTACACTTCTCGAGGAATTATCAGATCCCTCCAAATCTTGTGGATTTTATGCAGATTAAGGGAGGAAAATTGCAAGGAAGGAGGTAGCGGGAATGCTTCAGGATGTAACCGCAGTTTGAACTAACTTGGTCCCAGGGTTAGCACTGATCCTGTGCCCAGGTTTCCCCTTTACATCCACCCGTATCCTTTATCTGCAGATTGTATTTACCTGCCTTCAGGATTGAAGTAATAAACTAACTTAATTTGCAATGAGATAGAAACCAACATTTCTCCTTTTGGAGCTATATTATTCTTTTCATATAGTAAGAAAGTGGTAGGAGGTGGCATTGTGGAGTCGGGAGTATGTAACGTTAGAGCCGAATCCTGCTTTCACCCCTGCTGATTTTGGCCTTGGGCTCATTACTGAAGATGTGGCCCGTTTCCTCTCAGTTCTCACTGTGGGGCAGAACCATCACTTACCAAGAGTGATCAGACGAGTGCCTGCAAACCAGTGCTCCCTCAGCCACTGCAGAGAGCAGGAGGTATAGCTTTGTTATGTTCATCAGTCCTTGGGGTTCATAGAAATTCCCGTTTAATAGGAACTATAAAGCATTTTACCCCGCCCCTTGAATGTTACAGAAACATGTGTTCTTTTCGCAGAAACTGTTAGCAGCTGCCTGCTGAAAGAGCAGTAGCTGCAGTCTGTATTGTCGCTTGTGACAGGTGCATGCAGAGGGCTGACCCTACCTGTGAAAGCCACACTGAAAGTGGTCAGGCCTATAGTTTGGAGAGAGACACACCCTGCCCAGCTCAAGATTCTGTCACCTAGAGGACACTCTTGCATGAGGGGCCAACTTGGACCAAGACGTTTCTGCACATAGCCTAAATGATTTAACAGTCACTATTCCTTTTTTTTTTTTTAAATCCTCACCCAAGGAGGATATTTATTGATTTTTAGAGGAAGGGTGAGGGGTGGGGAGACATCAATGTAAGAAAATATCAGCTGGCTGCCTCGTACATGCGCCTCAGCTGAGGATCAAACCCACAACCTATGTATGTGCCCTGACCTGGAATTGAACCCGCAACCTTTTAGTGTATGGGACGATGCTCCAGTCAGCTTAGCCACCCGGCCAGGGCAACAGTCACTGTTCTTTTTTTGTTTTTGTAAGAGAGAGGGGAAGGGAGGGAGAAAGAGAGGGAAAGAAGCATCAATGTGTGAGAGAAACACTGATTGGTTGCCTCTTGCTCGCCTCCAACTATGGGCCTAGCCCACAACCCAGGCATGTGCTCTGACAAGGTATTGAACCAGTGACCTTTAGGTTTGCAGGATAATGCCCAGCCCACTGGGTCACACCAGTCAAGGCAACAGTCACTATTCTTAACACCTCCTAATTGCTGTTGTAGCCTGAACAGGACTCAGGATTTGAGTGTTTTATGTATTAATTCAAGGCGAGGGGGCTTTTTTCTGGAGTTTATATCTTAGGTGAGTGTACACATAATCTTTTCATTTTTAAAAATGTTCTGATTATCAATATGACCAATGTTTAGGGGGAAAATCCTCTTTGGATAAGAGGAAAAATATTGAGAGTGCTACTCAATATTTTGAGGACCATCTTTCACATCTTCTGCGGTTGTGCTCATGCGTGTATATCTACATCATCATTATTTTTATAATGTCATCTTCAGGTTTTTCTGCTGGGTCTGAGGACGCATCCCTTCCTTCCCCTCCTTTTCCCACACCCAGCAGTGGCTTATCTCTTACAGAATTTGAGAATAGAAACTGACATCAGATCCTTATGGTATGTTCTGGGGAGTATTGATTGGCACTCATCAATACGTCAGAATTAGGTTTTCTGAAATGTAGATGTTTCATGTTATAAAAGGCAACTCATCCTTTTCTATGACATTTTCATAGTTACTTTGTAGAAGTTTAGCTTAAACTTTTTCCTGTCTAGATCTGACTTGGGACTTGTAGTATTCATTACATAGGACATTGTTACAAATAAAATATACTGAGTTTTTGCTCATAAACCTTAGGAATTCACATCTAAGTAGACATTTGTCAAAGCCAAGTCTTTAGAAGAGAAGCAAGCCGTAAGCGTTTACAGGTTCAATTTTAGAAGGCCAATTTGGACCTGTAAGAATAGCGATTGTAAAACCATCTACGTTATGTTGAAAAATGTCTTGGCCCAAGTTACAGGATACTAATTTCTAGTGCTGTGTTGCTGAAGGAAAAACAATATGGGTATCTATGCAAGACTAATGAAAACACTATTAAACAGCGGCAAGGCCTGTACGTCCTTTTGCTCTCATGAAGTGAGGACTGAGGAAGTGAGTAACTGCCTCCGTAGCCTTCTCAACACCTGCTCCTTTTGGTTGCAACTGTCAGTGCGGAAGGTGACAGTGAAGCTTGGCATCCGATTTGCTGAAGGGTAGGAGGGTTTCTCTTTGAGGTCATAACAGGAGCAGTGACTTTCTTTTTAATGTCTTAACAAGGGGAGTGCCACTTTGACAACTATAAAATAATATTCCATCTTTGTGCCTTGGGTTTTCTACCTGAGGGAAGCATGGGAAAAAAGATCACTTTATTTTTAATGCTATTTCATGTCTCCTAGATGAGCACAATGCCTGGACTCCCTACCCGGCCCTGTTTCTATGACATTGACTTGGACCCTAAAACTGAACAGGTGAATGGGCTCTTCTAAACAGGTAAGTTGTTTCTGGTGAGAGTTTTGCCTTTTTCTTTATGAAGCATATTTGTGAATTATAGGACTCCCAACTAAAGCGAAGCCTTTTCAGACATCACTGAGGGGACAGGGGCAGTAATGAAAGTTGGCGGTAACCAATGAGTGAAACGTTTGTATTTTGTCACATTTATGGAGGAAGAGCACAGCTTGTCACAGGCTGGCAGTGAGGGAGAAAGCCGTAGCCTTGTGAGCAAGGCCTCCCTGCTGGAGCCCAGGGGGCTCTGGGTCCCACATTGATGGCACACAGGACAGGAGCAGTTGCGGGCTGTGTACTCTGAATAGATGGTTAGCAGGCAGGAGCTGAGTAAATGTCCTAGAAAGTAGAAAAGAGAAGGAAACAACCAGAGCATAAGTTCTTGGATCTTAAGTGAAAGGCCCCAAGTACTTATCACAATGGATGAGCCATTTCTAGACACATCCAGTTGAATTTTCAAAAACATCAATGATGAAAATCCTAAAAATTCTTCTCCAGAGAATGGCTTCTCTATGACAAAACAAGAATTAGACTGAACCAACCTGCCTTATGAGCAATAAGAGGCTTTTTAGACAGTGAAGGAACACCCTCCAAGCTCACAGGGGATGATGCCTTGCCTCCTGTATTTGCACCGTGCCAGATCCATCCAGATGCTTCAGACGCAGACAGGCTCCCCGCGCCATATCTCTTCCTAGGAAGGGATTTAGCAATGTGCTTCCCCAAGATGAGGAGTAAGCCAAGAAAAAAGACATGGCCGCATGACGTCTCTTATATGTGGAATCTAATGAACAAAATAACAAAATAGATACAGACTCATACATAGAGAACAGACTGACAGCTGTCAGAGGGGAGGGCGTTTGTCCGGTTGGGTAAAAAGGTGAAGGGATTAAGCAAAAACAAAAAGAAAAAAAAACAACACAGACACAGGCAACAGTATGCCTACCAGAGGAAAAGGAGGGTGGGGTAACCAGAGGAGGCTGCAGGGAGAATAGATGATGATGGACGAGACTTGGCTTGGGGTGGTGAACACACAATGCAATAGACAGATTATGTATTATAGACTTGTACCCCTGAAATTTATAACATATAATTCTGTTAACCAATGTCACCCCAATAAATTCAATTTAAAAATAAAAACTGGGACACAAAACAAGTCTCAATAAATTTGAGAAGATTGAAATCATATCAAGCATCTTCTCTGACCACAATGCTATGAAACTAGAAATCAACCCCAAGAAGAACACTGAAAAACATGCAAAGACATGGAAGCTAAATAACATGTTATTTTAAAAATAATAGAAACTGAAAAAAGAAGTCACGGTTCTCAGGAAGCTGAATCCTGATCTAGACAGTAATGAAGGGAAGTCCTAAAAACTGCAAATGACCTAGAGTTACAAATCCGGTACAGAACAGGAAGAGGGAGGATTGAGAAAAACTAAAAAGAACTAGAAAAGACAATAGTATCAAAGGGTAATAATGCAACACAAAAGCTCTCACACTGTTTACGAAAGTAAAGGTCCAGGTGGAAGCAAACTGTAGTCAGTATCTAAGCAACTGTATGGATGGTTGCTTACAGGAGCCACTCTGCTTACAGAGAAGAGAGACTGCGTGCTTGATGTTTGGGGAGCATTCTTACGGAATGCTCTTCCTTAAGGGGGCATGTGTGGTGTTGGAGAAGTCATCCTGGCTCACACCTGGCCTGGAACAGCACTCACATTGCCATCATGTAAATGCCATGCATTGTTTTCAAGCCTGTGGACCTACCCTGGAAGAGCTGTGGGAAAGGGCGTCAACCTTACCAGCTTTGGCAACAGCAGAGGGTGACGATGTAGGGTAGAAGGGAAGAGGAAACATTTCAGCAGGTAGAGAAAACGTTCCTCTTTCTTTTGCCTTCCAGGTTGTTCATCTTCAAGAAACTACTTTGAAAGTTAGGCCACTGTATATTTGGCCTACTGTCAGGAGTGTGGGGAAGTCGAGAAAACCGGCCCCTGCCCCAAAGACCTTCTGAAAGAAATACTGGGAGTTTCCGCAGAAGCCTCTCCTTGGTCTTAGTTCCCATCACACCTAAATTAATGTAAATCATGCACATATCTATTTACTTTCCTGAAATCTCACAGAATAAAAGAAAATAATTTTGCTATCTCAGTGTTTAAATGTAAACTGTAGCATTAACAGGCTGCTGCAATATGTCCTGCCATCCTGTGTGAGCCCATTTGCCCAGCATATCCCTGGGACTAAGGAAGCAAGTTGCGATGTAAGTTTTATGATACTGTTTTGTTTAAAGGGGAAAATGGTGCATGCTTGTGTCTTTCTGGGAGGACACAGATCAGGAGAAGCAAGATATGGAAGATGTACCCTTTTATCATAACCTTTCTAGTGTTTTTTTTTTTTTAACTCTGGTAAAATATTTCTCATACAGTAATATTTTTCTGAACTTCCTTGGAATTCCCATTTCTGTTATGGCTTTAGCACCATTAATTTCTAGAGCCCTTCAAGGAAGGCTGGGCATATAGCACTAACCGAAGGTTAGCCCTTTTTGCTCTGTTGGTTCGGCAAATGTTTATTGAACTTTTACCACATGCCTGGGCTCTACTGTTCCCCATAGAATGTTTTTTTGTTTAAATGTTTTCCCTGCTCTTGCTTTTTATTTTCTATATCTTCTTCCATTTTCCCCTCCCTTTTGCCCCTTATCTTCCTGCATTGGATCCTTCCAGAAGGTGTTGCATTTTCACTAGTGTTGGCAGAGCAGCATTTTCCTGGGGTCCTTGGTTTTATTACTTTTAATCCCCTCGGTTCACATCAGTGTTATAACACAGTGTTTTGCAATTCAAATAAATAATGGTGGTACTTTGGGAGCATGTGGCAACAGGGTTAAGGGTACAGAGCCCCAGCTGCGCCATACATTGTGTACCGCCTGGCACATGGTACACACTCCAGGGTGGTGCCAGTGCCTGCTCCAAAGCATCATTCAGGCTCTGTCTGCACAGAGTTCACTGTTTCTGATTTCCTTTGTTTTTTTTCCAATGTCCTATAAAACCACATCTGGAATGGGACTTGCTGGGAAGTCAGTTTGTAAAAGAACTATTATCAGACATGATGACTTAAAGACCATCTTAAAGGTTTTAGGCTTCCTCATATCTCCAAAGGCCATGTAGGTTTAAATCCTTATGTGGATAGGAATGAGAAACTCAATTTGTGGGAGAGGATGTTCATAAGACAAAGATTAAAAACGAAGCTCTAATCCAATAAATAATGCAAATGTTTTTACTAGGCATTGCTTGGAATGAATGGACCATCACCAATGCAAGAAATTCCTAAGTAGAAATACAATATGCCTTCAGTAAGAATTCAAATGTTACAACTTGCTATTTGTTTTTGAAGATTTTATTTAATTTTAGAGAGAGGGGAAGGGAGGGAGAGAGAGAGGGAGATAAACATCAATGTGAGAGAAACATTGGTTGTCTCACACATGCCCTGACTGGGACCGAACCTGTAACCCAGCCATGTGCCCTGACCAGGAATTAAACCAGTGACCTTTTGCTTTGCGAGACAGTGGTTAACTGACTAAGCCACACAAGTCAAGGCACAACTTGCTTTTTTCACTTGGCAATGTATCTTAGAGATCTTACAATATCAGCAGTTTGAGAGTCATCTTGTTTCTCGTGGCTGTGTAGTATTTAAACTGTCCTATCAATGGACACAACCTTTGATGGTTTTTGCTGGTCTAAATGATGTAGCAGTGAATATTCCCATACCATACATATCTTTGCATCTTGTATTGAACCATCTATAGGATAAATTCCTAGTGACAGAATTGCTCAAAGGATGATTTCTAGCTTCAAAGTGGGAGCTGATCTTTGGTTGGAAATGTATGGAGATAAGTTATACTAGAACAAATCTGTAAATTAGATTATATCTCCATTTTGCAGAAAGGTAAACTTCAAAACTTCACTGCTGCTGCCTGCCAGATGAGCTTGTTAAGGTCGTCTGCCTCCAAAGCCTTTGCTCTTCACCATCATACTGCCTTTCAGGGCTCTTCCTAGAAGACAGCCCCTGCCAGCTTGTACAGAAATGGACGTCTCACTTGTGACAGATGGAAAGCTGTGCCCATTCCACATCCCTCCTGAAGGAGAGGGTAATGAAAAGTGGAAGAAGCAGAGGAAAGAAATAAAGAGGTTAGGAAGGCTGCCAAGCAATTATTGGTGCCATAGGTTTTGTGGAATTGATTCTTTAATCCGTGATAAAGAAGAGGTATGAAAGATAAAAGGCATAAAAAACAAAAAATAACTGTTGGCTACTGGAAGACCTGAATTCAAAACCTACAGGAGAATTAGTGCTCAGGGTACATATTAGTCTGTGTTGCCAGAGAAGGTCTAGTGCTTTTACCTGGGGGCTAAGAGTCCTTGCTGGTCACTGTCCTCCCTGTCCACGTTCCTATCCTCTCGATTGCTAATACCTTCCTTCCCCATATTCGTAATATTGCTGACAGATTGCACCTTCTCTGATCTGCACCTCAGAAGCTGTTGCTATGCACTGAAGATGTATATACATTCTTAAGAGACAGCATTTATGTATTGTTAAGTGCAGCAGATTACAACAATTACTGTTTGTCTTGGCTGGTGCAGCCCTAATGGTGCCTAGGAACAGATCCAGCCGCCAGAGAACTGGAGCCTTAGGTTCATTTAACGGTGCACCAAGGAAGAAGGGGTGGAGGCTTATTCCCAGATCTCTAAAATGTGAGAATTGCTACCACAGAGTTGTAAACCATTTTTGGTAGCTATAGATCCAGGCTGTGGGTGGATAGGAAGCAGGATGGGAGAAACGGTATGAGATCAGATAAATATGTAAGCTCCTTTATTGGCATACTGTATCTGGTGATGTTAACAAGATGAGCTGTAGGTAGGATAATTTCTCATCAGATTGGAGAGATATTTATAGCCTGTTTTCTCATTATATAATGAAAAGCTACCAGTGGAATAACAGACAATGATAAGGGTAATAGCTTCCTAACTGTCACTTAAGTGAGTTCAGAGATGACAGATTTCTTTCCTGCTTGAGGTACTGGATACATCTTTTAAAACTAAAATATGGCATCAAATTCTAGTCATATCCTGAAGAAAAACCACAGTGCGGTATTTTATTTATAGTACTATGTGTGTGTGTGTGGTAGAGGTCAGGGATGAGTTATTTTTAATATACCTTAAAGAAACCTGCCCTTCAAATACACAATCAATTCACCTCTTATATCAAACCACCCTTCAGTTCTCTTTCATTTTTTTTTCTTTTAAGAAAAGTGCGTGGAATAAGATCTACAAAGTCATTAGGTGGCCTTTATTGTTTTAACCTGTCCCTCATTTCATTTCCAGTTATTTCCTAATAAGATAGCTGTGCTACCCTGTCTTCAACTAAATAAGCTCTCCTTATTTTTGCCTGCAATTGTTGCAAACTCCCAGGTCTACTGGATTTGAGAAAACTTGTTTCTCAATGGGTAATAGCATCTCAATTGATTTTGAGTAGTATGGATTCCTTTAGACATGTTTAAAGTTCCAAACTGGAAGTAAGTAGGGTTAACAACCCATCTGGAGATATAAAAGACATTTCCATAGGCTGGTGTTCTGTCAATGAACAAAGGTAAATTGAATTCTTAATTACAACTAAATGAGATATTTGTGGGTTTTCTTGTTTTATAGTTCTTGTCTCTCTTATCTGTGAATAAGATCTTGACAACTTGGATTCAGCTTTGTTATTTTGTCCTAATAGTTCTTTCCTTAAAAGTCTCAGTTAAAGCGATAGTACAGAATGATATGAAGGTAAAATATATTGCCAAAAAAAAAATCCAAAAATGGGTAACTGAGATTTACTCTCCCAAAGATCATGATCCTATTGGAAAGAGGAGTTAAGTACGGCCGCTGTTCAGCCGGACGGTGTGCCTAGGAGGGGCAGGAGGGGCACGCAGGACTTGTGCACCCGGCAGGACCTCACAGCTGGAGCTCCCCGGGATGCCTTGGTAGGGAGTATTAAACCCAAAGCAAGACACCCTAAGCTCTTATAGCAACACCTTTCATCGGTGTTAATAAAAACATTGTGTCTTGCGTACAAATAGATTCTTGTGCTTTTCACTATGGTTTACAACTTACTTATAAAATTTACAACCTCGCCAGTCAGGCAGGAAGTAGAGGCTGCCTGTGCTATTTGCTCTGATTGGGACTAGAATTGTAACGAAAGCCTCTCCACACCCCCCCCCCGTCCCCCGCCCCCCTTTCCCCCCGTCCCCCAGCCCCTCGTACCCCACTCCGCTTGAGAGGGACAAGGTAAAGTAGGCATCGGAATATCCTGAAGGGAAATATGGGTAACTTGTAATTTACTCAACTTATTCTTGGAAGTATAGAAGGTATAAAAGATGGGCGGGGCAGGGTTCCTGGGCTCTTCTGACCTTGTGCGCACGCTTGTCGGATCATCTCTACCTGCCCCCTAGAGCTGGGAGACAAGGGTCTGGCGCGTGGGCTTCTGACATCCTGTTTGCCCAGGAGCGATGATAACCACATTACACCCAAACCCACTCCTGGGAAAGTTTTATTTTGTGGTTGTTTCAATTCATATATGTCATTTTTATCTCCAAACAAACGAGATCCCATGCTGCAGTTTTGAATCCTGCTTTTAAAGTGTGGTATCTGCTGTACCTTTAAATAGTTTGGGTGGGGACAGGGTTATAATGGGGTGAGTGCCTATAATTTAAAACAGGATTTAGCTCCCTCACGTCTCAGAAAATGTGGGGCTCAGCACCCCGGTCCCGTCCCCATCTGCCGGCTCTCTCGGTGGTGCCCCTGCCCTTGCCTGGATGTGGTGGCGCCCAGGCTAGGAGCTGCGAGGTCAGCTTGCACGTGTCTGGGTAGACTGTTCGCCGTAAGGAGGTAGACCTGCGGTCCTCGCTCCTTCCCCACCCAGCCCCTCCCCGGCCCCGCCCCGGCCCGCTGCTCGGTGCGCATTGGTGCCGCCGGCTGTCAGTTCTTGCGCTCTGGGGAGGGGGCGCCGCCAGGCTGCGGTCCCTCTGCAGAGGGCTGCTTGCCTTGTGTGCGACCGTGGCTTCCCGGCTCCCTGGGCGCCCGGCCTCACCAGTGCCCCGCCAGCTAGCTCCCCGCTCCAGTGGGCAGCAAGGACCCCCGCCAGGGACCCCGGCAGCATCGGTAAGTGCAGGAGGGCAAGGAGGTTGCGGGAAAAGAGGGTGAGGGCCAGTGTCCGGTCCACCAACTGCGCGGCTGAGTGGGCGGGAGGTGTCCCCTGGACCCCAGGAATCTGTGCACCCCCCATCCCGGAGATGGCCGATGTAAGAACTGGGAAGGTCATTTGTCCTCAGGAATCTCCAGCCAGCGCGACCCTCATCAGCTCTGCTACCTGCACTCTTAGCCTTACAGCTTGTCCTAGTAGAATGGGTTGCGGTAGATTTTTTTTTTGCCCCCCCTTCTTGCCCTTGACTTGAGGGAGATGTGATTCTGGGTTCCTGGCAATGTAATTGTGCAGATAGCTTGGAGCTGGGTTATCTGTTGCACGCCCCCGGCACTTTCCTTTTTGAGTACTTATCCTGCGCTCTAGCTCCTGCCATAAGGCGCATCCAGCCAGAATGAGAGAGAGACGCCTTCCTCCAGGAGGAAGCTTCGTGGTGCACATCCGATGCTGGAGAGAACCACTGCTTTCCTCATGGAGCGGTTGCTCTTTGCCTCCGTGCTTCTCTGCTCAGAGGGAAATGGGAAAGGGGTATTTCCTATAGCATTAGACTTGCAGTTCTATCAGTAAATGACAACAGGGATTTTAAGATTCCTGAGGAGATAAAACTACACCTACAGTTTAAGAACGAATCACTTGCAATCTAACATTCTGCAAAGTTTTAATGTTTACAGACGGCATGTTCCCCACTACAGTTAGGTTTTTGTTTGGGTTTTTATTTCTACAGTGTGATAAATTATTCAAATAAGCTTCTCAAGCAGCTGTCCATGTTAGTTTCAAATGCTACATTCCTATACATGATCTAATTTCAATATTTCTGTTACTTATACATCCTCTGATTTATAGAAGTTTTCAGAAGCTGAGCATTCACGAGAAGACTGAAAGCTATAATCAGCTGTAATTCCAGTACTTATGGAAGCATATAGGGACACTATAAAATGTTCATATTTTAGTTCCATTATTGTTCTAGGATAACTTTGTCTTTCTGTTAGAGGCATGGATGGAGTCAACCTAAGGGAATACTTAGATCACAAACTGATTTTCATAGTTTGTTTCATATGTGGTTCATAGAATCAAGAACTACCCAAATAAACTTCCAACAGCAAAGGATTTATATAAAAGCAGTTGAAGGAATGAGTCCCTTTTCTTATTTTAAAACATCCATCAACTAAAATTCATAGGAATTCATAGATGATCACCTCACATCTCTGCTCACTGGTACCATCACGACATTTTATGGATTAATTTTTAAATATGCTTTTATATATAACCAGTTTGCCAATTGCACATCTTATCATTTACGATTTGCTTTTAAACTAGTTCCAGAACCAAGAAAATACAATATAAGGAATTTCAAAAGCTTAACTTTAAAATAATAAGCACTCAGTCTAATCTTAATTCAATTATGAGTTGATGGACTATATAATGGTTAAATAGCCATTAAACATTTTTAAAAACTTGTACTAGCACAGATTAGCATTTTTAAACAATTCATTTTTCTGATAAAACTCTTTCAGAGCATGGGCTTCAGAAAGAGTCTTGAGTTGAATCTGAGCTCTGTTACGTACCAGCTGGGTAATCTCGCACAAGTTGCTTAACTTCTCTAAACCTGTTTCTTCAACTGTAGATGGTGATACCACCACCTACTCATTTTGTAATGTGAGGAGGGTTAGAGGCATATGTAAAAGTGCTTAGCACTTCCTAATACATAAACATTGCTCAATAAATGTCAGCTATTACTATCATTCACTCTTACTGACCTTCAACGGTGTGCTCATTATGGAAAGTGTTTGAAGAGCAAATACTTAGGAAAAAAAATCAACATTATACAACTAAATTTAAGAGTGGAAGGTGACAAGTGATGTCAAATTTCCCCAGTGTATGTATGAAAAGTAGCACCTCTCTCATGGAACTGACATTTTTAGAACAGAAACCTTATGGCATAATGTAAAGAACACTGGAGAGTCAGAGTCTTCAGTTCTAACTCTGGCTATAACCTTATCTAACTATATGGTTTTTGACAGGCTAACTGCCCATTCTGGTGCTCAATTTCTTCGTAAGACTGGACTTGATTTATCTCAAATATTCTCTAAGAACCTCTGTAGCTTCAGTATTCTTTATTGCATGTAAGAAAAATTACACTAGCTTGCCCATCACCCAAACCTTCATTGTTTATTGACTGACTGATTTTAGAATGAGATATGAAGGTGGGGAGAAAGAACATTGATTTCTTGTTCCACTCACTTATGCATTAATTGGTTGATTCTTGCATGTGCCCTGACTGAGGACTGAACCTGCAACTTTAGTGTTTCAGGACGAAACACTGGCCAGAGCTCCTCTTTGTTGTTTTGTTGTCATTGTTGTTGTTTGTTAATTTGCCATAAACAATTCATAAAGACAGCACAACTAAAAAGTTGATAAAATTGTCAGATTTGCAAGAATAACCCAAAATGAAGTTTTGACAAAGAGTTATATTCACACTGAAATCTTTTGATAAGGCAAAAGTTAACCCCAATTTTTATTCTTCAGTCATTTTCAGTAAGTTTTCTTATGGGAAGCATGCCTGGTAGAGCCATTTAAATTCAATTGAAATAATCTCTATAGAAAACAATAGGCTGATAGTGAAATAAAATACCACTCTCTTTTTTCTCATCAGGTTGACCTATAAATAAAACGAATCTATCAAGTAAAGGGCTTTCATGAAGAAATTAAAGTGAGAAATTACAATTAATGGAGAAACTAAGCATTTGCATACTGAAGAAACCACCTCTTCAACTGTGCAATAAGACGAAAGGAGTGAAAAGATCGGAAGAAATTTTGCTTAGTATGACATTTTTGCCCAGCTTTTTAGCATAAACAGCTGCTAAGGAAAAGAGACTATCATTTGCTAGAGAAAGAGCGCTATGTAAAAATGGAGACCCCAGTTTCTGAGATTCAGGTAGAAAGCAAGGAAGAGAAGAAGAGATCAGCAAAAGTTAGTCCTCAGGATGAGAGGCAGGAGGAAAAAACATCAACACTTTGCTTCAAGAGAAGAAAGAAATCAGCCAAAGCAGTGAAGCCCAAAGCTAGCTCTGAAGCTGGTGATGTGGCAATGAAATGTCCCTCAGAAGCAGGAACTCCTGATCAGCCACAGCCCCCAGGGGGGACCTGGGCCTCAATCAAACGCCTTGTGACACGCAGGAAAAGGTCCAATTCTTCAAAGCAGCAAAAGCTCTTTGAGGCGAAAGTGCAACCTGAAATCAATACTGAGGATGCTGCTCTTGCTAAGAAAAAGGCAAAATCCAGACTTAAGTTTCCCTGCATAAAACTCTCAAAAGGGGAGAAAAGAAGTAATCATTCCAAAATTATAGAAGATGCAGACAGCAGCATCAAAGTTCAGGCAGAGGCTGAAAGGTTGGATACAAAAACCCCAACCCAATCAGATGACCAGGCAACAAAGACCAAGTTGACCCCGGATGTATGTGGAGATGTCTCTCAGAAAGGGGGTGATGAGGTTTGTGAATCAAATGTGAGCAACAGCAGAACTTCTCCTGGGGAGAAAGTTATTTCAGTAGAAGTTGGGTTAGATACAGGGCATTTGGCTATTCAGACAGGAACTCTAATCCTTGAAAAAGATGTTGAAACGACTGAGGAAGAAGAAAGTATCCAGACCCAGCAAACAAGCCCACTGGAAACTTCAGAAGCAGAACATCAGCTACTGGTGGTTTCTGATGCTCCCCCCTCACCTGCAATCCCAGATCAACAAATTGTGGAAGAAGCCAGAAACAGTATCCTAGAAAGCAGACCAAACTGGAAGGACCATGAAAATGGAGAGAATGTGACTGAAGAGATTAAGCCAAAAGATACTGAACTGAGCCAGGAATCAGACTTTAAAGAAATTGAGATCTGTGCCGAGAAACCCAAAACAGAAGAAATCAAAAGAATTGAGCCAATTGCTATTATTATTACAGACACTGAAATTAGTGAATTTGATGTTAAGAAATCTAAAAATGTCCCGAAGCAGTTCTTAATGTCAATTGAAAATGAGGAAGTAGGGGATTTTGCTCAGTGTGGTTTTGAGGGTAGAACTTCAGAACAGTATGAAACACTCTTAATAGAAACAGCTTCTTCTCTTGTCAAGAATGCTATCCAGTTGTCTATAGAACAGCTGGTTAATGAAATGGCCTCTGATGATAATAAAATAAACAATCTTCTACAGTAACTCAATTTCCAAATCATGGGAGGGGAAAAAAATGTTTAGTGATGAATTATTTTACATATCAGTGGCATTTCTTATTCAGTAACAAATGAGAGGTTTTCATCTGTGGAATTTAAAGGTATAATTTCAGCCCAGAAGTGCTGAAGAATTAATCAAGAGGATAAAACCCTGCTTACCACTAAAATGCAGTCACTTCTGGATGGGGAAAGTCTGTACAGATTGCAATGCCACGTGACATACAGGGAGTTGCTAAAATGGCATGTGGAGATGGGGTGCCTGAGGGAAAGGTGTGTTTATTGAGCACTTACAATATGCCATAATCTCTTTAATGTCTTTTGATGTCACAGAGCCTGGTTTCCTTTTGATAGTTCAACTCTGTGTATAGGTTAACACTGCATTCAGTTTTCAAAAACATTTTAGTTACAGTGCACATTTATGTTGTTTAAAATGGTAAATAAGGTGAGCTTTGTGGTGTGAATGTGTGCAGAATACATGTAGTTGAATTAAACATGAGTGGTTTTCTGGTCTTGTTCAAGCCCCTTAAAAACAAAAGCCATTCACAAATTACTTCGAACTGGCAAATAATTACCAAGTGCAAAGCTGTGGGAACAGGGAGTGCATTTTTGCTCTCCATCTCCTGCCCCAAACAGACTTGTATAAATCCATTTCTGCATGGGATCATCTGATGAAAACATAAAAACAAACAACAAAAATAAAAAGAGTGGAATATTACTTCCCATCCAGGAGAAGGCAAACTTCCCAACAAGTCATCACAGATAGTATCGATTCATGGTGCAGGATTACTTCTCTAGAGACCATATTCATCAACTCTCCTCAGAGTGGGGAGAGTGGATTTAAAGCCAGCCTGGCAGTAAAAGTCCTGGGATATCATAATAATTTAGTAAAAATATTATTTACTCTTGACTAAGAATGAGCCAAGTGAATAGAAAGTAAAAAGTTATTGCTAAAGCACATATTTTAAATGTCAGTGTGTTTCATTGTGCCTATGTGTTGAGACACCAGTAAAAAGACATTTTACATGGATATTGAAAAATAAATTTTTCATCAGTTTTTTCAATACAGCCAATCCCTTAACAAAAAACAAAAACTTGCAAGAAAGAACCCTTATTTGCATTTTATTCAATTATTTAAATCGTTGATCTCATCGATGAATGCCATATTTTTTAAAAAAGTGATTCTATTTCAATCTTTTCTTGTGGCCATAGTACTATAAATACACTTCCTTACCTCCCAGGATAGGCTTCATGTTGTACAGTCGCATTCTGTCTAAACTGTGTGACAGTGTTACTCTGAGAGGAAATAATGAGCTTTCGCTGGAATTGTAAGGTATTTGGTAAGAGTACTTGTACATGCTTAGAGAAAAGGATGTACATGAGATTATTTTAAATGATCTGATGGTTTCTTGAATTATTTATGGATTGCATGTAGAAAGTATGTGCTAATTTGTCCTGCAGAACCTTTGTTTCTTTCTGTAAGTACATATTGAGAGCTCCGGCAGAAAAACCTCATCTGACTTTGGAACTAAATAATGGATATTATTAGCAAGATTCTTTGTTGAAGTGCAAAAGTATTATTTCCCCAGATTTTCCTACCTTCATGCTTATAAACTTGGGAGGGGGGAACCCACCCAAATCCTTCAATTTAGCAAGATAAAAAGCAGATCTTTCAAAACACATGATCCCCCTCCTCCCAAAAACCAATTTTTTTTATTTGTATAACTTTAAACATTAAAAAAAAAAAGACTGGTGAGTCAGCCTCCTTAAAAATACTCTTTAAATCACTATATGGTGCTAATGAACTTGGATAGCTACCAGCAAATATCATATATTTAAAAGTGAACAGTTTAAAAACCCTGATTAAAATTGTTGAATTTTACTGTGTTTGAAGAAAACTACCTTCAATTACTGCAAGAAAGGCTCAAGCGTTTCAATACTTCCATTGAAAGTTTTTAGTCTCTCATGAATGAGCAAAAAGTACAGCACTTAAAAGTTATTGAAAACATTTTGAAAGGTTTAGGTGTATTTGAGAGTTTTAAAAACATACACTAGGTTAATATGTGTAAATAAATATTTTTTTTGTTGTTAAGTAACATTTTTTCTAGCCCTGTGTTTCTGCACACTTCGCTCCCCCCCCCCCCACACACACACACACACTCTGGCTTGATACATATTTTTGATTAAAATGTATTATATGTAGTGGATTGTTTTTGTGATGAGTATATTCTACTTGCATTCATTCTTAAGTGGTTTCTCCTCAGTCTTTTTATTGAAATTATCTGGTGGATTAAATAAGTAGGATTCCAGTTTGAAAAAAAGAATCCAGACATTAATTGGTTTCCATCTGATTAAGGTATATCTTCTACATGGATTAAATCCTACTACAGTGAATTCCAAGGAAACCCAAATTGTTTTGTTGTTATAGAAATAACTAGGAATCAGATGACTTAGAAATTAATCAGTGGGGATTCAGTTTCTCTTTGAACTCAGAAGTTTACAAGGCTGGTTGGTTTATCGGATACTTGTTAAGTTTTTCAACATATTGTCTTCCCCCTTTTAAGAATCAAGTATTATTCACTTAGCTTTACAACCCAGTGAAAATGAAAATCCTCCTCTATTTTATGTAGCATTATTCACTTACCATTTTCTCAAAGTACTTTACAGGATATAAAAATAGTACCTGGTAACATTTAGGTAAAGGTAGCAGAAAACAAAAGAACTTTCAAACAAAACTTATGTCCCTGCAACCTCCTCCACTTCAAAGAATACGGTAATAAGCAAATGGTACAAATGGAGTTCTTCAGAAAATCTGCATGATTTTCTTTCAAGGTAATCTATTTGACAGCAAGAAATCTATGATGATCTTAATTGGACTACTATTCAATGGAGTCTTAGGAACTCTCATTTATTTCTAAGAGGTTGTGTTTTTTCATGAGTATGTGTGAATAGCCTTCCTGCTAAAGTCTTTTATAGATACAGATCATAACAGGGCATGCAATTCTGAGTTAACTTCATAAATTTATAACTTCAAGTTGCCTTATTTTTTATAGTTGAGCTATTTTTTTTCAGGATTAATAATAGAATTTTAAAAATAATTGTTAAACTTTCAAATCCTATTGTTTGAAAAGATCCTTTTAATGTCAACTTTATTCAGCTAGGTAAAGTCTTTCTAATTTCATCTGACAATACATATCAGGGGTTGACTTTTCTGCCCGTCACTTAAGATTTAGAATTCTTTAGATTCAAATTCCT
Organism: Pteronotus mesoamericanus; assembly: GCF_021234165.1. Lineage (NCBI taxonomy): Eukaryota > Metazoa > Chordata > Mammalia > Chiroptera > Mormoopidae > Pteronotus > Pteronotus mesoamericanus. The sequence continues at coordinate 25,268,071 of NW_026555078.1, read as the reverse complement.
ATGATGTTTTATTATATAATGTGAAGCTTATTTCACAGAATTCAAAATTTCAATGTATAGTACATTTTATGGTACATTTTTGAAAAGGATTTTTGTAATAATCCCTATTTAGTTATAAATGTTTAACAGAAGGAAGCTACATAAAATTTAGATGTCCTGAATTAAACTGTTTGATTCAGCATGTGTTGGGTGTAGCGTATGTCAAACACTGTGATAAAGGGCAGGCTCTGGGACAGGGGTGAGGCACAGAGCAACAGGTAATGCAGCATCTCAAGTGCTATGGAGGGGACAACAAAGGAAAAACAATTTTGTCTGGCATGGGGAGGTGGTCATATAAATACAGGTGCAGTTTGAAAGCATTCATTTTCTGAATAGTTATATGGTATATTCATTCTAGTTTGTGAAGAAAAAAAAAGCCTGCATAATGTTATATATTTATAGTTCTTTGTCTGTGAAATGTTAACTGGATGAGCTGTTAAGAAAGTAAAAATTCCATTTTGTATTTCTATATTACTGTGGGTCAGATGCTAATATTCAAGAAATACTCTAGAAAAAAGGCTTCAACCTGAATACATGTACTGACTATTAATACAGACTAAATGTTATACTGGCTCATGTTTATTTTATTTATCCAAATCTTTTAAGAGAAACATGATACATTGCTTTCATTTCTTAAAACTGTAACGATCACACTGATGAAACTATTGAGTGAACACTGTAGAAAAGTGCTCCTCTGCTGAGTGTGGGGCAGACTTTTCAACAACGTGCATGAAAGTACCTGCCTTCAGCAAAGAGAAACAAACACCTAGACCTTGAATTCAATTTCATTGAACTATTCCTTGTAAAGGGTAATTCTGAATTTGATGCCTTCTCTGAATTTGACAAAAGTGCACTTGTATCCATCATCTCCTGCTATATTCATCAGTTGTTTCTACATTATATTAAACGATTAATTTTTTTTAAAGATTTTATTTTTAGAGAGAGGGGAAGGGAAGGAGAGAGAGGTAGAGAAATATCAATGTGTGGTTGTCTCTCACATGCCTCCAACTGGGGACCTGGCCTGCAACCCAGGCATGTGCCCTGATTGGGAATCAAACCCTGCAACCCTCTGTTTGCAGGCCAGCGATCAATCCACTGAGCCATACCAGCCAGGACTATAAACTATGAGTTATTAATAATTGTTATGGTTTTCTAAATAACCAAGCAATCTTGATGTGAAAATGCTTAAATTGTCCAGATGATGCCTGCTAAAGCTGAATATTTCAAAAGTCCTGTTTATTAAGACACTGATTTTATTTCCCTCATGTGGACAACCCAGTTGTTTTTTTTAAGCATAACTCAATAATAATAATTGGACTATATGAAATAGTGTACTTTCCAGGCTCTGGACCAACTTAAAGTTGATAATTTTATTTTTTGTTTTTTAAAGATTTTACTTATTTATTCTCAGAGAGAGGGGAAGGGAGAAAGAGAGGTAGAGAAACATCAATGTGTGGTCACTCCTCACACGCCCCACTGGGGACCTGGCCTGTAACCCAGGCATGTGCCCTGACTGGGAATCAAACGGGTGACCCCTTGGTTTGCAGGCCGGCACTCAATCCACTGAGCCACACCAGCCAGGGCTAAAGTTGATAGTCTTAAAAGTCCTAAAACTAAACCTTGTTCCAAAGCAAAATGTTTTATTAATGTACAAACACTGTACATATTTAATATTTCATGTTTAGAATTTTTAATTAAATCACTTCTTTCTAATATAAAAGGTACACTACCTTTTGCAAAACTTGTTCTCACAGGCAATTCTAATTTCTTTTTAGATCTACCTTTAATGCTGGAGTCTGGAGCCCCAGCCTCTTTGTGAGTATCCATTTTTTTTTTCCTCCCTGAAAGCTTGAGATCGCCAGGGGGTTGAGTTCCTCAGCTTAGGGAAGAGAGTGATGAAATGTGAGTTTGTGTATAAGCCCACTATACATCCACAGAAAACCCTGAACAAAGCTGGGCTCGGGCGCCGTGAACCAGTAAGGAAAACCTAAGTGAGGGGAGGATGGTGCAGTGGCCCAAAGCCTGGAAAACTGCCAGACTTAAAGTTGTCTCTGTAAATTCCAAGCTTCGTAACATCAATAGTATGGGTATCCAGCAGTTTCTGCATATTTGCAAGACAAGACTCTTCTCCCCTCGACTCACTTGGAGGCCAGACTCAAATAGGACTTTTGGTCTTGATCTTTCTGGCAGCACAATTACAGGGCATGAGCTAAATTTGTCATAGACTTTTCACAGCTTTATTTGTGGCCATAAACCACAGGCCTTCCAATTCTGCACTCCTGGGAGAGGGGAGCACAGGGGGACAAAAAAAGCAGATGCAGTCATTTGTACATGTGTACTCAAACCTTTTATTCCCAAGTCCCTACTTTGACATCTGTACCTTTAGGTCACAGGAGGTCTGGTCAGTATGGCTACACCGAGGTCTCTGGACCACATCTGTGATTAATTATGATCACACCATAGCTACAGGCATGCATGCTCAAGTCAAATATCCTCATGTATAAATTACAATGAGGATGTTTCATGTGGAATAACTATTTGCAGCATTAAAAACTTAGAATATCACTTGTTTACACAGGACACCCAAAACCAGAGGATTTCCATCTTCCTATTCAGAATGCTTGGACTTGTCCTTGCACTCTGTGAAAGGCTGTGATATGGCATACAACATGCCATACAATTGATCACTACTTAATTTAGGTGAAAAAAATCAACCTGTCTTTCTGATCTCTTATTGAGATGTACCACAAACAGCTTATCAATAATTTTGTTGATTTCAGAGTGAACTTCCTTAGAACTATTTTTAGTTTTATGGATTTCCTCTATTCTCTTAACGTCTGATTAATGTGCTTTTTCTGATCTGGAAGGTTGAATTGTGAATGATAATCATCGTGATTCATTAAGCTCTGAGACCTTTTCATGTTTATCTGGGTGGCCTTTTTTCTCCATTAAGATGTAATTTACATACATATAAAGTCGACCCTTTTGAGTGCAGAGGTTAAATTTTGACAAACATTGCATATACAGTTGTGTCACCTACAGAGTATTTTTTATTCTGATTTCATTGTTCTTTACACACCTGTATATTTTGGTTTAATATAATTTCCTGGATGTATCAGTGAAAACTGCTACTTCCTGCAGAAATTTGAAATAAGGGCTTCTTAAACCCAAAACTTATATCAGGACAAAGAAAGGCAGGGTTCCGTGCACAGCTCTGCAAATTCTGCACTGCCCAGCTCCAGGAGTAGCATTTGTATCGTAGTGGTGCCCCCTCGCGTTTACTGTGCATAATAGGCTTGGCCATATATGGTAGCTCTGAATACAACCACCAATTTTGAAAGATCTGCAAAAACTGTTGTGTTAAAAGTGACACAGGAGATGTTTAAAGAGAAAAAAAGAAGTCTTCCATCTATATACTCTTCCCCCTACACTTTAAAATACCGTGATAGCCCTAGCTGGTGTGGCTCAGTGGATTGAGCAACTGGCCTGCAAACCGAAGTGTTGACAGTTGGATTCCCATGCCTGGGTTGCCAACCAGGTCCCTGTTTGGGGGCGTATGAAAGCCAACTGACCCATATTTCTTTTGCATGGATGTTTCTCTCCCTCGCTTTCTCCCTCCCTTCTCCTCTAAAAAATAAAATCTTTAAAAAATATATTATGATAAAAAGAGAGGACAGGAGCCCTGACTGCTATGGCTCAGTTGGTTGGGCATCATCCTGCAAAGGAAAGATCAACTCATTCCTGGTCAGGGCACATGCCTGGATTGCTGGTTTGGTCCCCAGTCGTGGTGTGTGGGAGTGGCAACTGACTGATGTTTCTCACATCGAAGTTTCTTACCCTATCTTTCTCCTTCCCTTCCTCTCTAACAATAAAAAATTAAAATCTTAAAAAAAAAAAAAGAAGAGGGTGGGAACCACTGTGCTCACAGCACTTTGCACACAGGAAAGAAGAGCAACCCTGGGAAATGAGAACTGGTAAAGACTTTTGAGACTCACCCCACTGGAAACTTTAGTCTGCATTTTAAAACCTCTTTCCTTACCTTTGGAGATGTTGTATCCTTTTCCTAAAGAACTAACATATATTCTTTAGGTTTTCCTCCCCACAAGGTACTTACTACCAATTACCAAAGCAAAAGCTTACTAATATTTTACCTAGATATAGTTTGGACTAAGAGCCACATTGCTTCCACTACAGAAAAAGGTGGCAGAGCTAAATTTACAAGATCTCATTCTTCAAAGGCCTGCTTGGTCCACACGAATCTTACATGGACCTTCCTGAAATTCAGTAATAACATCACCAGACAAGAAGTGACAACTACAGCAGGCGAGGGGCTCCTTCTCAGGCTTTCTTCCGACATAAGCCTCTCCCCACCGCCCCCCCCCCCCGCCGGCCATCCCAGGAGAGCAGGGAGTTCAGTTGTGCAGACCGCCCCTTCCAGAGCACTGCTCTTCCTTCAGATCCCTGACATGAAAAGACACCATCATTTTTTAATAGCTTACGGGAAGGAACTTTACTTCCATTAGTTTGATACAGTATCACAAAACTGTTTCAATAAGTTTCAACATTGTGTAAACACTGGAAGAGAATTTATCTGAGAGGAAGTGGGTCCATTCTCCAAGTTGGCTAATCAGCTGTAAGCTGAATTTAAGAGAAGTATTTGGTGATTGGGTACAAAGCCCAAGGATAATATTAATAATAATATTGTGGGCAGAAATGATGTGGACAAAAGAAGGCAGAATATATTCACTCAGAATTGGAAGGCCAGGAGAATTGGAGGCAAAAGAACTCTATTAAAGAATTCTCACCTTACTCAGAGATTGGAACTGATTGAAAGGAAGTGAGGGAAGAAAGGAATAAAGAACACCTGGGTAAAACGGCAGTTGTTGAACTGTAGTTGAAAAAGAAAATAAATTCCGTAAAATATACAGGCGAACCTCACAGGTTATGGGTGTGAAGAAAAGAAACAAGAGGTAACCTTTCAGCTGGAACCACCATCTTCCATTAATTTGCCAAAAAGACTAACACCGAGGGAAAGAGAGGTGCCCGCTAAATGTTCTTTAGGCCTTTTAGAAAGCATCGTTTCTTTGGTCACATATGTGGGAATCTACAAGAAAGGTGATATTGTAGACATCCAGGGAATGGGCTCTGTTCAAAAAGGAATGCCCGCAAATGTTACCATGGCAAAACTAGAAGAGTCTCCAATGTCACCCAGCATGCAGTAGGCATTGTTGTAAACAAATTGACAAGGTTATTGACAAGAAAATTAATGTATATACAAGCATATTAAGCACTCCAAGAGCCGAGACAGCTTCCTGAAACGAGTAAAAGAAAATGATCAGAAAAAGAAGGAAGCCAAAGAGAAAGGTACCTGGGTTCAACTGAGGCACCAGCCTGTTCCGCCCAGAGACGCACTTTGTGGGAACCAATGGAGAGGAGCCTGGGCTACTGGAACCCCTTCCCTGTGAGCTCGTGGTGTGATGAGTAAAAAAATAAAAAATTAAAAAAGATATGTCCTGGAAGGAGGAGAAAAAGGAAGAAGGAAGGAGAAAGGAGGAAGGAGGAAGAGGAAGTAGTAAGAGTAAGAGAAGAGGAATAAAAGAGGAAGAAAAGGAAAGGAAGAAGAGAAGAGGAAGGAAGAAAGGAAAAAAAGAATTGAAAGCCAAGAAACAAGGGAGTATTTACTCAAATGTCCCCGGATTTCCCTCTTGATCAGGCACAACACTGAAAACTGAGTTTGATGCCTGATTAGTGAAGCAAATGAGATTGGGACTAAAATTCCAAGGTCTAACTGTTAAAGGCTCACAAGAATCCTCAGAAATGCTCAATATAACAATCACAATAAATGTGGTATTTTAAAAAAGTTACCTGTTGCATCTTAATCAAAGAGAGGTGTCAAGATACTGTTGCATGTAGTATGTTATGGAATTCTGGGAGCACCCTCGTTGGTCTGACTCTACAAAGTAAAGCAAGATCCAGCCATAGCTGAGTACTAAGTAGATAGTGAAATAGTATTGCCAAATTTGAACATAAGGTAAAAGACTATTAAAAGTACATTAGTGCCACCTTTTGGCCAGATAAAAAATGTACACAAAATACAATGTACAATAATTTTAATTTCACAGAGACCTTGTTAAGAGACACAACTGTTTAATTCAAACATTATGTGAATATATTTAAGACCCTTGCCCTGGCCTGTGTGGCTCCACCATTTCACCATTTTCACCATTGGTTGGAGTGTCACCCTATACACCAAAAGGCTGGAGGTTTGATTCCTGGACAGGGCACATACCTAGGTTGTCGGTTCAGTCCCTGGTTGGGACATGTATGGGAGGCAACCAACCAATGTTTGTTTCCACATTTTAAAAACCTGTCCTGTTCTTTAATATAGCTTTGATTTTTAATAATCCCATTTTTAAAAACTATTTTAAAGGCTGGGATAAAGGATACTATTTACAAATAGAATTTAATTCTAATACTTCTCATACTTGGGAAGAACAGTATTAACTTCAAAGATGATTGAGACAGAAACCCCAAAATTTCTCTTGGCAATCATCACAAAACTTATTTTAAGCTTTTAGACCAAGGTTAGTCAACTGCAGTGCTACTAACATTTTGGGCTGGGCAGTTTTTTGTTGTGGGGGATTATCCTCTGCATTGTGAGATGTTTATCAGTAAACTTGGCCTCTACCCATAAGATGCCAGTAGCAACCTTCCCTCCACCCCCACCCAGTCTGACAACCAAAAACAACTCCATACTGCCAGGTGTCCCCATGGTGAGGGGAAGCACCCTTGGGATGGTTAAGATTTGTGTCAACTTGACCATGGAGCGCACACACACACATACACATTCATTCACTCGCATCCTGTTGGGTTGTTTCTCTGGAGAACCCTAATACATACTGGTTGAGAACTGATGTAGATTATATGACTGGAGGAGAAGCAGTAGGGAGTAAATAGGGAAGGAAAAAAAGAAGCAAAGTGAGAAACTTTGGGGAAATGACTAGATATATTACCTTTCTTTCCAGAGATAGTAGTTGGATTATGGTTGATAAGAACTGGGCTCACTAATACATTTTTGCATCACACATCCAACACGTCACCTGGCACAGAGGTTACTTACCTCAACACAAGGAAGACATTTGGCAGACACTACTGTAAAGCAAGAACACATTCTATAAGCTGAGCTAATAAAACGTTTATGATCCAGTCACATTATTTGTCATGATAAAAATACATGAAATCCAGTTTTCATTCCACACAAAACTTTCTAAAAGAACATTTCTGAAGCAAATTCACAGTATATTAGGTGAAAGAGTTTAACCACACAATGTATTATTGATTTCAGTCTCCCTGTATTTTGCTATATGTTACTTGTATTTCGACGGTTTCTTCAGTTGGCCTTTTTTATTGTACAAGTTTTTGAAATCCTAGTTTCTCTGAAAGTATTTTAAGTTGATATATAACCTAATCTGGCTAAATGGTTTTATTTGGCACAAAATAGAAGAGTTGATGATAGTTAATGTCTATTGCACCGGAGCAACACCTACTAAGTACTAAAGTGTAGCAAGGATACATACAGAAGCACAATGGATTCTTGAAGGTCTTGAAGACAAAAATCACAGTGTGTGATTCCTTGTATTTAAGACATCCAGGTTTGAGATTGTGTAATTGCACCAGTTTTCAAAAAGTCCAACCATACAAACACAGAATTACAGCAGAGAACAATCATTTACATATTTCACTCTAGGAATTTAAAAATTAATTATAATAAAATTCCACAGAGTACATTTAGTTTAAAACATACAAAGTCACAGATACATTATGAAAACTTACCTCAATCACTACAGAAAATGATATTTATCAAGGATATGAGTTACAACATTAAGAATATGCCTGTGCAAATAAACATTACACATATTTTCCAGGTTCTTTTTCCATGATTAATATGTATTTCCTTCAGTTTTAAACAAAGCCTTTCCAATACTATTTTAACAGAGCACAATGAATTGCTATGTTATAATCCTCACTCTATTTCTTTTCCTCATCTTTTTTTTAGATGACCTACATCAAAGAAATAAAAATATTTTCACCATTGCCTTTCTTCCTTTTCCTAGATGTAAACAATATATTTGGAAGAATTTTCAGTAAAGCTGAAATTGGCAAGGTTTTATTTCCAAAAACTCAAAAGAACTAATATTCTTCTTGGTAAAGTCTAAAGAAAAATTCTAATGATTAAACTATAATAGAATAAGAATTCTGTCAACACTGTCTTTTCTATAGTATTTGTAAAGAATAAAAATAAGAATTTTAATACTCTTAAGAATAAGAGTATTAAATAGTATATGACTCCTTCTGGGTTGGAATACTGAAGTTAATAGATTTAGCCATAGAATATATGTAGTTTTCTTTAATTTTTATCAATAACTCTAAAAGCTTAACACAATTTTAATACAAATCCTCACAACAACCCTGTGAGGTAGGGATTGCTTATATTCACTTTACAGATCAGAAGATCAGAGCAAAAAATAATAATCCCAAGAGATGCAATACAAATCAAGACATTTTGGCTATCTTATAAGGCAGACTGAACTTATCAGATACTGATGTGCTAACAAAGACAAATACTGAAATAGTCTGTTTTTCTCCAGGAAACAACTATGTGGAGTATCGGCAAAGAAGGGGGAGTCCTACACTGATCCAAGGGGAAATGTCTGTTTAGTATTTGCGTGATACGCTGATTAAGGTGCATATAGCCTTTCCAGTTTTTAGAGTTTGGTAATAATTATTTAAATTATTCTGTATGGCTAAGGTTATTAGCTCTGTTTTAAAAGCAGATGATTAGTCAAAACTAAAGAGTTCGGCTGGAACAACATTTTTTTTTATACAAAGCAGATTTTCTTAGTGAAAAATTGTATCTTAAAAATATATTCTTAGGGCACAGTGTTAGTCATTACAGTTATTTTAAAAATATGCCTGTTGAACAAATGGAAAAAAACAAAATGGGTCAGACCCCACACCACATTCACTGGTTCTCCAGAGCCCAGCTTTGAGGATTTTTTTCTCTTGATATAAAACAGAGTTAATATTTTGCCATTTCCTAAAACAGAGAGATTATCATGAAGACTAAGGAAAGAACAGTTGCTTTGAATTCCTAACATTAAAAATAAGACTAAAAATACAATTAACCACTATTTTCTCAACACCCAACAAATGTATATATATTTCTACTTTAAATTAATGCTGTCTCTCATGGCCAATTAGCCACAAGCAAACCCTTGCCATTTATCTAGACACCTCCGCCCCGAACCGCTGCCCTGTCCCACAATTCCTTTGTGCCCGTAATCACACCCTTTAGCTACAAACTTCTTGTGTCAAGGACCAATGACTGAGCAAGTAGTAAAGAATAAAGTCAGAAAAATTAAGAGACGTAATAAAAATTAGAAAAATAAAACTTTACTTGAAGATGGCTAGGACATATATCTTGTAGAGCATAAAATACATGAAAATCAACGTTACCATTTGTGTTCATCCTAAGAGATGAAATATTTAAGGGCAGTATGACTTAGAATAATTGCTTAAATGATTTAAGTTTAGGATTAGATGAAGTTCTGACCCCAAAGAGCAACACATTTATTTTAACCAGTCCCAATACAATTGATCCTGTATCCATACCTAGAGTTTGCTCTCAGTGCACACCAATCTTGACCCCAGGAGTTTTACTCACCTGTCTAAGATAGAAATTCTACTGTTTTAGACAATGAATTCCCAATGGTTTTCTTTATTCAACCCTCAAGGAAAACTGACCACTTCATAATTCAGCTGATCTCAATTCACCCAGAGAAAACCTCTGCACCCTTAGAATGAGCTGATTACTCTTTGAGCTCCCTCCTGACTGAACTCTGATGCTGTTCGAGAACTCTGAAGTTGTCAGGAAATGTCCTCAGAATATACAGTCAGGAAGGAGCTTAAAGCGTTTTTATAAGCCACACAAACCAAATTCATCCTACTTATTAAAATGTCTATGAGGCTTAGCATTTAACAGACAGAATACAAAAAAGATGAGGCTGTTTTGAAGCCTCTCTCATTTGCTATTTTAGATACTTAAATATTTCAGAAACAATTTAGATCTATCCTTTGTGATGAGGTTTGATCAGCTATTTACCAGCTACACAGAGCAGGGGAATCTACATTTTGTACATTAATTTTAATGTTTCTGGGGTTTTAGTTTTATGTTTCACCACTATAAAAGAAAGTTCAAAGTTTATTCACAGAGAAAAAGATATCATAGATTTTAAGCACAGTTCTAGGACATTGACTGTATCTACTCTGTTGGTTTTATAGACCATAAAAAGCGAAAACTGTCACTGAAAAATTATTTTTTCAAATGATTGTTAGAAGGTTAATTTTAACTTGGGCAGCCTAGAAAATCCTCTGACATCGAGGGTAAAAAGAGAATACATATTTTAACATTTTCCTTTTTAAACCCATGTAAACCTCCAGTCATGAAAAGAATCTCAAATTGTTCTTAAGGTCTTTAGAAAACACATTAGATGAAGGTAACAACACTGTGGTGTTAAGTTATTGCAGATCTATCTGAATCTCTGTCTTTGTGTGCTCATCCATGTGTATGTATCTTAATGTTACTCTCTTTAGGGGTTTTTTTTTTGGTCTCTTTTCCTTTTCTTTCTTTTGAACTAAAATGTTTTATTAAAAATGAGGTATGCTTACAATGTTAAAAGATAAATAAATGCCATGTAAGATGTTGCAGAGCTAGTTAAGTAAAACATAATTTTAAAACTATTCATGATTTGGTATAGCCACACTTAAAACAAATTTTTTATACATTATAACATACCTATGCATTAAAATAACTACTAATTTCCTACATGGCAGAAGATATTTTTATATAATCTTCATAGGAGCTTATTCCTGTGAAACACTAGTCAAAGGTGAGTCTAAAATGTTGTTTAAAAATATTTCATTTACTTCATATTAATTTGACTTTACTGATTCTACAACCTGGAAGAACTTAAGAAATTATATAATATTTACTCTAAAGTCCCATATTACTACATTGCTTTCTGATTTCTAAGTTGTGAATTGACTTACGAAAAGTTCACAGCCCTAACTGAAGGTTATTTTAACAGCCATGAGTAAATATCTTACTATAAGGAGACCTGATAAATAGGTTAAAACTATGGATAAATGGTAAAGAAAAAAGTCAGTAGAACTCAAGGAGGAATATAATTTATGAATTAAAAAACACGTGAATTTTGTCAAAATTCCTATGAAAATTCTGAAGGAGACTGCTACTCTACTAGGATAGCACCCATGTTTTCTTGTGTGAGCTCTGACTCTAAGGCACAAGATGAGTCTAACTGCTCCTGCGACAAGCGGGAACTTTTCAGGGGGACATCAGACCAGCCATCACAACATGGCTGGAATCTCTGGGCTAATGCATTACCAAACCTTTGGCATCGGTTATGTCTGAAAGATTTACCTTTGTGTGAATACATGTGTTCCAGCAATTGGCTCTTTCGGAGAAATTTATGACCACAGATGGTACAGCTGATTTTTCTTTTTCTTGAAAAAGAAAAATTACAGTTTAACTCTACTGGCTCTGTGTCTTTGGAGATTAAAGACACTTGACTGATCTGCAAAGGCTCTGTGGTCCCACGGTTTGAGTGGTCAGGCTGTTGCTCATTCTCCTTGACAACGAAGGAGCTGAGTCTGTGGCATTCAAGAACCTCACTATTTTCGTTAAGTGGGTGCACTTCACCAAGGTCATTACTTTCTAGAATGGAGGCAGGGACGCCAAATGGGAGTGATCCAGACACGTGGGTATGGAGATGTTGTCTTAGGTTACCACGGGAATCAAAACGTTCTCCACAGTAATGACATAAGTGGATTTTGATACTACTTTCAGTGAAAGTGGGGCCTGTCATCTCTGATGAGGATGAGGAGTGGCCCTGGGAGATCACAGATTCTGGGTCACATCTCTCCTGCTTGATGGACACTGGAGGCTTCTGGTGTTCCTCCAAGGCCTGGGTGGCAGGATGGGCCCTCTGCTGGTCAGCAGTGCCATCATCCAGCCCAATAGCAAGAGAAAGCTGCAACTGAGGGTGTTCACTCTGGACAGCAGCTCTGTTTCCACTGTTACTAGAAGGAGCTTCTTTGACCTCCAGCCCTTGTTTGACAGCTGTTTTTTGGGTTGTTGAGATTTGAATGCCATACAAATTTGAGGACTGCACAGCCTCTGGTGAGAACACTTGATTCATTTCAGTAGCAATGTGAGAAAGGTAGTCGGCGTGAAGAAATCGAATCCCTTCCTCCAAACGGCTATGATCCACAATCTGTTTTGGCCCTTTCCCCGTGTACATAATGTGCAACAAATAGCTGAATATGTCAGGTTGGATGTCGGTTGGTTGTATTTTTATGCATTCACTGTTAAAAACAAAAAATAGGCCCACACAAAATGAAACAACCTGGCTAGCCTTTTAGTTAACAGTATACAATCTTAACCTAAAGCAATTTTTTTCTAATAAGTTCAAACTTAGCAATCTGCCTTAATGAAACACAGCAACCAAAGTTTAAACTTTGATTGTATACCAGTTTTATGGCCCAGCCATAAGTCTTCATGTATCCAATCGATTGCCTAAAGTTAGAAAACACAGATATTCTGATTGGTCCAACATTTATGTAGTGACTCGTAAGTGATACTAGCTGCCAGGGAGCAGAAAAATTATGAAAAAAAGTAGAAATCCTGCTCTTATGGAACTTAACAATCTACTGAGTATAGAGTCAAAAGAACAAAAAGAGACTCAAACACACACCCATACACCAATGTTCAGTACAGCATTATTCATATTAGCCAAAAGGTATTAACAACCCAAGTGTCCATCAACACATGAATAGATACACACAATGTGGCATATACATACAATGAAATATTATTCAGCCATAAAACAGAATAAAGTTCTGACACATGCTGCAACATGGATGAACCTTGAAAATATCATGCTAAGTGAAATAAGCCAGACACAAGAGGACAAGTTTTATATGCCACTTAGAAGAATTATCTAGAATGGGCAAATTCATAGAGATAGAAGGTAGTTTAGAAGTTACTGGGAGCTTGTTGGAGTGGTGGTGGTGGCGGTGGCGGTGGCGGTGGCGGCAGTGAGGAGTTATTACTTAATAGATACAGTTTCTGGGATGATGCAAAATTTTAGAAATAAACAGTGGTGATGGTTGTACAACATTGTGAATATAATTAATGCCACTTAACTGTACAATTAAAAATGGTTGAAATGACAAATTTTATATTATATATATTTTATCACAATAAACATATTAAAAATTTAAGAGTATATTGAAATTGGTAATATTTAGAATTTAAATTATGTTAACCTTATTTTGTATTCCAAACTATATTAACATATCTACTGTTTAAGTCACAAATGAATACAGGGATAACATTGAAAAGCTTTAAAATAAATCCCAAGCCCATTTTTTACATATGAATGTAGAATTCAGATAATAGATGGAAATAACTGTGTAACAAGAAATCAGGAAACACCCTGAAAAATTAGGATAAGGACAATCTGAAGGAAGTGTTGACTGTCAAGGAACAATGGAATCAGGCAATGGGCTTCCCTGAAGCAGAAGTTTCTGTGAATGCATCAGAAGGCACTGAGTGTCAGTATGCTGACAATCCGTTTCTTGAGTGCTATTATCTTGGGATTCTCTCTTGGGTTTCACTCTTAGTTCTGACCCACCTACTTCCACAGTCTGTGGCAGGTGTTTTGTTATATACCAGCACAGAACTCTGTTAACTAAGGATTTTCAGTTGCTCAACAGACTACATAGAAGGCTACCATCTTCACATCTCCTGGATTTGCATTAGCACGGTGCCCATTTAATGTCCCCTACTCTAACCTCTCCACTTTGTGCCACACATTCCAATCATTCTGATCTAGCCTGGTTCGCACCTGCATGTTTCCATGCATGTTTTCTTCTGCCTTCAGTGAATTTTCTTGCATTATTCTACAACATCTGAAAGACAACTCCTGATCGTTCAAGATCCAGAACCTCTGTAATACTTGTTCCAACCTTCTCAAAACAGGGTTGCTGACACTTCACTTTACCTTGTACAACACTTCTACTATAGACTTATCACACTAATTATTAATAATAGCAGCTAACAGTGCAAAGCTTCTGTTCTAAGCTTTTTAATATTATTAATCCTTTTAATCTTCTCAACACCATGGATGGATACACTATTGTAATGTTTCAAAGAGAAGGAAACTGGGACACAGAGTGATCAATTACACTGCAATTATTTTTTTTTACACTACATTATCTCTTTATTAGACTATAAATTTCTTGAGGGTGGGGAGTATAACTTACCTGTTACTGGGGTCTAGTACAGTGCCTGATATGTAAGTGTTCAATCAGTAGCTGAGCCCTGGCTCAGCTGGTGTGGCTCAATGGAGTGAGTGCCTGCTTGTGAACCAAAAGGTCATCAGTTCAATTCCCAGTCAGGACACATGCCTGGGTTGTAGGGCCAGTTCCCCAGTCAGGGGCACGTGAGAGGCAACCACACATTGATGTTTCTCTCCCTCTCTTTCTCCCTCCTTTCCCCTCTCTAAAAGTAAATAAATAAGATCTTTTAAAAAATAGTTGAATGAACAATTTAAAAAATGTGTAATTGGGGCTAGAATCCTAAGTATTTCATGTAAGGTCCTTTAAAAAAACAGTGTTCTATCACTTTCAACCCAGGGTGGATTAAAGCTATTCTTTACCAAGAGCTCAGAATCTGAATACCACTTCCCAGCCCTCCCCCTACATACCTACAATGTTGGGGTAACCTAAATTCAAAAACTTTTGAAAAAATATTTGAAACAAATGATCTTTCAACTGTAATATGAAATATAAGGTGGGTAGAATTATGACACTGAAACCCTGCTATGAAAGTGTTACGGAACAGAAATCAATAACTTAGTGATTATTAGCACAGATCTTTAAAAGCAGAGATCTACATTTGAGTCTAACTAATTAGCTGTATAATCCTAAATAGGCAAGTGATGTAATAACTGAGTCTCAGTTTCCTTTTCTCTAAAATAGTATGGACAATAGTAGAATTTACATCTGGTAAATACTTACTGCTCAGGTATGAGATAAGCCTTCAATACATTTGAACTATTATTTTTTTTATTATGGATACTTCACACTGCATTTAATTACTGATATTTAAATATACACAATTCTTTTTCTTAAGGTGACCCCATAACAAAGAGTTCTTCCAAATGTTGTTATAATAAGGTTTAGATACACCACAATATTAAAACTCTTCTGATTTACAAAAGCACATCCTTACCTTGTTTGATGAATAAATATCATCTTAAAATAGTTAGAAAAAGCAGCAAGCACTGCTCTGTGAGCTTTGAAGTAAACATCTCCAATGGCAACTGTGCAATCACACAGAAAACCAAATTCTCGCTGCATGTTCAGCTGCTGCAGAAGGACAAGGCTATGGCTAGCTGTGTCCATTGTGGTTCTGAGAAAAAGGAAATATAAAGATTTTTTTTTTTTTTTTTTACAAAATTGGCTTTGGTTCACACAAACCTACAGAGTACAAAAAGACCTAAATTTAAATGAAATTATTCAATGATTTTTTAAAATTTTATTTTCAATTACATTTTACATTCCGTATTACTTTGTATTCATTTCAGGTGTACAGCATAGTCATCAACAATTTTCTATACTATTAATTTCACCCCAAACCTAGCTAACATTAACATGTTACAATTAACATGATGACAATACATATCAACTCTGCTGAAACCATAAATATTTATGGCTTTTTTCCATCCATCTGGTAAGAATGTAGCTTGGTTTGAGTGACACAGGGGTAAAAGGAAGGCCTGTCCTTTTTTTTTAAATCTATGCAACCACAATGTATTTAGTCCTCAGTTCCTTCACTGGAAAAATGGGAATGAGGTATTGATCCTTGCCTCAGAACGAAATAAGTTACGTGAAAAGTACCTTCTAATTGAAAGAGCTATTCAAATGTTAGCTATGTTAATAATAGAACAGTGTGTCCTGGCTGGGATAGAGTTGTCACTGCTCCTCAGCGATCCTGTGTGCTTGGGGACACTGGCCTCCTAACTATCATGCAGGGTTTGGGAAATTTATCAGTCACGGGAAGGTCAGAAACCCCTGAAACAGACATCAAGCTACATCCCCTGATTTACATGGGGCCTGAGAGCCACATGAGAAAGAAACTAAACCCTGATCTTAACAGGATTCAGACACATAGAACTGTGGAGAGTCACGAATGGAGAATGCAGGATGGGTGCACTGGTCTCAGGAGGAAAAAAATCATGCATGAGGAAGAACATGCAAAAGAATTCTGGCAGAGAAATCTAGCATGTGTACAAGGACATTCAGGAGTGCTGTGGTTTCAGAGAGCTGGGAGGCCGTGCTTCACCACCATCTCCACCCCAACTGTGCACACTGCAGAGCACCCTGGAGCTTTGGCACAGAGGGTATCACTGAGGAGTGGGAGAACCTCCTCCAAAAAAGCAGATCCTAAAAAGAGAATGAAGCTTCCTTACTTGCGAGAGACCAAAGGGTAAGGAAGTCAATGATTAGAGTGTGGAGTTAGCAGTCTGGACATTGGCAGCCACTTTGGCTGCAGAGAGCTGAGTGATTGATAATATAATAAAAATAGCTAACGCTATATAGAGCTTCCTATGTGTCAAGCAATTTTTACTCATTTCTCAGTACAACTCTATGTGAAAGGGACTACTCAATGAATCTTACAAATAAAACTATATCAGCAAAAAGTTAATTTACCCAAGGTCAAATTGCTAGTAAGGGGCAGAGCAGGGGATTCAAACTCAGGCACTAGATTCCAGGACTCAAATGTCCTCTCTCTCTGCCTCCAGGGAACACAACACACAAGCTGAAGGAGTCAAGGGAACTGTCTGGATTACATGTCAACATGCTCCAGGAAGCCTCAGGAACATGTGGAGTAAAATGTTTGCTTCTAGGAGGTAAACTGGGGAGCAGGAGTTAAGGATGGGGGGAAATGCACTGTTTTAAACTTGAAAAAAAACCCTCTTTTATGGGAGCTTTCTGTCATAAATACATACACCTACATGCGTTCTCTTTCCCCTCATTTTTAAAAATTGTATTTCTGAAAGGTATAGGGAATAATGTAACAAACACTCACCCATCTACCCTAAGCACAGAAAGTAAACATTGCAAACATAGTAGAAACCCTTGTCATCTCCCCCTCATTCTATGCCCTCAACCACCTCGCCGCCAAAGGTAACAGCCATCCTGAATTTGGTGTTTATTGACTCTCTTATATATTGTCACAATATTACAGCATATGTATATATTTCTTAAGAAGGTATGGTACTGTTTTGCATGTTTTAAATTTTTATATAAATAATATTGTACTTTAGGAATCGCACAACTTGCTTAATTCTACATTCACTACTTTCAAAAATCCTACTTTCTCAAAATATAATTTTTCCCCATACCTCCCCAAATTAAAAAAACCTCTTACCCCTTACATTCTCCTTTTAAAAGACATTAAGTAGCAATGAAATGAGAAATAACAAGATAACCTACAGAGACCTGAGCCTACTGCTAAGAATATAAACAAAATCCAATTGTGGGTATTGTTCCAAAAGGCCATTAAACAAAAAGAGACTATTTATTATGTTAACCACATAGTTCTGATTCTAAAACACCCAATTTATAGGGAGATTTTTAAAAAATTGAACAAAATAATACTCTATATTGGAGATTTCAGTATGTGAAAAACATGCATCTTAGAATCAATGAAATGGTCAAGTTGAAATGACTTAAACTAGCCTTACAAATTGTCTCCAGCCCTGACTGTTGTGGCTCAGTGGATTGAGTGCCAGTCTTCAGGCCAAAGGGTCACTGGTTTGATTCCCATTCAGGGCACATGCCTGGGCTGTGGGCCAGGTCCCTAGTGAAGGGCATGCAAGAGGCAACCACACATTGGTGTTTCTTCTCCCTCTTTCCCCCTCTCTTCCCCTATTCTCTAAAAATAAATAAAATCTTTTTAAAAATTGCCTCCAAAAACCCCCCTCAGAACGTAAACATTTTCACCAATTCTTTATATATCTGTGTGTGGGTGTGTGTGTATATATAGTACATTAATATAATGAACTATTGAACCATGTGAAAATGAAAGTAGCGTACTAAAAAGCTACGTATTAAAAAAAAATCTTATGGTTAATGGTCTATGAGTAAGTTAAATTTACTTATTGAAAAACTATTGAAGAGAAATTTAATAAAGAAAAATATTTGAAAGCATGGATTACACAAGACATAAGGATAGGAAAACATTACATAGATGCTGCAATCAAGATTACAGGCTAATAGGGGAGATACAACAGTAATTACAACATGAAGTGACAAGTGCCATAGAGCAGTTTGGAGAACATGTTATGTGAGGGGGAGAAAAACAACACGTGACCCAGTGGAAAATAAGCCATTTGAACCTAATTTAGATGAATAGGCAGGAGAACATAGCATTGCAGGCAGAAAAAACAGAATGAGTAAAATAACAGGGAGTGGTATAAATATACAGATAACTGAAGAATTCAGTTTGGCACAGAAGAGATGGGGTTAGCTCACAGAAGGTGCTGAACATGAAACTAAAAGGTACTCCAGTGGTGTCTGAAATAGAGAACTATATTAAGATGTTTTCTGTGAGAAAGAATAATGTAGTAGTTAATGCTTAACCTCTGGAATCAGACAACTTGGATTAAAATTCCAGCTCTGCCACATAGCTGCATGGTCTTCACAAGACACAACTCTCTGGGCTTCAGTTTCACTTATAAAATATAAGTAATTCAAGTATCTACCTGACAAGTTGTTATATAGATTTAATAAGACGATGCATATAAGCACTTAGAAATAGTGGGCACATACATTAAGTCTTCAATAAATAGCAGTTGTCACCTTCATCATCATCATTAGGCCTCTGAATCAAGACTGGTCGGTCTAGTGGCAATATGTAAAAAAAGATTAGGGGAAAGGTATGGAGAAATAAAGACCAGCAAGGAGACTACTGCAATATCCAAGCAATGGTACAAATGAAGACAGGAATATAAGATATAACAGATGAAGAACCTACATGACTTGGCAGGCAGGCTGGATGTGATCAGCCACAGAGATCAAGTCAAAGGTAAATCTCAGAATTCCAGCTTGGGTAATTGGAAGAATTTGTTGATTCCTTCAGGTCATATTTGCACAGTAGGTGCCATGTGCTGGGTTTGACATAAAAAGGCAGGGGGTCAGAATACCCAAGAAGAGGCATAGAAACTGGCTTGAGAAGAGACAAGTTTCACTTTGGACACATTGAGTTCAAGGTGTTCACTCTTAAGGTATCTGAGTGTCAATGTTTAGTGATCAACAAAGAGAAAATAAGCTAGTCTGGGGCTCTAGAGAGAGCAGGGCTGGAGCGGGAGAGGAGGTCCTCTGGAATGACAAGGCTGGTATCACCAGGAGTGAATGGGACTATTGAGTAAAATAATAAAAGAAAAGCTAAGAATAAATCCTTGAACACAGAAGAGACACAATAAGAGGGATAGGAGAAATAAGAAAATATACCATCATTGAGCAAAGGGAGGTGAAGGAAAGTTGAAAACTTTGGCAAGAGGAGGTGTCAACGGTGGAAAATGCTGCAGAGAAACATGTGGATGAGGCCTATTACAGCACCCCCAAACGTGTAACCAAGAGATTTCTGGTGACTTCCAAGAACAGTATGGGAAAACAGCAAGAGCAAAGTATCTGACTACAGGTAAGATGTCAGAAAGCACCCATAAGGGGAGGTACAAATAGGACAGCACGTTGAGGATGCTACAGATTTGAACACAGCGTTCAGGCTAAAGAGTGGAACTTTTAGAAGCCAGAAGGAATGCAATCAGAAATATAAGCATAGTTGGGCTGGTATGGCTCAGTGGATTGAGTGCTGGCCTGTGAAACAAAGGGTCACTGGTTCAATTCCCAGTCAGGGCACATGCCTGGGTTGCAGGCCAGGTCCCCAGTTGGGGGTGCGCGAAAGGCAACCACACATTGATGTTTCTCTCCCTCTTTCCCTAAAAATGAAATAAGTAAAAAAAAAATTAAGAAACACAAGCATAGCAGCTAGCCAAGGAAAAGAGAGATTTCTTTTTCTGACACTGGAAAGGAAGTGGATGACCCAATGATAGAGAATTCAAGAGTATCCTTTCAGATAGCATTGATTTACAAATTAGAAGTTGGTCCATATGTAGAGGGAAGAGATGAGTTTAGGCCTTGAAAGAAACCTAGAGCAATAATCCCTGATGCCAACATAGAGCACTGAAATTTGGAGAAAGCTTTCACATATACTTCTGCTTTAGATAATTTCTATTAATTTGTCTTCAAGTTCATGGACTTCATCATTTCTAATATACTAAACCCATTTGGCGAATTTTTTAATCGCAGATAGTATTTTTTCAGGTTGAAATGTTCATCTTATTCTTTGTTAGTTTCTATTTCTCTGCTGGGGTTTTCTATTTGTTCACATTACCACCTTATTTGGCTTTACATCCATGGGCACAGTTTTAATAGCTGCTTTCAATCTTTTCTGTCAAATCCAACCTTTGGGTCACCTTGGTGTCAGTTTCCATTAAATAGAGTGGTAATTTCCTGTTTGTTTGTTTTTTTCCATATGGGTAGTCATTTTGGATAATATCCTAGACTTTGTGATTACTAAATATATTATATTTTGTAATATTTTTCCAAAAAGTACTGATATTTTTGCTGACAATTAACGAGGTTGGACTTATACTCTGTTTTGCCTCCCTGTGTATGGCTCAGACTTTTCAGTGTTAGGTATGCTGTTTGAAGGCTTGTTCAACACATGTACAAATAGGTATATGAGCTGGCAAGAGATTTGGGCTGAGTTTACATGCAGTACTTAGCCCTTTCACTCATCCTTTCTAGGATTTTCCTGCTTTCTTTCCAGCTTGTGTAATAACTCTGAGCTCTGTCCTCTTTTCTTCAGGCAAGTAAAATTACAGGTTATTATCTCAGTTTTAGTCATCCTCTCAAGTCACCAACTGGGGCCTTCTTGTAGGATAAAAGCCATAAAAATGGAAATTTATCCACTGCTGTTCCCTTCGTCCAAGTGCAGACTTCATTCCAGTTTCTGCCAGCATTCTGTCCCTCATGAATGACATCTGGTATTTTTTGAAACTTTTTTTCAAGTTTACAGTTTTTATTTCAATAACACGATAAACTTTCACTTTACAAATCTCATCTTACTAGGAACTATTCAGCTATTACCTCTTATCAACAGTTCTAAAACATTCTGATCTCAAAATCCATTTACACTCTTGAAGTATTACAGATTGGGAAGAGCTGTTATTTATGTGAGTTATGTCTATTAACAGTTACCATGTGAGAAATTAAAAGTGAGAAATTTTTAAAAATTTATTTAAAATAACAATAAACCCATTACATATTAACATAGTACATTTCTTTCCTAAAAATATGTATTTTTAATTAAAAATGTTTTACTTATATCTTAAAAAAAGGCAATGGGGGTGGGGAAAGGGATTTGTTGTTCCACCTATTATTTGATTTTTTTATGTGCCTTCACTGGGGCTTGAACCCACAACCTTGGCATATTGGGATGATGCTCTAACTAGCTGAGCTACCTATCCAGCCAGGACAAAAGATTTTTTAAGGTGAGAGGGGTGGCATAGTTTTACGTTTCATAATTCTCTTTAATACCTGGCTTTAAAAAATACAGCTGGCTTCTCCCCCACCCCCGCCCCGCCCCATGCTTCTGCATTCAATCTGTTGCCACATGTTTTGGTTCATATATATTAAGAGAATTTGGTATTGCAAGAGATCCTTGTAGACACATTGAAAGGGTTTCAGGAAAGGTCCTTAGACCACACTTTGAGAAATCTGCTGTACACTATATTTTCTTGATCCTATGCCCTAATGCAGCAGGTACTAAATTAGTTCTATTTAATGGTTGAGGAACCATGGGCCCAGAGAAAGCAGGAAAGGTACCCAAAGTTAGACAACTAGCTATTAGATGATGCTGGTAGTACTTCAAGTATCAGTATAAATTCAATGCTGTTTCTTCAAAATCCCCATCTAGAACTTTCAACATATATATTGATGACAGATTTTACAAATATATTGAATGAAATAAGGGGATAAATTTTCCAAGTTTATGAAATGAAACAAATTCAGATTTTTTAAAAAATAAAAAGCAACTTATATATATAACAGATTCATTCAAATGTGTTTGCATAATAATAGACCTTTGATGTTTGAAGGCAACACAACCAAATTTTACCTCAGGTCAATAGAGCCAATCCATTACAGAGTTACTGAGAACATTTTCTAACACAACCTGCTCTGCAAATTATTAGCTAGGCTATTTATGTAGGCTTTGCTCATCATTTCTTTGGTCATCAATTTTATTTTCTCTATTATGTGGAACAACCAGTTCCTTATGCATACAGAAAGATCTTAGACGTTACATTTAAGAGTTTTTGTGGAAATTTTAAGATGTGAGAGAGGTTGCCGAAAAAATAATTTATCAGTTTATTATACTACAAATACTGGAGCCAAAAATGTAAGAGTGATAAATCTTAACCTGCTTTATCTGTTATCAAAGTGGTATTTATATTACAATAGGGTTAGCACTGATATTTAAGAGACACAACAAAAAACTTTTTTACTGACTAGATTGCAGTAACTCTGGATTAGCTCAAAATAAATAAACTGGAAGTTTTATACCAGTATCTATGTTTGTTTAATTCAAAGTTAGCTTGATGTTTAACATCTTTGGTTTTTATTTTTTAAAAAAGCTATTGTATTAGACTGGACTCTCAGACCCATGGTAGCCAGCCTGATGTCCTGGAATAAAGTTTTTCATTCTCTCAGGCTATAAGAATCTTTAATAAAGAAAGGATCAAATGGAGTAAGACATCTGTTTCTGTCAAAAACAAATAGTCTTAGATATTTTCTCTGTGGTTCCTACCACTGTTACTTTATTATTAATTATTAAGACAAGAAGACAGGAAAGTTGGCAGAGGCCTGTGTACAGCTTTTTTGAGATACTCATGGCTATAAATACAAAGGTAAAAGCAGATATATTCAAATTGCCACGTGATAAAAGATTTTATACAAGGATTTTAACTTTTTAATAGTACTTTCACATGACTGTGAAGGTATAACCTAGATAAAGATTATTTGCAACAATAATTTTATCCTGAAATAGTGGCTCCTATTTAGCTGACTGTATGATAAAATTTTCCATGTAGAGTTGTACTGAAGTCTGAGTCCTCCAGATCAACCCAAAAACAGTTGCTGGGAATCAGACACAG
The DNA here is from genome assembly GCF_021234165.1 of Pteronotus mesoamericanus. NCBI lineage: Eukaryota > Metazoa > Chordata > Mammalia > Chiroptera > Mormoopidae > Pteronotus > Pteronotus mesoamericanus. The sequence continues at coordinate 25,244,603 of NW_026555078.1, read as the reverse complement.
ATCCTTTTTTAAAAAGCTCTGCACGATTCTAGTAAGATACCTCAGTTAAGGGCCACTGCATTAGAAAAGGGGACAAAGAAACTCTAGAAAATACTTCACACTCTAAAATTGAGAGAAAAAGGAACAACTTCACAAGAAGTGCTCAAAATATGGGAATTATACCAATTGCATGAAGCAAGCAAAAATCAACAATTATAATTGTAATTGTAACTTTAAACTAAAAAATTAGCCAGATTAAGAAACAAAAGTGCTTCCAAACTATTAGGATGGGCATTGGGGGCACAGGAGGAACACACCATTTTCAGACTTCTTTTTAAAAAGTATTTAGAAAAAAAGGTATTTACTCTCTTTTTACCATTACACCTATTTTCATAATATCCAAAAATGATGTGGACATTCCAAATCTGAAAATATTGGTTGAGGTAAAATCTGCAGTAATTCTGGGTATCTGCTTAAAAAATCACTGAGAATATTACAGAAAAGGATAAGAAGCAGACATGGTGGACGATACAGGAAGAGCAGTTATGCTCTAGAAACCTTTAACGGAACAGGGAAACGTTAGTTTGGGGCCTCCTGCCTGTTGGCAGACACAGGCGGCTTACGCTACATCTCTAACCCCCACCTAACCAACATGTGGGATGTCTGATAAAGCCACAGGCAAACAAAAACGCTAACGCCACTCAGTGCAAATTGCCAGTGGACCTTAAAAAAAATCAGAACCTGTGAAGGAAAGGAAAAGATTCTTCTTAGTCCACTAAAAAAATAGTAATAATAAAGATTGCATTTCTGAAAGAAAAAATAAGGTACTAAAAGGACAGGAGAAAGTTGGAAAATGATACTGCTAGTACAGATCTAGAATACAGTACAAGCAGGAATGATTGTAACTCCTGAATATAGGTAAACCAATACTTCCTTTGCCACAGAATGTCCCACAAACATGTTTTCCACATGGACTTATGAAACCATTTGCTTAAAGTGCCTAGAGTTTTTGAGAAAGAACAAAAAGTCATTGTATATTGATTTGTAACCAGGGAAGAAATTAGAAAAATTCCAAAAATAACTAACGCTACAAACATTTTTTTCTCAAGATAAGGTTAAAACAAATTCCTGCTAGCAAAAGGAAAGTGGAAGTATTAATAAATTCAATCAATAATCCTGAAACTGAGGTTTGATTCAAACACTTTATTTCCTCTTCCTCCACTCCTGCTAAGCAAATTCAAGGAGCAATAAATCTTTCCTATACCAGAGAGAATAAAAATGTTCTAGTTATTATAAATAGCTACTATTATAACAAGTAAATACTCTGTGCAAAGCCTTGTGCTAAGTGCTCTATGTACATTATCTCTTTTAGTCCTCACCATTACTATGTGTTCTTTTTCTTTGCATCTTACAGATGAGAAACCTAGGCTTAGGACACATAACCAGCAAATGGTATTAAGTGGGGATGCAAAGTTAGGTCTGACTCCATAGCCTGTGCTCATAACTGTAAACTGAAGCAGTATTTTTCTTAGCATTCTTTTATCAAGACTGAAATTCACATGCAATTTGGAATAAATATGCAGAAAGGGAGCACAGGAAGTGGTGCAGAAGTAGTTTATAATTTATCAAGATAAGAGCACCTGCACTGCCTTTTTTTAAGACAAGGGAAAAAAACCCTGCAATGATATAAAATCCCCAACTCTTTTCTGGCCCTGTTATTACTAAATGGACAAGTTTTTCTTTAACAAGATGGTCAAGCAGCACCTACAGACCACAGTACATAAATCACTTTGGTTCAGTGGCAGGGAGGGCATTATGCAACACTTCCCAGCACTGCACTCACCAGGATATTTTACCGCCAAGACACTTAGGCCCCTCCTCCCCAGCTAGACAGCCTGGCTCCTTCATATTCCCCTCAGGAGATAGGGTGGAAGCACACAGCTCCGCTTTCTAAGGCACAGAGGGCAGCTGAAAGTCCTGCTCAGCCTTTCTGGGCAACCACAGGCGCCAATAAATCAGCCACATGTGATTTCTCTCATCCCTTCCTGGCTTCAAATGGTAGTGAGATACAGTGCAAAAGAGCACAGACTAGCCTTGGGAGATAAGTGACCTAGGCTTGAATTTTACTGCAAATGGCTGTATCATTGAAGCCAAGTAAATCTCTCCGAGCCTGTTTCCTCGTTTGTTTGTAATATGGAGACAATACTACCTCCTTTTGGTAAGTATTCGAAATTCATCTATGAAAACAGGTAGCCACTGCAGATACTTAATAATTAACAGCAACCAAACCTGAGCAGAATCCATCTCCGTTACTCCAAATATCGGTAAGATATTCAGGGCCGGGCAAATAGGTGTAGCCAGTCATGTGAGGTCCCTCCCTCCTTCCTTGCTGACCATTCAGGTGATATTGCACTGCTTCCTGGTAACCTTGCAGCCATCAGGACTAATCTATTCCATGTCCTATCCCATCATTGTTTTGTTTTGTATTAAAGAGCTGATATCTGATAATGGATTAACAGTTTACTCTTAATTAAAACAAGTCGAGATTACTAAAGAGGACTTTGATGCCTTAACCTTAAGAAAACACTCAATGCTGCAATGTTGGTTATTCATGCAGAGAACAGGGCTGAATGGGGGTCGGGGTGAGGGGGTGGGAGGGGTAGGGCAGCTTTGAGCTCTAAAGTACATCATAGCCATTCTATTTCACCTAGAAATAGTGCCAACCCCATTTCTTAAAATACCGAAGCTATCACACACTGGCCAAGCCTCAGTTCTCAATAATCTCGACCAGGCCAAGTATAATTCCCTACGGCAGACAGACTCTACAGTGCATGGGTTTAAATGGCACGGCTGCACTCCTGGTGTGATAGAGGACACAAGGACCAAGGTGGACCAAGCCGGTGAGCCCAGTTACTCAAGAGGTGCAGGACCTCAGTCAAGCTACACACTTGCTCTTTAGGCCGGGGGTCCTCCTCCGTAAAATAAGAGGGATGAACTGGATTTTCCGTAAAGCCCCCTTCAGCTTTAAAACCTGTGACTACAAAGTGTACTTTACACACTTGACAAATCCTGTGAGAATGAACAGCTTTACCAAAAAGACTTGATTCTCAAGAGAATGAATGCCAAATTTAATCCCTTGAGGGAAATCAGGCATTAATTTATGAAACATGTTAGCTGCTGTCAAGGTCAGGGGCTGCTTAAGCAGCTCAAGACCAGCTTGTTTTCTCCACATGACTGCTAGCTACGGAAGGAAGTGAGAGATGGGGCAAACTTTAAAAAGAAAAATTGGCCCTGGCTGGGTAGCTCAGTTGGTTGGAGCATCTTCCGGAGGTTTCAGGTTCCATCCTGAGTCAGGGCACTGCAAGAAGCAACCAATGAATGCGTAAATAAACGGAACAACAAAATCGGTGTTTTCTTCCCTCTCCCTAGAAAATAAAAAAGTAAAATAATAAAAAAAGAGAAAACTTGATATGCTTAGAATGAGATTCATACAATCTGAAAAAAGAGAGAAATGAATTATGGGACAAGAGGGGTGCTTTCTGCTCTAGAAACAAGGTAATCACAAATGGGGGTGGGAAGGGAGAGGGAGAATATTAGCATCGGCAGGCTGCACCTGAAAACCCACCCACTTGCTAAAGGGGTCAGATGGGCCGCCTGTGGAACGCCGCACTCTAGTGGGGGCTGCCCACGCGGAGTCACAGTCCGGCCTGAAGCAGGCGTGCTCGCGCGCGGTACCAGCCTGCATCAGGCCCCGACAACTGCCTTGTGCGGAAAACGAAGGGCGGCTATGGGCATCCTCAGCCCAGCGCTCACTCGCGGTTGCCATTTTCCTCCTTGCCCTGATTGACATGTCAAACAGACCAAAAATATACCCCTCTCCCCAGCTACTTGCATCTGTTCCATGACCGGCGCAGCTGCAGGCCACCACCACCCCAGGCGGCTCCCGGCGGGAGGGACTGAGCCTGGAGCAGCCCACAAGGGCCGGGCTGCGTCGCTTACCCAGACGCCGCTGCGGCGGCCAGCCGGCTCCTCCATGCGGGAGGGGCGGCTCCCGCGTCGCAAGCGTCACGCGGCGGCGCCAGCTCACGCACCCCGCGGTCCATTCTCGCGCGGCTTCCCGCGCCGGCCGCCCCGTGGTGGGCCCACGTGACCGCGCGCCCGGTAGCCGGGAACGGGGAGCGCAGGGGCCGGGGTGTGCGTGCGTGCTTACGTGCAAGCCCGCCCACCCGCTCTAGTGGTCAGGAGGGGTTGGCCCGCGCTCGGCCGCCTCCGCCACAGTCCCCAGTCGTGACTCTGTAGGCGGAAGCGTGGAGATGAGCCTGGGCGTTACATGCTTCCCACACACAACCGCGTGACCTGGGGACTTTCCCCAGAATGTCCAAAAGCATGGGCACCCTTTCAGTTCGGGAGTGGGGGTGGGGAAAGATGCGTCCGCACGTCCTAAAAAAGAGTGATGAGGGCGCGGGGCCAGGGAAACTAAGCCCCGGGAGCTTAGGGGAGCCTGGCTGGGTGGGGTGGAGCATGGCGGGGGAAGTGACTCAAGGCCAGAGGCCGACGGGCCCTTGGAAGGTAGGGTGGGGGGAGCGTGAGGAATGGGCGACCCTGAACGCACTGGACACGTCCAGGACTGGACGAGGTTGCCGGTACCCCTAGAACGCCTGGTACATATCGCGAGGCAGGGCCCAGCTGCTGGGTCCTCCCGGGCAGGGGTCTGACATCTGGACAGTGTGGGAAAGCAGCATCTAGCCCTTGGGGAGTCGGAAGTAGCCCAGTCCCATCCAGCTGTGCAAACGAGAGGAGGAGTTCCCAAGCCTACCCTTGGGAGAGGGGCAAGAGGGGTGGTCAAGCCACCGCCGTGCCGGGCCCCCGCGGTGCGGGTTGCGCCGGTCTCCTCAGAGCCCGACGCAGAAACTTGTAACAAACAGGCGACCGCGGGTGCCCCTAGCAGCCAGCGGCGGAGTGGGTGGGCGGGCGAGAGGGAGGGGAAGGCTGGCGGACGCCGCAGCGAACTGGTGGGCAGACCCGGAGTCGCCGCGTAAGCGGGGCCGGCTCAGTGCGGTGCGGCAGGCGCGGCTGTGCGGCAGCGGAAGTCCTTTGTTGCAGCACAGTCCCTGGCAGAGCCAGAACCTCTCCGCGCAGCCCAGCCCGAGCGCCCGCGCTTCGCCGCCACTGCAGCTCGCGGCCCCGTCGCCTCCGCCCGCCTTTCCCGTGGCTGATTTGCCTTAAACTCCCTAAAATCTCCGCAACCTCGGTTCCCGCTGTGGCCGGTGAGTATTTGCCAGTTGTGGGACTATTTGCGCAACTTTGGCCCGCGCCTCAGAGCGGCGGGCCGCGGGGCCTGGCGGAGTGCGGGGTCGGAACGACGCCGACCCGTGCGGGGAGCCCGAGCGCAGCGGACACGCTGCGAAGACCCGGCTACTGGCGGCTGCCGGGCCGCCTGCTCGATCCCGCCGCCCGCCGGCGCGTCCGGTCCGCGACGTGCGGCCTCCCTCGGTCGGAGGAGAAGCCCCCGCGGAGACTAGTTCCCACATCGTTTACCTTCTTTTCCCTTTCTTTATCTACCTTTATTATTATTATTATTTTTTTAAGAGGGGGGTAGGGAAGGGAGGTGTAGACGGAAGGCGGGAGGACCCGTTTGATTGACGTGCCTAGAGCCCGCTTCTCTCAACTTACAGCTGCGGCTCCTCGGCGGGTGGGAGGGGGGAAGTGTCCCGGAGCCTGAGGCCGCAGACTTGGGCGCGCTCCGAGGGAGGAGGCGTAAGAGCCGTGCAAATTCTTGCCACGCTCTTTCCCACCCCCTCTTGCCGGCACACAAGCTTTTTGTTCAGTAGAAAGTGGTAGGTCTCGGGTTTGGGAATTTTCAGTGGAAAAGATATTTTTTCCTGGGAAAAAGTGCTTTCGCTTCCCGTGGTGGGCGCTTACTAGAAGTTCTGTTAGTGTTCGGTAAATGTGTTGGATGTAGATCGGGAGTCATTACCAGTAAAATATGTAGGCTTGGATCTTGAGCTCAGTCTCCTTCCCACTCCCCCATTCTATCTAACCAACGCGTCTGCATGATCTAAAAGGCTGACATGACATTTTCCAGATTAGGAGCGCCAGGGAGATGTTGATGAAAGTCCTTGACGTTTTCTAGAGACAGTAGGGCATTGGTATGTGTGTAGTAATATTTCTAAATCAGCGTGGTCGGCACGCGCAGATTCTCCACTGGCCTAAGTGTATTTCCATGCAGTATCACGGCAGGAAAATTATTCCAGGAAAAATTTTCCCTTTGACACTCGAACCCAAGGAGGCCCCAGGCTTTTTGAGGACACTTAGAATCAGTTTCTTGAGCTGAAGTTCAAGCCATTCTGGAACAGAGTTGGTGAAGGATGCAGTTCTTGGGATAATATCAAAGCAATCACCGTTTTCTCCTTTGAAACAGTGAAATTAGGTCTGTGAAACTTTGTCAGTGCAAATGGATATGATGAGAATTGGGATACAAAAAAAAAAAAGAGATGAAACTTGACAGAGAACTGGCCGTCAGAACCTCAAAACTTTTCTTTTGAATCACTTGCTGGATAGCTGATGTAGTCTTAATAGCTAAACAGCTTTGGGATAGATAGTAGCTTCATCATCTTAAACAGAGAAAATTGAAACATAGTGGAGATGAAGTGCTTTTCCAAAGATTAATAAAGACAGCCTGCAGTAGAGCTTTCAAATAACATCTTATACTCATTTAAAAAGTTTTCTCTATTACTACCAAATTTTCATCTTATAGAATAACTGAGGTTGAGCGGTCTTTCCTGGAGCCTTTCTCTTCTCACTCCAATATAGTGGCCTCCTTTGGGGTGGAGGTGTGGGCGAGCTAGTGCATCATTGTCAGAGAAAAGAGAAACCATGTCTAACCAGGACCTTAGTAAAGCATGAACAACACAGTCTCAGCCACTGGTTTTTGACCTTGTGTTTTGATTTTACTTTTATACTTAAATTTTTGTACTATAGCACCATTTCACATTCGAATGTGCAGGAGAAAAGTGCTTACTTTCAGGCTTCTCCTTCATCTAGGAAAAAGTGCTAAGCCTTTGCTATTAACTTTTTGTCCAAAAGGGAAGGAAACCATTTGGGATAAAATACGGAAAATTTTCCATAGCTTTTTTTATTAAGCTACAAATCTGTTGTCTTCCCCAAAAACCGAGGTATATTTGAGAAACAATTTCTTGAGAGGTCACTTTGGTCTCTATAGGATGTTTTCTCCTGATAGTTTCTTCTTGTGCTAGTATTTCTTACCATAAAATATTGAAATTATCTTGTTATTTATTCTTATATTCAATTTTTTAAGAAGATTTTATTTATTTTTTAGAGAGAGGGGAGGAAGGGAGAAATACATGAACGTGTGAGAGAAACATCAACTGATTGCCTCTTGCACGCCCCCACCTGGGGACCTGATGGGCCTGCAACCCTGACAGGAGCGCAGGAATTAAACCAGCACCTTTCTGTTCCTAAGCAGACGCTCAATCCTTGAGCCATACCAGCCAGGGCAATTCTTATATTCTTATGTGAACCAAATTAAAGGTGATTCATGCCCCCCCCTTTTTTTTTTCTCAAAATGGAAATACTTTATTATAAAATCCATGCTCTTTATAAAAATTCAACCTACATAAAATATAAAGATGAAAGTCACTCTGACTCCCACTCCCCAGAGATAATCACTGTTAACAGTCAATTCCTTGTGTAAAATGAGAGAAGGCAAGATTTGATTGTAAGTGTGCTGTTGTGCATGCCTCACTCTGCCTGGGGATGGCCTGTCAGATGATTCATGGGTTTATGTTCTTTGTTCACCTCTCAGGTTGGTGAGCATTGACCAGGTAGAGGAAAGGGAAATGTTTTGCATTGGGCTGATTTGAAATTCTGGGATTAAGTAACAGATGTGAGAGATTAAATATAACAGGGCTGCTATTTTAGGTCTGTCCTAATGAAGTACTTACTGTACCTTGGTGGGCTAATGCTAGTTCTCACACTGTTTTAATATTGATGGCCAGCCTCTCATGGGTTGATTTATACCAGCCAAACTCCTTGAAACAAAATAAAAACCTCAAATGGTAGAGAGTATCATAATTTATAGTTGGGAAGGAGTGGGTGAACTTGCCATGAAGACCACTGCCAAGATATTCCTGTGCTGATGTAGGATGAGGGGTTCCTATATCCAGAGGTAGCATGCCAAGCATCAAGGAGAGAAAATTAGAGGAAAGACAGGGATTAATGACTGTGGTTTTCAGATGTGCCATGGAAGGAGGTAGTACATATTTAAGATAGATTTCTAACTATATTTATATTGTGGCTTGTACAGTAACTACAAGCGATCTTAGTGAAAGTGCAGAATCACTCATTACTTAACCTGGTATATTCAAGAAGAATGAGCTGTGAAGTAGTTGATGATACTTTGAAAACAAAGCCCCCAAATAGTACATAGACTTTGTTTTATTTATTTTTAGAGAGAGAAGGGAAGGAAACAGCGAGGGAGAGAAACATCAATATGTGGTTGCTTCTCGCGTGCCCCCAGCTGGGGAACTGGCCTACAACCTAGGCTTGTGCCCTGACTGGGAATCGAACCAGTGACCCTTTGGTTCACAGGCAGGGCACTCAATCCACTGAGCCACACCAGCCGGGACAGTACATAGATATTTAATCACAACACTGGTTATTTGAGGATGCTGGGGATATGCATGTTTTTTACACTGCTCTACTTTGTTTAAAATGATTTTCAAAATAAAATTGGAAAATTAAAGAGGTAAATCACCAAGCAGAGTTTGTTTGTTGTCTGAGATGTATGTAATCCTTTTGAGAGAACACTGAAGAGCTCTACCCTCTGTTAAATTTTTAGTAGTAGGTAAGGGCTTTCCCTCATGGGCAGTGGGAGTCAGCAGATGGAAGAGGAGGTGGGGAAGGGGTAGGCATTCTGCTTGCCATTTGGGTCAGTATGAGAATAGGGTGACTCTGGGAGGCCTAGAATGTTCATTCCAAAGGGGCACTTGAGTTAATTGTCATTGCTAGAGTGTTGTCTCGTTTATAAAAACAAGCCTAGGGCTCTGAATCAAAAGATAGTTTGAGACTCGTCTTCTAATTACAGTATGAGCATTTGATATCAACCACTGAACTGTTCCCTCATTTACAAAATGAAGTTAATAAAAATACCTACCTCAGGGTTGTGAGAATCAGTTGTATACTGTATGGGAAATTCCTTTGTAAGTTTTTGGCTACTACAGGGTAGGGCAAAAGTAGCTTTACAGTTCATATGGGAAAATAATACAATAATTAATAAGTAATAATACAAGACAGGTAGCTCAGTTGGTTAAAGCATCATCCCTATTTGCCAAGGTTGTGGTTTTGATGCCTGGTCAGGGCACACAAAAGAAGCAGCCAACCAATGAATGCATAAGTGAAACAACAAATCGATGTTTCTGTCTCTCTAAAAATTTTTTTAAAAGTATGCTATAAATAAATAATACAAGAATAAACTGTTTCACATACAACTCGGCCCCCACCTTTTATATAAAAGTTGCCATGATTTAAATAATGAGAGGGAAAAAGATGAGCAAAATAAAACTTATCTACTTCAACATTTATTTATTCAAAAACTGATCAAACATAAACCAAATATCAGGCAACTGTTAGAGGTTCAGGGACACAGTGATGATTAAGACAGTGCCCTAATCTCAAGGAATTTACAGCAAAGCAGGAAAGCCACATAATTATAATCCCCTGCCATAAGTGTGGTGATAGATATAGCATCCCACATTGGATGATACTTTATTTGTCACCCTGTAGTGGTAGGTACAGGCTGTTTTAGAAGCACAGAAAAGGGGCATCTGCCTTACTCTGGGATCAGAAAAAAACTTCCTAAAGAGAATGAACTGGACATCAAAAAAGTTCTAAGCAAAGGGAATAGCATGTGTGAAAGCATGATGGCTTTGCTGTATTAGGTGCTTTAGGAAGAGGGTGAGTCTTAATTCTTAAATAGATTTAAGGCTTAAAAATGTAGTTAAGCTTCTTAGAATGGGCATACTTTTTGTGATACCCTTTATTTGTTTCATTTCATTGACTTAATTAGATAAAAATGTGAAGTTTTCAGGGTTTTGGTTAGAATTAAACATTTAAAAAATAAGCTATAAAATTGGAAGCAATACAATTAAAAACTGTATTGTGTATCTGCTGAAAGAAGGAAATGGGTAGGCCTTCCCAACGTCATTGAGCTCCCTCACCAGTTACTCATTCAGCAGCTTTTACTGAATACATGTATGTTGCTGAGAAAAAGCTTACCTTGCCTTCAAGTTGCTTATAATCTGGAGGGGAGACCGACACATAGAAAATTGTGGTAGCTGATTCTTATTTAGCACTTTTAACTGTGTGACAGACATTGCCTTACAGTAAGTCTAAAGATTACCATCCCTGTTTCAGATGAGAATTGAGGCATAGGTTGGTGAAGCAACCTGCTTAGGGTCACACCTAACAAGTGGCAGAGCCAGAATTTGAACCCAGGCTTTAATACCCACTTTATGTTGCTGTTCTGATGATTGAAGTAAGTGTAATAAATACAAAATGAGATAAAACAGAGTAATATCAAAACCTAAAAGAGTGGGAGAAAGAGGTGTTGTTACAGAAGGCTTTCTGGAGGAGGTGATAAACTGATCATTAAATGATATATGGGAGATTCAGACAGAACTAATCAGTATGACTAAAAACAGACATAAAAAAATACATGAAGAAATGGGGGGTGCTGGGGAAAGAAGCAGTTTTATGTTTGTCTTTTGTGCTTGAACATGAAATTTGAAGCAGGAAGTAGCCAAAGAAGACTAGATGGGTGGGCGAAGAAGGCTTTGTATGCCTTGCTAAGGAGTTCATACTTTAGCCTGAGGATATGTGAAGGGAACTATAGAGGGTTTAAGCAGAAGAATGATAGGGTCTGATTTTCTTCTTGAGTCCTCTGAGGGTGAGGGACCAGTTAAGGAGCCTGTTGTAATAACTCAGGAGTGATTATAGAGGCCTAAGGAATTCAGAGAAGGTAGGGATGGAATAGAAACAGATCTGAGAAGTATTTAATGAGAAAAACTGGCAAGACTTAATTATGAGGAAGGAGTCCCAGGTGACTTGGAACTAGCTTGGGTGATTAGTGTGTAGTGGTGTCAGCTAAGATAGAGAGTACTGGTGGAAGAGCAGTTTTAGGTGGGTCCCAGAGTCACAGAGTGAGTACTTTGGAATAGGTAGAAGTTCCACAAAGTGAACTTTAGGAATACAAAGGCTGCGTCCAAAAAGGGCCTTTCTGAAGCTGGTTTTGCTAAGAAGCTTACTGTTCACACAATGCCCTCTGGTGGTCAGAAGGGGCCATGTTGTTTCTTTAGAATAAACTAATCAAAATATTAAAACTTGGATTAAATACTTTTCTTCCTCCACTCTTGGAGGGAAAGAGGAATATTCCAGAAGCCTCAATGTTCCCTTTACTCTCTGTGTGGATTAATTAATTTCCTAGACCCATAATGCAGCTGAACTACAGAAACACCCCACTCACAAGGAATCGAGTACCCTGGGCTGGGGCAAAAGGCTAATGCAATTTGTTGCTTATCGGCAATTAAAATAGATGAAACAAAGTGCAGGAGTTAAAACTTTATCTTACTCACAGGACATTTTCCTGTGTTCTCACAGAAAATTATTTATTCAGTAGATTCAGTTTTGATAAATTTTTGTCTTAATTTTATAACCCATAAGAGATTGAAATGGTGGGCAGCAAGAGTTCAGCACACCTTTTAGAAATGACAGCAGTTGGCTTGACACACATGGAGACAAAAAAATACCCAAGAAACCACAATCTCCACAAGCATAATAGTCTCAGGCTGTTTTGTTAGGTGTAAACAACCCTTGAAAATTTGAATATCTCCTGTATTTCAATAAAGCATAATTGATGCAGAGGAGAAAGCAGGCAACCTAGTGTGCTGAACTTGGGAGCTGCAGTTAGAATAGTAGGAAGAGCCGTAGACTAGGATTAAGGAGACCAAGATCCTATCCTGCCAGCCACCAAAATTAGATGTGACTTTAAACGTATCACTTAACCTTGAAACACCTCAGTTTGTTTTCTCCACAAAGGAGCAGGTTGAACTTTTGATCACTTCATAAAATTCTATGAACTGTGTTCACAATGATAACATATTTAAGAAAATTTTATTATGCTTGGATTGAAAAGACAAGTTTTGTTGTCTCTAATTTATACAAGAGTCCTATAAAAAGTATGATTATCTGTATTTTATAGATGAGAAAAGTAGGTTTAGAAGGGAAAAATGTTTAGTTGTAGAGCCGGTATTAATATCCATTGGCGTCTGCTTCCTGGGCTCTTAGTTAATACTTTCATTTAACAAGCCTACATTAAGAGCCAGCCATGTGGAAAGAGTGTGCTAGGCACGGAACAAACGCAAAGGCCATCATGCCTCATCCTCATCCTTGAGAGTTCAGTTAGGCACAGCTGTACAGTACCTTCGTTAGTGCTAATGACATAAATGATATGACAGCACAAGATGGTTTTTAAAGATTTTAGCATGTGAGCATAGAACCCAGCCACCATTTATAGCATTGTTTCTATGGAAATATGTGTTTCAAGTTCCAAATAACTAATTTAAAAATAAAGTTTTAGAATCATAACTCAATTATAATTTCAAAACTTCCAGTATTGCCCGAGCTGGGTAGCTCAGTTGATTAGAGCATTCTCCCGATACACCAAGGTTGCAAGTTCAGTCCTGGTCAGGGTGCATACAAAAGTCAGCCAATGAATGCATAAATGAATGCAATAACAAATCTACTTTTCTCTCTCCTTTCCTCTCAAATCTGTCCAATTAATTTTTTTCAAAAAAGAACTTCCTATACTAAGTACTGAGTGTATAGTCTAGTAACAAGTCAGAATGCCTGCTCTAAAAAGTGAATAAAATTTTCTAAACTTGACAATGCCTGTCAGTCTGTCATTTAAGTGCCTTGAAGTGAAACCTTGTATCTTTGGGAGCCTCTACAACTGGTTCTTCCTGGAAATCTCTAGGGAAAAACCTAGAGAATTTAATTAAAGTTAAATTTAGAAATTGGATTGCATACCTTAGAAAATGGCATTCTAGGGAAAAATTTTACTGAGGTGACTTCATTTTTATAGGTGGCAAAATTGTTAAGGCCATGATCTCAGACTGAAGAGTCATATTGCATGTATTCTAATCTTACCAAATCCTCTATAGCTTTAGGAAAGTTATATAATATTGTGTGCCTCTGTTTTCTTATTTGAAAAATGGGTCTTAAAACATCACCTCCTTTTTAGGGTTTGTTATAAGGATTAAATAATACAATTACGCACATATTTACATGTATATATACTATAAATAATACATATGATATGCACACACATTTTCTTAGACTAGACCCTAATACAGTGATAGTAAGGCCAGTAAAACAAATCTTCCTTCCCTTCCATCACATATTCAAACTTTGTTTTTGCTGCTGTTTACTTCTCCCTAATTCTTCACATAGACAAATACAGATTACTGAAATGCCTTTCCCTTTTTCTTTTTTTAAGTATATTTTATTGATTATGCTATTACAGTTGTTCCATTTTTTTCTCCCTTTTCTCCCTCTCCTCCCTACACTCTGCTTTCTCTTTTTCTTTACTCATTCATCAAGACTTCACTTAAATCCTATATCCTTCCTAAAACGTACAAAACTCCTCTTGAACTTTATTCAATATAGGTTAGTGCTTAATTATTCTCAGATTGTTTCTTGATTTAAAATTTAATCCCTTATATGTAATTAGCTCTGTCGTATACCATCCTTCACCCTCTACTTCAGTGCTCTATGCAGCATAAGGACTATTGTAGGTGTTCAATACATTCTTATACTCTGAATTATAAACATGAGAGAATCCTTTCATTATATTTCAGGCTTCTTTAAAAGCTAATCTATAGCTCTCAAATCCGTGTACATATTCAATAAGACATAGAAATACATACAAGGAAATGAATATATGTATATACATACACACACACACACACACACACACACACGTTTAAAGGTCCAGAGGTAATTTTTAGTAGTCCAGAGACCAGCATGCTGAATGAGTCTGATGCTAGGCTCTGCTGTAGACTCACTGAGGCAGTACAAATCGTCCTCAGGGGCCTCCTTGGTAATGCAAGTTTGACGCAAATTAGAGAGTGATTATTTGCCTTAAAGACAGGGTCAACTCCATAGGTTTTTTTTTTTTTTAAAGTTACTTCTTCATCCACTTTTATATGCTTATTTTTAGACCCTTAAATTATCACCTGCTTAAGGCTAGGTCAAAAGGACACCCAGCAAAACTTTTTCCAACTTTAGAGATTTAGCAGTGAAGGAAAAGTATTTCTGAAATCTTACTATGTCAGTGAGAATTTACTAAAATAGCTTACACAGTACAATTAAGGGAAGATGTCTACTGAATAAGATTAGGTGCAAATATATGGATAGAATCATATTACAGATAGAGCTGAGATGGGGGTAGTCACAAGTGCAAGAGCACCTGGCCAATAAGCCCTGTGTTAAGGACTCATGCACCATCCTTGTATTCTTTGAGAAGGGCATACTGCCTAGTACAAAGGAATATCCAGTGACTACTGTACAGTGGTTAGTACCCATCTGGGTAGTCAGGAGTCCTAGTACCTACTTTACCAGTTAACTATATACCTTTGATACTTTATTCAACAGCCATAGATCTTTGCTCTTCTATGAAATAAGAATTGGGACTAGATTAGATCTCTTTATGTTGTGAAAGTCTGTGAATATCTAAATTGCGTAATGTGCTTGGTGGCAGTTTTTTAAATTTAACATGAGCTGGTAAACTTTCTCAAACTAAATTTTTAAAAATCCAGTGTAAAAATTTTGCATTGTGTAACTCCTTATTCTTCTTGGAGAACTGCATGCGCACTGGGTGTCCTATCCTTAGGCGACCCTTTGTCTTTAGATCTCATTTGAAGTTTCTGCTCTCAGTCCCATGCCCTTGGCTTCTAGCTGTAATAAATTTATTCCACCAGTGATGAAGCTAGTGACACAAACTAAAGCAACCACTGATTTCAGTTACAAACACAAGGACAACTGAAATATAATAATCCTTTTATTCAAAACTGTTTACAAGCTTTACTATAACAAAGTTTACTAAGTTATTTTAGTAGCATTATTAAGGATATCAAAATCTTGAAAAGAGCAAACTTCTTTTGGAATTTGAAATTTATTCAATAAAATTTTAATGCAAAAATTATTCTCAAGAGATAAGCTTAAAGTCTCACAGGAATTTAGATCCCTTACCCTGTACTCTCCCCCTCCCCTTTTTTTTTGGTGTTAAGCATTCTTAAAGCTTTTCCGAAGGAGGTATAACGTGAACAGAATTGCTGGTACTGATATGTGAATGATTGCTATTAAAAGTCAGTCTACCTAAAATTATTCTTACTCAGAACTTGGATATTTGCATAATGACATTGATGAAACTACGGTTCTAGGTCAGCCTTGAAGCAGTAGTATTAGCATTAATTTTAGACAGTACTTTTTCAGTTTCCGGCTCTATGATAGGAAGATTGAAATAGACATACGGAGGCAGTGAGCTTCATACACAGGCCTGTCTGACCTGGAGCCCTTGTTCTTTCCACCACAGCACAATGCCTTCTTCCACAGAGTAGACACTTTACTGAGTACATGTTGAATGAAGTCACTAACCTAGAGAAAGTCAGAATTCTCGTGCATAATGTATCCTTGAGATTACAGAATACCTGTGCTATTGCTTACTCTCAGTACTTTATACAGTATCTGGTATACTAACATATTCAATAAATATTTGTTGAATTAATAAGCATACATTGTAGCGCTATTGATGCTCTTATTTGTTTTAGTGTTTTGTTTGTGTTAACAGAATGTATGCATTTTCACTAATTGAATTGATTGCAACTGTAGCTACAGGTGTGCCTGTCATCTTGGTCTTCTATATAGTTGCATTAATTTTGGTTGCTGACCATAAACCTGCTTTTCATTTAAATTTGAAAAGTCCTTGGGACCTTTAGGCTCTTCCTGTCATTTCAAGCACAGGATATTTAAAACATGAAAGTTATTACAGATTAACTGTTGACTTCTGTGCTACTAGACTTCTGTTTGGAAGGAAACTAAGGCTATCTAGTCAAACTTAACTCCTGATAGTTAATATAAGCATCACAATCATACACTTGTCACAGTTACTTCCATTAATTATTACATACCAAGCACTGTACATTGTATACATTGCTTCTATGAATCCTCATGTTTGATTATTACTATCCCCACTTTAACAGTTCAGGAAACTTGCAGTCAGTGAGAATAAAAGTTACCCAAGGCAGCAAATGCTAGATTGGAACTCAGATCTATCTGATCCAAAGCCTGTCCCCTTTTCACCATACCATACAGTCCTCAACAACATTTGTCCTTGCTTCCCCACAGGGCATTCATTATCCTTTGGACGAGTTTGTTCCATTTTAAACAACTCCTATTACTGGAGTTTTTGGGTTTTTTTTGAGACAATAGCCATCCCTCTGCCTTTTTCTCTTTGATTTATTATTCATTAAAAGTCTTTTTGAATTCTACAAAAATGCCTAGAGACCTAGAAATCTCATCCTATATAAAGTCAATTTGGGGTTACACTTTTCTCATTTTCTTCTACAATTTTCATTCATAAATACAGTTTTTAAAGATTGCCTGACAGTGAATTTTAGGATGTAGATTCATCTTGGTTGACTAGCAATTCCCTTATTACCAGGCATTTCAAATTATAAATAACACATTGATGAAAACCTATGTACACAAATTGCTTTTTGTATTTAGGTACATACTGAACACGATTCCTCACAGTTTGGGCGTAGATACCTGAGTCACAAAAGGTTGAAATATTGTACCTACTTGAAATACCGGATCTAGCTTATAGAAAAGGCACAGTGATTGAAATTTCAAGAAGGCAGTAGTTCTCATTATAAGCCACCTTCATTTCACCAGTGTGTTTCAACAGTAGTTTCACATGCACCCCTGGCTGTGCAACTCTATCTTTAGGCAGGAAAAAGGGGGCAGGATGAGTCTTTAGGTAGTAGGGAAAAGGGAAGGAGTATGTAATCCACATGTGATTTGTGACAAACAGATTTAAAAGCATGTGAAGTAAGTAAACTTAAAGACTTCCTTAACTACTATAAGGATTGAAGTATTTGGAAACTGAGGAGTGAGCATTTTACTTCTCTGAAGAGCTTGTTAAATGTTTTTATGTTCAAATTGTGTAGAAACTTGTTTTTCGGTAAACAAATTCTGAAGTTTTATGTATACAGATTAAAAATTGAGGCTGAAATTGGATCTTATTTTAGCTGTGTGATATCATAGGTGGGACTTCTAGTGCTTTTAATATTTTCCTCTCCTTTTTAACCCAAAGTCAACTCCCTACATTAAAAGTACTTATGTCTATCATATGTTGTTAAGTGAAAAAAACTAGTTGCAGAAAGTACTATATTATGATAGCATTTAGGTTTAAAAAACAAATACACTACTTAAACCAAAATTATGTGCCTGGCACATAGTAGGTACTCAATATTTGTTGACTCTGTATGTATCCGTAGAAACTGATCTGAAGATATACAATCCAGAGTGTTTGGAGAGGTTACCTCTGGGAAGAGGTATGCAGCCTAAGGTGTGTTTTTATTTTATATACTTTTATGTTTGAATTTTTTTCAGTGAGCATGTGTTACTTTTGTATAGTTTTTTTAAACAATCAAAAAAATTAAGAAAAATTTACAATCTATAGATAAACACCTTCTTCCCAAATAGGCCCACTGCTTCTTTATGCCCTAAAGTGTATGCCAAGCAATGAAAGACAGCTATATTCTAACTCTACAGAATTATTACTCCTATATAATGAGAAAGAAAGCTGTGATCAAACTTATTTTCTTGGTGCCATTTCCATGTAATTTAATAAAAATAATTTTAGAAAATTTTTCTAAGGAAATTTTCAAACATACAAAATAGAATTATAACTGTCTCCCAGCTTCAGTAGTTATCAGTACATGACCTGTCTTGCATCATCTATACAAGCCCTTAACCCACTGTATTATTTTCAAGCATATTTTAGATATATCATTTCATCTATAAACAAGTCAGTATGTATATGTAAAAGATAAGGGCTATTTTTTTTTATCAAAACGGAAATGTCCTTATCATATTTAAAAATGGGCAATAATTTCTTTATATCCATCATCTAAGAAGTTTTTAATATTCAAGTTACTATTTTATTTACTTTCATTGTTTATATACTTTAAGTACTTTTATTTTTTAAAAAAGATTTTCTTTATTTATTTTTAGAGAGAGGGGGAGGGAGGAAGAGAGGGAGAGAAACATTGATGTGCAAGACATACACCAGTCGGTTGCCTCTCACACGCCTCCAGCTGGGGACCTGGCCTGCAACCCAGGCATGTGCCCTGACAGGGAATTGAGCTGGTGATCTTTAATTTTGCAGGCCAGTGCTCAATCCACTGAGCCACACCAGCCAGGGCATATATACTTTGAGTACTTTTAAACTTGTTATCTTTTTTCCTTTAAAATTTAATATACATTTCCCCCCATAGAGTTGTAATGAAACCAAAATGATGATATTTTGCTTGTGATACCTTTGCTTGTATTTCTTAAAATCAAAATGAGTAGTTCGAATAAATGGCTGGGTATCTTCAAATTTAAAAAATGATTCATCCCTGGCTGGTGTGGCTCAGTGGATTGAATGCCGGCCTGTGAACTGAAAAGTCACTCGTTTGGTTCCCAGTCAGGGCACGTGCCTGGGTTGTGGACCAGGTTCCAGTTGCGGGCATGAGAGAGGCAACCCATCAATGTATCTCTCAGACATCCATGTTTCTCTCCCTCTCTTTCTCCCTTCCTTCCCTTCTCTCTAAAAAATAAATAAATTTTTTTTAAAAAAATGATTCAGGTATATATTACTGACTTTTGCTACATTGGAAGGGAAGACTGTTCATACCTTGATTATAATAGCAAAGTTACAAATCATGATCAAAATTATTCTTTTGTTGAAGCGCTTTTCTGATATCTTGTCTGACTGTAATATTTTTGTTTTACTTAGGTCTCTAATTAATGAAGATGGCAAAGCCCAGCCACAGCAGCTACGTTCTTCAGCAGCTAAACAACCAAAGGGAATGGGGCTTTCTCTGTGACTGCTGTATTGCAATTGATGACATTTACTTTCAAGCGCACAAAGCTGTTCTAGCTGCTTGTAGCTCCTATTTTAGAATGTTTTTCATGAACCATCAGCATAGTACTGCACAACTGAATCTCAGCAACATGAAAATTAGTGCTGAGTGTTTTGATCTCATTTTGCAATTTATGTATTTAGGGAAAATTATGACAGCTCCCTCCAGTTTTGAGCAGTTTAAAGTGGCAATGAATTACCTACAGCTGTACAATGTTCCTGACTGCTTGGAAGACATACAGGATGCAGATTGTTCTAGTTCAAAATGCTCATCTTCTGCTTCTAGCAAACAGAACAGCAAAATGATATTTGGGGTAAGAATGTATGAAGATACTGTGGCTAGAAATGGCAATGAAGCCAATAGGTGGTGTGCAGAGCCAAGTTCAACAGTTAATACACCACATAACAGAGAGCCTGATGAAGAGTCTTTACAATTGGGTAATTTTCCTGAACCACTATTTGATGTATGTAAAAAAAGCTCTGTGTCCAAATTATCTACTCCAAAAGAACGTGTGTCACGACGCTTTGGACGAAGTTTTACCTGTGATAGTTGTGGATTTGGCTTTAGCTGTGAAAAATTATTAGATGAGCATGTGCTAACCTGTACTAACAGACATTCGTATCAAAACACGAGATCCTATCACAGAATAGTAGATGTTCGAGATGGAAAAGACAGTAGTATCAAGGCTGAATTTGGTGAAAAGGATTCTCCTAAGACATTTTCTGCACAGACAGACAAATATAGAGGAGACACAAGCCAGGCTGCTGATGATTCGACTTCAACCACTGGAAGCAGAAAGAGTAGCACAGTGGAGTCTGAACTAGCCAGTGAAGAAAAAAGCAGAGCTGCTGAGAGGAAAAGAATCATTATCAAGATGGAGCCAGAAGATATTCCTACAGATGAACTGAAAGACTTTAACATTATTAAAGTTACTGATAAAGATTGTAATGAATCCACTGACAACGATGAATTAGAAGATGAACCTGAAGAGCCTTTTTATAGATACTATGTTGAAGAAGATGTGAGTATTAAAAAAAGTGGTAGGAAAACGCTAAAACCTCGGATGTCAATAAATGCTGATGAAAGAGGTGGTTTAGAAAATATGAGGGCTCCTAACAACAGCAGTCCAGTACAAGAAGATACTGAAAATGCATCTTGTGAGCTGTGTGGACTCACAATAACTGAGGAGGACCTGTCATCTCATTATTTAGCCAAACACATTGAAAATATCTGTGCATGTGGTAAATGTGGACAAATACTTGTGAAGGGTAGACAACTTCAGGAACATGCTCAAAGATGTGGAGAACCCCAAGATCTGACAATGAATGGGTTAGGAAATACTGAGGAGAAAATGGACATGGAAGAGAATCCTGATGAGCAGTCTGAAATAAGAGATATGTTTGTTGAAATGTTGGATGATTTTAGGGACAATCACTTCCAGATAAACAGTATCCAAAAAAAGCAGTTATTTAAACATTCTGCCTGTCCTTTTCGGTGTCCTAATTGTGGCCAGCGTTTTGAAACTGAAAATCTAGTGGTTGAACATATGTCTAGCTGCCTAGAACAAGATATGTTTAAGAGTGCCATCATGGAAGAAAATGAAAGAGATCACAGACGAAAGCATTTTTGTAATCTGTGTGGAAAAGGATTTTATCAGCGGTGTCACCTAAGAGAACACTATACTGTTCATACGAAGGAAAAACAGTTTGTGTGCCAGACATGTGGAAAGCAGTTTTTAAGAGAACGTCAGTTGCGACTGCACAATGATATGCACAAAGGCATGGCCAGGTATGTCTGTTCCATTTGTGATCAAGGAAACTTCAGAAAACATGACCATGTACGGCATATGATTTCTCATTTATCTGCTGGTGAGACTATATGCCAGGTCTGCTTTCAGATATTCCCAAATAATGAACAGTTGGAACAGCACATGGATGTTCATCTGTATACATGTGGAATATGTGGAGCAAAATTTAATTTGAGGAAAGATATGAGATCACATTATAATGCCAAGCATTTGAAAAGAACATAAGTCATTTTCTACTGTACTAATGTTTAGTTGCTAGCAGACAGAACACCAAAGCAAAGGATATGAGCTATTTAGAAATTGATTTACTAAGATGAATTGTTGAAAAAAAATTTCAAGGCCCTTTTACTTTAAGTATTTTTGTTTAGGATCTTAAGTATCTATATTTTAGGTGTTATTAAATGTTTATCATTTTTGTTTTTTCTTAATAGAATTCTTTGTTTTTAGTTTGTTTTAGCTATTATTAAAATTACTTTTAAATGTAGACTACAAGTGGTTGTTACCCCTTTCATGACTATTAAACTTTAGTTTCTTATCAATAAGGTGATGACTTCACTATTTCTATTTTTTTTAACGTTATTCTGTGAAATTTTAAATCCAACATTATTGGCCATTCCTGTTTAAATTTAAAACAATTTTTTAAAAAAGTAATTAGTTATTTGAATCTATCCCATTCACTTTTAACTTTTTTTTTTTTTCCCAAGCTAAACAGTGACTTAATCACTGTTTATTCCTCTTTCTTATCAGTGAAATTCACATTCTTATTAGGCAGGTTAGGTGCACTGAATCTAACCTTGAAAGTTGACATGGGCTCAAACTTGGCCTAAAAAGATGGATGGACCTAAGGAAATTCCTATAAATGAGTATTTTCCTATAATTGATAAAATATTATCATTTAATAATCACATTTAAAACTTATATTAAGTGTAAAACCCAATGACTTTACCCCATTTGAGAAATTTGTGGGGACAAGTCATGTTGTTTTGTGATATTAAATTTAACTATGATAGTTAATTAAAAAGACATATCTTGTATTCATTTAAAATAATTTAAAATATTCTGATTTCTAAAGTGTGTTAGTTTATCAATTATTTTTGTTTATATAAATAGATTTTAATAGTTCTCTAGGAATATGACATCTAAAGGAAAATGATTTTTCACCTTTAAAATTACATACTTTTGGAACTTTGAGATTTGAGAAAGCTGCCATGTATATTGATAAAGCTAATAAAATAAAGAAACCAATTACAAATCTGGTTGTTCTATAAAAGTAGAGTGTGCAAAAAATGTCTTGTGTTTTATACTATTTAAGATTTGAAGAAAATGTGTTGTGGCAAATTGGAGTTTATCACCATGTTTTATTATTATTTTTTCTGTAAAGGACTACAAAATTTGAGGACTATAATATAATCACAAAGCATATAAATGGAAATAGTTTATCATTTTTTTAGTTAAAGGAGCATTACTGTTAGTTGTTACTGACACAGGGTCTACATGAATTAAAACACTGGCAAACTGACCCACCAATAAATATAACTATTGAATAATATGCATTTTAATGTGAATTACTTGCATTGTAATAACCCTTCTCATAATTAAAGGGATTTTAAATAATTCCTATATTTAAAAGTATAATTTGATTATTATGAACAGCATTGCTTTTTTTACATCAAATTTTTAAGATATGCAAGTCATTTTTTGTATACAACTTGCATAAAAAGAACAGTTGAAGAGAATCGAGAGATCTATTGACTAGCACAGATTTAGTTGGCAAAGAAGTATTAGAGCACAGTGTGAGCACAGAAGTTTGTGGGGAGACCTTGAGGCGTTAAAGAACAGAAATAGTACAGAAGCTGTGCAGTATTAAAATAATGGGAAGTAGAGATGGGGGAAATACACAAAAAGATAAATGATTTTTTTTTAAAGCCGCATAGCAGAAAAAGTGATTCATCTTAGTCTTGGATACAGTAGTTTAGCAAGTAATTAAATCTGAAATGCAACTTAAAATGAAATATGCTATATACATTACTGATAGGAACCTGATAAAAGTTCTGTAACCCAGAGACCATCAGAGAATAGTGTAGAGAGATAAGATAAACCAAATTTCCAAATTACACAAATCATAGTAAACATAATTTTCTTTGGGGCTACTCTTTTACATGACCCTCATCAAAATGTACTGCAGTGGCTTTCCCACCGTTAGAGCGGGGTTCATTCTAAATACTGCCACTACTACCAATCCATTTCCTAATGGATTGTCTCTCTTCCATTAGGAAAGGGGGCTTAACTTGGTGTTTTGACATGCACTAATAGCCAACCATTAGCAAGCAAATATATAAACATTAGACATAATCTCTAATTTTACATAACAGATGTTTATAGTTTCACAAAGCCATACCTGGATGATCTTGCTTTCTCCCAGTATCATGTTACACAGAACACACACCTTTTGTTCTAGAACTAGCTACAGAACACCAAAGCAAAGGATATGAGCTATTTAGAAATTGATTTACTAAGATGAATTGTTGAAAAAAATTTCAAGGCCCTTTAAGTATTTTTGTTTAAGTATAAACAAAATAGGCCAGCATAGGCTTCTTTAAGTATAATGTACAGTTTTCCTTGTTAAGACAAAGAGTTCGTTTAAAGGCTACTTGTCTTTTAAAACCAGGAAGAATGAAAAATATCCAACACCTCTGTCTAGCCCAATTCCCTCTCATTTTTTTCTTCCCCCTCCTCTGGGGTGTAATTATAGCTCTGTAGCTTGCTATTGCTTCTTTCCTCCCAGTGCTGTGAAGACAATGAATCAAGGTTATGGAAGCTGTGTGCTCCTCCTGCCTTTATAATTTGAGCGATCAGTCTCCAATTTAAAAATGGAAGGAAAATCTAGATAGATAAGTGTGCGATCTTGTTCCTCTTTCGTCTTGAAACAGTCTTGTTTAAAAGGACTTTTGTTCTCCAGCAAGAAATTCTAGAGGAAATGGAGTTAGTGCTTCACAAGCTTGCCCCCAATTACAGTGCAACTCATATGTTTATAATTCTTTAGTAAACAGCACTAAGTGTCTCAGAGATTGATAAGGGACAACCAAGTAGCAGTAGACAAGGAATCAATCTCCTTCATATATTTGGAGAAATGCCTTATCACATAAGTAAAATTGTACATGGCTAATGTTTAATGTCTGAAGTTTGAGTACAGACAAAAATTAGAAAAAAAAGGATTCCAGGGGCTACTTATAAAAATAATAGGATTAAGGAGTTTGCTAGGGCACTCAGTACCAATTAAAAAGGAAATTAATAAACTGACCTGAAAAGTCATTTAATGCAGTTGAAGACAAAAATATGAAAAAGATGTAAAAGCTGAATAAAAAACATTTGAAATTATCTGAGATGAGTAAACATTCAAGTAATTTGATAGGTTAAAATAATTTAATTAAAATAATTCGAGCTACAGAATGCCTAATGAAACAATAACTATGAACATGCCAAGGATATGCCCAAATATTTGACATACCAACTTTTATATCCTAAAAAAATGGGAAGAGAGGCTGGTGGTAGTTGGCAATTTTTTTCTCAGCTAAAACAATACTTGTTTCTCTGAATCACTTGTTAAGGAACTTCCATATTTAATAGATCTCCAGAAAATCCCCCAAAGAACCAGTGTAATGGTTATATTGAACAAAACTTACGATTATTGTTAAAAGCTAAATCAGTACCAACCAAAAGAAAAATAACCTGTATCTGTACATGCACACATAGTTGAGAATAAAGAATTTTGGGTTTTTTTAATTAATTTTAAATGAGTTTTATGAGTTAAAATTCTTTTATTTCCATTAATCTGCTTTAATCAGTTCTTCATTTTTCCTCAATACCCCCATCTCCTATGTAACAAGTGCTTCTCAGTGATAAGTGCTACTACTCTGCAGGCGCCCTAGCATTACCAAGGCCTAGGACTCCAGGGTCCTGAAAAGTCCTCTGGGAACATATTCTTATGGAATGTCTTCTATCTTCTTAATACCTGAAGTGCAGTAAACGGGGGGTGACAGGATGAATGCCAGGGAGCTGAAGCAAATAGAGTTATATTTGGTATGAAGAAGTTGAAGCTGCAGACCATGATGGAAACCCGTGATCCATCCATCCTATGACTCTCACTAGTAATACTCGCATCTATTTAGTTAGTGCTCTTCCTACTCTGCTATATGATTTACATAATGTAATTTTAATTAATCCTCACAGCTTTACCAGGTAAGTATCATTCTGATTTTCCAGATGGGGACTGAGGTTCAGAGAGACTATTTTTTCCTGAGACCACACAGAAACTTAATACTTGAGCTGGAATTTGAACCTAGACCTATCTGATTTCTACATTCCTGTATTTAACCACTAAGCTACATACTCCACCTACCAAGAAGTACAAAGAAGGGCCTTTTCAGCCTAGGAACACATGTGATAAAGCTCCTATGAGACTCTGTGCTTCTTGTTCATCACCTGTCATCTGCGGTGCCTGGTAAGGTAGCTGGTAATAGTGGGGAAAATACATCAGTTGAAAACAAAACTTCTTATTCGAATGGGTCATTCAGAATGCTGTTTTGGAAATAAAGATTAAATACTGACATGTTTTCATTTTCCTTTATTTAAATTTAAAACCTTTAGTAATATTGTCAGCTACTTTTGGGCCTCAATTAAAAATTAATTTGAATTCAACTTACATATTTCTACATCTGTGAACTTCTCTCTCTCTCTTTTCCTTATTCCTGGCCTTATGTTTTACTTTCTCCCACCAATCCTCATTTCCTTTTACTGGTTTTCAGACTGATGAGTAACTCTAGCCATTTGAAAATATTCCCAAGAAAAATCAGACTCCTAGAATAACCAATTTCCTCTTTTTGTCTTCACAGATGATGTGGATAAAAAATTTTTCACTTCTTTGTAAAAAACAATGAAATCCCTAATAGGAATATTGTGATTGACCTGATAAAGTTTATAGAGCAATCAGTATTTGACTAAAAACAAGTTTTTTCTAGCCATTTGTGATTTACAAAAAACAAACAAACTATGGCTTTTTAGTGTAAACTGAAAAAGTCTCACTAGTGCCCTGACTGGTGTGGCTCAGTGGGTTGGGCATTGTCCTGCAAACTGAAAGGTCACTGTTCAATTCCCTGTCAGGGCACATGCCTAGGTTGCAGGCCAGGTCCCCAGCTGGGAATGAACGAGAGGCAACTGATTTATGTGTCTCTCACACGTGGATGTTTCTGTCTCTCCCTTCCCCTGTCTCTAGAAATAAATAACCCTGGTTGGTGTGACTCAGTGGACTGGGTGGCAGCCTGTGAACTGAAAAGTTGCTGGTTTGGTTCCCAGTATGCCCAGGTTGCAGTCCAGGTCCCCAGTTGGTGTGCAAGAGGCAACAGATAGATGTCTCTCACGCATTGATGTCTCCCTCCCTCTCTTTCTCCCTCCCCCTCTCTCTAAAAGTAAATAAATCTTTGAAAAAAAAATCTTCAAAACGTCTTACTCATAAAAGAAAGATAATTTCAGGATACAACAGCTGTATATCTACCCTAACCTACCAGCAAACTAACAGTTATTTAATGAATTAATGAAAGCTTCCATCTGAATCTAATTTTAACTTCATGCATCTATTGCCTGATCTCTACAGCCTATACAATACGTTTTAGTACTATGTTAAATCTATTTTAATCTGTCATCTGCCAAATTTTATTAATTTAGAATAGAAGAATGAGTAATGTCAATATAATCACTTAGGTGGCCCCTTTTCATGGCATATCAAACTCCCGGACATAATTACTTGGTACATGGGGAGAGTCTCATATTAAAACCAGATGAAATTTAGCTACTTACAAAATTACTCTGGCAAGAGGCAAAAAAATACAACGATTTAGAAAGTTGGTAAATACAGATGACAATAGCAGCTTATAAATTCATGCTAATTTTAAACCAATTTAAAATGACCTACACATTCATATGCACATGCTTACTTGACTTTAATACTAAGTTTAAATCCTATTTAAGTTGTTCCTTTATTATATGCAGGAGAACAAAATCATTGAGATTCATCAATGACAATTGTTCAGCCTTTCCATCAAAATCCACCATAGGTCACTAGGGGGCAGGACACTTAAAATTTTTCATTAGTTTACTTACAAACGAACATGGTTATGAAGATTATAACTCAGTATTTGGCTCTGAATTTAATGTATCAATGTACTAATTGCCATTATAATAAGATATTACAGGAAACTAGGATCAAAAGATTGCCAAAAAAATGTAAAGGATGTGATTTTATTTCAGAGTCAGGAATATTAATTTTGTGTGAGAAAATTTATATAACCCTCTATCCTTACCTATTTGAGAGAGGAATAGAGTTAGGTAGACAGCCTTTGAAGTCCCGAGTAAAACTTTTAAAAGTTACTATGTTGTTTTTAGTCTACTCAAAGCAATTGCTTATACCAATTAGAATCAACAGAGCTCATTTTTAGGTGAGAAATAATTCTACGCATACAGATTATGGAAGTCATCTCTTTATTCAAATGCTTATGTGTCCCCTGATTGGCGGGGGGTAGGGGGGTGGGGGGTGGATATTTTAAGAGATAATCCGTTTTTTAAAAAAATTAAGGCAAAGCGCAAAAGAATTCTACCCAGAATCGTGGGACCAGGTTAGGGGAGCAATGAATTTAGAAATTTGAAGGAAAACTGTGTGTGTTTTATTTTCATTTGCAGAGTGTATACAGTATTTATCATTTGAAGAAAACCACTTGGTGTTTCACTTTCAAATTTGTTATGTAATATGTTTGAACCAGATTTGCCATTAATAAGTTAAGGAACATTGTAAAATTATTTTTCTTTGAAGGAAAACACTTACATGCTTCTTCCCTCCCTACTTTTGTCTGCCTGTCTGACCTATTTTTTTTTATGTTACATATTTATATGCCCTACCCATTCTGGCTTAGATCATGCAAGGCAAAAAAAAAAAAGCGCCCCTACAGTTGAAGAATTATTTGAGTAATAAGAACACCTTATATTTAAAGGGTATAATGAGTTACATTGGGGAAGAAATTAAATAAATTTAAGTTCTAGGAACTACACTTCTGTTTTCATTCTTGTTCTATTAATAGTGTGCTGGCCTGATGCCAAAAGCCATGAAATTCTGATCTAAGACTTATGTTGTATCTTGTAGGGCAGTTAACTTGTAATATTATTTTTCTTGAGTTTTGTCTTTTTCTGTGTGGCAGTGGTGAAATAGGGCCTTCTAAACCTCTGGAGAAGTGAGATCTGAATTTGGAGAGGACATGGGGAAGAATCAATCTTCAACAGATAATCTTTAAGTCCAGACCCAGGAATATCAGATCTGAAGTGACACCATCTTTTCTGTCTTCCTGACAAACCTCATCAGCCCCAAAAGTTCCAGTTCCAAGCATCCAAGAAAACTCAGTAAACATCACTTTGAAATCAGTTTGTTGTGACAAAATTGATTCATGGTGACTTTCCTAGTTTTTGTGGAAAATCTGCTAAAGGAAAGTAGAATATTCATAAGACATCAGTGGGTAAAGCTACACTAAAATGAAACTATATGTTAATTATCTTCAAGAGCCCCTTCTAAAAGGCTTGCTAGGCTACTATAAATAGAGATGATCACATAAATGTGTAAACAATTTTAAACAATCTGAATCAGTTTATATATTATGAAATGCATTTAGACAATTTTAAAAATTATATAACAAAAGCTGTGTAGAGCATAAATAAAAAATGGGTACAGACAGACCCAAATTTTAACAAGATAATCTCGTTATACTTACTGTAATGTTACATTTGCTCTTCTTTATATATATGTTACAAACTTGATTATATTAATGGAGCTCCCTTTTAAATCTGTTGAAGGAAAAACAAAAGTGGTATTATTTTGTCAATAGTGGTAGATTTTCACAAATGACAACCAAAAAGAGTGTATCTTAAGACACATTATTTTCTTTTGAACTCATAGGACAGAATGGGTTTCTGTTAAACATTTATTCTCAGGATTAATGTTTCTCAGTTTTCATATTTCAAGATAAAATTCTAACTATTGAATAAAACAACAGTTAGCATATTTTTAAAGACTTTTCATGGGGAATGAAGTGTTTGGTGAAAATTTAGCCTGATTACAAATAACTTGATACATTTGCTCAGAACACATTTCTTAACTATATGAATCTTCTAGTCATATTATTTCCTTATTGTGAGTATATTTGTAGTTTTACTTTTCGTTAACTGGGTACCCAATTCATTATTATTATTGTTATTATTTTTGTTTATTGTGCAATATCAAGATGTCATATTTTTGGGATTGTTTATATTTTTATGCCTATTCAGATATTTTAATGAGTTGCACAAAGAGCTCTTAGACTATATATAATAGCATTTGCAGACGTTAAGTAAATTTAAAATCTCTAGTTATAAAATAGGATGACGTGAAGATCCTTTCTAATAATTAGATTAACTAAAGTTAGAGAAAGTTGCTCTGTCTGGTGTGGCTCCATCCTGCAAACTGAAAGGTCACTGGTTTGATTCCTTGTCAAAGTACATGCCTGGGTTACAGGCCAGATCCCCCGTTGCGGGCATGTGAGAGGCAATGGATCAATGTTTCTCTCGCACATGCATGTTTCTTTCTCTCTCTTCTCCTCTCTAAAAATAAGTATTATTTAAAAATCAGAGAAAGTTAATTACAATGTGATAGTGGACAAGAAGGGAAAAGAGAAATCCACTAAAATTTCAAATTGATATGAATTCAACTACTTTAAAAAAAGAACAAATTAGAAAAGTAAAGTGTTAGTTTAAAAAAAAACACAAAACTAGAATTAATCTCGGGAGCATGAGGAAGCCTAAAGAACTATAGATTTCTAACAAATAGGTACAGATATAAGAACATTATCAGTAATTAAAGGTGCCAGATCAATATAGTAAAGAATAATTTTAATTGGTGGAATTAGATTCACAAAAGAAATTAAATATGGACTGTACTAAAATACAAATGTAATGAACAATAAGTGATATAAATGCCTTCTACAATGTGATTGTTTTCTGTATATTAGTATAAAATTGAGTTTATTGGGTCACATAGAGAACTTTTGTTACATTTTTAATCCATTGATTTTACCTAATAAAATTCCTCCTCTATATTCAGAAGTTAAACTGTCTGTATATTACTTTTATTTATACTTTATATTTCAACCTGGCTCTTTTAAAAAATTTATATGCCCAAAAAGTTATCAATTTCTTCCATTTTCTAATAGCAAAATAATAAAGTATCTGATGTAGCTAATTATGGTGTTCCTGAGCAGCTTCAGAAGCACACAAAGAGAATTAAATTATTATTGCCAAATCCTATTTTCTTTTAATATACAATTACTGGAAAATTACTATTTCATGGCAAACACAGATGGCAACAAATTAGGTTTCTTTATAATATAAAAAACATTTCTAAAAATCCACTGACACAGTATTTAGCTCTTTCAAGGGTTGGTTAATTCATTTCTCAAAGTAACAATTTATTCATAGAAATAACTGCAACCAGTATAATTCACTTTGTTTTCTTTCAGTAATAGAGCCTAATAATTAAGTGATCATCAATGAGCATTCTCTTCATTTCAGGTCGGTTCTGAAAGATGGTTGTCATAATATCAGTTCATTTAATTTCACTTAATAAGTGTTAACAATAATGGCATACTGAGTCTGACTCTTCATGTATACAATAGCCTCACTTCTTCCAGGTATTTTAGACTATTCCATAAGAATCTATCCTCCAAGTTAGCACTCTCCAAAACTGAGTAGGTACAATTTGTCTGCTGTGGTCACAGATTTACTTCTTTTCTGGAAAAGCCTCTCTTCCAGGTTTGGACCTGACAGCCTTCCAGGCCAGGCAGGGCAGAGTCCATCAGGATGCTGTCTATCTATAGTTTAATTGTAACTTTTAAAGACAGTTTTCCAAGACTCAAGCAAATGGTGAAATTTTTCCCATATTAAGAGGTGACTATAAATATTTTGCAAAAGGTTACTTCCAAATAATTATAAAATGATGGTATTTACAGGGAGCTTAAATATAATTACTAGTTTGACTCCAGTTTGCTCATAGGTCCTCAAATTATAGACTGCTACTTCCTCCACCTTCTCCTCAGGTCAACAATACCTCCTCAAAACAACCTATAAAACTTTATGAAGGTTATACCTAGGTACGGATTGAGAGGGTTACAGAAAATCCATAATTTTTTTCCTCCTAGGAATTTGGGAAGTTTATTCTTGCTCAGTCAGTCTCCTTAGGCAGGCCTGACTGTCGATGCATATAGTTTTAGACCTCATTGTATCCATTGTAGTATCTCTAGTACAAGGATTTTCAGACGTGAATTTGTTTCAGTTTTTGATATCTGCAGTGCTAGTACAGAAATATAAGAGGTAGGCAGAGAATCTTACTCTTAATACAGGAAAAAAATAGTCATTCAATATATTTGGATAAATAATGTGCCTCAGGTCACTTTTAATAAACATTGAGCTCGTGAATCACTACTGTGTTCCAGGTACTCTTCTGGGTGTTGGGGATTAATTAGAGAGGCTTTGACATATGTTAAAGCTCTTGGTTTCTCCAGACTGTGTGGAACTTCAGTCTTTATTTTAAAAATATGTTGAAACACCTAGTATTTACAATCTGCCAAACAGATTTTCCTCTGTTGAAAATCAATAGTAATTTCTATGTAAGTAGTAGGATTAGTGAACCTTGTTTCAAGTGAATGTTAATGATCAAGTTTTAAAAATCAATTGTAAAATTATATATATAATAAGGACATTTAGAAAAATTACAATTAATCCTACTACCTAGTGATAACCAATTTTGATGTATTTCTGATATATATGATTATCCCACATATAGAGTAAGAAGTTATAAAAGCCTTGTATCTTATTTCCCCCTTAATTATATCGATAACATTTTTCTGTCATTAACATTCTTGTAAACAATTTTTATGGCTATATAATAATTCATCATATGGATGTACTATAATTGATGTAATCATTTCCTTATTGTCAGATATTTGTCATTTCTTTTTTCATGTTTTTATTATCAAAATAATACTACCTGCATGTTCTATTATTTCCTTGGGATGAATCCCACAGGGTAATGCTAAATGAAGGGTATGATCGTATTTAAGGTAAAGAAAAAAATATTGTCACATTATCTTCCAGAAAGATTGTACTAATTTACATTTCCACTAGTAGAGTTTACTTGTTTGCTGCACCATTGCTGGCATTGATGAATATTATTTGATTATAAATTTGCTAATTTGATCATTTAATGGGCTATATTTTTTAACTCTGAGCCATCATAAAAAAATAAGATTACAAATATCAATACAGATAAGGAACAATGTAAAAATTAGAAGAATGCTCAGTGTATGATAATGTCCTAGGACTGCAGAAGTTTGTTTCATATGAAATCAAAATGAAAATATTTTGTCTTTTTTTTGGGAAAAGCTCAGGATGCCATCAAAAGTATGAAACCAATGTACTAGGTGACAAGTTAGAGCAGAAAAATATATATATAGCTAATAAAAATGCAGATAAATTGCTACTGCAGTTTCAAAGCTGTGTTAAAGATGAATGTGGTGGTTAGATTGCAAGAGAAGTTTGTAGTAACTGTACATAGAGGTAATACACAAGTTACTAAGAAACTCTCCCTTCTGAAGTTCTAATTTTAGTATTTGTGTATAAGAACTGGCATATTTGATTTCTGCAGTCTTGCTTTGTTTGAGGTAAATGTGTGAGGGCTGTCTCAATACAAGAGATTTGAAGAGTTTGTGTTTCTTACAGTTCTTTCTGATTTTAGTTGTAGCTGGTACCCTGTCTTTAAATCACATCATATTATCAGTTCTACAAGGAATTTGGATTGCTCTCCAGTCCTCTAATTCACCCTCTCCCCTGCCTTTTTTTTTTTTTAACTACATAGAAGACATCGATTTACTATAATAAAACAAAGACATATGTACTAACAATTTAAGGCAGCATCAATAGAAAACTTTCGGTTTTATCTTTGTTTTCCCAATATTTTCTTTAAAAAGTTTCCTAGTTCAAATTTTTTCTTTAATTTCTTTCATGGAAAAGGAGATGGGAATTGTGGTTAAAACCAGTAGTATTTGACTAACGAGATTAACAAATTAATAGTATATGTGTTTTTAAAGATTGCAAATTACATACATAACTAGAGAAAAGAAACATGTTCATTGATAGACTTTATAGGGTTCTAGCAACGTTACTTCTTGGTTACATATTATTTGTTTCTCAGACAAAAACTTTGCCCAGCACTGTCTCAAACAAATTCGATATGGTCTATCCATTACTACCTTCTTTCAAGGGATGGTTCCCCCCTCCCATAGCCCCAAGGGGGGAAAAATCATGGCACATAAAGCTCTTAAATGTATCCTGTCCACCGGAAGACACTATTTCTTGCTTGTACCCCTGCCCTTGTAGGACATTAACCTGTACAGACCTTGTAGTTGCCCCAGGACACCGGTCTCATCTTAGCCCAAGCTATTACAATGCACACAATGAATGCCTCTCCTCTCCTCTTTGCTGGCAACTTCAGCGCCTTCCTCAGGCAAGTCACCTCTTCCAGGAAGCCCTCACCAACACACTTCCCTGTCTGGATATGCCTCTCCTTTGTGTTCCCGTAGCACTTCTCTCGAATTATGTTTACCTCTTTATTAGACTCTCGACCTCATAAAGACAGACTATCTTACTTGTCTTTCTACCCTTATATAGTGGGTACCCGTCAAAGCTTATTGAGTTAATGTCTACAGTTTACCCGCTCCCCCTCCCCCCGCGCTCCACCACCAAATGTGAAGTGTTAGCCCAGAGATTTCGTAACAGTTTTCTTTCAAGAGCCCATTTATAGTAGTCTGCTTCTACCTCATCACCTGGTGCCAGACTGTAATTCCAAACCTATTCTCACATTCCTCTTACAAAATGAATTGTTCTCTTTTTCACCTACATTCTCTGAGGGTTTACGTCTTTAATGAAGCTTCATTACGCTGGGGATGAGAGAATCGGGCTGGGAGGGAGACTGGGGTATTTCATGGTGCTTCAACATGAGGGTTTGATTATAGATTTTCCTGTGAATGACTCAAAGCGGAGGGAAAAGCCCTTGAAATCCAAAATAAGGAAAACAATGGCGAGAACAACAGGGAGACGAAATCAGAAAGCTTAAAGTGGTAGGACAAGCAGGAAAAATGGAGTGTGGTAGAGAAAGTTTAAATGCTGGGAAGACCAATTGCAGCCACTCCACAGTCTCCCATTCTGCAGGCCGCCAGCGCGCGGCGAGTGAAAGAGGTCGGCCTCTCCACCCTTTCCTCCACCTCCTCAGAGCCTCCCCCGCCCCCCGCCCTCGCCGCCCCCCGCCCCTCGCCGCCAGACAGTTTATACCGAGCGGTCACACCCACTGAGACGCTGCGAAGTACGCAAAGTAAAATTCCGTAAGGCTGACAGCTGGATCCCGGAACTTCAGTATCATTTTATTTTTGTCCCGTGCATCAGGGGAGCGGCCCTCATGCCGATTCAATGCCACGCGAATTCAATGCCCAAGTTAAAAAAGCAGGTTCTGGCCCTGTTTCCTCGGTGCAACCAACTCAACGAATTGGCCTGCCCCGCGTGCTAGGTTAGTCGATACTCTTGGCACCGAATTGCACACTGAAGGCCTAGGAACTGAAAGAGCAGTCCCTTCTCCCGACTCCCAGTCAGCGCTGCGCCTCCGTCCCCACCACGCCCTAGCCTTTCCTTCACTTGGAAGTACGCCCTGCTCATTGGCCGCGTGCCCCGCCAATCCAATGGATGTCGGCGAATCCAGCCTTACGGAAGGCGAAGATCGAGAAAAAGCGCTTACATCTGGAGGGCGCCCGGGAGTGCACGAGCCTAACGCCCCCAAACTGCAGGCGGCTAGTGGGGAACCGCGGACCCCGCCGCTAGGAGAGTGGGAGGGGACATTTACATAACGGCCGCCCCTCTCCTCTTCTCGCGGACCGGGGTCCCGCCCCTCACTCAACTTAAAAATCTATTGGGCTACGGGCGGGTCACTCTAACAAAAAGCAAGCCTTGGCGGGCGGTCCTGAGAGCGGATTGGCTCTAGGAGTTTCCACAGGGCTGCGGGGAGGTGGCTATAAGAGCGAGGAGCCAAGCCCCCGGGAGCTGGAGACACTGTTTGCGCTCGTGGTATCAGGTGTAAGGCGACCGTTAGTTGACGCCGCGGATTTTCTGTCCCTGGTGTTCTCGTCTAACGTCGCTTGCCTATCTTTCAGTCAGGATGTCTGCCCGCGGCCCGGCTATCGGCATCGACCTGGGCACCACTTATTCTTGCGTGGGGGTCTTCCAACATGGCAAAGTGGAGATTATCGCCAACGACCAGGGCAACCGCACCACTCCCAGCTACGTGGCCTTCACCGACACCGAGCGCCTCATTGGCGACGCCGCCAAGAACCAGGTGGCTATGAACCCCACCAACACCATCTTCGACGCCAAGAGGCTGATTGGACGGAAGTTCGAGGACGCCACAGTGCAGTCGGACATGAAACACTGGCCGTTCCGGGTGGTGAGCGAGGGAGGGAAGCCCAAAGTGCAGGTGGAGTACAAGGGAGAGATCAAGACCTTCTTCCCAGAGGAGATCTCTTCCATGGTCCTCACTAAGATGAAGGAGATCGCCGAAGCCTACCTGGGGGGCAAGGTGCAGAGCGCGGTCATTACCGTCCCGGCCTATTTCAACGACTCACAGCGCCAGGCCACCAAGGACGCAGGCACCATCACGGGTCTCAACGTGCTGCGCATCATCAACGAGCCCACAGCGGCGGCCATTGCCTACGGCCTGGACAAGAAAGGCAGTGCAGGAGGCGAAAAGAACGTGCTTATCTTTGACCTGGGCGGCGGCACCTTCGACGTGTCCATCCTGACCATTGAGGACGGCATCTTCGAGGTGAAATCCACGGCCGGCGACACTCACCTGGGCGGCGAGGACTTCGATAACCGCATGGTGAGCCACCTGGCTGAAGAGTTCAAACGCAAGCACAAGAAGGACATTGCGCCCAACAAGCGCGCAGTGCGGCGGCTCCGCACCGCCTGTGAGCGCGCCAAGCGCACCCTCAGCTCCTCCACACAGGCTAGCATCGAGATCGACTCGCTCTACGAAGGTGTGGACTTTTACACGTCAATCACCCGCGCCCGCTTCGAGGAGCTCAACGCTGACCTGTTCCGCGGGACCCTGGAGCCTGTGGAGAAGGCGCTGCGCGACGCCAAGCTGGACAAGGGCCAGATCCAGGAGATCGTGCTGGTTGGTGGCTCTACCCGCATCCCCAAGATCCAGAAGCTGCTGCAGGATTTCTTCAACGGCAAAGAGCTGAACAAAAGCATCAATCCCGATGAAGCCGTGGCCTACGGAGCAGCGGTGCAGGCAGCTATCCTCATCGGAGACAAGTCAGAGAACGTGCAGGACCTGCTGCTACTCGACGTGACCCCGTTGTCGCTGGGTATCGAGACGGCTGGCGGTGTCATGACCCCACTCATCAAGAGGAACACCACAATCCCCACCAAGCAGACGCAGACCTTCACCACCTACTCAGACAACCAGAGCAGCGTGCTGGTGCAGGTGTACGAGGGCGAACGGGCCATGACCAAGGACAATAACCTGCTGGGCAAGTTCGACCTGACCGGGATTCCCCCCGCGCCCCGCGGCGTCCCCCAGATTGAGGTCACCTTCGATATCGATGCCAACGGCATCCTCAACGTCACCGCCGCCGACAAGAGCACCGGTAAAGAAAACAAAATCACCATCACCAACGACAAGGGTCGTCTGAGCAAGGACGATATTGACCGGATGGTGCAGGAAGCGGAGAGGTACAAATCGGAAGATGAAGCCAATCGCGACCGTGTCGCCGCCAAAAACGCGGTGGAGTCCTATACCTACAACATCAAGCAGACGGTGGAAGACGAGAAGCTGCGGGGCAAGATTAGCGAACAGGACAAAAACAAGATCCTCGACAAGTGTCAAGAGGTGATCAATTGGCTCGACCGAAACCAGATGGCAGAGAAAGATGAGTTCGAACACAAGCAGAAAGAGCTGGAAAGAGTGTGCAACCCCATCATCAGCAAACTTTACCAAGGCGGCCCTGGCGGCGGCGGCGGGTCTGGAGCCTCCGGGGGACCCACCATCGAGGAAGTGGACTAAGCTTGCACTGCAGTCAGCGTAAACCTCTTTTCCTTTCTTTCTTTTTTATTATTTTAACTTAATCTTTATTGTATTTTTTCCCCATTACCATTTAGCTCCCTTATACCTTCTCTTCCCCCTCTTTATTTTTCCCCCTTTGTTTTTGTTTCTTCTTTGAAATGTCCTTGTGCCAAGTAGAGATCTATTTTTGGAAGTCTTTAGCTGGGTGTAAACATAGGAAAGGAAAGGAGCAACAACTTAGTTTAATTAGAAAAGGTTAGTTCTAAAGTTTGAGTTTTAAAAACATTATTTGAGGTTTCTTTTAAATGCATTTTGCTTGTTTGCTGACTTGAGTAACTTAGTTTAGATGGGAAACCTGAAGTTTGTGCACATGTTCTATGGAAGCTTGGTAACAATATATAGAAACTTGGTTGTTTATTTTTATGTGCTAAGGAGGAAAGTCAATATTGCAGTAAAGTCAAGAGAATAAGCATTCTTTTTGCACACAATTGCATAAATACAAATTTAAAGTAAAGCTGGAATTGATCTCAAAATTGCTGTCTTGGAGTTTTCAATTTTCCCTTTGTACTGTTTTACCCATGTTGATCTTTAAGATATTAGTATGAGGTGAAATTTATCTAATGCAATCTTGTCTAATTCTCAGATGAGGTTCCTGCTTTGAATTACCTACAGCTTAGTTGGAGAAGATCTGGGTAAACTGCCCCCTCTCCTTGAACACAGAAACCAGACTGGGATCTTCCAGTGTACCCATATTCCTAAGGCTTGACTTAAGTGTTCAAGTGAAAATCCACCTGAATATTCCATTAAAATGCAAGCTATATTCTGTGGTTAAGTGTAAAATGATCCTTTAAATTAACAAAAGCTGGGGCAGGAGTTGTCTTCTGATAATAACCCAAAGTAGTAAGAAACAAATTGCTTTCTGTGACATACAAATGCCTGAAACAAGAGCCAGTAGGCAAACTTTAAAGCCACTTAATTGTGAATCCAAATTTAGTCAAACTTGTTTTAACTTTCTAGTGAAAAAAAAAACAGCTCAACTTCTGAGCTTAAGGCGAATTCCACAAGGATGTGTTTCCAGCAGGTACAATATCTAGGGGGGTAGAAGGAGATAATGTAGATTCCCCCCCCACCCTGATTTAAGAATCATTATGATTTTGCAATACCTGCCTTAAATCACTAGAATAGATTTCCTTTTTAAAGGCAAAATGCAACATAGTTCTGTATTTTGTTAATATACAACTTGTCCATTTTCCTGTATATTTGATTTGATATGAATATCACAACCCTTGGGAATCCACTATCCTGGGCTTTAAAATCCACATCCTTGAGAGAAGGAGTGTTCATGTTTATTTTTTGTGGAATTACACTTCGGCTTTATTCTGATTTATTCTCTTTAAGGGGAACTTGGGAGAAATTCTGTAAAGCTGATTGGAAAATGCATAGTTAACCTAATGTTTTCACCATACATATACATTTTGATATCTCTTTCCAAGTGATGTAGATTTGCTTCATGTTCATAAGATAACAGTGAATTATAGAAACTATATTTTTAATTTAGTAGTGGACCGTTCTTTATCATGCAGAGAGAATTAAAACTAGGGAACAAATTAGCCTAAAATTGGGCTTTGATAGTGACCCTCACACAAGAGATGACTCATGTACATAGACTGCTCCCCGGCCCCCGCCTGCCCCCAAGCTCCAAGCAGGTCTCATTTGGGCAGGGGCTGAAGATAAAAAAGCAATTGTGAAATTGCTTCAAAGTAAACTTTCAAAAATTACACTGAAAAGCTGAAGATAACTTGGGGTTTTCAGTGCTGGTGCCAAGCTGGTGGAAAGATTTCAGTGAGGAGATATTATGGTGTTTCATTGACTGCAGATAATACTACATAAATATTTGACAAACTACCTAGTTATTAAGAAAACAGGTCCTGAGTAGCCTTAGAGTGACTTTGAGCATTACCTTTTACCAAGATAATACACATGCTATTAAACTTCTATTAGTTCTTTATTTGTTGAAAGTGTTTATCCCTTGCCCTAACTTCAAAATGTAATGGAGTCTTTCTGTAAGTGTAATTTGGTATTAGTATGACTCATTTTAGACCTCACTTTAGTAGATATTAGTTTCTAACGTATCAGAAAAATGACCAGATGTAGTCTCTTTAATCCTGTGCCCAGGCCTCTGGTAACTGGCTATAACACTAATTTTAACCTATGTAGATACTTATTTTCTATTATTTTGAAAAGTAATTTGTGAAACTCTTAGCCTTCTTGAGTGTTTTTTTATTTAATTCTGTCTTCTCAAATTTATCTAGATCTGAATATTATTAAGATAAAGCCACCAAAGCAGCCATTCAATGTTTCCAGGGGTCAGTTGAAACTAGTAACCCAATAACCCCTGGGAACTCCTTAGCAAATGTTAGATCAGCTATAGTCAAATGACAATGGAAAAAGTACTTTATGTTAGGACAAGGCTAAATTACAGTTTAAGAATTAATTAAGCATCAGTTGAACTTTAAGGTAGTGAATTATGTTAGAGACTAGTGGTCATTTATTACTAAAGCAAATACAATACATGTTGAATACTAAGGGATTAAAAAATACGTTTCTCAGAATAGACACTTAAATTCTGCTTACCAGAATGTCTAATTCACATAGTTGTCCTTGTTTTGAGGCAATAACACCAGATACCTGTTCAAATAAGACATAATAGAATGTTTACAGTATTTGAGATGTGTGGCATTTCAAAACAAGCTCACTCTAAATTTGTTTATAGTATAAATTTGATATGTATAATGGAAATTCATGAAAACTTATACATTAGGAGATATTAATACTACATATTTAAACTTAACATGTATAATAGGATATTTAATGAATCATCTAATTACTGTGTCAGGGAGACTAAAGGAGAATTTCTTTATCCTATATATAATCTTAAGTAGGAATACAACCTAGTTATTTAAATAAAATCAAAAGATTTCTTTATATGAAGTTCAAGTAGTAGGCCCATGATAAGGCCTTCACCTATTTTAAATAGAATGTAGTTTATAAAAGTTGTGAGGCATTTTCCTCTTCCTTGAACACTGCAATTAAAGTTTTAAAGAATCTCAAATCCATATATTATAAGACAATTGCTAAAAATATATATATTAATATATTATATAGAATTTTTAGGTTAAGGAACACAGGAATATTCAATTGCTTCTGTATAGTTAATTTTTAAATAGGTATCAGACAACCGTTTTGAAGGACTACCCTTAGGCATTAAAATTAGATAGAGAATTTCATTCCTTGAAGAAAAAGTAAGGATCTTTGGGAAAAGAGTCCAGTGTTTATTTTTGATATAGCTCTTGGAATGGATATATGCATTTCTGAAGTTTAATAGGGTGATATTTATTGTAGAAATGTCTTTCTTTTACCAACAGAACAAATCAAGAAGCCATAGGCTCTTTTCTCCACCACTTTCAGAATAAATTGTTAGGTCGTTTGTGAATTTAAGATCAGGGAAATAAGCAACCAAAAATGGAGTTACTAAATCAAATATGGTCATTGCCATGTCCTTACATGTTAATTTTTCAAAGGTAGAATTATAACACTATGAAAACCTGTTCATTATGACTTTTTCATGATATTGAGGCAAGAGAGTAAGACGCTAGGAAAATTCCTTGGCAAGTAGAATGGGGAAACTGAGACTGATGACTGAACAAACTGGCCAAGCAATTTATGGCCAGATGCAGAAGGTCACCTCCCTGGAGATAATATCTAGGGCTCAGTTGTATTTCAGCTCCAGGCCCAGAGAAGAGACAAAACCAGAAGGGCAATTCCAGTACCAGCTGCAATGACTAATGACCCCTCCCTGGCACTGACCAATCAGGAGAGACCATGACCCTGAAAGGGCACAACTGGAAAACTGATGAATATTCTGCTGAAACCCACCCCTGAAACCTCTCCTAAAACTCCTGCCTGCAAGAGAGAAAACTCCTAAGACAATGACCCAGCATGCTCTCTCCCTCTGGGGAGCATGCCTACACCTTTCTTTTCCTCATCCTTCCTCTTCCCCTACAAGCACGCATCTCCCAAATTCTAAGGATCCCCATGAGAGAGACTTGCAATGGGCAGTGGCAGCTCACCCTGTACCGGGCTAACCCCTTGAACCTGTCTCCAATGCCTCCTTTTCTTTGACTTCACAGTGAGTGAAAGCAGTTCCACCTCTGCTCATTTCTTTCCTAGAATATTTTGAGAGAACAAAAGCAGCAAGCCTAGGTCTCTCCTTTTGCTTGTTCTATACTAAGCCCTTGTTTCACTGACCTCAACTTTAATAAACCTATTCTCAATCACCTTGGCTCCTGTTGTGAAATCTTTCCTGCACAAAGTCAAGAACTCATCACTATTGGCTAGACCTAGGCAGACCTGCTCAGGGCTGGGTCTCCTGTCCAGTAACAGTATAAGTATGCATTATAATTCAGTTAATGTCTTATGCCTACAATCCGAGACCAGCAGCTTAGTTTTATATGTTCTTAGTTATGTGACCTTGAGAAGTTTCTTTTAATTGGGGGGGGGTGAAAAAACTCCCAATAAAACTTTTCCTTCACAGGACACTTGGAATTATTAAATATTTAGGTAGTACCTTTACCCCTACTTTATAATGTTATGATTTTTTTTTTCTAAAAGGAAAATTCCATTTTAGGTTGTGAACTTCTAATGTCATTAAAAAGAAAACCCTATTTGGTGCAAAATCTAACCGAAGAAATGAATGGGTCACTTTTAAAATAATGATTTGAAGCAATAAAAACAATCTTTTCTTCCTTATGTTAAGATTTAGTAATACAGAAGTATGAGGTGGTCATTCTGAACTATAGAAGTGTTTCTTTAAATACTGTGTCCCTCCAGCACCTGTGAAATAACTTGTCATGTAACATTTATGTAGGTCATTGTTTGGGATTCTCAGCTCTTATTTTTACCTTAGTTTTATACATTAGATAGCCTGAAGTTAGACTATGGTGAGGTGTAAAAGATCTATGCTGTTCTTCACTCATTGGGATAAATTGGAAGTTGACATCCAATGTGGTCTTCCTGATAATGGTTGTCAGGTAAATAGATCCCAGGTTTTTCTGTTTCTATAGCTTATTAATTCTCAGGCTTTTCTGGAGCTTCAACTTATTTCTCCCTGTCCTGCCCACCCTAAGTTATATACACTGTTTGGTGAAAAACTCTTCATGACTGGAATAATCTTTCTCCTTTTAAATGAGTCATCTTGTAATAAGCCAGTCTTGAGGCCATACAGCCTCACAGCAGCACTGCAAGTATAGAGGTAGGTGGGTTTTTATACATCTTGAGCCAACGGGAACAGCTACCAGCAATGAACACAAGTGAACAGAACATAAATCTAAGTAATTACAATTTTGTATCGCTGTAACCACTGATTGTCTTATCAAATAGTGAGAATGAGAGGGTGGAGGTAGTGGGAATGTCTATTGCCATAGTTTTAAAGTTTATGGGGGTATATAATCAACTATTTACTAAGCATCTCTTATATGGGGATAGAACAAAATATATGGGGCAGTCCCAATCAGGTTGTGTCACCTAGCATGCTTACATCAGCGTTGGAAGGAAAGAACTCTAATCTGCATATCAGCGCAGTTGCAAGAAGAAATTACAACATGATTTGAAAAGTGAAGTGTAAAGGTAAAAATATCAGTTGAATACCCATTGACACAAAGCAAGCTTCTTTGCTTTAAGCAACACTAATTTTGAGTACTTATAAAGGGTGGTGGTTTACACATATTGCTCCTTAAAAATCCTCATAACTCCTGATTTGGTGTCACCTTGTTATGCAGAACAAAGATTTGAAAACCCTAATTCCAAGCTTCCTCGCCTACTCTCTGCCCAACCCTGCCCCACCCCAATCAACCTAGTCCCACCGGGAACAAAGCGAATTTTCCTGTGGACGTG
The DNA here is from genome assembly GCF_021234165.1 of Pteronotus mesoamericanus. Lineage (NCBI taxonomy): Eukaryota > Metazoa > Chordata > Mammalia > Chiroptera > Mormoopidae > Pteronotus > Pteronotus mesoamericanus. The sequence continues at coordinate 25,201,360 of NW_026555078.1, read as the reverse complement.
AACCTAGTTATTCCGATTAAACACAGAACAGTACAGTGAAGCAGTCAATTCTCCATGGAATACACTCCCAACTCCCACCCCCACCCTCGGGCAGCTTTGCTGTGGATACTCGAATTAGCCACCACAGCAAAGGCTGTCGCTAGGTGGCCCGTAGAACACTGGTGCCCTGGCGCCCCCCCGGATCTGCATCAGCCGCGCCCGCCTGCCGGCTCCCGGCGCAAGAAGGACACGCCCCGCGCCCGCTAGTCCTTGGGGCGGTTTCGCCGTGCGGGTGGCTGGTTGCCTAGGCTATGCGGTGAGGCGGATTAAGTGAGGCCATGTATCAGGTGCGCGAGAATTTTCTGAGGAGGAGGCCTTTGGCAGCGCAGGGGGCTCCCTGGCAGGAGTAAGTGCAGCTAGAGTCGCCCCAAGCCTGGCGGTGGGTGGGAGGCCACCGTGCTGCCCTGGCCCGGCCCGCGGCGCCCGGACGCCCGGTTCCCCTCTGCGCTCTTCCCCTGCTGAGCCACCGCTGCCTCGGTCCGGGTGAGCGGACTCACAGAGCCGGGGTTCAGTGCCTGCGAAAACAAAACCGTGGAAGTGTATTCGGCAAAGGCCAGAAGGATTCTGGCTCCCTGCGCGGATATTTAGGTGTTGATGGATGTTCCACTTCACCACCTCCGAAATAAAGAGCCCTCCCGCGGGGGAAGCAGTCCGGCTCCGGGACCGATTCCGGAGAGAAAAGGCTGGTGGGTCGGTAGCAAAGAGCAGGGGGTACACTTTGCTACCTGTTCTTTGCTGACTTCCTCGGAAGGGCGGTCAGTGTTAGAGCAGGCTCCCATGGTGAGTGTCTAACTCCTCTACTTGGTCAAGGCTGCCCGGGGCATCGTTTGTTGTGGTTTGAGCCCCAGTTAATTCGTCAATTGCTATGATGGGCTTTGAGATAGTGCAGGCTAAATTTTGTAACTTCCCTTGCTTCCTTTCTACTGAAACCACACCTAAAACCATAGAAAAGGAGAAAATCCAGCTTCAGATTAAAAGAAGAACATACTGTAAGAGTCTACATCTTTATGGAATAAAGAGTAACTAGTGGGAATTATTGTTAAATGTTTATTGTAGCAGGTGGATTGTAAATTGAACTTTTAATTATTTTTGCTGCAATCATTTTATTTTACAGCAGTTGGGATTACGAGTAGGCACGTGGTACTGGAAAGATGAAACCAAAACTCTTGAATTCAGAAGGTAAATTTTAATAAAAATTTGTTATAGCTTTTATAAAAAGTACATGTGTTTGTGGTAAAAAAAAATTAAAGCAATACAAAGGGTGTAGAGAACAAAATAAATATTCACTGAAATCCCACCAATGTAAGCCTCTTCAGTGGCAGGAACGATCTTACTCATATTCCTGACTCTGGAGCCATCTACAGAACTTTAAAGTACACATTCACCAAATGTTTATTGTTCAGTCAACCAACTAGATTTAAGCACAGAAAGACTAGAAGCAGGGGGCTAATTAGCAGGTTAGTCGTAGGAGGAGTACAAATAGTTACACAGGTGAAAAAAACAGAGTCAGGACCAAGTCCAAATTGGTAGCAACAGAGAGAAGGGTACAAGACTAAGAAATATTTAAAAGATTGAATTGACAGGATGTTTGGATAGAATTGATAGAATGTGGTGCCTGGGTGTGAAGCAGGTGTTTAGGTTGACCCCTGTGTATCTGGTTTGGATGACGATAGCCCTTCACCATATACAGAAAAAAAAAAGGCAAAACTGGTGATGTGTTTAAGGATCCCATTACATGTTCACATGGATATGTCTTTTAGACAGTTGGACAAATGGGTCTGGAGGCCAGGAAAGGAGTTGGCTAAGCAGATGTAATTTATAGTTACATTATATTTAATGTCAATTAAATATCAATAATTTAAAGGCTAAATAGTACATTAGAGTCATAATCAAAAGTTTATATTTCATAGAGTATTTATTTCAGTATTTGAGAGATCTGTCATTTCCAAAGCAGTGATTTCAGTTTTTATTCTCAGATATGTAACAGAAAATTCTGTTGAGTAGCTCCTGAAAGATCACACTCAGTGAGTGTAAGGTAGACAGTGAGAAGGACAGCAAGATAGCTTTGGGATTAGACAGACAAAATTCATTTTAAAGCACAAGAACATATAGAAATAAAGTCTTAAGGGCCAACATTTTCTTAAATCTTCATATATATTTAAAGGTCATTTCAATCTTTAATGAAAACTGAACCAAGTTTTTTACTTGCCTTCTTTGTAAAGTAACTTAATTTGTAGAATTTTTCAAACTAATTTTCAATACTAATCTAATAATAACCCACCACAAGTGGCACTATTTCCTATATAAGCCTACTAATAATTCACAGATATCAATTTTATACTGACTTTCTTATTAATAAAATATTCATACTCATAAACTATAGTTTCTTTTGGTTTATTACCAAATTATTCTTTGAAAATATCTTGATTGCTTTCCACTAATTTTGGAGAATATACACAGGATGATTGATTTAAAAGGTAAAGTTGGCATAATGTTGAAAAAAAAAAGACTAGACACAAAAATGTAAATACTGTATGATTCTCTTTATATATGAGTTTAAAAATAACAGGTGTGATGATAGAGGTCAGAACAATGGTCAGCTTTAGGGATTTATCAACTGGTAAGGGCTGGAAGAAGGTACAAGAGAATCTTCTGAGATTCTGGAAATGGACTGTATTGTTATCTGGGTGGTGGTTATATGGACATATATACACAGTGTAAAATTCATCAAGCTGTCTATTTAAGAGTTATCTGCTTTACTACCTGTAAGTTATACTTCCAATTTTAAAATTAAAAAACCAAACAAACCCAAACTCCAGACTCTGTGGTATATACAAATTGGGGGCAGTTAGGAGTGATGGGGAAAGGAATACCATGCAGAATAGATGGGGTGGGGCAGTTCTTTTGTGGTGGGGCTGCTTTGTGTTAAAGTAGCTCAATGGAGCAAAGGTCAGAGTACCACAATTACCTTGGGGGTCCAGCTGCTAGGGACAAGCTAAGGAAGAGGAAAGCCGAACTTTGTGTGTTTTATGTCAGAGTTAGTGTTTGGATTTGATGGAAATATAGGTACTGATTCTCTTTTACAGTCTAAGCATATCCCATCACAAATTAAAGTGTAGGTTTGTAGAGAGGACTTATGAGCTGGAACATGCTCTTTTTTTCAGAGACAGTGCTGCAGAGGCTTATGCTACCTCAATGTATAATGAGACAGGGCAGAGGCAGAGAGGTTGAGAGGCGACAGTGGTAAAGGTGGGTGCCACAGAGGCAGAAGGCCCGGCGTTTGGTCACTGCTCTCAGACCTAGTTCTGTTTGGTTCTGCTCCACAAGCCTTTACTAAGCATATGAGACAACACTGCATCTCTGCTCTAGAAAGCCTTCCCCCGCATTAGCCAAGAGGGGTGGTATTAGAACTAGGGAGACAAGACAATTATGCAGCAAACCAAGGGGCAGATGGCTTGCTGGAGAATGGAGAGTCAAAGACTCCTTCTAGAGCTAGCCAAAGAGGAAGAATGATTAGAAGGCTCAAAGGAAAAACCCCGAGACACACGGACCTTCAAAGGCCAAAAAAAAAAAAAAAATTCTAAGAAGATGGATTGGAATGGAGAGTGATCTGCAGTAGTATATGCTAAAGAGAGCTCAGGGTGGGGTAAATACTAAAAACAGGACTTTCTTAGAATTTAACAAGTTAGGGATTGCTAAGGGCCCAGGTGGGCAGCAGTTTCAGGGGGACAGTAGGTGGAAACTAGATAAGGAGAGAAATTAGATGAGGAGGAAATCTGAGATAAAGATGAGAAACTAGCAAAAATAGAGTACTCCTGTAAGTAAATTTACCAGTGAAAAAGGAAAGAAAGAGATGGTAATCTTTGGGGAGTCCAGTACTAAGGAAAGGAGATTTTTGTTGGTTTTGTAGTAGGAAAAGTGTGTGTTTGTTTTGGGAGAAAGAAGAGATGGAAGAGAAAAGAAGGAAGAAGGATTGAGGGGCGTGGAGGCTGTGGAGGCTGCAGGAGAGTACAGAACTAGCTCGGGCTGGGGTTGGGGAGCCGACCCGAGGTGCAGTTTTCAAAGGACAGTTTTCAGTCATTACTAGTGATGTTTTTAGTGACTGCAGCCAAGTGCGCTGAGAGTGTAGGTTGCCTCCAGGGCTATGGCAGGGCACTCACAAAGAAACCCGTCTCACCAGAGGGTTAAAGAATGACTTTGGTCAAGTGAAAAGCCACTTGGACAAGTGTGAAGTAGGAAAGGCATATCCAGAGGGTAGTGAATAAGAACTAGAGGTTTAGCAGTAAATGCCAGACTATTGGCTAAGGGCAGGCACTGCCTGTCACAGATTTCAAACCATGAGACATGAGTCAACTTCTCTAAGCCTTTGTTCTCTCCATCAGTAAAGTGACAACCACGTACTAGGTGATCTTTTAGATGTCCTCTAACCCCAAAATTTTGATTTTAGAGTTCTCTGTTCATTTGACTTAGTTCATAGACCTGATCAACATGATAGTCCCAAATGTATTCTTTCAAATTTCTTATTTTAGGGCACTCTAGCCTCAAATTATCTCAGGCAAATTGATAAGGCAAGAAGTTATAGGGATGGGACTGAGAAAAGGTACTCAATAAATCAAAAATTTCTTCCAATCTTATCATGAGGTTTGTTTCTTAGGAAGTTGCTACAACATTTTCGGATGGAAATGTTTTGTGTATGATGGTAGTCTGGAGGCTGCCTGTATGGAGAGGCTGAGTGTAAAACCTGAAATTTTAGTCCTTTTATAGATGGTTGTTCTGGATGCAAATACATAAGTTGATAACGCTGTGTCTCAGATTCTCTTTAGGCTCCTCCCATAATGTATCCTAGTCCTAAGGTTACATAAGCTATGGTCATGATGTGATTAATTTTCCCTGGAGAAAGGTTACGTTCCTAATTTTCTCATTTCTATTACAGTTTTATACCTGCAGTAGAACTCAAGGAAAAAGCAAGGAAAGGCAAAGCAGTTCACTTTGCTGAAATTGATGGTGCAGCTTCAGACAGGTATCTTAACTTTCCAAACATGATAGCACCTCTCAGAAGAATGGGTTAAGCCTTTACAAACTCAAAAAAATATATATCATTCCCATTCACCTAGGTTGAAATTCAAATACCCATCAAGTAAAGAGCATATACTCTTTCATAATTATAGAGGTACAATAGTCCCTATAAATGTATCCCTGTGATAATTTGCCTATTAGCAAATTTTTAGCTTTTTATATACTTTTATCTGAAAATAGTATCTACACCATAGATGGATGATTTAAATGATCTATTTTGGATGGAATTGGTTTTTACACTTTACGTCAGGCGGTGTACATTTCTCACACACGTAGCATGGTACATATAACATTTAATACAACATATTCTGAAATGATCCTACCTTAAACAAAACCCAAGAATGAGACTTAGGTTCTTCTCATTTTATAGTAAAAGCCTCATCCACCTCGGGATAGATTAAATACAACTAAAACCTTTCAAAGCACTACCGGAGACTGTTATATTCTAAAACAGGTTGACAGATAAAAGAATTGCTTCAAGAGATGCTAAGTCACTTCAAGCCTTAGAAAAACGAGGCCAGCAGGGCAAAGTTACACTGCATGATGCTAAATGTGAGTAACTGCTTCCTCATCCTTATATCTTACCTGATGTGAATCTCTAAGGCAGCTCTTTGTTCCTCTTTCAGTTGTCCATCTTCTTTTTTTTTCTTTTTTTTTCAGTTGTTGCTTTGTTTTTGCTGCAAGAGACTGAGATGCAGCGGATCTGTTCTTTTACAACATTTATGAAGTATGCAGTGCTTGTGAGACATTTTAGACCTTTTATCCTCTCTATCTGATAAATGATGACAAATCTGGTTTTTGGAGAAAGGCCACGGGGCTAGCTCTATGCAAGCCATCCTCTCAGTGACCCAGGCCGAAAGAGAGGAAGCCGGAAGTCACAGGAGCCCACAGTGAAATCCCAGGGCAAGGAGATTGGAGAGCATGTTGTCAGAGTTCCATAAAGGCCGCACTGTATTTATATAATAGTTACAAGTTATACTCATTTACTGAAGATCAGTTTTCTCCATTAGCTCTGTTTGGCAGCCCCAAAAGTACTAGGTGTGTGACTCTTGGTGACCTTCTGGATTCCTCAGATACAAAATTGGAAGTAATGGTGTCTCACAGCCGTTCATGGAAGCTGTTTCACATGGCACCTGCACTCGTGAGTGCTCAGTGAGAGTCGGGGCCCCAAGGCTATTGGCAGTCCTCTCCAATTCCCTCAACATTCATTGAAGACTGTTTTGGCAAACACCTGAGATTCTCCATCTGAAGCTTCACTCCATGGCAGGCGCATGCTGAGCCTGACTACAGAGCAAGGAGCTCCAGGGCAGTGGTCCCCAACCTTTTTGGCACCAGGGGCCGGTTTGGTGGAAGACAGTTTTTCCACGGACCAGGGTGGGGTGTGGGGGGTGGGGAATAGCTTTATAGCCTGCCCCCAGATGCAGTTTAATTGTCATTTGCCACTCACTGATAGGGTTTTCATATGAGCCTGCAAGCAATTGATTTATTATGGTCTCTGTGCAGTCAAACCTCTCTGCTAATGGTAATCTGTACTTGCAGCAGCTCCCCAGCGCCAGCATCACCGCCTCAGCTCCGCCTCAACTCCACCTCAGATCATCAGGCATTAGATTAAGGAGCGCGCAACCTAGATCCTTCTTATGTGCAGTTCACAGTAGGGTTGGCGCTCCTGCGAGACTCTAATGCCACAGCTGATCTGACAGGAGACAGAGCTCAGGTGGTAATGGAAGCGATGGGGAGTGGCTGTAAATACAGATGAAGCTTCACCCACCACTCACCTCCTGCTGTGTTGTAGCCTGGTGTCTAAAAGGCCGCAGACCGGTACAGCTCCATGGCCTGGGGATTGAGTACCTCTGCTCTATGGAATCAGTGCCCCAGAAGCAGCCTGCAGTCTGTGATGTGCCAGAGAGAGAGTTGGTAGATGAATATCCCAGCGTCCATCTATCCAGATAACTTTGAGAGGTTTTCTGCACTGTCTCCCAGAGTCCCCTACAGGACTGAATTTCATTTGTCCAAAATAATAATAAACTTATTATTTGTTGGCTTCCTTCTCTTTCCTGTCTCACTTTCCCACTCTCCTACTGATGTTTCCTGATGTCTCTTTCCCAGTATACTACTTACTTTCAGATCTTTGTCTCAGAGTTAGTTTCTAGGAGAACCCAACCTAAAACAGGTAGCTATTAATACCCTGAAAAAAAAAATGCAATGCTCACCTTTATCCTACGCTCAAGGTGCAGTTAAAGAAAGAATGCCAGAGTAAGAATTTCTATTTGGGTTTATAAAGGAAGCAGCAAAAGTCTTGTAAGAATATAGAATAAGAAAACAATGACTTCTAGTATAAAAGCAAATGAGAAAGGATTATACATCAGTGCAGTTTTTTTGGAGAGCAAGATTTACAAAACTTTAATATACATATATACTATGTCCTAGCAATTTCACTTAAAAAGTTACTCAGAAATATGATTATAATAATAATTGCTGCAGTCATGTCTCTAATGTTTTTAAAAGATCTAAATATCCATCAATTGAAGACTAGTCACGTAAATTATGAGGTATAGAATATTTTATTCAACTGTTTCAAAGAGTGAGGATAATCTATTAATAGTATTTTGAAAAGAGGTCCTTGCTACACAAAAACAAATTTTAAACATTTGTATATGCAGCACTATCTTGTTTGTTACAAAAAATTAAGATGTATTCCTGGATATGTATATGTGTCAGTGTGTGTCGGGGGGGTGCCTTGTATGTCATTGTCTGTGCTTTGGAAAGTTTAAGAAGGACTCATAACAAACTCATAACAGTGGTTACCAACCAGGGAATAGAATGGTGACAGAGGGGTGAGAGGAGAAAACGCTTTACTTGTTACGTTTGTGTACATTTCTTAAACAATGGAAAAATATCACTTATATAATAAAAACTTTTTTTATCCTCATCTGAGGGCATGCTTATTGATTTTAGAGAGAGAGGAAGGGAGGGAGAAAGAGAGAGGAGAGAGAGAGAGAGGGGAGGGGAAGGAAGGGAGGAAAGAAGGGTAGAGCCAGAGAGACAGACATCCATCAGTTGCATCCCACCTGGGGATGGAACCCACAGCCTAGGGATGCGCTCTGATTGAGAATCAAACCCAAGATCTTTCAGTTCACAGGATGATGCTCCAACCAATGGAGACACATGGGCCAGGGCTAAAACTTAAAAAAATTTAAACCTAATTAATAATCAAAACTTATCAATTTAAGTTATCAGTTATCAAAATGATAATTTAATGTCTGACCTTCCAAAATGTTTTATTTACAAAACTCAGCTTTCTTACATCTTAAACAGTATAGTAATAGAATTTAAAATGGGAAATTAATTGTATGATAGACATGCTAACATGTATTTCTACTTATTATGCTCTGTGTTCTTATATATTTTTTATGAGAAACTTATGTTTGAAATTTGTTAGTGTTAATTTCTTTTTTCCATCTCCCTATAGGAATAAGAACCTTGACAATTTCCTCATGGCATTATTGTACTATTTATCTCATTACTTGGAAAAAATCTCACTGGAAAAGAAGCCCAAAAGCTATATGGTGTAAGTAGGATTTTGTAATGTGCTTTAGAGTTTCATCACTACCAGTATTAAAACTAACTTTTGTCTAGGGTGAAGAGGTGATGGAAAATTTTAAATTTTTGTAGTAGACAAAAACATTTTACTTGGAAGGAGTTCACCAGTTTTTAAAGCTCGCTGAATAATTCAGATGGACATTCTGGTAACAAAATATTCCAAATAATATAGACAAGCACTGCCCAGTAGAAATATAATGAGAGCCGCGTATGTAATTAAAATTTTTCTAGTAGCCATATTTTAAAAAGGTAAACAAATATGAGTGAAATTAATTTTAATGTATTTTATTTAACCAATGTCCCAAAAATGTTATCATTACAAAATGCAGTCAACATTAGGTAGTTATTGATGAAATACTTTACTGTTTTTTTGTAGTCTTTGAAATTTGCTACCTATTTTATACTTAGAACATATCTCAATTTAGACTAGCCACAGTAAGTGTTCAATAGCCACAGGTAGCTCGTGGCTACCATAGTGAACAGGATAGATATAGATATTATTTGCATGCTTTTTCTTGCTAATGGGTTTGTAAGTGTCTAATTAAAAAACTAAGAATTAGTCCTGGTCAGCTGGCTTTGTTTGTTGGAGCACTGTCCTGTACACCAAAAGGCTGCAGGTTTGATTTCTGGTCGGTGTGCATACCTAGGTCGCAGGTTTGATCCCCAGTTGGTGCACTTGCAGGAGGCAACCGACGGATATTTCTCTCTCACATCAATGTTTCTTTCTCTCTCTCTCTCTCTCTCTCTCTCTCTCAAATCAAAACATATCTTTGGATGAGGATTAAAAAATATTTTTTAAAACCTACGAATTAAAAAAAGATAGATTTAACCAAAATAATATTCCATATCACAGGGGAAAAAGTAAAATCCCACAACCTTTCTTAGGCTACATATGAAGAATTGAACTGCTTTAGACAGAAGTGGCTCAGAGCTATCCACCCAGGGTAAAAATCTGGAACTCAGAGTCCAGAGCAGAACAATGCCTCTCAGGCTCGGTGACCTTTCAAAAGCCATGGAACTTTCCAAGTGCCCAGGCTACCCTCACCAGTACATGTGGAACCAACCCAATGATTTAGCTGTTAGGAATGCTGATGGAGTCGTTAGTCTGTTGCTGCAGAATATTTTCAATCTGTAAAATATTCCTTGTGTACAACCAAAAAAATCCTTATATACCACCAAGCAGTTTGATTTTATGGATAAAATCCTTGTATACAACCAGGCAGTTTGATTTTATGAATGGATAAATATATCCAGAGAGCAGTTTTATAGAGAACCAAATAAACAATTCAAACACTGCTGCTCCAGTAAAGCCATCATAATATGCATCACCTGTGTTATTTCAGGCCTGTGTTCCACAGCAGGGCATCCAGAGATCATAAAGTGTTTCTGTGAGAACAGGCATAAGGGCTCAAGCCACCTATGGGCTTGGAAGGTCTGAGGAGTCTTACTATTCCCAAAAAGAAACTTATTAGACTTTGGTTACACGTTATTTTATATTCAGTAGGTGTTTTCTCTCCTTATTCAGAAGATTATTGTTAATCTAGCAGAGAGATTTGCTTCATTTCTTAATTTATAGGAATAGATAACAGAAGAAAGGTTTCTAAGTTATTTTAAAAATTCACAAAAACTTAATAGAACACAGTGGTGTAAAGTAGGGTTTCTTAGAAGGAATCAGTTACAGAATGATATATAGAAAAACAAGGCGCACTCTCCCTTGAGCACTCACCTGCCTTCCCCCACCTTCTGTCCTCAGTCGTGTATTTTTGTATTCTTTCTCCTAAGCTCCAGGGGTTCCCACAAACTTGCCACCAGGGGAGCAGTGGGCTGTGGCAGCTTGCCCTGGGCTAACCCTCGGAGTCTGTCTCCAAGGACCTTTCTTTTGCCTCTGTAACTTGTTTCCTGAATCCATGCAGCCCAGCTCACTCACTTCTTCTGCCACTGTGACTTTTTTTTCTTTAGGGCCCATGCAGCCATGTGCAGGCTAAGTTCTTCCTCACGTTTCCAAGTGGCCAAGGCAGCTCTGCCCAGGCTCACTCCTGTTGCTCTGACATTGCCTCTTCTATTTTAAGCCCTTCCTTTGTTTCACTGTCCTCAGCTTTAATAAAAGCCCTTTCAAAATAAAACAGCAACAAAACACAAGACTTAAAATTATTGATTCTATGGTGTGATTCTAAAAAGTTATGGTAACTTTATTTTCTGGCTTCCAGTAGTCTGTTTGTTTATTTATTAAAATAGAAATAAATATAGATTGCATTGAAAATATGTGGATATAAGTAACTTTAAAGAAAAAAAATATTTTACTCAAACTGCTGAGGTACAGCATAGGGATAAGAATAGTACCTACTTCGCAGAGTAATAATGCATATTATCTTAATGTAGTGCTTGGCACTTGGGAATGAAGCCTAAAAACTGTGAAAGAAGAGCAGAAAGGGATATAGGACAGCAAAGATACTGTTGATGGCTTTAGATGATTAAAACCCTTAATTGCAGAAGAAGAAAGAAACCCTATCCTCATTTTACAGATGAAGAAACTCAGGCTCAAGAGGTTACATAATGGGCTGGGGGTTACATACCTGTAATTAATGGAGCCGAAATTAGAATCCAGGTCGTTCTAACCCAAGGGCCTGTGCCTGCACGACTGCGCACTGTGCCCTGTGCCCACCATCTTGCTACCCATCAACTCGTTCCCTTTTTCACAGCTCAACCATGTACAGTGAAGAATTCTAGTGTACAGATGTTGGTGCGAACAAAGCTGCATCCATCTGTGTATCCCTGCTTTTGTTGTTCTTTCAGTTTCCATGCTGAGAACTCTGACCTAACTAGAAGTGTTAGCTGGCACCGGAGCCCTAGTTAATGATTAGCTGTGTCCTGTAAATGTACACCATGTAATTATAAATATTCCTGTCAGTAAACTGTCAGAATGGCATAGCAACTGAGATAAATATCAAACTAGGTGTTGGCCTCAGTTCTAAGCAAGTATCCATCAAAAGACCACCAAGGGACATGGTTCCTGGTTTGTACTGCATTTTTGCCCCTGTGTCTTGTCAGTCATTAGTAGTTCAGCTAGACTATAAAATATTTGTTGCAATAGCTGTCTGGTGTCAGAGGTTACCTATGTAGCCTTGGACTACTGTATTGCCTGTCCGCTCCAATCTTATCCCTTGTAAGTAACTTACCCTGTAAGAAAGTCTATAATAGTTAACAGACTTCGCTGGTTCATTTTTCAGTCTTTTTTTCCTTTTTTTAATTGTATTTTTTTGCATTACTAATTATCCCCCTTATATCCACCCCCTGCATTGTTTGTTTGTTTTTTTCAGTCTTAAGATATCCCTATGGTTCAATGGTCATTATACCTTCACTCCACCTTTAGACATACAGTTTCTGAACAACGGCACACTTATATATGCAGTTTTAAAAAATGTATGTAGTTTTAAACATTATGTCATAAGTATTTTTTGTTATTAAAGTCTTCATAATTATAATTTTCAGTGGTGACATAACATTCCATCAAGCCTATGTATATCATTGACTTACTGACTTACCTGTTAAGAGACAGTATGTATAGTGGTTAAGCGTACAGGCTTTGGTGCCTGGCTTAAGTCTTGCAGGGAGTCATATATTAGGTTAAACAGTACCTGGCTGTGTTACTACAGTCTGTATTACTACTCATTTTCTCCTTCAATTTTATATATTTTGAGAGTTCCTAATTCTTCTGATAGGCAAAAGATTAATGATTATATTGAATATGTTCATGCGTTACATGCTCCCCTAATTTTTTGGATGGTTTTTAAGAGGAATATATTTCCAAGGGAGATTTTGGATTAAAGTTTATGATCAATTGTATGATACTTAAAATTATTATCAGTTTTCTTCCAGAGGATTATACCTGGGCTTGTTTTAAATGCCAGGTTCTACCCCGAACTGACCCAGAATCTTTGAGAAGAAGTGGCATTGGGGATCTGAATTTTTAGCGAGTAACCCAAGGCGATTCTTATATGAATTTAAACTTGAGAACCATTGGCCTAAAAAGTCACAAGGCGTTTCTTGATTGTTGTTGTTTGTTTTGTTTACAACAAAAAGAGAATATTAGCTACTGGCAGCTATGGCAAAGTAGGGGTGAATGGTGAGGGAGGAAACTGCTGAAGGAACCAGGGAGTCAGGCATGGAGCTGGCCGTTGGGGCTTGTGGGGATGTGTGTTTGGGTGATAAGAAATTTGGGCATTTAAAGTTGGAACCCAATTTATCTGTTCCAGAAACTCATCTTATTTCAGCTACTGAAAAGCCTTCTCATCACATGTGATAATAATGTTTTGTGCTTTGAACTATCTATATTATTTTCAAACCCGCCTTCCTCTCCTCACAGCGTATCCTCATGTGGTCAATCTACTGCTTAACATCAGAAGGGGCAATAATTTGTCCCTGTCATTTAGAGTGCATTTCATTTGGTTTAAATCTTTCTGAAAATTAAGTCAAGGAAAAAAGCTAGCGACGCGTACCTTTTCAATAGCAGTCATTGGAATGTAGTGTGGGTAATACTGTTTCCTCTAAGCTTCAAAAACTTCTAAAATTAGGCTTTGGACATGTTGTAACCTAAGAACAGGCTGTCTTTTAAAGTTCATTTGCAATTCAGATGGCACTGGGGTGTGTTTTCACCAAGTGGTTATTGTAATTGATGTCAAAGTTTCAGAGTAGTAGCTCACAGATGCCTGCTTAGCAAACAGAGGTGAAGGCTGAGCCCTCACCCTTAGAAGGAACATCAGGAACCCTGGGGAAGCTGAGGTGGGAGTCTTCATGGCTGTTTTAGCAGAACAACAGGAGATTGGGCTGCTAGCTGCTACAGAAATCAAGATAGGTAATAATTACGACTTCCTGTATGTAAAATTAAGGATACATGGCATAAAGTATAAAGAATCTATAAAAAAAAGTGAAAATGTGCCATAAACTTGAGATGCTGATGACAGTGATAAATATCAAAGGAGTGTGAGGACCTTTGCCACAGCTTGAATAAAATAAATGAAAGGATAAGTCAGATGTGTTGACTCATTTACATTTCTTTCACAATAGTTTGTACTTCTGACTTTTCATTAATTAAGATATGTATTTGCCAAAATTAATCGAATTATCCTCTTTCTTTTCAGGGGCCTTGTAGAGAAAAAAGAGATGGAATTAGTTTTAAGTAAGTTAGAAGCAGCACAGAAATACTTGGCGCAGAAGTACTGCATCCTTGTCCTGGGCGTGGGAATGCCCGATAAGCATCACATGTGCTGCGGAAAGTAAGTGTCCACTTAGAATTTCATTCTGTCTTCCCTTGTTTGTATATCCACATCCTTAAGGCTCTTAAATTTGACTTTCGGTGCCCTTGAGAAAGGTTCCTTTCTGGTCGTACAGAATAATCGGGCTCAGCGTAGGCTCTTTCCCAAACACATGCGATGCCTCTTTTGAGAGAGCCAAGTGAGTTTGGGAAGAATCCTAGAACCTCAGCTGATATTTTAACAATCCTCTACTGCTTGGGTTTAAATGTCTTTTCTCTCAGCACATATCAGCTTAATGGAACCTTGCTCTCAACCAGGAAGGCTTCCTGCTGCCTGACAAGGGCCACTTGGGTGCCTTGTGAGGGAGGACAAGGGATGGGTCCATGCTGGGGGGCACATTGGGTGATTCCCCTGCCCTTTTGCTGCTTGTTTTCCAGCAGCAACAGTTGTGGGTACAAGCTAGTGAGGTGGGGGTTTTAAGAGGACCCTGCTTGTGGGAAGGTAATTTCTACCTAAGGATGACAGTTATACACTATCATATCTAAAATTTGAAAGCATCTCATCACAGGAGAGTTTGGAATCACATTAGGGAAAGTGCCAATCCTTAACTCAAAATCTCCTTCTCTCAGTAGTTTCACCATAGGCTCAAGATCCATCCACACACTGGGCATGGCCAGAATGTTTTGGTTTTCTTTTTTAAACTTTATGAGAAAAGAAGCGAATACATGATTTCTCTGTCTCCACATTTTCAAAGTACAGATATTTGTATATGTACACTTTTTTATGTTCTACATTTTCTATGTACCTTCTCCTATTATTCTGTTTACAATATTTCACCTACCACTTTGAATAGCAGCTGTAGTTATTCTGTTGTGTAATATACCAGTTTGCTTACACATTCCTTTTGTGTACATTTGTGTGTTTTAGTTTTTCTGCACTGAATATCTTTATATAAATTACTTTGTTCATTGGGGCTATTTTCTTATAGCTCATTACCCAGAGTGTTTACCTAGCAGGCATGAAAAATTTTAAAGCTCCTGTTACATATTGCCAGATTGTTCTCCAAAAAGATTAAAACATTTCATATCACCATCAGCAATAAGCATACCTGGTTTTATTAGTTTGATATTTTTGATAGCTCAAAGATGTGTAAAAAGCTTAAAGGTATTTTATTTGACTTTGAAAATCTTAGACTGTGGAATCTGTGCTTTTTTTTCCATGTAACTTATTGCCTGTTTCACATCTAGTTTTACCCATTTATCAAGTGGAATCTGGGAATTTGCATAATATATGTTTTATATGGTAAGGATTGGCCATTTATTTTCTAATTCCTTTTGATATTTATGTTTTTACACATAATGAAAGGTTATAAATTCTATATTTTTTTGAACATTTCCACCTTGTTTCTGATGCTGTTTGATAGTCATACAACTTCTTGCATTCCTAGGTTCACTGTTCATTCCTGGGTTAAAGTCCTCACCTTTCTTCTTAGTTTTTAAAAATAGATTTTAAAGAAAATGTTAAAGTCCTTGATTCATTTGAAGTTTATTACAACTTATAAGATCAGATGAGCTATGAATCTAAGATATTTTTTCTTTACTAATATCCAACTTTCCAATAATATTTATTAGTGATGTTTTCCCACGGTAACTTTTCTTGTTTGTTAAGTGTTGAATTTTTCTAATATCTTAACCCATTTGGGGAAATTCCTATTTCTATTGACCAGTTTTTCTGTTTTAAACACAGAACTATGCAGCTTATATTTGCTTTGCTTTATTCAACAAACATTATTGAGTGCCTGCTTTGTGGTAGTTTTGGTGCTAAGTGCTGGGTAGGGTACAAAGAAAATAGTCTCTGCCATCAAGGAACCAACATACAGTCTAATGGAAGAATCATCGGGTAAGAAAACCAGCAACTGGGCTTAGGTGCAATACTGGTATAGACAGCAATTGGGCACTCAAAGCAGAAGGAAGGAGGGGTGGATATCAAGGGGACTTGACTCTGGAGCACAGGCAGTGAGTCAGACCGGAAAGGTGACCTAACCGCTGAAAACAAGAACTCACTCCTGTTACCTTCAGAAACCTTATATTCGGCAGTCTTGCCTGTTTGAGATTAATTTCATTATTAATCAAGTTCTAAGATATCTATCTACCAAGAACCTTTCATTGTATATTATATTAAAACCTATACATTAGCTTAGGACAGCGATTTTCAACCTCTTTCATCTCATGGCACACATAAACTAATTACTACAATTCTGCAACACACCAAAAAAAGGTTTTTTTGCTGATCTGACAAAAAATGTTATAATTCTTTTTATGTTGAGCTACAGTTTATTTTTTTAAGTATATTTTCTTGATTATGATATTACAGTTGTCCCATTTTTTCTCCCTTTTGTCCCCCTCTGCCCTGCATGCCCCACCCCGTCCATCCAGCATTTGCCACCCCCCTTAGTTCACGTCCATGGGTCATTCATCTAAGTTCTTGGCTTCTACATTTCCTATACTATTATTAACCTCCCCCTGCCTATTTTGTGCCTACCAATTATGCTTCTTATTCCCTGTACCTTTTCCCCCATTCTCCCCCTTCCCCACCCTGCTGATAACCCTCCATGTGATCTCCATATTTGTAATTCTGTTCCTGTTCTAGTTGTTTGCTTAGTTTGTTTTTGTTTTGGGTTTTTTTTTCAGGTTCAGATAGTTGTGAGTTTGTTGTCCTCCTGTTCGTAGTTTTGATCTTCTTTTTCCTAGAAAAGTCTCTTTAACATTTCATATAACAAGGGCTTGGTGGTGATGAACTCCTTTAACTTGACCTTATCTGGGAAGCACTTTATCTGCCCTTCCATTCTAAATGATAGCTTTGCTAGACAGAATAATCTTGGAAGTAGGTCCTTGCCTTCATGACATTGAATACTTCTTTCCAGCCCCTTCTTGCCTGCAAGGTTTATTTTGAGAAATCAGCTGATAGTCTTACGGGAACTCCTTTGTAGGCAACTCTTTTCTCTTACTGCTTTTAAGATTCTCTCCTTATCTTTAATCTTGGATAATTTAGATGTGTATTGGTGTAATCCTCCTTGGGTCCCACTTCTTTGGGACTCTCTGAGCTTTTGGACTTGCATGTCTAGTTCCTTCACGAGATTGGGGAAGTTTTCCTTCATTATTTTTTCAGATACGTTTTCAATTTCTTGCTCTTCTTCCCCTCCTTCTGGCACCCCTATGATTCGTATGTTGGGATGTTTAAAGTTGTCCCAGAGGTTCCTAAGCCTCTCCTCTTTTTTTTGAATTCTTGTTTTTTCATTCTGTTTTGGTTGAACGTTTATTTCTTCCGTCTGCTCCAAATCGTTGATTTGAGTCCTGGTTTCCTTCCTTTCACTGTTGATTCCTTGTATATTTTTCTTTATTTCACTTTGCATAGCCTTCACTTCTTCCTCTATTTTGCAACTGAACTAAGTCAATTCTGTGACAATCCTGATTACTAGTGTTTTGAACTCTGCATCTGATAGGTTGACTATCTCCTCATCACTGAGTTGTTTTTCTGGAGTTTTGAGCTGTTCTTTCATTTGGGCCATATTCCTTTGTCTCAGGGCAGCTGTTACATTGTAAGGGGCAGAGCCTTAGGTGTTCCCCAGGGCAGGCAACCCGTCTCCCTGCATTGTGGCACTGTATGTGGAGGAGCGGTCAGAGAGGGAACAGTGCCACTTGTTTGGCTCTTGCCCTGCTTTCAATCACTTCCCTCACCTCCCACAAGTGGATTGTGTCCTTTCCGGTGCTGTTTCCCAGGTGGGTGGGCTTGTGTATATTCTAGGAACTTGTGGGTCCCTCCAATGAACTCCCCTGTGAGACTGGGTGTTTCTCTTGCCACTGCAAACCCCACAGGTTTTTACCTCCAGAGGTTTTGAGGCTTTCTTTTCCCTCACTGGAACCCTGGTTGCATAGTCTGTCTTGCTCCCCGGTTGTTCCTCCTGGCTTATCTGCCTGCAAATGTGGGACTGCTGGGTCGGCCAGCTGCAGCCTTGACACGCATCCTCTCTGCCCCAGCTGCCCATCTCCGCTCCTCCTACCAGTCTGGAGGAATGTTTTTCTTTAATTCCTTGGTTGTTGGACTTCTATACAGTTTGATTTTTTGGCAGTTCTGGTTGGTTTTTGTTTTCAAATTGGTTGTTATCTTTTTGGTTGTGCAAGCAAGCGAAGCGAATCTACCTATGCCTGCTTCTTGGCGAGAAGTTCTTAATTTTTATTGATTTACCAAAAAAAGTAGTAATAGTAATTTCTTACACTTTTTGCTCTAAAGTGATTTTTAAAAAAATCAGGTCCCTAGCCCTGGCTAGTGTGGCACAGTGGATTGAGCACTGACCTGCTAATTGAGAAGTTGCCAGTTTGATTCCCAGTCAGGACATGTGCCTGGGTTGCAGGCCAGGTCCCCAGTTGGGGCGCTGTGAGAGGCAACTGATCAATGTTTCTCTTGCACATCAATGTTTCTCCCCCTCTTTTCCTCGCTCACTTCTCCTCTCTCTAAAAATAAATAAAATCTTTTTTAAAAAACCAGGCATCTATACTTGTATATAAGGACTTCTGGTACTACGAATTAACCAATCAGATACCATCTTATTATGTGACATGACCAATGAGATTCATCTCTATTATATGACCTATGTATTTATGGTTCAAGACAGGGCATTCACACGAGAGGGTTATTGTTGTGTTGGTTGTTGTCATTTTCTCATTGGACAATCTAAGGGAAAAGAGGTCAGGGCTCCTGACTAATACCAGTATGTTATGGCAACTGGTTGAAAATTGCTGGCTTAGAAAATAATGACATTTTTACTATATTGAATCTCTTAAAGAGCTGTAAGGTATATTTTCCATTTATTTATATCATTTTTTATTTCTGCCATTAAAGCTTTACATAATAATCTTTAAAGAAGTTTATGTGTTGTAAGTTAGATTGGCACTCATGTATTTAATTTTTTTATACTAATGTGAAGTTTTTGTTTATTTATTTTTTAGTTATATAAGTACTTCATGGACCTATCTTGAGGGGAAAAAATTCAAACAACAGTCATATTTTTATATATATAAATACCACTATTTATATATAAATATATATTTATATATTTAATGAATAAAAATATTTATATAGAAATTAACTATTTATCAGGTGAAAACAACTCAGTGATTCCCTAAATGTTCAAATATAGTTTTGGTTCTCTCTGTTTATAAAGTTAATCATCATAATTTTATGACATAAAATAAACAATATGGGGAAAGGAAATGGTAAATTTGTTGAAATACCTACAAAAAGAGAAGTCAGATTGGACAGAGACTATAGTAGGATATTAACTTCATTCTTTGGTTAGAGTAGATTTTCTCCAAGATCCTCCAGGGTCTAAGGGGCATGCATATGTTCTCTCATTTCTTCTTGGCTATTTATAAGGCCCTGTATTGATCTGTAAAGCTTAAAAACAGAAGTCCATATGAGGTTTCTCTCAAATAGAACTTGATGTTTATTGAAATTTATATTGATATAGTTTCAGTTCAGGCTCATTTTCTTTGTTTTTGGTTATATAATAGTTTCCCCCCATCTGAAGTTTTACTTTCCAAGGTTTCTGTTACCTGCGGTCAACCATATCCAAAAATATTAAATGGAAAATTCAAGAAATAAACAATTCATATGTTTTAAACTGCACACTGATCTTTGTATTGTGATGACTCTCACGCCATCCTGCTCCATCCCACCTGGGAGGTGAATCGTCCCTTTGTCCATTGCCTGCATGCTGTATATGCTCTCTGCCCATCAGTTATTAGCAGCCCTCTTGGTTACCAGATGGGCTGTTGAGGTGTTGGTGTTCAGTAACTTTTATATTACTTAATAATGGCCCCAAAGTGCAAGAGTAGTGATGCTGGTACTT
The DNA here is from genome assembly GCF_021234165.1 of Pteronotus mesoamericanus. Classification (NCBI taxonomy): domain Eukaryota; kingdom Metazoa; phylum Chordata; class Mammalia; order Chiroptera; family Mormoopidae; genus Pteronotus; species Pteronotus mesoamericanus. Next base: position 25,181,485 of record NW_026555078.1, on the reverse strand, counting down.
TCTGATATGCCAAAGAGAAGCTGTAAAGTGCTTCCTTTAAGTGAAAAGGGGAAAGTTCTCAACTTAGTAAGGCATTTTATCATCTCACATCGTCACAAGAAGGAGGGTGAGTACAGTACAATACAATATCTTGAGGGAGGCCACGTTCATATAACATTTTTATACTGTATTAGTATAATCAGTTTTATTAGTGGTAATTGTTAATCTCTTACTGTGCCTAATTTATAAATTAAACTTCATCATAGATATGAATGTATGTATAGGAAAAAAACCTAGTATATTCAGGCTTCGGTACTAGCCTTTATTTCAGGCATCCACTGGGGTTCTTGGGACATGCCCCGGTTGGGCAAAGGGGACTGTGCATTTTGGCATTGTTGGCCATGTCTCTTCTCTTGCACCCCTCTAGTCCACGGTGGTAAACATACTAGATCTGCTTCCCATGTCCACTTTCTCTGTGAATCACTTCGTGTCAGTTACCATGATTGGAGCGCCCTCTTAACACATCTCCAGCAACATTTGTTCTTCATTTTACTACGTCAGTTCTGCTCTTCAGCGTTTTTGCTGCTATGTTCAGTTATTTTATGGAGTCGACGAATTTAGCTCTCTCTTCCGGTGTGGTAGCCGTGAAAACGCGCCACTCAGATCTGCTGCTGCGGGGAGCATAATTGGCCAGTGGCCCCAGCTGCTGCACTCTGAATCCACCGCCAGGTTTGTGCTGGGGCCACGCTTCCCACGGACTGTCTCCAGCCAATGTCTGCATGCGGTAGGCACACTAAAGCAGGCCCATTCCTTCCAGACAGGGGGTTTCTCGGATGGATGACTTTGGCTGGAGGGCTTCCCTTTGGCCCGGTGAGAACTTTCACAGAGCTGCACTGCAGTGTGAGACTCTTCCTATTCAGTTTCCTGCCTTTCCTCTCTCCTTGACAGGACTCAGCTCTACACCCCAGTATGACGCTCTCCTTGCCTTCTTCCCTCTCCTCAGTTTCTACCCAGTTGTTTTCTCCCCTAAATTTCTTGTATGTCTTATCCTATCTTGGCAGAGGTAACACATCCAGCCTTGGAGTCATTATTTTATTGTGTATCATTTAAAAATGTAGTCAGTCCTCACTATCTGTGCATTCAGCATTCTATAACCTCATGTTTCTTAAAAAAATGCTTCCAGATTGGTGTTTTTCAAACCACAGGTCACAACACATTAGTGGATCTTGAAATCAACTTAGTAGGTTATGAAGAGAAGAAAACAGAATTTAAAAATCAGGACACATCATAGACAATCAGGGTAAATATTGTTTCAGGAGACTTGTTTCAGTGTGTGTGTGTGTGTACTTTGGTCTCAACATTAAATATATTTCTTGTTCTGAGTTACAGTAAAAAAAGTTTAGAAACCACTGCCTTAAAGTATCCTTTCTATACCATATTTTTATGTTTTCATAGGAATGCTTTTTATCAAACTTTTCAAGCCATTACATAATGATATTACCTGTTAGCTAATAGTTCAATTTAGGCAGCTGTGTTAATTTGTAGGACAATTTGAATATATTATTGTACTTTCCCTTTATTTTAGATAAAAAGTAGAAAATGGGGAAATCTAATATATCATTATACTGTTAATTCAGACCTACAAACCATGAGCAACCATGGAGAATTTTTAGCTGCTGTCATATGTGCATGGGGAATTAAATAGGACAAATGTGGCTTCACTACAAAGGACAGGAACATGTATAAAATTATGGAATTATTTCATTTAATACCTCTAATGGTGGGGTGTAGTAGTAAATGCAGTAGAGGTTTATTTAAAATAGGGGATTGATAGTTCAGCATCAAAAAAATATTCCTGTGGTCTAAATATAAGCTTTTCCAAGTCCCTAGAGCAACTACAACGCTATTTTCAGAGACAAATGACACACTCAGGAGGGGCAGGAACTGTTTTTGGAGCTGAGACCTACACTTTGAGGCCTGGGCAATGGGTACCGTGCTGTGTGGCTGACCCAGGGCAGGTGGCTCCCACTGGCCAAGAAGCCGACGCCATGCACCCAGTCACCAGTGCCACGGCCACCAAACCCTGACATCAGCTGACCAAAGGGCATCCTGCCATCCCAGCATGGACCCGCTGGCTTTTCATCCATTCTTTAATGTACGCGGAAAACACGCCGCATTTGACATCACGTGATCCGGTTGCAAAACACTGGTGGGATGTCATGTGCTTGTTTACCCACCAGTCATTTTCAGATGCAGAGTAACAAGCAGAAATGAGCCATGCTCCACTTCCCACAGCAAATGTGTTCTCTGGTAGGGGCGCCTTGACAAACGTGGCTGTACGGTTAATTCTCAGGATCACCAGGGTTGACTTCTAGACACCAACTTCCTGACTCCAGGCACAGGCATTGCGGTCTTCCCAGCAAGCGACGATGTGGTCATTCTTGGGAGCCCAGTTGATACCTGTGATGTGATACCTTTGATGACCTCAAAGTTGATACCTTGAGGTCATGCGCTTCTACCCACTGGCTTCCATTCTTACAGATGTGGACTTGGTGATTATTGGGGCTAAGAGCAGTCTGAATACCATGCCGGAACCAGGCATGATGGGTGATTGGTTCTAGTAAAAATTGATGCAGGGACTTTATTCTCAGCGTTTTCAAAGGATAGAAAGTTGATTCTCCAGAAAGCCCTAAGAATCTTCTTCCTGCGGATGAGGACAGGGACCCAGGGGAGTCATCTTCCCAGGGTCGTCCAACACAGCGGTAGTGCCGGGGTTAGAATTTTGGCAGTTCAGACGGGGTCGGGGCAGTCCAGGGGGCCAGGGCCGAGGATTCATGGACGCTGGTCACTTGCCACCAACAGGCTCTAGCTCAAAAAAATAGCTTAATTGCCTATATTTAATGTTTAATCTTTAAAGAACATATGCATTACAAACTAGGGAATAAAAATATAGTTACATCATAATTAGAGATTTTATCATGTCTTTTAGTTCCCTGGGTATAGAACCTCCACATAAATTACTGCACTTTTGACAGTACATTTTTATTACAATGTAATTTCTATTCAGGCTTTTAAAGGAACTAATTTTGTTTGTAAGTGCTTGCCTCAATTTAGTACTAGCTCATTCCCAGTAGATATTGGTCTTGTTTTCTCATTCTCTGCTCCATCACCTGCTTTTCTCCTGCCTGTTGGTTAACAGTTGCAGAAGAATCAGTGTAGAGCTTACCACCCACCCACCATTCACACAAGTCGTACAGGTCAAAAGCTGAACAAAGGATGTTGAGGAAAACAGATTATAGCATGTTTTTGCCAGTAGAAGTGGTTAATTGGCCATGGTGTTAAGTCCTTGAATGGAGTTTATATTGTTCTTTTGGTTGCTTTATCCACAAAATGAGGACAATGTTTTTTTGCTGATTTTTACATGTCTTTATTTCACTTCCTCCCAATATGAGTAAATTGATATTCTCCTGAGAACATTTTCATGAGTATTTTCTGACTTTTCCTTTCTAATATGTACACACTTAATATTGGACTAGAACACCTTATGCTATTCATCTCTAGAGTTTAAGATTTCAGGGGAACCAGCAATTTGGGGGCTGTTAATTTAGTGCTTTCATGTTTCTTGAGAAGTAGGAGGACATGCCTTTCTCTTCTAAATATATCTGTGAAATCCTGATGTCACAAAAGCTTTGGCAAAATTTTGATGAACATGTTCAGTGAAAGCTCTCTGTATTTTCCAGGACAGATAAGAAAACCCCCTTCACTGCATGTGCTGTGGAATTAGATCTGTTCTTGGGTTATTGCCAGCTCTGGCTCCACTCCCACCTCTATGTTAGGGTTTATACCCCACTCCCGTGCTCTCAGTGCAGCTGGCACCTGATGGGAGACCAAAGAGGCTGGAGGTGTGGGTGAGGATGGGGAGAAAAGGTTCCCTAAAGCTCAGGTGTATAATATCCTTAAAACCCATTCTCTTACCCTCACGCCAGTCACAGGCACCAAGGCCTCTTTTTCCTTCCCCAAAACACATTCCTTTAAAATTTCTCTTCTCTGATAAAAAGCAGGCCTTGACCTTCATTTCAACCTGATTTCACCTAAAGCAGCAGGGGGCAAGTAGAACACAACATTTTCTCCTCTCCAGTCCAGAATAATGGGCCTGGCCCTAGGCTTTGCATCCCTTCGGGAATGACTGATGGTATTTTGGTGGTTTGGATACAATCAATACTACATTCTCTACTTAAATACTGTGGTGTTGGGCTACACCAATTGTCTTTGGTCTTTAAGGGAGAAAGAAGTCCCAGTTTTATGGCAACTTGCGGAGAAGGGGAGGAGGCCCGTGAAAGAAAAGTAAAGGATAGAATGTGTGTATTTCCTGGGCAATTACTCTGTCATTTCAAAATTTTGCTGAGATAGTGCTGGTTTGGGTTGTGCCAATGTAATACGGTTCTCACCCTCCCAGAACACAAACTGACTTGATATTCCAAAAACAAAGCTTGGCTGGTTTCTGCTTCAGCTTGGCAGGTCTGCACGGTCTCCGGTTTCATCTGGCAGAGTCCGTGGAAGGATGGAAATACCACATAAGCACTCCTGTCAGACGAAGGCTTCAGGTGTCATGGAAGGATGCTGAAGTTTGTCTCAAAAAGTTTCTGCTGGGCTCTGTTGTTTAATATCTTTTAACTATTCTGCAAAATATTCTAAAGAAAAGGCTTATTTCCCTTGCATTCTGGTTATGAGGACAAATGTGGACCTCTGTCAGGCCTGGGTGTTAGTACAGACTCTACCTCTGATTAACTATGTTTTTGAACTTCAGTCTCAACTTTAGTGTCCTCAGCTATAATGCTGATTACATCATAGAGATCTTATGAGAACTCAGTATTATAGCATGTGTAAAAACCTTAGCATAGTGCTTGGCACATAGTTCACACTTAGTAAATGTTCACTGGGATTCTCTTAATTCTTTGTTGAAGACTTGCCTATGAGGAATCCAGTGTGTAAATGAAGAGTCTGTAGGAAGGGAAGGACCCACCTCAGGGAAAGCTAAACCATCTCTTCAGTGGTTCCCCAACACGGATATCTAGTTCGGGCTTATACAGATCATGCAGTCCCTGTGAGAAGGCTGAAGGTCCTGAAGGGTTTGGGTCATCTTCACCAGACCTTGGGAATTCAGGATGGTTCCGGAGAGCCTACTACCAGGGCCAGTTCTAGGTCAGTTACTCCAAGGAAGGCCCAAGCAAAAGCAAAAGCAAGCACAGAATCAACCCTGGAGCGCTTTGGCCCCCATGACTAATCACAGGACTGCAAGTTCACAGCCCTCTCTGTCAGTTCTCAGGCCTTCCCCAGACCATGCCTGCTTTCCTGAGGTTGGGAAGTGGAGGCCAAGTTCACTAAATGTGCCCGTGCCAGTACATTATCCTTAACATTAAATTTGTGTTGCAAGGACTCATGGACAAATGCCTGCCTTTAAAAGATAAGGCTCAGTTTACATACCTTATTAAGAAGGAAGACCACACTACTGTGCCCAGTCTATTGATTGCATGGCACAGATTATATTTGCATGGCATAATGATATATTTCTGTTTCTTTTTGCACCCAATAGCCATAATCATTAAGATTTTTTCCCTCGTCTTCATTTTAGACTTACCCTCTAGTTGCTTTGTTTCTGTACCTACTAACACCTTGGGTTGCCTCTTCCTCATCTGTTCACTCTCCCCATCTCCCCAACACTCACATCCCAGCAGCATTTGAAAGAATACATTTTTGGGCTGGCTTGTTTAGCCTGAATTTATATTGATTAATTTTTGATGGAACACTCTAGGGGTTTTGATTTGGGTAACCTCAGAGGTTGGAGAAAAAGATATTAGAACTCATTATCAGTGCATTTTGATAGCATGTGTGTGCCTAAATAGCCTGGGGGGTCACAGCCTGCAAAGTGACCTTTGGAAGATAAGGTTTTGCGTAGATCATTAAAAGATTGAACTTCCCTCTCAACCTATAGTTGTGATTTGTTATAATTGCAGGGAGAAAATATCTGACACACAAAAAGACTGGAAATTCTTTGAGGTGAGTCACTTATGTTTTGGGGCTTTTTCTCTTTGATACAAAACATGAAGTATAGAAATAACTAATACCTATTTGTCAGGGACTTATTTGTAGTGAATGTCCTTTCTTAAAAGGATGCTAACAAACTATATGCCACAACTTAAATTTTTGCTCTCATTTTCCTCCTGCAAAGGTAAGTACATGTATAATTTTCCACAACTTTTTAGGAATGTTGAGAAATTGGATCATCTGTGTTTATATCTACTTAGCAGTGTTATATAGACAGGTGGGAGTTTTTCCTATCATAACTATGGGTGTGATTCTTGTCTGTTTTCCGTTGTAGTCCTTTTATACTTTCTGTACATATGTAGCTTGGATTGTCTTCCGACGTCAACACTTCACAGAGATTGAGGAAGAAATAGGGAGGCTCTTTCGTACCAATATGTTCAATATTCCTCGAAGGAAGCGTGAGGATGAAGAATCAGGAGGGGAAAAGAAATGCATGACTTTTGTACAATTCAGGTATGACTTTTTGACTTTCCTAAGCTCAAGGACATTTTCAGAAAACAAGATGATGTGACCTAAATGTCACCTCCCCTCCCCCGCAGGAGAATGATGGCAAAACGCCCAGCGATTAAAACAGCCATTAACATGCGCTCTCCGGTCATGTCTACCCTGCTGCCATCTCTCAGAGAAAAAGCTCAGAATATCTGTGAGAAAAAGTATCCAGTGGGCACCCAATTCTCGACCCAGATTCCAGGGCATGTGGAAAATCTGGACTCTGTGCCCATGCCAGTGTAAGTGGCCCCAGGAGAGAGAAAAGAGAGCCCCGAGTACCATTTCCTCGGTTTTGCCGGGAGGGACGGGGCTCAGACACCATGCCTCTCCCAGGAAGCTGAACAAAGATGAAAGCAGCATTTTTCTACCCACCCCTTCCTCCTTTCCACCTGTTTCCTTTCCAGGCAGCAGTTGGTTCACCCATCTAGATAGGAAAGATCGCTAGAATGTTAAACTGGACTTCAAATAGTTCTAATTTGGATGAGTGAGTAGCAGACTTGAAAAGGCTGAAGTTTTTCCAATAGAAGAATCCTCTTTGGGAAATGTGGGAAGGGCTAGAACAAAATCTGGCTTTGGGCTGCATTTTTTGACCCATATTTAAGACCACAATAGTTCAGGGGAACAGAGAATACTTAAAAAAAAAAAAAAAAGCTGCATGTACATACACACATGCAACCACAGCCATACACCTTAGTCTCTGGCTTCACTGCTTCAGCTATACCAATAATTCTTTTTACAGAGTTGGCATCTTGGGGGAGCCTCGATGTCTATTCAATCCCCATACTCTTCTCCCCCTTGAACCAGAAGAAAACTTGAAATCGTCTGTGAGACAGTCTTTCCTGACAGAAAGAAATCACATGAGGATTCAGGATTCACTGGACTTAGTCATGAGAACACCGTCCTCTCGAACAGTATTCCCTAAATAATCTGGTACATTCCATTTCTGTAATTAAATCCCTGTAATTAAGTCACTACTTGGACTTAATCATTTCACATATGACTAATATTTGTTATTATTAAACTTTTTTAATTGTTCAAATTATTTTGTTAAAAGTTCAACAATAAACTATTAAAGAAACTCAGAAAGCTCTTGAAAAGTTCATTTTCCTATATTTAATAGTTTGCTTTGTCATTTATTTACCTCCTTGGCTTCCGTGTGACTATTTAGAGTAACACATTAGAACATTTAGCCAGTGTTCTAGTGGACTAGTGAAGAAACATTCTGTTTATTCATTTCTAAGTTCCTTTTTTGTCTTTAGTGTGTTTGAAAACAAAATTTTATACAAAGGCAAATTAAATAGTTTTAACATTAAATCTCTTTAAGGCTATATTATTGGCATTAAAATATGAGGTATATATGATCCATTTAAAAGCCTTTGAGCATATATGTTTCATTGATTTTCATTTATTTATTTAACAAAAAATGTGTATTAAGCCCCTGCTCCATCCAAAGCCTTGTTTTGGGTTATGCAGGTAAAAAAGATCATCAAGACAGAGACCGTATCCTCTAGGTCTAGGTAGTAGAAGGATAATAAGTAAGATACATACCTGCTCACAAAACAATACTGAATATGATAGAGGCCATAAAAGAGATTAACACTGAGTGCCCCAAGAAGACAGAGCAGAAGAGCAAGCACTTCCAGGGGGAGCAGGAGTCTTCCGATTTGAATTTGGTGTTGCAAGGACTGATCGGCACTAAAGGGGAACTTCCAGTCAGAGGAAGAATATGTGAAAAGGCAGAGATGGAAAAGTATGCCCTGTGGCTGAGGAATGGCAAGAGCGTGATGCATGTGAAGGGGTGCCATAAAAACAAGCTGGGAGATTCAGCTGCGTGTCCAGCTGGGCAGTGAGTGGGATGCTCCTTGGTAGGCCGTGAGATGAGGAATCGCTAATGGGCCCAGTTCCCTAGGCAGAATACAGAGCAGTCGATTATATAATGTGATCATTTTAAAAGACCTGTAGGAGTTTAGCCAACCAAAATGACTGGACCGAATTTACCTTTCTGTGGCCACAGCGTGTCCTCAAACTTCAAAATCTTTCTTTTAGCATTTAGATAAAAATTCATTCATTTCCTAGAAAAAAACTGGGCACCTTTCCCAGATTTGATATGAAAAGCAGAGGCACAGCAGCTCCAGCCCTTTGGCAATGTGGGGCAGCTTCTGGTAGACCTACTCTGTCCTCACCTCTCATCCTCCGTTATTCAGGTTAGTTCCTGTTACTTCTGTTAGAACTGCAAAGGTATTTTGGTTTTTATTTTTAATCAAAATCCTGGATTATAAGCTAATGCTTGCTAGACTTTTTATATATGTAGAGAATTTGGTTACAATGTACTCTTGTCATAACAAATTTTTATCTAGAATGTGTTGATATGGTTCAATTTTTGGTTTTGGTTTTTGATATTTTTAAAATATAGTCTGGGGCCCTGGCTGGTGTGGCTGAGTGAAACCAAAGGGTCACTGGTTCAATTCCCAGTCAGGACACATGCCTAGGTTGTGGGCCAGGTCCCCAGTGGGAGGCATGCGAGAGGCAACTGCACATATATGTTTCTCTCCTTCTCTTTTTCCCTCCTTTCCCCTCTCTCTAAAATAAATAAAATCTTTAAAAAATACATATAACCTGGGGATTATAAGACTTTTAGAACTGTCTTTACTAGGGCATTGGGCTTTCTCTGACTCCTTTCTGAACTGCAAGGCTTTGGTGCACTTCATTTATTATTTCCTTCATTTGCTTATTTATTTTTTTCATTATACAGTTACCATATCCCCACTCTGTGCTGTGTAGCATATTTGGTGTTGGGAATTCAGTGTGGAAAAAATAGAGCTAGCTCTGGTTTGCAACTGACATTTCTAAGATAATCAACTAATTGCAATTGTGATGAATGTAACAAAAGAGAAGAGAATGCTAATGAGAGTGTATAACCAAAGACTTGCTTATATATGGGGGATTGTCAGGGGAAGGGAAGTCCATCCCTGGGGAAGTGGCATTGAAATCAGATGCTTGAAGACACAAAACAATTAGAAGAGGTGGGAAGTGAGTAGGGGAATATTCCTGACTCTATTAGCTATCTTAGAATATATAGAATATTAGCTATCTATTGCTGCATAATAAATTACCCCAAAACACAGTGGCTTGAAACAGTAACATTTATTATCTCACAGTTTCTGGGGTTCAGGCATCTGGGTATAGCTTAGCTGAATCCACTGACTCACCATCTCTCAAAAGGTTTCAAAATGTCCACTAGGGCTGAAGTCATCGAAAGGCTCAAGTGGGGTTGATCTGCTTCCAACATGACTCAAGTAGTTGTTGACAGGATTAAGTCCCTTGCAGGCTGTTGGACTGAGGCCTCAGCTCCTCACGCTGCTGGCTGACGGTCCCCCTCAGTGCCATATGAACCTCTCCATGAGAAGCTTACAACCTGTCAGTTGGCTTCATTAGAGTGAAGGAGTGAGAGAGGAACAGAGAGAGTGCAAGCAAGACAGAAGTTACAATCATTTACAGACTAATATTAGAACTGGTGCCATCACTTTTGCTCTATTTATTAGAAGCAAGTCACAAGGTCTAGTACATCTCAAGGGAAGGGGACCACACAAGGCTGAGAATACCAGGAAGTGAGCATCATTGGGGTCTTCTTAAAAGTCAGCCTGCCACGCTGGCAGAGGAAACATGAAAATCTTGGGGCTGGAAGCAAGTCTTTCCGGTTGCTGAGATAAGCCTTCTGTGGGCATAGAGAAGAAGGATAGAAGGATGAGATGTGGCTGGAGAATGGGCAAGAGCCCTATCATGGAAAGTTCTATAAATGTGAAAAGGATACACTTAAGATCCATGTAGCTTGTTGCAATTTGTGCAGTTTGTGCCTTGCACAAAGCCATTAGCCAAGGGCATGGATGGGGATGAAATCCAAATACGTATCTTGGTGGTTTTAGGTCTTTCCAGAGATAGTCCCTATTTGTAACTCACAAATCAGCAGCCGTGGATAGGTACCCTTTGGTGGTTTCTAAGCAGCTGCATCATTAAAGCTTACCAGGAGTGTTTTTTAATTTAAAATATTCAGCAATTGAAATAATGAAAAGACAAGCTTCAGGCTTGAGAAAATTTTTGCATAATGTATCTGATAGAGAACTAGTACTCAGAGTACAGAAAGAATTCTGAAAACTATAGGAGAACAAACAATCCAATGAAAAAATAGTCAAAAGATACGAACACCTTATCAAAGAAGATACACGCATAACAAATAAGCATATGAAGAGATGCTCAACATTATCTGTAATTAAGGAATGCAAGTTTAAAAGCATGAGATACCACTACATACACATTAGAATGGCTTTTAAAAAAACCAAACCTGACAATACCAAATTCTGGTGGGGATGCAGAGCAACAGGAACTCTTATTCATTACTGGTGGCAATCAAAATGATGCAGCCACCTTAGAAGACAGTTTGGAAGTTTCTTAATTTATGTTTCTTACTTTTTCTTAAAATTCATATGAAAATGGAATGGACCCAAATAGCCAAAACAATCTTGGAAAATAAGAACAAAGTTGAAAGACTAACAATTCTGATTTCAAAACTTAAAGTTCCAGGATTCAAGAATGTGGTACTGGTATAAGAATAGACATTTATGTCAATGGAATAGAATTAACAGTTCAGAAGTACACCAGGACATTCGCTGAAGGAAAGAACAGTATTTTCAACAAATGGTGCTGGAACAACTGGATATTTCTGTGCAAAAAATGAAGTTGGATTCCTACCTTATACCATACACAAAATTTAACTCTAAATGGATCATAGACCTAAATATAAGAGTTATGACTAGAAAACTTTTAGAAGAAAATGTAGGAGTAGATCTTTGCAATGTTGGGGTAGGCAATGCTTTCTTAAATATGAGTGACACCAATGACACAAGCAAAAATTGATAAATGGGACTTCATCAAAATTAATAACTTTTGTGCTTCAAAGGACACATCCAAAAAATGAGGGTGATGGTTGTACAACTTTGTAAATAAACCAAAATAAATTGAATTGTAGACTTTAATGGTGAATTGTATGGCATGTGAATTATATCTCAATATAGCTGTTATAAAGAAAAAAGTGAAAACAATTTACAAATCAGATTCGCAAATCACATATGTGGTAAGGATCTAGTATACAGAATGAATACTATAATGAATTCTTAAAACTCCACAATAAAAAATAAGTAATTCTAGTTTTAAAATGGGCAAAGAATTTGAATAGATATTACTCCAAAGCAGATAGACAAATGTCCAATAAGCACATGAAAACATTAATAATTAGGCAAATGCAAATCAGAACTACAATTAAATACTGCTTCACACCCACTAGGATGGCTATGAGCAAAAATACAAGAACAAGTGTTGATGAAGATGTGGAGAAATCAGAACCTTCAAAACATTGCTGGTGGAAATGTAAAATGATGCAGCCACTTTGGAAAATTGTCAGTTCCTCAAAAAGTTAAGCATTGAGTTATTGTATGACCTAGCAGTTCCACTTCTGGGTATGTGAGGTCTGTCCAGAAGGTATCCAGCCATGTTATATGAAAAATAGAGACATTTATTGAAGAAGATACAAGATACAAGAAACATGGTACACAGGACAATGTCACCTTAGTCCCCTCAAAGTAGGCACCTTGGGATCTCACACAGCTCTCCCAACTGCCATCAGCTGCCCCATCATATTTTCCTGAATCTCATCAATGGTCTGAAATCTCTTCCCTTTCAAAGGTGATTTTAGTTTTGGGCAAAGCCAGAAGTCACAGGGCACCACATCTGGGTGGTAGCGGGGCTGAGTCACTTGGGTCACTGGATGTTTTGCCAAAAAACTGCCTGAGACGTGATGCATGAGCAGGCGTATTGTTGTGATGAAGCTGCCAATCACCAGTTGCCCATAGCTGTGGCCTTCTGAATCATCTGAAGAGTTTCCACAGAGGAATGTTCAAGCTTAACACAAAATCTGATGCACATTCCTTGCTCTACTTGCTCAGTCATTTTGAATGCTGCAGCCACACAGCACACATACTCACTCAACAGCATCTACTGCCCCCACTGACTAGTACAGTGAAGTCATCATTGTTCATGCAGCTCTTTGCAGTCCACTCTCCTTGGCTGCCAGGTTACATCAATGTTGCACAAACCGTTCTTGTTATGTTAACAATGGCAGGACTTTTTCCAGGCAGACCACTCTTGAATTCCCAAGAGAACTGAAAACATATGTTTCCACAAAAACTTGTACACAGATATTCATAGAAGCATTATTATAATAGCTCAAAGGTAGAACAACCCAAATGTCCAACAATTGATAAATGAATAAACAAAATTTGGTGTATCCATGCACAAGATATTATCCCGTCATAAAAAGGAATGATGTGTTAACTTATGTGCAATGTGAATGAAACTTGAAAACATGATGCTAAATGAAAGAAGCCAGACACAAAAGGGCATATTTTATGACTCCAATTATATGAAATGTTCAGAATAGGGAAATCTATAAAGATAATACAGATTAGTGGTTCAGGGGCTAGGGGAAGGAAGGAATGATGAGTAACTGCCAACAGGTAGAGGGGATCTTTTGGGGTAATAAAAATATCCTGGAATTAGATAGTGCTAATTGTTATACAATTTTTGTCAATAGACTATCATTGAATTGTACACTTTAAGAGTGAATTCTGTGGTACGTGAATTATATCCTGATTAAAAGAACAACAAGGGAAGTCTGAGAAACTGCCACATGACAACAAAATGTAATGTAGTATCTTGAATAGTATCCTGAAACAGAAAAAAGGCAATAGGGGAAAACTAAGGAAATCCTAATAAAGTACTGATTGTAGTTAATGTATCAATATAGGTTCCTTTATTGTGGCACATATACCATACTTCCATAACATGTTAATAATAGGGGAAACTGGGTGTAGATACACAGGAATTCTCTAGACTATCTTTGCAATTTTTCTTTAAAGCAGTTCTAAAAAAGCTGATTTTAAAAAAATTTCAGCAAATACTTATGTAGCACCTAATGTGGACACAGATATGGACAACATGCAGTTCTTTATTCAAGTTGCTCTCTGGACAGAAGAGAAAGAATAAGTACATGTTCAAAAAGGAAACTAGATGTCAGAAATTAAGAAAAGCAATGCAATAGGACTTGAAGGAGAGAGCCTGTCAGGTCAGGGGAGTGAGAGACGGAGATGGCCGTGTTACAGGGAATGCTTCTGCTTCTTGGGGTCCTCAGAGGGTTCAGACCTAAAACCTGGGCGGGGAGAGAGCCTGTGTGGTTGAGATGGACTATGGGTTGGTTAGGGAAGGAGTGAGCCTTCGCCTTCACACAGAAAAGAGGGGGTCTTACTGCTTCACCTCTTGCTGGCGACTGCAGAACTTCTCTTTGGTCTTCCAAAGGCTGCCTACTCCAGGGTCCTCTAACATTTGAAACATCACTCTTTTCTAGCATTCGGCCTGACCAACAATGTCAGTGTCTCCATCTTTGTATCTATTTTGAGCTTCGTTTCCATCATGGAGACAAATCATTCTACTTTTGACCTGGCATGTAGTCTGACCTCTCAGTTAATTTTTTTTATACCAAGAAAGAGAAAAATAAATTTTATTTCTCTAGGCCCATTTCTATTCGGCTCTGCTCTCTCTGAACAAATTTTAGGTTGCAGAAAGCAAACAGTTTCAGGGGACAAAGAGCTCAGGGTGGACTGTCCTCCTGTTTCTGGCCATGTGTTTGTAAAGTTCTCTGTCTCGAAGTTGGAGCCCATGCTGGTGGCTTTCTCTTTGTCGAGTGGTGCCTGAGGCAGTCTAGGTGAGCCATGCCAAGTGCTTTGTGTCCAAAACCTCTTCCTTTGCACTGTGGCCTCCCTCTTCCTCCTTGAACAGAGTAATTTCTTCTTATTTCCTTTACTTCTCCTAACCCAGAGGCCTAAGCAGAGCCAAAGGAGAATGCTCTGGGGCTGAGAGCCTCAGCCCTCACCCTGAGAAGTCAGCGCACACTAAAACCTGGCAGCATAGTGGCCACCCAAGCCTAGGACCTTTGTACAGGAGTCATGTCTCCTGCCCACACTGGCCGGTGTCAAAGCATTGGAGCTACACAGAATCAAAGTTGTTAAGTCTATCTGTTGTCACTCCTTATTAACCTGTACTTCTCTTAGAAATAATTTTTAATGACATCATCCCTTCAATTTATACAAGGAACCTTTGTTTAGTGTAAAAAAAAAACAAACTTAGAAAATTACAGAGAGAAGTACAAAGAAAAAAGAAATCCTCAATCTCACCAACAGGATAACTTATCATTGTTAATGTTTGGTGAATCTCCTTTCAGTCATTTGGGTGCATATTAGTATGAACAAAAATGGGGTCATGAGCTTGCAACCTCTCTCCTTCACATAATAATAAATTGTGAACATTCTCCTACGTCAACCCATACTCCTCTGAAACGTGATTTTAACTGTCCTGTGGTATTCTATGGTATGAATATGCCACAATGTCCTTGCCCAATCTCTGCTTTCTTGTAACACACATATTGTCACTCAAACTACAGGTCATTTTCTTATGATAAAACCCTGAAATGATATTGCTGTGTTAAAGAGCACATTGATTCTCAAGACCTTATTATTGCCAAATTTCCTCCCAGAAAGCTAGCTCCAAAGCACACTACCACCATCTGCATGCGGGAGTGCTCACTTCCTCACCTGGGCATTATCATTTCATTGAATCCTTGCCAATTCTATGGTAGTGAAAATGGAATCATGTGTTTATTCTAATTAATACTTTCAATGAACAGTAAGGGTGAATACTTCTTTATACTGGTCATTTGTGTTCTTTTGTGATAGTAACTTATTCATATCCTTTGCTTATTTTTCTATTAATGGACTCTATATTTATCTTTCTTTTATTGCCTTGTCATTCTTTGAAGAAATTGCAAAGGTTCCTATGAGAAAAACAAGTTACAGAAAAGTTGGATACAGTAAGATCCCATGTATGTTAAAATATATATATGGATGATAAATCCAGAAAGAAATAACTAAATTATTAACAATGAGTCTTTCTGAGGAGTAGGATTATGAATGATTTTTTAAAACATTGTTTGCTTATATGTATTTTATATTTATTTTTATAATATACATATTTTTATTTTTTTATTTTTTATTTTTTAGTTGACATTTACTGACAAAATTCACCTTAAGTGGAATTTTGAGACGCTCCTTAATCAAGTTTTACAAAAATGGAATATACTTTAAATATTTATTTTCTAACAAAACTAATGTGAATTCCTTTTTCTAGTTTTTATTTTTTTAATTTTATTTTTAAATCATGTTTATTCTATTACAGTTGTTTTAATTTTTTCCCCCTTTGCCCTCTTCCACCCATCCCACCCCCCACCTCAACTCCCACCGTCAACTCCCACTCTGTTGCCCATGTCTACGGGTCGTTCATACATGTTCTTTGTCTAGTCCCTTGTTAAAAGTGTCCTTTATTTCTTGCATGGTGGTGACATCTAGCGCCCACCCCCGTCCAGCAGCGTTCAGGGACCTCCATGCCTATGAAAAAAAGATATGAACAGGTAATTAGACACGAAAGGAGAAAAACAAATGGCCAATATGAAGAGGTATTCATTCTCACTACTAGTTGGAAGAATAAAGTAAAACACACAGTTCCATTTTCACCTATAAAATTGGCAAAGATTCCCAGAAATGACAATGCCTAATGTTGGCAAGTGGGTGAGGAAGCAGGCATATTCACACGCTGATGGGAGAGTGCAGTCTGGTATGAGTCTTCTGGAAAATAATATGGCAGTTACGCATTACCTTTTGAACATATTTGAGTATTTTGTGTATTCATTTAGGGCTGGTTCAAGTAACTGTCTCTTTGATGTTCATCTGTAATGTTGTTATCCATTATTGATTTAAGATTTACTGAGGGGTGGACCTATGTCATTTCACCCAGCCCTGCGACCTGACAGACATTTCAGAAGTGCTTTTGAGGATGATTACAATAGTGATAAAATAAACAATGTATCATATTGAATTTACAAGCAGCCATCCGTCATTTATTGATTAGCCTACTTCATGCTCAGTGCCTTTCCAGGCCTATGACAGACTCAAGAAGTATAAGGTAGAGTTCCTGCCCTCAGAGCTGAACAATGGAGTGAGGACAAAATTCAGTTAACAGAATGAGGGAGCATGCAGGTAAGGCTATACTGAGGAGTGGAATCTAGGGGCTCAGCTATCAACTAACTCAGAATTATCCAGGCAGAAGTAATGAGGTCCCCAGATAGGAGGAGCTCACGTCTCATTTCCACTGGTTACTCCATCCTCCTCCTGCAGCAACGCTCTGATGAGCATTCTTCCCATGCAGCACAGCTGCTGCATCTGAGTTTGTCTCTTTTTCTGGCAGGCAGTGATTTCTCTTCCAAAGTGTACCTGAGAAAAACAAAAACCAAAGTGTACCTTAGGGCAACCCAAAGAGTTGATGAAGGAAATTTTCTCTATGTAGAAATATGCCAGGTAATAAATATAGAAGGAATAATAGAGTTATAATATTACCATCTTGCAAAACCTTAATGGAATAATGGGTCCAGGTATTGCTTATTGGTGACAGTGAGAGCCATCTAGTCATAATGTGCCTTGGGATGGAAATATATACCAACGATGTGTTCCTGGAAGAAAAATAAACCCAAATGAGATTGAGATTTCTAAATCTAATATTGGATTTGTAGGAAATTCACGGGAGGAGAAATATGTCAAATAATACTACAGGGATTCAGTCAGAAATTTCAAAATGGGGAGAACTCTACAGAAAAATAATTACTTTATTCTTCAAAAAATAAGGGAAAGGGGAGAGAGAAGGGGAACCTTCAGGTTAAGGAAGAAACTTAAAAGACATGTCGGTCAAATGCAATGCGTGGACCTTGCTTAGGTTCTAATTTGAACAAACCAATTATTCTATATATGTATATTTGACCCTTGAACATCAGGGAACAATAGATACCTGTGCAGTTAAAAATCCCTGTATAATTTAAGTCAGCCCACTGCATCCATGGTCCTAATTGAAAATACTGTTTTTGATCCGAGATTGGTTGAATTCACTAATGCAAAACCCGGGGATACCGAAGGCTGACTGTATTTATTGAGAAAAATACATGTATACATGGATCCATTCAGTACAAATCCATCATGTTCAAGGGTCAACTATGTACACACAAAGTCAGTCCAGAAAGTATCCATCCGTGTAATGTGAAAAATAGAGGCATTTATTGAAGAAGATACAAGAACCACTGTGCATAAGACAATGACACCTCAGTCCCCTTCGAAGCAGGCCCCTTGGGACCTCACACCGTTCTCCCATCGCCAGCAGCTGCCCTGTCCTATTTCCCTGAATCTCATCAATGGTCTGAAATCACTTCCCTTTCAAAGGTGACTTTAGTTTTGAGCAAAGCCAGAAGTCGCAGATCACCAAATCTGGGCTGCTGGGGGGCTGAGTCACCTGGGTGATCTGATGTTTTGCCAGAAAACTTTGCACAAGACATGAGGCATGAGCGGGCATGTTGTCCTCATGAAGCTGCCAGTCACCAGTTGCCCATAGCTGTGGCCTTCCGAATCACCTGAATAGTTTCTGCAGAGGAATGATCAAGCTTAACACAAAATTTGATGCAGATTTATTGCTCTACTTGCTCAGTCATTTTAAATGTGATGGCCACACAGTACACATGCTCACTCAACAGCGTCTACCACCCCCACTGACTAATACAGTAAAGTCATTATTGTTCATGCATGTGCATTCCAGTCCACTCACCTTGGCTGCCAGGTTACATCAATGTTGCACAAACCATTCTTGTTATATTAACAATGGCTGTACTTGTTCTGGACAGACCTTGTATATACACATACATGTATATAATATCAGGAACATTTACTACTAAGGAATTATTGGTAAATTTGTTAGGTGTAATAATGTTATTGTTTTGCACCCCCACCACTTTAGAGGCACCAACTTAAATGTTTACAAAAAGAGGGAAAAGGTAGGCAATGGAAAGAAAGATGAGAAAAAATGAGTAGGTATCAACGCTCTATAAACCGGGTGTGGTTGCAAGTTGACTGGTATTACACCCTCTTCTCTAATCCTTTTACTTTGCCACAAGCACAGACCAAAGCATGCGTGAGACTGTTGAACCACCAAGACATAACTGCAGAAGAAAGAAAAACAATCAGAAAACACAGGAAATCCACTACATGCTCAGACAACTGAAATTAACTTCAGACTATGCCAGCAGTAGGCAGTCAAGCCTCAGGTGGATCTGGCACTGGATTTATGGCACAATCGCTACTTCAGGGGAGCGTGTTCTTCTGCATGGCTTCTCGGAGCCCACTGACTATGGATAATGTGCTGGTCCCCACCCAAACGCTGTTGCTTCATTTGAGAATAATTATCTCCTCTCCCGCCATATGCCCTTTCCCCTTCACACAGGTTATTATCCTGTGCTAATAGCCATACACGGATGCAAAACTACAAGGCACAAAACAAGCATTTGCTGAAGAACTCAAGAGTCTGTGTTACTGCTTACAAAGAATAAAGTGAGGGGGAGCCCTAAATGTCATCACAAGATTCACCCAGTAACATGTACCTGTTGAAGAACAATTGGATGGATTTCTAGAACTAGAAAAAAAATTTTTTTCCCCCATTAGTTCTCACAGCAAAGCAGGAAGAGTGATGGTTATAGTTGCTGGCTCTTCAAGTCAGGACCCTGTGGTACAGATCTGTTGTTGCCAGTCTAGAATTGTCTTTCTTACTTAATCATTGGTTTACTGATTCACAAATCAGTATTGATTGTGCACCTGCTGCACTGAGTCCTGAGAATACCCCCGCTACAAGGTGGCCAGGGACAGTGCTCTTCCACATGGCTGGAGCCCCTCCTGGCAGAGGGTGGGATGAGAAGGAATT
Organism: Pteronotus mesoamericanus; assembly: GCF_021234165.1. NCBI lineage: Eukaryota > Metazoa > Chordata > Mammalia > Chiroptera > Mormoopidae > Pteronotus > Pteronotus mesoamericanus. The sequence continues at coordinate 25,161,967 of NW_026555078.1, read as the reverse complement.
AAGAGGGACCAGATGGTTTGTGCTTTGTAGGTTGTGGCAAAACATTGAAATTTTATCTAATTGTGATGGGAATCAGATGGAGGGGTTTAAGCTGATGTGACCTAATGCATGTTTCAAAGAATTACTCTGGCTACTGTGGAAAAGGGGCTGGGGGCGTGGGTGGGGGATGGAGAACAGAGGCTGGGAGATCACTTAGAGGCTACAGAGGTGGCCCTGGAGAGAGGAGGTGGTGAGGTGGACTAGAGTTGGAATCTGGATAAGGTTTGAGTTGACACGATTTGCTGATGGATTGGATGTTAGGGATGAGAAAAGGGAATGCAAGGATAAATCTAAAATTGTTGGCCTAAACGACTGGGAATTCAGTGTTTCCACAGGCAAGAATGGATGAGGAACAGGCTGAGGGAGAAAATCTTGAGTTCTGTTTTGGACTGTTACGTTTGAGATGCCAATAAGTCATCCAAGTAGGGATTAGTCAGCCTTTGGATATACAGGGTGGGACAAAAGTAGGTTTACAGTTGTTCGTACAGAAAATAATATAATAGTTAATAAACAATAATACAAGAATAAATACTTGTATTATTTTTGTGTACTCACAACTATAAACCTACTTTTGCCCCACCCTGTATAAACTTGGGGTTCCTGGGAGAGATCAGAGGTGGAAATAACAGATGTGGAAGTAACTGGCTATGGAACTGGATAAGATTACCTAAAGGAGAGATCCAAGCTCAGGAAGACAAAGGACTAGCTATAGGGCACTCTACATGTTAGAAGGGGCAGAGGAGGAGCAAGAAAAATGCAGCAATTCTCTTATGTGCTCCAACAGCTCAACTCACCTTCAGAATGTGCTGCCAGCTAGTGAAGTAAGAGAAAACCAAAAGAGTGAGATGTCATGGAAGACAAGAGAAAGAAGTGCAACATGAAGTAGAGAGTGGGCAACTGGGTAGAAATGCTGCAGAGAGCACTTGCAACAGGAGAGGTGACAACAAGAGAGGTGACCATCAGATTTGGGAACATGGAGGTCAATTGCACACTCGGAGGTGTGGAGCCCCCTTGAAATGGACTGAGCAGAGAAAGGCAGGTGAGAAAATGAATACTAAGACTATGGGCAATGCAAAATTTGCTCTGAAGGCTGGGGCAGAAATGGTGCAGTAGCTAAGAGTTGATGTAGGGTCAAGGGGATAGAGTTGATTGTTGGCTTGTTGCGTTTTGGGCTTTTTAGAGACAGGAGGTGATAGAATAGAGTTTGTATGCTGATACAGATGACCTAGTAGGGCAGGGATCTAGTAGTGAGTGGGAGGGGGGGAGGTGAGTAGGGATACTGGTATGAGCTGAGAGCTGAGGGATGGCACCAGAAGCCCAGCTTGGGGGTTGTGCTTAATGGGAAAAGGCATCTGCAGTTACAGGAGGAAAAACAGAGGGTATGACACTGACACTGTCTCTCCTGAGTGTCATAGTTTCTCCATCTTCTCTTTGATGTCCTTGAGTCTCTTACATACCCAGAGACCCCCTCTGTGTGCATCAGTTGAGCCAGGCCCAGTCTTTGAATTTTCAATAGAAGAATTCCAGGTAGCAAAAAGTATTTGCCCATACAAGTCCATTCCTAGTGGTGGACATTCAGACACTGCATGGGAAGGACATAATTTTGCTGGGAAGTGTCTTTGGTTTCCCTGAAACCACATTTTTTTTTTGGTGGCCATCTACTCCACTTATGTATAAGGACAGCCATGAAAGTTGTGTTGTTTTTTTCCCCTAGGATCCCTCAACCAAGTCATGGATCATCAAGCATTAAAACTGATAGCATCTGATCTGTGAGCTGCTTCACCTCTGTAGAACTTATTTTGTGCCCTGTGGGTTACCTTTTAAGGTGAAATTTATTTCTCTTTTAGAATCAACTGCTACAGGAAATACTGTCTCTCCTAAGAGTTTACTGTAATGATTTCAATCACAGAACAACAATATATAACCTATCATGGTTTCCTCTTTTTCTTTTGCTGCAAGGAACACAGAAATACATTTAATACTCCATCATAAGAACTTATAGCTTTGGTCTCTCGGATTTCTATTCTCTATTTTTACAGTCTTGGTTTTTTTTTTATACTTTTCCTTTTGTTTGTTTCTTTTTTAATTAAACTTTTTATTTTGAAGCAATGGCAGATCCACATGTAGTTGTAAGAAAGAACATAGAGGGATCCTGTGAACCTTTTACCCATTTTCTCCCAGGAGGAATGTCTTGCAAAATTATAGTACAGTTTCACAACCAGGATGTTGGTTGATATTGATCTAGTCAACATACAGAACATTCTATTGCCACTAGAATCCCTCATGTTGCACTTTTATAGCCACATACTTCTCTCCTGTCCCACCCTCTCCTTAATCCCTGGCAACCACAAATCTGTTCTTCATTCCTGTAATTTTATCACTTCAAGAATGTTATATTCATGGAATTGTAGAGTATGCAACTTTTCAGGATTGGCTTTTTTCAGTCAAAATGATTTTCTGGAAATTCATCCGGATTGTTGTATGTATTGGTAATTTGTTCCCTTTAACTGCTGAGTAGTATCCATGACATATGTGTAAGACAGCTTGTTTAATTCATCCTTTGAAGAATATCTGGGTTGTTTCCAGCCCTGGGGCTATTACAGATAAGCTCCAACAAACTTTCATGTACAGGTTTTTTGTGAACAGAAGTTTTCGTTTCTCTGAGCTTATACCTTTTATGGTGAATTATGTTAGGTTTTCTTCTGTGAATAGATAGTATATGTAATCCCTAAATAAACAAAGACCATCTACTTTCTTTGTATTGTGATTATTATAAGCATGCTACAATTCTTCATCTTCACAGCTTACCAGTCTCCAACTCCTCTACTGGCCTGGACAAAAAGCAGATGAAACTTGGAAGAGTTATGCTGTTTGTTTGGGGGTCCGGAGGAGCCTGAATTCTGATATATGTGCTCAACTCCCTTGCTCTTATGTGGCTTCAATGAAAGCCACTACAGTTCTTAGGATATAGTTTATTTCTGTTTCTTCTCTCCAGAATCCTGGTCTATATGAACACTGTTTAGTTTCAAGTTGCTTTCTTAGGAAAGGCTCACAGATGTGGTTGGGCATTAATTCTTGCATGTGTGCAAGCAATTAAAACAGAAGTCCTGTTAGAGATGGAAGCACAGTCGACTTCTGGACCCACTTCATCTAGATGTAACACTTAAAATTCAGACAATTACTTCGTGAAACCATAGTTTTATATAAACCTCTGTTAAAGAGAATGCTCAATGAAGAGAATGAGATAGAGTGAATCCACCGTGAACTCAGGTCATATGTTTTTGTTGAAGCAACATCAGACAAACTATCAGCGGAGGAATCTGATGAGAAAATGTGTGCAACTGTTCATTTTTGAGGTTCATAAGTGACACATATAGGCAAATACAGCTCTCACTCTCTCTGCCTGTAGTGGCGAAATATCTCACAAATTTTATTTGCTTGTTTATTTCAGTCAGCATTCTACTCACTCAGTGCCAGGGGCTGGGATGGGGGGCTGTACATTGGGAGATTAATAAGATGCTGTTCCTATGCCTAAGGGGATCAGAGTCCAGAGGGAGGGGCAGACGAATGTCTCAAGAGTCATGAGCCAATGCACTAAGTGCTGTTCCAAAGTCTGCTCATGACAGTGGTGTCAGCAGCAGCCTCCAGTGACCAGGCCTGGTGGCACAAGGGGTCTCACTGGACTGGGTCAGTGATGTGACCTTGATTGTGGTTAAGGCTAGTTATCCATTTCTCCCTTTATTCTTATCTGTTTCCTAAGCCTTCCTGGTGATTCTACCCCAAATACTCCCAGTAAATTCTCTTTCTGATTAAATCAGTCAGTGTTTATTGATAGGCCTCTAGTGTCAGGTCCTTAGGAAACAGTCCAGAATTGTTTGATGCATGTACATGCAGGGCTAAGCCTCACTTGGTTGTAAAAATATTGAAATACTTAAAGTCGTTCATGTCAGTTGGTAAATAGGCTCTGTCCCTAGCCCCTGAGAATCCAGGCTCCCTGGTGCCCACCTTGGTCCTGCTCCCCTATAGTCTGACATCTTGATGGGTTAGGCACAGGTGCTCTTGTAGGAAAGGTGGCATTCTTTCTGATTGACAGGTGCCTCTGGTGATGCATCTAAATATATACAGTATACGTATGTAAGTAATGGTAAGTACATATAAATATCTACATATTTATGACAACTTTTTTGCAAATGGGAACTTAATACACACTATGTATGACTAATGTGAGCTCTTCCCATATTAGCACATGTAGATTTACTTCCCCTCTCCAATGGCTGCTTGGTGTTCCATTACATGGATTTAACTATAAATAATATAACCAATTCAGGGAGGTTTTAAAAAATAAAGATGCACTGCCCCCATGTCTCAACACCACCTATAGGATGAAGATTCAAGAAGCCTAGGGAGAGGTTGACTGCATGAATTTTCCAAACTCTCCAGGTGGTTCTGATTATTGGCCAGGTCTGGAATTTATTGGCATAAGCAATGCATCGGTTCACCCTACAAATACAAAAGTAAACAAAAAGCCACGAAACTTCTGTTTTTAAAAAGCCCTGTCTCCTCCTTTCTAAGACACCAGATATAAAATAAACAATATAAGAATTTGTGTTTAAGAACTTCCAATACTTCAGTTTATAGTTGCTCTGGCTTACTACCAGATTGCAATTTTTCTCTGTTTAGCAATAACTAAATGGAATGCGAGTCTAAAATCAAGATGAGGGTCTGAGCCCTCTCAGTAAGTTCCAGATATCCAGGCCAAGTTTTTGCTTCCAAAGAACATGGCTGCCCCTCCTATATTTAGAATAGATTCAGTTTTGGTTGTCCTCCAGGAACTGAGCAGTGGCCAAACATCAGTATTTTTTTAGATTTGGAAATGAATCTTTTTTTTTTTTATCCTCACCAGAGGACATGCTTATTAATTTTAGAGAGAGGGGAAAGAAGGGAGAGAGAGAAGAAGAGAAACATTGATGTGAGAGAGAACCATTAATCCGTTGCCTTTTGCACACCCCCCAACTGGAGATTGAACCCACAACCCAGGATGTGCCCTGACCGTGACTGAACCCACGACCCTTTGGTTTACAGACAACACTTCAACCGACTGCACCACTGGCCAGAGATGGAAATGAATCTTGACTGTTTCTTCATAAGACCACATAAAGCTCAAGTAATCCACTGCAGTTCTTAGAAAGGATTAAATGTGAACTCAGTTCACCACTCCCAGGCTATCAAGCAGCCAGAAAACTATATTTACAGGTAAAAAGCTTTATATAAATACTCTCCCCAGTGACCCGCACAACGGAGTTGAGAATAAGCACCTTATGTTTGGTGAATGATACCAAATTTGGTGGAGTTGCTAAGAGCAGTGAGATCTAAACTCAACATGACCCTTTTAGATTGGCCTTGGCAAATTTTTAAAAAATGATCCGTACCACAAACACAAGATGAGAAATGACTCACTAGAGCTATAGTGAAAAAAATGGTATGAGGATCAGAGTGAGCAGCTCTGTCACAGCCCAAAATTGGTGAGCCATAGAGGAACGACTAGGAAAACAACAGAACACAGTGCTAGAATATTAATGAGGAAAAGCTAAACAAATTCCTGCATACTTTCCCCACGTATGGCCTTGGTCAGGCCTTCACTGGAGAACACTCCTATCCTGTTTGGGCCTTCAAAATTTGGGAACTCTATCTGAAAAAATAAAGTGTACCCTGAAAAATGTGGGTGACTTATGAAAAGGGCTAGGGCAGATGTCTGGGAGAAGTTTTTAACTAACTGGAAATATTTAAACTGCAGAAAGAAAACTCCAAAACAACTTAAAAACTGTCTTCAAATATTCATGGTGTGCTTATAAAGAGAGTGCTGAATATCTTTCTTTTTCTCTTGCCCAGAGGACACAACTGGAAATAGGTACGTAGGTAATAACTCAGATTAAGCTGGATGTGAGGGTGTGTTTGCCCGAGGCAGGCTAGCGTACTGGGTTCCTCAGTGTGTGGTACATGGAGCAGAGAGTGTGAGCACCAGGGCCAGGTCGCCACAGTTTGTATTCCAGCTCCTCCACTGACTGCCTGTGAGGCCTTGCATGGGTAACTTACCCTCAGCCTGATTCAGTTTCCCACATAAAAGAACTGGGAGGTCAGTAGTGTCTGCCTCATAAGGCTGAGGGGAGGATAGTAGATGATGTGTGCAAGGCCCCAAGAAAGGTGTAATTATTGGCTGACCACTAAAGATGGTAAAACTTCTAGAATGGGCTCCCGGAGGGGACTTGTGAGTCTATTCCTAGACATTCAAAAGTCTCTCAAATTTATGGGTAAATTTGTAGTTCTATTTTAAGTCAGTTCTGTCAACAACACATGATGTCTATGCTAAACATTTCACATAATATTTTAGTCCTAATTTCAAAATTGCCTCATCCTATCACATTCTTATATCATAAACTTGGAACTCTTATGCACCCAGCTGTGGCTGCCCTGAGCACAGCACATTTATGTGGTTGCATGAATTGTGTGCCTGGATGTGGCTCATGAGACTCTCTGTGCCTTTTGATATTACAGAGATATCAAATATCTCTGGCCTTTTGATGTTACAGAGATATTATCGAATAAATTTCATAACAAGCCATGGAATAGATTCATTCCTGAATTTTGTGTTAGTGAGCCAGTTTCATTGAATTCAAATAAATTCCATTCAGTTCAATTTATGGTTATTGAGGGTCTGTGCTAGGCCCTTAGAAAGACAAATAAGTGCTGCCCCGAGCCTTTAGAGACCTCAAAGTCTCATAAGAAAAAGGAACAAAAATAGTTCAATTTACTACTATGTAGTAGATGGCACATTTCATGTGCAAATTGTCACAGAAGCATAGAGTCTGATTGAAGATTTTTGCCTGGGAATCACCAAAAGCTCACAGAAACTCAGACACTTAAATCACCCTTGAAAAAAGTGGAGAAGACAAAGCATTTCTTGAGGTGAAGCTGAGAGTGGGGAGTGACAGCGTCTGCTGGGTCCAGGGACTGTGGCACCCAGTATGGCGGAGCGCGGGGAATGGTGGCGTGGGGAAGAGGAGGCACATTCCAGGACAGGGGCTATTGATTCCAGAGGCTGATAGCATTGAGTGACACTTCCTGCTCTGCTAGAGCCCTGTGCTACCTTGGTGTCCATTATAAATGACTGTGGGAATGGACTCGGTGGTTTCTCCCAGCTCCTCTCCTGCCCTCTGGGTCAGGAAGATAGTCATGTAAGTTATAGGGACTTCATCTTCCCCGTAGTGAAAAACAAGCCACATTTTATAATTGTGATCTTAGGGAAGTAATGCCCCTCCTTGTGTATCAGGAAAGGTTGAGCAAGCACTGGACTTAGAGTCAGGTTCTAGGCCTGGGTTCCAGTTCCAGCTCTGCCACTTATTAACCACGTTACCCTGGGTGGGCTGCTCATTGGCACTCGAGTTTCCTGGCCAGAGACTTAATATGCCCAATTCAGAGGATCCTGAAAGGGTGCAATGAAAGATTGCATATGAAAGCAGCTAGCTTCAAGTGGATGCTCCAATGATGTCTGAGGGATTTTTGTTATCGTTACCATTATTATTTTGCCTCAGGAGTGTTGCCATGGAACTATGACATCACTAAATGAACATGACCATGAAGCAGTATTTGAGGCAACAAGAGCTCAGAGGCCGTAGGTGGAAGCTGCACCTCCACCGTACCAAAAGATTTCAAAAGCACCACTGACGGCTAACTCACTAAGAGCCCTGAGCTGTGTGTGTGTGTGTTCATCTATCTATTTTTAACAATTCTTAGACATTTTCTAAATAGTAAAACAATAAACAACAGAGAGAGATGCCCTTTCTGTGATAAATGGAGTAAAAAGAACTCTTTGCTGCGACCCTGTTTCTAGGGATTCTGGTAATATCTTCCCAAATCACGGAAGTAGTGCAAAGTAGACACTCATCCCAGTTTATTTCTATGTTCCAAAATTGTGAGGGTAGAAAATACTCTATCAGTAATGTGGGAAAGTTTAAGGAATTTCCCCCACCCCGAATGTTGCTATGATATTTTTCATGACAGGAACAAATAAAGGAAGCAGTGAGAAGGGAGAACAAGGAAGGCGGGGGGGGGGGGGGGGGGGTAGGGGGAGGGCGGGAAGGACACAGGTATCCCTGCAGATTCAGGCCAAGTGGAGGTTAAGGGATCTTTTAATCTCTCTTTAGGCAGCAGGATTGTTCTCTCGCCGATGTTTTCCTAAATAATAAGTGGAATTCTGTTAAAAATCAGCCCCTCCTAGGGTTACAAGGAAGGCAGCCACTGACCAAGCCACTCCCTGCCCAGCAGGTTCAGGGTCCCAAGGGGACAAAGTTGCATGTATTTTCCTGGACACTAGCTCTGGACATTGCAATTGGCCCCAGCACCAGTCATGGGAAGTCTTTCTTTCAGGGCAGAGCTGGGGATAGGCAGCTGGATGAGGAGTGTTCAGTGCTTTCCTATGGTACAAGGTCAATGCTTTTTTCAAAGCAACCAACAGATCATCCTTTGTCCATTCTAGTGAAGTGACACCCGAGGCCCCAGAAGGAATAGCTGGTGCCCGTCACGAGACGCAGCACCCTCATCACATGCTATGTCAGTCTCTAAAAGGAGACCTGATGAGCTGGTCCTGCGGCCCTGCCCCTGACCTCTGGCCAACAACTTTGTTTCACCCCCTCCTCTTCTTTGGTGTCTGCTTTCACAGATGCCAAATAAAAATCTCATTGATTCAGCATTTAGGGTCATCAGAGCTGAACAAATTGAAGTTTTCCGTTGCAATACTTTCAGAGAAGGGTTTGATAAATAAATGAACCAGGTAAGAAGTTGTTGGCGGTGGGGAGCGGGGCGGGGGCAGGGGGGTAGATTTAATCCTATTTGAATAAAGGTATTAAAAAACTTTAGGTAGGGTTGCTGTGTTAGCCTCTGGTGGTAGATGGATTTTATTTTGGCCCATCTCCAGCTGAGAAAAATTATACATTTAAAAGAAAAAAAGGAAGGAAGAAAGGAAAGGAAAGAATTTTAGTTAATTTAAACAGCACTGATTTATTAGCAATGATTGCTCTAGGCTCAGAAAGGAAGATACAGAGAGGTAGAGAATAGGCCAGGTATTTACCTCCTTCATAGCGCTCAGATCTCGTTTAGAAACAGAGCTATGGAGAAAGCAAACAAATAAAATGGAAAAAAATTAAATAAACAATTATGTTCTAAGCTTTTTTTTTTTTTCCATTTGATTCTCATTGTACCCTGAAAACTAGTAATGATCATACCAGTTTTACAAATGGGAAAACTGAACCCTGTAGAGATTAAGTTCACAAAGGTCACATAGCCAGTGAGTGGCAGAGCCTGTTTTCAAATGCAGGTTTGGCTCACTACAAAGTCCATGCTCTTTAAATTAAAAGACAGAAGACCTCCAGCTGACAATACATTAAAAGATTCCATACATTAAAAGGTTTCAGTATGTGTAAGAACACTTTTAATTTAAAATGTTTGCCCTGGCCAGTGAGGCTCAGTTGGTTGCAGCATCATCCTATAAACTGAAAGGCCAAGGGTTCATTTCCTAGTCAGGGCACATGCTTAGGGTACAGGTTTGGTCCTTGGTCAGGGTGCGTAAGATGTTTCTCTCTCACATCGATGTTTCTCTCCCTCTCTCTCTCCCTCTATTTCCCTCTCTCTAAAACCAGTAAGAACGTATTCTGGTGAGGATAAAAAAATTTAACTGAAGGTAAAGTGGAATATTAAAAAAATACTAAATTAATTCAAAAGAAGACAGGAAAAGAGAAAAAAGAGACAAAGATGTGACAAACAGAAACAACTAGCAAGATGATAGATTTAAATCCAATATATCAATAATTACATTACATTTGAGTACTCTAAACTGCCCATAGTAAAAGGCAAGAGATTATCAGATTGCTAAAAAACTAAATCCAAATATATACTGCCTATTTAAAAAAAACACTTTAAATATAAAGACACAAGTAGATTAAAAGTAAAAGGATGGAGGTCCTGACCAGTCTGGCTTAGTTGGTTGGATATTATCCCATAAACCGAAAAGTTGTTGGTTCAATTCCCGGTCAGGGCACATGCCTGTGTTGCTCGTTCATCCCCAGTAGTGGTGAGCATGAGATGCAACTGATCGATGTTTCTCTCTCACATTGATGTTTCTCTCCCTCTCTTTCCCCTTCCCTTCCTCTCTCACTAAAAATAAATAAAGTCTTTTAAAAATCAATGAATAAAAAAATTTTTTTAAAGCAGCACATGGCTCAAAGCAGAGATCACAAGGGAAACTGGAAAATATTTTGAATTGACTGAAATAGTAAAAAATGCTGATATTTTACAAAGTCCAACTGGTCTGAATTAATGTGGTTTATTTGCAGGTTATGAGGCAATGTGCCATTGGGGCAATTTTATCAAAATACAGGAGCGAGAACACTGTGCTCTTATCAGTCTCTAAAATGAAGAGCAGATGGGTGACATCTGGGGAGCATCTTCCTCTGATTCTCTCCGCTCCCTGCAGTCCTGGCTCTGCCTGAGTTCCAAATCACAAAGCGAATACCTAAAGTGGAATTTTACTCCAGACGCCACATCAGGGTTGAGTATTTCTCAGAGAGCATCTAGCTCATGATACAATCACTGTGCAGTGGGGATGAAAAAAGGATTCTACAGAAAGTAACCTCACAAGGTGGATGGACCATAAATTCCTAACTGGCAGGTCTTGGGGTAATCACACCCCAGGGTAACTTATTTAGTAAAAGGCCTATCTTTGCCTCAAGCAAGCCCCATCTATTGTTTCTGTGCATCTAGGTTAACACACCTTTGAAAGGCCTCTTTTCAGACCTCTCAGTGAAAACCACCCTCAACAGAGCATGTGATCTTTTATTTTTAAAGATTTTATTTATTTGTTTTCAGAGAGAGGGGAAGAGAGGGAGAAAGAGGAAGAGAGAAACACCAATGTGTGAGAGAAACATCAATCAGTTGCCTCTCACACACGTCCCCAACTAGGGTCCTGGTCCCATGAGAATCAAACCTCAAACCAGCGACCTTTCTGTTCACAGGCTGGTACTCAATCCACTGAGCCACACCGGCCAGGCCAAGAGTGTGTCATCTTGCTAATTATCCTGTAACCCAGTCCCTGACTTGCTTTCTTCCACCTTTGTGTAGTCTTCCCACATTCCCTCCTTAATTCCAAATGCATAAAAGAACCTGCAAACTGCCATTCTAGGAAGCATTTTTCTCAGTCTGCTGAGATTGTGCTTTCAGGTATGTCCTCTATGTGGCTCAAATAAATTTTTATAAAAATTCTCTATAGATTTGGGTGTTATGTTGACAGCAGTGAACCAGGACCTGGGAGGCTCTCTCTTCAATGAGCCAGAGTCAGCTGTCGTACTGGCTCTGGGTTTAAACACCTTCAAATAACAGCACCAATCATGTGTCTTGCCCTATTGCAAACTTTTGAAGAAAGCCAGATGCCTGTGTGAAGTTCATTCCATCATCGTGGGTGAGACGGCTGGAATGGGCTTTAACCAACAGGAAAAGCCAAACCAATGTATGGGGGTGTATAGTTTACATATTATTACGAGTAATCATAACACGTACTGCTTATTCTGTCCCAGGCACTAAATCTTTAAACGTTACTGCAACCCCCTGAGGTAGGTCCATTCTGCAGAGGAGAGACTGAGGCACAGGAAGTCAAATACAAGTAAATTATCTGGGGTCCCACAATCAGCAAGTGACAGGACTGGGATTCCATCCAGGCTATCTGCTCTGGCAACTGAATGGCTCTAAAGGCTACATTTTGAAGTACAGTGTCCCAATTAGTCCCCACAAAGGCCCCCGAGGGAGGCCTTATAATCAAATGGGGAAATGGATGCTGGAGGCATGCCAGTGCCTAGACAAGGGAACTAACAGGTTCAGAGAGGTTAAATGACTTGCCCATGGTCATTAGGCTGTTGGTGAAAGATCTTAAGTTAGGACTGAGGCTTTCTAATCCCTAGGCCAGTGCCCTGGTGCTCATGGTTTTTACATCTTGGTGTATATACTTTCCAAAGCACCAGTATGACCAGCTGTAGATGCAGGTGTGGATATAATGAACAGAGCAGAGGTAGTATTACTGGGGCATGTAATACATAATACAAGAGCTGCGTGGTCACGGGGAGAGGGAAGGGACTGGGAAGTACTGGGCTCTGTGGGCCCATATGATAGGGATCTGGTCAGACTCAGTCACACACATGAAGTGCGTGGCTTTAAGCAGATTACTTAATCTTTCTGAGCCTCTATTTCCTTGCTAAAAATTGGGGTGATAATACAAACAACCTCACAGAGTCACTGTAAATATTAAAGATGAGGGATAAAGCATGTAATGCACGTAAATGCAACCTGGCACCCAGGGAGGGCCAAGGCACTGTTGGCACTCATTTTCTAAGTGTTGCTTCTTGAGTCTGCCTAAGAAGTAATGACTTGAGTGTACACGCCTATAACTATAACCTCTGGATAAAAACAGAGACTGAGTTTTTTCCCTCCCTCCTTTACCCCCTTAAGAATGGTGGTTTCTACCCTGTGTCTTCCCCAGGTGCTCACCAGCCTGGGAATTTGAGACACTTGCCTGTTAGGGCCTGTCCCACAATTCAGCTCAGAGCTTCTCTTTGTTTCTAGCACACACCTAGCATTTAGGAAGTTCCTCCTTGGATTCACAGAGGTGTGTCTAACCACATATTTTTTTCCAAAGTTCAGAAATGGGAGGATTCCATCAGAATGTTTGTAAAATACACACATATATATATTTAGCAGAGGGGATAAGGGGGCCTGACAGAAGGAGATTGTTTTTTGCTTCTTCATCTTGTATATTCAGCTTCTTCTAGAGAGGGTTAGGGCTCCAGACACCCTGGACCGTTACTCCATGGGGTATAAAACACCGGGAAGGACTCTTGTTTGGGAGGACACTACCAAAGCTGCCATCTCCCACTCTGAGACCCAAAATGATGGGGACCACAACTTCTTCCCCTTGGGTGCCTCCCACTCTCATAGCTCCTATACGTGAAGCCACCCAATGACTATTCGATTTGGTGGTGCAAAGGGAAAGGAGCCATGTCTTGAACATAGCACAGACAGAGAGGTCAGGGACTATGACCCCAAACCTCTCACGGGGCTCCGAAGTCCTTGGATGCCCTCATAAAGTCCTTGGGAAATAGAACATAAATGGTAAAACCATTCACCCGTCTGGGTTAGAGCACATGCCTCCTCACCCTCTTCCTGCCTTTGGTGCCTATGCATCCGGGAGATCCATTTTCTCCTAGACTGGTTCTGCCACCAGAGCATGCTCCATGGCTTGGCTTCTGTTCATAGAGAACTAGCTGTTCTGGCTGAAGCCTTGCCCATCTTGCTCAAATGATCTTCCCAGTAGCTCGTTTTATGTTTCTAAACCATGCTCTTTGGCCTTAATCTAAACTCCGTAAACTAAGAAGAGAACTGAAAAAACTTGGCATCACTGTGCCTTATAGACCTGCCACCCACCACAGGAAATGGATGTGGCATTCAGAAACCAGCCCGGCCCTGCCCACAACACATAATTACTGGGTTTACTATTGGGATGGTCCAAGCCAATGCCAAGTCTCCTGTACTTGTAGGAGCCAGGACACAACCCCCGATCCTTTCTTCCAAAACAAACCCAGGGAGCCTTTATTCTCGGTGCTGATTTCTTTGATGAGGTTTTCCAGGGACTGATGGATGAGGGATGACTCTGTTCTCTCACCTTGGCCTCTAATTCTGCCCACACTTGCCTCCATCTATTGTGGTTTCTGAGCTACAAATGGAAGTGTACTTGGATGTTTTATCATTGCTTTAGAACACAGGCCTAGAAAGCACAGTGTTCCCTGTAATTTCCACTCCTTTCTGTTCAGCCTCAGTTTTTGCTGAAACAGCACAGGCAGCAAAGAACATACAAGGTATGGGCCCCTCCCCAAAGTTCCAACTACCTCCCTATCTTATCGGGAGTAAAATCAAGTGAGGGAGCAAGTTTCTGTCTTTAATCAGCCATCAATCAGCAAGGAAGTACAAACTCACCACACGCCACACCTGTCAAGACTCCAGAGGGTGAGGGAGGTTCCCAGGGGCAGGGGCGTGCTCTCTGCCAGCAAGGGGCTCGCCTTGTAGACTGTGCACTCACACATATTCTCCATGCAGACCCATGTGGCCAGTAATGAACAGGTCCAGTTCTCAACCCAGGAGAAGACACAGGGCAACACACAGTTGAATTTGTTGCGTATACAGTGACCATTGAAGAAACTAAGAGCGGCTTGAGGCGACTTTGGACTAGAGGGCTTGGGGCAAGTGACCTAGAAGAGGAGCTATTTGAACTGGATCTTTAAAATCAAGGAAGAGTTATTTAGGTGGAAGGGGAATGAGGAAGATAAAGGTACTCTACGCTGCGTAAAAATAAGAGTGAACCCAGCACTTGTAGGGATTCATGCTGTGGTCCTCCTTCCCTTTGAACTTCTTCCAGACTCTTTCCTTCAGCTGCTTTAAGCAGGTAAGAGAACCCTGTTAAGCTGCAGGCCTACCCCTAAATCAAGAGATGATCAGGACCCTTCAAGGTGAAGCCCCTAAATCCCAGCTCCCTCATGTCCCAAGTTACCTAATACGCAAATATATACAGTCACTGAAGTAAAAATTACGAATTACAGAAGCTGAAGGGTGGGGGGGGCGGAAGGTTAGAGTGAAGGAAACATCACAGGGTGCCCAAGGCTACTGGGGGCAGAAGGTAAGAGGGTGGGGAGACCCCAGAAAAAGCAAGTGAAGAAGGCTGAAGATCAGTGCCGAGACTGTTTTGTCGTGTGAGGAGGTCGGACAGCCAGACAGCTGTTTGTCTTGTAGATGTGGGCAGAGAAGCAACTGGAAGGAAAGAGCCAAGCCTGACTCGACCTATGCTCTGGTTTCTGTATGAAGTCTTCAAAACCCAATTACAAGAATTTAGTTGAGGTAACAGACTCTACCGTCTTCCCTCCCTTCTATAGCTACTATGGATTTTATCCTCAAAATCTGTTTGAGGGGAGAAAATACCAGAAAGAATATACATGGTGAGCTCTGTGACCTTGGGCTCCTGGTTGATCTCAGAGCTTCTGCACTTGACCTGGGTTGTTCTAGTCACTGCCAACTGAAGATGGCCTCAAATCCTGGCTCCTGTACCCTGCACCCCCTGCAGTACTTTCTCTCCTTGATCCTTGCGTTGACAACAGCCCGGGTGAGGCAGGAGTGTCCTAGGCCTGCCCAGGCTCTTCCCCTGGTCAGAACCAGGGAGGAGGCCAAGGAAGCGGGGGAGGGGGAGGAGGCAGAGGCAGCTTAGCGTGTGGGAACAGTGAACATGTGGGAGGGTGCCAGGAGGGAGCTGTGCCTGAGATCGGGGCCCTGGGGCTGTCCACCTGCCTGGGAGCTGGGAGTACTTGGGATTCAGTGTGGGAGTAGCTTCTTATTGATACTCTTTTATTGGGATTGTAACTCTCTGAGCATGTCTTTGTTCTTCACCACTCTCTTCCTTGCCAGAGGCATCGGAATGGCACTGCCAGGAGGTGGCCCATGAAGGTTTTGTCAATGGGAGGAGAACATAAGCTCCACGAAGGCAGGAGTTTCCGCTGTTTCCTTACTGCTGTATCCTCTGTGCTTGCCATATAGTAGGTATTAAATTAATATTTGTTTGCTGAGTGAATGAATCAAGCATTTAAAAATTGCCTTATCACAGCCATGTTTCTTGGTGGGAAGATGGGAAGGAACTGCTTCGGGCACAGCAGCAGATGCTCACTTTTAGCCTGATGATGAGGGTACGGCAATGCTCATCCTTCAGCTTTTGGATTTGGCCTCGAAGGACGGATTTCGGGGAGGAGGATCCTGCATCAGGACAGAGGGAAGGACACTGCTGCCTCTCAGGGCAGCCACACCGTTCGGTGGAGACGCGGTTTACTGAAGCTGGGGGTGGAGGACGGAAACCAAGGAAGGAGCTCATGGGCATTTAAGTGCAAGGCCCCTGCTCTCCGGGAAGGTTAATGGAGGTTTGGTGTCGTGCATGAGACGTTTCTGAATGATTTTCAAACTCGGTTTTAGCTATTGGGTCTTAGCTCCTCTATGTGTATTTTTAAAATTATTTTAATAGTAATATATGTATTTTGTCAAATACTTGGGCAATACTAAACAAGTACAAAGAAGGGAACTATGGCCCATGATCCTAAGGCCCTGTGACACTTTCCCAGACATATGTAAACTTAATATTTTTGAAATGAAATTAGTATTTTATTTTTAAATTACCTGATCAAGTCTAGAATCTTTTTTAAAAGTTGCAGTCTGGGGAAAGCCGGGGCAAAAATTTTGCAGAGCTTGAATTTACCATCCCCCCATCCACTTATTGAGCACCTGCTCTAGGTCAGGCACGGTGATAAAAATGAATAAAATACGATCTCTGTCTTCAAGAGGGTCACAGAAGGCTTACCAAATTAAAGTCCAAAAAGACATCACTCTGGTTGGACAGAATCAGAGAGGAAGTCCAGAGAAGGGAACAAAAGCGTGGGTCCTGGTGTCAGAGAGAGTGTCTTGAAATTTTTCTCTTTAAATTTCTGTACCTGTCACTGGAAGATAATAACTGTTTCTATTTACTCTAGAGGTTGTTGGGAGGATAAAATGAGCTAAAGCACAAGTTTCGCTCAGCACAGGGCACGTGGTAACACAGAGTACGGGGCTTGCAAAGGAAGAGCAATAGTCTCACGTGGAAGGATTGGCTCAGGCTGAGTCTTCCAGGATGAGTGCATGTTGGCCAAGTGAGCAGAGAGGAGGGGCGGGTTAGAAGGCGCAGTGATGAGAATGACACACGTCCTTCTAGGTGAAGCAGATAAAGGGGCCTCAGGAGAACACTGAGAGAGCACTTCATGCAGGAGCTGCCATAATCACATACCACAGCGCACCACGCTCACCCTCTGGAAGGCCCTGCTCTTCCCCATGGAATCCCTGCAGTATGTAAGCATTTAGGGCCCTCCATGGCACTGAGCTGACCCCCAGGGCATGCCTCAGCTACGTCCCCAAGCCACAGATGCCCATACGGTTCAGTTGGGGGTAACCACTTCTAAGTCCACATGAAGGAAGGGCCTAAGGCCACTCGGCTGCCTTGGTGCCAGGCTCTGCTCTAAGCGCATTACCTCTATTAACTGGGTTCACCCTCACAACAAGCCAACGAAGTAGGTGCTTCATTTGCCCCATTTTATAATTGGAAATATGTGCACAGAGAGGTTCAGTAATTCGCCTGATGTCATGCAGCTGGGAAGTGGTGGAGGTAGGACTCAGGCCTTGGCGATCTGGTCCAGGGTTGGAGCTCGCAGGTGCCACTGTACGTTAGAAGCCTAATGAGGGGTAGACAATCACACTTTACAGTGAAAACCAGTGAAGTTTGCTTTGTCGGGAGCATTGGAGACCTACAGACAGCTGAACCTTTTCATTTCTAGGGTCCTGGAGACAGGAAATCTGAAGATTTGCCACTTCACAGAAAAACACATGGCCGCAAATGTCATTCTGGGAATGTGTAGGTCCTCTGAAGCCCATCCATGGACACATTACAGGCCTGTGAACTCGAAGTTAATGGTCCACGATTTCCACGCTGGCCCGGAGGTGGGGCAAGGGCGGGAATTGGGTTTGCTGGGGGCGGGAGGGCAGCAGGAGGCAGCCAGGCTCTGAGTCAGAAGCAGGCTCAGGCGAGAGCTGCTCAGGGCTCCCAGCCGAGAGCCTCCGCAGGAAAGCACTCCTTCAAACTGTGAATCATCCCTTGCTATTTCTTTACATATTTTTGCAAGAAAAGGCGGCTTTACTTGGAATGATTTGCCAACATATTATAAATCAAGAGATATACAAAACAGACTTAAAAGGCTACAGAAACTTACAGAGACCCAGGAGCTATAAAAATAAATAGTTTCCAATGTTCCCACACAAGGCATGTAAACTCAACTTCAGAGAAGAGAATAAACGAATCAACTCACTTTTTAAGAGTTTACAGATCTAGCTAATATAATGCACAACTATTTTCTGCTTTCAAAATTAAATCAAGATAACATGAACAGGATTAAAAAGTAAAAAAATTTGGAAAATTCAGCAATGAGAAGCACCACATTTTGCCATGAATAATGCGCATCCACATTTTTGTGTGCATTATACACAGGATTATTATGCCCATGGTATGTACTCATTATACCCATGTTTAATGTGCATCCTTATTTTTCGGTAAAAAATTTGGGCAAAAAAAGTGCACATTATACACCACAAATTACGGTAACATCTACGTTTCTCCCCACCGTGAGTCCCAGACTCTAAAGGAAAATACTGCTCCCTTGACTGGTATGGCTATGTAGGTTGGGCATTGTCCCCCCGACCAAGAGGTCACAGGTTTGATTCCTGGTCAGGACACCTGCCTGGGTTGCCAGCCAGGTTCCTGGTTAGGAGCATGTGAGAGGCAACTGACCCATGTTTCTCTCTCACATCCATGTTTCCCTTTCTTTCTCCCTCCCTTCCTCTTTTTCTAAAAATAAATAAAATTTAAAAAGAAAAGAAAATCCTGTTACCTGTTGTTTTTCCTGCTCTGGGAGCTACCTCATCTCTAAATAATATGCTTGACTTGTGTTGTTTCGCCGTCTGAGCAAGGGTTTAGGTTATGTCGCCACCCCTACGATAACCCCTCCCATTTCTTTCTAGTTAAATTACTATTTTCCCCTCTGTTGCATTGGTTAACATTGCAACATTGGAAAATATACACATAAGTTTCTTCTGTCTTGCTCATTCAACTTTTGTCAATGTCTCATTTTTCTACGTTACAGATGAGAAAATGGAGGCTTGGGAAAATCCTCGCCTGCCAAAGACCACACAGGTAGATGGTGAGTGGCGGAGCTGGCTACAAGCCCAGGTCAGCCCCCAAGCCCGGTTATCATCGCTGTGGCCCCGGAAACACTTTTGTCTGGCACCTGTCACTGAAGTGGGGTCACCTGCTATTTTTACTTGTATTACTATGCAAAGAGAGCAGTCTGTCCAAGGACTCAGCTCTGTGGCTCATTAAAATACCATGTTAGCTAGTGGAGGAGGAGTGTTTACAGAGTACACTACAGCGCTGTGATCACTCCTGGGGTCCCGGGCCCATTCCAGGTTCCACATTCTCTCCTGCAGGGAGGCAGGATTAGATGAGCTAGTTCAGGGTGTTTTATAATAAGAGAAATTGGTAGGTAGAAGCCAGCGGAGAGACTCCCTGTTCAGCACTCTTATTCAATATTGGCAAAAGAGAGCCAACATATTGAGGTCAGTAGCTCTTTGTTTAGTGCCCCGCCCCAAATCTGGGAACACATGATGGCCTTACTGGCATCACTCTTGCTGGGTGTCTCCTTCTGTGGAACTGTGGAGGACTGAATTTGTCCTCATTTGTCCTTGATGGTTTAAATTCCAAATCAGACATGGGCACACCTGGTAATAGTTATTTCTCAAGCTTTTTCAGTTGATCTAATACTCTGTCAGAACAAACAGCCCAAGGCTCCTGCCAGCACGTAATGGTGTGTCGGTAAATGCCAACAACTGCTTCTCCTTGCGGCGGGGGTGGGGGTGCTGATGTGTGGCTTTTCCAGTTTCCATGCAGTAAATATTCCTACTATAGTCAGCTACCAGCTGACTTCACTGAATGTGGAATTGGGAAGAGATGCAGAGTAGCAATTAGTTATAAAGTATTTTCCCCATACAGTTGCAATATATATAAATAACCTCAAAACCACAGATAATGGTCAAATAACTAGGAAGTGATGATTTTTTATATTTATTACTTTTAAAAATATTTTATTGATTTGATTGTAAGTTTTTATCATTTAATTTTTAATAATGGCTGTGTTTAACAACTGGCTCACAGAATTCCTGAAAATTCAACAGCCAGCTCTTGTGAACTTGCGGAAACCAGCTCGAGCATACCTCTCTCCCTTGTACAATTTAGGAATGTTACCGGACTAAAGGCGTCCATTTGCCTGTGCAAAACGAAGTCCAACAAAGCCCAACAAGACAGGCACAGGAGGTTGCAGCAAGAAAGTAAGGGTTTATTTTTAGGAAGCGGCCCACGCCCAGAGACAGGTTAGCTAAATGCTCAAAGATGTGGTCCCTGATGGCTTCCAGGGGATGGGGTATATAGAGAAAAAATCATTAATCATAGTGACTAAGGGAGTTAGGGTCATGGTCAGGGTCATGGTCTCTACTGATTGGTTGGTGCTAGGGTAGGGGTAGTTGATCAGTGCATCTGGTCCCAATGTGAGCCATGGTGTCACTTTGCCACTTTGTCTCATTTCACTGCTTTTCTGAGCCTGGAGCTGGGAAATAGCTGAGGCCTAGATGTTATATGTAGTTTGACCAAAATTCTGTCTCTGGGTTCAACAGACCCCAGGCTTTGTTTCTAGGATTACTTGATGCTGATCAGAACCTCACTGACGTGAAGGCTTAATGCTTACAACAGTGGTTTGTAAGAGAGAAGGAGACAGGTGTGTCAGGGTGCTGGATGAGGCCAGTTTGAATCAAAAGGAAAGAAAGGAGAAAAGCTCACGTTAAAGAAATGAAGTTCCTCTGAGGAACTTCATAGCCCCGCTACCTTGACTAAAGCAAGAGTGAAGAGGCTGGGATCTATTATAAGACTATAATATCATAAGTGACAAGTGAAACCATTGAAAATACCCAGGAAGGTGGGCTCTGGTCGTGGTGAGAGAATAGGCCAGGGTAGGCTGAGTTCTGAGAGATCTGAGTAGAGCGGGGCTGAGATCTTATTCATCACACTCAGATGTGCAAAATAGGGCTACGTTCTCCGTGACCTTTTTTTTTTTTTTTTCTTCTTCTAAAAGGCCTCTCTTTCATCTTGTTGGGGCCGAGGGCTTCTACTTGTCTATGAAAGGTAACTAAAGAAAACTTTTTCTTTAATTTAGAACAGTCTCTTTCAGGTTCCCTCAGCCCCTCTTGAATAAAGATCCAGTCTTTCCGATTTCTCCCTATGTACCTTGAGTCTTTAGCCAAGATGGTATATTAGTTTGCTAGAGCTGCTGTAACAAAGTACCACAAACTGAGTTGCTTAAACAACAGATGCTTATTGTCTCAGTTCTGGAGGCTGGTAGTCCAAGGTCAAGGTGTTGACAGGGTTGGTTCCTTCTGGGGACTGAGAGGGAACAATCTGTCCCAGGCCTTGCTCCTTGGCTAGTAAAAGGTCATCCTCTCCCTGTGTCTTTTCAGGTGGCATTCTCCCTGTGCTCATCTGTCTCCAAATCTCCCCTTGTTATAAGGATACATTTTGCATGGACTAGGGGCTTGTCCTATTCCAGTATGGCCTCATTTTAACCAATTACATCCACAGCAATCTATTTCCAAATAAGGTCCCATTCTGAGGTAATGGGGATGTAATATTGTAGTTTATAATAAAAAAATACTATGTTTGGTCTGTATCCTATTTCTGGCACATAGCTCCTAAAACCCTTTGAGTGGTAACAGCTATAAAGGTGGTTTATGTTATGTTAATGAGGTGACTTTTGGACCCCCACCTAAGGATAGGGGCTAGCTGCCAGTAGAGCCAATCATGTGATAAGAGAGTTGGAACCTTCTGCCCCATCCCCTTAACACCCTACCCCTAGGGAGGACAGAGGGGCCAGAAGTTGAATCAATCGCCTAAGGCCAATAATTTAATTAATTGCACCTATGTAATGAAGCCTCCATGAAAACCCAAAAGACTAGGTTCAGAGAGCTTCCTGGCTGATGGCTTTCAGGGACAGCAGTGCTCTCAGAGAGGCGTGGAAGCTCCATGGCCTTTCCCCATACCTTGGCCTGTGCATCTCTTCCATCTGTTGGAAGTTGTTCTGAGTTATATCTTTTTATAATAGATGGGTGATCTAGTGAATAAAATGTTTCACTGGATTCAGTGAGCTGCTGTTGCAAATTAAAGGAACCCGAGAAGAAGGTATTGGACTTGCAGATCTGTAACAGGTGGGTCAGAAGCACAAGTGATAACCTGGGCTTGCAATTGCCATCTGAAGCAGAGGGGAGCGGTTTTGTGGGACGGAGCCCCCAACCTGTGGAACCTGATGCTGTCTCTGGGTAGATAGTGTCAGAATTGAATTAAAAGGTAGGGTACCCAGCTACTGTCAGAGAATTGCTTGGTGGTGTGTGAAAAACCTGTTGCCCCACATTGAAATTGGGTGCAGAAATCTTATAAAGGGGTTAGGAATTCAACATGAGTTCTAGGGGACACAATTCAACCCATAACAAATAGTATTTAGTCGTAGAAGCATGTGTCTTGATGAGGGTGGAGAATCTGAGAGCTGTCCTCCTTGGCCTTCCCTAGGAGTGGCTGGTTTGGTCTGGTTTCTGAACATCCAGTGCCTGCCACGTGCTCACCCAGGTGAAGCTAGTCTCACCTGGCTCTTTTGGCTCCTGCATTGGTAGTCCCTCTGGTCACTGACCCTCACTCTCCCTCAACCTTGTGTAAACTCCTGGTCCTTAGTACTTACTCAAGCCCCTTGGAGGACTGGGACCCTTGGCGGCAGCTGTCCTCCTAGGGCTGTGAGCACACCTTGCAGCCACCTATCTGGACACCATCTTCAGCCTGGGTGGCCCATGTTGGATGTGGACCTTCCGTAAGGCGCCGGAGAAAAGATGGAACAGCCTCACTTCCCTGGGATTCTCCTAGACCTTCCCAACAGAGTTTCAAGCTCAAGTCGGGAGTGGAGCAGGTTTTCCCCTCCCCCAACTATTTGCCTCTCTTCCTTTTCTCTCCCCACTTTTCTACACTGGAGTGCAATCTCCTCTTTCTCTAGATGAGTAGGCACTTGTTTTCTCTGCCTGCAGCTTGCAGTAAAAGTGAACCTAGAGAACTCGAAGCAATACTTTTGATAGTTAAAGGGAGCTTTTGGAATTTAGGGTGGAAAGTATCTCCTAAAATAAAGTATGGCTTTCAAAATCTATGGTCTCAATTTTTGGATCATTCATTCCTAGCAGTAAAAAAAAAAAAAAAAAAAAAAAGCATGCACATATATACTTGGTATACATATACATTATATAGTATATATAGGTCTTAGAATTATATGCATTTAATAATGTACTAATGTAGTACATGATTCATAAAACATACATACAGGACTAGACATTTAAAAGATAAGATGAAAATGAAAACAGAAGTATTAATATTTTTTTCCTGCACCCCAGAATGTTGTCTTGGTCACACCCCACTTTGGAGGCCACTGTTCACTGTTGTCGTCTTGCAAGGGATTAAAAAAACAAAACAAAACAAGGGCCCTGGCCAGTGCGACATGGTTGGAGCATCATCCCATAGACCAAAAGGTTGTGGGTTCAATTCCTGGTCAGGGCACATGCCTAGGTTGTGAGTTTGATCCCCAGTTGGGGCACATAAGAGAAGGCAACCAAGTTGATGTTTCTCTCTCACATCAATCTCTCTCTCTCTCTCTCTCTCTCTCTCTCTCTCAAAGCAATGAAAAAATGTCCTCAGGTGAGGATTTAAAAAAAAACCCAAAAAACCACAAGGGTTTGGCAGCCGAAGCTGAACAATGACCTGGTGGCTCTCACTGGATTCTTCCTTTCCGTGAGCATGGAAACCTGTTTGCTGGGTGGAGAGCTGTAGACTATCATGATTTAAGTGGAAAGACAGACACACCAGTGTAATATATATATTCAAAAACATGTGGGAACTGTGCCATGGGCTGGCCCTGATCTTCAAGGCCTGAGAGCAAAAACCAGCTGCCTCTCTGGGGCACACAACATTCCCTTTGTCATCACTTGAAAACTGAGGGGTTAGTGTTGCCCCCATCCTTTCTGGGGCTACAGGGCAGCAAGAGAAGAATGTGGGCACCAAACCTGTGTATATATGCCAGGGAGTGGGAGCCGTCAGGAGGTGGATTTGGAACAAGATGAGAAATACTAAGTTCTATATGCTGGGAATAAAGAAGGATGCGGAATCCGACTCAGGGCTTAGCTGTGATGACTCTGTGTCCCAGGAGCTGAGCAAATCCTCCTTTTGAATAGTATATCGAATTGCATGGAAGTCCCCAAGTCAGAATGCCAGTCCTGATTGTAGGGACAGAAACAGAAACTCCTTCTACATCTAGTGTTTCTAACATGGGCACATTTGAGAACCCAGGAAGTCAGGGAAATAGGTTATTACCGTGCTGTCTTGCTTTTCAATAAAGACTTGAGCTATGCTATGCTATGGGGACTTATGGAGATCCACGGTATCTGGTCACTTCACCACGGTTTGTGACGTTGATTTACTCTGGCATAACTGCAATGTGGTCAGTTAGGAGACAGGAAGTTCTTGAGTCGGGCTTGAATTCTGGTTTGAATAGGGGCTAGTGCTTCTAAATTTGGTGACTTTGGGCAAGTTAACATTGTGAAGCTTCAAATGATGTATACAAAGTGTCTAGTACACCACATGATACACAGTAAGAATTTAACAATCCTGATAAAAGTTAGCTGATATAGGTAAAGGCTAGATTTATTAAAAAGTTTTCCCCCCAATTTCCTAGCATCTCCTGCTGGCCTGATGCCTGTCCTTCCACTCAAAACTCAGGCATTAAAGTGGCCTGTTATTTTAAAACAAAAGTTCTGGGGCTGTTTAGCTTTCTAATTAATTTTAAAATTAATTTAGTTTTTGTATATAAAAGTATTTAACATTGTGGTTAGGAAAATGACCAAAGAGTTTCTTACCATGTTTATCTGTACGGTGCCGTCAGCCATGTCCCTGAAGCAGCCCCTCCCCACTCCCACAGGATTAATATTTACACTCCAGTTTGATGTCCCTCCCCCTGCATGTACACTTTTAGTAGGAAGCTCTTGAAAACCTGACTATTTTAAAAAATCAGAAGTGTATCTGCAATACTGAGACTTCAAGCTGCGTGACAGATGGTAGGAAGAAATATTTATATGAAGTCTGCGAGTGAGAGGGAAGACATTTCTCACTGTTGCTTGTAGTTGAATTTGAAGCTGCTGCCTATTGGATGTGCAGGCACAGGTCTGGCAAAGGCTGTCAGGCCTGACGGGTCTTCCTCACAGCAAACAGCTGTCACCTTCAGTTACTCCTTTGGGTACCAGGGTTTTCTCAGCCAGCCTCCCTCACAGCCCCCCCAGGGAAATGTTTGGCTCTTCCAGGAGAGTCACGGCTGGGGATGGCGGCTGAATGGCTGGAGCTGGCTCACCAGATCTGCAAAGCTGGCAGCAAACAGGCGGGTACTTGATGGGATGCGGGGACCAGTGGGTGAACTTGAGGACAGGAAAGAATCTTCCCTGGGTGTTTCTGGAAGGACAGACCCATGGGGAGCATCACAGAGGGGGGAGTGGGTAGCAAAGGGCAACTGGCGACCAGAGAAAGGAGGTACCTCCTCTTCCTTGTACCATTTTTACAAGAGCCTGCCCTGCTTATTTTTAGTAAAATATTTCAAAAAGAAAATGTAGGAAAAGTCACTTTTGTTTTTTAAAGTATGACACAAGCAAATGGTATGATATTTCTGCCCCCACAAATTTGTCTTCAGGTCTTCAGGGCTCTCTGTGCACACCCTGGTGGACTCTGCTAGTGTGGGAAACACCGCCACCTGCTGGGACTTTTGAGAACATTAGTAGTCCCTGCCGGTGAAGCACCGCCCCAAACTGTCCCTGTGCCCTGAAAGTCAGCATATCAGCCACGGGGGGAGCCTCCTTTTCCAGTGACTCCAGGGAGAAATTACTCAACTGGCCAGAGAAAACCAGTTAGACCTTTTTTTTTTTTTTCAACCTTTAAGAGAACTGTATTAAATTAAAATTCCAATACTTGCTTCCTGAAATGACCTAATTTGCCCTACAGATATATTACCTCCATGACCAAATAGCATTGGATTAGATTAGAAAACCTATCCTTTTTCCTGGCTTTACCCTTACCAGCTCTGGCACATGGGGGAGCCTCAGTTTGAGAGTAATCTATCCCATAATTTGTTATAAGGACTTAAAAATCTGGCATAGCCCTGGCTGGTGTGGCTCAGTTGGTTGGAGCCTTGTTACGAAACCAAAAGGTTGTGGGTTCAATTCCTGATCAGGGCATATACCTAGGTTGCAGGTTCAATTCCCCTGTATGGGTGCATACAATCCCTGAAAGGGGGTGTGTACAGGAGGCAACTGATTGGTGTTTCTCTCTCACATTGATGTTTTTCTCTCTGCTTTCCTCTTTCTCTCTCTAAAAGCAATGAAAAATATGTCCTCAGGTGAGGATAAAGAAATAAACAATAATAATAATAAATAAAAACCTGGCACATAGTAGGTGCTCAACAAATAGTGGGTCTTACTATTCTTAATTTCATTCTAAAATTCTATGAAATCTAGAAAAGTAGTAAGTTATTAACCCAATACTTTTGTCAGAGAATGATTTTTAGATAAACTTTGTTCTCTTTGGCTGAGGTCCAGACCTAAGTGAAACATGGATCAGGGGACTGTTGTCCCAGCCCTACCCCTTCTGTTTTTCCAACCTGGTTTTCCTGAAAAAAACAAAACAAAACAAAACACTCCCCAACACACACGCACATTAGGAATTCTGACCAGAATGTTCCCAGAAGAACTACAGTCAATACAGTGAAGGAGGAGAAAGACCACAAAGAATTTGGGGGGGGGGGGCGGTCCTTGGACTCTGCCTTGTCTTTTGCATTTCCATCTCCTATTTCTGGCCTCAGAATTTTAATTTAAGTCACTGCTTAAAACTCAGATGTGATTCAGCAGCACAGGGGGTCAGGGGTGGACTTAGAAATATATTGAAGCAAAGCAAAACAAAGCAAGAACTAGAAAAGCCATTTAGGGAAAAAGCCCTTAGATTGTGGGTAGGGGTGGGGAGGCAAAAGGGGCTGTGAGCGGTGAGAAGAGCTTCTGTTAGGAAACTCTTAGCTAAACACCTGCTAAAACAATGAGAGAGAAGAACAGGAAGGAAAAGTGAGAATAAAGTTTCTAGAGGTGAAAAGTGACCCCTTGAACCCAGCCCTCTTAATTTCCACTAAGCCTTTCTACCTTCCCTCTGAAAGACTCCGCAAGTAATAAATTAGCTAAACACTCTCAAGATTTAGAGAGCTTTAGAATTCTTTGCAGCATAGTGAAGTGACAGAGTAAACACGTGGATGTTAAATTTCAATGTAGAATGTGGAAGAATCTGCTGTGTTACCCGAAACTCCTTTCCTTTCCTTCTGAAGCATTCAGACTCAATTTCCCAGCCTCCTTTGCATTTAGGTATGGCCATAGGACTGAGTTCTGGTCAATGAACTGTATGAATGGAAAAGGCCAAAATAGTTAAGAAATGGGTCAATACCACTTGATACAAGGTCAGTGTACAAAAGTTAATTGTACTTCTTTATATTGCAACAAACAACTTGAAAGTAAAATTTCAAAAAAAAAGTTCCATTATCAGTAATACCAAAAAACATTGCCTAGGAATAAAACATAACAGTAAATGTGCAAGAAAACTATAAAATACTATTAAGAGAAATTAAAGAATGGAGGGGAAAAAAAGAGGCATTAAATATCATGTTCATAGATAGAAAGAATATTTTAAAACTGTTAACTTTCCCCAATTTTATCCCTAGATTCAATTCAATCCCAAGAAAAATTCCCACAGACTTAGACAGGAGTGTAAAAATCGACAAGCAAATTCTGAATGCAAAGTGCCAGGAAGAACAAAAACAATTTTGAGTAAGAACAAAGTTAGAAGATGTAAATTAGAGATTTTTTTAAGCTACCATAGTTAAAAATGTGTGGTATCAATGAATGGTAGACAAATAGACCAAAATAATAAAGTAGAGTTCTCAAATAGACCCACAAATATATGACCACCTCATTTGCAACAAAGGTATATCTCAATATAGCAGGTAATGTATGGTCTTTTCAATAAATGGTGCTGATCCCTTAAATATTCAAATGGAAAAATCTTGACACCCACATTGCACCAAACACAAAAATTACAGCAAAATCATAGGCCTAAATGTGAAAGGTACAACAATAAAGCTTCCTAAAGATAATAAAAGTAACAAAGACTATCTTTATCATTTTGGAACAAAGACTCCTTTAACAGAAAGCACTGCCCCATAATGAAAAAGATTGATATTCCATATTTTATTAAAATGTAAAATTTTTGCCCTGACTGGGTGGCTCCCTTAGTTGGGTGTGGTCCCACAAAGCAAAAGTTCCCCAGTTCAATTCCAGATCAGTGCACATGCCCGGGTTGTGGGTTCAGCCACCTGTCAGAACATGTTCCAGAGGCAACTAATCAATGTTTTTCTTTCACATCGATGTTCCTCTCCTTCTCTTCCCCTCTCTCTAAAAATAAATAAAATCTGTTTTAAAAAGTTATTTAAAATTTTTAAACGTTTTTCTTTTTTAAAAGTTTTATTTATTGATTTTAGATAGAGCGATAAAAGGAGTGGTGGGGGTAGAAATAGAGAGAGATATTGATTTGTTTTTCCACTTACGCATCCTCGTATGTTCCCTAACCAGGGATCAAACCCACAGCCTAGGTACATTGGAACAATGTGATAAGCAACTAAGCTACTTGGCCAGGGCTAAAACTATTTTTATAAGATAGCACCATGAAGGGAATGAAAAGGCAAGCCACGGAGTGTGCAAATATAATCACAATCCATATAACTGACCAAGAATTTAGATCCAGAATAAGGAAAAGACAGATTACCCAAAAGAAAAGTAGGCCAAAGATTTGAGCAGGAAATTCTTCAAAGAGAACACTCAGGTGTTCAATGAGCCTTTAAAAAGGTGTTCAGTAACGTTAATCATTAGGAAAATGAAAATTCAAACCACAATGAAACACCTAACTGCACTCACATGAAAATAACTAGATGAGAAAGATAGGCAATACCAAGTGTTGGAATTCTCATGCAATGCTGGTGGGTGTGTAAATTTGTATAACTGCTTTGGAAAACTATTTAACAACATCTATGAAAGTTTTACATATGCTTGCTCTATGACCCAGCAATTCTGTTAGGTAACATACCCAACAGCAATGTATACATACCTGCACCAAAGGACTCATTCATATAGCTTTGTTAATAGTAGTCCAAAACTGAAAACAATCCAGATGCCCATCAGCGGTAGAAGGATAAATTGTGGTGTATTCATGCCCTGGAATATCATACAGCAATGAAAGAAAATAAACTGCTTCAAGCTACAATATGCACAAACCCCACAGACATGATATTGTACAAAAGAAGTGAGTGTACCTTCCCTAGGCTCTCTTTTCTCACCTGCCAATTCAATAATGAGAACTCCAAGGACCTAGAAGAGGGTGGAGCCGCAAAATAGAACCTGGGGACACTGATATTGTGAATACTTACTTGGGCAGGAACACCCACTTTGTGTCGTGACACGAGTGAAAACGGCTTTTTGTGTTAAGTCACTGAGAATTTGGTGTTAAGCTTTTTCAGCAGCCGGCAGTACTGATGCATAGGGCAATGCACAATTAAGTGATAACAGGTGGTACCATCACAATGTGCTGGAGAAGCTCGTGAGAAGGAGAGGCCACAGGAGCTGGTGCTGTCAGGAGAGGCCTCTTCAGGTCTGGAAGAGCTGGAATCAAATACCTGGTGGGGCTTGGATAAGTCAAGGGAGAAATCCTGACAGGTCAGGGCAGAGGCTGCAGGCAGATGCTGTTTGGGGGGTGGATGGAGAGCAACCGTTCCTGCAGGTGGAAGATAGGGCAGGGCCAGCTTTTTCAGGTGCCCTTATCCGCTGAAGGATCTTGGAAAAAGGGTCCATGGCTGTTCTTCCCGCAGTGGATCTGCAGGCCACAGTTTGAAATGACAAATGTGCTCAGCCTCCACGTTCAGGACAGTTTCAACTGAGATGTATATAATTCCTTTCTTTTAACAACATGCCTGACTCGCTTCTCTCTGTTTCATAATTATCTACATTTAAGAGAATTTATGGAGCCTGATGAATAGCTTAACATTTTTTTCTTTGAACTTCCAGATGTTCTGACTCGATTCCAACTTTTGGTTGACGTTCCCAGCCCTTCACCAGAGCTGTCTGGTAATTTTCTAATCCTCCCAGGGACGTTCCTATTTCCTGCTGAGAAACAAGAAAACAACAGAGCTTCCCAAAGGGTGGTATGCTTCAGCCCCAAGGCTGGAATCTCCATTTTAGGAAAGTGTTTACAAGGGTAATAAGCTCTGAAAGGAAATGTGACTGTGAGTCTCCTGAAAATCCCCAAAAGGAACAGGAGAGCTCACTATAAGGATTTGCCGCAGATTTTTGCTGCGTTCTTCAGCAGTATGGGACCATCTAGGATGTTCATTTTGATTACAAAATATATCAAAGTGAAAGTGTATGGAACAGATCTGAGAAAAAGACAAGCAAAAACAGCCCTGACTGGTACAGCCCAGGGGGTTGGGCGTGGTCCCGCGAATGGTTACTGGTTCCATTCCCCGACTGGGCACATGGCTGGGTCAGGGGCCAGGTCCCCAGTTGAGGCAAGTGATTGATGGTACATCAATCTTTCTCTTCCTCTCTTTCCCCCTCCTTCCCACTCTGCCTAAAAATAAATAAATAAAATCTTTTTAAAAAGGCAAAAATAAAGGAAGTGAGAGAGAAAAGGAGAGGTCAAAAGCAAACAGTTCTTGCAAAAAGATCTCTTCAGTGCACTTACATGTTTTTATATAAAAATACTGAGACATATAAAAAATAGAGAAAATAGTGTAATGGATCATCATGTAATTGTCATTAACTTCAACAATTATCAACATCTTGTCAATCTTTTTTGCCTATCTGCTTTTTTTTTTTTTCTTTTGCTCTAGACCTGAGATTGTCATATTACCCATGGGCTAAATCCAACTTGCCTCCTGTTTTTGTAAATAAAGTTTTATTGGGACACAGCCACACCCATTCATTCATATATTATCTGTACCTGGTTGCACTTCACAGCAAAGCTGAGTAGTTGCAACTGAATTTTTATGGCCTAGGAAGCCTAAAATATTTGCTCTCTTGCCTTTTACAGAAAAATTTGCCAGTCTTTACACTAGAGTATTTTAAAGCAAATGCTAGACTTCATATAATTTCATCTGTAAATGCTTCAATATGAATCGCTAACAGATAAGACCTTTATTAAAACCATGTTCATAATAGAATTATTGTATCTAACAAAATTAATAATTTCTTAATTTCATTTAATACCTAATCTGTGTTTAAACTTTCTCTAGTATCTAGAAAAGAAGACTTTTTAGTTGACTTTCTCATATCATGATCTAAATAAGGTTCCCACATTGCATTTGGCTAATATGTCTCTTAATCCATTGTCACTCCTCCCTTACCGCCGCCCCCCACCCCGCCCCACCAACAATGCCTTCTTTTGATGACATTTATTTGTTGAAGAAACCAGCTCACTTGTCCTGTAGAATCCCCACATTCTGGACATGGCTGTTTGCGCCTCACTGTATCAATTAACATGACCACAGTGCATTTTTGTGTCTGCGCCACATGAGGGTGACCTGAGGAACTTCTAATTACCTTCCCATGGGAGGCGTGTGGAGCGATGTGGGTGAGCAATCAGTCTAATCAGTCTAATCAGACCCAGTACACTGACACTTTGGGATGTGCAGGAGTGTCATTTAAGGCTCTTGTCTGACCCAGGAAGGAATCAAATGCATGGTGCTTCTTTTTTTTTTTCTTGGTAATTTTTTTTTAAGGATTTTATTTATTTATTTTTAGAGAGAGGGGAAGGGAGGGAGAGAGGGAAACATCGTGTGTGGTTACCTCTCACACGCCCCCTACTGGGGACCTGGCCTGCCATGTGCCCTGACTGGGAATTGAACCAGCAACCCTTTGGTTCACAGGCTGGCGCTCAATCCACTGAGCCATACCAGCCAGGGTGGAATCAAATGCTTCTTAACTTTGTTAAAGCTTATGTTGCACAAGGGGTGAGAATAAAATCATCTTGATATGAGGACCACCAGCAGAGTGATAAAAGTAAGAAAGAGAGTGATATACCATTTATAAAAATTAAAAGTACAAAACAAATCAAAACAACTCTACCTACTGGACAAGGACTCAGGCCTTTTCAAGAACATACCGCGAACCCCAGGATGCGTGCCCATGGGGAGGAGGCAGGGACCGAAGAGACCGTGGATGAGGAAGAGGGAAAACCAAGCAGCAGATGACTAGGTAGTGCACTGGCCTTTGATAGTGGATTGCCCTGAACTGGACAGAAGGAATAACTCAGCCCTGTACCAAACAAATAAACCAACCAGCAGGAACTCTCTCCTTAAAAGAGACTGGACTGTGTGTGATTGCTAAGACAGGGCAATGATCATTTTGGAGAGATTTGCCAGTGTTTTTTTGTTTGCTTTTTGTTTTGATGGGGTGCTGGGAGTGGTGGGCAGATCTGTCATCCCTCAAACTGGTAATGAGGCTGAACTGAAATGGGATCCCCCACTGTGTGGTCATCCTGTCTTCTAGACTCACAAAGGCTCAGCAGACTGGCCTTCACTCACAAATAGACAGCAAGACCGCAGAAGAGGCCTCCACCAGCGGGCAGGGGCGGCGTTTCCTGAGGGCCGGATAAGAAGCGCTGGACCAGGGGGTGTGGAAAAGGTAGATACCTGGAAAGCGGGAAGTTTGGACTACAAAGACAGAAGTTAGGAGAGAAAGCAACCCCACAGGATAGCATACTTTTGAAGGCCTAGGTCTGCAGCTGTTATGGATTGAATTAAGTCACCCCCCCGGCCCCCTGCCAAAGATGTATTAGAGTCGTAACCCCCAGTCCCTCAGAATATGACCCGATTTGGAGATAGGGTCTTACAGAAGTAACCAAGTTGATATAAGATCGTTGGGAAGGGCCCTAATCCAATATGACTTGTGTCTTTACAAAGGCCTGACACATGTACACGGGGAGAATACAATGCAAAAAATGTAGTTATATTCCCACAAGCCAAGCAACTGGGAGAAGAGCCTAAAACTAATGAAACATTAAATGTTAACTGTAACCGAAAAAATGTTTAAAGAATTTGATGAGATAATGTTTTGAAGAGCTTAGCCTGATGCCTGGCACTAGCAAGCCTTCCGTAAACTCTAGTTATCTTTATTGCCTGTTTGTGTTTCAAGGGGACATACAACTTTCATTGTACAAAACACTGGCTTCGTGACTGGGACCCTCCCAGATTCTCTCCTGGCTGCTCTGCTTTGAGAATATGTCACTGTTATCATGGGTACTGTTGTCTTTGCGACTAGCTGCTGGTCACAATTATTTTCCTTGGCCTGAATTCAGATTCCCAAGTTCAAGTGTTGAAGCCTGAAGGAAAACCTCAGCACTGAGCCCTCGCTCCTGGTCTGGCCTTCCTGTTCCCCGCCCGCGGCGGGCTGGAGCTCGCCTCTGCCTCTTCCTGAACCACCCGGGGCTTGATTGAATTTCCTCTTGGCCTCCAGAGGGCTTGACTCTGCATCCGGAGGTGGCCCATCTAAACCTCCTCATTTCAGAAGATTTGGAAACCTGCCAGTGACTCCTGGCCAGTGTCTCCCTCAAAGCTAGCCATCGTTTTCCCTTCAGTGTGGGCTGCATGGATTGGAGGTGCTGGTTGGAGAGCAGACCCCTGAGGGTCCAGGTGTGTAGCCACTGTGAGGGAAAGTGGCATCTCTCTGGGCCAGACTTGAGAGGGTGTAGTTTGGGCCCTATTCTGCCTCATCACCCAAAGCGCCTCTTCAGGAAATCACTGAGGGCCAGTATATCACTAGATTAGGTAGGGTGTGTTCATTTTTCAGATTTGATAGCAAAGCCTTCATTGCAATTTAAATCTTTACCATCTTTAGAAACCGTATCCACCTTGGTCTTTCAAATATAGAACCATTTAGATTAGAAAATTTTAAGCCCTGACCAGGTAGCAGCATTGGTTAGGGCATCATCCTGATATACCGAGGTCGTGGGTTCGATCTCCAGTCAGGGCACATCCAAGAATCAACCAGTGAGTGCACGAATAAGTGGAATGGCAACTCGATGCCTCTCTCTCTTTCCCTTCCTCCCTCTCTAAAATGAATACATAGATAAATAAAAAATTGAATTAACTCTCAAAGCAAAATTATGTAATCATTTATTATCTCCAGATTTCTGTTAGTTAGGAATTCAGACCAAACACAGTGAGGGTGTCTGGGGCTTCAGGTGGCAGATGTTGATGAAGATTGGAGGTTAGAGTCATTCAAAGCTCCTTCAATCACAAGTCTGGTGATTAACACTGGCCACCAGCTGGGGGCTTCACTGGGGCTATTGGTGGGAATATCTCCATGTGGCTTCTCCATGTGGCCTGGGCTTCCTCAAAATATGGTGACTTCTTTCCAAAAGCAATTACCTAAAGAAAAAGAGCAGGGCAAAGGCTGTACTGCCTCTTATCACCTAGTGGATTAGTCAGAATTCTTGAGAGAAACAGAACAAATAGGATACACACACACACACCCGCCTATATATAATACACACACACACATATATACACATACATACACACACACACAAAGTATGTGTATATATACACATACACACAAAGTATGTATACACACACACACACACAGATTTAGTTTTAGGAATTAGCTCATGAGAATATGGACACAGAAACTTCTATATGAATGTTCATAGCCGTATTACTCATAATAGCAAAAAAGTGGAAACAACCCAAGTGTCTATCAAGTTATGCATGGGTGAATAAAATGTGGTGCATCCGCACAATGGAATATTATTCAGCAATAAGGAGGAATGAAGTACTGACACCCATTACAATAGGGAAGGGCATTATGCTAAGTAAAATAAACTGGATACAAAATAGCAAATATTGTATGATTTTGGTTACATGAAATGTCCAGAATAGGCAACTCCATGTAAAGACAGACAGTAGATGAGTGGTTGCTAGAGTCAGGGGAGCTGGCAATGGAGACTGGCTGCCCATGGGGTGTCTTTTTGTCACCATGGAAATGCTTTGGAAGTAGAGTGGTGATGGTTATGTCACATAGGAATATACTTTCAACCATTGAATTGTAAACTGGTGAATTTGTCATGTGAATTATATCTCGATTTTTAAAAATACTGCCTTAGTCATGTATATGTATTTGTGTGTGTGTGTGTGCGTGCATGTACACATACAGTGAACTATTCATCCCTGAAAAGGATGCCAATTCAAAGGACCTTGGATCACCTCTAAGCCTTTCTGGATTTTCCCGCTAGCTATGGTTGGTGAGAAAGCTGGCTTCTACAGATTGAGCTGTTGGCACTCTGGGTGAGAAAAGGGCGTTGCTGTGACTTATCTGGGACTGTGGTTTGGCTGCCAACACTCTTGCTGGATATGGTCAATGGCCAACATTTTTATTATCTTCAAGAGAGGATGTTGGAGAGGGAAGCTTCCACCCTTTTTACTTGAAACTGATTTCTGAGATGTGTTAGATGAACAAAAATGTACTAGATATCGAGACCCAGTACATCATCTTAATCGCATGGAGACAGAGGCAGGTAGCAAATACTCAAGTTGGAATTTTGAGGTATTTTATCATAGGTTTTGGAAGTTTACACAAGAAGTGAAAGAAAACCAGCTGGTGTTATCTTGGGCCATGGTTAAGGGCTGTCACAAATTAATGCCCTGGCTGGTGTGGCTCACTGGATTGAGTGCTGGTCTGCGAACCAAAAGGTTGCCAGTTCAATTCCCAGTCAGGGCACATGCCTGGGTTGTGGGTCAGGTGCCCAGCTGGGGATGTGTGAAAGGCAACTGATCTCTCACACATTGATGTTTCTGTCCCTCTCTTTCTCCCTCCCTTCCCCTCTCTCTAAAAATAAATAAATAAAATAAAATAAATAGAGAGAGCTGTCTTGAATTCAGAGAAATGAGCTATGTCTGTAGTTCAAACCCTGGTGGAATGAGTGTAGGAGAGATGACAGACATTCATGTAAGTACGTATATCAGGGGCCCTTTCAGGATTTTTTTTTGCTTGTTTGTTTTATTTTGTTTGGGTTTTAGATATACTTTATATGATCAAATGATACTTCACATTTTTTTCCATAACCACAATAAAGACTTAAAAGGTTTCTACAATTTGATTCTGAAATTTACAATCTAATAAGCAACACTTACATTTTAAGAAGTGTGGCATATTTTTCAAGCAGCCCCTAGGATGAGCTAGAGCTACATTTCTCTCCTATAGTTCCAATGTTCCCACCCCTGCGCCAGTTAGGGAGAATGTCTCAATGACTTCCTCATATATTTTCAGGGTTTGTCCTTGCAGACATACCTCCTTGGAATGAGAAGGGGAGGACTGACCCTTTACCAGCTTATCTTTTCTTATTGAGAAGCAAAGAGATGCTGAGAAAAAACAATTTAAAAAAGGGAGAAACCATTTTTGCCGGAGACATGGTTATCACAGGGGCTGCGCTGATTCTTTGCTCACATCATCAGGGCCTGGCTCTTGAAGGTCAAGACAGACCCCCAGTTACACAGTTACATGCATTTTTTTAAGGCTCCTAGTATATTAAAATGTGAAGAAATTCCCCCTCCCCACAAAAAAGAAAGGTACTGAGGACTGTGGTATATTCTCAATGTTTACATTTGACAGGGTAATATTTTTACCACAGAAAAATAGAACAAAGGTAGTTGTGCTTTCACATGATAATTCCAGGATGTATTTTAAATATAGCACAAGAATTGCTCCCTCCATAGGCAGGAATGGCACATGGTTCAGTTTTACCCTGAATGTCACCTTCTTTCAGTTCTGTCTTCTGGAGAGAATGTCAAACTCCAGAATGCAGGGCCCTCCGTGAATTGTGAGATCAGAGCCCAGTGCCCCGCCCACCCCACCCCACCCCCCAAATCAGCCCCCAGGCCCCAGGGGCTATTTCTTTTCACTTGGGGAGGAGGGAAAACAGCACAGACTCAAAAGCTGTGTTTTTGTGCTGAAACAGGTTCTTTTTAAGACCTTTGTTTTCAGTCAATAAACATTTTGCTCTTAAGACTCTTAGTACTCTTTCTGGCCAATCCCATACACTTGTTTGCTGCTGCCCTGCAGTGCCTGGGTGTTTTTGTGGATTTTATTTTTGTTTAATTTTAGCCAAAAACAGTAGCGTATTACGAGGACAAAGTCAGTCATTATTCACTCTCTGACTGCGATCAACCCAAGCATCAAGCTGAGCCACACTTCGCCCTCCTAGGGCCAGCCTGTTGGGCTGGTTCCTGTGGGGGGCATCGAGGAGGCCTCTGCCTGCTCTGGGCCTCTTGTCCATCCCTTTTCCTGTCGCTTCAAACCCAGGTGGCCCCCACCCTGGTTGACTTGGTAGTGACTCTGTGAGCCCAGGGGTTCACTAAGGACTCACCTGGAGAAATTAGGGAAAGGAAGGTTTGGCATCATTAGACACCTTTAAATGAGTGAGGGGACACATGGCAGTCGGGGAACATTCCAGAACATCACTTCCCAGGTATTAATCCAAGCATGTCTCGAGGCAACATCTCATTTCATTCCAGTGAGATCAGTACTGTTTTTCTGCCCCTTTCACAGAGGACGACACCAAGCAGAGAGTGAATGGGTGAGTAAGTTGCCCGAAGTTGCACAGCTAATGAGCCACGCAGCTAAGATTTGAAGACTGGTCCATCTGGTTCCAGGGATCAGGATTTCAGAAGCCCTAATTCTGGGTTTTTAGAGAGCTTTCCTTTTCTAAACCAGCTTCACTTTCCACAAGGCCTTTGAGTGAACAGAAAGTCATCTTTACACTTCACACGGCAGTGAAAAAAGGATCCTATAGCGTGGCTTTGAATGCAAACACCAGGGACGCCAGTGGGAGGAGGGGGACCACAGGCTGCTCCTGGCAACGCTGTGAGCAGGGTGGCAGGAGGCGGGTCTGTGCCTCCTGGGCAGGCCACCCAAGGTTTTCCTGTGGCCGCTTGAAGGTCGGAGTCTGGCGGAGGCAGAAGGAGCCTCGGGGACCTGGGAGCAGGAAGGACACTTGTGAAAATTTTTCACCTTCACATGTCACAGACAGGGAAACTGAGGCCTGGGAGAAAAAGCAAAGCACAGCCTGTCTGCAAGTACAACCTGGGTCTTCTGGCTCTTACACCATCTCGCAAATGGGCTACTTTCTAAATTAGGACTCCAAGACCCTGAGAGGTGATGTAATTGTACACAATCAGGGACCCATCCTCAACTCCCATGGGGTCCGCTACAGACTGACGTGGCAGTGGACTGCGGGTGGGAGGCATCTGCACACCCATGTAGGATGAATGAGTCATATGCACCTGTGCCTCCCAAATTTGCCTGATTATAAGAATTATCTGAGGACACAGGTTAAACACAAGAGCGGGTCCTGCCCTTGAATTACTGTTCTCACTGCTGGTCCAAAAAGGCCTCAACCCATTATCACCAACTTTCCATGAATTAAAGGCTGTTTTGTTTTTGTTTTTTAAATTTGTTTCTGGCTTTGTTTCTTGCAGGCCTGGACCTGCCCAGATTTTAAGCACTTTTTAATCACTGCCTCCCTGCCTTTATTCTCAGAGGTGCAGACTGCGTCCTCTAGGGGGCAGAAACGAGCCATTTGTTCTTTTTGGGGACAGAACCTTCAGACTTCTCCAGAACTTGGAAAAAACATCGAAAGATGGTTGGAAAGAAAGCAAATCTTACACATACATGTTTTTCTCACTAGATTGAAGTGTGATCTAGCATCCTCTAGGAGCCAGAATGCTGGTATGAACTCGGGCTCTGCTTTCAAACTGACCCAAGTTCATGGATCTAATGCACAACATGGTGACTGTAGTTCACAATGTTCCATTGTATATTTGAAATTTGCTTAGAGAGTAGATCTTGGACAGTCTCACCACACACTCACACACACACACAGACACACACACACACACACACAGACACACACACACACACACACACACATACTCTCTCTATGGTAACTATGTGAGGTGATGGATGTATTAATTAACCTTATTGTGGTAATCATTTCACAATCTATGTATACCAAATTATTATGTTGTATACCTTAAATTTTCACAATATTATTTGTCAATTATGTCTCAATAAATTGGGGGTAGTTGGAAACAAATGAAAACAGCCCCAAGTTCACATCCAGAGTCAGTCATGTACTGTCTTTGTGACCCCAGCAAGCTCGTTAAATTCATCAAGCCTGAGTTTCCTGTTCTGAAAATGGGAATAATAATACTAGCTTAACAGGATTGTTGTGAACCTTATATCATAATTGCTAAAAACGTGTCTGTTGTTATTACTACGTTGACTATTACTGCTGCTCTCGAAACAGCACACGATTGCTAATTCTGTAGGGAACGCAGACTCTACTTTCTTCAGTGGTTGCAAAGGCTCCCTAAAAAGGCATTCAGCCCATCCTTTTCCAGGCTCAGTCCTAGGATGACATTTCACATCCTGGAGACCAATATCATGAACAACACAGAAGCCACATTGGATGGAAGGAAACGTGTTGGCTTCCGTAATAACATCAAACTTAACTTCCTCCAAGGTTGACCCTGGCTGCCAGGAGACTCTCAGCATGGGAATGGTGGCTGGGTCTCTTGGCTCTGTCCCCCAAGACTCCCCTTCCCCTGGCGATTTCTCCCTAATCTCACTGGTGCACTTTCGGAGGGCCAGGGTTTGATTTTATTGAGGGTGTCAGTAAGTTTCTTTACCCTGAGACTTGGGGATTCTCTTCTTTTTAGCTTCATTCATAGTAGCTTAAGATTTCAGGACTTTTAATTCCTAACTCAAAGCAATAATAATTATTAGAGCAGTGAGATAGGCCAGTGAGCCAGGACAAGTGGAACAGGGAAACTGAGACAGACGGCTGAACAAACTGGCTGGAGAAATTTCCAGCCAGATGCAGGAGGTCACCGCCCTGGAGATAACATCTAGGTCTCAGGTGTATATCAGCTCCGGGCGCAGAAAAGCAGCAAAACCAGGTGGGTGACACCAGGACCAGCTATAATGACTAATGACCCCTGCCCTGGCGCTGACCAATCAGGAGAGACCATGACCCTGAAAGGGCACACCTGGAAAACTGATGAATATTCTGCCTAAACCTTCCCCTGAAACCTCCCCTAAAACTCCTGCCTGCAAGAGAGAGAGAAAACCCTCGAGATGAAGGCCGCCCACGTGCCCTCTCCCTCTCCGGAGCGTGCCTGAGCCCATCCCTTCCTCCCTCCTTCCCCCCCAGGCGTGCATCTCCTAAACCTGAGGGATCCCATGAGACTTGGCAACAAGGGCAGCGATGGGCAGCGGCAGCGCATCCCAGGCTAACCCTCTGAACCTGTCCTCAAGGCCCCCTTTTCTCTGGCTTCCCAGTGAGCTAAAGCAGTTCAGCCTAGGCTCTCCCTTTGCTTCTTCTTTGTTAAGCTCTTCCTTCTTTCACGGTCCCCAGCTTTAATAAACACTCTGGATCACCTGGACTCCTATTATGAAAACTTTCCTACCCAAAGAAGTGAAGAACCCACACACTCCCGGCTGGCCCTAGGCAGACCCACTCAGGGCCAGGTCCCCTGACCGATAACATCAGCTCCCATTTTTTGAGCCTTTCTCATGTGCCAAGTACATATGGATTCTCTCATTCCATCTCCGCTATAACCCAAACAGTTAGTTCCTCAGGCCACCTTCATTTTACAGGTGGAGAAATTGAGGCATGAGGAGGTGGTAACTTGCTCAAAGCCTCATGGGGAGTCAGCAAAGGAGTTTAGGACTAGAATCTGGCAGTCAGATCCAGAGTTGAATTCCAAATCTCTTGGCTGTGAAAGGAGTGGAGCAAACACAGACACTGCCTTCCCACCCCCTTTCCTTTGGAGCAGTGATAAAGCCTAAGGTCTTTGATAATACTTGTTTTGTCAAAAAGAGTGACTACAGGCTCCTCTGGCTGGCCCCTGAGTCAGGTCAAGATGTCAGCGACATCAGGGAAGAGTTGTCAAGCAGGGACAGAGCTAGACTCCCACAGTCTAGCACTTAACTCCCTTTCCCACATGCTTCCGCCCTCCTCTCCCACAGCAAGTTCCCTCCCTGCCTGAGACACAGTGAGATACTCAGTTCCCTGGGCCTGATCCTTTGCAAAGTCTCACGGCAGAGGCAGAAGCAGTGTGTAGCTCCTTTGAGGGGCAGTCACCTTGCCCCTGTCGGGCACAGGTGGGAAGAGAAACCCCTCTGAGGTCCTCCCTTGTCAGACACATTGAGCCCTGCCCCTAAGCACAAAGGCTGTTTCCTCTTGTCTTACCTTTTCAACTCCTTATTTCTTCACCATTGTGGAGGCAATAGTCATCAGGGCATGTAAAGACACCGTCCCTGCCCTGCAGACTCAGAATCTGTCGCCATCACAGGGAGGTGAGAAGGAAATTGCAGTGTTGAGGCTTCTGGCTTGTTCCTCATCAACAGGGAAAAAACCCCAACTGTCAACAAACCCCAGACCAATCCACCCAATGATGCTGGGAGGCTGCTTGGCAGCACCTGTGGCAAATAAGACCACAAGACAGCCTGGCCACAGAAACCAAGGTGACAAAGGACAGGAGAAAGCCTGAGAAGAGGGGTACTTGAAGCTCAAAGGGGATGAGGCCAGGGTGCATGGATTCCCCAGGTTCCCAGGCTGCTGGGGCAGAGAAGGCCAGAAGGTGAGGAGGGCAGAAGGGAACTGTGTGGGGGGTGGGGGAGATGTGAAGAGAGGGCTTCTGTGTCCCAAGGGGCCAAAGGAAACAGCCTTGAAAGAAAAGGCAAATGTTCCAGAGAACCACTGGGATTAGGATGTTAAATACCCAGACCCGCTGGCCCTGGGGAAAGCCTGCACTGGGCGCCTGTCCGCACGCCAGGGATCCAGCGGTGGGGTGGGGAGGCTACTGGGGCGGCTGCCGATCCGGATTTGTCCATATAAAGCCATTTGCAGAGCAGGCAGAGTGGAAGGAGAGGAGGAAGCTGAGGTCGTTAAAGGAGATATGTTTAAAAGTTTAGCACAGAAGGCTACACCCTCTATGATTCCATTTACATGATGTTCTGAAAAAGGCAAAACTACAGAGAAAGAACTCAGTCTGTGGTTGCCAGAAACTGTAAAGGGGTACGAGGGAACTTTTTGGAGTGATGGACCTCTTCTGTAGTTGAATTAAGGCGATGATTCCAAAGTGTATACATTTGTCAAAACTCATCGAAATGCACACTTTAAAAGAGTAAATTTTACTGCATATAAATTGTACCTCATTAACCTGACTTAATAAGTTGGTGAATGTGTCAAAAATTATATATTACAACTCAGCTGAGTAAGAAAAGAGAAAAAGGCAGCCCCCTCCCCCCCCTTTTTTTTTGCTTGGTTTATTTCTTTGTTTTCAGACTCTTTATTTTTTAGAAGCAATATAAACTTCTTTACAATTCTCATTCCCATTAATGTTAAGAGGAAGAATTTAAATCTGTCAACTAAAGGAAAACCAGTGTCCTCCACTTTAAAATTGTTTTATTACAATAATTCAGCTTCTTTGGTATAAATATTCAAGTCCAATTCTTGTTTGGACTATTACCTGCTCTCTGAGTGCACCCCTCCTGCCCCTCCTTCCTCCCACCCCCTCCCCGACCGCCTCATGTATAATTCTGGGGCAATGGCAGAGGATGACTGATCTGGGTGCTGAACGCTGTGCTGTTCTCTGGTCCTCGGTGGCCTCTGCAGAAATGTCCTCGCCCACCTGACCTCTGGCATCATGGTTGAAGTCCTGGCTGCTGGGGCAGGTTGGTTCACCCAGCTCATCTCTCCCGTCTGTTTCTGTACATAGAAATGTCCACCTGTTCAATATCTCCGTACATTTTCCATTTTCTCAGGCAGGTCCACAGGCTCTTAACTCTTAGTGTCTTTCTGCTTTCCCTAGAGGCTCTAAGAACTTCCAGGTTTTTCCTGGGCCCCCTCAAGCCAAGGGGAGTTGGGGTGGGGCAGGGAGAGGGGCAGGGATGCTCTAAAGCCCCTCTCCCAGGCTAAACATAGCACACAGTCAGCTCTACTTTGCTGCAGCTACCCCAGCTGGACAGAAGGACCCACCGCGTGGTGACTGCCCCAGGGCTCCAGGTGAGGAGTGGGGCACTGATCTTTTTTGTTTCTGGCATGTTCTCAACCTGTGTGGCAATTTCCTGCTGCTCTCCAGACCACCACCGAGGTTGGATGTAGGTGGCAGAGCACTGGCCTGGGGCCTCCCAGCCCCTCCCTCTCTCCCTCCAGATACCAGAAGGTTTGTACTTCCTCTTTCTGTGTTTCAGAGACTTCCCTTCTGTTATGTCTTCCTTCTTCCCTGCCCTTTGCATAGATGTTCTAGATAGAATCTATTTTTCTCCTTCCCTCGGACAATGAGCCCCATGGTGCCTGCAATGAGAGAAGACAGCTCATTGAGAATGAAAATGCCTTGGAAACACTGTTTCAAAAACAATATCTTCTTTACTGTAGGATTTTAAGAATAAGACAGTTATTTCCAAGGGAGTATTCTTACTGACATATTAAAGGACTGTCTTTAAAATGATACGTTTTCTCAAAATGGTGGAATTCTCATCCACTCAGATACACAACACATACTTCATTATCTTCCCCAAGGTCACCTCCTTATCTTTTCCTCCAGCTCTTCTTCCTGTGTGTGTAATCTACCCAGATGCCCAAGTTAGAAAGTGAGACTTTTTCTACAGCCCTTCTTTTACATCCCATCTGTAATTGTACATTCTTCTTCCTTAAACTGGAAGAATTCTTATCTCTGTCCCCTCTCCCTCCCCCACAGCTGCTGCCTTAGTTCAGGTCCTTGTATTTCTCATCTGCATTGTTGGAATGGCTTTCTGATCAACCTTTCTACCCATACGCTTGTTACTTGCTTTTCACTATCATCTTTCTTGCCACTGACATGATCTTTCCACACACATGTCGTATTACGTTCTCCCTCCACTTAAAACCTTTATGTAGGGTTCCCATGCCTCTGTGGTATGGCTCCTGACCATTTCCCAACATTCACCTCCTTCTCCTGTATACACAGTCTCTGCTCCAGCCACATCAGATGACTTGTGGTGGGCTGTGCTGTGCTGGTCACCACCTCTGTGCCTTTGCACGTTCTGTTCCCCATGCCTGGAATATCCCTCTTCACCTTCTTATGTAACATTCAGCTCAGAGAGTTCCTTCTCCTTGAAGCCTTTCTTGTCCCTCCAAGCAAGAGCTCTATACTTAAGTCATCAGGGTACCAACTTGTCTCTCTTAGGACACTTGCCACACAGACTTGTAATACAGTGCTAGGCTGTGTGCCCCTTGGGACCAGTGATTCTGCCATTGTCATCTCCGTTTCCCCAGCATGTAGTCCAGTGCCTGGCCCAAGCCAGTCAAATGAATGAATGATGATAAACATCAGCCCTGGAGTGGGAAGAAATCCTGAAGGTCATTAGGTTATTGGGTTCGATGTTTCCATTTCCAGAACAGTCTCAGAAAAGGTAAATCACTAGGTTGACCTCCCACAATTTAGACCTAGTCCTGTGACTCCAGGTCCAGAGCTCTTTCTGCCACTCTGCAGCGCCCCTAGACACAGGGGACAGGAGTGGTGGGGACCAGGCTGTGGGCAGGGCTCAGCGAGAAGACACCAAGGCAAAAACTTAGCTTGGGGCCTGGTATAACTTATTCTCAAGC
This sequence comes from Pteronotus mesoamericanus, assembly GCF_021234165.1. Lineage (NCBI taxonomy): Eukaryota > Metazoa > Chordata > Mammalia > Chiroptera > Mormoopidae > Pteronotus > Pteronotus mesoamericanus. The sequence continues at coordinate 25,117,275 of NW_026555078.1, read as the reverse complement.
AGGTAAATGGGTCAGCCCCACAAAGGGTTTTTGTAAAACCCTCTCACCTGTGCAATTGGAGAGATGTACACAATGTCAGCATGAGCAGCTGGCACCTGAAGTTACAATAACAATGCCGCAGAAGAAATTTAAATAGAAGGCTTGTTTGTTCACTACTGATTTGCTTGAGGCCCAACCAATTTATCTAGCCTGATCGCGCTACCATCAACACAGGGATTTTATTACCTTACATCTTTAGAAACAAAATTTGTATTTTATGATTTTTAAAAAGCAGCCACACTTACTAAGCCCCCACCTTGTCTCCTCCTGGAGACTCGGGGTGGGGTGATGGAGGAGCGTGGCCTTTGGCTCTGTGGCTTACTTGTGACGTGTCACTTAACTTACTTAGGACAAGTCACTTAACTGCTCTGTAGCTCAGCTTTTACATTTGCAAAAATAGAGGTCATGCTCGTGTACCTCATGGTTGTCATGGGGATAAAAAAAAGGCACCAGGGAAGCAGCCAGCAGAGTGGGTAAAGGCTGGCCCTGGAGCCAGGGCGCTTGGGTTTGACTTCCTGTTCTACCCCTTGCAAGATATGTGGCCTCAGACATAGTACTTATCCTCTCTGCGACTGGTTTCCGCTCTTTCTGAGTGCTGTTAGTATCCATGTGGCCCTTGGACAGTGTCGGCACATAGGAGGCACCACCTAAGCGAAAGCTAATGAAATGCTGAGTGTGGGGCTAGGCACTCGCTCCTCCCCTCCCAGAGGGAGCCCAGTCTGTGCCTCTGTGTGGTGGATGCCCAGGACCTTGGCCCAGGCTCTTCAGCTCACCTGTATCAGCTCGTAATGAATGAACCGAGCCCCTCTTTTCCTCTGTTGAGCCAGTGACAAGTAAACTCTATTCATCACGAGAGTCACCTTATGTCGATCCCCAGCTCCAAACTGTATATGGAGCCTGATCTCCTCCCATCTCCATGCTTTGCACATCAGGAATAACAAGTGCAAGTCCAGCCTGGCCCCTCTGCTCCCAGGGTCAGAGCAGTGCGGGCTCCTGCCTGGCTTGACTCAGGTGCTTTGTTCAGTAATGTGGCCTGGGCCCTGGCGACCGAAACCTCCCTGAGGCCTGTTTGGACCTGTTGTTCCTTGGGTTTATTAGTCTCAGCTCACTGGCTAGACTCTCAGTGCAGCATGCCAACTCCAGTTACCTTCTCCATTCAGACCCATCCCTGGGCTCTGGGAGGAGAGCTCAGCCCCAGCCCCGCATCGCACTGCTGGAGCTGGTGTGAGGAAGGAGCAGCCTCGGGTGGGGCAGGGGCCAGGCCCTGTGCCGACAGGAGGAGGAGCCTGAATCCTGCTGCTGCTGAGGCGTTAAAAACAAAGGCAGCAGAAGTCTGCAGGTCCTGCTCCTGTGTTTCTCAGAAACTGCTCTGCCCTGTGACAGCCCTGGGCCCAGGGTCCCAGAGATGGAAGAGACCTGAGAACTCCCCTGGGCCCGCCCTTGCCTCAAGCATCCAGGACAGGTGGCCCTCCAGGCCCCGAGTGAGTGCAGGTGCTCTGTCCAGACTGTTCACTACCTTTCCACCTGCTCCTGCCATCAACAAGCCCCTCCACTGGCTGGAAATGCAGCTCCTGGAACTTAGAACCTATACTCCTGGTCCCACTTCTGGGTACTGGGCAGTTTGAACAGTTACCCTGCCCACTCCATTCCCCTGTCCTTCGTCCCACCCACGTATTCCAGGCTAAACACCTTGTGGTTCTTCACATAACATGATTTACAGGCCCCATTCCCTTCTGCCCATGATCACTGGATTTCTTTCATATCCACAGAAAAGCAACTATAACCATAATAATGAGGCCAGCAAATATTTAGGGATCTATTGTGTGGTGGGCACCTCACCAGGTGCCGTAGTGGGAGGGGCACACAGGTATCCACCTGGTCTCTGTCCTCAGGGAGTTGATCATGGAGATGAGAGGGAGGCAATTTACCCTCACATTTGCAGGCTGATAATCGTGGCCACCAGCCATATGCATAAGTATTAAAAGTTTAATAGTTCCCTGGCTGGTGTGGCTCCACTGGTTGGGCATAATCTAGTACAGCAAAAGGTCACCGGTTCAATTCCCGGTCAGGGCACATGCCTAGGTTATGGGTTTGGTCCCCAGTTGGGGCTTGTAGGAATGGCAACCAATCAATGTTTCTTTTTTTCCCTTCCCTTCTCTCTCTTAGGAAGAAGGATGAGGAGGAGGAGAAAGGAGGAGGAGGAGAAGAAGAAGTTTAATAGTTAGGGGGATGATAGCTAAAGGATACAAAGTTTCATTTAGAGGTGATGAAAATGTTCTAAAAATGATTATAGTAAAGGTTGCTTATAGTCTGTGACTATACTAAAAACTACTGAATTGTACACTTCGATGGGTGAATTTTATGGTATATGATTTACATCTCTATAAAGCTGTTAGAGTTTAACAGTTGCCCTGACTGGTGTGGCTCAGGTGGTTGGGTGTCGTCCCACAAAGTCAAAGGTCACCAGTTCGATTCCAGGTCAGGGTACATGCCTGGGTTGCAGGACCAGTCCCCCGTTGGGGTGTGTGAGAGAGGCAGCCAATCAATGTTTCTCTCCTCTCTTTCTCCCTCCATTCCCCTCTCTCTAAAAATAAATTTTAAAAACCTTTTTAATTGTATTTTTCCATTACCGTTTTTCCCCTATACCCCCCTCAACCCCCACAGTCATTTCACTGTGTTGTCCACGTCCATGAATCCTTTTTCCCTTTTGCTCGATCCCTCTACTCCCTAACCTTTCCCTGTCCAGAGCTGTCAGCCTGCTTTCTATGAGTCTGTTTCTATTTTGCTTGTTAGTTGTTTATATTCATTAGATTCCACATATGAGTAAAATCAAATGGTACTTGTCTTTCTCTGACTGGCTTATTTCACTTAGCATAATGCTCTCCATGTCTATCCATAGTGTTGCAAATGGTAAAATTTTCCTTCTTTTTCACAGCCGAGTAGTATTCCATTGCGTAAATGTCCCATAGTTATTTTACCCACTCATCCACTGATGGACACTTGGGCTGCTTTCATATCTTGGAGATTGTAAATAAAGCTGTAAGGAACATAGGGGTGTTTATGTTCTCTTGAATTAGTGTTTTGGGTTCTTCTAGGTAAATTCCCAAAAGTGGAATCACTAGGTCATAAGGCAGATCCATTTTTTATTTTTTGAGGCAACTCCGTTCTGTTTTCCACAGTGGCTGCATCAGTCTGCATTCCCACCAACAGTGCATGAGGGTTCCCTTTTCTCCACATCCTTGCCAGCACTTGTTGTTTGTTGATTTATTGATGATGGCCATTCTGACTAGTGTGAGATGATATCTCATTGTGGTTTTAATTTGCATTTCTCTGATGATTAGTGATGTTGAGCAACTTTTCAGATGTTTATCTGTATGTCCTCTTGGGAGAAGTGTCTATTCAGGTTGTTTGCCCATTTTTTAATTGGATTGTTTGGGTTTTTTTGTTGTGGTTTTTCTTTTTTTTTTTTTTTTTTTGGTGTTGGGTTTCATAAGCTCTTTTTAAATTTTGGATATATAACTTCTTATCGGATGTATTGGCGAATATGCCCTCCCATTCAGTAGGTTGTCTTTTTATTTTGTTGATGGTTTCCTTTGCTGTGCAAAAACTTTTATGTTTGATGTAGTCCCATTTGTTTATTTTTTTCTTCTGTTTCCCTTGCCTGAGGAGATATATCAGAAAAAATATTGCTATGAGCAATGTCCGAGATGTTACTATGTTTTCGTCTAGGGTTTTTATGGTTTAGGATCTAACATTTAAGTCTTGTAATCCTTTTTGAATTTATTCTTGTGTGTGGCATAAGGTGGTCTAGTTTCATTTTTCTGCACGTATCTGTCCAATTTTCCCAACATCAGTTATTGCATAAACTATCCTTAGCCCATTGTATGCACTTACTTCCTCTGTCAAACATTGACTATAAAAGTGTAGGTTTATTTCTGTTAACAGTTTAGTAATTTAACAGTTAAAATATTTTCTATCTTTTACCTTGAAAAATATTTCTTCATAACGAACCTGCAGGGCCAGGTCTGAAGCTGGAGTTCCAGGAGTCCTTGGAGCTCGGCACCGGAATGTGGCTGCACAGGGACAGCTGGTCCAGCCTTCGCACCTCCCCGCACTCCAGGGCCCCACCCCAGCCCAGCTCTGTCCTGCAGCTTTGGGAAGCCTGTGGACTCTTAAAGCTCACAAGGTCCAGCTCCATCCATTGCACACCCCCCTGCACCCTTGAGGCTAGGGGTGTGCACACTGGTAGTGGGGTCTTCCCTCAGAGGGTCTCACTCAGGGAAGACCCCAGCACAGGCCTCCGATGGGCATGGGGCCGTTAGCCAGGGAACTGCAGAGCACGGTCCAGCATAGTGCTATACCACAGAACATTCTGTGAGGTTGGAAATGGCTTATTTCTGCACTGTTCAATATGGTACTTACTAGCCTCTCTTAGCAATTGAGCACTTGAAATGTGGCTGTTGCACCTGAGGAGTGGAATTTTTAGTTAAGTAACATTTAAATTTAAATTGCCACATGTGGACAGTGACTGCCGTATAGCATAGGCCTAGAAAGTGGTGGTAGTGGGGCTCTGGCTGGACATGTCTGGTTGACCCTTGACTTCACCCTGTGAGGAGGGGGTGGACCAGAAGAGGGTCAGAGAGGGGCTCCCAGGTCTCAGAAAGATTCTGGAAAGGGACATGAGATTTGTTCTCGAACCGAACTGCCAAAAGAGGCAGCACGTTCTGTCCAGCTGAGCTCTCCGGATCTCTGAGGAGAGAGAGGAGATGGCTGTGGGCACCCCTAAACAAGTGCTCCTGAGATATTTGTGGGGACCCGTTTCATAGAAGAGACTTGCTTTGGTACTTCAGGCCTGCTAGGATTGTGGGTCTTGGCAGAGAGAGAAGGCTCTGCTATTTTTTTCTTCCGAGGCCATGTGAACGGAGCAGGCCATGTGCATAGTTTCCATGGCATAATCTATAAAGCCCTGTGTGTCTGTGAGGGAGGGACAAGGGGCCCTCAGCCTGGCCTCCATCAGAACTGGGCTCCGGCCCAGGAGGCACATTCCCTCCAGATTCCTGCAGGGTCCTGAGCTGTGAGGACAGGGGGGCTGTGCCTGGCTGGCCGCGCCTTTGGAAGCTCATTTGGTTGCTGATTTTGGTGATGGTGTTGGCTTTTCCTAACACCTCGATGCTGAAGCAGAGGAGAGATCGTCTCCAGAGAACTGGGCCAGTGTGAGGCGCAGCAGAACACAGGTTGCAGATTCACTGGGAGGTGAAACAGAGGCAGGCAAAGGAGGGCCTCCTGGCCTGCACTGGGCTCCCACCTGCAGAACAGAAGCTGCCTGCAGGCTGGCTGGGGCCCAGCCTCAGGGAGGAAACGGAACAGGGTCATTTGCTCAGAGAGATTCTAGGTAGGTTCAATGAGTACCGTTCTCTGTTAGAGAAAAGATGTCCCTAAAGAAAAGATGCCACTTGGCCAGCCCCCAACAACTGGAGCTTTGCAAGGGGAAGCCAGGTACCAGGCTCTGTGCTAAGCGTTTTGCACATTTCATCTCATTTGGAACAATACAGATTAATAATTAGTGTAATAGCGAATAGCTCTTGAGTGTCTACCAAGGAACCAGACATCAGTTTGTTTAATCCTCATAAACCCCCCTGTCTATGGAGTGAAGGAAACTATGCTTCATGGGTAATTTTGCTCCAAGTCACTCAGCCAGGAAATGGTCTAGACACAATTTGAACTCACACTCCGACCCAACGCTCCCTGCCCTTACCCATCAATTTTCCTGACAGACATTCTGGCCGTAGGTCTTTCAAGACTATCTCAAGGACCTTTGAAATGAACTCTCAGCTCTGAATTAATCCAGTTTGCCCCAGAGCTCATGCTTCCTGTCTCTACCCAGACTCCTTTGAGGTCTCCAAGCCTGGAGTCTCAAAGATAACTCTGTCCTTGAGGGTGGCTGTCCCTTTGCCTGCTCTGAGTTTGTTGTGACGTGTGGCGTGACAGCCCGGGGCCATGGAGGTTGCCCAAGACAATCATGCCTTTCTGAGAGGCGAGCTGTGCCTCGAGCCTCAGGCCGCAGCCGGCACACACAATGCCCTCTGTCTCGGCCAGGGCAGAAAGGCGCATTATTGCGGTCGGGTGACCCAGGCTCTGCTGGGGTGATGCTTGTGGCCGGCACATCCCCCACGTGGCTTCGCTGTATGCCAGGGGCCGGCCAGAGGTTGGGCGGGAGGGGTGCGGGGCCCTTAGAGCCTGGGAGCCGATTCCTATTGAGGCACCTGCCTTGCCTCGTGTATCAGACCTGTCCCCTCACCTTCCGTCCCCTCCTTTAGGTCTTTCCTTGGGCCCACCTCTCACATTCCTAAGCCTTTGAATGCTCCGATTTAAATTATTTTAGAAAGCACACAGTACTGTGCCGGGTACATTAGGTTCTCCCCAAATGTGACTTTCTCTTCTGTTTTCCTTTTCTGGTTTCTCATGTTTGAACATTTTTAAAAAAAAAATTATTGATTGATTTTAGAGAGATTGAGGAAGGGGGAGAGAGAGACTGGAGAAAGAGAAAGAGAGGCATTGATTTGCTGTTCCACTTATTTATGCACTCATTGGTTGAGTCTTGTGTGTGCCCTGACTGGGGATTGAATCTGCAACCTTGATGTATTAAGATGATGCTCTAACCTTGCCAGGGCCTTTTTTTTTTTTTTTTTTGTAATACTTTTTTTAGGTTGGAGATAATTCTGTCATTAGAAATTTTGACAGAGACCCTGAAAACAAGTGTGTTCTTAGTAGCAGTAACAACCAGAGTTTACTAAGCCTAGCATGTGCCAGGCACCTGTCCAAACACATATATATCCTCACAATAGCCCTGGGAGGGGTGCTTTTTCCAGTCCTACGTTAAGTGTGAGAAATGGAGGCTCAGAGGACTCGAGTGTCTTGCCCAAGATGGCAAAGCTAGTAAGTAGTGCAGCTGGGAGTCAAACACAGTTCCTTATTTTTTTATGTCACTCTTATTTTATCTTTTTTTAATTATTATTTTGGTTTAAGCTATGTTACCTTTTTTTATGTTCAATATTATTTTATATTAGTTTCAGGTGTACAGCATAGCACTTAGACAATCATATAAAATATTCCCCCCGATATGTCTAGCACCCAGCCGACATCATTGTCAGAGTTATGACAATATTGTTGCTTGTATTCCCTATGTTGTCCTTTACATTCCTGTGCAAACTCAGTTGTGACAGAGTGCAAGCACTTGTGTTTGACTGTTATGTTCTAGTGCTTGATTAGTTTCCCAGCGCTGCCGTAACGAAGTACCAAAAACTGGGTGGCTGAGAACAACAGGCATCTATTGTCTCACAGTTCTGGAGACTTGAAGTCCAAGATCAAGGCATCGATAGGGATGGTTCCTTTTGAGGGCTGTGAGGGAAGGATCTGTTCCAGGCCTCTCGCCTAGCTTCTGGTAGTTTGCTGGCAATCTTCATGCGGTGACCTCCCTGTGTACATGTCTGTCTCTGTGTCCGAATTTCCCGTGATTATTAGGAAACCAGTTGTGTTGGATTAGGGCCAATGCTAATAACCTTATTTCAATTTGATCATCTGCAAAGATCTTATTTCCAAATAAAGTCACATTCACAGGTTCTGAGGGTTAGGACTTCAACAACTTTTTTTTTTTTTTTTTCTTTTTGGGGAGAGCACAGTTCAACCTATTAAAGCACACTTGCCTGCTTAGTAGCCTGGTGGCCCAGGATTTCTTAGAGTATTAAGAGGAGGTTAACAAGCCCTAAGGGCAAGAAAATCTCTTTTGAGGGGGCCCCCTTCACTTATTCACATGATATATTCACACACACACGCGCGCACACACACACAGCTCTGGTCAGGACAGAGGCTGAACTGCCACATTAATGTCTGCACCCCATGAAGAGAGTGGAACATCTGGCCCAGGTGAGACAAGGAGGGTGCCAGGTGCTCCAACAGGAAGAAGAGGAAACAGCCAGCAGTGCAGACACTCAGCCCTCCGAGCACAGCAGTTTTCACACAGCCACACCAAATCTGTTCTTTAACACCCCATTTCCCTTCCAATCCCAGTGTCCTTCCCAGATATGTCCCCTTTCACCTCACTTCCCGGGCCTCAGCCCTCCCTGCAGCCTGAGTCCGGTAGAGGCAGGGGGCCTGTCTATCTCTCTAGCTCTAGAATTTGATGGAAGAGTGACTATTTAGGCAGCATAGGAGGCAGGAAGGCAGCTTTCCAGCTGCAATATGGACTACTCTTCCATCTGCACCTCCAGCAACACTCAAGTTATGCCACCCGGGTTAGTTACAGCTCCTGCTGGGTCTCGCTTAGCAAGTCCCTGCTCATCTGGTACCGGTGGGGCCTGGAAATGGGATGCTGGGAATAGGAATGTTGCTCCCTGGGCCCCTGGCCTGAGGGATGAGAGCCTGAGGACTCAGCCTCCAGGCACCACGGTCTTCTCGCTGCCTGGCCAGCCACAGCCCAAGGCCTTCCCTGCGAGACCTTTTCCTCCCAGCTCCACCCTGCCTGTCCCAGCCTCCTCTGTCTCCTCCTCCTACCGCACCCCAGGAAGCTCCTGGTCAGCTTTGTCTCCTTAGCTTCTTGCCCACCTCAGCGTTTGGCTTCCTCCATATCAGGCCCCCCAGGACTCCGTGCCTACACTCAGACACACTATACACAGTTAGACGCACATGCTCACCCACAACCATACACACATGTTCACAAGACATGCTCATACACACTTTACAGACTCAAGCCATACACATACAGGTTCATAACAACCACACACTTTAGCCACTGACATTCATGTTCATAATACCCATGGAGCATGGTTATTATGTCACATGCAATCACATGCTCACACATACTTTCACATAGCCCTACCCACTCACACCCGTAATACTCTCTCTCACACACACACATACACACATTCACACTATATACACAGCCTCATACACACTCCCAGAAGCTTCTGCTTCGGGCTCTGCTGTGCCTGAGCAGGGGCTTCCCTGAGTTGGCTCCTTGGTGGACTTATAAGTCATTCCCCCGGGATAAAGTGCCCGCTAGTCTTGCTGGGAGAATGAAAACTGAGACAGAGAGAGGGGCCCTCAGATGGAGCCCCGGGGCAGCAGGACTAGCAGCCTGCCTGACCTTTGGGTTAAGTCCCAGATCCACCATCTTATGGTTGTGTGAACTGAGGTACTTGCCTTATTTCTCCCAATCTCACTTTCTTATTTGGAAAATGGGAATAATGTTACCCATTTCATGGAGCTGGGCTACATACTAGACAATGGGTTTCAAAAATAAAGCCTGGCATAAAAGAGGTAGCTATTATTTATTTCAAAATTCAGTTGTATTTACATTTTAAATGAATTAACAGTCACATGACTCACAACTCAAAAGGCATAAAAGGGTATCCCTGCCCCCACCATCCAGCCTCCGTCCCCACAGTCAGTGTAACCGGATACCTATGTTTTTTCAGAGATTTTCACATACATGAGTAATTATATATGTGTGTATTATTTTTCTCTCTTTTCCCCACAAATACTATGTACTGTACACACTGTTCTGTGCTTTACTTTTCTCAATATATCGTGGAGGAAGTTCCATATCAGTACATCAAGGGTTTCCTCATTCTTTTATGGCTCCTTGGAATTCCATTCTATGGAGGTACCCTCATTCATGTAACCAGTTCTCAACAGATGGGGCATTTAGGTTGTTTCCAATCTTTTGCTAGTTCACACAAAGCTGCAGTGAAAAATCTTGTACAGACATCATTTCCCACAGGTGTGAATATATCCATTAATCCTGTAAATGTGGTAAAATGGGCACCGAAAGCTGTTTCCCCCGGTGCATGGGTCATTCTTCCTCTTTCACAGGTGCCCACTTCCACAGCCTCGTCTGTTGGGCAGTACTACACACCCTGGAGGGGCCCCAGTGCCATACGCCAGCCCAAGAGACCCTTGCTTTGGCTGAAGAGGCAGCCCTTTGCTTTTCAGTTGGACTCAATCCGCTTGTAATACGCTAACCCTGCCGGTACATGAAGGGACAGTGAAGAGTACATTTTAGATCTGCTGAAGATAAGGGCGGTTGCAAACCAAAGAGCACAGTGCTTGTGCTTGTTGCTTCATTTAGTCAGCGGATAGTCACCAGACACATGCAACCCGCCATACTCTATGCTGGGGATGAGGATACAATGGAGTTAAGCCAGGGCAGGCCCTGCCCTCGTGGAGCCTGTAGTCATATGGTGGAGACAGAGGCAAAGCAAATAATCCACAAACGGCACAAGCTGTGACAGCAAAGCAGGGGAGAGAAAGAGCATTCCTCACTGTAGGCCAACCCCAGAATTTTGAGGCAGGCAGGGCATCCCTGGACTCTTTCCTGAAGCCCCTTCAGGTTTTCCCCGGAGCCATCCTAGAGTCTCGGGCTTCTCCCCTCATTATCTTTCCACCTGTCACCTCCTTTCCTTCACCCACCCTGGGCAGGTGAGGGCCTGGGGGCTGAGTTGGGCTGGCGAATGCTGCCACCCAGGCCCAGCTGGATGCCTCAGGCTTCTTCGCTGCAGCCCACCATTAGCCTCACTGGTCTCAGAGGACTGCTTTGGTCACAGGTGACAGGGGGAGCCATAAAATGAGGAAAGCTTATCTGTCACCCGTTCTGCTTCCAGGACAGGGCTGGCTGGGCCACCGAAGCTGCTTTCGACCAGTTCTTGTGAGGTGACTCACCCTTCCTGGCACACAGGAAAGCAGCCATCTGATAAAACTGGGTTGCATCTAGGTGTCAGCTACTTAATGGGTGGCCCTCCCAGGAACATTTGCATATTAGATGACACCACGTTGAGCACTTTGCTTAATGCAAAGGAGTGAATTCCTAATTATAGAAGCCACTCAGGTGGGAAGATTTGATTTAGGCAGATCATCGGAGACCTTCCTGTATTCTTGACTGCTCACTTCATTTAGGATGGCATTTTCCCTCATTTTTGCCCTGATTTTGCTGTAACTTTAACTGTTTCTGTAGAAATGAATCATTTGTTTAAGAGTGGGAGATCCTCATCTTCTGAGCCCCACATGTTCACCAAACTCGCCTTCTACAAGGCCATCTTCTCTTTATGACAGTGGACCCAGAGCTCTGCCACACTGAGGGAACCGCAGAGTCCTAATTAAGTCAGCATGCTGGGCTGGCTTTCAACTTTTGGAATCAATCTGTTGTGAAAGAGAAAGATTGAATGCAATGTTATCCACCATGATGATATAAATTTAGAAGTACACATGACAGAAGTTGGGGGTGGACGGAGACATCTCGATAGAAAGACAGGTCCAGGGCCCTAATAAACTCATTTTACTAAGTAAGGAGACTATTGAAAATTGACCCAACCATAATTCAAGTGAGCTTTAAATACATTGTTTAAAGTTACAAAGATAACCAGTAGAATAACTGAGAATTATAACGATTAAAAAGAAGATTGGGAAGAAAAGGTGGGTGAGTGAGCTAAATCCTCACCTTTCTTAGGGAGGAGCCACAGAAATTTGAAATTGGTAAATAAAAGTTTCCCAGCAAATTACTTTATGTTAGGGTGATGACCATTTAAAGACAGAAAAGTATGAAAGAGGTTGTCTCTGGGAAGGAGGACCATAGTGGGGCATGGAACTGCTGCTTTTCTCTATAATCCCTATTATATCATATTTAAATTAGGGGCAGGTTTTACTTGCACAAAACTTGTAAGGAATTATTTCTCCATTTTCCACATTTTCCATAATGGGCATATATGGTAATGATAAGGTAGGATAAGAGAATGCATGAAAAACAACGAATTTATTCATTATTTATTGTCAAGCTTTTCATTGTTGCAAAAACACATAGCAAAATCTGCCATCTTAACCCATTTTTAAGTTTACAGTTCAGTTGTGTTCATTATATTCACATTGTTGCGCAACAGATCTCTAGAATTTTTTTATCTTGTGAAACTAAAACTATATACCTGTTGAATAATAATCCCACATTGCCCCCTCTCAATAGCCCCTGGCTACCACCGTTCTATTTTCTGGTTCTATGATTTAACTACTTTAGATACTTCATATAAGTGCGATCATACAGTATTTGGCCTATTTCTTTTAGCATAATGTCCTCAAGCTTCATCCATGTTGTAGTATGTGACAGGATTTCTTTCTTTTTTAAGGCCCAATTTTATATATATATAAATATATATATATATGTGATTGCTTCCTCTTGGCTATTGCAAATAATGTTGCAATGAACATGAAAGTGCAAGCTCAATTTATTTATTTTTTTAAAGGACATCACAAATAGATACAGAAACTAAGGTCAGAGAAAGTCCAGAATTCGGTTTAGTCCCTCCTGGACCAGGGCAAGCCCAGGGCATGAACTCTTGGGCTTCTGCCTTCATCATCCTGAAAGCTAGGGAGTTGGTCAAGGCCTGACCTCTTGGGATGGTCTGTGACCTGGAGGAAGTATGAGGCGGAGTCATGGAATAGAGTGGAAGGTGCGCAGAAGGGAGCCAAGTGGTCCCTGGCTGGGTGGCTCAGTTGGTTGGAGGATCATCCCACGTAGCAAAAAGGTTGCAGTTCGATCCTGGTCAGGACACATACCTAGGTCACAGGTTTGATCCCCAGTCGGGACATGTGCAGGAGTCAACTACACCATGTTTCTCTTTCACATCCATGTTTCTCTCTCTCTCTCCTTCCCTCTCTCCCCAAAAATCAATAAAAGAGTATTCTTGGGTGAGAATTAAAAAGAGGAGGAAGAAGGAAGGAGCCAAGTTGGCATCAGCCTGGCAGATAGTGCTCTTTGTCACCCATGTGCCCATACAGATTCTCCCACTGTAAGGGTCCTTCCAGCCGTGCCCACAGCCACTCAGTGCCACAGCCTGCCTCCCAGTGCCTGCGAGCTGTGATCTGGAGTTCAAGGCGAAAACGCTGGATAAACCTATTTGTTTTCCCACAAGCTTGATTTTTTTCCTTTAGTCTTGGGTCTGTGTCTTGATGCAATTTAGCAGGGCTGTTTGGGTTTCTCCTGGGTTATTAGGACGCATTCACCTAGTCCCTGTCTGTCATGATAGAGCAGATCCCTTTCTAGGCTGGGGACTGTGGGCGGAGCCCTGTCATTTCAGCTGGCTAGCTTGGATGGTTTCCTACTGTGTTAGGTGACAGATTGTTCTTGGACAGGAAATCATTTAAGTTCAGCTTTTCCTCTGATGATCTGGGAGGCACTCAGTCAACACATGTGAAACTGAAATCGCACAGGGACCTGGTCATTAATGGACCTATGAGCTCAGGTTGTCAAGCACAGCATGAGATACTTTCCATAGGAGGGGAGGAGTGTGGGATATGGAGTCTCCAAAATCATGGGGTTGGCGGAGGGGAGGGTGTTCCCTACGGGGCTATAGGGAGACATAGAAGTTATTTCCTTCCTCACTGTACTGTGGCTTCAGGGACACCTGGTAGCCTCAGATGACTTTTTTTATGAGGTCCTTTTCAGAGGCCGCGGCTCTCAGAGGGAGAGGCTGGGTGATGACAGTTGCCAGAGGTCCGGCAGCTGATGTCTGTGTTTAGGAAGGAGGTTGACACCAGGGGCCTTCTCTGTTTCCCATGCTACACCATCTGCCTTTCCTGATGTGGATGATTGATTGGGATGTTCCGTTCCAATTTATCCTGTCTCTTCCCTTCCAAACCCTGAGAAGGGTGGAGGAAGGACGTTCTCTAAGGCTTAGTGTCTAATACATAGCCACTAGCCACATGTGGCTACTGAAATTTAAATTCATTTCAATGAAATAAAATTAAAAATTCAGTTCTTCAGTTGTACTGGCCACACGGCAAATGTTCAACAGCAACATGTGGCCAGTGGCTACTGTAATGGACATTGCAGATCTAGAACATTTCCACCATCACAGAAAGGTCTGTGGGATAGCACTACCCTTAGCCCCCTCTCTTTTCTCCCTTATGATTCTAATCTGGAGAGATTGGAATCTGCTGCTCTCTTAGTCTGGGGCCCCCAGGCCGCGCTGCCTACCGAGAATTCAAAAGCAGAGAATTAGCAGAGTGGAAATGCTATCAGTCTCCCCTCAACAATGAGTCCAGGACCCTCTTAGGCTCAGAAATCTTGCTTTTCCTGAGAGTGACACCCAGAGTTTTGAAGCTGTCACCCCAACCCTTTATATGAATTCTGGCCTGCAGCAGGGATTCTATTCTGCTTGCCACCAAATCCATTTCATGAAATTTTCCGGGGAATCCAGCTTAATCTTGTCTTCTGATTCAGATTCCTTTCTTAAAACACCACATCTCCTTGGATGTTATTCTAGTTACTATCCTGCTGCAGTGTCCTGCAATGGATAGCTGTCGCTTGCACGTAGGCCGTCCCGGCCACTGATCATTTGTCTGCCTGTGAAAAGAGGCTGGCCATTAGGCTTGGGAGAAAGTGGGGACATATCTGTCTGGGAAGCCTGAGATAGTGGATGAGGTCTTCCAGAATAATGCAGCACAGCCTTACCGTCTCCCTTGGAGCAGTCCAAGGTTGTCCTTTCATACTTTCAGGCCCTCCCCACACACCTGGCGTGTGCTCCCCATACGCCAGTCAACGTTGGGACTCCATCAGTGAACATCTTTACCTGCTTTGTCAGGGAAGTTTCTCTTTCCACTGGAATGGATAAACTCAGAGAATAGGAATCTAGGGTTGCAGCTCTCTGGCCTCACAAAGAGAGCCAGCCTATAAAGTAGTTCTCAGTAGAGTAGAAATGGGAGAGAAAACAGAGCTCTTCAATATTATTAGAGCCAGTTGTGCCTTAATACTTTGCAAACTAATGTACTTCTATACCCGGACTTTCCAATTAGAAGAGACAATTAAAGCCTTTACTGCTTAAGTTACTTTGTATTGAGTCTCTCTGTTACTTGCAACCAAAAGAATTCTAACTAATACAGGGTCATTTGGCCTGCATATTTGGGAGGAGAAAGCCTCTGTTTGAAGACCAAGGTCATGGCCAAGATACCAGCAAGGAATGACCAGCCTGAAATAAGAATTGAGCCAGAGGTTCACATACATCAGGGTCACACACAGACTGGTTTTGACCACAGGTTTGCCTTCCCAGCACTCTCTTCTGCTCCTGACATTTCCTCTCTTCTTTAGCTCTCCCAAATTCTCCCTGTCTCTCAAGACCCTGTTGGAGCCTACCTCCTACAAGAAGCCTTCTCTGACCACCCTTTGGCTTCTAGTACCAACTATAATTACCACAGAATGAAAAAAGTCATATATCATGTCTGCTTTCATTGTTTAGAATGACAATGAAGATTTTTCTGTTATATACTTGCAGTTTGTCACCCTCTCCCACTGTCTTGAGGTCAGAGGTGGGATCTGTGTCCCTGACACAAGCCAGCATAATGCCTGGCACATAATAGAACCTCAGTGAACGTTTGTGGATTAGAAACTTGTGGAAATCAGTGTGAGAGCTACAGGAGTCCAGTCTTTCTGCAGCTCTTCTCCATGGGAAATAAGCATTTCGCTAGTAAAGTATCAGGTCTCTTACCAAAGGACTCTTTCATCTTACGGAGCGGGGATGGAGGGAGCACAGGAACAGCGGAAGAGAGTGGAGAAGAGGTGAGGATGTAGATCTTTGCTTGGTGGCTGAGACCTGCCAGGGAAGGTTTCCTGGGTCACCCAGGATAATGGAACAAAGAAGTGACTCTCTGCCCCAGACTTCTCTGCTCCCCACAGGAGTAGGGAAGAGCACCCGTCTGAACCAACCTCTGTGGAAATACCTTCAGAGCTGGCTCAGGAGCCATGTGAGAGAAACTATGTCTTCACTCCACTGTCACACCTCTTTCTGGACTCATTTTAAATCAACTGGAGATTACATTTTCCCCCAGACTTGGGTCTACATGGCATTCGGCCATTTGCCAAACATACCACCCCAACCTTTAAAGCCCATGATTTGCCAACATTGAACCCATTATAACAATTTGAAGTCCTAGTGATGAGAAGATATTTGACATAAGGCAACATTATTTGAATATATGCATTCTTGAGTCATTCGTAAAAAAGGCAGAGCCTCTCTTTCCTCACTTTAGGTATGATAATTGTCACATCCGAGAGCACAGAAAATACTGCTCTGATAGATCTTTAGCTATGCTCTGATTGTTTTTTGGCTCTTCCCTTTTTGATCTGGTTATATATTTCCCTCATGGGGGCAGTGCCATGTCTTACACTGAGTATATGTCATCCAGTGAAAAGGACACTCAATTACCGACTACCAGATGGGTGGATTGGTAGACAGATGGATAAATACCCAGTAAATACCTACTTAGACAACAAAACCCTTTAGTAGTCAAGGTTCTACATAAAAACAGAACCAATGGGTTATCTTTATTCCTATCTACCTACCTACCTATCTAATATTATTTTATATTTGTTATAAGGTTTTGGCTCATGTGATTATGGAGGCTAAGAAGTCTCGTGATCTGCTATCTATAAGCTGGAGACCCGAGGAAGCCTGTGGAGGAGTTAGAGGGCCTGAGAGGCAGAGAGCCACTGTTGCAGATTGCAATCTGAGGCTGAAGGCTGAAGAACCAGGAGTGCTAAGGGCAGAAGACAACTGTATCCCAGCCCAATCAGCCAGCCCAATTTTCCTCCACCTTTTGGTTCTGCACAGGCTCTCTGTGGATTGGATGATGCCCCAGCAAGTTGGGGAGGGCCATTACTTCACTCAGTCTACCAATTCAAATGCTAATCTTTTCTGGAGACACCCTCACAGACACACTTAAGACTACATTTAACCAGCCCTCTGGGCATCTGGCAATCCAGTCAAGTTGACACATAAAATTAACTATCACAAATCCTAACATTTTTTAAGCATTGACTATATCCTAGGCATGTGCTAAGTACTTTATTGATATTATCTTATTCTTAGAGATATTTATGTGTGAATATTACATAGAAAAATTGTAATATTAGGTGCCTTCTAGGGCCTCTTCTAGTTAAAAGATTCACATGGTGTCACATTAGGGAAACTAGGATATTGAGGTGGGGCTGAGAAACAACACTTGGAAGTAAACATAAAATAACAGTCATCGATACATACCTCTTTCTGTGGACTAGGAACTGTGCTAAGTACCTTACAAATATTTTCTCTCTTATTCCTGAATAATATCCTATGAGATAGGTACTACTACTCACCCCATTTTCAAATGAGGAAACTGAGGCACAGGGAGGTTGAATGGCTTCTCTAAGAAGCAGAGTGAGCATTCTGGGGTGTGGACTCGAAAACCTATGTTCTTAACACTGTCATGCTCCCAGAGGACTGCAAAGCCCCCCATCCTGGTCTGGATGCCTGAGAAGGTGCCATTCCATAAGCCACATGGATTTGGGTGAGCTGGGGGACGTAGAGGGCAGGGACAGCATTGTCACAGTATCAGCAAGATCCACTGTGAGGAGGGGCGGCATCCACTGCAGCTGGGGCTGAGGAAGGTTCTGGAGACAATTGTACAGGAGTCTCTGAGTCCACCCAGAGGCCAACGCCCTACTCCTTTCAGCTGCACTTGGTAAACCTCAGCTCTGCTCCCCCTTCTCTCCCTGGGGCAGGCAGGACAGGATGTTCTCAGGGCTCCAGCGGCAGGACTATTCCTTGGGAACAGGCAGCAGAGCTGTGATTAGGGCTTAAAAGTCTGTGGTTGCCAGGCAAAGGCCCTGCCTTACCTTTTATAGCCGTCTGGCTTGAAACGTCACAAGTATTTCAAGACTTTTGCTTTTTTCCCCTCTCATCAGCTTTATGACCCTGAGCACATTCCTCCTTTTCTTCCCATTGCTCATTTTACTAGCCTTTGGAACAAGTCTGTAACTCACTTGTGAGCCTAGAAGGCTTTCTGGTGAGTTATAAGACAATTCACTCTGGTTTGGTTGGGTAGAGTAGGGTGGGGACATTTCTTTTCTTGGGTTTAATTTGCTTAAGTTGCTGTCACCTCCTTTGCTTGGTTCTACTGGCTCCTTGGAAGCTGGGATGAAGTATTTTGGTAGCAGGATGCAGGGGGCGTGGGTACATGTCCTGCATCTGCTAATAAGGGCCACATGACCTGGGACATGTGACTTGGCCTGAGACTTGATGTTCTCATCAGTAAAATGGGAGAACTATTACCTGCCTCAAACGATTGGTGGGAGGATGGAGTGAGGATGCTGGTGGAGCACGTAGTGCCGCTCCTGGCACAATGCTGTCTGTCCCCATAATCTACCTAGCACAACAACCACCGGCCTCGGATAAGGGTATTTGGATCATAGATAGCATCAGGGGTTATAAAGCCGGGCTTTTCTTCCAGGTAAGCTTGGAGGTAAAAGGAAAAGAGAGCTTGTTGTAGCTGAAAGATCCAGTGTGGGTTTTGTTAAGATGGTAGAATCCAAGCTTTCTAGGATTGCAAGAGACCTTGGACATCCTCTAAGACTGAGAATAAGACAGCTATGTAGCAGAAGAGTGGAAAAGAGAGGGCCGGGGCGACCTCCACAAAGCAGCACACAGGAAGAGATCTGAGGTTTCGATGGGACTGCCTGGCAGCCTAGACTAGGAGAGGACTGGGTGGACTGGGTAGGACTGGGTGGGGCGCGTGAGTGTGGCCACTGCTCAGGTAGAGAAACAGTTACCCCATTCACGCTGGGTCAGTTCCTCATTCCCTCAGGAGGACATGCTGGTGACTTCAGAAACTAGATGGACTTGGTCCCAGTTGCCCTAATGTGGCTATAACCAACCCATGTTTCCTGTATGGTCTGGCACAGAAACCAAAGACGAGGTACGCAGATCTGGGCCCTGATGGTTCCATGGCACAGCTGCTCTGTCCTCTTTGGCCAAGAAAGAGAAGTCAGGGCTGGGAACCCATGGGCCCCTGTGAGGAAGAAAACATCAACAACCAAAATTACAGCCTGGCAGAACTGCCTCCTTCTGCAAGTAGCTGGGCAATTACCTCTCATTAAGCTTTCGTTATTTGTTTTCTGAGGGTTACAGTATAGTTCTGGGTGGGTGTACTCCACCCTACTTATCACCAAGGTGTTGAAGATTAATTATTTCACATGAATCAAGGTGAAACTCTTCCATCTGATTAAATATAATAGCTTTATTTATCCAACTTTATGAGGTCTTAAAAGCCATGCCCTTTTATCTTTGGAGCACTGGGAGGGACTGCAGGCTTTTTATTTTGAGTCCTGTTTCAGGGAAGAAACAGGAAGCACCAGGAGAAGAAAAGACACCAGGCAGAATTCAGGGCAGTTTTTTAAAAAGAGTGGTCTGTGGGTGGATTTCTCTGGCATCTGAGTCACTTGCTATTAACAGTCAGATTCCTGGGGTCTGTCTCAGTCTTGAGTCAGGGGAAATTTCCCAGGTGATTCTTGTGAATATTCGGGTTTGAAAAATCTCAGGTAGAAGTGGAAAACCTGGGATATTAATGTTGACAAATGAGGTACACAGACAACACAAAACACCATTTCAGCCCAGAAAACCTTTCACTTTAGCATTAAGCTGGGCTTACCATTTATCCATCTACAGCTGGTAGTGCAAATAGAAAAATTTCTGGCCCAAAGTCTAGAATTCAGAGAAGTAAAGTTTGTATGTAAATTGACCCCAAGACCATTAAAGGCTGATGTCTTAGTTTCAGCTGTCTGGTGCCAGGTGTTATACATAAATGCTGACTTACAGCCCCTTTATCTGCTGATAACAAAGGTGAACATAAGTGATCTCCAGAAATGGTTCACACGTGGCTCCCAGGTTCTTGAAAAACCACAAGTGATTGGCAAATGTTACTATTGCATACAAAAACTCAAAACAAACAGCTCATTTCCTTCAAGAGCTCCCCACAGCAAACGGCGCTAGCCTGAGTGTAGTAAGGAGGGTAGAAGCCTTCCTCTCCCTGCCCCCTCATCTTCTCCTTTCTGATGTCAGATTTTTCTGACGTTAAGGAGTCCAAGGGGGAAAGAAGCTATTGATAAGTGACCTCCAAGGTCACTGCCCTCTTAGAGTTGATTACAGACATTCCATTTTATTCATTTCAGGAAGCCTGGGAGCCACAAGGCTCTTAGTCAATGTGTTGTAAGGCATATATTACATTGAACTTCATTCAGCGGGATCCAGGGAAATGCAGACTTGGGTTCTGTCCACAGAAGGTTCTGATAGGATTATGATTACAAGTAGCCTGGGTAACCCTGAAACAGGTGGTAGTGGCCCACACTTCTTTTTTCTTTTAAATAATATATTTATTGAGATGTAGTTAACATGCCACACACTTCATTTATTAGTATATTCCATGTTTTTAGTATTGTTATCACTCCTAAAAGAAACCTCAAGCCTATTAGCAGTCACTGCCCATTTTCTCCAACCTCCTTCCCGCAATTCCACCCAAGCTCTCACTAATCTACTTTCTGTCTGTGCCAGTTTGCCTGTTCTGAAGAGTTCATAAGTGGAATCCTATGTACGTGGACCTTCGTGACTGGCTTCTTTCACTTAGCATTATCTTTTTGAAGTTCATCTATGTTGTAGTATGAATCAGTACTTCATTCCTTTTAATGGCTGAAAAATATTCCATTGTATGACTATACATTCTGTTTATTGGCTGATGGACATTGGGGTTGTTTCCACTTTTTGGCTATTGTGGATACTGCCGCTATGAATATTCATGTACAAAGTCTTGTGTGAATAGATGTTTTCCTTTCCCTTGTGCATAAACCTAGAGTGGAATTGCTGGGTCACATGGTTTAACATTTCAAGGAACTGCCAGACTGTTTTCCAAAGTTTATTCATCAGCAGTGTATCAAAGTTCAAATTTCTTTACATTCTCATTAACTTATTACTATGTGTTTTTGATTTTAGCCATCTTAAAGAGTTTGAAGTGATATTTCATTGTGTTTTTGATCTGCATTTCTATAGAGGCTAATGATGCTGAGCACCATGTCATGCACTTACTGACCATTTGTGTATCTTCTCTGGAGAAATGTCTACTTACACCCTTTGTCCATTTTTAAATTGGATTATTTGTCTTTTTTGTTATTGAGTTGTAGGGATTCTTTACATATCCTAGATCAAGTCTTTCATTAGAGATGTGATTTGCAAAAATTTATCCCATTCTTTGTGTTTTCACTGTCCTGATGTCCTTTGACATATAAAAGTTTTAAATATTGATGGTGTTCAATTTTGTTGCTTGTGGCTCACACAGTGAAAAATATTGCTAAAATGCAACGTGAAAACTCTGGAAGCTTTGATGCCTACAAGTATGGTGGAAATTTGTAAGTCACTTTTGACAGGAACTCTCAGATTTGGGGGATTTCATTCTCCAGCCCCAGCCAGCTCCGGCTCCTTCTCAGGGCTGGGTGCACAGCGGCCCAGCGGCCTTCACTGTGTTTACATCCCCTCCCACTCCTGAGGTCTACCACAATAGAGCAGCTGAAACGACAGTTTGGAAATGTCCTTTATTGTGAAAACTCAATGGCCTTTGTCTCTGGGATTTGAAATTTTGATGCAAATATTGGCAGCCAAGAGTTAGGAAGAAGGGGGAGGCCCTGGAGAAGAAACCCTGCTGTTGATTTCCATAGTGAGTCATTTCAACTCCACGTTGTCTTGGTTTTCTCATCGTACCCCCCAAATGGGTGAGAAGATCTCCAGCTCCCCATCTCAATGGGGGTACTAAGAAGATGAATTATTAGTCTGTATTTGTTATTGAGGCACAAGTTTTTATAATAATAAACAATGTTTTAATAGCAGGGACAGCAAGGCTACTTAAGCAAGAATGGGCAGGGGCAGGAAGCAGAGAGGCTTTTGGGGGGGCGCTGCAGCCTGGAGCGTCTGGGCCCAGACACAGGTTCTCGTTCTTAGATGTGAGACTGTGTGATTTCTCCCAAACAGCTTGGGTTATTTCATCTGAATCCAGCATTGCTTTACTGAGTGCTTCCTATATGACTTCTGCCATCACAAAGATGACAATCTTTTCTGGAAATAAGCTATATATACATTAAAACAATTAGAAACAATGCAAGACATTATAATCAAATGCTGAATTAAGTGAAACAAGCGTCAAAAAGAAAAGAATAGGGCATCCCAGATCTACCACACACTACTGTGTTACTTTGCCTCAGTTTCTTCTCTGATTGCAACTGTTGGTTCAAAGGGCTTAGAATAGCCCTGGCTGGTATGGCTCACTGGGTTGGGCGCGGGCCTGCAGACTGAAAGCTCGCTGGGTTCGATTTGGGCAAGAGGCAACCCATTCCTTCCCTCTTTCTCTCTCCCTTCCCATCTTTCTAGAAATGAATATATAAAATCTTTAAAAGAAAAGGAAAATAATAAAGGGCTTAGAATAACGGCTAGCACATAGGAAACACTCAGTGTTGGATCTGTCTGGGATTTTGTCAGGCACTCCTGCTGGTTATGCAGTCCTGGCTGGGGTGCCATCCTCAGTTATCCTATCTGTAAAATGGGGATAACAGCCACTCGCTCAGTAAGTGGCTGTAAGGACGGAGGGAGACAATGTAAATCGTATAGCACCTACAAATGATAAGCATTTGATAAATGAGTAATTATTATTGTCATATTATTATTACCTGCTCGGGCAGAGGAGTTAAGGGGCGTGCTCATGGCTTAATTAAATCAGGAGCCTTCTTTGGAGGCTGGAATATGAGGTGGGCAGGGGAAGGTATTGAAAGGATTCATGTGAGCAGAGAAGGACGCAGGATCAGAGAAAGACGGAAGCCTGAGGAAGGACTGCCGTCTGAAAGGCGGAAAGGGACGGGGCCTTCTCAACTTTTCCTCCAGCTAGGAGCCTGGCCGGCTGTATCTGGCAGAGCCATGGTGGCTGTTCACTTCCAACCCTCCCCTTGCACAATCTCGACTTTCACCTTCCCAATCGGCCGGTGCTGGGCTCAGCACGGCTGGAGCAGACCCTCCCTCCCTGAGGAATGTGGGTCCCGCGTCCCGGGCTGGCCAGACCCACCGTGTACCTCCTCCCCCAGTCAGAACCCAGGAGCCCCGCTGTCTTCACCCCACCCTCCGCCAGGATCCTGTTTCAAAGTCACCTGAAAGCCATTTCCTTCCTCGTCGGCCCCTCCCCTCCCTTCCTTGCAAATCACCTGGAGCTTACTTTTGCCCGGGGCAGTTTATTTTGAGGGGGGGACATTTGTTGTTAATGAGAATTTTGTAAGCGCGTTTACTACGCATACTTGCCTATACCTGGTATCAAAAACATTCCGCGGTTCTAGTACCAGTGCTCCTTTCCTTCTTCTTAGGAATTAATAGTAATGCCTAACCAGTGGAGCCTCTGTCAGGGTGGCACCCTGGGCTTCTCTTTTGTCTTGTGCTGGGGCAGCATCTTTTTTCCAGGACCTTCACTAATGAATTATTTCAGGTTTTTAAATGTACGCTCTTGCTCAGAATCCAGCCTGCCCTTGTCCCCTCCCCCGCACTTTCACGTGTGTATCTTTCCATGCCCAAATGGTTATACACAGAAAGATGTCTGTCTTTGTTTTACAAAAATGGGGTCTTCTAGTACCATAGGTTTCTGCATATTTCCTCCTCTCCTAACAGCCTCGGTGGAGTCCCTCCAAGTAATCGGCATCATCTCTTGTCAGCTTCTCACAGTCTTGGATTTACATCTGCAAAGGGTCACGGGAACCGACTTTTGGTGCAGAATTCAAGACAAGTCTTTCTCACTCAGAAGAGCGAAGGTGACCTGCTCTGGTGGTTTCAGGACCCCTTATTCGGATCTCAACAAGTAACTCACTTGAGAAGCCCCCTTTCCTGTCCGTATAATGGGGGTCCTTTGGGCTGTCTGGAGTCCTCTCGGGAGGCGGTGGTGATACGAGGATGTGACAAGCGGTTGACCCCCACCACGTGCACCTTTGTGTCTTGGAGCATTTAGGCTGCCCCGGAGCGGCTGGCGCGCGTTGGGACCGACACCGTGGGGTTACGCGCTAGCCCCACCTGAGGGCGTTAATTATCAGCCGCGAACCAGCCCCGCTACAGCAGCCTTTACCCCTGGCTTCAGCTCGCAGCGCCGCGAAGTTTCGCGGGCTCCCGCCGTGCCGCCAATTGCTAGATTCCAGCGGCGGCCCGAGTCTCCACCCACTGGAAAAATTCCTGGTTCGTCCCCTCCCTTTCTCCTCCCTCCTGCTTGCAGCCCGGGCTCGGCCCCGACTTCCTGCCGGGCGCTGGGAAGCCGCGCGGGCTGGGGGTCCTCAGGGGCCGCGCTTGCAGTTGGCCGCGTCCCTGGCTACATCCCCGGGCGCGAAGGGACTGGCAGTGGGCGGGAGAGGCCGGCAGCCTCAGCCCCTTCCGAGAGCGACTTTCAAACTTGCGCCCGCGTCGTCGCCACACCTGGGAAGCCTCGCGCGCCGTGCGAGCCGTACCGGCGGGCGGCCACCGCTCGGTGAGTGTGCCTTGGCTCGCCCCTCTCCCTCTGCCTGGGCAGCCGACGGAGCGGCAGTGCCCAGAGTCGCTCCGAGGCCTCCACCCTCCCGGGACACCCGCTCAACCGCCTGCGCGGTGAGGACTCCGGGCGCCCGAGGAAGGCCCTTAGCTGCGTTGGCCCCTCCCAGGACGACCCTCCCGGCCCGGGGCTGGAGCGCGGGAGGCTCGTGCAAGAAGACATTTTCTGTCCTTCAGCCCCCACCCCGGGAACAAAAGGAGCGAACGCTCCGGGTGGCTTGGAGAGATTCAGTTTAAAAACCTAGGAAGCCCGTGACTTCCCACTCCCCTGTGCACTCGGTCCCCCGAGGTCTGGTCCTTCCCCGGATTGTGGGCCTGGCGGGGTCTGCTCTCCTGGGCAGGACCCGAGCTTGTGGTCCTGTAAAGCCCGAGAGGCGCCAACAGCCTGTTCCGGATTGTGCCACTCGGTACTGGCTCTTGATCTCAGCTCATGTTATGGAGGAATTAGAGTGCGTGCCAAAAGTGAGGCGTCCGGGCGCGGAAATCACCGTCTAACCTCGTCCTTGCCCACTCCTCAAATCCGTTTGGTTCATTTGCTCCATATTCTCAGTACTTTGGTTCGGGAAGCTAGGGTAAGGGGTGCAAACTTGAACATTCAAGAAAACTTTAAATAGCTACTTTATTCTTTGGAGCTGCTTTTGAAAAAAAACGGAAGAACGGGCTGAGAAATATAGTGGTGGGAGGCTGGACTGGTGTGACCCCGCGGTGGGGGGAGCGGTGTTAGTGGCCGTTGTTAGAGTTTCATCTCTGAAGACACTCGCTAAACTGTTGGCAGATGAAGGGGCCTGGCCTCTGCTCTGGGGCCCCCAGGAGGCGACCCGGACTGCAACACCGTACAGCGAATCCTGCGGCTGGGGGTTCCTGCTGTCTCCCCAACCCTGCCTCGGCATGCAGCCCAATCACGCCGACCTTGCCCAAGAACTAGGAAGCAGGGAGAGTAGCGACAGCCCCCAGAGGGCTCCCTGCTGAGCAAATCACCTGCCTCCCTTCCGGAAAGTGCCTTCCCAGCCCCTCCTCTGCTGTACTGAGAGTGGAATCTAGTGATTTAGCCGGGAGTACTTCACCTCAACCATCCCCAGCGGAAAACCTAGGGCGGCAGAACCCTTTCTCTCTGTTATTCACCCCATTCGCTGCCATCCTGGGACACTGCATCTCCTCCTCCTGCTGCTGCTAACAGTTTTGCTGCCTCTGCTGCCTCTACTCCCTTAGTGGGGAGGGTTGGACAACCCCTTGGCTGCCTGGGTGTCTTGTTCTGGGGATGGGGCAAACCTAGTCCTAGGAACAAGGAGGGGTTTGAGTAAGAGGTTGAGGGCCTTTCTACTGCCTTTATTAGAAGTGCCTAACAGGAGAGCAGAAAGAGCACCAGTTTGGGAGCCCAGCACAGGACTTTTGCCTGAGTTTTAATCCTGACTCTCCTGCATGGTATCAAAGATTGACAGAGTCTCTTGGGCTGGAAGTCATGTGGGACTAGCCTAATTCCAGTTACATGAAAGCAGCAGAGACCAGAGATGTGAGGTGATTTGAGCCTGGCCCCTGTTGGCTAAATAGGGACCAGCACTCAAATGTCCCCACTCTGTGTAATCCATGCTTTCCCCCCCATGACCTAGGCAAGTGACATATCTTTTCTGACTCAGTTTTCACATGAGTAAAGTGGGGTACTTGCTTGCTCAGAATTCCTCATAGAGGTTGGGGTGAGCCACCTATGTGGAAAGTGCTCCATAAACTCCTGTACAAAATACACGGCTCAACTGTGGCTAGGAGGAGCCCTCTAGAGCTTTATAATTTCCTGGGTTCTTCTCACATGTGCCACAAGGGTAGATACCAGGAGCCAATGGTGAAAGTTTACACCCCTTGGCCTGTTGCATCTCGGCTCTAGAGTAAACATTTGCCTTACCAAATCCCAGGGTCACTGTGTTTACACTGGAGAAGGCCAAAGGCCATGGCCTGAGGCATGACCAGGGTTGGAGCTGTAAAGGACTATGTTCCAGTGCATAGCTTGCCCCTTCACCTCCACCTCCCTCTGAGAACCTGGTAAAGGCTCCGGCTCAAACATAGAGGGCTGCTGCAAGCCCAGGCTGGAGCTGGCCTAGGGGGGTTAACTGTGGAGCCATCTAAGCTATTTTCTGTTCTGTTGGGGGTTGAGGGGACTCTGGGCTTTGGGAGTGTGTTGCCTTTGCAGCTGCACTGAGAGCTGTTTTCAGCTCCTCATTTGCCCCCCTCCCCCATCCCAGGCTGCCCCTCCGGCCCAGGCTGCTGCTCTGTCCCGCCTCTCAGCCCAGCTGCAGGTCCATAGGCCTTTGTTCCAGGCCTGCCCTCCCCAGCAGAAGCCCTCAGGCTGGGGCCCTGGCAGCTGGAAATCGCTGGCCAGCAGGGAGGTTCTGCTGGAGTTGCAGAGGACCTGGCAGACCCTCATTTCCTCTAGCACATACAGCTCATTTTGGGGCCCCCAACCTGCCCCTGGCCAGATTTTCTCACCAGCTTTTCTCGTCCCCTTTGTTGCCATGAATGGAGGGATCATTCTCTATTTCTTCCTATACTCATGCCTCTTAGTTCCGTTTTAAGACATTCATTCATTCATTCATTCTTTCATTCATTCAACAGTTTTACTATGTATGAGTGCTAGGCATGGGAGACACAGCAGTGAACAAAATATACAACAATTATTGACCCATGGAGTTGACGTCTAGTGGGGGAAGCTGACAATTAACAAGATAAATCATTGAAATAGAAAGCATTTGGATGATAAGCAGAAAATTATGATAGGGAAGGTGGATGTGAAATATGGAATGGGTGAGATTATGTTTTCGATGGGGTAGTCTGGGAAGCGACTGGACAGAGGTATGTTTGAGAGAAAGCCTGAAGGAGATACTTCCTTTCACCTCTGATTTCCTTTTCTTGAAACCCTGTTCAAGCTACACACTGGGGAACTGGACACACTTGGGGTCAAATCTAAGCCTGGCAATATACTAGTTGTGATGCTAAACTCTGTTGTGCCCGTGTTTCTTGCATGTAAAATGAAGATAGTCATCATACTTACCACACATGGTATTGTGAGAATGAACAATGAGATGATGTATGTTAAGTGCTTAACAAAGCCTATACAGGTGTTCCAGAAGTGACAGTCTAGTTACTTCTCCAAC
Source organism: Pteronotus mesoamericanus (assembly GCF_021234165.1). Classification (NCBI taxonomy): domain Eukaryota; kingdom Metazoa; phylum Chordata; class Mammalia; order Chiroptera; family Mormoopidae; genus Pteronotus; species Pteronotus mesoamericanus. The sequence goes on along the minus strand of NW_026555078.1, from coordinate 25,089,662 downwards.
CAAATTCTGCAAGGGTTTAGCCTAAGATATTTAATGTTCAGGACTGTAGATGGGAAGTTTTTATTTCAATTATTAGGCAGGAATGGGGAATTAGACAGAGGTGAAAATAGAAATCCTAGTTATTGCAGACTTTCTGTTCCGAGAGGGAGGTTCTTCCACATGTCCGTAGGCTCCTGGTAGTTGAAAATGTGGGACATGCCGGTGTGTGCTGCTTTGCCTGGTGACTGGTGGGGCTGTGGGCAGCCCCGACCCTTCCTTGCTCTGGAATTCCCTGTTTCCAGCCAGCCCTGATGAATCACACTTTAGTCTCTGGCCTCTCCACTCTGCCTCACGTTGTCCGCCCCCCGCCCCCCATGTCTATTAGATAAGTTTGCAGGAGGGGAGGGGGAGAAGGGGCAGGAGGATGAGGGAGGGGCTGGAGAGATGGGAAGGTGGCAGGAGGAGCTGTTCTAGGGGGCCTGCAGAGGTGGCTAGAGGATTGTGATGGAGGCTCAGAGGCAGCCTTGGGGGCGGGGGGGAGTTTTAAGAAGGGTCCACATGGACCAGAGTTTAGAGTAACAAGAGTGGGCAGACATTATTCGATGTCAGAGTCCAGCTCTGTTCAACTCTGCAGCTTTCAACAGCTTCCCCTCTCAGCTGGAGGCGTGACCTCAGAAGGGAGGAGCCCATGTAAAGCTGCAGTGAGCGGTTTCCTGGGGGCCCTGCCCTGGCTGGGCGGTGGAGGGTGGGGCCCAGGGAAGTGGTCATCAGCCAGACCACTCCCCTGAAGCACCCGCTGCACTCTACTCTGTAGGCCAGCCAGGCAGGCCCTGTGATGAAGGAACCTTCAGCGCCTGGGTGTTGGTGCGTGGAGGCAGCTAAAGCTAGATGTAGTCTGACCTCAGAGAAAGTTGAAAAGAGGGCCCTGAACAGCCCCAAACACTTTTGTTACAGGAGAGAGAAAATAAGGCAGAGTTGATGGGCCTGTGATTGGAAAGAGGTGCCTCTAGAGATGCTGGCAGCCTGTTTGGGGGTCAGACTATCTGGGATAAAGCCTGGCCTGTCAGCTGGGTCTCTACGGTGTTCTTATTTTGGTTAAAAGTTCTCTGAGGGCAGGAACTCTGCTTGATCCTAGAACAGTAGAAAGTGTAATCAGGGCATACTGAGCTTGCACTGGCTTCCTACCCTCAGAGGAGTCTGGGCTTGGTGGTTTCAGCTACTCCAGCTTTTGCTCCACAGAGTTAGGGGGAGGAAGACGGTAGTGGCGGTCAAGCCCAGCCCCTGTGGCCTTTTGCCATGTAGGAATGCAAGCTAAGGGTGAGAGGGACTTTTTGTAGTCCTCTTGCTGGCCTCTGGGGAGGGAGCCTTGGTTTCAGCTCAGAGAATTTTTTTTTTTAGGATTCTTAGACTCTGTTCCTTGCTGAGCTGACTCAGGTTGAACACAGGACCTGAGCAACGTTCCTGTAGACACAATGGTGGCTGTGCATGTAGCCTTTAGGAAACACAGTTTGAGGGTTCTAGAATTTGCTCTGATTATTGCTGGTTGAGAATGAGGGAGGATGCAAGAGGAGGGAAGTCAAGTTTTACTGCGGTATTAGGATCCCAAGAAGAGATGGCTTGCACAGGTACTGGAAGCTCTTAGAAAACGCATATCCTTTACTACCCAGTCTGAGAGTTTGTGTGTATACGTGCGTAAACCAGAGGTTCTTGAGTAATAGATGAAAAGCGTTTATTGAAAGGAAAAAGGAACCAGTATTCAAGCAGCCTCTGTCTATTCTGCACATTTCTACCTCCCCTCTGCTTGCTGGATTCCAATAAATATTTGTTGAATAACTAAAACCCTACTGTGTGATGAAACTGGGAATTCAGGTAAGTTCCATGCTCTTCACAAATGTTCTATTCCTGTCTGAAAGTGCCCAGGATAGAAGATTCTAAGAAGGTAACCTGTAGTCAGCGGCCCTGGCAGAGGGGCAAGCAGATCTGAATTCCTCCAGCCTGGAAAAGCGGAAGGGTGCCTAGGGTCCTTGGGACCAGTCCTTCCAGGCCTGCTGCATTTTGCCCTCAAGTGGGCAGTAGGGGGTACTTAGAGTCTTGAATACAGTTCATCCCATAATATGTCCCATAAAATCAAATAACAGCTCTCCTCCCTTATTTAGGACTTGGCCACCCAGCAGCCGTGCTTAGCTGTATGTAGCCAAGTAGGTCTCAGATCGGCCAGGACTCAAGTTCCTCCTTTTTCTTTTTTCTTCCACCAGCCCCCTCAGACCTTGTTTAATTTTTATATATAAGCTGTGTTATCCTATTTCCAAGCCCACATCTGAGAGGAAGCTGCAAAAAAGTGTTAAGAGACTGGCATTGAGAGGAAAAATGACCGCAGTGCAACAGAGAGTTGACAGATCAAAAAGCTATGAAAAGCTGGTACTAGTGAAAGAGCCGGGAGTCATGTATTTAGGGGGAATGGCTTGGCACACTTTAGCCTTCGTAGGAAATTGTCATTTTGACAATTGATGCGACAACATGGGTGGACCTTGAGGATTTTATGCTAAGTGAGATAAGTCAGAAAAAGCTAACAGCCATATGATTTGACTTATATGAGGGATATAAAACTGAAACTCATAGACACAGACAACAGTATGGTGGTTACCAGTGGGAAGAGGAGTAAAGGGTAAAGGGGAACAAATATATGGTAACTGATGGGAGATGATTTGACTTAAGGTGGTGGGCTCACAATGCGATATACAGATCATGTATCAGAGAAATGTACACTTGAAACTTAGATAATCTTATTAATCAGTGTCATTCTAATGCATTTAATTAAAAAAAATAAAGAAAATTGATGTTTTGCTGGTAATTGTGACCCTCAGTCACCAAGAAAAGGTTAAATTATGTTCCCTTGACTCTGTTTAGGGAGGAAATGGATAGCATATTTTTAAAAGATTCCCAGCCTGGCTGGTGTGGCTCAGTGGATTGAGAGCTGGCGTGCAAACTGAAACGTTGCTGGTTTGATTCCCAGTCAGGGCACCTGCTTGGGTTGCAGGCCAAGTCACCTGTTGGGGGTGTGCAAGAAGCAACCAATCAATGTATCTCACATGTCAACATTCTTCCTTTCTTTCTCCCTCCCTTCCCATTTCTCTAAAAAAAATTAAATAAATACATAAATAAAATCTTAAAAAAGATTCCCAATCCAATTAACTAAAATTTTTTAAAATGTTGATATTTACGTAATAATATCACTCATTTTCTTGTTGTTGATTTTCTCAACAAGAAAGTCAGTCGTGTTGCCTCCACCCACAGATAAGGAAACTCACAAGGTTGGTCGCTTATTCAGGATCATTCAGCTAAGACTTGGGGATGAGGTTGAATTTTTGAGTGATTCTGGAGCGCATACCCTTAGCTCTATAGGACCCAGACTGTTTGAAACTCCTCACTCTCTTGAAAATGGGACTCTGTGGACAGCCCTCTCTGCAGTGAGGCAAGGTTTTATTGTGTTAACAGTAGAGCTAGGATGGGTCCACATTAATTCAGCTCCACCCAAGCAGAATGCCAGTTATTCCAAAGGGCGCTTGCCCTAGTGGAAACAAGAATGCTTTCAATACATGTACATTTTAAGCACCTGCCGGAGTGCCACACAGCACTTTCTGGGGCCAGAAAATGACAGGGAGGAGCTGTCGTTTCAAAAATTCCAGGCCTCTTTCCATGAAGAGCTTTGTTCCTTTGTTTTGGTTCTGGATGCTGCTGAAAGATGCTGTGCTCTGCAGTCTTGGCGCTGGTTGTTCCTTGTGGTCTCCAGGGTGACAGGGGTCTGCCCCTGCCTAGGAACCCCTTCCCCCATGTGTCCCCATCCAGATCTGGCAAATGGTAATTTTATTGTGTTGATTTCTCATTTATTATAGAGATAGAATGTGACATACATTTAAAGCTTCCTTTGTTTTCCTCCCTAATCCTGTTTTCTTTCCCTCCCCAGAAGTAACAGTCTTCTGAATAGGGTGTTTATCATTCCTATGCATGTTTTTATACTCTTTATTGTAATCTGTAAGTAATTTATGTATTGCATTGTTTAATTTTGACATATGTTAAATGTATTCTTCTTGAAGTTGCATTTTTTTATTTAACATTGTGGTCTAGATTTATCCATGTTGATATATTTAAATCTGTTATTCATTTAACTATCTATTGTTATGTGTTGTGTAATTAAGTCACAGTTTTCTTACTAGTGGTCATTTAGGTTTGTTTCTGTTTTCATACCACTAAATAATACTGTATGGAACATTTTCTCTGTACCTTTTAAGATACTGCTGACCAACATAATGCCCCTAAATCATTCATAACCAATGTATATTTTTATATTTTTACTGAAAATATGAGAGCTCCTATTTCATTAACATTTGGATTGTATCTTTTAATCTAGTAGATATGAAATGGTATTTTAAAATTATATTATAAATTGGTTTTTAAAATTAGTACTTTGATTACAGGAAGGGATGAGTACTTTTCATGTTTATTGGCCAATCAGGTTTATTTTTCTCTTAATCTTTGCCCTTTGCATTAAAAATTTTTTTGTAAAGATTTTATTTATTTATTTTTAGAGAGAGGAGAAGGGAGGGAGACAGAGAGAGAGAGAGAAACATCATTGTATGGTTGCATCTTGTGCTCCCCCAACTGGGGAACTGACCTGCAACCCAGGCATGTGCCCTGACTGGACATCAAACCAGTGACCCTTTGGTTCACAGGGGGTGCTCAATCCACTGAGCCACACCAGCCAGGCCTAAAAAAATTTTTTTAAACCAGGTAATACATCCACATGATTCAAACCCCCTAAGGGAGTACAGTGAAAAGCTTCCTACTCATGTTCCCTAGCTCACTATCTCCCCACCCTGCAACGTGTTACAGGTTCTTGTATATTTTTTCAGTTTTAATTGCCGTTGTCTTTTTCTTGTCGATTTTTATGAATTAAAATATATATATGTTAAATAACTATCTTTTGCAGGTCATTTTCATTATATATATAGCTCTGAATTCTCTTAACTTTATTAATGTCATTTTTCAAAGGGAAGTTTTAATTTTAATGTCAGATTTACTTATCTTTTGTTTGTACTTTCTGTGTCTTGTTCAAGAAATCCTTTCCGAGTCTAATGTTATAAATCTACATTTTAATAATGTTTTAAATTTACGTTTTGCTTCCCATACTTACACTTTAAATTCACCTAGAATGTATATGTGTGTGTGTGTTGTGTATATAATACATATATGAAAAATATATGACACTGGTTCTCAACCCTGCCTACACATTAAACCTCATGAGGAGCTCTTAAAAAAAAAGTACTGATGTCTGAGCCTCATCTCAGATCAGACCAATAAAATAGAAATATTTTGGGGTGGGATCAAGGCATGGTTATGAATCGTCCTAGGTGATTTTTATGTTCGGCCAAGGGTGAGAACCACTCAGCCTTGTAAGATGGAACTGATTTTATTTTTTTCCCCAGAGGGGTGGCCAATTTTTCCAGTAGTAGTTATTGAATAGTCTATACTTTTGATACTGACTTGTTACTTTTAAGATTTGATTAATTTATAACTTTATTGAGATACGTTTTATGTATTTAAAATTCACCTATGTAAAGTACATAGTTCAGTGGTTTTCAGTATATTCACAGAGTTGTGCAACCATCACCACTATCTAATCTGAAAACATTTCTATCATGCCCCCAAGGCCCTTGTACCTATTAGCCCGAGGCAACTACTACTGCTTTCTATCTTTTTGGATTTGGCTCTTCTGGACATTTCACATAAATGAATTCATATAGTACATAGTCTGTTATGACTATTTCCTTTATGTGTATATAGGAAAAAGCATAGTACACACAGGGTTCAGTACTATCTGTGGCTTTGGGCATCCACTGGGAGTCTTGGAACGTATGCCCCTCAGATAAGGGAGGGAACTACACTGTATATTAGTTTCAAGTGTACACCATAATGATTCAATATTTGTATACACTACAGAATGATCACAATAAGTCTGATATCTTTTCATTTACTTGATGGTGCTTTTTGAAACACAGAAAATCTTTTCAAGATTGTTTTGCATATTCTTGGTTCCTTGCTTTTCGGTTCAGATTTTAGGATCATCTAGTCAATTTCTACAAAAATGCCACCTGGAATTTTGATTGAGTCGGTAGTTCATTTTGGTGAAAATGGCCAAACTGAAGAATGTTAACTGTCCTGATCTACGAACATGGGATATCCTTCCATTTATTAAGTCTTTAATTTCTTTTAGCAGTGTTTTGTGGTTTCTAGTACATCTTGCACTTCTTCTGTTAAATATATTCCGAAGTTATTTATGCTTTCTTGCTGCTATTATAAATGGGGTTACTTTGTTTCTTTATTTTTGGATTGTTCACTGCTTGTTTATAGAAATAGACTTGATTTTTTTCCCCCTGTTTTGATCTTGTATCATGCTATCTTGCTGAACCCTAGTGAGTTCTAATAGTTTGTACTGCTACAAACTATTCCTTAGGATTTTCTGTATATATAAGATCATGACGTCTGTGAAGAGAGAGTTTTACTTTTTCCTTTTCAATCTGGATGTCTTTTTCTTGCCTAATTGCCCTGACTAGAACTCTAGCACAATGTAGAAAAGAAGTGTCATGAAGGAGACATACTTGTTTTGTTCCTAATCTTAAGGAGAAAGATTTCCACTTTTTCCAGTAATTATTAAATAGCCTATGGGTCTTTTTGTAGATGCTCTATGTAAGGTTGGGAATTTCCCTTCTATTCCTAGTTTGTGTGATGTTTTTATCATGGAAAGGTGCTCAGTTTTGTCAGTGTTTTTTTCTGGGTCTATTGAGATGATCGGGTGGTTTTGTATCTTATATACAAAATAACCTAGAATTATATTAATTGACTTTCAGATATTAACCCAATCTTGTATTTCTGGGATAAATCCACATGATCATAAAGTATTCTTTTTTTTTAAAAAAAAATGCTGCTTGTATGTTAGTATCTTTTTTTATTTACTGCCATATTTATGAAGGATATTGGACTGCAGCTCTTTTTCCTTGTGATGTCTTGTCCAGTTTTGATATCAGGGTAATATGGCCTCATAGAATGAATTAGGAAGTATTCTTTCCTCTTCTATTTTTGGGAAGAATTTGGATTAATTTTTCTTTAAATGCATGGTAGAATTCACTAGTGAAGCCATCTAGTCATGGGCTTTTTTTTTTTTATTGGAAGTTTTAAAATTATTAATATAGTTTCTTTACTTGTTAACAGGTTTCTTCAGGTTTTCCCTTTCTTCCTGAGTGAGCCGTTGGTTTGTGCCATTCTAGGAATTTGTCTGTTTCACCTAAGTTTTCTAATTCATTGGCATATAATTGTTCATGTTATTTCCTTATAATCCTTTAAGATAAATATATGTATTTTTAATCCTCACCCAAAGACTTTTTTTTTTATTGCTTCTAGAGAGGAAGGGGGGGAGAGAGAGAGAGAGAAGCATCAACATGAGAGAGAAGCATTGATCTCTGTTGCATTCCATTCATGTCTGGATCAGGGATCTGGGATCGAAACCTCAATCTAGGAGGCATTGTGCCTAGGAATTGTGACTGGGAATCGAACCTGCAACTTTTAGGTTATGGGAGGATGCTCCAACCTACTAAGCCACACTGGCCAAGGTTCTTTTTTGTTTTTAGTGTTCTGCATTTATACAGTGTATAATAAGACTATATATGGACTTATAAAAAATTTAATGTAGGTGTGCCTTCAATCTGAGGATAAGCCCATCTTCAGTTCTGGAAAATTCATATACGTCCTATCTTTGAAAATCGAAAGGTTTTGGAAAACCTTTTCCATTCTTTCTTTTTTCTTAGGGAATTCTGTGAACCTCAATGTTTCTTGATATTTTCTATCTCAGCATGATTTCCTCAGTTTTTCCCCTATTTCACTAACCTACCTATGGGGTTTTAAATTTTAATACTGTATATTTTGTTTCCATTTGGTACTTTAGAAAAAAAATTTTTTTTTTAGATTTTTCTTTTATTTCTAGCTCTTAGAGTACTGATTTGTTCCATCTTATTACTCCCTTGAGGTAGTTTTTCTCACCGTGTGGTTTGCAATTTTTTATATTGCGCTCCCCTTCTGTGGCTGTAAGGAGTAGGGTGCTTAAAAACAAGCTGTTTTGCAAGTCTGCCCTTATTGGTGACGGTGAGGTCTAGGACAGACCGCAGGTGTGTAGGGGTGTGGCTGAGGTGCGGTAGGGAAAAAAGATTGTTGGAAGGCTCTTCCGCCAGAACTTTTTATGTCTGGCTGCTTTTTACACAGGTCTCTCTCTGCTGAAGAGCCATCCATCTTTTAGAGCCTTCTCGGGTTTCCCTACCTAACAAAGCCCCCAACCCCCGTCACACTCTCTGAGCTATTTGTCCATTTTTTGTGGCCTTCTTCCCAAATGGAGCATTAGTTCCATAATACCAAGGATTAGTCTTACTCATTGCTATGTCCTCAGCACCTGGCATATGGTTTAAACTGCCAATAAATGAAGGTAAGTGGGTTTGAGGTGCCCTGTTTCAGACAGGAAGTCATCTCGGTCCCAATTCTGCAGCTCTAAGGCAGCAGAGAAGAGGTAAACAGTTTGGTGCTCATTCCCAAACCATTTTCTCTGTCTCCCCTGAGATGTCATTTTTCTCCCATCATAAGAGCCCAGAAAATACCGCCCTCCTGCATGCCTCAGCCTGCTGGCGTGTGTTTCTACAGCTGCCAAATCAGTACTAGGGATTTGTGTGCCGGAAGACCTGGGGAAAACAGTATAAAAGCCAGGACGACCTCGGCCTCCTTCCCTTTAAGAGACTGTAATTGAGGCGAGTGGACAGGGCACTCAGAAAACGAGATAACCTGCCACTCCTGAGCTGCTGTACAGATTAGGACCCCACTGTAAGACCTCACAGGTGAGAAAGGCAGCCTTGTGCTTGTGCCTGGTCATCTTTTCTTTCCTTTAAGGTGTGCACTTTGTTGCAGTGGTTGCAAGTCAGCGTGCAGGTGAGCCCTGGCCGCCTCCACACCTTGTCTCATTCTCAGGGACACCAGAAGCCTCCATACCTCTCAAGTTGGGGAACAGAAAGGGCGACCATAGGGGCTGACCATTGTCCCAGGTCATCTTATGCGGATACAGAAGTGGTTTGCGGAGGCATATACGAGTTAGGAATTCCTGGGTGACTCCATGTTGGCCTTTTAGATTGCCCCACAGTGTAGCAGCTTGTCCTGACCCAGGTGTTCCTAGCCCAGGGGCATTCCCACGGCGGGGCTGTGGGATGGCACCTTTCTATTCCATCCTAAGGGAGCTAGTGTTGGGGAATGAATTTCCCTCTTACCTCACTGTCCAGCCCTGGGTAAGTGAGCCAGTAGCTCTTGATCATAGGGTTGTTGTGAGGAGAATACATAAAGAATGTGTTTAGCACAATGCCTGGTACACCCAAATAAAACGCTGGTTGACAATATTCCAGTTTGGCATCTTGGGAGCCACTTGTGCCTCAGTTTCCTAATCTGAAAAACAGGTAATAATACCTGATGCTCACCTGCCCTCCCTTCTACCCCCGGTTGTTGTTAAGGACCAGACTGAAGTGTTAAAATCCTCGGGCTCTGTGGGTCTGGGGTGGGGGAGGAGCTGCATAAATGGAGTATTATTGTGCTGCTGAATGATCTGGCTTTGTTCTGTGTGCTCAGTATTTGACTTCCTGCAGTTAGTGTCCCCGTGTTTAGTTGCTGGAGATATTTGCATGTCCTCAGTAGTGTGGTGCTCACCTGCCTGGCTTTGGCCTGGGTCCTCACCCAGTGGGGACCTGCTGAATTGGAGTGGGAAGCTGCATTTCCTCTGTGAGGGGCCTCCCAGGAATCAGGAATGATAGAAATGCAGAAAGTATGACCCACACGCAGAACTGGTTCTGAATAGGACATTTATTGGAGAGGTTTTGCAGGAGGCGCAGGCGCTGTAATTCCCCAGGCTGTTGGTGGCAGCTCTCTGCTCGCCCTGAGCCTGTTAACTGCTCAGCTGCCGGTGCGGGCGCCCCTGCGGAAGAATGCAGCTCCCCGGTCCCACGCGGCCCTCTCAGTGCTCAGATGGGAGCCCTTTTGAGAAAAGCAGTAGGTATCCGGCCGGGATCAGGCCAGGGGTGCGAGTGGGACTTGACAAGGACTCTGTTAACTCCAAGCCTTGCCAGACCCTCTGCCCCTCCACCCCGCCCCACCTTGTGAAACCTGGCCAGGCTTTCGGGCAAAAGGTAGGTTTCTCCCCCGGGGGTTCAGAAATTGAGGTCCTCACAGGTGCAGGGGTAGGAAAGACAGCCGGTCCTCTCTATCCTGCCTGGCTTCTTCTAGTGGATTTGTCCATCTTGGCTGGGTAAGAGCGTGACAGCCCTGTGTCCTTTTTAAGGTGACTGCACGTGATTCTGCTAGGGGGCATTCAGAGTCGGGTGGTTACAGAAGGGGCCCTTCCAGGAGTGACCCAGTGCACTGTTACACATGCACGCAGGCACCCACACGCACTGGGAGAAGCAGAGTTAATCTTTTACTTCTTCCGGAACTTTTCCTTTTCCCAGAATCCACAGAGGGTGGTTATTAGATAAAATCAAGTGGTAGCAGGTGGAGCAGGTGAAAGGAAGTTCTCTCCAACCCTGTTTTGTCCTTGCTGGATGCCACCAGGCAGGGGCAGTGCCCACCACGCCAGTGCCCACCACCTCTGGAGCTCTGGGCGGTAGGAAAAGGGAGGAAAGACTTGGCTATGTGTTTCCACCGTGAATCAAGGCCTTGCTTTCCCGGGTGCAGGACTCTGCTGCCTGGGCCCAGCCACTCCATTCCGTGTGCACCCCCTCACCCCAGAACATGGGGTTTGGTGACAGCTGCCCTCCTGCCCACATCCTGGCTGTGTAACCTCTCAGCTGAGGGAGAAGGCTCCTCTCCTCCCACTTGGGAACTGGTTGGATGAGTTTTCTGGGCCTCCCTGGTGAGGCCCCTTAGAAGGAAAGGCAGGGATCTGAGGGGCTGGGGGTGGGGCGGGTGCTATGGCGGGGAGAGGGCCCTCCTGGGCTCTGAGGGGCCGAGATCCCTGAGTGGGAAGTGTGGGAGGCCCTGCTGTCTGAAGGGCTGGCTGCCCCTGAGAATTGACCTTGGGATGTGAGTCTCTAAGGTCTGCCTTGGAAATCCTTGTTCCTAACTTTTCTGGGTCAGGTACCAGGCCCAAGAACAATGTCCAGGACAAAGAAGGGGTGTTTGTTGAAGTTCTTTTCTTACTGTGGTGCCCCAAGGATGAGACAGGTCAGAGCAGTATGGCGGATGGAGGCCCTTCAGAAAAGGAGGCCCGCTTACATTCACATGCTTTCTGGCTGCTGACGCTTGGAATCGGAGAGGAAACTGCCTTTAGGGGAGCTGTCCTCAAGGCAGCCTTGCCCCCTAAATCTAACAGTGTACACTGCCTCCTCCCCCAGCTGCAGGAGGAAGCTAATGGCCTCAAATTTCAATGGAGGGGGTTCCCTTCCGTTAAGTCCTGTGTCTCAGTTTTCTAGAGTGGCTGTTCTTGTCCCGCTTTTAGAAGCATTTAATTCCCAGGTAGCTTCACAGCCTCACATTTATTTGGGACTTCCTTTCTTTCCCCTTCACAGGGGTTGGAATGTGTCTCATTCTTTCTAGCAGATGCTCCCTAGGTCTCTCATTCTCCTCCTTGACATCGTCTGAATGGTCAGCACCTTCTTGGGCCTCTCGGTTCTTGAACACTGGTTATCTGGACACCTACGGCCACCGTCCCACGTGACGATGTGCATCTTTTTAGGGCACACTCTCACACCTGGTCTCTTAGACCCCCGGCTCCACCGTCTCCAGGCCTGGCTCAGATATGTCTTTTCCGTGAAGCCATTGCTGATTCTGTCCATCAGTCCTCCGCCTGCCTTCCAGCCTGGCCTCTTGCTGCCGGCTGCCCAGGTCCTTGGGTGGCCCAGGCCTTTTAGGGACACTTCTCCCCCACACTGCTGACTTTGCATCAAATGCCCTCAGATCTCTTCACCTGGCAAACGCTGTCATCATTCAAGACTCTGCTAAAATGTCTTCTCCTTCTTTGAATCTGTCCTCACCAGGTAGCACCAGCTGCTCTACCAGTTTACGTATTCGTACTTTTGTACCAGCATTTGAGCCACTGCTTTGTGGGTAATCTATTACACGGCTGTTCTTTCTTCTACAATTCAGTCCCTCAATGACAGGGGCAATGTCTTCATTTCAGTATCCCCAGGGCGTAGCAGGCATCATACCCAGAAGTGTTGTTCCAAACTGGAGACAATCTGGAATTCCCAGACTGCTCACAACACCACTCTACCTCCTTTTGTTATTGATGCACTTCTTTTGCTTCTCTTGATAGAATATCAGCTCTGGGGAGTGAGTGCTCTGTGTGCCTTTTTTTTTTTTTTTTTTTTTTTTGGTAACTCCCACAAGGCCGCTACAATGTCTTTGTGCAAAATGGGTGCTTAACAATACTTGTCCAGTGAATTCTGAAGCTCTCAATTTAGGAAGGAAGGGCAGTAGCGTTATCCCTAAGAAGGGTAGATGTTGTGGCACAAATCGCTGCCTTGCTCCTTTCGGCCCGCCAGTTAGGAGCAGAGCTAGGACTGGTTTTGAGAAGTGCTGGCGGGAGCCCCTGGGCTCCTTCATACCCAGTCCGCTGCTTTTCCCTATCTGATATTCCTTGGCCTTAGAATACCAGGGCTTCCCCTCAGTACCTTGTGCCTTTGTCTCATGTCCTGGCTCTCTGCATGTCCACCCTAAAGCTGGATTGTGTCTTTTCTTTAAAACCTACTGACCGGTGTCAAGGATGGTTTATATTGCTCCCTTATTTGTCATTTTGCTCCCTCACATGACCTTAGACTCTCTTCCTGCCCAGGCCTGTTCCCCATGGCCCTGTTCTTCTCCCGCTCCTAGCAGGACCTGCCGTCTCTCCCCGCGGAACCCTGAGGAATGCGCCTTGCCTGCTACAGCAAAGGACTCTGAATTATTTATACTTCTTCTTCTGGTTTGACCTTCTGTTGGACGTGGATGTTAGACTCCTTTTTCTTTCCAGCCAAATTGCTTTGTATTTGCCTTTATACGAGCTTGGTCCAAATCGGTGTTGGGATTGTAGATGATGGATGGTTGGTGGGGAGCGATAGGTTATGTTGGTTCACTAAGTTTAACAAATATCTTCAATGTTTGAGTGTGGTTCAACATTTTAGGCACAAGTCAGAAAAATCTCTTGTCCTGGATGCTTGTGGAACAAATAATAATTTATCCATCATTATCATCATTGCTACTGTTTATGGGGGTCTTACTATGTGTCAGATGTTGTACAAATAGCTTTACTTGTATCACCTTAATCTTGGAGATCAGTGAGGTTGGTATTATTGCCGGGTTAATTTTACAGATGAGGAACTTGAACCTTGGCAAGATAAAGTGACTTATACCCTGTCCGTGTAGCTCAGTTGGTTAGAGCGTCGTCCCAATATGCCAAGGTTCTGGGTTCAGTCCTTAGTCAGGGCATATACAAGAAGCAACCAGTAAATGCATAAATAATGGGAAAACAAGTCGATGGTTCTCTCTCTTTCTCCCTCCCTTCCTCTAAAATCAATACCTAAAAATTAAGCCCTGGCTGGTGTGGCTCAGTGAATTGAGCTCCGGCCTGTGAACCGAAGGGTTGTGGTTCAATGCCTGGTCAGGGCACATGCCCGGGTTGTGGTCCAGGTCCATGGTTGGGCATGTGCGAGAGGCAGGCAGCCAACAGATTGGTTTCTCTCATCAACCAACCTATTGATGCTTGTCCTGCACATCATTGGTTCCCTCCCTTTCTTTCTCCCTGCCTTCCCCTCTCTCTAAAAATAAATAAATAAAAATCTTTTTTAAAAATTAAGAAAAAAAATTTAAAAAATCAAGTGAGACTTTCCCAGAGCCATACACAGCTGGTGGAGGAGCCAGGGTTCAAGCCAGGTTTGTTGGGCTCCGAAGACTGTGGGTCCATTTGGTGCATTTACCCTCTGGGCTCTGTGGACTCCCATGCACCCATGTGCTTGTGTATTCTCTCTTCCTCTGCTGAGAACTTGGGGGCACCTGATGGGGCCCCTCCCTTCCCACTCGTTTCCCACTGAGATTCTCCAATGCCTATGAACCTGATGCAAGAGTAAATGCTGTGGCTCTTGAAGGTGTAGCTCCTGTTCCCTCTGTACCCCCACCCCAGCCTAGAGGCCTCAAATCAGGCAGCCCCTACCGAGGGGCTACAGGACGGCTAATTGGTAGGGCTGGGTCCCTGAGTTTTGCTGATAAGGAGTGGTCCTGTGAGCCTCTCTGACCTGGAGATGAGACAGGGGGGTCCCCTGGGAACATTGGATCTCTCTGACTTCTAGCACTGAATTTGGCTACTCCATCTTCAGGGACGTTGTGTCATTTCCCTGCTTAATGACAAGTAGCGCTGGGAGCCAAGTTGATGTACCTTGGCTGTGAGCAATAACCATTTCTAATCAACAGTAATTGTCATTTGCCTTTAGTACATGTCTGTGTGGAACCTCCTGCTGGACTGCTTTCCCTGGCATGTCTGTAGAGGGACCTCATTGCAGTTCCTTCTCCAAACTCCAAAGTAGCCCCTTGGCCACTTTCCTCCCCGTCCCAGGTGTTTGTGGGTGGTCACTTAATATATGGCGTGGCAGGGCAGCTGGGCCTCCACTGGGCCAAGTAGAACGGGATTGGTGGGGTGAATGAGCAGTCACCACTCTTGGGTGCTTCTTGGTTGATTGGAAACTTGCTGGCAAGTGACTAATGTGGAAACACATTAGTTTAGGAGGAAATGGCTCAGGCCTTGACTTTGACCACTGTTTATCTTTTATCTGACCCAGGGAGTGGCGAGAGGTGCTCCAGGCACAATTCTGCAGTCCTTCCAGCAGGCATTTATTGAGCATCTAGTGTGTGCATTGCCTACTGGAGGTGAAGGAAGAATGTGGGAAAGAAAACCCAGCCCATTGGGTTTTATTCTTTACTCCAAAAGAAAAGCTTACATATATGAACCCCCAAGGACCAGTGTTTTAAATAATCCCCAGGGTCATGAGAGTTTAAAGAAGTGTTTAGTAATGGTGTCCTATGGCTGCTTTAACCAACGTCACAAACTCAGAGGCTTAAAACATTTATTTTGTTACAGTTAGGAGGGCAGAAGTCAGCCTGGGCCCCCAGGGCTGTGTTTCTTCTGGAAGCTCCAGGGGATAATTTGTTTCCTTATCCTTTCCAGCTTTCTGAGGCTGCCTGTGTCCTTTGCCTTGTGGTCCCCGCCCTCCATGGGCAAGGCCGGCGATGTAGCATCTTTGTCTGTTTTTCTCTGTCCCCCTGCTTTTGCTGCCACATCAACTTTTGAGTCCTGTTGCCTCCCTCTTATAGGACCCTTGTGATTATATTGGGCCCACCCAGATAACCTAGGATAACCCTCCCCATCTCAAGATCCTTAACTGGAGCAGGCACGTTTGCCATATAAGATAACATTCACTGGTTCCTTAAATCTAGGGATTAGGATGTGATATTCTTGTGGGGAGGGGGTGGGGGAGCATTATTCCGTCTACAATAGGGTATGTTTTGGAGGAGTTGGAAATGGTTGAGGAGGCCTTTCTGAAAGCAGTGGTTTGACCACATTTGTGTAGGGAAAGAGGGTCGGGGACATATTTCAGGTTTGAGGAATAACATGAGCCATGGGCAAAAACTGGGGTTGTGCGCTGGTGGGAACAGTGAGGTGTGGGCCAGCGATCTTCCCATAGAAACTGGATGCCAGGGGCTTTCCTTTCCTTCCAAGGCCAGGCCAAGGGAATTTTCTGGACTTCAGTCCTTAAGCCCAGACTTCCTCCCAGAATTCACGTGAGAGGCTCTTCTGGCAGTTATAATCCTTTTCCTTCCCCACAGCTGCTGTCCTGCTTGGGAGACCCAGCCACACTTGGCAGCCCCCTGCAGTTCTGAGTGGTGGGAAACTCACGAACTCAGGGGGGGACATGAACGTGAGCCAGTCGGCCAGGGTTTGGGTGGCCCAGAAACCCTGGTCACACTGTTTGCACAGCCTCTGACAGTTAGGGTGCTCACATTTACTCCCTGGGGAGCCTTCCCTTGTCTTTGTCTGTTCTTAGGGTGTTTAGGGCCCCTGAGTCTCCGGGGAGGGAAAGGAGGGGCCACAGTGAGGAAACTGCTTGTGAAAGGGGTAGAGAGCAAGACCCTCTCCGGGATTCCCCCCGGGGAAAGCCTGGCGTTGTAGCGAAAGGTGGCCTCCTGCTGGCCCGCCCTGTGCTGGCTGAGGGGGCACTGTAGAGAGAGGTGCCGGCCCGGGTCGGGGTGGGTGCCTGGGAACAGGCAGGCTAGAGCGGGCTCCTCCTGGGCGCAGAGTTGTGGAGCAGCGTGACGTGAGGCTGTGATGAGCTGCAGGTGAGAGCGCAGCGAGTGACTCAGGATCTCAGTCGATATCTCTGCGGAGGTTCACATTCCTTCTGTCTTTGAAAAGGTGGAAAAGTTGTGGCTTTTCTCTATTGCCTCCTTCTGGTACCTTCTTTGACAAGATTCTGACAGTGGAGTTAGGGGATGGTCCCGGCGAAGGTCAAAGGCTGTTAGGCTGCCTGAGTTTGGAGACCCTGTGGAATGTAGTTGGAAGACCCGAGGAGGCAGTCTGCAGTCCCTGGGGAAGGACCTGGCCCCGTGTGCAGTTACCGGGTGAACTGCCCTTTCCTCTGCTTGGCCCATGGACTTTGGAGCAGTTGCCTTTGGGGGGTGCCCCCCACCCTCCCCGCCGCTCCTTTCCTGTCCGCCTCCAAAAGCAGGTGTGGTGTGTTGGGCTTCCACTTCTTGGGTGTGGGGTGAGAGGATGACATCAGCCTCCTCCGCACCTGGATCCAGCCTCCCTGAACTGAAACGTTTTCTGGGAAGCCTCCAGAGCACTGGCCTGCACAGAGCGTTCCTCAGCAAGTGACCCGTCTCTCTCTCCTGCCTTCTCAGCCCGCAGGCCAGTCGGGGAGGGCGGGCCAGCGGGGAATGTTGCTGAGTCCTGGGGATTCCCTAGGACCAGAGAAGCAGAGGTTCTCTAGAAGGTGAGTGCCTCTGTGAGGCCTTTTTTCCTGAAGTTGGGTGGAGGGAGCCGTGTCTTGCTGCCTCAGTGGTGAGAGGCCTGAGGACAGAATGTGGAGAGGGGGACAATTGTGGGTTTTTGGTGGTGTCATTTTCTTCTTGGAGGCAGGGGTATGGGTCAGATTGGGGGCACGGTGCCTGCAGCACAGTGTAGGGGAGTAGGATGCGGCCGTGCGCTGTCAGCTGTGCTGGGAGCCCCAGGGGCCTGCCTCCTGCCTGGGGGTGCTCTGGGAAGTCCTTGGGAGGAGAGGTAGATGACCTCACAGGTGTGGCTTCTGTTTAGATTTAGAGAAAGTTTTAAAAAACAAAACAAAAAACCACACCTCCCTTCTCCTCCTGCCCCCAGGCTCTTAAAGGTGTGTGTCTAAGCATCTTCCGGGCCTTTCAAAACGAAAGGTCCTAGGTGACCTTGTCCAAGGGGGTTTCACAGTCCTGGTATTTGAAGTAATTTTCTAGAAGACTGATTTACTGATTGATGATTGACTGGATTGATTCATGTTGAGAGATGAAAGAGGTCACAGCTGGGAGACAGGTACGGGAACTGGAGACACGGTGTCATAGGACGGAGTGGCCGTGGGCATCTGGCTGGAGGGTTTGGCTGTTGTCTGCCTGTTGCCTCCCTCTGGGCTCCCACTGCCCCAGCAGACAGTGTCTTCCAGGATGAGTTTGGAGACCTGGGTTGTGATCTTGGCTTTGGGGTGAGTCTTACACTATGAGGTGATGCTCAGTGGAGAGGAAGGAAGGGTTGGCTTCCCAGGGGCCTGTGGGTAGCTAATACTTGATCTGTCTCTGTGACAATCTGAACTATACACATAGTTATGGCCAGGAATGGGCTTTTAGGACCAGAATGCACTCAAATTGAGTGTGATAGCTCTTTGACGTCGCTGTCAAGTGCTGTCTACTCACAGTCTCCACCTGACTGTGCCTTGTTTGCGCTCAGCGCCCCATTTTGCTCCTCATCCCTCCCTTCCTGGGTCTCCACATTCACTTTCGGTCCTCTTCCCCAGGAGGGTGAGCCTTGTGATTCTGGGCCTCCTGGGCACTGCCCAGCTTTTCTCATCATCCAGGGAATTTACAGCCTGACCTCATGACCACTTGCTTTTTCCTTCTCCATTACCTGTGATCTTTGACCTGGAATCTGTATTTTACTATGTTGTTCTAACAGGAGAGTAGATGGTCACAGAATAGCAAGTCTAGAAATAGCCGTAAGGAATCTTAACACTCAGCCCTTTGACTCTGTGGGGTAAATGAATGTCACATTAAAAACCCTGCCCTGGCCAGTGTAGCTCGGATGGGTGTCATTGGCATCATTCCTCAAATCAAAAGTTCACTGGTTTGATTCGACTCCCAGTGAGGGCACATATTTGGGTTGCGGGTTCGGTCCTGGGTCGGGGCACGTACAAGAGGCAGCCGATTAATGTCCCTCTCTCACATTGATGTTTCTTTCCCTCTCTTTTTCCCTCCCCTTCCCCCCCAAAATAAGTAAAATCCTAAAAAACAAAAAACAACCCCTGATCTTTCGAGTCTTAATATAATATGTCCCCCATGGCTTATGCTGAGGCAAAGCCACGGCGTTCAGGACTGTGACTAACCGTTTGCCTGGGCCCTGGCTGGGGTGGCATCCATTAGGGAGGCAGGAGAGCACGAACGCTGGAGCCTGAGTTTAAGTCCAGCCTCTACCATATGCTATTTCCGTGGCCTCAGTTTCTGCATCTGTAAAGTGGGGATAATTATAGTATCTACCTCATAGAGTTTTTACAAGAGGTAAGTGGCTTGTTTATGTCTATAGCGCTTACAGACATTTTAGCTGTTGTGCTTGGTTTTAGTCCCATGAGGATTTGGACTGGCAGGCAGATAGGTTTAATCAGAGAAAGTTTCTCTAAGTAGTTTAGTTCCTGAGCTTGGAGTGTGCTTATTATGTTGCCATGGGGTCTCAACAGAGTGACCCACAGAAGGTATCCTTTAGACATGAATCTCCCTGAGAGAGTGTATGTATGTCGGGTGATGGGGGCTGTGACCTGGCCAGCTGTGAAATCCATCTGGGACTTGGGCCTTTTCCATTTAGCATCCCTCTAGGGGCTGGCTGACCTCAGGTCTGATCTGGGGAATGTCTTAGGACCCATAAGTCCTTGTTCCATGGTTCCAGCTGGGACTGCCTGGTGGGGAGGAGGTGGGGGGGCGGGGTGTACCTGTGTGTGCAACGTGCATTGTGCTTTGAAGGACGCCAGAGATGCACAGGGCTGGGGCTGGGGCTGGGGCAGAGTATGGGCCTTTGCTTTTCTTTGTGCTGAAATGACATGGTACTTTGCCGGCTGGTTCTGTGGAAAGGCCTCGATAGTTAATTTTAAAGGCTCTTTTGAAGAGGGAGGAAGGAGCAGCAATACTGCATTTCCCAAAGGGCTCTCCACTGCGATGCTCAGTTCCACCCAGATGGTCCTGTTAATTAATTCTCCTTTGGTTGTGCCTGAAGGGAGGGGGAATGCATGACTGACTGGTCCCAGTGCTGCCACTATGTCCTCATCTGCAAAATAGGAGGTTCACAAAGAGTGCCTTGCAGGTGATATACCCCCCTTGTCCAGCTGAGACACACAGTGACAAAGCCCTGTGCTTGAGAGGGTCCTTGCTGGACTTGCACAGACGGTAAATAGGTCACGATGCTCCTGACTTTCGGCTTTGTGGAAGCACCAATTTGTTCACTGTCATTATTCATTTGCCAGATCATCCTTAAAGCCCCAGCCCTTAGATCGCTTATCATCTTGGATAGGGGATGTCAAATTCCTCAGTCTCATGCAGTGAGTGCTAGAGTAGGCGTAACCCTGGGGTGCTGAAAGATTATACAGAAGGTACCCCAGCTTTGGTTTCTGGGGAGGTTTATAGAAAGGGAGTGGCTTCTAATCTGAACCTGAGGCTTTGGTATAAGTGATGCCAGTTGCAGGTGGGTGGGTGTGGCATGGGATGAATGGGAGGAAATGATGTCCAGGCATAGAGAACGTTTGCAAAAGCCAGAGCTCGGGGGTGTTGGCACAGGTGGGAGCTCTGGTTCCAGGTTAGGACAGAGGCACAGAAAACTAGAGGGTCAAATTCATAGTTATCAGAGTGACAGTACCTCCTAGATCCTCGTAGCTGTGGTCTGTGGTTTAGAAGTTTCTGAGCCCAAGAACAAGGGGCCAAAGGCTTTGGGTCAGTGGAGGTGTGAGGGAGGCTCTGGAACTTTTTTCCTGTGGAAACTGCAATCAAATATACATTCTGGAAAGTGGTCGTAGTGAGCTTCGGTCGTCTGGGACGGAGGTGGGGTGTCTCTGTTCTTCCCCGAGAACAGGCCCTCCCCTGACTGGCTGCTGCTGGCAGGCCTACCTGTGAGCCACACCAGCTGTTCAGGGAATAAAGTCCACCCGAGGCTGTGTTTGCCTCACCTGGGAGCAGCTTCCTGCTTGCCGTGCAGCCCTGACTGAGCTGTGCTGAGCGGAGCTTAGGGAGACTCACCAGTGCCTCAGCCCTGGGGAATTTCCTGTGCCCTGCGAGCCAGGGTGAGTCAGGGGCTCATATCAGGTGCTGGGGGTGGGGGCAGGGGGTAATGTGGGGCCCAGCCTTGGTACCATCTCCTCTGCCTTCTCTGTCAGTAGCCAGAAGTTTTCAGGTGCATGGTACAGCCACTGTTGCCCTAGAGATTGTGCAGTCCCGGGGAGGCAGTTGCCCTCTGGCATGCGTGTCGTTGTGTTAGATTATAAGAGCCAGATCTTTGCCCACCCTGGTCTGGTGACCCCACCACAGACCCTCACAGGTGAGCCCTTGGGAAGTGCTTTTGGACAACTATGATTAGCATCTTCATTTTGACCATTTATGGAGCCCTTGCCTGGGCCAGGCACCAAGCTCAGAGCCCGGAGGGCACAGCCCTGGGGCAGATGTGAGGAACCGAGGCTCTGAGACGCCTTGGGATTCCATCAGAAGGCACTGCCACTAGGGGTCTGGCACAGATGTCTGCTTTGCTTTTCTGGGGCCTCAGGTTTCTGAGCCTGTCTTGTCCCTGGGTGGGGTCCACCTTGCTTCCACGCTGGAAAGACAGAGGCTGGGCTGTTGGAGTCAGGAAGGAATGTATTGGGCACCCTTGGAGACACTCATAGGGCCAGAGGGAAGGGGCTTTGTCGGGATTCAGAGTAACTTTTTAAAATTGTTGTAAAATGGTTTTAAAAATAAGATAAAATTTGCACTTTCATCATTTTTAAGTGGCATTATGTCCGTTCACATTGTTGTGCCTCCATCACCAGCTATCCACCCACGGAACTTTTTATTATCTTGCAAACCTGAAACTCTGTACCCATTGAACAACAACTTCCTCCCTCCCCAACCCACCTCTGGCAGCCACCCTTTTCCTTTGTGTTTCTGTGAGGACTCAGAGCTTGACTCCCTGTCTGTCCTGCGCAGAATCTCCCCGGAGTGCCCCCACCGGGCAGCGATGCCAGGATGCCCGTCTCTGCATCCCTCCGCCCGGACAGCAGCCAGGAGCGACCGGCAAGCCTGACCTCCACCGCGTCCTCGTCGGGCTCCTCCCGTGACAGCCGAGGAGCCATGGAGGAGCCCAGTGGCCCCGAGGCCTCAGCCAAGAATGGGGCAGGCTCCCCGCGGGGTTGGCACCCCCACAACAACAACAACAACTCCAGCAGTTGGCTGAACAAGAAGGGACCCCTGTCCCCATTCAGTGGCCGGGCAGCGGCGGCTCCTGCGCACAAGCTCAGCTACCTGGGCCGCGTAGTGCGCGAAATCGTGGAGACTGAGCGCATGTACGTGCAGGACCTGCGCAGCATCGTGGAGGTAAGGCCCGCGTGGCTGCCGAGCTGCGGTGGGGAGAGAAGCACCTGCCCACCTCCTCTCGGGCTGGCCTTGGCCTTGGCGACCGTGTCTCTCGTATAAACTTATCACCACCAGCCCGGAAGGACAGCTCTCCCTGGCACAGTTATCTCGGAAGGTCTGCTTCCTGTGACTAGTGGGGAAGCCTAACATCTTCCGCCCTGGGGAAGCTGCCAACTGCTCACACACCACCTTGTGACTCTGGCTCAGGCCAGTTGCTCCAACCCGCAGAACTTTTGCAGTTCCCTAGGGGGTAGGCACCTTTGACCAGGATGGAAGGGACTCCTGTGCTCAGTGGAGACCGAATGAAGTGAAGAAACTGACTAGCCCCTGCCTGTCCGCTCCCAGATCCCTCCCTGCTCTGTTGTTTCCTAGCCCTGGAGTCTCAGACACGGGGGTAACCGCCTCCCCACCCACTACCCTCACACATAGCCTCAGGTGCCTCATTTCTGAAACAAAGATACATCTGCAGGGCAGGGCTATGTAGGTGGTGTTTCAGGCTTTGTGGGCACACAGGAGAAGGTGGCTGCCTGGCTGTTCCTGAGGAAGCCACCCACTGCGGAGGGTGGCGTATTGGTTTCCCAGGGCTGCTGTGACAAATTACCACAAATTGTGTGGCTTAAGATGCAGAACTGTATTCTGTCCTGGTTTAGGAGGCCAGAAGTTAGAAATCAAGGTATTGGCAGGGTCGGTTCCTTCTGGAGGCTCTGAGGGAGAATGCGGGCCAGGCCTCTCTCCTGCTTCTGCTGGTTGCTGGCCATCCGTCCTGGTCTTTGGCCTATAGGTGGCATCACCCCAGGCTCTGCCTCCGACTTCACATTGCCTTCTTCCCTGTCTCTCTGTGTCCTCTCATAAGGATACTAGTCATGGAGGCCCGCCCTAAATCCAGTATGATATTGTCTTGAGATCCTTAACTAGTCACACCTGCAAAGGTCACATTCTGAGGTTCCAAGTAGATATTAATTTTTGGGTGGAACTGTCCAATGCAGTAGAGTAGGTGATGTTTGAGAAACAGCTATCCAATGAAGTGCAACTGGGGGCCCAGGAATGTGCCGGGACGGGCTGGACTCAGGCCTCTGTCCATGCAGGACTACCTGTTGAAGATCATTGACACGCCTGGGCTGCTGAAGCCAGAGCAAGTCAGTGCCCTCTTTGGGAACATAGAAAACATCTACGCACTGAACAGGTATGGAGTGGGCCTGACGCGCACTGTGTTTCACCTGTGAGGCCTGTTTTGGGGCCTGGGGAGGGATCTTGGATGTCCCTCATCTGGTGGGCTGTCCCGTGTGGGCCCAGGGCCTGGCCTGATGTCTGAGGGTGGGGAAGGGTGGACCACTGCTGTACAAAGGTTTAGTTAGCTCCCTGCTGGAGACAGGGCCTGTGGGACCATGTGCCCTGAGGCTGATGTGCTTCCTGTCGGCAAGGACATCGGCTGAGGCCGTGTGCTTATAGGGTTTAGCCTGAGCCAACGCCCCCTGGGGTCTGCTGGACCCTTGCACATGCTACTTTTCCCTCTCTCCCATTGTGACCCCTTTGTCCTTCTCATCTTTGTCTTCTACTTGCACATCTCTTAATTTCTTCTCTGTCTTCCCACTGACCTCATGGGAAGTCAGGGCTCCCTGGAAGTGATCTGACCCATTAGGGGAATGCACAGGTCAGGCAAGACGCGATGCCGAATGCTGAACAAGGCCTGGCAAGGGGCTGCTTCAGGGTAAAGGGGCCCTTTGGGGACCCATAGTGTGCTACCTGGACCCGCAGATGCCCCGGGGGAAGGGCACTGGTTGGGAGGAGCAGAGCTTGAGGGAACAGTGTAGATCAGGAGGAACCTTACCGTAGGTCCTTTCAGATGGGCAGGAAGACCTCCTGCTGTGCAAGCTGGAGAATTCTGGAAGGAGACCTAGGCCAGATTGTAGGGAGTTGGCAAGTAGGGGGAGCACCTTTTCTAGGGTTTTCTATAGTCTCCCATCTAAGAATGAGGGGTGTCTCCTTTTACTGCATCCTTTTGAACTGGGGATCTTGGTTCTTTTGTGAGTCCTCTTTCTCTTTTCATTTTCCTTTAATCTCTGCTTTTGTGTATTTGACTCCTGCCTGCAGAGGGGCCGTGTCCTCCTGAGGTGGGTACTGGTGTCTCTTCTTTCTCTTGCTGAGCACGTGGGTCTCCCTTGCTCCCCGTCTTTGCAGTGTTGCTGGATGCTTTCTGTGGTTGCTGCCCTGGGCAGGGCTCCCTTTGAGGGTGGGAGCTCTGGCTCTGGCATGACACCAGGGCTGGCTGTGTATCTGGGCAGCAGGAGGCTGGGGAGGGGGCGTGGTGTGTTGGTAGCTGTGGAGGCTGCAAGCGGTCTAGGGTCTGATGACCACTCTTCCTCTCCCAGCCAGCTACTCAGAGACCTGGACAACTGCAATGGTGACCCGGTGGCAGTGGCCAGCTGCTTTGTGGAAAGGGTAAGAAGGGCTGGGTCTTTGCCTCTTGCTCTGTTCTGCTGGAGGCTCAGTGGAACAGGAACTCCCACCTTCAGGGAACACCTGAGCCTTGGAGCCCCATCTCCAGGGGAAGTGCCAGGTATCCTGCCTTGGAAGGGGTGGGTATTCTGGGTGGAGCCAGGGGGTGCTGGGTGGATGGTGTGCCCCAGACAGATGGCATACAATGATGGGTCTACAGACGCTCAGGGAAGGGGGGACAGAGCTACTCTGGAGACTTGGGGTATGTCTTTGGAACATCGGGGTTTACAGTCCAATGAGAGACTTCCTGAAATCACTATTTTTGGTTTCTCCTTAGAGCCAAGAGTTTGATATCTACACCCAGTATTGCAACAACTACCCCAAGTGAGTAATTGGGGTGGAGAGGGGAGGCTGATCCATTTGGTGAGTCTGGAGCACCCCACTTCCCCATCCAGGCCTTCCGAGGCGGTGACCGTCCTTTCCCCACTCCCAGCTCAGTGGCCGCCCTGATGGAGTGCATGCGGGACAAGCAGCAGGCCAAGTTCTTCCGGGACCGACAGGAGCTGCTGCAGCACTCGCTGCCCTTGGGTTCCTACCTGCTGAAGCCAGTCCAGCGCATCCTCAAGTACCACCTGCTGCTGCAGGTAACCCAAGGGTCCCCTGAGTACATGGGTGGCTGGGGGAGGCAGGACTCTTGAGTCTGTGGGCTGCCTAAGTTCCTGTCTCCCATGCAGGAAATTGCCAAACACTTTGATGAGGAAGAGGATGGCTTCGAGGTGGTGGAGGAAGCCATTGACACCATGACCTGTGTGGCCTGGTACATCAATGATATGAAGAGGAGGCACGAGCACGCAGTCCGGCTGCAGGTGCTCCGGGCTGGTGGCTGTAGGGTCATGCAAGGGTGGTTGGTTGGGTGGGCGTGGGCTTGGAGAAGGAATGCGGTTGCCCTGTCAGGGTGAGCTGAGGTGTGGCATCTGTGTGGGACAGGCTTCTCTGGGGAGACCCAGCAGTGGCTGGATTTTCAGGAGCCTCCAGGAACCCTGTGGATCCCCAGCAAGGTCACAAGAAGCCTGACCCTTGGGGCTGGGGCTTCTGTGCTGCAGGAGATTCAGTCACTGCTCATCAACTGGAAGGGGCCGGACCTGACCATCTATGGGGAGCTTGTCCTGGAGGGCACGTTCCGCCTGCACCGCGTGCGGAGCGAGAAGACCTTCTTCCTCTTTGACAAAGCGCTTCTCATCACCAAGAAGCGGGGCGATCACTTTGTCTACAAGGGGCACATTCCGGTAACCAGGCTGCCGCTGTCTCCTGTACCCCCTTCCCTTCCCTCTCTGCCCTTGTCTTCATCAAACCCAAGTAATTGTGGTGCAGCTCCATCCTTCTTCAATTTCTCTCCCTGCCTCCCCAGGTGATTTTGTGGGGCTGGGGCTCCAGGTAAGCTGCCCCTTCCACCCTCCTTGCGCTTGACGGCCCTTTCTCTCCCCCCAGTGCTCTTCCCTGATGCTGATTGAAAGCACCAGAGACTCCCTGTGCTTCACTGTCACTCACTACAAGCACAGCAAGCAGCAGTACAGCATCCAGGTGAGGGATGGCCCAGGGGGCTCGGGCTGGGGACAGTCCTGCCTCCGCTCACTTAGCTGTGCTGAGCGCCAGGGTCTCCCTCTGGAAGGTTGGGGCCATTGTGGGTACCCCTTGGGCTTGGGCTGACGAGTTGAAGTAGCCTCGCAGGCGCGCCAGTAGAGGCCCTCTTTCCCCCTCTGCCCTGCTCGGCAGAAGCACGGCCCATGTCATGTGCCTTCAGGCCTGTGATAACCCCCGGCTCCCTCGCTCCCTCTCCCTCGGGTCCTTCCAGGCCAAAACGGTGGAGGAGAAACGGACCTGGACTCACCACATCAAGAGGCTCATCCTGGAGAACCACCACACCACCATCCCCCAGAAGGTGCATTCCTGGGGCACCCCCACCCCCAGCTCTCGATGGGGAACAGGGATGGGGTGTCCTTCAGAGCCAACTGGGGGCGGGGTCCGCCAGGGCCTCGCCCTCTGGACATTGGCTCCACAGTGGGAGTAAGGTCAGTGGATGCCCTGGGCCTCAGCAGAGCACTGCGGGGTGTCTTCACTCAGCAAGAGGTAGTCTGTGCGCTGGGGGAGGCATGGCGCATGTCCAGGTTGTAAGGAGTCGGGTTTCTTCCCTTCCAGGCCAAGGAAGCCATCTTGGAAATGGATTCCTATTGTAAGTATAGGTAGCCTTCCTGCCTGCTTGTCCCTAATTGTGCACCTTTCTAGGTCAGGCTGCGTCCTGGGGAAGCTTTTCCTGACACTAAGATTCCAGGGAGCAGGGAGGACTGGGCAACTCCTATTGTCAGGGCCTGGGGGTCTACTGTGAGCCCAGGGGCACGGCCCTGCTGGCCGATGGGCTCTCTGTGCCTGATGCTCCCGAATGCAATTGGATGGAAGATGGCAGAGGAGGGGGCTCCTGGCCCCCGGAGTTGGGGTGGGCAGCAGAGGCGTGGTCGGATATGGTCAGAGTCTGTGCCAAGGCTGACAGGGTCCCAAAGGCCTGATTGTCTCTCCTGGGTGCAGATCCCAATCGGTACCGCTACAGCCCAGAGCGCCTGAAGAAGGCTTGGTCCTCCCAGGATGAGGTGTCCACCCACGACGGGCGTCGCCAGGGGCGCCGGCAGTCTGGTAAGGGATGGGCTGTGTGGGCAGAGAGGCACCTTCCTAGGCCCCTGGCCAGGCGGGAGACCGTTTGCAGCAGCATTTGGGGCTGGCTCTCACCTCCAGAATCCTGGGAAAGGGCAAGATGGGCGTGTGTGGAACATCCTCTCCTTGTGCCACCCTCCACCTGGCACCTTTGGGCCTTTCTTGCCCATTAAAGCTGGGCAGCCCACCTTTTCCAAGGCCCTAGGAATCCTTGTTCACTCAGGCCTTGGCACTCTACTCAGCCCCCCTGCGACTGAAACCCCGCTTCTTCACCACTCAGGATACTGGGAGTCAGCCAGGAGTGACTCTCAGACGTGTGTTGTGGAACAGAGCAGAGGCAGGACGTGGCGAAAACAACTTAGACTTTAAGTGGCATCAAATCCAGACGGGAAATATTGACTTTGGGTCTCAGGAAAAGTTCCATTTTCCTCTCCTGGGTTTTCCACGACTGGACATGCTGCTATGTACTTGGGATTAATGGAGCGAACTGCCTATTGAAAAAGACTTTGCTTTCATTCTTCGCTCTCCTGGTGATGAGTGTATTTTCTTGTCTCTTTTTTTTCCCTGAGCATCCCCTTTTTTTTTTTTAATTGTATTTTTTTCCATTACCATTTATACCCCTGAGTGTGTTTTCTACATCTGTTTTCACTCTGCCCTTCAGTCTGAGGCCCAGGGAAGAATTTGGCTTCAGCCGGGTACCTGCCAAACTTATTCCCATGGTGGGAGTTAGGGTGAGAAATGTCTTGGCGATCCCTTGAGAGAAAGACTTGGGCATGACTGGGAGCAGTGTCCTGGCTTGGATCTCTACACTGCGTTGGGCTTTGATTGGCCGTGACCCACAGGCCCCTTGGATAACTGTGTGGATTGATGCGTGTGCTTTGGTCTTGTAAAAGATGGAGTGGAGCAGTCTCAGGAAAGCTGCTGTGGTTTTATTTTGTTTGGTATTGCTCCCAGTGGATCTTGAACCCTAGGCAAATTGTCACGGTTGCAAGATTTTATGGGGCCGTATGTTAAACGCCCAAGTTGGCGGTGTTAACTTCCTTCTATAATCCTCTCCCTGTCCCTCTAGCATTCTCCCTTAACCTGCCGTAGCTTTAAATTGGAAGCTGCTGGCACGCGGACCTGTTCAGTAAGTGACGGTGGTGGTAGTGGTGGTGATGGTAGTAGTAGTACTACCTGGCATAGGTCAGCATCCAAACTAGGGCTATCATGGCCCTTGGGAAATGAGCCATTTTAGAGCTTAAGTTTCCACATGGCCGAGATGTTAGCCTGGACGCTCTAAAAGAATTAGGTTTTGTTGGTGTGCTTGTTTTTGTGTTTTAGTTTTAACCATTATGAGAGAGACATCTTCCTAAAACATACTTCCTACTCTGGAGCCTTTAAAATAGAGGATGCTGACCACAGATGCAATGGCTTCTCTGTGGTGTATGAACTGCTAGATTTTTCAGGGCCTCCCGGAGTGGGAAACCGTGGGTTCCCACACAGAGGGCCTGCATTTGTGGTGTTGTGTCCATCCTTAGGCTGACGAGTGTTTGTTCGCACCTGTTTTCGTATTGCTTGCCTGTAGTATCCCTTCTTCTCCCTTCGATCTGCTAGACATCAGCCTATGGAACTTGTGAGACGTGTATGTAAAAGCAGGCCAGGAAATGGCTGAGAAGGGAGGACGTGAGTCCCGTGCAGGAGCTCTCTGCCTGCCCTCAGCCAACTGCTCCGACTGCCTCTGGGCCTCCTCCGCCTCCTACTTCCAGAGAGCTGAGACGGGCAGATACGGGACATTTATGGATAAGTGAGGTGCTACTGTCATCACTTGTCACTTATTAAATATTCTTGATGGCATGTCCTAAAATGAAAGAGTTGAGTGTTTTATGAAAACAGTTGGGTATTTACTTACATTGTATCTATAGTGCGTGTAAGTGCACGTGCACAGACCTCTCTGTAGAAAAAAAGCTTTTCTCTATATCCCTCTGCCCAGGAAGAGCTAAGAGACCTCACCTTCTGGCCTCAGGTTTATAGTGGGCCTCCTACTTAATGCCAGCTGGGCAAGGATAATATAGATCAGGGCCAAGGGTCTATAGAGGGGTCTATTGACACACGTCTCTTACTCCTGCTTATCTGCAGAAAGGCTGGGATACAAGGCAGCGACACCATTAGGCTGACCTATATGTTTTATATCCTGTCCCTAGAGCCTGGCCTGCCCCTGTCCGGCCGGGCAGCACTCCCCAGCAGGCAGCAAGGCTGCGTGGTGCCAGGTCCTAGGGGCCGTAGAAAGTCGGGTGCGACCTCTGCTTTCCAGCTGGGGCGCTATGAGAGGGCTTGGCCTGGGCTGTAGCTAAATGTTGTGGGGAAGGGAGGGCTCGAGGTGGCACCGTGGCCCTCCAGAGTGGTGGCTAGTTGGCCTGAAGCGGACAGTGTGGGACGGTGCTGCTCCTGGGGCCGGGCAGTAACAGCTGCGGGCCCAGGCCTGAAGGGGCTGGGCCGCCTTCCTGCGGGGCAGGTGTGAGGGCCTCCTCCTTCAAGGCTGGAGTGGGGGCAAGCCCGACTGGACTTTGAGCTGGTGATGGGCTGGTGGTGCTGTGGGCGTGGGGGCAGGGCTGTTTCCAGGCCTGCACTGACTGCCCGTTCGCTTTCCTCCTCAGAGCCAACCAGACACCTGCTCAGGCAACTCAGCGAGAAAGGTGAGTGTGAAGGGTTGACAACCATTCAGGTGGCTCTCGGGCAGGGGCAGGAAGGTGCTGTAGGGGACCACTTGGGTGGGGGTGTCAGGAACAGCTTAGGGGGGACTCTGTTCTTCCCAGAAGTGGGCCTCTCCTTGCTGTCTAGGGAGGGGGCTTGCTCCCCAACCCCCGCTGCTTTCACCCTGTTCTGAGGTAACAGCAAGAGCGAGTGACACTCAGAGACCTGCACTGCTCCGCGGTGTGCACCCCCTCCCCCTGCCCTGGTTCCTGTTCTGTCCGTCATTCCTTCAAGAATTCTAGGAATAGGCACCCCCAGAGAAGTCTTCCCCAGCGGGCTCTAGGCCTTTGGCCTCTAGCCTCTGTCCTCTATAAAGAGGCTCTCTCTCCTGTCTACCCTTCTCCCTCCGCTCGCCCTCGCCCTCGCCCATGTACTGGGACTCTGCGGTGGTGGCAGCAGCCAGAGCGGTGGGAATGAAGGTAAGGCTTGTGGGCAGAGGGGACTGGCTGGGTGGAGGGGGTGGGACCGCCCAGGCCAGCCCCCGGCTCCCTTCGCTCTCATTGCCTTCCTTCACTTCACAAACACTTACCAAGCACCTCTGGTGCACCAGGCTCTGTCATGTGGGTCACAGAGGTGAATAAGCCGTGGCCCCGGCCCCAGGGACCCTTCTGTACCCTTTTCCGGGAATGGCACCCTGGTGGCGGCCTGCCCAGCCTGGATCCTCTCATTTTTTCCTCTCAGGGGCAGGTAGGCCTCTCTGGTTCTTGAGTGCCTGGCTAGGCCCCCGTCCCTGCTTTCGCGGGTCCCAGCTTTCTATCTTGAGAACCACTCCTATCCCTTACTCCCCCCGGCCCCGACCCCCAACCCCACCCCACCCCCTCTGGTCCTCACTGGGCTTAAGTGGGGACCGGGGGTTCGTATCTAGATGGGGAGTTTTGTGTAAAGCCTCCTCACCCCTGACCATTGGAAGGAGGAGGGGGTGTTGCCCCGAGGCTGGTCACGAGGGGTCTTGTGCTCCGAACAGCATGCAGGCAGTGCTGGTGCTCTCCTGGACTTTGGGCAGCCCTCCCGTACTCGGGGCCTGCAGCCAGAGGCTGAAGGGGGTGCCCGGGAAGAGCAGGAGGAGGACGAGGAGGAGGAGGAGGAGGAGGAAGAGGTGGTGGTGGAGGACGAGGAGGAGGAACAGGCCTTTCAGGTCTCTCTGGAGGACCTGGCAGGGCATGAAGGCAGCAAGAAGGGGTCTGGGCCGGAGCCCCCAGGCTCAGAGGAAGAGGAGGAGGAGGAGGAGAGCCTGGCAGTGGCGGAGCAGGTAGCCGACTTTGCCAGCTCCCTGCTGGCCGCCCTCCACTGCTGGCACTATCGGGCCAACGCTTTACTTTTCTCCCGGGGTGCTATGGTGAGGTGTCTCTTTGATCTCCCCTCCTCCTTGCATGTTCCCTAGCATGTTCAAGCCCATGCCCATCCTTGATTCCCTTCCCCTGCCCTCTCCACTCCTCTGTTCTTGTTTCTTTACTTCTGCCCTCAGCACTTCTTAACCCCTCACTCACTGTCACGCCCCGGTAAGCCCCCGGCATGCATGCACCGGTCCAGCACTGGGTGTGAACTAGTATACTACTCAGCGAGCATGACTAACAGGGCGGGAGCGGTGGGCAAGGGGAGAAGGCAGCACCCGGCAGGGCTGGAAGGGTCAAGGGGGTTGGGCTTTTCTGAGGCTGCGGACCTGGCGGGGATTTGTGTCCCCAGATCTGGCAGTTCACGTGGACTCTGGAGAGGCTCAGGTCCAAAGCTGGCTCTCAGCAAAGCCCAGCCCCCTGAGGGAGCTGCCCATGTTGGGATGCAGAAGGGGCCAGCTCCCAGTTGTCCTGGGAGTTGACAGCTGCCCTCTGCTCTCTTCAGGGGAAGGGGCGCGGGGAGTCTGAAGGCCCCAAGAGCTGCAGGAGGCCTGGCAACCGGTCTGCGACCAGTGCTGAGAAGCGTTTGAGCTTTGAGTCCGTTTCTTCCCTGCCTGAGGTGAGTGGCCAGCAGGTGGAAGGGGGACAGCACAGGGGTGTCTAGGAGCCCAGATCTCCAGGTCTGCTGGTGGGGCACTCAGGCATGGGCTCTCCCATTGGATCTCTGGGGACAGGACTCTCATCCCTTGGGAAGCCTGTCTGGTTTATGGGCACATGATTTAGCGAGCAGACAGCTCCTTTCTGTGGATGAGAGGAAGGTGCCCGTTCCTTTGGGCAGATACAGTTCCTTGCCAAGGGGCACAGTTAACAGAAGTGACCAGATTTTAGATCCCCTCAGCCAGGCCTCCTTGTATAGGGTGTAAGGCCCTGCCCCTGCCAGCCTGCCAGACATTTAACTTACATCCGCGCCCCGTTGGGCACAGGGTAGCAGCATATTGATACCCACTCAATACCGCCTGCATGTCCGAGGTTTGTTTATTCCGTTACTCTCTGCAACAGCCCTACCAGGGAGAATGGGGCTCAGGAAGGTTGAGCGATGTGTCTGACACGGGGCAGCTTCTGAGGGGCGGAGCTGAGATTGGACTTGGGCCTGTGCCTCAGAAGCTCAGGCTGTTCTTCCCGCTACCCCAGGCCACCTGTAGGTTGTTTGGAGATGGAGGCCTTTGCTTTCCCACTGTTACAAAGGAAAATTTGTTCATGAGACCTAGACCCCGGGTTGGACCTCACAGCCAGAGGCTAAGAAACCCGGATGACACTGGATAAAAGTCCAGAGCGGTGCAATCCAGTGATAACAGCGCGCTAGCCACATGTGTAATTTTAACTTGTCTAGTAGCCACATTAAAAAGTCATTTAATCCAGTATGTCCAAACTGTTACCATTTCAATATGTAATCAATATAAAAAGCTAAATGAGATGGTTCATACTTCTTTTGTATGAAGTTTTTGCAGCCTGGTGTGTAGTTTACCTTTACAGCTGTTGTGAATTTGGACTAGGCCCATTTCAGGTGCTTGGGAGGCACGTGGGACTGGTGGCTACTGTTGCTGGACAGTACAGGCCTAGGTCATGGGTTGTGCTCTGCAGATTCTGGACTCCATCAATTGGATCAAGCCTGATTCCTCAGAATGTAGAGTGTTTGCTCTTATCTTTCCCCTACAGACCTCTCTGGAAAGCTGCCTGTGCTAGCCAGTCTTGTGGTTCAAATGACTTACAGGGTGGTCAAGAGGGAATTCTCAAATTTGCTTCCTGCCTTGCCCATCTGTGAGACATATGCACAGGCCCCACATTTCTGTCTCACCCTCTGCAGGATTCCAGCATGTGGCCCTGTTGCCCTTTGCACCCTGAGCCTCACGGGAGGCCCTGGCCCCTCAGGGAGGTTGGAGTGGCCACTCAGGTTGCTCAGGCCTGAGTTTGAATCCAAAATGATTCCCTCGTGGGGCACCTCTAAGACTGTAGGGAGCTGCTTTACCAATTTGTAGGGAGTACTGGTGCCGTGGCTCTGATCCCGAGTTTGTATGTTCCTGTCTGTCCCTGTGGCTCCCAGACAGGCTGCCACAGAGACGTGTCACCATCTTCTTCCCATCTACATTCCTAGAATTTTCCTTGGGTTTGAGGGCTGTGGGCCCAGCACCGCAGCTGCAGGGTCACTAGGGGACAGAGTCACATTCCTCCCTCTAAGGGCCTGTTGCCCCTTCTCTTGGGAACTGCAGCCCCCTCTCACTAGGCTCTGGGCAGGGCGTGCTGTTCCCACATGCCCCGAGTCTCATGTGAGCTTTCTGTGCTATCCCAGGCTGAACTGCACCCTGAGCCTGGGACAGAGCAGGAGGTGTTTGCTGCTGTGGAAGGTCCCAGCGCCGAGGAGATGCCCTCAGACACAGAGACTCCAGAAGTCCTGGAAACACAGCTGCACGCCCATCAGGAGCTGCTGGGGCTGGACCACCCAAGTGACATGGTGGACTTTGTGGTGGCCAAGAGCCCTGAGCACATTAAGGCCTTGAGCAGTGAGGAGGAGGAGGAAGAGGAGGAGGATGACGAGGAGGAAGAGGAGGAGGAAATGGGGACTGCCCAGGAGCCTGAGAGCCTCCTGCCGCCCTCTGTGCTGGATCAGGCCAGTGTCATTGCTGAGCGGTTCGTCAGCAGCTTCTCTCGGCGGAGCAGCCTGGCACTGGAGGACGGCAAGTCCACTGGCTTCGGGACCCCAAGGCTGACCAGCCGGAGCAGCAGTGTGCTCAGTCTGGAGGGCAGTGAGAAGGGCCTTGCCCGG
This sequence comes from Pteronotus mesoamericanus, assembly GCF_021234165.1. Taxonomy (NCBI): domain Eukaryota; kingdom Metazoa; phylum Chordata; class Mammalia; order Chiroptera; family Mormoopidae; genus Pteronotus; species Pteronotus mesoamericanus. The sequence continues at coordinate 25,055,687 of NW_026555078.1, read as the reverse complement.
TGTGACAGCACCACAGACTCCCTCAGCTCTCAGCTTCCCCCAGCAGTGGACCTCAGTGTGGGCGTGGCCGCAGAGAGTGGCCCTTCTGTTAATGGGACAGAGCCCCCAAGCCCAGGCTGTTCAGCGGAGACCAATAGGTCTTCCTGCAAGAAGAAGGAATCGATGCTTTCTACACGAGACCGGCTATTGCTGGACAAAATCAAGAGCTACTACGAAAATGCAGAGCACCACGACGCGGGCTTCAGTGTCCGACGCAGGGAGAGCCTCTCCTACATCCCCAAAGGCCTGGTGAGAAACTCGGTCTTCAGGTTCAACAACCTTCCAAGGCAGGACCCGGAGCCAGTGGCCCCACTGGGGCACAAGAGACAAGTGGGCTCCAGGCCGGCATCATGGGCCCTGTTTGACCTCCCAGGACCAGGCCAGGTGGGTGCGGGTTCTGGGGACCCAGCTCCTATCACAGATGCTGAGTTCCGCCCATCTTCAGAAATTGTGAAGATCTGGGAGGGGATGGAGTCTTCTGGGGGGAGCTCTCGGAAGGGGCCAGGCCAAGGTCAGGCCAATGGCTTTGACCTGCATGAGCCACTTTTCATCCTGGAGGAGCACGATCTAGGGGCCATCACTGAAGAGTCAGCTGCTGCCTCACCAGAGAGTGCCTCTCCGACCCAGCGGCCCAGCCCGGCCCACCTGGCCCAGGAGCTGAAGGAGTTGGTGAAGGAGCTGAGCAGTGGCTCCCAGGGAGAGCTGGTGGCCCCACTGCACCCCTGCATAGTGCAGCTCTCCCACATGATGGACAGCCACATGAGTGAGCGAGTCAAGAACAAGGTCTACCAGCTGGCCCGCCAGTACAGCCTCCGGATCAAGAGCAAGGCGGGGACAGCCAGGCCACCACTGCATTGGGAAAATGCAGCTTCCACCGTTCCCCGCCTACAGGAGGAGGCTGGATCACCATTGAGTGGCAAAGGTACGACAGGGGTGGGGATTGGGCCCCTCCCTCGAGGCGGGGGCGGGGTGGAAGAGCCCTTTAAGAGCCAGTTGGCTTTTGAGGAAAAGTGACCCCTAAAGAACCTGTACCACAGAGAGGGCTGTACTCCCCACCAACGGCCGAGGGCCAGGGTGAGCCCTGGCAGCCCCGACGCCACCCGTGCAGCCATGGTTGGGCACTTTCACTGCCCTCCCCGATCCTTCCTGCGGTGCAGAGACTTTCGGAAGAAATGTAGCCATGCCCCCCTTTTCTAGGAGAGCCGAAGCTCTCATCTTTCTTCCTTCGACTATTTTTCCCATTTCCCTTTGATAAAGCGACTGTGGATGGTAAATGAGGGTTCTCTTCCCTCATCACACCCAAAACCGCACCATCCAGCCTTCCCCAGAAGTTCGGAGCCCTCACTTCTGCTCTCCCCTCTGGCCCAGTGATTCAGGTAGCTCTCTCCCCTCACAGGTAAGAGAAAGCCGGTGCTGTCCCTCTTCAGCCGCGAGCAGATGTTGGCCCAGGAGCAGAGCCTGTCCAAGCCCTGCTCTGCCGGGGAGACTTCACCACAGCGTTTCTCCGTCCCCTCTGCTGCCAACTCGAGGACCACTTCACCTGGGGCCCGGCCCTCCACTCGAAGCCCCCTCAGCCCCTTCGACACTGAGACCTTCAACTGGCCTGACGTCCGAGAGCTCTGCTCCAAGTACGCCTCCCATGATGAGGCGGCCCAGGCCGAGGGAAGCCGGGCCCGAGGCCCGCCTGTCAACCGGAGCCGCTCAGTGCCAGAGAACATGGTGGAGCCGCCTCGGTCGGGCAGGGTGGGCCGCTGCTGCAGCCTGAATGCCAAAAGGGGCCGGGTGGGCCCAGAGGCCGTGCAGCCCCAGCCTCCCGAGGCATTGCCCCAAAGTGGGCCGGATGGAGGGGAGGCCTTGTATGTCACTGCAGACCTCACCCTGGAGAACAACCAGCGGGTGATTGTCATGGAGAAGGGGCCCTTGCCTGGCTCTGCGGTGGGGCTGGAGAAGGGCAGCGGCCAGAGACTGAGCTCACCAGCAACCATGGAGGGGCAGGGCCGGGATTTGCAGGAAGAGGGTCCCAGGGACCTAGTGGACCCAAGCCAGCAAGGCATAGTGAGAAACCTGAGGGAGAAATTCCAGGCCTTGAACTCTGTAGGTTGACTCTTGAGCCCTGGGGGAGAGAGGAGCTTGGGGGACAAGGAAGAACCTTGACATATGTCCACAAGCTTGGGCTCACCCTCCTCACAGGAGCCTCACCAAGGGCCCTGAGAAAGGGGGTGGCGCGGTGCACAGTGCTCTGGTGCACTCAGCAAGTGTCTTCACCTGCAGTGACCATGCTGGGGTTCCCCCAACCCTGGGCTCACGGTGACCTTCCACAGGCCCAGATGAGCCCCTCTTCCCTCTGAGGCCATTGTGGCCACTTCCTTGTATCTAATTCTCTGGTAAGAAGCCAAATATTTAAGCTCACCTCTTTCCAGGGAGAGCAAGCCCTGCTCAGGCCTCCAGTGTCGGCAGGCCACTGCCAGACTGAGGAGCCTGCCGGAGGAGACGCGGGAAGGTGGCCTGGAGAGGCTTTGCTCGTTAGCTGTGCCTTTTCTTAGGAGCCAGGCAGGAACGAGGTCCATAATTTATTGTTTGTGTGCGCGCGTACGAGTGTATGTATTCCCTGTTGTCGATTCCCCTCCCGTGAAGAATGTAACGGACTCAGTTCAGGTACTTTCATGGGTTGCCTTGCTGACCCTGTGGTTGCCGCTAATGTATACACATTTCATTATTTGCCAATGGTGCAATAACCACTGCTGACCAACTGACCTGTGTGTGGCCTCCTTACTGGGCCTGGCTGGGGCGGGAGGTGGGATGTGGCGATAGTAGCCTTGACGTCCACTCCTCTGCCATTCATGCTCACAAAGCACAAGGCACCAGGGTGCGGATGGGGGAGGCTGGGGCAGCAGGACGTGTGGGAGGGGCCTTGCTCTTGGTGGCTCTATCCCACGGGCTTCTCTGTTGACCCACAGCCTGGCATCCTGTCTTGGGGGCAGGGGCATCATGCCAGCTTTCAGCTCTTTTCCTCAAGAGCTGAAGTTGCACTAAAAGTAGGGTTGGGGGAGTGAATGGAACATTTTTCTAATAGGCAGAGGTTTCCAATGTCTGGTGCCTTTTACTCTTTTCTCCTTCGGGGCGTCCCAGGAGACATCCTAGGCGGCAAGGATTCTAAACCTGGAGCCTAGAAGTGTTTTAAGGTGGCCTGGAACATTGGGTGAAGAGCGCAAGTACATTTTTTTTTCCTGGGACGTATCACTTTTTATCCCATTCTCAGGGTGTCCTTGATTCAAAAAGGCTAAGACTGCCTCCCTATTTCTAGTTGGGGTTTCTGCCCTTTCTCCATGGTGTACCAGCCTCGTTTTGCCATTTCTTCTCTCTGGGGCCTGGGAGGAGGGGCTGCAGGTTCCGGGTCCTCAAGTGTGCCCACAGGCCTGCTGGCTCAGGGCCTCACAAGTCTGAGCGAGGAGGACAGACTCGCCCTAAAGATGGGTGGGTGCACAGAGGCTGGTAGAGCCTCTGCAGAGCAGCAGCAGGGAGTGCGAAGACAGCCTGTGTCCTGCCAGCTGCAATGAACGCCTGTGGCCGCTTCTGAGGAGACAGCGGGCTTCTCCCAGGCAGGTCTTGGGGTTATGAGGTTGAGAGCCCACAGGCATAATGGAGTGAGCCGGAGACCCAGGTTTTGGTTCTAGCCCTGCCGTTCTCTAGCTAGGTCACCTAAACTCTTTCCTCTCTGTAAATTGAAGGAGATGGATGACACGCTGCTTCTCAAACACCCTGACTCAGAGTCTTCAGTGGGTGGAGCCTGGGAAGTTGTAGTGAATACATTCCCCAGGTGATTCTTACTCAACCATCTAGGTATGTCTGGGAACCTTGAACCAGCTCAGTGATTCTCACCCATTAGAATAATCAGTGGAGCCTTTTGAAAACTGGCTATGCCTATGTTCCATCCACCCAGGCCAAACAAAAGCTCCCCTTTGGGTGAACCTCAGGCGTGGCCATTCTGGTGATTCTGGAAAGCTCTGCAGCAGGCCCTCAGGATGGCTGAGTGCGGGCCAAGTGAGCTTTCAGCAGGGTCTCAGTACCTGGGTGCTGGCGCAGTTGTCTTGTAAGACTCAAGGATGAGCCAGAGAGTCTGGCTTGGACACAGCTCCCTCAACCAGCCCTCTTAGGCCAAGTCAAAGGGAAGCCAGGCTTGTCAAATAAGAAATAGAGAGAAATATGGAGTGTTACTGATTTATTAGAAAAACTAGTAAATGGGTTTCCTCTGTTTGGTGGAAGCACATTTGAGCAGGTGGAGGACAAGGCCCAGCTGGCCCCAGATTGCATGGTCTGTGCCCAACAGGGCTGCAGTCCTCTGTCGCTGCCTCCTCCACTGTGACCTCCCTGAGCTTGCTTGTCCAAGGGACCAAGCCGTGTGGTCCTTTGGTTCTCTGTCTCCTCCCACTAAAGGGAGGAGGGGGATCCAGGACCAGCCTTGGGGACCCTACTTGCCCTCCAATAGGCAGGAAGTGGTGTGGGTGGGAGCTGAGCCTTCTGCAGGCCTCCTGTGATGGGCTCTGGTTGGGGGGAGGGAAGCCCAAGAACCGTCCACACCCCCCTCAGCCAGAGCCCGGGGAGGCCAGGGGATGACGGGGAAGGAGGACCACCTGACCATGCCCAGAAGGAGCTCCTTCTAAACTGCCCTGGGAGTTGTGCTGGTGTGGACTGGAGCTGTGTCAACCTAGTTTGGGAATACTGTTAAAAGATTGCAGAGTAGAAAATGGAAGGACCAAAAACAGTAACAACCCCCCCACCCATAAAACTGTGCCAGGGTGTGAGCAGCTTAGCACCCATGTGGCACAGTTTCCCAAACCTGGGTGCTGCAATTTCTGTCCCATTGGCTGAGGGTGTCGGAGCTCGTGTGATTGGGGGGGGGGGGGTGGATGTGCAGGAGCTGGCAATAGATGGCGGGTCACATGCAGCTGGCTGCCCTTGACGGTCCGGGGCGTCTGGTCGGTGAAGTCTTAGTGCTTCCTTTGGGGCCCTTTCATTCTTGGGACTGTGGAGTTGCTTATTGGAGATGCCTCACTCAAGTGCTGCTTTGGCACATATGGAGGGCAAAGGGTGGCCCCTTGTCCCTGGGCTCTCTCAGGACTGGCCCAGGGAAGCAGTGGAGGGAGACCCTTGCCACCGGCTGCTCTTTAGCAAGGAACGTGCTGTCTGCTCTGGAGTAGGACATGCCCGCAGATGGACCAGAGGCCTTCTGTACTGCCTCGTGAGAGTAGCCACCTCACTGCCTCCTGCCTGGGTTTCTCCAGGTGTAGAAAGAGGCTGGTGAATGGTCTATACTACGTTCCCTGTAGGTACACAGAGGGCTGTAGGGTTAAGTGCACAGAGGCCCAATGAAGACCCTGGCTACAGAGGTGGGGACCACCTGACCTGGGGGTGTCAGGATCCATCAGAGGACGTCACCCTCCTGTGGTTCCTGTCTGCTGAAGTCAACCTCACCTTGACATAGTGGTCTTGATCCCCGAGGTGTTGATCTCCCCCACTAGGAGCTCCTGGGAGGCCTAGGGACCCTGGGTACCCACCCCTGTGGCGTCGACCTGAACCGCACCCACATCCAGAGCAATCATCTGTGTGTCTGAGGCTCCTTCCCACGGGGAAGGTGATGGAAATGGCAGCTGCGGGCCCCAGGGACCTTTCTGGTCTCCCCAGGGGCAACGCCTACTGCCACCAACTTGACCTTCTTTTGGACCTTAACCCCAGTTTAGATGCCGGGCTGGAGCTGTATTGCTTTCCAAGGGTGGTGGGGGAAACCCTTGTGGAACGAGTGCCCTCCTCCTTCCAGAAGTCCGACTGCAGCAGCCTGGGGAAGGCTGTCCCCGCGGCTCTAGGTTGCAGGGCCCCTTTGGCTGTGCTTGGGGTGGGGGTACGGCGGGGGGGCAGACCGGCGTGCAGAACCTTCAGGAGAAGCTGAGCAAAGGCGCCACACCTTCATGGCTCTGGCCCCAGCGTTTGTCCCAGCTATGGGTTGTTACGTGGGTGGTGACATTCAGGAGTGGCCATGTGTGCCACCCCAGGGTGATAGGTCATGCATGAACTTGGCTGTCCGGCCAGTACCCTCGGCTGGTACCAGCTGTAGACAGCATCCATTGGGCATTTGGCTTTGCTTCACTCCAGGTGCTGGGCTGTCCGTCTGGCATCTGGGGGCCGTACCGTCTCTAAGGGGTCCTGGGTCTGAGTCAGATATTGCTGGTTCAGCTGTTACTGGGAGGTGGGGGGGGGCGGTTCCCAGAGTGGAGAGGCAGCGCCTTAGGCAGTGTCGGGACTTGTCTACCCGCTTCAGTCTGAGCCATAGCCCTAGCCCTAAGCTCTAACTGAAGTTATGAAAAGACTGGCTGGAGAGCTTCCTGATCCTTCTACCACCTATGTTTGGTAGCAAAGGGTGCTGGAGGTGGCGGGAGGCCCCTTGCACTTAGGACCCATGGACCTTGAAGGGTGCCTCCCCCCCGCCCCGGCTTTTTTGGTGGTGGGCGGGGAGGGATGTGGTGGCCCCTGAGGTTGAGAGACCCGGTTCTGAGGAAGCCCAGTGGGGAGGAGGCCCATAGGGTCCCCTCAGTCCCCAGCAGCCCTTTTCCCAGACCTAGGGCCCCGTGTGTCTATCTGGAGGCTCCTTCCTCATGCCCCAGGGTTGGGTCAGGTATTCCCAGTGTCTTCTTCCCTTTCCTTGGTTTTGACTAAGTAGGGGGTGACCCCAAGCAAGACTTGCTTTGGGAGTGGGCAGCATCAGGTGAACCCATCAGCCTTCTCCAGCTTTTGTGGGGCCTGGGGGCCTGGTGCATCCTCAGCCCGGGTGGGGTGGGGAGGAGGGCTTGTGCCTGGGGAAACCATACTCTGCCCGCAGGCCTGGAGACCCAGTGGAGCTGGGAGCCTCCGTCCCTAGAGCTGCTCTGCAGATGGTGGGGGAGCAGGCATCGGGCCAGGCAGGTGAAGGCAGGTATTGCAGTGCAGCGTGGGCCCCGGAGCCCTGGCCCGCGACTCGGAGCAGGCAGGCAGCAGGCAGCGGGCAACCAGGCAGCAGGAGGGCCATGGTCAAGGCCGAGGGCGCCCCAGCCTGTCCTGGGCAGTCGAGGGAGGCACTGTGGCACCCGCAGCCCAGCCCCGCCTGTGGGGCACCGCAAGAGGCTACTTCTTTTTGGGGAAGAAGCTGAATCTCTTTTCCTTTTCTTTCTTGCCAAGGCTGGCGTCAGGGCCGGTGATGGAGGGCAAGGGCAGGCTCTGGGCCTTGGTGCGGATACTCTGGGACTCATTGATGGCGGTGCTCACACCCTGCAGCCAGGACAGCATCTCCTCCTACAGGGGGGAAGGGTCAGGGCCTCACACCTCTCCAGGGAGGCCCCGCAAAGGGTGGGAGGGGGCCCCCAGGACCGCCCATTCTGAGGGAGCCTGGAGGCCAAGTGGCTTGAGCCTCCTCCCGCCCCTTTGTTAGCAGGGGTCTGGGCTGGGCTGCCCTGCACTTACCTCATCCTTGCCATGGAAGAGCCACTCACTGCCGTTGCTCAGCCTGGGAGGACAAAAGGGTTCCTGTCCTGGGGCCACCTCTGGAGCCCTCTGCCTGGGACAGAGGGAAGGCTGGCTTCCAACCCACAGCCCCCTTTCAGGCACATAGCACCTCTGAGAGGTAAGAATCTGGACGGTTAGCCATTAGCCGTTTGGATTTGAGAAACCCCTGAGGGCCAACTCAGGCTTGGAGCTGGTCCCCTGTAGCAGGCCCCTGTCCAGCCACCAATGCAAAATCAAAGAGCCAGGGAAGGGGCAGTGGACAGGGGCGGGGGAGCTCACCTCAGTTTGAAGACGTGCTTCTTCTTCTTGTAGTTGGCAGCGATCTCACAGATGGCATGTCTCAGGGCCAGGGGTTCTTCTCCGTGGTAGGGCGCCCCCAGGGCCAGGTTCTTGGCATCCTTGTAGAAGGTCAGCTCGCTGTTCCTGAGCACGCAGTACAGGTTGTTCCAGGACCTGCAGCGGCGCAGAAGGCGGGTCACCCGGAGTCCTGATACAGCATCTCTGTCCTCAGTGCCTATAGCTGTGCCTTTCCTATTACACCATTCCCCCCCCACCCCGATAAATAGTAACACATCTTACTGTAAAAAAAATCTCCATGTAATTTCATTGCCAAAAGTTAACTATTAACGTTTATTTCCTTCTGGTCTTTTTTTCGATTCACATATTCACGTCTTTTTCTACTCACATACGGGGGTAGACCAAAGTAGGCTTACAGTTGTGAGTACCCAAAACACAGAGTTTATTCTTGTGTTATTTATTAATTGTATTTGTATCACAACTGTAAATCTACTTTTGCCCACTTCTGTATATAGCTAAAATTGGATTATACTGTACAACCAGTTTTATATCCTGCTTTTAAGTTTAACACTGTATCGTGAGTGTTTCCTCATATACTCAAATATTTCTTGCAAGTAGTTCTGAATAGCTATATGGTATCCCATCATATATAAATAATCCCTTCATTGGTGGACCATGTGATACTAGAAATTTAAACAGTACAATTTAACAATGTGATAAACATTTTTGTACATGAATCTTTGCCTTTACTTCTGATCTTGAAGTACATTTTTAGAAATAGAATTATTGACTTAAAGATCAACAGTGTAAACTTCTTAGAGCATTTCCACACCATTGGCATATTTGATTTTCACTACAGAACTATGAAATGAATAAAGCAGAGGTTTGTTTTGGTGGTTGCTGTTATTTTTTGTTTTGTTGATATATGCCAGGTGTGCTGTACTAGCACTTTTAAAAGAAACATATTAGTGTAAATCAAGGCTTATCTCAGCTGGTATGTGTGGTGACAACTACAAGCTTATAAACTACTGTGTGGGCTTATGGGAGCCCCTTCGCTGATAAGCAGGAAACATGTTGCATTTTCACAGAAACCAGTGCTGAGAAACACTTAAGCTTTTGTTCCTTCCTCCACCTCCTCTTCTTCCTTTCTTTTTTCTTTCCCCCTCCCTCACTCCCTCCCTTTGGGGGCAGGAAGGTGGAGAACTAGTAGGGCACATAGGGAGGGAGGACCGGAAGGTCAGGGAGAGAACTTGACCTGTACAAAGCTGGCGGCCGAGCCGTCTTACAGAGCCCGGATTTCTGATGCCCAGCTTGGGGGTCTTTCCTGTGGCCCTCACCACCACCTTTGAGCTATAGCCCAGGTAAGGCAATTGCTAAGAAGGGCCTGGGTCCTGGAATAAAATGACTTAACCTCTCTGAGACTGTTTCCCCATCTGGAAAATGGAAATCTCAATGTTACAGGGTGGTTAGGAAGGTTCTCTCCGTCCTAACATAATGCCTGGCACACAGTAGGTGCTCAATGAATGCTAGCTTCCTCTTTCCTGGCGGACTCTCCGCATAAGCAGTAAACCTCTTCAGGACAGTGGGGTCCCCACGTGCATTTCTGGAATTGGTGTTAGCTTTGGTGTCCCCCAGGACAGGCTCTGTGTGCTGCCAGCTGGCCCTGGGAATGTGGCTGGCTTCAACCCCCTGAAGCTGCCCTGTTTCCCTGGGACCCCCTGGACCGCTGCCTGAAGGCAGGGCCCCAGAGTGCTTATAGAGGCATCCCTGGATGGACCAAATCCAAGGGCATGACCTCCTCAGGGTGAAGAATGGACACTGTCTGTGAATGAATTCCTCAAGGTCATGGAGTCACTGTGTGATAGTCGGTGAGGGACCTCCAGACGCACCTATGCCAACCGCACACTGCCTCCGCTCCTACATTAAACCTGGGGAACTGACGCCCAGATTGGTGAAAAGTGGGACTTGGTCAAAGCGGTGCTGTTAGTGCCAAGACTGACCTACCCAGCGCTGGGATAAGAGAAACAACACTAGCGTTCTCTGAGTTCTTCCTGTGCGCCAGGCACGCTGCCTGTACCAGAGGCGTGCTATCATCAACATCCCCGTCTTACAAATAGGGAAATTAACTTAGGCTGGGTAACTTGTACCAGGTCACAGGGTTTGAACTTGGGACCAGAACTGAAGACAGGCTTTCCCTGACGTGCCAGGTAGCCGCGGGCTGGCTCAGGGGACTACCCAGGAGCTCTCAAGACCAGATAGGTAAAGGGCCTCCCTGCGACACAGAAACCTGTGTTGCTGCGGCTCTGTTGGTGAAGTCACTGAGGGCCGCCCACCCCTCCCACCGGCGGCCTCTTCCCCACACACCTGTTGGATGCCTTCTTGTTGGGCCCCTCCAGGTCGTGCTTGCGGCCCAGGTAGCCCTCCATCTGCACGCTGTACCCATGGTCCCGCTGGGCCGGCAGCGTTGTAGGCTCTTCGCCCTCGCTCAGAGGTGTGTCCAGGACCTTAAAGAGGGGCTCTGTGGCAGGCCTCTCATCCCCGCCGGGTTTCTCCTCCTGCCCTTCCTCCTGTGGCCCTCGGGGGGGTGGCGGCTGCAGGTCCTGAGGCCACTGTCTCTCTTCTTCCCCCTGCTCAGGGGCACATGGGAGGAGCACACCTTGCTGGGGTTCTGCCCCAGGGGTGGCTGCTCAGGAGACCTGGTGAGCCAGCAGCCCCTCCTGAGCCTGGTCCCCTTCTGCCATGCACCTCCGGCCCCCCTGGCTGACCCCTCCACCTGCTGGGGTGCCCAGCGGGCCACTTCCCTAGACTCCGCCCACGTCTCTGGCTCTCCTCCTACCCACAATCTAACATCAACAGAAGTTCTTGGAGTGAGCTGAAGGCGGCCTGAGCGATGATCTCATCCGGGGGTTCCAACACAGCTGGCAAAGCCCCGGCTCCCTGCCCGGCCCCAGGCCCCCACCGCTGCTTCAGTCACACGCTCCGCCTCTGGCTGAGCTCTTGCGTGGGCCCTGGCCAGACTTCCTAGGAGCAAAGGGCTGCTGTTAAGGCGGGTTTGAAAACACTTGTATAAGATGTTGAATGGGACCTCTTCTCTTACCTTCCACACATATCTGAAGCCTCAAAGTTAGGGCAGCAGTCCCTTTGTGTCCCCCGCTACCTTAAAAAGGAGGAGCCCGGACTCACTGGTCCTGCTCCTGTCACTTGGTGGGGATTTCTTGGAGGAGGGCAGTGGTTCCTAAGCCTGGCTGGCTGCCTTTTCCACGCACCTCGGGGGCTTTAACAAAACAGGCCCAGACCCCTCAAGAGGCTGCTTTCACTGGCCTGGAGCGGGGTCTGCACTTGAGTATTTCTTCATAAGCTTGTCATGCATTCTGATGCGCAGGAGGGGTTGACAGTCGCCTGTAAGGAGTCCCTGCCCTGGGGAAAGACTGTGGCTTCACCCCTGCCCCGCCCCTCCATGTGGAGGGTGGGGCTCTCCCCACCGCTGCCCAAGCCAAGTGAAGGGCCTTCCTATGTCAGTCAGGTGCCCATGTCCTGTCCCCTAGCTGGGCCCCAGAGTCCTTGTTGCTCTGTCCTGGTGCCTGCTGCAGGAGAAGAGAGGGTAGGACAGAGGGGCAGCAAGGGGCAGCCTGCCTCCCACTGCCAGGTGAGGCAAGGATGGGCAGGTCTCTTACCGAGGAAGGCAGCCTAGCTTAAGGCATCAGTCAGAACCCTGTCTCAAAGGCCTGGCTGCTGGACTTTAGGTGGCCGCTGGACTTTAGGCGGGGGGAGAGCCTTGAAGGCCCCCAAGCAGGCTGTGCCTGAACACCTGAAGGACCAGGGCCGACCCAGGCAGTAATGAGACTCTGCCCCCTTGTCTCCTCCCTCCTCCCTTGCTGAAGATGGGTGGAGGCCCCAAGAGCTCTGGAAAGAAGCTGGAAAAGAGCAGACTCTGTGCTCCCCACTGTGGGTCCCACAAATATGGATCAAACCTGAAATGGAGAGATGGAGGGTGGGAGGGTGTGGGCACCCTGTCGGACATCAGATGGAAGCTTTCACTTGGGCAGACTAAAAGTGACCAGGGTCTGCCGGAGATGGTGCTAAGGAATGGGAAGGGAGGCTCCACGGAGATGTTTGCAGGCAGTGCTTGGAAGAAAGGTAAAGCTAGTCACTTTTGTATTCCATAAAATTAGGGCTGTTCAATAAATGGTTATAAGTTGGGGTTCCGGTAAGATCTTATTTAAGGAAAGGTTAATATGACTGGAAAAGTTGGAAACCGCACTACCCTAGCCTAATACCTTCAATCTGTGAAAGAACCTTTGCTGAGAGACATTAAGCAACTTATCCGAGATCACACAGCTTATACGTATTGGAGGCAATTAGGAATATGCACGCCAGAATTGGACGGACCTGAGTTTTCATCACATCTTTAGGGCTCTCATCCTTTTCTGTCATAGAACCTCTTGAGAGCTGTGGCCAGGCCACACTCGTCTTTCTGTGTCTTGCACTATTTGTATCTTCAAGAGTGCAATGAGCCAGCATTGGCCACAAGAATCTGAGGGGCTGAAAACATTGCCTGATCGTCCTCTAGTGGGGGGAAGGGCAGGAGTTGCAGGAATAGGGCTGGTAGCCTGGGTTTGGGGTTCTGTGCGCCCAATCAGGCCAACCATTTGACCTGACCTGGGTATAAAGTTTGGGGAGGTGGAATAGTATTGCAGAAAGTGAAGCCTCTTTTTATCCCTGACGTCCCCACCTGGCTGCACTGCTCCTGGTGGGGGTGGGCTGGAGCCCGCCCCTCGCCTGCCCTGGGTCTCGGGAGATGGCATGGCAGACCCTGGGAGCGGAGCCCGGCAGACCCCTCAGCCATGTTCGCTCCCCTCACCCAGCCTCTAACCTCTGGGGCTGGTCTTACTAGAGGCCTGTGGGTCCACATTTCTTCTTAAACTTTCTCCTTCCTTTGGGGAACTATCCTCTGAGAATAAGGATGAATTTTTCCAGGACTGCTTACCAACTAAATTTTACCTTTCATCTACTTCCTTCTAATGGCTGCCTGACCCGCATTCCCTGGTGGGGACATTTTGCAAAAGTTAAATGGCTGGGTTGTAAGTTGGCTTTGGAAAACAGGGCTTTTCCAATGTTTGCAAAGTTTGCAAGAGCACGAAATGTTATGTGCTCTTGACCGCTCATGTGGACACAATATAAAATGCACCCTGTCCTCTCTGTCCTGAAGGCCAAGGCCAGAGGAGGAGGAGGAAGAGGAAGAGGAGGAGGCCGCGGCGTTTGGTGGCTGCTGCCCTCTCTTAGGCCCGGGGCTGGCAGAGCTTCTCTTCCTCTGGGCTGGGGGAGGGGACTCCGAAGAGGAAGATGGTGGCATGGTTTGGGCAGAGGGGCCTCCTGCCCCAGGTTCCAGGGGTAAATACACGTTGTGCCATTTGGTACGGGAGCTGGGAAAGTGCGGGGACCATGCTGGGCTCTCATGCGGAGGCTGTGCCTTGCCCAACGGGCCGAGGGGTCTGTGAAGCCAGGGCCCAGTGCTGGCTGCTTGTGTGGCTGCAGAGACAGGCAGGTTCTGCCAAGAGACCCCGGACAGGTGAGATGATCTGCCTCCCTTCTCTCCTCCATTCTGTAAGGCAGAAGGCCTGCCGCTTGAGCCCTCAGGCCATTAGGAGGCTGTCCAGGTTATGCCTGCACTGCTGAGGGCACCCAGCCTAGAGATGTCACCCAAGGGCTGGGGACGCCGACAGGGGAAGGGCCAGCTGCTTTGAGATTCTCAGTGTTAGGCTGGAGCGGTCTGTTGGTGAGCCTGTGGTCATCGGTGGGAGTGACAGCATGAGGGCGGATGAGGGTGGGGGCTGGGGTGAGGGGTGAGGGGTGGAGCCAGGGTCTCCAGTCTAGGGGACTGAGGGGCAGGTTCGGGGGAGACAACTGAGAGGTGGGCATGTGCCCTGGCTGCTGGGCCCATGATATCAGGGGAGGGAAGGGCACAGACAAGAGAGACTAGGTCCGAATCCAACAGGGAGAGGCCCCAGTTCCTGGCGGGTGGGCAGTGGGGGGACTGGCCTCCTCAATCGTGTAAGCGTGACTTTTTAGGGTTCTGCCTTGCTGGGAAGCTGGCTTGAACGAGGGTGCAGGCAAGGGTTGAGGGTCTCCTCCACAAAGGACGTTCACGAAGGGGAGGGGAAGTGGAGCAGGATGGGTACATTTCTTTTCCGGACTAAAAAAGTTGAAGGTGTGCTTCCAGGCTCATCCAGCAGGTGGCGGAAGGCACAGCACACAGACAGCTAGCTCTCTAGCTTCCAGGAGAGCAATAACCTGGTTTGCAAACACAGGATCTTTTGGAGGTTCCGGAAGATGCTCAGTGATCCCAGATACACTAGCAAGCAAAGAAACACAAGTGAGGAGGCTTCTCTAAAGGAGATGCTGATAAGTGAGAACCAGGGCATAAGGATGCAGCCCGGAAAGGGAACGTTTGACCTTAGCCACGCGATGGTCTTGCCTATGTCATACAAGGACTGGGCCCAGGGGGTGGGTGGAGCAGGTCTCAAGGAACAGGTACCCCAGGAAGGTTTGGGAGGCTGAGGCAATGGATGTTAGAATTCATAAGGAGGCTGTTTCTTTTAAGAGATGAAAGTCTACAGTGAGGGTTGGAGGAAAAAAAACTGAATGGAAAAACGAAGACATAACTAATCACCTACTAGTTGCCAGGTAGTCTACCTACGTTCTCTCTTCAATCCCTGCGCTCCCTGCTGCGCGCAGAGTGCCATCACTACACCAGTTTTACAGATGAGGGGACCCGGGGGGCAGGGTGAATGGACAACTTGCCCACGGTCACACATCTAGCCAGTAGAAGGTTGAGGAGGCAGACCTGTCTGGTTTCAAACTCTGTGCTCTTCCTGTTGCAAGGGGAGGGGTGGTACTATTCTAGAGGAAAGAACCTATCTGATGGGGTTCACAGTCTAAAGGAGAAAAGCTCAGCTTATCCAAGACATGTGGCTGGTCAGCTGAGGCGGCAGCGAGGTCATGTCAGAGCCACACTGGAAGGGGCCAGAAGAGGGGCTTGGAACCAGGTGAGACCTATTGCTGATGCCTTGGGCAAGCAAATAGCATTGGGGAACTGGGGGGTGGGGGGCGCTGGCCGCAGTCACGGCTGAGAGTTTTACCCTCCCCCAGCCCCTGAGGTCTGGGCTCTCCTCCCCTGGGTGAGGGGTGAGGGAGGAGGGATGAGGAGCTATTGGCAGACAGGCTGGGAAGGCTGTTCAGAGGACAACTGTTTGCAAGGAAAGGAAAAGAGATGGTTTGTTGAACTGAGAACAGCCAAAGAGATGAAGAGAGAGCAACTTAGGATGAGCAGAGACAAACCTCAGGAGAGGAAGAAATGGTTGCTGAGTAAGAAAAAAGGTGCCTGAGGAGCCGACGCTGGACCAGGCAGTGAGGGGCTCCCCAGTGGGTGGCGGGACGGGGAGGGGCTCTCATGAGAAGTGGGATGGAGCGAGCGGAGCACACCAACACGGTGACCCAGGGGCGGCTGTCTGAGACAGCAGCCGGGGAACCAGGGCAAACAGTGGGAGGGAACACTGCGCGGGAGGCCACCCGGTAAAGCGAGGAGGAGTGGAGAGGGGAGTGTTCAAGGTCCCTTCTGACAGGGAGTGGGGAGACCTGATCCACCAGCAGCATCTTGGGGAGCGGAGAAGAGGCTTCCTCGGGAACCATCTCCGTCATTCCCACCACTGGTGTGGGCTCTTCGGGCCCTGGCCCTGCAGGAGCAGGGGGCTTGCTGGGTCAGCATTAGAAAGACTAAAAGGGTTAGAAGGCACTGACTCCCCCATCCGGGTCCACCACCCATCTGACAGGCGGGCAGCTTCAAGCCCCATTCCTGAAATGCCTCCGGTGTCACCTGAGGCCGCCCTGAGCCCAATCAGTATCTGGGATGCTGTGAAACATAGTGTGGAAGAACAGTTTCGGACAGGCCTTTGGAGCAGCGAGGCCAGAAAGATCACGTCTGACCACAGCACAAAGAGCTGGGCACACCTAGCAGCGAGCAGATGTCCAGAAAGAGCCTGGAGGACCAGGGCTCTGGGCCAGACTGTGGGCAGACACACCCCTGCCACGCTGACTCAGGCATCCTGGGGAGACAAGGACACACCCAAGTTTAGGCAAAAACCAAAGTTCTTTCCAGGCCGGGTCTGCTCATTATGAGCAAACGCCCCACTGGCATTCACTGCAAAATGCCTGAAACAGCAGCTCCGTTTGGCCTCACCGGGGAGGGGAGAAGGGATGGGGAAAGCTTGCTCAGGCAAGAAGAAACACAGCTGCTGCCTCCACACCCACATCCCTTCCATCCAAGGACGTCAGAGCCCGGCCTCTGGCTGCTGATTAAAGCTCCAGGCTGCCCGCTGGGGGCAGGTGGGGGCGGGGCAGTTGTACAGGTTGCCAAGGGGGTGACAGCAGCTGGAGCCTGCCAGGCACTGGGTGAAGGGTGTCCTGTCTCACAGGGGTATGGGAGGGGCTGCAATCCAGCATCCGGTCAGCCCCTGGAGCCCCGTCCCTCACATGTTCCAGTGCTGATCATTCTTCTGAAGCAACAGGGACCTGGAAGCCTATGGGAGGGAGAGGCAAGGGACCTAGAAGTCTCCACTCCCCGTGTTCACCCTTAATGAGGAAGCCAGCTGCAGGCGGTCTTCAAAGGTCACAGCAAGAGTGCTGGCTGTGAGTGCTCGGGTAAAAGTTTTCCATGACGACTAGGGGCCTGCTAATAAATGGCACCCAGGCAGTTGCTTTCTGGACTGGCCTGGTGCCCTAGAGTCCTCCTGAACCACAGACTGGATCTAGCCTTGAGGCTTGAAGGCAGCCAGGGCGTGAATGCCTCAAACCATGAACCCTGAAGACACTGTTTCTTGTCACAGCCCCTAGAAGCACCAATCCCTTTCCAGGGTGTGACTTGTCCGAGCAGCCCTGCTGGGCGAGTTCCTAGGGCAGGCCCTGCTCCTCACCACAAAGCCAGGGACGAGCCCAGGGCACAGAAGACGTCCCAGGGCTGTTGGATGGGGGCCCTGAATCCTGGGGTGACTCGGGTCCTCTGCCATACCACTTCTGCTCTGTGAAATCAACCTCAACATCTCAATAGCCAGTAACTCACTACAAATGTCATACTGAGGATTCTGAGGCATTCAGAGCCGGGAAGGTGAGCAGCTTAGCAGGACCCCCGCCCTTCCCAGAGCCACACCCAAGATGACGGGGGACACAGGGTGATGGGGTGAGGGTGCCCGGGCACTGAGGGAGGGGGCTGGCTCCACCCGCTGCCAGGGTCCCCTCCAGGACCCAGGGCTGCCTTCAGAGCACTGACCTTGTCAGGAACCGAGGTTCAGCCCTGCTGCTCTTCCCTGAACAAGGACAAAGGCAAACACCCCGGCCCTGTGCCCCATCCTTCCCATCTCCTGCCTCACAGCCACTGGTACCTGACAAACACAAACCAGGTCCCCTCGAGCTACAGAGGAGACAAGAGGAAATGGGAAAACAACCTTCCTCTGCCCCTCCCTTCATTCAGACATTGATGACATTTCAGAATGTTCTGGACTTTCTATAATCCTGCATAGGGCTTTATAAGGGCAACAAGACCCAGAAAGATTAAGTGGCTTGTCTAAAATCATGCAGGAAGGTTCCTGAAGAATTCAGGATTACAACCCAACGTCTTGGCCCCCTACTCCAGGGCTTTTGCCTATTGTAATACCTTGTTTCTTATGCTTGGCCCCACACACTTATTTGTACACTTACCTGTATGAATGGATTGTTTGTTTGTTTTTTTAACAGAACACAACTCTAATGTGGAAAAGAAAGAGGTGAGGGAGGTGATGCATTCCAATGATGTGCTTGAAGAAAACAGTGGTGCAGGGAATGGTGCTTCAGTCCCTGCGTGTACACGTGTGTGCGCTTGCATGCGCCAGGAAGGGGAGGGCCCGGATGGGGCCTGCAGGGTGGCCACCTGTGGTGTGCAGCAGCCTAGACAGGGGTTCAGGTGCTTGGTCCACTCCCGTCTGTCCCCCCAAGCAGGAAGCTGGCATGCGCTAGTGATGGGTTTCACATGAAGCAACATCGCGTGGATCTATTCTATAGAGCACCGACACCAGACCACACACGAGGGACAGCAGACAGCCACCGTAGCCCAGGCCTACCCAGGGAAGGCTCAGCAGCCAGCCAGCCCTTCCTGGGCGAGGCCTGCGGTTTCTGCAAAGGTTTCCCAGCCCCTGGGGGACCTGTTCTTTTTTATTCTCGTATCAAAAGACCAATTGGGTATCACACCCTCCCTTGGAGTTTCGTGGATCCTCATGAAAACTCAACAGAGAGCTGAGACAGGAGCAGCAGCAGGAAATGTTTCCATGAGGCCTCGGGCCTGGTGTTCATTGATTCGCCATCTGGTTTCTTCCCGGTACTGGGCATGGGCCAGCTTTCCCAGCTGGTGTGGCTGGCTCTCTGAGAAGTGTCTCAAATGTGGGCTCACTCCACCCTCCAGAGACACGCGGGTCCAAGCAGGTTTTATTCCCCCCAAACCCATTGACATTCAGCTGTTGGATGGAGGCGGCTCTGATTCACATGTAATTAAATTTGCACAGACGCACAGGGCACGAACAATGGATGGAGTCATTCGGGTGGCCACAAAGGAGCCTGCAGACCTGGGACACCACCGCACACAGACACACAGGAATGCACAACCGAAGCGCAGGTAGTATGGGAGGCAGGGACCGTCCCAGCCCCTGTGTCCACAGTCTGTGCCAGCCCCCAGCTCTCTCTCCTTCCAGTGGGGGCTGTCACTGGGAGAAAGGGGCTGGGACGAAGTCCACCTGAGATCCCACAAGCGATGATGGGAGCTTCAGAGGGAACTTCTGGGAGAGACCCTCCAGCGGGAGCCCAGGAATGCCCTCTGCTGGACATGACGGGCTGGTGCAGCTCAGAAAGGGAGGCCTCTGGCCAGGCAGGAGGGGCGCAAAGGGAGCTGAGAGTCAGTGTGAGTGTGTGAGTGAGTGAGTATGTATGTGTCACAGAAGTGTGGGAAGAGCTGAAGTGTGGACCCGACAGGGATTCTGCACAGGAAATTCTCACAGTGTGTGTATTTTTTTCTGGAGTGGTTGGAGTACCAGAAATTTCCACCTAGAATACCAACTTCCCTAACCCCCCAACAGTTCTGGCAAGCTTACCCGGGCCCCTGTAGAAGTGGGGTACATGCAGTGGTGAAGCCATGCGAGGCACATGCTGAATTTTTGCTTTCTTCTCAGTCAGCCATTCCCCAGGGCGCTTCCCTCAAACCTGGGCTGCAGCCTCCCAGGCCTCCTGCACAGACCTCCTGGGTCCTGTTAGCTAAGAGACCTCTTCCAGACAAGGTCCGGAAGCTGTATGCCCAGGTGGTGACTGGCAGCTGGTGCGTCTGAGTCTCCTCCTATTTCTCCCTCAGCCACACACCCTCCTTTCTGCAAGTTGGGGACTGGCCCTGTGGCTCTTCCACATGCCTGCAGGGCGCTTTCAAGTTTGTTCTTGCCCCAGAACCAATTCCACATCCAAACTCACTGACCAGCAGGCCTCAGGCCAGGACGGTGCAAGGGGGCGGGCTCTGCCTGGGAGGGAGGAATCTGCTGGGGGGTGGGCGTCCTGAAATGCCTGTGACAGGCACGACTGGACAGTCTATCTGTGACTGGTGGGTGAGAGAGAGAGAGAGAGAGAGAGAGAGAGAGAGTGCGCGCGCGCATGTGCGTGCAGGGGACACTGCATTAATGATGGAGTGAGGGAAAATGGGAAAAAGGATGGTTTATAAAAATTAATCATTTTTGTATAAACTGTTTCCCCTGATGTAGATGGTGACATATTTATACAAGAAAATTTAAATTTATTAGACTAGATAAAACCAAACTAAGAGAGTCATGTCAGTGGGCTGGCATGTCAGTTTCTTCTGGGCTGAAGGGAAAACCTAGGTGAACACTGCAGACTGATCTGAAGGAGGAGTCTGGGGGCGGGTGGGTGGCGTGTGCCTGTCCTCGACCTCCGCCCTGGCCCCCTGGCCGAGCCTAGTAGGGATGAGCGGGTTCTGGCAGCAACGACTCCAAGGAACTAGACAAGTGGGACAGGAAACTGACCGGGGACGTTCTCACGGTGGTCGCTGGATGGGGAACTTGGGGACCCTCCCCTGCTGTCTCGCCTTCATCCTCTTGAGGCCTATGAAGACACAGCCCCTCTTTAGAAACAAGCACCTCTCTGAGGCCAGCGCCTACCCCCAAACCGGGCTCTCCCACCCTCCTCCAGGGAACTCATGCCATGGGTCTCCCCCGCCCCCCAGCCTCTGGGCAGCCCGGCAGGTGCTTGGCAAGGAGCCACTTAATCTGCCTTAACTTGCTGGTTAAGGCAGACACTGCAGGAATGGACACTCCGGGGCCTGTGTTCAGCCGGCTCCCAGAGCAAGGGAGGTGACACTGCAGCGGCCCCTGCCCTCTACCAGCTTGGTCTGCAGCAGGTCTTCAGGCCACTCGTGATTTGGGGTTATCGAAAGCTCTTCTCTGGCTGTAAGTCCTAGGCACTCCACATTTCTCTAACTAGTGACCGAGGTGTGAGAGGTCACTGGTGTAGTGTTAAAACATCAGGGGGCTGTTTCTGATCTAAAATACCCTTCTCCCTTACCATCACCCCCCTCGCCCTGCCCTTGGCACGGTGCTCTGGCGAAGCCGCCACTCAGCGCTGCCCATACTTACCCAGTTTCCTCCACGGGTCTCTCCAGGGTCTGGCGTTCTTTGAGCTCAAGCTAGGGGAGGAAAAGGCCAAGGCTGTCAGAGCCACCGAGGAGGCGGGACCGACCATTCTCAGACACAACACACCCGGGTGTATGTTCCTTTTGGGATTATCCCTATTTGTCTTTGGGTTCAAAAGTCAGTACTTTCTACCACTCCTACCTCTTTCCCACTCTCCCACCTTGCCGAGCCTTTTACACTGGTTCTGGGTGTCCAATAACTGGCTAAGGGTTCTTGACTTGGGGTACCCCGAAGGCGTGGCTGCCCACCACCCCAGCCTCCCGCTCACCGTGGTGGGCTTCTCCAGGGCAGCGAAGCGCTCTGCCCAGGTGGCTGTGGATTTCTCGAAAGCCTCATGTCTCTTGATGAGCTTCTCTACACTGTCCACTGTGTGTCCAAAGTCCCGGCTGGCCAGGTAGGGCTCCTGAGCGATCAGCCACGCTTCAGCCACAGATGCGTCCCGAGAGAACTGGCACACTTCCAGCACTGTCATGGAGAACAAGGTGCAGGCCCACCCACAGGGCCCAGGGGGCTGTCAGCCTCCAAAGGTCCGCTCCTGCGGGGCCCCGGGGGCCCCTCAGCAGACCGACTCAGAGTCGGCAGTCAGGCACGAAGCCCACACAGGTGTGCTTGTTACTGCGTGGACACCCTGCTCAGTGGTAACCTCCTGCCTGAGGCTGCTCCTTCCCCACACCAGGCCCCTACCTCATCTCTACTGACAGTGATGCTTCAAAAACCCACCAATTAGAACGAACTCCATTTTGAAAACAAGATGTTGTTTAGATGTCTCCCTCTGAGGAGCTGTCATCTGCCCTGAACACCCTTTTCCCAGCCCTTGGCTGTCTCACAAAATCGTGCACAAATAGCCACGGGACCAGTCCAGGTCTTCTTGGCTTGTGGCGCCCAACAGAGTGGTAGGATTTCTCCACCTTTCCTAGTCTCCAGCTGCGCAGGACAGAGCTCCTTCTGTGCCTGACATGCCTCAGATCAAACACCTGGGATGCCCTAGAACCCTACCCTGACCCCTCTCCAAGTCACACTCTATAGGGGTCCCAGCCTGACAGGAGGTGGGGGGAATGGGGCCGAGAGCTGCAGAGGTGGGGGCTGGCTGGCTGGTTCCTGCAGTACGCATCTCCTGAGGGGGCTCCTGAGGCCCTTGGAAACGGATCTTTCACGATGAGTGTGCTGTGGGGGCTCTTCACTCAGCAGCGGTGACGTCAGCCCCGCCCCCGCCCCTCTGGGTTCCCTGGCTCCCAGGCTGCACTCACACATGCTGAGCCGCTCCCAGCGGGCCTCCCACTTCTCGTTCATCTCCTTCCTCCTGGACACCACCTGCTGCAGCTTCTCCCTGATCTGTCGGGAGGGAGGGAGAACAGCACAGGCTTTGGTAACCCCGCCCCCTGTGTGGGGTGGGGCACAGAGAGATCCTGCAAAGAATGCTGGATGGGCTTGGTCACAAAGACCTGGCTTCCAGTCTTGGCCCTGCCACTTGCCAGCTCTGCAGCCTTGGTCATGTGGCTTAACCTCTCTGAGGCACATGTGCCTCCCCTAGAAAGTTGCCAACTGCAAAACATGCACACATGTGGGCGTTAGGCGGGTTATTCGCCTGCTGTCCCTACAAGCAGCCCGCCCTTGGAAAGGTTTGGTGGGGCTCTCATCACCAGTGCTCCCTGGGGGACAGAAACATGTGCCTCCTCCCAGGAACGCTCCCAGGAAGCTGTCTGGTCTGGAAAGAGTGGCGGCAAGGGCAGGGAGAAGGCCATCTCTGTCCCCCTCACCTCCTCGGACGCCTGGTGCTGCCGCTGCAGCAGGGACTCGCCAAGTTCCAGGCAGGTGTTGAAGTTCTTGCTTCGGGTTTCAATCTCCGCCCTGATGCCCTGGTGATACTTCATGAGCAGTTCCACAGAGGAGACGTCCCTGGGGTGGGGGTGGGGCAGGAGGACAGGAGCCGGGGAGAGAGTTTGAGGAAGAAGCAAACGCTGGTGACTGGTCAGCCTGATGCCAAGTTCCGATCAGAGGGTCCACCCTCCCCCTGCCTGGGGGTATGAGCCTGCTCCCTTCTCTGCCAGCCTGGCCCCAGTGGGAACACTGATGCCTTGGTGTCTGTCACTGCTCACGGCCAGGGCATAGTAAAGTGCAGGGACCCCAAAAGCAGCCTGGGAATATTATTCAGCAGTAAAAAAAGAATGAAGTACTGATGCATGCTACAATATGGAGGAATCTTGTAGAGGGTGTGCCGAGTGAAAGAAGCCAGTCAAGAAAGACCGTACATAACTCTACACAAGTAAAAAGTCTAGGGGGACAGAAAACCGATTAGTGGTTGCCAGGGGCTGAGGAAAGGGGGACTGTGGGGTGAGGATGGCTGAGGGGTACAGGGTTTCTTTTGGGGGCGATGAAAACCTTCTAAATTTATATTGTGATGGTTGTGACTATATGAAAAACCACGGAATACTGAATTGCATGGTGTGTGAGTTATATGTCAATGAAGATGTTAAATATAAAGGCGGTCAACCAGACGGGCAGAGGGGGAGCCAAGGGCCAAAGATACCTGCTAACATGACACAAAGTGCATAGAGCGCCCAGGTTCCCGCTGAGGCTCTCGGTGCCCAGGGGCCTGCTGCCCCCTCCCACGAGCAATGAGCTCTGTCTTGAGTTTTGGGGAACAGCCCTCATAACCCAGCACTTGGGGAAGAATCAACAGTGAACCCTGTATTTTCACTGCCGTCACTGTAGAAGCTCACAGACAGATATCTTTCTTGCCACTCTCAGGATCCCCTTTACTCGGAAATGGTCAGTCCTCCTAGCGGGAGCTGAGCCACTCGGTTTCTGCCAGGACCCAGCCCTCAGTTGTCCCCCCAGGACTCCTGTGCACCCACAGTGCAGGACTGTCCCTCCGGGGAGAAGCCTCAGGGCAGTGCCCTGGGCTGCCAGCCTCTGGGACAACGTGGCCAAGGCATGGGGCTGCCCTGGGGACGCGCCCCTCACCTGGGCCTCTCCTGGGTCTCGATCTGCCGGATGATGCTCTCCATCCAGGAGAGGAGGTCGCGGGCCATGCTGAAGAAGCGGAATTTGTCCGCTGTGTCCACCAGCTGGGTGCGGCGCCCGGCGCAGGCGTCAAGCAGCGCCTGCCACGCGGCAGACACCTCCTGCTCCTTGTTCTGGATGGCGTCTGCCTTTTCCCCAGCATATGCTGTCTGCAGGCGGGTGGCCACATCCTGGAACTGCTGTACCTGTGGGCAGGCAAAACTGGGCATTGTTCCCCTGAAAGATGCATGTTGGGCCTGGGACGGGTGAGGCATCTGCCTGCTGCGGCCTCCCTTGCCAGGGCACTGCTGGAAGGCACCACCCAGAGGGTGCTGCAGAAGGCCCTTGCTTTGGCACCTCTGCTGATCCAAGGTACCCCTCCCTCACCTCAGGCTTTGATCCTCATCAAAGGGGAGCGAGAGGGATTCTATGTCCTTTGATCTCCTCAGAGATATGATAATCAGAGTAACTATGTACCAGGAGCTGTTCTAAACACTTTAATTTATTACTCTCTTCATTTCTACAACCATCCCATGAAAAAGGTACTATTATTGTCCCTGTTTGGGAGATGAAGAAGTGGAGGCACAGGGGGCTAGGCCACGGGCCTAAGGTCACTCACAGCAGCAGGGCGGGGCAGCTGTCCCTGTACGTAACCACTCTGCCTGCGGCCTCTCTGAGGAAGGGGCGGGGCCAGACCCCTGCTTGAGGCCCGCCCTAGGGCAATGAGGCCTCCTCCCTAAGGGCTCAGTGGGGCTGGGCCTGCCTCAGGGCTCAGACGCCTCCAAGGCTCCACCTCCAGCTGAAGGACAAATCCCTAGGACCTGCCACTGCCTCCCGTTCTGGGTGAACTGCGGGTCCTGAACCCCACTGGGTCGGTGCAAGGCTGCACAACAGCCCATCTCTTCTGCCCTGTGGGAAGCTCACCAAGTCCCAACAGCTGGGGCCCCTTGCCGCAGGCTCTATCACACTGCACTCTGTAGAAGAAGCCCTATGGACCTGTGGAGGTCCCTCAGGGGCACCCCTGTGAAGGGAGGAGGGGGGATCTAGGCAGATTTGGGGGCTCCTGCAGCCCCCATGTGGGAAGGCCGAGCAGCCCTGTGGCTGAGGGCGCAGTGTCTATAGCCAGGCTGCCAGGGCTCTGCCACTGATGTGCAGGTTCCCGGGCCCCTTACTGACCTTCGCTGTGGCTGCTTTCCCTAATCTGTAAAGTGCAGATAATATCGGTACCTTCCTCAGAGGGTGGCTCCGGGGTTCAGTGAATATGTATTTAGCTTAGAATGGAACCTGGTGCTTGAAAACATATGTGTTTGCTCACAACACTTGTAATATTTTGCACCACCAGAGAAATTGTATTTTAAGGTATTTTATGCATTGGGTTTTTATAAAGATTCAGTTTGAAGAACTAGAAGCTGAAGGACATCCAAAAACCACTGTTCCTGCCTTCCTGTCCTGAGCTGCTGCCTCTCTGAGCTGTTGCCTCTGTTCTAGAGGTTTCCCCTGTAGAAGCCAGGAGAGGACCTGATACCCCACGGCCCCCAGGAAACTGGTCATGGAGAAGGTGTGGAAGGCAAGTCCCCAGAGCCTGTGGGTGGGCAGCAAGGGACAGAAGGCACCTGCACGCCCAGGAGGTGGAGCTCCCGCTCGAAGGCCGTGTGCACCCGGTGGAAGGACTCGGCGGTGCTGGCGTCCAGCCCCACGTCCTCTGGCAGCTCGCGGTGCTTCTCGTCGATGAGGCCCAGGATCTCGGTGCCCGTGTAGAAGTAGCGGTGCAGGTCATAGGAGGCGGCCAGCAGCTGCATGCGCGTGTCGATGAGCTCCAGCAGGTCGGCCCACATCTCGTTCAGTCCGTCCTTCCACTCGGCAATGGTGGCTGCCTCTCCGTGGCCCGCGTCGATGAGTCGCTCGATAATGGCATTCACGTTGTCCACCCGTTCCTGCCCAATGGCCCCAGTCTCCCGCGCAAAGTCCCGGAACTTGTCCCGGAGCAGCTGGACAGGGGGTAGGAAGAAATGTGGTTATCGAGGTCAGGGGTGAGTGGTGTCGTCACACTGGCTGTAGACTTTCCCACGTGGCAGCTACAACCACCTGGAGCCACACTCTCACACCTTCTGCAGGGCATCCGGAGCGCCCACCACTGTGCCTGCCTCTCTGTGCAGCATTTTGCAGCCGGAGGGGGTGTGTGTGTATGTGTCTGGGGCAATGGCTCTTGCATTAGAGGAAGATGAAGAAAGTGGTTGCTGTGAGTACTCACAGTAACATGATCGAAGTCTTGCCCCATTTCTGGGGACGAGGCCACCAGCTCTTTTTCTGCAATCCACTGCTCCAAGTCGTCAGCCTCCCTCTTCAGCTGGAACAGGTGGTACATGTTCTCTAGCTTCCGCTTGCGTTCCTCCGCCATGTCCTTCAGCCCCGCGTACTGCTTGTCCACTTGCCCCTGAAGTCTGATGATCTGTTCCCTGGAATTCAAAACAAGAAAGTGTTCAGAGATGGTGATAGAAAACTCAGGGCAGCCAGCTCAGAGGAGCCGACCAACTCCTCCCGGACTTGTGACAGGGACAGGTGGGGACACACAGCTCAGGAGAAATGGCAGTGACGTCTCCCAGGGAAGAGTTTGGGAGGGAAGGAACCACTCCTAGACCATGATGCTTCAGGGGATGACAGAATGTGTCCCCCTTGGAGGTGGATGCTTCCCGTCATTGCCCTGCACCCTGGGAAGCCTAGAGAGACAAGAGCAAAGGGGGACTTCTCCACTATTCTCCCAAGGAGGCTGATGGGGCAGGCTGTCTGAGCAGGACCCTAGTAGCTCTGCTTAGCTCTTCAGAGAGGGATGTGCAGTACCCAGGGCTCCATCCTTGGGGCTCCTTGGGAGATGCTGAGGTGGCTGCCAAGGGCTTGTGGCTGCGGATGCAGGCAGCTGAGGACCGAGCCATGACTGGGGGCAGCCTGAGGTGTGTGGCCCAATGAGCTCCCATTTATGCAGAACCCACACAACCAAACCGCCAAGATAGATAAAAGGTTTGCTTCCTCCACCCCCTCTATAATAATTTTGCCACAAGACTGTGAGATCGTGGAGTACCTTCTGGACCAGAAGATAAAAAGTGACATTAGTCTTCAGCCTTGCGTGGCAGAGACTAACTCTTCAAAAGATCGGGGCGCTCAACTCACTCAGAGGATAGTTTTGCTTTTCTGTTTTCTGATCTTTCTGCAAGCCAGACCTCAGTCGGCCCTGTTTGAAGTTACCCGCACAGAACCAGGGCCTGAAGTGGAATGGGGCCAATCAAGAGTGCAGAAAGCAGCTTTCTCAAACTCCTGCTTTCAGGAAAACCGCCCGTTTTCCCACTAGAACCTGAACAGATCCTGGTTGGTGGGGCCCCTGGCCTGACACCCATGACCCGGCCAAGTCACCCCAGCTGGCACACGCACCCCTCAGGGTGGCCTGCTGTGAGCAGGCTCTGGGCCCGGCCGGCCAGTTGCTTGATGTTCCGCCCATACTCCTCCACTGCACGCTGCTGCCGCAAATGCCGCTTCAGCATCACGATGGCGTTCTCTTCATCCTGGGAGGCAGGGGACTGTCAGCATGAGCTCGGGGAGCTTGGTCTGGTCCAGGTTACAGCCCAGCTCCTGGAGGAGCCCCACCTGGGAGAGAACCAGGCTCCAGGGATGCCCACAGGGGAACTGTGCACCCTTTCCTGCTCCCCGCTTCCCAGCAATGGGAAGGTGGGGGGTGGGGATGCCCGCCTCCCACCTTCCTCCTGACCCCCTCCAACCCGGTATCTATCCTTCCAGGCCCAGCTCCAACTCTGTTTTGTGAAAACTTCCCCTATCATTCCAGCTTTAGAGACCCCCTCACGTCACACGTCACCCCTCCCACTTCCTGTAACAGTTCCTCAACACAGAATCCACGGTACAAAAAGGTGAAGGACCTTTGGGTTGAAACAAATCTAGGTTGGCAGAAGGGCACACAGCTGCAGTAGGCGGGCAGCAGGGGTAGACGCAAGAAGTGGGGTGTCCTGAGGAGGAGGGTTCCTTGTACACCCCCTCCCCCCGCCTCACTTCTCACACACCTGACTTACACAGCTCCCCACTGACTGCCCGCCCCCGCCCTCCCTCTTGGCCTTGGCACCCAGCCGGGCACCCCTGGCCTGAGCCCACCTTGGGGGTCTCGTCTGAGATGACATAGAGCTCCTGCTCGCTGATCCAGGCCTCGGCCTCACCCGCGTCCAGGTAGTACTGCTGTGCCTCACTGGCATCCCGCAGGCGCTGCAGCCGCCCGGCGGCCGCCTCCCGCAGCGTGTCCCATGAGCTCTGCAGGCGGCCCAGGCGCTCCTCGATGTCCCCGCAGTCGATCTCTGCCTCTTCCACCAGCCGCCGCCCTCTCTGTAGCACGTCCTCGACCCGTGGTGCATGGCCCAGGATCTCATTCTGGAGGGTCTGGGGCCAGAGGGGAAGGGCTCAGAGGGCATGCGGGCGAGGCCGTGCCTGCAGCAGGCTGCCGAGCTCACACCTGGCACCGCTTGCCCTCTCCCACTCGGGGAAGCTCGAGCAGGGCAGGCGGTGGCCGTAAAAACTGCCAGGCGCAGTGCTAGGCACTTCACATCATTCTCCTTTCACACTCCCACGGTCTGCTGGGATGAGCACCAGACACTGGCACAGAGCAGGTAAGGAACAGGCAGTGAGTGGCAGAGCCGGGATTTGAACATGACTCCCTCTGATCCCACAGCCTGTGCTCCGGACTGCTCCCTATCCTCCCTGTGTTCTAGCAGAGCTTGACTTCTTAGCTGTACAGGATAGAGGAAAGGAAAACAGTGCCTCGACAGCCTTTTGATATCTTATCCTAAGAGCTTTCACTCCTATAAAACTACAGTTGACAGTTACTCCTTGTACAGAGTTATGGGTTTTATTTTGTTTTTCCCCATTTCTATTTCTCAAATCTCTTATGAGCTTTGTATTATTTTCTTGTTTGAATCTTTCATGACCAGAATGGCATTTTCCTCCCACTCTGGGGACTGGGTCACCGTTTTCTGCAGGGGGCCATGACGCATGTGTCACACACTTTGCAGTCCCAGAGGCCCGAGCCTGGGTGCTTCTTGTGTGTGGGCTCCCAGCCCCTTATGCCTCCCTTCCTCCCTTTCTACAACTGTCCTGGCCTTTAAAGCCATCTGGAGGGCAGGGGCAAAAGCAGGACACGTGGGCAGTACAGTGACTGACAGCACTGAAAATACATGGAACTGGCAACATCCGCACATCAAC
Organism: Pteronotus mesoamericanus; assembly: GCF_021234165.1. Taxonomy (NCBI): domain Eukaryota; kingdom Metazoa; phylum Chordata; class Mammalia; order Chiroptera; family Mormoopidae; genus Pteronotus; species Pteronotus mesoamericanus. Next base: position 25,026,804 of record NW_026555078.1, on the reverse strand, counting down.
ATCACCTAACGCTCTGAAGTGCATTTTTACACTTGAAATTGAGGCTGACATTTTCCCGTGGTCGGTGCAATTGTATTCAAACCACCCATGGTGTCAGTTCTGCGTGTCTCTACTTTCCCTGGATCTTAGGACCTCAGCAAGGGAACCTCAAAGGCCTCTCTCTCTCTCTCCTCTCTCTCTCTCTCTCTCCCCCCTGGCCTCTCAGAATTGATTTCTGGGGTCCCGTGCAGTGAGCTTACATGTGATGTCTTCTTCCCTGACTTCATAAAATGCATATTTATTAAGTTATTTTGCATATAGCAGAGCCTGCTCTAGGGACAATGCAGAAACAAAACCCCTGCTCTCATAAAGTTTACACCCCAGTAGAGGAAATAGGTGGTAAGCAGGTAGGTAAATGCATAAACGTGGATAATGGGTGCCAGAGGGAAAATACGACGAGATAAAGAAAGTCAGCCGCAGTTGGTGGTGGCTGCTTTACCCTGGGGAGTCAGGAGGGCCTTTCTGAGGAGGTGACGTTGGAGTGAGATGCCACCACACAAAGATCTGGGGGATGAATGTGGCTGGGAAGAGGGAAGGGCAGCTACAATGTCCCTGGGGGGGAGGCGAGCCTGGGCTGTCTAATGGCCAGAGAGAGGGGGCCGGAAAGCCAGAACACTGTGAAAGCGGGAGAAAGTGATAACAGGTGAGATCTAAAGGCAAGCAGGGGCCAGATCAGACAGAACTGTGGTTCTCAACCCTGGCTGCATCTGGGGAAACAGACACAGCCGGGGCCCTCATCCCGGGGAGCCTAATTAATTGCTTTGAGGTGGGGCTGGGGCATTTGTAGGTTTGAAAGTTTCCCTAGGTGATTTTAATGGAAAGCCAGAGTTGAAAACCATTTATGTGGCACCTTGCGGGATTTGTCCTAGTTGCCTTTAAAGCAGTGGCTCTGAAAGTGGGGTCCGGACCAGCAGCCTCAGCATAACCCAGGATCTTGGTAGAAATGGAAATTGCCAGGCTCTACTCCCAGCTTGACTCAGTGGCTCTGGGGTGGAGCCTGGTCAGCTGTGTTTGAACAAGCCCCCGGGCGAGGCTGCTGCACACTGAGGTTTGAGAGCCACAGTGATAGAAGGACGGCTAAAATGGGGTTTGAGCTTTAGCCAGGTTAGCCTAAAATAGTCTTCGCTGGGGCAGCCACTCTCTCCCAGGAGATTATCTTTCCCTTCTTGTTTAGAAGAACCCCGTTTATACTTGCCCTTTCCTTAAAATAACATCCTTTGGCCAGGGGAGATGGAAATCTTTTGGCAATAACACTAACTAGACACAGTCCAAACTTTTTACTGTTGGAAGGACTGAAGTCGGCTCATTTTACAGTTGAGGAAACTGAGGCCCCCCAGGTACTGTCTTCTACTGGCCTCCTTCCTTCAAGCGGAGATTGTGGTGTTAACTCACATCCTACCACCTTCCAGCCCAGGTCCCTTTGTGAGTCCACGGAAGCCTTTTGATCATGTCAGCTACAAGCAAAAGATATGAGGGAGCTTTTAAGGAACCCCTTTGAATTCAGGCCGTTGCACAGTTGCTAGACTCTGTGAGCAGATGGCAGCTGATGTTGCTTTGGGGAGGGAAGTACTGTCTGCCGCGACCTTCCTTCCCAAGGAGCTACAATGCTGACTGGCACTCTGGGACATCCTGCTTTCTCCGGGATAAATCCCCAGGCTCTCCTTGCTTATCACTGTGGCTGCCCTTACATCTTGACCCAAAGAGCAGACCAGGCAGGAGGAAGGACTCTCCACCCAAAAGCAGGGTCGACGGTCAGCCCTTGGCCAGACACAGAGGCAGCACAACCAACGTAACTGGCCGTGGAAGATACAAGGTAACTCAGGCACAAGAGGAAGTGTGGTCTCTGCTCACTTCCAGGATCCTGACCAGGGCCACAGAAGTTTCCAACCAGGCCTCAGAGAGAGCAGGACAGCAAATGAATGTTTGCTCCAATGGCTCAGAGTCCAAGTTTCATGGCTTCCTAATGCAGTGTGAGCTCCACAAGTCCTCATGTGTCCAGAGAAGCGGGGCCCACTTACCCTGAGGACACCCAACTTGCCCAGCTCAGCCCTGGATGAGGGAGCGCAGCCAGGAGCTCTGGGCCTCCTCTCAGGGAGGCCGTGGAATACAGAAGCCGCAGAATTAAACCCAAGGCCAGGGCACCTGGGTCCTGCATCCGCCTGTGCCCCGATGGGTCTGAATGGCCCCAAATCCCAAAGCATCCTAAACAACCCCCTACCCTGCTCTCCTGTGGTCCTCTCAGAATTCTCCCTGCCATCACCAAAGCTGCTGTTAGGGGGTCCAGGGGCCCCAAAGTATTACTAAGAGCAACAATCTTCTGTAGCTGGCCTTGTGCAGGTAAAAACAGGGCAGGGCAGAAGGGGGCAGGTCGCACTGACAAGGTAAGGCAGCACTCACCTGGTTCTTCTTCATGAACAGCTGTACAGTTTGCAGATTAGTGCCATAGTCAGCCGACTGGGCCAGAGGCAGCCTCTCCTCCACCCAGAGCTGCGGAGACCAAAGGCAAGAGGACAGCTGATGACAATTGTGCCCACCCTTTCCCAAGCACCCGCCACGATCCATGGAGTTCCGCTTGTCATGTCTTCCTGGTTTCTCCCAATACCCCATATCAGGGTTTTGCCCCCGTTTTACAGTTGGGGACATTCTGACATTTTTGAGTCGAGGTTCCTAATATCCTGTTCCTGGTCACACAGGGGAAAGGTAACGTAGCTGGATTGGGAACCCAAGCCTGCCTGGCCCCAAAGTCCATGAGTGAGTTAACATTCAAAAAGCACTGGCTTTACTTTTATATTTAACATAAGCATCACAACCATCCTGCGAGATAAGGGGGCGAGATGAGCAGACACCTGCTGCCAAGAGCTGGGCAGCAGCCAGGAACCCTGACGGCAGCCACTGCCTCGACTGCTGGGGAGTCAAGGGTTGCAGCCCATGTACCGTCTCGTCCTCTAAGTCCCGGCTGATCTGCAGCTTGGCTCTGGATGATTCTAGCTGCTTCTTTCTCCTCCCTAGGGGCTCCAGGAGGTCTAGGAACCGCTTCTCGATGCTCAAGTCAGCGCCCTCCTCCTCCTCTCCTAGTGAGGGCATCTGGTCAAACAGCTCCGCCAGCTCCTCCTTCCGCACATTCACTTGGTCCTCCAGACGCTGGGACACAAGGGGACAGTGTTGGCACTCTCCTGGGCAGCGCCTCCTTCCTCTCCATTCGTATCCCACCCATCCCTAAAGTCCCAGTTTGAGCTCCCTGGATGCCCCACTCACCTCCCCCTGCCCCCCACCCCGGAGCACCTGGACTTTCCTTCTCAGAAGTGCTTTTATTAAGCTGTTTGGATCCCTGTCTTACCCACTGCAAAGGAGACGTTTTTGCATGGTAAAGGCAAGCCTGGCTGAGAGGAACTCGCTTTCAGGTCTCAGATTTGCTCCCCGAGATCCCTTCTATTCCAACACTCCCAGTCTACAACCCGCTCACGTGCCTTCAGCTTAGCCAACATCCGGTTGACAGTGGTCAGGTCCTTGCCCGGGTCGTCGGACTGCAGCTGGTCCTCCATGGCGCTGATCCACTTGTTGAGGTCGGCTTGGGTCTTCGAGCGCAGGTCAGAGCTCCTGGCGGCTGAGAGCTGTTGGGCCTTCTCCTTCGTGGTGGCCTGAAGCTCATCCCAGAGTTGGTGCAAGGCTTCCAGCCTCTGGGACACCAGGGCTGCAAACTGGGGCTTCTCTTCCATCAGCAGCTTGCCTTCCTGTGTGGGAAAGAGGCGTGCTCACCAGCCAGCCCCGGCACAGCCCTGCTCCAGGTGGCTGCAAAGGGCTGACCGGGGTGGGGGGCCAGGGAAGCCAGGAACCTGTTGAGAACTTGGTGAGGCCCACTTGAAAGACTGTGTAGCCCTGAGTTATTTGCAGAAGGTGGGAAAGCGGGAGCTGTGTGTGGGGCAAATGATTCAAGAAATTGCAGTATGGGGAGCTGCAAAGGTCAGCTGGTACTAAAATTGTTTTGTTTTGTTTTTTAGAGATTTTATTTATTTATTTTTAGAGAGGGGAAAGGAAAGAGGAAAAGAGGAAAACATCAATGCGTGGTTGCCTACTGGGGAGCTGGCCTACAACCCAGGCATGTGCCCTAGACTGGGAATCAAAACGGCAATCCTTTGGTTCGCAGTCCGGCCCTCAGTACACCGAGCCACACTAGCCAGGGCTAAAATTTTTTTTTATTAAAGGAAAAAAAGATTCAGGATCCATCCAGGCACAAGCAGCCTGGAAACCTCCCCGTGAGTTCCACCCTCTCTTGATTTGATCCCTAGGGGCTGTGCACTAACTAACCTTTGGTGGGATCTTTAGTTATTGCCCTTGTCTTTGCAGGTTTTCATCTATACAGATGTATCTTTTTGGAGTGAGTACAGTATAATAGGACTTGGGCCTAGGGATATATACTACTCATGACAGTCAATGTTGATTAAGTGTTTAATAACCGCCCAGGACCATTCTAAGTGCTTAATGCTCACAACTCCCTCAGGTAGGGAGCTGTTATTACCCCCATTTTACAGATGAAGAAACTGAGGTGCAGGGAAGTAGAGTAGGACAGTCTGGCTTGGAGCCTGCACCTTCAGCTACTGTGGACATGGCCTTGTGTGGCCCCTAGGCCTGCTTCTCCCTTGCCGCCACTGTAGGAAAGAGCCAAAGTACCTGATTCCAAGATCTAACTCCAGCCACATATTTACTTGGGTCCCTTGGCAAACTCATTACATTGTCTCTCCGCATCTGCAAGGGGTGTGAATGGCCCCTGCCCAGCGGTTCTGCCCATCAGACAATGGACTGCTCTGTTCATGTCACATGTCCCCTGGTGCTGGGGACCTCCAGAAGGCAAACACAGATAACTGCTCTTCTGGCAATGGATGCTAAAGCTCTGACTTGAGTGTCTTTAGTGTCCTGGACTGTCCCCAGACTCAGGTGACCCAGAAGGGGCACCCATTCTGACCAGGCTTAACAAGACTGCATATATCTGAAGGTGTAAGCACTGCTGAGGGAAGTTCCTTCACTTCCAAGTTCTGCGCTGTCCAGTCCGCTTCTGGACGGTGTCCACGCCTGGGTGAGGCCCCATTCAGGTAAGCACATCCGAGCACTCGTGTTACTTACTGCGTCGATGCTCTCCAGCCACCCCTGGTGGGAGGCCAGCTCTGCCATGAATGCCTGGTGCTTCAGCCATTTGTTGTGAAGGTTGCGTGCTTCATCATAGGAGACATCCTGAGATGTCAGCAGCTTGTCATTGATCCAGAGAGTGAGCTATGGGCAGAAAAAGAGGGGACGATCATTCCCGAATGTACCTCTTTGACCATGGGCTCAGGGCAGGGCCTGCCGCCCACCTTGGGCCACCTCTGGCCATGGAAGGCAGCCAGGCAGAAGTGTGAGCACAGTAGAGCACCATTCTCTGACTGCGGATACCTCACTCCCAGCACGGGCCACATAACCCACATCGTCACAGGGCCAAAATATGGACACCGGTGGGTCTTCCACACCAGGATGTGCCATGTGACACCAGGGATATTTATGCTTCTCTTCATATTTCCAGGACCTAGGACAGGGCCTGGGCTGTTGCAGGAACTCAACAAATGTTTACTGGATGGATAAGCCCACCCTGTAGCGGTAGGCTGAGAAATCATTAATAAACACAGAGAAAATGCTTTTGGAGGAAGAAGCCAAGGCCAGATCCTGTAATTAACAATGGGGGAAGAACTGCGAGACGCAGCCAATATTTCCAAGATGTCTTGGCACCATACCTGACCCAGTCTGTGCCAAGGGCAGAGGTAGATAAAAACAAAGTCGTTGGGGCTGAGAGAAAAGGGGTATGAGGAACGAAAGCATGAAAGAAGTCAGGGAAAGCCCCATTCCACATGGAGACGCTGCTAATGGGGGGACCCAGGAGTGCAGTGAAAGGCCTGCCTGCACAGCGTGTCCCAGGCTGAGCCAGGGCCTTCGGATTGGTAGTTCTCCAACTAGGAGGCTTGTTGGAAATGCCGCTCTCTCTCTCTCTCTCTCAACCATTGAGGATCTGACTCATTGGGCCTGAGTGGGGCCCAGGACTCTGCTTTTGACTAGGGCCAGGCTGGTTCTGGGATTGCAGGGCCCAGTGCAGAATGGGAATGTTCAAAATCATTAAGAATTTCAAGATGGCAACAGCAGAGCATGAAACCAAGTGTGGAGCCCTTCTAAGCACGGGGCTCTGTGTGAACGCACAGGTTGCCGCCCTTGAAGCTGGGGCTCTGATCAGGCCTGTAGGTGATGCTAATATAGATGTTCCTTTGAGATGTCCTACACTTGACAAATTAAAAAACATCTTTACAGACTTGTAAAAAGAAGTCTTGCGGAATCAAAGATTCTAGGGGATTCAAGTACCCGGAGACCCCCTAATGAGTCCTACACTCCTGAGTTAGAAAGGATCCTTGTGGACGTCCCACCTCTGGGACACTTTGCTCCTAGAAAGGAATGTCCTGTGAAGTGGCCTGCCTTGCTCGAGCCTCACCTCCTGGCAGTTCTGGAGGAAGTTCTGGAGCTCCAGGTTGTCTCTCAGAAGAGCTGAGGCCTCCTGGGCCTTCTCGTTGTTCTTTCTGTGCCTGGAAGGGAAGCCAGAAAGCTGCAGTCACAACAGTGCTGAGTCTGGGGTCCCCATGCAACACCGCCAGCCCCACCTGATTCCAGCCCGTCACCCTGGGGGTGGGGAGTACCTGTCCTGAATCAGCTGCACCTTCTCCTGGATCTTGTCTGAGTAGAGGTTCCCCTCAGCTATCAGCTTGTTTCCAGAGTCCACAGGACTCAAGACCTTATCCTCGTTGTTCTCCATAGACACCAGAAAGTCCTCAAACTTCCGGATCCCAGCTTCTGCAGCTTCTAGGGAGTCTGGGAGCTCTAAGTGAGCCAGTGTATATTCCTGTTGAAGGAAGTTTCCAGATGAGGCATGGAGCCAACCTGAGGAGGTGGTGAGGGAACGTGCGTGGCTTGGAGCGCCATGTCCAGCCATACAGATCATAGTGTGAATGGTACCCCCTGGAGCTGTGCATGGAAGAGGCTCCCCCAGGCCTCCCCCGACCCCCATGCCCACCAGGGGCACCCCATGAACTGCGGGCCTAAAGCCATATGGAAGGGCAACCACCCAGAGAAAATTCACTTCTCCAGCTTCTAAGTGACCCAGAATAGGCAGTCTGGAACACAGGGCTGAAAAAGGCACTTAAGAAACAAAGAGGATTGTCCCCCAATTAGTGCCTAAAGAGTCCAAGAAAAGCATCATTTGGTCCCTGAGCCCTGTAGCATATTCGTAGACTCGCCAGTGCTATTGCTCTGAGAGACCCTCCTGCCCTGAATGTGTCTTCCTACCTGGTTAGTGAGGATGGCTTCAGCCTGCTTGGCATCTTTCTGGAACTCCTGGAAGCCAAGGCACTGGGTGAGGGAGCGGCTGCGGCTCTCCCACATCCGGCGCAGGGCGTCCCAGCCAGTACCCAGGCCCTCCAGCCGCTGGCCCAGGAGCAGGAACTCTGGGTCCGTCTGGTCACGGAGCACTTTCTCTCCAGATGTCTTGACATGCTCATAGCTCTCTTGGTGCCCATCAATCTCATCTTTGATGGCCGCATGCTGCTGCAGGAGCTGCTCGGCCTCTGGGAGGGACTCGGGCATGTCCTTGGAGGCCACGGCCTTCTGGGCTAAGGACAGCCAGGCCTGAAAGTTATCCAGCTCCTGCAGGAAAGCCTGCAGCTGGCTGGCTTCACCAAGCGAGGCCTCCTGGTCCTGCAGGGCTTGCTGCAGCTCCTGCCATCGCTCCTCCACAAACGCCTGCCGCCGGCCAATGTCCTCCTTCAGTTCAGGGTGTGACTCCATCAGCCGTTGTGACTCACGCTCCAGGGCACCCATGCGGGCCTGGATGGCAGCCACATCACGCTCCAGCCCCGACAACTTCCGCTGGATGGAGATGACGCCTGCCAGGTCCCGGCCCAGGTCCTTGATGGACTGTACTACTTTCGTCTTGTCCATGATCCACTTGCTGGTCTCCTCGCAGTCCACGCAGTAGTTGTGCACCCGGAGGGCCGAGTCCACTGCCTCCCGCCGGTCTGACACCATGGTTTGGAATGCCTGCCACCTGCCGGGGGAACAGAGCGGGGGTGGGGGACGGGACGCGACGCAGACATGTCCTCCTCTGTAACTCTTCTCACAGGGCATCCCTTCCCAGATTTCCCACCAGAGTCTCTCCCCAGTGACCTTGCACAGTGAAATAATCACCTATCCAACAAACTGCAGTGAATAAGGTTCATTTATCCATTTTTACCCAAGACAACATAACTGCCAATCACATCTTTCCATCAGCAAGAGGCAAGCAGTGACATGATCCCAAGCATTAGTGAAGGAACATGACACTGAGCTGGGCTCTCTATGTAGTTGGATTTCAGGCTAACAAACAATTTCCCCAGATCCTCTGAAATACTGAAAATAATTAGCTCCTATTATCAGCTTCAAGAATGTTTCAGGACAGAGGGTCCCAGCTGCCCGAGAGGAGCCATGAAAATGCCTAAGACCATGTTCAAAGTGCCCAGGGTCTGGCACAGTCACCTTGGCCCAAAAAGAAGAGAGGCCTGGGGAGGAAGAGGTGAGGAGGAGGAGAGGGGGATAAAGTGGGATTGTAGTTGAAATGGACAACATAACCTTAACCTTCAAGTGCACTGCTGGAGTGATACTGGGAAATATGCAAAGGTCTGGTAGATACCCTGGTGACCTGGGGTGGGTCTGCAGCCCCTATTAAGTCTTTCTTAGAGGGCTGCCCATCAGCCTGGGTCCAGACCACTAGGGACACCTCTCTTGGACCTGGGTTTACTCATTCTGTATCACTGTCATAGCTCAGTCCATAGAATATGCTAGATGCTCATTTGCTAATTGAACCCATTTTTCTTGAATACCCACAAGATATAGTAGGCCCTCAAATAATGCCATTTTATTCAGTGTCATTTTGTTGTAACACAGATGAGATGCCATAGGGACTTGTTTATGTCAATTAGACACTGTTAAAATTGGTTGTGTTATAAGTCATTTTGTTGAAAGTCACAGAACCTATCAATGGCATTAAGTGAAGTCTTCCTGTAAAAGCATTATGTGAGCCTTTGGGATAATACAGAGATAGCCAGACTTTGCCTTATGGAGTGTATGACTTAGAAAGTAAGATGAGCTTACAGAATAACTACGGTATAAAGTACTATGTACATAGCACATATTAGGCAGAGAGGACAAGGGGGCTGGGAGGAGGGACAGGGGTGACAGCGACAGGTTTATGGTGGTCTTCTGAGCTATTTCTCAATGAACAGATCTGTTTAAGGAGGAGGCCCTGAGTGTGTCACTCATCTGTGTACCTCCAGCACCTGGGGGGTGGCGACTGCAGGGTTACGCAGATGGACTGGGTAAAGTGCATTGCCGGCGTCCCAAGGTATGACAACAGCTGCTAGTCTAGACTGAAAGACAGTCTTGTTGGAAACGCCTGGAGAGAGAAGACTGAGAGTCCAAGGACTTCTCGGAGCCCATCTTAGACCATGAGGTCCCTAAGCTCTGGGGAATTCTGTGTCTGGCACACAGATGGTGCTGAGGCTGGGAGGTCAGGGGAAGGGGCCGAAGATTTTCTTAGGGTTGGTCTGAAACCACTGTGCAATGATAATGATGTGTTCCAGGGCCATGAGATCCTCAGGCCCTGCCCGGAAGCCACAGCTGAGGGTCTGACTATGCTCCCAGGCAAGAGGCCCCACACTAGGATTTTCTAGGCCTCTCCTAGTGTGGCCTTACTACAGCCACCAAGTAGAGGCCACACATGGGACAGGCTGGGGTTGGGTCTAGTCTGCCTCCCAAACCCATTGCTCCCCTCTACTGCACCATCTCCTTCTGTAGGGAGGACACTGATAGAGCTGCTCTAGTTAGCACTGCCCAGGTGATGTTGGAGTCCAGGTTTGCTCCTGGGCCCAAGGTTATTAGAAAGATGTTGGTCAACTGGAGTGCATGCAGTGGAAGGCAGTCATACATTCAATGAGGAAGTGTTTGAACGACTCACAAGCTTGGCAGAAGTTATTTCTGTTTTGTCCCTGTTACTCATTCACTAAGCATTTATCACACAACCATTATGTGCTTTGTGCCAGGCACTGGTCTAGGCTCTGGGGATACAGAAGTGGGTGAAGCAAAGTATTTGCTCTAATTCAAGTGGGCAGATGCAAGTAAATAAATCCATAATCTACCAAATGGTTATAGCCCAGTGAAAAAAATAAAGCAAGGTAATGGGACAGAGGCAAAAGGACTGGGTGGGAGGTAGATAGATGATATTTTTAATAGGGTGATCCATGAGGACGGCTCCAATGAGTTGACATGTGAGCTGAGGTCTGAATAACATATGAGAGTGAGCCAAGTGGACATCTGAGAAAAGACTGTTCCAAACAGAGGAAACCTCAGGTAATAATGTGCTAGGTATGCAAAGCACTGTGGGAAAGACATAAAGATATTGCTCTTCATTTACTTAATAATCTGGTAGGAAAGTTCTTCAGCATAAAATCAGCTATAATACAAGGTAGAATGTGAAGCTCGAAAACAGTGCAAGTTTCATCTGGGACACTGGAAAGGAGAGGACCCTGGGCCAGCTTAAAGGGTGGGCCGGATTTGAAGTATGTGGTTTGCAGAGGATGCATTCTGGTAGGACCGTAGGTATAGAGGAAGAATGACAGTCATTTTTAAAAATATTTGAAGAGCTAGCCCATGGAAGAAGAATCAGAATAAATTTAGATCTCGCTGAAGGGCAGAGCCAGAACCAATTTACAGATTTCAAGGAGGCAGATTTCCACTCAATAGGAGATCAAACTTTATAACCCAAAATGCATTGTCCCAAACGGGACGAGCTGCAAGGCAAAGGGGGAAGCCTTCCATGCCTGGGGGTGTTGGTGGCGCACACCGGCTGTCTGGAGTTCGGGGGTAAGGGGGGTTGCATGTGTGTGCAAGCGTGCGCGAGTGCGAGAAAAACAGGGAGCACTTGTCAGCTATATATGTGTTGCCTTAGTGAGCTGTAGTCAGAGGATGATCTTTGCAGACCCCCAAGCCATGCACCATTCTAAGTGAAATAGATCAGGTGCTTGCCCTCTCTAGGTGAGAGAGAACCTGAGGCCTGAAATGGTAGGGTGGTTTCCCATTAAACCTGAGCATCCTTCTCTGCATAAACTTCAGATTACAGAGGAATCTCCTGAGCTACAGCCTCCATCTTTGGAGGCGGAGACGATTGGCCTCGTTCTAGCGGCTCCAAAGTGTCCCCCAGTCTGAGCTCCCTGCAGCCTTCTCTGTGCTGACACTTTTTTTCCCTAACAGCACTTCCCAGATTGCCTCAGGCAGAACAAAGCTCAGAAACAAGTGTGGGGAAAGGGACAGGGGCAATGGGTAGAGGGTGAACATGTGGCTGTCTGTGTGCAGGGTCCAGAATGACAAACAGGGGACATGAGCCTGTGCTCTGCCCTTCGAGACCCTTGAGGACTCATGGGTAATTATGCCCTGTACTGAAAGCACCCCATCTCCAAAGGCTCCTCAGGGCCTGTTTTTTATTCTGACCACGAAGTGTGCCCAAGGCTTTCTGCTAATTTTTCTCTTCGTTCCAGCTAGCCGCAAGGTCGATGATGCATTTAACACAAGCAGGAGCTTTCTTCTATGGATATTACTTAAGAGCTCTCAGAGAGCCATTTTTCCTGCCTAAGAAAGGTCTGGGTAAATGTGGCATGAGTACCATCTGGCCTAATTCTAACTATGGCACAGTCAGAACGTCTTCCTGCATCACACAGGACCACCCCTACCCCCAGACACAGTATTTGTAGCTGTGTGAACACATCTCTCTCTCCCTACCGGCCAATCACCAAATAGGTCCCTCCTTGCTGCTACAGAAGGAGACCAACTGAGAAAGACAGGAGTACTGAGGGTACAAACCTGGCAGTGCAGAGCAGGTGTCCTGGCTTTTGGGCCACACCCCCAGGGGTGTGTCAGGTGCAGTGTGATGCTCCAACGCTCCAACCCCACCTCCCCCACCCCGCCCCGCCCCCGTTCCCAGCCCAACCCACACCGCACCTGGTGTTCAGGTGGTCCTGGTACTGCTTCACTTCCCCACTGCGCGGGTGGCCACTCTCTATCAGGCTGTTGGCAGCAAGGTTCACGCCATCAATCTGAGTCACCAAAGTTTTCATCTCCTGGTCCAGGATGTCAAACCTGATAAGGGCAGAGGAAATGAGGACTGGTGAGGTGGCAGCAGGCACTTCATTGTCAGTGGCCGCCCAGTCTCCAGAACATGTAGCTCTTGCATTCTCCTTCCACCTCCTACTTACCTTTGAGCAGGTATGGGGCAGAGGGGAGAAAGGAGAAAGATATGCTGATACACTCTATTTGCTGGTTCATGGGTCCAATTTCTTGGTTCAGCATGGCCCAGGCTAGGGGCGAGCTGGTTCCTTACTACACTGGCCACCGGCTCAACAGAGAGGCACAGGGGAAATCCGAGGCGATGGGAGGTTAATCACCACAGAGACCACCTGCCTCCACTGCCCCAGTTGTGGCTCTTGGACCTCAAATCCACTGCCTTGACACCTTGACCTGAAGGATACTCCCTAGCCAGATGTTCTGTCCCTGGGTAGGAGAAGGGACAGCTGCTGTGGGGAGGGGCGCCATGTGGTTATGAAAGCTGACTCTTCTGGGATAATAGCCCAGGTCCCTTCAGCATCAGGGCTGGACCACCTCAGTGTGTTCCAGCGAGTAACCTCTTCTCCTCTTTAACTCTTTGGACTCTGTACTTGGAATTCTACAACGCGCACGGGCAGGCCTCCCATGCTGAAGTGCCGATGGAATCGGAAGAGTGGAGGTGAGAGTGGCCTTGAGGACCAGTGGTTTACCAACCGATCTCTGTGGCTCTTCTGGATTCTGTGGCTTAGGGACTGCTCCCACACCAGGCAGAGGGGCAGGGCATGCCTTGGTGCGGGGAGACAAGAAGAGAAGGGCCAGCCCTGACCTGTGCTGCACGACCTCCAGGTCCTCCAGTGTGTCTGGGATTTCCATCTGGGCCAGCCACTTCTCCTTCTCGCTCATCCACAGCTCACAGGCATCGGTCTCCCCAAACACCGTGTACAGGTCCAGGGCCTCCTGCAGCTTCTGCCGACGCAGGTCTGCCTGAGCCACCACTTGCTGGTAGAGCTCCCGGAGGGTCTGCAGCCGATTGGTTACATCTGGGGAATCCCGAAACTCTTGGGGGAAGCCCTGAGCCTGCTGTTCCAGATGCTCCATCACTGCACGGCTCTCCTCCAGCTCCTCCAGGAAGTCCTTGTGCTTCTTCCCCAGGGCCCGTGTGGCCCCTTCATCCTGCCCCACATCTTCGCCCGAGAGCAACTTGTGAGCGTCTTGCAGCCAGGCCTTGAGGTCGTCTGCATCGCCTTGGAACTGGAAGAAGTTCTCAGCATCCTGGAGGTTCTTCTTGCGAAAGGCAGCCAGCTCCTTCAGCTGGTCCCACTGGGTGGACACCTCCTTGATTCGGGCCTCGATCTGCGGGTGCCCAAACTGCTTGCGTGCGACCATGCCCTCGGCCTCCTGGAAGATCTGGTCCAGGTGGGCATCCAGCCCGCGGAGCTCATCCTCAAAGGCTTTGTGCTTGCGCTGCAAGATGAGCACACTGGTCAGGTCCTTGCCATAGTCCAGGGAGGAGTAGATCTGCTCTTTCTCCTTGATCCAGCTCTCGGCCTCATCCATCTCCCAGAAGAACTTCCAGAGCCGTTTGGACTGCTCCAGCTGGGCCTTCCGCCCAGCTGCCATGTTGCTCAGCTCCTCAAAGCACTGCTCCAGGTGGCTGACGCGGTCCTGGATGACCTGGGGATCGCAAGGCTGGTACCCTGGGGGGAATGGGAGGAGGCAAGATGAAACGGGGAAGGGCTTCATTTACAGGCAAGCTTCAGATCAGTTGCCGGGCAAGAATAACATGACCTAGAACCTGGATCTTTGGGACTGGATGCGGGTGCTCAGAGGGCAGGCTAGGTTCCTAACAATTAGTTCCCAGTAAAGTGTCAATGGTAAGGGAGGTTAAAATTTGAATCAACTCTTAGTAGAAAATTATATGTAAATTATTTTTTAAAAAGCTGAGACACAAATTTCAAGATGATTCTTCAAGGTCACAATATAGGGTCTCCTATTTAAGACCCGAGACTATAAACCTAAATTGTCTCTGCTGTAACTTGAACTGGCAGAGAGGTGAAAGATGGGATGAAGCCTCGCGGGTGCTTATAAACACCTTCTGATCATAGATCTCCAAAGCAGTTGCCTGGTCTCTGGAGAGTTTTGCTATCCCTCAAGCTTCTTCCTTGCACCGTTAGTTAACAAAAGAAGCTGAATTCTAAAGCTCAGGGATTTATCCAAGCTGGGGTGCCGAGCCAGAGGATGGGGCCCTGGCTTCTGGGACCTCACCAGGGAGACCTCCGAATTCTCACCTTTCTCCTCAGTGAACTTCAGGGTGGCTGCAGTGATGGCCTTCACTTTGTCTCCCTGGATGGCGATGTCAGCCTCCATCAATTTGTGCTTCTGCAGCAAGTCCTCGACCTCCAACAAGTGCTTCCCGAACTCGGCAGACAAGAGGTGAGCCTGGCAAAGAGGGCAGACAGGGTGGAGGGAAGGAGGAGAGGTAAAGAGAACTACATGCTAGAAGAGACCCCTCCGCAAAGGGGGCATCCATGGTGTCTGGGCTGGGGAGTCGGTGAAGCTGGGAAACGGCTGCTGCCCAGCGTGGAAGGGGCTGTGGAGCAGGAGGCCCTACTAGGGGTGCCCATCGGAGTCCTTCTTGGGTCGCCTTATACAAGCTCGAACCCCTCACTCAATCTCCTGAGTCTGCCCTGGGTTTGGGGCCTGGGTATGTGTATTTTTAAAAAGATCCATGGTCACTCTGATGTGTACCCTGAGCTGAGAGCGCTGTGGTGGAGGGAGAGGAGATTCCAATATCCTGGTTGCCCCTCTGCTGGCCGGTCTGAATGCTAACCAGTCAAATCGTAACTACTCAGAGCCTGATTCTCTAGGCTCCTGATTAATGTCTGTCTCTCAGGCCCAGCAGGTTGGTGCCTGTGCTACTATGAACCCCAGGTTTCCTGATCATAGGGATAGAGTGGACCTGGGCTGGTGACTTGTGGGGAGCAGAGAGAGCCAAGCAGTTGACAGGCAGATGCAGCCAGGCACTGTGCTGCCTCAGTTTCTCTATTCTGATTCAGGGCTGTGACTTGCTGGGAGGCATCTAAGGAAGCGTACACTGACTGCAGGGCGGGCACTGAGGCCCGCGGTGGGTGCTGGAGGTGTGGGGGAAGGGCAGCACGGGGGCCCACCTTGATCTCGTCCATCCAGTCGATGCTGTGCAACATATCCTGGAAGAGCTTCTGCAGTGCCAGGGTCGTCTCGAGTCTCTGGCGC
The DNA here is from genome assembly GCF_021234165.1 of Pteronotus mesoamericanus. NCBI lineage: Eukaryota > Metazoa > Chordata > Mammalia > Chiroptera > Mormoopidae > Pteronotus > Pteronotus mesoamericanus. The sequence continues at coordinate 25,011,324 of NW_026555078.1, read as the reverse complement.
CGGGCCCTCAGCAGCTCCTGCAGGTAGTTCCACAGGCGCAGGATGTTGTCCTTGCGGGCCGTGATGCGCTTCTGGTCGTGGTAATTCTCCTTCTCCAGCTCCTGGGCCAGGTCTTCCAGGGCCCTCACCCGCTCTTCATAGGCGGCTGTGTCGGTCTCGATGGCCTCGTGCTTCTTCTTGGCGGCCTCCACAGCTGCCAGGTCGTACCCGAAGTTATCCTGCCCCACAGAGAGAAAAATGGGCCGCTCAGCCAGGCTCCTCTTGGCGAGTCCCCAAATGCAGAGAAACAGCAGGTCCCCTGGGAACAACTGCTGGATGGGGAAGACCATCCCCAAGGACTTCGTTCTGCCATCTTTTTCAGCCTATCTTATCAGAGCCAAGTTCCAAAGACTAAATGTCTCACAAGAACCTTTAAAAGAAGCTCACGATTTCACTTACTGTGCCCTATGTGTGGGTGCGCTGTGCATATATTAACAGAGGCCCTCTTGGCCTCACCACCTGCCATGAATGGACCTGCCTGATTCTGGGCAGAAAGGGGCTTCTGACTCAGAACCGGGCAGCTCTAAACAGATGGCTTAGGGTGGGCACACAGTCTCCAGTTCTCTCAGAACGCTGGCTTTCCCCTTTGTGGACGGAATGTAATTTGTTTCTAAGTTCCAAGTGGGAAGAAACAGATGCTGTCCTGGACAATCAGCGCTGGGGTCAATTTTTAGCTAGTGAAACATGACTCGGTCCTAGAGGCCGGAGCCCAAAAGGCACGTCTGACACACACAAGGTGCACTCTTTTCATCCTGTCCCCAGAGGACAACTGTTCAATGTCACCTCGAACCCTGGCTTTAGTTATGACAGCTCCAGGGGCCAGTTTTGGATTGTGAGGCTCTGTTCCTAAAAATTAGACTTTAAATTCTGAAGAGTTTTTCTTCAGATGTGAATCTTGACCTACCCAATCCTGAGGAGCAGGGAGGTAAGGCCTGGGGAGAGGCTTATCCGCAGCCACTGAGAGGCCAGTTAGGGCTCCAGCCTAGCTGACTACTGGGGCTCTGGACAGTGGCCCCTCCCCTGCCATCCCCATCTGTGCCACCCATTACCTGGGCCACAAGGCGCTGGTTTTCACTGAGCCATGTCTCTCTCATTGCAGCCTTTCGGTCAAAGCGCCGGGCCAGTTGCTCCAGCTTCTCCTGACGAATGAGCTCATTTCTCAGAGCCAGCTCCCGCCGATATTCGGCTTCCTCCAGGCTCTCCCAGGCCTGCCCGAGGGACAGAGGAGAATTCTTGGGGCACAAGAGGAACACCTGGGTTTGGGGGTTCCACCTCTTTTACCCAACACTGATTTCAGGACTGTAGGCAGAGACTTTGGCTCTCATGTCTGGGCCAGCCAAAGACTCTGGGTGCCCTGCTTATGAAATGTTCCATCTTCCTCTAAATCTGCCTCAGACTCTTGGACTAATATAACGTTGTCTCTGTGGGTGCACTGTAAATGGCTAAATGGCTACCTCTGTTCTATTTGAATTTCCTGGCGTTATTAAGCCTCTAAACCTCTGAAATATTAGAAGGTGTTTCCCTTCTGTTATAAGTAGTTAATATCCCATACTTAAAGAAATTCAATGTTCAATAGTGATTAGGTCATCAATTGGCTCCAAAAATGGATTCTGGGCATCAAACAGGGGGCTGAATTGAGGGATCATAGGTGGAGTTGATATTTTAGAATTAGGTTCAGATAGCACCCCAAAATAGCCAGTGTGTATAGTTAATAACACCCCAGAAAGTGGCTTGGTTTTACCCTGTCCAGGGACCACACACTGTGCCCTTATCAAGAACTCAACTCATTGGCAACATGCAATGGAAAACACTACTGTACCCGATTGATGTCAGACACTAGTTTCCCGTCATGGGGTGTGTACACTTTCTGATTGTTGGCTCTCATTCGGGACTGGATGGTAAAAAGTAAGACTTCCAGATTCCCCTTCTCCTGAAACCTGTTGAAAAAACAGAGGTAGGGAGATTAGTGTAGAGCTCCCCACAGCCAAATTGTTAGAAGTCAATGTGGAACCCTGGTAACTTGGAGCTTGGCTAGCAAAGCATATTTCCTTTAAAAACAAAAACTAAAGAGGATCTATAGGTCTACTTACCTTTTAAAACATCTGTCATACTCACCACTTGAGATCTAATGGGGGCTGAGCCTTTATAACATAAACCAGAGAAAACACATCTACCACAGAAATTGCTTATCATTTGTTCCCCTAGGGGAATGGCTAACTGGAATGGCCTGGGAATTCCTACAGCTATCAAGTTTTACCAATTAATACAAAGAAACTCTCCTCTGTTCATCAAATGAGTTCAGCTTCTGACCAGCTCTTCAGTCGGTTTATTGAGTGAGTCAGTAAGTCCTTAGAAACAGTATTGTCCACGTAAGAATATATTGCATTGAAAGCAACTTTCACCTGAGTCCTAATGAGCCCTAATGGGCTGGCTCTCCTGACAAGTCCCAAAAGCCAGATGCTTCCGAAGAAGGGAGGGAAGGCTGGGTTCAGGGAGGATTTTAGGTGTAGGAGATGAGAATTGGCAGCAGGATGATGCCTGAAACTTGGGGTCCCATCTCCAGGTATCTCAGTACTTTCTCATTTCTGCATGTATGCAAGGATCTGTCCACTTCTCCATCCTCCACCTGGCAGTGGAGGATCATCGTAAGCTATTAGACCAGCCTAGTAGATCTGACTGCCCGCGGGCACTTCAGGAGGGCTGTGGCGCTCGGCACGGTGTACATAGCCAAGAGATATCACCCCAGTGCGCAGAGCCCGGTAGGCTCACAGGGGATGTTCTCTGTATTGAATTCAGGACTTTCAGAGCAGGTTAGTGTCAGATCAGAAATCAGATACTTGTTTATAGTACATTCTAGGCTCCGTGTCTCACCTTTCTCTGTGTGAGAGTCATGAATGGAGAGTGTGGACGATGAGAGGAGGAGGAACAAGGCAGAGGGTACCACTCATGAGCTAGAAATCTGTTTCAGGAGAGCTGGGCAAGCTGACAGCAGGTGAGCTGGAATGCCCCTTGTGTCTGAGTGTGTCTGTTTCATGTGTATGTAATATGCACAGATGCCTGCATGGTTGTGTGTGCCTGTGCCTATGTGTGCGTGTGTGTACCCAGGCCCTGCACACACCGGGGTGAAACAGAAGTCCCGAGAAGCAGGCCCAGGGCTCTTCTGATGAGCAGTGACAGACAGGAGACAAAAAGGATTTACTTGATGATCAGCAAGGTCCCATACAGAGAGTTTTAGAGCTTAAAATACAGAGGTCGTTATCAGAAAATAATCCCAAAGCTCAGTACATAGGTGAGAAAGGAGCGTCCCAGCACACATTCTTGGATGAGACCCAGAGGCCTGAGATCTCACTGCTGCCCCCACTCCGGGATCTGGGAAAGTACTTTCTTTGGCTACGAGTCAGGGGTGACTCCTCAATGTCCATTTCATATAGGCTGATGGCTTGGGATCAGGAAGGCCAGGAGGGGATGAAGTAGGGGACAGGTGCGAAGTTCTCTAGCCTCTAGAATATGCCTCCTGTGTACACTCCTCAAAGCCCAGAGTCTGGCTCTACCTTTAGGCAGCTGGTTTCTTAGTCACTAATGTCCATCTTCCCTCCCACGGGCCAGGGCCTTACTTGGGCGGCTTCTCCACGGTTCGGTAAGTGCTAAAGGCCTGTAGCTGCTGCTGGACTCCCGTCAGGGAGTTGGCAAACTTGCGGCTGTTCAGAACTGTGATGGTTTGCTCGATCCAGGTGAGCAGGTCCGAGGCCAGCCCGCTGTACTTCTCAATCATCTTCTCTGTCTCAATGGCATGGTCGATTACCTAGGGAATCACCTTATTACTCATCTGCATTGGAAGAGCAATGATGCCATGGATGAGGACCACACTCGAGGTGGTCTTCCTCCACTCAGGCTGTGTTGGGTCTGTTCCCTGAGCCCAAGGCTGTGGCTAAGGCAGAAGGAATGGCAGCCTCAGTAAGCAGCTGGCCCTGCTCAGGTTCAGGAGCTGCCTCCTCTTCCCCTAACCCTACACAAGATTGGCCGGCTCCCTGTGCCAGGGTACCAGCCACTAGAGGGGCCACGATCTTGTTCATTTTTCAATGCATATTAGGAATCGAGGACTTCCAGGCACTGTCTTTTGTAAACACCAGGCACACGAAGATGAATGGGAAATGGTGCCCACACTCGTGCAGCTAAGGAGCCAGCAAGGAAAGGAATCTGACAGTGGGGTGGCTCCCTGGTATTCCAGGGTAGCCTGAGAGGCCCGCAACCACAATAAACCAGCAAATAAAAGCCCATCTTGCTCCTGTGGAAATATCCACGAGATGTGGTTCTGCAGGTGAAAGATGGGCTCAGAGCTGCAGGCGACGACATCTTTCAGGACAGGCCATCAACCTGCTTTGGAATTCAGCGTGGGAAGTCATTAACTTGGCTTCAGAGGAAGCTGGGGGCGGTGATCTGCCCCCCAACGCACTGAAACTGGAGCCCAGTACAAAGCTCCTGTGATGGAAGTGCAGCATCTCGGTCAAGGCCTGGGTGTGGCCAACAGGTAAATGAGGTGACAGCGGTTAGGAGATGACGGCTCGGTACCTTGCCGACGCGCTTGCCCTCCACCGCCAGCACCTTCATCTTGGAGAAGTAGTGGTAAAATGCCACCACGTAGGTAATGATGGATTTCTCATCAGGGTTTTCTGTGAAGACATCTGCAAGGGGAAAGGTTGCTCTCAGGATTGAACTGGACGCTGAAAATGTCTGACTCAAGGTTTTTTTTAATCTCCATGTTTTTCCAGCACCAAGTCCAAAGGCTACACTGGGCCCCCGATCAGGCCAGATAAGGTGTCAGGAACTAAGTGGAGCTGAAGAGCAGGCCCCGTGCTTAGCCCTGGCCTGGGCCACCATCCCCTTGCTGTGCCCACGGCTCGCCCAGTACCTGGCCTAGACTCCTCCGGGTGCCCTGTCACTCCGGTGCTCCCTCCAGCACAACAAGCATCATCTCCTACCGCTACGGTTAAGGCTGGAGAGGGAGCGGCTCACCTTCGGGGTCGAGGAGCGGAATGATGCCCAGCTGACGCTCGGCCACATCGAACGCGTGCTCCAGGTTGTGTCGGGCGTTGGAGTCTTTCAGCTTATCAAAGTCAATCAGGTCAGGCCTGAGGACGGAGCCAGATTGTCAGAAGGGAGCGGTGGCTGCCGCATCCCCGCCGGCAGGGCAGCCCGGTAGGATGCAAAGACCCTGGGCAAATGCAGGGACGCGACCCAAAGACTCTGGGCAGATGGAGGGAGGTGGGCGGGCAGGAAAAGTGAAAGGAGGATTTGGGAGGAGAGGGGTGGGGGCGGCTGGGAGCACCCGCATGTGGGGAAGGCAGCGGTGGGAATTTAAGGGAGGCAGGGCTGCTGAGGGTGAGAGGAGGACAAGCAGAGGTGACGCTTCTGTGAAGCTTGAGTAGTAACCTCCATGCTGAGCGCAGTGTGTGCAAATACCTGCGACAGTTCTGCCTCCTCCCCACAGCCCTCTTCTCCCTCTTACCGGTGCTTGTGTATGAGGGCATTAAAGGCCAGGCCATCCTTCCAGCTGGAGGTGAAGTTGGTGACATTGACGTTGGGGTAGCTGCATCCAAGAGAAACATTAAGACCTAAGAAATAGATTCTTTTCGGGTCCCAGCCAAGTATATGAACTGAGGCGCCCATAAACCAGGAGAGAAATGGACCTGCTTCTCCTCAAGCCGCTTCAACATGAGGGCTCCCCCGTAATGTGGGCCCAAAGGACTCATATACCCAACAGATCCCACAGTCTGACCCAGGCAGCTCTGGAAAGGAATCCTGTGCTCCAGGCCTCAGAGAATCAGGTCGGGATAGACTTTCCATCACTTATCCCCAAGCTACTGTAATTCTGAATGATGATGTCGTGTCCCTTGGAGATGGCAGTGCTCATGAGAGCAGGTGGGCGGGAACACGTGGTTCCCAGAGCATACATACCCTGCCGTCTTCATCTGACACCATAACAGCAACGCATCCTTGGCTGAGCGAGTCTCACGACCTTCCTGAGTTTGGACAACAATGTCCTGAATCTGAGGGCGCAGAAATGAGAGGGAGAGGGATTAGATTTGCATCTGGCTCAGTGCCTTCCTGCTCTCCCTGGGGGGCTCCTTTCCTCCTTCCTCCTCCGTAGCCATCCATCTGCCCCGCCAGCCCTGCGGCAACCCCACTGCCTGAGGCCCCAGGTCCCAGCGGCCTGCTTCCTGTTAGTCAGCGGCAACACACAGGGATGGCGGCGAGATGGCTCTGACCTCCTAACTCTGCTGGGACGCTGAGAATAAATGACAAGAGTCTTGGTTCCTCTGCGGGAGGAACAGGCACTGCAAGCCCGGAAAACAGCACAAGGGTTGGAAGGTACTGTATTTCAATTAGGGGTTTCGTCTTGCCTTTTCATTCTCCCCAGCCCTGTCATCATTACTGTTTAATCGTACACACTCACGCAGAGTGAGATGGGACACCCCAGATCTCTCGAATGAGAACTTCAGTCCACGAGCCAAGTGCTATGTCCTCCGTTTCCCTGTCCTTCCCTCTGCTAAGTTCTTCCTGTCCCCAGACCAGCAGGTGCAAGGCCCTGCTTCCTTCCCTCAGGCTTTCTAAATTTCCTTACAAATAATGAACCTTGAATTTCAGGGTGGGAAGAGAGAAGTTTCTCATTGAAACATATAAAAGCAGATCTTCTATGCTGTTTTTGCAATTTCTGAATCAAACTATGTCAAAAAACCAAAACGTTACACATATTGTGGGGCGGGGGCGGGGGGGCGGTGTGTGTGCCAAAAAGCAGATCTAGCCAGATCTCACTCAGCCCAGGTACTAAATTCTATCTTCTCCCTTAAAAGACCACGCTACTGACAGGACGGCTGGCCCTGAGCTCCAGCAGTCTGCTGATGCAGAGGGTGCTCACTCCTTCCTACCAGCATTTTCCCCATGGAACAGGTTACTAGTCTCCCAGAATGTGCATAAACACACTTTATGCACCATTTTCTAAGTGTCTCAAGCCCTGACCGGCCTAGAGAGGCTCCCCCGTCCCTCTGCCCTTTGGGAACCCACCTGGAAGCGAAGGATGATGGTCCAGATGAGGCCCAGGACCAGGCGGTGGTTGCCGTCCACGATGTCATGGGAGCCCATGTTCTCCAGGTGCACACGCTGCTCTTTGAGGAACTGCAGCGCCTTGTCCACGTTCTCCAGGCAGTGAATGCGCATCTTCCCCTTCGTGGGCTTTGGCTGGGGGACAGCAGTAGCCCCCATGGGCATGGAGGAACCTCACAGCAACCACAGAGGTGGCTGCAGCCTGGACCAACTCCTATCATCAGCATCCACCCTCTACCCTTGTGGTTCAACTCCAACTCCCACACTCACTCCTTGACACTTTCCAACTCCATTCTGTGAGCCCAGTTCAGAGATCCCCTGCCTCATGTGCCCTGTGACCTGGCTGCATCAGTTTGGAGCCCGAGATGAAGCAAAGCCTTCTCTGGGCGGGTGATAAATGGTATTTGAACACAATAACGTGATAGCTGAGCACTGACAATGTGCCAGGCGCAACAATGAGAACTATTTACTGTCAGTTGGTGATAAGACTGGCTTTCAGTTCGGTGATTGATACTAAGGCTGTTCGACCATCCAACCTCCTCTCTCCCCAGCCTGAGTGGCCCCAGCCCAAACTGGAGGGGACTGCCATTGACAAGTAATGAGGTCATCATCTGAAGGGTTCCCAGGGGTAATTCTCTCTAGTGGACTTTCAATGCAGGGTGAGAGGCAGAACTTAGCCTGGAATTGAAAAGGAAACAGAAGAATGTGGTACCTTTCCATTCAAATCCAGAGGACTGTAGATTACTTCATTAGGCACAGGTATCATTTCCCCAGTTTTACACTTGGGGAAAATGAGGCAGGGAAGGCCTTGCCTGATAGACCCAAGGTCACAGTGAAAGTAAGCAAAAAATGAACTCTAATCTGGTTCTCCCTCAGAGGCAACATTACTGCTTGTGGGTTACAGCTGAGAGGGCCTGTCATAAACTTCCATTTATAAGAGCAATAGAACACACAAGAGAGTATCTTCCACACTTTTCTCTTGGTCGTAAGAAGGATGCTCATTTTTCCAGCTGGGTAATGGGAACCCATCAATCCATATATCTTAGCCCGAGCAAGGAGGCTGAGGGTGGGCCAGTGCAGACCAGCCACAGATGCCCAGATCCTACATGGAGAAAGTCAAGTGCCCCACATGGCTTCTGGGAGAAGCACGAAGGGTGGAAGAGGCCAGAGGAGGCAAGAAATTCTGAGAACAGGTCAGAGAACCTAGTCAGCCATGTGGACACCTTGCATCACTAAGTATTAAAACTTCCCACAAGAATAGGGAGAGACCTCAGAAGGCCATGAGAACTGGAGATAACCCCAGACCATAGCCTTCCTGAAGGGGCGGGATGGCCCAGGCCCAGGGTGCAGGGAAAGGAACCACAGCACAGACAAAAGCTTTACCAGCATCTCTCCAGACAGCACCTCCAGCAGCTTGATGAGCATACGCCCATCCCGCAGGTCCTTGTAGAGGTCGGTGATGCGGCAGGACACACGAGCCAGGTGCGAGTTCACCCATTTTGTGAAGGTCTTCTTCTGAACGACTTCTCGCTCATCTGACGGGGGCGGGGTGGGGGGGGTGGGGAAGAGTCCCGGGTTAGGTTTCCAAGGTTGGCAAGATGAATGTGCAATGACATGGAATCCAAGAGTTTTCTCTGAACTCCAGGGTCTACCATCCCTGGCAGGGGAGGTTGATGTTTCTATTCCACACCCTTCCGGGGAGCATTTGTGATCAGAGCATAGCCTTTTGGCAACACAGGTCCACGTGCCATGACTGGGGCAATAAAGAGATAACTTCCACTACCGTACCCTATGCACTGTATGGAGACACCCCTCATTCAGCCATTGTTTTTCTGTGCCAGTCAGGAAGCCCTGCACCATTGTGCCAGTGAGCTCAGGTTTCAATGCCAGCTTCGCCAACCCACCCATTCAGCAAGTATTCCCTCTGCTAGAATGGGCTCTCTTGACCCCTTCCTCACCCTACCCTTTCATCTAAATCCTATTCATTCTTTAAATGGATGTCAGTGTAGATGATTCCTTTCGTAGTTTTTCCTGACTCCTAGTCTAGGTCAGATCTCCCCTTGTGAGCCCTGAACCTTGCATTTGCATTTGTCATTTGTGTTTCTCTTCACACTTGTACTACCTTAAAGTCCATCTCCCCTGCAAGACTGGAGGCTCCTTGAGCCCAGGGAAGCCTGCCTTGTTCACCTCCACATCCCCAAGGCTTGGAGCCTGGCACGCAGTGGGTACTGCCTAGCTGTGCTGTGGCTGAATGTACAGACATTTACTCAGCACCTATTGGTGGCAGGCCTGTGCCAGTTTGATGACACATGCAGGGAAAATGAAGTACCTGTTTTCAAGGAGCTCCGGGCAGGGAGAGGGGAATGATGAACAAGGACACAGTGAGACTGTGTGGAATGTATGACCCACATGGGGTTAGGGATAACAGTGGCTTGGGCTGGGGGCTACCCGTGGCTACCCTTCTCACACCAGAATGGCAGGCAGGAGTCCTCCATCTTCAGCCCTGGGGAGCTGACATGACACCCACCCCCAATCCTAAATCAGCATCAGCCAAACCTGGCTCTGGCTCATGTTGTAGCAGGTCTGCTGGGCTACCTCTTAGCACCTCTGTAAAACAGGTGCTGGCAACCTGTCCAGCTAGGGCTGGGGAGCTTGAACGAGAAGCTGGAGGGAGGACAGAAGGCTGGGCTAGAAGAAAGAATGGAGGAGAGGTGAATGAGAGAGAAGGGAGGAAAGAGCGGTAGAAAGAAACAGACGGAGAGAAAGAGGATGAGGAGTGAACCCTCCTTCTGTTTGCTGTAGTGAACTGTCTGTGGTAACTGGCTTCTGGGCACTTTGGTTGACGAATCCAGGCCACAGTTGACCTGACAATGTGGCTGGGCCTGTGGCCTTGGAGGATCCCCAAGGGTCAGTCACAGCAAGGGAAGACTCAGAGAGGCGCAGCCAGGAAGGGATGTCAGCGCCTCGGGAGCAGGCTAAATGTCTGCTCAGCTGAGCCCGAGCTGTGGAAGGGCTGGCTTCTTAAATTATTAAATATCTGCCTTAACAACAACAAAACGAGGAGTCCAGCCAGCACTGCCTCGAGGGTATACCTGGCAGTTCCTGAGGCTCACAGCATCAAATTCCCTCCCACTGCAAGGCTATGTTAGCATTAGGAGCTCAGACCCTTTATTCATTTGTTCATTCATTTGGCAGATATTTACTGTACAACCATTAGGTGCCAGGCTCTGGGTAGAGGTGGCAATTCAAGGACAGAAGGGCAGCTCCTACCCTCGAGGCAGACACACTCTATCATAAGTATGACATACGCTGGAGTCACATATAAAGAATTCAATAGCAGCCATCTAAATAAGACTTAGAAGAAAAGGAAACTACTACTTCTGACTATACAAATCTTAAATATAAAACTGAAACGGCATTTCATTCACTGTAGGCCACTGGGCAAAGTTACAGGGGAGAAAGCCCCCTTACTCTTTTGTTGGCAGCAAATTCAACCACTTTCTTGATTTCAAGCACTGCTTCAGTAAAACACAGCTGAAGTTTTGATGACGTACTGGACAGAAAGCGGTTGCATTGATTCTGGGCCACGTTTAGATTCAGCAGAGTCAGCCGCAGTCCCACAGCGCAGCCCCCAGAAATCAGAGCTGTTCTTTAAGAGGCTAGCCCTTCCAATCAATAGTGGAGCTCTGACCAAGGGGTTGAAATTTTTAGCCCCTTTAGAGGTGAGTGTCTCAAAACATGAAAGCCCCTTCTTCTCTCTCCTTCTTTAAGGATCCAAAAACTTCATTACATGGGTGCTGAGACCCATTTATTTGTGCCTAGCAAAGTGTAACAAAGTACGTCTAGCTGGGTATGTGGAATTAAATTCTAGGCTGCTGGGCTGGCATGTAAATCAGTGCAGATCTCCCCTTTTTGACACAGGAATGATGCCTCTTGTACCCAAAATATTGGAAGTGCAGGTTTAGAGCTTAGGCAGGCGTCTGGTGTCCAGGCTGCCTTTACTTGAAGGCTGGAGTGAAACTACCCAGAACCCCCCCGCACCCTGAAACCCTCTGCAGCGTGGAGACATGGGAAAGAGTCTGAGAGGCTAATGATGATCGTAGGAGAGAAAAGGCCCAGGGGCGGGGATTAATTTCCATTAGCTTGTTGGCTCTGGCTGCTCCACATCAGCATGCTCAGCACATTCACTCAGGAGCCTCCCAAGTGCAGGAGAGGCAGGTGGCTTGGAGCCAGCTGGGCTGGGAACCCAGGTGGTTCAAACAGGTCCGGGACGCAGCCATGCATCGGACCCGCTGGCCCCAGGGCACTTGTGTCACTCTGCGCAGGGACCTGCTGTGGAAAGGAGACCTAAGCATGGCCTGCCAGCAGCCAGGCCGTATTTTCAGAGCCCTAACCCTGCCCCTGCCCGTACAGGAAAGGAGATAAATCCCCCCCATGGCCTGAGTCACGGTCACTCCTCGTGCCCCTGCTGCCATCAAAGCTGGGGCCTCTCCACTCCCATCGGCTTCTCTCCCTTTCCTTCCCGTACTGTGGCCATCCTCATTCGCCCCTGTGGGTTAGGGCTTTTCCTAGAAAACTCACCTTCTCCTCTGACCAGCTAGCTAGAATTACTGTCTGGGTATTGTGACTGGGTGCTATTTCCTTTATACCCTCCTTCAAAGGTTTACTTGAGGCCAAATAAACCCACAATACCAAAACTCTCAAATAGTTATCTACAAATACATGTTCATACATGGAAGGTGCCGAAAACAGTACCTGGCCCACAGAAAGCTTGCTGTCAATGTTAACTGTCATTCTTAGCATCACTGCTATTACTGTTTGTATGTGCAAGCTGGTCCTACATGCTGTGGGAGCCTGAAGTTGGCTCACTCTCCCCAAGGCCCTCACAGGCCAGCTGAGGAAACAAACCCACAAATAGTTACACAAACCCACAAATAGTTAATTTTGCAACCACACAAGAGGTAAAGGGCAGGTCATTTTAATAACACAGAAGCTGTTGCCAGGTCATATTGGATTAATTACCAGATAAATGGCACATACGAAAAATGGTCAAGGTCCAAGAGGAGAGAGGTCATTTCTAATTGGAGTAGTCAAGGGCAGGGGGAGTTCACAAAGGAAACCACTTTGAATGGGCAGAGGAGGAAGGGAACAGAGATGGAATGCGCCCACAAGAGAGCCAGGAAAGGACAGAGCTTGTTTGAGGGGACTCCTGGTAGCTATGGGTCAGAAGGGAACGTGTTGAAATAGGTTTTAAACCAGACGTGGAAAGCCCTGAATGAAAGGCTAATTAGTTTAGATTTCATTCTAGAGGCAAAAGGAACCACTGAACGTGTGGCGGGATTATTGCCTGAAATACCGATTTGTAGGGCTCCCAATGATAATAAAAAGACAAAGTGTTTTAACTTAAATTTAAGAAGAAGTGTGCAAAATCTATACTTAAAGAAACCTTAAAAGGATCCCGAGGCACATGAAAGGTTTGAATAAATGGAAAGGCACACCAAATTCTCAAATAGGGAAATTCAATATCATCAAGATATCAGTTTACCCTAAACTAATCTATATATTTACTGTTTTAAGTATACTTAAATTACATAATTTAAATTTAGATGACCTAGAGAAACTATTAGAAAATTCATTGGAAAAACAAATAAAAATAGCTATGAAAATTCAAAAAAAGAAAGGTAATAAAGGGTGGCCAACCTTCCCAGGTTTTTTTTCCTATCAAATATTAAATTGGAGTAGAAAGTTATAATAATAAAGCTGTGTGGTACTAGCATATGAATACACAGACACATCAGTGGAAAATAAGTACTCCCAAGCACATATAGGCATTTAATATCTGATAAAAGTGACATTTCATGTATGAAGGGGACAGACAGATCACTTTGCAAAGGCGGTTGGCAAAACTAGATGGCCAGACAGGAAAAGGTAATTTAAATTTATACTTTATACTTCAGGATACATTTCATTTGGGTCAAAAATTTAAATGTAAAAAATTAAACCATAAAAATACCGAACTTGCCCTGGCTGCTGTAGCTCAGTGGATTGAGTGCCAGTCTGCAAACCGAAGGGTCAACAGTTCGATTCCCAGTCAGGGCACATGCCTGGGTTGCAGGCCAGACCCCCAGTAGGGGACATGGAAGAGGCAACCACGCATTGATGTTTCTCTCCCCCTCGTTCTCCCTCCCTTCCCCTCTCTAAAAATAAAGAAATAAAATACTAAAAATATGGAACTCAATGTTTTCTTTATAATGTTCATGTAGGGAATATGAACACAAAATCCAAAAGCCATGAAATAAAAGACTTAAGTTCAACTATGTTAAAAAGATTTTTGTGTGGGATAAAATATCATAAGCAAAATCAAACAAATGAGGAAAACTAGCAAACAAATCAAAGAAGGAAAGATATCACAAAGGGCTAATTACCTTTTATGTAAAGAACATCTACAAATTAATAAGAAAAAAGATCAATAATCCAATAGCAAAATGGACATAGGAATATGAACAAAGAGTTAACAGGAAAAAAAAAACCCCAGGAAAGTCTCTTAAATGTGTGGAAATTTGTCCAAACTATTCATAGTAAAAGTACAAATTAAAAGTACACACACACAAAATCTAATGCATTGTCCTTAATGAGTTTGAACAAACTAATCATAAAAGACATTTTGAGACAACTGGGAAAATTTGAATATTAAGTGGGTATTAGATTATATTAGGGAATTGTTAATTTTTTTAGGTATAATAATAGTATTATGGTTAGTTGGAAAATGTTCTTGTTTTTCAGAGATACATACTAAAGTATTATGGGTGAAATGTCATGTTGATCTTCAATTTACTTTAATAATACTTCAAAACCCCCCATAATGGACAAGCAAATACAGCAAAATATTATCAGTTGTTAAATCTAGGTGATGGTTCATTATGCTTTTATTTCTACTTTTTTGAATGTTTGAAAATTTTCATTCTAAAGTCAAAAAAGTAAAATGAAAGTACACCAAGATACTATGTTTCACTTATCAGATGGGCAAAGATCAAAAGGTCTGATACAATATCTGTTTGGCAAGGATGTGAGGAAAAAAGTATTCATATGTTGTTGGAGACAGTGGCAATTTGGCAAGGTTGATCAGAATTATACATGCGTGTTCTTTTTAACTCAGTAATTCCACTTCTAGGAATTTATTCTACAGATAAACTTATATATTTGGGAAATAACCTACATAACAAGGTTATTCACTGCATTTTTTGAAATAGCAAAAGATTGAAAACTTAAATGTCCAACAGCAGGGGACTGGTTAAATTAAAATTATATGTCCATACAATGGAATATTATATAGCTATAGAAAAAAATTAGTAGGCTATTTATGTATTACTATAGTACAATTTTAAGCCCTGGCCACATGGCTCAGTTGGTTGGACCATTGTTTGTGCACCGAAGGGTTGCAGGTTCAATTCCTGGTCAGGGCACAAGCCTGGGTTGCAGGTTCAATCTCTGGATGGGGTGTATATAGGAGGCAGCTAATCGATGTTTCCCTCTCACATCAATCTCTCTCTTCCTTCCTCCCTTCCTCCCTCCCTTCTTCTCTTTCTCTCAAAATCAATGGAAACATGTTCTCAGGTGAAGATTAAAAAAACAAACAAACAAAAACACTCAGTCTTCAAGATATATTGAGCAAGGAAAAACCCAGTGTAGAACACTGTATAGTAAGTAAAATAGACCACTTGCTAATATATGCATAATATATTCCTGGAAAGATACAGGGTACCCTGGTTATGGGAAAAGAACTGGGTGTCTGGGGGAGCAAGATGGGAGTAAAACATTATTTGCCCTTTCATATCTTCAGTTTTACACACTGGGTGTATATATTACTTATTCAATAAAGAAATGTTTTCCTTTTTCTAAAGAATATATTAAACTGTTTTTCTCTCCTTGTCTCTCAAGATAACTCAGGTCCTTTGTGTGCCCTGCCTCAGGACTTTGAACCAGAAAAGAATTACAAGCATAGTGGTCTACACCCTTCCCCCCACCCTCAGAAAGAGCCCTGGAGTGCGGTCTGTGGGTCCCTGACCACCCCCTCCAGGTCTCACCCTCTGACTCTCCCCTAACAGGGGCTTCAAAGAGCAGGCTTCTCCCGGGAGGGCCAAGGCTCTTTCCCTCTCTTGACCTACACCTTCTCCAGGCTTTCTGTTGGCTGCTGGCCCCACCCACTCCGATACCTGCTTGGGACATGTGTTATCGTAAGTTTCCAGTGGGGTCGTTTTATTAAAATTATATTTTATTGATTATGCTATTACAGTTATCCCAATTTTTTCCCCTTTGCCTCCCCCCACCCAGCACCCACCCACCTCTCACTCCCATTGGCTGTTCTTAAGCCAGATGGTAACGTTGAAATACCTTATCTTGGAACCTTAATCACCCAGTTCTAGGCCCATCTATTTCTTCCTGTCATGGCTTCCTGTAAAATTCCTTGACTGCGCCACACCCCTCTGTTAAAAGTCTGCTTTCAAGAATAGAAAAGAGCAACCTAAGTATTTAATAACAGGAGATTATTTAATAATTTTGGTATATTTATGAGGATATTAATAAGGTTGTAGATCTGATGGCAAGGACGTATATCCATAGAAAAAAAGCTGAAGTTGGGTGTTGCTATTGCTGGGTGGTAAGACTGTGGGTGACATTTTTTTTTTTTTTTGCTTATCTATTTTTTCTAAAATTTCTGTAATGAACAAGTATTACTCAGAATAAGAGCAGAATAAAAAATAGGCTACAAAGCTCATAAACCCTGAGGAATAAATGACTGATGAAAAGTTAAAAGGGATCTTTCTTGAAGAGGCTGCATTTTACCAGCACACAGCCTTAAGCTATGGGCAAAGCTAGGTGGTCCAGAAGACTCGTGTGAGAAAAGGCACCACGTGATGCTCTGGACCACTAGCCTAGGTCTGAAAACAATCACCGAATGTCAAGTTTCCAAGTTTACAACTTGGGATATCTCTCCTTCTTGTGCCAGGAAGCCAAGAGCTTAGTGAACCTGAGTGAGCAGCACTTTACTCCCATGCGTTTGGGACCAACTTCAATGACGCAGATGCCTATCCATTGTAAAGCCTCGCACAGGGGCAGGCCCTCAGGGGCACACCATAAACGATGGTGGCGCAGGCCCTACTCTCCTTGTCTACTTTGGAGAAGAATTTTTCGTGCAACCTGCCAACTTTGATCATGCTGGCACTGTGAACAGCTACAACATAGTTCCCCTGTCTTAAAGGATTTAAAATCTAGCTTGGGTTGATTCTAGCAGAGACCTTTATTTTATTTTTTACATGGGTAAGGAATACATAGTTTTGAAAGATTTTATTTATTTATTTTTAGAGAGAGGGCAAAGAAGGGAGAAAGGGAGGGAGAGAAACATGATGTGTGAGAGAAACAGCAACCAGTTGCCTCTCTTTTACCCCCAACTGGGGACTTGGCCTGCAACCCAGGCATGTGCCCTGACTGGGAATCAAACTGGGGACCTTTTGGTCCACAGGTTGGTGCTCAATCCACTGAGCCACACCAGCCAGAGCGTAACAGAGAACTTTAGGATGCTTACTGCAAACCTGCAAATGCACGAATAAAGCACAAAAGATTGACTTTAAAGTGATCCATTTAACACTAAGATGTTGGTTAACTAGACTGGGATATATTAATACAAAGGAAGACTATACAGCCATGAAAATGATAATCTGCATGTTTACTGACATGAAAAGATATTCATAATATATTGCTCAGTGAAAAAGATTCTAAGATTTTAATTTAGATAATATTTTAATATTTACACACATATATACAGTCATATATCTATAGGCATTAAAATGTCTACATGAGATTTGAACTATGTCTAGATTTCCATTTTTTATCTGCTTTTCTAATCTTTTCTACACTAAATACATACTTTGTGTAATACAAATATTTAAAGATACAAAAGTAATCACCTATTTTTTTAAAAATAAAATAGTCTTTATATATTGTAGGAAAAGAAAACAAGTTATCTTAGACCAATTTAAATAAAAAATTGTTTTTGAAGAAGACTAGTTTTGGTCTGAGGTGTGCAGATGACAATGGTTTTAGAATGGGAGGGAAGGAAAGGGCCTTGTTTAAAGCCCTCGGGTACAAACTGGCAAATGTGTATGTGCACGTGTGTACTTGTGTGCACGTTTGGGGTGCGACGGTGGGAGGCAGTTAACTTACCCAGAGAAAAGAAGCCGAAGGACAGTCTAAGCAGCGGTGTCCAGCCTGTGGCCCATGGGCCGCATGCGGCTGAGGGTGGCTATGAAGCTGGCCCAATGCAAAATTGTGAATTTACTTAAAACATTATGAGATTATTTTGGGATTACGTGTCACAAAGTACTTAATGTGTGGCCCCAGACAACTCTCCTTCCAGTACAGCTCAGAGATGCCAAAAGGTTGGACACTCCTGGAAGGAATTTGAACTTTATACTCCAGGCAAAGAAGAGCCTGGAGGTTCTTAAGTAAAACAACATCTCACTAGAAAGGTGTTGGAGGATGATTCCAACTGCCCTGTGTCAACGGCATTGGATAGAAGAGAGGCCAGAGCCGGGGAAGTGAGCTCTGAGGTGGCTGCAGAATTCTCTGCTTGAGTTGACATGGCCCCACCAGCAAATGAACTACGGAAATGAAATGATAGGAGCTAATCTGAACAATCGCACAGAACAAGGGTCAGCTGGCCCTGGCAGGTCATAGTATTCAGAGGCTGTAAGACAGAAGTAAAAAGGAGATCACAGTTTTGATCAAAGAGGCCCAAGAGGCTGGTGGTGGCAGAGAAAATGGGAAGGAGCATCTCAGGTGCGGCACCGAGGAGGAGAGAACGCAGGTCTGAAGGACGTTCAAGGGGGCCCGGGTGCTGCCGCAAACTGCACTGTGATGACCTTAAACCCTGCGATTTCAGTCCTGCCCTGGCACTGCCCGCTGTGGGACCTCCCGCATCTACAAAGGGGCATGGCAATCCTTGCACCCTGCCTCCTTCAGAGTGCCTGAAGGGTCAGTGAGAGCATCACGATAAAAGGCATCTAGAACACCTAGCGGCTGTGCAAACACCACGCGTTGTTATCCTGCACGCAGGCAGGTGATGGCTGCGTGGAAACACCACGGGCGCTGACGGGGAGGGGGCCCAGAAGCCCAGATGCCCCAGGACTCAGCCCCAGCCTAGCCTGTAAGGAACAGAGAATTTCTGGAGAACCTACTGATTTGCTGAAGAGGATCACCTCCGTTCCCCCCAGCCAGGAAGTGGAGCTCCACAGATGCCTGCCTCCCGGGCTGCCAGCCCCGAAAGGCCTTGAGCATCCTCTGGTGCGCCTGCCCCTCGTTTTCCAGGTGAGGAAGAGGAGGCCCTGAGGAGCAGAGGAGTGACTTGGCCAAGGTCACTGAACTAGGGAGAGTCCATGACAGTGGCAGGAGGGCAGGAGAATGATGTTGCCCCTTTCTCTTCCCCATGGTCCCCAAGCTGGCTCACACTGCCACCTCTCCTTCCTGGGCTGTTGCACCTCCTCCCCACAGCCTGTTGTCCCCAGTGAGGTCAGACTGATCTTTAAAAACCCTAATGTAACCATGTCAATTCCCTGTGAAAAGCAGGTTGTTGGGTTGGGAGCAGTTCCATCCCTCGGGGGCCCTGCCGAAGGCCACGGCTCTGGGAGCCTATCGCTCTCCCTCCGGCACCCCCTCTTTGATCCGAAAACCATGCCATTCCTTTGCAAATAATTGCCTCATTCTCTTCCTCAGCCACTCCTCTTGAGCTTCCTGCTGCTTCCTGCCAGGACCCTGAAGCAGCCACGGCCTACAAGGGACCCTGGGATGTGGTTCCTGCCTGCCCCTCATCCCCACCCACCACCGTTCCCTTCACGCAGACAGGCCCCTAGTCATCCCTGGGTGAGCTATAAGCTGTAGGTTATGCTATAAACTCTTACAGTTCTTAGTAAACCTTCACAGCATTTATCATAACTTCTCATTATGCACATATGTCTACATACACATAAACACATGTGTGATTACCTGATCCACTTCACTTTCACTAGACTGTAAAATGAGATTCCCTGGTTGATCTAGTTTCCAGAGTCTGAAGGCCAAAGCGTTTGGAGGCAAAATGCTCCTAGAGACTCAGCTGCTACCCAGCCTCTCTGTCATTCTCTCTCAGTGACACAATTAAGAGGGAAAATGAACAATTGCTACAGATGCTCCAAAAATACCACCTCTTTGGACAAGAAGCATACAGGGAGGCCCATCCCAGGGGGTGAGGGGAGTGGGTGCTGGCTGCTCTCAGGAGCCGCGAGCATTGTCAGGGCCTGGTGCCACAGCCTGCCCTTGGGAACAAAGCTGACAGCCCACAGGAATGTCCCAAAGATGGAGGAGCTATTACCATGGCTCACTCAGACTGCACCACATGGGGAGGGAACAGAGTCATATTATTAACCTCAGTGTATTAATATTTGATCAAGGATCTTCACGATGATAGATAGCAGGCATCCAGAGAAAGGGAGCAGCCTTTGTTCTGCAAAGCTTCTCAAGGAGGAAGAGCAGCTCTTATCAAGAGGGGAGAGGGGGCAGTGAGAGAAGGTGTTATGTCCTGGGCAGGACCACACGGTGCAGGTGGCACGCCCGCCTCTCTGGCAGGTTTGCCCATACAGGTAGGTGGCAGGTTTATCTGAACAGCAGTCTGTCTGGGGAGAGGGGAGGGAAACTCACAGTGGCTGACCTCCAAGGGAAAGCTGCTGAGCCAATTTCATTTTTTCTTTGGACAGTATATTAAAATGATGTTAATAATTAGACATATTTCCATGAATAGCATATTTCCCCAATATATAGTCTCTAAATAAAACTCCATTTCATGTTTTGAAATCTGAAAAGGAAACATTTTAAAGACCTCTTACTAGTGACACCTGATCTTTGTCCCCACAGGTAGCTTAAGAGAGACATAAGGACCATAAACACCTGATGCCTTGGTCTCCCTCCAGGAGCTGCATCTGAATTTGTCGACTTAACAGGCTGCCAAGAAGCTGCTGATCCCACACTCAGTGTGGTAAAAAAAAAGAAATCATTCACCGTCTGGACATAAAGCCCTTCTCAGGCAATTGGGGTACCTGGGCTCAGTGTCCTTTTGGTGCAGGTCAGGGAAGGGGTACAGGGAGAGGCCAAGCATCATTTTGCCACCAAAGTCAGGAAGGAGCCCAGCCGCCCTCTCCGGGGAGTTCCGGGGGAGCCAGGGTGGGTGGGCAGGGAGCAGCAGGGTCTGAGGACCACCGTCCTAAGGCTCTGATGGAACAACTGTTGATCACAAAACTTGACCTTGGGACCTGGGAAGGTGCTGAAGGTTCAAAGTGGCAGCAACAACGTGCTTCAGAGCACAGGATGCAGCCTGCAGTGCACCTGCTGTCCTTGAGCATTCTCTGAATTGTCCTCAACCAACCTCGCCACTTGGCCTCCTCTCATTCCTAGTACGAAGGCTACAAAGAGAGAATGCAGAAAGGAAGTACATCTCTGGTTTGAAACACTTGGATTCTGCTTTTGAATGGGCTACACAATTTTGCGCTCTTTGTTGGAAAAGGGCAGCGCTGTGTAGTCTATCCCTCAGTAATTGTTCAACAAACCAAAGAAGAGGAAGGGCATGTTTGGCCCTCTCCTTCTCACAGGCCTTATTGGGAGGCCCTGTCCTGCAACTTGGTGCTCTGTGCACCAAGGAGCTTGGGTGCCAAGTTGTGTGCTCGTGTGCGGCGGGGAGAGTAAGAGGGAGGAAGGAGAGGAAGGGGAGGGAGGCTGGTGCACAGGGCTTCCCTTTTTGGGGCACCTTTCTGTTGCATTGCTCCTCCCTCAGCTGGTCCATACCTGCCCTGAGCCCCTGGGGTACACAACCAGGTATGAGGAGGGGTGCAGGCAACAGGGGCCTCTTCTGGGATGTGGAGGGAGGCTATCCTGGGCAGCATTCCCGGCTGGGAGATGCCCTGCAGATGCCACACATGTCTCCCGGATGGCTCCCAGTATGAAGAGGGGAAAGGCAGGAAGGGGAGGTGAATGACAATGAGGGTGACCCCCAAAGACACGGAGAGCTTTTCTGCTGAAACACCAAGGCTGGGGCCTCTTGGAGGGATAAGAACTTGGCCTTTTCAGCTGTTTCCCTACCTCTAATCTTTCAAATCGGGTCCCAAAAGTGGTCCGTCTGGGAAGGTGCCAGAGCTATCACAGCAGAGGACAGCTCCCTGTTCAGGAAGAAACCTCATGGCTACCCAACGCGCAACCTCAAAAAGCGCTGCTCAGAGGCTGACACTGAGAACGAACATCTCCCAGGGACCTACTGGGCCCCCAGCCCTCCCCTTGGCATTGCCAAGGTCAAATCCGTCTCCTTTCAGGAGCCTTCTGCAGCGTTTTCTAGCCCCCACCCCCTTTCACTTTAGCCAGGCTGATCCACAGTGTCAAACCCAGAGTAATTCATTCTGGAGAGAGGTCAGGTATCTGCATACCAATGTGGCGGTTTCCACCCAGAATAACCAGATGGCTTGTTAATGTTGGCCCAGGGAGAGCTAGAAATGATTAGAAAGGCAGACTAGGGGGTACTTCCTCTGGACCTGAGAGAAAGTTGAGTGAAGAGGCAGAAAAGATGCAACCTAGTTAACCAAGTGGAAGTCTTTTAACTACAGGACTACAGGTCACTAAGTGGAG
The DNA here is from genome assembly GCF_021234165.1 of Pteronotus mesoamericanus. NCBI lineage: Eukaryota > Metazoa > Chordata > Mammalia > Chiroptera > Mormoopidae > Pteronotus > Pteronotus mesoamericanus. Next base: position 24,989,490 of record NW_026555078.1, on the reverse strand, counting down.
AAGGACTCAGAGGAACTGCCACACCAGGAGCATTGACCTAGGCTGGTGCTTTGGGCTCCTGGGCTGATGGAAGAGACACAGCACTAGGCCTTAAGGAGAAAGAGCCTTGCAGCATGGGGCTTCCTCCTCGTGGCCACTAGGCCTCTGGGGACCAAGCCAAGAGCTCTAAACACTAGCATCAGCCTAATTTCCCCAGTCCCTGGTTCTTTTTTTTCCCTCCAACCCAGGCATTCTGAGTAAAAAGAGGGCTATGGGTTAAGAAGGAAGAAACTGACCCTGGAACAGGCCAAGATAACTGGGCCAGAGAATGAGCTAATGATCTTGAATGTCGGAAGTTGGTAAACGAAAAGGGACAGAAAGATACTAAGAGGATATCCTGTAAATGCAAGCATTAACCTTGTATTTTATTATTTATAAAAAAGCTTGCAGAAAGTTTATCTTACTTGATATTGACAACCTGGGGAAAGTACTACTGTCCCAATTTCATAAAACAGGAAACTGATTCAGCCATCCTCCGCGGCCGTAGCATTAGAGGCGGAACCAGGACTTGAATCTGGGTCTTGCGATGCTTTCCTTCTCACCCCAGGATCTTCGGTCTCGGAGAAAAGGCCAGGCCTGTCCTCCAACCTTTTCATGTGTACCTACAAAGCAGACCACTGCCATCTTGTAAGAAACACAGAACCCTTCCTTGCCCTAGTACTCGGGGCAGGGGGGGGGGCGGCGTGGTCATAGAGCATGCCGAGATGATGGAAACCAGAGGTGGCTTTTGCTTCCTGAGCCTCTTTGGAAAGACTGGCCCCGCCCAGACGGCCTAGGCAGCTGCAAAGGTGGTGCTGAAGAGAAAAATGTCAAGAAGTTTAAACTGGGGAGACTGACACTCCCTTTCTCTGCTCTGCCCGTCTGTCAGAATGGCTCCGTCTGGCCACTCTCCTTTGGACCTTCCTTCTCAAAGCTTTAGTTTCTCCCACAGGTCACTCAGCGTGAACTCTCAGGAGAGGAAAGTCAGTAAATGGCTTAGGTTTTTGTTTGTTTTCAAAAATCCTGAATGGACCCCAAATGTCCATGTTTACTTGTTAGCCAGATGCTCTGAATCGTTAAGGTCCATCAGCTCTACGTTGCGTGGCTCCTCCCTCCCCGGGGGGCACCCAGATTCTTCGGTGGATACGAAGCACACTGTTGGTGAGGAGCAGGCAAGGCTGGCAGAGGCTCTTTCCTGACTAACCTGATTAACCCATTTCTGCTGGTTTCCCAGGCTGCTCTTCGGACCTGGCTAACACTATTAGGCTGAGTGGACACACCCTTAGCCTGCCCGCTGTCAGTCATAGGTGCCCTTCAACCCCCAGCTCAAGGCCGCCGCCTCAGCAAACGAGCCCTTGATTCTCCCTTCGTCTCTTCCTTTGCTCTCTCATAGCTATTTAATTATGTGCCTTTCCTACAGTTCTTCTCTAATTCTACCTGTGCTAATTAATTATGAACATCGTTCATTTTCCCTAATAGATCATAAACCCCTTAGAGACAGACACTATGTAGTATTTATCTCTGTGTTTCCCCCTCCACTTTCAGGTCTGGTCAGGGGTTTAGCTTCACGTACAGTAGGAGTTCAATAGATAGTTGTTATAAGGGAATTTCCCTTGGTTTCTTTAAAAACAGGGTATCTGTGAAATAGATCGAATGATCCCTGCACAAAAGACAGCCCCACCTCAAACCGTCCTTTGATAACCCTGACGGAATAGAGGCCCATCTCCCTCCAGCAACATCACCAGGGTTGCTGCAGCCAGATCCAGCCAACGCGAGCTAGAAAGAAGGCACAACCAGACCGGCGAAGGCAAGGGTTCTGAGTTACTGAACGCGGTCAGCCCTGGCTGCTGTGGCTCCGTGGACTGAGCACTAGCCTGCGAACCAAAGGGTTGCCAGTTTGATTCCCAGTCAGGGCACATGCCTGGGTTGCAGGCCTGGTCCCCAGTAGGGGGCACATGAGAGGCAACCACACATTGATATTTCTCTCCCTTTCTCCCTCACTTCCCCTCTGTCTAAAGATAAAATAAATAAAATCTTTAAATAAAGAGATTAAAAGTACATAAGCAAAAGCAAGGGGTTGGTGCTATTACATGTCCCCAAGGAAAACCAAGGAAAGATTTTGTGGCATAGGGGGTGGCAAGGAGGCAATGAAGGGGAAAAAAAGGTGGGGGGGGGGCAGTTTCCTGTCAAGAACAAGGATCCAAAGAGTGACAGCTGAGACCTAAATGGATTCCCCACCACGAAAGGGAATGAGACACCCCATTCCTTTTATGGGAACGGGATGCCCAGACTATCCTGAGGTGAAAAGTCATCATGGTCTCAGAGGGGCCTGGGGCCCTGCTTATGCCTCAAGGTCAGCTAAAGACCAAGGCATGTGGGAGCAGAGCAGAGGGAGGGAAGCTGGAAGAGTACTACCATGAAGTTCAGATAAAGCCATGAGCAAAGGCGGCCGGGGAAAGTCACTCCAGAAGGTGCTTTTGGGAAAGCCTGTGCCCTTTGTACAAGGCAGAAGGTGGGATCAAGCATCGAAGTGGGACACAGACTGACTTGGGCCACTCACTGGTAGAGCAGGGGTCGGGATCCACCCCTACCCCCATCCATACACCACCCCATGTAACTCAAACTCTCTTTACTGGTCAAGCACTTAGGGTCAGAGCATAGCTTCCTTGGGCCAGGCTCCAGGGATGCAGTGGTCACAGGGATTGATGGGGGAAAGAAACATCCCAAGAATCAGATCTCAGCCAGCAGGGGAGGAGAAGCTATCTCTAGGGGAGATTTAAGCACGCTCTCTCCATTCCCCCACCCCCCACAGAACTCTATTATAAACCTGGTAAATAAAAATCTAATTCCTGTTTAAGGAAAAGAGGTTCAGTCCAGAAAAATCCTCCTTTCTGAGGCAGTGTGGGGAGCATGTTTTCTGTTCTCAATTTCCTATCGAATCACTCTTTGCTCTTGGGACCACAGAGAGGATGATGATAATTCCTCCATCCAGGTCCAGGCAGGAGGCTGAGGTGCACACAAAGGCCCCATGCACCTCTGTCCTTCCCCTCAGACACTTCTTTGCCCAGACTTTCTCTTACTTCTGACTTTGGCTGCAGATCATGCAGGACAGAGGCAGAGGACAGGGCCCACCTGGGAGGAAGAGGAGGACACGTGGGAGCCTAAGCCGGCGCTCCCTCCCAAGGGGGCCCTGTTTCTCTGAGCCACACAACCACGTCTCCATCACTGCCCTGCCAGGGCTCATGCCAATGCACACAGAGGATTCACCACAGGCAAGGAGAGGGGGTGAAGCTCGGGACTGCAAGAGAAGCTTCCCTAGCCCCCACAGCCCCAAACGGTACCTGCCAAGGCCTTGATCCGGGACCTCTCAAAGAGCCTGGCTGAGCTGTTGTCATTATCCAGCTCATCGTCCGGGGCATCCCAGCGGGCATTGATCCGGCTGTACGGTGGCTGGTTGCCCACGTTTTCAATCTCCGTGGCTGATGTCATGTCAGCAGGTTCTTAGCGGCTACGCCTGCCTCAGTCTTCATGGAAGGGTCCCTGGGGGGTGGACAGCAACACAGTCAGAGGGTTAGCTCCCACCCCCTTGGACTTTTTCTCAGGGGAAACTTATTTGGAGCATCCAACTGGAGTAGATCCTTGTGGGAGCGACACACAGTGCCATCTGCTTGGCCATGCTTCCTACCCGGGGTCTCTGGCTCCTTGGATATAAAATATTGCAGCAGCAGCAGCAGCAGGAACAGTAACAGCGGCAGTGGCGGCGGCGGGGACAGAGAGCTGATGCAGCAAGGGTCAGGACGGCCAGCAGGTGGAGACGTCAGTTGCAGCAAGCCCGCTTCCTCCAAACCCGCTACCTTTAATGCTGCTGCGGGAGCCCCAGAGGACGGCTCTTCAGGGAGCCTGAGGCTGGAGGGTCGAGCAGGAAAGAGCAGCCCCAGCCCCAGCCCCACCCCCACCCTGTGGACTGGGGGAAAGGGAGAAGAGGGGAGAAGCTGGAAGTTGGCTTCATCTGACTCAAACACGAATCAGTGGTTAAGAGAGATAGATGAACGTGAGCTTCAAGATGCCATTGGTGTCAGTAGCCCCGGCGGCTGCGCGGGGAAGTGTACTCCTCCCAGAGGCTGCCCAAGAGCCCTCTGAGGCCTTCCCCAGCTACAAATATTCAGAAAGCTGAGCTTTTGGTTTTGCCTTCTCTGAAGTGCGACCAGGTGCTCAGACCAGATCTCCTGTTGAATCCCAGGACAGAGCAAAGAGTCCAGGCGAGCCTGCTGTCCCATCAAAGCCATCAGCGTGATGGTGGGGGGGTGGTGGTGAGGGGATCCCATGGACAATGGAGCTGTGTGTGTTCACCTGTACAACCAACATGGTACACAGGAGCACTGGGTCCTCACTCGCCCGTCATTTATCATATTTGCCCATTCATTCATTCATGATTAATTCACATATACACCAACCCCCAATGAGATGGCAGGTGCTGTGCTAGACAATTATGAGTAAGACAGGAAGGACCCTGGCCTCATGGAGCTTACATTCAGGCAGCAAGACAGATGATTAAGTAAGCAATTACAGTAAGTGTGGTGTGTGCCACTGGGAAGGAACGGGAAAGGGAGAGACTCGTGGTAGGATGGGTGCTGGGGGCGTGGAAGTGTAAGCTGATTCCTAAAGAAACCTTAGAGACATCCTGGGAGGCGATATATGGAAAGGGGTGAGTCCCAACAAAGGGAAGAAAGAGCAGGAGTATAGTTCTGAAAGTGAGAAAGAACATGGCAAGATTGGAAACCGTGCCATGTAACCAGAGGGTGAGGGCTGGGTCAGGGGAGAAGTGGGTCAGGAAGCCAGAGGCACCAGGCTAGGTCCTGCATGTCTTGGGCCTTTGGAAAATGACTAGCTTTTCTTTAGCCTTAATTTCCTCACCTGTACCTGCCATTCAGTCATCTCTTCAGGGAGCTTAAGGGACTCTAAGGTCAAGTCTGTAAGAGAGGACAGGGAGCCCAGAGCCTTCATGTCCAAGAGGGCCAAAGCGGGTGGGGGGGGAGGATGTGGGGCAGACAAATGACACAGGTTGACAACAGTGAGCTGTCAGGTAGAGCACTCCTGCCACGAGTGTGTGCACTTACACACCACACATATCCATGCACTCATATTACATACACATGTACACACTCCAACACACACACTCTCCCACCCAAGCAGGCATGCACTTGAAGAAGAAATGGAGCAAGCTCAGCAATCCAAGTGCAAGTACAGTGCGAGAGCCCTTATTTTTCAAACAGAATCATGTCAGACTCTTTTTTCCCCAGTCTGATTAATCAATCCCACCACATCCCTTTGAGGTAAGACATGAGCCAGAATTATCCACCCTAATTGCAGAAGGGAGAAAACCAAGACTATTACAGGATGAGGCCTCCCCAAGGTCATCTAGGAAATTACTGCTGCGGCTGGGACCAAAGGCCAAGCTGCAGCCAGTTTATTTCCCTCAACCAGGCTGATTTTAGGGAAGCAAGTGGGAAAAGAACGTGGTACACAGGGCCAGGGGGCACTCCCCAGCTTCCAGGACTTGGCAAAGGTATTTGCTACTCAGGGAAGGGAAGGTATAAGGTGGAAAAGCCAGTCCCTCCCCCAAGCACAGCATGCTCCATGATGCCAGACCTGTGCCCAAGAACACCCTCGCCCCTTTGAACAACCTGTTATCTTCTACATATGGACATGCTACTTCCAGGGCTGACATTTCCCACCCAACTGGCTGGGCAAAGGTAGCTGGGAAGGACTCCAGAGTCCACATGGCTCTCCCCACCTCCCTGAAGGGGAACTACAGCTGGCTCTGAGCAGGACAGGCCGAGGGACCCAGCACCCAGAAGGGCTGAGCTGCCAGATGCAGGAGGCGCAGCAGGCGAGGTGAGATCAGATCCTGTGTGCAGGAGGTAACTGGACCCTGGCTCTCCTTGTCTTGGGCTATTTTTAAGAGTGGCTGCGAGAGGCCCAAGGCACAGGGCTGGGGGAGTGAGATTACCTTTGCCATGGCTCCGTAAATAAGTCTGCCCCAGAAAGATGAGCCTGAGCAGGCAGCCCGGCAGCCCAGCATTCAAGACAAGATTGATGGCACTGGGTGGAGAAGAGCAGCCACTAGACAGCAATTCATCCTGCTTAAAAACGCCATGCTTCCTGCGACTGCGGCTTGGGGAAGGCAGCCACCAGGCAACGGCCCTGCCCGGAACGTGAAAAAAACACATGTGTGTCTAAATACACAAGTCTAGAGTGTTTTCTTATTTTTATTTTTATTTATTTTTATTAGAAGAGTCAGGCCCCTGAAGGCAAACACCAAGGAAAGAAGATTCAGAAACTAAAGGGAGGTCCTCTTCCTCCTGCCCCCGGCCATGCCCACCCTAGTGGCCTGCCCAGATGGCACTCTGTCAGTGCCAAGGGGTGGGAGTGGGGGGCAGCATGCACAGCGGCAAGGGAAGAATCTTGGAGAATTTAGGTGCAAGAGGCAGAAGATTAGAAAATAAGGAAACCTAGATGGTTATTCCAAGAAAACCAAACCAAACCAAAAACCAAAAACAAACCTGAGGTCTGAAACCACATTTAACCCAGTGCTTTCCCAGTGTCATCCATGTCTAGTTCCTTTACTGTCATAATATCCTGTTGAAAGCCTGACAATAAAGGAACCATCAGGACTGAAAAGAAGAGCGTATGTTGGGGAATCATGATGGAGATACCTAACCAAATGGGGAGTCATGGAAATGACATTGAAGCTGATATCTGAGGGGAACGTGGAGATGAGGTGACCTGGCCACGTTTTGAAGGCCATATGCCATCTCTGCACCTGGAGTGCTGCTCCATGAGCTACACTGGATCTGCTAGATCCCAGTCACACTGTAGGTGGGTCTTTTCTGGCCTGTGTGACTCTGTGCCCAGGAAAGGCCACCTTTCCTGTCCCTCTACCTGCCTGTCTAGCGGCTGGGCAGGCCCGTCTCTAAAGGCGGTGTCCACTGGCTTGCCCTCGCCCGGTGAGCTCTGCCAGCCTCTGACCCCAGGCTATAGTTTGGGCAGGACAGATCCCTAGAAGCCTTGCCCATGGCACAGTATTGAAAAGCTCACCGCACTGCACAGGGCACTCCCTCACAGAAGGAGCGTCTGCTTGGTAAGCTGATTTCACAATATCACTGACAAAATCCACAGCTCCACCCTTCCCACGTGTGCCCAGGAACCCATCCGCTTCTGGGATCAGGTGTTAGGCCTTGGAATCTCAACCTCCCGCGCTATGCCCAGTTAATCCTTGCATGCTAGGAACCCAAGAAGTGGCTTCAGTGTCAGCTGCTCTCCGCCTGCAGGGTGCTGCCGGAGCCCTAGCTGGAACTCACCTCAGCCCTCCCCATGGTGCCGAGCAGAAGAAGATAGCTCCTCTTTTCTTCTCCTCCCCACCCCCTCTCCTCTTCTCTGGACCACACGAATGTGAGAAGCAACAAAGCCCAGTCCACTTCAGGAGTGGGGAATGGGGGAAATACAGGGTGATGCTACTCTGCCTTCGCAGGGTCACCGGTGGGGGCTGTTGCAATAGCTTGGACACCATCTTCCTTAAACAGAGAATTTACACCCACTCTACCTTTGTTTTCTCTCTAGCTCTAAGGTTTGACTCCTCACCTGCTCTCTACAGGATCTGGCAGAAGTAAGGCCTGCTTGAGTGTGGTTCATAGGGCAATAACACAGATGTAATAATTTACAGTTTTTTAATTTGAGCATTTCACCTAAAATGTCATATGGTGTGCTTGAGTGTGATAATGCTATGTTACAGAATTACATGCTTATGGTTTTGTAATAAAAGATTTTGTAATAAAAAGGGGGCATTACTTGTGCTGGACCCTGTATTTTATACTGTCCCCAAACCTACTTTTTAAATATATTTTGGTACTATGGCAACCCAGGTCAGGGAATTAAACCCTAGAGTTTCCCTGGTAACTTTGCTGCCAATGCATTTACAATGCATGTTCACAGACACCTTAAATAGTCAAATACATAAACGCTCACTAAAACAGCATGAGACAATAAACAAACAAACACACAAATAAATAAAACCAGCATGAGAGCCAATGAGCTGCCCAGTGTGGAGTACTCTACATTTGTCTCCAGCCTTAACCTCATCCCCACCCCCGAGCTCTAATCTGGCACCTCCATTGGTCTACCAGATGTCTCTACTTTGGGATTACGGCTCAGTCTCAGTATGGCTAAGACTGAGCGCACGGCTCTCAGGAGGAGAATAAGGGAGTTTCAAGACCAGGGGGTGACGGTGAGTCCCAGGTAAGCACACCACCTGTGGGTGACCTTTCCAGCAGATAGACATTACCACCAGTGCCTAGACTAAGCCGCTTCCCCTCCCCAGAGCACACTCTGCTTTTCCACACTCTGTAGTTCCCATCCCAACCTGCGCGGTTCCCAGTCCAGCAGTGGCAGGGTTTGGTTTGCGTTTCTTAAAGTCTCAAGATTTCGATCCATGGTTACCACCATCAAGGACTGCCATGCATTTGCAATGTCTGGTCATTCTAGTCCGCTGCTCTTTGGTAAGGCCTTACCCAGAGCCTTCTGCTGCAGTTTCTGTCACCAGGCAAGGACTTCAGGCACACATGTCACAACTTGTCCACCCTGATCATGGAAAAATTTCTTACTAAGAACTGGCTCCAGTTATGTTGCAGCTGCTGGAATTGGGGTAGGGGTGGGATAATGGCCCCAACAGTTCTTTCAGGGATTTGGTTGGGGAACAGGTGCAGCTCAGCTCTGATATAGGGATTGTCTCATTAGCTATCTTAACAGCATCTATCGGTGCCTCATGTTCTACACAGAGGCAAATGTCTACTGGGAATGATTAAAGGAGACAGGAGAGATGATACTCTTAATATACATATATAGTTTTCAAAGGCTATCCTCTACTGGGATCCTTGGGCTCAATATCTACATTCACAGAAAGCTATTACAACCCAGTAACTCTTATCTCTCCCAGCTTACTTCTTTCAAGATAGACACTGGTCTCCTCTTCCAAAATGAGTAACATTCTGTGGTAGCTGAATTGAAAGTTGATGCTCAATTTCTCATCTTCCATGAAGACTTTTCCAGAATATCCATAGTGACCTCTCTGATGAAAAGTGCACAGGGTTGGGGGGGGCAGTGAAGTCTCAACATTGGAAATGGATAAGGGTAGAGTGAAATAATCACTCAGATATTTTTAATGAAGTAATTCATTCAGAAAAGATCATCAAAAAACAAAATCAGTAGATAAGAAATTGATGGGAGCTATACACTAGGATCAAGTTCCCGATACTTGAATTCACTAACAAATCTTAATATCACTAAGAATAGGACAACTAGATACTGTGTGTCTCCTGATATGATGCAATATAAAGGACATCATGATCAATGACATTTTTTTGCCAAAAAAAGCTGAACATCAATCTGACCAAGTCATTAGAGCTAACTTCCCGTTTATAGGAATTACAGGAGATCGAGAGACAAGTTAAGTGACAACATGAGGAAGCAAACAAAACCAGAATGTGGGACATTCTACGGACAGCTGACTCCATGTCTTTGACAGGTCAATGGCATTAAAACACACACACACCCCCTCGCGCCCCCCCCCCCCCCGGGCAAAGAGTAGGGATGGCTGTAGATCAAAAGAGACTTAGTAGATGTAATAACTAAATGCTTTGTGTGCCCTGGTTGGATCTTGAATTAAATAACTATCAAAACACACTTTTGAGACAACCAGGTAAATCTGGATAACCAGGAATTATAATCAATTATGTTAGGTGTAAAAATGGCATTGTGGTTATGTAAGAAAATGCACATATTTTTTAGAGATGCTGAATATAGGGACTGAGGCGTGACATGTCTCCTGGGATTTGCTTAAATATGCTGCGGCAAAATGGCGAGCAGATGAAGCAAGTGGAAACCCCTAATAACTGTTGACTTGGGGTGATCCACCTGTAGGGATGTTCATAATACTATTCTATTTTGATATGTTTAAAACTTGTACAATATGTGTTAATTTATTATTAAACTTAAATTTTATCAATTTTATAAAAAGCAGTCATATGCCCTCAGTACACTGGATCGTCGAGTAGAATCAACTCTAATGCCCAGTGTGGTCTGGCTTCTGCCTCCCTCTCCACGCTCATCTCCCCACACTCACTACAAGCAACCTGTGAGCCTCCTTTTGGTTCTTCCAACTTTCCATTTTTTACTTAACTCAGGCTCTTGTGTGTGCTGTACCCTCAGCCTGGGACACCTCCCACAACATGTCTGGCTCCCCCTCTTTCTTCGGGTCTCCTCTCAGGTATCATTCTCTTGTGGAAGTCTTCCCGAGCACCTATCTAAGTCCCCTGTCATCCTCAGTCTGGGCCCCCTGCTCGATCCCTTCATAGCACTCATCTGTCTGTTTACATGCCACGTGGTTCACGCACTGCTGATGATGTCTCTCTGCTGGAAAGGGCACCCACAGGTGGAAGGCTGGGCCTCTACTTGCCTAGACTATAGGTTCTATGCAGGCATCAGCCATGTCTGTCTGATTCATTTTTGTATTCCAGTGCTTACCACTGTGCTTGGGACATGCAGGTGCTCAATGAATATTCTCCTCCTCTAAGAAACCTAAGCTCAAACTGTGGATTCTCTTTAAACCCCTCTGTCCCACCATATACCTTGATCCATGCACTACCCGTTCAGTTATCCCACTTACGGGTAGTGTGTACTTATTTAGTATTTATTCATCACCAAGGCCAGTCATTATGCCTCTGTAAAGTGTCTTCCATTCATCATTCCTTTATGTTCCAAAGCTTCCACTTCACTTCAGGCTCTTCCATTTCCCACCTGGACTTGTGTGATGGTCCACCTCTGTTCATTCTCAGCCTCTTCAATCCATCCTGTGCAGCCTTCTGATAACAGCACATGTCTGCTCCTTAAGCTTTCAGCAACCCGATCACACAGTCTAATCCAAAGCTCTACAGCATTCAGTGCTGAGCTCATAGTTTCTTTTATGCTAGCTCGACTCCAACCAGGAGGGTCGACATGCCCCCCACCCCTGCCATGTGTCATGTGCTTCTACAACTTTATTTGTGACACATCCTATATGCTGAAATTTAGGCACCTCTCTTCTTTTGTTGCAGTTTAGAACAAATATAATTTGCAAACATTTAGAAACACAACATATAAAATTTTCCTAGAAACTGAGTGAGGTTTCCTTTCCCCTCTTATCCAGCCTCAGAGATTCCCCCCCTGCCTCTGTGCCCCAGTGAAGGGGGACATCAGGATGGGCTCCGGGGAAGAGGGTGATGATCTGCGCGCTCATTCCCCTCCTCAGTCCCAGTCCCTCCCCAGTCTCATTGCTATTGCTGGGTGAGGCCAGACCCTCCCCATCCTTCCCTCTGTCCATCCTGCCAATCCTGGGAGGAAAATGAGTCTTCAGCTTTTCTCTCTTCCATCTTCATTTTCACATGCTCAAATCTTTCCCCTCTTAAATGAAACTCCTCCTTCCCATCCATCCTTTCTCTCCTCCCTTTCAGCCAAACGTCCTGACAAAGTTACCAAGGATATGAATAGGTGATTTACAAAAGAGGAAGAAATACTCAAGGCCATTTTTTACCCCCAAAGTTCGGATTAAAGCAAGAAGACACCAGAGGCAAACATTACTGAGTTGGAGACTGCGAGGTGTAGGCGGTGACATGAGAGTGGTAGTGTGGACCGGCCTAGCCATCCCAGAGGGCCATGTGCCCATTCTCAGGCGGGTTATATATCTGCAACTCCGTTCCTGGGCACAGGGACCAACGACACTTTCCTTCAGTCTAAAAGGAGACTTATGCAAGGATGCTCAGTGCAGCACTGACTTTGGTGGTAGGAAGGAGGCGATAACCTGTGTGTCCATCACTTTCCAGCCAACCCTTCCTCCCATCCATAAATAACTCTATCCAGATCCCTGGCTCTCTCTGGTCATGCTCTTTGCACTTTCTGTCCCCGACACCCAGAAAACCCTCCCTCTTTTTCAGAATAATTTCTTGTCCTTTGGAACTCATCCTAGCCTTCACTCCCTCAAGGAGCCTCCCCATCTCCACCGCCATCCCCTGGAGCCTTAGGGTTGCCTCCTTCAGGTTCCCACCGTACTCAGTGCTCATTTTCATCAAAGCCCTTAACCCCAGTGTAGGATAGTAATCTCCTTCTCTGCCTTTTCCAATTGACTGTGAGCTACTTGAAGCCAGGGACATCTTTAGTCATTCTTTTTGTCCTAGTTTCTCATCCACAAACATGAAGTAAGGCTCCAAAATGCTGAACAAATGGATGAGAACTGAGAAACGCAAAGCACTGCTCCTTAAAAGGGTAACAGTGGTTCCTTCAGAGGACACACTATGTGAAGGCAAATTTGGAGGTCAAGGTGGCCAGGGGCCTAGAAATGTGACATGCAGCAGTAGTGCTGTGGATTCAGGCTGGGCATTGATGCCTTGACGTTGCCACCATTGCTCCTGCTGCTTCAACTACCTGTTCCTGCCATTTCTTTTTCTTTGGCTAAACTTTGGTGACAGAAGGGATGGGCAGTGACCACAGGGTCCACGCTCCTATAATGCCTATGAATCTTGAAACCACCCGGAGAAGCTCTGAGTTAACCCATGCCTTAATTTCCCCACCCAAAACACTGATGAAAACAGCGGCTCCTCACCCAGACCTCTTCTCAGCAGGGGAGCCCTACCCCAGTTAGCCGAGAACTCTTTTTCTATTTTATTTCATGTGTCACAGAAGTGTCCGTCATAGAATGATTTCTGCCCATACATCTCTGCCATGCAAAAGAAAAAAGCTCTTTTAAAAGTTGAATCTATACACAATATATGTTATGGGTGCCAATTTAGTTATTCATCATGTTAGAGAATAAACATAATTAGATTAAAATTAATCTTTTAGAAGTTGCTCAGGCCTAAAATAATTAGATTAAAATTAATCTTTTAAAAGTTGCTCGGGCCCGCAAGGACTCCTGAGGGAACAGGTGCTGGCTAGAGGATTTTCCCATGCCTGGCCAGAGCACAAGCTGGACGCGGTGGGGCTGTCCTGGACACACAGGGGAGTTGCCTGCAAGGGGCAGCTCCAGCCTATAGCAAAGACCTGGGGCGCATGCAGTTACTCCGCTGCCCACAGTCCGCAGGGAAAATACTTGGCTCTTTATAGGACTGGGTAGCAGAACCTGTAATTTACTGAGACCTTTATATATATTGTCCCATTTAATATATACCCACATTCACAAGCTGTTAGATATTATTGTTGTTATTGCTGTTACTATTATTGTTCCTGTTCTATCAATACAGATGACCTGAATTGCAATCCTAACTCCTGTACTTAGTAGCTGTGTGTTCTACTGTAAGTCACTTAACTCCACTGAACCTCAGTTTCCCCAAGTGAAAATGAGGGAAACACCCTATGCTTCTGTAGCGGCGACTGCTTGGGCCTGCCGTTGTCCGAATTCTACCCCTTTTACCCACAGCCTGGAGGCGTCTTCCAGGCGCCCTTGCAGTTTACTTATGGCTGTGTGATTAAATGAGCAGAAGTGATGTGCACCACTGCAAGGTTTTAGTCATGAAAATATTCCCCATAATTCTCAGATTCTTTCCCCTAAATTCCTAGAATGTAGATTATGGGGCCAAGATGGAAGGAAACTGATTTCCTGGATAACTATGGGGGAGCAAAGCTTCTCCCTGAATTTATACATATTTATTCATCAGTGATATGAGCAAGAAATAAAACTTTGTTTTATAGTTCTTGATTATAGCAGTTAGAGTATCCTAATTAATATCCCCACCACTTACCACATAAAGCTGTTGTAGAGATTAAATAAAGTTATATAAGAATGATGTATAATCTGTATAGCACCATATAGCCCTAAGGTTATGTTATTTACAAATAATATACATTATCTCTTAGTATCTCAGCCCTGGTCAGTGTGGCTCAGTTGGTTGGAGCATTGTCCCGTACACCAAAAGCTCATGGGTTTGATTTCCCGTCAGGGCACATACCTAGGTTGTGGGTTCCATCCCCAGTCCAGGAGCCTATGGTCCCTGGTCTGGGAATGTGCAGGAGGCAACCAATTGATGTTTCTCTCTCACATGGATGTTTTTGTCTCTGTCTCTGTCTCTCTCCCCACTCCCCTTCCTCTCTCTCTTTGCACACCCTTGTAGCAAAAAGAAAAATGTACAGTGGGGGGAGTCTATTGCCCCCTCTGAAACTCTCCTTTTCACCCCTGCATCAAGCACCCATGAGCTCCCAACCTCCCTTGACGCCAGGCTTCTCCATTGAGCTGAATGCTCCAAGAGACACTCCTTCAGCCCTACCCTGCAACCCCTCCTTTAAATAAACTTGACTTTGATCTAATTAATATCATCATAGACCCCTTAAAAGGAAGGATACTATTTTCACTTTGGAGGTCCTTGCATATGGCAGGTGCTCAATTAGTACACAATAACTGGGTAGAACAAATGTGAGTATCTACATTTCCAAGGGGCCAGAGTATCCCTCCCAGGGAATACATATTAATAAGGGCTTTATGGATATATAATACCTTATTCAAAGGAAGGCTATAAAAGAGGTAGTTTAGGAGCCAAACCAGGCCAGTGGGTGAGAAATGGCTGCTCAGATAGGCTACTCAGCACATTCAAATCATGCAAGGGAGGCAACTGTCTATTGCACCTACAGGGAAAGCCAGCTGTGCCTATAGAGTCCGTGAAAAGCATAGACTTAATTAATGTACAACTTGTGCTAGGAGGCTGACCCTGGGCGGGGAGAAGGAGCTGTCCAAGGTTAAAAAGTGTGGTGACAAGGATGTCAGAATGAATCCCATAGTTCCTGCCTTCTGGAGTTATACTTAGAACTCTTAGCCTCACTGCTGGCCTGGGCATCCCCAAAGGCTTTGATGAGTTTGCCAACCCCTATTCTAACATCCTGTATTTGACTACAGAATCAAGACAATCGTTCACAAGTAGCTGGCATTATTTATTTAGTAGTTCAACAAATTTTATTAAATAATAGCACCCAAAACCCATGAAATGCTTATGTATAAATAGAATAAAATATGTGGAAGATGTATAGGCTGAAAACTACAAAACACATGCAAGAAATTAAAAATCCAAATAACAGAGACATATCATGCCTACAGATTGGAAATTTCAATATTAAGATTTCATTCTTTTTACCAAACTGATCTACAAATTCAGTGCAATGCTAACGAAAGTCCCTACAAGATTTTCAAATATAAATCCACAAGCTGTCTCTAAAATTTGTATGGAAAAACAAGTAGAATAAGAAAACTATTTTGAAAAAACAAAACTGAGGACTTACATGACCTGATTTCAAGATTTACCTAAAACTACAGTTATCAAGATAGCATAGTATGGCAAAAGGGTAGGCGGAGATCAAAGGAATAGAATAAAGTCCATAAATAGACTGATAAACACAGAAAAACAGACTAATGTATATTTAAATTATTTTCAACAAAGGTACAAAAACAAATGGTGCTGAACAACTGGACATCACATAAAAGAGAAAATGTACCTTGGTCCATACTACATGTCATATACAGAAATTAGCTCAAAATAAATTGTAGACCTAAGAAGTTATACAGATGGTCAACAAGTACATGAAAAGGTGCTCATACCTGCTAGAATGACCATTATAAAAAAAGACAAGAAAAAAGTGTTGGATGTGGAGAAAAAGGAATTCTAGTGCACTATTGGTGGGAATGTAAATTGGTGCAGCCAGTAGAGAAAACAATATGGAGTTTCCTCAAAATTTAAAAACAGAGCTACCATATGTTCCAAGAATTCCACCTCTGGGTATTTATCCAAAGAAAACACTAACTCAAAAACATATATGTGCTCCCACACTCACTACAGCCTTATTTACAAAAGCCAAAATTTGGAAGCTACCTAAGTGTCCATCAATAAATGAATGGATAAGGAAAACGTGAGAGATATATCTATATAGATACAGAGATAGAGATACATAGTGTATTCAACCATACAAAATAATGAAATCTTGCCATATGCAACAATATGGGTGGACTTTGAGGGTATTAGGATAATAAGTCAGAGAGACAAATACCCTATTACCTCACTTATATGTGGGATCTAAAACAAAAAACAAAACAAAACAAAAAACAAGCTCATGGATACAAAGAAGAGATTGGTGGTTGTCAGAGGCAGAAAGAGGAGGGCAAAGTAGGTGAAGGGAGACAAAAGGTACAACTTTCAGTTACAAAATAAATAAGTCATGGGCATGTAATATCCAGCATGGTGACTATATTTAATACTATACTGCATATTCAAAAGTTTCTAAGAGAGTAAATCTTAAAAGTTCCCATCACAAGAAAAGAAATTGTAACTATGTATGGTGATGAATGTTAACTAGACTTATTGTGGTGATCATTTTGCAATATATTGAATTATTATGTTGTACACTTGAAACTAATATGCTGTATGTCAAAATTCAATTTAAAAGTATATGGATGACAAATAAGCACATGAAAAGATGCTCAATTTCATTTGTCATTAGAGAAATGCAACTTAAAACCACAAGAAGATACCACTACACACCTATTAGAATGGCTTTTAAAAAATTGACAATAATAGGTGCTGGTCAGGATATAGAGCAACTAGAACTCTCAAACACTGCTGGTTGGAATGCAAAAATAATTCAGCCATTTTGGAACACAGTTTCTTAAAAAATTACACACACTTTTACCATATGACCCAGCAATCCTACCCCTAGGTGTTTTTACCCTAGAAAAATGAAAACTTAGTTTCAAACAAAACCTCTATGAAAATGTTTATAGCAGTTTTATTCATGATGGCCAAAAATTGGAACCAACTTTATCACTCATTTTCTGATGGTTGGATAAACTAACTGTGATATATCCACATAAGGAAATAGTGATTAAAAAAAAAACAACAGAATTGAGCCCTGGCTGGTGTGGTTCAGTGGACTGAGGACTGGCCTGCAAACTGAAGGGCCATCAATTCGATTCCCTGTCAGGGCACGTGTCTGGGTTGCAGGCCAGGCCTCCAGTTGGGGGTGAGCGAGATGGGGGTGAACAAGAAGCAACCAATTGATGTTTCTATCTCGCAAGTCAACGTTTCTCTCTTCCCGTCTCTCTAAAAATAAATAAATAAAATCTTTAAGAAAAGAGAGTCGATGTACACACATGAATGAACCACAAATGCATTATGCTGAACTCAAAAGACTACATACTGTATGGTTCAATTTATGTGATATTCTGGGAAAAGGCAAAACTATAAGGACTGAAAACAAATCAATGGTTGGAGGGGCTAGAGTTGGGGAAAGGGGATGACAACAAAGGTGAGGTGCATGAGGAAACTTTGGGGGGTGAATGTGGCGGTGGTTATACTCTGCATTCATTTGTGAAAACCTATAGAAATGTACGCTGAAGAGTAAATTCTACCATACGTAAAGTATACCTCAATGAACCTGAAACAAAATATTAAAATTAAAAACAAAAAAACTAAAAACATACACTTCTGGAGCACCTACTATGTGGCAGGCTCATTGTTATGAATTGCTCTGGTAATAATGACATAGAATAATTATTACAGTTTCTTTTAAAATGAAGAGGGTTTTCTCAATAAAGGTACTAGACCGTTGCACATATAAATATGGGCCCTGGCTGATGTGGATCAGTGGACTGAGTGCCAGCCTGTGAACCAAAAGGTCACCGGTTCACTTCCCAGTCAGGACACATGCCTGGGTTGCGGGCCAGGTCCCCAGGTGGGAATGGGCAACGATCATGTATCTCTCACACATCGATGTTTCTTTCCTTCTCTTTCTTCCTCCCTTCCCCTCTCTCTATAAATAAATAAATAAAATCTTAAAAAATATAAAAATAAATATGGTATAGATAGGGATTCTGCCCTTGGGTTGCCTAAGACATGGATATAAATAAATATATCTAAATGAGATAGAATTATATAAGTGTCAAAGGAGAGGCATAAACAAAATGTCATGGGATTTCAGAGGCAAAGGAGAATATTGAAAGCTGGGGAAACTAGAGAAGTCTTTGTGGAAGAGATGGCATGTGAGTTGGGTGCTGGTAGCAGGGACTGATTTCATTGTCCGTATAAACAATGTTTTATCAGGCAGTTTTCTTATACAGTTTTTTTTTTTTTTAAATCTAATGACCCTGTGAGACAGAAGGGGAAAATACTATTGATCTCCATTTCAACAAACTGAGACTTAGAGATCAAGTGCTCTGCTCAACATTAGGGTGGCAAAGCCAAGGTTGAACTCATGTCTTCTGAGAGTTCAGTTCATCCTCTGCTCCATGGTATACCCACCCAGAACAAAAGTTCTTTCTATGAGAGAGAGAGAGAGAGAGATTGCTAATGGTCCATTTCTACCTTAGGATTTTTCCAAGAGAATGGACTACTTCTTGTCTTTCTTGCCATTGAGAATAACCCATAAGGTTACCACACTTATCTGAGTCTTCCCTGCATATGGAAATGAAAGCCAGCAGAGTAGAGATTTTTTTTCTAATGGCATTTGTTTAAATTCACAGTGTAAAGGTCTCAAAGTACCTTTGGTAAATACTAAAAAAAGAAAAAGGCCTGAAATTTACAAGGATAATACTGACTGCCTCAAATATATGGTCACAGGCATATAACCCTGAAATTGTTTAAAATGCACCCCAGACCTTGGAGGGCAAATTGAGAAAGCTGTACTCACTCTTGGTGGGGATCAGCTCCCCAAAAGAACTCTGAGGCTACTCCAAGAAGCCTCCTTGTGACCTGAAGAGGACACCTGTTCACACACCTCATGTGACTGAGCCGACCCACAGAGCCCTTCCCTCGTCATTCCTTTAGGCATTTGGGAGTTCGTCTGACACACACTTCCTGAACTCCTTCCTTTGGGTCTTGTCTACCTGCTAACCATCTGGCTTTAAAGATCACCTTCCTGTAGGGAAGAAACACACTGCCAAGGGGATTATATGGGGCCTCTCCATTTTGCTGCTATCCCCAGCCTTTTTTGTCCATTGCTAACTTTAATAAGATGCTGCCATTTTGAACAGCAATTTAATCAACCAAATATTTCCTGAATGGATACTATGGATGTACTCAGAATGAGACGGTCCTTTCTGCAAGGCGCTCACAGCCAGGCAGGGAATTTAAAAGTTTGTCTCTGGCACAGCTGGAGAAACTGCTTTCTCCTTTCTGTGTTCCAGCTTTCTCACCTGGATAACAGGGAGTGAGCTTCTCCAGCTATTAAGCGGTTGTCATCAAATATTTATTGAGAGCGTACCTTGTGCGAAGCACTAGATTTTACAAACATCATCGCATCGAATCCTCAGAACAACCCTGTGAGGCAGCCACTCTCATTATCCCCATTTTTTAGGTGAGGAAACTGAGGCTCAGAGGGTTCAGTGATTCGCCATAGTCCATCAGCCAGTAACGACAGAGCCAGGATTCAAACTCGGGCAGTCTGGCTGAGAACCCTTGCCCTTAGCCACTGCGATCACAGTCCTGCCTGACCCAGGCCCCCTGCAGGAAGGAATGTGGAGATCAAAGGAACAGGGTGCTTATAAACAGTTTTTAAATCATCTAAGACAGATTCTTCCGCAACCAGTTCAACGCCAGGCAACAGAACATCAAGAAAGGCAACAGGAAAGAAAGATGATCTATGCTGGGAAGCTAAAGGGGCCCTTTTGGGTCACAGTTAATCCAAGCCTGAGATTTCAGAACATTAACACACCAGGTCTCTAGCCTGCAGCAGACCCATGTTTCCTCTGAGATCTCCAAGGTCCTCCCCGTCTCCCCCTCCTGCAAAGCCTCCCCCCCCAAATCAGCACAGGCACAGAGAAGATAGAAAAGCCAGCTGGGGTCGCTTTCCCAGTACAAACAAGCGCAGGGTTGGCAGGGAAATGTTTCTGTTTAACTCCTCAGCTCCCCTCTCTAAGTCCCACTATTTTTAAGGTCCCTTTTTAACACGGCACACCTCTATCTATTTACAGAAGAAGGGAAACCCCGTGTGGAATTGGAAGAGGGTTTCTTGCCAAAAGTTTCCCAAGGTGCTGCGGTTTGATAACACTCTCCTCGTATCTGTCAAAAAGCGCGGCAAGTGTTATCATCTGAAAGCACCCAGGGTAAGGGTACCCCTGGTTCTGAGCACTGTAAGTGGGTTACCCAGAAGCTCTGCCTGGGCAGCACATCAGCGCCTCACCCTGTAATCAGGCTCAGCTGCTTGCTAAGTAACTGCGACCACATTCCTCTCTCGATGAGACCTGACTCCAAATAGCTTGGCTAGGGCAAGGGGCAGCAGGAGCTGCCAAGTGCCTGTTGTTCCCAGGGAGGCGCGTGAGTGTGGCCGGGGTGGTGGACACATAAGCCAGGGTAGGTCATCTGAAAGGTATGGAGAAGTGAGTGGTCATTGCTAAAATTGTCTGTAAGCAACTCCATAAAGCTTGCCATGCCTCATCGGTCCCCAGTACGTGGTAGCAATACCCTCCATTCAGCAAGGGCTCAAGCCAGCTTCCAGAAACAGCGGAGGGCAGCACGCAGGGGATTTAGTGCCAGAAAGAGTAGACTAAGGTGACTTTGATCTGGGGAAGTGAACCAGGCAGTACAACCTAGTGGTTAGGGGCATCGAGAGTTAAACTGCCAGGGGATAACTCCAGGCTTCGCCATTCACTAGCTGTGTGGCCTTAGGCCATTATTTACACTCTCCAAGCCTCCATTTCTTCACCTATAAAGTAGAGTTAATGATAGTCATCACCTCACAACACTGCTGCTTGGATCAAATGAGATGATGTTTTTAGAGTCCGTAACAGAGGGCCTGGCACCGAGTGCAACCCTGAGTATGTGTGGGCCACTCACACTGCACCGTCGGCTGCTGCTTCCACAACTCTGAAGAATGAAATTTTAGTCTTTCTTTGTGCCTTCATTTCTCCAGTAATAAAATAGCAACTATTTCCCCCTCTACTTGTGGCACTTAAAGGCAGGGGACATGTAGAAGTTGAGGGGCTTTTTTAATCTTCAGAAATGTTCCCCAGGGTTTATACGGCATCCATACAGGTACCAGAGCACTTACCCTTTGTGGGTATCTGTGTAGGTCCTCTAAATGTTGAACGACAGATTTTTTTTCTTAATCGAAACAAGCAGCCTACACATTTGTACTTCTCAAGGCTGTGATGGTGAGGAGCAGACATGAAGAAGCAACCATCTCTCCCGAAGTCCGAGATGCATCTATAGAGGAGATGCTCAGGGAAAGGAGGAAGAGCAATCATGTTGTTGCTGCTCAACACCTGTCACGTGACTCGGAGAAAGACGTTTTTACTCCACGGGGGGGATAAAACCAAATCCGTGCCTGAATATTTGCCACAATCCTTCACAATAAACAAAGCAGCAGCTTTCTTACTTTCTCATTTCTACTTGGTCACAGCCCTATCACAATCCCTAACTTTTCATGCTAGGAGAAAAAAGAAGAGGTAGGAGTGGCTGCCCGTGGAGAGCACCGGTTCCAGGCTTGCTACAGTGGTCGCCTTCTCTGGAGCAAGGCCACCAGCTGTCAGGCCAACCTGAGGAGCTGGGCTCTGAGAGGAGGTTTGCACGGAGGAAAACTGCCCGGCTCACCTCAGCAGCCTCCCCGTGGGGCGGTCGGCAGGGTAGGAGAACACCAGCATTCACCTCCTCTTAGCATTCGCCTGTGTCCCTGGACCTGGACTATTCTACCACCCCCACCCCACCCCTCCCTCCCAGTGCTACCGCCTCCCCTCCCAGAACAAAGCTGTGTCTTAGCCTAGACAGGACCATCATTAACGTGGTATATTTCCTTTCCTCCAGTCTAATATGATTTATTTGATTGTTTTAATTATAAAAGTGATATATGCCAGGCCTTTAGAAAATCCCAAGAATAACAAAAAAAGGAAGTCCCAACCAGAAGGCTGCAGTGGACATCCAGCAACAGCAGAATCTACCCACCCTTGAAGGCCACGCCCACGCTGAGCAGAGAATCCCCACGGAAGTGTGACGGCGGCGCTCGCCAACACCTGCCTGGTAGGAGGCCCAGTGTAAAAATGATGAGCTAAAAACCCGAACTTCCTCTCGTTTTTCAGTTACCCTGGCTTGCCAGTATATGAATGCCTGCAGTTGTGAACTGTCCTCACTATTCCCGTCCAAACCTTCTGCCTGCTTTCCAGGCAGCCAGACTGCTGGCTGCTCGTATGTGGAAGGATCTGGTCCCAACACATAACAGGAATTTGCATCTCCAACAGCAGACATTTGTAGAAGTCCACCACAGAAAACAACAACAGCAGGAACAATCATGGTCAGCAGGCCTCAGACACAGGAGGCCCTGTGCTAAGTGGCATACATAGCTCGCTTCATTATCAATACACTCCTAGAAACGCTTTTCACTTTCTCCATTTTATAAAGGAAGAAGCTGCGGCTTACAGAAGTCAAAGAACTTGCCCCAGGTCACACAGCCATGAGAAGCACGGGGTGAAGTGTGACATATGCCTGCCTGATACTGGTCTGACAGCATGACTTTTGGATGAATTGCCACTAACGATGAAGCTCAACTTTGTTAACAGTTCAGGAATTCACATTAACTTTCAGGACGGCTTCAAATGAAAAGAAACTTGAAGATACGACGGCTCCCCATAAACATCTCCTATTTGTAAAGGTCAGATTTATGATTCTTCTCTCTCATTTCTACCAAAAATAGCCAAACATTTCCAAAATACATCTAAACCACATTCTAGGCATCCCACCTTATCTAAGACCTCCGCTTGGTATTTAGCAAGCTGTCTGGCTCCTGTCCCTTTGTGATCACAGCGTGCTACCTCAGAGATGGAGAGGGAGCGACTGTTCCTCACAGGCCTGCACACTGCCGGTCACTAACCCAGCCAGACATAAGACCCAGGTGATGCTCTACATATAATACTCCCTTGATAGAGAGACAGACAGACAGAGACAGACATGGAAAACAAGCACAACGCTGGGAAATGAAAGGTCCATAGTAATCTGTAACCAAACCAGCCCTTGACTGCCTGTATGAAATGAACCCCTCCTAAGCCCCCACCCATTATCTGGGCCTGGCAGAGCTGGCCCGCTCCCCTCACTTATCTCTCTTTGTGCCCTACACAGTTTGCTACACCCACTGCATGTGGACACCCTTATCAGAAAATAGCCACTTAACAAGCGTTTGCCTTTGAACAGAAGTAGCTATTTAGCCCGCCAAAAGTAGATAACTTTGTGTATGCCTATTGGTACATAAATTACAAACATATACATAAAGCTCATGAATACAGAACAGGCACTGACCACAGGGCACAAGGAGTGAGTGTCTTTGAGAACTGCCGACCTATTTACAAGCTCTTGTCTCAGCCCTTCGACTAAAATACCTGCCACTCCCCTCTCCTCTCTGTCAACAGGAAAATGAGAACAAAACCTGCTGCTCTGTGAATGAAAATTCATTCATTCCACAAATATTTCCTGGGCGCTGCGTTCTCAAATTTAAACTGTTACCAAACTGTAAGATTCTCCTGATGAAAATGAAAAGGTTGTGCTGTAGTCCTTTTGCGACACTAGTATTAGGTAACAGCAGGGTTACCTGTTTTACAGACTTACCAAGATATAACAGTCTTTGACAGTATAAACTTAATTTTTTAGGGATCAGAGCTTCCCCACGTGTGTATCCAACACTGTAAAATGAACTCTACAAGAGGCTCATCTACTCTATTTTTGAATCAAATTATTTTGACTCTTTTTTTAAAGTTTGTCATTTTGGTTTTTAATGTGTAGGTGTTATTTGTTAACTATATTTTGTGGTCAGGCATTTTGAACTGATATTGATTTTTTAAAAATACAATCTACATTTTATGTGTAAAGTAGACAGATCATGAAGCTGAGATAAAATTCTAATGGCTTCATGGGGCTTAAAAGATTGAAACACCACTGTAAAGCCCTGTTGCAACTGCAGCCTACAGCACCTAGGGAAATACTAGATGCTGCATTCCTGTATCACCTGCTGTGATCGGGATGAAAGCAGAGAACTGTTACTCCTGACTTGTGGTAACTTGATTATAATGCATCAGGATGACTGGAATTCCCTTCTCCCTACACAGAGAAGCCTGATCTCAACAACAGAACAAAGCCTACATGGTAATTAAAAACCCTGCCCCAGAAGTGGAATGGAGAGTGGACCTCATTCTCCTTAAACCCTTGCAAGGGTCAGGAAACATTAGGGGTGGGAGAGAGAAGGGGAGTTGTAAAGCTCCTCAGAGCTGGGTTTATGTAGTATAAAGGCTTTGTATTATAAAGAGCTGGTGGGCCTCACACTTTGCAGAACACGTTTGGCTGAAGGGGTCTGTCCAGACAATGCACAGCTGCAGAAGTCTGTGCAGGTACAGAGTGGGTGGGGACCCTGCAAGGACAGCTGAATGCACAGGTTGTATTTGTAGCTGGATGAAAGCACCAGGCAGATAATTGTGTGCACCTGTGTTGTGGCAGCTGATTAATTCAATTAATATTTATTGAGCACCTGCAGGGCTCATGGCCACATACCATGGGGAAAGAAAGGCAGTGTCTTCTGCCTTTAAGGAACTCAGAGTTTCATTATAATAAGACAATGACAGGGAGGTGATATAACTGAGTATACTCAGATACATATGGACCATATATATATGCATGGCTTGTTTAAGTTGGGTCTAAACATATATCAGAAATGGCCTTTGTCTCACTGATCCTCCACATTCTTGGATGCTGACAGCAAGAAAGTAGTCAACTCAACAATCAGATTCCGATCTCCTCTAGGGTTTTGCTGATAAGTTGAAAAGGAACATCAAGAGCTCTGGCCATGCCCCAGAGCAGGGAAACTGTATGGAGAGAGAAGCACTGGCCCAAAACATGGATGTCAAAGCCCAGGGGGGCCATCAGCCAGCACATTCAGCTCTCAGGAACCAGTGCCCACCGGTAGTGCCTGCATCCTTCTATTTCTTAATAGCCATAAAAGCCACCTGTCTATGTGTAGAATCACCACCTCAGGGTGTGATTTCCCCAGTCTTTCACAAACTTTGCAGCCTAAAGCATAGCCAGTTTTTGGACAGGCATCCAGTCCTAGAGGCTCCAGAAAATTAAAATAGAATTTCCCTAGGAAACAGTGATCCAATAAGCCTGTGAAGAGAGCCCAACTTGGCTGCTGCTGGTCTTCTCTCCTAAAAAACACGGAAGCCCAAGATCCTGGCCACACGAAAAGGTGTGTGTGTTCTATCCACATGAAGGAGGATGGGCAGAACACACCTGCAGACAGCCCTTTTCTGAGTACAGAGCAGATTTGCACTATGAGGACCCTAATGTGGACATCAAGGGAGAGTTTTCCAACCTGTGCCCAGTGGGGGTGGGTGAATGAACGGGGAAAAGCCTATTCATCTATCTTTCAGAGACCTTGCCAGGCTGGCAATAGCTCCATCAAGCCACACTGGCTTTGAATCAGAACGTTAACTCAGAAGTGGAAATCTGGGGCTGGGAGAAACCATGAAACCCTTAAGCCAAAATAGCAAGCAGGACTCAAGAGAGTCTGTGATGAGAGCATTTACTTCCCCGAGACAGCGAGCCAGCTGGGGGGAAATGCTGACCTGTTATATTCCCTTTTTTTTCCAGCCAGATTCTAAATAAATCACTTGAAACTCAGTCCAGAGTTCATGCCTAACAGGACATCCCACCCTTTGGGGCCATGTCTGTCAGCACAGCCTGGCTCTTGAAAAGGAGCATGCCTTGTTTCCTGGATGTTGAGACAAAGGGAGGCACCCCTCCAGTTACTCCACAGCCTCGGGCAGGTAGTCACATGCATCCTTTACCTTGAAAGCGCTTTTCATTCCTCTCATCTGTGTCCTCATAGTTATACTGATCACGATGTTTGAGGCCACACTTAAATATCTTCTGAGAATGGAGACATCCACGACCTTGTTCGATAATCTCTTCTGGTGACGCATTACACCACATTTGTAAGTTTTATGGTTGTCTTTTATTCATTTACTGCACTTCAATCTACTTAAAAAAATAATAACTAAATGATGGTCCCTTCTATTTTGCCTTCAATACAAAGACAGAAATCTGATTATGGGCACATATGTAAAGAAGTCACACTCCCTCTTGCTTGTTAATACCACAATCCAAATACCTTCAGCCTTTTATTACGAATCACATTTTAAAATCACATTCATTTTCTTTGCTCTCATTAACACCTCCCGATTCCCCTCATGTCTCTCTAACTAGGAGCTACCTAAGAGACTCAGCCCTAAGTAATGAGCTGACTAGATGTTGAGAGGATGACCGATATGTTCCTCTCCTGCTGATAGCAATGTTTTCAAAATTGTTTGTACATCACTTAGTCATTTTCAGTTCCTGGTTTAAATAGGTAGTTAAGACCAGAGCACAATGAACCTTCTCTGATATTAACAATATTGATGTAAATGAAATAAGTCAATTGTGCATATTACAATTACTGAATTACAAAACTACAAGACACCTCCACAGATTAGCCAGTCTATCGCAGAAATTAGCCACTCATCCACCAACATGCGCAGAGTCCAACTGCTTTTGTTTTATTTACTACTTTCCAGCCTATGAGGTACCAAGGCAGCTTTTGGTTTAAGTATGGTTCACAGGGGAATTCAACATTTTTGAAAACACATTTTGAAATTAGAAAAATGGAAAAATAAATAAGGGGCTAGTTGTAAAGTAGCCTCATAATACTCATGACTTATGTCATCATGCTTATGTTAATTTTTAAAAAATCAGCCCTGGCTGGTGTGGCTCAGTGGATTGAGTGCCCACCAGCAAACCGAAGGGTCGCTGGTTTGATTCCCAGTCAGATCACTTGCCTGGGTTGCAGGCCGGGTTCCCAGTAGGGGGAACATGAGAAACAACCACACATTGATGTTCCTCTCCCTCTCTTTCTTCTTCCCTTCCCCTCTAAAAATAAATAAAATCTTTTTTTAAAAAAAATCAGTTGATTTTTAATGAGCACCTACTATGTATGTGCACCATGCTGGGCACCGTGGAGGATACATCTGTATATTCACAGAGCTTCCGGTCTAATTTAAAAGGCATCATATGGACCATAAGCCCCTATCTGCAACAGTCCTGAAGTTCACACAACTCTGAAAGCATAAAGATATTTGTAATTCATTTGCTGACAAAGTTTGCTCTGAACTGAGGTTAGGTTAAATTTATAGTCTTCATTTATTCTCCTTCATATAAATATGTTTTACTGAAAAAATAAAAACATGTTTGATTATAAGATGCTACCCCAAACACTTCATAGTGTTTCCAAGTCTAAAAAATTCCTAATTCCAAACACATATTCCCTAATGGCTTCAAATAAGATGACCATGGACCATGGAAACAATACAAGCCAAAGTTACTCCCCCCATTGAGTGAGGGATTAAGCAAGAGTAGGTTATGCTCAGCTACTCTCTCCATTCTCAGTACCTTTATTTTATTTAATTTTATCCTCATCTGAGGACATTTTTTTTTTTCATTGCTTTCAGAGAGACAGGAAGAGAGGGAGGGGGAGAGAGGGAGAGAGAGAAACATCACTTGGTTGCCTCCCATACATGCCTGGACCAGGGAATAAACCCGCAGCCTACGTACGTGACCATGAACTGAACCCATGACCCTTTGGGGCATGAGACAATGCTCCCACCAGCTGAGCCACACTGGCCAGGGTAGCTCTCAATACCTTTAAAAATCTGCTCTGTAATTCACAAATGTGTGTCACAGCAATATTTAAATTAACTTAGTTCCTTGAAAAAAGATACGAACAATGGCAACAATATACTTGGAAATTTTGGCTCCATTTTATTAGAACTTGGACATTTGAACCTATCTCAATCCAGCCTAAGCAGTATTTGTGCATCTCCTCTTTAAGAGCAGAACTTTGCATTTTCACCTACTGAATGGAATCTTGCTCAGATCATTCTCCAGCTCTAATGTCGGGGACTCCCATCTTAGTCACTCAAGTCACCCTCAAAGTAAAGTAGGACATGTGCTGTCTTCATTAACCAAAACTCACCTTGGTTACCATTGTAACCAGGAAGCCAGGAAGGGGGGCTACATGGTCAGTAACCTCCCGCTCACCTTCAGCAGTTACGCTCCAGGCTGACCCCTGGTGCCATAGTTTACAGATCCCTGGTCTAGAGTATTAACCCATCTCTGGCCACAAGGGCTCCGCTACTCAGAGACAAAGCTTAGCATAACCTGGGGTCTTGGGAGCATTCGCACTGCACAGGGCCTGAAGCGACAGTTGGGTTATTACCCTAGATGAGGAGAAATCAAATGACTGCTCCCAGCCTGTTTTTGTACAGCCCAAGAGCCAAGAATAGACTCTACATTTTTGAATCATTGTAAAATACACCAACAAGGATATGTGACAGTGATCATATGTGGCCCACCAAGTCAAGAATATTTACAGAAAACTTTTATTATTTACAGAAAAAGTCTGCCACTCCCTCACCCCCCCAACTTTCTCATCAGTGAAGAAGGCAGGGAGAAGGATGTAAAGGTTTTGGGTTTTTTTTTAAGATTTTATTTATTTTTAGTAAGAGGGAAAGGGAGGGAGAAAGAGAGGGAAAGAAACATCAGTTGATCATCTCCTACACATCTCCAACCAGGGAACCTAGCAAGCAACTCAGGCATGTGCCCCGACCGGGGAATCGAACCATCAACCCTTTGGTTCACAGGAAGATGCCCAAGCCACTGAGCCACACCAGTCAGGGCAGGACTTAATGTTTAAATGCCCTCTAAACATCAGACACCATGTTTGACCACAAGTGGTGGCAGGGTAAGGGCCTTCCCAAACCACATCCACACATGCCTGTGGGTGGTCTCTCTGGAACCCTACCTTGGAATTCTCCATCAGGATTTTAGAACTAACTGATTCAACCTTAAATTTATTTTAAAAACAGCCCACTTTTTCTTAAGAGTACATTTCCCCCCATCATACCAGTACACACACAATGGCAAACATCCTCAGGTTTCAGGTCCAGTCCCCGGGGCCCACTCCCAAGCCAGGCTGCTTTCAAAGCCCGAGAGTCTGAGCCACAGCACTCACTTCCCCTCCCCAACAAAGATTCCAGCTGTTGGGAGAAGCTAAACAGGTGGAACACCAGAATTTCCAATTTCCTTCTCATCCTTTTGGTTACCTGTATGTGTGATACTGCGAGGAAAAAGAAGTTATTTTATGGGGACCCCAGGCTTCCTTTCCTCTCAATGGCTGCCCTTCTCCATGACGGCATAGTTCTTTCTGCCTGTGCTCCCCCTCTCCTTTTCTCCTGTCAAACTCTGTTCTGAGCGACCAACGACGGCCAGAGTTTAATGTGCTCCTAACCTCATCCAACAGGGTGACAGTCAGAGGACCAGATGATTAAATGTGGTGGTTGAGACACTGAAGATAGAACAAATATTAAACATAGGGCTAAGCTGGCCCTGATCTGCTCCTTTATCTACATGTCATATACCTCATGAACCCAACACACTTTCCTGGTAATAATAACCTATGTCCCATAGAAATGTCCAGTGAGACCCTTGACTGGCTATGGCTCTTTCTCCCTTTCCCAGGGAGGCCCCGCTCTGGACTCCCTACGTCAGTTATGTCTCATCCGGTCCTGCCGAATATCCACCCCTGGGCCAGGCCCAGAAAGCCACATGGGAGAGAGGAAACCTCAAATTACTTCCCATCCCATCCTCCAGGATGCCGGGAGACTCAATCCCTGCTCCAGGCCAAGGCCTTGCCCTTCATTAAGAGGAAAACTGAGAGACTTGGTATTATTTCCTGGTGAACAAAATAATAGCACTATCTCAGCCCAGACACTTTCCTACAGATGAGTTCTCTGTGCACGGAGAGAGGCTGGCAGAGAAGGGCTGCTGATGCCCCTCCGATGGGCCTGGCTCCCTGATGGCCCCTTTCAGGAAGTGGCGCCTGAATGAAATCATCCTTGGGACCCCTGCCCTTAATTTATGGCGACTTGCCAGAAAGCGGGCACCTCTCACAACCACTCTGTGGTCAAATGACAGCAGGGACGCCTGGAACCAGTTGGCTCTGTGGAGGAGAAGGGCAGCCCTGAGGCTCCAGTAACCAGGTGAAAGCCTCCCAACCAGCAGAACACTCGGAGGAGGGACGAGTCTAACAAGAAAGCAGCAACAGCTTAGGGGTGGGGGGAAGCGGGGGAAGAAGGGGAGGAGAGCATGAGAGAGAGAATAAGGTGTCTGTAAGGA
This sequence comes from Pteronotus mesoamericanus, assembly GCF_021234165.1. Classification (NCBI taxonomy): domain Eukaryota; kingdom Metazoa; phylum Chordata; class Mammalia; order Chiroptera; family Mormoopidae; genus Pteronotus; species Pteronotus mesoamericanus. The sequence continues at coordinate 24,959,182 of NW_026555078.1, read as the reverse complement.
AAAAAGTCTGGCCCTGGCTGGGTAGCTTGATTAGAACATTGTCCTGATAGCCAAGGTTGCGGGTACAATCCCGTCAGAGCACATATGAAAAGTAACCAGTGAATGCATTAATAAGTGGAACAACAAATCGATGTTTCTCTCTCTCCCAAATCAATAAATGAAAATTAAAAAAAGGAAGAAGAAGAAAAGTCTGGGTAGTTCAAAAGGGGTACACCCGCACGGAGACCCTGGCCCATCACCAGAGAGAAACTCGTACTAAACACTATGCCTTATGAAATATGAAAATAACACCCTAAAAAGTTATTCTTTATGGTTTAGGGAGATAAAGAGAGATGGGCTGTATTAGATAAAACATTTCTATCACAAGACTTCATTGTCCCTTGAGTTCTAACACTACATAACTGGCTGAAGAGAAATGTGACCTTTTCTTAGTAGTGGCCTCCAATCTTGGATTTTCCACACAATTTCTTTTGCAGCCACTGGGACCACAAAACCCATGAAACACACAGATAGACAGACAGACAGACATACACACACGCAACAAAGCAAGAAACCAGGGAACTGTGATGAGTGTCTGCCTCAGAGGGGACTGCTTGAGCCCCACCCTTCCAGTCCCCTTTCAAGCAACACTGCCAGGCAGGGCTGGAGCAGGACCCTGGTCAGGACACCTGTGCAGGGACACTGAGAGACTCAGGGCTGGGTGCTGGGCAAGCCGCGGAAGCACTGGCCAAAGCCCAGGCTCTGGCCTGAGGAGTGAGGCCTGGCAGATGGCAAGGACACTCACGGCCCAGCTGGCCTCGGAGCCTCCTTGCCTGGTTTAGGGGAGGGAAGCAAAGGAAGCAATGTGCTAATGCCGTGGTCTGGAGCTCCCATGGGCTTAAGCGGGCGAATAAAGCCCAGGAGGCTGTCTCTCCAGGCATCCTGCTTCAGGCCCAGACAGGACGGCTGCTGTTCTAGATGGCAATTCACCTCCTGAGAGAGGACCTTTCTGACGTTCACGTTACAAGTCCTGCCAAGAGCCCTTCCTGAACCTTCTCACCCGGACTCTCCACAGCTGCCATCTGAGAGCGAAGATCCGGTGGGAGGGAGGAGCCCACAGCCAAGTTCCTTCCCCCAGCGTCAGACTATCCAACTTTCTCCGCGCTGCTGACCCGCCTCTGAGCCATCTGCTAAGCAAGCTCAGCACGATGCCCCTCAAGAGGCTTAGCCAAGTTCAGCGAGGGAGCAAGAGTTGCTGGGTTTTGAAAGGAAAATTTAGTCTTGCTAATGACTTTGAGAGACTCTAAGCAAGTCATTTCTCTTACTCATAAAGCCTTCTGTCACTTGAAAAGAAAGAGATTATACCAGCCAACCTGCTCCGAAAGGATTAGCAGGAGCAATTGTTGCAAAGGGAATCATCCTGGATGATGAAATGTTTCCAGGGTTTATTATGCCTGTCCATCCAGGAGTTCAAAACACCTCAAAAGAAAGGGGCTCTGCCAAAACGGCAGGGGTCCTCAAGAATCCAGGCCCTGGTGGGCATCAGAGGAGGGACAACTTGGCTCCAAGAGTGGGAGAGCCACTGCTGAGGGGCCACAAGGATCACTGGCTCAAGAGATAAAAAGTGAGCCACAGTGGTTGCTGATATGTTTTGGAACCTTGGACAAGTTCACTACTTCTGTGTACAGGGAACAAAATTCTTAGTTTTCTTTCGGGATTCAAAAAAATTTGAGTCCATGTTTTCATTTCCTTATCATTTGTCCATGTGGTCCAGTGCATCACCAGGAAGGATTAGCACCAGAAACAAGTAACTCCAAAATGCAAAGTATGAAGCCCCAAAATGGAGTATGCTCTCAGCAAGCAACCAGAGTACACACGGTAGGTGGCGAGGGTACCAGAAAACCGCTATCGTCATAATCTGTGACAAACCTGCAAGTGGGAAAGTCTTTGCTTAGAAACCCTTTGGTAGACATGTGCGACAATATCAAACCACAAAGAATATCCCTCAGCTCAGTTGCTGGACCTCGGAGAGCAAAAGAAACCATATTCTGAGAACCATTTGAAATATATGGGAACAGCTATTTGCTGGAAAATACAAATTATTTCTAGTACATGGGTCTTCAAGGAGACATCTAAATTCTTGACCTAATATTTTGTTTTATCAATTATTTTATTTACCACGCTAGGAACAGGAGAACCATTAGTTAGCAAAAAAATATTTATGTTCAATATTTTACGTCGTTACAGTATCCATTTCTAATAGGACCTTGAATGCATTGAACCTTTGACCCCTTATAACACCTAATGAGACTGGCTAAAAGTGAATAAATTTTCTAAAGAGAAATCAAGCAATAATGACAGGAAGTACCTGTTTTTTTTGGTCACTTACCATCTCTGCCAGTCATCTGACACATTTTTATCCAGCCCCTAGCACAATCCTATCTGCAAGGTAGGAATCATTATTCTCCATTTTACTGAAGAAGAAAATGAAGATCAAAAAGATTAAATTACCTGCTGAGGTCACACAGGTAGTAAGGGTTGGAATCTGGATTCGAAGCCAGGCCAGATCGTAGCCAAAGCATGTCTCTCTCTGCCACGCCACAGCGCAGGAGTTTCCACTAGAAATGAAGTCACCTCGCAAGGAATGGAAATTTACTATCGCAGTACAGTGAACAGAGGGTGAGGATGTGCACCAGGTGACATCGGGCAAAGGAACAGCTGTCTTCAGCTTGGTTTGAATTCAAATCCTCTCAAGGGTAGGGTAAGTGACTTGGGGAAGCAGCCATTTTAATATATTTTGCAGATGAGACTACAGCAGAAGCCTGCAGATACTAACAAGGGCACCATCTAGAGAAAGAGGAAACTTGAGCAGGGGATAAAATGAGATCAAAGTCAGGAGCAGTGGGAGGCCCTTCAGAGGGAGGAGAAGGCACGCTGAGCCTGGACACTCAGGGGCGACTGGAAGAGAAGAGTGTTCGAGGGGGAGCTGCAACTGGACACCAAGTTGGTGAGAGGAAGGAAGGAGGGAGGAGAGAGGAAGGAAGGAAAGGTGAAAAGCAAAACAAGATGGCAGTGTCATTTGGTCTAAGTATATTTCATAATAAAAGGTTGGTGCCTGGGCCGTGCCTGGGAGTAGGGACAGGTGACTCCTCTGGGCAGCAGGAGAGGTCCTGCCCTGGCCTTTCTGTCAGGAGGCAATGGAAGGAGTCATGGAGTTCGGTCTTCCACTTCGCCAACAAACTTGACCTCATTTCACTAGCCCCCTGTGCTTGAACAGACCACCTGCCACTAACAGTTTAAAACTAGCTCCATAGTATTAGAGAAAAAAGAAAACAAAAATACACAAAAATAAAAACAACCTGATTTGGCATCATTTACAGGTTGGTTAAATAAAGCATGGCTCTTCCATACAATGGAAGAATTTTGAATGAAGAAAATCTATAGGTGTGTATGTGTGAGAAATGACCTTGTGAACTGCTGAGTAGAACAATGTAAACTGTTAAGTCATATTCATATTATAAATATTATGTAAAAATAAATAGCAACTACATAGTTCATTAGTATACATGTTTTTAATAATTTGGAAGAAAATGTATCAATTATAGTGAATGATTACCTGGGGCAGTGATTTTCAACTGGCGTACCACAAGAATTTTTAAAACATGCAGTACCTAACTATTTAGTCAGGGGCACTGATCTCTTTACCCTTAGATTCTCAAATTAAAAACATGACAACAGCCAACACAACAATAGCCATCTGGTGTGAATGAATCAAAATTATAGCTATTTTCTTCTGTCAGATTGGAAAAAAATATATCTTGTGTGTGCCACAGAATTTGAGTAGTTAGTTTATGTGTGCCATAGGTGAAAAAGGTTGAAAATCGCTGGTCTAGGGGATAGGAAGATGAAGGACGGGAACTTTCATTTTCTCTGGTCTGTGTTTCAGCAATATTTTATGTTAGTAAAGCTTTGTATTACATTTGTAACTAGAAAGGAAATTAAAAAACAGAAAATTTTAAATGTCCCCAAAAGATGATGAGTAAAAAGTCATCTCCTGCTTCATCTCAAGGACAACAGGTAAAATTGCCAAAACATAAGTCAGATATGACCCACTAAACAGATACTTCATCCTCCCAGCGTTATAGCAAATGTAGCCTGACCCTGGGGCTTCTGCCCTTCCCAAAAATAGAGTTTGGGGTGGCAGGAGCGAACCCCTCTAGCAAAGGGCCCTCTTGTTCATTGGGCACGAAGGACGTCCCCCAGTGACATGAACCAAGCAAAGAAAGTGCATTCACACCCAGAGAGCTTTCAGGAAACAAGATCCTCTCTTATCACCATCAACACGGAGACTCATCTTTCACCAACTCATTGAATGAGCCCCTTTGTTTCCCCTAAAAGATCATCATATATTCTTTCCCGGCTGCTACAAAAAGCCCAGGTGCCCCAGAATTCAGCACTGAGAGGCGCAGGAGGAGTCCCAGTACAAACTTACTTGTCCACATTTCAAGAGGAGCAGGAGCTGAGGTGGCAGGGCTCTGAGAAGAGCGAGGGGCAAGCAGGTGCATGCAAGAGTGTGAACGTAAGAGGAAGAAGGTTTGCTTTATACCTCTGCTTCCAAACCGAGGTGTGTCACGTACATCGTAAGTCCCATGACAGATAGTTCAGGAAGGAAAGAGGGAGGATGGAGCCTGCTTCAGGATGTTGTGGGACAAGGAACAGTAAACCTGTCAGTGTGTCGACAAACGCACACTGACCCGCCGTTCTCTGTGCCGGGCACTTCTCACATAGCCAACATAAAGTCCCTGTCCTTCAGGGTCGTAGAGTCCCCTCGAGCCTCATGGACATGTGGGATGCCACTGTGATACCCGTTGTGGTGCCTGTAAGCAGCAGGGGCTTGACAACTGTTCACAAACTTACTCTGTTCATCTGTGTCAGAGCACAGATGTCATGGTGTTCACTGGCTACCCTGACACTTGTCGCTTTCTAGGCTCCCAGAGACCTCCACCATCCACCAAACCTTCCCCATCCCTCCTTACCGTCTCATCCCAACCTACTTTCCAAGGGTTCCCCCCTCTGCTCAGCCCATAACTCACATTCTTTACCACTCAAAACTTCCCTTGGCCTGTCTCGAACCATCCTTTTTCCACCAAGGTCTCAAAAATGCAGTCTGCATTCGCTCGGAGGAAAAGCAGTCTCCTCCCCACCGCAGCTTCACTCCAATTCCTGAGAACTGAATTTCCACCCTTCACTAAAACTGCTTCCTTGAGGTCACTTGAGCCTCTCACAAAGCTAATGGCCTCCTCCCAGGCTTTCCTCTCATCCCTCTACTGCATTCAATACGAATAACCATCCTTTTCTGGAAGCTGAATTTCCGTGACTCTGGATTCCCTTGGTTCTTCATCCTCAGTATAATGTTACATCACAATCTCATTTTGTAGATTCTCGTCCTTTATCCGTCACTTAAATGTGGGTATTACTCAAAGTTCAAGTCTGTTCTGTTCCCTCGTGGGATCCTCTCCCCTTTCTGTGCCGACTGAGGGCTGTCACACTGGCGCCCCAGTCCCAGACCTCCCGGGCCCCGGATTTGGTACAGCAGCTCCACTAAAACTTCCTGCTGAACATGCCGAACTTTTACTTTATACCTCCTCCCCACCCTCAAAACTGCTCCTTCTTTGAAGACATACATCTCAGTGAATTAGCAAGACTAACCTCCCAGAAACCGGAGCTAGAAAACTCTAAGTCATATTCAACAGCTCTCTCCCCTTCCCTTCAGTGCCATTGGGCACAGTGCGCCTACAAGTGAATTTCAAGGACCTGCAATGATGCTTTAAGACGTGAACAAAGTTGACTGGCACCAAAGTATAAAATTAAGACTGTAGAGTTAAAATTAAGAATACTTCCAAAATCCCTTCAAATACTTCTGAACTCAAAGACATTATATTTAAGGTAGGATACTGGTAAATTTTAATACCTTTGGTCCTTTATGTGAAAGGCCCACAATAGCTGACAATGTGTCAGTCCTACCTCACAAAGAAAGTTCAGATACCTTGACTTCTCAGAATCTCTTGGGTTCACATCTTTCCCTCCATTCCCACTGCCCTGGTTTAAACACCCTTCAGCCCTTCATTGTTTTGCTGTAGAATGTCCTAAAACAGCTGATTGCACATCACCCTCCTGTTCAAAAATTGTGATAGTATCCCCAGGACCTGAAATACAGTCATACCTCAGTACTCGTCAGCTTCAGAACTCGTCAAACCCTGTACTCATCACATTTTGACAAGAAAAAATTGTTTCAGGACTCATCACACTTGCTAGAACTTGTACGAGTCACACCACCACCCTGCAAGAGAAAATGCTTCATCATTCAGTACTTGTAGGTTTCGGCACTTGTCACAAGTTCTGGAACGAATTAACAACAAGAACCAAGGTACCACTGTATAAACTACAAGCTTCTATAGGGCCTTCGAGGCCTGCTACAATCTAGCTCCAACCTACCTCTCGGGCCCCTCCATTAACACACACTCCCACTCATCCTCTGCTGCAACCACACCAGACTCACAATGTCCCATGTGCCTACATTTGCCCATGGAATGCCCTCTCCCCAACTCAGCCAGTGGAAAACTTGCATTTGCCTCAAAAGGATCAGTTGAGTCGGCTGTTCCTCAGTGAAAGCTATCTTCCCAGGATCCCCAGCCCAAATCAGTCCTAGCTTCCTTGAGGCAGTGGAACAGTTTCCGCAAATCCACTCTTCTTGCTCTGCCTTGCGTTACACTCAGTCTCATGTGCACCTGTCAGCATTGGAAAACCATAAAGCCTCTTAAAAGCAGAGGGCTGTGTCTTAGTCAATTGCCTCTGTGTTTCCCACACAGCCAGCAAGTAACAAACAATGTGTCCCAAGGAGTAGCCACCTTCCCTCCCTTCTCCCCACATCATCTGTCTCTGCTCCACTGTTACTTGGTCCTCCATGTCATGGCTGTGTGTATCATGGACCCTTAGCTAGGTCTAAACCAAGAAATTTTGGAAGCTATGAAAAACACCTGGCTTTGGACCCACCATAACCATTCTTCTTTGTGTCTTAGATTTCAGATGGTGAGAAAGAGCACAGGCTTTGGGATCAAGCAGACCTGGGCTCAAATCTGTGGTCTGGCATTTAATTGACTGTGTGACTTTAAGCAAACTTGGCTTGACAAGCCTCAACCTCCTCATCAGTAAAAGGGGAATTACATCTAACTCAATGGACTGTCGTGAGAAGTAAATGAGTTAAGGCACTTAAAGTCCCAAGCATGGCACCTGACATGTAACAGAGGCCCACAGTAAGTAGAAGCAGGAAACAGAAAGAGGGTCTCAGACTTCTCAAACCATTTGTTTTTATCAGAAGTCGTTCCCCTCCCTGGATGCTCATATAAAACAGGACTTCTTACAATTGGCATCATAAATTCAGGATTCAAACTCCATGGTGCTGCTCATATGTCTAAAAGTCATCATGGAGAAATAGAAGGAGCATAAGATACTATGCAGCTGTTAAGAATGAAAGAGTTTAATCTCTGTGTCCTGATACAGAAAGACATCCATGTTTCATCATTTAGTGAAAAGGGTAAGTTGTAGTAAAGGGTGAAAAATAAATAGCCACAACATACATATTCATACATGTGTGTATATATGTTATGTATATACATATATACATGTGCACACATACATATACCAACACAAACACTTACATACCTATGTCTATGTCTAAATGTTTGCCTGTGCCTAGAAAATCTCTAAGGGATGTATGAGAAATTGTTAATAGTGATTACTGCTGGTAATGGGTCTAGTTGTGCCATTTACACTCTTCTGTATGGCTTGAATTATTTTTACCATGGGTATGTGTTCATGTTATAATTTTTTTAAAACCTGTTTTTAAAAGTTGTGGGAGAAGGAGGAGGAGGAGGAGGGGGAGAGACAGGGAGGGAGGAAGGACTAGGTCATGGATCAAGAGACCCGGGTTCCCCTTAGAGTCTTGCAACTGACTAACTCTGTAACCTCAGGCAAATCACCTCCCCTCTGTGGATCTCCCTTATTGTAAATTAGGGGAGTTGAACCAGACACTCTTCCGAGATTTCTAGGTTATTATATGATGTCTGCAAAGTGCTCTGAGTACATTTCATCCATAGAACCTCTCTCTCTGAGACGTTTCAATGCTTTAAGCCTCAGGTTTTAAAAAAAGAAAACATATACACTATTTCATTTTTGACCTTCCTCACACTTCAAGGAGAAAGCACTCCCACCATTTTACAGATACAGAAACCAAGTATAGACTGTAATAATCACTTGCTCACCAAGTACGCACTGCTCACTGGACTCTGCTGTTTGCAAAGAATTATGACGCCAGGAGTTTTATAGCTCCCAGTTCATTCCGTGTCTCTTCTGCAGAGGAGGCACCAACCAGGCTTATGCAAAACGAGCAGAAGGCACTGTTTGCTGGAGACCGGGTGAGATGTAAAGTGACTTCCTCTGGGTCAGAGCATACAAACAAAGCTCACTCCCAGCACATTTCGGAAGTATTGAACCCTTGGGATCAACTCCACATCCCTCTCCCCACCTGGACTGAAAGCTTCACCTTGAAGATGCAATTTCACTGCAGTCATTTTCTGAGCGTTTTCTGGGTCAGAAGCAGGGAGAGCAGCTAAACCGAGGCCGCCAAAGGAGCTGCTACACTGAGGGCACGGTACTGAGTTACCCGCTCTACCCGCCCAGCTCACCCGGGGACTGGCCAGTCGGGTATTTTTCCAGTCTCCTGGGCAAAGTGACTTCACACAGCTTTGAATACAACCTCGTTTGTCCTCCTAGGTGTGGGCCTCCACCTTGCAGAGAGTACTGACTTCCTTTCCCTGGAACAGTTCGCTTTGGTTCTACCCTAGCACCTCACTCTCTCTGCCTGTAAACACCTCCGCTCTCCTGATAACTTCCCACACTGAGGGACGCTCCTGCTTCAAACTTTAAGATGAATGTCTGGACACCAAGATTTCCCAGCAGTGGCAGAAAGCCTGTATATAGAATGCTCATATCTTCCTTGCAGAGAAAGGCAGAGCCTGATCCACCAACCCTAACAGTAGCCTAGATTTTAAATAAAATCCCAGATCACAGCACAGCTAAATACTACAAAGTAAACCAACCCTGAAAATAAAAAGGACTGTTCACTCAAAAAGCATGCAGCCAGACGACGACCCAGTACTCAGCCTGTTGGTAACCTTTGCTACGCCCCCTGGTAATCCTTGACATGGCGAAATCATCACTGGCATCTCTTGCATTCTAGAACTTCTAGAAGCTGCTATTAGTTGACCCTGCTCTCCCTGTCACATCTAGATTAAGTTTGCTGACTGCTGTCTGCTTACCACTGGCCTCATTATGCCCCTTGCCACTCACTGGGGCTTCAGTGGTCTTGGCTGAATCTCTGTCTCTCTACCTTCAGGTCCCTCGCTCAAGGCCTAACACTGTCCTCTGCCCTTCTTTATCCCAGGCACATCTTTCCAAGACCTTCCATTTGTCAGTTCATCTCAGACCCCCTCCGCAGAGTTATAAAGGCCTAGCAGCTCTACTCACTGCCTTTAGAAGCTAAAAACTAGGCATCAATCACTGGGCACAGAACGCAGCAAAAGGGGAGAGCAGTTAGATTGCAGTGGGAGTGTATTCCTGACAGAGAGTTTTGTTGAAAGAAACAAAACACACTCAAAGGCCTGAGCAAGCAATATTCGGGTGAGTCCAGCCACTGGGGAAACTTTTTGTTCGGGTAAGGCAAAAATGAGGGCAGGACAAACCAACGAATGAGCGCTGTAATATTTTCCAAGGTACTTTCTACTTTGACATGTTTTAAACACAAACCATAAAGGATAAGTGCACCCAGAAAACACCCAAAACCTCTCTATAGGGATTTTTGGTCTCTCTTCTGAAATGTCTTTCTTAATTCCTCCCCATTATAAAGCAGATCATGTGTAGATAGTCTGAAACACCCACTCAAAGAGCCTTTCATAGTTGCATTCTGAGGGTCAGCCTCAAACATTCACTGAAAAATGAGGTGGGAGGGACTGTATTCTGGATGAATAACTAAATTTTTCTAGCAATAGACATATTCTGATGAAGTTAGTTAAAAATTCAGCTGTTACTTTTCCCTTTGATAAAGGGAAAGCACTTGGGGAGAGTATCGAGGTGGGAAGATAACTTCCTCTTCACTCCTTACTGCACCCCATCAGCAGTGAGTGCCTTCCATTATTTTCAGCGCTGAATACTCTTGGAACTTCCCCTATCACCCAACCGAACCGCACACTAGCCAAACACTGAGTTAGACGCCAGGGTCCCATGGGCACCAGGCAAATATCCTTTCTTCAAGAACTCATAATCTAGAGGCCAGTCAGACCTGTATATGACCGACAAGGGGACAATGTGCAAAATGACAGCTTAAGAACTCAGAGGAGAGTGTGGGTATCTTCCTGGGGTAGGGAAGAGGGAAGCCATCAAAGGGGTTGTGTGGGAGGCAGGGCCTTCGGGGTACGTGTATATGAGTTCATGGCCGAGGAGAAGGAGAAAGATATTCCAGGTCTAGAAAAGAGTACAGGCAAAGTCATGGAGGCATGAAAATGCACCCCAAGTTTAAACAGTCACAAGCCTCCTACAATCCCTGGGTAAATGGAGAGGGGAGGGAAGTTGAAACAGATTGTGAAGGTCCCTGCCTGTCTGTTTAAACTTTATTTTGGGGAAATGCGGAACCACTTAGGGTTTTAAAGCAGTTGAATGACTCATGTTTTTAAAAAATAATTCCGAGGTCACGGTGTAAGATGAGTGAGAAAGGTAGAGACTGAAGGCCCATCATTCAAACATAAGAAGAGGAACAAAGGAAATTGAAAGAAAACTAATTTGAAAATTTTAGAGGAAAAAAATGAACAGGAGTCGGTAGTCAGCTGGATTTGGAAATGTGAAAAGAAGAAAAACCAAGAGTTGCTGAGGTTTTTATTTGGGAAGATGGTGATAACATGAATCCAGCTTTGAAAACAGGTAGAAGAGCAGATTTTGGGGTGAAGGAGGGAGCCAAGAGGTCCTACTGCTACATGGTGACTTTAAGACCTTTTGCTACAACCTAACGAAGACAGTTGGCAGATGGTTCTAGAGCAGATCTGGAACTGAAGGGGGAGGTTGGAGGTAAAGATAAGGATTTAGATGCTTTGCAAACCCCAACAACTAAAAGCTCATTGAGAGGAAGAAACAAACAAACAAAAAAAGAAGCAATGGTAAGAAAGCTAGGAGAAAAGGGGATCCCAGGTCCCAGGAGCAAAGGGAGGACATAGTTTCAAAGCAAGAGAGTGGTTAACACAGCCAAATATTGTGGAGAAGTTTAGAGTTGGATCTGGAGGGCAGCCATCGCGTGTGATGATCCCAGACCTCTTCTTCAGCAGCGGCAGTACAGCAGTATGGAGAGCTGCCTTATGACAGCATATTATGCCGTGCTAATTAGCATCTTCATCCTCAGATGTGAAAGAACTGCATTGGAAGTAGAGTTCTGAGCAGTAATTATCTATTAAAAACTAATGAGGGGATTTGAGCCTATTAGGTTAAAACATTGCAAAGATAAAGCAACATAAACAGGTATACAACTAATTACCCTTGTAATTTCAGATCAGGAAAGATGCAGGATCAAAGGAAAAGAAAAAGAAACTCTTAGAAGTAAGAGCCATAGGTTGTTGACCACCCCCTCCCCCAAATATGGTGGATGCAGTAATGCTAAGCAAGCATAGAATAAATAAGCACTCTAATCCTAAGCACTCTAGAATAAATACACCAGGGTTCCAATCCAGCTTTGATCTTCTAGGTGTGTGATCTTGTGTAAATAAACTTCTCTAAGCCTGATGTTTTTCATCTGTTAAATTAGCATAATAGAAATAACAAATATATATAAAAGCTCTCAGCATAGTGCCCGGCCCATAATAAATGTTAAATCATTATAATAACAACTCATTATTATAATAATGCTTCATTTCCAAGTTAAGATATAAACTCAATTATATATAATTTCAAATATTCATTTTTTTTTTAATCAGTAACTATTTTTGAGCCACTCCCCTCTATGTACCAGCCACGGCTCTAGATGCTGGTTATGAGAGAGAGACAGACAGACAGACAGACAGACAGGCACGGACACACCCAGGTCCCTGTCACAAGAAGCATGATCTAATGGTGTAGAAAGCAAGTTAACAATTAGGAAACAAGATGATCTGTCCTGAACAAAGGAATGAGAAGGGTGCTACAAAAATACACAGGAGGGAGCACTCAGTCTCCCCCACGTCCTGGTGAGGGGCAGGGCTGCAAACATGAGGTAACACTTCAGCATTACTAGGAAATCTGTGAAGAAGTTTTTAGGGATAATAATAAATATTAAGGTACTATCATATGCACATGCCCTCTGAAAAAAAAAGTCAGAGAAAAAGGAAGTTCTTTGCCAAGGGCAAACAACAAGAGAAAAGGAGCTGGAAGCAACCCAGGTTCTTGTCATCCAGCTCAAGGAGATATTTTGTCTGAAATATATCATCACATAATATCTACACCCTTCCCCACCTGAGTTTGGGCTACGTGCTCTGTGAAGCAAATTAGACACCTCCCGTCTGTCCTCCAAAAGTCTAAAATTTTTAAATAGGCAAACTAATATAAAAAACTTTGATGACAAACTGTCCCCAAATGATAGTGTTCTAAAACAATTCTGAAATTCGGTTTTGTCTCCAAGGTGAGGATGTTGATAGGTTTTTGTTCTTCCCTTTTGAGATGTCAAACATGAGGGGAAAATATTAAAATTGCATGATTTGGGTTCTCAAAAAATAAAAACAGAATTAACATATGATACAGCAATATACTGGAGTATATATTTCTGAGTATATACACTAAAGAAGTAAAAGCAGGGTGTTGAAGAGATATTTGTACACTCATATTTATAGCAGCGTTATTCACAGTAGCCAAGATGTGGAAGCAAACCAAGCATCCGTGGATGGATGGATGAATTGAATGGATAAACAAAATGCAAACAATGCATACAATGGAATAGGATTCAGCCTTAAAAAGGAAGGATATGCTGACATATGCTATATCGTGAATGAACCTTGAAAACATTGTTACCTGAAATAAGCCAGTCACAAAAGACATTGATTCCACTTTTATGAGATACCTAGTAGTTAAGTTTATAGAGAAGGAAAGTAAAGTGGTGATTGCCAGGTGCAGGGGGTGGGGGTGGAGTAGGGAGAGGTAGTGTTTAATGGGTACAGAATTTGAGTTTTAGAGGATGAAAGAGATTTTAGAGATGGATTGTGATGATGGCTACACAAAAATGTGCACGAATTTATTCACTGAATACTTAAAAACAGTTAATATGGCATTTTATGTTATATATTTATAACTTAAAACAATAAATTTTTTAGCTCTGGCTGGTGTGGCTCAGTGGATTGAGTGCCAGCCTGTGAACCAAAAGGTTGCTGGTTTGATTCCTAGTCAAGGCACATGCCTGAGTTGTGTGCCAGGTCCCAGCTGGGGGCGTGCAAGAGGCAACTGATCAATGTATCTCTTACACATTGATGTTTCTCTCCCTCTCTTCCCCTCTAAAGATAAATAAAATCTTTTAGAACAATAAAAATTTTTAAAACTGTGTGATTGCCATGCCCATTAAATAACTGTTCTTGGTCATCTGGGGGCGAACAAAAACACCTTGCTTTTGACACTTAGCTGCAATGTCCTCTGAGGAGTGAATGAGAGCATGAGGCTAGGCACATTAGAACGTTCTTTATCCAAAGGAGCAGTGTCCAGGTCCCATTCTCTGGAAACGGACACCTACACAATGCACTAAGAAGGTGGCTTAGTTGGCAGCCATCATCTGACATTTTTAAAAAATATTTATTCATTTTGTAGAGCGAGGGTAAGGGAGAAAAAAAGAGAGGGAGAGAAATATCAATGTGAGAGAGAAACATTGACCAGCTGCCTCTTGTACATGCTCTAACAGGGGCCCAAACCTGCAACCCAGGCATGTGCCCTGATGGGGAATCGAACCAGCGACCCTTCAGTTCACTGGCCAGTGCTCAACCAACTGAGCCACACCGGCCAGGGCATCTGACATTTTTTAATTCAGATAATTCCCAGCACCACCACATTAGGGGATGATTGTCTAAGTGCACATTCCAAAAATTACTAATTAAACTTCTGATTGCAAAAGCATTAGGCAGGGTTTTATGTAAGACCCACAACTAATATTCATAAATCAGTTTGTGCTCTTTAGCAAATAATAGATGGACACAAGAAAAGTTAAATAATTATAAAAGAAGTCTATGATTATGTTCAATTAAGCAGTACATGTAATTAGCCCTTTAACAAATTTTTTTATTGTATTTTTTTCATTATCATTTCATCCCCTTATACCTCCAATCTCCCCTTAACAAACTTGGAGAAGGGAGAGATTACTGGGGGCTGGAGTGTTCCAGGAAGACTGATGGAAACCGCTCCAAATCTGGTGGAAATATTCGGGACTCAGTAAGTAGGAGCAGACAAACCTGGTTCAAGTAGAAGGTTTATGATGGGAAGTGGTAAGAGATAAGGCTAGAAAAAGAGATTGAAGCCAGATTACAATGGCTCTTAAAAGTCAGCTTTATGAGTTTGGATTTCCATCTCTACCTGGAGGGGAACCACCAGAGGTTTTTGAGAAGGGGTGTTATATGATGTACATAGTGTTCCAGTACAGGATGGCTTTGGAGAGGGAGACCTTAACAAATACAAAGCTGGACCTCAGGCCACTTAGGTATATACCTGGGGGCTACTAAGTCAAAAATGAAAACAAACATGTGCTTTTGCTAGTTTAAAACTATGACTTTGAAATCCACCAGGCCATTTGCTGACATCTGCATTAGATTTTTCTTGAAGGATATACTGGAGACTGTTGACATTGGTAACTTCTTAGGAGAAGAATGGAGGTAGGGGGGAAGAAAGACCTTTTCTTTTCATTGTATACTCTTATACAATGTCGATACACTTGACCATGTGCATGAATTTATTTTGTAATTTAAAAATGTTTTTAATTCATCAAAATTACTACTAAAACCTATTTGAAAAAATGATGACAGACTGACTTGGGGAAGGAAATAGACATACAGATCCAGGAAGCACAGAGAGCCCCAAAGAAGATGAACCAAAAAATGCCCACCTCAAGACATATCATAATTAAAATGCAAAAGGTTAAAAACAAAGAATCTTAAAAGTAGCAAGAGAAAAGCAGTTAGTTACCTACAAGGGAGCTCCCATAAGACTGTCAGCTGATTTCTCAGCAGAAATTTTGCAGGTCAAAGGGATTGGCAGGAAATATTCAAAGTGATGAAAAAGCAAGGACCTGCAATCAAGATTACTCTACCCAGCAAACCTATTATTTAGAATCAAAGGACAGATAAAGAGCTTCCCAGACAAGAAAAGGCTAAAGGAGTTCATCACCACCACACCAGTATTATGTGAACTGTTAAAGGATCTTCTTTAAGAAGAAGAAAAAAATAAAAAATATGAACAATAAAATGGCAATAAATACATATCTATAAACAATTGTTTCTAAAAAACAAAATAAGTAAGCAGATTAGAAGCAGTCATAGATATAGAAAACATTTTGACAGTTGCCAGATGGGAGGGAGTTGGAGGGATGGGTGAAAAAGGTGAAGGGCTTAAGAAGTACAAATTGGTACTTATAGAATAGTCACAGGGATGTACAGTACAGCATAGGGAATATAGTCAATAATATTCTAATAACTATATATGGTGTCAGATTGGTGCAAGATTTATCAGGGTGATCACTTAGTAAATTATGTAATGTCTAATCACTGGGTTGTACAACTGAAACTAATATAATAATGAATGTCAACTGTAATTGAAAATAAAAAATGATTAAAAAAATAAAAAATTTTTAAAAATATGACAAGAAAACGTGCTGAAACGTATTTGGGTTCTAACCAGCAAATCCAAAACATTTCTAATTATAAGTAAAATCTATTTCAGTCTTATTTGTACCATATCTTAATCTCTGTCACATAGTGGAGATGTTGTGAGAATGACCTAAAAGTAACAGCAAAGAGTACACAGAACTAAGTGCACATTTAAGGCTTTACTTCAAAACAAACAGATGTTATGCATCATCCACAAGAAATTACCTCCTTTTTGGTGTATTTAAATAGAAAGTCTTCCTAAGTCTATTACGAATCAACTCCTCAATGAAAACAAATATCAGAAATACTATCCCATAATACCTTTACAAGATACATTCCTGGCTCAGTAAATGGCTTCTTTGTTCTTCCAGTTGCTCAGACCAAAACCAATTGGCTCATCCTTCACTTATTCTTTTTTTCTCATCCTCTATATCCCAATCCCATCAACTCTGCCTTAAAAAAATCTACCCAGAGGCCAGCTGCCTCTCACCACCCCACCACCATCAGCCAGGTCCATCAAGTCTGGCCTGGACCACCACCATAGCTCTCGTACCACTTCCTGCTTCTACTCTCGTCCTCTACAGTCAATCTCCCACAGGACAGTCAGAAAGATCCTCATAAAACACAAATCTAAACCAGTTGCTCTCCTGCCCACAACTTCCAGTGGCTTCCTATCGCATGGCTAAAACCCAAAGTCCTTATATGACCTCAAGCCTGCATGATCCAGACCCCATTTCCTCTCCAACATCAACTCCTGCACTCTCCCCGTTTCCTCCACCTGAGTCACACTGGCCTCCTGACCACTCAGACAGGGAAGTGGCCTGGCCTCAGGGCCTTAGCACTCAATCTGAATCTCATCTCCAAACATCATTTTTCCCTCCGCCTGCTTGCTTCATTTGGGTCTGTGCCCGTATGAAAATTCATTAAAGAGGATGATCCTGCCTCAGATAGAACTACCTTTCTTTCCCTTCACACTGCTTTATTTTTCTTTATATAACCTGAAATTATGATACACGCTCACGTGTTTACTGTTGTTCAGTACCTGTCTCACCCAATTAGAATGTGAGCTCTGTGATGTCAGACTTTTTTTTTTTGTCATATACATTTCTACAGCCTCCGGACCTAGACTATGTCTGGCAAATAAATGAGAGTTTAATAAATAGTTGTTAAAGACTGAAGTACAAATCAAGGAACTCAATATCACTGGACAAAAAGAACTTTTAAGCCCAAAATGAGGCATAAGCATAATAATGCCCAGTAAATTTGGAATAAGGGAATGAAAAGCCAAAACATCATTGACAGGCATATAAACCCATCCTTTATCTATGGCACCCTGGGAATCCACATGCACGCTTGACATTAATTCATTGCTTTGAGGCATCATTTGTGTACATTCTGGAGGACCATTCTTGAGGTTTTGTGGCTAAAGAATGTTTCCTCCTCCCTCTTTTTAGAACTAATGAACTTAGACTGAAAGTTCTGCTGAAGAAAGCAAGCAAGCACTGTCTCAACCAGAGAGCCTACAATATTCAGTTACTGCAGGGGCCCCCAACCCCCAGGCAGTGGACTGGTATCAGTCCGTGGCCTGTTAGGAACCTGGCTGGGAAGGAAGCTCACCTGAGCGCTGCCTCCTCTCTCTGCATACCCCAACCCCCAATATACACCGGGTCCACAGCAGGAGGTGAGCAGCAGCAAGTGAAGCCTGCCTGAGCTCCACCTCCTGACACCCTCCCTCTGCCCTGCCTGAGCTGCTCCTCCTCCTGTCTCCCCCTCACTACCCACCCCACCCGTTTGTGGAAAAACCGGTCCCTGGTGCCAAAAAGGTTGGGGACCGCTGAGTTGCTCTATTGAAGAGATCTGGACAGAACCCCAGCCTTGGATCTAGGAAACTAGGTCAAAGTCAGGTTCTGCCATCATCTACTGGAGGGACCTTGGCAAAAGTCATTATTCATTTCTAATCCTCTTTCCTTGACTGTAAAGTAGGAATGATAAGATTTTCCTTGCTTTTTCGTGCAGGCGTTAGAAAATAAAATAAGATGATACATATACAAAGGCATCCTGAAAACTGAGAGGACTATACACCATCTGTGTGATCATCACCTTGTACTAGTTGATTTCTAGTTCACGTTTCCTTCACTGCCACTGGTGAGCCTTGTCTAAACACAAATCTGATCAAGTCCCTCCCCTGCTCAGCCTTCACTGATTTCCACTTGAATCTTCAATGTTCTTCACCAACTGAACCCAGACTAACTTTCCGGTCACATTGAGAGTCCATTTCTGGACTATACCCTGCACAGCCACACGGACCTACTCCTCACTCCCTAATCTAATCAAGCTCTATTGCATGACTGTTCGGGACTAAATGCCCAGGACCCCATCCCTGCCCATCCTCCCTTCTTCCATTGGAAAAATCCTAGGCTCTCCCCAACCTGAACCAGGTGCTTCCTCCTGTAGGCTCTCTCTCAGGTGTCCTACTGAATCACCAGAACAGCAGGTCTCCATCTGATCCCTTTTTGGGTCCTTAGCACAGAACAGTGTGATGTACACAGTAGGTACCCAATGTTTGCTCTTTTTGAATATTTCTCAAAATGATCTCTCAGCCTCTCCAGCTCTAGCTCTCTATGACGTATGGCTCAGAGTCCGTATTACGAAAGGCCTCTTCTTAGTTTTCCACCCTGAGAAAATACAGTGGAAGGTGACATTGACTGACCACTCCTAGAGGGCTTGTGGAAACCAGCAGGAACTGAGCAGCAGGACAGAATGAGGCGAGGGCTGGACTGCTTTCCAGTCCTCATAAGTTATGTCTTTCAAGTATTCTTTGTTTTAGATGAAGCACTATGAATTCTCAAATGAGACACATTCATATTTTCAACTTACTCCCTTTCAGGATTATCCAAGTTTCTGCTTCTTTTCATGGTGGTGGAAACTTCTGAACTGACTATAATTCAAAGCAATTATTGTTCTTTAGCTGTCAAGGTGCCCTGCTATTCTTTTCATAAATATCCCGGATGATCTGAGCCAAGTTCATTGCAAAGTCTATTTTTTTCTAGCCCCGTGCCTTTTCACTTGCTAAATTTATAGCATTCAAATGAAAGAAGGAAAGAAGGCCCCACTTTTGCCCCCAATGCTAACATGATATACACCTGGGTTTTAACTGTCCTTGGCCAGGTCTGAACAGGTATAGTGTGGAAATTAAACATTGTGGCAAAGCCTGAAACGGCCTCACAGAAGTAGGAAGAAGAAGGCTTCATAATATTTCCCACCACCAGAAGAAGGAAAGAAAAAAAATCAAAGGTGGTCTGGGAATGTCAAAAGCTAGCCAGGCAATGCATAAAGGAAGCATTTTCTCTCTAAGACTGCCTCTAACACTCACACTGTGTGAGCTATAAAGCTGGGATCCCCTGGTGGTTTGATATTCAGCTAAGGCTGGCTGAAAATGGAAGAATTGGATCTTTTGGCTGTGAATTAAGAAATAAGCACAGCAACAAAGGGAAACATGCTATGACATTTTCTAAATATTTACCAAGGGGAGTTGACAATTCAGCAAGTGAAGCCAGATCTGACAGTGAATTCTCCTGACTGCTTCCTACACCTTCCCTCAATCGCCTTTCCATCTCCCAAACCATGTGACCATCGTCTTTTGGGGTTGTCAGAGGAAAGCAGCATCTTTGTGATAAACCCAGCAAGTGCTACGCAATGATTCTGGCACACAGGTTGCTGCATTTACCCTTCCTCCTCAGATTTCTTATCTAAAATAGAGGAGTAACCAAAGAGCTGTTTGTAAAAAACTGAGCCAATACAACCTACTTTTAAGACGCAATAGTTCTTTCCACAGTAATTTTTGGCTAGTATTATTCATATGGTTTCAAAACCCAGTATCCACGAACTTCCCTGCCAGTCCTCACTATAAAATCAAATTTCTCATCAGCCCACACAGTACAGTTATTTTCACTCTTGATCCTCCCAAGTCAACTTATAAACGTTAATCTGCAAGACTGAGGTTATGAAAAATCATTATGGATAATGAAGAAATATACTTTATATTACTTTAAACCTCCTACTGTTTGCCCTAGCCAGTGTGGTTGGGCATCATCTGGCAAACAGAAAGGTTGCCAGTTTGATTCCCAGTTAAGGCACATGCCTGGGTTTTGAGTTCAATCCCCAGTCATGTCAGGGAACATAGAGATGGTGGCCAGTTGACATTTTTCTCTCCCCTCTCTTTCTCCCTCCCTTCCCCTCTGTCTAAAAAAATAAAATAAAAAATGAACTTCTTACTGGTCATGTTCCCTACCTTTTCAGGTATTGGATAGAGGGCAAAATTTTGTGTTTGATTATTATTTAATTGACTGATTTTAGATTAAACAGGTATCTGATAGTCCCAATAATTCCCTAAAGTCCTTTCTTTTCTCCACAGCCCCAGAAATGCTCCATAATTATTGGTCTTGAGATTTGTACAGTCTCAAGATAGTAATGTACATACCTCTTGTGTAAAAATACGTATGTCTGTAACCATTACAGGCCATGGGGAGATTATGGGAGATTATGGAACAGTTTAGAGTTTAATGTTCACTAACATCTCTCCCCCTATCTCCAACACATTTTTTAAAAGATTTCGGTAAGATGAAAAAGATTTCAGTTTTACAATATATCCTTTCACAATCTCTCCCAAAGGAGTGGAGGGAACTTCAGTGGGCTGATTAGGCAGAACTCCAGGAAAAAAATTCAATTTTCGCTTGAGAGAGAGACAGGGGAAAAAAATGGGAAGTATAGGAGGCGTGTTCCGTAGCTGCACCTAAATAGCCAGGTAAACTGCAGTTAGGTCTCACCTTTAAGCAAGTGACTACACAGTAGAAGGCTGGACTCAGTGACCTCCAAGATCCCTTGCCTCTTCAATAGCGTTTGTGTCATGAATTTTTTATAGTCATCCTCTGTCCTACCACACTGTCCTCATGCATCATCAAGCCCTCCTGGCCACTTCCAGGACTGAAAGGAAAATCTGTTTTCAAAAAATCCATGCTTTAACTACTGCCAAAATTACAGTTCTGTCCTTGAAACAATAACCTAAACATAATGGGCAAGGCTAACCACTTACGGGCAAATAAGTGTCCAATACCATCTTCAGGTAATATTTTAGAGCTTCTGGGATATAAGCAGAATTATTACCCAAGGTCTTGAGAATGAATGATTGTGAAGCTAACAAACCACCCTACAATCATCTCTCTCCAACTTGTACTTCTATATCTCCTGAGGAATGCCTAACCTTAAAAAAAGGGTGGAACCAAACAGCAGAGTTTGAATCCTGGCTCCGCCTCTCAGCTGTGTGAAGGGAGGCAAATTATTTAATCTCCTTGAACCTGTTTCGTCACTTGTAAAATGCTGATAGTATGAGCTACCTTGAAGAGTTGCTATGACAATGAAATAGGCTAATATAAAGAAAACTCTGAGCATTCATTTATTCATTCTCTCACTCATTCAACAAAGGTTAACCTCGTCCAGGTACCAAACAGGCAACGGTACACTGAAAGATATAGGGAGGGGGGAAAAAAGAAAACTGTTACTATGTTTATTGACCAAAGCAGCCTGTTTCCAGAACTGCAGCAGAATGGCCAGATTTTGACTTTAGTTCAAAACTTCCATTCATACCTAGTGTGCCTCCAAAAGACTATTTTGTCTTTTTTATTTTCTCAGATACAGTCCCAGGTGGGAGTCTGCCTCCTGCCATATCTTTACTACCCCAAAGCCAATCATCCAGCAGGTGTTCTGCTAGAGGACACCATCAGAACACTGGGAAGAAACGACAGCCAGAGCAAAAGGTGGTTGGTCTCTCAGCTCTCGGCTGGGCAAGCCACTCAGGCACACTTGATATGCCTGTACCACACGGCCCGTCCCAAATGCCTGGGAGTTTTCAGGTGCTTTCAGTTCCACCAGCAGACTCTGAATCTTTCAAGAACTCGAGATTAACAGAACTAGCTCCTCCCCAATCATTGTGACTGAGCCAGGGATAAAGCTAAGAGCTACAGCTAATGGGCTAAAGGCCAGGTTTTCATAATGTAGGGTTTACATCTTTCAGCTGTGCTTTACTCTAGAGTTTGATCAAGTTCTGTATAAATGACCCACCTCTGAGGAGTCAGTTGTTTTCAAGGCCAATGGGCTCTTCTTCAACGTGAACCTAATATTCTTTTCTCTGACTGGCCCACAGCCTCTGGGAAGTACAAGCCTAGTTATATAGAGTGATAGGTGTTCAGTACACTTAACCTTTGGCACCTACCAAGAAAGAGTTTAAGATATCCTGGAACTCAGGGCTCCTAGAGAAAGAGTAAGAGTCTCACCCTGGAATAGGAAATGACCTGCCCTGGGTTATGGGGGTGGGAGGTGGTCAAAGAGGGAATTCTAGAATAAAATTGGGAACCATCTGTGAAGCTTAGGGTAAATTAGTGGATAGTCGCGAGAGGTGCATGAAATTTTGGTTTGCAGACTCAACCCCTCTCATTCAGGAGCCACCAGAATCACTTTCCTTAGAAATGGAAATATAGATCATGACTATGTCAAGGCTGTGGATTTTGCACAGTGGCCTCTTACCTGGAGGTGACCTAACCTCTTCTCACAGGAGTTCTAGGTACAAAATCTGTCACTATATTACACACACGCACATGCATGTGCCCATCTGATACATCGAATATTAAAAAACAAACAAACAAAGAGTGGCTCCTTTTCATTTTCCTTCAGCGAGTGAAGCTTGTTATTATTAACTCCTGGCGCCGCTAACTGCTCACTGAAAACAGTGGTTTGGATATTAATAGGCTACAAATCAAGGCCCTACCTTGGGCTCGTTGTCACGGAAACAGTACTCAAGCCCACAGCTACTTTCCCACCCTTGGAAGTCTGGGCGAGTTGGTGGGAGTTGGGGATTGTTTTAAAGCGCCTGTTATTTCTCCCACTTTCTGCTATTTCTCAGGGCCAAGTTGTTGGAGAAAGAGGGACTGGTGAGGCTGTGAGAGTAGACTGGACCACAGCAGCTTTCAGGAGCAGAACTCTGGGAGAGAAAGGGTGGGAATCCTTGGAGTATGGCTTGGGACGCTCCGATCTTTCCTCCCCGGGTCTGTACCCGGCCACTTTCTCCACCTGGTTACCAGAGCCCGGGGCCACCCCCCCCTTCCGCTGCCCTGCCCTGCCCTGTCCTCCCTGCCAGAGCGCTGGGCTGCCGTGAGAGCGCACAGCCAAGTTCCCCAGAAGAGAATCTGAGCAGCCCTAGGGGCTGAGAAGCCCGGCAGCGGCAGGCAGAGAGGGCAGAGAGAAGGTCGGATAGGCTGAAGACAGAATCCCCTTTTCCCCCCAAGCCGGGGTCCTCGAGGAGGCAGCCCAGGAACAGAACATGCACCCCCCCCTCACCGCCCTCCCAGCGTCCCCGGGCGACGCTCCAGGATATGTCCCTCCAAAGCAAGTGCCCAGCTCATCAAGCGCCTCCCGAAGCCCACGCGGATTCCCGCGCCCCGGGGTATTCGTTGCTGCAGCCGCCAGGGCCTCCCGGGCCCCGCGCAGCCCCCCACGCCCCGCACCTGGGGCTGGGCCCCCACCGGGTCCTTTGCGCCCCGCACCTCAAGCGGCCCCGGGCCCAACGCCTCCTCTGCGCTCTCAGCGTGCGCCCCATCCTCGC
Organism: Pteronotus mesoamericanus; assembly: GCF_021234165.1. Taxonomy (NCBI): domain Eukaryota; kingdom Metazoa; phylum Chordata; class Mammalia; order Chiroptera; family Mormoopidae; genus Pteronotus; species Pteronotus mesoamericanus. The sequence goes on along the minus strand of NW_026555078.1, from coordinate 24,935,587 downwards.
GCATCCGCACCCGCACCCAAACCCCTCGGGCCGCCGGGTCCTCTCGGGACTCACCTGCGTCGGAGCTGTAGCGGCGGCCACCCCGAGCCCGGGGGCGGCGGCGGCGGCGGCGGCGCAGGGGGAGGAGGGCAGCGCGGGGCTCCTGGCACAGCGGCCGCCGGGCGCCTGGTGCTGCCGAGCCGCGGACCCGCCCAGAGATATAAATAACATTATCTGAGGAGGGACATTCCTGCCGGGGGACATCGCTGCTGCCGGGACCAGATAGTCCCGCGGCGGGGGCGGGGAGGCGGGGCCGCAGCCTCCCGCAGCGCCAGGCCCAGCCCCCTCCTTCCCCACCCACTCCCGCACCTGCCAATCAGCCTCCGCGCCGGGGGGCACCTGCCTGGCTGCCACCAGGCTCCCGGGGCGGGCCTCTGCCTCCTAGCGGGCCGCCCAGGCCCAGGACGCTAGTCGTCTGAGCCTTCGCAGGGCCCCATAGTCGCTTCACCGCCCCAAACCGCGCATTACCCGAGCCCCTTGCGGCAGGGAAAAGGGTTTGAATCTGCAGCTCGGGCCTAATTCGTGCGCCTGGAGCTAGGACCGGCTAGCCTGGCCACGAAAATGAGCACTTCAGCCTTTCCCGCCTTAAGTCCCCACTGTATACAGTCAGGTGTTTTAAATATATTCAAAAGAACACTTAGGCCGTAGGGTGGGAGAGGCAAGCGCCCTGGCAGTGCGCCCCCTTTGCGACGGTTTTGGCTGGGACTGATTGTCCCCCTGGCTAGTGTGTATGCGTGCTGCGGGGCAGGCTTCTTCTTTCTGGCGGTAAGAGCGGACGCTGCGGGGCAGGGGGTGGGGCGGAGGGGGGCAGAGGTGGGCACTGCGCCGGAGGCCCCCACTCCCAGCCTGCTTTTGTCTGCAAAAGTGATCAGGTCGGGGCAGACCCGGCAAAGCTGGAGGAGCGCAGCCCGCAGTCCCAAGGCGCTCGCACATTGCAGGGACTGTAATCAACAGGCAAGCTGCTACACCAGCCCACCCGCACCGCCTGGCCGGCCCCCAGTCTCCAGGCGAGACTCCAGGTCTTCCTCACTGTAAGCCTGGGTGGTGTGGGATGTAGCAGGCCAAGGAAACACTAGAACCAAGGGTGGTGCCAGAGAGGAAAGACAAGGCACGTCCGCGTCACCTCAGGAGAAAAACTATTGGAAGAACATGGGCAGCTTGTAAGGTAGTCCATTTTCCTGACTTTCCTGTGATACGAAGTCAATGTACATTAAGAGTTGATGGTCCTCCTTCTCCACCTGCCTACCTGGGACGGCTTCTCACCAGTCATCAGACCAGGTAATCTCAGGTATTAATGGAGATGGCAGTGGAGTATAAAAAAGCAGAGATGGAGAAAAGAATTGTAACTTTGATGCTGCCTGGTGTTCATAACTACGGAAAGTCTTACTCCTGAGTTATCTGCCTGGGAGTATAATTATGCTGTTTTCCAGGATTCACTAGGAAAAGGATGTTTAATGGCCAGGTGCGCATGCTTAGTTTATACATTGAACATTAGCAAAGATATTACATTTCCTGCTGCGGCCACACTTCTTGAGAGTGGGCATTTAGACACTGAAATGTGTTAAGTGGGGTAAACTCCACAGATATTTCAAAGCCACAGAACTCTCCACCACACCCCCTTATTGAGTTTGATTCCCCAAGAGACAATAGTAATACAGGGAAGATAAAAGAATATTTGTCATCATCTAACAGATTAGCAATGACTCCCCCATTTCTGATAACATTTAAGAATACATTTGTTTATTACTGAGTTAGAAATAGGAAGGTGTTTTTCATTTTAAAAAGTATTTAAGAACCAAGTTCTGGCAAGGAAAATTAGAGAAAAACAGGCCAACTTCAAAAGCTGAGACAATCATATGTCAAGTAGAAATCCTGGACCTATTTTTGAAAGAAAATAAAAGGGAAATTATGTTTTTAGAAGCCTTGCGTAAAATAACTTATTAAATAAACTTGTGATTTCCTAGACTTGCACCCCCAGAGCTACAGTTACATACCTCATGAAACAGATCATCCTTGGCTATAGGTTTGTGGCACTGAATTGAAAAATTGCACACAGATTTCTGTGTAGCCTTAAAATTTATAATTTTTAACCATGAGAAAACCTGAATATGATAAAAGCACCAATTCAGTGGACAGATTACTCCAGGATTTTACAAATCAGCCCAGCTGCCTTCGTTATCTCCACTTTGGCTGAAAGCTAAATAATTCAATACAACCTCATTTGCTCCAGAGCCTGTTACCCTGACAGCATCCCCAAATGCATTACCGCTAATAGAGTCACAGGGAAATGATGAAGCCGAACCGAGGGGGAGCGTTGAGAAGTGCAGGCACACCTCACTGTACGTGCTTCGCTTTCGTGTGCTTCACTGGTGTTGCTTGGTTTACATACTGACCGCAAGACCCTCCGTGAGCAAAAGATTACAACTATTTTTATTTCATTACTTGCTTTTCACGGTGGTCTGGAACTGAACTCACAGAATTTCTGAGGTATGTCTATACAGAGGAAAACGACATTGTCAGATGAGGGAGGGAAATGGCAGATCCCAGGGAGTTGGAATTAGAAACTGGGGAGAGTGAAGTAGAAAGGAAGGAAAAGCTGATGAAAGGGTTGATAACTGAGGTCATTGTGGCGGGCTACAGGGGCTGATTCTGCAGGGACTTCCTAAGAAGAGTACAGAATGCCTCCTGGAAGTATCCGAAGTGTGGGAGACGGATAAGGGGCTGCCTCCTCTGACCACCACCCCAGATGGCCAACAGGCAGTATGCAGCTTTGGGAGAGTTCTAGGGGCAGAAGGGAAGGTGTGCTTTGAAAACAGATGAGGGAGGAAATGGGAGGAAGCCCTCACAGAACTCTCTACCCAGCTCCAGCTAAAATCAATAGGTGAGGCCAAAAGGGTGTGATTCAGGTTGCTAGAGAAATCTAACACAAGAAAGAACATTCACTTTTTATCTGTTTCTCTATCCTCTGAATTTTTCACATTGAACTTGTATTATTTGACAATAAAGAAAATAATAGGTAGAGATTGGACCAAGATGGTGGATTGAACACATATTTTATCTTCTCTTCCCTCCCAAATCTTATTAAAAGCTATGTCTTAAAGAGAATAGGAAATCTAATAGCACAGAGAAATAAGAAAAAGGATGATCAGTTTTCCAAGAATTTTTAGGAAATTCTAAAATATTGAAGAGAGAGGCAGAATCTGATCTAAACAAAAACAATTGGGGGAACCAAAAGAGGTTCAGAAGGAATAGCTTAGGCAAGTTCCAAGAAAGGGCCAAATTATACAAGAGGAGGAAGTGGCCCTAGAATAATTCACTTAAGCCTTCTCTCCCCTGCTGACATTAAGGATCAGAGGTCTGCCTGTGGGATAAAGAAGTTAGTGGGGATCCTGGGACCTGAGGCCCAGGTACATACTGACCCCCTAGATATGAGAGAGAACCCTCACTATATCTGCATAGCATGTTGTGCCCTTCCTTCACAGCCCTGAAGAGAGGCTATAATAAACAGACTGGGCAGGCAAACACATTCTGAAAGAGCAGATGAGCGGACAATTAAATTACTCAAGATTTTTGTCAGGGGAAGGAAAGCAATCCCAGGAAAGAGAAACACCAAACTCAACTCACAGAAGGAATATCAGAGGAAACTGAGTTAATGAAAGAAAAAGATAAAATTGAAATGAATTTAAATGTTACTCAGCAACATTTGCAAGGATATTCAATCTACAACAAATAATTAGTGAGAAATCATAGAAATTAAAAAGTGATTTTATAATTCAAAATTCATTAGCTGATAAGCAGAATAGACCAAGTTGAAGAGCAGATTAGTAGAAGCAGAAATTCTCCCAAACAAGAATAAAAGACAGAGATGGAAAGTTTGTGAGATTTTTTTTTTCATGATTGAAAACCATGGAGGCAAGACATGCATGGTGCAATATCTATCTAATAAAAGTTACAAAAGGGAAGAGAGAGTAGAGGGGAATAACAAGAAAAAAGTGGAATAAATTTCTCAGAGTTGAAGAAAAACATGAATTTTCAGATTATAAAACCCTACTGAGTTTAGAGCAGGATGAAGAATTTAAAATATAGTTTACATACGGTTTAAGGTTTATGATTTTATTTATAAAATCTAAGGACTTGAATAAAATTAAATTGTAAAGAAACACTATAATAAACTAGACTAACTTCTTATGCCTTGAATTAAATGCTAAAAAACCAATTTTTACTGAATCACAGAACCGTAGTTATTTGTTTGAAATAAATTTAAAAACTTTCACTTAGAAATGAACATTTATATCAGAAGACTCCTTAAAAACAGAAATGCTAAACCAAATGAACCTGAACTTACCTGATGTTTGACTCATTCAAACCCCTGCTAACGACAATGGAGGAATCAAGGACTTTGGGTAATGTACAGAAAAACCATGCTTAGAGCTTAAAAAACATTTGTTCCCTTCTTTTTTACCTTTTCAGCAAGAGATACTTTTAATAAAACTAAGCTGAAATTTCCATTCCATTTCTGGAAATATTTAGGGACACTACACCCTCCATACGAAGACAAAGAGGCAGGAAAGCCCACTACTTACGATACAGAGGAGCCAAGGATGTAGGAGCAAACGTTCCCCCAGACGCCTCAAACAGAAAGGCCAATGAAATGAACCTGAAAACCTGCAGCAAGTGTACAAAACCCAAACTGACCATCCTCTGAAGGAGCAGGTGACATGGGTTCCAGATTTCCCTCCATCTTAATGGAAAGACGCACAATGAGGCTTACATTCTGTCATCCACCCCAGAGGTGTCCAACCTGGGCCTGCAGGTCGCATGTGGCCCAGGATGGCTATGAATGTGGCCCAATACAAAATTGTAAGTATACTTAAAACATTATGAGATTTTTTTTGTTTTCATTAGTGTTTGTGTATTTAATGTGTGGCCCAGACACGCCAAAAGGCTGGCACCCCTGATGCTCCAGGGGAGCACCACCCAGGCTTTGGAATGGATAAGCATCTTCCCTTTTCTAGCTCTTCCTCCCTTTTCAGGACAAGGATTTCTGTTACCTAAGGGATGGGAGCTTGTGCAGAGGTAATAGCAGGCTCCTGCTGGGGTGTGCCGATGAGCTGGTGCCTGAAGGTGCCGATGTTCTTCTGCAGTTGCCTGGTTCGGGCTGTGTTAATTTGTGAGGGCCGTGATGACAAACACCACAGACTGTGTAGCTTAAATGATGGAAATGTATTCTTTCGCCATTCTGGAGGCTAGACGTCTGAGGTCATGGCGTTGGCAGGGTTGTTTCTTCTGAGGCCTCTCTCCTTGACTTGTAGATGGATGGCTGTCTTCTTCCTGACTCCACAGGGTGTCTCCTCTATGTGCCTTTGTCCTAATTTCCTCTCTTCTTGTAAGGATACCAGTCATCCTGGGTTAGGCCCACCCATATGACCTCATTTTACCTTCATTACCTCTTCAAAGACCCTATCTCCAAATATGGTCATTTTCTGAGGTAGATGGGTAGGGGGTAGGGGAGTTAGAATTTCGATATGTGAATTTGTCTGGGGGGGTGGTGGGGAGTGTGTACAAGTCAGGTCTCATCTTTTCTCACAAGAATTGCTTCTCTTAGCCTCCTAACTGCTCTCCCATTCTCCAGTTTCACCCCCCTTCCATTCTCTTTCCAGGCAGTGGCCAAAGTACAGTTTATTAAAAGGAAATCTGATTATTCACTCTCTACTTTAAATCAGCCAGTGGCTTCCCATTGCTTTCAAGATACAGTTTTAGGTTTCCCAGCACTTAGCCCAGTGCCTGACACAGAAGATGTGCTTAATAAAGGCAGGAAGGTCTGATAAGTGAATGAGTGAATAAATGAATTAATGAACAAAAAAACAAAAGCTAAAAGACGATTGTAATCTTGGAGATCAACAAAGAAGTAGGTAACCCAAACTCATTTCAATTTGGCTTAAAAATACATATTCGTGATTTTTTTTTCATGAGATTTGCTTTCCTATTTATGTTTGAGTAAGGTTATTTAAATGAATTCACAATCCCTGGGACATAATTGGCAGTATTTGTGCCTGAATTTCTCTAGCTCCTTAGCCACTGTGGCACACTCATACCTAACTGGCTGTGGGTGAGAAATGGAGTTAATTAGATTTTATATTCACGCCTACCACCAAGTTCACCTATGGGAGGAGAAGCCTAATATCTCCTACTGTCTCATTTATAATGAGGTATAGCAAATACAGTAGTGATGGTTCAGCTACATGGACTTCTGTCTCTGTCTGCTTCACCCTCTCAGTGCCATTTCCAACCTCATCCGTGGGCAGTGGCCCTGCCCCAGTCCCCGCACTCCAGGATGCCAAAGCCTTGACACAGGACTGAGAGCATAGAAAGACGGGTCCAAAAGCCTTATAAACTTTAAGTGATATTGTTTAACATTAACACTATCTTGACTATTCCACAAAGTGGATAATCTGTATGTGGATAATTGAGAGTACCTAAACCTCCAGGGGAGAAAATATAATTTCAAAACCAAGTTTGTTAATAAGGAATGACAGCTAGAGTTCTAACAATTCAGCCAATTAAACAATTTCTTGTTTATAGGATATTTATTGCCAGCATAAATGGTCTTGTGCCTTTTTTTGTAAGCAGTTTCCAAATTCACAATATTTTAAAAATAATATTAACCAAGACCTTTGGGAAAATTTCAATAAAGTTTGGAAAGATTTTGCAATAAAAGATTCCATTACCTCTGCAAAGTTACCTTATTTTTTATTCTGTGGGATATTTTCTGCAGCTGCTCATGTTCTGTTTGAATATCTCTTCAATGCTCTGAAGTCTGCAAGAAACTATGATTCACTCAAACATGATTTATTTTGTAGAATAACTGGTTCTTATCAAAACCATCATTTTTTCTTGTTTTCCTTTGTGTATGACTAATTCTATTTTTAAAAGATTATTTATCAGTTTCTTTTTTGCCAAATGCCATATAATCATTTCTATTTAATTTCATGAAGTAAATTGCTATCATTATCCTTATTGTTGGATAAAGAAACCAAGAAACTCAGAGTTTAAGTAATTTTCCAAAAATTGCATAAACCTCCAAATTCCTTGCTTATTAAAGAGCTGTTTATCCAGGAAGCAGTGTCCCATAGTTTTTAAATTACTGCATTCCCATGATAGTTACTGTAGATGATCTACATTATAGCCTAATATTTTAAGTCAATAATTAAGAATTTAGTCCCAAATTATACTGAGCACATGGAAGTAATAACTCTATGCTGCTATTCCATCATCATGATAATCTTCAAAATACAGTTACTTAAGCATCCAGCTCTGGACTTTCCACAGTTGAAACTGAAATAAATAAAAGTGGTAGGCTCTTCTTTTGGAAGGGTTCCCAAGCTGCAAGTGAGCTTGCATTCCATCAGTGACCCCAGCCACTGCCTACCCCTATTTATCAACTCCCACTCTTTACCTGTACCCAATACTGCCAAAAATTCATAAGTAGGAGCCTGCCCACATCATTTTAGGTACCCGAGATATTCCCTGCCCTCATTCCAAAGATTATATAAGAATATGCTAACTTATTTCATAACTAACAACAAATATTAAAATGCAAATGACCCTGGGAAGAGTTAAGCTTTTAAGGTACAGCCTTTGGCTATTAGAGTTAAGAAAAAGTCCCCTGGCTGGTGTGGCTCAGTGGATTGAGAGCTGGCCTCTGAACCTAAGTGTTGCCGGTTCAGTTCCTAGTCAGAGCACATACCTGGGTTGCAGGCCAGATCCCCAGTGAGGGGTGTGTGGGAGGCAACAACACATTGATGTTTCTCTCCTTCTCTTTCTCCCTTCCTTCCCCTCTGTCTATAAATAAATAAATAAGTAAATAAATAAAATCTTTAGACTTAACAAAAAGTGCCACTTATTAGCATTGTAATAGTTAAGCAATCCTTTTTAAAAAAAGAGGGTAGCAGAGTGAATTGGAAAGATCAGTCAAAATACCAGGATTCCACTACCCCTTAAACCTCGCTATGCCACAATTTTTCCTCTGCAAAATGATGGCATTGAACTAGCTAGTTTCTCTAGGGACTCTTTTAGTTCTACCTGTCTATGTTTTACATTCTTAAGAATATACTAGATATTCGGTACAATATTCATTAAAGTGAAAATTTGAAATCACTTCATTGTTCATCAAAATGAAATTGGTCAAACCAACTATAGTAAGTATACATACACATACACACATGTAAATTCTGTATAGCTAGTTAAGTGATGATAGGATTTTATATTTATCAATAGGAAAAGATGTCTTGACATTGTGGATTTTTTTAAAAGTAGACTTCAAATAATTTCTATTTGACTAAGAAAAAAAGTATTTTATATCAGGAAGTATACTCCTAAAAATCTTGTTATTTCTAAATAGTGGTATTACGAGTACTTCTTACTTCCTTCTCTATTTTTCTACAACACTTGGGTATTTTTTAAGAATAGTATATTTTCATAAGAAATAATCAAGTTATTTTCAGTTTGGGGAAAATATAGTAAAGAGTAACTAGCAAATATTAGATCCTTTCCCGTGAGCCAGTTTTGAAAGAAAAGAGGGCCAGGGCAAGAACAAAGCAGCAGTGAACTAAAGGAAAACAATGTCTAAATACTTTCATCAATAACTCAAATAATGAAATAAACGTGTACCATGAAGGTAAAGAACTGTTCCTGTCACATAAAGAGGGCACGGTTGATCTGTTTCCCGCAGTCCTCAGTTATCACCAGTGTTGGGAGATGCGTCTGCCTGACCGGGGCTCACTCTCTGGCCAACCCATCCCATGCACGGCGGGAATATTTGTCACAGCCGCCAGACTGCCCATTGGGTCCAACCCAAAGCTAACCATCTTGTGGCAGAATTAACTCCATAACTTTGCTTCATGTATTACTGTGCTCTATTTTAGAGTTTCCTGAGGTTGCCTAGTAAATCTTAATAATTATACTTACCACTCAAAACAAATTTAAAAAATAAATGTAGAACTAATTATTAGAAGATAGATTAAATCAAGTAGAAATTTATGCGTAAGTCAGCAAAGGAAGAGTAAGCTTCCTAAATGCAAAACAGTGAATGACAGTTTTGACCCAAGTTGAAATTTGGTAGGAAAATAAAATCTAGTGTAAGATCATAAATTAAACACAGCTCAATACTGTAGTTGCCACTCAAAAAGTGTCAGGAATGGCTGCATCACCCAGCAAGGGGACCCTGGAACCAATACCCATCACCCCCAGTACCGAGGGATGGCTGCAATTAAGTTCTGGGGAAGTCAAAAGTAATACACGAATTTTCCACTGTGGAGGCAATTGACACCCCTAACTCTCACATTGTTAAAGGGTATTTTCTTGTCACCAGTTATATCAGGACTTCTATGCTAACATCAAATTCCTTGATTTAAGTTGGGGGTCAATGGCTCTATAGGTTAACCGTGTAGGAGCTAGAACGGACAACAGGGAAAGGAGCTATGCCCAGAAAGAAGAGAATTTCCAAGTTTCAGACCTAGAAGAGCTCAGGCTTCTCGAAGTGCTGGCCGTTTGTAAGGACCATGGTGGGAAACTGTGAGTGAGATCACTTTAAGTCAAGGACAGCCTATATATATTAAGGGTACTATTATTTTACGAATGTATTTATTTATTTTATCATATTCTGCTCCCTGAAAGGATTTTATTTACCAGAGCAGCTTCCTGTATAATTAGTCTTCTCTTCCCCGCTAGGTTGTATATAATGCCTGATACTTAAAAACACATCTGCAGTTTCTTTTCTGTTGCCCACGGTGCCTGGTCGAGAGCTGAACAATGCTGGATGGGCATACATGAAACTATACTGAAAACTAGTCATCAGCATACATATGTAGTTACTACTGGTTGCTTTCATTATTAAGCCATATTATAGATTCTTGTTCTCCTCTTGTATCCCACAGGAGACATGGTGACCATCAGGTGATCGTATGTCCCAGTTTACTTAAGGCAATCCCCCGGTTTAACCTTTTGTCCTGGCAGAATCATTAATAGTTTCCCCTTGTGCTCTCAAAATTATCCGAATTATATAATGATCCTATTGACCAGGCATCACTTCCTTAGGGGCTTCCCTGTAAATTCCAATATACAAAAAGTAATTTGGCTTTAGCAGTAAATGAAAACTTTGTGGCACAAGACGACCACAAAGTACAACGTTAAGATTACATTATTAGCTACTTGCTATTTCCTTGGACATTTTCTCTCTATATAAATTTAAGTCAACTCTGCCCTCTACTGTCGCATGACAGTATTATGACATCCTAAAGATAGTGCTGTTTGGCTTCATTGAAGCTGATTGTGTTAGTCCTGTTGACTATTGCAGAGGGCTGGTCCTCAACCTTGCCTACTGCCATCTTAGTTTTCAAAAAATTACCACGCCTATGCCGCACCCCCAACTAATTAAATCAGAATCTCTGAGAATGACATCCAAGTGTCAATTTTTTTAAACCTCCCCAGTTGCCACTAATGTACAGTAAAGGCTGAGAACCATTGCTTAGGGTGTCAGTCAAATAGTCTGTTGTGGTTCATTTAGTTTTTGACTCCACAGCCCAGACTATACTCCTAATCATGCCTGAAGAAGCCTTGGAAATTGGAAGAAAAAGAGGAATTCATCAGGACAAATCTACATCCCTACTGGGGAAAAAGGCATTAAAACAAAACATTCTAAGGGATAGTGTCTTCCTGGGGGATATATATATATACACACACACATATATATGTATATGTATATATATATATATAATTTTACTTATAGTGACACTTTAGATAGTACCTACTAGGAAATGAATCTGTTGTTTAGCCATCAGTTCTGATGCCACAGCTCAGCCCTAATACAATGCTGATGAAATTATCTGCTGAAGAAGTTCCGCAATAGCCAAGAAAGTTGGATGAGAAGATGGGGTCAAATGAGGTAGGGCCCATCACATTAAATGGCTGCTTCCTTTCTCTTGAATGTTCAGAGACTTGTTAATGGAGTTTATCATATGGGAAAGCACTGATGTGAAAGCCAAGGAATCTGCTGGAGTAGAAGTTACACTAATTAGAGCATTATCTAAATTAAGTCACAGGGGGAAGTGAACCCCAAAGGAATGAAAAAGGAAGGAGAAAGATACAGAAAAATCATCAATGATCAGCAAGAGGGAGACAGCTTTTGCGAAAAAAAAAAAAAATTAACTGAGAAGCAGGCTTTTAATACTTAGCCAATAGTTTACTTCCCACTCCCTTTCTCTAAAGTTTACTGGAAACAGCTAATGGGTCTAGTGTCTGAGACTGACCCTTTAGAAGAGATTTTTTTTCCTCTTAAAACAAACTATTAACCAAAATTGTGGAATCAGTCAGAGTGTTGGCATAAGAAAGAAGGGGTCGCTTGGGAATTCTGGCGGTGAGCATCAATATTAAAATTCCCTGTGAAGCAGCAGAGGCCTCATAATACTAAAAGGAGGGGGAGGAAGATGCTCACAATAGATGATGAGGTTCTTGTATACCACACACGAGACTGCATTATTCAGTTCTTCAGCCCAGCCAAAGGCCTGACTTAGCATTCGTGAGGACAGAGGAGAGGTCTGAAAGCAGCATCAGGAATTATTCTAAATGATTCTCTCTGTGCTGATTCTATGTCTATGGAACAACTAGTGATAATTTTAAAAATTCCTTTGCAAGAAATAAATAGGGACAAAGTAAAAATGTTTCCACAGATGGATTGATTCATAAGAATGGTTCTTACTCTTTTCTGGGTCACAGAACCCTAAGATTATCTGATGAAAGCTATGGACCTTCTCTCCAGAGAAAAACGGACGTTTTAAAGTACATAATTCTACATACAGTTCCATCTTTAAGAACCTTTGATTTATAAAATAACCTTCTGCAAGTGGATTTATCATTAAAATTATTATTATAAAACATGTAGTAAAGAGATTAAATACACAAATCTTTAAATTGAACATTCCGTGCACATTAGGTTAAACGATAAAAAGTCCTTGTCTTCTAACTACTTATACTCCAACATATAATGCCATTATAGCCACGTTAAAGGACATGCAGTTGCTACATTGAAAAATAAAAACATTTGCATCTTCCTAGCAAGGAGGAATGACATGTTGAGAGGGGGTGTGCAACATTAGAGCTATTTAAGGGCCCACAACCTCTTTTCAGTATAATTTGGGAACTTAAAAAAAAAACCCTATTGAATGCCCCCTGTGCAAGGCATGGTGCTAGAGCATGGAGTGGATCAAAGATGAGGATCATAAAGTCTTTATCTTCAAGCTGCATTTACTCTACAGGGTAGAGGTAGGAGAAGCACACAAAGTACTCTAATAGGAGACAGAATTTATGAAATGCCATATAAAATTTATAAGCAAAATATCTCGGGGGAGGGTTCAGACGGCAAGATGACATTTCACAGAATGTGAAAAATGATCTGCACACCTTCTTCTGCCTTCTTTCTGGGTGAATCCCCTGTTGTTTTCATAGGGGAATTTCACCCCTATGACCCCTTGAGATAGAAAGACCTAGTAACTCCCTCTTTTTCATGCCTATAGATCAGTTTGAATTTAAGGAAATTGTAAAAATTAAGAGAGGTAAACCAAAGCTATATTATGACTGGCTTTAAAAACTAGGGTGAGGAGCTCATATAAAATTCATTCGACAATGGGGATTTTTGAAGGCTTTTAAGCAAGGCACAGATAGGATCAGAACTGTGCTTCAGGAAAACTGACCGGGCAGCAGTGTGCAGGAGGGCTGGGGTAGAGAAAGACAGGAGACAGGCTATTCAGGACGCCCGGTGTGAAGCAACGGGGGCCTGAACGAGGGTGGTGGCCGAGGAAGTGGAAAGCAGGATGGATGTCAGGCTGGGAAATGTATAGGTCGCTAAAAGTGTTTTAACTGGGGGATTTGTTGGGGAGTTTAGAGAACCCTAAAAAATATGCAGTATTTTAGAGATGTCCTCTCCTAACCTAAATGTCAACACTAGCTATAGGTACATACAGTTTCTCCCTGAATAGGAAGGGGCCCAGCTACATGGAGGAGGTTAGGTCCACTTCAATCACCTGTTGATGACTGTTAAATTCTTTATCAGTTCTTTTCTTATTTGTGTTTTCTTCCTCCCTTGCGCTCGTAAGCTTCTTGCTTGGAGTTCAGAGGAAGGAAGGTATTGTGAGCAATTTGAAAAGCCAGAATTCCTTCTAAGCAAATAAAGTTCTATCTACAGTTCTACATAGAACATAAGTTCCTTACCATATCCTTTTAAAAAGTCCTTCCTTAACACTGGCTATTTCTTGAAATGCCATTATATTTTTTCCTCCCTTTAGTACAAAATTTATCACAAGATCAGTCTTCATTCATATGTCCTTTGAATCACTCTCTCTCATCCCTGAATCCATAAAACATGGGATCCACCTCTACAACAACAATAAAAAGCAGCCCCTCCAAATACCCCATGTCAACCTCATCACCAAACTCTATGAATGTTCTGTTCCCAGTCCTCCTTACCCTCTCCAACATTTGGCTCTCAAGCTTGAAGCTTTCTTTCCCTTTGATGACACACCATCCTGTTCCCTCCTTCTACCTCTGGGATCTCTCTTCTGCTGTCTTTGCACGCTGTATTCCTTCCTACTTTGCAAACTCTAATTGGACCAAGGGATAACCTTGGGCTGTCTATTTTTTATGATCTTGAAAGAGAGAAACTTCTTTTAATTTTCAACACTCCACAGAATTCCTAAATCTATATCTCTAGTCATGACCACCTATCTCAGCTCCAATTTATTATTTCCTGCTGGACCTTTCCAAATGGATGTCTCAAACTTATCATATCTGAAGGGGAGTTCATTGATTACCCCCCAAAAAACTAACTGCTCTTAACTCCTCCACATTCATTAATGATACCATCATTTTCTCAGTACTCAGATTCTAAATCTCAACTTATTCTTGATTGCTCCTTCTCCTTGCATAGTTAATCAGCTACTATACTCCATCAATCCTGCTTTAGAGAACTCACATCTGTCTCCTCATATCCCTTTCTCCCATCACTACTGTAGACTCTTAATCATCTTTGTCCTTGGCATTTCCAACACTAGTTCTTCTTCTTTCTTCTCCTTTCAATACATTAATCATGTTCGTTGGGAATATTAGTCTTCCAGAACCCTTTTGTTGTATGTATCATTACCTGCTCAAAACTCTTCAGTTAAATTCCAATCCATGGCAGGATAAAATTCAAATTTCTTAATCTGGCATTTAATATCCTCCACTATCTATTCTTTGCATGCTTCTATTCTTATTTCACACAAACCCTCTGCACAAATTCTCTTCTCCAGCTAAAGTGATCCTCCAATTGCTCCTCAAATATGACATATCCCTAGAACCAACAGTTGTACAATCCAGAGGGCACCATTCGCAGAGAATATAATGAGAACAGTGTCCCTGAAGCTGTGCCCTGGCTGTCTTTATTCCCACATCTGTGTTAGTAGCTTTGTTCTTGATATCCTTCTGTAGAATGCTCTCCTCCTGTCTCTGCCCTGACTCTTCCTTCAAGGCCCAACTCAGGTTCTACCAGCTCCACCCACTGCCCTAGCCATGGGTAGTCACTCCCTCCCTTGAATTTCTAGACCACTAATCTGTAAATAAGGTGACCATATAATTTATCATCCAAACGGTGATACTTGAGAATTAAAGGCGGCACAATACTCTAGAACAGCAGGCATAAACCAGGGCTTTCCAGGACAGACTGGTGCATATGATCTTATATATTACTCATGTGGTACTCAGTATGTTTTACGTGGCAGTTTTTGTTTGTTAAAATATATGTGCGTATTTAAATATGCATTCCTTATCTTCTCAACATAATAAATCCTCTGGAGTACAAGCCATATATATTACCTCTTTATTCACATGATGCCTGGCCAGTACCAGCGCATATGATATACACTAAAAATTATTTGTTCATCATCATGTTATCTTTATTGTTATTTAGGAATGAAACTTGGGCCAGGAGTAAACTTTCAAAAGCAGTCAATTCACCCAATTTTTATTCCGGCAGGAAGACAATTTTTCTATGTTCCTAGAAAAATATATTGACATAAAAAAATCTTCTCAAGTTTTAGGTGAGGGCCGGGTTATGGACTCTGGTATGTGGTTCTGCCTTGCTCCCTAGTGGTATCCACACTCTGTCTTGACAGCATGCCCTTTCCATTGCTCTGTCATGACGCCTCACAGAAAAAAACCAACAGCCCCAACCGGAGGGCTTATGTAACACATCAAAATAAACCCCTCTCTAGGAAAATGCTGCTGTGCCTAACTAATCTGAAACCAAATATTTGGACGTTTTGATCTGCTTGACTTATTTTGCTTAATTAACGTCTGGCCCCAGTTCAGCATTATCTCTGCTAACCTACCAGTATACAGAGGAGGAGGAGGAGGAAGACCTAACAACAGAACAAGAGAGCAAGCAGTCATGATAGCTCAGGCTCCAAAAATAAACTAGAACACAAATGGAAAAATCAAAGACATGTGGGAAAGAAAGAATTAGGACAGAGTCATCTCTCAGGAGCTAACGCTTAACAGAAAGCAATGTTACCAAAGAGCATCAAAATCAAATGGGGGTGTGAGTAGATGTTGAAATGCTCCTAGAAGGAAAAACGTTTTGTCTCAATTCCGATGGCTTAGGCCTTTCTAAAAATCCCTTCTGCCAAGCAGGCAACTCACATTAGGCAGCATTTATCTATTTTTTTTTTTACATGGAATCATATAAGGAAGTTAGCTTTTGATTACTCCTAAAATTTTGTTTTCAGAGAGGTTTCATTGGTAAACCTTCGGTCTGAGGTTTTTTGTCTTCTATCAAGTAGTAGTCTCTGAACCCCTCCTGACATAAGCAGTTTCACTAAACACAATAAATAATCTCTCTAGAGATTCTCACATTCTCCAGAGTGTGATGAAGAGCTCCTTAGAAAAGCTCCCAAACATTCCTAGAGATGCCCTTCTTCCTTCTACTTAGGAATTTTTTATACCTAGACTATATGGAAGTATTGGATATATGACCTCTTGGAGTTCCCAAACATTTCATTTGGTTCTTTTTATCACAAATAAGGCCATGGTGTGTTTTGGAAGATTTAAGCTCAGAATAAGCAGCTAATAACAGCAGGCATGCCATTGTACTGTGTTTTCTGTACCTTTTGTTGGATCATTCTGTTTCATTTTCTCCTTCTCTCTCATTCCCTTCTTTCTGCTTGTGGTTTCATTTTGTTCTCTTCCTTACCCCATCTTTCCTCAGATATATTTAGGGCCCTTGGTGGCATGCAGGGCCCAATACTGTAGACTTAAGTGTTGATTTTCTTAGATGCAGAGGAGTATATTAGATAACTTCTTGAGAGTTCTTCTACCTCTGGGATTCTCTGGGGCTGCAGGTAATTACCATCCCTTGATTATCAACCTCTCCTTACATCTTTATTAGATCTTCTGGACTCCTATTTGTCAACAGAGCTAACATTTATGAAACACCTAATACGTACGTCAGACCCTGTGCTAAGCAAATGATCTTATTTAATTCCCACAGCAACTTGATGAGGTAGGCACGTTCCCATTTTGCAAATGAGGAAAAGGGCACAGGGAAGTACTTGCCCAATGTGTCACAGCTAACGTGAATGAGCTGGGACGTGAACCCTCATCTGTATGCCTCCACAAAACCATTTTGGTGGAAAATATGATGCTGGTATCTATTAGGAAAAAGCCCGAGCAACTTAAAATTCATTACATGGTGGTGTCCATCAGGGCTGTGTTAGGCATAATTATGAAGTCAATCTCCTCTGACTTAACGGTTGAAACTTTATCCCTCACATGGAAAGACTGGATATTACTTAGATCTAGGCTACCTACTCTATGCACCAGCCTTCCAGACTTGTTTTCCCACGCCTCTGTACTCCTGCACATGTTGTTCCCCCTGTGTAGGGGGTACCCTGTCCAACACCCTCTAATGTCCAAGAAGTCTGCCGAACTATCAACTTTTTTGGAAAACCTTTCTTGGCACAGCGTGTCTCTTCTGTTCAGCCTTTCTCCGGCTGAGACGCCTGCCCTTTCTCTGGGCCCCACTAGCAACCCTAAGAGCAGTTATTGCACTATATTGTGACCATTGTTTTTTTCTTTTTCTTTCCCCCTAGGTTGTAAGTTACTTGAAGGCAGACATAAAGTAGGTATTCCAAACATCATTTGAACTGAGTTAAGTTGAATTCCTGAGCTTTAATAGTATCATATTACTTCTTCTGGGCATATCTACACTTTGAGTACTATTTTAAATTTTGTAATGAAAGGCTCTCTAATGTAGGCAATCTCAAGCATTAACTAAACTGGTGAGTGAGGACTAAGAAACCACACTGGTGGAAAAGTCATATACCCTCCTTCAACTGAAATCAACAAACCATTATGAACCCAATTACCTATAAAAGAAAAAGACAAAATAGTGCATAGAACCAATTAGAGTTAGGAAGATGTTGCTAAACTTCCAGGAATGAGGTGACAAACTGAACTCTAAGTTTACAGATAATTTCTTAGAGAGAAATGAGGTGTTAAATTGAATGATATTAGGGCATGTTCTTCTCCATGCTGAGTCATCCTGGCATTGGGCAGAATCTTCCTTTTGGTGGGCATAGCATGACGATATGGCTTAGTGATAAATTCTTGGTGAGTAAGTGGAGGATATTGGGCTTAAAACAACTTCTTAAAATAAAATTTGTTCTCCTACAAATTTTTCCCCCCTCGAATATTAAAAACTTTGAAAGCAATGACTTGGAGTGAATAGAGTGAAGTCTAACTGAGATGGGTGAAATGAGGGCTGCATTTGGCCCTGGAATTTGGGGTAAGGTGTGAAACTGTGTGTTCAGCTTTTTCAATCAATCAAAAAACATTACTGGGCACCCACTATGTGTAGGCCTAGAATGCGAAAAGCTGGGAAACAAGCATCCTTCTCAAGGAGTCCCAGTCAAGTGGTGACTGGGCATTCCACAAGAGGGGGATGAATAAAGCGTTACTACAGGAGTTTAGAACAGGAAACTAATATCTAGTCTTCTTGGAAGAGGTGATGTTCAAATGTGTCGGGGAGACTGAATATGACTTCAGCAAGCAGAAAAAGGACCATTCTGGCCAGTGGGAAGAGCACACAACAAGCTAGAAAGAAGATTTGAAAGAATTTGGTGTGATTTTGGCCATGAGAAGTTTGGTGAGACTACAAATAAGTGACATGTGAGGACAAGGACAGGAGAGCAGCAGGGGAGATGGAGAGCAGCAGAGGCAGGTGGGAGAGGAGACTGGGGCCAGACTGCAAAAGGCTTTGAATGCTCTAGGAAGAAACTTGGTCTTTATCTTGAAGGCAGTGGGGAATCAAGGAGCTTTTAAAGAAGTGGCGTAAAAAGGTCTATTATAACTGTTACACTGGGGGCACTGCCTTCTATAGATGACTCAGTTCTCTCAAACCTTGGTATGGACTTTCATATAAGCTCTCAAAGATTTTGTCAAGAGAAACAAGTAGAAGAAACCAGAAGTGGAGTTGGAAACCTGTGATTAGCACTCCCTGCCTCTTTGCATCTTTGGATAACTTTCTAGGTCTGCTTCCTGGAGGAGCCTGGCTTGTTGCTCTCTCTCTGTCTTCTGTGGTTTCCCTCCCTAACACAACTCTGCCCCGACAGTGTCCTCTCCAACACAACATGCTCACTCAGTCTTTTCGAGTGCACACAAACCGCCTTGTACAAATTAAAGTATACAGTCTCATATTACCCAACTCAGCTAGACACAGATTCACAGGATGGGCAGGCTGTTAGTTATTACCAATCTCCTTTTCCTAATTTATTATCCTCCCTTCTACCTTAGACCTCATGCTTATGGTTGGAGTTATTATTGTTTTTTTTTTAGCACCCTGGGGTTATATGTATATACTTGTGTATCTAAAACATTTCTGTATTGTTTTATAAAACAACTTGTGAAGTAGGTATATTTATTATTGTCATTATTTTACAGATGAGAAAGTTGAAGGCCAGCCAATAAGCAATTTGCTTAAGGTCCTACAGTTAATATACAGTTAGGACCAGAATCTAAAATCTTAGCTTTAAATCAGTTATATCCTAAATATTTCTTGCAGCTTCTACATAACCCTTCTCCACTCCAAGTCAAAACTACTCTTTTCAAAACTACCCAAGATTCTTTTTTTAAAAAAATGTTTTATGTATTTATTTTTAGAGAGAGGAGAAGGCAGGAAGAAAGAGAGGGAGAGAAATAGCGATGAGAGAGAGAAACTGTTCAGTTGCCTCTCCTGTGCGCCCAGGCCAGGGATGGAACTGCAATCCAGGCATGTGCCCTGACCAGGAACTGAACCGGCGACCTTTTGCTTTGTGGGATGATGCCCAACCCCCTGAGCCACACTAGTAAGGGCAAAACTACCCAACCTTTTTAATTCCCAAGGATTTTGTGCCTGAACTACTGCCATTCTCCAGGACAAACCAGGAGCCTCCGGATTTCCCTTTCCTCACTTCCTTGGCTTCTCTAAAAAGTCCAAACTCCTTTATCTCTCATGGTCCATATAGATGGCAAATAACAAAACTCTGCTCCAAGTCTTACTATATCCTTGGAGCACACATTAGAAATAAAATAAAATAAGAGCATATTTAAAATCCAGTTACATTTTGGTTATTAAAGTTATCCCTATCTATGTACGATCTGAGAGAGAATATTTCTCCTAAAGGCCACTACATCAGAGATTTTGACATATATCATGAAAATTATATATGGGAATGATCATCTGTATGTGAAAGGAAAGTGAGGAGAGCTGAAGGAAACAAAGAGAAACAGTAGCTACTCCCCTGCTTTTAAATGACACGTGTTTGAAAGCTAGAATGTATAATCTGAATAGCTATGAGAACCACAAACAGAAGAAAATCCAACTTGGCCACTGAACTAAAATTTTAAAAAGCTTGCCCTGACCCTTTCAGTCAGGCTCACCTGTGGTCGCAGAGTTAACCTGGAATTGCTGCTAATTCATCCCTGCCAGGCAGGTGATACCAGATAAAAACAACTGCTCCTATTTCACACTTCCCTTGAAACAATGGAAAGAATGACACATACCTTCACTAGGCAGATGAACTGCTTGGAGATGAGCTTCATCCCATCTGTGAAACTGGTCTGACAGTAGCACCATAAAAGTTCTGGGGTGCTTGCTTACCCCTTGAAACAAAGAGTGAAGAGGATAGATATGCTGAACACTACATCTTTCCAGCCTCTTGGCTTCGGGCATCATAAACGGCAAAAGAAAAGAGGTACTAGAAAGAGGGTGTTAGGGGATTCAAACTGAACTCCTAAGGGAAAACTTTAATCTTGTATCGGGGATGCAGTTTTTCATATATAATTGGATCATTTTAACATTTAGAGCTACCTAAATGCACTCTTTGCCAAGGGATAATCTCATGCATAAACTGCAATACATGAATATATTTGATACACATTATTCCTGTCACGTTTATTAAAAGAACATTCTATTAGAAGGTAATCCTTAAGTGGTTCCTATAAACTTTATTTTACATAATTATCTAGAAGAGAAAATAGTTTTTGTAACTTTTTAAAACTTATTTTACACCACTACTTGGTCATCCCTTTCTGGTGCTAATCTTCTCTTTTTTTCTTTTTTCCTTGGCCTCTATTTTCCTTTCTTGCACCTGTTAACCTCAGAGACTTTCACATGCCTATTGCCATAGTCACACCTTAATTTCTGGTCCTTTCCCGCTCCCCCTGCCAGACTCATTTACTGACTCTCTTCCCTGAACATGGTTACATTTGAATAGGGAACTTCAGTGGGTAGATAGCTATAAGCTGTTGAAATTTTGTGCCTGTGAATAAGATGACCTTTTTCTTCACCTGCTTGCTTCAATAACAAGATACAATATCACTCTGGAAAGGTAAAAAGATGTTGGTGAATATGTAGATTGTTTTTCATGTCTCAGAACATAAAATGAGTTCATACCAAAGAACTTAGTCATTAAGATCTTTGCTGTGTAATTTTTATTTTTATTTTTTAAATCATGAACATTCCTTATTAGTCTCGAGGCAGAAAGCTATATGTCTCCCCCTTGTGGTTCGTGCTAGCGTTTTTGCCTTTTGCATATCCAATTTCTCTCCATTTCCATCAGTCCCAATAAAATGGCGCTAAAATGGATCTTCCTAAACCACACACTGATATCACTCTCCTGCTCAAACTTTCAGTGGCTCCCTGTCACCTGCAGGGTAAAATCCAAACTCTTTGGTATGGTCCACCTGAAATTCCTATACTAAACTCTCTGCTTTTTGAAGTCCTACAATTTTTCAAGGCCCAAATTCCTTTTTTGAAATTCCCCATCTGCCAGAAGTCTTTCCATTTTGTGCTGTAAAATCACAAGCTTTCAGTAATTATAGGCATTTTTGCTGATTTTCTCTCTCAGACTCCATGGTGAATATATGGAGACTAGGAAAGGACAGTGTCCTTTTCATTTTCCTGTTGTCCACATGGTTCCTTGCATAGCGATGACACTCAAAAAATGTCTACAGAATTAAATAAAATAGATACAGTGGTTAGTAATGTTAAAAGTGATCATCGGGCTTTAAAAACAGAGGATACATTTAAAAAATCAATCCAGAAAGGGAATTGTATAGGCTAGCCTTCTGCAGTAGAAATATAATTCAAGCTACATGTGTAATTTAAAATTTTCTAGTACCATATTTAAAAAAAAAGTAAAATTCATTTTAATTTATTTTTATTTAGCCTAATTATTTCAACATCAATATAAAAATTACTAATGAAATATTTTACTTTTTTCACACTAAGTTTTCTAAATCTAGTGTCCAAGATGTATTTACAAGACATTTCAGGTCAAACTTGCCACATGAAAAGTTATTTATAGCCACATGTGGCTACTAGTTACTGTACTAAAAGGAAGTTTAGCCCAAGATAGGAACCAAGCCCTAGTTCTGACAGACTACCAAGTAGTTTTGTTATCATAGAAGACCTTTAGCCACTTATTTTCTTGGTTTTCTTATCCGAAAAGTAAAGACATACTTTTCTCACTGTCAACAAAATCCCCACTTGAGTATAGAAAAGGAGAGGCTTTATTTCTGTGAACAGTTTCCAAACCAGGAAAAAACAGCCCACCAAAAGCGCAACTCCATTGAGAATAAGGGGAGGCCACCTTTTATAAAAAGTTTCCACCCTGGTTCCGGGTTGGCCCATTTTTATGCAAATGAGGAATCAGATGCACAGTTCTGATTAGTCCAAATGGCACTGTCCTAATTGGTAGGAATTGTGCATTCTGATTGATCTCATCATAGAGCAGCTCTGATTGGTCAGCATAGATACAAAAGAGGATATAGCTGTACAGTTCGAATTGCTAGGGTTGGGTCTCTGTCCATTGGTCGTAAGAGGATACCAAGTGGCAGAAGCCCAGGAAAGGAGGCTGATAGCTCAGACCCTGGCTTTTCTCTGAAATGCAGTGTGTAAGAGGCCTCTGTCAGCAATAGCTACTAGGCTCTAGTCATGAATTTGGGCCCAGTAAACCATGAGGAGTCCTTCTTGGCAGATGTATTTCTTCTCAGGGTTCACATTACTAATCTTATACGGTTGCGAAAGCATAAAATTAGAAACTGAAATGACAGTGAAATGTTGAAAATGTCATACAAATGGAAGACATTATAATTATTCCAAGAATAAAGTGAATGCTGATGCACTAGTTCTTAAAGTGCTTTTTAGCACACCTGTGACTTTCAGTTACTGCTGCAGATCCTTACCAGAGGCTGAAATACCAAAGGTTACGATTTCAGCACTCCAGTGGAGATAGAATCCCTGTGTTAGCAAACCCAGTTAAACTGGCTTGCTTTGAAATGGTTGTTGAAAAAGAAGCAAGCACCTATCACACACATTTTGAACTCCACAGAATTGGGAAATGATGCAGGGACCACTGACCTGGCCATTTTCTATTTACATCGTGCTTGCCTGCCACTGATACGCTTCTGTGACACACAGAGGGATAGAAGCACGTTTCCCGCCGCTATGTTCTCCAGAGGACTCTGGGATGATCATTTCCCATTAACATTTTACATGTTCTTTTTAGGAGATTCTCTGCAAAGCTTTAAATGCTTCCGAAACACTTCAGTTATTGCTTGTTCACCTGCTGAAATCTGATCTATCATTCTCACTCTCCTAAGAAATGGTTAAGGAAAAATATTTAAATTATAATTTCAGCTTTATATATGGAGTAAGCCAAGGCAGCTGAAAGGCTGAAACAAAGCTGAATGTGAGAAACAATTACCTTTCTTGTGTATTGACTTGTCTGTCAACCTAGACTCAGGAAGGCCTATTAGAACTTTTCTCTGTCCAAGATCCCTTTCCCCTTTCCGCCGCCACACGGTCCTCTTTCTCCTACAGTTCCAGAAGTTCCACTGGTTGTCACCGTTGCTGCGAAAGAGATGAGGCCGTGCCCTAACAGCAGTTGCTAAGGGGCGGAGACGAAGACTTTGTTCAGAACTGAATACGCCAGGGTCGAGTTCTTAGAGCGCATGCGGAACCTTCGCTTGGTTCTCGCGAGGCTTCGCCTTCCCCGGAAGCCCTGGAAGACCTTCCCTGTTAACTGCGTTGCAATGTGTGGAGACTGTGTGGAGAAGGAATATCCCAATCGGGTGAGCGAGTGAGCGCCGAGAACTTCCCGCTCCTTTGGCCCATGGCCGGCCTTGGAGGCTTCTCATTCCCCCGGCCTGCTTTCCCCGTGAGGCCGGGCGCAGGTGGGGAGCGCTTAGCCTCTCCGCCGATTCCAATGACCCGGTAGCAGTATTTAGGCACTTGACAGCTGGGGCTGCCTGTGGCGGTCCTTGCCTAACGGTCCCCGTCCTTATGGCTGACATCAGCCTCTACCCCACTTCTCTATAGCTCCAGGGGACAACAAAGGAAACCCCACCACCGTCAACCCAGCCAACAGCAGACACCTGCACCCCTACCCCTGGTCTCATCCTCAAGCTTGATTTGATGAAGTTCAGTTTTTCTTACTGAATTCTAGATCTGGAAGGGACCTCTGAGGCCATCTCTTATAACACATTTTACATTATTAGAATGGCTAAAATTTAAAAAAATACACCTTATAATACCTAGTGTTGGTGAGAATGTGGAGCAACTGGTACTCCCACAGTGCTGGTGGGAATAGAAAACTGGAAAACTGTCACAAGAAACTTTGTGACAGTTTCTTACAAAGTTTATATAATGGCTTTACTGTATGACTCAGCAATTCCATTTCTAGTAATTTACCCAAGAGAAAGGTATATGTCCATATAATATGTATACACGAATCTTCATCACTGCTTTATTCATAATAGTCAAAAAACTGAAAAGAACCCAAGGGTCTTTCAACAGATAAATCTGTGCAATGGAATACAAAGCATGAAGGAACTTCCTGGGAAGGTGGAAATTTTATATCTTGATTGGGATAGTGTGTACATTGGCATATATATTTATTAAAAGTTATTTACCAATACCTTTACCATATGTGGATTTTATAGTATATGTAAGGTATACCTCAGTAGAGTTTATTGTTGTTGTTTTAATCAACGCAAACACTTGTTTTTAATAGCTGGAAGTTTATATGGGCTTGGCCAAAAAGTTCATTTGGGTTTTTCCATAAGATGGCTCTAGTAGTGCTTAGTTGTCTTTAACTTCATTCAAAACAATTTTGTTAGATTGTATTGTGACAGCTGTCCTATCAGCTTGCATTTTAAAAAACCTTATCAAAATTGATGAAATTTTGTTTAGTGATTTCAATATTGAAGATGGAAGAAAAATAATAAAGCATATTATGCTTTATTATTTCAAGAAAGGTTGAAACACCTCCTTTGAGCCAGGAGCGTAAGTTGTTTCTTAGTGATTAAGCAAAATTCAAGCAAAATCCTTTTTCTTTGAATGCCATCGTGTGAGTCTAAGGAATTGCAGAGTTTTTACCTTTTCTGCTGAATCGCATATATACTTAAGGACTGACATCTATAGAGTTGAGAGTTTGTTTATTTTACGGTATTTTTAAGGCTTCAGAAAATGCTATTTCAGCAATCAACTGAGCACAGTGTATAAGATTTTTATCATTGGCTTTGTTTCTGTTCTGACTGAATTTTAATTCTAGCTTATGATATGATACCTTATCTAATATTGTTGGCTATTAGGTTTTTCAATTTTTTCCTTTTCACATATTATTAAAGCTTGATTAACGTGTTTCTAAATAGCCATTTGCACTTAGTTCTCTTAAACATAGTTGCAGACCTCAGAGACTTACAGCTCTAACACTGCTTCAGCTTTATTTACCATAAGTAGCACATCTAAAGGAAAGATAATTTCAAAAATTAATTGGTGTTGCCTTCAAGCAAGTAAATTTTGCCTTTTTTTTCTCCTTTAGAGGTTTTAAGTTTACTAATCATTTTCACCAAGCATTTTGAAATATAAGAAATTTTAATTACTATTTTTAATATTTTAGGGTAACATCTGCCTGGAGAATGGATCTTTCTTACTGAACTTTACAGGCTGTGCAGTGTGTGGTAAGCGGGATTTTATGCTAATCACAAACAAATCTTTGAAAGAGGAAGATGGAGAAGAAATAGTTACCTATGATCGTAAGTAGACCTTTTCTTTTCACACAAGTCTGTTAGCAGGTATTGACTTTTATGTTGTGCAAAGTAATATGAAGCCTGTTTTAATATTGTATTGCAACACAGTTAGTAGTTAGGTTTTTAAGAGGAATTTAGAAAGAACACCTTGTTTATCTAGCGTCAGATAGTCTACTTAAATAACTTTTGGAGATAACTGAAGCTTATGACTCAGGCACTGTTTTTTTTGTTTGTTTATTTTTAAAGCTTTTATGCCTTCTGAAACAAGATATAGAGACTTTTTCTTTTAACTTTAGGATCATCCATGTGAGTGTTCATTTTCTACTATAGTATAATACAGTGATGTCCTCCAACAGCTGTTACAGTGTTCAGGGCTGTTTCCTCCTATTTTACACTTGATCTTTTTTTTTTATTGTTATTCTATTACAGTTGTCCCATTTTTGCCCTCCTCCACCCAGCCCCCCCCTCCATAGCCAGTTCCCACACTGTTGTCCATGTCCATGGGTCATTTATGAATGTTCTTTGACTAGTCCCTCCCCTTCTTTCCGTCATTGTCCCCCTCCCCCTCCCGCTGGTCACTGTCAGTCTGTTCCATGTTTCCATGCCTCTGGTTCTACTTTGCTCATTAGTTTATTTTTGTTCATAGGGTTCCTCTTATAGATGAGATCATATGGTATACACTTGATCTTAGCCAAAGGCCAAGAAGCGATGTTTGCCCCTATTTTAAATGTCCCTGAGTGCTATGGTTTAGTCTTTTTTCTGCTTTCATAGCTTTTTTTGTCTCCTGTCTCCTGTCTTGCTGCTGTAAATAAGCTACCTTTATATACTGTTCCTCATCCTCAATATTGAGAAACCAAACAAACTATAAAAATAAATCAGTTCTGAAATTGGCACTAAGAAATTCTATGAATAAATTAAGTATATGTACACCTTAGTGCCCAGATACTGTGACAAGTAGTTAAACTGTACATCCCCTTTTGGCTTGTCTCCTGGCTCTTTGGTATGTTCTGAATATATGAGAAGTAAATGCACAAAAAATGATATTTTGCTAGAGGGGTGTGAAAAACACTAAGCCTTTAGAATACAGTCACATTATGAAAAAAATGTTCTAAATTAAAAGAACCATTTTCTTTCTTTTAGATATAACCCTTTAAACTCAATTTTGTTCCGGGTATTAGGTCATAGTGGTTAAGAGCAAGGGTTCTGCCTTGGCTGGCATGGCTCAGTTGGCTGAGTATCATCCTGCAAAGGGAAGGGTCACCAGTTCAATTCCCAGTCAGGGTACATGCCTGGGTTGTAGCCCAGTTCCTGGTTGCGGGGCATGGGATTTCTCTTGCATCGATGTTTCTTTCCCCCTCTTCCTTCCTCCCTTCCCTTCTCTTTAAAAATAAATAAATAAAATCTTAAAAAAAGAAAGAAAGAAAGAAAGAGCGAGCAAGTGTTTTGGAGCCAGAATGCTTGGATTTGAATTCTGGTTCCAACACTTCCTAACTGAACATTCTTCCTAGTTACATAACCATAGCGTGTGTTTGTTTCCTTATCACTAAAAATTGTATCATCTCTTTGGGTTTTTGAGGAGATTAAGTGAATAAACAGATAAAAGTATTTAAAACAGTGTCTGGCACACTCTAAACACTCAGTAAAGCATTATTATCATGTTTTTATTAGAATATTTTGTTATCATTAAATTCACTTTAATGTCTAGCATTGGTTGTTGATTTATGATTGGTTATAGTAGCAAAGTTTCTATCTTTCCTGAGAATAGAAGCTTTTACATAGTTAGATAGGTCTAGCTAGTTTAAAAAACACATTTACATATTTGTTAATTGATTACCTTAGAGAGCTTTCAGTGGGAATTAATATATGCACATTGAGTCTCTAAGTGTAGTCCCTTTATTATACAGTGTTGTTATGTTACAGATTCTGGATTTCTTATCAAGGTAGATATTATAATGGGTTTCCTGCCATGTTAAGAATGACAGTTAAGATTCTTTTAAAGCAGTACCATTGCTGAGAATAGGAATTTTACTGTCTAAAGACACTTTCCATGATTTAATTATTATGTCTCTTTCTGTTTTGGCAGATTTGTGTAAGAATTGTCATCATGTAGTAGCCAGGCACGAATATACATTCAGTATCATGGATGAATTTCAGGTAAATGTGTTAATATGGGTATGTTATTGTGGGGGCAGGGGAGACGATAAAAGTACCCTTGAAAATCGAGATATAGGTGTCATAAATGAAGTACTAGCAAATATTAGGGGAGACCATCCCTTTTCTCTGTGTAAGTTGAGAGAGAAACTTTAGATGTGGGTGGATCTGCTCAAACCTGTTTTTAAAGGAGTCAGAAATCAGAGTGTGTGCCTTATAAATGATTTCTCAGCCCTGTCATTTTTGTTTTTGAAGAACAGCACATTGTACCTCTTTTGAGGTTACTGTTATGCCTCTTTTTACTCTACCTAGTTACGTGATTGCACAGTTGGTCTGCTCACTGTTGTCACACTTGCTGGGCATGGAAATTGTGATAAGGAGGTTATCTCTTATTTTCTGTAATAGGCATGTGGAGTTGAGCAATTCTGTAGTCTCAATTGCAGCAAGACATGTTAATATTATTTGATAAGTAAAATAACAAATGGATGTATCAAGGTTGGAGGAGAGAAGCTGAAGTACAATAAGGATAGAGAACAGAGATTTATTATAAGAATTAGTCCTTATGCAATTGTGAGAGCACACGGAGAAAGCAACAGAATTCTACAGGCTGGTGAAGGCCTGAAGTAGGTCTAGTGGTCAGAAAGAAAAGCTGAACCGGCGGGGAGAGCCAAGGACATGCTGTAAACTATGAGGACACACTAGCCTGCATCTGTCCCTCACTGCCTCCATTTCCAAACCTTCAGCTTGAGTTACTTATTTAGTGTGAGCTAAATGTCTGTCCATAGGATATAAATATTAGGTTAGAGCTTTTAACAGGCAAAGGAATTTTTTAAAATCCCTCAGATTTTCCTATAATTAGGAAAAATAAAACATTTCACAACAGCATGTTATAAAATAATACATCCACTCTCACACATTCTTATTTTAATATGGAAGAAAGTACTTTGTCACTTGTCTTAACATGGTCCAATATGTTGTGCTTAATCTAAATAACATTGTGACCACATCTCCTCAGCATCCAAAAATTATGCCTCAAATATTTATATGATATATGTAACTTAGGTCAAAATCAAGATCTCAGTGAATGAGTAGTGGCCAGATAGGGGAATGAGTGTGTCATGGGCTTAAAGGAGCAGCGTTATCCTTTCATGGGAGGAAAGGAGTGCTTATAGTGATTTTCCAGAGGCTTCTGAAGGTCTTGTGAGCTTTTTAGAGTCCCTAAATGGATATTGAGATTGCTTGTTTATGCCCTAATTGAGCCATTGTATATTACTGCCATGAAACCAAAGTCTAGCTGATTTTCCTTTATGACTAAACACAGACATTTCTGAAGCCCCAGAAATGACTCTGGGATAGGAAGAAGGTAAAGGAGGATGGCTTGTAGTCACAATGCCCAGATAGTGTGAAATTCTCTTGGAAAAAAAACTCTTAAATGGGACTTTCTACATCCAGTGTCTCTCTCCCAGCATCCACTTCCTCCTACCCATATATTATGTTCTACCATCAGATTATTTTTCTTAAAATGATGCTTTCAAACTACCTTATTGGCCTTTGCATAGCTTACCTTTAGCTACAGCATAATATCCAAACTCCTCATTCCAGAGTTCTTGCTGGGCTGCAGCTTTACTTTCTCTTGTTTCCCATAACTCTCCTTATGTATACCACACACAGCATTGACTTGAGACTTTCTTCCTTCCCTCCTGTTACAGAGGGAGATTTTTATTTCCTCCTGTCTGATGCTTCTGCCTGATGCATTTCCCCAGGAATCTTATGTTACCTTCTCTCTTTTTAGCATCCTTTTTTTCTCCGTGGGATTTAAAATTTTTTTACATTAAGTACACTAAGTTATTCTTTATTTGTAAAAAAAAATTAAAATCTTTTTATTTCACTTGGCTACTGCTTTGATTCATCTTCTCATCATCTCTTTCCTTCCTTTTGCTTTTTTACTTGAATAGGTTTTTACCCTGTTTCCTTTATTTCTCTATGTTCCTCTTAACCACCTACAGACTGGTTTTTGTTTTCACTTTACTAAAACTTCTCTTATAGGTTTCCTATAACAGTTCTTACCTCTTTTAACATCTCCTCTAATTCTGCTTTTGTTAAGCGTTGTCATCTTTTTTACCCACCCCCCCCTTCTCACTTGCGGTTACGTTTATTGATTTCACAGAGAGAGGAAGGGAGAGAGAGAGAAAAAAAAAAAACCCAACACCGATCAGTTGCCTCCTAGCTGGAGACTGAATCTACAACCTAGATATGTTCCCTGAGCGGGAATCAAACCTGTAACCTTTTCATGTATGGGAGAGTGCTCCAACCAACTGAGCCATCTGGCCAGGGCAACCATTGTTGTCTTTTTAAAGTATTTCTTCTCTTGAGGTTCATAGTACTAGATGTTTTTTCTTTCTTTCTTTTTTTTGTTTCCTAACATCATTTTGACTGTTGATTGGCTTTTTCTCTGGTTTCCTTTCCTATTTTCCCTAACTGATTTTCCCCTAAGCTTTGGTCTCTGGCCTAGAACCTTCTCTATACTCCCTCAACTAGTGAGTACATGCACACTGAGTCCCAGTTAAAACCTGTCAGATATCCAAATTTCCTTCTCTAAGCCTAATATCCTACCTGCCCTCCTTTCTTCCTTTGTTTCTCTTATTTTTGGCTCTGTTGCCACACCTTGTGTCGAGGACCATTCCCACTGAAACTAAATGACTGCAGCAGCCCCCAAACTGTGGGGCACACGGCCCTCTATTGATCTTCCTTAAGCACAGCTCCCTGTCACTCCTCTGCCACTGCATATGCACATGCTTGCTCTTTTCAGCGTCACTTTCGTTATTTAGGCTTTTTCCTTGACTTGTTCCTTTCTCTACCTTCAGGCCAACTAAATGTTACTTCTTTCAAACTGAGCTTAAATTTTACCTCCTTGCTCTTGATAGTTCAGCCCATACTGTTTTCTCCCTTTTCTGAGCTCTTGGACCTACAAGCAGGCCCTGACTCCTGCGAATAGGCAGCTGCTTGGGAGCTGCTTTCTCAGCCTGAGGACCACAAGAAGTCTTTGTTCTCAGCTGTGATGACTTCTTTTTCTCGTCCCCACCCTATTCCAGCCCCCCTCCTATTCCAGCGGCAGTTCAGGTTCAGAGAGGAATTCCCACCATTGATAATGTTTTGTTTTGTTTTGTTTTAAATGTCTCATGGGGATTTTAAACATAATTAAAAATAGGCAGAATAGTGTATTAACCTCCACTATCCAGTTTTAATTGGCTTTATTTTTACCTCACCATTCCCATGTCTCCCCACAGGATTATTTTGAAACAAATTCCAAGCATGTCACTACTTCTGTAAATATTTCAGTATGTGTCCCTAAAAGATAAGGATTCTGTTTCTAAAACAACCACAGTACCATGGTTAAACCAAGTAAAATTTCCTGATGACAAACATAGAGGGGACCCAGCCAGCTAGCTCAGTTGGTTAGAACATCGTCCTGATACAACAAAAATCGACATTTCTCTCTCTTCCTCTTCCTCTCTCTATAAAATAAATAAACTTTTTAAAAAAGAATACAGGGGAAAGTGGAGACAGAAGTAGAGAGTTTAAAAGGAAAATAAAAATGATTGCAGATATGCTTTTTAAAAATATTACCCTAAAAGCCATTAAAATAACTATGTTTTTTGCCCCCAAGAAACAAGAGGGGAACTGTGAGACTGCTTCCTTTTCCTCTGTGGACCAGGGAAGACTTGGGTCAGAATTAACAGATAGTGATAGAGAAGAAGAGCCATGGGATCCTCCGAATAAAACAAAGGCTCTGGTCTTACCCTAAGGTCACTCTACCCTCTCCACCCTTCCTTCCAAATCTGCGCCCTTTCGCTTTGCCCAGGTGGAGGCTTTGAGGGTCTCCTTGAATGACTAGGGGAGAATTCTGATTCTCCCAGATTGACTAGTTTTAGTAAAAGCTTTCGTAATCCCACCGCATTCCTGGCAGTACACAGAGTTATGTTTCTGACATTCCAAGGTAGAACTCTAGACATATTTTCCCACAGAAGTACTGCTATATATGGTTAGATTCTATAGTTCTTGTATAATATAAATTTAAGACTCCTTGGATTTCCTGGGAACCTAACTGTTGGGTACAACTACTTCTGTGGGAAACTGTTACTGAATTCCTAACAGTTGACCTACAATGAAATTTGGAATACAGACTGCCAATAAATTAAAGAGTACAGGTATAATCAGACTTACTGATTTAATAATCTTTCCAGATTATACTATATGTTAGGTTTTTTTCTTTCTCCCAAGTTAGATTCTAAGTTTAGCAAGGTCAGACCTTGTCCATGCCTTCTCTCATGCCTACCAGTATACCTAGCACATTGCAGAGTATATAGACACTTAATAAAAACTTGTCAGCGGATAGATTAGTTGAAAGTGCAGGTATTTGTCTAGCTTCACACATTTTCCTATTTTGACTTTATTACTTTTTGCTTGTTCATTTCCAGTGAGAGGTTGACATTCTACTAGTAATGTCTGGCGGGTAAAAGCAGAAGTATTTGAGAGCAGTAAAGGACCTTGGAGAGAGTGGATTTTTATTTTTAATTCCTGAGACTCATGTTTGTTTGCTGAGGTCTAGCCTCTATTTATTTCTATTGTGTGTGTAGAGTAGACTAAAAAATTACTTGTGGTTTTTAAGGAACAATATCTCCACTGCCACAGCCAAGCTCCTCTGCTGAGCTCCCCGCAAGGAAGCAGAAAGGCAGTCGACTGCTTCTCAGCCGTTGTGCTGTAGTCATTGTTTATCTCTGTGACCCTCTGTCTAGTGACTGCCTAGACTCATGAAACACAAACTGCTCTGACCGGTCAGTTTCCAGAGAGCTAGCAATCTCAGTGTCAGGTGTGGAAATTCTAATAGGCTGAACATGGATGTTGGTTTTCCTAAAGAAGATGAAAGGTTTTTAAGCTAAGGGTTTAAAAGATATGTCTCTATAATTTAGAACCATAGCATATATTCTAGAAAGGTACCACTGTAAGAACAGGACTTTGCCCTAAGCATTTTTACCTAAAACAAAATCCCTTCTGTCACTAGTCTGAACATTTGTTAAACCCAAGGAACGTAAAATTCCTTAAATAGATCAAATTCTAGACAACTAGCTACCTAAATATGAGGCATGCTTAAGATACTAGTGGATTTAACATAATTTTTTATTTCCTTGGGGTAGATAAAAATACCTTTTGGGTTAGGAATTTTCTCCCTTTTTTGTTGTTTTTAAAATCATTTTTCTTGCCTATTAGTATTAAATATCCTAGAAAGAAACAGCTCTAAGATCAGGAATTTGTCCTTAGGGGCCCATGCTCAAAGTGCTTCATTACTTCAAATAGCACTAACTAAGCCCAATATGTGTATTTTTTAAGTCCAAGAAATGGCCAGGCATTTCCAAGGTGACATTCTTGTATAAGTAAACAGAGGATCAATATGTCTTCAGTTTATACACACAAAAGGCTTTGAGGTACACAGAATAAAACTAAGACATTGCTTATAGGTATTGAAATTGATCTAATGTACAGAAAGACTGTCCATGACAATACAGAGAACAGTCTTACCTGAGTAAGTTAGGAAGCCTCTTTCTCCCTGTTCCTCACAGTAGTTATGCATTTTATCTTGTTCTAGGAGTACACCATGCTGTGTTTGTTATGTGGCAAAGCTGAAGATACTATCAGCATTCTCCCTGATGACCCCCGACAGATGAGTCTGTTATTCTAAGGATCCTTCTGCAATTCTGTTGTAACTGTGTTGTGTTGGTTTACAATACAACAAGCCTGATGGTTTGTCTTACTTAGTTTATAATGGAAATCATTTGCATATTTTTTTCTGCCTGGACTTACCTATTCTTTGAAAGAAAAGAAGTAATTTAGGGGATTAGTGTTCTCTAGAGCTGAGAGTCTTTCTGAAATTCCTAGTTCACATCAGTGCAGCCAGAATGGGAGCACACCTAGTGCCCAGACCTTGGTTCTGGTACAAGGAACCAGGGCTGCTTGGAGAAATGACTTATTCTAGGACTGGAGCTATAAATATACAAGATGAACTTGGAACATCTTGTACCACAGAAAAAGAAAGTGCTTAGAAAGAATCACAATGATTGGGTGTGTCAGAAGGACAAAAGAGCCAGCTGGAGGAGCTCCCGGTGACCAAAGCTGGAACAATTTGAATAAAAAAATAACATTGGATTATAACCCAAGCTATAAAGCAAATAATGCATGAGTCCATACTGATATAAACAAATGACTGAATAAATAAATACACAAGTTAGAATAGGCAAATCTCCCATACAAAAGATTTTCAAATAATGAATGTAAGTACTCCCCACTCCTTAAATGTGGGTTTGTGGTGACTTCCTTCCGGAGTATAGTATAGAAAGGGGAAACAAACACTAGCCAAGAGCAAGATTAACATCGTCGGTGATAAGCCATGTAATAGCATGTATCGTTGATATGATGTGATAAGAATGGCTCTTTACCTTTGTAGCATTCCTCACCAAAACCTATAACTCCAGTCTAATCATGAGAAAAATATCAGACGGATCCCAGTCAAGGGACAGTCTACAAAATACCTGACCGGTGCTGCTTAGAACTAACAAGTCATCAAAGACAAAGAAGTCTGAGAAACTCTCTCAGCCAAAAAGAACCTAATGAGACCTGACTCCCTAAATGTCATGTATGCTGAATGGGGTCTTGCACCAGAAAAAGGACATTTGGTGAAAACCGGGGAAATCTGAATAAAGTGTGGATTTTGGTTAATATAAATAAATAGAATGGTTTCACTTGCTCCAAAGGGATCTTAGAAGGTCTTACCTTGAAAGAACACTAGCTCGGGTGTCATAAACCCTGACATTTAGGCCTCTCTGCCATTTGGTAGCAGTATAACCACTAAGCAAAGCATTACTCTGGACTTTATTGTCCCCTTCTTTAAAAATGGGCTCATAAGAATTGATGTTATACTTTCTTTACAGTATAGTTGGAGATCCAATGAATAGTGAATGAATCAATGAGAGGGCTTCAGTTAGTTCTTCTCATTGTGAGACCAAACTTAAAAAGGTCAGGCATTAGACACAAAATTCTTTCCTCTTCAGATCTAAGGGACTTGGGCATTCTGAACTAAGGCTTTTATAAGGAAAAAAAAAAAAAAAGGTGAGCAAAATGTTCATTATTGATACCAGAGAAAAGCTTTGATATGTAATAGGAATAATAATGGCTGAGGTTTATTGAATACTTACTATTTGCCAAGGCCTTTTTAAGCCCTTATTTAATCCTCATTCCCAACTCCTTGAGGTAACTACTATTATCATTCAGATTTTAGAGGCAAAGAAACTAAGGCACAAGAAACAAAGTAGCTTACTCAGAAGTAGCTTACTCAGGGTCACGCAGCTAGTCCATTGACACCCTCTCAACAAGAGTGTTCAGTACACATGAAGTATAAACGTCTCAAGGTCAGGAAGAGCTTGAGAGTATCAGTGACCACACTCTGAGAAATCTAGGCATGTCAGTCCAAGATTAATTATTTGGAATAGTTAAGTCAGCTGCCTCTTGGGAATCAGTGGTTTTATTCCTGGAAAATGTTTTCCACTTTCTGCAAATCTATATCTGACCTGCTGAGGAAATCATTTGGTGAAATGAATCCAGAAAGCAGAGAAAATGCTTCATTACTTTAAATAACAGCACTAAGCCCATTATAGCCTCTGAATTGTCCCTTCTTGGAGTTTGAATGCTTCCAACTTAGTCATTTGGAGCTCAAGAGTATGATTTTATATGCCCTTACTGTTTTCACCATCTATTACATAATGTGTAATTATCTATTTTGGACAATACAAATTTAAAATATAAGATCCTATCCATATATTTTATTATTATTATTATTATACCAACATTGCGCTATGTTTTGTGATACTTTTTTTTTCATCTTCTAGAAATTTGCTCTGGATCTAAAAGAATAAAGACCTGTTGAACCCAGTTCTACTGAGTTTCTATTTTTCTGTTTAAATAAAGAGGAACAGGCAGAAGCATCAGTCTTTTTTACCTTCCTACCCTGAGATAAAAGAAGGAAAAAACTTCACCTGCATGTGTAATTGAGGACGTGGGCTTGTCCTGACACCTGATTCTTTCTCTGCTTGCATCTGGGGTCTGTGGAGTTCAACTCTTAGAATTCAAAGGTCAGCATATTTGTTGTGTCATTTTAGCTAGCTCTGTCTTTCTCAAATGGTTCTGGGTTCTCCCAACACTAATTAATTGACATATGATATAATCTGGGCACAACCAGATATGGTTTGTTACTTGTAAGTTATCACTAAAGAGTCTATGTTCAGTGTTCTTTATTTCAGTGTATAAAGAATCCTTTCAGATTTGTTCTTTTCTGAGGAAGGTTAAGTTACTTGACTTAATTTGAGGCTCTTGGTTTTAAAATGTGTATTTCTTGACTGTAGTGCAAGTCTCTTTTATGAGATACACTATGGCTGGGGAGAAAGGAAATCAAGAAACCCACGTCTAGAATTGGTGTTGCCACCTGCTCACAGTGGACTATTAGGCAAGTCACTTATTCTCTCTGTACCTTGGTTTCTTCAGTGGAAGAGTAGAAATAATCGTACTTCCTTTGTGGAGTTTTTAATTATAAAATATAAGTGAAAGGTTTTTAGGTTGTATAGTGGTGTATAGGCAGTTGTCAGTGGCCTTTATACAGAAATTGAGATAGAAGGAAGCAGTATTGTCATGGTCGAAGAGAGGGGCTTGGGAGCTGGGCTGACCTGGGTTTAACTTTCAACTCTGCTACTCTATAGCCCTTTGTCCTTGGCAGGTGTCTTACTCAATTACCTTCTCTTCAAATAGAAAAATTCCTCACAGGGTCAGCGTGAGGATTAACTAACCTAACCTACCTGAAGTACTTAGGGTAGTATATGAGTATAATAAATGGTATAATAAATGAGTAAATGAGTATAATAAATGGATGACGGTTGTGATGGTGATTATAAGAAATCACCAGATGTGAAGTCACCAACTAGAGTTTGGCTAACTCCTTCCTAAACAAGAGCAAATAGCTGTGGGAACAGAGTCATGGAAATAATCATCGGTTTCAACCTGTACCTTGGTCCTCTAGAATCACCTTCCAAGCTATTATATTGTAGAAGCCCTCAGAGAAGGTATTGTCTCTATCTGTCCTCTAAATCAGTAGCATTGCCTCAGCGCTTCTGGGAAGGCTTGTTTATGAGGCTTCTCCCTGCCTCCTGAGAGCCCTAGGGAAATTTGATTAAATGATGTTGTTGATCTAGGAAAATGGGTGATTATATTAAGCTTTGTTTTGTCTGTTTCTGACCATAAGCTGATGCTTCTGAGGATGTAAAGAGTGACAAACAAGATGAGGAATTAAGGAAAGGAAACAATTTCTCATTTCTCTTCAGTTTAACAACAGCACAAGTGAAGATGCAGTAAAAGAATGTCTTGTAAAACAAGTTCCTCCAGTCCTTCTCTGTTCCTTCCTGAGCCAGTTTGGTCAGCCTCCTTCTGAAGCAAATAGCATTTTCCCTGCTCAAGTGAGGAGCCCTCTTCCTAGCATTATAGCCCTTTCTGACTGCAAAATCACTTACACTGTAATTTCCATTCCTTTGGGACCTCTAACTTTCAACCTGAGCCTCATGGGAAAGACCCAACACATTGTACTGGCATATCAGGCCCTAAATTGCCTGTAGCATTATGCCAACATTCAGTATACCCGACTCTATCATTGGATATAACTACAGTCTATAGCACTATCAAGATGATGAACAAATCATTCTAGCATCCAGCGTGAATTTTATGTTTCATTTCTTCAGGGAAGCAGTTTGTCTCTGGTTATTACTCTAAAAGCAGTGCTTGGTCCTGCCCCCCGAAATCCATACCCTAATACCCGGGATCTTGAAAGGCTCGATTTCACCAGAGTCAAGTTAAGGGCAGCCTTAATGTAGCAGAAGGCCCTGCAGGAGGATGCCAGGGGGTCCCCACCATACAACTCAGGGGACCCTTTTGAAAGAAAGCTTTAGTTGAGGGTCAGACAGTGGGGATCCTTAACCTCTGTTCCACATTTGCTTCTCAGATGATGCAAGTGCTTAGAAAACAGTTCTGGGAGCATTATAGGACAAGCATTTCCCCATCAGCATTGGGGTTCTCAAGCAGTGTGTTCAGTTTGGGGAACTGTTCCTTCAAGGGCTTCTTCAGTAAAGAAGTAAAATATTCCACCTAGTGGTCAAAGAACGAAAAGTGAAATGAGACATTTCCAGAAAGAGGTGAGGTTTGTAGGGCAAAGTGACAGGGCAGTGGACTTTCAGCAAGTGTCTTTTTCCGGAACACAGCAGGCCCTGGCCTTGGTGGCAGTGATGTCTTCTGAATGCCAGTACCCAATGGGGAATCTGGGGCAGTGTCCTCACCAAGCCATTCGGCGAAGCTCTCTCGTCCCAAAGAACGGCTGTCCCTTTGGCAGGTTGTGAACAGCCTGACTGTGAAGGCAGGCCCTTTGCCATCCCCGCCCTCATGAAAGAAGACATGAAACCAGTGAATTGTTCATGCCTAAGTTTGTTTGTCTTGTGCTGAACTTGTGATCATGTGAGTCTGAGGAAGACAAGGGTGTAATGTGAACTTTATGAAGGAGGGAGAGTCAGTCTAACAAAGGATCAAAAACAAGTGTTTCTCAGCAAGGTGATCAGGAAACGGGTGAATTGTCCTTTGTGTGTCAGTAACTTCACCTTCCATGCCCTTGCTGTAGTCAAAGTTCACCAGACTGGTTTCCCAGGAAATTTTCAAGGTGTTGCTAATATCTAATTGGCCCGGTACCCGCACTGATAGCGACTTCTTCCTAACTGGAATCCTCTAATCTCCTAGTACTCTCAAACGAAGGTCCCATTATCTTTCCTCGTCTTTACTCCTCATTTTCACCTCCTTTCCACAATTCTGGAGAAGAGCCATAAAGTAATAATACATTTTACTTTCCTGCAACTCCACCTGCCTCTGCAGACCTTTACCAGAGCCTGCTTTCTGCACAGTAACTAGAGGGTCCCCTTGATCAGAGCCCTCCCTCCCCAAGCCTTTGTGTGCCCACTTGCAGTTACTGCCATCCCGCTTCCCTGTCGAGGAAGAAGACACAGAGAACCTGGCCATTTCCACACCTGCCCTTTATTGGACTCAGCTAGGAGGCTGGCTGGGGGCCCTTCACGAGTCTCAGACACCGTCCACACAGGTTTAGGAAGGTGCCATCATTCTGTGAAGGCCCGGAGCCCACCCACGCGCTGGAGGCCCACGTTGAAATCCCCAACCAGAAGACTGGGAAAGAGAGAAGGGATACAGGCAGACGGGAAAGGCAAGGCACTTCAGTGAAGGGGACTGATCTCAAGGGAAAGCTTAGGGCCAGTAGTGACTCCTGAGGGCACACTGGATCCTCAGGAAAGATTCTTAGGGGCTGGATGGAGTAGGAGACCTGTGTGCAAAGCAGCTCGCGTCTATATGGCAACTTTG
This sequence comes from Pteronotus mesoamericanus, assembly GCF_021234165.1. Classification (NCBI taxonomy): domain Eukaryota; kingdom Metazoa; phylum Chordata; class Mammalia; order Chiroptera; family Mormoopidae; genus Pteronotus; species Pteronotus mesoamericanus. Next base: position 24,896,239 of record NW_026555078.1, on the reverse strand, counting down.
AGGAGGCGCTTGATGTCGGGCTCAATGTTGATGGTGGGGTAGGTGCGGCTGTAGCGTCGGAAGGGCTCCCCCTCCGGCCCGATAAGGAACTTCTCAAAGTTCCAGGACACATCGGAGCGGCGCACTGGGCTCCAAATGATGTACTTGGGGTCGCTCATGAGAGAAAATGGGTCATCGTAAGGGTAGGGGAGTTTGTCCTTCAGGTAGGCGAAGACAGGATGCTCATTCTGACCATTCACCTCACACTTCTGGACAAGGGTAAAGGTGGGCTGGAATCCACCCCCAGGGCGGACATACTTGAGACTGTTCAGGATCTCCTCATTCTGACAGTTCTCCTGGGGGAGGAAAAAGAGAAAGAGCATGGAGAAGGGGAGAGGGAAATGGGTTCACAACATGCAAATCTTTCGCCTCCTATGTGATCACTTCCCAGGATCATTCTTTTCTACAGATCCTTTTTTCCCTTCTCTGTTCCTTTTCTTCCTTCCTTTATTTGCTTTGCCCTACTCTTGACTTCAGAGTTTTCCCTCTCACAGCTACTGATGTTTTCTGCTAGGCCATTTCTGAAAGTTTTTTCAGTTCCTAGCTTGGTTGTTCTTCTACTGACAGATTTAGCATTTTTGATCTGTTGCTTCTCTCTCCAATCTACCCTGAGCAGTTCTTAAGGGATCTCTCTGAGGCTTCAAGGCACCTTAGGTTCAGAGCAGTAGAAAGGGAATGGAGGCTCAGGTCATACTGCCTAGAACCCTCCTTTGACTTCCCTAGCTACACACACCGACACACACACATCCCGCTACCACCTTGCCTTTCCCTCTGTCCTGGTTTTGCCTTTGTTGCTTCAATTTACACGTGAGCATTGAGGCCTTTGGCTCTGCCCTTCTCAGCTCCTCACACTAAGGGTGAAATCGAGGCCTAGGGGAATGGGATTTATAGCTTCTTGCTTTCATCTTGCCTTGTCCTACACCTGAAGTGCAAGTAGGGGGAAGCTTTTATGAAGGAAGTCATTTTCAGGTGCCACAAAGGCAAAATGAGTTAGAGACATCAATGAATATATTCTAAATGTAATTACTTAGTGACTAACAGGGGTGAATTAAACAGGATAGAGGGTATAGGGTTCTAGAATAGGCCGGGGAAAGGAAAGGAAATTAGGGAAATTAAGTGCTTGAGGGCTAAAGGTTGTGAATATGTAATTATCATTCCTTTCACTTCTAGACTGCTATTCCAAGACTTCTGCCCTTCACACTCACTCTGCTCAGCTATGAATGTTTTAGCCTGAACCTGTCACCTGTCTTTCCCTCCCCACTGCCATCACTGATCTGTCCCCATCAGCATTCCCCACCCATGACATCCCCCAAGGGCCCACAGAAACCTTCATTTTCCACCCCCCTCCAAGTCTAAGAGTCAGATATCTCCCTCTGGGAGAAAGTTCCTGCTTCTGGCCTACTAGGACCAATCAGTACAGTCGGTTCTAGGTCATCGTGACATCTTGAGCCCAGAGTTGATCTGTATTAGACTTCTTATCTCTAGCGCAAATGGCTGTCTGTCTACTGGTAGGTTATGGACTCCCTGCAGCAACTAGCTAGCCTGAAGTGATGTAAGGCTGGGGGTGTCTGCAGGGCCAGACAGACATCTAAAGGGGTTCTGCCCTTTCTAGCTCTCCTGCTTTGGCCAAGCCTAGAAACAAACTGAGACAGGGAAGGAACAGTCAGAGGCCAGCAATGGTTTGGGCTCAGGTGTGTCACAGCCAGGACACTTCAGCCTTCCTGATGTATCCCTGCTCACCTCTTCCTTCTCTTCATGCCATTGTGAACAGAACTAAGGGGGTTATAAGAGGATTCAGTTGAGGACATCCTTCCTGCTTGCACTGTTAAAATAATACGTGAAAATAAAGAATCCCTAAAAGATAACTTGACACGTGTGGGCTGAAGATCTAGAACAACTTGACCCAGTAATCAGAGACAGAGGGGTGCAGGTGGTGCCCAGGGACACACGCACACTGCACACCCTTAGCTTTCCCCCAAATTCACTCTCCACTTGGCTGATTTCAAACAAACAAAACCCTTCAATCCTAAATAATAAAGTTGCTTGCATTTGCATAACTTTATATCTTTCAAGTTGCTTTTGTTTATATTACCTTCAAAGCCTCACAATAATCCTGTGAGATGAGTGGTATTATCCCTAATGTACAGATGAGGAAACTAAAACAGAAAAATTGAGTGACTCTTCCTAGGGCACAGAGCCATTACATAACAGAGCCAATGCTAGCTAGAACTAAGGCCTAATGAATCAGTTCAACCCTCTTCTGATTCTTGATCTTCTATTTCCTCCATTCATTTATTCAGCAAATAGCCCTTGAGTGTCTTCTGACCCAAGGCACTGATGACACAACAGAGAGAAAAACTGACCTGGTACCAGCCCTCATGGAGTATAGGGGGAAGACAATAAAAAAAAATCCACACCCTCAGTCTTTGATCACAGACAGTTAGAATCCATATGTACTTCCCCTTGGTAGGCACAGGTACTAAAGACCTAGATTAACAAAACACACACCAGGATTCCAGACACTCCAACATGCATACTCTTTCTTCCCTCCCCTTAGCCTACTAGACCACCCAACTCCTTGAGTGCAATTCAAGGGACCCCTCACCTGATGTCCAAATTGGTTGCAAGGAAAGCCAAGAACCACCAGGCGCCTGGGATAGCGGCATTGCAGCTCGTTGAGCTGGGTGAAGTCCCGAGTGGTTGTGCCTCAGAGCGATGCTACATTCTCAATCAGCACTGCCCTGCCTCGGAATGTGTTGAAATCTACCTTCTCCCCATCCACGCTGACAGCAGAAAGGTCGTAGAACGACTTGGCAATGTAAGCCATGGTGAAAGTGCAGGGTGAGCCTGGCGGAGTGGCGCACTTAAGGACCTATTAAAGGGGTGGGGAGGGAGGAGGAGCCTGAAAGGACAGGAAGGATCTCGCTCACAATGGGCCTTTGAGCATCCCCAGGATGACTTAGCAAAAACAGTCACCGACCTGCAAGAGTTGTTTGAACAAGGAGGCTGCTCCTATTTACGGACTGAACAAAGCCACCTCCCTGCCCCACCCTGCTGGCAACCTGGGAAGGACCAATTTGATATCTATGAGCAGACATGAATAATTCACTGCTTGCTGGAAACCAGAGCCCCAAAGGTCGCCAGGGAGGAAAAAAGGGAGGGAGGGACACAGGATTGACTCTTACTAGCCCCAACAAGTTGTTTTCCCAGGGTGCAGACGTTTATTGAGTACCTGCTGAGTGCCAAGCTCTGAACTGTGCAACGGAGAGGTCAGAGTCTGCCGAGATCTGAAAGAGGAGGAAGAGAATTGGGACGCATGTCCCCTTGATTCAGGCTACAACTGAAATATACATGTTACTGTTCTCTCTGGCTGTTGCTTTCTGGCTTTGGCTCCATAGGAGTCAAAGGGACCCCTGGGGGAACAGTGTGTGATTTTATGAAACAATGGCTTTCAGGCCTCAGCCTGCACCAGGCTGAAGAGATGAAGTGTGTTTGTCTTGCAAATTCCTTTGCTGAGTGATGCTGCTTGTGCTCAGGAGCACTTCTACCCCTGCCTCTGCCTCTGCCCCTGCACTGTGCCATCTCCCCTTCTACTCCCCTGTCAGGCGTATTCCACAGAAGTCTGGAGGCCTTGCTAGAAATACATAGTAGAGATTTATTCAAAGGTTTTGGAGTTTGCAAATGGAACACAGCTAGGCAAAAACCCAGAAGTGTTCCAAAGAAGAAAGAAAAGTTAAAAAATCTTTTAGGAAAAAGTACACACTTGAGAATGATCAGTCCTGCATTCTTAGCCCTAAGATGGGTCCAGAGCAGTTAGCAGTCAGGTGTCAAGCAGTGAGGATGACAGATGCCAGGTGGTCTGGAAGGCAGGTACCAGGAGGTCAGGTCAGGCCCTGGTGGTCTGGATAATGGATGTCAGGTGGATGCATGTGTGGGTCTCCGAGGGTTACCTGCAGGTCCAGATGTATATACAGGACTAGGAAGTTCAAAGAAGGCTAAGTTCCCAGGTTAATTAGAGTAAGAATGGAGTCATTCCTCATGCCTCAACTTCCATACCGTTAATAATTTTAGCAGCTTGGTTAAAATAGACTTCACTTTATATATTCTCTATTATGACTTTCTCTTTACCGGATACCTCACTTCCACGGGGTCATGAGGAAGCAGTCTGCTGTGGCCAGGGCAAGGGTGACTCCTGTCACATAGCAGGTGGGGGAATTCAGAGGGCATGAGCCACAACTACCTCTTTTCAAAGGCTCAGTCCCTAAGACTTCCCAGAGGGTTTGTGCCGGTAATTCCCCTGCAGAAGGAAGTACACAGGGAGTCAAACGGCTGGGTTCTAGACCCAGCCAGCCCCCTCTGATGTTTTCAACACCAGCTGCGCAGAGTGTTGCAGGCCACCTGGGGTCCTGCTAAGGGTTGCATGGTGTGAGCACACCCTGGAAGCCCGCAGAAACTACTAGAAAGACCTAATGCTTTACTTTATCCCTCTAAGTACCTACCAACTCAACAAATCACTTTTTAAAAATGCCTGGATTTCTCCATCAGTGAAACTGGCAATTAGCCTTTACCTGGCTTTGGGATTTTAGAGTGAAATTTCAATAACAGTGCAAATGTTTACTAGAGACTGTCTTTGCCGGTACATGCCCATGGGGAACAGTCTCCTAGAACAAAGAATAAATGAGGCTGGCAGCAGCTGGGCTGGAGAGTCTGTTCTATTGAGAAGACAGAGACTTACTTGCCAGGAAATGCCCAGCTTTTCTCTTTTGTAGCCTGTCCCACGGTTGCTTACAGCATGTGGGAACCCATGCATCTCACTAAAAACAAGTCTCCATTATCTACGTGGGAATGGAACCTTTGGTCAGTAAGACGAGGTAGCAGGAAATGCAGCATGAAATATGTCCCTTGCTGAGGCTAGGTAGAATTCCCAGAAGCAGCCCATAAATGTCCCTACAAAGCCACTGAGTCAGAGGACTTGACCTTGATGGCGGGCTAAACTTTAACATGAACGTTCCAGATTTACGTGCATGCCTCGCATTTTCCCAGAACTCTCTGGACTTCCAGACACGACTTACTGGCTGCCCTTCTATGACCCCTCTTGGGAAGGCCATGGAAGTTCCTGAGCTGAGGAGTGGGGGTCCCCCCTCCTTTAGGTACATACCATCCACTTTCTCCAGGAATGGCTCAAGACCCTTTCAGTCACCCAGGTTATCACCTTTCACGACTGAAAAAAAATTGATGAGGCTTTCCTAAAAGTCCTCTTGTCCAACTTTACCTCAAAAACAGCCCACTTTCCAGAAGCTTACAACTCTGTGACATGCACTAAGTGCTTGAGTCCCATAGCTTTCCACAAGGACACTTGTTCTGGAAACTGCACAGGCTTAGCAGGTGGAAAGCTTAGGGCAGTGGTTTGCAACTCTGGCTGCAAATGAGAATTGCTTATAGAGACTTTTCTAAATAGAGATGGCAAAGTTTTCCACTCCAGAAATTTCAATTCACTGGTCTCTAGCCACGACTCTGCCGCTGTTACTTGGGGCCGTTAGTCACCTGTTTCCTTATCTGTTGAACCAAGATAATCACCTTCCTTATCTCACACAGGTATAATTGGTGGGATGGAGGAAATAAAGCATTACAAGCACTGTGTAAGCTGGAAGGCCTAGGTTAAGATCTTGGACTATTGCCTGGACTTGTTTAACTCCTTCCTTCATCAATTGATCTTTAACCTCAAATATTCTCTGCCTCTTCCACCAACGCTGTATCTCAAATGCTGTATAGCATTCAATGTCTACCACCACCCCCATGCCCCTAAGATTCCAGCCTGCCTTGCTCCCCTGGAGTATTCAGTCACACGGCTGAGGGGAACTTCTGAAAGATGACTGAATTCCTCCTCATGCCTTCAGAAAGCCTGTCCCTGTTCCATCTGACAGATGAGAACCTTCTCGGCCTTAAAGACTCCCAGGGACATCGATATCCATCATCTCAATGATTTTGCTCAGTCTTATTTCTGCAATGTAAGCCCATCGCAGAGCAAGGGGGGCTTTGCATGGGGCTCCCCAGCAGGTGGCGTTAGGAAAGGTATAAAACAGAGGACGTTTGTCACACCCACTGTCATTCTGCTGCCATTGTTTTCCTTTAACTGCCAGGGTTTGAGTGAGACCTACTCCCAGGGACTCATAGAGGCAGCCATACCTGTGGTTTGAAATATTCTTTATTTTGTAAACATCTGTGTTTAAAATAGATGAACCCTGCTCACAATTCATATACTGGACCCAAGACACAGTACACAAAGTTCACCCGTCGCAGGGAGATGGTGGGGGCTCAGGAGCAGGCGGAGGGCCTGGGGCTGGGCTGAGTCTCAGGACAGCAGGTGCAGAGGTGGTGAGGAGTAAACAGGCAGGAGCACCTGCTCAACAGTCTGGGCCTAATGCCAGACCCCAGGCCGCCTCGGGGACTGGAGAAGTTAGGGGTGATGGCCGACTCTGGGACCTGTTGAGTGTAACTGCACCTAACAGCCCAGCCCTCCTCCAGGTTGCAGGCCTTCCCCAGCCGTGGTCCTAGAGTGGGGCCAATCAGGCCACAGACTCACGACCCCTTGTTTTTCCTTCCTGAACCCCTAGGGCACAGTTAAAACAGAGTTCCTCTGTCCTGAGAGGGTAGGAGAAAGGTGGCGGGGCTCTGCCTGATCTTCAGGGAGAGCTGCAATACTGATGTACAGGTTGAAGCCAAAGCGTGTGACTTCCCTTTTCTGAAGTCGGGGTTGAGGGCTGGCGTTGCCGACCTCCCCACCCCCAGGGTGATGCTGCTTGTGTCCTGACAACTGGGGGGTCCTCCAGGAAGCACCCATAGCCGTGGCCCTAGCCAGGACTGCATCCTGGAGTCTTCTCTCTGCCGTTCTGACTTACAGCTTTTCCTGCCCTTCTTTTCCTTCCGCTATGCCACCTACCCCTTGTCCCTCCATCCTCAGCTACCATCTCCTGGTTTAATGAGAGTCTGGAGGGATGGTTTGGTGATTTTATCCCCCAACTTTTTTGGAGTAAAGGAGTGGGACTCTTAATCCTTCATGTAGGTGTGCCCTGGGTTTTGGTCCTTAGTTGGTGAATGCTCAATGCCCAGTGATTTTTTTTGTAGCTCTAGCCCCAGCCATGCTGTGCAGCCTAATACGTAGCTTAAGAATGATCCTCCTACTGAGGAAGGTGGGGAGGAGCCCTTCTAGGGCTGGTAACTCACTTATTTCTCCCGTGGGCCATATTGGGTTAAAAACCTTCTTCCTGAACAAAGAGCTCTGGAGGAGCCCTGTTCCCTCCACCGGCAGCCACAGCGCCCACAGGGCGGTTGGCAGACCCTCAAGGCTCCTCCTCAGGAACTAGAGGGGTGAGAAGAGCACTCTGTCTTGCAGGCTGAAGAGAGCAGCACCAAGCAGGGCCTGCTTCCTTTTCCCCCATGAAGTCCCCGCTCTTCTGCCACAAACTTTGGGTCTCAGGAAAGCCTTGGGCCGAAGGCTGGGTCCTGTGAAGGCCTCACTTCCCACCTGCCAGGGAGTCAGTGGAACTGCTCTTCTTAGACAAGAACTGGAAAGTGGGGCCCAGAGAGCCCACATTCCCTTTGGTTTGCAAACTGCTGTCCCTGGCCTGCTCACCCTTGCTCTTAGCTTGATACATAGTAACTAGTCCTTCATTTCCAAAAGCTCCTCTTTCTGGATTGGCTTGTCAGTCACTCCCTCGGGGCTCTCCTTGCTGCCCCAGTGCCCCCAGGCTTTGGTTCCCGTCTTTAAATTCAAGAGCCCAGGTGGGGAGAAACTGTGTACACACTGCATGGGAGGTAGAGAATGGAGGCGATTTTTATCCCTGCCACCCCTCATTGTTTTTGTTGTCTTCTCTGAAGCACCTGCCTCCAAGCTCAGGTCCCCAAGAGGCAGGCGGGCAGGCAGGCAAGCCAGGCCAGAGCTGGAGCGGAAGGGGGCCGGGCAGGGAGAGGTAGCGCAGCCCCAGGCTAAGGGCCACGTTCGGTGTTTCCTTCCTACCTTGATGTTCCACTTTCCCAGATCACAGGCGAGGCAGGCCGATGGCACAAAAAGGGACGGTGGGGAGGAGAAGGTGGGAAGAGGCACCCCATCGCCTTTGGCCCACTCACAAAGCAGGGCGAGGGTTCTCCCAGGAGCAGAGATGGAACATCCCCGTGAGCCTGAGCCCATTAGCTTGGACAGGGTTAGGAAGAGAGGAAAGAAAGAAGCTGCACCAGCAGCCACAAAGCAGGCCACACAGGGAAAAGGGCTTGAGGGGACAAAGAGAAGAGGTAAGGAGAGAAAGAAAGCTGACAGGAGACAAGATGCACTAAGGAGCCTTAAAGTGGCCTCGACTCCAGACGGGCCATTGTCTGGGGAGCTGGGCAGCGAGAGCGCTCGGGCACGGCCGGGGCTCCGAGCAGGCCTGCAGGAGGGAACGGGCTGAAGAATACCACTCCGGGGGGCAGGGCTGGGGGCAGGGGCTGCTCAGAGGTGACAGCGGAGTGCCGAGTTGCTCTCAGGGCCAGGCAGGGGGAGCAGCAGCTGCTGCTGCTATTCCACGGGGTCACCCAGATGAGAGGAAAAGCAGGGCAAAGCCCAGACTCCCTGTCTGCCCACAGGCCTCCTGAGGGGAGGGGGGATTTGTGGGTGCTCCACGTAGGATCCTCAGCACCAGCAGGTTTTAGAAGAGTTCACTGGGCCCTCAGGTTTGCTCTCATCCTCCTCAAGCTCTGCCAGTGCCACCTCGTTGCTGGCACGTGTCCGGAGACCGTCGAGCTCCTTCCTGTGGGCCTGCAGCACCAGCTCCGTCAGACGTGTGAAAGACTGGGAAAAAACCGGGGGCACAGGTTAGTCCGGTCTGTCCTCCTCTTCCTCTTGCGACCCTGTAATGCCCAAGGGGTGAGGGCTCATCTTATCTGGGGTCCTATCTGCCAGCTTCTCCTCTGGCTTCCCCACTCCAGGCTCAGCCAGTGGCAGAGGGCGGCTGGTTGGGCTTCCGAGTCCTCACCTCTTTAATGTTGAGGTTGGTGCAGGCACTTGTTTCGTAGAAGTCCATGCCATACTCCTTAGCCAGCTGCAAGAGAAGGACATTCCTGAAAGGGAATCAGTAAGGGAAGGGAGGTGCCATAGCACGTGGCACCTCCTTCTGCCATTGCCCTCACAGCTCATGGGGTGTTGACAATTTCTCAGAGTAGGTAACTGCTCAGATGAGGCTCAGTGCTTCTTCTAAGACATAGGCTAGAACAGACAAACACACTCAACAGGCATCATATATCAGGAGTCCGAGACACCAAAATGTTGTGGCAATAGGGCAAATTAAAGAAAAACACAGGCTACTGGTCAAAGGGGCCCAGACTTGAATGTCAGTGCTGCCACTTAATGGCTGTACACCTTGGACAAGGTATTTGTTCTCTCTGCGCCACAGGTTTTTGTCATCTGTTAAGGGGGGATGACAGTGTCTATTAACCAAGGCTGTGAAATGATTAAATGGGGTCATACATCTCAAAGCACTTGCTTAGCACATAGAGCGCTCAACAAATACTATTATTCTAGTGGGGTTTGCTTCTACTCTCAAGTTCTTTAATGACTATGTCATATTTTTTAATACTAAAAAAAACAAAAAAAAAATCAATTTTATCTTAAGTGCTAAGGGAATGCTATTGACTGAAGAGGTAGGAAAAAAGCTCTTGAGGCCCTCGGAGTGGTTAGGTGACTCTTGTCCCGGTGGTATCTGTCTTTCTTTCTGTTCTCTGGGAGGACGGTCTCCCTGTATCCTTGACAACCTCTCAGCACCATCTTCCTACCCTCTCTGCCCTCAAGGCATCTGACTCTGGGCCCTTCGTTCCCTCACTTACCTTCCTACCTCTTCCAAGCGCAAGGAGGGCAGGGAGTGGGTGTGAAGGGGTGGGTGGCTGTAAGATGGTTGCTACGCCTGGCTGCTCTTAGGGAAGTCAGCAACGTGAAGCCCTTCCTCACCACTAACACTGGGATGAGCTCTTAAGCAGAGGTAATTTTGCCCTGGGGGGACTTGGAGCTGGGAGAGTTGCTTCCCAAGAGGTTTTTGTATCAGGATGGACCCCAAATCACTGTCCTGAAGGACAGAAAGCCCACTCTCAAGGATGGCAACTCACCCAGTGCCCTAGGCTACCATAGGAGGTAGGAAGGTGCTTGATGGTGGTAAGAGAATCCTGGGCCCCAACTCTCAAGACTGGCCCTGGAAGGTAGTGGAAAACCCCAGGGATGGATTCAGCCAGCTCCCTCCCACTTACCTGCTGCCCTTGCTCTCTTCCCACCTGCCGTTTCTGCTCTTCATCAGCCTTATTCCCTATGAGGATCTTCTGGACACCTTCTGGTGCATACTAGGGACAAAGGACAGGCAGAACCGCCAGTGAGTGCTGGCTTTCCCTCCCATATCCCTGCCACACTATCTATACCGGCCTCCCCAACAGCACCAAGTTTATGAGCCCGAGGGACAGAGTGCGCCGACTGGGTGCAGGTGCCAGGCTCCCCCAAGAACCATGGCTGACCCCAGAGGTCTCAGAGGGGTGTCATGGGGAGAGCTTAGGGTAGGAAACACTCTGGCCAATTCCAGTGCTTCCTTGGAATGGACAACTGGTATCTGAGCCGGAAAGGATGCTGGGCTTAAGTCCAACCCCTCATTCTATAGATAAGGAACTGTGGACGCAAGAGTTCAAATGGCTCGCCCAAGGCTCCACAGCTACCATGGCAGAGTCCTGAGATTTCAGGAAAGAATCTGTTCACAGGGCAGGCTTTGACCTGACTCACTTCTGGGGAAAAACGGAAGTCTGGCAGGGTACAGGGCGTGGAGGGCATGGCAGCTCGGGCTCCTTCCTCATGTTGTGCTTACCCAAGGTCTTCACCCAGGCTGTGGAAGCGAGGTTTCCTGGTAGCATTTACTCGCCAACCCCAGGAGCTCCGACCTTTCCCGTCTGGCCCTCCCATCACCTTCCCCTCCCAGGGGCCCTCCCCCACCCTGACAGGGAGGCAGCATCTCCTACCTCATCCACATCACTGACCCACTTCATGATGTGCTGGTAAGAGCGCTCGCTGCTAATGTCATAGACTAAAAATATTCCCTGAGAGAGAGAAAGAGAGAGAGAGAGAGAGAGAGAGAGAGAGAGAGATGGGGGAGGTAGGTACACAAAGGGACAGTGCACAGTCATGGGGCCAGAAGCGGGCACGGTACCTTAAATGCTGCATCCCACTCTCCAAGCTCTCTGCTTAGCATAACGAAGACCCCTCAGCACCCAGAAATATCTCCTTCTGTCTCAGACCCCCAAAGCTATTGTTTCCTAGGCCCCCCATAGAACTCTCTGAGATAGGAAGGTGCCAAACACTTCGGCCTGGGTCTTTGGCCTAGGGTGAAGGGTGAGGGTGGGGGAGATGGTGAAGTAAGTGCTCAAGGAATAATTGATGAATGAATGGTTGATGAACACCTCAAAGACCACCCTGAGGCTCCCCTCCCCAGCAGGCAATCCAAGGCCCTGTCTTGGGGGCGCGTGGCACAGATACCTCAAACACGCAGAGCCCTGAGTCGGGGCAGCATCCCACCTCTGACCCCTGAAAATGGTGGCTCACCTGGGCTCGTCGATAGTACTGCTTGGTGATGGTCTGATATCTCTCTTGCCCCGCTGTGTCCCTGTAGTGGAAAGCCAGTCCCTCAGAAGGGCCGGGACCACAGAAGCAAGTGAGAGGGGAGGAGCAGGAGGTGGGAGACCCTGTGCCTGTGCAGGAAAACTGGGGAGCCGTAGGGTGAAAAATGAATGGAGCTTTGGTCTCTAAGGGGATCTGAACACACCCGACTCTGCAGGAGAGATGCCTGGTCTCCTGGTGCTTGCAGGGCTTGCAGGACGCTGTCAAATACATCTGCACCAGAAGGCACAACCATAACTGGGCCTTGACAGCTCTCTAGAATTTGGGCAGTGTGGTCAGACTGGTTGGACCACTACACCTCCAGACCCTATTGGGCCTCCGAAGGCAATGCCTTTACCAATCTGAAATTGGGAGACAACTCTCCCTGTTGGCAAAGGCCATGAGTGCCTGCAGGAGCAGCGGCCCAGAGAGCCACAGCAGCCCCCTGTGGCTACTTGTGGGAACTGCACCGTGCTGCCCTGAGGAAAACTCTGACCAACGTCCCACCCAAAATGAGGGGGTGTACAGCCCTTCCTCCTTCCAAACCTATGAGAAGGTGGCACAGCCCAGGGACAAAGCCTTATTCTAAGACAAGCCCACGGGAGTTAGTTTGCCAAGTGTTCTAATTCCTGCCTGTTTGGTGACTTGTGGTCAATCTGATAAAGATTCTCAAGAATGAGATCAGAGATGAAGGCCCATGGGAGCCGGAGCTGGCCTTTGAGACTTCCATTTCTCTCCATGCAACAGGTAGCCAGTTGTCCCAGATGAAGCCTTAGGATTTGACTCTTGACAGTGGCGGGTAGGGAGCAGCCCAAGGTCCTCCCCCGCAACCCAACTCACCAAATCTGTATCCGCACTTTGATGCCATCTACCTCTATGGTCTTCATCTTAAAGTCAACACCTGGGGAAAGAAAGAGAGCAAGAAAGTTAGGAACTGAGAACCCCCTGAGAACTGACCAGGACAGCCCAGCGCACTCACCCTTGAAAGGATCTCCATTGGTTTAATTTAGCAGAAAGATGGCATGAGGCGAAGGTCTTCTTGAACCAAAAACTGACCCTAAGGAATTGTCTGGGGCTTTGAATGGGGCTTCCCTTCTTCCCCGAGCTGAGAGTTGCCAGCAGCAAAGAGCTTGAGGCACAGGAAGTGAACATGAGTGAATGTGTGGAAATCCACTCCATTGCTGCCTCACTGACCCCAAACGTGCCTCACTCTATTCACGTGTGACGTCTTCCTAGTTATACTTCTGGAAGGAACCACTGTAGTTTTTGGTCCTGGGCTTGGGTTTTTCTCTCTCTGCCTTGTTAACAACCAGGAGGGGTCACAGCACTTGGTGCATGTGGGGAAGGCTCAGGGCCCCTGGAGAGAGGAGGACTGTTTCTACTCCGTGGTGTGTATGAAGCCCTCAGCACCCAGCAAAGGGGCCCAAGGAGAAGGTTAGTGGATCTATGGCCGACTAACTGGTTTACTGGGGGAGGCATGGCTGTTTGCTAGGAGCCTGGGCTTTGAACTCAGGCCTGAGCTTGAATTTTGACTCTGGCCATTTAACTCATAGCTATGACTTTGGGCACCTTGTTTCTCTGAGCCTCCATTTCCTCATCAGTAAAATGGGGACATTACCAATCATTTCAGAGGGTCACTAAGAAGACCAAGGGACATATGGTGGCTGCTCAATCAACTGCAGCTATCTGTCGAAGTCCCAGTGGGAGCTCGTGAGTGACTGCCAGTGACCAGGTGAAGAGGCAGTGGCTCAGCGTGTCATTGGGGGAGGGAGAGGAAGACCAACGGCATTCTCAGGCTTGAGGAGCTAAGCTGCCACAAGACATGGGACATGTAAGGGATTTGGCAAACCAGCCGAGGACAGAACACATATCTGGGGAAATCTGCATCAAGACAAGTCAGCACAACCAGCCCCACGCAGGCTTGAATCTGAGCGATGAGCCGAGAGGTTTTATCACCGTGCCTCTCAGCTCTAACTGTGCCCAGGCACCATGCCCAGTGATTCAAGAGCGTCTCTAGCAGGTTAATTAAACTTAAGTCTCCCGTGTACTCCCTGGGGACAAGTCAGGAATGGGCCTCATTAACCAGTTTTCAGGTGGAGAACATGGGAAGGGCAGAGTTGCGTCTGTAGTCACCTGGCTGCACAGCCCAGCCCCAAAGACCCCAAAGGTGCGAGAATTCCCCCTACAGGTGCCATTCCACCTGCGCATTAGTTCTCTGATAACGACAATACCCCTCCCCTTATCAACCCTACTCCCAGCTGTCCACAGATTCAGAGTTTAGGCTCTTCCTCCCACCGTTGAGACCAATCACCATTTAATTAAAGGGAGAAAAAGGTTCAGAACGGATAACCTGAACTAAACCGAATTGGTCAGACGTGAATCATTTTTGCTGCCCACGCTGATTCATATCTATGGTGCTGTACTTTTCCAAACGGACAATGCCCGGCAGTCATTCTCCCAAGTGCGCTGGGAGGTGAAGAGAGGAGGGTGAAGCGAGGAGGAGGCACCTGGCCTTGGTGGGGGCCGGAGCATGCTCTCGCCCTCCCTAGACAAACAGTTGTCAAGAATTTGTCCCTCCCAAACCTGGCATGGAAGGGAATCAAGAAATTCTTGCTTTTTTGTTTTTTGTTTTTTCATGGAACAGTGCCTTCTTCCCAGGAGAACCAGCAATTTGGTTCATTTGAGAATAAACCTAGCTCATCCTCACACTAGCTCAGCAAGCCTGGTCAAGGACGGTGCCTTGTTTGTGCAAAGTGGTCACAAGAGGGCTAGCGGTGGAGATCGAAGGTTCTACTTCCTTTATTTCACCAACTTCTGTGGGAACTCACTTTGAGCCCTGCACAGTGCTAGCTGCAGAGTAGCAAAATGACATGTGGTCCCTGCCCTTACAGAGCTCAGTGTGAAGGGAACAAAGGCCCAGGGAGTGAGATCACCAGCCCAAGGCCAGCAACAGCCCCAGCACAAGCCTTTCTGAGTCTCCGGCCCAAGCTGCCCCTTGCACAGGTTTTTGAGGGAATGTTGGAGAGCTGTATGTTAACCAGGCACAGAGGCCTTAACTGTGCTTGGTTTCCTGTTTCCCTGCAGGTCCTTGAGAAGGGCTGAGCTGGGAGAGGACATCCCAACACTAGGGGAACCTCATGGAGAATGGTCACCGGCTGTTAGAAGAGACAGGGCAGGAGAGAGAAACTCAACAGCTCTGGGAGTGTGAGCGGGGCTTGGATTCCTTCTCCCTTCCTCTTTCACTTCTTAGCTGTGTGGCCAGGGATCGAGGCTGAAGAATGCATAGCACCCCCACCATCTTGTAACGTGGGCCCTCCTGACCACCCAATAAAATTTGTTTTAACATCCCTGAGAGATCAGATGTTTCAATTTTGTCTCTTCATATGCACTAAGGAAGAGACAGAGGAAGTCTATGCCTTCTGAGGCATTTTTCTCTCCCACCCACTCCCCGTCCTTTTTTTAAATTTCAAGATTAACAGCCCAAGTATCTTCTAGTAGAATCCATTCCTTCTACTCTACTCTCGCACGCTTTGACCCTTCTGCTGGGTCCACCATGCAAGCCAAGCCCCAGCCCACTGTGACCTGTGCCCACCCATGGCCCCTTCTGTGTCCCTGCATAGCGACTGGTTTTTTCCACTGCTGAGCACTGCAGGACAAAGTCACAATGCTGGCATTGTTTAGTCGCCTGCAGACTCATGCTTTGTCACCTCAGCTGGGCCCTTGCATCTGCTCAGCAAACGCTTTATTTGATGTGTGTCCACCCCTGGCATTCCTCACAGCTATTGTCCTCCCCGCTGAAGGCTTCAGCCCCAGTGTGCCCCCCCCCCACAGCTGGGGGCATTCAAGAGAATCCCATGCCCCCTGTCTGATGGGCCAAATGAAGGCTGCCTGATGAAGTCTTTGAGGCCCACCTTGTTTCCTCAGAATTTTCTTGTGTTCTCCATCTTCCCTGGGGACAGAAGAGTACTCTCTTCTTCCCAAGTCTCCCCCTCAGCTGTCCTCATCAGCCCCCTCTGGGTGCACATCCTAACAGTTTCAGCCTTTTCTGTTGCATCTTCAGAATCCACAGAAAGTGATTCTTCATCCACCGCTACCTCCAGCGTGTTCTCATCCTGGCTCCTCTAAGGCAGCACTGCTCAAAGTTTAAGGTGCATGTGGATCCCATGGGGACTGGGTTAAGATGCAGATTCTGATCCAGTAGGTGGTAGATGAGGCCTGAGATGCTGCATTAAGCCTCCATCCAGGTGAGGCTGATGCTACTGGTCCATGAGTCACACTTCTGACAGCAGCTAGGACATTGGTTCTCAGGGTGTGGTCCCAGGACATACCTGCAGCTTCAGCATCAGCCAGGACTTGTTAGGAATGCAGATTCTCTGGGCCCACCCAGCTCTACTAAATCTCAGGCACAGAAAGTTTGAGAACCACTGCCTAGCCAATCGCTAGGCAGAACCACACCCAAGGCTCATGATCATACTTATAATGACTGTACACTCCCTGGTTAGGGAATCCAGGGCCCTCGGTTCTTACGCCAGCCCTTCGAAGCAGGTGGGAGTGGAGTTTATCACTGGGAGACACAGAGAGGCCAAGCAACTTTGTCATGCAACTTAGTCATCTTATGGCTGGGCCAGAACTACACACTGGTCTCTTTAAAACCTACCCAGGGTACGCCTCACCTGACCAGTAGTGGCCCAGCTCTTCCAGGCTGTGGAGGCTTTTCTGTCATGCCCTAGCACAGCCCACACCTCTTCTGGGGTTATGAGGCATCTGGAAGTGAGCAGTGGGCACATGTGGGGCAAGCCCACCATACCCTATTTTCAGGGAACCCTTGCTCCCCTTGAGCGTTCAGGATTCCACTAAGCCCAGAAGCAACACCCTGGGCAGTGAGTGCCACCTCCGTGTCCCTACGAGAGGGCCTGGTTCCTTTCCCTGGCGCGGGGATGACTCGGGGGTAATGAAACAAGCAAACCGCCCCCACACAGCTCCAGGAGAGGTTCCTAGGGACCTTGGAGCCCCCAGAGGAGACAGCCAGGAAGATGGGCCCCTGCCCACCAAGTGAGGAAAGCACGCGAGCGGCACCTCTGGCATGTTGACCATGGTGGCCATCACGCCCAGTGTCCTTTTCTGCCTGAAACTGCGTAGCCCAAAGCATCTGCTCTGTGTGTCCTTTGCAGAAAAGCATCACCTGACTGGACTGGGGGTGGATATCTGACAAAAAGGAGGCCCATCAGTGGGTTTGCTGGTGACTCACACGGTGACCTGGCCAGAAGGGACCAGGGGAGTTAGCTAAGCCCATCAAACCGGCTCCCTCCAGATGGTGCAGAGGGGACCGGCCAGTTGCTAACGAGAGAAGCATGAGGCATGAAGCATGAGATGAGAATGCCTGATACACGAACGTGCTGACCAGAGTGAGGCTCAGGATGCTGTGTCCCAGCCCAGCCACCATCCACACCAGACCCCACTGTCCTGCCTCAAAGCACACCCTGTTTTCGTAGAGAGCGCTTCAGGATGCCTGGAGATTCACAGCCGCAACGGTCCACGCTGCCAAATGGCAACCCTCTGTCCTCGCCCAGCTGGCCGGCAAGACGTTTCATATATGGGGCCGAAAGGAAGACTTCAAACTGGTGTGCTCTGCTCTTTGCTCCCTCCTATTTTTTTGTCTTCTCGTCCCAACAAGATGCGACAACTAGTGCCCCAACTAATACCTAACGGGGCAGATAATATACTTTGTATTGGACAAGTTTGTTGTGTGTTTTAAAATCTCTGCCTCCATTCAGTGCCAGGCATAAAGTGGCAGTTCCATTAGTGGCACCCCCTTGCCCCGGGGACCATAAGGAGGGATGGGCGCCCATGAATCAAGAGGAGGGACATGTGTCCCGCCATCCGAATGCTTCACAGACACTAGCAAGAGAAATTCCTCAGGGAAGTCACAGTGCCAGGTCCTGCTCCACCAGTGGCCTCTGGAAGGCCCCTGGCTCTTCCTCCTGTGTCCCTGGCAGTGTGGCCACGGCTCCTTCAGCAACCCCCAGCAACTGCAAGGCCACAGCCGCAGCCTGGGGCACGGTGGCAGCTGCTGTCAGAGAACTGGGAGGACAGACAAGGCCCTCCTCTGGGCTCAGGGGGCTAGGCCCGGTCAGCGGCACAGAGCAGGGGGACAGGGCAGGGAGCAGGCACCGCACACACTTGGCTCCTGCGATTGGAGCCTTGGGCAGTAATGCAGGACCTAGCTGACCACCCCCCAGGTCTAGCAGTGAAAGGGCTGTGAAGACTGTGGAAAGAAAGGAACAGGTATATCTCGGGGGAAAGAACAGTCCTTTCCATCACTGCCTGCCTCCAAGGACGGACCTGTAAAGCAGGTAGAATCGTGGCTCAAAAAACAGAGTGGCCTGGTCATTGAGAACACAGTTGTGAGGTCAGAGTTTGGTTCCAATCCTGCCTCTACCACGAATTACCTGCGTGGTCTTGGGAAAGCTATGTGACCTCTCTTCAATGCAGTTTCCTCGTCTACCAAATGGGGGTGACAATCCCTATGTCAGAGTTTTTGTGAGGATTATGCATCACACAGGGCCTGGCACATAGAGCTTTGTATTAAATGTGAGCTCCCTCGGGGAGGATGAGGAGAAGGAGCTCAGGGCCACAGCTTGGGGAATGGAAGGAGCTCTGGGAAGTAGGGGACACACACACAACCTCTACATGGAAGGACACAGAGAGATGAGACAAAGAGCTAGCACTGAGGTGGAGCATTTTAACAGAACACCGTTGAGCCCAGATGGCCCCCAGAGTCTGGCTACAACCCAAACTCTGGAAAAGCCAGGGTATGCCTGTTGGTGGGCCAGCACCTCATGGGTTAATGTCAGGTGCCAACTTGCCTGTCCGCCAAGTGCCACATGCTTCGAGTGGAAACAGGGCTCTTCTGGGTGCCAAATATTATCGCCATGATCAACCACAGCCCAAAGGACCAGCAGCGTGACCTGAGCCTTTTCAGGAGCAATGAGATGCCACAACAGGAACAACTTAATACACCTGAAACCCAAGGCAGACACCCAATCCCTGGAGCCAGGTTGGCTCCAGTTACCAAGCCCGGAAGGCCCCGGGCCTCTCCCTCACAAGAAACCAGCATGTGCTGGCCTTGTGGAATTCACGTGGGTTGTGGCAGGAAGTCACCTCCAAAGACGTTACCCTAAGCAACCCCAAGACAAGGTTAGGGATAGGCAGGCCTGTGGGGAGGTGGCTGCCTGACTTTGCCGCCTCAGACAAGGCATCAGAGTAATCCCCATTTCAAAGCTCCCGCTCTCAGCCAGAGAGAAGACCAATAGCACGAGGAGACCCATAACACCATTTCCCCTAATGCAGGACAAGTGAGGGGAAGACTACCGAGGGGAACAAGGGAGAGAGAATTAAGAGACAAAGCTCGAGAGAAGATTCAAGAAAAGGGCTCCTGCCACACAAATGCCCCTCACACCAGTTAGGCGAGGGGTTAGGGGAGAGCGTCTTTGCCCTGGAGCTGCCACCTGCTGTATCCTCTTCCTTCCTCCTGCCTGGGGACTTTTAGCCTCACTGTCTGTGGGACTACGTGCCAACTGACTTCTTCTTCCTACTCTGTTGCAGACTGACTGCCCCTCATGCTGGCCTCATCCAGGCCCTCTGAGCAAATGCTTAGGCAGCCTTTGCACCATCGTGCGCTAGGAATGATGGGAAGCAGACAGACATAGAGAAAAGACCCTGGTCTTTGGCAGACAGGATCCTGATCTTTTACCGCCAAGGCCATGTTTTACCTCCAGGGCACTGGGGTCAGAGGTCTGATTAGGACGCCCATCCACAAGAAAGACTGGAGATTTCAGAATGATACTCTATTCCTCTTCTTTGTTTTTCAACACACATACACACACACAACCTCAACATGGAAGGACAGTGGTGATATGGGGACCAGGACAACGCTAGGGGCTACCACCTTCCCATAAAAGCTTCAAGCAACGGTCTTAAAAAACTCAGGAATCCAGGGGCTTTTCTCATGGGGAAGGGTTTCCCAGTCAAGCCTGGACTCCTGTGAGGCTGGAAGGAATGTATGTCCCCAGTACCCTAGTCCTGCGAGCTCTCTACTCCAGAGCCCCCGGCCATGAGGGGGTCCTGGAAGATCGCTCCAGCAGCCTGGCTGAGCTGATGGGCACCATCTGACACAAGGAATGGCCCCAAGCAACAGGCAAGACTGACCTGAGTCTGATACCAACCCCTCGCCTCTTCATCCACCGAAGAGGACTCACTCACGCAGGGATCACAGGAGCACATTCTTGCTCCCTTCTACATCTGAGCTTCTCCTATGATGTATATCTGAGCAGAAGAGCTACAAGCTACTGGAAACAGTTCACCTTTACAGGATTCTCCCCCTTTCCTCAAAGTCCCAAACACAGGTAGCATAGCAAGTCTCTCATCGTCTTAAGGATCCCAAGAAACCAACACTGTTTGCGACTTCCCTCAGAGAAGCGCAGAAGTCCTCTAGGAAAATGCATCCATCCATTCATTCAATTTATTCTTCATTCAAACAAACAAACAAACTGTTATTGAGTACCTACTATATGATTGTGTGCTTGGAACTAAGCTTAGAAGACACAGCAGTGAATAATACAGAAAGATCCTTGTCTTCAGAGAGCCTCTATTCTAGTGGGGAAGGCAGATAATACATAAGTAAACTAATAAATAATTTCAGAGAGTGCTGTGTCAAGAGGCAAAAGCAGAATGATGGGGTAGACAGTGGGGGCCTCTGTGTGCAAGCTGCTTCAGATCAGCTGGTCAAAGGAGACCTTTTAAAGCAGGTGACATTTGAGGTAAGACCTGAATGAGAGGAAGGTACCAGCAGGGAGAAGATCTGAAGCATCAGGGGCCCAGGCAGGGGAAGCAGCAAATACCGTCAGACAGGAACACATTTCACTCAAACTTACAGTTTCTCAGAAGAGAAAAGGAAGAGGGAACAACATTATTCCTTCCTTCCTTATAACGAGAAACAGCACAGCAAGGCCGTTCTCTTCCCTCGGATCTCATGGGCACTCCCCCCTCATGTGTGCATGTGTGCACACACCCACACACACACACTCACACATGCACACACACATGAACTGGTTTGCAGGCTCTAACCTGAAGAATGTACCAAGGAACTTCTCAAACACTAGCAAGGCCAAGTTGAGGGCCTTGCACCTCCCACTTTATATCTCTACACTGAATGCTCACGTGTGTAAAGCACACTATTTCTGTGTACACAGTAGACATACAAAGTAGGTGCTCAGGGCCCTTGATGGTGTGGCTCAGTTGGTTGGGCATCATGTCAAAAGGCAAAAAGTTGCTAGTTTGCTTCCAGGTCAGGGCACATGCCTGGTTGAGGGTTCATTCCCAGTCAAGGCATGTGCTAGAGACAACTGATTGATGTTTCTCTCCCTCTCTTTCTCCCTTCCTTCCCCTCTCTAAAAGTAAATATCTTATTTTTAAAAAAGTAGGTGCTCAGGAAATGTCGGTTCTGTTACCCTTGCCATTTCCACTGCTGCGTCCATGGAGCCACTGCGACATGTGCCAGCTAACCCTCTCCCACTCCACTCTGGCAGACCCTGGACCTAGACCTCACCTTCCTGAGCCTGCTGCTGGGTGGTCAGTGGGCACTGACACCTTGCTTCTTCCTCTTCCCTCCTCCCAAGCCTCTTCCCAGACAGGGCCCCGTTGACGGGCAGCAGCAGGTTTTGGGAGGAAGATACGGAGGCCGGGAACCTCAGGAACAAACACTTTGGAGAGGGTAGGGCCTCCAGATGCATTTACCCTCACACGGAACCTCGCAAGGACTGAGTTGAACTGAAGCTTCTCTGATCAGGACGTGGCCAGCTGGCCCAGCCCCGAAGAAGATAGCTCCTCCTTCCCCATCCCTTGTCCCCTGGGGAAGCCTTCTTAGTCTTCAAGGCCCCGCTCAAATGTCACTTCCTCTGTGAAGCTTTCACCAACCACCCCAGGAGGAATTTGTCATTCCTCTGTGATTCCAAAGCACTTTGACATTGCTCTTGCATAAAATTCTGGTTGTCTGTTTGGAAGCCTGACTCCCCAACAGCACCGGAAGCTCCCGGAAGGCAAAATAATATCCTGTTCATTTCATGTCCTCATTACCTGGTAGAAGGTAGATACTCATTACCTATTATTAACAAATTGAATGAATGAAAGGAAACATGAATGAGTGAGCAGGTGAGTGAATAAATGAAGTCAGTACCTGCCAGGAGAAAAAATGAGAGGGGAGAAAACTTCCATCAGGAAGAGCGACGAAGAATGACCCATATTTCCAAGCCCACTGCCTCGCCCCTCTGTAGATCACAGCGCCCTGGTCCCAGAGTTCTCAGTAAATGTATTATCAAAATAGAAATATGAGGGCAACGCTCAGCTCTCATCCTCAAAGCTCCCCCAGCCGGACTCCTCAGTCACACCCCCAGTTGTCCCCCAGAGGGGCGTTTCAAGGCCAGCAGCAGAGGCACAGCTGTCCCTCCATCCCAGAGTCCTCAGATGGGGTGGGGGAGGCATAACTCCTCTTCTCTTCGGCTCACAGGGGGCCTGTTTGGCAACCTGTGGAAGGACCTTCCAGGGTGAGCAAGGGCATGCACAAAGCCAGTTTGCAAAACTGGAGTAGGGGAGAAGATTCACGCTTGGGCAGCCTGCACGCAACGTGTGACTCACCACTTATCTCGGGACCTTGCTTTTCCCTGTTATAAAATAGGGTTGATGACTGGCTCCCTCCTTGTCCGTGGGAGGACTTACATGTCCAGGAAGCTCTGCGGTCCCCTGGACAGAGCGCACTGCCCAGGCAGAGGAGCCAAGGAGAAGTCAGAGGCCTCCGCAGAAAACTGGCAGTTTTACAGGGAAACGGGCACAAATATTAGATTACAGAAGAAGGCACTCTGAGAAGAGCTGGCAATCGGGGCAGAAGGGTAATGGCCAAATATCGACTTTCATGTTATAAAGCTCATCACCCAGCTGCCTGGGGAGCGGGAGGAGGATGGGGAGAGGAGGAAGGAGCAGGAATCAGGGCGCTCAAAGCCGTGGGCGAATCTGCAGAGCTGTGAAGGTGGCACAGGTGCACAGAGCAGCAGAAATGAAATCGTCTGAGGGTTTCAGAGCCATTGTCAGAGATGGTGACCTTGGGGAAGGGGGTGGACAGAACAGTGGCCTGAGGCACAGTGACACACGGCAGAGGCCAGAGCCTTGAGGCAGAGCCGCCCCAACCCCTCTGGGTCACCTCTCTCCCTACTTCTTCATACCTCCTCACCAGCTCTTCCTTCTCAGCCCCGGGTGCTGCCAGGGCAAGGGGGAAACTGGCACAGACTTGGAAGTGAGGCCCAGAGCTACCCTTGTGCTCCCTGGGAGGTGAGATGATGGCGCCCTGAGTCCTGTCTGTGCCGTTCGCTGCTCTGTCCCTGGCTCCTCACGTGGCACCTGGCACAGAGCGGGTGTTCAGTAAATGGTGTCCAGTGATCAAATGCATGAGTTTATTCACCGCTACAACTTTCTTATAAGCTAGGAATAATAATAATAGTTATTATTATTAATAATAAATACATAATGAAAGCAGCTATCATTTTTTTAATCCTCTGTAATCTTCACAGCGGCCTTTAAGAAAGGCTCTGCTATTGTCTTCAATTTACAGATGCAATACCTAAGTGCCGAGATGTTAAATAAATGTCTGAAGGTCGCAGAGTCAATAAGGCCATGGGATTCTCACGCAGCTTGTCTTTGCTCTTTTCTTTCTTTCTTTTTTTAACTTGTTTTTTATTGACATAGTTGAACTTTACAACAGTGTCATAAAATACTACAAACAGAGACTTCAAAGAGAGGAAAAAAATGACATTTAAATATACTAACCAGACTAAAACATGCAAAAGATCCAGTGATAAACGCATTAAGTAATAATATGCTAATGGTGTCTAATTTACCCACTTTATATTCTGTCATAAAAATATTAGTAAGCATCAACCTGATATTTGGAGAACGGACTTGATTCCCAATTTGTGTGTAAGATCTAGTACACCTTTTGCATGTATATGGTTAACTTTATTGGTTGTATTGCAGTACATTTAGGCAAGTTTGGTACTGGTATATATTTACTACCTATAGTGCAGTAAATAATGGTTAGAAATGCATCCTCCTAATTTTCTCTATGAGCTTAGAAAGCATTAATGAATTAACAGCATGGGTCACTAAGGGACCAAAATTCCTTACTATTCACATTTACGTGTGTGCTCTTTTCATTCTACTCATGGCATCTCACCTTCCTTTCCTTTCTTGGGGGCCTAGGGAACAGGGCGGGAAGAGGCCTGTCTCAGGCTGCCTGAGCAATGGGGCACGGACCCAGCCAGACCTCCCCTGTGTCACACAGCGTAGGTACACAGTGCCCCATGGTCCGCAAGCATTGGCCTGATTCCAGGATCAGACCCCTCCCTCCCAGTCCACCCCCAGCCCTCTCCCTTCCCTTCAGTCACCCACAAATCCTTGCCCCAGCGGCCAGGCTCCAGTTCAAACAGAACTTCCTGAGAAAGCAGCCCTGAAGCCACAGCCATTCAACCAGCCAAACCGGAAAGTCACAGAACGCAGAGGAGAGCAGCTGAACAGTTGTCTTTAAAACAAAAGGTCTAGAGACCAGAGACAGGTATACTCAGGGAAGACCAGGGATGGGCAGGAGAAAATCAACTCAGGGGCAGTCCCTTCAGCTTGTATTAGTGGCTTATATGTGCCACTCCTGGCTGCCTCACAGAGTGAAAACCAAAAGTCCCTGCACACAGGTGTCCACGTAGGATAGGGCACAGTCTCCTTGCCTGGGCAGGCAGCACACATCACATGAGGCCTTTCAAAAGTTGCCAGGTTGCTCAGTGGGACCTGAGAAAATGGGTGCCGGTGTAGAGTCTGGTGTTGGTGCCCCATGAAGGGGAAGGTCGGGCTGAGAGGTTCCCTCTTTGCCCAGATTCTACCACAGCCCTTGGCTCGTCTTCTGCTGCAAGTCTTAACCTCTCTTCCAGCCGACAACCCAAGTGCCATTCACCACATCAGAAGTCGCTCAGAAACTTATTGTGAAGGCTCAAGCTCCACCCTACTCGGCCAGGCCCTCAAGGCCCTCTGCCTCCATTCATTCAAACTTTATGGCGATCATGTCTAGCCCTGCGCTAGGACTACATAAACAAAGAGGAATAAGATTGGGTCTCACCCTCCAGGCACTTATAGTTTGGGAGACAGAGAGATAAACACAGGAGTGTTCTCACTCTTCCCCTAAAAACCCCCTTCTGTTCCAACCAGACTGCCCAGAGTCCCATGAACACCCACTGAATTCCCACCTCTGTTGTTTCTGCTCCTGCTACGCCATCTGCTCCTTCCCCTACAGGAGCTGAAAAGCAGCCCACACGGCAAGGCCCGGCTTCGGCTTCCCCCTCCTCCTAGAGCCTTCGGTGCGGCTTCTGGTCCACAGAGCCCCTCTGCTTCTCCGACCTCCTCTAGCTCTTGGTTGTAGTAATGGCACTCACTGTCCCCTCACCACTCACTGGCTGCCTCATGCCGTCTTACATCATGGTTCAGCTGCTGCCACTGACTGCAAGACCTTCATGAACAGTAACAATCAAGATCATCATGGATGCCCTACATCTGAAGAGCATTTCATTAAGTGCTCACAGATACATTATCTTGCGGCCAAGGCTCTTTTGGCCTGTCCCGCCTCCCCAGGTAGAAGACAGGCTTCTGTGGGCAGGCAAAGGTACAATATAATACGTCTCTAAATGCCTGGCACAGTCCTTTGTAGTGAATGTTCAGTTGATTTAACAGGTAACACAGTCTTGTCAGGAAACAGCAGAGAACTTTAAGGCACCCGCTGCCCACCTCTGCACCACATCTGGGTCAGCACAGCTGCATGGGAAAGGAATGCCAGTGGCACAGGTCCAGCTGCAGGGTCACCTGCCCACCTGCTGGCTAGAAAGAAGAGTGGTGGTCAGTGCCTGCCTGGGAGGCCTCCTCACTGCCCCGCGGCCGGCCGTCTCTCAGATGTTACAGGCTCTTACAGGAAGAGGCATAAACAGTAAAATCACAAAAGTGCCAGCCTAATGATATCAACATGGTCCGAGAATCTGAAATCTGTTTTGGCATTACTTGGTGAGTTGCCTCATTTTCCCCATTCACAAAAGAAGCTCCAAGAAAGGTGCCTAGATCAATGCCAGCAAGGTAAAAGAATGTGCCTTAGGCAAGGTGTGGCTCGAGAGAGGTGACATGCAGTATTCATCTTGGAATCTCCAGGTCTCAGCACCGAGCCTACCCGTAGGACACATTTGTATTTCTGACTAGATAAAGGAATGGATATGACTTGGTAGTGCCCATTCTCTTGGCTCCTTCCTTGATTGTCTCCTGGCTACCTCTTCCCGCTTTATGGAAAACTTTCTATATCCAGAAAAGGGAAAAGCTTTTCCTGATCATCCCACTCTTTCCCCAAGTCTTAGCTAATGCTGAAAAAATACGCCCAAGATGTGGTAGAATAAGCTTTCAATAAGAAAGTGTCTAAGAAATCCAGTGGGCAGATTTTAAAAGGCTGATGTGAAGAAAGACAGGTTCTTTCTCTTCCACAGAATCCAAACTCCTCAATAGTCCTCTGCCTCCTGGGGGACAGGAAGCCATCAGAAGCAGAAAGAAAAGTAGGAGAACTGTCTCCAGGTTTTAGGTCAATATACCAGCGGACTTGTGGGGACAGGAGGGCTGAGGTCCTGCAGATACATGTCCGCCCAGTTCACTGATTCACCTCTGCCTACAAAGCGAGCAGCCCCAGAGGGAACCTGAGGAAGTCCCTGGGACCTGGGAGGGAAAAGGACACATTTACCTATCTAGCTGGGAGAAATCTCTAAGATGGGAGAAGACAAAATAGAAGATACATTAAGGAGAAGGGCTGGTAATTAGCAATATGGGGGTCAGGGATCTAAGGAAAGAACCAGCCTCAGAAGGGCCATCTTGGTATTTCAGAAACAGCAGTTCCCTCATTTGTCTGTGGGAAAGGGGAACACGTCTCCTAGGGAAGGATAACTGCCCCACAACACTGAGCAGAAGCCCAAGAGCTTCTGAAGTGAGGTGGATGCGTAAAGCTTCCCAGGGACAAACTTGGATCATTCCCAGGACTTGAAATGTGGCCAGGATACCAGGGTGCAAATTACTGCTCTTCAGGCAAAATCCAGGAGCCCCCAGGCAGCCCACCGCCCGCTGTGATAGCTCAGTGGCTCCCGGAATTGGCCCATCCCCCAAATAACCACTGAAAGTTTCCTCAAGTGTTAACCGGCTGCCTTTTGTCCCCACTAACCTACACCTGTCCTCATATCCCGTAGGGCTCCTCAGCCACTCCCTTGCTCGCTCCCAGGCCCTTCCCTACTGCCTCCTCTTTCCCCTTAATCTTCCCCCGAGGCATGCAGCCCTCTCCTGGCCTCTGTGTCCTACCTATCCCTCTGAGATATCTCTCAAGCAGCTCCTGGACCTCCTAGGAGCATGCCTTACAGCTTATAAGCCCCTGGTAGGTCAGTGATGATAACAGCAATGACACCAGCATTATCCTGTTTCACCAAGTGTTTGAGTTTGTGCTAAGTGCTTTTGCAAACATTATCTCATCTATTCCTCACAACCCCTTGGTAGGTAGGTACTTATTATTATTCCCATTCTATAGAGGAGAAACTAAAAGTCAGAATCTTAGGTGATATTCAAGGTCATGTTGCCCTAAAGTGAGGTCTGCAGGTCTGTTGGACAAGAAAGACTGCCTCTTAACCACGAGGCCCTGTTCCTCCTGGCTCCACCTGCTCCCTCTTCTCTCTTGGCAAGAAGTGTGTGTTGGGAGGCAGGGCAGAAGCCTCAAGGGTAATGGAGTGCTAGGGCCCTGTCTGGCAGGAGGGGGGACCTGGGCAGTGCCCAGGCTACTCTGGATATCAGGCAGGGGACCTGTTAGATGTGGGTGGAGTTCCCTCAATGAACACCTCCCAGAGAAGGAGCCCCCTACGGGTGGTGGTGGTGGGGGGGGGTCACCATCCCCTGCCAGAACAAGTGATCCCATCTCCATCCTGCCTGGGATGCCACCAGGCCTGTCCCTCGAAGCACTGCATTGCCAGATCAAAGAAATGTATTCTAAGGTGGGTCGTGCCTGCCTTCTGCCCCACTGTCTGGAGAAGTAGCCCTGATGTTCCTCAGCCTCTTTCCAAACGGATGCTTAAGTCAACTGCTTTCCCGGAACTGGCTCGTAAGTGCCCGTTTCGCAGAACGTTGGCATCTCACCTATCTACGCCCTTCTCCAGGTGTCCCACCTTGCGGCTTACCTTCACAGCTGTGCCCCTGGAAACTCAATCTCTTTGGCTCCTCCCTCCCTTCCTCCTTTCTTCCCCCTCCAGGCTCCACATTGGGTCACCCCTGAACCGAGGGTACCCAGTGACTCAGTGACTTGGCTCCCCACTCTGAACTCCTCAAGCAAAGGTTTTAAATCCCCCACCCCCTCTACCTTGGGGTGTGGGGGTGTCATTTCAGTGGTTAAGATTCTGGCTGCCCCAGCTCAGGGTACCCAGGCCTACACCCGCTCCGGTTCTCTCCGCTTCGATGGGAAGGCTCCCCAGCGCCACCCCAGAGAACCCACCTCCAGTCACAGACAGCAGCAGGGACCCCTCGCCTCCAGGAACCGAGGCTCAGATCGCCAGCCGGTGGCCCCTCACCCTGGGATTTACGCGCTTGCCCTGGCCTCTCGCCTCCCCGTCTTCAGCCGAAGAGGCGAACAATTCCTCCCGGGCTGGTGGGGAAGGGGAAGGGGAAGGGACCACCGGGCAGACGGTGGCGGCGGGGAGGGTGGCGGCAGGGAGGGTGGGGCGCCCCTGGGCCACCGCCCCTTACCGATAGTGGAGATGTGCGAGGAATGGAACTCGTTGTCGGTGAAGCGGCACAGCAGGCAGGTCTTGCCCACCCCGGAGTCCCCGATCAGCAGCAGCCGGAACAGCACATCGTACTGCTTCGCCATGGCTGGGGCCGGAGGAGCCCACGGTGCGGCGGGCGGCGGGCTCAGCCCCGCTCAGCCGCTTCCATCGCGGCGCGCGCCTGCCCGGGGACGCCGCGGGCGGCGAGGAGGAAGGCGGGCCAGCCCCCGCGCCGGCCTCCCAGCTCCCTAAGTGCCGGGAAGCGCGGTGCGGCGGGAGCGCGGAGGGTGGAGAGCGCGGAGGCCGTCCCCGCCCGCCCCTTCCCCTGCGCTGTCGCTGCCGCCGGGAGAGGGGGCGGGGAGCGCGCGCGGGAGAGCCGCGACCCCACGGCGCGGGCGAGGCAGGTGCGCGCTCCCCTCCCGCAGGGTGCGCGGCCTGGGAGGGCCCGACTCCCTCTGAACTCCTTCTCAACCCCCTCCCAGCCCCCTCCCAACCTCTTTGTGTCGGGAACCAAACCCCGGGGGAAACATTTTTGTTTTTTCTGCGGACATTCTGAATGGGTGAGTTGCAGTGAGCTCCCACCCGGCCCACCTCTACCAAACTCAGCTTTTGGGTCTCATCTCTTCTCCCCAAATCGCATTTCGAACCCACCAACTTGCCAATTCCGCCTCCCCCCGACACCCCGCCCCGCCAGCACCCCCAGCACCGCGCCCCCTCAGAAGCTTGGTGGTGGTGGTGGTGTGCGTGGGGGCCCAGTGGTTGGTCCCGACCTGGGTTCTTTCCAAGTCGAAGGCCTCGATCAGGGTCTGGATTCAAACAGCCATCTACTCTTGAAGCCGGGATCTCCAGGAACGCGGGAGAGTGTTGCTAGAATTCTCCCTCTCTGCCATCTGGCCTCCCCATAACACTGCGTGACTGCGTCTGCCCTCCTCTGTCCTCTCCCATCCAGTTTTTCTTTAAACGGGGAAAATTGCTGACCTCTTTCACCAGGCTGGAAAGATAGATGGTCATAAAAACATTTCCAAGTGCAAAATCCTTTGGAAGCGTTGTGCAGACAAAAGTCTCTGTTTTGGGTCTAAGCTGCTTAGGGTAGGTACTCAGGATGCCAGTACATTATTTCAAACCACTAAGTATTTCTGCTAGTGTACACAATGGCACCAAAGAATGAATGGGCCTCTTTCAAGACCTAATTTACTACCGCTGAATGTGTTAACGCTGGAAAGAGCCAAATGAGTGTTCTCTAGAGTCTAGAAAATTGCCTATTCCTAAGAATGAGTATTAGGGGAGTCTAGCCCATTAGATCTTTAAAAAGTGATGAACGTGTGTGTGTGTGTGTGTGTGTGTGTGTGTGTGAGAGAGAGAGAGAGAGAGAGAGAGAGAGAGAGAGAGAGAGAGACTGTTTTCAGGCTGAGTATTGGATTGAGAGTGTTTTGCAGGAGTGGGTCAAGGAAAGCAGTAAGTCCACTTACTTGAAGAATTATATCGCAGGCAAAGTGTCTAAATTTATAATAAAGAGAAAAAAACTGAACTTGATAGCTACATTGATTACATTGGAAGCTAAGGAAACTGATCCTGTGGATTCTATTAAGATTTCTAGGGGTGTTTCTCTTCTCTGCATTTACACTGGGTTTTTGGTGCTGAGGGCTCGGCAGCTGGGCATCCTTGGGTCCTGTCCCAGCTCCTCCACTCATCAGCTTTGCAACCTTGAGCATGTTACTGAACGCCTGTGCCTCAGTTTCCCATCTGTAAAATCAGCATGCCCTCACAGGATTGTTGGAAAGATAAAATAATGCGTGGCAAGGACTTAACATAATACATGATGCAGTACTCAGTAAATGCCGAAGGAAAAAACCACCCCGTAATTTTTCCCTGTGCACATGTGGGTAGTAAATAGATCCCCCTGACAGCCAGGGATGTTTTCCAGGACTCAGGCCAGTCCTGCTGCGATTTAACTCCACAGACCACACACAGTATGGAGTGCAGGCTCAGCTCAGCCTGACCCCATTTGGGCACTGCAGTGGCCTTCCCATTGATCGGCACTGTAATGATAAATGCTCTCCACAGCCTCCTTATTGGGACCATTAGTGGCTCTCTGCTTGCCTGTCTGGGGAAGCAGGAAAGCAGTTGCAACAGGAGGTGAATTCTTAGTCCAAGAAAGAGCTTCACTTTGAAGGAAATGGCTTTCCCTAGGCAAGACAGGAAAGGAAGAGAGGTTTCCTGAACAAATCCACGGAAATAAATGCTCAGACTCATGAAAAATGGGGGATATTTTTCCTGCTGGACTCATCCCACGTTCTGTAGGTTACATCGCTTAAGAGCGTGGGGGAGGACGAGGAGCACCAGAGGAGAGCAGGGAAGCTCCACGCTTTACCCCACACCTTGACCCAATGCATTCCTGTCTGGCTGTTCTTGAGCTATATCCTTTTTATAATTAGCTGATGATCTATGATATATATAAAGAAGTAGTCTAGCAGTCCAAGCTTTTAGATTTTCCATTATCATCCTGGCTCAGCTACTTGAAAGATGTTTCTGAAGAGCCATCATACAGGGCTCTCTCTTTCTTGTGTGTATGCACGTGTGCCCCTATACACACTCTGTGAGATGTTGGAACTGAGATTTTGGGACAATGTTAGTAAAAGAACCACATAACAACCAACGACAACAAAGTTTGCTTCAACCAGGATCTTTGTAAATAAAATGCCTAATTCCATCCCCTTCCGTCAGTCCCTCAGTGGGACATTTTGGCAACTTCTCCAGTTAAGGTCAACTTGAACTGGAACAGATTTCAGTAGCACTGGCAGATATCCGAGGAATGGTTGCTGAGGATCTCAGAAGAATCTCCCAATTACGTTATTTTCACTCTTTAACCAGGGACAGAGTGCTTGCCCCTGCTCCCTGTCACCCGCAGCTCAGCCACACTGATCATGCTCCCAGCAGAGACATCACTGTGGGATCTGCCACAGCAACAGCTGAATAACTGGAAAGATGAACTGATAGGTAGCTCACCGCTGAGACTCAACACAGGTGGACCATGGACTCCTCATTAGCAAAACCCTCTGACTCTTCTGGACTCATACCCGTGTTTCCTACTCTGGGTGGCCGTGAATGATGTCCTCATCTTGCAGAAGCATTTCCGCCTTATCTCAGGGTTAGAAGAAACAGCACAGACTCCTGGTGCCATCTTCTCAATACTGTTCTCCATTCATATTCTTTTTCTTTTCTGTCTCTGATATATAGAGAAAGGAGAGGAAAGAGACTCTGAAATGATAAGGAAAGAGAGGAGAAGGCAAGTTGTCAGACACTTGTGCATATTGGGGTTGGGAGTGAAAGAAGACAATCCTGATGGCAATTTTTGTTAACACAAAATGGCCCACAGTACCATTACATGTTGTCTTTGGTGCCCTGGCCCCCACCTCCCTGACTATATTAGTTTGCTTGGGCTGCCATAGCAAAGTACCATAGACTGGGTAGTTGAAACAATAGAGATTTATTTTTCTCACAGTTCTGGAGGCTAGGAATCCACGATGGAGGTGTTGGCAGGGTTGGTTTCTTCTGAGTCCCCTCTCCTTATACCTGGCCATCTTTATGTTCACGTTTTCTTTATGTTCAAATGTTATGTGCCTGTCTGTGCCCTAATCTCCTTCTCTTAGCAGGACACCAGTCACAGTGGATTAGAGTCCACCCATATGATCTCACTTTATCTTCATTACCTCTTTAAAGGCTCGAACTCCAAAAATACCTCCAGTCACATTCTGAAGTATTAGGGGTTATGACTTCAATATATGAATATGGGGCGAGGGTGATACAATTCAGCCTATGACAAGGAACAAATCTGGGAGCTGCATCAGATATTTCCTGTGTACAGAGAGTTTTTAGAGTAATTTCATTCTCTCAGAACAGGAAATGAAAGTTGTGTCTTTCTTGTGGCTTTTTGATAGGCGGTCTAGACTGTAGAAGTGGAGGTTTTGTGATGGGAAAGCATCAGAAGAGGGATACTTTTCTTTATGAGACTGGAGCTGAGAGACATGACTGGCAACTTCCAACCAAGCAATGTTTGTTGTATTAAACTTTTATTGTCAAAGTTATCTTTTGGGGAACAGAATGTAACGTGCAGTTAGGAAGCTTTGCACAATGTGTCATTGTAAGTATTCGTTAAGGTAATGCTGGTTACTGTAACAGATAAACCTCTAAATCTCAGCGTTTCACACTGTTAAGATGTATTTCCCTCTCATGTAAAGTCTAATGGGCAGCAAGGAGGTGGGACTGGGGGTAGCTTTGTTCCACAAAGTCATTTAGACACCCAGGGTGGCTGAGATTCTGCAACAAGATTCACATTGTGGGACTCGTTTGAAAAGCAAGACAGTGCCCTTCCTAAGAGCTGACATGCAAGAAGGTTGGAGGAGAATGCCCACGAAGCAAAGGTCAGGAAACACCACATCCCAGGTCCCTACACATCAAGATTACAGGCTTTCTCTTGTAACCTCGTATATCCCTAAGACCCCCTCTATGATTGGCTTGCAGACAGCAGGGAAGAGGGGCTCTGTAGGGAAGATGAAACTTTGGGACACAGCAGAGAGGATGGGAGAGTTGACCCTGTAGTCGCAAGTTAGCAAGCTTCAAAAAGGCTCTTTAAAAGGAGTGGTATAAGACATTTGAAAGAGGTGACAATATTTGTTCAGAAAATCATTTGAACCTATAAAGGGATTAAGCTGTATGTCCAGTGGAATAAAACACTGAAGATCTCTTTGTTAATTGAGACTTTAAACTCTCGGATCACAAGGCATAAAGTTCTTTTGAATATGAAGGGCTGCCCTAGGCATTGACGTTTTGCTGGCAAAGAGGGGAGGAGAGGAAATAGAGAATGGAATAGAAGGGCCATGTCTGGATGTGCAGTACGTCGCTTCTGCCCACATTCCATTGGTCAGAACTCCGTCATAAGACCCTGCCAAAATGCAAGGGGGGCTGTGGGGCAACCACTACCTAGCTGCAGCAACCCTGCTATGGAAGGGGAGCAGAGCTCTAGTGGCCAGCTGGCATTTCTGCCACATAAACAGGAGGTGTGTGGTGGCGCTCAACCCCACCTGTGTATGAGCATCCCTGGTCGAGCTTTGAAAAAAATGCATGTGCCTGGGCCCCAGCCGCAGAGATTCTGACTCAATAGGCCAAGGCTCGTGCTTGGGAAAATCTGTATTTTTATTTTTAAAATATTTTAATTTTATTTTTCTTAGAGAGAGAGGAAGGGAGGGAGAAAGAGAGGGAGAGAGACATTGATGTGTGAGAGAATCATCAATCGATTGCCTCTTGCACACCCCCGCCCCCCAACTGGGGACCTGGCCGCAACCCAGGCATGTGCCCTGAAAGGGAATCAAACCAACAGCCTTTCATTTCACGGGCACTCATCCACTGAGCCACACCCACAGGGCAAAATCTGTATTTTTAAAGGCACAGCCTGGGTTGAGAGTTCCTGGTATGCTCTGGAGTATACATTTCTGGCATTACCTCTCAACAATTTTTAAAGTCATTTTTCATATTGTTCAATGCGAGCAATGCTCTTTACCTGGCTTCAACTTTGTATCTGCTGATAAAATAGTTTTCACCATGCTAAACCTCAAACAGGACTAAGAGTCAATACTTTTGTACAGGTTTTCATTAATAGAGTATATGTAATGATAGTATCAATGTGATTAATTTTATATCAATATATGACACAATAAAACAATGCATGGTGTGTGATTAATAGATAATTGACAGTTTTGACATAGTTGTTCTTTGTGCCATAAAATCATTGTACTCACAAAGCCATTTTATTTTTGAGAATTTTTATAAGAATTTATTTGGGCCAACACCGACAATATACTTGTATGCCAAGGAACAAGATCTGAAATGTTCCCCCAAAAGCCATTTTTTTTGAGTGACTTGAAACTTTTGTATTTTTGTGTGTGCTACAGGAAATAAAAATGAAAAAATAGAATTTCACAATTTCCAAATTCTAATTGTTATTTAAAAATTATTACCAGAGAATATTCATCTATTGAAAGTATTACTGGAGAAAAATGTTACATATTACAAGAGCATCTTCATTAAATAGATTAAAATTAAGTAATCCTGCCCTATTGTCCCAATGCATCTGTGTATTATTTTGTTTATACTTATGCATGAGTATTATTTTATATTTATTTATTTTATATTTATATTGTTTTTTTTTATTAGCTAGTGAACTCCTGAAGGGTAAGTCTAATATTATATTCATTGTCATTATCTTCTAAGGTATGTTATACCAACAAGCACTCAAATGTTTATTACAGCGGCTGAAAATTATTTAATTTAATGTTTATTATGTATGTACTATCATGTACATACATAATGAAACAATACAAAAATCCCTGCCCTGAGAGCTTACATTCTAGTGGGGGAAAGGCAGACAGTTAATAAAATAGGTGCCTAAAATATCTGGTCTGTCAGCAGGTGTAGGTGCTACGGAGAAAAATGAAGCAGGAGAGTGGGACAGAGTACTACGGCAGGGTGATGGTATTTCAATTTTGTTTGGGGAGGTCAGGAAGGGCCTCAAAGAAAAGGAATTTGAGTGAGGCTAAGGGATTTGAGTAAAGACTCTCAGAAGCGAGGAGGCAAGCCCTGCCGGTATCCGAGGGCAGAGCCCCGCAGGGGAGGGAGTCATCAGCGGAAAGGCTCTGAGGCTGATGGCAGCCTGGAGCGCGCACAGAACAGCAAGGAGGCTGGTGTGGGTGGGCAGACTCAGCAGGAGCACGCAAGGAGCGCAGGCTCGGCTGTTGAGGCCTTTCAGTGAAGGCGTGACTTGGCTTACATTGGAAAAAGTTCAGCTGGTTTTTGAGTTTGTATTGGGCTAATTGGGGACAAGAGTGGAAACAAAAAGAACAGTTGAGAGATGAATGTAAGAGAGACTCCAAGTAACAGATGATGGTGACTTGGACCAGGACACTAGCAGTGGGATTGGTAAGCAGTGGTCAGATTCTGCATAGATTTTCAGCAAGACGTATGGGGAGTGAGAGAAAGGGAGACATTATGGATGGTTCCAAGATATATGGAGTAAGTGGAAAGAGGAAGTTGCTGTAACTGAGAATGGAAATAAGCAGCTCTGTTGCGGCTGTGCTTAGTTTGAGAGGCCTATTAGACATCAAGCGGAAATGCAAGGACGGTATTAGATACGAACTCTGGAGTTCAGGAGAAAGATCCAGGAGAAAGATGGAGAAATAAATGAAGGAGTTTTCAACCTGCTGGTGGTATTTAAAACATTGAGACTGAGTAGGCTCACAGGTGAATGACTGTAGACAGAGAACCCCGGGCTGCTCCAAAATTCAGGTGCTGGAGACAATCCAAGAAGGTATTTCAAGAAGAATGGCATGATCAACCATGTAAAATGTTGTGAGAAGTCAACAAGGAAAATGAAATGAGGACTGAGAATTGGCCTTTGGATTTTACAATACGGAGTTCAACGGGGACTTGACAAGAACTGGTGGGGAAGCCAGGTTGGAGTGGGTCCAAGAAACAGTTGGAGGAGAGGAAATGGAGACACTGACAGAGAGGAAATGAAATGAGTGATGGAGAGGGAGCTGGAGGAGGAGTGGAATCACGAGGGTTAAAATGTCTTTCCTGCCCCCCCCCAACAATGGAGAAGTAGCCTGTTTGAGGGTGATGGGAGTGATCAAGTATAGGGACAATTTGATGTTTTAGGAAAGGCAAGGGAAAATTGGTGGAATAAAGTCTTGGGCAGGAGTGGGGGGGGCGGGGGGGCGAAGCGGGAGGGGCTGGCCCTAGGTAGGAGCTGGGAAGTCATTGTATCCAGGCTGGTGGAAGAGTAACTGTGTGGGAGGAAATTAATTACCTAGTGAGATAATAGATGATTTCTTTCCATCTTTCAAACTTTCCAAGTTATGCATTGCATAGTTCCACAAGATATTAAAAGAAACAATTCATGCTGACATACAGGCTCCTGTAACTGCAGAGAGAGCAGTTTTGAAGCCAGCTTTGTAGGCCTACACTGGGGTCAGAAGCGACCTCTAGGGGTTTATTTAGGCCTTTAACTTTTTCTTGTTTTCTTACTCTTGATGGAGTAAGCACTATCCTTATAATTTTGTATTATTTTTTCTAAAAACAATGATAATTCACAGTTTAATTCAGGAAACTATCAGGCATTTGAGTAACATAAACCCAAACCATCTATAGTCCAAGCTGGAGCTGCTATGAATTATCATTATTGAGACTTTCTCCTGTAAATACATCATTCTCTGCCATATAGCCAGTAATTATGTTCATTCTGCTTCTTGAATGAATGGTTTTATTAAACCCAGAAGAAGGACAACTGTTGACCCAGCGCTGAACAATCTTGGTGCTACATAGAATACAAATTCTTCACCTTTTTCATTCCTTGTTTAACCTGATTTTTGGTTGTCACTGGGTTTCTTCTGCCTAGGATGACCCATCAGCCTGGGTTAGTTAACTCTTTTTCTCATGTGAGTCTTTACTGATCTTCCAGGTTACCTGTAGTTTCCTCTGTTATGCAATCTTACAACGCCTGTGCTTCTTTCTCCCTTATGCTACTTCCCTCAATTAAATAGTTCTGTAATGATTGTGTAATTGCATTTTTTTCTGGTAAACCATGAGACCCCTAAGAGCTGAGTCTGGACTGTTCACCACTGTCTCCTCAGCACTTAGCTTAGTGCCTAGTATGTAATAGGCACTCAATAAATATTTACTGAATGAGCAGACACTATACTGCAGGTGACTCTTGCCATGCCCCTATTAATATCTTTCAGATCCCACTGCAGAGGAGATTGCATTTGAGAAATGGATTTCTCTTTCTTGAGTACAATTTGCAATTGCTCTAGGTTCACCTAATATAGATGCAACAATTTGTTACAAAACACTTCTAGCTACTCTTTCAGTAGTTCAGTTTAAATTTCTATCCAGCAAAGCAACACTTTACAAAGAAGGCTGAATCGATCAGACAGTTTTTTCTAAAACAGGACTAAGGGAAAGATGGTAAATTGCCAGTTCAAAGGGAAGAATAGTGCAGCCATATTGGTAATCCTAACCCACAGTCTCACTTATTCTCAGATTTCGTAACATTCCACCACCTGCACGACCCACCTTCGCACCAGTACCACTAAAATGGTATAGGGGTTCAGAAGGAGTCACCCCAAGGTATGCCTGTGCAGTGTGTGGATTATTTTGAGCTAAGGTTAACTGATACTTCAGGCTCAAGAGAAACTTCTGTCCCCTGACCCATTAAGTACCTAGAAGAATTTGAATTAGGAACCTTGTTCATAATAAGAGATTATCAGAGATAACCTTTTCAAAAAACCTATCTATCGAGGAGGAAAAACTACTAATTACTGCACATCTGCCCTTCTTGTCCTGCAATGACCCTTTGAAGCCCCAAGGCACCTTGCTTCATACTTAGCTCAAAATGCCATACACACCCCATTTTAACTGCCTCTAAATCTCTTATGCATGTGGGTTCCCATGTGTGCATATGTAATTAAATTTGGTCGTTTTCTCTTGTTAAGCTGTCTCAATTATTAGATCAGCTGAAATAGTCATAAGTAGAGGAAAGTTCCTTCTTCTCACACAGTGGGTATGTCTTGAGTCCTTTAGGCCATCCTCATCCTGGCCTCATCCTTAGAATCTTTCTGAGTGTTATTTTTGACACCAGAAACTGAGAACAGGGGAATGGATGGTTGTGAAATATTGCACCACTGTTCCCTGGGTCCTAGACATGTGACTTGGAAATGAGTAGGAACAGATTAAAATGCTCTGAACAGGAAATTAAGCTTGTGTCCAGCTCTATGTGGAAAGTCTGTTATCATCTTACCTTTCCCCACAATCCCCTGTGCTCTGAATGGTTTAATGTCTTGGTATTATATTTTTGGTGTAGTCCTTTTGATGTGGCCCCTGAAAGATTCTCTTCTATTGCTTGTCCAAAGGTACCAGGGATTTCCTAATATCACAACCTCAAATTATTTTTATGGAGGTATATATGATTAACCCCATTCAATATAGGGTTTTTTAAAAATTCTGAATACCTTTAGACTAAATATCAGAATTAACATGAACATACATATGTATATTTATGTCATGTTGTCTCCACCTTGCTGTTCCTTCCTCTCAAGCTCTTCCCCATACTGTTCACATGGATGGCTCCTTGTCATCCTTCAGGTCTCAGCTTACATGTCACTTACGTGAAGAGGTTTGGACTCACCACCCAATCTAGTTAGTCCCTTCTTTAATTTCTCTCACAGACTGTTTTCCTTTATACCATTGATCACAAGTCTTCCTGTATTTATGTGCTCATTCACTTAGTTCTGTCTATTCCACTAGACTGTGAGGTTTCCAAGGGCAGGGGCCATCTTTGCTCTTTTCACTTTTGTATCCCCAGGACCTAGCACAGTGCCTGACGTGCAGTCGGTGCTCTATAAAAAAAAAGGATAAATAAATGAATGAATATTGCCTTTGCTGTTTCACTTACACGTGTTCCTTCTATTGCATTTTAGTTCCTGCTACTGCACTGCAACCCCCAAGGGAACAGGAGAGATTTACAATGCCCCTTCCCTTCAGCACTGAGTACTGAGATGGCAGGTCCTTTTGTTGAGAAGCTGCTCGCTTCTCCTGGGGCGGCTGCCTCGTACCCGAAGGTGCATAATAATTCTGTTAATGATAGCGTGACTGAGGCAATTAGGAAGGAGAGCCTGTCAGAAATGCTTTTACAGTTACAATCATTGGGCTTTTGGGCACCTGAGATTACCAACCACAGCTTACAATTATGTGAGAATTAGCAGAACGTTGAAGTGTGTGTGTGTGTGTGTGTGTGTGTGTGTGTGTGTGTGTGTGTATTCTTTTGCATAACGAACCGAAGCATCCTACGCCGTCTCTCAGAGGAAATTCAGAGGCACTATACACATGCTTCCTTCCTTGCCCTCCAGGAAGTTGAGCCTCTTGCAGCAGCAACTCTAACCAGCGGGGGGCGGCAGCATCTCAGTAACTCACTCCCTGAAGACTTGTAGGTAGCAGAGAGAGATTCGCGTTCAAAATATTTTTGACTCTATCCGCTCGCCGTAGCGCCTTAACCCGCTCGAGTTTCAATGCGCGCAGTTGTTGGACGAAGCTGAGTCTTATACACCACCCGCTGCTCTACTGATCATGGCTTCACCGAGTTCCTTCACCTGCTACTGCCCTCCATCTTCCTCTCCTGTCTGGTCAGAGCCGCTGTACTGTCTGAGGCCCGAGCACGCGAGGGAGCGGTTGCAGGACGACTCGGTGGAAACAGTCACGTCCATAGAACAGGTGAGATGACAGGACTAGGTGAGGCTCCCGCGCGGCGACTTCTGGGAGTGGGAGTCCCATCCGCGGGCAGCCCGCGTGCGGAACTTATTACTGAACTACGACTCCCGCGGTGCAGCGCGGAGCCTCCTTTCTGGGAAGCTCCGGGCGCCCGGGCTTGGTCTAGGGAGTGGAGTGTTTGTGGGGAGGGGTCGTTGTCAGGGTTGGGCTTGGCGTAAGGGACCGAACCTGGGTCCCCTCCGTCTCAAAGAGCAGAAAGACAGAAAGAATCATGTTCTGTGCTTGGAGGTCACAAGCCACCCGGGCGGGTCAGACAGCTCACTCCATTCTGCCGGGACATCGGGAGGTTCTCGAATGGATACTACACTTTCCTCACCTTACTTGTACTTTTGGGACATAGAGTGGAAGAGAAGTGGCCAGAGTGAGGACATGCCATTTCACGATCTGTTCAATTTCTGACCTCCAGTGCCAGTGTTGGGGCCTTCCTCGTGTGTGGTCATTTTAGAAGTCATTCAATCATTTGAGCACCAGCAGTTTGTTGGACACAGCGTTTAATGCTGGAAATACAAAGAAATAAAATAGCACCCGACCATGAGCATGGCACAGTCTGGTTGGAGAAGACAGACAGGAAAACAATATAGTTTGGAAAGCGTTTACAATAAAATTATAAATATTGGACTCCTTGACATTCACTGAGTCCTTGAAGTAGGATCGGACCTATCTCTTGTAAAAGTGTTTAGGGAATGAGTAGTGAACTATAGTTTCCTTTTTCTTCTCATTCCCGTACTGTTCCCAAGTTATTGTGGAGATGTTTACCCATCTGTCACCAGGAGAAGTGGTCAGGGCAATTCTTTTTAGCACTTACAAATGAGCATCAGGCTGCTGACTAAAATAAGATCTTTTAGTAAGATCAGTCTCAGGCTTAATCTTAGAGGGACCTGCTGGGACTTTCCTGTCTGAAGTTGGAAGCTTCCTCTGATGCAAAATTAGTAGTGATAGTTATTATATTGCATATTATGGCTATCAATAGAATTATAAATTAATTAAAACAAAAGCAAAGGCTTGACTGACTGCACAGTTATACCTGTAGCAAAGACAGTGTTAATACTGGAGTTTTATGCTTCATGGATCTTGGGGGTAGAAAAGGAAACTCTTATCTTTTTAATGTAGCTCCCCAGGTTAGTTAGACCACCAGTCTGTCCTTTTATAGAAGTATTTTGCAAAAGATGGCCAAGAAATCTTCCATCAATGAAAAACCTACAAGATCTTTGCAGTATTCCTAAGTGATGAATTGTTGAGTTGATTCAGATCAAGCTTTTTTCATTGTATCTGACCTAAGACTATTGGGTCAACTTTAATGTAGTTAACTGAAGTGACCCAGCATATAAGACTATGGGTAGAATGCTAGTGGAGAAAAGGAAATAGAAGTTGGCTTGTGTATTAGGAACCAGAACAGAGATTTCCATGGTTAGAGGGGTAAGTCAAAAAAAAGGAACATCAGCAACCTTATTGATCTTCTCTTCCTTTTTTCTTCTTTGCTACTTCTTTTCAGTAGAGTACTCCTGCTTAGTTCTACCAGCTAAGAAAACACCAGCACTTATAGTCTAAGCTCCTAGGCATACAGTGCAGCAATGGATACAACAAGGTTCCGGTCTGCAAAAGGCTGGGCCAAGGCTTGGGCCCGCAGTGGAAGCTAGGGTTAGATATGGAACATTGGTATTTTGGGGTGTCTTTCAAATGTAGGCCCGACTGTAGGGTACATGGAAAGGAAATAAAAGATTTCCTTTTGTTGTTATTCCAGCTCACATTTTAAAAGTCTAGGATAAACAGTTTCACACAGTGGGAAGATAATGTAGTATCTCATTTTCATGGTTGCCTCACTGTTTTGATAATCATCATAACGCCTGTTTATTGGGTCCCAGCTCTGTGCTAAAGGCTCTCCACACATTGTGTCATTCAGTCCTTAAACACTTTACAGGACAAGAAGACTAAGGCTTAGAAAAGTACTGTGTTGGTAGGTTAATAATGATACGTTAACAAGAAGTGCCAACCTTGCTAGGAGGAGTCATTTACAGAAGGTACTACTATTATTCTTTTGGTTCTGACTGAACAATTACTGTCAGAGCTCAATTTTATGCCATTGTCAATAAAAACCAATGCTTGTCACCTGCTTCCTATTTGATGATCAGCAGACTTTCTTTGTTAAACAACAATTTGATAATAGGAGTTAAACCTATTATCATATATCATATCATTATCATATTATCACATAAAATAGTGGAAAGAGCCCTTAGTTATGATTCCTTGTTTTATTAATTCACTTTAACTTATTCAACAAATACTTGAGTGCCTTCTGTGTGTCACGCACTGTTTTAGCCACTGGACATGTGGCAGTGAATGAAAGAGGCCAAGGTGATGGCTTTATGAAACTTTTGTTCTAGGCCAGGATGCAGTCAATTAAAAAAGGGTAATCTACCTATGCTCTCTATCTATCATCTATCACTTATTAGATATGTTAATTAGAAATGCTGTGGGGACAAAAAAGCAGGCTAAGGGAGACAGAGTGCCAGGGATGGGTGAGGTGGGAGCAGGGGTAGTTTTTAGATAAGGTGGCAAGAGAGAACCTCTGATGATGTGACGTTTTAGCTGAGACCTGAAGTAACAAGGGAACAAGCCATGTGTGTATCTGTGGGAAAAAGCATTCTGGGTAGAGCAAGTAACCAGTACGAAGGACCTGAGGGAAGAGTGTGCCTGGTGAGTGGAAAGCTACTGTGAGTGGAGAGGTTAACAAACAGGAGAATAGGAGATGAGTTTGGATGGTGTAGGGCCCTATGTAAGTTCTTTCAAATACCCTGACTGAGATGGGAAGCCATTGGGCTGGATAGTTTCTGTTTCCTTCCCCAAATTTTCTCTGCTTTTTCTACCCTGCTCTGTGGATGTGGCCCAGCAGGTGGACCTGCTTGACAGGCTCCCTTGCCTCATGGCTTCTGGTTGTGTTTGGCCATGGGGAGTACGGATGGGGGATGACAGAGAGGGAGAAGAATCACATCTCCTATTAGGAGCCTTCTCCATGGGACTCTGTGCCCGTCACCTTCTCTTCATACCTTCTGGCCTAGGAGGGGGTCAGGTTCCCCTGTGTTGCCAGCCCCAGGGTACTGCACC
Organism: Pteronotus mesoamericanus; assembly: GCF_021234165.1. Taxonomy (NCBI): domain Eukaryota; kingdom Metazoa; phylum Chordata; class Mammalia; order Chiroptera; family Mormoopidae; genus Pteronotus; species Pteronotus mesoamericanus. The sequence goes on along the minus strand of NW_026555078.1, from coordinate 24,853,162 downwards.
CTTTTTTGTGGTTTCCCTGCACCTGCCTATGCCTTTGCAACTTGTTCCTTTATAAAATCTCCTCAAAGCACCCACTTTGAATGTGCCATCTGTTACCTCTCACACTGGTGCCTGATTGGCGGGTTTTGACACACTCTGACTCGCATTTCATCAGGCTCATTTAGGTCCCTGCTGGGAAATAGATGGTGATGAGGACAGGGTGCAGGGAAACTAGATAGGGAGTATTGCAGTCCCGCAGGTGACAGATGATGGCCGCTTAACTCAGGGCTACGGCAGCGGAACGTTGGTATCCCAGAGTGCCTTAGGTCAGGCTCTGGGTATGCTTTGAACATCTCTACCTCACTTGACAAGCTGCTTTACTGATGGATTTGAGGCATGGAGCACCTTTTTATAACTCCTAAAGCAGGTGGAGTTCTCTTGTTAATGTCTTTCTTTCTTTCTTTCTTTCTTTCTTTTCTTTCTTTCTTTCTTTCTTTCTTTCATTTTTTCTTTTTTTTTTGTCATCTGTAGTAACCCCATTGCAAATGCTCTGTGATTCAGGTCAGTAGGTTAATGCTGGTACAGTCTTGGAGGTAGCAGGCTTGTTAAAAACAATGGTTTACTGAAGTTTGAAGTTTGCCCTTGAACAGAGGTAAAAGCATCCTTCACTTGAAATGGCATGGTGTCATTAGACAACATTCAGTGAAGTGATAATCAACTCTGAGGGGAATCTAGATTTATTAGTTTCAGTCCCTACCCTCAGAATTTTTTTCTCTTAGTGAAAAAAAAAATATGCCTGAAGCAATCACAGGATAACTTATAAAAGCATGTAATTCAATGCTGAATTATGACTGCATTGCACGAGGATTTCGGGGGGTGGCAGCCAGTCTGTAGTGGGCTGACTCCATCCAGGCCACTTCCTTTCATGGGACCTGGGTTGGGTTGCAAAGGATGGAGTTGGGGGTAGGGGAGCCATTTCAGTGGAAGGAGCCCTTAGGGAGGAAGACTTATCAGGAATGAATGGAGGGGGCAGGTTGTTCTGTGGTGGGAAATTAGGTCAGCGGAGTGGGATGGAGAGCCAGGCTGAAGAGCTGGCTTGAAACAGTGGGCATTGCACCGCTGTGGTTCCTGAAGGAGGGAGCGCTTGCTGTGGACTTGGTTCAAGTTATAGGCTCCAAAAGATGATTAAATGGAGGTGGAACAACCACTAAATACAGTCAAACTTGCCAGAGTTTTTTCTCCCTGCATCTGATAGAAGGGGAGAGAGCTCTGCTTGGTTAAGGAGTCAGTAGGCTAGCTACGTGAGTCAATTTTATTTTATTAAATTTAGCATATACTCTATTGCTCAACTGTAAAGCAATTTCAAATATAAAAAATTTCCCCATTTTCCCTATTAAAAGTCCCCCTAGGGGTTTTTTGTGTGTGTGTGTGTGTGTGTCAACTTGAAAATACATGTACTTTAGGTATGTAGGCAAAAAAATCACATGCCTACTTACAAAATTTACATTTTAAATTTAGGTACATAGACCTATTTAAAACCACATACTCTATAAACATCACACTAATTTTTTTAAAATTTTCTTTTTATCCTCACCTGAGGACAGTTTTTCATTGTGTTTAGAGAGAGAGGAAGGGAGAGAGAGAAATACCGATGTGAGGGAGAAGCATTGATTGGCTGCCTCCCATATGCCCTGACCCATGCCCAGACCGAGGGTTGTACACACCCAAATGGGGAATCAAATGGACATGCCCTGACTGGGAATCGATCCCTCAACCTCTTGATTACGGGACAATGCTCCAACCCACTGAGCCATACTGGCCAGGGCAAAATCACACTAATTTAGAAATACTATTTCTTTTCCTTCTCCTATTCATAAAATAGTTTTCTTCAAACTCTCATATCCATATTTGACCTTAGTATTTTTATCATTACTGGAGCCACATTTTAGATGAGCCAGTATGTTTTTCCAGATTACACTCGCAGTTTTTAGAAATTCATCCCTTGTGAGTATGGGTGAGATACTGTTATTGACTGTTTTACTACAAGTTACGGTTAGAATTCTCTTACAGTGTGTCCAGTCTGTCTATATCTGTGATTGCCACAATTTAACCACATTATTACTTTTTAAAGTGATCTTTAAAAGGTTTTACAATGGCACCTTACATGTGGAAGTATGACTTCATATCCTCAGGAATAATTACTAAATATGTGTTTAATTTGTCTTCTTTTACCATCAGCCTACCTCTACAAGCAGCCAGAACCAGACCTTGTTTTAGGTGGATGTGTCAACCCCAACTGGTACTTTGTATTCAAAATAAAGAATTGAAAGAACTCACTACAGCAAGTTACTTTGTAAAGATTGCTTATAAAGTGACTTTTTCCCCCCATAGATCTCTCTCTCTCTCTCTCTCTCTTTTTTTTTTTTAGGAAGAATCCTTACCTTATATTTCACCTATTAACGATTCTTTTACCACATCTTCAGAATTAGCATGAGTCTCAGGCAGCAAATCTTTCTGGAAAGGTCCTCCTCTGGGAGAGATGGGGAGATGTAGGAAGAAGAGAAGTGATGGTCCATGATAAGAAAGTTGGTGCATCATGAGATTGGCTTTAGAGAGAATCTGTGAAAGAGAAAGTACCAAATGCATTAGTTGTTTTTTACGACTCACCTATGAATTGAGATTGTTCTGTGGTTCTCTTGGTTGGATTTCTAGAAAAATTTCAGAAAATATTTTTTAAGCAGAGCTGTTGAGAATGAAGGTAGATAGTTAGGTCTGCATTTATTTATTGCTGTGGCCCTTTAGTCTTGTGGACTTGATGCTGTCACTTTATCTCTAGGCCCTAGATTCTGATGTAATCTATCATCAAAAAACACAAACTGATATACATATTAGTTTCTATCGTGTATTCAGATGATATATACACATGCTGGTATATATTTATTAGTTTATATTACATATTTTGAAGATACATTGTGCATATATGAATATGTAAATATAAATATATAGTAGAGCAGGAAAAAAATCTTTTCCTCTACGCATTTTAGGTTCTCCAGCTGGGGCCCTGTAAATTAGACTAGCCAAAGAAGTTAACAAGAGAAAAACAAACAGAAATGTAGTAACATGTGCATTTTGTAAGTACACATGGTAGCACCCATTATAAGTAACAAAAGGAGTGGTTAGAACTTAGGTTTTTATATTATCTTAGGCTAAAACAAAGAAAAAGGGTTTGGATCTTCTAGGTAGAAGGGATAAGTTATGGAAAGAGAACAGGGAAAGGATGGTAAACAAGAGCTGTTTAGTAAGGTTTGTTATGAAGAGTTGAGTCTTCTCCATTGATTAGAGTTAAGAGTTCTCTACTTCATGGTACAGAGAGGGAGACATTTTTACAAAAGGACATTTTCTTTACAATAGAACATTGTATGCCTTCTTTTTAGAGCTTTTCTTGTGTCTCTTGGTTACCGATGGCCTTTACCTCAAAATAATCCATATGCTAAAGAGTTATATTTTGGGAAGGCACATTGTCGTACCCCTCAAAATGTATAATCCGACTAGCAAATTTAAAAACATTCTGTACCTAGAAAGTGCCTAGCCTGTGCCCTGTCAGAAGCAGGGTAAACTTCTAACTCTGAACCGTTGTGTTCGCTTTTCACCATATATTAAGTGCCCAGTTACTTCATGACTGGAGAAAAATCAGAAATGTGCTGTTAGTAGTAACAGTTATGTTATACATTAAATAGGTTTTTGGAGGGCTGGCCTGGGACCTGTTAGTTATAATACTGTTTGGATGGCAAAACAAATAGGGTCTGAATAACTGACTTACCAATGATCTTTCAGAACACAGTTTCTTTGTTGTGGCCTATCTGTGTAGGATGTGGGGAAGCTTGGGTGATAAGGCATCACAAAACTAAGTACTTTCTAGTCTTTTAAAAAATATTTTATTTATTTATTTTTAGAGAGAGGGGAAGGGAAGGAGAAAGAAAGGCAGAGAAACACCAATGTGAGAGAGGAATATCGATCAGTTGCCTCTTGTAGGAACTCTGACTGGGGACTGAACCCGCAACCCAGGCGTGTGCCCTGACTTGGAATCGAACCTGCAAACTTTCATTTTGCAGGTTGATGCCTAACCAACAGAGCCACACTGGCCACACTTGAATCTTTTTTGTGTTTTAAGAAATTTATAGTTAACAAAAAGTACAAACGATAACATAATTAACAGCCATTTTCCTATAACCTAGAATTAGCAGTTGCTAACATCTCAGTTTTCTTTCTTCTGGTTGTTTGTTTGAAGGAAAACAATTAGCATTTTGCCTCTCACTCTCTCTGGAAGCAACTTCTATCCTGAGTTGAATGTATATACTTCTACTTCTTCATTTTTAATCTACTTTTATACATCTATAAGCTCTGTATTTATGTGCTGGTTTTTAAAAAATTATTTATATTGTATTTTTTATTACAATTTATCCCCCTTAAACCCTATTCCCCTCCCCCCTGCAATCACCACATTGTTGTCTATGTTTGTAAGTCCTCTTTCTTTTTTGCTCAATCCCTCCACCCCTTTACTGGCCCCTCCCCCGCAAAGCTGTCAGCCTGCTGCTCTCCCAGCCTGTTTCTCTCTCTCATTGATGTTTCTTTCTCTCTCTTCCCCTGCTTCCTTCTTCTTTCCCTCTCTCTAAAAGCAATAAACACATCCTTGGGTGAGGATTTTTTAAAAACTGTACATCAGTAGATGAGTAGACAAAACAGCTATGGTATAGTTGCACAATGGAATACTACTTAGCCATAAAAAAGAAGAAAATTTTACCCTTTGCGGCCCTATGGATGGACCTGGAGAACATTACACTTAGTGAAATAAGCCAGTCAGAAAAAGACAAACACTATATGATTTCACTCGTATGTGGAATCTAATGAACAAACTGAACTAACAAGCAAAATAGAGACAGACTCATAGATGGAGAGCAGATGACAGCTGGTGGGGGAAGGGTAGGGCGTGGAGAGATTGAGCAAAAAAGAAAGAGGACTCCTGGACATGGACAGCAGTGAGGTAGTTGGAGGGGGGTGTTATAAGGGGACTAAATGGTAATGGAAAAACAAAACAAAACAAAAAACATGGTATGAACTATGTTCCCTCTGCCCAAGGGAAATGAACCTATGGGCCTTTTGCTATTTATGCAAAAAAAGATTATTTGTTGTTACAGGGCTGTTAATCAGCTTTTGTGTTGTACCCAGTTGGTAACTGCCTTGCCTGTGGGGGTTCTCTGGCAGAAAGGAAACATTAGCTAGAGGAGAATAGTCCATTCCTTTGGGATGGAAAGGAAGCATGGAAATCCAAGATAAAACGAGAGGCCAGGGAAAGTGGCCATTCTTTAGCATCCCTGTACTGAAGCTGCTTTTGGTTTTTTTGTGTTCCGATTAGGGAACTATCTGGTGTTTAGAGTTTGTCGCGACTTAGTTTTCTTTTTTTTTAATAGTTAGCTCTCAGTTCTTTAAGTGAGGATTTTTATAATTTTTAAAGGAATTTAATTATAGATCTTGCTGATAGATATTGTGTGGTTGTTATGACTACTTCCCTTAATTCTGTCCCAGAGGCTAAGTTTATAAATTTACTAATGTGTTGAAGGTCTCCAAGGCCACCCCTAGGTTTGATTCAATGCAAAGATTCAGATGACTCAGCATGTAGTCATACTGATGGTTTTGATTTATTACACAAAAAACTACAAAGCAAAATCAGCAAAGGGAAAAGGCTCATGGGGTGAAGCCTGGAAAAAAAACAAGGCATAAACTTCCAGGAAGATTCTTCTTCCCACTGGAATCACAGAGGGTGGGCTTAATTCCTCCATTGAGTTGTGCATTGTGACAACACATGTGAAGTGTTGTCTGCTAGGGAGGCCTGTTAGAGGCTTGGCGCTTTTCCTTTTACCAGGGGTTGGTCACATAGGTACCCTCTGCCTAACACTTCCCAAATTCCAAACTTCCAGAAGAAAAGTAGCTGTCCAGCATAAACCACATTGTCGATGCTGTTTAGGCACAGTGAGCCCCTCTCGCCACTTTGGGGAATGGCGGGAACTCTCCGGAAATTCAGGTGCCCAGACACCAGCCAAGGGTCTACCTTTCAAACAGGCCTTTCTAAGCATAGCAGTCTCAGGCCTGTTCTGTTAACTCTTTTATATTCAGCTAGTTTTTTTTTTTCCTTTTCCTCCTGCTATGCAAATCAGAACATTTAAAGAATGCTTTTATATAACACTGGCAGGCTATATTGGGAGAAGTGGAGGCAAAAAGAGGATGTTGCATGTTTTGGTTATTACTTTGACATTTTCTTCCTCAGATGAGAACTTGAAAATTTCTGTATTAATCTATTATTATTTGTCAAAAACCAATTCAGGCTTATTAATAAATGTTATGTGTAAAGTTGTATGCTAAAAACCATACTGTGTGTTCTTAGGTGATCTTTTTCTATGAAAAAATATACCAGTTCCTAAAAAATACATAGAATGAGAGTAAATTTTTGCAAATCATGTATCCAATAAGGGACTTGTATCTAGGCTATGTAAGATACTATTACAATTCAAGTAATAAAAGACAAATAATCTAATTTTAAAGATGAATAAAGTATCTGAATAGACATTTCTTCAAAGACGTTCCACAAATGGCCAGTAAGCCTCCAAAACATGTTCAATATCATTAGCCATCAGGAAAATATAACCAAACTATAACGAGGTACTATTTCATACCTTTTAAGGTGGCTATAATCAAAGACAGGTAATAACATGTGTTGGTGAGTACGTGAAGAAGTTGGAAGCCTCATGCACTGCTGGTGGGAATGTAAAATGGTGCAGCTGCTTTGGAAAACAGCCTGGCAGTTCCACAAAGAGTTAAGCGTAGAGTTGCCACATGATCTAGCAATTCCACTTCTAGGTATGTACCCAAGAGAAATGAAATGTTTATAGCAGTATTATTCATCATAGCTCCAAAGTGGAAACAACCCACATGCCTATCAACTGATGAATGGATAAGCAAAATGTGATATACTTGTATTCATATAATGGGATAATACTCAGCAATGAAAAGAAATGAAGTACTGGCACATGCTGCAATGAGGATAAAGTTTGAAAACATTATGCTGAAGGAAGCCAGTCACAAAGGACCATATATTGTGTGATTCCATTTATATGAAGTATCCAGAATAGGCAAAGCTATAGAGACAGAAAGCAAACTAGTGATTGGCAGCAGCTGGGAGGATGGAGATTTGGGGGTGAGTCCTAAGGGGTACAGGGTTTCTTTTTAGGGTGTGAACATGTTCTAAAATTAATTGGGGAAATATATACACAACTCTGTGAAAATACTAAAAGCCATTAAATTGTGTACTGCAGATGGGTGAATTGAATAGTGTGTGAATTTTATCTCATAAAACTAGTAGAAAAATATACCAGTTCTTAAGAGAAAGTAAAGTGAATCTTTATTTATCCATTATTATGAAAAGCTGACCTGTAATACTGAGGTATTAATAGAATTCATAATTTAGATTTTCAGACAAGAGTCAGTTACTAACTGCATGGGGATAACACTTGTTCATTCTGAAGAATGTGATTAGGAAATGGGATTAGGAAAATTCAAGGAGAAATGACACTGTACTGGGAATATTTTAAGCATTTCCTACTTTGCTTTATGACATACCCCTGCGTTTCTGTCAAGTATCTTAGTTTAGAAATAAAACTCCATTTTCCTCATCTAGTACTTAGATGCTGATGTTGCCCGAGTAGGAACTGAAGGTGGGACTTTTCGTTAAGGAGTTCTTGGCTGGAAGCTTTTCTCCTGGGAGTCCAAGTGTCAGAATGCCAAGGAGGATATGGGCTCATCCATTAATTAGCCTTTGGATATTAAGTCGTATGGATTTGAATCAGCTTGTGTTTGGGTACGGGAAGTGAGTTTTCTTCCAACTTGCTTTTATTTCATTCAGAATTCATCAATTCACTTAACCAGCACATCTTTTCTTGTATATTTTTTTCTGTCCCTTTCAGCTCTCAGTTAAGGAAGGCACAGCTGAGAAATGCATCTGTGTTCCATTTAGGCGGGTGCTTTATATTAGACACATTGTAACCAAGCAGACAGGGGCTTGTTCTTGGTGTATAACCCCACAATTAGTATTGGAAGAAACAGGTTTTTATTTACAACATTCCCCCCTTGGAGGGGCTGGGAGCATTTTGGCTCAGAGCCCTGCTCTTTCCCCGAGACCTAGCATTTGCCTTGCTTCCCCAAAGGCTATAAGCCAAAACCCCCCAAAGTTTCCTATATCCTTATCTATGTTTAAGCCAGCAGTGGAAACCATTTTGCAGCAGCTCCCTCCTTCAGGATCTGGGGTACATTGTCATCAGCCTCCGTGCTGTAGGCCAAGAAAGCATGTGCTGGTGATACACTGGATCATGGTGAAGTCCAGGAAAGGTAGAAATCCCAAGAATCTAGATAGAGTCTGGGTCTGTGAGGCAACAGGTCAGCATCTTGCAAGGCAGGGTCCTTGATGGCTTTGGAGTCAGCGAGGGCAGGCATGATCAGAGCAGTGGCATGTCTCCTTCCTTATTATACCAGGCCACATGGTAGGATCCTGACTACAAGCCATAGCTGCTTGCTTACTCCTCCCTTCGCGTAGCTGCTGTATCATTGCTTTCCTTCCTCATGGCTCCCTGCTTACTACACCTTTCCAAACCACATGGCTGCTCTGCTCACTACCAGCAACATGGTGCTCCCTTCATGGCTGCCCACCCTTGGTTTACATCCTGACCCGGAGCTTCCGGCACGACCTCCTCTCCGACTCCTCCCACAATGAGCTGCATTTGACAGTTTCCCCGTGTTGCTCTACCTTCTCTTGGCTGCCGTCTCTAGTCAAGGCAAGGGTGGCTCATTGACACAGGGAACAGCCTCCCTGCCTCTTGCACAGGCTCTGTACAAACCCCTGGCCATGTCACAAGCCACCATACATTCTGGCAGTCACATACTCACTTTTTGCCCCGAGGTGGTAGCACAGTTTTTTTTAGGAAAGACATGGTTATATCCACTTGCCATTGTAATGCAAAGTATCTCTACTCTCCCCATCTGCCAGCCAAGGGCTGTGGTGTTTTTCCGGGGAACCCCCCTCACTCTGCACCCTGTTACACCGTGTGAGTGCCCAGAATGGAAAAAGAATGATGAGGAATCTGGGACAACTTTCTTATTCCTCCTGAATCAAGGTCTTAGAGTGACTTCAGACTGTTTTTTGAAGTATTGTACTTCCTTAGCCAGATCATCCCTCAAACTTATGTTCAAAGGCAAATATCAAAGCATATCCTAAAACCACATATAAAAGAGTTTTAGATTGGCTGCCATTTTAGATGATTCACATCACTTCCCTTATCATCACAAATCGTTCCAGCACATTTGTCAAAGGGACGAGAAGCTCTGACTCAGTGGGTGTTTCATAAATAAATAATACATTTAAAAATTTTCCCAGAGAGGACATTATTATATATCTGGAAATCTCAGTGAGGGCACCTCTCACCGCAGTGTAGGGATGCCGAAGGAGGTAAAACCCTGTGTCCTGTTAGCCACCCCCTCCCACTTTGCTGTAACCTGTTTCTTAAGGAGCTGTGCTGTGTGACTACATTATGGTGTGGGCTTCAGAGGACACAGGCGACCTGGTTTCTTTGGTGACCTGGCTTTCGTGGATCCTTCATTTTAGTCTTGTGAGTGACGTAGAACCAATGAACAGATATGCTATTTCTTTCCTGTTTCCATGACTGATGTTCTTTTAAATCCCTTAGGGGATTTTAATTCTGTTCAGTCTGTATTTAAATCTGTACTTAAACCATAAGAAATATGACTCTTGGCATGAATTAATTGCGTATTTGAGAATGGCCAATAAAATGAACACCTAAACAACTTCACAGAGCAGGCGAGGATCAATCTTTCAAGCGAAATGCATCTGCCTTCATCTATCTGCTCCCCGAGTAAGCGGTGCCAGGGAGCCAGACTGCCATTAGTTTGGGCATTATGGATCGGGGTGCCGGAAAAGCCGATTGTGATGCCCGCGTGGTCCAGGGCATTCTCTCTCTTTCTCCTTGTCTATGCCTGTCATCCCGCAGAGCTCCTGCACTCAGTCTTACAGTCCTGCCGCGGACAAAACCACACCACGTAGCTCTCGCCAGTGGGCATTTGTGGCAATAGGAAGAAAAGCAGATAGAGGTCTCATCTGTATTTGTTTTCTCTCCCCTGTCTCCTGCATCCTTCCCAGGCAAAAGTAGAAGAAAGGATCCAAGAGGTCTTCAGTGCTTACAAGTTCAACCACCTCGTACCAAGGTAAGCTGTGATTAGGGGTTTGAGGGGATTTGGGAGATACCACCTCTTATGAGAGGCTTTCTTCTTTCCTCCTTTTTAAAAAATTGATTTGACAGAGAGAGAGAAACAGCCACTTGTTGTCCCACTTCATTGGTTGATTTTTGTCTGTGCCTTCACTGGGGATTGAACCCCCAACCTTGGCCTATGGGGATGGCATTCTAACCAACCAAATTATCCACCCAGGGTTCTCCTTTCCTCCTGGAGCTTATCCAACCTTGGGGGATGAGTCTACGGCGACATCGGTGCTTTTTGACCTCATGGCTACCTGGATGTGTTTATGACTCCACCTCCTTCCCCTATTAGAATGCTGTTTGGAGATGTTCCACTTGACCTGAGCCAGCAGGTGTGACTTGGGGACACTCCTCAAGGCCTGAACACTGTGGTCTGAAGGTGGAGAGAGACAGTGCATGTTTCTGTTGCTTAGTTGTGAGCTGCTGCTCTGGTGTTCAGATGAGAACTCTCAAGTTCTTTTTCACATTACACTGTGAAACAGATGTAGGGTCCAGCGGGATGGCAAACGATGGATTCTTTTGATGCATGTTATTATTTGACTGGGGAAATGTGAGAAGTTTGAGCTTCTCCCAGCCTGGCCCTTATTGGTAGTTGTGTAGCAGATCCCAAGGATGAAATTTCAAGTGGGAAATATAAGGCCTTTTGTTTTCTTCAGCACTAAGCAGGTTGGAGCCTTCTAAGCTCTTTGATGCCAGAAATTCCAAAAAAGGAATTATAAGCAGAAACTTATTAAACAGGGTATGACACAAATAGCGCCCCTTTTTCATTACAAAATCGTAAGTATGTAATTCTGTAACATAACAATATCACACTCAAGCACACCATGTGACATTTTAGGTGAAAGGCTCAAATTAACACTGTAAGTTATTACAGCTATATTATTGCCCTACCAACCACACTCAAGCAGGCCTTACTTCTGCCAGACCCTGTACAGCTGTAAACCTTTATTTTTGCTTTTTTCTAGTTTTGTAATATATCCCACTAAAATTGCATGAGGTATTTCATTCCTTTATTAGCATTTTTCTTCTAGTCATACATTGTCTCTCTAAAACCATCCCGTGTTCTATATCCAGCCACCAGAACGGACTAGTCCCAAGCTGTGCGGGTCCTCATTGTATCTCAGTGATGCAGCACTTCCCCTTGACAACCTCTGAGCAAAGTGTGGTTAGGCTGCTGGCCAGTTCAATCTGGGTGGGAAGCTGAGGGTCTCAAGTCCGGCCAAACCACCTGTATCATGTCTCCCAACTTCCTGAGACCTCCTTAACAGACTGACTTCTGGCCAGTTAGGCTCTGGGTACTTCTCCTTACTGGGACATTGCAAATGGTCTTAGCCCAAGTTAACTTTGTGTCTTTTTTGCCACCATTCTATTTTGTCACTATTTCCCTGACATTTTTTTTTCCTCTGAGAAAATTAGCCAAGGCAGAAAATAATTGAAAAAGGCAAATTGGAAAAAGGGAAAGATAGGTGGAATTGTTATCTTTATCTTTCTTCCCTGGGGAAGGAAAGAAGGAAGATACCAGCTAACAAGGGGAGTCTTTCCCCAAACTGCTAAACTGAATCTCTGCATTTAGTCAGAGCTCAGATCTCAATAAAGAATTATTGCTCTCACCGTGAGCCACAGCCAGGGATTAACAAATGACACCATTTGTTTAAATAGCTTGGAGAGGACGAACTCTCTGCTCAGTACAGGCCGTTCCCCTAGAGGTGGTGGGACTTGGTGAGGAGGCGCATGATTACTGTAGGAGGGGCTTTGATGGTTAGCTGTCCCATCACCCGTGACTCACCTGGCTGGGTGCTGACTCACTGTCTACTTTCTTCAGCTCTGTGTACACATACCCTTTGTGTTGCCAAAGGGGCTGTTGATCATTCGGCATTCCTTGTTCACCCACCATCAGAACTGTGCCTTTGGACTTTCATTTTTTTTCTTACTGAGCTGAGGGAGAATGGCAGGTCGTAGTCTGGGAGGAAGAAGCATTTTGGGAGTGGTGGTAGAGGACAATAGAGAATCGGTCTTAGGTCAGATGTGGGAGAGAAACAAAAATGTTCCTCTTGCATTTGGATTCTTTGTGGACAAAGAATATATCAGGGCTCAGGGTTTATTTTAGGAATATGACATTTCCCATTTTATCATTGTTGCCCATGAAGATGATTATTTTTAAGGATACTACTGAACATTTTATGTTACACATGCTAATTAATATTAGAGACAGTACACATTTTGGTTGAATGTCTGAGTATATACATCAATATACCAATATAGGGTTGAAGCCAAATATCACCATCATAGAACAAACTTACAGAATATAAGAGTAAATCTGAAAAATTTATCAAAATTTTAAATTATAATCACAGTTTCTGTATTTAACATTTTAGTAGTCAGATTTTAAAAGTCTGACATTATATCGTAGGAACAGACTTTTATTATTAGCTAAACTGAATATTTAGGTATTAGCATTAAGTCTAGATGCCATGGCTTGTTTGTTTTTCTGAGGTCATGATGCTGATCAGATGTGATAAGAGTCACACACACTCCCAGGACCACTGACCACGCACAGGACCAGGGATACCAGGAATGATGCTGGTGGAGGCATTTGCCTATTCAGGCTTCCATAGCCACAGCCAAAGAGCATATCTGGCTGAAATTCAAGGTTGAAGCTGCGTATCAGTTCATTCTACAATTATCCCCCATCCCAGAAGTGATTTTACTCCCTCTGTAATACTGTAAAACACATGCGTGTTATCCTGGATAAGTCAATCTGTCCCAAGAAGCTTTTTGACCATGCTTTTAATAATTTTGTTTAGCTATTACCTGTTTTCCTATGGTAGTTAAGTTTTTCTTCCCCATAGTCAGTTATTCCTACTGTCCCACACACTTATGAATTTACCCTTTTCCATTTATTACATTACTTTTAGTAAGAAATTTGAAATGCATAAACTATACATGCACATTCTCTCTCTCTCCTTCTTCTCCTCAAACTCAGATATAATTTTAAAACTGTTTTTTTTCTTTGAAAAAGTGGGCTGGTGCTCCTTGGAAAGAGATATTGACAATGGCCCCGTGCTAGTAGGGCACTGAGGGTTGAGTGTTGACAATTGCCCCAAAGTTGAAGTACTCTGAGTTCAAGCTCTCAGAGCAGTCCTCACACAGGAGCCTGCCCTGCTTCCATGTTTTTCTGCCATTTCTGTGTGTGATGCTATCTTAGAATTCCCCAAATCCTGATCACTTAGAAGATATAGTTCTTTAGACTGTTCTTTTCAAGGCCCTTCCTTACAAACAAGTTCATCTTCCTGCCCACTCTCCCTCAAGTGACTTACTACTTACAGGCCAGAGGCTTACTTTTTGACTGGAGATGCCCCGGGCTTTAGTGAGTTTAAAACCTTCCCAGAAGCCAACAATGGTCTGAATCCCTGTTTTCTCTCTTGTTACAACCAAAGACACGATTCTCAGGAATGGTCCAGTCTTAGGGAGAGGAAGTGCGTTTGCTATTATTATGTCTGCCATATTCACTTAAACTTGCTCATTCCTTCACTCCTTCAGCAACAGTATCTAGAGGTTTAGTTGCTTAAGTCAGCTCTCTGAAAATACGTATTCCCAAAGGGAAGGCTAACCTCTGGCTGGTGGGTCTCCTGCAGTGTGGTGTGTGTGGACACACGCGAGAACTGATAAACCAACCCCTGACCCCAAGCACATACGCTGCTGGGACTAATCCCCCTCTCCTTGGACTCTGTTTGCTTGCATTTTAAATTTCCTTGGAGAGTCATCATTCTTTATATTGAGTGACATATGTCCAGGAAGAACAGTCTCTTTTGGCTGGTTAGAAACTGACCTTACAATTTCTTTGTTCTTTCTTTTGTTCGTTTGACAAATGGTTGTCGAGACCTGTTCTGTGCTAGGCACCGATGCTGAGGCAGAGGTGAGCTCGGCTCACAGGCTTACAGGGCAGCAGGTTAGGCAGGCCTCCTGAACAGATAATTCCACCAGGCACATTCCCCTTCTCACCTGGGCCCTTTTCCCAGCATTATGCTTAGGGTCGTGAAATTTTATTTACAAGAAAACTTTAATTCTGACACTTCTAAACGAGGTGACTAGTGTCCTCCTTTGGAACTGAGTATTATTCCTTCCCTCTGTGGTTGAGCCTCACAAGGTACTTGGCATATCTGAGTTTCTTTGCCTGTTTTTTTAGGTAGAAAAGAATTGACCTACAGAAAACCCCTCTGTGAACCGGTCCTTTCAGAGATCTGTGCTTGCCCTCGCCTGGCTTGGGTTTCTCAGCCTCCTCTCATTTCTTGAGTGGAACCCTGCCTGCCCTCATTAACGGCCTTTTGGTTCTTCTCAGCCATTGTACCCACCCCGGCCACACCCAGCCTGCTCAGCCTGGGCCAGTGCCTATCATGAGCTATTTCAGCAATTCTGGTCTCATTCACTTCCTTCACAACTCTACTCTTCTGCTCTTCCCATCTTACCCACCCTTACCACAGCATCCCTCTCCCTGCTTCTGCTAATGGGTCCCAGCAAGATTTCCAAGGAAACAAAATCATGTAACAGTGCCGGGAGAATGGCTTCACCAAAAGTTTATACTACTTAGCTTCAGCTGCGCCTTCGCTGCTGCTTTCTGATCCTTTTATTCATCTTGTGTAGATTGCCTAACACACCAACAGTGGCCAATCCACAGCTCACCCATGGTCTTGTCTCCTAATTCCTGAGAAAACCGAGGCCGTCCCACATTTGCCTCCATGGTTTCCCTCTTCCCCACTTCAGAGTCCTAGATGTGTCTGACTGAACATTCTCTCCCATCATTTCTGTCTCCAAGAGCCTAGAATCCTTCCTTGTTGCCAGACTCATCTCCTACTGAACCTTCCATCCCAACGCCCTGCCTCCTCGTCGGAGACCTTCCTTGGTGGATTTCGCCTGGGCTCTTGCATTTTCAGTGTCTCCCGTTTCCTCACCTCCGCTTTATCGGCACCACTGGGCTTCACCCATCAGGCCACTGCTCTTGTCTTTCTTCCCTGACAATCACCACAAACTCACTTAGATTGTGGGTTTGGTTCCCTGCCACCCCAACCTATTCAGCATGCTGAAACTGGTGTGATCTAGAAAGTACAAACCTGACCATGTCTTTCCTGTGCCTGAAATATTTCAATGACTCCCTTTAAGCATTTTTATTGAAAAAATTTTGATAACAGCTTTAATTTATATATCACACAATTCACCCATTTTAAAGCATATAAATTCAGTGGTTTTTAGTATATTTAGAGTTGTGCCACCATCACCACAGTTAATCTAGAACATTTTCATCATCCCCCCAAAACCCATCAGCTATCACCCTCCAGTTCCCCCCCAAACCCTTTAGCCCCTGGCAAACGCTTAATCTACTTTCTATCTCTAAGGATCTTCCTGTTCTAGACATTCCATTTAAATGAAATTATACACTATGTGGTCTTTTGTGACACCTTTTTATATGTAGCATAGTGTTTTCAAGGGTCATCCGTGTTGTAGCACAGCGGCTCCTGTTCACTCTTCAGTTTAAAATCACACTCCCAATGCACTTTTAAGTCTGTCTCTGTAGCTCTCCAGTCTGATTTCTCACTGCTCACTACCTTGTGCATTGGCTCCAGCTGAACTAAACCAAACTCACTGGAATGTGCCATGGTGTTCCCGTCCTGAAACACCCTCTGTCCCTTTCATTTTGCCGGGCTGAATCGTGCCCTTTGGGTCTCCTTCATTCATTAATTCAATGCTGTGTCCTTTGGGACGTTTGTTCTGACCCTCTGTGCCTGCCGGCGTGCTGCTAGAGCCCACAGCCTTCCCGATCAGAGTGTTTGTCGGACAGGCCGAAATTGCCATTGACTTGCGTGCGTTCACCTCCAGACCATAGCTCGAGGGAGCTGAGTCAACATCCACCCCAGCCCTGGACCCTTGGCCCCCACAGCGTGGGTGCTCACTGAGTCCTGACCCCTGCACCTCCTTGAAAGAGCAGTCGAGTCTGACCTTCTCTTCTTTATGATCAGAATCTACTCTCAGCAGCCCCTGAACTCTCTTGAAGGTTGTCAGCCCCTCTGTGGTTTGTCTTCCTTTTCCTCAGTCTTGCTGCAGCATTTGCCACGGCTAAATACCTCCGTGGAACTCCCTCCTCCCAAATTGCCTGTGGCCCAGCACTGCCTGTGTCCTTCCCCAGCTTATGTAACACTCTTTGTCTCTTCTGGCTCTGACCTGCTCCAAGGGTGGACCATCCCCCAGTTCTGCCCTGAAACTTTCCCTCTGCTGTTACCCACTCCTGCAGCTTCCCTGGTCACATGTGTGCAGGTAAATGGTTCCCAGTCTGTCTGTGTCACCTGGCTCCTGCTCTTGTGTCTCACATGTGTTTCCAACAGTGCGATTGACACCCTCTCCAGCATATACTTTCAGTGCCTCAAAACCCACCTGTCCAGAAGTCAGTTTATCATCGATCACCACGCTAGTTCGAGCCTAAGTACTCTAAGAACCTCTCGCCTGGTTGACTCTTAACAGTTGTTCAATAAACATTGGTTGAGGACTTCTGGCCAAAATGGAGGCATAAGTAGATACACTTTGACTCCTCACACAACCAGAGGGACAACAGCAAATTTAAAAACAAAAAATAACCAGAATTGCTAGAAAATAGAACCGTATGGAAGCCTGACAACCAAGGAATTAAAGAAGAAACATTCATGCAGACTGGTAGGAGGGGTAGAGACTGACAGCTGGGGCTGAGAGGACACTCAGTAAGGCAGCATCTGGCAGACCCAGCGGTCCCACATATGCATGTGGATAAACCAGAAGGAACAACTGGGGAGCAAGGCAAACCACGCAACCCAGGGTTCCAGTGAGGGAAAAGAAAGCCTCAAAACTTCTGCCTCTAAAAACCTGTGGGGGATGCAGCAGCGGGAGAAACTCCCAGCCTCACAGGAGAGTTTGTTGGAGAGACCCACATGGTCCTAAAATGTACACAAATCCACCCATCTAGGAATCTGCACCAGAAGGGCCCAATTTGCTTGTGGGTAGCGGGGCAAGTGACTGAAAGTCAGCCAAGAGTAGAGCAAGCGGCATTGTTCCCTCTTGGACCCCTCCCCCACATACAGCATCACAACACAGAGATATGAGTTTCCCCGCCCTGGCAAATACCTAAGGCTCTTCCCCTTCCAACATAACAGGTGCACCAAGACAAAGAGATATGGCCCAAATGAAAGAACAGATCAAAGCTCCAAAAATAGAACTAAGCAAGGAGGAGATAGCCAACCTGTCAGATGCACAGTTCAAAACACTGGTAATCAGGTTGCTTACAGACATGGTTGAGTATGGTTGCAAAAATGAAGGAAAAAGTGAAGGCTATGCAAAGTGAAGTAAAGAAAAATATACAGAGAATCAACAGTGAAGGGAAGGAAACCAGGACTCATATCAATGATTTGGAACAGAAGGAAGAAATAAACATTCAACTAGAACAGAATGAATAAACAAGAATTCCAAAAAATGAGAGGCTTAGGAACCTCTGGGACAACTTTAAATGCTCCAACATCTGAATCATAGGGGTGCCAGAAGAAGAAGAGGAACAGCAAGAAATTGAGAACTTACTTGAAAAAATAATGAAGGAGAACTTCCCCAATCTGGTGAAGGAAGTAGACTTCCTGGAAGTCCAAGAAGCTCAGAGAGTCCCAAAGAAGTTGGACCCAAGAAAGCACACACCAAGGCACATAGTAATTACATTACCCAAGATTAAAGATAAGGAGAGTCTTAAAAGCAGCAAGAAAAAAGGAGACAGGTACCTACAAAGGTTGCTATAAGACTGCAAAGGTTGCAACGTTGCTATAAGACTGTGAGCTGATTTCTCAAAAGAAACCTTGCAGGAAAGAAGGGGCTGGAAAGGAGTATCAAAGTCATGAAAGGCAAGGACCTACATCCATGATTACTCTATCTTGCAAAACTATCATTAAGAATGGAAGGGCAGATAAAGTGCTTCCCAGACAAGGTAAAGCTAAAGGAGTTCATCATCACCAAGACTTTATTACATGAAATGTTAAAGGGACTTATTTAAGAAAAAGAAGATGATCAAAAGCTATAAACAGTAAAATGACAACTAACTCACTATTAACAACTGAACCTGAACACAAAAACTAAACAAACAAGCAGGACAGGAACAGAGTCACAGAAATGGAGATCACATGGAGGGTTATCAGCAGGGAGGGGGAGAGGGGAGAATGGGGGAAAAGGTACAGGGAATAAGAAGCATAAATTTAGGTACAAAATAAACAGGGGGAGGTTAAGAACAGTATAGGAAATGGAGAAGCCAAAGAACTTATATGTACGACCCATGGACATGAACTAAGGGCAGGGGAAATGCTGGAGCGGGGGCGGGGCAGGGGTGGTGTGTGCAGGGCAGAGGGGAATAAAGGGGAGGAAAAAAAAATGGAAAAGAAAACCAAAGCAAAACATTGGTTGAACTGAATACCTAGAAAAGAGAATGGTTCATCTCTTTTCCTGCCTCATCTACCCAGTCTTCCCACCTCATCTCTCCCCCGACTTAGTGCTTTCATTGAGTCCAGTTTGTAAACACATATTGAATACCTCCTGTTGCCAGATAGTTTTTCTAAAGCACTGTCTGGTCATGTTCTTCCCTCAGCTCAAAACCTACAGGGCTTTCCTTTGCCTCCTAATTTGGGTAGAAATTCCTCAGCTGGAACCTCAGACTCTGTAAGGGCTTCGGCTGCCTTTTTGACAATTCCTTTCCTCTTTTATTCCTAATATTCAGGCTAAATCCCCACCTGTCATTCCTCTTACCCACTATACCTGTGCTGCACTGTAAGTAGCCAGTAGCCACCTGCAGCAATTTAAACTTAAATTCATTAAAATTAAACAAAGGTTACAATTCAGTTGCTCAGTCACACTAGGACATTTCAAGTGTTCGATAACCACACGTGGCTGGTGGCTGCCTCGTGGACAGCACAGACGACATTCCTGTCATCACTGAAAGTCCTTTGGACAGCGCTGGTCTGTACCTTTGTGTTTCCGTTCCTTCTGGCCGAACCGTCCCCCACCATACCCTCCCCTCTGGCCATCTCTACCTGTAAAAATTTCCCCCTCTATCAAGGCCACCCACCTCACATTCCTCCTCTTCCATGTAACCTTTCCTGGTCATTCCTTTCTTAGTGAGCTGCCACTCCCTGTAGAGCTTTGTTGGGGTTTGATCTGTGTTCCTTTATGAAACCTATCCATTTTCCCCTTATACTGTGACCACTCATGTCTTTATTTCATTTCTGATACTGAATTGGAGGACTTTCTAGGGTAAAGACTACATTCGCGATCTTATTTTGCACACAGTGTGGTGGGAGTTCAATAAACAATTGTTGAATTGAATACCTAGAAAAGAGAATGGTCCTTCTTTTATTTCTGAAATCAGCAAGCACAGTGAGTATCTTGCCATTCCATCTCTTTCCTTTTCTTTGTAATCACACAGGCCTCTTTTGTGAGCCCAGACACGAAGTGCAGCCCCTGTCCTTTGCCTGCCTGTGCAGGTGGCCTCGGCAGCACATTCCATCTTAGAGCCTGTATTGCTGACATCAGAGCCAAGGAGAGCGGGTCGCTGCAGGATCCAAGCGTCTGGGGCTGTGGGTCAACATGTAGGAGGTGGAATTTCGGGGAGGGAATAATGGATCACTGAGGGGCAGGCAGAGTGCAAACTTCAAACCTCAGAGAAGTGACCCCAGAAGAAATGACTGGAATGACGGAGGCTCACCAAGTCAGGAAAGGGGCGAGGCTCAGACTTAAATTGCTTGCAAGATGGGGAGCCAGAGTCAGACTGTGCAAGAGCTTTCTGGGTGCCTTGCTCTGTGTTTTCATTGTGGCTTTTCATTTAGCCCAAAGTCACCTGCCATGAAGAGGCTCGCACCCAAAACATTTGCCAGCACAGTTTCAGACACTTCAGGGCTGTTCAGATGCTGGACTTTTTCTCTGATTTAGCTGCCCTTGAAGTTAAGAAGTTACTCCAAGTTATTCACTGACTGGGGCGGGATGTCCTGAAGCTGAGAGTAAGTGTGTGTGCGCATGTGTTCTGTAGTGGGGTGGAAGCCTTAGCTATTAGAATAAGTTTACAAGCTCTTTTGTCTTTCCAGGCTGGTTTTGCACAGGGAGAAGCACTTCCACTACCTGAAAAGAGGCCTTCGACAGCTGACAGATGCCTATGAGGTAAATACACCATCCAGGAGGTCTTCCTATCAACTTATCGGCCAGATCTTTCTCCCCTTTTCCTATTTGAACATAAAAGACTCATGAGCCTGACCTGTTGCAGGTTCACTCATTGTCCACGTGGCCTCGGCAGGGACCAGGTGCACAGGAGCCCGGGCCCTGCAGAACAGGGACTCCCACTCCTGAAAGAGCAGAGCTGGATCTCTCCTGTCTTGTCCTCTCTCAGAGCTCACGGCTCTCTTCCTCTTAAATCACGGCTGAAGGGGTCACGTGCTTTCTTCTAGCTAGCCCATGACAGCTAGCTAAAAGGCAGTTGCTATCTGCTCATCCCTAACCCTTTGCCCTATAAGCTGCTATAATTCCTAGGCTGACCAAAGGATCAGTATATAAATCCCAGAGAATACTACTGCAGTTTAACACTGTAAACATGCCCACTATAAAAGTCAGATCCCTCAGGTCCCGAGGGTTCCACGGAGGGGCCTCAGGGGACAGGCAGTGGTGGTGGAGCAGGGGGAGGGTGTGGGGAATGGGGCTGAGTGGCAGGCTGAGGGCGAGTGTGAGCAGGAGGGCCCAGTCTTCCTGCCCCGCTTTACACAGAGCAGCCCTGCTCCCAATTTGCTTTTTATTTTGGGTTTGTACATTTGATTATTTACTACAGAGCTTGAGCAACTCACATGCCTATAGGCCCAAGCAGGTAGAATAAATAGAAGTGAAGCAGATCAGAAGCCCCACACCTCTCCTCTGTTCCTGCCCGTTGCTGCCATCCAGGAATGCAGACCCGGGTTGCCAGATCTCTCTCTCTCTCTCCCCCTTCCTCTCTCTCTTTCTCTTTCCCCAAATGAAGCCAGAAATTCAGATTTTTATGTGAATCTCCAAATGCTAAAATATTGCTACCAATTCCAAACAAACAAACAAAAACAATACAGGAGCAAGCAGAAAACATCCACAGGCTCGATTTGCCTGGGGTTCCAAGTTTCTAATCCTTGGCTCAAATCCTCCATGGTTAGGGTCCCCTCAGCCCTGATACAATTAATACCATACCAGCTAATTACTCATTGAACAGTGTGCTAAAAGCTTACTGTGCATTATTTCATTCATCTTTACAACTAACTACTCCATGAGGTAGGCGGGTCTTTATTTTTTTACAGATAAGGAATCAAGTGTAGGAAGGTGAAGTAATTTGTTCAAAGGCAAATAGCTAGTAAGAGGAGGAGCTGGGACTCAAACCCAGGCAGGCCAAATCCACAGCCGTGTCTTCAGTCACCACACCAGGTGGCAAGCGAGTCACGGCCCATTTATGAAGAGGGCAGCGTGGGCCAGTGGGAGGAGCACTGGCTTGGGAATCAAGAAACCTGGGGTCTTGTCTCGTCTCTGACATTTGCTATCTTTGTAGCCTAGAAAAAGTTCGCCTCTCCGAACCTCATTTATGTATTTTAAATTTGTGGATTGGGGGCAGTAATGCTACCTGGCTGCCTGACCTCGAATGCTCCATCCATGTTTATAGCTTGAATGAGGATCAAGTTCTGTTCACAAGTCACTTGTGGATGCCTTTCCCAGCTTCCTCAGGAGAGTCAGCCAGCCTCTTACCTGTGCTTCCTCAGGACTGTTTCTGCCCATTTATCCAGGTATATGCACACATGTGCTGTATTCCACCTATTCCAGAGAGACAGAAGGTAATTTGTACTGATGTGTCTGTCTAGGGCCCTCTTCCTCTACAGATAACCACAGACATTCTGTATTCCACGCATCTCAAGAATAGGAACAGAATTTTATTCATTATTATTCCCCTAGTATCTAATAGAGTGCTTGGCACAAAGTAGATAGTAAATATTTGTTTAATCAGTGAGTGAGTTAATCCAGGAAATCCCTTTCTGAGATTATATCTCTCCTTGGGTCTACACTGAGAACGTAGCAGCACTTAACTTCCTTGCATGTGAGAAGTACTCTGCTCAGTCTTCCTTAGGTGCTTGTCAGGGATTCATCCATTGGGTTCAAGGTAAAATTCTATGCCCCACTGCCCTTTTCTCACATATGGTTATTTCAGCTCCTGGCTAAGGCCACAAAGCCAAGTGTCCTTCATTCACTGATTGTTCCTCAGGTGCCCTCCCCCCTCCCTTGCCAGGCTGCCGGAATCAGACAGATGCCTCCTTGTCAGCAGTATCTGGGAACGATTCTGAATAAGGGGTGTGTTTCTCCCCTGTGCCTTTCACAGTGTCTGGATGCCAGCCGCCCATGGCTCTGCTACTGGATCCTGCACAGCTTGGAACTGCTGGATGAACCCATCCCCCAGATGGTGGCGACAGAGTGAGTCTGGCTGCGGGGAGATCAGGCTGCCCTCTGGAATTGCACTTAGGGTGTTTTTTGTTTTATTTCAGTTTTATTTATTTTAAATGAAAATCACAGAGTGCTTCAAAGAAATCCATGTTTTTTCACCCTCCAGTAACTTCCTGAAACTCCTCCACTTTAGAAGCCTATTGTAAGCTTGTGGGTAGAAAATGACTTTGAACTCCCAAGGGAAGGATTCTCATTTCTTTATGGCCTTTTCTTTTGGCTCTTGTTCTGGTCTTTGAGAAAAGTCTTTATCATCAACTCTGGGAGTCGTGATTTTGCCAGAAAGTACAGTATGCATTTGAATAGCTTCTGTGGGGAAGCATATGCCAACCCAATGAACAAAAATGCCTTTGCCTGCCATAAACACCTCCATAGGAGTCCTTCCCCACCGCTGCCTGGGGATAGTGTAGCTCTTGAAGGCGCTGGATGGGTTGCTGTGTTGGTGTGCAGATGCCATGACTCACAATTTTCTTACGATCAGAGATCTAAGCAACTGAGATTCTTCCCAAACTGCTGGTGCGGTACCTCATCCTTGGGAGCTTGTGCAATATATATTTTAAAGAAGAAGAAACTGGTCATCACTGCAGTCTTAGGGATACCTGGGGGAGGAAAAGGAAGCCAGGAATTGGATCCAATGTCCCAGTTCTCAGTAAGAGAGAACATGTCCCATCGTCAGCAACTTGTTGAGTCCATCCACTCCCCCGGGGCTCCTCAGGGAGAGGAGTCAGGGAGAGGAGGCCCCGAGACAGGTTCATTTTCCCACAGCACACAGGGGTGGCTGTACCAGGATGTGTGGAGGCTAGCCTGTGCCCCTCCCTGGTCATAGTGCCCTGCCTGGGTCACATTGGCAGGTCAGAAGAACAGAACTGCACATTGTCTCATTCATTCTGTCTTAACAATAACCTCTCATTCTTGCCTTCCTGGGCAGGGAGTCTTGTGATGAATGTGGATAGGGAAGATAATAAAGAATTAGACCATTAACCCTTGTGATATATACGATGCTTTCTGAGGGAGAGGAAAGTATGCATTGTCTTCTCCATCATGATGCTGCTACAAGTCTAGTTGCTTTTAGCGGCATCGTGAGTTGGATATAGTTCCTGCAGTACCAGGAATTTCATTTTCAAAATAAAGGCCCATGTGTTTTTGAAATACCAGTTGGGGGTTGTGGCTTGTTTGGGAAGTTTCTCCCCCACACATGCACAATCAGGATGTTCGGTAGGGGAACAGGCAAGTCCTATAGGAGAGAAGAAAAAGGAAATGTGGGTATTGTGAGAGTGAAGCGCAGATGCCCCCTAGAGGAAGACATAGACCGATTTGAAGCAGGAAGATAGTGATAGGGTTTCCTTGGGTCAGCATCGATTGGGAGTTTTTCCTAGCTTGTCTGTAGGTGAGGCTTTTCACAGGAAATGAGTGGCAGAGCAGCTTTTGTGGCATCTGATAGGAAGGGAGGACCCCTTTAAAGGGCTTTTCACACTGAACAATTGGAGACAACCTAAAAAGTCACAGAAAGGGATGCTTTAAAAGTGTATTTGAAGTTTAAGTAAATTATGATGCAGTCCATACAATGAAATAATATGCAGCTATTTAAAAATTGAAAAATTTACAGATGCTAACTAGACTTATTATGGTGATCATTTTTCAGTATATACAAATATCAAAGTATTAAGCTGTATACCTGAAACTAATGTTATATGTCATTTATACTTCAATAAAAAGTATAAGTAAATATGTATATAAAATTAGTATATTTATATAGAGATGTTCATGATTTAAGTACAAAAGGTAGTTTAAAAGGTTTCACTTTTATAGATTAAAAATATAATGGTTATATGCATAGAAAAGCCAGAAGGATAAAAATACACATGGTAGTTATTATTTCTGGATAGTGGGGCTAAAGGTGATTTTTTTTCTCTTTTTTTCTAAACATATTTGCATTTTTAAAAATTTCTACAATGAACCTTCATTGTTTTATAATTAAAGAATGTTTTAAAACTGAAAAGCGCATTTCTAGAACAACTTGACAGTGAATGACCGAGAATTTCTGTTTCATGGCAGCCTTGAAAACTGTATCTGTGGTTCTGCGGGGCATCAATTTAACAAACTCTTAAAGAATTACTTAGACTTTCCTAGCAGAGAGTTAATTCTAGGTACTGATAATATTTATTATGAACAGAGCCTAGTAACTTTGACCTATAAGGAAAGATTTATATTAAGATACAGAGAAATCTCAATGACTTCTATAAAAATATGGGGATTTGTTTTTAAGACTACCTGATATAGCATATTGCCTTTTTATTCATTTTGCACAGGGGAAAGAATGGCTTTGAAAACGTGGACCAGTTTTTTCTTCCTCATACAAATATTAAGGTGACCTAGAGTCTGAGTTTAGCTCTGGGTTTTTATTATTTCCTGCCCTTTTTTCTCCCCCCTCCCTCACCTTGTATGGGACACACACGTACACACACACTTTACTCTTTCCTATTTTGTTCACTGTTGTGCTTCTGTTTGTTCAGGGAACAAAATGCCAAGCTGAGTTCCCTCTAGTGGACAAAATCACTTTTGTCAGTTCCTGTGACTGCTGATTGAAGACTGCAGCATGGCCAGGTTTTTACTGCTGTTGTCAGACCTTTCAAGAATAATATATTCATAGGTAGGAATTTGGCTTGCCTCTCTTAAGACATTGTGTCCACAAATGTATAGATGTTTACCCAAAATAAATTTGGGAACCACACTAAGCACATTTGCTTTTGTTCACAATTTTAGCACTGAAGGAAATGTCCTGTAATGAGAATCCCATGCTTTGTTATTGAAAGCCACTTTAATGAAATGCAGGGAATAAAATGAAAACCACAGGGAGACCACTGCACCGTTGAGTTAGGTTTTTAGCTTCTATAAGATCTAAAAATTGTCTTTAACTTAAAAATCGTTTTAGGATTTTTCCACTTATAAAGTTTTCCCAAAGATTAAAATTAAATTTTCATGTGTCAATGTTTTATTTTTTCCTTTCCAAAAGATTATTAGTAGATTCTCTCCTGGATAGCTCCTTAAATATTTTTTCCTTTTAATTTTTAAATTTAAATATGATTTGTCTCTTTAGCGTTTATTGAGGATACCTGATTTGCCCTCTGGGGTGTTTTTTTGTTTTTTGTTTTTTTTGGCCAGCAGCACCTGGCATCTAGTGGGTAGAGGCCAGGGATGCTGCTAAACATCCTCCACAGGACAGTCCCCACAACCAAGAATGACCCAGCCCAAAATGTCAGCAGTGCCAAGGTGGGGCAACCCTGCTATAAAATAACCGACTTTAGACTTGACCACACATCCCAAACAGCCGCGTCCAGGGGAGTGCCGGTGCTTGATGAAGAGTCAGGGAACCTGTCCCACACCGTAGGCAGCCCTGGCCTCTTGGAATCAACAAGAGAGCCGGCCTGCCTTCCATCTGTTCATTGATTTATCTGCCTTGGCCAGGAGTTTTCCTCTCCCTTGTAGTATAAGCAGAAGCTGTTTTAAGTATGAAATCGGAACGGCTTAGTACTCGAAGAAGCTTGATGTCAATTCATTCCTCCTGTGCTTGCATCTACTCCTGAGCCATTCTGCTCAAGGATGACTGTTCCTGTTTCCAAAGCTATAATCTTTGTAACTTATTCTAGACCTTAAGTCCGTCTGTGGTAACCTATTCTGGTGTTGACATTTTTTTTACGTCTAAGCTAAAATCTTGCTGCAGATTAGCTTCGATTTTTGTTTATTTACCAGAAAGTTTGTATAATTTGAGGTATGTTTGAGGTATGTTGCTGGGTAGCTTTCTACTGTGGTTGCCTGTAATATTAAGCCTTTTAATAATTTTTATATTTAGCTATTTTTATCTCTCATCCAAACTTCCTTTGAGTTGGAAAATGGAGGTTTGAGCCAGATACAGTTCTGACCACTGTGTTTATAATGCTTTTCACAGACACTTTTGTTACTGTTCACAACTCATGGACTCTAACCTCAGGTCCTTTTTCTGCCTCATTCTTCGTTTTTTCCCATGTTACATTTATACACTTTACTCATCTCCATGCCTGATATCCCTAAGTACATATATTTCTACTTGTACCTATTTTGTTTTATTCTAATTGGCTTCTGGTTTGTTTCATATTATTCTACTTTAATTCTCACCATGGAGTTGTTTCCCTGCTCATTTGTACTATTGTATTATTCACTGTATGTGCTTTGGAGTTCTTCATCCAGCTAGTGACAGCGATGTCCAGAACCAACCACATTAGGTCAGTCCTCAACTGTCACCGAAAAGTCTGAGTAAACTCTTTATAAGGCTGCCAGTAAATCATTGATACTCTTGCTTTGAACTTGATCTTCCTGTAAGTTTTACACACTCTTTAATAGTTGAATGTCAGAGCAGTGGTGTCCAGTACAACTTTCTGCGATACTGGAGATGTTCTATATTTTGTAGTAGCCACTAATGACAGGTAGCTATTGAGCAGTCGCAGTGTGGCTTATGTGACCCAAGGAGCTAAATTTTAAATTTTATTTAAACTAAAAATTTAAATAGCCTCATGTGGCTAGTGTCTAACAGTGCTGATCCATCACGTTGCTACCCAAACTGTGGTCCCCAAACCAGCAGTGTTGCGGTCACCTGGCAGCTTGCTGGAAATGCAGACGTCAGGCCCTCCTAGCCCGACTGAATTAGACCTGTATTTTAACAGGATCCCCAGGGGATTTATATGCATGTTCAAATTTGAGAAGTATTACTACTTGGCTGTACCTTAGAGTCAATTGGGGAGTTTTAAAAATATTGCTGCCTGGATCCCAATCACACTGGTTCTGATTTAATTGCTAGTAGGTGTGGCCTGGCCATTGGGTATCCCCCAAGTGATTCTAATTGCCCAGCAAAAATGTGTGGTGCTCATACTTTGTGTGTATCCAAATAACCTGGGAACTTGATACAACTCTGCAGGCCCAGGCTTTTCCCTGCTTCAGCAAGCCTGAGTCTGTGTACTCTTTACTAACTCTCCAATGGTTCTGATACACACATTTTGGGTTTGAAAATCCCTGATCTGGAAGATAGTTTCCCACTATCTTGGTCATGTCATCTAGAATGAAATGCCTTGCCGATACGAGAGAAAATTGATCTGCTAGATCTTTTAGTCATATGACTATATGAATGATTTATGAATACTTGTTTGGTGAATTTCTGGTCTCTAAGATTAAGTTTTTCTCCTTTTGAGAGATAGAAGTATCAGGCACATTTTGGTTTTCAGAACTGCTAAGAATTCCGCTGATGACAGCTGGTAGCTTCAAGGTCAGTTTTCCAGTTCATTAAGGTGCTGGCCTCTGGATCAGAATGTTCCATAATGAGAAGTGTCTGAAAGTCAAGAAAAGCCCAACCCCTCGTGCCCCTCGTTGCCCCGCAGACGGTCAGATGCAGCCTGTCAGCTGATGGGGGTTGGCGTGGAGGGAGGGTTTAGAGGTGTCTGGTACATTCTGATCCCAGCTCATTCCAGACTTCAGGCTACTGGGTCAGGAGGGTTGCATTTGGCATGGTTCTATCTTGGGAGCTGGGAAAGCAAACGGATGACTAGGTGACTTTTTTATTTTCTCTTTAATGTGCTAAGTTTTATATCAGCTAAAAACTTTTGTGACAAAGAACACTTTTTATGTGCTTGTGCAGCCATTAGGACAAATGTTTATTAGCTATTTGTTTTTGGGAAATGCGATAAAAATTAAGGATGGCTTGGAAAATATGCTAGCAACAAACTCATTTTCTCTGTTAAAATTAATTGCTATTAAACACATGCCACAAAACTGTCTTCCTTCTCATATTATCAACTTCAGTTGGAATCCTTATGTTTCTTAGAGTAAAATTTCAGGTGCAAATAGGATATAATGTGTATTGTCTTTGACCTGTGATGGTTTCAGGACTCCAGTAGCAAGTCAGCAGCATTTTCTGTTGCGCTCCCTGCCCAGATAATGGAAGATCTGAAATCAAACATGTTGTGGAAGCACGGTAATAAGCTGAGTCAGTGGAGATTAACTAGACTCTATGTAGTCTCTCTGACAGCTGTAGATAAGAAAGAATGAGAGGAGCCCAGGAGAAGCAGGCTGCCTGAGCGCTAGGAGGACACAGATTTGCAGTTCTCTTCAGTGGAGGTCTGTCCTCATAGGAAGCCTGTGGTCCCAGCTGAGCTGTGGGGAAAGAGCTTGATAACCAGGACTTTTCTGGGGCACCCTTTCTGGTGAACTTCAGAGGACCTTGGTCAAAAGGGGCTTTCTTGGTTTCACATGGAGCAAGAATGTAACTTCCGGACAAACTGATACTGGGTTTGTTGCTAGGTGCTTGACGGTCAGCCCTCACTAAAGGGTTCCCCTCAGCGAGGGAGCTGGAGCTTCAGTGGGTTAGTGTGAAAGCTCTTCTTGAACCCGCAGACTGGGATGCACTCAGTGGCATGAGTCAACCGTACTTAAGGTTTCCCCAGCTGAGGTGAGCGTGGTTCTCCTAACCATGGAGGCAGACTCTATAAAAGCTTGTTTCTTGTCTGTTAAAGGAATAAAAATCAGTAGCCCACTGGGGCTTAGGTGGCAGAGGGAGTGAGAAGGCATCGCTTTAAATATTCTTGTAGGCCTAGGTGATGGGTCTAGACCTGGGTGGTTAGTGTGGAAAGAAGCAGTTGAACGAAAAGCGTGGGGTAGATTGGGTCAAGAAGCATGCCAATTCCCCCAGCTCTGTGAAACGCCATTTGTTCCTGCCCGGCCTTACGTTTTTGCCTCGTGACGAGGCAAATGCTTGAATGTGAAATTCAGATGGGAAGGCACGGAAGGCTGGTGATAGCAGGGTAGGGGGTTAGGCCTTCCGCAGGGGTTAACTACTTTTAATATGTATTCAATAGGTGGGAGGAGAGCTTTTTTCTTTTTCCTTTTGAGGGACTGGGGAACGTTTGGACTCTGGTGGAATTTCATATTTTGAAATTAATGTCTGACTTTGCTTTTCTCCTTGGCTGCGTACCTAGTGTGTGTCAGTTCCTGGAGCTGTGTCAAAGCCCAGACGGGGGCTTTGGAGGGGGCCCTGGCCAGCACCCACACCTTGCACCCACGTATGCAGCAGTCAATGCCCTGTGCATCATTGGCACTGAGGAGGCCTATGACGTCATTAACAGGTACAGCCAAAGCCGACAGTGACGGAAACGCAGGAGGGCGCCCTGCCTGCTGACACCGCACTGACCTCGCCATCTCTGGCCTCTTTCCCATTCGTTTCTCAGAGAGAAGCTTCTGCAGTACTTGTATTCCCTGAAGCAGCCTGACGGCTCTTTCCTCATGCACGTTGGAGGCGAGGTGGATGTGAGGTGAGTGGGGTTGTTCTCAGGCTGCTGCATCAGTGGGCTCGAGGGCTCTCCTGCCGTTAGAGACGCCAAAGCCAAGGAAGAGCATGGTGAGGCTGCTGCTGTCACAGGATGGCACACAGACTGACTAGACTGACTTGCTGGTGATGCGTTATCACAGTCACTGCAGAGGTGATACAGGTGTCCTCAGGGTGGTGATCACTCAACGTCTTTTATGTAAATATCCAAATATAAGTAAGGCAGAAACAAAATCAACTACTCCTGTTTTAAAAGTTAAAAATACATTTACATGGCATAAAATTATATACCATGATATATTATAAGCATATAGTGTCATATAATCTTTCACTGGGATAGGAAGGGAGAAGAAAGCCCAGTAGGGACTTAGTAAACATTTTCTGAATGGATTTGATAAAATCATGTTTAACACCCTCATGAGAACTGATCTGGGAGGTGCAGAAACCCTCCTGGGCCAGCAGAGCACATTGAAAGAGACTCACATTAACTGATGAGAACCAGTTGGTGCAAAATTATTATTTAATTCCAGAACCATCTGATGTACCTAGCAGGTAGCTTACTCACCTGGCAGATGATTGCTTATAAAGCGTATAGAGAATTCACTGAATAAATCATTTCTCAATGGCAGCGGATCATTGAGATTTTATACCAAATTCTTATTACTTAGCCTGAGTAATACGTTTTTATGAGGTTTCTATATCAAAGCCATTTTATTGCCTATTGTAAATGCGTTCGCTTCTACATTTGATTTTAGCCAAAAGGCCGAGGAGCGATAAAATGCATTTGCTTCTACATGAGTGGATTAATATTCTGGCTGAACCATTGGTTTGAAAGCATAAAGAAAGAAAAAAATACATGACAATCATGGAGCATAAAATACATTACAGATAAAAGTCAGCAACCGGGCTGCAGAGGCCTTTAGTAAAGAATTTCTATCTGAAACTTGCCTGTTCAAGTCAAAAAATTAGTTTAGGTATCTACCGGAAAAACTGTGTCTCTACTCATGACACTTCTGATACCACGAATGTGAGCGAGGGCAGACACCACAGGGTAAGGGGACAGACACCCCAGTCCCACAGGACTGCCCCTCCTTCAAATGCCGATCGCAAGTAGCGTGTCCCCTGGTTACCGTTACTCCCATACTCCTGCCTGATGTGGCTACAGACTGGAGGTTCCTGTGATGCTCTCCTCAGGTTCAATAATTTGCTAGAATGGTTCATGGAACTCAGGGAAACTCTCTACTATTACTGGTTCATTCTAAAGGATATTATAAAGGCTACAAATTAGCAGCCCAATGGAGAGGTATATAGGGAGAGATCTGGAAGTCTCCAGAGCACAGGAACTTCTGTCCCCATGAAGGTGGGGTGTGCCATCCTCCCCAGCAGGCACTGGATGCGTTCACCGACCCAGAGGCTCCCCGAACTCCTTCATCTATGGTTATTATGGGGGTTCCATTATGTAGGCACAACTGATGGAATCATTGGCTGTTGGTGCTTAATCCAGTCTTCAGCTCTTACCCTCTGGAGAGTGGGGCTGAACGTTCTAACCTTCTAATCACATACTTCCTTCCTCTGGTCGCTGGTCCCCATCCTCCAGGAGTCACCTCAGATACAGCTGAATGGGGCTTGTTATAAATAACAAAAGACTCCTGTCCCTATAACTCAGAATACTCTGAGGGTTCTAGGAGCACTGTGCCAGGAGCGGGGGAGAAGACCACATTTATGTTTATTATACTACAATATCTCTGTATTTGTTGTTAAAAGATAAACTGAGGCACGTTAAAAATTTTAAGAGTTTATTTGAGCAAAAAGTGATTTGAATTGGGCAGCGCCCAATGTAGCAGATAGAAAGGAGCACTAAGGAACTGCACAAGAGGAAATACTCTTAGAGGTAGGAGGGAGCAGGGACAAGGAAGGGGCACTGGTTATTGTGAGGTCACTTTTGCAGGGGTGTCCAGCCTGTGGCCCGAGGGATGCATGAGGCCCAGATGGCTATGAATGCAGCCCAACACAAAATCATAAATTTACTTAAAACCTTTTTTTTGCTCATCAGTTTTCATTAGTGTTTGTGTGTTTAATGTGTGGCCCGAGACAACTCTTCTTCTTCCAGTGTGGCCTAGACACGCCTGCAGGGGGTGGCAGGGACTCATCAGGCAGGTGACCTAACCAGCGCCGACCAGGCGGTTCCTGAGGGACAGGGGTAAGATTCGCCTTCTGGGAGAGCCGAAACTGTAACTGCGTGTTGGTTTAGTGTAAGTGACTCCATTTGGGGCCTCTTACCTTGTTTTTTAAACATTGTGTAGGTCAACAAAGCCAATATAACTATGGAGGAAAAGCAATACAGTATTGTGTTGATGCTTCTTAAGGAAAAGTTAAACAATTTTTTTTTCCCTTCAAAATCTCTACATTTTCATTCCTGTTCTATAGATATTCCAATCAAATATGCACAGTCTTGAAATATAGCGTTTTAAAACTTTCTGAGATTATTAGGCAAAAGCAAACAAACTCTGGCAAGATCGCTTTGGCCTTTTATCACATACCTAAGGTGACAGGGCTTGAGCGTGTTCAGGAAAGAAGTTCCGTGTTGCTGAAGTGTAGAGGGCGTGGGGGCCGTGGGAGAAATGGGACTGGCAGCACCTGCGCAGAACAGGCAAGGGGCCCTGACATCTTAAGAAGCCCCAAGTTTATTTGAAGGGCAGTTGGAAGCCACAGACAAGTTTTAAGTATGGAGTGATGTAATCCGACTGTATGTGATGTGATCTGTATATTATTAGTTCCCCAGTTGCAATGAATAGATAGTAGTATTTTAGTAAAAGTCTTCTGGTTTCAGGGCTGAAGGGAGGAAGGCCGGACAGGAGGTTGACCCAGGTAATGGTGACTTGGATGTGGGTGATAGCAGCGTGGATGGAGAGCAGAGGACAAATCCGAGAGATGTGATGACTGGATGGAGGGAGAGAGGAAGGAATTGCACCAGAAAGATGTATTTTTGTTCCCTCCCCGTCTCAATGTGAGATGTAGGACCAGTCAGTGGCTTCTGGTATCAGGCCTCGCTTCCTTCATTTATGAGAGGCAAACTATGTTGTTGGCCTTCTCCCCACCTGAGAGGTTGCATTAGGATTCGGGAGCAAATACTTTTGAACCCCTTTGAGAGGCTCAAGACCTGAAATTAGAGCAGACCTTTGAAGTTAGCTTTTGGTAGATGGCAACATTTGGCACATAGGACTCACGCGTGCTTCTGATGCCTGCTGGCATAACGCAGCCTCTGCTGTGCCTTTGGCCAGTGTGAACAGGCTGTGAAAATGCTGGTAGGATAATAATGCTCACAGCTGCTGCAGAGATTTCTTTGGAATACCTCAGTAAGTTTGACTTAAGTTTGAATAATATGGAAACTAGACCCTTCTCATTCCTCCCTTTTATAATTTTTTAGGAGGTATTAGAAAAAGGATTTGTAAGCAGAATTTTTGTCTTCAACATAAAATGGAGCTGAGATGCTGGCTGTTTGAAAAGACTGTAGAAGGGAAGAAAAGACAGTTTGTAGACGTGTTCCATAATAGAGGGTGAAGCGGAAATAAATGTTCTGAGAAGAATTAGGGCTGGCAGAATTATTCCAAATCAAGTAGGACAGCATTACAAAAATAAAAACATATGCTCTTTCTCTTTCGTTTAAGTGTGTGTGTGTCTGTGTGTGTGTTTGTGTGTGTACTGGTTGTGTGCTTGAAATCAAAAGTTTTTTTCCTTCTCTCCCTCCAGAGGTTTAAGGAATGTATCTGAGTGGCCTCATGTAGTCCTCTCTGATCTAAGCAGCCATTATGGTCTGGTGGCCTGCTTTGCAATGTGTTTGTTGCAGGGGGTGGGGGGGAATATATATATATTCCCAAACTTTAATGTGTCCATGCCATAAACAGACAGAAATCCTGGATCTGAAACAGTACTGACATCTCAAGGAGGGAGCATGTCAGAAATACCTGAATGACACCATGGAATTTTGGGAACCCTTATAAGTCTTTGAAAGAAGAGCTGAATTCACTTTTGACATGAGTTGGTATGGCTGTTATTCCCTCTGATGTAGATTTGACCATGCGGAGGTAGGGAGAATAGAATGTCATGTTCTTTCCCCTGAAGCCATGCTGTGAGCAACTCTATCCAAATAGAATGTCAAACCTCTCAGTTGGAGACCCAGGAGGACTGACCGTGTGCCAAGAGCGAGGACAGGAGGTGATTACAGCTTACTAGGCAGAGAGAGGGATCTGCCCAAGAAGTTCAGTGAGCCTTATTTAGGCTCTTCCTTAAAGCTTAACACTTTCCCCTCTATTTCTGTCCTTCCAGAAGTGCGTACTGTGCCGCCTCGGTGGCTTCTCTGACCAACATCATCACTCCAGACCTCTTTGCGGGCACTGCTGAATGGATAGCAAGGTGAGCGGAGCTGGGGTTTGTCCTGGCCTCTTAGACAACTGTGCTGAAGGTCTTCTGAAAATAAAGAAAATGAAAAAAAGACTGGAAGGGAAAATAAAATTACAAGAGATACATTAGGGTTGTAGCATTGTGAGTTTCAAAATTACCTTAAAAGCCATCCCCTCCCCCCCAAAAAAAACTTTCTTTAATGTTGTATTACAGTTTAGATTGGCAAGGGTCAAAAACTTGGTTAGACAGTAATGGTGAGAGTCTAAATGGATTGATCCATTTTGGGGAGCAACTTGGTAATATCTCAAAATAGCCCTTGCTGATGACCCAATAACTCCACTCTTGCAGAAACTCTCAGGCAGATGCGTGAAAGAGGCAAAAAGCTGGAAACAGGTTGAATGTTGATAAGCATGACATGGACAAGTAATTTTGACGAAGGCACATTGGAGTATAATATAGCCGTTAAAATGAATGAATGAAAGCTACATGTATCAATATGGACATGTAGCTTTCTCAAGCTCTCATTTAGAATCAAAGGACAGATAAAGAACGTCACAGACAAGCAAAGGCGAAAGGAGTTCACCACCACCAAACCAGTATTATGTGAAATGTTAAAGTGTCTTCTTTAGGAAGAAAAAAAAAAGATCAGGAATGTGAACAATAAAATGGCAATAAATATATCTATCAACAATTGAATCTAAAAATCAAAATAAATGAACAAGCAGAACAGAAACAGACTCAGATACAGAGAATATGTTGACAGTTGCCAGATGGGAGGGGGTTTGGAGGGAGGGGTGAAAAAGGTGAAGGGATTAAGAAGTACAAATTGGTAGTTACGAAACAGTCATGGGGATGTAAAGTACAGCATAGGGAATGTAGTCAATAACATTGTAATAACTAGGTATGGTGTCAGATGGGTATGAGATTTATCAGGATGATCACTTAGTACATTATGTAATATTTAATCACTGTGGTGTACACCTGAAACTAATATAGTATTATATGCCAACTATAACTGAAAAGTAAAAAGTGACTTTAAAAAGTGAATGAATGAGAGCTACATGTATGGATATGGAGGAATCTCAACAATGTTGAGTAAAAAAAGGGGGGATGTTAAAACATGCCAATCAGCATTTGTACTTAAAATGTAAGAATATGAAAAACAGTTCTATATTGTTTGTGGGAAAAATCACATGTAATAATATAAAAATATGCATGGGAAAGATAAACTCCAAATTCAGGTGGTGGTTACATCTGGGGAGAGAGCAAAGGAAATGAGGTCAGGGAGGTCTGCACATCGGCCACTGAAGACGAGAACTGTATCTGTAATGGTTTATTTCTTTAAAATGTTGTTTTAAAACCCTGAAATGTACCTGGTTAAATTAAAGGTAGGTGTTAGGTACATGTATGTTCTGTGTATTATTTCCTGTATTTTCCTGGATGCTTCAAATAGTTTATCATTTAAAAAAACCAGAATGTATGGTAGATACAGATGTATATTTTGGAATATACACAAACTGTATATTCCGCAGTTTGACAAACTGTGTTGGGTTTTTTTTTTTACATTTTAATTTTAATCAAAATATATTTATTGCTGTGAAAGTATAATTTACAGCTAAATCAGATGATATACTATGATGATATTTATATTTTTGGATAACTTTAATTTTCTTAAGACTTAATCATTACCTCTTTTTAAAATGCATGTATCATGAATTCATTCCCAAATTTTCTGCCAGAGCTATAACATTACTCTCGATACAGTCAAACACTCAGGTAATATATCAGTTCTCTTGTGTGTGTGTGTGTGTGTATTCGTGCACATGCATATGTGTACAGCTGCTTGCGTTTTGAGTTACCCTGCCTGAGCCCTCTGCCCCCCAGCTTCGTCTGGACAGACTGCTCTCCTCTTGCTGCAACAGGCATCCAGACGCTTCCTTCCAGCAGGAAATTCTCGTCACTTCTCTCCTTTGCTGAAGCTCTAGCCTCCTTTCTCTTGGTTTACTGACTCTTTTTAATGAAGCACATACTCCAGTAGATCCTCCAAAAGAGCACTTGGGTGATACATTTAAAATTTTTTAAAAATTAAATTTATTGGGGTGACATTGGTTATGGTGATACATTTTTAAAGATTTTACATGTATCTTTATTCTGGTCTCACATTTGATTGATAGTTTATTTGGTTACAGGTTTCTAAGTTGGAAACTGTACAAATTAAATTCCCTCAGAATTTTTAAGCATTGCTCCATTATTTTTTGGCTTCCAGTGTCAATATTTAAAAGGTTGGTAATAACAATAACCAACATTTACTGAGGACTTGGTATGTAGTACTCAATAGTGGGGAAGCTGTAGTTCAGAGATTGAGAGTGTAGGCTTTTGAGCTATACTGCCTGGGTTTGGTTATTTTTTTATATTTTCTGTTGCTCAGTTGAAATTTCTCATCTTTTTATTCATTGCAAGTATATTTTTCTTCACTTCACTGAGGTAAGTATATAATTATAATACAAATTCTTGTCTGGTAATTTTAACACCTAGGTGTCTTGAAGTTTATGTCACATTCTCTGATTCTGTATATGTCAAGTAATTTTTGGATCATATCTCAGACATTACGATGTTCTGTTGTAGACAGTGGATTCTGCTAAATGGCTCTAAAGAGCTGAAATACAAAGAAATTCAGTAACTGAAACCTTTTAAGGTAACAACTGTGTTTTCCTGCCTTCTAATGCCATTGTATTCCCAATCCATTGTATTTTTGTTTTTTTTCCTCTTTTTCTCTGTCCCCCCGCCCCACCCCTTTCCAGAAGTTTTTGGAATGTTTATTTTTGCTCTTTGGGAACTTCATACTGACGAACCATGATATGGATTTTTAAAAAAAATTCATTGTACTGGGCACTCAGCAAACATCTTCAATTTTGAATTGTCTACACTTCAGTTCTTTTTTTTAAAGTATGTTTTATTGATTATGCTATTATGGTAGTCCCAATTTTCCCCCTTTGCCCCCATCCACCAGGTATCCCCTTTCCTTCCAGCAATCCCCCCCACCTTAGTTCCTGTCCATGGGTTGTGCATATAAGTTCTTTGGCTACTCTTTTTTCTATACTGTTCTTAACATCCCCCTGTATATTTTGTACCTACCAATTACGCTTCTTAATCTCTGCCCCTTTTCCTCCACTGTTCCCCTTCCTCCTCCCAGCTGATAACTATCCAAATGATCTCTATATCTATGACTCTGTTCCTGTTCTGGTTGTTTGCTTAGTTTGTTTTTTTTAGATTCAGTTGTTGATAGTTGTGAGTTTGTTGTCATTTTAATGTTCATAGTTTTGATCTTCTTTTTCTTACATTAGTCCCTTTCACATTTCATGTAATAAGGGCTTGGTGATGATGAACTCCTTTAGCTTTACCTTGTCTGGAAAGCACTTGCTCTGACCTTCCATTCTAAATGATAGCTTTGCTAGATAAATTAATCTTGGTTGTAGGTCCTTGCTTTTCATCACTTTGAATACTTCTTGCCTGCAAAGGTTCTTTTGAGAAATCAGCTGATAGTATTATAGGAACACCTTTGTAGGTAACTCTATGCTTTTCTCTTGCTGCTTTTGAGATTCTTTATCTTTAACCTTTGGTGTTTTAATTATGATGTGTCTTGGTGTGGTCCTCTTTGGGTCCAACTTGTTTGGGACTCTCTATGCTTCCTGGGCTTGTACATTTATTTCCCTCACCAAATTAGGGAAGTTTTCTTTCATAATATTTTCAAATAAAATTTCAATTTCTTACTCTATCTTTTGTCTTCCTGGCACCCCTATGATCTGGATTGGCCCTTTTGGAGAGTCTCCTCATTTTTTTAATGTCTCCTTACACTACCCTCCTTACACTACCCTCATTTTTTAAAATTCTTTTTTCTTCTTGCTATCCTGGTCGATGCTTATTTCTTCCTTATGTTCCAAATCATTGATTTGAATCCTGGCTTCCTTCTCTTCACTGTTGGTTCCCTGTGGATTTTTCTTTATTTCATTTATTGTAACCTTCATTTCTTCCTTTATATTGTTGCCATACGTAATGCATTCTCTGAGCATCCTGATCACCAGTGTTTTGAACTGTGCATCTGACAGGTTGGCTATCTCTCTTTCATTTAGTTCTTTTTCTGGGGTTTGTTCTGTTCTTTCATTTGGGCCCTACTTCTTTGTCTCCTCAATTTGGCAGCCTCCCTGTGTCTGTTTCTGTGTATTAGGTAGCGCTGTTCTGACTCCCTGTTTTAGCACACGTGTTAAGGTGTATGGGGTGGCGCCTTGGGTATTCACCAGAGCAGGGCAACCCACTTAACCACTTTGTGGCTCTGTGTGTTGGGGGACCTTTGAGAGGGGACAGTGCTGCTGCCTGGCTTCTGGAGGTTTGCTCAGCACTTGCCCCGTTTCAAGTCACTTTGCCCACTTCCTGTATGCAACTGATGGCCTCCCAGCTGTTGCCCTGGTGCTGAATCCCAGAGGGCGTGGGTCTGCATATATTTTAAGTCCATGTGAGCCCTTTAAGTGGAGTCTCCTGAAAGTCCAGCAGTTTCTTACACCACCTCAACCCCCACTGAATTTTACAGCCAGAAGTGATGGGGATTTATCTTCCTGGTGCTGGAACCGTGGGCTCTGCAATCTGGGCTGGGGTTTGGATTGCTTGCTCCCAAGGTACCCCTCCCAATTTTTATCCATCACCTGTGAATGTGGGACTGCCTATTCTGCCACCACCTCTTTGCGCCACACCATGTCTCTTTGCCTCTCCACCCTCACTCTGCACCTACCCTTCCTATTTGTCTGGATGAATGTAACTCTTTAAATCCCTGGCGTCAGACTTCCATACAGTTTGATTTTCTGACAGTTCTGGGTGTTATCTGTTTTAAGATTAGTTGTAATCCTTCTTGTGGTTGCCTGAGGAGACGAAGCGTGTCTCCCTACGACTCCATCTTGACCAAAAGTCTATATACTTTAGTTTTAAGAAACTTTATTGTATTATCTCGTTTATAATTTCTTCCCCTTCATTTTCTGTGTTTTCTCTTTTTATAATATCCTATAAGTAGGGTTGGTCTAATTTTTCAAATTTTTTTGCCTAATTTTCACCTCTTAATCTTTCTTATATATTTCCTGAGAGGTTCCCTTACCTTTTATCTTTTAATCCTTCTATTGTTCTTATTTTTGCAATTCTATTTGAAATTTTTCAGGACTTATTTTATCTTTATTTATAACAAAGAATGCTTCTCATATACTCTTCTGTTCTTGTTTCAGGAATATTTTATACTTATCCTCTTTTTATTTTGTATTATGTTTTATTGACAGATATAACTTCTGCTTCCTACATTATTTACTCTGATTTATTTTGTTTGTTTGGGTATGTCTTTTTCATATTGGAGACTTTGCTCAGATGTCTGGTGTTCATATTTAGGAGTCAAGTGTTAAAATCTGATGGGGAGCTATGTGTGCCAGAGTGGGCTAGGATCCAGCCATTTATTGCGGAATTCTCATATATCAGTATCTGTAGGGTTTTTCCTTGAGCATATGAATTCCCCTAGAGAAGAAAGAATCTTCTGGATTCCTGGTTCGGGTATGAAGTTGGCAGCCAGGCTTGTGAAATACTAGTAGAGAAAGGAGTTGGTGGTATTCATGTTCAGATTGTAGACTCACTTAAACCCCCTTGCTCAGGATAGAGCCTCCTTCTCGCTCTCATCTGTTCTGGATATCCTCAATGCAGATCCCCTGAAAACACCCACCTTCTCTGGGTTTGAGTACTTCTGCTGGGTACTGGAGGTCCAACCGATTCTTGTACAGATGTGCAACCAATCAACATGTTTCAGATGCCTCCCACTTCAGGAGGCAAGTTGTGTCTCCAGTCCCTGGGCCTTTCATTGGAGCAAATCACCTTGCTTTCTGTTGCCTCCTCCCCCTTCCCTGGGATGGTTTAGGTTTCTCTATTCTGTTGAGTCAGTTACTTCTTCTCTCTCTCCTTTCTGGTTTTCAAAATTTATCTCCTGTCTGTATTCATATTCTGTCTTATTCTCATTACGCTGGTGGGTTTATCCCTTTTAAAATTGTTTTACTTTCATTTTACTGGGCTCTGTGTTCAGTCCGTTATGTTTAGCTAGAAGACACTCCCAAAGAATTTTACTAAGTTGCTTCCATGCATGTAAAAACAAAAGGAGGGAAAGTAGAATGCATATTGTGTGTATGTGTGTGTGTGCAGAGAGAGAGAAGAGACTGGGACACAGAAACCAACAGGGGTCATTTCTGGCGAGAGGGACTAGGAGGCTAATGGGCAGGAGGCTTACTCTTCATTGTTTATTTTTAAACTGAATTTTTGTAATAAAAAAAACTTCAAAGGTGATTTAAGATAAAGAAAAGTTTTAAGAGGTCCCTTGGGTATGTATTCTTTACTCATTAGAACTTTCAAACTTGAGCTATTTCTATGCTTCACGTAGCCAAATGCACTGGAAAGAAAACTTGAAGTGTGTGTTTGGGTAGTGCTCCGCGATCTCTGCAGGGAATGGGAGTCAGTGTGTGACTGCACTCTGTCTGCACTGTGACCTCCCTGGGCCTGTGGCTTCTCTGAAAAAGGTCTTTGAGTTCCCAAGATGCCCGGCCCCAGGGAGAGGTGCCTGGAAGACCGGAGGTATTACTGCTTCCTTTCCCTCCCACCCAGAAGTTCTACCAGCTCTTGGATCAAGTGCTCATCCACCTGTGCGCCTGTCCTGTGAGGCAAGTGCACCTGTAGGGTGTGTGGCTCTGTATACGTATCTTGAGATCATTGCAAGAAAGGTCTCTGTTGTTATATGAAAATATACTGAAAATTTCTTTGTTTCACAGATAAAACATGTTTGTTAAAGCAAAAAGAAGAAAACCTAAACCGTGTGTAATCCACTACCAACAACTCTTTTGGTGTATATTTTTCCAGAATTCCAGAATAATCATATAGTACATTATCATTTTAAAACTTTTTCATGTAATATATTTGGAACATCTTTAAATATATTTCTATAGCATTTTAAATGACTGTAGTATTCTGTTGTACAGATATACCATAATTTATATAACTAGTCCCTCACTGTTGAGCTTCTGTGTTGTTTCTAATATTTTACTGTTATATATGGGAATAGAGTAAACATTCCTATAATTTGATCTTTGGAAACATTCTTATTTTGTAGGATTAATTCCTAGAAATGACCCTATATTTCTGGGCCAAAGATTATAC
The DNA here is from genome assembly GCF_021234165.1 of Pteronotus mesoamericanus. Classification (NCBI taxonomy): domain Eukaryota; kingdom Metazoa; phylum Chordata; class Mammalia; order Chiroptera; family Mormoopidae; genus Pteronotus; species Pteronotus mesoamericanus. Next base: position 24,811,315 of record NW_026555078.1, on the reverse strand, counting down.
ATGTTTTAATGACTAGGAAATATGCTATTAATATATAGTCTAACTTCAAATAATGATAATTGTAGTAATAATGAATAATTTGAATATATAGAAAATTATAATCTAAAAAATAAGTTTATTTTGAATAGTTATAAAGGTATATATGTTTACTATAGAAATTCTTGAAAATACAGGAAAATAAAGAGGAAAAATATTAGCAATAAACTTGTACTAAAAGATAACCAGAATTAGCAATTACTTTTCAATTTTATTTTAACCTGATGGTTATCATACTATACATATGATTTTATAATCTTTTTCTAAAAAGTAATTACTTGAGGTATATGTTACGTAAGTAGGCTATTTCTGAGTTTTCTTTTTTTAAAAATTTTTTTGAGGAAAGGCATTTCCAAAAATTAATTAGGTGGCATCTTCCTATTCATAATTGTGATGGTTTATGCCTTTATGTGAGCGAACACATTTTTTGCCATCCAGGGTCCTACATTTGTGTGCATCCATTCAACCCGCCGCTCACTGGTCGACACGGACCCCTTAATCTCCTTTTCTCAATCTCCTCCTAGGTGTCAGAATTGGGAAGGGGGAATTGGCGGGGTGCCAGGGATGGAAGCCCATGGTGGTTATACTTTCTGTGGCCTGGCCGCACTGGTCATCCTCAAGAAGGAACGCTTCTTAAATTTGAAGAGCTTGTTGGTAAGTGTCTGTTCATCCATCTTCCTCCCAGACCCCGGCGCCCAGTGAGGTGACTACTCAGGCAGGCTTTGGGGAAGGCGTGGCTGTGGGAGGGGCCCCAGAGCTCCGGCCTTGAGCTGGGGAACCCGGAGCTGTAATGAGGCTTTACATAGAGTTGTTAGAGCGCTCACACTGTTCTGAGAAAGTGGAAGGAGTGAATGTCTACTCTCAGCTTCAGCGCCTTCTCCCTGCCTTTCCACCTTCCTGCTCTGAACTTTCTACCTAGTGTGTTAGGCCAACTCCAGAGTTTTCTTGAGTCCCTCAGACATCTGGTGTGAGCCAGAGTACCTTCCTCAGACTTCCAAGAAAAACGTAGCTTCACTCTTAAAATTAGGGGTTATCGTGTGTCTTAGAATATCCTAAGAGAAAAAGTTATCAGAAGAGCTTTGAGGCATTTCGAAGCCAAGCTTTTATTTCCTACCACACTCTGTGAACTTTTAGTAGCTACATTTAAATTTGCTGGGCAGAGCTGGCTAATTACATTGAGCAGGCAGCCCAGACATTTATGCCTGGACTCCAGGCTCCTGACCAATATTCGGAATGAACTCAGAAAACCATCAGCTTCAAGGGATCACTAGATTACAGTCGAATTATCATTGACGATCTAGCACACACACACCCCCACAGCCACAGCCACCCAGCAGATGTCTTTGGGAAGCATGTGCTCCCTCGCTGTGACCTGAAAACAAACCGGGTGCAATTGACACTTGTCTTTTTTCCCCAAGTTTAGATGTGAGGCTCCTATCATGGGAGTTGTTACGAGACCCATTGCGAGCTTCCTAGAGAGTATCTGTTCTACTCTGTAGAGATGTGACCAGCAGCTTTTTGTCTTCATCTTCAGGAAGTTTCCTATAACATGCCCTTTTTAAAGGTTGTTAAAGGCTTGAAGTTCATGCTGAAATGGCCAACTTTGTGCACTGGACTCTGAAATCCACTAAAATCTGATTACTAACAAAGCATGAAACATAAAAGTTTTATCTCCTGCCATGACCAGTATGGCAAGAGATAGAAAAAAGTTGGTTTGGTGTTGTCCCATAAAGCAAAAGTTTGCTGGTTCAATTCCTGGTCAGAGTACATGCCTGGGTTGCGGGTTTAGTCCGTGGATGGGTCATGTTAGAGAGGCAACCAATCGGTGTCTCTCTCTCGCTCTTTTCTCTCTCCCTTGCCCTCTCTAAAAATAAATAAATTGATTCTTTAAAAAAAAAGTTTAATCTCCCAGACAGAAATAAAGACTATAATTAGCAAATGCCTCAGTTACAAAGACAATATTCTAGATTTGAACTGTCTACATTTCCTAGCCATGTGACATCGGGGAAATTGCCTCATCTGTTTTAGCTTCCATTTTTTTTTCTTCTGTAAGTTAGAGATAATAGTTCCTTGAAGGTTAGCAGAAAAAACATACATAAACAGCCTGGCACGTAGTAGGTGCTCCAGGAATGTTAATGTCCTTCTTCCCCAAACTACTCCCTCCCCTCCATTTGCTTTGGGAGAAGTAGGGCCCCTATCTGAAGGATTTTACGTAGTTGACAGGAGGAACCCATGGGCTTAGACACTGGGAAAAATTGATTAGTCTGGCTTAAAAATATTTAACATGTGGGGTAAATAAAAATGAAGTGTGGGCTTCCCATGATAGTGCCTATTACCTCTTTTCCTGCATAATACATAACTTACTTTCATTGAATGGCATCAGTCCCAAAGCACTGATTCATTTAAGACTGGTGATAAGTTAGTGCCTACATCTGTAGTGCAATTTTTTAAATCTTTTTTTAAAGAATTTGGGATTGTGACTCTCTCTGGTGGGTGTTGCCTTAAGTAGGGATATATAATCTAAACCCTACAACCATTTACTTAAAGGAGGGCTGGAACCTGCGTCCCCACCCCGCCCTCCTTTCTGCAAGGGTCCTTTGAGACTCCTTTCAGGAACTCAGTCTAGTAAGAATCTAGGTAGAGGGGAAATCCCTACTCTGTACTTTTCAGTCACCAAGGCAGCGCTGGAAGTCCATGGCTGGTGGCTGCAGCTGCCTTGCAACTAATCCGGGAGGGAAATGGGAACGTCATTATCTGCCCAGCCAGTTGGTTCTGCTCCTCCTAGGGGCCCAACCTGTGACTATCTTGGTCTTAGTAGAGTGTGTTGAGAAAACTTGGAGATAAGTGAGAAGTGGTTGTATCATGTGTGACCACTGAGTGATATCAAGAGCCAATTTACAGGTCCAAAGAAAAAGATTTTATTCTATCAGGCAACCAGGTTCCCTGGAGAGAGGCCAGACTGGACAGAGTCATCATAGCTCATCGGAACTAATAGCTTCTGCTTCCAGTCTGCGAGAGCGACTTGGTTAGAGACCTGGGATGAGTTTTCTTAGGAGCCAAGTAACAGAAACAGTTTGAGATCGTCTGATGAGATGTGGTACAAAATTTCTGCTTTTACTAAATTTCCCAGGGAAAGTGATTAGAAATTCTGGGGAAAGTGATTAGAAATGAGCTCTTAGTGGTCTTGCCTTAAATTTCCTGGTGAAGCCCTGTTCATTAAGAGACATTTACAGGTATCCTTACAAGCCAACTTGGCCTCTTTATTCTCTCAGCACTAGAACCCATAAGGAACCTGGGAAAAGGTGGTTAATTGTGTTAGGCTCTGTGCAGAGCTCAATGCTGGTTGCCTCAGAAGGGTGGGCCTCAGTGTTCCACTCGAGGTCCGGCAGTGAGGGGAAGGAGGTAGGAAGCCAAAGCGCTAGAACTCTGAGCTCCAGTGAGCTGAAAGATGGGAGCCCTTCCTCCCCAGATCAGCCTCTGGAGGACGGGTCTTGCTGGATTTTGTGCCTCTTTTAGCCAACCATTGCCTCTCCCTCTTTGTCTCCTTCTCAGCAATGGGTGACAAGCCGGCAGATGCGGTTTGAAGGAGGCTTTCAAGGCCGCTGTAACAAGCTGGTGGATGGCTGCTACTCCTTCTGGCAGGCAGGGCTCCTGCCCCTCCTCCACCGTGCTCTCCATGCTCAAGGTGAGCGGGACCAGCTGTGGGGGCGGGGGCTAGAGGATTGCTCTCGGCTCCTAACCGCATCAGGAAGCCAGAGTGCATTTTCAGAGGGATGGAGATAGCTCTGTCCTGGCTCTAGCTGGGGTGGCTCAGGGGATTGAGCGCCGGCCTGCAAACCAAAGGGTCACAGGTCCCATTCCCAAAGTGGGGCACACGCCGGGGTTGCAGGCCAGGTCCCCAGCAGGTGGCGCATGGGATGCAACCACGCCTTAATGATTCTCTCCCTCTCTCTCTTCCTCCCTTCCCCTCTCTAAAAATAAATAAATAAATGTACAAAGAAAGAAAGGAAGAAGGAGCTCTATCCTGGATTTTCAGTTGGGTTTTCAGGTGCCAGCCGGGAACCCTCTCTTAGGCAGGCATGCGCAGACTGGGGGTTGGTTCCCGCGGCTCAGGGGTCATGGCTGCTTCGCGCTGGCTGTGTCTGGGAGGAGGGGGTGCCTGGCCTGGGCCCCGTGTTGACTGACACCTCAGCTGGGTGTGAAGCCACAGTTTCCAATGCAGTGCTCCGAACTGGTCATACCAGAACCGAAAACCCACGCTGCGCACGGGGTCACAGCCAGTGACAGAAAAGGGAACTGTAAAGGGGCAGAGAGCCAGAACCCCCAGAGAAAAGACCCAGCGTGTCTGTCTGGCTGCGTAATCGCCACCATAAGAAATGCTGTATCTTAAAATGTGAAAGGATCCGAAATGGAAGTTTGTTCTACCTGCGCTACTCCAGCGAAGAGACCCATGTTTTTTTCCTGTGGCCTCTCAGATGGGAGCGTGCAGAACCAAAGCACAGCGAGCAAAGCTTCTGGGAGCCTCCCCATGTTATCTCTGGAAATCTCAGGCCACCTGCTGCTCCTGAGTTATCTTGCCCATTTATTTTGTGTGAGAACAGGATGTCTCTGAGGAAGCCTGGGCGGGAGGGGGGCGGTGAAGGGGCGGAGAGGTGGGAGGGGGCGGGCATGTCTGCTCTGCTGGGTGCTGATCTGTTCTTGGAGCGAGATCCCTTGGCCTGAGGGGAGCTTTACTTTGGACTTTGTAATTGGGCAGCTGCTCAAATGTAGACGATGAGATTCTTTTCTACTGCCCACCCCGACCCCCAACCCACACGTGCACATGCACACACATACTTTCTCTTTGTTTGCCTGTTCTTTCTGAGCCCCTTTCTTTAGTTTCTTAATTTCATTTGAGTTGTGGCCACTTGTGAGGCTGAAGTGAAGTAAACAGAGCCTCTGTCCTGTGCACTCCCCCCATCTCAGTCTGCCCTGAGGGTCCTTGGCCCGGGGCTGGGCTTTCGAGCCAGCCCCGTCTCAGCTTGACCACTATTCTGGGGAAGTCAGGAATTTCCCTGGAGTTCAGTGTTTTCAAAACAGAAATAACATGGGGTTATAGTGATCTTTTTATTGGAACTGCTGAGACTGAGCCCCTGGTAAAACCGTCAGCCTTTCACAAACCTGTCCCTGGCAGGGATAAGACGCAGTCAGCCTGCCGGTGCCAGGAAAATGCGGAGAGAGCTGTCACAGGAGCACTACCTGCCAGAGCCTCCCGGGGGGGCCCGGGCTGGCATTTTGTTTATTGCTGCACAAGTTCTGGAGGACTAGTCACATTCAAAGCCTGCCTGAGAGTAAGGGAAAGGCTGCCTGGGAGTCCTGGTGCTTCAGCTTTTTTCACTGCCTGGGGGAAGGCCCGTGCTGGGCCTGACACCACCGTGTCTCAGAAGCAGTGGCCTGGGACCAGGCAGGGTCTGGGAAGAAGGGAAGTTCTGAACCATGGGCCAAGTACTGATGCTGGGAGTCAAAAGATGACAGGGCGTAGAAAGATATTTAGAACGTATTGTGATCAAAGTTATGTTTCAAAGCAGTATGTGTATAATTTCAGTTTTAATTAAGACTTGACTCCAAAAAATTAATAGAAGTTATCTGGGTTTTGAAATGACAGGTAATGTTTGTTTTCTTTCTTTTTTATTTGCATTTTCTAATTTTTCTACAGTTACTTTGTATTTCTTATATAAAGAAAAACAACAAAAATTATTTTTGTTGTTACAAAAGAAGGGAGCCCTGGCTGGTGTGGCTCAGTGGATTGAATGCTGACCTGTGAACCAAAAAGTCGCCGGTTCTATTCCCAGTCGGGACACATGCCTGGGTTGTGGACCAGGTCCCCAGGTGGGGGAGTGCGAGAGGCAGCCAGTTGATGTTTCTCTTGCACGTTGATGTTTCTCTCCCTCTCTTTCTCCCTCCCTTCCCTCCTCTCTAAAAATAAATAAATAAAATCTTTAAAAAATAAAAAGAAGGGAAATTATATAAACAAAACAAGTAGCAAGGTGGGAAGATATTTGTGACAAATGACAAAGTTTCTTATTGATTTGGATGATTTAATTTGAGAAAGTCATCCAAATCAATAAGAAACAGCTAAACCACTAGGTTGAGAAATGGGCAAAGGATCTGAACAGACAGAAAAAGAACTGCTACTATTACTCCTTCTGCAATTGCTGCTACTATGGCAGCTGGGACTTACCAAGTACTCGCTGTGCCAGGGACTGAAGTGAGTGTTTCACACCCATTTTCTCATTTGACCCTCAGAACAACCTTTTGAAATAGGTACTGTTGTTATTCCCATTTTACAGAGGAGGAAACAGTAAATCGAGGGTAAGTGATTTGCATGATAAGTTCCTGAGTGCTGCCTGCCACAGTATCAGAGCCCTCCTTGTAACCACCACGGATGGCCATTAAACAAACGAAAAGGTGATAGTTAAAGAAAGGCAAATAAAAACAGTGGGATACTATTCGTTTTTGCTATCAGATTGGCAGAGATCAGAAACCTTGATACCCTATTTTGGGGAGAGTATGGAAAAACAGGCCCTTTTTTACTATTAATTGGGGTGGGAATAGGTGCAACATTTTTTGGAGGGTAGTTTGGAGACATCTGTTTAGACTACTTGAACCCAGCAAGTGCACTCACTGTCAGAACATTACCTGCAGAGATATTAGCAAAGGATGTGTATTGGAGTTTTAAATTTTTTTTTTTTAAATCCTCACCCAAGAACATTTTTTCATTGCTCTTAGAGAGAGAGTAAGGGAGAGAGAAACCTTGATGCAAGAGAGAAACATCGATCAGTCACTTTCTGTATGTACCTGGACCAGGGATTGAACCTTCAACCCAGTCATGCACCCTGACCAGGAATCAAACCTGAAACCTTTCAGTTACAGGATGATGCTCCAACCAACTGAGCCACACTGGCCAGGGCTGAAGTGAAGTTTTAATGGAAATAACTCCTCTGCCTATCAAAAGGTCAAAAGTTAAATAAGTTATGAGCTGTCCAAACACTGGCTGCATACAATGGACTGATGTAGAGAGAGCTCCCCAGGACACAACCAAAAGTATAAAAGGCCAGGCCTAGGAACGTCTGTGTTTGCACACAGGCTGACATCACACAGCTTTTCCTGGGAGCAGACGCAAAGCCCCTGAGTTGCTACCTTGGTGGGTGCCTCTGGGAGAGGGGAGGAAACGGAGGGAAGGGACTCCCTTCTTAAGTTTCTATCCTCTGCCTTTTTTTGTCTTTTTGCCATGTGTATTACCACTTTTATTTTTGTAAATGAATAAATAACACTTTTCAAAGGCGATGATCATCCTGCTAACTGAAAAGATAACAAGGGACAGACACATATCAGCACATGAACCCGGGCCCTGCAGGTGGCCGTCAGTAGTTCCCTCTGGAGGGTTCCTCAGTGTGTGTAGAAGACAGTATTCGAGTAGAAGCATGAGTTACTGGTATCTTAGGAATACCGAATGCTGACTGACTTCGCGAGTCATTTTGTATTTGTGGAGGAAGGAGAGAGCAGCGGGCCTGAGAGTTTCTGCCTGGATTTGTAGTTACTGGTTGCTTGTTTGTTCTTTGGGACGTACCCCAGGCCTGTATTTGTCCACCTGTGAAACCGAGCTACATGTGACCACACCTGTCACTTACTGTTTGGAAATACTTTTGGTTTCTTAGATGAAAGGAAACTTTGAAATGCAAAATGACATAATAATAAGGATCTGTAATTTAGGGGAGAGGTCTCAGGGTTTACAAGCTAATTCTAGTGCACGATTATCGCCTTGCAATCCCATCTCCCTTCACCTCACTATGCTTCTGTGTGCTGGTGTGCACGTTCAAGATCTCTGGATGTTCCTTGTCGAGATTATGAACTTTGAGCTTTCAGACTTCAATAATGTAGGAGGTAACTGAAGCACTCTGTAATCTATTTAATAGTAAACATAGCATTTTCTCTTCAGATTCCAATTTTTGTGATGTGTTATCATTTACCTTATAAGTCTTTTATTTCTCATAGGATATGAAATAAAGGTATATTTGTACAGATGTTTAATGCTGTTATCCTGAAGTTGAATGAATATGCTTTTAAAAGTAACAGCTTTCTTGAGATATAATTCACATACTATACAACTCACTCATTTGAAGGACACAATTTAATGGTTTTTAGTCTATACACAGAATTGTGCAACTGCCACCATAATCAGCGTTAGAATTTTCACCCCACCCCCAGAATCCCTGAACCCATTAAATATGCTTCTTTAAAGAAGAAATTACAAAGGTGAAATCGACAGTGTGATTACAAAGGCAAAATCAACAGTGTGATTATAGCCTGAGGGCTTTAGACATACATGTATAATTTCTTTAAAACCTGTGCACCCAAACAAGGTGAAAATATGTGTAGCATATGAGTAAATAAAATAGAAAGCTAGATTGGTAAAATTAATTCTTGGATCTCAGAAGACAAAGGATCAACAGAAACTCAAAAATAAATGCAACTAGAAAACAAAAGTTATAGGACAGTTTCATCCTAATTGTAATCAAAGGCATATAAATCATAACAAATGATCAGGTACTGTTTCTGTTTCACATGCTGATTTTTTTTAAGTTAGTAATGTTGGAGGTGGTATGGGAACATCTTAAATTTTGCTGTCAGCTATATAAATTCTTAAAGCATTTATCAGTATCTATTAAAAGCCTTAAAAATGTTTATTCCTTTCAACTGAGTAATTCCATTCCTGTGAATCTATTGGAAAAAAAATAACCCTAACCTAGAGAAGACTCACAGAGATGTGTATTGCAACATTTTTTGAAATAATTGCATGGAATTGGAAACAACCTTGGAAATAAGTAAAAGGAGATGGGGTGAAGTCCCATCACGGATGTGTGTGAGCACAAAGTCCACTGTGCTCATAGGTGGGGAAAGAAGAAAGAGGGAAGTAACTGCAGTAGTGCTAGTGCTTCAGTGGGCCTGTGTCTTGGCGTGGACTGAGCCGGAGACAGAGACCTGAGAGTTCTTCTTGTGCCGGGTTGAGTTCCTGTGTGCCTCACCCAGCGTGAGCGTCTCAGGGGCCGAGCGTGACTTGGGGGTTTTGTACGTGACCCCAGAAATGTCAGCCATCCACGGCACAGCACCTAGTGCTTAAACCAGGGAATAGCGGTTGCTTTCCAACTGTCCCATCTCTTACTGTCTAAGAAATTTAAAAACTATTTTTCTGTATATTCTCTCTCTCTCTCTCTATGTATCTATATTGATATCTATATCTATATTGATATATATATTTCCCACAGTTAAATATTTTGCTTTCCTACTCCCTTTACATAGTGCATTTACTGTAAACATTGACAAATTTTTACCATAAAAGATGCTATACTAATATATATGAGTTTGGGCCCAGTGCCTATATTAATACAATTAACTTGTACATCCACTCAATGAAATACTATGTGGCTCTTCAGAATGATGGTTATGAAAATTATGTAGCAGAACAGGAAAGTTTATACCTGTAGTGTTAAATGAAAAACTTGATATTGTGTAAAAGTATAACTATATAGAAAATTGCTTCAAGACCAAAAAATGACTGGAAGAAAGAAAAAATAGCTTTCAATTGCCATTGTTTGCTATCTTTGTAGCCCAGGTATCAAAGTATAAAACTGACCAAGGGCCTAATGCACATCTTATGTGTGTATTTTTAAGAAATCAATCCCCATGTAAATGTTTCTGTGCACATCTGTCTCTCGGTGATTTGTGCCTCCTCCCCACTTTATAGCCATGTTTTCTGATCAGAATTTTTTGCTCACACTGCTTGAGCCCCAGCGTGAAGAAGCCCAGTTGCTTGACAGTGCTTGAGCACCATTACCAGAATTGCCAGTTTCTGCTTGGGCTACCATACTACATGATGCAAGACTGCAGTTCCTTGCAATGCTTCTCAGGGACATTTTTGAGCCAAGAGAAAAGTTGGAGAATTCCCTTTGGATATAGATTAAATTCAGGCTTAGAGAAGTAGAATAAACAGACATGATCGTCCCTGTGAAGAGTTCTTAGCTAATTAGAGTTTGGTTAACAAGTTTCAGAGATGAGCTAGAGGGGATGCCTTAGAAGCCGAGAGTAAGGAGCTGCGGCCCAAGCGAGGAGTGCCAGAGGTCAGCCTGGACAGCCGAGCGAGCCAGCCAGTCCATGGCTGCCCCCGATGTGGTTGAAGGTGGCCGTCCAAGGTAATGGGTGTATTTCAAACAAAGCCAAAGCCACCCCGCACTGCTGCTCTTTGGCTCACATCAAGGTTCAGGAGAAGGGGCATATCACGGGTAATAAAATACAAAGGAGTCATTGATACTGCGCTGGCCTTTCACCGGGCCCCAGGCCCCGCACTGACCCTTTGCCTTTCTGCAGGTGACCCTGCGCTCAGCATGAGCCACTGGATGTTTCATCAGCAGGCCCTGCAGGAGTACATCCTCATGTGCTGCCAGTGCCCCGCCGGCGGGCTTCTGGATAAACCTGGCAAGTGAGTGCCTTCCCTCCGGGGAGGCGCCGGGGGAAGAGGCAGGGAGGTGTGCACCTCCGGTCTGCTCAGAGCCAGAGGGTCGGCCTTCAAAAAGCCAGGGTGTCCCTTTCCATCTGGCTGCTTAGGTGTGGAGTGGGCAGAAGCACCCCCAGTTCGGGAGCACCCCCTTTGAGTGCCATCGGCCCTGGCACGTCCAGTGCCCATCCTTTCCCCCAGCTTTGGTGCCCCCCGCCGCCAGGCAGGCAAAGAGATTGATGGCAGCTTTTCTTCCTCTTTTTTTTCCTTTTAACCAAACTGATTTAAATAGAACAGGATGCAGGATTTCAAAATCCTTGAGTATCATAAACAGAGACTATAATCACAACTATTACAGAACAGATTAAATATATTTAGGTGCCAAATAAAAGAAAAAAGGAAATCAAGTAAGTTCTGTTTCCTTTGCTTCTCACCTGCCACACATGTGTACACACACGCCGTGTACACACACACACCTGCTGCTGTCAGCACCCAGCGGAAGGCCCACCTGAAGCTGGTTCCTAGCGATTTATCAGGAAGAATTTGGCTCATTTCTAGACATTGTGGTGTTGGTTTTTTGGTTTTTGGTGTGTGTGTGTGTGTAAGAACTATATTAATTTAGTGCTAGCACTACCCAGGAGAGCCCTTTCTGGAAGCCAGCTGGAGGGGCTGACCCCGACATGACAGCGTCTGCTGCCTGGCAGGGCTGCAGCACGGGGCTTTGGAAACGCAGCTGCAGCAGGCCAGGATGCCTGGAGCTGCGTGAGGCGGGCAGGTGGGACCTGTGAGTGCTTGGCCTCTCAGTCTGTGCGGCCCTCTGTTGTTGGAGGCTGGGGTGGGGGTGAGGTAGGGGCTTGTGGGGAGCAGGGAGCACCTGCTCAGAGCTGCCCTGTCTTTGCAGGTCGCGGGATTTCTACCACACCTGCTACTGCCTGAGCGGCCTGTCCATAGCTCAGCACTTCGGCAGCGGAGCCATGTTGCACGATGTGGTCCTGGGTGTACCTGAAAATGCTCTGGTAAGGCAGGATGAAGGCACCTAACACCCCTTCGCCACAGGCTCCCTCAGCGTGCGTGCCCTCCCTTCTGAGAAGCCCACCTTCTGTAAATGAGATCTCCCCAATGCTCCACCGCGGCGCCTTGTTTGTGCCCTTCATAGCACTCATCACAATTTGTTGAACGCGTTTTGCCTGCTGCCCTCAAAACCACTCAGCCCCATGTGGGCAGGGTGTTCAACACCGCGTCCTGCCCTGGAGCGGCCTGGTCTCAGGAGACCTTGCTCCTGAGCCTGGGGCGTGAGCCTAGCTGAGACTGTTGACAGCCCTCGGAAAATGGGGCCTGTGCAGATTGTCATGAAATATTCCCAACAGAAGAGACACAAATGGACAGGACACAGATGACATTCAGAGTAACAACCACGAGCTTTTTCAAGTCTGAACTTTTTTTTTTTCCTATGCAACCCTCTTCCATTCTCCTTCCCTCCTTCTCAGCATAATCCTGTCCTAAATTTGATGTTTATCAGGCCTGCAGATGTTTTTGTGCTCTTACTTAAAATGCTTGTATCCATAAATAATACAGTTGTTTTGTATATTTCCAGCCTTTTAATAACAATATCTATTGTGCCACTTACTCTGCATTGCTTTTCTCACTGAGTATTTATTATACTTTTGAGGCCTGTGTTCATATGCGTTACTCTAGTTTATTCATTTTAACTGCTGTATGGTCATCCCTTGTAGAAATGTATCCCAACTTACTTTTCTAGTCTCCTGTTGGTTAACACTGAGCTGGTTTCAGTTTTTGCTCTTAGTGTGGCAGCGAACATTGTGATGTGAGAGCTTCTCTGGGAGAGGCTTGTTGGGGTGAAGAGCCTACACCTCCATCTTCACAGGACGGCGCTGAGCCTCCCCTGCATGACTGTTGTTTAACACTCACAGAACCCCGGGTCGCTCCATATTCAGATGTTTCCTTTGTGCGAGTAGGATAAGATACAAAATGGTATCACAGTTCTGCTTTGCTCTTCCCTGATTACTAGTGAAGCTGAGCATCTTTCCAAGTGTTGTGTCTTTTTGTGTTGTCTTCTGTGAATTGCCTGCCAGCTCATAGCCTGTGTTCATTTTCCTCCTGATTTGTAATTTTAATTGTTTAATTGTTGTTCTTTCTTATGTATTTGTGGGAGTTCGCTGCATGTTCTTGATACTGATACTTGGTCCGTGGTGTGTGTGTGGTGAATCTCTTCCAGTTTTTTCATATTGTTTTTAATGTTTGTTGTTGTTGTTGAGTAGGCGATTTTAATTTTAAAGGGAACAATTTCATTTGCTTTTTTATTTTTTGAGGTTTCTTTTTTGGGGGGTAGGTGGTTACCTTAGAAATTTTTCCCTATGCTGAGGTGATAGAAATATTTCCTTCCAGACAGTTTAAACTTTTGTTTTTACCATCTAGATTTTTAATTCTCTTAAGTGATGTCTGTCTGTACTGAGGGTTGGATGGAATTATACCTTTTTTCCATATGGATAACCAGTTGACCAACACCGTTTATGGAAGTTTGCATCTCTTCCTACTGATGCGTATTACGAGTGTCACATACTCAGTTTCTATACATGAGGTGACTGTTTCCGAACACTGTTCTGTTCCTTTGGTTTGTTTGCCTATCTGCACTGTCTTAAGGAAATCTGAAATACAGGTAGGCAAGTCCCATCCACCTTGTTCTTTTTCTTCCAAATTGTGTTGGTCATTCTTTGCTTTTTGCTTTTTCCTATGTATATAGAATCAGCGTATCACATTCCACAAAATACATCTCATGGGATTTTTATTGGAATTGCATTGAATTTAAGATTAATGGGAGAGAAATGACTTCTCAATATTAAGGCTTCCTGTTTATGAACATACCATGTCTTTCGATGGTTTTTTTATCATTTTCTCCATGAAGAACTAGCACATCTTTTGTTATATATATGTGTCTAAGAAATTTATAATTTTTGCATCTATTGTTTCTGGAATATTCATTTCCCCATTATATTTTGTAGTTGGTTGTTACTAATGTATAGAAATGCTACTGATACTTATATTTTAGTTTTGTATCCAGCAACCTTGCTGACCTTTCTTAATAGTTGTTAATAGTTTGTCTATAGAATCTCCTGGATTTTCCATTTAAAAAGTAATGTAACTTTTAAATAAGGACAGTTTTGCTTTTTCCTTTCTGGTGCTTAAGAATTTTATTTCTTGTTCTTGCCTTTTAAGGTTGGCTAAGATCCCTCTAGAGTGGTCACTGAAGGTAGTAACAGAGGCTGCTGCAGAGGGGGCTTACCTGAGGTTTTGATAGATACTTTCTATCAAGTTAAGGATGTTTCTCTCTATTCTTGGTTTGTTAAGTTGTTTTTGTCCATTTATGTTAATCATAATCTAGTGTTAGACTTTACTGAGTGCTTTTTCTGCATCTGGTTTTTCTCCTTTAATCTAATATAGTATACTTAATTAGTAAATATTCTGATGTTAACCTTACATTCTTGGGATAAGCCCTGCTTGGTAATAGTAGTCTCTGTGTGTGTGTGTGTGTGTGTGTGTGTGTGTGTGTGTGTTTCATACACTGCTGGACTCACTTTGCTAATATTTTTAGCTAGTATTTTTATTTAGAATTTTTACATGTACGTTAATAATATTGATCTAAATTTTTGTTTCATTGTTCTTTTCTAGTTTGTTTCAGGATAATATTATAGCCTCATAAAATTAGATGGATCTCTCCCCCACCCTCTTTTTTCAGTCTTTGAAAAAAGTTGTGTAGGTTAGAGATTATCTGTCTCTTGTAGGTTTGATAGCACTTGCCTAAGGGACCTTCTAGGCCTGGTGTTTTTTTAAGCGGGGAGAGGGTAGAGAATGATGGTAGCAGAATAAGCAGTTGTTATTATTGATTTAATTTATTCATATAGGTTTTAAAGTAATTCTTCTTGAGTCAGTTTTGAAAATTTATATTCTATAAAGTTATTCAGTTTATCTGAAGTTTTATGTGTTTGGCATGGAGTTGCTCAGAGTACTCTTTCAAAATTTTAAAAATCTCCCTTGCAACTATGTCCCCTTCTTCATTCTCTCAGAGTGGAAGTGAGTCCTGACTACTGGCGTAGGCTGTACCCTGTCTCACACCTGAAGTGTCTTTTGGGTTTTTGTGATGTAGTGGAATAATACAAAAGAATTTAATACGTCCTGACACCTTTACTGTAAAATAGGATTGTGGTTCTTCTTCTTTATTATAAATGTAAATACATGTTCATCGTTTTAATAATTGGTATATATATTATATATAATATATATAAAAGTTTAAATAAGAAAATTAAAAACAATCATATCACTATGTCGTTCATCCTATTTTGGTGTATGTCCAATTTTTGTCTATCCATATACATCACACCTACAAACACATTTTTATTTTTATATATTTTTATTTTTAACTGCATCTTTTTAATTAAAATACAAACATAAAAGGCTGATAAAACATTGTTCAGAAAAATGGCATTTTCCCAAGTGGTGTGCCTAAAATGTCCTTCACCTGAATTGCACACATTGTATCAGAATTACAAGCACATTTTTAAAAAGTAAGTAGGGAATAGTATTGTGCATTCTGTTTTCCCTACTTAATATGTTATAAGCACTTGCCCCATCATTAAATATTTAAAAGCATGTTTTTAATGGCTATATAATATTCCTTTGTGTCCCATGTACTATGAAATGTTTTTTATCAATACCCTCCTGTTGGACATTAGGGCCTTGTGTGACAAGCCTGTGTGTGAATCTCTGATGATTCCTTACGCTAAATTCTTACAAGCACATTTAACGGGTCAAATTTCCAAGGATGGTCAGGGCGATTAACTGGCGTCTGCTCTTCTCCTTGCAGCAGCCCACCCACCCTGTGTACAACATCGGACCGGACAAGGTGATTCAGGCCACCATGCACTTTCTGCAGAAGCCGGTCCCCGGCTTCGAGGAGCATGATGATGAGGCAACAGCAGAGCCTTCCACCGACTAGAGGACACAGGGTCCCGAGCCTCTGTGTTCACCGCCGCTCAGACCAAGGTTGATATGTTCCGATACCTGCTGCATTCTGTGCTGCACAAGCCTTGGCCACCGTGGAGCTGCGATTTGCCCTTTCTTGTCAAACAGAACAAAACCAATGACTCTGGGTTTGGAGAAACAGTGGCATGGTTTTAAAAAAATTCTTTCCACGCCTGACAAACCAAAAATCTATCAGTGCGTGTGGCATCTAAACCCACTCGGGCCTGGCCAGGGTTGGCTGGGGAACAGTACATGCTGGGAAGAAGCAGCCCCTCCCCCTCCAGCTCTCCAGCCCGGACAGTTCCATTGAAATGAATGATGCCCGTGAGTATGACAGCATCTACTGCTGCGGTTCCCACTCGCACGCCACCATTAAGTTGCCAGAAAGGTGCCCTCCCATGGGCAAATAAATATGCTCCATGCCAAGGGAGGGCCTTTGGGTCCCACCAAAATGAATTTTCCAGAAAAACAAACTGTGGTGGGGCTTCACTAGGCAGAGCCCAAGGCTCTCACCTCCCTCTCCGACATTGGCAGTGGAGAAGAGCTGGGCTGGGGGAGAGCTGTCTCCTTGAGTTGCCAGTCCGTCCTCTTCCGCACCGGAGAACTGAGCCACACATCTCTGGAAGGCCATGCTTGGTGCCCCGGCAGGATTTGCCTCAGCCCCAGGTGTGGGAGACCAATTATGAGTGGAAAATGGACCTCGAATTCAACTCTGTGCCAGAGAAGCAGCCCCAGCGTCCACGCCCTCACCCCACCCCATCATGTACCGTGAGAAACCCTCTGATGGCCTCAAGGAGGCGCCTGCAGCCCGTGGCCAATTCTGCGTGTTTCCATCTTTTTTTCACCAGAGCCCCAGCCCACCCTCTTCAAAGACAGTGTTATCGTCTCTCGTCCGGAGTATTAACACTACTAAGCCTTTCACCTTAATTTCGGACTCAGGATTTATTCACATTCTGCCCACCCCAGGCTCAGAGAAATAAAATCGAATGCTAGACAGGCTGGCTGCTGCTAAGGCGGCAGCCGCTGGACGGGGCCGTGGCAGGGCGGAGTGCTGCCTGGTGTGTTCAGCCTCTGCTGCTCACACGGAACCCTTTCTTGGTCAGTGGGGTGTCGAGTTGGGTCATCTGTCCACCACTACAGTCACAGCCAGCTCCTTGTCGCTGATGGGGCGTTCACATAGGCAGCCATGGGCCGTGGGCAAGTGAGAGCTCAGAGATGCAGCGTGAGGCTCTTCTCAAAAACTCTGGCCATTTGCTGCCTCTAATTCCCTATTGCTTTGGTGTATTGGACTATGTATTACCTCCTTGAAATAATAAAGGAATAACATTTTCTATGATGTCTCTCATTTGTGACTGGTACTAAGAAAATTCCTCCAGAATGCTCAGTGTTAGGAGTTGTTAAAGGCTGTTCACGGTCGTCAGTCTCCTGAGAGCGAGATTGCACACCAGGAGCATTAGTGATCGCAGAGGCCGGAATTGGCTTCCGCCCTCACAGACCTTCTCCAGCTGAGGACACAGCGGGCCTAGCAAGGGCTGGGAGAAGCTGTTTCCCAAGTTCCCTGGGGCCATTCGCTTTACTTTTGTCCCAGCACCTCTGCACACTGCGTTTCATGGTCTGTCTGGGTGCCTGTCCCGTCGACGTGACTGTAAGGGGCTGTGCTCCTGAGTCCTAACGCAGGCGTTCAGCAATCAGTGGCTGGGTGCATGTCCTGGCCAGAAGCGGGGAGCGGTCACAGGGATAGGTCAGAATCCTGTGGTCGCCCAGCTTTCCTCATCTGGCAAGAGACCCTTTTCCAAGGGAGACCAAGAATGTGGGTGCTCTGTGGCCTGATCCTCCTTGATGGATGAGAAGGGGCTGTCCTCAGAGGTAGAGCATAAACCAAATCTACACCCTGAAATGTAATTCCTGCCTGCATGTTATTTTTGCTCTGCTAAATAAAGTTTGGGCTACAAAGCAACATATTGAAATGCATTGCACCCCCATCACTACAACAAAAACACCAACTCTACCAGAGATTCTAAAATTCCACTCCTACCCACTGTCCGTGCATTGTACCAGTAGCCTTGTAAAAAATTAATGAACAGAAACCTCATTTAAAGTGAAGTAGGATGACCAGAAGGGGGAGCTCTTACATGTGGAGCACAAAGCACAAGGGGGAAACTGCAACAGCCCTACCCAACTTCCTTTCCCGTCTGTTTAAGACCTTCCTCTTTGTTTGAGCCAACCTGACTTGCAGGTGGCTTGCCACAGCTTTGTCGACCTGTCTCAAGCACAAGATTGCAAATACTTGTTGTTCCCAAATAAATCCATTTTGCTGAAGAAATATCTG
Source organism: Pteronotus mesoamericanus (assembly GCF_021234165.1). NCBI lineage: Eukaryota > Metazoa > Chordata > Mammalia > Chiroptera > Mormoopidae > Pteronotus > Pteronotus mesoamericanus. The sequence continues at coordinate 24,793,382 of NW_026555078.1, read as the reverse complement.
GCTTTTTGTTTACAGCCAACAGCCCCAAGGTATTCTGAGATTAACTGCAGTAGGAATTGGTGTGGTGAAGAGACAGGAGGGATTGCTCAGTGTGAGCTGGCTTTCCACCCAGGAGGCAGGGTGTGGGCTGGGTCCCAAAAGGTAGCTAAAGTTTGGCCAAGTAGAGAAGAGTGGGTCGTTTACTGGTATTCTTATCTTAGAATAAGATTCTTACTGGCATATCCATGAGACTTCCTTTCTGCTCCCAGTTGAGTCTGGAGGGTTTCCTGACTTGAACAGCATTCAAAGTGGGTCCTTGAGGTAAATTCTCAGATTTATCCTGTGGATCCTTAAGTAGAAGGCACTTACATAGCACACAAGGTAGATTACTCCAAATAAATATTTCCCTCATCAATAAAGAAATAGAAAACTATTACAGACTCTATATCCAAATGAGCCCCAACTTCCCCCTTGGACCCATCTCACCCCCATGTTGAGTGCTTTGTAGGCTGGGAAGGCTGCCAGATCCTATTGGGAGCAGCAGGGGAGCCTCTTGGTTAAGCCAGTGCAAACTCCCCTGAAATAAAAATACCGTCCCAGTCGACAGTATTCCTAAACTGCCTTCTCTTCGAGGTATTAGTTCGGAGTCAGAAGCCGCGAGTTGGATTCTGGCCACTGCACTGTGGACACTGCGGTAGTATTCTTGAGGAAGACACTTCTTGGGAAGACCTCGCACTAAAGCAGAGGTCCCACGTTGGCCTTGCACTGAGGGCTAGCCTGAGACCTTGTTATGTTGCTTCCTGGTGATTTCACCTAGCAGTGAGATTCAGTTTAGACAACCCAAGGGGGTGGTTACTTAAGTGACCTTGGCTATTCACCGATATGAATCATCTACGCTATACTTCTGGTGGGGGCTTGATAGCCAGGAATTAAAAATGGAGCTCCCCAATTGCTCCCGGTGAACTATATTGTCGGTAGGAGCAGCACCCGTCAGCTTTAGATGTCAGACATACAGATGACAATGCTGCCACTCCAGTATGAAAACCGAAGAGCTTCTCTGTTCCCACCTTGTTTACATCGGTCCTACCTCCTTATGGAAGTGGGTCACTGGGCTACCACTGGAATTTGCCAGTACCTTTTAGTATCCGAGCTCAGAGGGAAGGGTAATGGCCTGGGGTGGAAAAAGAATGTTCTTATGCCTGTAGGCTTCTGAGACACTGTGACCAGGGCTAGTAAGATACAGGCACTGTATAAACCAAATCAGAAAGACATCGGATGTCTCTCATTCACTGCCTGGGGTAAGTTCAGTTCTGTGAAAGTTTGCTTTTCTAACGCTGATAACTGAACCTGACGTTAATGGGACACAGAGGTCTCTGATGGAGAGCCACTCAGCGTTGCTTCCATTTGGGGACACACATATTCTTTTGGGGATAATATCCATGTGATATTAGTGTCAAATGACAGATGGTGAAGTTTGGACAAATGTTCTACCCACCCACATGCACTGCTGTGGGCATTCATTGCCTTTGAACAAGAGGAAGAATGACAGGGTTTAAGACATTGTCTCAGCTCAGAAAACTTGACCCAAACTGGCTTATGGCAAAGAGGAAATGTGTTGATGATGGTAAACAGAAATGTCCAGGAATGAGGTTGGCTGTGTGGTGACTTCAGTAGGTCTCTCCCCCTATCTCCATCTCTCTGTATTAGCTTGAGCTTCAGGCTCCTACCATGTGGCTGTCAAATAGCAGCAGCAACAGTCCAGACCTTACATCCTCTTAGGGACAAGTTTAGCAGACAAGAGCAACTGGCACAGTCTCAGCCTTCCTCCCCAGTGAGTATCATTGTGTTTCCCCGGCTTCGATCAAATCAAGTGCCTGGCTGAGAAGCCATCCAGTGGCCAGAATACAGTGCACTGATTGCCCTAAGTCTTGATCACATGCTTCTCCTATGAGCAGGAAAAGGAGCTCCAACAGAGGCACATAGTCTAAGAACTGGGAAGAATGAAGCCCAAAATGCAAGTTAGGGTTATAACCCAAAGGGGGAAAAGGGTGCTAGGAGGCTAATTACTCTTGTTCGCCACTGCGGCGAACGCTCACTGTGATAAAATCCTGTAGTGGTCATTGCTGGCATCCTTTCCTCCCCTCCCCAACTGTGGCAGACAAAAGACTTGCGCGGATTTGACCCCCTCCTACCTCCAGGGCCAAGCCCTGATTGGCCTAAACCAATCATTTTAATCCGCCTCTCTTTGCCTCAGTAATTTGTTCAGGTTTAGTAATAACCCAGGTCTAAGCCAATAAACATGGCTTGTCCTAGCCTCAGTGACTGATTCAGAGCCAAGCGTGTAACCTAAAATAGACCAAAGAGAGGAGCCCTAGACATGTTATGATAAAAAAAGCAGCTACTCCTGTTAGGGATGGTGGAACATGGGGCCTCGGACTTCTGAAAAACCATCTTCCTAACTAAACGCAAAGCAGCTTTAGAAGCTGGTACACAAAGGTTTCCCGAGAGGCTGAGAAACATGACCTGACCCGATCGCACTGCTCCTGCTGCCTACCCGCCTCTGGATTTTTCAACTGTTGGCTAATTTGGGTTGCATTTACTATAACTTGCAACCTAAACATCCTAAATCATACAAAACTTTACCCCAGATTAGCCGGTCATGAAGGAAGGTCCTTACTTGATGACAGAAGAACAATGACCATCCTTGCCACATCCACCCAAACAATATCCCTAAGAGAATGTTTCCTGGTCTGTTGCCTCTTCTCATTTCATCCTTGACTCAACCTCATGAGGTGGGCGAGGCAGGTGTATTATCTGCATTTTACAACTAGAGAAACAGGTCAGAGAGCTTAGGTGAATCACCCAAGGTTTCCTGGGTATCGAGTCGTGGATTCTGAACCTGAACCCAGATCTGCCGTTTCCAAGGCCGTGTCCTTCTACCGCTCCCGTCTCTAAAGGAAGGTGAAACGGGTGGTCTCAGGGGGTGGGAGGAACACAGCTAAACATGTGTGGGTTAGCTCCAGGGCTGGGTGACTGGGGCCTCGAATGCCTGCCCCATCTTTTACATGGACGAGGACGGTGACAGCAAATGGCAGGGGCAGGCTCACCTCACCCTTTTAACCTGTCTCCCATTTTCTGCCAAGTGTCTGGCATAGAGTGACGCTCCCTGCATTAAATGAGTGCCACTCCACTGCAGACTGTGACCCTGCATGACTCGTGGCAAGGCCATGGTGACTCAGTCTTTCTGGGAGCTGACCGCAGCCCCAGTGACGGCCAGCCTTCTCCAGCCTGGGCCGGCACGCCTGACCATTTCCTGGACATCCCCTTTCATTTCCCTGCAATAACCGCCTCACCTCCGTTTTTTGCCAGCTGGTGCAGGAGGTCCAGAGTGGGGCTTTGGCAGCTGATGCTCCTCCCCGCTAGCTCTCAGGCGCACCCAAGACCAAAACCAGGCAGGTGGGACAGAGTGCTAACCACCAGCACGGCTACACAAAACTTTCCCTGCCCTCTGCTCCCCTCCTCCCTCTGCAGAAACACAGTTCTTACAAAACATCAAGAGTAATGCATTTTTAAAAATAAACTTTGTCAATCTACACCCCTTAACCAGTTTCCCCTATTGCAATTGCCTTACATGCATATTGTACATTTGTTACAACTAATGAACTAATAGTGATCCGTTATTCACTGAAGTCCATACTTCATTCAGATTCCTTGGTTTTTACCTAATGCCCTTTCTCTGTCTCAGGATCCCCTCCAGGATTCCTCATTACATATAGTTGTCACGTCTCCTTAGGCGGCTTTTGGTTGTGACGATTCCTCAGGCTGTTCTTGTTTTGGGTGACCTTGACAGTTCTGAGGAGCACTGGTCCAGTGTTTTGCAGAATGTCTGTCTCTCAATTGGAATTTGTGCACGTTTTTCTCATGATTAGACTGGGGCTCTGGGTTTTGGGGAAAACCACAGAGGTAAATGCCCTCTCTTCACATCCTGGCAAGGGTTGATGCTGTTCACCTTCATCACCTGGCTGGGCTGCCGTTTGTCAGGCTTCCACCATAGGTTCCTCTTTCTTCCCCTTTCCATAGAATCAAGTCCATGCGCACAGCCCACACTTAGGGAATGGGGAGTTATGCCTGTGCCCTTGATGGGGGAGCAGCTATATAATTTATTTGGAATTCTTCTGTATTGGAGGTTTGTTTATTCTCCATTTGTGTATTTATTAAAGCATTTATTTATATTAGTGTGTATGCATAATATTTATTTTATACTTTGAGTTATGTTCCAATACTGGTTTATTTTGTTGCTCAAATTGTCCCAGCTTTGGTCATCAGGAGCTCTTTTAATTGGCTTGTGTCCCTCTGATGTATCTATACTTTTTTTATTTATACATCATGTTTATTCTATTACAGTTGTCTCAGTTTTTACCCCTTTACCCTCCTTCACTCATCCCGCCCCCACCCTCGCTCCCACAGTCAATTCCCACTCTGTTGTCCATGACATATCCATACTTTCTTAATAATAATAATAATAATGCATTTTTAATCTTTTCTCTCAAGAAGTATGGCATGTTGATAATCATTGACACTGGACAAGGAGGGCATTAGGGTTCAGTACTATTCTCTCAGCCTTTGGTCCCATTAAATTCTTCCAAACTAAGAAGTATTGCATGTTAGTTATCTTGGATGTGAGACTTTGTGTTCCATCTGCTGTACCTCAGCAGATGGGACAAAGAGGGTGACGGGGCCCTGGGACTTCAGCTATCAGAGTCAGAGCAGTATCAGCGTCACAGCGCTCTCAAGAGGAAGGCAAGGTGGACCCTCAGGCCGCGGGGGTTCTGCCCCCAAGGTGTACTGGCCAGTGCCTGGCAGGCCAATGGCGAGTGCCCTGCAGGTAGCGCCTCTGTGAAGGGGATGACGATGGTGATGATGACATGAGAACCTGGGAGACTGACGCTGTGCTCCCGAGAAGTCTGATGCTTTGCTGGCCTCCCGCCCTCAAGTCCTTCCCCTCTCTCAGGAGCAGCGGCTGCCATCCGCCTAGATACCATGGAAGCCAGTGATGTGTTGGAATGTGAAGGGTGATCAGCCCTTGCAGGACGAAGGCTCTGGCCCACCTTCCCTTCAGCGACAGCCTCCACCCAGCCTCCCTGTCAGCGGCAAGGGAGCCCAAGCCTGGGCTTTCACAGAGGGAGGAAGGACACCATAGCGAGAGCTTCGTAAGTGATGGCCTAGCCCTGTTCCTTGTCCCTCCCATATGCCAGCCCTCTCTCAAGAGCCCCAACCTCCGAACTCTTCTGGTAATCTGAGCCCTGACATGTACTTGTGTGCCACGTGCAAGAATCTGTTCTCTTCCTACTAAGTTTCTTGAAGGCAGAGCCCTGGCGTCATTAGCTGCCCTGAAACTCCCAGTGCCTGGCAGAGTGCTGGGCTAATACGTGATGCTCAAATACCCGTGGGGTGAACTCAAGCGGAGGCAACTCCGGAGCTGAACTAAAAGTGCAGAGATGAACATACACTGGGAGACTGAGGTCTACGGGCTCACTCGCCCGCGTGTGTATTTGTGGGGTTCCCGTGGTAGGCCAGGCACTGTGCTAGGGGTGCAGGAACAAGCACAAAGACCAGTCCTGGCCTCATGGGAGCTCCCAGCTGGAATGCCTGCCCTTGCGTTCACGGCAGCACTCTGCAGAGAACGGGGCCCTGGACTCATTTCCTGGATGGGAAACACAGGTTGTTTGAACCAGATCTCCCCTATGGGCAGTCTACCGCTAGCCTTGCAGTAGCTATGTGCTGTGGACGTGACATTCCTTCTTCCAGCTGGCTGGCCCTGCTGCAGCCTTTTGGCCGAAAGCCTTTGGCCGCTGTCCTTTAGCCCCAGATCTGTCCCTGCCACCTCCAAGCTGTCGATGGCACCGGGAGATATGAAACAATGAAGCTCTCAAGCATGTGTGTGGGAGCCACATGGCCAGCTGGACTCCTCTGGCTGGTGAGGAGTGACCAGGGGTATGGGTGGCAGCTCTACACACCCACTTGGTTAATTTTTTAATCAAAAGTATATATTCTTTTACATTCAATATTATTTTGTATTAGCTTCAGGTATACAGCATAGCGGTGAGATAGTTAATATACTTTACAGTTTTCCACCGATATTTCCAGTACCCATCGGCACCATACTTACATTATTGACTACGTTCCCTGTGCTGTGCTTCACATCTGCAGGAGTATTTTATAACTGCCAATCTGTGCTTCTCAGGCCCTTCACCTCTTTCGCCTAGTCCCCGCCCCTTCTCTGGCAACCATCAGTCTGTTCTCGGTATCTATGAGTCTGTTTCTGTTTTGTTCGTTTATATTGTTCTTAGATTCCGCATGTATGTGAAGTCATACTGGTTATTTCTTGAACCAGACTACACAGCGCTCACCGGGCCTTGCAGGGCTGGCCTGTGGAGCGCGCACCTTTCCCAGCAGGCCTGCCGCGACAGCCGTCAGGTTTTTGTTTTTCTTGGCAGGAGACTCAAACCTTCACCATGTTCAGCGCTGGAGTGGAAGGTTCTGGCAAAGAGTTAACATTGGGTCCCTGATTCTTCTGTCATTTAAAATTCACAGCAGAGATTGTGCTGAAGAATTTTGCCCAGAGAAGGCTGTGGGTGTTCCAGGGCTCCACCCCTGCAGTGGATACCAGAGGAAAACAATCCTAAGTGGGGCCTGGCAGTTAGAATGGGCCTCCTGGCGAGGCTGGCACCAGCATAGGACACAAAAGGGAACCTGCTTGGCTGGTTGTGAATTGTCCAGGGCCACCTGTTTGGCTCCCTTCTAGACACACCCATCCTATTGGGTGTGTGCACGTGCGCACAAAGCAAACACACATCAGCCAGGGTGAGCTCGGAGCACGGGGGCCCCCGCATCAGGTCATACAGAGCCAACAGGGTAGTCTGTCTCCTCCTCCTCACCCTGGAAAGTCTCAGCAACAAAGGTTTAACCCCTATTTATTTTTTTTTAGGATTTTATTTCTTAGAGAGAGGGGGAGGGAGGGAGTGAGAGAAACATCAATCAGTTGCCTCTAGCACCCCCCCCAACTAGGGACCTGGCCCGCAACCCAGGCATGTGCCCTGACAGAGAATCAAACGGGCAACTTTCAGTTCGCAGGCCAGCACTCAGCCCACTGAGCCACACCAGCCAGGACTCAACGCCCCCACCCCCCGCGCCGCCTTTTTATTTTCTTTTTAAGACTTTATTTTTAGAAGGAGGGGAAGGGAGGGAGAAGAGAACATCAATGTGTGGTTGCCTCCCGTGCACCCCCTAAAGGGCATCAGGCATGTGCCCTGATTGGGAATCTAACCTGCGACCCTTTGGTTCGCAGCCCGGCACTCAATCCACTGAGCCACACCAGCCAGGGTCAACTCCTATCTCAAATAGGCCCCAGTTGGTACCGCAGGGCAGGCACAAGATAGGCTTAAAGTTGTATCTGTGCCTAGCACGGTGTGGACCACTAGGCACTGCAGAAATATGAACTGAAACCAGGATGGAGAACAGCGCAAAGCAAGCAGTGTGGTGATGGTTAATGGTTCCAACCCAGCCAGCATGGGTGTATTTCATTTCCCAAATCCAGATTTTTTTCAAACAGATTCAAGGTCTGTCATGAGTTCCTTTAGAAATCAAGCAAAGCCTATTGGTTACCACCCTTTGGTACTCAACATACATTTACTTCCCCTTTAAGGATTTTAATGCACTGAAGGATGGCGTTTATTCACTCCCTATTTCAACAGAACTCAAACAGAAAATGGTTGCACCACCCAGGACCTATGAAGGCAGACCGACCTAAGAATTGCTAGGCCCAGTTCAAGGGCTTTCACACTCAGCCCTTCAGGCCTTTGTGCTATTATTGTTCTCATATTATGCCTCAGGAAACCTGGGCTGTGTCACTTTCCCCAACATCTTCCTTTTGTCCCCTGGGCTATTTTATTTTTGGGAGTCAGACCTGAGTACATGAGAACTACCTGGGAAAGCCTGTTAAACGGACTCCGGGCTGTGGGGTCACAGCATGCTTTAGGGCAGGGGAGCAGGAGCCTAGGAATCCTTTCCACCAACACCCCGGGCACAAGCCAAGGACGTCACTTTGAGTAGTAACACCATGGGGGGCTTCTGAGCAATTCTTCCTGGGAAGAATGTCAAATGTCCCAAGTTCAGAGATGCCACTGAATGGCGGGAGGACGGAAAGGCAGAGTCTCCTTTAGGCTGACGCCAAACCTGGCTAAGGCAGCCATCAGGGCCCCTTTGGTTTTTAAGAATGCATCAGTCCAGTCCTGGGGTTCCTTTGCTGTCTCTTTACTCATTCTGCTTTGTGAGGATAGGACACATCTCAGGGGCTGGAAGCATTTGTGAGATACCAAGAAGTCTGCTCTCAGCACTCCAGAAAAGGCAACAGAAGCAGGATTTTTCCATTTTGCAGATTCAGCCCTGGTCAGACACTTTGTGTAGATAATGACAGCTCGAACCTACCCCAGTGCTCACTGGGTCCCGAGGTCAAGCACATTATAAGCTTACCTCATTTAACCCTCACAACCACCTTATGAGGTTAATACTATTTAAAAAAAAAAAAAAAGATAAAGCTTATTTAGCAAATCACAGAGGTACAAGTGAACTGCAGAAGAAATGGGCTCAGGAAACAAATTACAGAGACAAAAGAAGGGGTCCTTGGAGCTTAGGAAAAAGGTAAAGGTAATGTGCTTGGGGGGGGCAGGGAAAAGGTGCAGGAGTGTTCTAGGAGGGAGGGTGCCAGGTTAGTGCAATACTATTATTATACTCATTTTAGAGATGACACCAACACAAGAGGTAACTCACCTGAGATTTCCCAGCTATTACTGACAGAGCCAGGGTTTTGAACTCAGGCAGCCTTGGCTTTGGAGGCCATGCAGATAACTACTCTCTTTCTAATCTACTTGGTCTTGTTTTTTAAACCTGCCCCAGCTAAGATAGCTCTGTGAGCTGAGGTCACTCTTTGCTGAAGTTGTAGCTCCTCTACATATGAGTTGAGCCTATCAAGAATTTAAAGAGCTGGGCCATTTCAAGTGCTTTTCCACTTGGGGCAGTTGTAAAGGCAGGAAAATATCAAGTTCACTACTGCATAAAGAGGTAGCTTTTAACAGGACCCTTAATGAAGCTACCTGCTGTAGTAACCAAGCAAACCACCAGGTCCTCTGTCTTTATGCAGCACTGTCCAGAGCGCAATGGAGAGAACAAAGAAAAAATAACATTGCTGTATAAACCATGGCTAAACTCCGGTGTCCTGGAGGGTACAGACATTGGCTTCGACACACACACCAGAAGGAACTTGGCTGTGCCTTTCACTTGTCCCCTTTAGAAAGCACAATCTCTGGCTTGGGTCTCTTACCTTGCTTTCCTTTGCAGGCGGCTGCTCCCAGTGGTACCACCTTTCCTCCACCACTTGCCAGTCTGCTCAGCAAGTCAGTCATGTGCTTCAGATTTCCCAGGCGAGTCGGCTATCCATTGTAGCTCTTTCCTTCCAACTGGTTTACTGAAATTTTGAGAAGTCTAAACCTTAACCCCTTGTCCAGCCCATACATACTGGTTCTCAGGGACATCACCTGTCCCCATGCTGGCTGGAGTGCCCCTTCTTTTTTGCTCTCTGCCTACTGGGTGGCCAGCTTTACACTCCTGTCATCTCATCAACACGGCTTAGGATCTGCAGCTCGGTTCTAACACCTACCCTGGCCAGGCCAACTGTGTGATACTGAGCTTATAATTATGGCCTGACAAACAAAGAGATACAGTCACAGACAATGAAAAAGAGGCAGAAAACAAGTTAATTTTGAGTGCTTAAGAAATTCACCCAACTTCTCATTCCAATTTTTTTATTCCTGTTTCTTGCTTTGGAATGGAGTGTGTTTAATAAATAGGATAATGCTCCCCCAACATCCTGACTGCCCTTACTGCAACCATGGTCGGTGGCGGGGTGGCAGTGGGGTTGGTTTGCTCATGTTACAAAATGTCTCTTGTAGAAACAAGACCGACCTGTCAACTCCCATTAACCAAGAGATACTGTGAATTTGACATCCTATTGATAGGGACCCCAGCACTACCATTCTAAAGAGAGTGACAAAGCAAAGAACTGATTTGACTTTACTCTCCCCTATGGTCTAGGTACAGCAATATTTCCTGTCAGCCAGCCAGACCCCCCCACCCTGACCCCCTCCCCAACCCCCCCCTAAACTGAGTTGTAGTATGACCATAAACTCTCTTCCTTTCAAGGTCAAACAGGTTCAGGCTGGTGCTGGTCTTTAGTCCAAGTTAACTTGATGCTGTTGAAGCCTCCTTTACTTCCAGCCCTTGCCAGCTCTGCTGCCTCCTCTAACACTGGAACTAGAAACTGAAAGATCCTAGAGAACACCGGTTGTCTTTGAACTGGGCATTCATTACCAGGAGAAACCTAAACCCACAGCTCTGGGCTACCAATTCCCCAAGGGTTGTTTATTTAGCAGGAACTAGATCTAGAAACGTTGCCCTGGATAACCCCATCCCTGCTGGAATTATAAAAGCTTCTACGCAATGAGCAAAGTCACCACCACCAGTTTATCCACCTCCTGCCCTGCCCAGGCTAAGCTGAGCCTTTCGAACAAAAAGGGAACTGCTTCTCTCTCAGGCTTCAACATAGGCCCAGTGGCCTCCACAGGGTTCTTCTCTTAACCATCCTAGCCTGTGCAAGGGCAAGAAGACACCACCACCAAGAAGGATAAAATAAGTTTTTATTTATAGTCTTATAGTAAAGGGGGAAGCCTTAACTTGCAAGACAATTCTTCGGCAGTATGTACAACATACTTTTTATTTCCATGGAATGGAATCAAACACAGACTGAGACTACAGAGTATACACTAGAAATCAGCAAATGCCGGGAATAGAGTAGGAAAAAGACAAAGAAATGAGGCCTAAACACACACAACCCTTCACTGGGATCTGCTGACTGCAGCCAGAACCAGGGCTGGATCACACAATAGGGACAGGTTCCAGAACAGTAGGAAACGGAGCGGGGTGAGGGCGGGAAGGGGCCGCACTAGGGTGCGGGTTTAGTACCAGGTAAATTGCTCTTGGTATTTACATACAAAATCAGTTGGCTCTATTTCTTAGAAATACACACAGAAAGAAAGAAAGATTTGATCATCACTTTATGAATCTGTTGCTTTGCTATACCGACATTATCAGAAATAGGGACAATTCACTCAGATTCAAATTTCAGTAGCAGGAAATAAATATCAAAACATCATCACTGGCCCTCAATACAAAACCTCTACCCTACCCAGTCCTCCCTCCTTGTCCCACCCCCTAGCAACCTCTGGTGGCTACCACTTCACTGCTGCCAAGACCCACACGTACCACATGAGCGTCACCCGGCCCTCCCTAAGGCAGGCGGAGAGACGCAGGAGTGAAATGGGCCAAAGACTCTGTGCTGCAAGTCTGTCCCCACTTCCTTTCATACCACAAACTTCTTCAAGGATTTGGTCTTTCAACAGGAGCGATAAATAGCTTTTTAGAAAAAAAAAAAAATCCTTAAAAAGAAGAGGGGGTTATTCTGATTACTTCTTAAACCAGTCATCTTCTTAAAGTAGAGCAGTCCACAGATTCACAAAGTCTATCAAACAGAGGTGAGGGTGGCCCGGGAGGAGAGGCCTAGGAGGGCAGGAGTCCTCTGGGCCTGTGCCCGGCAGGGCTGGAGGAGCTGGTAGGTGGTCAGGACACCATGTGCTCAGAGGTCCGGCCGGCCGTCTGTCCTCCACAGAAAAAGCTGCCAAGTTGGGGTGTTTTGGTTTAAAAATTCCTTGTGGGGACAGGGAATCCCTGAAGGGAAACTTTAAAAAAAAAAAAGTGGAAATGGGGAGGGAGAACGAGAGCTGTTGTCCAAGAGCTTCTATGTAAAAATAAAATTTAAAAAAAAAAAAGAGAGAAAGAAAAAAAAAAATAGAGTCTCTTAGATGGTTCTGAGGGTTCTAAGGATGAACTGAAAGGAGGATGAGACGATGGAGGAGACAGACAGTTTTTATTGCTGGCCTGCCCCGTGGAGCTTAGCTGGCCTCCATCCGGAGTTTCTTCCTGCTTTGGGGCTCTTCGGGCTCCGACTCTGAGCTGGAGTCCGAGCCCCCATCGAAGGCAGAGATGGTGCTGCCCTTGGCGTTGGTGTAGAGGCTGTTGTCTGAGGAGGGGTAGTTGGTCTGCAGTTGGGCACTCGACCTGGCCTTCTCCAGTGCACGGACTGAAAGGCAACCAAGCGAGCGGGTTATAGCCTTCTGGAGACTGGGGGAGTAATTGAGTCTCAGGTCAGGGTCCAGCCTGTGCTTCTGAAGGGGCTGCTGGCCGCTGAGGCTCAGAGTGGCTCAGAAATAACTCCCTTCTGTGGCTGTTCCACCAGCACACTTCATTTCCTTCCTCCTCTCTCAGCCAGACCTGGGACCCAGTGGACATGGCCAGCCACTCTGCAATGCCACCCAACCCTAAAGAGGAGAAGGCTTGTGATGTCACTGTCCTGCCTTGGAAGCCCAGTGTAGAGACAGGGGCATGAGCTCCCCATGGGACCCAACAGTGCAGTGACAGAGGAGAAGCTGGCCTGGCAATGCCAGGATCCATAAGGGTGTGAAGGCCACACAACAGCAGGAAAGGATGACATAGATGTATCAGCCAAAGAAAGATTCTGGCTTAGCTCTCATGTACAAGATCCACTTGGAAAGGCAAGCTGGACACTTGCAAGCGAGTCACCAATACACAAAGACTACCTGAGCCTTTCGACATACAGCCCCTACATGCAGGCTGCTCGGCCTGGTAACCAACCCGCTGCCACCTCCCTCTGCCCATCCCTCAGTTCAGCTCATCTTGAGCCTGCAAGGTCAACCCTTTTATTTTATTTTAATTTCATTTTATTTCAGGTGTTCTAACCCAAGTGGTTACTTGCATTTCTTTTTACTTGCATCTTCCATGAGGGAGGAAGAGAAGTGAATTCCCCAGGAACAAAGAACTTGATCAGCTCTCGCTTTCCCCTGTGGTTGTAGGAAAAGGCGGATGTGAGCATTGGAGAACAGCATGGGCCTGGCCCATCAGGCTGCCCTTATTGGACTACCATTGGCAATGGGGAGAGCTCACTATCCCTGAACACCTGGAGTTTCTGGTGCTTACAAAGCACACTCCAATCCAAGGACCTTAGCTCTTTCGAGACACCTGATGCCAGGTGTGACTCCTACTACAGGCAGAGCACCTAAGCCCCAAGAAGGGGAGAGAGAGAGATCAGGTGAGAAAAAAGTCTCTAGAGGTCCAACCCCTAGACTCCACTGCTCTCTCACTGGTGGCTCAGGTCCTTCCTCAGGATGACTCTAACACTCGGCTACTGAGAAGCAGGGCCACGGCTGTTTACGAACACACACTCCATAACTGCTTCTGATTCTGCAGGCCCAGGTGCAAAGCCCTGACCTGGCCAGAGCACAGCAGGGCCAGCTGCCCCACCAGCTCAGGTGCTCACCTTGCTGCTCCAGAAGAGCATTCTGCCGCTTGAGGTCATCAATATCTTGCTGGTGTGTGTGGTTTTTCCTTCGCATATACTGGATATACTCTGTGGCTTTGTCTAGGATTTGGGCCCGAGATGCCTGTTGCAATATAAGAAAAAGCAAAGGGGACACAATAAAGACTTAGTCCAAGCAGTGAGGAAACTCCGTCTTTCTGTAACAGCAACATGGGGGAAGTGAAGCAGGAGGGTGAGGGGGGGACAAGGCTGAGGAAACAAAATTATCGCTACCAAGAGTCGTCTTTGGTGCCTGTCAAGGTGCCAAGTGCTTTAAATAGCTTACCTCACCAGCACTCAGAGATGGCTCCACAGGAACCCGAGGCTCAGAAGTTTACTGGTTTACTCAAAATGACCAGCTAGAGAGTGGTAGAGCCTGGATTTAAACTCAGGTCCGTCTGACTCCTGAACTTGTACTCCACTCCTCCCATCCCCTTTGATTCTTTACGTTGCTTTCAAGTCTTCAGCCTGGCTATGTCTGAAAACATGAAAATACTACTTAACTGAGAGCTCCCGCCACTCACTCTCTGCTGGGGCCTGACTATGGGCAGCTGCTCCAGGAAGATAAGAGCAAGATCTCAATTAGAGCTGGCTCACAGTGAGAGTGGATACAAAGTTTTTCATCGAGGTCCTAGATTTCAGCCTAACCCTCAGCCCAGCTGTAAACTGTTTCCAACTAAGCCATGCTGCTGTGTCACCTTTTCAGCCTTCCTGGCTAAAAACGACTATCATGAAAGCCGTCAGTTTGATGTCAACACAGGAAGGGCATGAGATCGGGCCATTTCAGGAAGCAACCACACCTACACTGTGGCCATGGTTAGCCTAAGCACTGCCCTGTCAGAGGAGTAAGTTAATAAGCCAATAAAATGGATGTCAGGTTACTCTGGCCCTGGAGGTCACACTTGCCTGGAAGATTCCCTCTGGGTTACAAACATGGCCAGAGTTACTCACAGCCAGGCAGCTACTCAGCTGAATTGGTAGAATGGCACAAAGCCAAGAGAAATGAAGCCCTAGGCAGGGTAGTCTAGTAGTTGAAGTGTGGCATTCATGCCACGTAGGGTCCTGAGAAGTAGCAAAACTTACTCAGGGGAAGGCAGCACTTGATACTATAATACAAATTCTGTATCATAACCCCAGTGGGTTCTAAATAACGGGAACACAGGCACAGAGAAAGGGGCAAAGAAAACATCCATACTCAGACTAGCAAAACTAAATCCACTTGCACTAAATTCTGACAGCCTCAACTTAGAGACCTCAGGCTGGGCTAGGTAGAGAAGTTTGCAAGGCCTGGATTTATTTACCAGTCCTTACAAGCACAAAAATTTCCAGGCTTTTCTCTTATTGGACCCTTAAGGTAAGTTCCTCAAAAGGACACTGTTCATATTTAACCATTTTTATATGGTGCAAATTATGTACAATGTACTGAGCAGACACTATGGGGAACCAAAATGTTATTAGTCATGGTTTCTTTTGCCCAGATGTTTACTTATTATCTAGTTGAGGAGATAAACATATCTATCTATACACAGACAAATCACAGGGCAGTACCAAGTGTAACTCGAGTAGTACAGATTAGGTATTACACAGATCAGGGAGGCCACAGGGAAGATAGATTCTGATGAGGGAGATTACCTACTGTGTGCCAGGCACTAGCACTGGCTCTGCATGCATGTGACACACACACATGCACACACACACAGGCACACATGAAATAATGAACCCTGGGTGAGACTGGGGTGGCATTTGTGGAGAAGGGTCACTGTCGGCCAGGAGAACAGCACAAGCAAAGGCGTAAGGGCAGAGACAAAGCCAGCTGTATTTTCTAGTTAAGTACGTCAGCTTATGTAGGAAAAATGGGAGTACCTAGCAATGGGCCTTGCAACTCTGGTCGCAAGGCCACTCTAGATGCTGTTTCTCATTTCTGCCAAAGGGGGACTTATTAGGGTCTAATTATTAGGTGGTTAAATATGGGATTAAAAATAAGTACTGTAAAAGAGGTGGCAGAGTGTCCAGGGAGAATTTAGGAATTCAGGTGACAGTGCACTCTAGGCTCCATCATTGACAGGCTCTGTACCTACCAAAGCAACTGTTTCTTTCCATGGCCAATCCTTACGACTAGAATGTCTCTCAGACCCCATCTAGCCTTCTGAATTCTATGCACTCCATCACTGATCTAACTGCTATGCATATTTACATGGCAGACTCTCTTTAAAGTTGCCTATTTTTTTCAATTAACAGTTCCCAGAAAGCAACATTAGCTCTTATTTAACTACTCATTTGAATCTGGGACAAGGGGAAAAAAAAACCCCAAATCTCTGAATGATAGAGCACTTCCTTGCAAATGTTTGGGGTGATAACTTTTGATGAATGACACAAGAGTGCCTTGGGAACAAGAGGTCTTCAAAGAACACTGGATTGGTATAAAGCCAGCACCAGGCCTTCAGGAGGCTAAGCACAGCCCTTCCTCCATTCCCTGCCGAAAGAACAACTCCAGGTCACTCTCAGTGCCCCTGACTCCTTAGCAAGTCCAAAAGAATGGTTTAATTAACTGAATTTTGCTCTTCCCAGGGTATGTGACAAGAAGAAAAACCCAGTAAGAAAAAATTTAAAGCACAAAATATAGAACTCCTGAAAATTTACAAGTACACCTAGTCTAGGGAAGAAAAAGCAAAAGGCTGAAGCCAGAAAATGCTAGATTCATCCAGAATTTCCTCCTCCCAGAGTTCTAACCCATGTAAGTCCATGTGACCAGCCATAGGATTAAGGTGTGGGCAAGCCCTTCCCTGTTTTATGAGTTTATACTATGTGAACAGTGTACTACGAGGCCAGCAAGAGCCCTGGGCTTTATGGCATGGACTATAGAGTGGCTCTGGGCTCTTAGTTTCTGCTTCTGTAACAGGATCATTTCCCTGAGTCAGCAATCTTCCTGGGAGTGTGACTGAGGAGAGAGAACATGGTAAGTCAACGTGCCCACAGCCTGACTCTTGTCTTTGGGTAACTGGCAAGGGCCTGAATAATTCTTTCCCTACTAGTTTTTAAATAAGAAGGTACTAACTCTTATTCCACCTTTCTGAGCAGAAACAGATCTCTTCAATGGTTTGCACACACCCCTGAGGTGGGCATAACTGTTGCTGAAGGGGCTCATGAGGTCCTGGACCTCCTATGCAGCAGCGTGAGTTAACGCTAACTGGCTCCTCAAGCATCTCTTTCACTCCCAGGGGCCATGCAAAAGGGCACTGGATAGCTTTGCCAGGTCTTGTTCCAAAGCCATGATTGCACATGCGATACAAATGATCATGAGGATAATGACAACAGCTAATACTTTCTGAGTATCTACTAAATGCCAGGCATCCTCAAACAACTTGCTGATATATTATTTCCTCTTTTTCATAAATAAGCAAACTGAGGCACAGAGCTGTAACTCACCTCATGTTACATAACTACTGGACAGTAGTCAGAATTTGAACCAGGTCTCCAAGACACCCATGTTTTGGGAACAAAGGGGAGACTGTGAAACTAATAAAAAATATCAATAGATTTAGAGGGGCACTATTGTTATGAAGACGAGAGTTTGAGCAGGAGGGAAGGGACTATAAAACAATCACCTGATTTATCCACAAGGATGCCCATGAAGACCCAGGTGAGGGTGCTTCTCTTGCAGGAATGAGTTTAGGTAAATCATCTGCACAGACTGTGGATGCAGAAGTGAGTTAAAGCTGAAGCAAATATGAAGACAAGTCTTATGCTGTCTTCCCTTTTCTTTTAAAGACACGTGAAAACCAAATAGGCTTCTAGCAGAGAAGTGGTGGATAGAGGTAAGTCTGAAGATGCGAGACAGCTTTAGAGAAATGCCTGAACGTGGTCCTGGGGGAAGGGATGACAGTCCCCACAGTGCTGTGGCTTCACTACCTAAGAAGGGTAAAACCTAAGTGGACAATGAAGAAGACCCAGTCTGGCTAAGGGGCCCAACAGATTCCTGTCCCTCTCGCTTGTGCTGCAGCTGCTTGCACATCTGCACCCCTGCCCACACCAACAAGGAGACAGAAGAGAGTCAATCCAGCCTCCAGGGGCGTCTACTTCAACAGAACAGAAGGCACCCACCTCACGTGCTGCAGCAAGAATCAGCTACATGTTGAACTAAAGGCCCCAAACCCAAGAGTTTCATTCCAATGAGTACCTTTTTAAGGCCCCAAATAATTCTCTGCTTTTTCTCAGCTTATTTTAATTTTTAAAATTTTTCTTTTGTTGTACTCAAATGATTCTTAAAGTAGTTAACACTGATGCTTAGGAGGACATCCAAGGTTACTAAATCCCATTTAAGGCAGTGGTTCTCAAAACTTTTCATATAAGGTAGAAGTCCCACAATTTCTGGAGTTGTAAATCCTATCCCAGTGACCTGGGTTTGTGTCAGCTCCAAGTTGTTACAGAAAGCAGACTGGGAGAGGCAAGAAAGAGAAAAGTGGGGCCAGACTGTTAACATTAGAACACTACTGCTGTTCCTTAGAGTCCTGATGCCGACTCCAGAAACAGTGACCTTAGTTGTATTTATCATTTTTTATTCCTCAGTGTCAAATCAGATCCTACTGGATTGATGTTACAACTGCCTTGTTATCCCAAGACCCAAAGTACCATATCCTGGGGAATGAAAGAACTACTTCTGACTCACCAACTGACGACACCTGTTTTATTTTGCAATTGTTATTTAAAAAAAAAAAAAAAAATCTTTATTTTCTGGGGGATTGGGGCCTTTATTTTTCTTGGTGCATAAGCTTTTATATACATTAAGGTAAAGGGAAAAGTAGGGCTGAGCCAGTGTACATTTTTATTTGAGTAAGCCATCTTCTGAAAACAAAAATTAAAGAATTTACAAAGTAAGTTTTGGGTATGGATTAAATTCATTCCAATATGGAAGCCCCATCAATGTCAACGAGGGAGGCTAGAAGGCTGTGGAGTCAGAACAGCACAGCCAAGTGACCCCTCCAAGGCTTCCTGCTGCCAACCCGAAAGACCCATGTTGTTGATTACCAGGGGAAGGCAGAGTTAGCTTTCATGGCCTTTAAGGAGCTGGTTAAAGCAGGAGTCAGACATTTGTTTAATGGTCAACACAAATCATATTTCAAACTCTGTATTCTTTATTCTTGTGCCCTTGGTAGATTGAAATGAAGGTGTGGCTCTTCATCAAACTTTAACTATGAAGGAGAGGAGCACGCAGTTACCCACAGAGGAAATATCATTAGTAAATAAACATGTGGAAAATAATTTAGTCTCACAGGTAGTAACAAAATAGAAAATCACTACCGTTGCCTACTAAATTAGTCTTGCCCTCCCAGCCCCCAAATGTCCAGTACTGGTAAAATTGGTATTCTCAAAAAACACTACCAAAAGGATAACTTGCTTGAAAAATAAAAGAGAAGCCATAAAAATAACCCTCCTGAAAAGTATGTTGGCAACACACAGCAAGAAGCCAGGTGTCCTCACCCCTAGACTCAGCAATCCAACCTCTGGGATCTATGGGAACAGCCCCGTTATATCAAGACGGTCTTCACTACATTATTTGTAAAAATAAAAAACTGGAAGAAAACTAAATGGCCAACAGAAAGATGACTAATGACTAAATATAAACACTCTCTGACCTGGGGGGGGAAATCATGCTATGTGACAAACAGTAAGCTATAACATTTTGTCCATGTAAAGCATGAATATAGAGACCAGAAGGAAATACACACATACCATCATTTCCTTGCTTCTCAGACTCCATCAATAAATCCATGAATTTAATAATAGTAGCTTTTGTGGGAAAACAAAAGAAGGAGGCAAGTTTCTTGATACCCACTTTAAGGTGGCATCCAATTTCAGTCATATTAAAATGGGCGTGGGGTGGAGAATGTATCGTGTATCTTTGAACTGCAATGTCCTATACAACAGCCACTAGCTGTAAGTGGCTAATACGCACTTGAAATGTGACTAGTCTAAATTGAGATGTTATATGTATAAAATATGTGGTGGATTTTTAAGACAGTGCAAAAAAATAATGTAAAATATCTCATTAGTAATTTTTAACATAGTACATATTGAGGTCATCCTTATTTTTCCATATTAGGTTCCATAAAATATATTATTAAAATTAATTTCACCTGTTATTTTACTTTTTTCCTGTGCCAACCAGAAATTTTAACTGCATTTAAATTTTAAAATGTATTTGTGGTTCAAAGTTTCCACAATTTTGTTAGAGGAAAAAGGGGAAGGCCTTGTAACCAATCCCTTCCCTTCCAAATCTCAAGACGGAGAAGGCATTAGGTAGTTTCCTGGCTCTCTAGTCCTCTCCGTGGGAGTGAGCTCTTCCCCCTCTGCACTAGAGATTTCCAGAAGGATGGACAAGGCTTCTGCTCTTTACATCTAACCTTCTGTTAGGTGTAAGATCACCCAGAAAGAAGGAAGACATAGGAGAGGCTCCACAAAGGGTCACTGGGGTTAAAGGGAGAGTGAAACCCTGGGGTTCTCAGCATGGTGAAGTGTTTGCTATGGGCCTGAGGGTGGGCAGGGAAAAATACATGAAGGCACATGAGTGGAAAACGTGTGCGTAGGCTAGGGAGCCCCAACATCATCCAGGCAGGGAGGCTGGAGTGGGGTGTTGAGGAAAGGCAAGTACGCAGATAAACTGAGGATGGCATCCCTGGGGAAACAGGAGGAGGTACACCCCTCCAGAATAAGGGAAGGGGGAGGAAAAGCAGGAGGGCAAGCTGGGCACTTTAATCAGAGAGCACGGAAGGCCAGTCCTTACCTGCATGGGCACTGAAAAGCCTGTGGAGGTTTTCAGCAGCACATAAATAAAGTTTACAAAGAGCTCAATAAATCAGTACATTTACAGTCGCTGAGCCCAGAGCTTAAGGGAGACTTGGGCAACTATAAATAATAAATCAAGATGTAGAAAATTTAAGAAAATAATTGCTCAACTTGGAGTCTAGCCAGGTAATAACCTTAATGAGTAATGAGGTGAAATGGCTAGGGCTGTGGTTTACATTCATTTACGAGACATTCCCTACAGCAGCCCAGATATGATGTAGAAACAGTGCTGCTGAATAAACTGCCTGCCTTAACAGGTGTCCACCAGAACAAGCCTCTCCCAGTGTAAGGTGGCCAGGGTGGATGGAGGATTCCTTCCTTCAGTTACTAGACACTCACTCTGCACTCTACTGCGTGCCATGCCTTGCAGGAAGAAATATGACCAACATCTACCTGTTACGGAAACCAGGCTTTAATGGAGATGAAACAGATTAGAGCTCAGTGTTTTAACCTCTTATTTGATGCTCAGAATGTTATCTTATTGCTAACTGTTAGGAATTGTCCTCTTTCCCAAAAAGAGAGCAAGACCCTCAAGAGTAGACACCATCTATTGTAACTTTTAAATCTCTATAGCAGTCACATGGCTCTTAATTAAGCAGATGAGCACATCCATCTTGCCTGTTGCTGTTTTCATGAAAGGGCTAAGCAGGCCCAGTGCTTCCTCTGGCGCCCTCACTGCATGGTTACCTACTGGGAACTACCCTGTGCCAGGGTCTGTGCCAGGAGCTGATAGAGGCAATGCCCTCATGTTCTCACCCAAAATGAAGGGATTCTGAACTTAATGCTTGCTAAAAAAAACTTGTTTTTCTTTAGTTTTATTTTAGATCATATTCTTTTTAAACACAACTCTATCCAGAGGGGAGAAATCCAGAGCACAACTGCCTGGGAGAGCAATTACGTATGATAAACAGGCATTTAGCAAGAGACTTAAAAGATGAGAAATTTCTACAAACCACAGTACAGCTACAAATGGCAATGTTGAAACAGAACCTTCTATCACTAAAGTCAACCATGCTAAGGAGACAGCATTACAGGATATAATCACTCTGGTTCAGGTGCTGGGGCTAACTTATGGGGTGGAAGGCAGAATTACATCCCCATGTAAAGGTAAACTGATGGGGCGGCCACCAGGTCTTGTCCCCCACATAAAGAGGGTGAGCTCAGTGCCAGCAAGCCTCTGGGCAACACTCCCTAGTACCCAACCTAGGACTGTAAAAACAACGAATAATTCTGTTCAAGAAAGTAAGTCTTCCTATAAGAAATGGAGCCACAGTTGTTCTTGCTCTTACTCCCTTTACTGTGGCTGACTGGTTGATGGTTTTATTTCATCCCATCTGTCCAGCTGAAGAACTACATGGGAATCATGAGACTAAAACAAGAGTTCAAGAGTCCACTTGCTAACACGGGAGTTGATGGGAAAACCCAAATGGACTGCCAACTATAATGGTCTATTTCTCAGAGAAGTTATGCGGGCTCAGAAAAATTTATAAACTTTAAACGATCCCCAACTCTCTGCCCTTCAGTGTTACCTACATATGCTCATTCAGAGCATAGTATCTTAGTAATAGCCTTGGTATGACATACTGCCAAGATTATTGGCTTTATCCAGGGGAACCACCCCAAAACAAGATATAAATATTGAAGCAAAATTTCTTTAGAATACACAGTCCCTGACTTAAGATGGCTTGACTTACAATTTTTTGACTTTGAGATCGTGTAAAAACAACACATATTGATCTTTCCCTAAGCTAGTGATATGCAGCATGATATTCTCTCACGACACTGCTGAAAGTGGCAGCGAGCCAGAGCTCCCAGTCAGGCACACGATCACCAGGGTAAATAACTGATACTCTACACTGTGCAGTGTTGCCAGCATTTTTTGGATACTGTGTTCTGAGCATATTTAGGTAGGCTAGGCTAAACTATGACATTTGGTAGATGTAGTAAATACGATTCTGACTTATGAAAAATTACAATGGGTTTATCAGGACAAAACCCTATTATAAGCTGAGAAGCGCCTGTATCCTTAAACTGCTTATTCCTATGGTTTGGTAGAAAGATAAAACTTGGCAATTGGCAGTCCTAGGTTCTAATCCCTGTCCATAATCTAGTTCTGGTCCCCTAGAATCATAATTTGAGCTAGTTTCCTCATTTCTGACATTGTAATAATGGTAGAAGCACACAGGAGCAGTAATTGTCCAATTACAATAGTAATATAATACTTACTTCTTGAAATTGCTGTGCTGATTTAACTACCTTGCAATACAGATGTTAGCTATTACTGATTTTTTTACTTAGGTAAAAGGTGACCATTCTTTATAATGTTTATGTTATAGTAGAAATACAGGATACGTAGGATAAATGGAGTTGAGGTCTTACATGTAAAATTTTTTTAATACAAGTATCCCCCAATCTCGGTTAGGATCCAATCGGTAAGTATTAGTTTCTCTTTCCAAAAACAAAAGGCTTATTAGGGCATGTAGGACAGACAGTCCAAATGCTAAATAAGAAGTCACAAAGGTGACCAGAAGTTTTCCCTTCAAGAATCTAAGATCCCTAAAACAGGGTAAGCTAATTCATTCATGATTATTCACATAATGTCATAACCTTAATTACTGCAATCCAAATCAAGAATTAGCCAATTTCCTTTGGGTCAAATACCACATTTGAAAAAAAATTACAACATTTAGTGAGAACTCGGAAGTTGAGAGACCAAAGTATTCTGTAAGACTCCCCACAGATTTGTGAAACAGTGCTGGCAGACAAGGAGATTAATGAAGATTGTGGAATTTAGACGAAAAAGGGTTGGGGTTCAACCAGACCTAACAGCCAGTTCCTTTATTCACGGCTCAGTGTGAGATATGTGACCTGAAACACAGGGCAGGATTCTGAAATAGAAAAGGCACCTGTAAATTCCCATGTTGGGGCTGTGCTGGTGGGCCCTACAAAACCTGGCCCTTCGACCACTCCCCTTCCCTAGTCTCTTGCTTCTTTGACCTCGTCTCCTGCCGCTGTCCCTTTACTCGTTCCACTGTAGCCACTCCAACCTCTGTTCTTGCTGGGCCCAGGAATGCTCCCAGGTTCTTGCCTCTGGGCTATTACATTCACCTTTCCTCACCTGTGATGCTCATCACCAGATAGATGCATGGTTCTCTTTCTTTCACTTTTTCACATCCTTGCTCAAATGTTGCCTTGGCATTGAGTTTTCCTGCCTGCCCTACTGAAAACTGCAATCCTTTCTTCCCTGTTCAGCTTTCTTCATAGCACTTATCTGATTAGAGACACACACACACACACACACAAATAGCACAAATAACACCTTTTTTTTTAATGAGCTGATAATCTATACCAAATCTTTACTACAAAATCATAAGCATGTAATTCTGTAACATAACAATATCACACTCAAGCACACCATATGACGTTTTAGGTGAAATGTTCAAACTGCTGTCCCATTTCATAGGAGACATTCATGTACCCTACCGACCATATTCAATGGCATTACTTCTGCTGGACTGTGTGTGTGTGTGTGTGTGTGTGTGTAAATATAAACATATATTTATTTTAAATTCTCACCCAAGAATATGTTCTTTGATTTTAGAGAGCAGAAAGGCAGAGAAATATATCGGTTGTGTCTTGCACATGCCCCGACTGGGGGCCTGGCTGCAACCCAGGCATGTGCCCTGACCAGGAATTAAACCAGTGACCTTTTACTTTGCGAGTCAACGCTCAACCAACTGAGCCACACCAGTCATGGCTATATTTTTAATTATTAGTTCACTTTCTGCCTTTTCCTCATCAGAATAAGAGCTTCTATTTGTCTGTTTTATTCACTGCTGTATTTGAGAACAGTGCCTGGCATGCAGTGACCCTCAATAAGTATTTGTTGAATGGAGTGAGTGAATAAATAAGCAAAAAGGCCACAATGAATGACAAACTATTCAGTGTGTAAGGCTACCAAATTCAAACTGCTAACTTCTTAAAGAAAGGAGACAACAAGATTTAGGATAACGTGATTTTAAGGACTTAAGAATATAAGGCAATGTAAAATAGGCCGGATAAAGAAAAAAGGCATAGTTGAGCTCCTGTGACCCGCTTCTTTCAAAGTGTTCTCAAACTTAAGAATGCCTAAGAATCACCCGACTGCTTGTTTATTTATAAATAGAGATCTCTAGGCCTGCCTCCAGAGAGGCAAATTCAGTAGTGATTCTGATATGGGTGGTCCACAAGCCAAGTCTTGGGTAACACTGCCTTGGCACCACTCCTGGTTAGTTGTGAGACTTAGAGAAGGCAGTTCTGCCCATTTAGTTCACCAAAACCATTTTAAGTGATAACATGGCATATGAATAAGCACTAACTATCAACAGTTCAGACATGCTCAGAAGGTAATCCTTTGCACGTGTGTACTTTGACTAAAAGGGTGAGTCTCTGGCCCCATCATAAAGATTTCTTGTGGTGCTTTAGACAGTGTTGCGCCCAGGAATGCTGTTATTCCAGGTAAGAACCTTGGTCCAAGGCCATTAAACCACGTCTATACTAAGTAGGCCTAACCCATGGCAAATTCTGGTTTTGCAATACTAGGTATTAACATGGACTGTTTTATTGTTTTCATACAGGTCAGACCTACCCCATGCTTTAGCCACACAGAAAGCCACACCTCAGATAAGGTATAAAGCATTATGACTTACCAGAGTGGCGGTATACAAAAAACGAAACCAAAAACGGTTCCAAGTCTGACTGGATAACCCAACAAACCCAAGACCCCACCAAAGAGCTAAATCAGCAGACCCATTCAGAGCACACCCGAGAGCAACGTTTCCCTTAATGTCTGCTTCTTTAAACATTGGATCACTGGACCATAAAAACACGAGTCCTCTCCTCAGCTTGCCTCTTATACCACTGAAGTGCGGCAGAAAGTGGAAGCTAGTAAATACGTTCTGTGTCAAGGATGAAACTAACTGTGCAAACACAAGTTTCCTCCCAATCCCAAGGAGAGAACCTAACCCACAGGCTTTTTTACTCAAAGCTTCCTACTTTTTCTAAGGTAGGAACAGCTGGTAACTCCCTCTCCAGGGAAAACATTAGTCTCTGGAAGGCCACCAGAATCACTAGTTTTTTCCTTCCATCTCATATGAATATGGCTCTTCATCAAAGTTTTTTTTTTTGGTCCCACAGCTTAAAATGCTCTTCACGCACCTTTGAAATAACAGCTATTGGAACAGAGAGATCACTGGTGTCCAGGTTGTTTCATATACATTCCTGGGAGGTTTCATTTAAGATAAGTATTAACTTTGAGCCAAATGAAAGAAAGTCTAATGGAGGTCTAGGGAATCACTGACCACAGGAATCCTTAGTGTTATCCCAAACCACTACAGGCTACTTTCTACACTATATTGTTATAATAATTTCTTGAATGAGTAATTTATTACAAATAATACTAAGTTAAAAGACAACTCCTGCTGATGTCTGACAAGCATCTGACATTGTTTCTTAAAGATAAACTATGGTAGGTAAGGTGTGTGATGACCCTCCGAAGAATAAAAAATTAAGGAAGCCGGATCGCCTGAACATCCCTGACTCCACTTCTGTCCAGACAGGCAAGTGTGCCGCTAAGCCCCACAGCAAGTTCCAAGCTAGTGATGGCCAACCAGCTTTCTCAATAAACTCACCTTTTCTCCTTGGAGTGATGGGACTGAGTCCCGCAAACTGTGAAAGCTGTCTTTGATGTGGTCCCTACGTTTTCGTTCCAGTGCATTATGATGAGCCCGTTTGTCAGCCTAGAAGAAACAGCACATTAGTAAAAGTCATTCCTTTTGCTTAGGATAGGTGGGGTGGCTCGTAGCCTGGAAGTATGTGCTGTCAGCGCAGTCTCTGGTGAATGGTCTGGGAAGGATTTGTTGAGGTGGGCAGTTAGGAGTCTCCAGAATTAGGCTCTGCTAAAGGGGGAGAAAGGGGTGAGCAAGCCTTGTGACAGGAACATCCAAAGTAGCTCGATGCATCCAGCTCATGCATAAGTAAAATAAAAGTTATTCATGGGGACAAACTGTGGCTCTCCTACAACATCAGTCTTTTCTCACAACTAACTTATGTGACAGAAAAGCCACCAGTCGATGGTGGGGAGGTTGACCAGGGAAAAGCTCCAGTGGGCCCCTTTATAAGGTGTGATCAACCTCACCGCAAGCAGGCGATTCCCCATTGCGGGTGCCCCAGAAGGGAGTCAGGGCACTGACAGAGTGCTTCTTTGCGTGTGAAGTCTAACCATGAGTCTGTTCTGGTCTCTAGTTCGCCAGAAGGTACTAGTTTAAGACCTTCTTACCAAATCATACAATAGAAACTAAAATCTCTGGAAAACCAGGATGCATGGATCTGAGATCACTAAGACAAAGCTAATATAGACGCCAACTGCATTCTGAGATTCCATCTTTTTAAAAGTGGATCTAAGGTGCCATCCTGCCAAGGGCTTCCCTTCACACAGGCTATGACTGAAAGGTAGTTCTTATATGGCAACTTTTGACATGCACAGGCTCTGAATAAATATCCTTGGGCACCTGTGGCAGGTCGTGCTTATTTGGCAGTATCTAAATACCCAAAAATCAAAGTCTTAATGCTGTCTTGCTGAGACTCACAAAGAACTGTAAGAACAATCAGCTGGAGAGGGGAGAAGACTGCCAACAAATCGGGAATGGCACTGGCTTCAGGCAGAAGAGACAGCGCTGGAGAGCACCGCAAGAGAGCTTCAGCAGGTCCCCATTAAAAGGGCATTCCCTCCCAATGGAACACAAATGCTTACTGAAGCTAAGCAAGAACTTCATTACGTCTATACCTTAGGAATTATGGAAAATAATACACTTGGAGAATTTACCCTTAATATGCATGGGTGCAGTGAGCTAACCTAAAGAGCAACCCTGTATATAGGAAATTCAGGTAGCTTTAATCTACCCAGACAGAGCGCAGGAACTAAAACAACAGTAAATAACTTGGCTTAGCACAAGAAAGCCTCGAATGAATCCTTGTACTAGACAGGCTGTATAGACAAAAATCTAGAAAGACAAGAGTTGTGGGAATGAAAGGACCTGAAATTCTACTATCTAATCCTAAAAGTCTGAGTCATTAGAGAGGAAGAGGAGGCTGGGAGCAGCTGTAGTAATTTCAGTCACTTCCTGGTTTCTCAAACACAGCACCTCACCTGTAGCTCTGCTGAATTGGACACATGGTTCCCATCACAGCCTTGGTTCTCCAGAACATAGCACTCATTTTCAGGGCAGAGGCCTGGAGCACTTCTAAAGCCCTCCTAAATTTATAAATCTGAATTCACTGTAAAATGAGTGTTTGCTGAACTTCAGTGATATATGGAATTTATGGGGAAACTGAGGGAACGATCAAGCTTAGACAGATAACCTGTGGCTAGAGGTAGTACACTGTACCATACAATATTAGAGCAAGAAAACTGCATATACCTCTAATAGAAGTATGAAATACCTTGAAGGAATTAAACGTTTATGTAAGTAGCCCTTTTCTAGCTTACTGTTTTCTCTAGTCACCTACACAGGTAAATTCTAACCTGGACTATACCCATTGAGCTTAGAAGGCTGAGAGATGGCTTTTGGCATCTATCTGCCTCTCCTGTGTTTGCTACATACTCCCTAAGCTGGTTTATTTACATGCAAATTAATCGCCCAGCTTTGGTCTCCAGCAGCAGCCCGAGATACTCCTGTCTACTAAATCACCCAGATTCCTGGCCCT
This sequence comes from Pteronotus mesoamericanus, assembly GCF_021234165.1. Lineage (NCBI taxonomy): Eukaryota > Metazoa > Chordata > Mammalia > Chiroptera > Mormoopidae > Pteronotus > Pteronotus mesoamericanus. The sequence goes on along the minus strand of NW_026555078.1, from coordinate 24,765,274 downwards.
CCTCCCAGCTTAAGAGCTCTGCACAGAAGCAGTGACACCGGAGTTACCCACAATCCCTCTTGTTGATACAAATAAAATTCTAATTGTCTGTTTTCTTTCTGGGAGAGCCCTGCAAATCTCAAAAGGCTAGAATCAAGTGAACTTGGTTTCACTCAGGCCTACACCAGAGAGGTGGAGCGAAGTATAATCTAACACCAAAATCATCCCCACAATGCACTACCCCCTTCCCATTCACTGAGCCCTGAAAAGACTCAAATGGACAAGTCTTTTTTGGTTAGAGGACTGTAAGTGAACTTGGCTGAGGACCATCAGCAGAAATCTTGGCTTCTCATCTGGGGAGCCAGCCAAGTTTGAGGAGTTGGCTCAACAAGGAAAGGCAGCAGTCCACTGCCTGGTAGAAAGCCTGGGCTGGGGACTGTTGTTCTCAAAGTAGTGGATGGAATTTCTGTGGCGATTCCAGGTCCAATTTAACTAGCAGAAGAATGGAATCTTAGCCCAATTCCTGCTGCCATATCCATCCCCAAGCAGCCACACTTAACCAGAGTCAATTTTAAAGCTCTAAGAGACAACGGCAATGATGTATTTTTCTCCTCCCTAAGCCTCATTTGAAAGAGCAAGTTAAAAATATGCAGAACTAACATGCTTCATTCCAGGCAACTCTGAACTAAGTGATACCTCTAGTGGCTTGAAGAGCATATGAAAAACCCTGACACAAAGCAGAGAATTCTATTTGGGAAACATTTCCAAACCACAGATCCATCCAGCCAGAGAACCGCCCCCCAACACACACCCAAATTAATCCAAATGGAGAGCCAGGTTTATCAGTGCTTTGTTAACTGTCTTCACCTGATGGCAACCTTTTTTGAAAGGGCCAAGGCTTCAGAGTTGAGAATCAAAAACTGGGTGAAGAATCCCAGTGTAAGTCATTTGAAATCCTCCCACAAACTTAAAACTTTTTTTTTTTTTTAATTAAAAAAGGAGGTCAAACAATTGTATCTATAACAAGAAAAGTTCAACTGTGATGACCCAGGTTTTTCTCACCTGTACTAAGAAAGATGTTTGATTATAAAAATGGGTTGTGCCTAACAAGTTCTAGGGGACAACAGAGATATTCTTGGGCTGTACAACAGGCCCCCAAATGCCTCTCCTCTATATCCTGTAGGAGCAACGGGGCTGGATGCTGCTGCTCTTCAAGTATACTGGATTTGAGGTTTCTGCCAGAAATCCCTGCCTTCAGGGCATTCCAGGCTAACAGGAATACTAAAAGGCTGAGCGATACTGAAGAGTGGCCCACAGATGCTCAACAGGAACTCCAGTACCAAATCGCTTCCAGCTTTGACATCTCTGCCAAGATTTTTATCCAGCCTCAGTTTTATTTCCACCAAACTTTCCATACTGGCAGCCAGAATAAAAATCTTCACCTACAATTTGTCCATCTCTGACACTAACAAGCACGCGTATCTTAAGTGTTGTTAAATGTTGAAAGCAAACATTATTTTGTTAGCCAAGAAGTTGCTAAACTGGCAGAAGGTCATTCAAGCTAAGGTCTGTTCAAAATTGAGGGGAATCTTTTTAAGTTATTTCATTCCAACTTATTGCATAGAGAATGTATCTTCATCCAAGGCATTACATCAGTCAGCAGTCTTATTTTCTACAAGTTCTAGGTAGGCAAACAGCATGGGGAAATAAATACTCCATTACTGAAGAATGCACAGGTTCTCTAGAACAATGCCATTTCTTGCAGGCTACCTCACACCAACCCCATCTGTAAGGGGAGTCTTCTCAATTCTAATATAGAAAATTCTCAGCATACAGGGAATTAGAGTTGCTTAGGATCATTAATAAGCTGTTCTTATTAAACAGTAATACTTAAAATACACAGGCTCAAAATTCTCATGAGAAAAGTTCTATTTATTCTGATAGATGGGAAGAGAACAGAACAAATAAAATGGAATTTCTAAGCAACTCATTTTAATCAACATGAAAAAACAGAACATGAAGTAATGGGCAGCTAGAATGAGAAACTCACTAAGGTCCTTAATAGGAAGCTATAAATTTCAACTTTCCAACACCTCTCCTGCTCGAAGCCTGTTACACATTTCTAACATCCAATAAATACATGTGTTTTCAAACTTTTTAAAAACAATCATGTGGTGTCTAAAAACGACTTGGTAACACTATTATCCAAACATAACACCATACTATAGTCATTTAAGTGAGTAAGAATGCCTTGATCAGAAAATTTTAATTGAAAACCAAGTTGGATTCCTTGATCAATTATTTTACCAATACTGGCATCTTGAAAAATAGTAAATGTAAGAGCACCCTTTAATCTAACAGGCATATTTATGAAACAATCTTGGCATTTTTGTATCACTGTCAACACTCTAAGCAGACACCGAGGACACGCATCATACAGCACTTTACCAAGCAACTAGTTCCAGGTAAAACAGACAGTAGTTTCCAGAGTAAATTACAATTTCAAAGGCAGCCAAGCTCATTCCCTTCTGAATACACTGCAATTCCTAAAGAAGCAAAGAGCCCTAAGAGTTAAAAATATTTCGTACCAGAAAGGTCCAGAAGTGAAATCGCACAAATCTTTATTTTAAACTCCCAACAGGTGTACTGTAACTGCAAAATGTTCAACTGTCGCGAAGAATAAGAAGTTAAAAAAGGCCTTGGGTTTTCTGACCAACACACTAACCCTACATTTTTAGTATACTTTTGTTCTTTCCAAAAGGAATTTCCCAAACAGAAGTAAAATTAAAAGATCATTTTCCAAGAAATACACCTGTCCCAGAAAATTGTTTTTAAAATTCAAAAAAATAATAAAAATAACATCAATGGGATTCTGAGATGGATTAAATTTAGTAATAAAAATATTGAGGTTACTTCCTTTAACACAGCTTATTGGTCACTGGAGAAGCTGTTTTCCGTTTGCACTGAGGCAACAACAAAAAAAAATTCAACAAATCAGTTTCACTTTCTGTTATAGTTAGCTTCACTTCCTAACTTTCCTTGTGAAGTACCCTACATTTCTCACGCAGTAAGTTCATAGCTATTGTAGTGTATTGTAGTGACGTAGTGACGGTATAGAACGTGAATGTTTCTTTTCATAGTAGGACCCAGCAGAACCTTTCCCAAGTAACTTTGTAAAAGTTCTGCAGTCCTAACTACGTGGTTATTCACAGTTTGCATCCTCTTCTGAAATAGGCAAAGCTTAAGAACAGTTTTCCCCCAATTTTAAAGAATATATTGATCTATATTAAATGTCAGGAACTAAACGGATGTATTCACAGAAAAAAATGAAATCCTTTGTACCCTACATATTTATAATTGTTTGATATAATAAAAAATTTGTCTGTTGCTTCTTCTCTCCCTGCTCTTGTCATTATCCTGTACCACAGAGTATTTAAAAGTTTCAGCAAGTAGATTTGTCAAATTAAAAACAAAACGTCAAATCCACTCCCTTTTCTAACCCGCCAAAATCAAAGACAAAAACGGTAGGCACCTTAACATCCAACTACATCAACACCCATGTAGATGAATATTATGAAAAGCAGAAAGCTTTTCAAAACTGAAGCAAAATTTCACAACGAAAACTTCTCTCACTGGAAAGCCAGTGTAATTCAAATAATGATTCTGCAAAGGATGCCTAACCAATCCCTATCCTCCAACCCTGATCAAGCCCTGGGGCAGACTTTATCATTGGAGACTTGGAGAAAGAAATGTTTTAAATAGACTGGGTCCCAAACATGAAACTCCACACTCACATTATTAAGGATAATTGGAAAAGAAAAAAGTAACTGAATTTTCAAATGTATGTATAAACAAGCATCTGACAATACTTTAAGGAGAAATAAAACAAAATTCTTTTTAGTGACTATTAACCAGGGTTAATTTTTAATACCCCTGAATGACTGCATCCTTAAATTTTATGGAAATACTAGTTCTCAATATATAAAATTTTTCTTATGCCTATATGCTTGGACAAATGGCAGAATCTTTGCTTGCTCTAATGAAGACACAAGCAAGAGGACTTATTTTTATCTGTGGTAAATTCTTTGACCAGAGGTATCCAAGTGACATCCTACAAATTCTAACAAGCTCCCCAAACAACTGGACTGTTCCTTCCATACATCGTTTTAAAAATCAGAAAAATAACAAAGGATTCTAATGTTTTTTTAAAAATAAAAGATCTGGCAACACTAAGCCCTCATTCCTGCACAACAATCCACTGGAGTTTAGTGGCTGCCTTTTCAGGAGGTGTGTGTTCTCCAGTGCCCCCATCCTCACCTCTCCTCTCCACTTGGTTCCTGTCTATCTTACGGCCTGTGTCCCCCAGAGCCATGTAAACTTTTGATCCCCATTCTATATACTTCATATGTTCCCAGCTGTCAGTTATTCAACAGGGATATACTTATTTCTCTTTCCCTCTCTGACTCTGATTTATTTTGTCTGGTTTTTTTTCATTCTCTAAGCTACTTAGGAGACACCCACAGCACTGCCTCAGTCGCCAAAGACATGAGATTAGTGTAGATCTATGTCCATATCAATACTCATATCTATATCCATAAAACCATTTATTGAGAAAATCAATATCAAAACCCTAAGAAATTATTGATAACACTGTATGGTCTCAATCATCACCCCTTAGCAAAACTATCTCTGCAATGCCATTTTTCTTCAACAACTTTTCTATATTTATACTTCTCCTTCAACTCACATATAGCCAGACCACAATAAGCTGTGTGTGACACTTTCATATTCAACTTTGGCTCCTCTGCATTTCCTATTCCTGCATTAGAAGAATACCATGGCATACTAAATTCTACAGGTCTATAGCAGTCACATGACTTTGGTTAAAGGTGATTACTGTGTGTGGCTGCAGCTTCACACAACTATGTAGATATGTTTTAGAACCTACTTGTTCCAATCTTTTGACCGCCCTGCCCTGAAACAGTAATTTACTTCGTAATATTATAGTTCTCATTTCAGACATACACAGTGACAGCTAGATTCCCCCATCTGAAAGCTAGAGAATGATTCGTTTCTTTGCATACAGCTCCTCTCACTCACCCAGTCACTGGAACTTATCACCTGAGAATGTAGAATTATAAGATTTGCAATCCCCCCTCAACCTAGAACCCCAGAACAAGGCCCCACCTCACCTTAGCGGTTAATGGGAGAGATTACTACAATATTAAAAGCAATAGAATGATCTTTTTTCTCTCTGACCCCAAAAAGGACTAGAACTGAATGGAAATGAAAATGAAATGGAGAGTAGGAGACGTACCGCAGATTGAAACCTCGGTTGCTCTTCCTGGAATAAGAGAGAAAAAAAAATAGAAAATATAGAAGTTATTTTTACACTTCACATTCAATAATAAGAAAGAAAATGCCGGCGGCGGAGGAAGCGGCGGGTTGGGAGTCAGCCCGACCCCCCTTCCTACCCCACACCCCCATACCCCCAGCGGGATCAGGCGGCGGGACAGGGGGGGTCCCGAGCGCCGCCCCTCCTTCCGGGATCCGACTCAGGCCGGAGTGGGTAGGAGCACTGTCTCCTGACCTCGGACCCAGCTCGGAGCATCAGGGCACTCCCAACCCCTCTCCGTCTACCCTCACCACCCAGGATCCGCGGGTCAAGGGAGGAGGGGATCACGGACCGACGGGGCAGGTCCCAAGCGCCGTCCCTTCCCCCAGAATCCGGACAATGGGATCCTGGGCGCACCCTGTCCCTGTCCCCCGTATCCTGAGCGGGACAGGGTGGGAGCGGGAGGCCGCAGCACCCTTATCCACGGCGCGGGGGGGGCGGGGGTCCCAGAGGCCGCATGTCTCCTCCCCACCTCCAGCCTCAGAAGGCCGCTCCAACTAGAAGCCCGGAGGGGAGCAAGCCAGGAGAGCGACGGAGGCGGTCCCAGCCCCGGGGTGGGGGGAAGGAGTCGGCGGCTGCCCGGCCCCCTATCGCCGTCGCCCCGCTGAGAGTCTGGGCCGCTGTCCCCGCCTGACAACCCACAAGAGAAGGAAGAAGCCCCAGGACTCACGTCGCTCTCCACCTCGATGTCATCGTTATCGCTCATTTCCTACGGCCCAGGGAGCGGCCACTGCAGCAGCGGTAGGGAAGGGGAAAGGGTGGAGGGGAGGGGAAGTCACCGACAACAACAAGCGAGTTCCACACACACACACTCACTCACTCACTCACTCGCTCGCTCACTCACACACACTCACAACACGGGCGAGAACCACCTCCTTACTGCAGCACCGGATAAACGGCGGCACGCACGCCCGGTCGGCCCCCTGACACGTGACCGGGCTCTTCACGCTGGGGCCGCTGAGACTTGTAGTTCTGCTTCCTTTGACTGACAACCCAGCTGGAGGCAGAAAAACTACGAATCCCACAAGGAACTGTATCCAGTCGACGCTAGCCCGGCTTGTTGACGGAGCCCAGAGCGCCTGCGTATCCCCTGGAGGGGGGCGGAGAAAAGCGCCGCACGCCCTGCTGGGAGTCGTAGTCCTTAGATCGCAAGTTGTCAGGTTTCTTCCCGAGGCAGCAGTGGAGACTGCTGGGAAGACAGGACACGTGGAGGGAGCTGGGGCTCCTGAAGCCGGGCACCGTTTGAGTGCTGGGCGCCGGGCCCGGGGGACAGGGTGGAGGCTCTGGGGAAGTAGCCGGCTGCCTAAATAACGCCGCCTCTCCTTGGCGCGACTGGTTTTACTTTGTCTGTTTGGTGCCCTGAGTCGCCCTAAATTGCGTCCTGGGGCGTAACCGCCAGCTGCGGGAGGGGGGGAGCGGTGGGGAGGGGTGGAGGTGGATCCTGCTGTGGCGGACCAGGGGGCGCGGCTCGCGTGCACGCGAGGACCCTTGGGATCTGGCTGTGGGGAGGTGTCGATGGCAGGTGTTAAGTGGTGTTACAAGACAAGCAGAGTGACCCGCCTCACTGAGGGACAGCTCCCAGACGGGAAATCTTGTATTTTTTAATCAGGAGTAATCATGAGGCTCCTACTTACACAGACATCCGCTCCCTCCACCCCCAACAACTGTTTATGTGGAAGTAAAAACCTCTTCTGAATTTGTTGTAGCCCAGGCAGTTTAAAGAGTGGTCCAATTCAGAGTACCGTTAAGTAAGAATTGAAAAAATATCAAAACAATGTCCAGGTAAGAAACGTCCAAACATGAAGAAAGTTTTTCTAAGAGTTTACTTGAGCCAAAATGACAACGTATGCCAGGAAGCAAGATCTCAAAAGCTCCGGGGAATAATCTCAAATTACGCATTTGAGATTAAGGAGAGAACGTAAAGAAGATTGCATGAAGGTGAGAAAAAGTGGAGGCAGGTTTAGGCAGGAAATGGTTAAAGTCATGCTTCAGGAGAGGTCTGAAAGGGGACTTTTCAAAAGTATGTTAACCTAGATGCACAGAAACAATGCACAGGGCTTGCTTAAGGCAAAGATAAGCCTGTTACTAAAGAAGTCCTATGCCTGGGACATGACTACCCCCCGTGAACTGCCCAATTAGGAATTTATGATAAGATCATCCTGTGAGGTTACTTTCCATAGAAGCCCATTGTCCATCCACAACAGGAAATTTGCGCAGCTCCCTATCCCGTTAAAATCACACTTAAATATGGTGGCATGGGATGTGATCATGTCCATTCCACCAATATTTATTGAACACCTAACATGTGCCAGCATGGGGATGCCATAATGTATAGAACTGGAACAGTCCCAGCCTTCATGCTGTTCCCAGCTGTGGAAACAAAAGTGAGACTGCCCTGCCACCATTTTAAGAGTGAACATCAAGTCCCACAGGAAGAAAATAACAAGACACTTTCAGCCCTGACATAAACAAAGCAGCAGAACTACTTTTACATCTGGTCTCCAAAATGAATGAAATCTTGAGCTTTTCCTAAAAATTTATGATTCCCTATTGAAAACCATTTAATCCCTGACTTTTGAATACAGAAATTTGGGAATATGTTACATTTGTATTTTGTATTCTGTTGTATTTGTTACTCAGTGATCCAATCCTGCTGAAGTCTGCACATCTTTACAAGTAATCAAATCATCTTTGCTAAATGCTTTTGTCTCCTAGTCATCTTTCACACTAAGTGGGGGAGAAAAACATAATAAGCAGAACATTATGATATAAGAGCTGATGGTCCATAAGGGAGACAGGGAGGGTAGCTCTTGGGTGAGTTAATTAGCTGGATATTAGAAGTTAGGGCTAATTCATGCATGACTACAACAAACAATTATTGGGTGCCAGTTATGTGCAAAGCACTATAGGGCAACCTTGGCTACAAGTTAAAATCACTCCAGGGCTATTAAAAATTGCAGTGCCCTGGCTGCACCCCAAACCAATTAAGTCAGAACCTCTGGGGGGTGAGAACCAGGCAGCAGTAGTTTTTAAAGCTCTGCAGGTGATTCCAATGTGCAACCAAGATGGAGAACCAATGCTACAAAGGATCCAATGTAAATAAGATAGTCTTCCACTGAACTGTATACTTTACAAGAGTGGATTTTATATTTTGTCAATAATTATATTTCAATAAAGCAGTTATATAAAAAATAGGATAATCTGCCCACCTGGATCTAAACCTAATAGGAAAGTAAATTATGAATACAGTAATTGCAATGAAAACAGACTAAGTGTTAAATTGGCTATACAGGCAGTGAATGTTGTAAGAGCTCAGAGGAGCAAGAAATGTTTCCAGGTCTGAAGTGCGGTGGGTAGGTGTTGGCGATCAGGTAAGTTTTCTTAGATTGTCAGCTCCATCAGGGCAAGGACAGGGTCTGCAGAGACCAGGTCAGATTTTGTTAAACATGAATCCCCAGTTGTTAGATGGAGGTCTGGGCAAGGAGGCAGAAGTAAGGAGGTAAGGCTTTCCAGACAGAAATCCTGGAGATTTTAACCCATTTCTTTTTAGTAATTGATAGAATATGAAGACCTATCAACCCAGGAAATAAATTTGACCTAAGAGACAGAAAACAGTTCACTCAACAATTGTAGAATATGTTCTTTTCAAGCTCTCATGGAACACTGACACTAATTGATCACGTTATGAGACATAAAGCAAATACCAATAAATTTCAAAGGACTCTGATCTTAGCAAGTTCTTGGACCTAATGCAATTAAAGTAGAAATAATAACTAAAAACTAGAACATCCTCATAAGTTTGGAACTTAAGCACTTTTAAGTGACTCAAATGGAGGGACTTTCATGAGCAAGGCATATATGCAGTAAAGAATTAGACATACAAGAAGAAAAATTTCCTCTAGTTTTCCTATTCTGTGTTTTTTGGCTTTTGTTTTTTTGTTTTTTTGTTTTTTTTTGGTGGTAAAGCCCTATGTGAGCTTAGCAAGACTGGGTCTTGTCGCTGGGCTGCCCAACCTAGCCACTTGCTTCTTCAAGTTTGTTCCAATGGTATCCACATTACCAGGGAGCTTGTAACCCACCGAAGACCTACTAAAGCCAATCTGCATTGTACAGAAACAATATGCCCAAGTGATTCATGCACACATTAGTGTTGGAGAAGCTCTGATGAGAAAGGAGGAGGGGACAATAAGTGGGGAGGGCAGGAAAATTGCCTCCATTTTCTCCTCAGCTCTTTCACAATTTGGTTTCCATTCTACCACTTGACTGAAAATCACTCTTATCCTGGCCACCTCTTCACTGGTAAATCTAAAGACCTTATCTTATTTGATCTGATAGTGGCCTTTTACACTGTTGACTGTTCCTCTTTCTCAAAGGCCAAGGACTCTCCTTCTTTCCTCCTGCCTGCATAGCTGCTCCTTCTCTGCCTCCAATAACTGGCACCCAATAATTATTTGTTGTAATCATGCATGAATTAGCCCTAACTTCTAATATCCAGCTAATTAACTCACCCAAGAGCTACCCTCCCTGTCTCCCTTATGGACCATCAGCTCTTATTTCAAGGTCCCAAAAGGAGCCAGCTGGCACATTCAAATTAGAATCACTCAAGGAGTTTTTGAACTTTCCTCTTGCCCGGTCAGTGTTGAGTTCCAGGGACTCTGGTGGCCCTTGCTCTTCTCCTCCCGGCCTCTGCCTGGTGGGCTCCTCTGCCTCCTGAGGCTTTGGTGGCCATCCATCTAATGGTGACCCCAAGACTGTATTTCTGGACACACCTACTTGGATTAATCCACTGGCAGCTGCTTATGGGTGAGTGAGAAAAAGTAGGTTTGACATAGCATTTGGAGTATGATTCATCCATATAAAACTGAATATTATTTGAGTATATATGTGTGGAAAAATGTGTAGAGGATATGCAGCAAAAATGTTAATAGCATTTGTCTCTGGGAGGTGGAATTTCCAATGATTTTTCTTTTTCTTTCCTTTTAAAATGAGCAGCATCATTCTCACCAAAAGTGTAGGGCTATTAAAAGACAACCACTGTGTTAATAAGCCCACTATCTTCCCTAAGCAGCAAACTTCTGAAGCCACAATCCTTAGGAAGACAGTTCCATGCTTTTCCCATGTCACTTATGCCTGTCTTTTTCTTTTTGCAAGGAGAGGGTATAACCTTAAAGGTCCCAAAAGGAGCCAGCTGGCACACTCAAATTAGAATCAGTCAAGGAGTTTTCGATAACGATGTTGTTTACAAATGTGTGGGCAGGGCGTGAAGAAACTATAAGGGATTGTGCAGTGCCACAGGGACTCTGTGCCCATCCCTAGGCCCAAAGGGGCGAGAGAATGAGTGGTTATGGAGCTGGGCTGAGGGCTGTATGGAAAGGGCCCTCTGACTGCAGCGCCTACCTAGACCCAGGGCAACTGGATCTGGAGGGCTGAAAGGAAGGTCTCTAAGGCTCAGCAAAGGACCCTTTACTCCTCTTCTCACTTTTTCAGAGAGGCTGGGAACTGCCAACCCTCCTGCCTGTTCTCCACCCTGCAGCCAGAATGATCTATCAGGAAGGAAATATCCCTACTGTCTTGATTAAACCTTACCATCCATCTCAATGTTCTCAGGATAAAGCCAGGACTTCAGAGTTTAGCACCTAAGAACCTTCATAATCTGGCTCCTTGGTCAATCTCATCTTTCACCTTCTGCTCTCTTACCCTCTATGGTCTAGCCATACAGAATTTCTGTTTTGCCTCCAGGATTTCCGCATGCTGTTTCCTCTGCCCTGAGTGGTATCTCCCGCAAATTATTCCTACTTACCTCCCTTTTCTTCTCATCCTTTTCTGCATAGTCATCATCTCATCCTCCAAGAAGTCTCCCTGGATTCTCCAAGGCTGGTGGAGAGTGCACTGAGCCACAGGCAACGAGTTTCACCCTTCAGATTTGCCAGGCTGATGAGCCACTCTTCCTCCAAGGAGAATAGAGGAGTGGGGCAGAGATGGCAGAGTATCCCTCCCATATTTTTCCCTCCCTGAAGAGGGACTGGCCAGGCCCTTGAAATTCCAGCCTCCAAAACTGTGAGCAATAGATTTCTGTTGCTATAATCCACCCACTGCGTGGTAATTTGTTATAGCAGCACAAGCAGACTAAGCCAATCAGCATCTGTATTTATTTGGTATTTGTTTACTTATTTATGGACAATCACCCCACTAGAACAGAAGCTCTATGAGGTCAGGGGCTGTGCCCATTTTTCTCCCAGTCACATCCCTGGCACCCAGTATGGTAGATGGTACATGGTGGGTACACAATAAATACGTGGAATGGAGCCTCGCAGTTGTTTATCTCAATTGCATCATACTTTGGACTGCATTGATAAATGTGAATTCACCCCTAAAAGTGCCAGGAAAAAAAGTCATGAAGATGGTTTTACCTTTGCCAGGGGGCTGAGTAGAGCTTCCCTACCAGACATAAACATCCAAGGGTTGATGGAGAACAACGAGACTATTTGTTTGGTCCAGCTCTACACAGTGTGCTTGGCAGGACTGTCTCTGCTAATAATGCCCAGCTCTGAATTCTTTTCAAAATGTGTTTCAATAATTCTGAGGACTTAGAGGTCATGGCGGAGAGGAAGGGGTTATGTCAAGAGCCAATCTGTATTTAGCCTATACCTTACATGTGGTCTTTGAATTAATTTGTCTCCTTTGCTAGAAAACCAAAGGCATTCGTTCATAGCTTTTGTAAGAAAGAGCCAACAGAGTATGTTTTGTTCATTAGCACCAGGGTTAGTTTCCTAATAGACATTGGAAATTTGTTGATAGAAGTTGTTTCACTGATTACTTTTACTACTGCCAGTGATCTACAACAGATTTTATATTATGTAGGCGAAGTTTCAATATAATGGAATAAGATTGTACATATGTTCCATAACGTAGTCAAAGCCTAATTTACAAAGAGCAAACAAACAAAAACCACAGATCTTTAATGGAGACGTTTGAGGTTGAATGGGACAATGACTTTTATTTAAAGCAATAATAAGTCAATCAGTCTTCATCATGATGCTCTCCAAAAGGCAAAACATATTCCAAGGATGGTTTTGAAGTCATTGCTGGGAAGTGTGACAGATTCTGCAGTTTTGATCTGGTTTCTTGCTTACCATAGCAAGAATATTTTGCCTACAAACCCCAACTTCCTTTTATGTTAGAGGAACATGTACCAAGGCATGTGGTTTGCCCAAAGAGGTGTCCTTTGTCTCCTCCCCATGACAAAGCTAGGGACCTTGGGAGGAATATGGTTCTTAGAAGCTTGTGGACTTCAGATACCCATCACCAAACTTTTAATCAACAAATTAAATGATTAACTGTTGGTGTTATTTCAACTGATGGTTTCAAACATTAAGCATTCATAGGAGAGGGAAGATGGGAGAGAGAACTGACTGAAGTGTCTGCAACCTCGGAGCATATAACCAAATCATTGAGGAATAGCTTCAGAGGGGAAATAGCTCCATGTTAAGAGTTGGGGGGAGGGGTTCTGATTCCACTGGAGTACTACTTCCGCTAATATCTCACCTTCCTGTAGCAAAAATGAGAGAATGTGCCCCAGGTGATGAAGATAAAGGGATACAATGTGATTATATATGTGCCAATATTTTGTTTTGGTTTTCTTTTAATTGATGTATAACTTACATAAGTAAAATATATTATTTATATTAAAGTGCACGTTTCTGCCGGCTTTAATAAACACATACAGTTATGCAGCCTAGCACTACAACCAAGTTATAGAACAGTTCTCTCACCCCCTAAAATTCTCCTGTGTCCCTTCCTAGTCAACGCTTCCCACTATTCCCAGCCCCTGAAAATGACCCTTGACCTCTTTTCTATATCTGTAATTTAACCTGTTCCAGAACCTCACAGAAGTGGCAGCATACAGCATGTAGCCTTTTGGGTCTGGCTTCTTTTTCTTTGCACTTAGGATTTGTCCAAGTTGTTGCATATGTATCACCAGTCTGTTTTTCTTTTTTTTTTTTTTAAATTGCTAGGTAGTGTTCCATTGATGGACTTACTAGTTGTTGATCCATTCACTATTTGGAGGACATTTGGGTTGTTTCGATTTTTTGACAATTATAAATATTGCTGTTATAAACACTTGCATACAGATTTTTGTGTGAATGTAAGTTTTCACTTCTCTTGGAATAAGTACCTCTCAGTGGGATCATTGGGTCATGTGGTAGGTGTGTGTTTAACTTTATTAGAAACTGTCAATCTGTTTTTCCAAAGTGGCTGTGCCATTTTTGCATCTCCACCAGCAATGTATGAGTGATGTGACAATACTTCAGGAAATAAAAAATGTCTACACATCACTTATATAAGCAGGGAGAAAGCAATTTTCCCAGGATTGCGAAGGGCAACTTAGGTACAATTTGGTCTGCCCAACTGGCCAACAGAGGCTGCAGATTTCAGCTGAGAATGTTGACTGAATCTTGGGAGCAATGCTGCAAAAATATTGTTTATTTAGAATCACAGTTAACAGTGGCAGGCATTGTGAGCACTTTCTATACCCTAGGCACTGGGCTTCTTGCTTTACATGGATCTTCACAATGACCCTTCTTCTTACCCCACTTTACAGGTGAGAACATGAATCCCAGAGACGGTAAATCACATGGCAAAGGCAGCCCAGATCATGAGAGATCTATCAGGGAACAAAATGCAGGTGTGCTGGATTCCAGACACTGCACCCTCATAACTGCTCTCCTATGCTGACCTTGTAACCACTAATAATTACTAGTCATTAACACTCTTCAGATTGTACTTTCTGCTTTTCTTTGCACACAAAAACCAGGCCAATGTTGAGCAGAAATTAAGCTTTCTGCCAGGTAGCCCTGAGCCTATCTGCTGCTCCTCTTTCAGTCCAAACCCACAGGGCTTCCTTGCCAGACTCAGCCCTCTGCTCTCAGCCTTGCTGGCTGTCTCCAAATTATGCTGTTAAGTCACATTTCATGTCTTTAGAGAATTTTCTGGGAAGAAAGCTTTTTGCTGATCTAACTGAATGTGGGCAAGTCCAGTGGAATGACCACTCTCTCCCAGTTTTGGAAGGTCAGGCTGAGAGTCTGCTGTCAAGAGATGGATTTGGTTCTTCCTTTCCAGCTCTTGTTTTGATGTGAGTCCATCCCCACTGCCATACAGAAGCACAGAGATGCAAGGTTTTAGGGGGATCATCTTGCATTTCAAGTGTTGGCTTCTTCAGAGTACCTTGGAATCCCAAGATCCATAGAGCAGTGATTTAGAGCTCAGCGACCCCAGAGCCCACACATTCTGACTCCTGGGACCCCATAAATTAATTGCTGCTGGGATTCTGACAATGCTGCTTCCTGGCTGGGTAACCTTGGGCAAAGTGATTAACTTCTCTGTGCCTAAGTTTCTCTTCCCATAAAGTAGGGACATGATTCTTACACATAAGGTGTTTTAAGGACTGAATGAACAATGAGCACTGTGCCAGGCAAATTGTAAGTGCTCATAAATGATAGCTTAACATTTACACAACCCGGAGTGGTTAAATGACACTACTAACACCCACTTTTTTTCAGAGCACAGTTAGAATTAGGCAGTGTGATACCTCAGATGGGGTACTTGACTGAGACATGGGAGAAATTTGAGGTTAAAGACAGACTGACAAATTAATAAGCTTTGTGATCCTGAGCAATCATTTAATCTCCCATCTCACTTTTCTATCATTACCTCTGAGAACTGTTCTTTATGAATGCCACTCCAAGCTTTTAAAGTAAAAACAAAAAGAATTGTTTGACCAGTCCTCCCCTTCAGAGTGTCACATCCTCTTTTATTGTATTCACTAACAGTTTTAGGAGGAAGGATCCTTGTCTCTAGAAAAACTTTCTGTCTTCCCAGAAAGGTAAATTTCTTAACAGTAGTAATAATGGCAGCCATGGCAACGAGCGCTTTTGCTGTGCCAGGTGCTGTGGTAAGACCTGCCTCATGTTACGGACACCTCCCAGTAGCCCAGCGAAGATGGAGAAGCTGAAGTGGAGCAAGGTCAAGTAACTTGCCTGACATCACTGAGCTGGAAGGGGGCAGAACCGGAGCCTGAACTCCAGCCTCTTCGATGTCAAAATGTGTGCTTTTCACCATGGCACTGCTGCCTTGCTTAAGAACATACGAGAGAACTCTAGAATGGAAAGGAACCGTGGAGATGACCTAGTCACATGACACCAAACTACTCCTTTTAATCAACCTCAGCCTAGTTACTGCTATCTCTATCAAATTACATAAGCGCCATGCCTACTGCAGGTGGTAGAATAATGAGTTGGAGAACGCCGGCTTGCGAATTCCTTATGTGAATTGAGACCCTGATGTAGTCAGCACAGGCTGAAGTTGCCATGCGCTTGATGGAGGCAGGAGTCTAAGGCTCTCAGGGTAATGAAGGCAGCAGTTCCAGATGCTGCTTTCCTGCGGCTGTGAGTAGACGGGTGCCCAGAACACTCAGGCGCTCTTTCTAAAGGCAGGTGTGGAAAACACTGCTGAAGCTGTCCTATAACTTTCCAAAACTCCAGGCCTCCCTTCAGTGGCCAATGCTGAACCCCGAGCTTCTGGCATTCCCCTCCGGCCGTGTGGGGGATGGCAGTGCCCGGCGCAGCCTGTCTGCTGGCTGAAGCCAGTGCAGCCATCTCCCCCTCTTCCTCCCTGCCACTGCCAGTGGCTTGTGAGACCTTGAACACACCTCTCAAGGATAAGTAGAACTGTTTAAGCTCTAAACATATTGATTAACATAAATAAATAGGAATGATAAAGTACAAACAATTGATCTGTATTTATAGGAAGATCTAGGCGATACTTCCCTCTTCCCCCCACCTATGTAGTACAATTACAGACCAAATGCTGTGGCAATTCAAAGAGAATGAGGGGAAATTTGCTTTGAAATAGGAGGTGAAACTGACCTGGCTGGCTTGGTAACAGGTCCAAAGAACACAGTGTCCTCTGGACGCTGACAGCTGCTGGAATAAGTCTGTTCTTCTTGTCGGTCAGGCCGACCCTCTCTAGCCAATTGACTCATGGCAAGCAGAGAAGGTCAACAACATTTATGGAAAGCCCACTCTATCCTTTACAGCAAGATGTACTGTCATGGGAGATGAGGGAGATTTTTATGTACTGATAAACAATGGGATGACGTCCACAATGAAAAGTGACACGATGAAGCAGGTTATAAAACAATATATAACACAGTATTGTAATGTAACATAATGTAAACTTCTCTCAGATTCCTCTAATGTGAACATTTTACGTAATCATAATACAATGATAAAAACCAGGAAATTAATACTGATATTCATATTAATTAATTCATAGCTCTTACTCAAATTTCACCACTTTCCCAATAATGGCCTTTTTCTGGTCCAGGATTCCATACCGCATTTAGTTGTCATGTCTCCTTAGTCTCCTTTATTCTAGAAAAATTTCCTCAGGCTTCCTTCATCTTTAGTGATGTTTACATACCTTTCTTAAGATAAAAATTAATGAGGGAAATTTTTTCTCTCTTCCTCCTTCCCTTCCGTTGGTTCCCTAAACCGTTGGCATGCGCCAAAGTATGCATCAGGGGGCTTCCGGTGTCGGTCACAGATATATGACCCCAAATGGGGCGAGGCAGCGCCTATGAATGCAGGGTGGTGATGGTCTTATAGGGGTGTAAGGGTCTGAGTTGAGTGAGGGGGTCCTCGGTGACAGTGTAGGGGAGTGAGGGTGGGCCTAGAGCAGGTGAGGTGACAAGGACATCTGTGCAGGGGTGTGATGGTAGCAAGAGAAGATTCATTACACACAAGGCCCCTGATCAAATAAATATATTAAGATAATGAAAGACAAGTGTCTCCTAATCAGAGAGAGAAGTTATGATATGGAGAGGAAGATTACTAGAATTAATGAATTCCATGATGTTGGATTAAAATTGAAAATAACTGTATCCCGACTGGTGTAGCTCAGATGGTTGGGGGTCGTCCCACAAAGTGAAAGATCGCAGGTTTGATTCCTGGTCAGGGCACAGAGAAACCAGTTTGAAGGGGTTCCCACTTGCCAGATCTGGTGCAATATGAGCATCAAGATAAATAAGGCTAATTACAAATTATAACCCATGTGATAAAATGGGAATCATGAGTCTGTGCTGAACTAAATAAATGAATAATAAATGGGAAGAGGAGAAAGCTTTTCCTTTTCATGGAATGTCAATTAATGAATATAAAATAATGATGGAATTATAAAATCACTTTGACTACCAAAGTAATAAAAATAATTCAACCAAGAACCATCAAGGGATATGAGACATAGTGAATGAACGTTGAAAGAGGAATGGATATTTGCATAGCTTCAAAGTACCTCCCAACAAATACTTGACGAATACAAAGGAAGAAGAGTAACTTTATAGTGCAAAAGCCTGGAGGACACCACCTAATCAAGTGATCAAGGTTAACATCACAAGCAATGGGATATTGACACCGAGCACTTCTTGGTAGAATGCAGCGAGAAGCACCCAGTATCTCTTCTGTGATAATTATGACAAAAATGCATAATCTAAATCTAATTGCAAGAAGAGATCAGACAAATCCAAATAAGTCACTTTCTAGAAAACAACTGGACTGGAATCTGCAAAAGTTTTAAGGCCATTAAAGATCAGGAATGGCTGGGGCACTGTTTCAGATAGAAGCAAACTGAAGAGACATGACAACTAAATGTTCTGTATGATCCTGGATTGAATCCTTTTGCTATAAAGAATGATATTGGGAAAATTAGTGAGAGTGGAATGGCATATGACAGTTAATGCTGGTTCCTGATTTTAATGGTTATATTATTGTAAAGAAAAAATAATCAGGGAAAAGAGACAATTATCCCCCCAAGGCCTGCTCCTTCTCTGGTATTCTCTATCTTAATTGGCATTACCTCCATCTCTCCAGAAACTCCAGCTTGAAACAGGGGAGTCATCCTTGACAGCTTTTTTATAACCTAAAAGTCCATTTGGAACAACCTAAATATCTATTAATAAACCAATAACTTTATGAAATACCTATGCCTTAGGATATTATATTCCAACTCAGAGAAATAAAGTGGGTCTGTGTAGCAACATAAAAATAAAAGGAGAAAGATGTGAAATATAATATGAAGTAAGATCCCTTTCCTGTTCATTTTTATACATGCACAGACCAAGGAGTGGTGAAAGATATGTTCCAAACTGTTAATGGATGTTATCTTTTTCGGATGAAACTATGAATTTTCTTCTTTTCTGTATTGTTTGGACTTCTAAGAAGTTATACACTTGAAAAAACACAATAAAGCCCTGGCTGGTGTGGCTCAGTGGATTGAGTGCTGACCTGTGAACCAAAAGGTCACCAGTTCTATTCCCAGTCAGGGCACATGCCTGGGTTGTGGGCCAGGTCCCCAGTATGGGGTGCACAAGAGGCAACCACACATTGAAGCTTCTCTCCCTCTCTTCCCTTCTCTCTAAATATAAATAAATAAAATCTAAAAAAAAAGTGAAGTACAGAAAAAAATAAAATTAAAAAAAGAAAAACACAATAAACATATTTTGCTTTTGATGAACATTTCAATATAAGTGATGTGGCAGAAACTTACAAAGGAGATAGAACCTATTCACTTCAAAGAACTTCCAATTGAATAGAAAAATGTAAGAATTATTTCTGCATTATAGAATACTTATAAAAACAACATAGAAGAAACACAAATTTATGAGTAAACTGCAGCTATAAAAAAGACAATGAGGACATAAGAAGAAAGAAAGAAAGACTGATGCTGGATAAATCGGAGAGACCAAACAAATGGGGGCATAGCTGGAAAGGTCCTGGCTATAAGATGGATTTTGAAGAAGGGAGCGTCATGGGAGGCAAAGAGAAGTCTATTTTCTGGGAGTTGAGCCATATTGAACCCTTGGCTCAGAGAGTTGAGCCAGGTTGATGCTTAGCTGACAGAGTAACTTCTTCCTGAGTTCTTGCCTTTCTTTTAACCTCTTTCAATTTTGATCCCTCTTCCCCCACTGTCCAGGAGCCCAGGGATAAAATGCACCCCTATTCACTCCATGCCAAGCATGAGTAAAACTCCTTTCACAGAGCGGAAGGAGTTAACATGAACAAAACTTTTAGGAATATATAAAGAAAATAATGTCTGATAATTAACGTAAAAAATTAAGCCACCCAGGGCTAGACTTTTTATTTTAAAATATTCTGTGAAAATATCTAAGATCTGTTCATCGCACTAAGTTTCCCTGCTCTTCTTAAAGACCTAGCGTAACTTTGCAGGCATCAGTCGTGGCTCCCTACCCTCCCGGTTCTTCTGTTTGCCTCCTAGCCGTATGGTGTCTGGGTGCCATCTTGTTTCCTGGTCTAGGGAAGCTGGCCCGACAAATTTATCTTGCTCCATGTAAGGACAATCACCAGCTCCATTAAAACTCAACCTTCCAGAACCTCTAGAAGCCTGTCATTTTCTTCTAGACAGGGGTGTCCAAACACTTTTGGCATTTCTGGACCACACTGGAAGAAGAGTTGTTTTGGGCCACACATTAAATACACAAACACTAATGAAAACTGATGAGAAAAAAAAAAAAAGGTTTTAAGTAAATTTACGGTTTTGTGTTGGGCCGCATTCATAGCCATCCTGGGCTGCATGTGGCCCATGGGCCGCGGGTTGGACACCCTTGTTAGTACAAGTTAGTGTAAGGGCACACCCAGTTCACAGTAGAGCTTCCGGACATCTTCAAGTCCTTCCTACTTAGGTCTTTGGCTCTGTCCACTTTAGAAGCATTCTGTGATGATTCACTCATATAAGTCTCCACACACAAAGAAGGGTCTTGTAAAAATTTGCCTGTTATAGTCTTGCAACATGATAATAACCACATGGTAAGCATTCCATTCATACAGTTGAATTAGTTCATTTATAGTATTGAGGAAGGTCATCCTCATTTACTAAGTGGGGTGGTAAAATCTTGCCTGCAGGGTACATGTTGAGTAAGCCTGGGAGTAGCTTTGCCTGTAAGGAGGTGAAAGCTTGAAGACACTCTTTCAAGTTCTTCTCTCAATTAGGTGGTTTAAAGAATTAAAAAACAGCCCTGACTGGTGTGGCTCAGTGGGTTGAGTGTCGTCCTGCAATCTGAAAGGTCACCAGTTCAGTTCCCTGTCAGGGCACATGCCTAGGTTGCGGGTCAGGTCCCCAGTGGAGGTGTGTGCGAGAGGCAACCTATCGATGATTCTCTCACACGTGAACGTTTCTCTCCCTCCCTCTCTTCCTCTCTTCCCCTCTCTCTAAAAGTAAATAAATAAAAATTTAAAAAGAGATTTAAAAAACAATTGTGTCACTATGACCTTAATAAATTATTTTTAAAAACCAATTGTGCTTGTGTCCAACTCAACATAGGGATATCTGTAAAATCCAATTCAAAGTATAAGTAATTTAAACTCCTCTGGTTAAAATAATTACTGTTTATAATAGTTTCTAGGGGTAATTCAATTTGTGCTGGGCTTGAGGATGATTTTTGTGTAGATTTTGCTCAGATAAGGATCTGTATCAGGGGCAGTCTCAGCTCTGTGACTTTGTTCAGCTCCATGGTTCAGACATTGTAAGTTTTTGAGCTTCTGTTTTGGGAGACCCTTAGGAAATCCCTTATGGGACCTGAGACCCGCTTATGCAATCATTTCTTGGAAGTATAAAACCTTTGTTATAAAGGTTTTTCTGCGGATAGACAATTATCTTTACCTGTTGTCCTTGTCACTGTTTGGAGGAAAGTTTTTAGAGCAGATGAGTTGGGTTTTATTTGAGAGGTTGAATTAGAGTTTTAAATGGCATTTGATGAAGATGAAAGTAGGAGAAAAGAATGAGCCCTGGAAAGTTTTGCTCAACCACTACTAGGATCAGGTGCATGCTTAGGGATATCTGTTCATTTTATTTCTTCCATTTAGTCAATCACACCAATCGTTCCATCAGCAATAGGAGCCTGGTGTCCTCCTGACATCAGCACAGATGGCTGGAGAAGCAGCCCCTGGATGCTTTTGCTCACACCCTGAGTTCCTTAGGAAGCGATATTCTCAGAAGGGGCTTCCTATGAGGGGCAGAGGGTTTTTAGGGCCCATTTTGAGAACCACCAGGAAAAAAAGGAAGGATTTTCTCAGTAACTGGATGAAAAGGTGAAAGTAGGGGTCAAATCCTCCATGTTCTAGAATGACCCTTGGCTCCCTTTGTAATTAAGACACTCATATCTTCCTGGGTCTGTCTTTTAAGATGGCAGCACAGAGGTAGGTAACAGTCTAATAGCGATTTTAGTAGAACCCTATAGCCCAGATGTCTTCAGGTTTCATTTCAAACCGCTCCTTCCTCTGTACAGAGTCTTTGACCATGCTGAGCCCCCCGGTAGCCACCTCCATGTCCCAGGGGCACCTGCCTCCTGCCTGATGAGCTCCCAGGGCCTGGTGCACAGGAGGAGTCTGCCAGCCTCTGGGTTGGGAGGCACAGACAGTTTCACTGGGTGTTTATTCTGCTCAGGTTACCTGGTACTTGGAGGTAAGTACTGGCAGTTTCTGGGTCCAGAAGCTCATTGTCTGAGGAGAGAAAGAAAGAGGGAGTGTTGGGAGGGTGACTGAGGGATGGGATAAGGTCAGTTTGGGCAAGTGGCCTTGAGTCCCGGCAAGGCTGTGGCTGGCTAGGTGGTCCTCCAGCTCTCCCAGAGAAAGGGAGCCAGGCCTGCTCCAGGCTCAGAGAGAACCATTGGCTGGTAGAGGAACACTTCTAACTGGCCTGCTTATTCCTCTCTTAAGAAAGGGAAATCTTGGGAAACCCAGGTGTGACTCAGCTGCCAGTGAAGATGTAGTCAGCATAGGACCCTCAGAACTACCTGCTGGACCAGTCAGGCTAGGATGAGGGCGGACTAGTGAGGTGCCTCAGGCACTGAGTTTAGGGAGGGGCTTCCTCTTAGGATCAGGCAAGTGCCCCACTCCTGGAGGGCTGGCCCCTCTCCCCAACACTGGGCTGAGTAGACAGGAGAACGTCTCTCACGTTTAAGCTTTATTGCCATCCTGAGGCCACTGACCAAGCTCGGCCTGACAGCTGGTCTGGACCCACTGTTTCCTTCTCCTTCCTGCCTGGCCGGGTTCCCTTCCACCATCCCTCCTCCATGATTGTGAAGAACCTTAGCTAGTGTTTTCCTTCAGAGTTTTGAGACACTTTAGGATGGCAGGGACTGTGAGAGGAAGCCCTGCGCGGCACCCTCTTTGCGCTCTCACGGCAGCAAACCTGTCTCCAGATCTCCTGGGCTTATCAGACATATTATCCCCTCTCCCTTCCAGAAGTAACACGGCTGATGCCCGTTTAGGTTCCCTCAGCAGGCTTGTTATTCTGAGCAATTTACCTCTTGTTCCCTCCAGGGTGGTCAGCAGGTTCTCCAGGGACAGAAAAAGGAAAATGCTTTGAGCTCTCAGCCAACAGGTGCTTTCCACATGTATCTTCCTTTCAAACTTAAAAAAAAAAAAAGCAAAAAAAAAAAAAAAAAAAAGCCTGGGCTGCTTCCCAGCTGCAGGGAGAAGCCTGGTGTCCCACCTCTGTTTCTACATCAACAATGGCTTCCCCCAGAGAAAGCAGGACTTTTCATTGCCTTTGAGCTCACGCAGGATATGATTGAGTTGTTTACCCCTCCTGAGAAAACGTGGGTTCTCTTGACCAGTTCAGTTAACTTGGGGACTAATGGTTTAGCTTTAATGTTTTCACCCCTAGAAATAGACACAGGTTTTTGTAAATCAAAGATGAGTTGACCTCCTTCTTATGTGTAAGAGAGAGGAGAGCAAACTGAACGTTCTGCTCCCCAGAAGTGACACGTGGAGGAGAGGGCTACAACCTGGAAACTAGCCCAGCCCTCATATTTGCAGGGCCTGAGGCAAGAGAACAAAGACGGGCCTGTGTCTTTAAAAGTTACGCGTCAAGCCAGCAAAATGCTTAATAAAATAAGTAGTGTCCTCCTACCTTGACAAGTATGCTTTCATAACAACTTCGAAGGTCAGGTTCAGGTGGAGAATTCTGGGATTTCTCAGGGTGCTGCACAGGGATGCGGCAGCCCAGCCCCCACCCACCCCCTTCCCTTCTGTCCTGCTCTGCGTCGTGAGGGGCCTGTGCGCAGCAGCGTAGTCACCCAGCCCGCGTGTCCAAGTTCCATCCCCATGGTGCCCCTTGGCCACCCCTTGGGTTTTGGAAACATTTGCTTATGTGAAATTCTGTATTTAGGAGGACAGACCCAGAGAAGGGGACATTGCATGTCCTAGAAGTGGGCTCAGGGGTGTTTGAGGAAGAAATGCTGGGAATGTTGGCTAGAAGAGGGGACTGGGACTTGGGTGTGCAGTGAGTGTATCACTTTGGCTCTGAGAGAGGGCAGCGACCAGTGGAGGGCCAGAGAAGGGATTTTTAGAGCATGGGACCCAGGGCAGGAGTGCCTCTTGCCCCGGGGTAAGGTCAGTACTGGAAATAAACAGCTCCCCTTCCGGGACCTTCCTCTTCAATGAAGACACAGTCTTCTCCAAGTCCTTGTCCCCACATGTACTGCCTCCACCAGGGAAGAGGCCGGAAGGAGGCACTCGGACAGAGGCCAATACCACATGGACACCAGTCTACAAAGAATGCAGTAACCCAAGTTCATGTCAGCTCCCAGGTCTCCAGCAATCGCTAATGACCAGTGCATTGGACTGGAGTCACTACCCCAATGGAAACGTGGCCATTTTCAGCTTCTATGGGACCCAGCCAAATGCCTCGTATGGAACAGAAGCAGAGGGAATGCTGTTAATCATGCCTGGGCCTGCCAGGCTGATTTGTCATCTCCCGACCAGTTCCCTCTCGATAGGAAGCAAAAGCAGGACATGGTGATGACACCACTGTCCTCTCCTCTCAGCCCATCTCCCCTCACATACCTGTTTAAGATGCACCTGCTAGTCTGTAAAGAAAACAAAGAGGGCTCAGGTGCTTTCTGAATGCCAACTCCAGCCCCATCCTGCATGAGGCTTCTTGACTTTTCCTAGATAACCCTCACCCTCCTTAACCAAGCAGACCTGTGTTCATCTAGCGCCTTTCTTTTACAGGCTGTTTTATGACTGGAAATAACTTGCTTATTGTAAATCCCTCCTGTGGGATTTACAGAGGTGTCGTCTGTTCTATTTTTCTGGCTCTTTCATACATTTATTTAACTTTATTCATCACTCAGTAAGGACATTTTGAATTTTAGGTCATAATTATGTAAGAAAGAAATATTGTCCCACAGACACAGCCTTTACTGTATTGATTAAGGATTTCTTAATTTAAAAGATGGGGTTTCTCCCCCTTGATAGATCTCCAGCTTTTTAAATATGTTTTCTCTATGAAGTCCTAGGCTGGTTCATAAGAGTGGTGTGTTTGAGTCTGTGGGCCTCCAAGGGTGCAAAATGCTTTCTTCAAGCAAGAAACTAATGTTTATTATTGCTCCAAGTTTTAGAATCTATCTTCTGTGCAAAGGAGGGACAAAAATATGTTCTTATTTTTCTTAATCACTAAATCTTAGGTTGGTCCCTGACTTCCATATCTGCCTTTGCAGCCAGGGAGCTGAAGGGCCCTCTCAACCATTCTCTTGGTGTTTGTTGTATATGTGTGTATAAAATATACAGAATGTATAATTTACCATTTTAAGCATTTCAAAGCATACAAGTCAGTGGCACAGTGTTATGTATCCATTGCCACTATTTCCAGCACTTTTTCATCACTCCATCAGAAACTGTCTCCATTAAGCAACAATGTCCCATTTCCAGGCACGTTGATCCTGAGCTTGCACAGTATTTAAGTGTACACACTTTAGAGCCAAGGAACTTGAGCTGGAACATTGGCTCTACCCTTTACCAGCTCTGGGACATTGAACAGGTTGCCTGGTCTCTTTAAGCCTTGATTTACTCATCTGCAAAATGGAGCTAATAAGAATCAGAATAACAGCCTTTACAGAGTTTTTTTGTGCATAGAATGCCACATGCAAAGGAACATCATGAGCTCTGAGTAAGCACTTTGTCTCCTCCTTGTTGTCAGTGCCTCATTGCATCAGGGTTCTCTGCTCTCATCCCCCAGATTCCTAGATCTCCATTGTCACCTGTGCTAGACCTGGCTCCCTCCTCACCCCTTTAGCTAGAGCTAGGGAGAGATTTGAGTATTTCCTGATCTTCACAGTAATAACAAATATTTTTCAAGTGCTTCCAGAAGAGGGAACCAAACACAGAGATAGATGCTAAGTAACATGAAGAACGTCTCCCAACTTGCAGGTAAAGACAGGATTTGAATGCAAAGTTTGGCATCAGGGCTTATGTTCTCAACCACTAAAGCAAGAGGCCTTGATATACTAGTAAGTATCTGGCAATGATGATGTCTGAAGTAGAACCTGGGGAGGGAAATTTAAGCTCAGCCAGTAAGTCAATGGCATTGCCAAAGCAATAATCTATGTCTTCTGACTTGCCACCCAGTGCCCCAGCTGCTGGCTCTCGCTGTGCTGCAGTACAACTATTCTAAGCGTGCTACGTCAAAAGCAATCAAGGAGTCAGATGATCACCTTTCCCTTCTTTAGAGTGAGATTTGAGGTCTTTAGGGAGCTTTTGGACATGAACAATGCTAATGGCTTCCCTCCTGGAGTATTGCTTTGATGTCTTCCCTCATATATCTTCCCATAGATCAGCCAAACCACATATTTAGAGTTGCCTAAAGATGAGTGTCACCAACCACCTACCCACCCACTCCCACCATCCTGATTCTCAGGTCCCCCAAATGTTCACCTTTAGGACTTTTTTGACCGAATGTGGGTGGTTAAGGAGAGACCTCCCTCTCATTTAAGACTATATTCACATTTTCATGTTGGTTTCTTAAAATGGTTTCATTGATGTCCCTCATTTGGAAGAGAAGGCTTTGTTCCTTGTCCTCCAGGAATTGATGGAGCTTCTCAAAATTACAGGTGACTTTCTGTCATTCAGTTTCTATTTGTTTCTAAACTAGATAGAGATAAGTAGTCACATGAACACTTAAGTGATCGCATGCATTTTCCCTTCTCATCATTGCCCACAGATGCTGCCCTATAATTTCCCTTTTGTTTGGTTCTATTCCCATCACATACCCACTCTAAGGGAATTCAAAAAGAGTGACAAAGCATAAACATACTTAAGACTTTAAAGTGTGTGTCACATTGAAATGCAATGTGATTTCAAACTGAGTTTTTGCAATCCTGAGGATATTTCCAGGTTTCATAGGGCTAATCTTAATTATGAACATCTCAGAAAATTAATTTTAATTCATTTCAGTTCAAAAAACAGATGCACCCATGTGTTCCTAAGAGGAGAATGGGACATGTCATGAAGTCAAGAACATGTGTCTGTGGGTATAATTATGAAAAGACTGGGAATGAGTGAGTGACGCTACAAAGCATGTGAATGTCTGCCCTGCGGTTCAGTTCCTTGGCACTGGTGTTCGGCTCTAGGCGAGTGTATCTATCTTAAGAATGTAAAAATGGGAAGAGTTCAAAGAACATGATTAGTACTGCTGTGTCCAGACTCTATTCCTGACACATAACAGAATGACTCCAGTATGGAGAATGGAGAGAGAATATAAAAGGCAGAAGGCAGGCATCCCAGAGAGCTAATCTGCTTGAACCAGGAGAGTGTGTGCTGAGAATAGTAGCAGGTATGAGATAATTATTTACCACCAAGAGCTGAAGTATTGGGAGCTGAAACCATCTGAACCACAAAAAGTTATAATGCTTTCTTAAAAATAGCCCAAATATGAAATGATCAATTAGAAAAAATTCAGAATTGATAACCATTAAGGTAGAAAAAACTGTCTCCAACTTGAGTCTTGTTATAAGTAACTTTTTCTCTTGGTCCTTTTCTAAGTCAGGGAATGGCAAACCACTGCCTGCTAGCCGAGGACCGCCCCACCTCCTGTTTTTGTTTGGCCCTTGAGGTGAGAATGGTTTTTAAATGGTTAAGAAAGTCAAAAGAAGAAAATCTTATAACATGTGAAAATGATAAGAAGTTCACATTTCAGTGCCCAGAAATAAAGTTTTATTGGCACACAGCCATGCTTATTCATTTTTGTGTTGTCTACGGTTGCTTTTGAATTACAAGAGCAGAGGTGAGTAGCATCTTGTCCTCAAAGTCTGAAATATCTACTCGTGGTCCTTTGCAGAAAAAGTTTGCCTAATCTAAGGCAATTCTTGCAAAGTGGGTAGTTAGGAGTAGTTTCCTGAAAAATGGGTTCTGTTGACATATAAATTGGGAAGTGCTATTTTAAATAAAATCAAACCAGACTCATTAATAAGCTAATGCAACATGGAAATCTAGAAAAAAGAATGGGGGAGGAGGGAAACAGAATATTTGGTGTTTCCCAAACTTATTGGTTATGCAATCTCTTTTTTTCCTTTCTCTGTCTCTCTCTTTCAATGGGCACTTCTGTGGGACTGATGTCCCAGGAAACATGACTTTTTGGTAAATACTGCTGAAAAATAGTTGGTGATTTATATATACTCAATGGAGAGGGAGAAAAAAAATCCTGCTACTTAAAAAACTTGTAGTAGTTTCTCTCAGAGGGAAACCTGTGTTTTTGTTTCACAAAACACATCAGAAGGTCATTTGGTTATGAAAAGTTAAGGTTCCAGGAACTTGATCTGGCAGATGGAAAATGGAAACAAAGAGAGTGTTGAACAATTCTGCGTGGTACAGTGAGGGCGATTTAGGATGGATTGAGTGGTGAACAGGACAGGAAAAGGGGGCGATGAGAAGGGTACATGGGAGCTTGAGAAGAGGCAAAGAAACCTGGTGGGTAGGGTTGGCCTGTCATAAACTCTCTATGGCAGAGAGGGCTACACATCAGAACAATAAGGGCCAACACTGGCTAGATAGCTTGCGGAGCCCACTGCAAAATGAAAATGTTCAAATGCAGCAGAAGGTGCTGTTAGAGGTACTTAGATTTGAAGCTTTCTCTTTCAACTTCAGTCTCTCTCTCTCTCAATCTGTCATGCTGTTTTTAATTTGCTATTTAATGTTGTGCTTCCTCGGGCATACGGAACCCAGGAGCACAGACCCTTCTGGGTACTGGGGTTCCTGCGCTGTGATTCGGCGCTGTGTGTGTCACCCACTGGCAGCGGGCTGCCCCTCTCACTGGCCTCTGCATAGAGATGCTCTGCTCTAGGGGCACAGAGGGGGGCTGCGGAGGTCAGGCCGGGCATCGCCCCTTCCCTTGTACCTCCCCCAAACCATGGTGGCCTGGGGAGAGGCAGGGGGTGAAGGGCAGATATTGGGTGAAGGTGGGAGGGGCTGGGACACCTGGCAGGGATGGGAGGTAGTTGGATGGGAGAGGAGGTCTAGCCAGGATGATAGGGAGTTGGTGGGAGTCAGGCCTGAGTGTGAGTAGAAGCTCTAAGTCCCTGGCACATGCACCATTGACCTAGCAGACTTCACTCACAGGCACAAATTCAAAGATAAACTTGTTAAGCATTTCAAGATGACCACAGAGCATGGAACCGCAAATTCAGGACCCTTCGGAGCACAGGGCCTTGTGAGAATGCATTAGTTGCACACCTGTGAAGCCAGCTCTGGTGATGCTTGATCACTTTTACTTTTTAAAGAGAAATTATCCTCACACCTTTATTTCCACACCCTTGGTAAAAAACAAAACAAAACAAAACAAAAACAAAACTGCTGCATGAACAGCCCAGTGTTGGGCCAGCAGTTGCCTTGGCAAATTAAAAGCAAAAGGGACTGATTTCCCTCTTTGGGTCCATGCCAGCTGAGGAAACAAAACAGTAGTAAACAGGCAAGCCTAGGAGAGTCAGGTTTCAGCATAAACAAGAAACAGGCAAGAGGTGGCCGTGAGAACACAGTCCCACTGGGAGCGTGCCGACATTTTGGGTTTCCAGCCATGCAAGTGACCAGAGCCAGCTGGATGACCTGGAGACAGCCAGATGGCCAGCACTTGGGTTTCCCATAGTGTGACTTATGCTTATGGGGAACATGTTAAAAATGTGTAAAAATCATCTGAGGATACTTAGTAGTCTATTTTTATAGTATGCTATTTTTCTATTTTTCTATGCTAACTGTGGTCTTGTGCTCCTTTAATTTGTCACCATTCATCACTAATGACAAGAATTGGCAGAGAGAGAGAGATGGAAATAAATCTTAGCTTAACTTCTGGTTCCTACTTTATGCCTCAGTTTCCATGTGACTTGAGGGAGAAGTTGGCCTTGTGCCAAGGGCCACCTTCACCAAATAAAGACTACGTACGGCATCTTTTACAAAAAAAATTTTTTTCTAAGACAAGGGAGAAGTAGAATCACATCTGCTCAACCAACCTGGCTTTGATCAGAATAGATTGTTGGAGAAGCCTGGGGAAAGGGGCGGCGACCATGTCGAGCTCACCTGTGCAGGCTGAAGGCATTGAATAGATAAAAAAATAAATAGCTGACGTAAACCGCTCTTTATTTAACGCTTTCCAGTGTGAGGCATTCTGCCTGGTCATTCTCATGCATTATCTCACTGTATTGCCACATTGATTACCTGAGTTGTATTATCTCCTACTTTATAGATGAGAAAATTGAAGCTCAAAGAAGTTATACTTGTTTATGGCCACACAGCCAGTAAGTACCAGAGTCCTGAACAAACCCAGGTCTGCCTGCTTGCAAAGTCCAACCTCCTCAGCCACATCTAAGAAAATGAGCTTATACAGGCTTTTGCAAAGAGATGAAATTCTTTTTACCCTTAAGTATCCATATTCAGAGGGTCCTCAAGCTGCTTAGAAATTTTGTAAATAGTAGTAACCTAAGACAAATCACTTTTCCAAACACCAAACATAAAATAGAGTTAATGGAGGGAATCAGTGGCATTGGTATCTAATACTATTTTTTTGATTTGAAGTGTTTTACCTCAAAGATTGAGGACCAAGGTCATGTCTGTAATGCCTCATTATATCCTCTATGTCTTACACATAACATTTATTCACTAAATGATAAAGAATGTAATGCTTAGAGAAAAACCTTAGGATTGTTTTTCATCTTCTTAAAACTTTTGGTAAATAACATCATATACAGCTGTTTTAGGACATTAGAACTTATATGCAAATATTTTGCTATATTGTGTTATTGAGTTAATCTGTGATTTAAAATAAAATGGCATTACAATGAGATATCACCACATACCTGTCAGAATAGCTGTCATTAATAAAACGACAAAGAATGAGTATTGGCGAGGATGTAGAGAAAAGGGAACCCTAGTGCACTGTTAATGGGAATGCAGGTTGGTGCAGCCACTGTGGAGAACAGTATGGAGGTTCCCCTGAAAACTAAAAATGGAAGTGCCTTATGACCCAGCAATTCCTCTTCTCAGTATATATTCTGAAGAAATCCAAAACACTAATTTGAAAGAATATATGCAACCCTTTATTCATTGCAGCATAATTTATAATAGCCATGATATGGAAGCAACCCGGGTGTTCACTGATAGACAAGTGGATAAAAAAGTGGTACATCAATGGAATATGAGTTGGTCATAAAAAGAATGAAATCTTACCACTTGTGACAGTGTGGATGGACCTAGAGGGTATTATTCAAAGTGAAATAAGTCAGAGGAAGACAAATACCAAGTGATTTCACTTATATGTGAAATCTAAAGAGCAAAACAAATAAAATAGAAACAGACTCAGATATGGAGCTCAGAGTGATGGTTGCTAGAGGGTTGGAGGGTTGAGGGTTGGAGGGCTGAGAGGAAAAGATAGAGGGATTAAGAAGTACAAATTGATAGTCATGAAATAGCCATGGGGGTGTAAAGTACAGCATAGGAAATAGAGACAATAATATTGTAATAACTATGTATGATGCCAGGTGGGTGCTTAAAATATTGGGGTGATGATTTTGTAAAGTATCTGATTATCTAACCACTATGTTGTACACCTGAAATGAATACAAAATAATATTTTTAAAAACATTATAAAATAAAATGGTATTTAAATAAAAGTGACTTGAAAGAGTAAACATTTAAAAAAATTACACAGCTTACTCTCTTTATTGTATAGCGAAGTAACAGCTCTGGAGGGGACAAATGTCTGGCCCACCTCTCCTACCCACGTCTCAGCAGCTAACTCGCCTGCTACTTCATGGAAGTTACAGAAGCCATTAAGGTTCAGCCTAGAAATTTGGGATTTGTCCTCTCCTTTAAGCTCTACGTGAACCTGTCATCAAGTTCTACCATCTAAGTGTCTCTTGAATCTGTCCCTTTCATCCCTTTCTCTCTGACACTGTCTATTTTCACACAGCCCAAATTTCTCATTTGGGCTATTGCACTAGTTGCTGTGAGCCAATGCATCTTGCATACGTGGGCACGATGTTTCTAAAACGAGAAGGTGGTGCTGACCCTGTTCTGCTTAAAATCCCCTGAGGCTACCAAGAGTCTAGAGCAGCTTGCCCAAAAGAACTTTCTGTGCAAATGGCAATGTCCAATATGAGAGCCATTAGTCATATGGCTGTTGAGCACTTGAAATACGGCTAGTGTGACTTGGGAATGGAGTTTTTAATTTTACTTAATTTTAATTAATTTAAATACCTGCATGTGGCTAATGACTCCTCTAATAGACAGTGCGGGTCTGGGATGACATGCAAATTATTTAGCTCAGCCCACAGGGCCCTTTGCTTTGCGCTTGTGTCCCCTTCTTATCCTCATTTTCTATAGTTCACTATTCCACCCTCTGGGTTCCCGCAGACTGCTTGCTTTTTTCCAGATGCACACTCACTATGTTCTTTCCGGTTGGTTTCTTTCTCCCGGAATACCCTATCCTGCTTCATTAGCCTGACAAAGTTTCTACTCAGTTTTCCGCACTCTGTTGAAATAACTTTTCCTCTGTGAGGCCTTCCTGTATTCCCTCAGGATGAATTCATATTCTTCTTCTGGGCTTCCACCAGGGACGCTGCCCACCTCCAGGGGGCACCATATACACTGGAATCCATGAGAGTGACACCTTCTGGATTTGTGCATTTCCCAGTGCATGCAGCCCTGATGATAATCAAAGTGCAAACTTTCTTTTTATATATGTTGCCATTTTGATACAATACTTTTATTCAGTTCATTCATGAGGCACCGGGCTTGGCTTGCATGTAACTTTTGTCTTTTGTTTCTATGTCTTACTCTTGTGCCACTCTGTGCCAATTCAGGGAGTGACATTGTATTCCTAAGACCTGGCTTAGTGCCTGGCACATAGTAGAAACTCAAATTTCAGCTATCACCATGTGTTAAATGTCAGTAATTACATAATGTACAAACTTTGCTGCTAGCTCCTCAGTCCACAAACCACTTTGTAAACAGTGGTTGACATCACGATCAGTGAACAGTTATGTCACTTGTTTTAAGTCTGTTGGTTATTGCTTATTAGACTCTGTTATTTAGTTTGTGCATAGACAGCAAAGCACCTGGTTGTGTTGCCTGCTTGTCTCCCAATGATAGACCCATATGGCAGTTTACAGAAAAGGTTATTCGAAAGAGGGCATTGGCCAACGAAGATGCAAGTCCAGCAAAGAAATGAAAAGTGACAAAATCAGAAGTGAAATTGGATGTGATTAAAAGATTGGAAAGTGGCAACAGCAAAGCAAAGATAGGAGGAGATCAAAACCTGAATGAAGCTAAGGCACAAATTGTATTGAAGAAGTCCGATGAATATAAAAACAAGCTAAAGTCAATTCAACATCTTTTAGTTTAAGTTGCACTAGCAACAGAAAGTTGCATATGGTTGAAAGAGAACAATTAATCTGATTTAGATTACATGCAGCATGGCAGTAACTTTTACTCCACTGTGCAAATAACTGCAAGATTTGAATCGCGTAGAAGTGGAATTAGAGAAAAAAAAATAGCTGGCATTGGGAATGTTGACACTGCCGCCATTAGAGAGAGTCTAGATATGAAGTTAGAGGAACTTAGTGAAGGTGGACTTGGATAAATGAGGAAAGTGCTTGTGACAAAAATGAGGAAGATGTTCCACAGAAAGTGGCATCAGCGGAAAAAAAAAAGACATTAAAGGAACTCTTAGAGATATTTCACAACATTGAAAATGTAGTGGGTAAAATATTGGAAAGATCCAAAACAGTAGGAAAAATCACCAGGGCATGTAAATATTGCTCGTTCTGTGTTGTAAGTTATATAATGAGAAAAAGAAGCAAGCGCTATTTAAACTATTCTTGATAAGGTTTTTTTTCACAAAGAAATAGAACACATTAATTCTCAACATTTCTGGTTTGAGTAACAATGTACTATGTAAATATTAGAGTTACTATTTTAAAACTATCCCTCTACATTTATTACTGACAGAGGGTTTTTAATGTTTTGACAAAAAATTTAAAGGTCATGGAACAATCACGATTTTTCCAATTTACTCTTTAGGTCACTTTGAACAGTTTCAGCTCGCACAGTCTTTTCTTTGGTCCTGCGCTGCCATGTAAAGTGGGGATTGCCTGTACTTCCTCGTGGAATAGTGCATATTGGACTCTTGCTGTTATAAATTGTGGTAAAATATACATAACGTAACATAACATGTACTATTTTAACCATTTTAAGTGCACAATTTTTTAAAAGATTTCATTTATTTTCTTTTTAGAGAGGGGAAAGTAGGGAGAAAGAGAGAAACATCAACGTGTAGTTGCCTCTCGAGTGCCCCCTACTGGGGACCTGGCCTGCAACCCTGATATGTGCCCTGACTGGAAATCGAACCTGTGACCCTTGGGTTCTCAGGGAGGCGTTCAATCCACTGAGCCATACCGGCCAGGGTTTAAGTGAACAACTTAACGACAGTACATTTCCAATGTTGAGTAACCATCACCACTATTCATCTCCAGAACTTTTTCATTATACCAAACTGAAATTCTATGCCCATTAAACACTACTCCCCATTGCTTTCTTCCCCCTACCTCCCAGCTTCTGGCAACTACCCTTCTCCTTTCTATCTCTATTGATTTGTTTACTCTAGGCACCTCATAAAGTGATAGTTTACGCTATTTGTTCTTTTGTGTCTGGCTTATCTCACTTAGTATAATGTCCCCAATGTTCATCCATGTTATAGCATGTGATCCTTCTGTACTATTTAATTTAAAAACATTATAAACACACAGCATTTTAAAAATAAATGTATAATAACATATAATATTGGAGAATTTGGAAAACCCTACCACTTAGGATTGGGTTAAATGTGGATAGTATGTGTGAAGGCACCAAACTTGGAGGTGGGGCATAGAAGGCACATGATGCTACTTACATGGGCGTCCGAATCCTAGATGCTCCCCTTTGGAGAGAGGGCATGGGAGCGCCTGAAACTGGCAAGAGGATAGAGCTCAACGGCAGAAAATACGGGGTTGCATGAGAATTTGCTTGGCGACCTATTTGGAGGCGGCTACCTCCATTTTGGTTCCTTTCCCAGAAACCCAAGGCCTGGGGCTGCTCCAAGGCCATCTCAGCTTCCCATCTGCACTACCATCTGGGCTTGTCCTTCTCAACTGCCCACACCAGGTCTCGGGCAGCACACAATGTTCAGACCCCTTCATCAGAAAGTCCCTGTCCTGACTCCTATACCTTCAGGACTCTGCCAACGTGGTCGCTAGCCGTAACAGGTTCATATGTTCTCTCCTGGACATTCAGTCGCACTATAAATGTAAAAAAGATTTTTTTCAAGGATAACAACCAATGGCAAACTATTGGCACGTCTTTTCTAGTGCTCATGACAGACACTTGCCAACTGATTCAAACGTCTTCCTGCTGAGCTTAGAAAAGGCCTCAGAACGTTTCAGGAAAAAAAAGGTGTGCTCTCAAAAATTTGGAGTTGCAATTAAACCTATTAGCCATCCTTGTGACCCAAAGGATGACATTCTTGGTCTAGATTTCAGGTGTTGAGGCAGGGGTGTGAAGGGAGATTCAGCGGGTAGAACTTGCAGCACCTTTAAACTCATGCTGTGGAATTAGGGGCTGCCCATGGATGC
This sequence comes from Pteronotus mesoamericanus, assembly GCF_021234165.1. Lineage (NCBI taxonomy): Eukaryota > Metazoa > Chordata > Mammalia > Chiroptera > Mormoopidae > Pteronotus > Pteronotus mesoamericanus. Next base: position 24,729,896 of record NW_026555078.1, on the reverse strand, counting down.
ATTGCGCCTGTAGAGCTTCAGCACCTGTGATTCTGTCCTGATTTGAAGATCGAAAGGTCACCTTGTGAAAGTGGAGCTGAAAGGGAGGTCTCAAGCTGCCAATGCTGGGTCTGTCCCCTGACCCTAGAGGTAAGTCCTAAGATTCTGAGATGCACTGAGGCATCCTCACACCTTTTGTGCCTCTTCCGGGAGGAGCAGGGAGGCCTATAGCCTAAGTTACAGCCATGAGCAGGTCTGAGAAACTGGGCCGTGTTGTATCAACGCTCCCCCTGCTTCTGCTGGCGCTTCCTGTGAACTAACGAGCCCCAGTCCTGGCAGATCCTGCCTGAGAGGGAGGCAGAGAAGATTCACCATTAAAAAAAAAAAAGAAAAAGAAACAGAAAACAAGAAACAGGAAGATCAAATGGTCTGCTTTTGTCACAAAGGAGTGTGTTGTGTTGGTAGGAGGACAGGAGGGCCACCTTGGCCAACTGAACAGGGTGTGGGTTCCCAGCGGGTCTGGCTACCAACTTCTTAGATCAAGAGTGTCCACTGAACACTGCAGGTGAAACAATTAGTAGCCCTCTGTTGGCAGTTTTAAAATTTGGTTTTCTCGATCTTTGTTGTCCTAGGACTAGAGAGGCAAACCAGGCTCTGTTCAGATGCTCATCTGCCCTTAATAACAATAGTAATAAACAATAAGAGTAGCAATTATTAAAAGTTTACTATGTGCCAGGCACTGTGCTAAATGTTTTATAAACATCACCTTTCTTAATCCTTACAACTCTAAGAGATAGGAACTCTCATTTTATAGATGAAGAGATGGAGTTTTAGGGAAGTTAAGATATTTATCCAAGGTGACTCCTAGGGGAAGTGGCAGAGCATAGATTTGAATCTGTATGACTAACTCCAGATTCCTGACTCTTAACCACTACGCCACTTGAAAAAATGACTTTTTCCTGTAAAGCTTTTTTTTTTTTATTCTTTAAAGATTTTATTTCTTTATTTTCAGACAGAGGGGAAGGGAGAGAGAAAGAAGGAGAGAAACATCAATGTGTGGTTGCCTCTCACACACCCCCTACTGGGGACGTGGCTCACAACCCAGGCATGTACCCTGACTTGGAATCGAACCAGCGACCCTTTGGTTCACGGGCTGGCGCTCAATCCTCTGAGCCACAACAGCCAGAGCTCCTGTAAAGATTTTGTTGGTAACTCTGTGAACATGTTCTGATGGTTTATACTGGGGAGATATTCCAGTCACCTACAAGTAGGCGTTGCCTCTCAGATTCCCTCCCCTCCCTCTCTCTCCACCTGTCTCCAGCTGAAATCCCCTTCTCTATCCCTCTCCTCCAAACCGCTGCTGGCCCATGTGAATGTGAATCCTCGCTTCGTTCAGCTGGTCCAGGCAAAACCCAGTGTCCTCCAGGAGCTGCTGACAGCCCTGGCGGTGCAAGGACCCTGCCTCCTCCAGTTCCAGTGGCAGCCTGGTGACATCCAGCTGCTTGCTGCACTTGAAACTCTTGGCCTGAAGGCTCTGGTGGCACCGGGGACAAGGGGGCCGAAGGGGCGGGCGAGGCCCCCTCCCAGCAGGGGGAGAAGCAGGTCTGGCAGAGCTGTGCTCACACTTGGTGATTGCTGGGTCTTGAAAGTATTCAAAACAGATGTAGAAGGTGACCTCCTCCTTGCGGTGGGCAAGCAGGGCAGCAGCAGCCATGGCTTTGGAGACCAGAGGACCAAAAGGGCTGTCTCTTTTTCCTTGTTTCCACACCCTCTCCATCATCTCCTCTGAGCTGAAAGCGTTGGCTGTGGCTGCCCAGACCAGCCTCTACAAGTCATCTGAGCTTTTTGGCTCTGGGTTCCTTTCAGTTTTACAGTCAGAAGCTGCTTCTCTCAGTTCTGCCGCTTTCCCATGCGCAGGCCTGCTGGCCCTCAGTCACGGGGAAGGAGACTGTGTAAGGTGGGGACCAGCAGGGGTTTGTCCCTCATTATCATTCCATGGGCCCATGGGGCTCCCCATCTGTCAGGTCAGGATCTTTGAAAAGGGCTCTGTCTTAAACAGTTGTGCTGCTCCCCAAAGATGAGAGCCCCCGAGGGCCGCGATGGCTGTTTCCCAGAGGGGCTCTACTGACCCCACAGGGCTCTGGCTCTCCCAGGGCTGGGGGAGGGGCCGGAAGTCTGGCTTCCTGAGGGTTAGGAAGGACTCTTAAGAAGTTGGCAGGGTGACATTGTCTGAGTCACATCTCAAGAGAATTTGGAAGAAGTGCTTTTTAAAAACTTTTCTTTATGGAAAATTTGACATTGCTTTCAACAGGGAAATGGGAGAGAGTGGGGAGGGTGTGCTTTTCCAGGGGCAGGCTCAGTGACAGTGACACCTGACCTTTAGGGAAGACAGAGTCTGGATAAGGGAAGAGTGGCCACCCTGGGTTCTGGGGGTGGCTGCTGAAGGATGTCATTAAATGGTTCTGATGATCTCGGGGCCGGGAGCTCCCGCCTCTACATTGACTCCTGGTCAGGAAGGAGGTGCCGTGTGCCTCTCGGTGGGGGTGGGAGGGCAGCTGTTGGGAAGCAGGGTCCGGAGCCCGGGACCAGAGCGTTCCTGCTGTCCTTAGGCGCTGGGGAGTGAGCCTACAAAGAGAAGATAAAAAGGTGATGTGCTTTACCAAGAGCTGAGCTGGAAAAGGCCGAACGCCTTCCCCTAGGTGGAGAGCACGATGAGGTTAAGAAGGAGGAGAAGCCCTCAGGGTTGCCCTCAGCTCCACCAGAGAGGAAAGTCCTGGCTGGTCGGTGCTGACTTTGGAAGGGCTGTGACCAACAGCCCGTGAACTTTCAGTGAAAAGACACGTTGGCAACACGGGTGTGAGAGCAGTGAGAACCCCTTAGGATGGGCCCGCCAGAGTGGTGCAGCTTTGCCAGAGCCAAGTGTTGAGTGGCCTGTTTCACGAGCCCCGTTTTCCTTGTTACCATTCCCTGAGTACTTAGTGTGCCCCAGACAATATTCTGGAATTGCGAGCATTCTTTTGCAAATAACCTCTGGACACACTCACAGCCCCCTTCTTCAGGCTCAGGAGGTAGGGGTACTTGTTTGAGGCCAAACTTCCTGAGAAGCAGTGGACCTAGAATTCAAGCCCAGGTCGACCTGAGGTCAAGGCCCAGGCTTTTTTTTTTAACCAAGGACACTAGGGACCCGGCTCGCACTGTGAGGGGCTCAGAAGGAGTAAGACAAGACCTGTCCTCTGTGTGGAGCTAAGCGTTCACCTAGGACAGAGAAGGCACCGAGCGTTTTTTTCTTGCAGCAGTAGAGAGGACCTTCTTTGCTCCTCATGCTCCTGTTTATCTGGAGAGAAACAGGGTCAAGAAGTTGCTGGACTTGTCCTAGGCCTGTGAAGGGAGAGTGCCTGCCCTGGTTTTCATACATTCTAGCCTGAAACATCAGGACCGGAAATATTTAGCCACGAGCTCTTCTAAGTACACGCAGCCACCAGAGTGACATTTCAGATCTGGCTTTTAGGACATCTTCCAACAGGGCACTTCATGTCATGTGAGCATCTGCTGTCCCTCGCAAAGTTTTGGAGACCTGAAGTTATCCCTACTCCGAGTTGGACAGGAACATTGGAATAGTCAGGGGGAGGTGGACTCAGGCAGAGGGCCAGCTGTTATCATACGGAGGAGGAGAGACCTGCGCCATTTCTGACAGTCAAGAAACACCTGTTTTAGACCTGAAGCGAGGGGAAATCTTGGTAACATGGATGGGAAGATGACATTTTGTCAGATACCGAGAGAAGCCAGCAGAATAAATTGGCAGTTTTATTCTACGTGGGTTCCTCTGGTGATTCATGGGCCAGCCTCAGGAAAAATGTGTGAGGTTTTCAAAAGTATTTCTTACAGCAGATTCAGTTCCTCACTGAGCAGGGCCCGAGAACGAGCATTTTAACACCATGGCTGCAGCAATATATGCTTTACTGTGTGGAAAGCATCCCAATTTTAATTTTTAAAAATGTGTTTGACAAATTAGGATAGGCAGACAAGGTGATTTGTAAAGGCATTTGGTCTTCCCAAGTGCCTTGCAGAATAAGAAGTTTGAAGGGCTCCTGTCAGGAAGGACAGATTCTGCTCCAAGGTCTCCTTCGATGGGGCCAGTCAGCCTTGTTCCAAGTTTTTTTTTTGTTTGTTTGGTTTTTTTTTGTGAGATACTAACTCTATTCTCTTTCTCACTCAGGGAGAGAGAGAAATGCCTCCTCAGGATGGAGCCACATGAGGATGCTGAGGGGACACTCAAGTCTGCAGGTTGGTGAAGGGAGAGACCACTACCGTTGACCCATAAGTATCCTCATCTTTTCTTTTAACAAAATTGTATGTTTATACACCCGTAGGAAAAAGAGGCCCAGGGAAAACACCAACTGTGCATGGTGATTAACTCTTGGTGACTGATTTTATTTTTTATACTCAAGTGTATTATTTAAAATTTCCACAAAGAATGAGGGTTCCGTTTATAAGGAGAAAAAGAAAACATTGTAAATACCTCTCTCAGGTAGAAAATTAAACATTTATATAACACTCTGGTTTTTAAAGTCCTTTTCACACCCATTCTAATTTAATCCTCTCAACAGTTGCCTCTGATGATTACTTCTATTTAGGCTCCAGAACACACAGCTCAGGAGGTTTAGAAACTTTCTCAGGGACATACAACTCCAAGTAGCTGAGCTGGAATAGAACCCAGCTTTCTCAGTGCAGCTTTCATCATCCGTCAGGCTACTAGAGTCTTGGGATGAGTGGACTGAGGCTGCAGAAGGAAATCTGAGGGCAGGTTGAGGGGGGAAGCACGAGAAATACTACCCGCACGAGAGGTGGTGGTTTAGCAGCTGCTGTTTGGATAACTGGGGTCACGATACTTCCGGTTTTGTTTGGTGGGCCCCGGGAAAATTTCCAGGCTGAGTAGAAAGTGCCCTCAGGAGACTGGTCCTCTGGGGCTCCTGGGAGCTGGGTTCGGCTCTGCCTGGCTCACGACAATAGTTGGAGACAATTGGAAACTGCTTCTCTGGGTCTCTGGGTCATGCATGGCTCTACACATTTCTTATTCTTTCCTGGGCCCATGGAAGAGCCTCCTTCCTTGTGTATGTGTGACAAAATGAGAGGCACAGTGTCCAGGGCTGGCCAGCTTCCTCACATCAGAAGATTCTGGGACCCTCCAGGAGCCAGGAGCTGCTCTCTGCTGCTGTGGGTGCTTCCGGGCCAAGGCAGGCCTGTGACTCCAATCCATGAGGAGGAGTTTGGAGATGAGGTGGATGGAGTGTGAAAGAGGTTCTCTTGCAGAGCTGGGTCAGGATGTTCTGGGAGTTCCCTCTTTCCACAGTTAGTTACAAGTGAAAAGAAATGGAAAGAGGGAGGGAAGGGGCGGGGAGGGAGGGGAAATGGACCAGGGGCTGGAGCCACCTGAGGATGCTGAGGGGACACTCCAGGTGGCACCCTCCATTCTCTGGGGTCAGCCTTGCTGGGGTGAGGCTGATCTGTCCCTGTTCACTGATGTGCACCTGCTAGAATAATTCTGGAGTCCAGTTAAATTGGGAAGGAAGTATATATATATTTTTTCCTCAAGATAAAAGAAGTGGTATGTTGGGGCCAGCTCCTACCAGCTTGCAAGAGGCCCACTGTTAAATTATCAACAATACTCATGAAATCGTGTCATGATCCATCATGTCAGAAGCTTGAAATTGGTCATAGTGGGAGTACTTACACCACAAAGAATGGCAAACACTACTAGCCAGGGCTTCCCTCTGCCAGAGGGAACTTGTGTTACACATTTACCTGCACAGCCCAGGGCAGGAGTCCCATTTACCTCATGGTTTGGGGTTCACTGTGGTCTTTTGAGGGAGATGATGACAGCAGGGTGAGGTTTGGCTTCCTCTCTGTGATGTCATGGTGGGAAGCGGAGTCATCTTTGCCTACGCCTTTCTTTGTTTTGCTTTTCCTATACCTACAATCACAGAGAGTGGGCTTGGCTGGAAAGGGACTGCCATGTCCTCCATTTCTACTCTCTCTGGACCATGTGGCAGCAAGTACAATGCCCAGGACAAAGCAGGCACTCTGGGAGGAGTTGTTCAGGGGAGCTGAGGAAACCGGTATCACCTGCATTACAATTTCAGTGTTTTCCTGACCGTCGTCAGCAGAGGGCACTACAGGACTAATGGTTTGGGAGTTACAGCTCCCTCTGATACTCTCTCTTTAAAAGGAAAAATAATCTTGAATTTGAATAAATTAGGAAGGGGCCACACTGAATTGGTGATTTTTAGGTAAAGCAGCAGTTAAAAATAGTAGTAGGGTTCAAGTTCTAATAGTGAACAATGCTGTATAGTATTTTACAATTTACAGAAAGCACTTGGTCTGCATCGTCTTGTGTAATTCTCACAGCATCCCTGCAAAGCAGGTGGAAGCCTCACGCTATAGTAGATACATGTGTGGGCTCTGGGGTCAGTGTCTGGGCTTCAAATCTTGACTCTGTCTATTAATGACTCCCTGACTTGCACAGATCACAGGACCTTTTTGTGCTTTGGGATAACACTGGTACTTGATTTGGGGCTTGGTGTGAAGTGAGAAGATGCACCCACAGCACTTGGAAGACTGCTTTGCAGGTAAGAAGCACTCAGCAGGTGTTAGCTCTTACTATTCTTGTTACAACAGCAGGCACCTGATCTGAGCATGAAGGAAACGCTGAAGGTCTTTTCACCAGCAAGGGCAAAGGCGGGACGCAAGTCCCACTTCTTCCAGCCCAGGCTCTCTGCCTCTGGCTGCCCCCGGGCCGCCAGCTGTCACTGGAGGATCTCCCAGATGTGCTAATAGTGCTTGTCATTACTGCCGGAGTGTTTGAAAACCACTTCTTTAAAAATTCCCTCTTGAAATCCCATTTATGCTATTAATTTGCTTAGTAACTCATTTTTCTTAAAAACCTCACAGCTGACTTAAGCTAGTGTTCTCCAGGCCTCATGACCTGAGTGTGAATGCTCAAAACTGAGTAGTTTTACTGTCCTGGGCAGTTTAAACCTGGCATTATGAACTCCAATGGCTTCAGTGCCGACAGGTGTAATAAAATAGAAATTGCGGGGATTCCTGCCCTGGGTGAAGGAGGAAGTGGATATGTGGCTGGGTGTGGCCCGATTTTCTGATTTTTCAAGAGAATCAAAGACTCCATATTTTTATGTGAAATCCCAATTAATAGCTCTTGTCAACTAATTTTAAGTTTTGAGAAACTTAACCATGGGGACAAAATCAAACATGTTTATATACCACATCTGCTCTGGCTGCCAGTGAGCAATCACTGGGTAAGCCTTTTGGGGGTGGGGTGGGGGAGGGATGGGGTAGTCATGATACATCGTCTGTGTTCCCAGGGGTGACAAAAGTAATCCCACTTCAGCCTGGAGAGTCCTGTCTAAAAAGCCTGTGTATTTTGCTCAATTGGTCATTTTGTCCCTTTGGCTCAGTTAAGTAGCAGTCTGCTCTTTCTGCAAAGAATCAATTCCTTTATAGTAGCTTTCTGTAAAGAAGGAAGCTTGCGGAAAGAGAACTGGAATGAGTGGAATCTATCTGCGACCAGTGGAGTTCCTTTAGGCAAGTTTCAGCCTCTTGTCACCCTCTTCCACCAAACACACCCAATGCAGCTGGGTTTACTGCCCGGTTAAGATCAGGAATGGCTGTTGTTCTCCCTTCTGTTCAGAAACTTGCCTAGAGAAGGAAGCTCCATTTTCCCAGTGCCAGGCCGGGAGGCTCCTCATTGGTCTCCATTAAATCTTCCCCACTCCCAAATTTTGAATGATTATTTTCGTTGACATTAAGAATCTTTGGAATCATGTGTATCTGTGGTGTAGTCCATGCAGGAAGGCAAGACAGTGTGTCATTTTGGGTCCTCTGAGAAACAAATGCCAAGATGGAATTAGGTATGCAATGAATGCATTGGGGAGAACACCTGTGAGGGATAAAGGGTGAGGGAGGAGCGGAGGAGAGGAGAGCCTTCAGGCAACAATGGGAGCCTGCCACTTGCCAAAGGAGGGAGGCCAGGAAAGAGCGTTGGGTGGGAAGAACCTCAGACTATAGCACAGCTCCAAGAAAGTCTTGGCCAGGCTGCTGGGAAGCCCAAGAGCTGGCTTTAGTACCTCTGCGGGCTGCAGCGTGAATGCTGGGGGAGCCTGAAGCTGTTGTGGCTGGAGGCTGTCAGCTTGCAGTACGTTCTCATTCAAATGGAGTGAATCACGGTGCTCTCTCGTGACTGCCACAATCAGCAAGATTTCCATGATTCCATACATGTGTGGTGTTACTTATTTTTACATAAAAAGAGAAAGCAGAGTGTGGGGTTCAATGTTAGTCCTAGGTTTGTGGCTATGCCACTGTGCTGGCTGTGACCTTAGGTAAGGAGCTAAATATCCTTACCTGTTCAATAAAAGTAGTGAAAATAACCTTCCTAGAGAGTTGCTGTGAGAATTACAGAATGTATCTTAAGTGCTTAGCACAGTGCCAGGTACCTTGCAAGTGCTGAATACATATTTTTACTTTGGAAGGTACTATGAGAGGAAATATAGGCTCCAATAACTTTTTTAAAAATTTTCATTTTTTATTTTTAGAGGTCTTATCTTCTAAAATGACACTGTTAAGGTGAATTTGGTCAGTAGGTCAAGGGAGGTTCTATTATTATGTCATTTTACAGATGAGCAAACTAAGGCCCAGAAGGGTCTTGGTTACTTAACGGAGCAAGTGACTCAGATATGACCAATCAGATCATTACAATGCATCCCCTTGGTTCTCGGGTGGGCAGGAGAGCCATTCAGAACCAAGGAAATATAATGAAGCTGGCCAGAAATGCGGCGAAGTTGTTGGGCTCTTTTACTAATGTGCTTGAACCAGGGAGGGTGTAAGGCTGGTGATGCTGAAACTGTCTTATTTCCATAAAGGTGAGCCTCTTGCGAATGAGGCAGATGCAGAGAGAAATAGTTGGCTGGCTAACACAATGCCCATTCAAACCCTTTCTCCCATAACTGTTCTGGAGGAGGTTGCTAATTATGCTGCAATACACCCTCCCACCCTCCATGTTAGAAACAACTCCCCAAGTTTTAGCTAGACATATGGATACCAAAATTCCTCACTTCCTAGATTCCCTTGCAGCTAGTTGTTACCATGTGACTAGATTCTGGCCAAGGGGATGTGAGCAGAAGAAAAGTCGAAGTGCTGAGTGCAATTTCTGTATCATATCCTTAAAAAGAAGCTTCTTGCTCTTCTTTTCTACTTTCTTCTCTCCTGGCTAGGAAATGAAAAAATGGAGTAACTAGTCAGACACAGTCACGCAGAGGCAGACTCACCTAACACTCTTGTATATGGCTTCCCTTTGACAACTATATGAAGAAAATTAAACAAACAAATCAAACTCCGCCTCTAGTGTAGGGTCCAGAAAAACTTAAAAACATGCTTTCCTACCCTCATCGTGGTGAAGTGGCCATGTGCATGTGACACCAATGTGTCTAATTAACTGGAAGCAGAGATCAGTAGGGGCTTTGGGGAAGGATTTGCTTTTCCGGATAAAAGAATCAGACACAGCTACTTCTTTCTGCCTTGAATGCCTGGAGCTGGAGCAGTCCTCCTGTGACCCTAAAGAGGGTGGAGCAGAAGTGAAGAAACCGTCTGGGTTCTTCATAATATCACTGAGCTGCTGCATAGTCCTGTCATCTATGCCTATTCTGGGCTACTTATTATCTGAGAAAAATAAACCTATCTCTGGATTTCTTATGTGAGAATAACAAATCACACTTTGTTGAGGACTCCATTAGCTGAATTTTATCTTTTTGCAGCCGAAACACCAAAACATCAGTAGAACTTTGTGGGACAAAGAGCCCAGATGTTGATGATGTCATCTGGTCTCCTGAGCACAGCTGTGCTTGAGCCTAGCTCATACCCCATGACTTTCCAGTTATAAAAGACAGTTCTCTTTCTGCTTTACAGTTGAAGTTGAGTTTTCTATTGCCCGAAATGGTAAAACTCCTGATACAACTACTAACAAATAGCCAAGTAGACTGAGTTTTCACCTCTTCTCAGGACCTTCTCCAAGTTTTGAAAAAAAATGAATAAAATTAAAGGAAGGAAGGAAAACAGAAAAGAAAGAAAAGGAAAGAATAACAAACAGTGGTTAGATGAGCTAAATTAACAAAAGGATTTTATGTTTTTATAGTTCCTTGTTCAGAAACCTGGGTCCTAGTTTCTTCTCTGACTCAGTATGTAGCACTGTCCATTAATCTGTGTCCTGAACCAACCCAATTGTTCTCCTGGGCTACCCTTAAGTCCACGGGCCATAACCCTCTTGTACTTACTGATCTCCAGGGTTTTCATCACTTTTGAGAATGGACCATTTAGTCCAACCTTGGTGCAGACCAACATTAATAGGCAATTGCCACAGGGAGATAATACAGGAAGAAAAATGGCTAAAAATACACAGTGAATCACAGAAAATTACATCTCTTAAAACCTACAGTGCATTCCTATCCCCATAGCAACCCCTGGCTAGTAAAGACAAAGCTGATTTATTGCAGGCTTTCCCTAGCACTCAATTCTGCCAGAAGCGCATCTGGCCTGTGGTGCTAAGTCCCAGTGAGGGGAGGGCTGGGCACATCCCAAACCCAGCGTTTCTCTCCTCCATTCCTTCCACGGGGGCTCTGTGGTGAGGAGACTTGAGTTTCCTCAGTACAACCCAGAAAGCCACTTTTCTGAGATGACTGTATCTAACCTCTGAAACAATATACTGTGTTCTTCCTGCACAAATGCCTGCAGCAGCAGAAGGCTGACTTTCTGGAGGGGTCAGTGTAAATGAGGGACCTGAGGTGCTGCAGTTGCCAGACCAGTCTGAATGATGAGGAGAGGAATTCCTCCTTCCGTCTTTCTTTCCCTGCTTTACCTTCCTCTCTCCTTCCCGCACTTCCCTGACTCTTTTTACCTCCCCTGCTATTTCCTCAGTAGGTCCTCTGTGAAACAGACTGGCCTCAGGTCAGGACGAGGAGATGCAATTGGGGGGTCAAGCCTTGATGTACCAAATGAGTCTGCTGTAGAGAATGTCAATGACGTATATGCAAATAAACATGTTGATATTCTATTAGTACTCTAAAATTCATTGGCATAGAATGTGTGTTCTGTTATAATATTAAAAATGAGATTCTTCAATGCTATTTAAACTTTCATGATTTGGAGAAATATTCTGGACTAGAGTTCCAGAGCATCCTCTCACAAAAATAGCCCTGTCTGAAAAACAAGTGAATGACTCCCAGTCGGGATACATCGCTGGGATGCAGGCCAGGTCTCAGGTAGGGGGCGCATCAAAGGCAACCACACATTGAGGTTTTTCTCCCTCTCTTTCTCCCTCCTTTCCCCTCTCTCTAAAAATAAATAAATAAAATCTTTATAAAACCCCCCAAAACTAAAAAGCTGTTACACAGCCACAGAAACTGCCAACAAAACAAAAAGATAACCAACAGAATGGGAGAAGATAGTTGCAAACAACTCCAAACAAGGGGTTAATACACAAAATATATAAGGAACTCACACAACTCAATACCAAACAAACAAACAATTCAATTAAAAAATGGGCAGTGGACCTGAACAGATACTTCTCCTAAGAAGACATACAAATGGCCAAGGCATATATGAAAATATGCTCAGCGTCACTAGCTATTAGGGAAATACAAATCAAAACTATAATGAGATACTACCTCACACCTATTAGAATGGTTATAATCAACAAGAGAGGTAATAACAAGTGTTGGAGAGGTTGTGGGGGGAAAAAAACCCTCATTCACTGCCGGTAGGAATGTAAACTGGTACAGTCACTATGGAAAACAGTATAGAGGTTCCTCAAAAAATTAAGAATAGAGTTACCAGGGGGAAAAATAATTGCTATATGATCCAGAAACCCCTTTTTTGGATATTTACCTGAAAATGTTGAAAACATTTGTTCATGAAGAATATATGCATCCTTACATTGTTCCCAGTGGCCAACGCACGGAAACAACTGAAGTTCCTTTGATAGACGATTGGATGAAGAGATGTGGTCCGTATGTACAGTGGAGTACTACTCAGCCATAAGGAAAGATGAAATACTGCTACTTGCAGCAACATGGGTGGATCTTGAGAATATTGTGCTAAGTGTGACAAGTCAGACAGAAAAAGTCAAGAGCCATATGATTTCACTCATATATGGGATATAAAACTGAAGCAACAAATGAACAAACAAGAAAAACAAATAAACAAAAACTCATGGACACAGACAACAGCATGGTGGTTGCCAGAGGGAAGGGGGTAGGGAGGTAGTAAAGGGTCAAATATATGGTGATGGACAAAGATTTGGCTTTGGGCGGTGGGCACACAATGCAATACACAAATGATGTATCATAGAGTTGTACACTTGAAACCTACATAATTTTATTAGCCAATGTCACTGCAATAAATTTAATTAAAAAGAAAAAAAATTAAAGGTAAAAAAAAAAAAAAGCCCTGCCTGGACACATGGGATTCAGGTAGGGCTATTTTTTTTTTAATTATAGGCAGAACTATGATTTAAAAAAAAAAAAAAGGAAGCTGCAAGAAGCTCCTACTGGCCAAACCTGGGACAATTTGAAGTTCAAAAAATAAATACATAAACAAACAAACAAATAAATAAAATAAAAGTTTATACTGATATAAACAAACACATAAATGGAGGAATGAAATAAAAAAATACAAGTTTATACTGACATAAACAAACACATAAATGGAGGAAAAGAAAAAGCCCTTTCTTATAGTAAAATTCCAACTAATAAATGAAGAAATGATGGAATTCGAACACCACTATTTGGCTCCATAACAAATGTTAACTCATTTGTGCAAAAAAGATCAATAGATGTGTAAAACCAGTGGGTAGAAGTCTGGTGAGAAACAGTGTATTTATATAATCTTAAAGTATTTTCTCACAAAATATTTACTGATTTGTAAGAGAAAAAGAGTAGTTTTATAGTGGAGAGGCTTGAGAAACCCCACCTGAACCAAGTGATCAAAGTTAACACTGCAAAGAACAAACAAACGGGACACAGCAATATCGCACATCTCCTAAAGCGATAAGCTAAGAAGGACTCAATAGCAACTCTGTGGTATTCCTGTCAAAAATGCACAACCTAAATCTAACTGTGAGGAAACATCAGACAATCCCAAAATAAGGGACAATCTATTCAATATAGGGTTTATATTCTTCAAAAATGTCAATGTCATGAAAGACAAAGATTGAAGAAACATTCTAACTGAAGGAACCTAAAGAGACATGACAATGCATGATCTTGGACTGGATTCTGATCAAAAAATTTTTTCTCTTTTGCAATAAAGGACATTGTTATAAAATTTGAAAAAGATGTGTAGTTTAGATAACAGTATTGTATCAATATTAATTTCCTGATTTTGATAATTTCTTGGTGTTATGAAAGAGAATGTCCTTTTTAAAGGAAATATATGCTCAAATATTTAGAGATAAAGAGGCATTGTATCTGCAACTTATTTTCAACAAGTTCAGGAAAAATACTGTATTACATACATAGAGAGAAACTGATAAACAAATGAGGTAAACAATGAGGAATTCTTTGTACATTTTCTGTTTTCTGAAAGTCTGAAATGATTTTTAAAATAAAGATTAAAAAATAGCCTCATCTGCAGACTCGAAGTCCTTCTGAGTGAATTTCCTTCCCATTCTTTTCTTTCCCTCACATTGAAGCCTCAGCTTAGTATTTAGGTCCTCACAGTTCCCAGCACACAGCAGGAGAATCCTGCCTTAATTGGGGAGTACCAGGAGGGAAGGATGTGTGTAAGTGTGTGTGTGTACGCAGGAAGATGCAGCTACTCCCTCAGGGTGCCACAAAAGGCTACATAAAAAACCAGGATAAAGTCATTTGTTACAATGCCCAAATCAGACCAGTGAATGGAGTCAAAGGCCCCTTGATGACTCCTCTCAGTTTCTGAGGGAAGGGAGGTAGTGGCCTGGGTGGATATACTGACCTGGCTTTGCGAGAGCCGGGAGCCAAGAGCCACCCCTTGATGTGAGAAAGCCCAGGAATGAGCATATGTTTCTCTCTCTCTTCATATGTTTCTCTCTCTCTCTCTCTCTCTCTCTCCCCCCGCCCACCACCCCCCTTCCTCTTCTTTTCTTGAATCTTTCAAACACAGTGGTACCAGATGAAGGGGCATTTCTATCAGGGACAGAACATTTCTCCACAGAAGTGGGTGCTTTCTTCTTCTGGGGACACAGAATTGAGGCTCCATATGTTGAAATGCACTAATTTTGAGGGCCAGCACTGCCTTCCCCCACCCCAGTGTGTAGTCTGGCCAGTCCAGAGCCTTGTATCCAGGTACAAGGACCTAATGTACAAGTTCTAAAGTGCTTAACCTAATGCCTACACAATGGGCATGACGCGAAAGGATTCCAAAGGGAGGTTTGCCATATACTACATCAAAATTCACTCCCTACTTTCTCTAATAGCCGTTTCATTTAATTCATTCATTTCAATATTGTGAGCTGCAGTGAAGCAGAAAGGGGCTCTGCTGTTTATAAATGATCCTGATCAAATGAAATAATGTCTTGATTCCTTCTCAGTGGTCTCGGGATAATAATTATAAGAGAAGCCTAAGGAATGGGGTGGGAGGGTAGGTGTAAGTTCCTCCCCGCCAGAAGCGGGCATCTGTCCTAACCCCAACATTTTGAATATTGCTTCATGGTTGGAGAAAGGCATAGAGAAGGAGAAAAAAAGGAAGTCATTTTCAGTTCTGAAAAGACGATATGTCTAAATCTACCAACATCAGCCAGATATGAGTTGTACAAATGAAACAGGCACAAAGCTTCAGGCTGGGCTGTGAAAAAGAAACTTTAAATATTTAAGAGCTAGTCAGCCCTGATCTGATCAGTTTAGGGTGAAAATAAAGACACTATGCCTAAGACCTTTTTTTAAAGAGGCCACAGAGTGTACGTTTCTGCAGAGAATGTAGACCTCCACAGCTGGGCCCACGGTTGCATACAGACTATAGATGATCCAATTTTCTCCCCATCATGTGGCCCATTTGCCCATGTACAACCCCCTCAATGTTCTGTTTCACAAACACTATATTCCAGGTAGCAGCATATTTTATTATTCAAGTGGGAATCAGGCAGTGAATGACTTGATATTAAATTCAGGCCATGCCTAGTACCTGGACAAGCCTGTAAAAAACAATAAAACTAGCTTTCCAACAGGAGTGGGCGTTACCAAGAAATTCCTTGTGTCATCACAATAACTGTGATGGGATAGCCAGATCTTTCCATCTGGCTGACTCAGTCAGACCTCTAAGCGCCCAAGGACATGAGAGGAATTTTAGGTTTTTCAAGGCCCCACGTAAAAAAATATTATTAACTCTTAAAAATATTTTTTTACCCTCATCCAAGGTCATTTTTTTCATTGCTTTTAGAGAGAGAGGAAGAGAGAGAGAAACATCGATGTGAGAGAGAAACATCGATGTGAGAGAAACATTGATGAGTTGTTTTCTTGTATGCACCCTGGCCGAGATTTGAACCTGCAATCTAGGTGTGTGTCCTGACCAAGAATCAAACCCACAAACTTTTGGTCTATGGGACGAAACTCCAGCCAACTGGGCCACACCAGCCAGGGTGATATTATTAACTATTACATGGAAATTCAGTATTATCATGGGATACCTCATATCTTCTTCTTCTTCTTCTTTTTTGCTAGTCTGAGGCAGTGTATTAACACTCTCAGAGCCAAATTTTATAATTTCAGCAGAAAGATTCTCATGAAGGTCTCAACACTCATATAACCCAGGCTTGGGAAAGAATGACTATATTTAAGGAGTGAGGAATCTGCAAAAGGAGAAGCAGGGCCTTGCCAAAGCCCAGGGGCAAGTGAAGCTCCGCAGCAGAGGGAGGAGCTGAGCTGAGATGTCCAAGTCCCAGTGTCCCTCTCCAGCACGGTGAGTGGGGACTGCAGGTCAGGATGAATGACACTGCTGTCTCCTGGAGGTGAGCTCTGCCAGGGATTCCATTTCCCACACGATGCCTGGTAATGTTCTCTTTTGTTTATTGCTCTGAACTGGGTGGGGCAAACTCTTCTGGCTGGTTGCGTTCACACTTGGGACTTTGTGGTTTGCAGCACAATAATGTTCCATGTTTCTTGATTGCAGAAGAACACTATAACCATTTTGTCTTCATCATATTTACTGTAGTAGGTTAAAGATAGCTGCAAATTATTTGTCTCTCATCCATTACGAGGTAGAGCCTCTTTCTTCATTTTCTGATTCTAGACTGACCTGAGAGTGGCTTTGATAACAGAATGCACTGGGAGTAACACAGTATAACTTCTAACGGCTGGACCTTAAGACATCAGCATCTTCCAATTTTGTCCTACATGGAAGCAGTTGCCATATCAAAAGTCTGGCCAACCTGAGACTTCCATACTGTAAGGAAGCCCAGGGTACCTAAGTGGAGAGAGAGAGAGAGGCCATGTGGAGAAGCACTGAGGTGCCAGGCATGAGAGTGATTCATTTTTTAATATTATTTTTTAAACTTATTTATTAATTTTTTTAGAGAGAGAGAGGAAGAGAGAGAGAGAGAGAGAAACATTGATTTTGTTGTCCTACTTATTTATGCATTCATTCTTGTTGACTGGGAATCAAACCCATAACCTTGGTGTGTCAGGATGACGCTCTAACCAACTGAGCTACCTGGCCAGGGTACAAGTGATCTTCTCAGAACTAGTCACTCAACCACCAAGTAAATGAAGTCAAGTGACTAACCCCAGTCAATGGCATATAGAAAAGAATAACCACTCAAATTGCTGACCCACAGAATTAAAATTAAATAAGATGGTTGATTTAAGCCAACAGGTTTTTGGGTAATTTATTACCTAGTTAGTTAACTGAAATGTATACAATCAAACCTCATGGAATTAGTGACCCACCTATTACTACCACAGAGAAACAATAGGACCCCGATGGATAAAGGCTTTTTAATGTCATTCAAATGGCAAAAACTCCACTGAGCAGGATGCAGAGCCCAGAAAAACTCCAGAATTCCAACTGTGGTCTACATGATATCAGAGAGAAATAATATTTTTTCCTAAGAGCAGCTCTTCTCTCTTATAGTCCATTTTCTGTACCGTGCCCCAGATCCTGACCCGAACTCTTTGGCCATTTTACCTCCCTACTGCAATCCCATTATCCAGGGGTGCTTTCTTTTACTTCTAAATGTCTCCAGAGAATATCATACTAGTAACATTTGTAAACAATCTAGTTGTTTAACAATAGGGGACTGGGTAAATAATTCATAGTACATCCATATAATAAAAAACCTTAAATTTATTAAAATTGATGTTATAGAAGGGTATCAGAAGCATAGAGAGATACTCCCAGTGCATGTTATGAAACAATAAGATGTCACTTAAAAACTTTATATACAGTAATCACATAGTCCTAGAAAAGGTTATGAGGATTTGCAACAAGGTTGAGTAGGATATGAGGACTCTATGCTTTTATTTGAGTTGCCTGAAATAAGTATAGCAGGTCCTCAGATAAGATTATTTCCTTTAATGTCATTTCATTATAATGTTGTTGAGGTGCCACAGAAACTGAACTCTTATTTGTGTCAATTAGCCTATGGTAAAATTGGTTTCATTATGTGCCCTTTTCCTTAAAATTCACAGAACCTATTGACAACATTAAGTGAGGTTTTTACTATAAGTATATAGCTTTTCTAATATGCTAAAACAGTAAGAGAAATGTTGAGGTGGTGGAAGTAGGGATGGGATGTCAGAAAGTCTGCCAGGGCCCTAAGGGAAGTGGGATTGGTCTGAAATGATACTGTGACTTAGATTGAAATACCTGTGGTTTCTTGGGGCCCCCATATGGAACTTGCCTTCCTGTGCACAGAACCTCTTTAGGCACCCTGCGGACAATATGACTTCTATTAATAGCAGCGGAAATATGGGCTCATGCAGATTCTTTTTTTAAAAAAGATTTTATATACTTATTTTTAGAAGGGAAGAGAGAGAGAAAGAGGGAGAGAAACATCAATGTACGAAAGAGAAATATCAATTGGTTGCCTCTGACACGCCCCCAACTGGGATCCTGGACCACAGCCCAGACATGTGCCCTGACCTGGAATTGAACTAGTAGTGACCTTTCAGTCCCCAGGATATTGCCCAACCCACTGAGCCACACCAGTCAGGGCATGATGCAGATTCTTAAGTGTGATAGGAAACGGTCAGAATTGTGATTATTGAGTGAGTGACCTTGTCACAACCTTATCATCAAATGGTATTTATTAAACACTCTCTTGCTTTGATGAGTCAGGAAATAGAGTTCTCTTTCCCCTTATCATTTGTGTTTCTCAGCAAGCGTAGGGCTCCCTTCCTAAAATGGACCTTCATTTTTCCAGAGCCATATCACTAGGCAGAGTTTTCCAGGGAAAAAAAGCGTTGATTCAACCACAGACCACCAAACAAGTGTCCAGTTGCGCTGTGGGACTCTTTGTCTGGCTCTCATTTCTTTTTCCTACATCCCATCAGAAAATACAGCAGTCACATCTGCCCAGAGTGGACATCTGTTGTCCAGTAGCTCCTTCTCTCTTCTGCTGGGAACCTCACCCTGCCTTTCTTCCTAGGGAACCACCTCCTCCCGTTCTGTTTTCATGGCTGGGGATGGAATGACCTCATTACCTGGTCCTAGGTGGTGGACACAGGAACCTGAGTGTGGGGCTGTGTTCTGCAGACCTCTACAAAGGACACACTCCACCTGAGTACCCGATTTCTCAAGCTGGCTCTGCCTGGCTGGCCTGGGAAGCAGCAAAGCCCACAGACAGTTCTCTATGACACGGGCAATTTTCTAGCTTTCAATTTCCTGGCTTCTGCTCATGCTCAGAAGCTCCGTGTGGCACTGCAGGGGAAACTGGGGAAGGAGGGTCCCAGCAGGAGCCGGCCCGCCTGAACACCCTCAGAAGTTACCTCCGTGTGTCTCCTCCCACGTGGCTCCGGCTTCCTCCACCTCCACCCCACAGGGGAGTGAAAAGAACTCATTATCTATTTATTTTATAAAGCGCTACCCTTGGTGTTCAAATCGCCTCAGGGCACAGAGCACACAATTTAAAACAATTAAAAGATATAAAACAGAGAATTGGTGATGACCAGCAGTGTTTTAAAATCAGCAATAAAATGCCAGTTTGAGGAGCCCTGGCTCACTCTGCCTGCCTGCGGCAGATCACCTGGGGGCTCTGTCAACGGGAGGGGCGGGGAGCGCTTCTCCCACAGCCTCTATCTGAGCTGTTCGCCCTCCAAGCCGCAGTGCTCCTGCCACCTTCCCTCAGACTTCCCCCTCTGAGTCTTGATGACTCAGCTCAGGCCAGCCTCCACTCACTCATTTTCTTCCTGTGCCCGGCTGTGGGAGGAGGCTTCAGGAGGCCTGCAGGGTCTGACGCCGGACAGAGGGGCAGGTCTGCTCTAGGTGCCTTGCCGGGGGGGCCAGCTTAGCTGTTTACATGCCACTGCCGGGGCCTAGCCAGTAGTTGGTGACCAAATAATGATATCGGTAATGAAAGTATTACTAACAAGAGCTGAGTTTGACTGAGTCTTCTCCCCTGTGAAGAGAGGAATATTGGATCATTGCTAAGGTATCTTCAGTTTTGAAGGACATGTGGTTAGAGCCAGAGGGGTGGAAAGAAGGCAAAAGCAACCATGTTACTCAGGTTGGAAGAGAACTTGGGAAAAGGAAAGAACCACACTGAAGTCACCTTAGCTTGACTCAAGGTCTTGCTGCCGCTGGGAATCCTGCAGGAGAAACAGAACACTGCTAATTGCAGAGAGGTTTGCCTAAAGCGTGAGCAGTGAGCTCAAACTTGGGTCAGCTGAGCTATGATCTTCAGCTTCTTCAGTACTTACGTGGCCATGGGCAAGTCACTTTACTTCTCTGGATGTTATGCCCACACAGTAAAATAAAGGAACTGGCACAGTTGCCTTTTTACTACTGCGTTAACAGGTTTCTGATTTTCAGAACCCAAATAGTCATTGGCAAGCATTTATTGACCACGTCCTATCCGCCAGGCACCTGGGGAGATCTCTCAGCGAAAGAAACCTCTTCCAATCTCTCGATATCACATAGGTTTCTCTGCAGTGGCTACAGCCCAGCTACCTCTTCAAGATAGGAGGGGGGAAGGGGTGGGGGAGGCTTGGTCGGGGGTGGGGAGAAAAAGTATCTTTCCATTGAATTACGCATTTATTGAGCACCTACGTTCCCTGCCCTCCAAGCTGGTGGTTGACATTCAGTAGCTGTTTCATTTGATCCCTGTGCAACTGTGTTCTGAAATCCCTGACCACCACTCCACCCCAAGAGCCGCCCCTGCCTCTCTCTGGGCGGTAATGAGGTTTCCTTTCCAGTCTTGCGCTGGCTTACTATCTTTCATCCTGCTGAGCGTCCCCCTGGCTGCATTCATTTCTCTTTATGTCTGGGTTTATTCAGCTCTGTTCTCCTCTCTTCCGCAGGGTATCTGTCACAGGAGGTTGTCACAGCCCAATTAGAACTCACTTTATCTTTCCCTCTGTCCTCTTCACTGAGCAAACATGTACATTTGGCATTTCAGCCATGGAAATTCTCCAGCCCCCTTTGCTCTTTCCTAAACTGGAAACCTCAGTGGCTTTGCAGAAAAATTGTACGTTATCTGAAACCTAAACTCACCAGCTATTTGTTGCATACTTACGATATGCTTAGTTTTGTTTTGCCCTCAAGAGGCTTATAACGTGGTTGGTGGAATGAAACAGACACATGTAAAACAATTTGAAAACAGCAAAGCACAGTAATGTTGTCAGTTTTATCATTAGGTGCCAAAGTGGGTGGTCCTATAATCCCACCAACACTAATAGTGGAGGCTGACAGGCCTGAGCACTTACGCGCATTTCATTTAAACCTCATACCAGACCTATGAGTTGGGTATTATTGTCCCCATTTTACACCTCAGCAAACTGAGTCATAGAGAATTTAATTGGTCAACACAGTCTCATGGATGGTAAAACAACCCAGTTCTTCTCAACTGCACAGTATGTGCATTTAAAACCCTAACTTTGTGCTCTACCACTGCTCTCAGGCAAAGAAACATCTTCCAATCTCTTGGAAATGCCTTCCAAGTTCCATGAAGGTGGGGGCTGGGTGTTTAGCTCATGGCTATTTTCCAGGGCCTTTTTCTCAATACTTACCATAATAAATGCTCAGTTAAGACACACACACACACACACACACACACACTGCATGCTGCACCTCTTATGAACAGAAAAGACAAAATTGTCTGTTTTCCAGCGTCAGAGGAGGGAGGAAATGTCGAGGGGTTTGGATTGTGAAAATCAAGCTCTGCCATTCCAGCAGCCTGGGGGGTGAACTTGATAAGAGAGTGGGAGAATAGGAAACTAGAGAAAGTAAAAACAAAACAAAAAAACAAAAACACACAATTACAAAACACACACACATCAACGCTGACCCTCTTTCTGAGGCCCTAAATCCAGCCCTTGACCCTGCCCTGCTCGCCCAGTGCTCACAGCTCTGTTCTGTGATGGCCGACTTGGCCTGCTTTGTGCTGTTTATGGGCTAGTCTCTCACAAAACAGGGGGCCTCAGGAGGGCCTTCGCAGGCTCTGTATCCCCCATGAGTCGGTCCCCCAGAGCAAATGTTTGTTGAACTGAATTGAAATGAGAAAATGTCTCATCTCACTCAGCCTATATTTTTAGTCTTTTTTTCCCCCTCCTGTTTCTTAGGTGGTGCTTTTTGGGAAATAGTAATGATATAGGAAGAAAGAACCGTAGAGAAACCCCTTGGTAGTTACACAGGAAAGTGAATGTGTTGCCATTTTTTTAAAGCCCTGGGTCTTAGCTGTCCCAGATTGAATTCCCATTCTTGGAGGAAAAAGGAGAAAGAAACAAAGCTGCTTCTCCCCATCTAGTCCGCCTGGAGGGTCTGATTCAAAGAGGATTGAGGGGGAAATGTTCAATTTTATTGGTCTGTTCTGCTGGGCCCTTCTCTTTAGGACACTGTTTAGTGCACCGATCAAAGTGGAAAATGAAGAACAGGTGAGCAATCAGCTGTGAAAAGCTTTAATGGACCCAGCACCCCTCTGGGAATGAGGCAAGGCTCTTGCTGGCTCTCAGGACCAACTCTCTTCCAGTTCAGTGGGCTTTGTTTTTGTAATGGGAATTTAACTCCCTCAGGTGGCCCTGAATGAAGGACTATTACAGCCTTTGACTGTTACAGCCTATGGCAGCAGTGGGGTTGCAGCATCTTTAAAGGGAACCAAGGCCATTTCATTGTCCTGGAAGGGAGCCCTGGCTCGCTGGGGGCCTTTGCAAATCTTAAACTTCTAGGTGGCTAGGAGAGCGGATCATGTGACCTTGTGAACAGAGTGATGCTGTGATTATCTGGGGCTTCACAGTAATAGAGCTGGGGTGTTCTTGGAGTGGAAGAAACTACATCCTGACCCAGGGGGCTGAGGACCAGTACAGTGTCTCTGTGGGAGCAGCAGGGTGGGCAGGCTTCTTTTCAGCTTTTAAGCTCTCTGGAGTGTGCTCTAAGGAACGAGGCCTTGGATTTGGGCTGGGAGGTTGGGAAAGGTTGTCTGCCCGACAGTATCTACGAGGAGAAGCAAGAGTGAGAGCAGGCAGTCCGTGTTTACTATATTCCAGACCCTGGGCTAAGTACCTTATTTATTAAAGTGTGGGAGCGATGCCTTCACTCCCTCACACTAACAAAATTTTACTCTTTGCCAATTTGCTTTTCCCTCTCTCGTGCCCCCTCAGTGTTTTCCTGGCTGCTGAGCTTTTAAAGACATAGAGTCAGGGGAATGGGTTATAGAGAGGAAGGATTGGAAAGGCAGGGTGGGGGGGAGGGGCGTGAGGGGAAGATTCTTCCTGCTGGTGCAGCTCCGAAGCTCTCCTTTGTTGTGAATGCTGGTAGTGGGCAAAGTGTGCATGAACATTTAAAAATCAAGTGAGAGAAACTTACTTAGTGAGCCAAGTCAACCTACATAACAAATATGGGATGGAGAGAAAGGAAGGCAGAAAAAAAAAAATCTGTGGGTTGGGTGTTAGGTAGGATTTACAGATAGAATACAGGACACCAGTTGCATTTGAATTTCAGATAAACAACAAATATGTCCCAAATATTGCATGAGAAATATTTATACTAAAAAAAAAAATCTGTCATGTATCTGAAAGTCAAATGTAACTGGGCATTCTTTCTTTTGTTTGTTTTGCTAAATCTGGCAAGTCTAGTGTTAGGGAGAGTTTTGTGAGATTTCTGGAGTTGAGATTTTGGAGTAGTGGGTGGGTAGGGGGGAAGAATGGGGCAGAAGAGGAAAAGATATTTTAAGAAATGTTGTGATCTATAAATAGGATCCCTTTTATTGTCCATTGAGGATGCTAGTAAGATTATAAAACTTTATAAATTACATTTGGCCTCAGAACTGCCTTCAGATATAATTCCATATAGAGAATGGGTGATAAGAGATCCTGGCTTAAGTCTGGGGCACCTATATATTAGTCGTTAGTCATTAAGCCTCACAATTATGCAAGGTGGGCAGCATTATACTTGTTTTACTGACGAGGAATTGAAGGATCAGAGAAGTTAAATAACTTGCTCAGGGTCACACAGTAAGTAGTGGAGCTAGATTCCAAGCCTAAATTCATTTGACCTCCTGTGCTCAAAATCTGAAGCCAAAATAACCCATGGTCAAATAGAACCTCTATTTTCTAACTAAACACTACTGGGATATACTTGTAAAAAAAAACACGCTTGAATAAAAACATGCTAAATGTATGTAGAATAGACCCATGGATTTAAACCTTCCTCGTTTAGTTGAAGAAACAGTTGTCTAGGGAAGATAAGGGTCCCACAGGTGTTTACTGATAGAGCCATGACTAGAACCTGGACCCACAGAGGGGACACAGGGACTGAGCACTCCAGGGACAGCTGTAAAGAAGTAAAGGAAGTCAAGTTGACCACCCCTTTATTGTCGGCCTCCGCCTCCTCACATTCACCCCACCTCTCCGCGCCCACTGCCCTCCCCCTGCAAGCGTCGAGCTGTGTCCATTTCTATGTATTCCCGCCCTGAGCCAGCTGTCATAATCCCTGCAAGGTGTTAGCTGATAAGAGTCTGTGGGAGGACCATAAAATGTTAGCCTAGTAGAGGATATTAAAGTCTGTCGAAGTCTGAATGCAGGTGTGTGCCAAGATAGATATTGCAGGAGATGCCAGAAGGCCTGGCCACAAGGCAGCCTTGCAAAGTGGCATTTACCTCGGGGCATTCACTGTGGTCCAGCATCCGGTCTGTTCCCAGTCTTGCTAGTCCACACACTCTGTCTTCTTATGCCTCAAGTTTGACAAGATACAGCGATGGTGACTCATAGCAACAAAGCTTGAAGAAAGAAGGACAAGCAATAAAAGCCGATTTATTAATGTAGAGCAAGGCATAAACCTGCTAATATGACTTTCGCCTGACCAGTGTCTTCTCTCTCATGGGGTGAGAAGATAGGTGGAGAATCAGGTAGCAACTGGTGTTCAGGGCTCCTGGAAGCAGTGCAAGGGGAGTTAGGTAGAGAAGACCAGAATTTAGTGGCATCGACTGCTAAGGTCTGGGGCCACCCGCTCCACAATGGCAAGGTGCATGCACCCATCAAACTAGGCATACTCTCTTCTGGACAATGCTAGGATATGGCAGGTATCAGGCTAGGTCCAGGAAGGAAATAACACATTCAAAAGGGAATGGTGATTGCAGAGAATTTAAAGAACAGATTCTTTTCAATGTATTTCAAAACCAGCAAGGGATAATGGATCACCCCCCAGCTAGTCCCAGTCTAGCCAGACTGCAAGTAAGTACCATCTCCAGGGCGAAAGGAGGAAGCACTTACTGAAATCTGGAGACAACTGTAGCTGTGGCTCTGAGGAAGGGCATTTCCACAGGATCTGTGGCCTTTGGTAGAGGTTACAGCCATTGTCAAAATAGTCTGGTCAGTGGGGACCAAGGGAAGAAATACTCTGGCCTCTCTTTCCCACTGTCCTCTATCCTGCTTGTGCTTCTTGTTGGCTGAACACAACAGGAAGCCAGGGGGCTTGATGCTGTTGGTAGAGATCAGCCTCTCAGATCACAGAGCAACGTAGAAAAGGTGGAGAGATGATGGAGACAGGCAGAGATCCCTGGCATATGGGCCTGCAAGCAATGTGTCCCTTCTCTCCCATGTTTCCTTTCCAGACCACCCAGCTACTTCTTGAAACATTCCAGAATAATTCCTGGGGTCTGGTTACACAGGGCTCTTCCTGCTTTGAGAGCCATTTTCTCATTTTAAGGCAAATCCGCACATCTCTTTTCTGATCAGTTAAGTATGAATTCATTACTGTATTCTTATGATCTTATGTTCCTTGTTTTCTTACGATTTTTGAGGACCAGGGTGTGGGCACCTCACAGGGGTCTGCATAAGCCAGCCTAGTTCAGCCTCATTGGATAGAAGCGTAAGGGAAGAGGGAACTCAACAGCAGGCCAGGGCTCTCTCAGATCCTCTTGGCATCACCTTTACCAGGAGTGTGTGCATTTTTAAAAGGACTCTTAAACGTATGAAATTTAAGACTCAATAGAATGTCTCTCAAATGGCAAAGTTTCAGTTCAGTAGTGGGGAGGTGTGATGGACTGGACTATAGCACCCCTCACCCCAAAAGGTGCACACGTCCCAGTCCCCAGAACCTATTGAATGTGTTGCCTTATATGAAAAAGGGGTTTGGCAGATGTGATTAAATGAAGGATCTTGAGATGTGGGGATTATCCTGGATTATCTGGGTAGGATCAGTGTAACTATCAGGGTCCTAATAAGAGGGAGGCAGTAGGGTCAGAAGCTGACAGAGATGTGATGACAGAAGCAGAGGTTGAGTTGATGCCCTCTGAGGACGAAGGAGAAGGGGCCATGAGCCAAGAAGTATAGGTGGCCTCTAGAAGCCAGAAAAGGCAACGGTTTTCACCCAGAGCCTCCAGAAAGAACGCAGCCTTTGGTTTTAGCCCTACAAAATCCATTCCAGACTTTGACCTTCAGTACTGTGAAAGAATAAATGTGCATTGCTTTAAGCAACTAAATATGTAGTAATTTGTAACAGAAGTCATAGAAAACTAACACAGAGGATATTTTGGGGATAGAGGCTCTTTTCTAACATCCTATGATCACAGGTTACATGAAGACTTCCTAGGATTGCTTTTTGCCCCTCAGCCAATTTTGGGTCTCTACACAGGCATCAATGAACTGGAAATCCTGAACATAAAAACAAATGTGGTCCCATGACATACACAACTGATGCTAAAGTGGGGTTCTATCCTGATAAGCATGTCCCCAGACCTTGTGCTTCACTGCTCAGCAGGCTTGGCATGCTTGGGGCCTCTTCCTTCCTGAGTTGAGAGCCCGGGATTCCCAGAAAGGCCAGTGAAAGAGGCAGGAAGAGGTGGCAGGGAGGGGTCTCTCCAGGCAGCAGTAATTGGCAAAAAAAATTAGGAAGTGACACAAAGGACACCTTTCCTCTTAGCGCGCCATTGCAAAAGTAGCTCATGGAAGGAGCTTTGAATCTGCCTTGAACTGGGATACTGAAGGAAAATAATTCATGGCATGAACTTCATGTCATTTAGAAGATTTCCTTAGTTCCATTCTTCACCCCTGCAGTGACCCCAACAGGCTCTCAGGAAGAGGTCCTTCTCTATAAAACTGTTTTCTTTCTTCTTCAATTAAGTCTCACACACTAAATGGAAATGAAGAGGACATTGCTTAAACCATGCCTTTAGAAGGAAATGGAATATGAAAAGGCTCAAATCCATTTTAGAGGCAGCCCTTTCTGTCAGAAATCAATACGGCCTTTGCATTCTATAATGCGCCAGTTCATAAAGTGAAAACGGCTCGAACTCTCCATTTAACATTTTCAAAGCTGATATTAAATTTCAAGATTTTATATCTGCTGTTGCCCATTTAGGACTGAATTATAAATCTGAACTCTTTCTCCAGCTTACAAATCTGACAGTGCTCAATAAAAACTTTTATAATCAAGTCCGATAAAGAATCACACATCTCCATCTGTGGTTTTTAGCTTACAATGATCTCAGTAAATAACATGTCCTGCCTTGATGTTTGTCAATATTTGTCATTTTTAAAAAGGAATGAAATAGAAATACTATGTAAACTCTTTATCTGTTGGATGGAAATTACTGGTAAGAAAGGATTCATTGACTAAGATGTCTTCTTAGTGGCATTTATAAAGAATGACCATGAAAAGTCAGAAGATGGAATCCTTAGTGACAACCACATTCTTCTCCTGATGGCATTTACAGGGACACAGAAGACAAGCCATCATCCAGAAGTCTTAAAAAATATTCCCTTCTGCTCATCCCTATTGGAGCCAGTCCTGAAACAGGCAGTCACACACCACCCATCCTTCTAAACTACTCTTACTAGAAGTGAAAGCACCAGTTTCACCTCTAAGTCCTTTCTTCAAAATTAGAAACTTAAAGAAAATTAATAGAAGAGATGTTTTTATTCGAGCAAGTTGGACTCTGAGTTCTCTGTGTTTTCCTATCTGTAAAAAGAGAAGGAAAACATATTATATATGCATATATATCTGTATATACACACATGAATATATACACATATACACACATACTTATATGCTATGTAACATATACTAAAGTTATGAAGATAAGTGTGGGGAATAGTAAACAACAAATTCAGGACAGTGGTCACATCTGAGGAGGAGAAAGAGGGATGTGACAAAGAGGATACACAGGAAGCCTCAAGTGAATTTATAATGTTTCATCTTTTCAAACTGGGTTGTTCACAAATGCTCATTGTATTATTGTCTATGCCTTTTTTAATTTGCATACCTTCCATATCTCATAATTAAAACAAATTTTAAAGAAAGGTTTAGGGTTGTATGATGGTTAATGTTATGTGCCAACTTGGTTGGCCTAAGGGATGCCCAGATAGCTAGTAAAGTGTTATTTATGGATGTGTCTGTGAGGGTGTTTCTGGAAGAAATTAGTATTTGATTCAGTAGACTGGGTGAAGACTCCTCCCTCACTGCTGTGGGAAGGCATCATCCAATCCACTGGGTATCTGAATGGAACAAAAAGGTCAAGGAGAAGTGAATATTCTCTCTGTTCTTGAGCTGGGATGTCCATCTTCTCCTGCCCTTGAATATTGGAGCTCCTGGTTCCTGGGTCTTGGGACTCCAGACTTACACCAGCGGCTCCCTGGTTCTCAGGCCTTCAGACTCAGACTGAATTATACCACCTGCTCTGCTGGGGCTCCAGCTTGCCCATGCTGATTGGTGGACTTCTTGGCCTCCATAACCTGTGTGCCCATTCCTATAATAAATCTCATCCATCTATCTATCTATCTATCCATCATCTATCTATCTATCTATCTATTTGACTGTTTTTGTTTCTATGATTAGTACAGTTGAGTCATCCGAGAAATGAAAAAACGAGGGAAGAGTCCAAGCACCATTCAGATTCAACATGACCTTTCCGCCCTGCTCAAGGTTGTTCTCCTGACTATATGGTGAAATGAGGACTAAGCCATGTTAGTGACAGGGGACAGTGGAAGGCAGAATGGCGGGCTGGCTTAGGGATTTTACAAACTGTCAGTTAGGTACCCATTATTAAATATTAAATTATATAAGCTTCTGATTAAATAAATTATATTTTAAAAGGTAATAAACTTATAACTTATCACATCTTAATTATTTTACTACAGTTTATTATTATCTATGCTCTTCAAGTTCTTTATATTTACTGTATCTGTATGGTAGAGATGCTATAGAATGCACATCTCTTCACAACTCTGCATTTAGTGACATCGTGTTCACAGCTTGGAATTGCCTGGTGGGAGTTTTTACACCTTGAAACTGGCAGACTCTCTCCCTTGAGAGCCTGTTGTTAAACATTCACCAGCATACCACTGGGCAGACCCCCAACTTCCTCAACAGCTTCTGTGCTTTGACTTCATTCTGAGCATTCTGAATTCTCAGTCACCAAGAAAAATTTATTACCCATTTCTCCGCTTGGTTTAGATGAACTTCTTCAAAACCAGATGAGCAGATTCCTGAGATAGTAGGCAATTGGGGAGAATTTTCAGGAGAGAGGTGGCCTGTACCTGCCCTCCCCCACCCTGCCGACTCCAAAGTATCAATTGTCAATGTCCCTCATTGTCCCTTGTCAAGGGTGCATTTGTCTGTTGGGATATTCCAATCCTGGATGTCACATTGTCGGGCCAAAAGCCTTTGCTTGGCTATCCCTGTTCTAATTCTTCTTTTTCAGTCCTGACTTGTCTTCAGCTGGCAACTCCCTGGAGGCCTGAGACTTTGATTTATATAATATGAGGAACTTCCACTGCGGTGGGAAGCTGGCCTGCAGAGACTCCGGGATGAGTAGGCTTGAACATATGCCCACTGGCCAAATTCCCTGCTGAGTTGAAAGAGTGCCCTTTGTTTGGCACCTCCTGGGCACCCAGCATTTAGCTAGCGGTGAGCAGAAGCTGGTTAAAGAACTATTGCCCTGCCCTGCTCTCCAGTGATGCCTGGACTTGGGCCTCCAGCCTCCTGAGCACCAATTAGACTCAAAGAAGGAGACCAGTTCCAAAGGGGTTTGAGGGAGGCTGGAGAGATGCTGCTAAGAACAGTCAAAAAGAAGTTATCTCTTGAAGTGGATCCTGATTTCTTTTTCTCTTCCAGTTCCTCTCAAAGTCATTTAAAAAATAAACTCCACGAAAGGTGGAAAACAACCTAAATATCCAGTAATAAAGTAAATTTCTCTTAAGAAGGAAAATTATGGATCAATGAAAAATTCTGTCCTTTTGAATTGTTTCATGTCCATGTAATAGTTGTTAGAAACATAACATTAAAAAGAAACCCACGAAACTGTAAATGGTTATGGTATATTGTAGAGATCATGTGGCACATGAAAAATCTACCTTCTATTATTTAACACTGTATTTAGAAAGAAAAACAGAACTGTTTTAGGTAGAACTAACTGTTCCACTTATGGTTTAGGATAAAATTTCCAGTGACAGTAAATAGATTCCTAAAGTGCTGTAACTCAAAACAGTTTGGAAGGGAGAGAAGGTAATGTACTCCCAAAACTGACAGAGACGCAAATGTGAAAGAAACATGAGAAGAGTTTGAATATATTATGTCATGAAATGTAAAAGTGGAAACAAGTCTTATTTGTGCCTTAGTATGTTATTTTATACAGCATGTGATTTTAAAGATGTATGTGCAACTAAAATAATATAAGGTTTAAGTTAAAAATCATGTTTTAGAAGATTGATGATGTGGGAAAAGGGTCATGGCAGTGATAAATCAGTGTAAAATTTTCTGGTCCATAAAAACTATTGAACTGTAAATACAAACACATATGAAAGAAAATTAAATGTATATCAATCTGGAAGGAGAGTCACCCAAAAGAATCAATGGTTGTATTTGTGCATAAGATTACAGGTGATTTTATTTTCTTCTTCATACATTTTTATAGTTTCCAAAGTTTACACAATGAATATTCATTACTTTTCTAACAAAAAGAACCTTATTTTAAAAAAACAATATGATAAAATATCTGCCAGTAGTCCCTGCCTCCTCTCTGTCCTCTGGTGGATCCTCCTAAGTGTATTAGTATGGAGTAGAAATGAAAAAATAGCTAGATTTTTACTGAGTATGAACTACATACCCAGGACTCTACTGAGCACTCTGCATGGATTATTTTAGGTAACCACCACCGCAGTTCCATGAAGCTGGTATGAATATCCTGATCTTATAGGTAAGGAAACCAAGGATCAGAATGGTTAAGTTCTTTGCCTAAGTCACACAGCTAGTGAGTGAGGGAGCTGGTGTTTAAAGCCCGGCACACTGACTCCAGAGGGTCTCACTGTCAGCCCTGGCTCTTCCTGCGCTGCCTTCCAGGACTCCAAGACCCGTCTGGCAGGATTTCAGAAGCTCTAACAGGCCAGCCCATGGAGAAATTCCTAGCCAAGTGTCCTGACCAGTTCTGCACCACTTCATACTTCAAGGAGCTGGAAATTCTAAGTGAATGGAGCAAGTTCCTTACCTGGGACTGCACTGTTTGCATGAGTAAAGGGGTGAGGTGAGCTTGTTGGGTAACATGTTTTCACCTCCTTTTTCAGGCAGAAGGACTTGTAAAGGAATGGGACAACTGGGTGGGCTGGTTTTAAACAGGGTCTGTGAGGATGTGTATGGCGCTACTTAGGTGGCAAGGAAGAGACCAGCATTACAAGGACCAAGGGCTGACCAGACCAGGGATGGAGCACCAAGTGAGGAGGCTTTAAGTAGCCAGGGGGACTAGAATCAGGGAAGCAAAAGGAAGCTGGGAGATGGGCCAAAAACAACATTTGTCCAGCAAAGGAAGAGTGGTTAGCAGTTATTGAGCATGTACTATATGCTGAGTATTCATGTTTGCTCTTTCATTTCAATCTCCCAACAAAGCTATTTTATAGGTGTCCTTATCTCCACTTGACAGTTGGAAAAGGGGGCGCTCAGAGAGATGAGCCTGTCTGAGGTCATGCAGCTATTGAGTAGTAAAGCCAAGGTTCAAATTCTGGTCTTCCTGGTTCTGAAGTGTTTCCAGTGGTATCAGTCAGTGTTCTAGCAGGAAATGCTCAAATGGAGTAATTGAAAAAGCATTTAACAAAGCAGCTGATGGCAAAACTGTGGGCAGGTGACAGGTTTAGCATATATATATAGCAAAATATAGCACCTTGGCATATTGAGTATCTTAAGTTGAAAGAGTTTGAGAAAATGGCAGAAGTAGAAAGGGCATTTTGACCTCCCTCCTTCCCCTCCCCCTTCTACCCTGAAGCAGCTCATAAAACTCCCATGTGACAGGTATCTTCACTGTCCCAGAATGAAGGCATTCTTATCACTAGAGAAGAGGAATTTGGGTCTGAGAAATCTGTACAAACTAACCTTGTGCAAGAGGGTGACGCCATTTCCAGAACCTGGAGATAGTTGGGCCACCTTACTGGAGTGACGTGTCATCTTTGATAGAGACACAGCCAACCTGTGGCCCTGTGGGTGTCCTGATGGTGACTCCTGTTGGCTTAACCTAGTTGGGAAGCCAGAGGCCAAGGAAGCCTGGTGTTGCTGTCCATGGAGGCCGGCCACTCAGGGACGAGAAGAGGGCAGAAAGGTGAGGAGTGGGCCCAGAGGGGAGGAGCAGTGAAAAATACCTTGCACCCCTTCCAGGCAGCAGTACTCTGCCAAGTTAATATTACATCCGCAGAAGCTTCCCACTGTGTGTATTAAAAGACACTATTGAGAGAGTGAAAAGCCAACCCCAAAATAGGAGAACATATTTGCAAATTATGTATTTAATGAGGGACTAATACCCAGAATATATAAAGAACTACAATTAACAACAGAACACAGTACAGTTCAAAAATGGACAAAGGATAGATATTTCTCCAAATTAAAATCCCAATGTGATACCAGTTCATACTCATTAGGATGCCTATTATCAAAAAAGTGGAAAATAAGTGTTAGTGAGTGTACAGAGAAATTGGAACACTTGTGCTTTGCTGGTAGGACTATAAACGCATGCTGACACTGTGAAAAATAATTTGATGATTCCTCAAAATGTTAAACAGAGAATTACCATGTGAGTCAGCAGTTCCACTCCAAAGTACATACCCAAAGAACTGAGATCAGGGACTCAGAAATATCCTTGTGCGTCAGTGTGCATAGCAACATTATTCACAATAACCAAAAGATGGGACAACCCAAAGTTGTCTATCAACAGATGGATGAATAAACAAAATGTGATATATACATACAATGGAGTATTATTCATCGATAAAAAAGAACGAACTCTGACACATGCTACAACACGTACGCTAAATGAAAACATTATGCTAAGTGAAA
The DNA here is from genome assembly GCF_021234165.1 of Pteronotus mesoamericanus. NCBI lineage: Eukaryota > Metazoa > Chordata > Mammalia > Chiroptera > Mormoopidae > Pteronotus > Pteronotus mesoamericanus. The sequence goes on along the minus strand of NW_026555078.1, from coordinate 24,696,923 downwards.
TAAGCCAGACACAAAAGGATAAATATTGCATGATTCTACTTACATGAATTACCTAGAATAGACAAATTTGTAGACATAGACTAGAGGTCATCAAAGACTAGGGGGATGGGGAATGAGAATTACTGTTTAATTGGTACAGAATTTCAGTCTGGGGTAGCAGTAACCTTGCTGGAAAAGGTTCTGGAAATGGATAGCGGTAATGTTGTTGTATAACAGTATGATTGTACTTAATACCACTGAATTGGTTAAAATGGCAAAATTTTGTGTATAAATGTTTTACCTCGTCCTCTCTTCCACAATACAATAGCCTTTTCACTGTCCAAATCAGAGTCCACTCTAACAGGATGCAGATTATCAGACCCTAGTTTTTTGCTGCAGGTTTTAATCACACTCTGAACTACCTACTTCATCATTTTCTACTTTTTAAAAAATTATCAGAGAAACAATATTCCCTAGCCTGACTCAAACATTTTCACTGGTGGTTTTTTTGTTAATGCAATTTTGTGGATTGACAGCCCTAATGAAGATGAATCTTATTTTTTATTCCTTTTCTTGGTAGCAAGACCCCCTACCCGCACCCCAGTGGCTGCGGGCAGTCTGCCGCCCCTGTTGGTTTTGGGTGGGGGGAGGGGGGAGAAGTGGGTCTGAGTGCCTGCCTGGGGAGGTCAGGGTCTCAGAGGTTCCCAAAGCAACCTCTGCTCTGAGGTTACTCACCTGATGGGAAGAGATTGGTGAACGAAGGAAAGAAATTTCTGGTAAGGTTTTGCCTTGAATCTTGCAGGAAGAATGGACTTTGATAGCTACCAGCACATGGCCAAGGAGATGAAAGGAGGTCATTAACAGACCAAAATCATAATACCACAGACCCGCTGCCCCGACTATGAGGGTGGAGATGGGGTCAGGGCTAGACAGCACGCTCCTCCCAAACCTGCGGGCTGAGCAGGCTTCCAGGGCTTGCAGTCTGAGCAGTTGCCCCGAGGGGCCCCATGCTTGGTGTAATGCTCTGCTGTTGCCATTTTAAAATTCTTAATAATTTTTTTAAACAAAGAGCCTTGCATTTTTATTTCACACTGGGACCCACATATTTTGTGGCAGGTCCTACCTGTAGGGTATCAGAAGGAAGAAATTCTACCTGGAGTCACTGGACTAACTGGCCAGGTGGGAAGGGAGAGGGACCTCTTGTTGCAGGTCCAGTGGCAGCAAGCAAAGCAGAGCAATTGCTCTGGAGACAGGGGATGACAGCGTGGGCGGGGGTGGGGGCGGGTGTGTGTTCCTCTGCCCTTCACAGTCCTTTGGGTTGGTCTAATAATTAAATTGACATGAGGCAGATTAACAAGAGAAAATAACCAAGTTTAATCACTCACATATTTATGCCCATACATGAGAGAGTTAGAAACCACATATACGTGAGAAGTTCATGGACATAAGGTATATGTGACATTGTGAGCTAAGTATGAGGTAGGTAAGGCATCTTGGGGCTTCAGAGGGTCATTCCAGGGTGATAAGGAGAGCAGGTGTTCAGTGATTAGTCTGCCCTACCCTATACATAGGTCAAAAAAATTCATTTCTGGTGATAACTCTTACTATGGACAAGGTTCCTAATATAAGTTCTTTAAGGGGGAGGTCAAAGTTTCTTGTGAACCTGCAGGGTTTCGGTTGCCTTTGGCTCAAAACAAGCCACATAACACACAGGCACATACGGGGCTGACTCATGCTGGGCCATTATACTACCTTCTCCATCAACCCCTTTTCTGAGAAAGCTCTCAAGTTAAACCCCAGGCTTGGGGTTGGGGACGGACAGGGTGGGGGTACAGATCCACTGTCTAGCTCTCCAAGCCTACTTTGTTTTCTCTTTTGCTTTGTCCTTGGTTTCAGTCCAAGTCTGGATCAGTGCCTGTTATTCACTATTATTAGATATTTTATACCCAATATTTCTACTTGTCCTTTAAATTTCTTCTTTCATACTGCTTCTATCTTATCTCTTTAACTTTACTTGAGTTTTGTCTTAGATTTTTTGGCCTGTCTGTTCTTGTTCTTACCCTTCTGTTTCAGATCGCACAAGTGCCTGCTGTGCTTTGCTGTTTTTCTTCTGAATGAGTGGCAGTGCCCCAGCTTGGAGTGTGTATTCCCCGGAGCACTGGCTGCTGAGTTGGCCACCACGTACAGGAAAGTGCCCAAGGCCAGGCCCTTATTAGAACCACCTCTCCAGAGGTTTTTCATACCTGGTTGCTATTTCATTTTTGTTGTTGGTTCCTGGAATCCCTGTTTCCCTCTTTAGTTTCTCCAGCCTGGATTTGGGAGAGAGAGCCAGCAGCTCTGCTGGTCCACCAACTTGGCAGACACTGGAAGTCTCCTTCTGGCTTGCTTCTGTTTCTTGCACTACACATTCACACTACATTCTTCCACACTGGTAGATGGGTGAAACCTATTTCATTGTAAATTGCTAGGTTTGGATATTTCTCTATACCAATCAATCCATCTCAATTCATTTACAAAGGGCTAATTTAAAAAACCAGAAAACTAACTAAATAAATAAAACAAAGGGCCAATAAATCAACTGCAAGTGCCATTTAATTACAATCTCGATGGTGGAGGCTTACAAAGGTATGTGTGAGGAGAGTGTGATCATTTCTGAATTCTGATTGGCTGAATTTTCTTGCAATCTGATTGGCAATTATGCAGGAAAATGCTTTTACTTTTTGGAGAGACTATTTAGAGGCAAAAATGTCACGATGTCTATAATCTACTTTATAGTGCTTCAGCATCCAAAAAGAGAGCTTAAAAGTAAGAGCTGTTAGTTTATGATATTATATTCACAAGACCATAGGTTGCAGAAATCATTCTTGTAGGGAAATAATGTTTCTATTTTATATTGCATATAATCTGCTTTATATTGTACATAAACATGTTATTTGTTCTACAAAAATACTATGGTCCACATGTTTCTGTCTCTCCCCTCCTCAACATGAATGTGGAAATCCTAACCCCCAAAATTAAGGTTTTGTGAGGTGGAGCCTTCAGAAAGTGGTTAGGTCGTGAGGGTGGAGCCCTTCTGAATAGGATTAGTGCCCTTATAAGCAAGGCTCCAGAGAGAGCCCTGGCCCCTTCCACCATGTGAGGACACAGGCGGAAGGCACCAGCTATGAACCAGGCGGTGGGCCTTCCCCAGAAGGTGACCTTGCTGGCACCCTGACCTTGGATTTCCAGATTCCAGAACTGTGAGAAGTAAGTTCCTGTTGCTTAGGCCACCTATTCTATGCTATTGCATTATAGTTGCCAGAATAGACTAAGCCAGTATTTGACAATATCTAATTTGATGAATTCTGCAGAAGTAATGCTAATTTGGCAAATGAGAAAAATGAGGCCCTTTGGGCTTGTGACTTGCCTGGGGCCACATGTTAAGATAAGATCTAAGTTCTGTTGGGCACAGATCAGGGCATTTTCCACCCCGACACATCTCACTCCATCAAGAATCAAGGAGTCCAGATGGACTCGCCCAATTCAGCCATTTCACCTTCAGAGCCACAGTGTCTCCTTCCACAGGTTCATCCCCAGTGATGTTAATACAACATACGTTGCAAAAGCTGACTCAGATGTTTCAAGTCAAACACATCACAAAGCGGTTGTAATTGACATGGTACCCATAACCCAGGATGGTGAGTGGCTGCTCTTTTGTTTATCCTTTCTAGTCTTCTAAGTATGCTATTTTACATACGCTTATTTAGATATACAAGTGGCATAGGTTTATTCAAGAAAATTTTGAAAATACAGGTGAGACAAAAATTACACAATGAACATCACCCATAATCTCTCTGTGACTAACATTTTGGGGAAATATTTCTTATCCATTGCTGCATAATAGATTACCCCAAAATTTAGTGGCTTAACACAAAAGACATTTATTATCTTGCAGTTTCCATGGATCAGAATTTCAGGAGCAGCTTAGTTGGTGGTTCTGGCTCAGGGTCTCTGACAAAGTTGGAGTTATTCGAACGGAGATTTGCGTGGGGCTGCAGGATCTGATTCCGAGATGGCTCACTCACGCGGCTGCCGGCTGGAAGCCCTAGTTCCTCGCCGTGTGGCCCCTCCACAGGACGGTGGGGTGCCTTTACAGCATGGCAGCTGGCTTCTCCCAGTGCAAGGGATCTGAGAGACGGGGCAAGGGGGAAGCTTCATTGCCTTTTATGTTCTAGTCTTGGAAGTCACACACTGTTACGTTGGGCCTGTTCTATTTGTTAGAAGAAAATCATTAAGTCGAGCCCAAGGGGAGAATTCAACTCTTGAAAGAAGGAGAATCAAATAATTTGTGGACATATATTAAAACCACCACAAAAGGGATTCCCCAGTCAGATTTTTTAAAAACCAGAGTGGGATCTTACTGTACATGTGGTTTGAGAGCCTACCTTTTTGTGTTTGTGAGCACAGATCTCCTGGATTCAGGTCCTCCACTTAGTAATGCTATAATTTCAGGCAAGCCACTTAACTTCTCAACCTCAGTTTCCTTGTCTGTAAAATAAGGGTACGATTAACACCTTATTACTTAATACAAGAGTATTAGTGGCAATCCCATGCATTTGTGAAGAACTTAGAATCATTTCTGTCACAGGATAAGCAGTATGTGTTAGCTCTATTGTTAGCAAGGATATTTTAAAAATATATCGATAGCTTCTGAATGCCTTATTATATGGGCATTCTGTACTTCCACTTTGAGATCATTTCTTTCTTTCTTTTTCTTTTTTTATTACTGTGACATAATAACAAATATATGTTTGGTCTGCCTCCAGTTCCTGACACAGTTGCTAAATCCCTTGGGATTTCCCGGGTAATAGGAACATCTTCTTTTCTAATGAGGACACTGTGGGTGGGCTTCTGGATAACTTTAGGTTTGGGAGCGGCCATCAGAAAGACCAAGCCATGATGAAAAGCTTGAAACTTTCAGCCCTACCCCCCAACCTCCAGGGAGGGGAGAAAGGCTGGCGATTTAATAAGTAATCCATCATGCCTACGTGACGAAGCCTTAGTCTCTAAACCACAGCATTTGGGGAATTTCCCGGTTGGACACATGCTGGGAAGGTGACACCTTCCCCCACTCTCCCCTGCACTCCACAGGGACAGGAGATTTTGCGCTTGAGACCCTTCTGGACCTCATCCTATGCACCTCTTCAACTGTATCTTTTATATTATTTATAATAAACTGGTAAATGTAAGTAAATGTTTCTCTGAGTTTGGTGAGCTTTTATGACAAATTATCAAACCTGAGGAGGGAGCTGTAGGAACCGGTCAGCAGTACAGGTGATGACCTGGGGGACTTACAATTAGCGTGTGATGTGGGGGCAGTCTTGTAGGGTTGAGCCCTGAGCCTGTGGGGGCACCTGGCCTCACTGAGTTAAATTGTATGGTTCCCAGATGGTGTCTGGAGAGCTGGAGAACTGATTGCTGTGGGAAAATCCCACATGCATTTGGTGTCAGAGTGTTGTGAGTGGAGAAATAATTTTCTCTTTTAACAGCTAACGTGAGTGCTGCTGTGATGAACATCCATGTAGCTAAATCTGTGAGCTGGGGATAAACTTTTTGGAATGTAAATACAATTTTGCATACATGATGCTGCTTGTGGAGAAAGGGGTCCATAGCTTTCATCGAGTTCTCAAAGAGGTCCCGTAATCCAAAGGATGTTACAAGTGGTCTATCTAGTCTGTAGCCCTCGCCATCTACGTGCAGGTCATGGAGGAAGGGACTGGAGGTGTCATCAAGGTCAGGGGCGCTGGTTCACACCAAGCGAGCTCCCGGAGCGGGGGGGTTTGGAGGCACCTTAGCAGTACATTCACATGTTAGATTTTATGGTAGCTTATTTCTAGGATGATCTGTAGGTAAGTAATTTAACAACCTTATTACAGTTATGAGATCAAATACCTTTGTGCTCTCAAGATCTGTGGTTCTTCAGCCCCTTGTGTCTGGGCTGATTCCATTTGGGGGTATAGATCAGTTGCTTCAGTGTGTATTTGGTCTGTGCTAAGCATTCTATAATATTTGTTGAATAAGTGAATGGATAAATGGAAGTGTTGTAAACATGAAAATATGTACAAGAAAATACAGAAAGGAAGGGATGTGTGTTGTGAGACTGAAATGATCGCGCTTCTGTGGTGTTAGGCTACACGAAGCCTTACAAAGGAGTAGGGCCCCTGGATGCTGGCGGATAATGGAAATGGCAGTAGAATCTTTGTGGGCAGGGGCGGGGGGGTGTTCTAAAGCACAGGTTCTCGAAGAGAAGGCTGGGTGTAGGGATGATGGACTGTTGTCTCAGACAAGGCAGTGAACGTGCAGGGAGTAGGAAGCACCTTGTCTAATGCGTAGGACCAGCTCCTCCATCAATGGCATTCACCCCTACATCAGACCACTCTGAGACTCACCCCACCCTGCAGCTGAGCACTTAGTGTCCCACCCAGGGCAGCGGCCTGGTAGTACTTCAGGAGCTCACCTCCCCCAAGTGGCAGCTTCTCGACGAGCTTCCTCTGCAGCAGCTGCTCAGGAACTGTCAATCTTCCAGGCCGGTGGCTCTTGAAGTGTGGTGTGTATCTGTGTCATGGGGGCAGCTCATCTACAACGTGGATCCCCAGACCCCACCTCTGTGAGTTTGACGCAGGTCTGAGGTAGGGCTCAGGATTCTGCGTTTTCAGGGCTGATAGCTCACAGATCACCTATGTTCATTCAGCCCCACTGAAGGGCAAACACCACAATGGAGTTGGACAAAAAGAGATTTGTTGGGGAAATGCCTAGGAAGGATAAAAAGGTGGGAGTCCAGGAGGGGGGTGAGCTCAAACCCCAATGAGCATATGGCCCCTGAGAAGGATGGGCAGTGAGAAGATTTAGGGCAACTGAGAAGTCTAAAAGAAACAGTTACCATAATACTGCCCTCATTATGGATACCAACTGCAAGTTCAGACATCCCCAAGACCACCTTCAAGTTGCAGTAATTGGATAGAACTCATAGAATGCACAGAAAGCTATTATACTCGTGATTACAGTTTATTACAGGGAAAGGATACACATTAAAATCAGCCAAGGGAAGAAGCACACAGGATGGAATCCAGGGAAGTGCCAGGCCCTGAGCTTCCATCGTCTTCTCCCTGTGGAATCAGATCGTGATGCTCTCCTGGCACAGACGCGTGACAATAAGCACAGAGTGTTATTAACCAGAGAGACTCACCCAAGCCCTGGTATTAAGAGATTTTACTGGGGCTTCATTACGCAGGCATGATTGACTGATTGCCTACGTGGCTGATCTCAAACACCAGGCTGACTGCCCTTGAGTGACCCAAAGCCCCACCCTAAATCCCACTGTTGGTCTTTCTGGTGTGGTCAGCCCCCATCCTAAGTCACGTTGTTACTATCTCGCCAGCCCAATGTCTCCAGGCAAACACAGATTATCTCCTAGGAGCCAAGGGCAAAGTCCAGATTTCATCTGGGGCAAGATTACATTCTTTCCAACACTGGTAGGAAGAGTCGTAGACTGCAGCTTGGCTCTGAGAAAGGTTCAGGCAGGGGGATGAGGAGTCCTCCGTTTAAACTTACCTGTTGGATGAGTGCTGGCTCTTGAGGGAAGGCCTGCAGCAGTACCCTCCACCCCTAAGCTGAGCACGGGCTGGGAGCAGGCTTGGGAAGTATGGCATCAGTGTGAATGTGGGGGTGGACCTGGAGTGGCCGCAGTTGGGACCGGCAGCCAAACCTGCTCCCCACAGCAGGACTGTTGAGTGGCCCAGCAAGGGGCAGTGGTGGGGGGCGGGGTGGGGAGAGAGGTGAGTGGAGCTGGCTCTGTAGTTTTTTGGCTGTGATGCAGTGCAAGGCTTCTTTGCCTGAAATGACTGTGTCTCTTCTTTCTCTTCCACGCCAGTCTCCGGGCTCCTGCAAAGAAGAAAAGGGTTAGGTCTGGGCTGCCAACCTGGCCCTGTCAGTACAGACCAGGCCCTGAAAGGCAGGCCCCGAACGGCAGGCCCCCTGCCTATGGCCGTGTGGTATACGGTCTGAGGCACAGTATGCAGAGTGAGAACAAAACAGGAACAAAAGAGTTTGCGGTGTAGATTGTCTTCCATGAGGGGTCTCTCCTTGTGGCTTCTGCTCTGGCTACTGCTCTCTTGGGATCCCATAGCTTCCCCTCAGCTTACACAGGAGAGCTCTCATCTGGATGTGCTCGAGGGTTTGTGCCTCAGGAGTCCTGCACTGGGACTGTGACAGACACCTGGAGTGACTGATCTGCTGAGGGGAGCATGGGCTCCTGAGGTGGCTGGGAGGAGGCACACAGGGGGCCTCCACTGACAGAACTGCTCTCCCAGACTCCTCAAGTCTTTTATCGAGTTCTCTTTCTTAAACTTCACAAGCTGTGTGGGCAAGAAAGCAGGTGGGGGAAACCGAGATTATAGAGAAAGTGTGGCATGTAGGCTGAGCACGTGGAGCCAGGACGGGGGATGACTCAGAACCGGATGTCAGCACGAGGTGTGTGTTTCTGCTGGCACAGCTGGGCCTGCCCTGGTTCTGCAGCCCAGTTCCTTCTTCCACTTTTGCTTTCATGTTGCCTTGTGCCTTCTGCCCTGTGCTCAGATCCCAGCCCTGAGGATGGCACACTGTGCTTTCAATGGAAGAATGAGGAACAATCTTTGCGAGCAAAATAATCCAGGCCAGCACTCAGCCGGCACCAGCACAGTCTAAAGGTAGTGACCGGTGGCCTCTCCGGCCACACATATGACAGAATCCCACCCCTGGAACACTGTGATCTTGGGGACATGACACTGGACATGGAGGCTGGTGTCGTGTGTCCTATGTACTAATAATGACTTTGTCATTGACTATTAATATTTCATTTTCCTGATTCTCAGACATCGATTGTAAGATCAATTTCATAACTGCTTCTAGGGGGAGAAAAAGAAACATGTAAATACACACATCAATTCAAACTCCCATCCTGATTTCAGGACTGTTAACAGGTAAAATATGTGGTGCATTTTTAAAATAAAATAAAAAAAGAAAGAGCATTTATTAAAAAAGACAACTAAAGAAAAGGAGGCTTTTTCTAATTCTGGGATTGATGCAAAACCAATACCCACATTTTGGGATAATAGTAGTAAGGAGCTTTTCACCATGTGTCAATTGCTGGGGTTTTGTTTTGTTTTGTTTTTTGTTTTTTGAGAAGAAGAGGACGTGCTGTGACTTGACAGACACTCACGTGAAAGGGAGGTATGTTAGAGTTCTACTCAGCAAGCCGTGCAGGGTTTAACTTGGTTACCAGATGTTTGCACCTTTTAACTACACAGCCGAAATAAGAGAACTAAAGTATACTTCAGTTTTAGAATAATAAATGTTTGTGGAACTTTTTATGTGCAGGAGCTGCTCTAGGTACTTCGCGTGCATTTACTGGTTTAAGCCCTTGGAAATCCAATGGCGGGGGGTGGGGGGTGGGCTATGACTACCTCGACCTTAGAGGTGGAATCGATGAGGCACAGAGACTGCGCAGTGCGCTCCAGGTCCCACAGGTAGGATGTGGCCCTGAACCCAGGCGGTGTGGCTCCAGAGCCCACCTCTTACCTGCACTGTACAGCCTCTCTTGATGCATAAGGGAGAAAATGAAGCCAAACAAAACTGAATGTTTTGATCCCCGGTCAGGTTGCTCAGTTGGAATTGTCCTGATAGCCAAGATTGTTGGTTCGATCCCCAGTCAAGGCACTTAGAAGGATCATCCAATAAATACATAAATAAGTGGAACAACAAATCAATGTTTCTCTCTCTCTCAATCTCTATTTCTATCTCTATCGCTAAAATTATATATAGAGAGCAAAAAAAAAAAAAAAAAACACCCCAAAAACAAAACCAAAGAACAAAAGAACCCAAAACAAGTCCCTAAAGCTTCTAGTCATTGTGGGCAGAAGAAAATGGTTGTTTGGGCTAAAAGTTTTGGTATGCCGGTAAACTGCCCCTCCCCACCCAAAAAATAAAAGCCCAGGTTTATGGCTTTTGCCAATTTCCTTGGCGTAAATACTTCCACCTTGGCTGATTTCAACATACTCTCTGATAAGATTCCTGAGTGTTTAATAATTGTCTCAGGAGTTGTTATAAGCAGGCTCTGGCACACCATTGGCTGAAGGTCATTGTTCAATTGGATTTAGGGCAGTTTGGCCAGTGTCAACATAAGAATGTCCAAACCTGTAAAGAATTTTTATAAGAGTTTATTTGAATCAAACTGACGCCAGGGAGCAAGATCTCAAATGTTCTGGGGAATAACAGTTTGCAGTTTCTTTTATGCATTTGAAATTAAGGAGGGACCTTAAAGAAGATCACGTGGAGGTGAAGAAAGCCAGGTGAGGGTTGGATTACAGGAGAGTTAACAAGATTCTTTACTCTCCGGAGGGCAGTTATGGTTGACTTCAAAGGTGGGTTAACCTAGATGCATGGAAACATTGAACAGGGCTTGCTTAAAACAAAGATAAACCTTTTACTAAAGAATTTATACGCCTGGGGCACACCCACTATGATCTGCCCAGTTAGGAATTTATAATCAGATCACCCTGTGAGGGTGTTTTCCAAAGAATGCCTTTTCCCACAGAAAAACCACCCAGGAAGGCATTTTGCATGAGGTTCAGGTACACCAACCATGGGTGGGGCTTGGCAAATGTGTTCAAAGATTAGAAGTGGTTTCTCCTCCTCTAATCCCCACCTGTCAACCTGGGCAGCCAGCCCCTGGCCCAGGAGGGTGAGTGCTCGCTCTCCATGCCGTGGCTGGCCTCTCTGAGTGTCACAGACGAAGCTGAAGAACACAGTTCCCACTCAAAGGGAGGCAGTTGTCTGACTCATGCTCAAGGAGCACTTGGCGGTGACGTAAGGGCCTCCTTCTGGGACCAGATCGGCAGGGTGAAATGAGAAGAAAAACATGAGGTAAACAGGAGGACAAAGGGCCTCTGAGGTGGCAAAGCTGCAGGGTTAGGAGGAAATGGTGAGCTGCGATCAGCAAGGGCAGGAGAGAAAGAGCAAGCCCTACCACGCTGAATAACCAGAAAACACTTAAGTCATTTTCAGGATAGCTCTAGAAACAACATCAGGAAACAGGAGTCACAAACTCATGTGCCTCTGGGTACCAGGCAGATAATGTAAGTGGGCACATTAGACAATCTATGATAAAATGGAGGGTCGTAGGGATTGGCAGTGCCAAAAGACAGTGAAGTGTTGGGTTGTTTTTTTTTTTTGTTCTGTTTTGTTTTGTTTTTTAACACTACAGACCCCCCCACCCCAAAAAAATATGTCCCTGACTTGGATGTTAATCCCTACTTGGTGAGTTCTGTCACCAAGCCTCTCCTTGCAAGGTTTCGAAAGCCAGACTCACCTGGGCAGGGGACACCAGGGTGGGTCGGGCAGTGGAGTCTGTCCAGCTCAAGTACAGGCACAAGGGGTTGCATTGTCTGTAGCAAATTTTAAAACAATTTAAAAAATCCACTAAAATTCAGTCTGCATTTTATTACCAACATGAATTGATAATCCTGAACAATGTCAGTAACAAAAAATACCCTCCTTGAAAAAAACCTTGTGTTAGTCTAAGTTCTAAATAATTGCTATGGCTGTTGAGTTTTAATAATACATATGTACACTTCAAATGGACACATTTAAATAAATTATATATTAATGAACAGTGTATTCTACATGGAAGTTATTTTGAAAATTAGGCCCTGACTTAAGTGGATTTACCTATAAGCATTTATTTCCAGCATACATACCTAAGGATTTGGAACCCTTCAGTTTTGAACCCTGTGAAACCACATCTTCCTGTGTACAAACAATAGTTTCAAAATAAACAATAGCCCTGGCCAGGTAGCTCAGTTGGTTAGAGTTGTCCTGATACACCAAGATTGCAGGTTCGATCCCTGATCAGGGCACATACAAGAGTCAACCAATAAATGCATAAATGAGTGAAACAACAAATCCATGTCTCTCTCTCAAATCAGTAAATAAGAAATTAAAAAACATAATAAAAAACAGCCCTGACCAGTGTGGTTCAGTTGGTTGAGTGTCATCCCACAAACTGAAATGTCACTGGTTTGATTCTAGGTCAGGGCACCTACCTGGGTTATGGGTTCATTCCCCAGTCAGGGCTCATATGAGAGGCAACTGATTGATGTTTCTCTCTCTCATTGATGTTTCTGTTTCTCTCTCTTTCTTTCTTCCTCCCTCCCCCACAATAATAATAATAATAATAACAACAACAACAACAGCAGTAGCAACACATGATTGTAAATATGAAAAAACAGAATATGAGTCAGTTAGCTGCATTTTATTGCTAGAAGAACTTAAAAGCACAATGTTTACATGCCTTGATTGTTTTCATCAAGGGCTGAACACTTGTTCTAAAGCAACATATCAAATAATTCTGATTTCACTGTCCCTCAGACATTTTCTCTGATTTTTATGAAAGAGAGGCTTCAGAAGTTTACCAGCTATCATAGAAATTCATGGTGAATTTCTGGCGAAGATATTTTAGCAGACATTTTTTGACTGTGGAGACATTTGAACGCAGCTAAAATTGATCCCACAGAAACAAATAGTACAGACAGGATTGTGACTTGTGAAACTCCTAACTATGACTTGGGATTTTTATGAATCTCTGACGAACCTGTTCTTAAATTCAAGACTTCCTATCTACTGTATTTGTATATATATTGATCCCTATAAAAGGAATTTTTCTGAATGAAAATTAACTATGAGTGAAGATAGATCAACAAACTGCCTATGGAACATGAATACGTGAAGATCAGTTTTGACAAAGTCATTAACAAATTTGTGGAGGTTAAGCATGGAAAACAGAAACTGTAAGATTATTAATTACCATACAAATTGATATGTAGGCATCTTTGTTCCAGGTTTTAAAAGCATTGACATAATTAAAACATATCAACCCATTACTTTTTCTCTCTTCTATTTTAACATAGATTTAGTTATTGTTTATAAAGATTTATTTATTGTTACTGGCATGATTATATATATGAAGCTCAATAAAAGAAAACTTGCCCTGGCTGGGTGGCTCCGTTGGTTGGAGCATCATCCCGACAGGCCAAGGCTGTGGGTTTGATCTCCGGTCAGGGCACTTAAAAAGAAAAATAAATAAATAAGTAAGTAAAAGAAAATGTTTACTGTCTACATTCCTTTTCTGGGCACTATTGTCATTTGTTTCATGTCACGGTTGCTGCTGACAGTTGTCATGTATCGGAGGGGGATGTTAAAAGTGATCTATCTGTGGTATCGTGAGAGGTCACTGCACGTCTGCCTAACCTCTGGGCTGCAGACCCTCCTGGGTCTCTTTAGGCAGGGGCCACGTGGGGAGCCAGTTTGCCTCCAACGTTTCATTTAAAGCTTTTTCCAACATAGAAACAATTTTGAGATAAGCTGGTCCTGACCATTTAGCACCCTGACTGGCGAGTCCCTCTTGACAGCAGAGAATCGACTTTGGTATTCTTGGAACCATGGAAATTCTGGTATTTAAAAGTTTGACCTCGTGACTAATGAGTGGTGAGTCTCGTTCCCACTTGAGATGAAAATATTAAACATATAAAGATAAATATAAAATATAAAAAATATAAAACATCTTTCTAGCCTCTGCTCCAAGTAGGTGACATGGGGGCTTTCCCAGGCATGATGCCCGGACATTGGGGAGAGGGTTGGAGGTGACTGCACTCCTGCCGGCTCCTGGCCCCTAGCCAGATGGTTTTGCTGCTGGCTCCTTCATGGAGCCCCTGCAGAACAGGGAGGTGGAGACTCACCACCCTGATGGAGGGACAGAGTTAAGCAGTGGGAATGACCCCTAAACGAACCCCGGCAGGCAGTGTCAAGCTGAGCCTTACTGCAGCAGCCCTGGATGAAAGGGCAGAGCGTGTGGCTTTCGCTGAGGAACAATGAGAAAGTTTACTGGCTCAAGATAAGACCCATTCCCACCCCCGGCAGCAGGCCTGAAACTCTCACTGCAATTATTCAATAAGATGTTATATTACTACTGTCACTACTACTACTACTACTGAGATTTCCCCTCTGTTTCCTATTCTTGTGAATGCACAAAAGTACCACCTGAGGGACTACCACATTCACTCTCAAAATGACAAGGAAGACCATGTCCTCTGTGGCCACGCTGGCCTGGTCACGCAGAACCCGGAGGCGAGGGGTGCAGAGCAGGGTGGGTTTATGGGGAGGCTTGCATGAGAAGCAACCAGGGACAGTGAGAAGGAGAAAGAGAATGGTAGTAGGAGGGGAAGGTCTGGACTGCCACACTGGGAGGAGGGCCCGGTGCCCAGGGACGGGACAGACAGAGGTCTCAGTCCTCACTGTGCCTGTTTAGTCCAGGACTCTAGAAGTGTCGTGTGCCAGGGAGAGCAGGTGGTGGCATGGAGACACTCCAAAGGCAATGGATTTCTTCTTGGAAGCTGTCAAGATTGATTTCAGTTGTGACAGGCTCAAGGACACTAAGAAATTATCCAAAAAGGAAATCAAGCTGCTTCTTCAGGTGAGTATTGCTTTTTATTTAGGCAGGGGTCTAAATCTACTGAGGTGAAAGCCGCCGGGTTTCCCCTCTAGAGGAGCCATCTGGGGAGACCTATATACTTTACTGATTGGACTTACTTAACTTACACTAATAAAACAACCAGATCCATCAGCAGGTCCCCAAGCCTCCCAAGAGAATGATTACAGCGTGGATTGCTTCCTCCTCAGAGATGGCAGTTAATGGGGAAAGCACTGAGGGGCTCCGCACAGTAGGTGCTGCACAATGACATTCTAGGACAGTGTACCAGGGAAGCCACTTCTCGCCCAGGTGAGCATCCTGGGAGAGGGTCCCGGGAGTCTGGGAATAGGCTGCGAAGAGCTAGACAGTCCCATCTGGAAGGTGGCAGGAAGCTGCTAGATTTATGTTTGCCAAGTAAGAAAGAGCCAGAGAATTAGAATATTGATGCAGTGCAACTAAGGAAGGCTGCACGGAAAGGAGCAAAAAGCCAAGGTAACTGCATGGCCAGCATCCCTGCCTTGAAGTCTGGAGCAGGGCGCTCTAGAGGGCATGCTGTGGGCCAGACTCTGTGCCAACTGGAAGGGTGTTGGAGGAGCCTTTTGCCTTGAGAAGCAAGACTGTCCTTACTGGAGGTTATTTGCGGTCTTGTTGAGAGACAAGATGTTCCCTCTTGAATGAGACCTTGGACAATGAAGTGCCTAGTCGGTGGCACATGTTATAATTGCTCTAAGAATTCAGGAAAAGGGGTGCTCTGTAAGGGCTGGAGGGTTTGGGTAGGGTCTCAGAGGAAAGCTGCCCTTTTCTAATCTGGCAATTCCTGAGAAGCGACTGTTAAACACTCAGGAATTTTAGTAGCTAATGTCTTGAAATCAGCCATGGTGGAAGCATTTACACCAAAGAAACTGGCAAATGTAAACCAGGGTATTTTGTGGGGAGTGCAGTTTAACAGGATACCACTGATTTTTAGCCCATCCCAACATGGTTTTTTCTGTCCATAGGCAATGACTAGAAGCTCTAATGTTTGCTTGGTTTATTTCTCTCTTTTATACTTTAAGAGAGGCTGTACAGTGCAGGTAAGAGGTGGGCTCTGGAGCCACACCACCTGGGTTCAGGTCCACATCCTACCTGTGGGACCTGGAGCGCACTGCGCAATCTCTGTGCCTCATCGATTCCGTCTTTAAGGTCGAGGTAGTCATAGCACCTCCTCATAGGATTTCCATGGGCTTCAGCAAGTTTATACGCATAAAGTACATAGAGCGGTGCCTGCACATAAAAGTGTTCCAGAAACATTAGCTTTCATTATTCTAAAACTGAAACATTCTTTAGTTCTTTTATACTTAAGGACCGTGGAATAACATAAATGGTGGTTAGACGTGAAAGCTCTGCAGTCAATGTTTGGCGTCCAGCCTGGGCTCTGCCAATTGTTATGTGTATGGGCAAGTAACACTCACGAGTCTTAGTCTCCTCATCTATAAAATGGGGATAATAATAGTACCTACATGATAAACTATTCGTAAAGATTAAATGAGACTAATGTTTGTAAAGCACTTAACACAGTGCCTGGAGCGGAGAAAGTGTACAGTAAATGATAGCCATTGCCATTATTATAATTATTAGTGGTGGTAATAACAGTATTCAAATTACCACCAGGTTCTGGAGTGCTCTGTTTCCTTACAGACTGCTTAAAGGAATACATAAAGGGTAAGAAGAAATTCTCTATCTTGAGGGAGATGACATAGGGAACCATACTCAAAGTTTGAACTTGTTCTCTCCCAAGGGAAAGAACTTCCCACAAAGTTCCATGTAGTAAATTCTTTTTCTTTCTTCTTTTTCTTTATCCAAGGACATTTTTTTCATTGCTTGTAGAGAAAAGAAGGGAGAGAGAGAAACATTGATGTGAGAGAGAAGCATCGATCGATTGCCTCCTGTACACACCTGGACTGGGACAGAACCCACAACCTAGGTATATGCCCTGACCACGAATTGAACCCGCAGCCATTTGGTTATGGGACCATGCTCCAGCCAACTGAGCCACACCAGCCAGGGCCTGGGAAGTTCATTCTTTACCTTCTCAGGCTGAGAATGTCCTTCCTCGCCAATTCCCCCTTCCTTCCAGAGCTTATTCAAGCTCCCCTCCTCATGAAGTCTTCCTTCACAGCTCCGGACACCAGGTTCTATCTTTCTCTGAACTTTTTGCCCTTGCCTCTCTTTGGCTGTGAAGTCAGAGGACTGACGTTGGTCCCGTTAAGTCTCTTTTATGGCTCTGCTGCATTTCCCCAATAAGGTGTGTGTTTCTCAAAAGTAGAAACTGAAAAAAAAAAAAAAAAGTAGGTCTATGTGCTCCATAGATATTAAAAGAACTGAATCCTCTGGCGGCTTAAACTTTTTGTTTGTCGAGATTGAAGGGTGTGAGCTCTCTCTTCCATCCCATCCCCATTCTTTTTCACTAAGTCTGTGTCTGTTTCTCAGTTCTTGGGACCCAGGTGCACTGTCAAGTTCTGCTCCAGATCTCTGGGAACTTCCCAGGATGCCTGAGCCCCACTGAGTGGGAACAGTGCCCCTGGCCAGGTTGGGCTTCTGTGAATGGCTGGGTGAGAAGTAGCTGCCACTGCTGCAGGACCAGATTTTGTTCTAATTTCCTGCTTGTTTGGGTTCCCAGAGAGGTGGCCATTCTAGTGCCAAGTGGGTCTTAGTTAGTTTCCAAGTGAGAGATCTGAGTCCCAGTCCAACCTGAGAGTGGGACAGATTGGGGTCTGTGCTGGGAGGAGGAAGAATGACACCATCTTCTTGCCTTTCTTGGGCTCTCCTTCAGGTCTGGGAATCTTCCCTACATCACTTTCTGTATGTTGGTTTTCAACCATCACCTGTCTGGGAAGCAGATTAATGGTACCATTTCTGTTCTTCCCACCCTTGTTTTATTCTCTAACCCACAAGGTTAAGCTTTGGGGACAGGTTTACACAGAGATATGTTGCTGGATGACAAGAGAGAGGCTTCTGGGCCACCGAAAGAGAGCACAACTGAATGGGGAATGCCTACATCAGGACACCTTTTTATTTTTATTTTTATTTTATTGATTATGCTATTACAGCTGTCCTGATTTTTTTCCCCTTTGTCCCCTTCCTCCTGGCGCCCCCTCCTCCCTCTGGCAGTCCCCCCACCATTGTTCATGGGTCATGTATATAAGTTCTTTGGCTACTCCATTTCCTGTACTGTACTTTGCATCCCCATGGCTATTCTGTAACTACTATTTGTATTTCTTAATCCCCTCACCGCTTGACACATTCTCCCCCTACCTCTGCCCCTCCCTCAATCTGGCAACCATTTGGTAACTAACTTCTTTTCTCTTGTTGCTTTTAAGAGTGTCTCTTTATCTTTAAACTTTGGCCTTTTAATTATGATGTGTCCTTGGGTGGGCCTCTTTGCATCCATGTTGTTTGGGACTCTTTGTGCTTCCTGGACTTGCACGTCTGTTTCCTTCACCAAATTAAGGAAATTTTCTTTCACTATTTTTTTCAGATAGATTTCCAATTTCTTGCTCTTTTCCTTCTCCTCCAGGCACCCTTATGATACAAATGTTGGACCTTTTGAAGTTGTCACAGAGGCTGCTTATACTATTCTCATTGTTTTGGATTCTTTTTCTTTCTTGTTCTGTGTGGTTGTTTTTTGCTTCTTTATGTTCCAAATAATTGATTTGATTCTCAGCTTCATCCACTCTACTTACTGTTGTTTCTCTGTAAATTGTTTTTTATTTTAATTAGTGTATCCTTTATTTCTGACTGGATCTTTTTTTATGCTGCTGAAGTCCTCACTAAGTTCCCTGAGCATCCGTATAACCAGTGTTTTGAACTCTGCATCTGATAGATTGCTTATCTCCATTTCGTTTAGCTCTTTTTCTAGAGTTTTGATCTATTCTTTTATTTGGGCCATGTTTCTTTGTTTCCTCATTTTGGCAGCCTCCCTCTGTTTGTTTCTATGTATTAGGTAGAGCTGCTTTGACTCCATGTCTTGGTAGTGTGGCCTAATGTAGGTGTCCTGTAGGGCCCAGTGACACAGCCTCCCCTATTACCCAAGCTGGGTACTCAAGGTGTGCCCTTTGTGTGAGTTGAGTACACCCTCTTCTTGTAGTTGAAACTTGGTTGCTGTTGGCAGATCAATGGGAGAGATTTACTCAGGTCACTCAGCTGCAAGGACTGGCTGTGACCACTGACCACAAAACTCTGCCGTCTGTGGAGGATCAGCTGTGCAGGGGCAGGGTGGTGGTGCTCCAGCATGGTCTGTAGCTGTCCAGTAAGTGCACTGGTCCTGGGTTCCCTGGGTGGTACAGGCCAAGGTCAGCCCTGACCTGTTTTGCCCAGAGCCCCCTGCCTGAGCTATAATGCAATCTGAGATGGCTGCTACTTGTGCTGGGCTTGGAGATTCCCAGGTGAAGCCAAGCTGTGAATCTAATCCGGCTGCTGATAGGGTTCACTGCAACCAGAAGTTGCTTGTTTGGTATGATTTAGGAAGTTGTGAAGTGTGAGCCAAGATCAGCCATTCTCATGGAAAAGTAGCTTGGGTGGGTCCTTAAGTTGGATGAGACAGAGTCTCTGGGGATCTCCAAGGCGGGTCAAACAGTATACCCAGGTTGATGGAGTCTCAGGTATGGTACCAGTTTATTAGCTCTGTCGGGAGAGGGTTTATGTAGCAAAGGGACAATGGCCTGTGCTCACCTTGATATCAGACACTTCAGTTTCTCTCTGTATATCACTGATGCCTTTCAAGCTGCTACATTGTTGCTGGAGCTCAGCCTGAATAAGTCTCAGTAGGTGAGTCAGTGTGTGGGTTCTTTAAGAGGAACTGCTTGGGACTCAATCCCTACTGGTATTTGCAGCCAGAAGTTGTGGGGACTTATTTTCCTGGCACTGGAATCCTGGACTAGAGGCCTCGTGTGGGTCTGGGACTCCTCACTCCCAAGGCATCCCTCCCAAATTTGTATCCACCACACATGGATGGAGGACCACCCTATGTGTCCGCGCCCCTCCTACCAGTCTGGATGGATGCGGTTTGTTTAATTCTGCAGTTGCCAGACTTCAATTCAACTTGATTTCTGACTGTTCTGAATGATGATTGTTCCATATTTTAGTTGTAATTTTGATGTGATGTGTGAAGAGGTGAGCCCTGTCTGCCTATACTGCCATCTTGACCCCAAGTTCAGGAATAAATCGCCTTAAACATCATGCAAGCACATGCAGGCCAAGGGCAACCAGTTGTATTAGGGATGATAAAACTGAGGTGTGGTTGAGTCCCTATTTATTCAGGGAGAGACATTTTGGCCCAAATATCATGTGGAATGCTCTATATATGGGCCCCCAGTTTAGTTGATATTTCTGTAAGCCCTTGCTAGCCTATTTGAGTAATATGTGTGACCCAAGTAGAATCTGAAGGTCTGGGAGACAAGGACCAAGAGCCCACCAAGGAGGTTGAACAATGGCATACCACAGCCAGTAGCCAGCTAGTTTACTGCCTATAGCACAGAGATAAATGGCCCTCGACTTTTCTAGGGCCTCCCCCAAAGGCACCATAGGAGAGCTGGCAGGACTATATTGAGGAGAGAATGAAGCTGTGAGTTTTGAACTTAAAGCAGCCTAGAGGATAAACAGATGGAAGAAACTCTGAGATAGTCCTTTGGAGATTCAACAGAGTATATCAGGAAGCACAGCAGTGGGGAGACATAGTTATCTAAAGAGACTTTTAACCCTCTGAAAGATGAATATAAATCCATCACCCATGCAATACAAGAGTGCCTCAGATGATGTTTACAAACACCTTCAGAGCTTGGAAAAGGGGCAAGAGTTCCTCACTCACCCTCTGCCTAGTTTCCTTTGCTCTTTCCTGTGTAGTAAAGGGTTGGGAAGCCTCCCAAGTGGGGCCAAATGGAACCTCTGGAAGGACTTTCACAGAATTGATAAGGATTAGCCAGGATCTTTCACAGGTTCAAAAATACATGAACTCCTTTCATTTTTAAAAAATATTCTTGGTATATTAAAAAAATAGAAATGTCAAAACATAATTTTAAAAGTTGTGATTTTTTTGAAACATTGTATTTAATAAATTGGTATACTTTAACACCAAAGGCACAGAGTTATTCACAAGATAAACTTTTGGAAAACATTAATTCATAATGTACTACAGGCAGTCTGATCTGGTAATGGGGACGCATTTTAACTTTATGAAGACCATCATCTTTCAACGTTGTTGTAATGTGCCTCTGAAATTGTACTTATAACTTCGTTTGGAAATAAGTCAAATCTTAAATTTGAGGACTTTGGTTAGCCCGGGGTAAATGAAATAAATGGTTTCCCCCACACACTCCTCACCTTCCCCCCACCCCCAGCCTGTGATAGCCTTGAGTTTAGCAGAAGTAAGTAGTTTATACAACTGCAGCATTTTATGATGATTCAGAAAACTTAGATAATGTTTAATAAAGATTTATTGGTTGATGTTTTCTTTAGCCGTGCAGAAGCTTCTTATTTTGATGAGGTCCCACTTGTTTATTCTTTCCTTTATGTCCCTTGCTTTAGGAGACATATCAGTGAAAAAATTGCTGTGTGGGATATCTGAGAGTTTCCTGCCAATGTTCTCCTCTAGGACTTTGATGGTGTTGCGACTTATATTTAAGTCTTTTATCCATCTTGAGTTTATTTTTGTGTATGGTGTCAGCTGATGATCCAATTTCAATTTTTTGCATGTAGCCATCCAGCTCTCCCAACACCATTTGTTGAAGAGGCTGTTATTGCCCCATTTTATGCTTCTGCCCCCTTTGTCGAATATTAGATGTCCATAGAGACCTGGGCTTATTTCTGGGCTTTCTATTCTGTTCCACTGGTCTTTGGGTCTGTTCTTGTGCCAGTACCAGATTGTTTTGAGTATAGTGGCTTTGTAGTAGAGTTTGATGTCTGGTATTGTGATTCCCCTGCTGGGACTATACCCTGAGAACACCAAAACGCCAATACAAAAGAACCTATGCACTCCAATGTTCATAGCAGCACAATTTACAATAGCCAAGTGTTGGAAGCAACCTAAATGCCCATCAGTAGATGACTGGATCAAAAAATTATGGTACATATACACAATGGAATACTATGCAGTAGAAAGAAAAAAGAAGTACTAAACTTTGCGACAGCATGGATGGAACTGGAGAGCATCATGCTAAGCGAAATAAGCCAGGGGGCGAAAGACAAATACCATATGATCTCACCTATAAGCGGAACCTAACCAACAATGCAAAGAAGCAAGGAAAATATGACCAGCAACACTGAAAGGAAAAGAAATCAACAGAGACAAGAGGGAAGGTGGGGGGCAGGGAAGGGGAAAGTCAAGGAACATATAGCAAGGACTCATGGACAAAACCAAAGGGGAAGAGCTGAGGGAGGGAAGGTGGGAGGGGGCAAGGGAAAGAGGTGGGGGGAAGGCAGAGACAAATGTATTTAAAAAGTAAATAAATTAATTAAAAAAAAAGATTTATTGGTTGAGGCAGAGATTTTAAAGAAGGGATTATTATGGCTTCTGGGATAGCATTTTGGGGGGGCTTTTTTTTTTTAACCTCTACAGCCCAAATTTCATGAAAGCATTGCCAATGAGATTCAGTGACAAACATGTATCTTCAAGAAAAATGCTAAAGGGAAAGAAATTGTCCTTCCTTACCAGTGGACGTGTGTAACACACCTCTTGTGAATCACTTCAGAGGTCTCGGCCTCGCCTGTCCCTTACCCCAGCTGTGCGCAGTTCTGTGCGTGTCAGTCAGTTTCACAGGTGTGCTGACCGTGGCCCACCTCAGGCCCGCTTTGTGCTCCTTGCTTTTGTCTTCAGGTACCTGAGTGACGCGGTGTGTAGAGCCTCCTCAGTAATGTCCCTGGCACTCATGCGTGGGCAACATAGACGTCGATGGAGAGAACCTTTGCCCAGTGGTGTGGGTGGCAATGGAGAACTCTTGGCCCTTTTCTTCACAATTTGGTTCGTGCTGAGATACCTTTCAGACAGCAAATCCATGGTCTCCTGGGATTGTACAAGCAGTAGCCTGTAGACAGGGCCAACTCCATAACATAGCTCTATATTGGTTCATGTTTTGTTCCTCTTCCCTCCACTGCTCTCTCACTTCTCTTCCTTTGTTCCCCAGGAAAGAGCTTGCACTTAAGCCTCTGTCTTAGGCTCTGCTCTCTGCAAAACCCAAACACTTTCATAAGAACTGGTGGGGTACTTGATCTCCCTTAACTATTTTCTTACAGCTGATATTTTAAAACCTAAGTGCGAAATTTAATATGCCACCTATAAAAATGTTTTTAATTCTGATATTGCCATTTAAGAGTGTTAGTTATCATTCCTAGCCTTGAGTTATCTACAGATTTGTTCATAAAATTTATTGACTGTTTTTAAAAAACCATCAACAACCAACCTCTGTAAGCTCATCTCACGCTTCACTCTCCTTGATAACTACCCTCTGGTGGCCTTACCTCCTCCTACCAGCCCACAGATGGGCCAAGCTCTTCCCCCTCAGGGCCTTGCACTCCCTACTCTTTCTGCTTGGAACGTTCTTCCCTCGAGTTCTTTACATGAGCATCTCTTTATTATGCTTCAGGGCTCAGCTTAAATGTCACTTCTCAAAGAGGACTTTCTTGGCCATTGTGTTTCTGTCATAGCACTTGTCCCCAATCCATGGGTACTAATCCTTGGATCCATACATTAGGTGTTTTGTTTTTTTCTTTTCATTGTTCATTGTTCTAACTAGAATGAAATCTCCAGGATGACAGAGATGTTTTCTGGTTTCCTTGCTGTTAGGTCTCTAGTACCTAGCTCAGGTTCTGACATCTGGAAGGAGTTTAATAAATAAATATAAATATAAGCCAATCAATCAATATATAATCTTCACCCAAGTACAGACAGACATGTTTTACTTAATTTCAGAGAGAGAGGAAGAGAGAGAGAAAGAGAAACATTGATGTGAGACAGGAACATCAATCAGCTGCCTCCCATATGCACCCCAACTGGAGAGCAAACCCGCAACCCAAGGATGTGTCCTGACCAGGGGTCAAACCCACAACCTTTCTGGTGCACAGATGACACTCCAAGTTGGCCAGGGCAGGGCCTCAATAAATATTTGACTCTTCTCTCAACTTGTGTACTAGATCCACCCCTCTCGCCTACTCAAGGATGTTGATCCACCAGCTCTCCCTCCTCTCTCCCATATCATCATTATCTCTCTCTTTACTGGGTCATTGCCCATCAGCAGACAGACATGCTGTAATTTTGAGACAGCCTAGTAAGCCAGGACAAGTGGAAGAGGGAAACCAAGACAGATAGTTAAATGGCCAAGCGGTTTACAGCCATTTAGTAAACTGCAAAATTCTATCTTTCCCAACCAAGGACACTGAAGAGAGTAAATGATTTACACTTCTCCTCCCCAACCAGAGGGTAAATAGCTTAGAATCCCCCTACTCAGAGTAAGAAACCAATGGGAAGTCACTTTATCCTTGAAGAGCTCAGAGGCTAAGCTCTTTGACAGAAGTGTGTGCTGTGCAGCACCCATCTGCCCCGGGGGAGGGGATGGGGTCAGAAAAGGCTTTGCAGAGATCGCTATTGGGCAAATCTTGGAGATTAGTGGATTTAAAAAAAAACCCTATAAATTAGATTAAAAAGTCATTCCAGTCTATTCCCAATAAAATCTTTCCAACTAAAAAGAAAAATTAAAAAATAAAAATAACATCACCCTACTCAGGAAGATGGATAACAGAAGTCCAGTTGGTGCCATTTGTGTAAATCACACCCAAGAATGGATGAAATCGGGAATAATTCTCATTTTGGTGCATCAGCATAAAGCTGATGACTACTCTGTTGAGAGCCTCCCCTAAGACCTCCCCTGAACTCCCAGCCTTTAAAATCCTCCAGACAAAGGACCCAGCCTTTCCCTCCCTCTGGGAGCAAGTCTGCACCTTTCCCTGCCCCCACTTTTCCTCTGCAGGCCTTTCTCTCTCTCCTAAGCACCAAGGGCCTTTTGCTTCTATACCTTGTTTCCTGAACCTACCCAATTCAGCTGGCTCACTTCTACTACCCCTGTTAACTTTCTAAATAAACTTTCTCTTATCATTTGAGTTCCTGGCTCTGAATTCTTCTTTGCCAAACTCAAGAAGTCAGGTCAATCTTCACTGGTGACAACGGCTGCCATTTCGCCACCAGCATTGCC
This sequence comes from Pteronotus mesoamericanus, assembly GCF_021234165.1. Classification (NCBI taxonomy): domain Eukaryota; kingdom Metazoa; phylum Chordata; class Mammalia; order Chiroptera; family Mormoopidae; genus Pteronotus; species Pteronotus mesoamericanus. Next base: position 24,672,188 of record NW_026555078.1, on the reverse strand, counting down.
AGTAACAATTTCTCACGTCTTAAAAAGCAAAGCAAAACCAAACAAACACACAAAAAAAATGGTCTAATTGGTCTTGGCCCACATCCTTTTCAGTTGTTCACAACCCATACTTTATTCAGTTCACAACCCATACTTTATTGATTGTCTCTCTCCCCAGGATAAGAAGCCCTATGAGTGGAATATTTGTGTCTATTTTATTTATTGCTACATTTCTAGTGCCTCAAGAGTAGAGACTCAGTAAAAACTTTTTAAATAAATGAATCAGCTTGCAGAATGAATGACTAAAATAATAAAGTTTTTTTTAATTAACAGAAAAAAATCAGTCTCAAGTACTTACAAGATCAATATTCAACTTAGCAAACATGCACAAGAAGCTCTGTGAAGATATATGGTGGCCATCTAACTGTGTAAGTGATTTGGGGGAGAATTCTGATCCATTCTCTGCCTTCTAATGTGGAAAGCTCAACAGGGCAGCTCGGTGGGGAAGGGAAAACCAGTGAGAGGCTCCTCAGCATTTAGATAACAGCAGACCTTGCCTTCGAGATGAAAAACTAAGGCCGGAAGTAATAACTTTTCCCAGACTCTGCATTCTCCCCTCTATGGTCTGAGCATAAGCCTCTACAAAACACACCCAGATAACTATCTCACAGGTAAAACAAAAGTTCTTATCCTTAGAATTGCTTTCTAGAAAATTGTCATGCAATAATAGTGCCAACCAGGAGATGGCGACTCGCCTTTCTCTCCAGGAGGGCTACACTCCAGTGGCTACTGAAGGGTAGGGACGAGCTGGGACTTGGCCAGGTCAGCCGGCTGGGTCAGCCAGGGGCCTCTAAGGCAGAGAGCCCTGAAAATGGGGCTCTGTCTTAGAATGTCTCATTCTTGTTGGCTGGGCCCCCATGAGTAAAATAGTTGTTGCTGAAAAAGATACATGTTTAAGGCCTCAGATTAAGAGCAACTACAAATCGAGTGTGGTTGGCAGGTCCACAGTCAGGATATTTATCTCAAATTCAGGGAGTCTGAGAATCTAGGGCAGCTCCTTGGCAACCCAGCACTGACTGTCCTTTTGTTAGACTTTTCTTATGCTCTGGCAACCGCGCTAGAAAGCCAATCAGATTTTTTTCCAAAGTGGAGACTCAACCTGGCCAGTGTTCTTCTGCAGAAATTATTCACCTGGGTATTGGGGTCTACCAGCTGCTACAACTGGGGTGGAGGATGGTGCGTGATGGTTGGAGGTAGGAGGTGTGCTGGTACCTACAGTTTCTACAGAGGCAGCTCATTGTTTTCATCTGTCTCTCAGAGGGGCTCCATGATTCAGAAAAGATAAGAAACTACTCTAAAAAATTCCCCCAGGGCCCACACCGATTCTTTGCCCCAACCAGTCCCCAGAGACACTCTACTTCTGCATTTTTCATTAAGAGGTGTATCAGTCAGGCGCTGGTCAAGAGACAGAAACAGCATCAGTTTATCTGAACAGAGAAGGTAATAAAATAACTAAGTGTGAAGTTGTCAACTAGGTTTGGGGAGAGGTGGGAATTAATGAAACTTAGAAACCTGAAAGTCAGACTTTGAGGAAGAGGCACTGCCCAGCTCAGTGGCATCTCTGAGGTGGAGAGGGGCCCTGTGGACACCTGGTGTCTCCTGGGAGTGGGGAGTGTGATGGGGCTGCTGCTGCAAGTGTTGGAAAAACTGCAAACTGCATGCAAATGGTGTCACAAGAAGGCACTGCCCCTGTTAGGGTGACGAGGTGAGACTAGGGTGACATGTTTTGGAAAAAACCCCCCAAGAAGCAGAAGGGAAGGAATGAACCCTAACGTTTCTGCAGCAGCCTTTGCTGTCTCCTCTAGTGCTTCCCCTGGGAAGTGCTAACACGGAGCCAGTGGGCAAAGCCCGAATATGTTTTGCACAGTCCCAGCTCCAGCCCCACAAGACTGGGGACAGAAGATAGGTTTGGAGCCAAGAGACAATAAGTGCAGAAGTTCTCCTAAACCATTTTGTTTACTGTAGTATTCACAGCTACTATCCAGTCGGTTCATCCAAAGGGATTCCTCATTGGCTCTGGGGGGGCACATGGTTAAACCAAGGTCAGGGTTCCCAGTGGTTAAGCAGCAGCAGCCCTCTGCCTCCGTGGTTCTGCAGCAACAAGCGCAGTGGTGGCTCCCTCTGTTTTCAGTCACGGTTACTAGGCCACATGGGGAACAATGGACACCCCTTGACTATGACTGCACAGTGGCTGTGGACACTGGCCTATTTATATAGTTGGCGTCACCTCTTTAGTGAAGCCTTCTAGGTTTCTGAACCAGAGTCTAGCTCATAAACCACAGCTCACCCTTTCCCCGGGTACTAAGAAATCTCCTAGTATTGGAAATATAAAAGATCATCATACTGAATAAACATGACTCATGCAGTGTAATCAAATTTGTTTTGGGCTCCCACTCTCCTTTCTAACTTATTCAAGGGAGCAAACTCTTCCCTGTCCCAGATAAAATTTAAGACAAGTCCCATGAGTTTCTGGTCCCACTCACTATTACCAATAATCCTCTGGTCACTTCAAATCATACATTATAAATTTAATAATGGAAATACTCAATCTTATAACTTCTTACTCTGAAGTTGAAGCTTCTCACCCTTATAGCAAGGAAACCGGCAAGTGTTATAAACAGGGCTTTCTGGGGGGGCAGAGGGGGCCAGCTTACCAGCTTTTAGTCAACTCAACATTTCCTTCTGCCCACAATGACTATAGAAACATTCAGTTTTGTTTGGCTCGTTTCCCTCCCTTATGCATCAAGAGAGGCTGTACAGTGCAGGTAAGAGGTGGGCTCTGGAGCCACACCGCCTGGGTTCAGGGCCACATCCTACCTGTGGGACCTGGAGCGCACTGCGCAGTCTCTGTGCCTCATCGATTCCACCTCTAAGGTCGAGGTAGTCATAGCCCCCCCCCCCCCCATAGGATTTCCTTGGGCTTAAACCAGTAAATGCACACGAAGTACCTAGAGCAGCTCCTGCACATAAAAAGTACTCCTCAAACATCAGCTAGTATTATTCTAAAACTGAAATAATCTTTACTTCTCTTATTTCGGCTGTGTAGTTAAAAGGTGCAAACATCTGGTAACCAAGTTAAACCCTGCATGGCTTGCTGAGTAGAACTCTCTCTAACATACCTCCCTTTCACGTGAGTGTCTGTCAGGTCACAGCACGTCCTCTTCTCGAAAGAAAGAAAGAGCAATGACATGTGATGAAAAGCCCGTTACTATTATTATCCCAAAATGTGGGTATTCGTTTTGCATCTCAATCTCTTCACTGCCACCCTATCTCGGGTGAGGCCCCTCTGTGGCCACACATTCACATATCTTCTGAGTGACAAATTTGGGGGACAACAACCATCATAGCTACCTCCCCTTGACCTCCTTAATCCAAAATCAAAGCCATAATCAGCCCATGCCTTGTCCTTTAGATTTTTGAGGTAGGGCTTGGACAACTGTACACTCTGTTCCCTAAGCTACAAGGAAGGGACACATATGAAGCTCTCATGGTGGACAAGTTGAATCCCCTTTTCTGAAGCTTGTGACAAGGCCCCAATCCTCCCTTCTCTCCCCCAAGGGTGAGAGTGGACTCAGAGCACACCAGGAACTTTTTCCAGAAATCCTCTTGTCTCATCTCCAAATTACTGACCATTTTGTCACCATGAGTGAGGGGTATGAGAATCATGAAACTGGTTTTCTCTGCCTTCCTTTCTTCTAAGCCTGCACTGGGCTCTTGTTGGAATGTGACCTCTAGTGTCTTCAGGCCTTAGCAGAAACTTCTATTTTATTTTGTTTCTTTTAAAGATTTTACTTATTTATTTTTAGAGAGAGAGAAAGGGAGGGAGAAAGAGAGGGAGAAAAACATCGATGTGCAAGGAAAACATTGATTAGTTGTCTCTCACACACCCCCAGCCAGGGACCTGGCCTGCAACCAACATATGAGCTGACTGGGAATCAAACCTGCAACCTAGGTATGTACCCTGACCAGCAATCAAACTCACAAACTTTTGGTGTACAGAATGATGCTCCAACCAACTAAGCTACCTGGCTAAGGCAGCATCAATATTCCTAAAGCTTCCAAACCTGAGTCAAATGGTCTTTTTAGGTCCATTAGGGACAGTTCAGGTAGAGAAGTGATGCTGCTAGTCATCTCAACTGAAATCCCTCAACTGTTTCCAATCCTACACAGAAGGATCAAAAACTTCAGGATTGCTTGGGAGGGCTATCATCCACCTCACTGGTTTACTGCAAAGATTGGATGAGATCATATGTGCAAACGTATTTTGTAATTTTGCAGACTGGAAGGCACGATACACAGACATGCACAGGATTATGATGATAATGGGTACTTTAAAGAAGGCTTGATTAGAATTTCTAAAGACAGCCCTAAACAGGCACTCACAGTTCAAAGAGGAAACTGGGCTTTTTAAAACTATATCCAGAGCAAACAATAGGGCTGTTTGGCGAGTGTTTCTGAGAAAACATTCACCTAGAGTATACATTAGCAGCAGTGGGAGATCACTGTGCCGTTGGCAGGTGAAGCCCCACCCATGCCTCCTTGGCTTATCCCAGGTCACCTGCCAACTGTTCCCCAATGTTCCAGTGGTTCCTGCTTCCGGCTGCCTTTGGGTGTGCTCTGGCCCCTGAGGTGGGCAGGAAGTGAATGCCAAGAGCTGCCTTTACCTTTGGGGGTTCATTCTGAGGTGTGTTCCAAATGATTTCTCAGAGGGTCCCAGAGGGACTGGCTCCTCCACGGACACTCTGTGTAACCTGCTCACTGACACCTTGTATTGACTTGCTTCCCTTCCCTGTCTCACCTTCCCCATTCTCTCACAGGGCTTCCTCGAGTCACCACCCCAATCGACTCCTTGTAGCTCGGAAAAAAACAGTCTTCTTTTGAGGAGGGCTCAAGCTAAGGCAGAAAAGACTACAGAGTTTGTCTTTGGCAGAAAAATGTAAATTATACTAACTGAAATAGTAGCTGCTTCGTAAATCTAGCTATTGGGTGCTAGTAGAAATTGTTAAGTAATAACGGTAACTCGTATTTATTGATAGCTTCCTTTGTGCCTTGTACGATCCAAGCACTTTTCACACAGGTGACAAAGAATGGGTCTTTGGAATCTGACAGGGATTTGGATATAAGAATCTTTGTTGTTTCTACCTTTTTATCCTCTTAAATAACCTTGGGTATGTCATATAATCTCTTGAATCCTTTCTTTTCTCATCTGTAAAATGGCGACAATGATACAGTATGGTGGGAAGGTGCACATAAAGGGCTTAGCACAGTCTAGCACATGTAAGTGCTTAAAACATGGTAACTACTGTTATTACTATTGATTTTATGAGAAAAAACATAAGCCTGTAGAGGAGGAAGAAACTTTCCTCTACCCTTCTAGGTTCTTTCAGCTGGTCTAATAATTAAACAGAGGTAAGATAGATTACTAGAGAAAAATGATCAAATTTAATTACATTTGTACACATGGGAACCCCACATACATGAGAGTGTCAGAGACTCCTTATACATGAGAAGTTCAGAATTACAAAGGGGAAATGGGGCATATAGGACATTCTGAGTTAAGAATGAGGTAAGGCCCCTTGGGGCTCCAGAGGAGAGAAAGGTCATTTCCAGGACAATAAGAAGAGCAAATGTTCAGTAGTTAGAAGTTTGCTCTGCCATAGAGATAGGCCATAAAAAGTTATTTCTGGTGATAACTCATAATGAGCAAGGCCCCTAATTTAAAGCCTTTAAGGGAGAGATCAAAGTTTTTCCCAAGCCCTCAGAGTCTGAACTGCCTTCAGCTCAAAAGCAATTCTTGTGCCCACGTGGCACATCTCAGGGAGGCCTGCTCGGAACACCTTCAAGCCCCATCCAAAGACCGGGGGCGGGAGCCGGGGGAAGACTGATTTGACTTAATTTACAGGGTATGTTAAAAAAGAATTATTAACTGTTTTCCTTTCCTTTAGGAAGTGAGAAAGCTCAATGTGTCATTACATCCCCTTGTACATTCAAATTCTATGCACCTTTCTGAAGAAAAGGATAAAGAAGGTTTGAAGAGAAAATAATTTTGGAAGCCATTATTGAAAACAGCAATGAAGTAACATGGAGGATATAATCTGTAGCAGTGAATGCACATGGTGTTCTTAAACATAAATAAAAGCTTTTAGTTCTCAATTTTGGTCCTTTGCTGTTCCTGTCCCCCAAGCAAACAAAAGCTGGGGAGGGGATTCAATGTGCTGAATCGGGAAAGAAACAGCAGGGCTAGAAAGATCTTCCTCTGTGGCTGGCTGTGGACTTCGAAAAGAGCAGGCAGGGGCAGAAGTGTGGGCAAGGAGGGCAAGAAGATTGGAGACACAGGCAAGACATGGTAAAAAAAGCAAACTAGAGTTGGCCTCCTACCTTGAGGCAGGCACTTGATGGATTGATACCCTCCTCACCCACCCCGGGGGTTCATGGGAGAAAACCTGCCGGGTCTCCCTGACTCTGTGCTTAGGAGGGCTGAAGAGCCTCTTGGAGACTCAGCACCTGTTAACTTGTCATGGCAGAAAAGAAGGGAGAGAGGCCTGACGTTTTCCCAACCCATGAAAGTGAAAGAAAAAAAAGAAAGAGTTCTTTACTTTCAGGGTCATATCCTGAATGACAGAGGTCAATGTTTGCAACTGATCCATGTGGGCACAGGCTTCTAATTATTTCCTGGATAACCTGTTATCTATTAGCCATCAGGCTGCTTGCCAGATTATAATAATGTCTCCAGAGTTGCTAGTCTGGATTCTGAGGAGCAGACTATTTTGTTCTGGTATTTTTAAAGGGGAAATAGGATTTGGGCAGCAGCTAGCTACGTGGTCCTTTGGCAGAAAGGTCGCTCTTTCCTCTGCCCTTACCCTGTGCTGAAGGAGAGAGAATGCCTGGGAATCCAGCGCACAGTCCATGCTGACGCCAGTGTGGAACCCAGCAGTGTTTCCTCTTTTCCTGGCTCTTTGACTCATGCTCTGTTGGGAGATTTGACTTTATCAGAACATTCTTGAAAGCTTTTCAGAGAAATGCTTTTTGGGGGCTGATATAATTTGCTTAGAGAAAGAGGAGACTTTTCAAATAACCTTTTATTTGGGGAAAGGAGGGAAGGGAGGGTGTTAGAACTCAATAAGCCTGTTTTTCTGTTGAGTAGGGGTGGAATTTGGCCATCACCTAAGTGAGCTTCTATCAACCATCCGTTACATTTATGGCTTCTGTATTGGCTCTAACGCATAATGAAGTGTCATCAAATGGGAGGGGTATGCAGATATAGGACATCATTCTTCTTCTTATTATAAAGGTAGCAGATGTTCATTATTTAAAATTTAGAAACTCTAGAAAACAATACAAAACAAAAGAAGACCACTCAAAATTTCATTCCTCAGAGATAATCGCTGTTAACCTTTTGGTGTATCTTCTTTTACTTGTTTTTCTATGTTAATTTATATCTATCTATGAAAAAGGGCCTTTGATTAAAAAATACAATGGTGCCCTCTGATCTTCTGGGAACAGCTGGAGGATAAGATGTTCCTTAGCCTTGGGTTTTGTAAATAGCTCTCTGTAATCCTCACAGACCATTCTAAGGTGTGTTTCAAATAATTTCTTAGAGGGTCCCAGTGGAATAATACTTAAAATTAAAATATTGACAAAACCAGATGTTGATGAGGATGTGGAGCAAATGTACACTCATACACTATTTTTGAAAGCCAGTTTGGCAGTTTCTCATGGTAAGACATGCACACCTCTGTGAACCAGCAATTAAAGTTTTAGTTACTTATCCAAGAGAGATAAAAACATATGTCCACAAGAACTTGTATAAGAATGTTTCTGGCTCTGTTACTTAATTAACTAACTAGGTGAGTGATCTTAAACATGTAAGTTTACACTGATGTAAAATGAGGTCAATATTGATGCACTTAATAATCAGAAGGGGAAATTTTAATGCCATGTATACAGCCTCAGAGGAAAGTAGCACAGCTAGTCTTTTTCCAATGTGGCTACCATAGCTTATTGTAGCATGATTTGCTGGTGGCCCACCTTAACTCCCCTGGAGGCAGAAGATAGGATGAGGTCTCGGGCACAAGCTAGAAACAACCACAAAATGGAGGTTTTGGCTAGGCCGGAGCTGATGTTAGATTTGTCTGGTATAAGGAATACGGACCTCCCCTCTTGCCAGGCATATGTTCCTCTAAGAATCTCTTTCTGCTGAAGAATCTCCTGGGAAAGAAAGCTTGAGCAGCATTTGCTTTTGGGATTCAGAAATTGGTAAGTCTGAGAGCCTTCCAGGCTAGAGAAGAGAGTGCTAGGGTCCCCAAGAAAGCATTTAATATGAATGAAGAAGGACCCAACTCCACCATGGGGCGGGGAGGTGTCTGTGCAACCTCGCAGTGAGCAAGGCTGTGTCTGGGACGTGGAAAGTACTTTGCAGTGTTCTTTGTGGTTGACTCTTTAGCTTCCCTTCAAGCCAGCTCTGGTGATCCCATTCACCTTGCCAGAGATTGGTTAAAGAATAGGCATGCACCCAATTCTGGCCATGAGACATGAAAGGAATTCTACAGGGGATTTTTGAGGAAAGTTTTTGTGCTTCTAAGAAGCAGACACAGGAAGAGCAACCTTTTCTTCCTCTACATGTTATTTTGTCTTGTAACCACAAAGGGAGCCAGCTGGTGGACAAAGCCAACATCTTAAGGATGGCGAAGCAGAGAGATTCAGACAATCCGTGTTCTTGATGCCCTGAACTGCTTATTGTACTACACCTGGAACCCGCCGCTTCTGGAATTCCCATTAGTGAGACATGGTATTTCCTTATGTGTTCGAATCTTCCTTATGTAGATTTTCTATTGTTTGTGGCTAAATATTCTAACCAAAGCATGGAATTGGAATTTTCACATTAGCTGGCAGGGAGCTTAGAAGTAATAAGACTTGGGTATTAAGGGGATGTAACTGGTATCTTCACGGGCCGGTGATCCCAGGACAATAGGGTCAGGTGAGATTCCTACTTTACAACCAATCTGAACTAGGACTATTGTATTCCTCTGATTTTTTTTCTTTAATCAAAGTGAACCTGACTTTGAGCCCTTAATCTTGTTCATTGGGCAGGTAATTAATCTGTCATTCTTGGGGCTCAACCCCTTGCAAGATTGTGCCTAACTGAGCAAAGTGTAGAGGTGTCCCATCTACTCAGCAGCCGGGAGTCCACACTGAGTTTTCCTGTGATGCCTCACAGGTCTCTTCCAGTTTAGTGATTTTGCTATTTCTGAGTCATTCATAGAGCCCAGGAATCTGTGCTGAAGGTGGAAACCCAGTGCCTGAGACTCCATGTCCTTACCTAGGACCCTGGAATGGGTTATGCTCACTTCATTAGAGTTGTTTTCTACTCGGAATATTTCTACCTTTTGGTTGCTGAGCACTCTGTTTTCTCTTTCTTTGTCTTTCAAAGACCTCCTGCGTCTTTCTGTCTCTGGGTCTCTGTATGACCTCATCAATGAGCCAGGGCTTTTATCAAAGACAGAAAGGTCTATTTATTAGCTTTAAGAAGCTTCTGCTTTCTGTCCTGCAAGAAATCCTAAGGCGAGGGGAGAAAAAAAAAAAAAAAAAAAAAAAGCCTGACGAGCAGTGCCTGCTTGGAAAGAGAAGGCAATGGAAAATTACAGCAAATGAATGAATATTTCAGTTATCTTGTCACAGGTACCTTGGAGGTGACATGGAGAACTCAGCCCAAAAGTAGGACTGGCTCTATGATGACTGGCAGCCAGACAACCAATGAGAGTTGGAAAAAGAGAAAGAAGGTGGGTTCCTGAGCATTGGTGGGGAACCTTTCCTGGTAATTTGAGCAACTGCTTCACAGCCTAGAATTGAGAGCCTGGGGATCTGGCTGTCTTTTTCCTTTCCTGGGTGTTCTTAAAGGCACCTTTTCTTTCCCCCAAGCATTCTGTTTCTGCCTCGAGGTTAACATGGGTTAACTGTAAATATTAAAATCACTAGGGAGTGGGAAGGATCAAATGAGATAATGTACAAGAAAGGTTTTTGAGTTGATAAAGTGTAGGGAGGTGCTGGTATCCCACTCAGGGCTGGAGCAGTTCCTGGTCTTCCCAGCCTCCTTGGTAAAGGCCAGGGGTAATAAGAACAGCAGAAGAATGTGCAGTGAGGAGTTATGTGGTATATTCCCACAATAGCTGAAAGGACCTTTGCGATCATTAAGGCTAACTCCCTAACTTCACATATAAGGTTCCTGAGGGCTGGAGAGGCTAGGAGACTTGGCCTAAGGTCAAATGAAATTATACGGTGACTCTTGGGTACTGAGGATTTTTGCTCCCAGCTCTTTCTCATCACCCTGACCTCCTAGCCCTGATCCTGCCCCTTGAGCCTGATGGTCCCCTCAGGTGATTTTGAATGATTGGCCTGCACTATCTTGTTGCTGCCTTGGAGGCCAGCATACCTCCTGCTGAGGGCTCTCTCCAGCTGATAGGCTGATAGGCTATGGGGTGATTAACCTAAGGACAATGAAGGCATTTAAACCCCACAGTCCTCTTAGTCTCCTTCACTAGTTGAGCATTTTGGGGAGGAAATGGGATGGTGGGTTACTGAGAATGTTTCCAAACTGCAGGTGAGGTCCTGCTGCCCGCTACCACCCTCTAGGCAAAATTTGGGAGGCAGAGTTTTGGTGAAAAAGGAAAGGAGTCTTTATACAAAAGCTACACAGTTTTGTAATAACAGCTTTCCAAAATGCGCTAGTGACTTAAGCTTATCATTAAGGTTGAAATCTTTTTAACTCTGGAGCCCCAGGTTTAATCACTTAAGCCTATCAGCTAAGGCTAAAATCTTTAACTCTTGGGTTCCCCTATCATTCCCCTGGTTAGTTTATGGCTTTTAATATCTTATTTCTAAGGTGAGTTTACAAACTAAAACAACATAAGATACAAAAGCTACAAAATTTTGGAAGAATGGCAAGCTCCTGCCTTAGAGCCCATTTCCTCTAACACCCAAAGGAAAATAACCCTACCACTCTGCCAGGCCAATTCTAGGCTGCACCCACAGTCCTTTCTCCCATTTAGAATACCATCTTTTGGGAAATGCAGGCGGCTACAGCACAGTCAGTCATCCAGGCATCCTTGAGGAAGAGCAAGGGAGTCCATTTCTGCCTTCCTTCTATTTAAATCTTCCAGCCCATAATTCCATGTGCGTATGTGCATTGCATTGTATTGTAGGTATTCAGCTTCTCAGCCAGTCCTGCCTAGACTGTTTACCATTGCCTTGGGCGACCTACCCCTGGGGTCCCTCCCTACTCTCCCCAGGGACCTGATCAGGTCTCTCTGTATCAAGAAGACAGTCCTGGGCATATCCCAGTTTATAGGTATCTACTGGGCATACACATTTATGACTTTCTGACTTGAAGCATTTCAGCTTGGAGATGACCTTCAATCAAACGGTGGGGCAAACATGTCTGTGGTCTTTTGATTCCTGCTGTCTCAGACTGGTCTAACAATCATCTCCAGGTATTCTGATGCAGATAGCCTATGGGGCCCACACACTGAGAAACATCAGTGTGCTGGGTTGGCGAGCCTGGACAAAGCCTTTAGCCTCTATAAAACAGGGCTAAGAACGCCTACTCTGTAGTGGTTGTGAGGATTAAACAAGATGATGGAATGTTAAGTGCTTAGCACAATATCTTACACATGGTCAGCACTCAGTAAATGTTAACTATTATTGCTGTTGTGGTTATTTTAATTGTGTTACTATTCAGGTAGAGTCCTGGGTACTATTGCCTGCTTCAGATCTCTGCCTGGTCTGAGATATCTGTGAGTTCTCTTGCTCTTTCCAATCCCATCAACTAGATTTCTTATCACCTACTTCCCAGCATAGACAAAAATGCTTGGACTGCCTCCCCTCTCACCACCCTTCTACCAAACAGAGACACATATGGGAACACACACACATACACACACCCCCGCCCCCCGTGCTCCAGTTCTGAACATTGCATCCTGCAAAATCTCGTTGTCAAGGTGTTGAGAGTATTAACAGAAGTTGTCTTTGGGTGGGTGAGATTTGTAGGTGGTTTAAAAAATTTTTTCTTTCTTTGCTTGTCTGTGTTTTCCGATTTGTTTGTCATGGGCATGTATTGCACTTGTACTGAAAAAAAATATTTTTAACTTGTATAAAATCTACTCGGTATCTCTAGGAAGGTTTCCCTGAAGCGTTCTACTGCACTCTGAGTACTCCTTTTAACTTCTTGTACCCTCAGATTCTTTGTGCCCTGTACTACATTTGCTCTGTTCACTTGTGAGTTGCTCTATAGATGATTTTAAGGAATTCAGCATCCATGAGCAGTCAGTAGAGGCTGTATTTTTTCTTCTGCAGAAATAGTTTGAATGTTTCTTAGCTGACTTCAGCTCCCCACCCTTCTCTCTGCATCAGCAAGCCCAGGTGACTAAGGGAAGTCAAGGGTGATCGGTTAGAGCAGGGCTTGATTCTATGCAGTTGAACTTCCTATTGTTCCCATTTTACAATCCCCAGTACGAGGGCTAGCCCCAGAGAGTGGTTTCTGGGGGACTCTGATGGATATTCAGGGCAGCTTTCAGCAGGGCTTGTCTGTGCCATGAGGTTTAGGGCAATGTTTTAGTGTGGGCATTAATTTAATCTGGGTCTTGCAAAATCTCCAGACAGCTACTTCTTGTGACACAGAGTCGTCTAACGCAACATAGCCACAGGCAGGAGAGAGTGAGGGGTAAACCACATGTGGAAGTACTGGGAGCATCATATTTATGGGAACAGTCTGGGAAGCCTTCAGAAAGGAAGCAAGTCTCAGATGGGCCTGAAGGAATAGGTGAAGAGATGAAGAAATAGGGGCGCAGTGCAGACAAGAGAAAGCATGTGGGCTGGAGCTGGCAAGCGCGGCTGTTGATATAGCAGTAAACACTGGTGGTAAGAGCTAAAACTCTGGAGTCCAAAAGACCTGTATTTGAGTCATTAACTACGTGTTCTTGGAATAAAACTCCTTAGGCCTGTTTTTCTTATCTGTGTAATCCAGACCATTGTAGTCTTGCCTATTAAGATTTTTATAAAGAGCTAATGGAATAATGCCTGTAAAACGTTTTTAAACATACAATAAATGCTAACCAAGGTTAGTTATTTTTGTATTGTGTCAATATTATAATTGGCGTTTGTTTTCCAGAAGAATTTCTTTGCACTTCCATTCACTACTTTCTTTCCCATGCATTTATTTATCTGCAATTATTCATCTAACACATAATAAAATATAATACATATATATCATATGTAATAATTATATAATCATAGCTAACATTTAAATAGCATATTACATGTGCCAAGCATTATTCTAAGTGCTGTAAATGTATGAAATTCATTTAATCCTCTCAATAATGCTATGAAGTAGGTACTATTATCATCCACATTTTGTAGAGAATGAAATTGAGGTACAGAGAAGTTAAGCAGTTTGTTGAAGGTCACAAAGCCAGTAAATGACAAAACTAAAATTTCTGGTCTCAAAGAATCTGGGTCAGAATCCATGGTCTTAACTATCTGATTGTTAAACATGTATGCTATTTTCAAAGACTCAGGGAAAAAAAGGAAGGACAAAAATATGAATGAAACACTGACTCTACTGGCAGGAAGATAATAATCAGGAGGAGGTGAGACACAATAAGATCATACCTACCCACGTCAGCGTGATTAAGACTGCCTGGAGGTGTAAGTAAAGCACATGGAGGCCTATTGGCATGCTTGAGTTGTCACCTGTGATCAGCTTGGGTCATTAGGTAAAGTCCTTGTTATAGGTTCTGTAAGAAGACCCCGCTAACTTAGTACATTTCTAATACCTCTTGCCACAGTTGATACTCCTTGCCCCGTGGAAGGCTGGATGACAGAATGTGGTTGGAAGGGTATCCTCCCAGCCCATTACTGATTGAAGAAATAACTCAAATTACAGCGCCTACCATGTGTGAGGTGGGTCATTACATCATTTATTAGCTGACCCACTACTTTTTTTCAGTTCTGCACTCTGTGCTGCATATTACACTGAAAACCATGTTTGTTTTTTCCCCCTCCTGAGCATCCTTCCAAAATCCTTAGGATTATCCTGACCCAGCTTCAAATGGTTTATTCTTTAATATAAACATTTAGGAAGTTGGCTCTGCAAAGATCCTACATAGTGGTATCCTGGTATTGGCTCATACCAACCTGTAAGAACTGATTATTAAATTTTCTGGAATTTTGCAAGCCAACTGTTAAATACAGCCATTAAAAAAAATTGAATGGCATAAACTTACAATTAAAAATATTACATTAAAAACAGGTAGTAAATACTTAAAACTCATTACTTCATAAATTACTTTGTTACTGGTATGCTTTGGCATACCCAGCTCTGCATTCAGTGATGTGACTTTGGAAGCGTGAATGTAGCCATGGTGGTAGTATTTATAACACAGTCATCAACAAACACAACAAATCAGCATCTTCTCCCCTGGGCTTGTTGTTAAACACTTCCCTGTACAAAGGCTCTAGATTGACATACTAAAATTTGGCGATTCTTACCGAGTTTTGGCCAAGGGGATCCGCTGAGAGTCCTTGGTTGCCCTCAGCCCTGAGCTAGGCCAGAGACATGTTTATTTGTTTGTTTTTAATATGAACTTATATGTGAAAGATTTTGTTTTAGTAAAGTCCTTTCCACAGTTAAAAACAATTGAAAGTGATTAATCTCATCTAATCTTCTTGTTTTACAGTTCCGGAAGGGGAACTTTTTACAGTTTGATCTACAAGAGTGAAGTTACTTACTCTAGGGCTCCCAGAGCCCAGACCACACTGCCTTAAATGAGGGAGCTGACCCCACGGCACCCCAAGGGAGGAGACAGACTCCTGCAGACATGAACCAGGGTTTTCCTGGGCCCTGAGCATCCAAGAATGTCTCCTTGCTCATCTCAGAAAGGTAATCATCCCCTGGGCTGCGTCCTCTGTGCCACTTTGCCCTGGAGAGGGAGTGGGCTCCCAACCAAGCCTTGCGGGTAGCTTTCTCCCATCATAGAGACCCCTCCTGGTACACAGAATGACTGGCTACTTTTCTCAGTCTATTTTCCTTGACTGATGTGAGGCCAGGTTGAATATCTTACCCTCACAAACAAGGTTTTTAAACTTGCTTTTGACTTTTGGTTCAGGAAATCTGCTTAAAGCCATGTTAGAAAACAAAACAGACAAAACAGCTGTTTGATTTTTTAAATGAAGCCAGAAGTGGATGTCAGAGACTGCTGGAGGGCCAGTGGATGTGGTGGTGTAGGGGTGTGGTTGATGGCAAAGTGGGGAGAGAAGAAAATATAGGGAGTGAAAAATACAAAGAAACATTTAAAAGAATCATTTTTAGGGGTAAGAAAATTTAGCTACAGGTGTCAAGCATACAGTTTCCAGAGACTTTATATAAAGTCTTGCAATTGCTTCCCTCTAGCAAAACCTTATCTCTTGTGTCATCACGTCAGTTATATTCTATTATGTAAACCCGGTTACACAGGGCCCAGTGAGGACGGTGGTCGTGCTGTACAAACATTTCTTTGTGGTAATGCCACAATGGAGAATTCTGTAATAAATGTTCTATTAGCTTGTTAGGATACCACAGACTGGGAGGTTTAAACAACAGATATTTATTTTCTCACAGTTCTGGAGGCTAGAAGTCCAAGATCAAAGTGTGGCAGGTTTGGTTTTCTTTGAAGCCTCTCTCTTTGTCTGCAAGTGGGTAGCTTCTCGCTGTGTCCTGATGTTTTTGTGTGTCCAAATTTCCTCTTAGA
The DNA here is from genome assembly GCF_021234165.1 of Pteronotus mesoamericanus. NCBI lineage: Eukaryota > Metazoa > Chordata > Mammalia > Chiroptera > Mormoopidae > Pteronotus > Pteronotus mesoamericanus. The sequence continues at coordinate 24,656,370 of NW_026555078.1, read as the reverse complement.
AAGACACCAGTCGGACTGGATTAGGGCCCACTCTAATGGTCTCATTTTAACTGCATCACCTCATTAGAAACTTATCTCCAAATACCGTTACATTCTGAAGTAACTCAGATGTCTGAGGTAATTCATACCTTGAGGTGAGAACTTCAATCCATGAATTTCAGGGGGGTATAATTCAGCACATAATGAATGTTATCAAGTATACGTGAATAGGACCCCAATCACATACTTGGATATTAATGGTGCTCCCTCATTGACGCTGGGATGTTTTATCACCTACCCAAACTGCTATGCTGTGGGCTGAGAGCTCATCAGGTGAATGAAATTTTTTTTTTAAAACCTCATGTTGGTTTAAAGAATTTTGAAAGTTTCATCTCTCCTTCAAATTGTCTTCTTGTTTTGTTTTTATAGGAATTTATTTTCATAGTTGGAGTGTCCTCAAAGGATTTGAATATTAGAAGAAGGTACTGATGACGTGGAAACAGGTGCAGTGGCTGAGTGTGGCAGAATGTATGGCAAGGAGAGACCGTTGGTCAAGGCAGAGAGAGCAGGTGAATGTCAAACTGTCCCCATATGAAACACGTATTGAGTACTTGCTGTTACCTACTTCTTCATTCTTTTCTGAATCTGTCAGTATTTGACGGTATCTAAAATGGGCTAGTCAGCCTGAGCTCGTGTGGCTCAGTGGACTGAGCACTGGCCTGAAAACCAAAAGGTCGCTGGTTGATTCCCAGTCAGGGCACACGCCTGGGCTGCGGCCAGGTCCCTGGATGCGGGCATGTGAGAGGCAACCAATTGATGTCTCTTTCGCTTGTTGTTTTTTTTCCCTCTCCTCCTCTTTCTCCCTCCCTTTCCCCTCTCTAAAAATAAATAAATAACATCTTAAAATGGGCTGGGCCACCACAGGTACGCACTTGGGTGATGTTATCAAGTCTCTGCTTTTATGATTTGTAGTCCAGCCGTGTTAACTATTAAAGATGGTCCTTGCCTTATAAGCAGGATCCTAAATGGACCATGATCAGAACTTCTCTTGGATCTGGAATAATGGCTTCATTCAGTCTCCAGAAAAACACTTAGGTTGCTGTGTAAGACTTTTTTGAGTTGAAGTAGAATTCTTTCTGTTTCCCCATACACAGACTCAAATAAATCAGAAATACGAATATTAGGTATCCCTTTAATGACCTGGGCAGTGAAAAATAAACAAGAAAAACATTATCTATATACTTCTTGCCCCTACCCCATCATATTATAAACCATTTGATGATATGGTGTGTACTCTATAATCTCAAGTGTTCTTTGCATGAAGTTGTTACTCAGTATATATTCACTGACTTGACCTGAATCTCCAAGAGGAAAGGTTGTTCAACCAAAACCAATACAGTAGTAAAAAATGCCACCACTCTCTCAGACTGCAGAATGAGAAGAGGCATGAATACCCTGGAAAAAAACCCAAGTGATGGGAAAGCTGGCCCTCTTCCTACTTCGGGGCGCCAGCTCATTGCTCTTTAAGTAATGAGTTGGAAACAAGGGGCTGGTGGGAGCTGCACCTGAATTCTCTACCACGATTCCCAAGTGCGGACTTGAATAGCATGTAACTGTGGTGTAATTGCCCTGTGGTCTGCCCTCCATAAATAGTAGCTGATTGGTGGGTAACCCAGGGCTGCCTCTGAGACTGTCAGGTTCAGAAATTAAATTAATTCAATTCGACAAGTATTTATTGTGTAGTTTTAGACAGGAGTGCTCTCAAACAGCTTCGATAATAAGTAGAAAAGAACCCAGGAATCTGGACAGGTTGTTTAGAAGATTGGCCTTTGGATATTAAAGGTTTCTCACTAGGATCTAGGCACAGGACCCTCCCCCTGCGCGCCCTCCCCCCCCAACCCCGCAATCATAGAATAAGTAGAACCTAGATGGGAAAATACAGGTCTAAAAAAGTGGAATATTTACTCATCATTCCATTCTGGTGATTTGATGTTAGTGTAATCCAAACATGGACTTTTACCTTGGCCAGTAATAGTTTTAAGTATAAGCATGTGACTCAATGCTGGTCTTTAAGAAATGAATCTATGGAAGAAAGTGGGAAGGGGAGGGGGGAGGAAGTTTTCCCGGAAAGGCTAATGCTGATAAAGTGTTCCTTAATGGTTATGTTTCAGATAATAGACCACTTGAATACTGTAAGGAGGAAAGGATTTAATTTAGGAAATTAGGTGCTTAAACATTCATGGATGGGCTAGAGGAGCAGGTCCCAGGCTCCGTCCCCAGTAGTAACCAGCAGAACCCTGCAGAAATGTCGAGCAGGGTGGCTGCTGCCTGTGTCACAGTCGAGAAGCTTAGGGAATCATGACAACAAATATGGCTCCGAACCACACCACTTACCTACATCCGGGGATGAGGAAACCACCTCCAGGGCCAGACTGTGCCTCTTTGATCTGTTTGGGCAAAAATGGAAGCCCTGCTTCCTGCTTTTCTGTATGCAGGCAGCCACAGGCGGGGCGCTGGGACTTCTAGCAGTGCTGCAGAAGTCCAGTGCTTTCGTGGTCATGTTTGCCAGAAAACAGCACGCAAAACAGATCACAGCCTCCTTTTAGATCTCAGGAGGGCGCGTCTGATGTTCTCTGTTCCACATGGGAGGAGCTCTGGTAGTGTGACCATCCTTCCCAGGGAGGTGCAGTGACATATCGGATGAGTAAGTTTGGAAAAAGAAACTTGACCTGCATAAACCAGTTGCCAATGCTTCTCTTTCTTTTGGAAGTAAGTTGCCTAGAGGGAGTATGTTTTCTGCTCCACAATCCCAGGGACGAGCCTTCCCTGCAGGGGAGGAATATGGTTTCCTGAGTTGCCTGTGACTGGCTGGGTAAATTGGCCTAATGTTGCAGTTCTGTATTAGGAAGGTCACTTGCCTACAGTTACACTTGCTAGTATCAGATTTATCAGAAATAAGGGTAATGTTTTGACCTCTACATGCCAGCTTTTTCTTTTTCTTGTTTCTCAGTTCATTCAGGAATCTGGTGAGGAAACTAGGCCTGGAGAAATGGAATCATACTCTCTCTGTGCTGCTGGCTGATATCAAGCATGATGGCTTCTGTCTGAGTAACTATCAACAGTTTCCAAGCATTTCACACCTGTATCTCATGTGGTCACAACAACCTGTTGACAAAGGCAGGACAGGGTTTATTAGCTGAGGAGCTAAGGCTGTAACTGTTAGTGCTTCCAACATTTTTCATATCATGCTACATGTAGGAAAATGAAAAAATGTGCATGTATACATACATACATATGTGCATATTTATATAATCTATCTATCTATCTATCTATCTATCTATCTATCTGTCTGTCTATCTATCTATCTATCTATCTATCCATCCATCCATCTATCATCTATCTCACTCTGAAAGAGGGATGAGGCTCCTGGCACCAGAGCTGATGGGCCCAGAGATTCTGGCTGCTCTTGCCTGGCTACTCCAAGCATTTAGGTCAATATCTCAGCACACCTGTAACTCTTCCCTTCCTTGCCTAACAGTTGGAAGTTCTAGTCTAGAGAAGGGTGCTAACTAGTTAAAGACAAGTTTAAACCCAGATCCTCTGAGTCCAAATTCAAAGAATCTCATATATAGTCAGAGATGGTGGAAATATTTTTTACCATCACAGGTCTTCATTATAACTTACTGGATCAGAATATTCTGGCCTATGTCTACTGGGCCAATCTCTATTCAGAGATGGAGTCTGCATCTTATCAAGTTTATTCCTTTCTGGACCAGAGAAGATTTTTCTAGATACTTTCTGGAGAGGGAAGAGGTCTCCTGGTCTGGGTAGCCCCCTACTGATCTGGCCTAGCACCCCACCTTGGGAGGGCAGTGCCTATTAGATAACCCGGGCACGTCCGTGTCTCTGAATACAAGCAAAGCCCTCTTTTTCAAGGTGATCTTGACAGAAGATGGTCCATTAATTTAAAATATTGTTTAAAGCGGTAACCCAGAGAAACTTACCATTAATTTAAAATATTGTTTAAAGCGGTAATGTCATTAAATTAAACTTAATTTAACTTAAGGCTTATACTAGTATGTTTGGGCATCACTTTTTTTAGGGTAGTATCAGGACATATTTTTGGAGCAGGCTTCTATTAACTGGACTTCTGCTTTAATGCTCTTTGTATTAACTACTCCTACAATTCACTTATTCTACACATATTTATTGTGTACCTATTATGTGCCAGGTATGTTCTAGGTGCTGGGTCTCCACACCCATGGAGCTTACATTCTATTGGACTCTTCTATAAGCTCCAGCTTAGGTTTCTTTAAAGTTGGGTGAGAACTTAAAGACACAAAGCATTCTGACTACAGAATTATCCTAAGATATTTATGACTTTTTCTCCAGTCTTTTCCACATGTTTTTTCCACACCAGTTCAACAGCATTTTTCTTGTGTGGCTGGTCCTTTCTGAGCCTCTCCAAAACATACAACATAAGATTTTACAGGAACAAGAACTCTTTTTTTAAAAAAATATTATATATATTTGTTTTTAGAGAGGGAGTAATGGAGGGAGAGCAACATCTACGTGCAGGACATACATTGACTGGTTACCTCTCACATGCCCCTAACCAGTGACCTGGCCCACAACCCAGGCCTGTGCCCTGACTGGGAATCAAACCAGCAACCTTTCAGTCCACAGGCCAGCACTCCATCCACTGAACCAAACCAGACAGGACAAAAACTCTTTTTTGCACTTACATTTCATTGCCTTTCACAGTCACTAAGTTGCATAATCAGAATTGTAATTACAACAGACAGAAATGGCTTTGGGAATGAATAGCACTGACCCCTGGTGAGCACTCAGCTCAATTTATGGGAACAGAAGTACCTGAGAGTATCTCTACTAGTTTGAGTATCTGTCATGCTGTGAGCACTAGTGGGTTTTCCAGAGGAAACAGCATCTATTAACCAAGTGACTTGGTTAAGTGGAGGTCAATTGTGAGAACTTTTGCCATGCTGACTCACCTGTCTTCTCCACACCAAATAGATATTATAGGACTTTGAGAGCTGCTTGTGCCATCTTGGGTTTTTTCTTTTTTCTTTTTTAAGGTTTTGTTTATTCTCTAGAGAGAGGGGAAAGGAGAGAGAAAGAGAGGGAGAGAAAGAGAGGGAGAGAAACATCAATGTGCAAGGAAAGCATCAATTAGTTGTCTCTCACATGCCCCCAACCAGGGACCTGGCCCATAACCCAGGCCTGTGCCTTGACTGGGAATTGAACTGGCAACCCCCCGATTCACAGGCTGATGCTCGACTTACTGAGCCACAGCGGCCGGGGCTGCCACTTTTTTATTGAAAGTTTCAAGTACTGTACTTGTTCCAAAGCCTTTCAAAGGTGGGGAAACAAGGAGTTGTAACTTTGTTGCTAAGTTTTTAAAAATAAAATTCACAAAGAGGAAAATATGCCTCTGTGTTGCCTTTTGTGTGTTATGTGATTTTTTTTTTTTCTCCACACTCCTCTTTTATGTACCATCCAGTCAGGGGCCCCAGCGCCTTCCTCAGACATAACCCTTCTTCCCTCAGGACAGGCAGCCTCAGTTCATCCTACCTTGTGCCTTATAAAACCTGTGCCTCGGGCCCCAGCTGAGGAGCAGTGCATGCTCCCCTAGCTCGGGCTTCCATGGGCTCCGCAGGGGTAGAGGTAAACCCTGGCACATGACTGGGGTAAACGAGGAGGATCAGGACCAGCTTCTTTCCATCTGAAGGCAAATATGAATTACCACCCCCAAAATGTAGATTTCTTCAGAAAACAACATGGTCTGGTCTTTTTTATTTTTCATTAAAAAATGCATATTTGTCTAATTATTATGATTTGGCCCTGATTTCCTGGCCTGGATTTCATGAAGAAGAATATTCCCGCTTCCATTATCTAAAAATGCTCCTTCCAGAACCATTCAGGAAAAATGATATTGTGTTTAAATAGCAGATCTCTGACGTCCAAATTTCTCCCCATAGTAGAGGTGGATTTTTAGTTCATTCTCTGTGATGAAACTCCCACTCTACGGGAGAACCAAGTGCCCCGCCCGCCCCGCCCCCCTCCGCATTTGTACAGGGATAGGAAGAGAATACGTGCCTATATATCCTGACAAGAGCTCAGGCAATAATAATGATAAGAAGTCAATGATGAAGATTGTTCTGAGTCCTATAGTGCTCCTAAAGTAACAGTATGTTGGTGATTATTTAGACCAGCCCATTTATGTTACGAATATGGAAACCGAGACACTTGGGTGAAACGACTTGCAGAAGACAGAGCCAGCCCGAGGCAAAACCGGGGTCAGAAGTCTCTTGAGATTTAGTCATTTGTTCCATTTACTATACCTTCACTTCTCAAAGTGTGGCCCGTAGACCCCTGAGGACCCCTGTGACACGGCAACTGTGTGCGTGAAGTTAAATCTATTTTAACAATAATATTATGATTTTTTTCCTCCTGCTTTTTCACTGTGTTGACATTCGCACTGAAGGAGCAAAAGCAACGGTGGATAAAACTCCCAGCAGCAGGCAGGAACCAAGGTGGGCACCAAGCTCTTACTAGTTGTCATTGCTGCACATTTGCAGTAAAAAAAAAAAAGCTGATTTCATTGAAGACTGTGTCTTTGATGGAATAGTGACAATGATTAATCTTTTCAAATATTGACACTTTTCAAAATATTCTGTGTAACAAAATGGGAAGTATGAATACAGTACCTTTACTGCATTCCACATTTTGATGGCTACCTCTAGGAAAAGCAGTTAGTGATAGAACCATGCGTGTGGTACTAGCCATGATTTTTCATGGAACTTTTTTTTTTCCGCTTCAAAGACTAGATGACAAAGAGTGCTTTTTCAGATTGGCTATTTGACAGACATTTTCTCAAAATGAACAAAGGGAGCCTGTCATTTCCAGGAAAACAACTGATAGTATTTGTTGCCAATGATAAAATTTGAGCTTCTAAGTGAAAATTAGAATTTTTGAGAACTTGAATCTAATATCGTGGAGCTTGACAGCAGGCCACTACTCAAGGACTTTTCAAGATTGATGGTGATATTAATGCATGTGATTTTTAAAAACTGTATAATGAAATGTGTCAAAGTTTTTAGAATATCTGCATAACTTAATAAACCAGTATTTTCCAGTGACCAATGCATGGTATTACAAAATCATACATGAGTAAAAGAACCATTCAAAGTGCACAATAAAGCAATGGATTTTAATGTAATAGAATACAAAAAAAATCATTGATATGCTCTCTGATTCCACATTGCAACTAGCCTTTAAGAAGCTGGTTACATTTTAGTACAGTGTCAAAAGAATATCTATATTATTTTAAAAGACTATTAAATACTCTTTGTTTTTCTAGCCACATATCTGTGTAAAGCCGAATTGGCTTTATATACTTCAACAAAACATATTTGTAGCATGTTGCAACATATTGCAACATATCGACTGCAGAAGCAGATATGAGAATCTTGGTACTTTCTATTAATCTGGACATATTTTTTAAATTGTAAAAAAATTTTACAATTTTTTCAGAATTTAAAATTCATTTACTTTTTAAGTAAAAAAGTCACTTTTTAAGAAATTAATTTTGTTTTGGAAGATACGTTTTTTTAATACAATATGTTATTTATGTGAATATGTCATGGCTTTATTATTGTTATTTTAAAATTACTTAATAAACATTTCATATTTTCTACTGACAGACATAATTTACATCAATTTTAAGAGTGTAAAGTGCAGAGAAGGGCACTTCCGTCTGTGCCTCCAGCAGCCCCTTGTTGTCAGGTTTAGGGCTGAAACCAAAGGGTCTGAGCAAGCACTGCTACATGACACCCTTCTGCCTTCCAGGCAGTGAGCTGGAGGGAGGTTCTTTTTTCCTCTTTGCTCAAGTAAACCAAGTAAGCCTATGCTGTTACTGTTTTATTTTAAAATCCAACCTGCCCTGTTTCTCCAGAACTGCTAAGAAAACTGCAAAAGAACTGCAGATTCCTGAAATCAAAGGACCCAAAACAAAGAGAAAAGGCAAAAAATGTGAATAATAACTTCACCAGAGCCTTGCAAGGCTGATCCAAGGACCACCTCCCCTCCTGGAAGCCTGGTAGGAGTTGGCTATTTCTTTTAGCTTCATTGGCCTGACCGCACACCATCCACCCACTCCCAGCACCTATATCTCAGCCCAGATCCTGGAATGTTACTGTTTTCTGGGTCCTCAAAACATAAACGGCCTGATGAAAGTTTTGGGCTGTCCTCACCATCAGACCCCCGGATCCTCGAGCCCCCCCTGGGATTCCAGTGCAGAGAAGGGTACTTTCCGCCTGTGCCTCCACCAGCCCCTTGTTCTCAGGCTTAGGGCGAGATGAAAAGGGAAGGCCCCAGTTTCTGGACTGAAAAGGAAATGTAAATCTCTCCCAGGCCACGTGCCAGAAGCTGCCAGGAGACCATTTCCCTGTTAGTAAACAGGGCCTCCGGGGCCATCCTTCTCTTCTTTAATAACCTGTGGGGCACCTATTGATTGCACATGCTGGTCCCTCATAAATTAGAACAGGGATGCCTTCTGGTTGCTCTGGAGCAGCGTGGATGGTGAAATTGGCTCACTAATACTTCATGCTCCTGGAGCAGAGAGCATCGTGCCACATAAACATGAAGAATATTTATCATCAGGCGCTGAGAATGCACAGGAAACAACTGGCGGCTGCGGAGCCTTCTGGGCATGCTGCAGACTTTAATTAGGCAGTTTCTCTCAGTTGGTTTGGAGACGGACAGAAACGCTGATCACAGGCCTCCTGCTGCAGAGCGCTGGGCTTTCAAACGGGAGGGAACGCCAACCCTGGTGGGTAGGAGATGGGCTTGCTCCCATCTCTACCTCCTCACCAGAATGTTCATCTTTTGTGCTCTGTTAGAAAGAGCACTAGGTTAGGAATCAAAAGACACTTTCTAAACTCCAGCTTTAGCCACTTACAGCTACATGATCTTGGGCAAATCTCTAAATCTTAGCATCTCATCTGGACAGTAGAGAAAGTAATAATAATACATAGTTTGTGAGTTTGAGGAAAATAAGGCCTGCCTGGTACTCCATAAGCTCTTAGTAAACACCTGCTGAAACTGAATTCAGATCAAAGGCTATGGTGACAGATATAGATCTGAAACTATTTCTTTCCCTTCCAAATTCCGGCATCAGTAGGTTCCCACCGTTGCCCCTGGCTAACACCTTGTACTGCAAGTAAGAAGTGAGGCCATGGAGCCCATAGCTTGCTAAACTGGAAGTGTTTCTCTCATCCCTCTGTCTTCCTGCCCCCTTCCCTGACTTGGCTTCAGAATTTAAAATTCATTTCAATAAATAAATAAAGAAATAAAGAAATAAAATTCATTTCAAAGGGAATGTCTCTAAAATGGAGAGTAAACCCAGGAAAACATGCCAACATAGCTTACCATTCTACTAAAGAGGCTTGGCACCCGCATGCTCACCCTTGGCAGAATTTCCTCAACTATAAGCAGGCCCTGGGCCACTGGGGCCACTTACGCTTTCCCAAAGTAAGTAGAAATGTCCCCATGGTTCTACCACTGTCCCTTTTGCCATCGCTAATTAAAATGGACCAGAAAGACAGTGTGTACAGCCATACTTTCCTACCCCTTACCCTGGCCCTGGAAATGATATCTGCTACTCTGGGATGCAGTGTGTAGTGGAGTGAGTGGTAGCCCCCCTTCCCCCGCCACCCCCAAACCTGTGAATGTGACCTTACTTGGAAGAGGGGTCTATGTAGATGTAATTAACTGTAGGCTCTTGAGATGAGCTCATCCTGGCTCATCCTGTTGGGCCCCAAATCCGATACAAAGTATTAATGAGAGACAAGAGAAGAAAATACAGACATAGAGGAGAAGTCCATGTGAAGACAGAAGCAGAGTGGTGCAGCCACAGACCAAGGGAGCCCTGGGCCATCGGAAGGTGAAAGAGGCAAGGAAAAATTATCCACTAGAGCCTTTGAAGGGGGTGTGGCCCTGGGGACACTTTGATTTCAGACTCTGGCCTCCAGAACTACAAGAGAACACATTTCTGTTGTTTTAAAGCCACCTAGTTTGTGGTAATTTATTACAGAAGCTCTAGGAAACTAATACAAGTGTGCTCCCTGAGGACGGACCCCAGCTCAGGGTCACCTTCCACAGCAGCCAACTCTTGGGGAATCCAAACAGTCAGCTGGGGCTGTGGCCAAGGATCCATCCGCACTGGGGAAAGCATCCTGGGGTGTTTTCAGCATCCATTGGCAGCAAGGCACAAGGAAAGAACCTGAATTTTGGAACTAGACGGTTGGTTTAAAGCTCACTACAGGCTCTGTGAGTTTAGAGAAACCACTTGCCCTCTCTGTGCTTCAAGTTTCCTCATTTATAAAATGAGGAGAATAATGCCTATCTTGTAGGCAGGGCCCGATCCAGGATCTGAGGCTTGCTTAATTTTAGAGACCGTTTAAAAAAAAAAAAAGAATTCAAAGTTTGAAATCTAAAATTAGGAATGTTATCTTGAAAGGGACTTTTGCAAATGAGGGTCCCTGAGGCTTAAACTAAGCCTACCTCTATTCACAGAGTGTTGCGAGGATTATGGATAAAAACATGAAGCCCTAGGCAGTGTGTGGCTCCTAGTGGGTGCTCTGTAAGAGGTAAAGCTGTCTGGATGAAGAATCCAACATTTAAGTGTCTACAGGAAAAAAAAAAGATAAAAAAATAAAAGTGTCTACAGAGAGGTACACAGACATGTTTGTAACACATAGAAAAATATCTGGTAGGACATATTCCATGACAGGTTGTTAGTTGCTGCCTTGACATCCATTTTCCATTTTTTCCCTCTATAACAGAAAACTGACTTTTTTGGGAGAATGGCCATGTGCTCAGCTAAAGCCCAGCTTCCCAATCATCTCTTACAGCAAGGTGCGGCCATGAGACTAAGCTCTGGCCAAAGAGGTATAAGCAAAGAAGTGTAAGAGGTTTCTCTAAAATCTTCTTATGGGAGAGTGTTATGAATTAAGCTGATTCTCCCCCAAATTCTTATGTTGAAGCCCTAATCTCAGAGACTGTCTCAGAATATGACCTTATTTGGAAATAGGGTCCTTGCAGATGCAATTAGTCAAAACGAGGCCATTAGAGTGAGCTGTCATACAACATGAATGGTGTCCTTATAAGAAGGGAAAATTTGAACACACACGCACACACAGAGGGAACGTTGGTGGGGGAGAGACGAGGGGAGAGGGAGAGCCATGTGAGGATCAGTGCAGAGATGCTGCTACAGGCTAAGGAGTGTGAAAGATTGCCACAAATCACCAGAATAAAGGAGAGGGACATGGGATGAATTTGTCCTTCCAGTCCTCGGAAGGAACCAATCCTGCTGACACCTTGACTCAGCCTTTTATCGTCCAGAATGAGACAATAAACAAATGTCTGTGCTGGAAGTCACTCAGTGCGTGGTTACAGCAGCCCCAGGGAACCCGTGTAGAGAGAAAGGCTCCTCTACTCTGATTTTCCATCCTGCCGCCCTCACTGCAGACAAGAGGGCTGATGCTCCGCTAGCTGTTTTGGTCCATGAGGATGAGGGACCCTAAAAACTTCCTGGAGCTGCCACACTAGCCTTGGACTACCTTTGAGCTTGTTTTCCTGAAAAATAAGTAAACTTGACGTTTTTGTTGTTCTTACTCCTTTGTTTGTTTTTTGAAATACGCGCCTGAACATAATCTTAACTGATAGACATAGAAATTGGGTAAATTAGTTACTCTTTTGGGGGAGGACTAGGATTGGAATACCAGTGGCAGAGAAATTTTAGCTTTATCTATAATGTTTCAATTCTGATATTAAGAATGTACTTATGTATTCTTTTGTTACCAAAAATAAATTTGTTTTATAATAAAAGTAAATTACAAGAAAAAAAGAGAGATCAGAACCTGTAGATTAAAAATGACCTAAGAAATATGTCAACTAATTGCAATGTATGACCCTTATTTGGATCTTGATTTAAACAAAAACATTAAAAAATTTAGAGACAATCAGGGAAATTTTAATATTAATTGGATATTTGATATTATTTGGCATTATTAATTTTTATGTATGCTAATAATATTGTAGCTATTTATTTAAATTGCTCTTATCTGTTAGACTCTAAAACATGGTTTTTCAACCTCAGCACTGTTGGTGTTTTGGGCCAAACAATCCTTTGTTGTCAGGTGCAACTCTTGGGCACGATAGGATGTTTAGCAGCACCCCTGGACTGTAGCCACTAGATGCCAGTAACACACTCCCCCCCAAGACTATAATGTCTCCAGATATGGCCGAATGGCCCTGTGGTGGGGCAGGTGGGGATTTCCCTGTGTTGAGAATTACTGTTCTAAAATTTAGAGAAATTTACTGAAATACTTATGGGTAACATGATTTAATGTTTGGGTTTCGATTCAAAATAATCCGGGTGATGGGAGCCGGTTGAAGTATCACATAATGAAAAGTTAAAATACATTTAAAACCTTTTACAAAAGTCTTTTTGGACTTCTCTTTCTATCAGCATAATAGGCTTGTTCTGAAATATTTTCTCACTATAAAATCTGAATATACTGGATGCAATATAGTGAATATTTATCTTCCTTGGTCCAAGATCTTGTCTCACGTATCCTACATTAATTACCATTGAAGTCCAAGGCTCTAGGTTCCAGATCTGACCCTGGGCAGGGAAGGCCCCCTCTGCCACATCGCTAACTCGGCTCCACTCCTGTGTCCTTAGCCAGAGGCTCCTCTTGGACCTACTTCAGGTGCCTGGAGACCTAACTCCTGAGCCATAGCTCCCAACTTTGCCTCCTCCCCCAGTCCCCAAGCTCCAGCCCAGAGAGGGTGTGTGTTTAAAGCCAGCTTCACTAGGGCCTTGCCTTGCCCATCCCTCAGACAGTCTAGCCCATTAGCTTCCTGCTGTTTGTAGAAGCCAGTCATCCCATTCCCCTTAAATGCGCACCACACTTGAACCCACATTCTCGACCAGCTGCTTCACTTGGCCACCTGCTCAGGATATTCTAGCCCCCCATGGCGCTCACCTGGGCATCTCTGCTGAGACTGACTTTCAGGTCCACCTGCTCCTCCCAAGGTACCCACATGCTGTCGGCTCCGAGGGATCACCTAAGTCCACCAGGGGTCAGTCGGGGCACAGGTCGGAGGAGGGTCCTGTGAGCTGGAAGCAACTCGTAGTTGTCAGTTCTCTGCTGAGGGGCCTCGGTGGGGCTACATGCTCTGCTCCCAAAATGAGATCTGAGGGGCAGTCAACTCTGTGCCCCAGGTGTTGAGGGAGCCTGAGGACTGCAGACAAACCACCCCCATCTGTGCTGGAGGTGGGTGGAAGCAGCTTGGGCACTGAGTGAACCAGGGCAGCAGGCAGCCTTCGGACAGAGCCGCAGAGCAGTATCGGGTAAGAAGCGCCTGGCTATTTTTACACGGACATTGTTCCAACCACAGGACAGTTTTCGGACGTGGGCGGTATCTATCTAGTGGAAGAATTTTTGAGTTGAGAGGGCGTCAGGGGGCCCAGGCACCACCACTTCCTCTATGTTTCTGAGTGTACCTTATCAAGCCACCAGTCCTGGGTCTGCCCCATTATTCTGCCCCTTAAAGAAGTACCAGGGAGGTGAAATCTGGCCGCATGCTTGCCTGGGAAGCAGTCTTGGAGGCTGGTGAGTTTGCAGTGCTTTGAGAGCTGTGGATGGATTTAGGCGAGGAGCCATTTCCTTCCCCCTCATCGGAGCTGAATAATATTTGGGTTTACAACAGTCCTTAGGGTTAGAGAGCCCTGCCTACTCCCCTGCTTGATAAGGTTGTTGGTAGTAGATGAGACTGAATACACACAGGGCTGGAAAGAGTAATAAGACCTCTCTCAATCGTTCTCAAACTCCTGTTATTAATGAATCTCCTTTCACATCAGCGGGGTGGGGGATCGTCCTCAGCCTATACAAGAGGCTCTTCCTGCCCCCCCGCCCCCCCCCCCCGCCCCCCGTCTCACTGCATACCTACTAGGGATATTTTAGGGGCCAATACTACTGCCTGGGCACATGACCACAGCTGCCAACAACACCGACAGTGTACTGAAAGCCTGCTCACAGAGACAAAGACAGTTTCATCCTGAGGCCCTGTTGTCAAGTAAGTGAAGCAGACCTTGTGAAGGAAGATTGCTGACTGCTGAGGGGGAACAGGGAAGAGCCATTTAAGACGCTGGAGCAAAAGCTTCATGAAATAATCAGATAGAGGCACAACAGGACTCACATTTTTTTTAAGGCAGAGGCCTATGGATTACTCAGGCATTTGGGGTTAGGACTCAGCAAAAATGGTGCTTCTAGCCTTTTGTTGTGGACACTTGTTTTTGCCCACCCCTCATCCCTCCCCCATCCTGGTTCTTTGGGGACCACCTATCTTCCAATCTCTTTCCACTTAGTTCAGTTGGGGATGACTTCACACTTCCCTACCCCTGACTCTGTGACCCCGGCCTGGTTAGCCACAGTCATGGTGATTGACTGAAGAGTAAGTCCTCTGTCCTGCGAGGGTCAGTGAGAATCAGCAATGGGAGTTTTGCTGAAAGAGGCTCTCTTTTCCTCTGGAGCTGCTAAACGGAGAAGATGTAAGCCGAAGCCATCTTTGCCACTGCATGGGCAGGCTCTGCCTGTGAGTAAAGGCAACAGGGAGAAAAAGCAGATCTGAAAGATGGAGTCACATAGATTTCTTGTTGTCCTTACTGAGCAGCTGGAACTAGCCATCCTGGAGGTGCAGAGTTTTACATTACATGAGCTGACACGTTACCTTTTCAAAGAGAACTTGAACTGGGTTTTTGTTAATGGCAACCAAAGGGGTTCTGGCTAATTCATCTTTCTATTTTTTTATTTTGACAAAAAATTTGCAATTTTTATATTGGGGCATAAAAACAGAACATGTTTGATAACATGTTTTTGACAGTTCTGTCTATTTCTGACAAGGACATGCTGCTGGGAAGTTGTGAGAACACATCTCCTGTGTCTGTCCCCCTCTGTCTAAGTACATGTTTATTCAGAGCCACATAAATGTGCACTAATGATCTTCGGAGGATGCCAATCAGAATTGTGCTCCAAGAAGATTATAGCAGTTGTGAGTCCGATTAGAGTAGGGCGAGACAAGAGGAGTAAAAGACTAGTCAGGAGGCCAATATAATAATTCAAATGAGGAATAATAAGGATTTTCACAAGGTGGTAGCCCAGAAATGGAAAGGAAAGATGCTGAGAAGGTGGGATTATCATGGTTTGGCAATAGATCAGAGGGTAAAGGAGTCAAAATGTTTTCATCCACAAGGCTCTGCAGGTCCTGACCCCCGTGCTCTGCCCCTGACTAATTCTCACCACTCTTGCTCTTGCCCAGTCTGCCCAGCTGCACCGGCCTTTGCACTCACTGTGCCCTCTGCTTGGGATGCTAACTGCAGAGAGCCCTCTGGTTCGGTCCCTCACTGCCTTCAGGTCTCTACTCAGGTGGCCCCAAGTCAGAAAGGCTTCCCTGAACCCTCCTCTTGATCCTTCCATTACCTCAACCCCCATCCTAGTGCTCCTTACACCTTTTTAGTTTTTTTTCTGTCATTTTAAGCCCATTGTCCACTATGTATATATTTCTTTCCTGTCTCCCTTGACTAGAATGCAGCGCCCTGAAGGCAGTGACTGTTGTTCGCTGCCGAATTCACAGAATCTAGGGCAGAATCTGACACAATGTAGGCACTCGGTGAGTAGGAACAGAGAAATCTCGAAGAACTGGGACAGTGATGTGGCATTGACAAAAAACAGAAACATTGAGAGATGAGTGGGATGAGGGTTAACGGGCTGGAGGAGTAAGGAAGTGAGTCAGTTTAGAGCCCATGAGGTTTAAGTATAGATGTGCAATGGCACTATTGGGCTGGTGGTTGAAGTGCTGGTCTGGTCTGGTGCTCCAGAGGAACCAGGGAGTTATTCTGGTTCCACATCTGGTGGGGAGTTATTCACCAAAGTCTGATGAAATCCCTGGGGAGAGCATGAAGGGAGAAACGAGACTTGGGCACAGAACAGTATAGAACATGTGGGGTGACTGACTAGTCCTGATTTGCCCAGGACTTTTCCTAGTTTAAAGACTAAAAGTCTAGTTTGGGCACCTCCTCAGTCTCGGGCAAACTGAGATGGCTGGTCACCCTAAGAAGGCCATTCCACTGAGATAGAAGGAGGGCAGGGACTGGTTGGAAAAGATAGACAGGAAGCAGCCTGGAGCTTCCTCACAGAACCCAAGGAAGAAGAGGGCTCTGGTAAGTAGAGGCCTCCCTCCTTCTTCTGCTCCGTCAAGATCAGTTGATTCTGATTTTCTGAGCCCAGGGAGCCTGAATTACCTCCAAGCTTCTTCCATTCCACCTCCCGGCAGGACTTGATGGCTTCCCGGTAAGCCGGGTAATTGGGTTGGTTTCATGGCTCAGACCAACTAGAGCAAGGATAAACCCTTTAATTCTGTTGTCTGGGGGTTTAAGTGATGCCCTGGGTAAGGGGTTCTCAGTTAGTGATCATTTTCTGCTTGTCCCAGGGTATAGTTTGAGAGGGTAAACAACTCTGCATTTGCCTAATCACTGTAGCTAAGCAAACAGGAAGCCGCCTCTCCTCTTGTAAATAACACCAGTCAAGGCTAGTAGCACTTATTAGGTGCCAGCTCTTACCAGTAGGCATTGAGGTATGCCCAGGACTTTCAGGTAAGGGAGATGGTTGCTGGGTACATAGACATACAAAGGAACCCCAAGAGATATTTTCAAACCTCTTTCTGAACTTGGTAATGGAGTGAATCCTGAATCAAGTATTTGGAGGCTTGGTTATTGTAAAGAACAAATGAGACAATAAATTAGAAAGTATCTTAACTTGTATGATTTAATTATACAAAATTGTGTAATAGCTTTAAAAAATGAAATAAATACAAGGTCTTTCTTATCACTGGGTCTCATTTGAAGTAAAGGAACTATCTATAGAAAACATGGTCCCTATCTTCAGAGAACTTTATGGCTTACCTATAGAGGCAGGGCATATACCAAGCTTATGATACGAACTTAACCACATTTATTAAGCAATATATAAAGAAGTAGAAATAAATGCTGTGTCAACTCCCTGACTCTCTCACCCCTTCCCAGCTCCCTAACCTACAACATTCATATCCACTTCCTAATGAGTATGGAGAAAAGTGCACTAATTCATCCAGGCCAGAGCGCGGTAATGTTTCCAGCCACCTTTCTTTACCTCCAGACCTGTTCAGGGAGGAAGGGGTCAGAAATGTAGCAAGCTTGAGTGTAAATACATTGCTAAGAAACATAATTCAGTAACTATTTGCAGGCAATCTATTTCAAGCCTACTACTACATTAGGCCCTGTGGGGATCTAAAAATACTTCCCTGCCCTCCATCTCACTGGAGTGAGAAAACTACGGTTCCCCCCAAACGAAGCCCCGTATTATTAAGTGCCAGTGTTAGTTATAACCACAATAAAATTCTAGAGAAGAGAAACAGTAATATTTCAAGAAAACTTTCTATTTATGGAGGCTGGGCCAGGAACTGGACAGACTGTCAAGACAGAAGGAAGCCCGAGGAGTCAGGGTGTGATGGAATGCATGAGCGTTCTATGGCAGGCGGGAAACAGCGACGAGGCTTCCTGCTGAGATCTAGCTTGAGAAGGAAGGAGGAACGTTTTGTCGGTCCTTTAAAAATATGGTTTGCTTGCAGTAGCTTAAGAAGAACTCATGGTTCTTAAGGAGTTAAAGGACATAAATGGAGGAACCTCTACATCCTAGGACTTGAGCAGTTAACCTGGCACTTAGGCATTTAAAGCCCCAAGTCCTTCTGGGACATGAAAACCCATTGTGCTGGGAAGAAGCAGCTGCAACTGACTGATATAACTTTATAAATTCATCAGGGTAGGTGAGATTATGCTATGGTAACAATGAACCTCTAAATCTCAGTGTCTGGATACAGTAAACATTTATTTCTTGCTCATGCTACAGATCCAGCATGGATAAAGGGAGCAGTGTGTGGGGGAGCTCTGCTTCATATAACCTTTCAGGGACTAGGCTGGAGGGGGTTCCAGGGCTGCTGTAGCAGGAAAAAGAAAACTGGACTATTATGCAGGATGTTTGTAACACCTGTCTGCGGGTGGCTTTTGGCATTACTACCAACACCTAGTTTGGCTAAATCCAACCGTAAGTTAAAGGAACAATGAGATATATTATCTTCCTTTGTGTCTTGAAAGAGAAAAAGTAAAATAGGATTTGGTATACACATACCATTATATTCATCATGGCCCATGAGTCAAAGACTCTTACTCTATTAATAATAGCTAACACATATTTGCTTATCCTTATAATAATCCTATTAGGTAGCTTTTATTATTTTCTCCATTTGAAAAAGGAGGAAAGGGAAGCAAAAAATTACATCACTTATTCAAGGTCCCAAAGCTAGTAAGTGACACAACAGGGATTCACACTCAAGTAGTTTTCCTCCAGAATCCTCAATCTTGACAGCTAGGCTATACTACCTTTGTTATAGACTTAGTAAAAATGGAAATCAAGTCGTCAGCTCATGTATCTAGCACCTCTTGCATTCGGGTATAGAAACTTCTAGCAATGTTGTTAACTTGACTTTCACCATGTCCCCCTTGCCAAAATTCCCATAATGTCAGTTGTATAAATATGTTCAAAATGCTCTTGACCTGCCTTCCTTGATATCCCATCTGTTCCAAGGGATGTGATGAGAACTTGATTGTGTATAAACTATATGGGTAGATGCTGTTTCTAATTGCGACTCATTCCCTCATAGGCATCAGCAATTGTCAAAAACATGGTGTCCTCCATTTCTGTCCTTGAATGAGGCATTCTGGTTTCCCTGTCCCTAACTACTTTCTAGCACAAGTTCTTCTCATCCTTTAGAGAACAGAAGTTATGTGAACTATGTTTTTCTCCTAAATCAATGTAATGGAGCAAATTATGTACAGGCAAGTGGTGGGAGAGACATTGGCAGCTGGCCCCAAGCCTGGCTGAGTAATGGATATACTAGGAGTCCAAGTTATCTCAAGCCTCAGACTTATTCAAGTTTCCTTATGTAGCCCACGTGTCCAAGGTCCAAAGAGCCTGGAAACAATAGGGCTATAATTTCAATAACATCCATATTTTAAACCTAATGTGAGCAAGGATTTTATTTTGTTCACTGCTGTGTACTGAGCATCTAGAATAGTTCTTAGAATGTAGTAGACATGCAATAAATGTTTGTCGAATGAACTTGTTGACTAAATTCTGGTCCTCTTAATAGTGTGATATGAGATGCTATGGTGTGGTATGAGAGCACCCACTTTAGAATCACATTCAAATCTCACAAGCCGCATGGCTCCTTGTAAATTATTTACCCTCCTTGACCTCTTCCTTCCTCGTTGGTAAAGGTTCTAGGCTAATATCATCTACCTCTTGGATGGTTATGAGAATTAAAAGTGTTAATTCATGTCAAACACTCCATATACTGCAGCGAGCTATGGCTTTTGCCTCTGCCAGAAGAATGCCTGGAACATTTCAACATTCCCCTCAAACATTCCTGAGTCTGTAGGGGTAACTTAGGTACATTCAAGAGTAAGCCTTCTTAGCTACCAGATCTCACACTTCTCTTGGGTTCCCACCAACCTCCTCTTCTGCTGCTCTGGGTTCTTTCGGTCCTGTCAGATGCTGAGTCCTCCACTGCCATTTTGCAGCGCCTACCATGGTGGGTGCTGGTCTCTGAGCTGATGGCGCTGTCTCCCACTGGAAGCCAATGATGTCAACACTGAATTAACATCACTGAGGCCACAACTGCAGGCACCTCCAGCTTTAGGTGTTCACATTAGGGTTGCCTTGTGCCTCTTTGCTAGGCCACCTCGCTGGGTTCTTGCTTCTTAGGATGAGAATCCACCTGTTGAAGCAAGAAGTATCCCCAGGCTGCTCCTACTGCATGGATCCCAGATGGCTCTGCAAATTGAGGAGTATCCTTGATCCACACTCACTTTCACTTGTCCCTGATGTCTTACAGAAATTTTGTGTGACTGTGCCTACTTCAGGTCTCCCCAGACCCCTTTCCTTAAGACTTAGTCACATTCACAGGGAGCTGGATGGCGACCAATCTAAGAGGCATGCACCAGCTCTTCCTCAAAACCACCCCTTCTGGCAGAAAGTCAAGGGCATTACCCTCAGTGGCAGCTTGTGTCTGCCAGTTTCTCCCTCAGAGTCCTTCCTCAGTGGCCCCTTGGTCCCTTGTACAAAGAGGATCCTGACAGGCCTCTCTACCTGCCCTCTAGGTAAGCCTGGACAGATATACCTGAGCCCCAGAGGGAATCCTCATTTTTTTTTAAAGGGAAAAATAGCCAGTAAAGTTTAAAAGCATAACTTTCTTGGGAATTGCAGAATTGATCAACAGAAAATACTGAGATTACAAAATAAGGACTTCTTGGATAAACATTGGAAAAACAAAGCGGGTACTGACTGAGATGATTTAGGAAAAGCTGAGGTAGAAAGTCCTAGGCTTTGGCCTCAGTGATCTGTGAATGCTGATCAACTTGCTGGAGAATTCAGAGGACCTGGAGGAGGCTCCCACTGGGGCCGTTTGGTAAAACGAGGGCACTCCCGGCGCTAGGACCTGCGGGGCTAGGAGCTTTTCATACACTATCTCTAATCTTCAAACAACCTTGTGTTACTGGAAAAAAACACCCGCCCACAGCCACTCCCTCTTCCCCTACTCACCAGACAGGGCCTGGGAGGAAAAGAGCCTTGTCTCTTAAAGGAATGTGATCTGAGGTCCTTACAAAGTGCAACTGGCAATTTTAAAGCTTTAACAGAGTCCTTGCCTGGTCTGAGGGAGAACAGCATTTCAGTAAGGGCTGAAAAGAAATGAATTGGTTGTATAAGTAAATAGGAAGACTGTTTTTCCCCTTGAGGATGGGCTGAGAAGAAAGAGAGAAAAAGAGAAAGAAGACCGAGGTCTTGAGAGCCCGGCGAGAGACCAGAGCCAGGACTGTTGAAGCCGCCTGGAGACTGAGAGAAGTATACTCATTTTTTAGTATGCTTGACTGGATGTAAATTCCCCCATGTTCTATGCAAAGGCATTGCACTGGGTGAGTGAATTTTTGTCAAAATGAACGAAAGAGCTGAGCTCCGCAACTAGACTGACGTGGCACAGATCTGAGGCAGCGTGTGTGGATGATGAGACAATATTGCAGACTTCAAATAACCCCGGGGAAGCAGGAGCTCACAGGCAGATCATACACACCTCCAGAAAGTTTTCCCAGGGAGAGCATGGGACTATGTATACCTGCGTGATGGGTGTTTGAGCACATCTTACCTAAGAATTAAGGGCCAGGAAGATCCTCTGACTGACCTCTGCTTATACCTGCAAGTTTCACCGTATGTATGATTTTTAAATCACGTCTGTCATTTTGCATTGCATTTGTAAACATTTCCAATGTTACTGAATCAGAAACAACTTTTTAAAATTTTTGCACAATATGGCTGCACCTTAATTTTCTTAACACTATA
This sequence comes from Pteronotus mesoamericanus, assembly GCF_021234165.1. Taxonomy (NCBI): domain Eukaryota; kingdom Metazoa; phylum Chordata; class Mammalia; order Chiroptera; family Mormoopidae; genus Pteronotus; species Pteronotus mesoamericanus. The sequence goes on along the minus strand of NW_026555078.1, from coordinate 24,634,816 downwards.
ATATTGGACATTCTAGCTGTCTCCAGCCCTGTTTTTTGTTTGTGCATAAATTTTTACTGAGCAGCAGTATAACCATCCCAAAATAAAATTAGGTAATCCCGATTAACCAGGGCTCTCTCTCTCCTACAAAGCTGACCATACAAACGAACGATAGCCAGGGTGCCTAAGAAAACTGAATTATGGCTCCGAACCTCTGCAATCACCCATCCAGGAAGCCAAACCACAACTTCTGTAGCAATCGGCTCATAATCTCCAACTTCCCTCAATATTGCTCCTGCTTCCAACTCGGGACCAACCAGAGACAGCCAAACAAATACACTCCTCAAGCCAACCACAGAGGGTGCCCTGCCTTGCTAGTCAGCCTGCCTCCAGCATCCTCATAACTCATCATCCTCCGCAGTTTCCGTTAACCTGGTATCCCACACCCTTTAAGCAGAGCACCCCTGAAGCCTTTCCCATTTTTCACTCTGAAGCTTTCTGGCTCCACTACCTGTCTTTGAGTTCCTGCCAAAAGCAAGTGATGGTGGCTGGCTCCATTGCATCGCAAACTTTGTTCAAATAACCCCTGCCTGTTCTCATTCTGGTGGTGTTCGTTTATGTCTCTGGTTAACCTGGTATCCACTGACCCCAAAAGGATGGCACAGGTAAAAACACAGTACCAGAGCTTTTCCACCATGAGCCATTGGAAAATATGTGGCGACTGCCGGACGGAATCTAAGAGAGTAACACACCTCCACTCCCTACTCCCACCTATCGGAGAGAAGCCCCCGGGCCCAGTGACTTGCTTGACTACTCCGCGCCCACAGATGCAACGGCAGGAAGCCGCAGAAAATAAATCAGCTTTTCAGTTCAAATCCGCCAGTCTGTCACACGGCCCCCGGCCCCCAGCCAGCCCATGGTGCTATGCCAATTATCACCACAAGCACCAAAGTCACTTTTCAAAACATGGTCAAACAAACTCCAGCAGGTCCAGCCAGGCGTTAAAACACTCAGACGCAATTGTCAAAGCCAAGAGTTATATGCCGGTAAATATGAGTCTGGGCTCCAGTTAAGCAATCACCTGGGTGACAGCCTGAAGGTTAACCCTGTGTAGACAGACAGGCCTGACACTGCTTCAGTGGAACATGACTAAAGAGAGGACACAAAGATTTGGGGTGGGAGGGACCAAACATGGGGCTCAGTCAGACCGAGACTTGGGTGGTTTTCTGTACTGCACTCCCTGGGCAACCACAACTTTGGGGGCTGCGGACAATGATGTCAACTTAAATCATCTGTGAGGCAGGTGTAGGTGTCTCACACACATTCTTAAGCCTCCTGCAGTTGCTCAGCATCATCAGGAAACAAATGTTTCCTGAAAACCCGCTGTGTGCCCCAGCACTGAAGTTCATATAGGGTTGTCCTTGAAGGACACGTGACAAAAATCTCCCACCTTTATTTTATCAGGGCTCCTTCTCAGGGGTGTTATCAGGGGCCATCCTAGATGCTTACATTCTGGACTCCCAAGGAAAGTTCCGGAAAGCTCCTGCCTAGCCCCATATTTTGAGAAATGACACCTGCTAACATTTAAATAGGCTTTTAAAGCCTATTAAGCCCTGTTTAGAAAACTTGCTTGGTTTCCTCCCTACGAACTTTCCAAGTTAGCATTTATCAGTATCCTAATCCCTCTCTGAGGCTCAGCGACTTGACTAACTTGTCCAGGATCACACAGCTAGGAAGGTAGGCCACCAGCGCTCTTCTGACTCTGGGTGACACAGTGGGTACGGTACTTTGGGGTTGGGGTGGTGGTCAGATATCCAGCTTGCACTAGAGCCCAGGGGTTCTGAAGCTGGGGAGGATGAAGAGTTTGAGGCAGTCTTAGGGGGCGGCGAGGGGGCGGTTTACAGTGCCCACAGGGAGGCCTGGAGCTGGAAATAGCCTCCGGGTTCTCTTTAAGCCCCAGAAAGGGAGTGCCTAAGTAGAAAATGACTGTTCTGGCATTTTAATGGAACAAAGCAGGAAGTACAAGGACTTAGCTGGCTGCTGGGACTGCCCCCAACATACCCTTTACCTATAACAAACTGGTCATTTCCTGAACATAAAGGAAAGGTTTAAGAAAAACATGACAGAGGGGTTCCTAGCCCAGCCAGCTGCAGAGAGGGAAACAAATGAGCTTCTATAGATGGAATCCTACTTTTGAATAGAGGTTAATTTTGGTTACCATTTGCTTGTACCCTGGGGCGGGGGAGCTAACCCTCAGGGCCGTAACCAGGAGTCCCTAGAGGAATGACCACTGTTGGGACCAAGGAGGGGACCACTTATAAAGAAGGTTATTGTGAATTTGGAGAAATGAAGGGATCAAGTCAGACCTTTTGAAGGGTAAGAAGCCTGAGGATCTGGGAGTGAAAGGACATTTTTCTGCAATGAGTTCCTGTCCTTATTCTCTTTCCATATCACATTTAGGTAACAAGACCAATTGATAATACATCCCAGCCACCAGTCAAAGTAGGAATGCCCACAGTAATAGGCAGCCTATACAGAGTCCAGGGTGCTGGCTGAGTGCAGGGGTGCCCATGGAGGGCAAGCCTGTTTCCTTGCCCCTTTTGAGCCAGTACCACTGCCCGCCGACATGGCAAGAGAGTGCCTCCAAGAGGCTGGAAGACCCTACCCAGCTCCTTCCCCAGGCCTCAGCTTCCCCCACTACCTCTGAACAACTTTCTCCACCCTACTCCCCACACCTCCAAAGGAGGCACCAGCAGGGACGGCACAAACATTTAGATTGATTCCGTATTTTCTCTCCTTCTGATGAAGTCGTATAGGACATGCTCTCCTCAGGAAACTAAACTTCCTCCTGGCCTGGAACAAGAGAGGAAAAGGATCTGGAATTAGAGGGAACCATCCTTCCACCTTTCCTGTTCTCTGGTCCTATCCTCTAGTAGCACCCAGGCCAGTTTGTGACCCATGAGTGATAGGGTTCTGCTGGCCAGCAACTCCTGCAGCACAACCAGCATAAGGGCAGGGCTGGGCCATAGGAGAGGGAAGCATAAGATACTTGAGCTGGGACTGAGTCTGGCCTGAAGACCTTTGAAATCTTTGTGAAGTGAAGCAACAGATGGCAAATCAACAATAAACCCACATTTTACAGAATCCATAAGTGAGCCTTTGGTGTTGCCAGAGGCAAGGCTTGGATGCAACTTTCATACAGATGGAAAGTTAATTCTGGGAAAATCAATGTAATGTCCTAATTAATTATGCAAATGTAGGGATACAGTAGCTAGAAGGGAAAGGTGCTCTGGGTGGTAAAGTGGATGGACGTGTCTATGTTGGAGTCTCATGTAAGTCCCTGCTCAGCTTCTTTAGGAGAAACTGGATTTGCTGAGAACGGATTTGGCCTTTGCCAGGCTGATGCCCCCCGGAGGCTTGTCTGTGTGAAGCTCCATCTCAGGTGAAGGGCTTTATGGGTACCCTAGGCACAAGAAACACAAGATTGGGGAGACTCTTTGCGGAGCCCAGCCCTACAGGCTGCTCTGCTATCTTCAGGACAGACCCCCTTGGCTAGAACACTGGTGACCCCATGATGGGCCCCATTAGCAATGAGGCCGTTTTGCGGGGCTTCTCTAGTATCAGATATTCACTACGCTAGATGCAGGAGTTCTTACCCTGAGTCCAGGGACCCCCAAGGACCAGTGAATAGAATTCAGAGAGTCTACATACTTGAGTGAAAAAAAATTCTTATTAACTCCCAAATAAAAACTAGCAGTTCCTTCAATAATGGTGTAGGTAAAAACTGCAGTAGTATTAGCAGAACCTGTGATTTTGTCACCAGTAGAAGTCATAGATATCTTCATATGACTTTGATATTGTTGCTGTTACCTTGAAATATTTTTTTATGTTCAACATGACTTCAAAATTACAGTAACTATTAGACCTGCCATTAGAACCTGGCAGGATTAAATCAACCTCTTATTTGGGATCAGGTATTAGAATAATTTGTAAGTGGCTTACGCTGGACCAGACTGAATCCTTGCCTTGGGCTATTCTGGGGGCATCAGCTGCCAAACTGTTTGAGCAAAGGTACATGTGCCTACACAGTATTTCTAGCCGATGTACCTACCTTGAACATAACTCATTTCACCAGTGAAGACAACTCATTTTACCGGTGAACACTAATATCTAACATTTACTATGCTAATCAATAAGTCCCTGGTATTAATACACATAAAGATAGTTGAAGCTGTTGAGGTACTCCTCTCTTGTTAGAGTTGGGGTTTTTTTGCTGAAAGTTTGCTTAGAGTCTTTCAGAAACTATTCATCTCTGAAGAGTATGTCTCTTTTAGGAGACTCCAAATGCTAATTAGCTTATCTTATGGTGTAGATGACATATATATATATATATATATATCATATTAACTGTGCTGATACTTTAAAGTATCCTGATACTTTTAAAGTACATGATAACAATATAATACAAATCAAGGCTGCCCTGAAGTTTGGTAGGAATTGTAGGTTATATTTGGCACCCTGTGAATACTTGTGCTTCATTTGGGTGCTAAACATCAAAATTCTCCATGAATTTACAGTTGAAACCACTTGGGAGATAGCCTCAGGCATATGGGCTCACATGTAACTGAACCCCTTGGTCATGGATGGACCGCTTCCGGGTCAGGCTTGGCAAGCTCTATTAACACCAGTTCATCTGTAGAAGAGTTTTCTAAAAGCAGGAGACCACTGCTGCATCTCCTTGTCCTTTCTTCGGAAAGAAGCGTGAAGTGTGGTATGTCACAGAAAGTCTGCCTTATCCAGCTCTTAGCTCTGTATTGCAGGTGTCTTATTCCAAAGGTACTAGATCTGGCTAAAAATAACCACAGTATTGAATCCACGAGCAGGGGATGCTAATCTTCACCGCCCTTGGTTTCATTTTCAAAAGTAAAGAGGCTCAATGCCCTTTAGCAACTAGAGCTACAGGATTCAGTTTTCTCCCCTTTGAAATTAAACTTCACATTGGTTAGAAAAAGGTTATTTAAAACCTTAGCATTATTAATGCAGGAAGGGACCACAAAGAGCATTTGGTCCAAGTTCCCCATTTAACAGATGAGGAAAGAAAGGCTGAGGGAGATAGCTTAATAGCCACAGAGCAGGCATGTTGAGCAGTTTGAGAGGATCTTCCTTCAACATAAAGATCTAGTCCTATTGAGATGAGACAGAGGGAGGTGATGAAATTGATTTGTCAAAGTAAGCAGGTAATCTATATCTTGCAATAACCACTCAGAGAATGCAGTGGGAAAAAGTAATCTCATAGTAGCAGCAAAATATGGCTTACCCTGCTCTTAGGTAGGTTTCTTTTTCACGTAACACACAAAAGTAAATTCTGGATGTATTAAAGATCTAAATGTTAAAAGAAAAAAACCCCAAAGGATAAAAATACTAAAAGAAAATGTAGGAGCATATTTTTATGATTGTTAGGTGTGAATGAATGACCATCTTAAGCAAGACCCAAAACCCAAAATCATAAATGAAAACATCTACAGATATGAGTGAATAAAAGTTAAAAGCCACTGTAAACAAAGTGAAATGAAAAGCAAGATTAAGAGAACATGTCTGTAACATATAAGAAGCAAATGTTAATATTTATAATATACAAAAATTTTCAACAAATAAATACAAAAAGTACAAATAATTCAGTAGAAAAGTAAACAAAGAATATAAATTGGCCAATCACATAAGAAATACAAATTGTCACTGAGCATGTGAACAGATAATTTTAGGGAAATAGATTTTAATTGTGGTTTTCAGACCATACTCAGTTTCAGAACCTTTCATATAAGAGGATTAAATCATAGGCAAGCGTTGGTCTTCAGGGAAATCGGCTTTCCAGAAAGTTAGAAAGGTGTAGGCAGAGCTATTGTTCAGGGAGACCTAGCCTTGTTAAGTTTGTTTTAAGAACCAGGAGAGCCCAAGTCTGATAAACCTTCCCTTAGACAGATATATGGTTTGTGTGTATAAAGGTGACGAAAACTCAGAGTATAGTATGGTTAAGGCGTAATAAGACTTGAGTTTTTCCATATCTGACTCAACTCCCCTTGCAAGTGTAGAGTGCCCTACCCTGAAGTCTGCGGACCAGAGAAAGTTGCATTGAGACATCCACTTTTGCTCCATGTGGCTACCAGCTCCATATGGCTGATAATGCTTTGTATCACTGGCTAATGAAATCCAGACATTACTTTTTTCCATATTGGGTGTATGTGTTTTGTGTGTGTTCTCTTCCCATCAACTGATAACTACTCAAAATGCTGCACTATTTCTCCTAATTAATCTAAGAAATGCAAATTAAAATGATACATCTATTTTTGTCTAACTGATCAGAAAAAAAATTTAAGTACATATGATATCCACTGTTGACAAGAGGTGGGGAAAGTATACTCCAACAAACTGTTGGTAAGGCTGTTACTATTAAAGCCATTTGGGGGGCCACTTTGGCAGTATCTCTTACATATCAAATGTGTGATTCCCTTTGACCTAGCAATTATAGTTCAGGAATATATATGTGTGCTTAAATCACACGGATAAAGACTTTATGACAATGTCATTCTTACCGAAAATCAGAAACAACTTAAATGGCCATGAATAAAAATAATGCTTAAATAAACCAAAGCATGCCCATGTTATCTCAGACTCTGTTTTTCTGGAAGCAGATCTTGTGACGAGGATTTGGACGAATGATGGAAGTACATGTAGGGAAGTGGGGAGTGATGCAGGGAGGGGCAGGCAGACAGTGAAGGGTGTGTTACTAAGCCAGCTACCACAGTGAGCACTAGAGTTCAATCTTTCAAGGAACCTCTGAAGACACTGCAAAGCACATGCCAGGGAGCTGGGGGATTTATACTCCTACAACTTTTAGTCATTGTTAAACCTGTCTCCCAGAAGGGCATTGATTCCCAAGTACTTCCAACCATCCTCTATCTTCTTTGGAGGGAGCTTTCCAACCAAGATAGAGGTATTGGCCACCAGAAGCCAGGCTGTTATGTGTGGAAATGATAGGGTTTCTGAGGAGCTAGAAGTAAAGTATTGACCATTTGCTACTGCATATGCTAACAAATATGTGACTAGAACAGGTCCTCCTTGATCAAGAGAAGAGATAAGAGAAGAAACAAATCTTTTCTCATGAGATTTCCAGCCTAATTGTTCAGGAAGAACAGAATCAGAAAACTCTTCAATGTTTAAGAACCATGGATCAAAGCCATTGACATTCCCTCTCAGTCACCCCCAAATTATTTAAAGTGTTTGTTCACACCTGACAGCAGTATAGGAGAGGGGGTTGAAAGCCATTTGAGGAGATTTGCAGCCTTGACTTTCATTGGCAAGACTTCACTCTCTGAAGAGGGGATGAATTCAGCTATTTCAGGAGCAGGGATTATAGATGTGACCCCGGTTCTGCTCTGAATAACTCCCTAGAGTTCCCAATAATATCTAGAGGAAAGGAAAATCAAAGTTTAAAAAAAACCCTCTCAACATAGTTTATAAACATGCCAAGTGCTTAATTAGCTTCTTTATAGGTCTGCAGCTCACTTTCTTCCAGAGAGTGTCCCTGTAGGACAGAAATAATATAGAATTTGGTGGGAAAAGGGACTTGGTTCTGGTCCCAGCTCAGTCACATATTAGTTGACCACGGGCAAGTTATTCATTCAGCAAATATATACTAAGGGCTTTATCCTTGAGAATCATAAACATCAACTACACCGTTTCTGCCCTAAAGGGAGGAGACACAAAATTTAGTAGGAAAAGATGAATAAGTAAATATCTGTATTACAGCATGATAAGTGATAACATAGGATCCCATAAGGGGAGCCTAAAGAAGGGGTACATAGCTTAGCCTGGAGGGAATGGTTTAACCTCTCTGAGTTTCCATCCCTCTACTGTGAAATGAGGAAGTTTTATGTATTTGTGAGGGAAGCTAATATAGTACTGGGGCACAACTTGCTTCCCAAATGAAGCTCCTTCAGTGGCTGGCACCTAACTCTGTGAATGAAAAAGAAAGCTCAACATGCCCCACCATCCTTCATGAGGACTCTCATGAGGAAAAGCTCGTGCTTCTCCCTGTTCCTGCCTCAGTTTCCCACATACATACTATGTACTTTCTTGGCTGGCCATATGATCTTGATGTGCTTTCTATGTAAATATGCTAAACTGAGAGAGAGATGTGATTTACTGGATTGGCAGAAGCTGTAGCTGCTGAACAAAGGGAGTCAAAACTGAGCCGGGGTGAGAGAGACAAAGAACCAAGAGGTCAGGAGAGAACAGAAAGGATGGAACAAGAAAAGCTGAAGATGAATTAGACCAGCTTTCTTGGGAATCCCAGGAGCCTGACCTGTGCCTAGACAGGATCAAAGGAAAAGCCTTGATAGCTCTAGAAGTTTGGGACTGTTTGACTCTTCATGGGGATAAAGAAAAGTCAGTCGAACTGTCTCTTCTTAGCAGCCAGATTTAGTTTAGTAGAAGCTCTGTCTTCTAAGGGGTAAAAAGCAAGATGATATTAGGCAGTAAACATGGACTTCTCACACAACTGGGGACAGGATACCCCTACATGCAAAAGAGTATGCTTTTCTCTAAAGGGAAATCTAAAACTCTGCATTTCTCATTCATTAATATGTCTGCCGTTCATTCACTTAGTGCTGACACTGAGGGAAATACAAAGTTGTACAAGACTGACCTCTTGTCTTCAATTTTATTCTAGTAAACACTTACTGAGCATACACTATGTGCCAGGCACTGGACTGAACTCGTAAAGAAATAGAGCACAATTTCTTACCTCAGGGAGCTTATGGTCTAGTTGATTTGCTAATAAGATGTCCTCCCACTCAGAATATTCTAAACACTGACTTGAACAGATATTATATATTTTTCTTTCCTATGATTCTGTCAGTTCTCTGGCCCGTGTTGGGAGAATAAATCCTGTGGATTTATTTTAGAAGCTTGACAGTTCAGCAGTAAGCTCATGGTTATTTGTGAGTGAGAGAGAGAGGAAAAAAAATGGTCTGTTTCCCTATCTCTCCCCTGCAGCTTTAACAACGAGCCTGGCGGGATCAGGACTATCTGCTTTGTTCCCCAAATGAGGTGTTACACACACTGAGTCATTTTTCTGGCTTTCTAAAAATCTTGATTCAAACCTCCAGTTTCTCTTCCACTTGCTTTGTGTAATAATTAAGCTACTTAATAATTTTGATGAGGAGGAGAGGGAAGAAGATGATGACTGTTAGGGTTTACCAGTCCCTGGGGAACAGCGCAGCTTCCTCTGCCGGAGTCATCCCTTTCCGGTTGTTCCCTAGGCATCTCGCTCAGTGAAAAGGCCAGAGGTCAGTGCTTCAGTGCTTCAGGGCCCAGGTCTGACTGATCTCAAGTCATTCTGTCCCCAGGGGCCCTGTCAAGGAACCAGGTTAGGTTTTTGTTTCTTAGCCTTCTTGTTTTCCCTGTTCCTAACTTACCCTTTGTTTCATTTTCTTGGAGCTTTGATGAACAGCAGACAACCACTATTTTTCAAGAACACACGGGGTTTGGAAGATAGAGAGCAGATCAGACTGGGTTTAGGTAAGAGAGAAAACTCCAGACCAACTAGTGACAATGCAGAGAGGCAGAGAACCTTACTGGAGGGGCATGTTTCAGTGGGAGGGCATTGAAGGCATGGGCTTCAGGAAAAGAGGTGACAAGCACTTTTAGAAGAGAGAGGGGAGAGAGAGAGAGAGAGAGAGAGAGAGAAAGAATGCCATACCGAGAGGCCGCATAGCTTGCGGAAAAGAGCATTGGTTTTGGAACCACAGAGATGTGGGTTCAGATTCCAGCTCCACCATTATCTATATGATCATAGGCAAGTCACTTAGCCTTCTCTGGCTTCAATTTCCTCACCTATAAAACGGAGCTAATAATACCTATTTTGCACGGTCATTGTGAGAACTAGTAATAAAATATGAGGGTGGGCAAAAGTAGGCTTACAGTTTACACAGAGTTTATTCTTGTATTATTATTTATTCATTTATGATTGTATTATTTACTTGTATTATTTGTCTTTTTCCATAGGAACAACTGTAAACCTACTTTTGCCCACTCCTGTGTGTCAGGTTACTTGCACGTAGTAAGCACTCAGTAAATGGTAGCTCCAGTGATTGTTGAGTACCTTTTGTGTACTAGGTACTTAGCTAGGTTTGGGGATATTTGTAGAAAGTGTGGTGTGACAAGTAGGATGGATCAATGAATGGTCCCAGGAGTCTTCTCTGGGGTTGACTGGCAATGTGCTAGCTCTTTTTTCTCCAAGAAGAGGGGATGGCTGTAGCTAACCTCACCTTCCTATGGCACTAGGAGACCTCAAGGCCTGGAGCTGGGCATTTCAAGCACTTCCCTAAGCAATGGGCCCCTACACTCATACTGCTTAGTATCTGAACCCCCAAATATTTATCCCACCACACTGCAGTGAAGTCCCACTCAAGCTAATCTATAAAAGGAAAGAGCAACAAGGGATTCCTCCTCAGGAGCACTGCCATGCAGTACCTCTGGCTGCACCCCAACCTGACTCCACCTCTCTGCAGGATTCAGGGAGAACAGGCACCTGCATACCTGCCCCTTTCTTGCGTTTCATCTGCATCAGTGGTGCTACTTGTACTGAGACCTTTGTCCTAGCAGAAAGTCAGCCTCTTTTTAGGAAACAATAACTCTGATGCTGTGTGGTAAATACCAGGGTAGAGTTATTTCCCACAGTCCCATCGGCACACAGAGGAGAGGCATCTAATTGCTTTTTCCAGAAGGTGCTTCATGAGCTAACTTTGAAAGAAGAGTTGGCTTGGCAGGTGTAGGGTGTTCATGGGAAGGGACATTCCATTCAAGGGAATAGCATATGCATCACTTCCATAGATTGTCACTTGAGATGTATATATGAAATAATCTTGTGACATAGGCATTATTGGTCACATATAAGAGAAAGGAAAACTGTAGTCCGGAGAGCTTAAGACCATGTCCATGGATACAAGTAAATAGCAGTGTTGAGGTTCAAACCCAGAAGTGCCTGGTTCAAATTCCCTCTTTTTCCCACTATACCTGATTACCTCTCCAGAAGCTGGCACAGGCCTTGCCATCATTTTCCATGTCGGTCCTAACATTTGCGAGCTGTATGATTAGTTGGTCAGAGAGTATGCACAGTCTTATGCTTTGGATCTTCTGACTCAAATGTGGATTGAACCACCTATGGATGAGTTTGAGTTGTTCTCAGGAACAGAGATGGCCTTTTCCAACAATACAGCTGCCATGCTAGCTCTTGGCAGCATAGAGTTTGTATGGGCCATGGGGACAAAGTACTAGAATGGGATCCTTCCCTCCCTATTGAGTCCTTCTTCCTTCTAAGGTCTGTCTTCCAAATACAGCACAACTCAGACCTTTAACAATACAATAACCACCTCTTTTCCCTTAAGTGAGGGTGAGAAAAAGAAGTACTAATACCAATTAATTTTTATCATTGTTTTCCTCCAGATTATCTATCTACCTATCTATCTATCTATCTATCTATCTATCTATCATCTATTTTTATTAAGGTAAAATTGACATATAGCATTATGTTAGTTTCAGGTGTACAACATGATTCGATACATGTATACGTTGTAAAATGATCACAGTATGAAAGAGACATATGAAAGGGTGCTCAGCATCACTAGCCATCAGAGATGCAAATTAAAACCACAATGAAATACCACTTCACACCTGTCAGAATGGCCATCATAAACAAATCAAGAAACAATAGTGCAGGCAAGGTTGTGGAGAAAAGAGAACCCTAGTACATTGTTGGTGGGAATACAGACTGGTGCAACCACTGTGGAAAACAGTATGGAATTTCCTCAAAAAACTGAAAATGGAACTGCCTTTTGACCCAGCAATTCCACTGCTGGGATTATACCCTAAGAATCCTAAAACCCCAATTCAAAAGAACCTATGCACCCCAATGTTCATAGCAGCACAATTTACAATAGCCAATTGCGGGAAACTACCTAAGTGCCCATCAGTAAATGAATGGAACTCATTCAAAAAACTATGGCACATTTACACAATGGAACTTATGCAGCAGAAAGAAAGAAAGATAGAACTCCTACGCTTTCACAACAGCATGGACGGAACTGGAGAGTATTACACTAAGTGAAATAAACCAGGCAGTGAAAGACAAATACCATATGATCTCACCTATAAGTGGAAGCTAATCAACACAACAAACAAGGAACAAAATATAACCAGAGACACTGAAATAAAGAACAAACTGACAGTAATCAGAGGGCAAGGGGAAGGAGGATAACAGGGGAAAAACGGGGAAGAGTCATCAAAGAACATGTATAAAGGGCTCACAGACAAAACCAAAGGGGGTAGGATTGAGGGTGGGAGGTGGGGGTGGGTGGAGTGGGGAAAAATTGTGGCAGGAAAGTGGAGACAACTATATTTGAACAAAAATAGAAAAATAATAATTTGTTTAAACATCTTAAACTTGAAAAAAAAAGAATGCTTATTGGAGAAATAACACCCACATCGACTTTGAAGAGTATGAAACTGAATCTCACTAGGGCAGTCCCGTTCATTCTACTTATCTGTATCCAGGAATGAATGAATCAGAAAATTTTGAAAATGGCCCTGGCTGGTGTGACTCAGTGGATTGAGTGCTGGCCTGTGAACCAAAGTGTCACTGGTTCAATTCCCAATGAGGGCACATGCCTGGGTTGTGGGCCAGGTGCCCAGTGAGGGTGCACAAGAGACAACCACTCACTGATGTTTCTTTCCCTCCCTTCCCCTCTATCTAAGAATAAATAAATAAAATCTTTAAAAAAAGGGAACATTTTGAAAATGATTTATGATTTCCTTTATATCTGGAAAGGGAATATAAATGAGTATAAGAATGCGCCCAAGAGGCTGTGTGGATAAATGTGAACACAGAAGATGAGATGCAATTTAAGAAAAAGCTTTTTTCTTAAATGTACCTTGTTATAATTATAAAATAAATATATAACTATACACAAAAAAAATAAATGTAAAAATGTTTATTATAAAATTGTACATATGTATATAAACATTTGAATGTATGTACATGTACCTATATCTATATGCAGGTGGGGCAAAAGTAGATTTACAGTTGTTCTTATGGTAAATAATATAATAATTAGTACATAACAGTAGAAGAATAAACTGTGTTTCACATACTCACAACTATAAACCTACTTTTGCCCCACCATGTATTTGTATATTGACTGTAGATAAACAAATGAAACTACCTCTATTCATATATAGCCATACCTATATTTCTTTGGCACAAATGGGTTCACACTGTCCAAACTATCCTGCAATTTCGCTTGTTTTCAGTTATCAAATAAACTGATAGTCTTCATAAGATCATACTAATGGGCTTCCCTGACTGAGACAAGTTCTAGAGAACTTCAGTACCTTCGCTATTTCCTGAAGTCTCATGATAGTGGCACATCTTGATAAGGCTTGTATGTAACCAGATCAAATAAAGTCACATATCTGAGAGCACTTTATAAAGGGTAAGATGCTGTACCAATGTTAATTATCAAAATATCGTATGTGGCATGAGGACAACATTTACACAGGAGTGGATTGCAGGCTTCTTGTAAAGTTCTTGCATAAAAGGAAGGGGGGAAATGTTTGTACCAGGGGGGTTGAAGGGAGCAAACACTGAGGTTGATACATGGTTGATCCTGCCTGCTCTCAAGTGCCTGCTGGGCAAGGAGCCTTTAAAGCCTCAATGTGCCTTGCCTCTGGCTGCCTCTGTCCCCCGAACCACCCAGGTGGTTAATCTGAGAAGGTTTCCTATTCACATCTGTTTCACCAAACCACAATGGGGAGAAGGATTCCTTCTGACTTGCCCTGGGAGCCCAGAATCTGAGAGCACACTCACTGCCCCACAGGAGGGTTGACGTGGTTGAGAACACAAAGGCAAATGTAGCATCTTCTTAGCTCCATAAACACCTCTCAAAAAACTCCAAATCTCTTTTGGGTTCAATTTAACATTTTATTTCCTACTGCTTCCAGCTGACAGCTTGAGAAAAACCAAATTGATGGTTGACTGGTTGGTTTTTTTTTTTTTTAACCTAATGACAAGCCTGGCTTAGAACTATTCAACCGTTTTTCAGCTCCCAATACTGTGTGTCTATAGATAAACAGGCATATTTGTTATTTACTTTTGTTTACTTCTCCTCAAATGGAAGCCCATTAATTTCCCAATATATTTTACAAAATGACTTGCCTGTGCCAGCACTGGGAGGATGTATTAATCCTCAGTCCTGAAATGTTTAAGTTAGAAATAATGGGAAATAGAAGAGATGGAAGGACCGAGATGACTCATTTATCTCAGATGTTCACCCTAAACTACCTCAGAAATGCCGGCAATGAATTAAAACCAGAATTCTAGAGGAATGACCTAAATCACACTTCACCAGAGAGACTCTATACTTCCTTAGCAAAAATTGCACTTATGTCTAGAATGAAGGAGCTTAATAATGTTTGAGTCAAGTAGCATGAACTTAGCTCCAACCTGGCTGGGGATAAAGAATCAATATTTTCTCTCTATGGGTAGGAAGCTCTTTAGTAGATGACGAAGGGAAGCCATAGTCAAGTGTAAGATATTGACATCCTGTGACATGTTAGTGCTACAAAGGAGAGCTGGCTTGGAAAAAGAGCAGTATCTTTCTCGCTCACTGAGTCAGAAACTAGATCTGCTCCTCTGCTCCTTCTGTTATGCTGCCCCTGCTTTCATCTTCCCTGGGCACAAACGAAGTGGCCCTTCCGAGATTCGTCAACTGACTTTTCTAAAAAGAGGCTGAAGGCTGGGGATCCTAGCATGCAAAGGATGGTAAAGACTAGGGTTGTGACTGAGGCAAAAATCAGGGAAAGATAAGATGCAGGTTAAGGAACTGAAAACTCCTTTGTTTAAAGTTAATAAAAATTCGTATTTAACTAGCTACTGCAGGGAAGCAACTAATTTTACAACATAATAGATGTTCATAATGTTAATTACTTCCTTGAATGCCACCAAGAAGTGGATTTCAATTTTATGCATGTATTGTTCAAGTTGTAAATTTGGTCTTGGAATTAACAGGTAACAAAGACTTAGGAAACTTAGGGAGGTTATTTACTTTGTGCATAAATGAAGAGAAAAATTGGATGGAATAAAGATTATGAGAGAGACTCTAACCTTAACCCTGGCAGATAACTCTGGGCTAATTGCTTAGGTGGGCCCTCCGCATGTAGCCTTGTTGGTTAAGGTGGCCCGGTAGCCAGAAATGGCCCTCAGCCTTTGCATGTGTAGGACTCTGGCAATGTGCACACTCCAGCAGAAAAAAATACAGTGCACTCAGTTAAATTTGCATTTTAGGTGAGCAATGAATAATTTTTTAGTATAAATATTTCTCCTTTAATACTTTTATTTTTATTTGGTAAATCTGGAAGGCTTATCTAGGAAGCTTCCATTAATTAACTCACCAGCGACTTCTTTATAAATCAGAATGCCAGTGTGTGGACATACAGCGCAGGCCTCACCTTTCCACGTATCAGACACTTTTCCACGTATCAGAACCCTTCAGTTCACTTCCTGTACCGCTCTCTTTTAGGTGTTTGGAAAACCAAGTTTGTCAATGTTAGGTGAATGCCAAATGGTAGTAAAGCAGGTGAAGTAGGCTCATGGGCTATGCATTCAGGTGCAGTAGGACACAGAAACTCTGGATGCTTGACTGCGGGCACAGGTTACCCAGAACCTGTGATAACGATCCAGTCAGATATAGTGTCTCTCTCCCTGCAGTGCTGCAGTAATGCTGAGCTTTAACTCTCTTTTATCAATATTTATTTTTCAATTTTATCTTATTTGCATTTTTTGTCATTTTAAAAATAATTCATCAAAAAATTATTCCTCTTATAGACACTCTGCCATTTATAAGATATCTGCTGATTGAAATAATCTTATATTGATTGTTGTGCTACTTTTTAGGGAGTCACACTCGATGTCCTGCTGAGTTTTAGGAAACTTGATAGCCTTAATTAGTAGATATTAATTTTACAAGATAGTCTCAGACGTGTACATCTGTACCTTTTATTTTCTAAAACAGTACATAATTTTAGTCTCTGACTCCCATTTTGTGTGATACAAAAAAGTTAGTCTAGTAACTACCAAAGAGATTAATCCACACCCATACACTCTCCCTCGTTCTCTTTTAGATGGAATACCAGTGGTGGGAGAGTGCGGGGTAGCGGGGGGAACCCATATAACAACACTATGTGTCTGAGTTGGTGGCTGCTGAGATGAATAACTGTGCCATCTCAACTTTGATCATGGGGTCCCTCCCCACAGCTGTCTAGAGTTGTCCTCTAAGGTGGCTGCATTCCCATCTGACTTGCTCAGCCCACGCTGTCATCTATGGTTGTTCCTGCGTGGCATGACTCTTTTGAGCTGTTGGTTGTCATTCTCAGCTAACTTCTGAAACCTTCTCAGTGTGTGAGGAGGGTTCAGCTACTCTCTCATATCTCTTTGGGACCACAGGAAATAAAGTTGTCATTGAGTTCTCTTCCTCTGTTATCTGCATAGCCATCTCTTCTCTGTTGACCTCCTATCACTGTGGGGTTAGCTGCCCTCCCTAGTCAGGAAGTAGACAAAAGCCTCCCCATTCCCAATTTCCTCAAAGCTTATCTGGTGTTCTACCTCCAACCACGGTTCCCTCTCTTCCAAAGAGATTCATTCTGGAAGGATGACAGGGGGCTGGGGCTTGTCTTAGAAACCATATGTCCCTATAGTCTGGGTAACCCCACCGTAGTGCCTGACAGCTGGTTATCTTGGTTGGAAAAAGGGGAAGTAATTCATTTGGACTCGTCTTATTTATCTGCTGATTAGCCCCAAATATTTGTGAATGCTCAAAAATTCTTTTCTCCCAAGTCTAGGTCTTGGGTTCAATAATCTCATTTGAATCTCAAAAAGTTAAACAATTTTCTTTTTGCCTAGTGTTCCATTTGTAGCAGCAGCCCCATTTTCCTTGGGGCAAAGCATGTCTTGAACTTCAGAGCAGGAGAGAGATGAAGTGCACAATGTTGGTAATATCAGGGAAGACCTGGTTAATGTCTCAGAATGTCCTTCTGTTGTACTGGCAAGAAACCTGTCACTGTGCTGAGTGCCTAGGACCCATGTGATCCTCAGGACCATCCCCCAAACTAAGTACTATCATTCTCATTTCCAGACAAAGGAATGGAAGTTCAAAGAGAGGATTGGTAACTTGTTTAAATATTTTCTTTACAAGTGGTAGACAAAGAATTGAACCTAGGATAATCTAATTCCAAAACCTTTATTTTAAACCCCAACAATAGTCTCATTACCTTGGCGACCAACTGAATCTTGAGGGGGTTTGCTAAAAGTAATTTTGTTGAAGACCGACCTCAGGAGATCCTGATCTGATTGGTTTGTGATGGGACCTGGTCTTCCATATTTTGAACAGCCTCTGTAGTTAATTTCGATGCACAAAGTTCAAGTGCCAGCTCTGGAACTTGTTAACTGTGTGATCGGGACAAATTACTTTACCTCCCTGTGACTTGGTTTCCTCAATTGTTAAATGAGGGGAGATGACTGTACCCACAATACTGAGTTGTAGGAATTAAATGAGTTTAAAATGGAAGCACTAGCTTGGATAATGGATAAGCATTAAAAATGATTATTTTGCTATGGTATCATAGCAAAATGGGTATCATACCCATTTTGGGTGTCATACCATGGGGATCATACCATGGGGATCATACCCATGGTATGTAATCATTATACCCATGTATAATGCGCACCCTTATTTTTCCCCTCAAGATTTGGGCAAAAAGGGCACATTATACATGGCAAAATACAGTACTTAAAAAACATTCTTTTAAGAGCATGATTTCCTGGGAACATTACATAAAAGGATAGTTGTCTGCATTTACACAGATTTTTTAGTAACCTGTGTCTCAGAGAGGCTTTTTTCAAAAGCTCTTTCCCCCAAATCTAGGTTCATGCCTCATTTGGATCCCACGTCTCCTCTGGTTCTAACCATCTGGAGGCCATGTTATTTATCAAGTACATTGAAATTAAACTGGGGATGTAATGATGATGGCAGGTGAAAGAAAAGCAGATCAATGGTTCTCAGCCTTCATGTGTCTTAGAAATATCTGGAGAGCTTTAAACAAAGCTGTAGTCACCACCCTTACCATTAATATCAGAATCTTTGGGAATATGTTCCAGACATCAGTATATTTTAATTTCTAGATGCTTCCAATGTCTAGCCGTTGGACTCCACCCCAGCTCCATGGAATAGAAACTCCTGGGATGGGACCCGAAGATTTGTGTTTTAATAAGCTTTCTACAAACCTCAGGACCTTTGATGTGAGCCTCTCCATATCCTCCCATTGTCCACCCTCTGTTTTTGCTTCTTTGCTGAGTAAGCAGTGACAGGAAGGCAAGAGAGAAGATGTATTAACCCTTAGTTCCCTTAAGGGCAAGCTTATCAGTACTACACATCATACCAATATTCATTCTAGTTAGACCTGCCCTTCCCTGGGAGAATGAGGGTCTTCCAGGCTAAGTGCCTGCTTCTTAAGGGGCAGATGATTCAATTACGAGAGGCCCCACTGTGTCAGAAGGGGGGCCCTGTCAACATATGCCTAAAATACCCCTTCTCTCTAGTCCTAACTCTGCCTGCCCTGGAAGCTTCGCAAAGGCCAATAATGTGTAAACAAGTTCCAAACTGACCCATCTGCTTTTCATTTCCTGCTTTGTGCTAAAACGAGTCTTTTAAGGTTACTTAAAATATGTCCCTCTCCTCCTGCTCCGCCCCCGGGGCATTTGGTCTGCGTCCTCAGGCCACCTCAGGTCCTGCCACCCCCTCCACCTGGGTTCTTCTGCACAGATCTTGGCTTCAAACAATGCTCACAGTTATTCCTGGCATTTATTTTTTTTGGTTTAGCACACATCCAATGATATCTTTTTCTTCTTCTGTTTCAAGCACTGTCTTCAGTCTCTTTGTTTGTCCTTTTCTCCTATGGCAATTGCACTGCTATCGAAGTTTGAAAGTGGTCCGATTCCCTTGAGTCTGGTAAATGGTCTTGCTGCTAGAATTAGTGTGAGAGAAATGTGTTCAGAAGTGAAAGCGTGGGCTAACAGGAGCTGCTCTCCTGGGGCTCGGATGCCCCTCTTGGGACCTCCACAGTGTACTTGGGAGGTTGGAGTGCCCTGGGGCTGGGGAGATGGCACCTGGTGGGACCTAAATTTGAACAATGACTTCATGTGACCTCAAACCACTGCTGCTTTGTTCTGCTTCCGTTTAGCATCTGTTAAGTAGGGACCTTTGCCACCAACTAATGAGAGAGAAGCCCTATTGTGTTGCAAAGGACACACTTGGAAAGACCAGCTCTTGGTGAAATTGTGGGGTGGGAAAAGTGCCCCTGTATTTTTTCAATATCGGAGAGAGGCTGACCGCTCTTCCTCAAGGACTTAATTTGTGTTTTTTTTAGAGCACAGTCCCAAACCCTGCACCCTTTCCTAAATGTGCTACCCTGTCTTGTACCTCATCTTCTCAGGGTTCTGCCAACTACAGATTAGGAAAAATGGTAACAGCTGTTGTTACCCTAATGTATCTTCCTTCCAAATCTGTCACCATCATAAACTGAGGGACTCTTTATGCCAAGCATTGTGCTTTAAGACTCAGCCCTGGCCCTAAGAAGCTTATGTTCTTGTTTAAGAGACAGGATGTGTGCACATGCAAAGAAAACAGCTCGAGACCTTGCCAAATGAACCAAACAGATAACAAAGGTTAAAGGAGTACACAATTATTCAATAAATATATATTGAGCACCTATTACATATTATGTATTGTTCTAAATACTGAGGCTAAACCAGTGAACACAAGAGATGGATCTTAGGTTCTAATGAGACAAAACAGAGTATAAGTGAATAAATACATAATATGTTGACTTGTCATAAGTGCTTTGAAGGAAAATGAAGTGTAGTAAGATGATTTTTTTTTTTAGATAGGAGGTCAGAGAAGACCTTCATTAAGGGGTATTTGAGTGAGAACTTGGAGGGAGAGAGACAGAGCAACTCATCCAATATCAGGAATTATTTTTCCAAGCAAACTGAATGAATAAACAGTGCCAAGGCCCTGAGGAGGGAGTGTGCTTGGTGCGTTCTAAGAAAGACAAGTAGGCCAGTGTGGCTAGAGGGCAGCCAGCAAGAGCATGGGTCCAGATAAGGTTAGAGAAGTGACAGGGGTAGGTCACAGAGTGCCCTGCAGGTGATAGGGATTTTCATCTGAAGCTGTCCAGAGGATGTTGAGCAGAGCAGAGACATGATCTGACTTACACATTGGAAGGCTCATTCTATGGGAGGACACACTCTAGGGATGCAAGAGGAGGAGCCTGAGGCCGGTGAGGAGGCTGCAGTAATAACGCAGCGGGGAAGTGGTGGTGGCTTGGGCCAGAGTGATAGGACTGAAGGTGGAAAGATGAAGTTGGATTCTGAAAATATTGTAAAGATAAACAAGATAGCTAAGGCGCAGGATTATGAGTAAAGAGAGAAATTAAGTATGACTCCAAGGTTTTTGGCTTGAACTCAAGGTTTTATGCTCAGAGGAGGAAGTGGCTACTTTTGGTTAAGGTAACCAGAGAAGGATTAATGAAAGGATTCATGAGCTGCACTTTGAAAAACTAGTAGGATTTGTGGCTCATTGAAGTCAATTTTTGTCTTCTTAGACCCCATCCTCCTACCCTAATCTCACTCCTTTGTTAACTTTTTTTTTTTTTTTTTTTTTTTAAATCCTCAGGGTAGCCTGACCAGGAGTCAAACCTGTGACTCCTGGTGCAAAGGACAACTCTCAACCAACTGATCCATAGGGCTGGGGCTCCTTTGTTAAGTTTTAGTAACGTCTGCTTCTGGGGACCAGGGACTCACCCATTCATTGCAGGGGAGGAGCATCTTGATTTTTAAGCCAATCATGGAAATTCTTTGCCCTTGCCAGTAATTAATTTAGAAATGGGCTGGTTTAGGAATGGGCATGTGCTACAATTCTGGGTAATGGAGCATAAAAGGAAACTCTGCAGAAGGGGTTTCTGGGAAATTCTCTTAAGCCCGAGGAATTCTGGACTTGAGATGTTGTCTGAGGACATAGTGCTTGAGCTGTGGCTGCCATCTTGCGAATACAAAAGGGAAACTGAGGTCAACAGCTGGTGTGCTGAGGGTGGCAGAGGGGAAGGTTAGAAAACATCATTCCTTAAGGTCTGGGTTGAGCCACTGAGTTACCCAACCCTGGGACTATGCCACTTCTAGACTTATTATGTGAGATTAGAACAAAATATATATGTTCTTATTCTCAAATGTTTTTGAGTTGGGCAGTACTTGAAGCAGGAAAATACATCATTTTCAAAATGCAATAAGAACTCTAGATGGGAAGACAACAAAAGCAAAGATGCGTTGAGGCAAGACCTTCTTTGAGACAAGAAAATTCAAAGCATATTTGGGGAAGAGTAGGTGGAATAATTTGGCATTTGTTTATATTACTCATTCACCAAACATTCGTGTAACCTCTACCGCGCACCAGGTACTGTTGTGAGATCTGGGGGGCTGCAGTGAACAAGGCAGCAGGGTCCCTCTTCTCATGGAACTTATTACTCTCTGGAGGAAAGATGGTTGGTCATAAAGGAAACACAACAGGAATAATTTCAGGAAACTACGAGTTGTAATGAGGAAATAAAATGCATGATGTGTAGTCAGTGACTAGAAGGGCCACTTTAAGTTGGGAATGGCACATTAAGGGAATTTGAAGAAGAAAAGAAGTTGGCCAGGCTGAGAAAGTAAAATAAGCTGGTGTGGCTAGAGGCTAGGGAGAGAGAGGAGAAACGAGGTCAGAGAGGGAAGCAAGGACAGGTCCTGTGGGCTTTGGAACCAAGGCAGGCATGTGGATTTTATTTGAAGTCAGAAAGGAAGTCATTGGAGAATGTTAAGCAGGGGTGTGATATGACTTGTTTACATTTATAGATCTGTCTGGTAGCATCATGGATGGACCCTAGTGGAGGGATGTGGGGGTCAGAGGGATATAAGTTTGGGAAAGCAGTCATTGCCATGTAAGTTCCTTCTGTTTCGACAGCCCAACCCAACAGTGTGGCTCATTTGAGAATTTCAGGTGTGGAAGCAAGAGCATTGGGTCAATAATTATGGCAGAGCCTTTTCCTCTTCTGAGCCATCTACTTACCCTTCCTCCTCCTTTTTATAAAAAATAAAATTAGCTTTGCCACAACACTAGATACAAAGAACGTGTAAAGTAGAAATAAAGACGGGGATTTCCCAAGATATTGGCACATTACATTTAAGAAATTCTACGACAATGCTGCCCAAAAGAAATAGAACATGAGCTACATAAGTAGTTTAAAATTTCCTGGTAGCCATGTTAAAAAAGTAAAGAAAGGAAAAAGATGAAATTAACTTTGATAGTATATTTTACTTAAGATAGTATATCCAAAATGTTATCATTTTGACATACAATCAATATAAAATTATTAATGATCTCCCTCCCTCCCTCCCTCCTTCCCTCCCTCCTTCCCTCCCTTCCTGTCTTTCTTCCATTCTTTCCCATAAGTCTTTGAAATTTGGTGAGTACTTCACACTTTTAGAACACCTCAGTTTGACAGCCCCATGTAGCCAGCAGCTACTTGGTTGAATAGGAGAGGCACAGGAACTTGGTCTTGGAAGGCCTGATGTGGGGAGGCCGTGTCAGGGTGGAAGCCTGGACTCTGGCAAGGGCTTTGTGCTTCTGCTGCTCTGCTCTGGACTCATCCTCTGAGGGAAATGTATTAGGGTCAAAGGGCATGAACATTTTTAGGAATTTTCTTAAAGTCCAATTATTTTCTTAATTGATAACACTGATTTATTGTACCCACAATGGTTATGGGTGCCAATATCACTGACTTTAGATTTGGGAGTTTGCATTTTAATTTGGGGGGAGGATAATTTAGTAAAAGAGTTAAATTAGTAAAGTTAATTTAGTGGGGAAAAAACCATACTTATTTTAATCTGCTTCTTTTTGATAACTAGCAAAATCGAATATTTTTTAATGAATTCATTGACACTTTTTTGGTGAATTGTTTTGGTTATGAGTTATTTGTTCAGTTATCAGCTAAAATCTTAAGGTATCAACTTGTGTGAATTCTTGAGATAATATTAATCTTTTTCAGTCATGTTTTTTGTAACCATATCTTCTAGTATATTGTTTGTTTGTTTATTTTAATGATTATTTTACATGTAAAATTTCCTTAAAATTTTTTTTATGATGTCAAGTATTTCAATCTTTCTTTTATAATAATACTATTGCTTCTTATAGCAACAGTATAGAGTCAGCTTCCCACTAGTGTCTCGATAAATATTCAATCCTGTTTTCTTCTGGACATCATAGTTTTAAGGGTATTTCAGTCTTTAAATGCAATGGAATTCATTTTGATGTGTAGTTTAAAATAGAGATCCAAATTCTTCTCTTTTTCTCAAATTACTGACCTGTTATCTCTACTATTTATTGAAAAAGATCTTTATCTCATTGTATTGTGATATTTCATCATGTAGTAAAATTTTTATGAAAATTAGTATGTATTTCTGATCTATCTATATATTCCAGAAATCTGTCTGTTCTCATACCAAGACTTCACAATCTTATTTGTGTTTTGTAGGTTTTTACTTTTAATAGATCTTGTTTCCTCTCCTTACTAACCTCCCCCAATAGATTCTCTTTCTTACCTGTTTAGAATTTTTCTTTCTCTCCTTCCTTTTATCATATGTATATAAATAACCTTCTGGGTTTGTTGTTACTTTTTTTTAAAATTAAGATTCTGTTAAGTCTATAACTTAAATTGTAGGAAATATTTATATAATATTTAGGCTTCCCATCCAGAAACCTTTATTTTTTCATTTATTCACATCTTTTCAGACACAGTGGAAGGCTTTGCGGTTTCCTTGGTAAAGAAATGTACGTATAGCCCTGGCTGGTGTAGCTCAGTGGATTGAGTGCCAGCCTGAGAAGGAAAGCGTCACCAGTTCGATTCCAAGTCAGGGCACATGCTTGGGTTGTGGGCCAGGTTCCTAGTAGGGGGTGCGAAAGAGGCAACCATACATTGATGTTTCTTTCCCTTTCTTTCTACCTCCCTTCCCCTCTCTAAAAATAAATAAAATCTTAAAAAAAAGAAATGTATGTATATATGTACATATGTTTGCATACATGCATAGTATCTTAGGTTGGGTTCCTTAGAAAAAGTCTCTGAGACGGAGAGTTGTCCAAAGAGGTTTTTACAGAAGATACTCTTGGCTTGCAATGCAGTTGCAATTGGAGCCTTAGTACATGGGGGGGGGGGCGGGGTTTGCATAGGCGGAGGGGGGATGATGGGGACAAGAGGAGGGGCTCTGGAGCAGAATGGGGGCACCGAGGTTTAATAATTTACAAAGAAAATATCATCTTGGAGTGGACCAGAATGCTCAAGTCAGCCTAGTCACAGATTAGATTGGTCTCAAGGGGTAGCCAGATCATCAGGGGATGCTTAGGAAGTGTGGAATCAGACTAAGGAGTGAGCCGGTCTCAAGTGCCTCTCAACTAAAGCAGGATACAGCCCCTTAAGTCTGGAAGTGTATGTGGAGTCTGCTTACCTATATTTAGGGGGCACTGGTATGTTTACCTGGCTGACTCATTCTCTTGTTTGTACTGACTCCTTTTCCAACTAGGGCACAATCTCTGTTTACTGTTGCATTCTTCTCCTGCCTCCCTCGAATTACTCCTGGAGCACCTGGACTGGAAGACTGGCTCTTCTCAGTCTCTTCAGTCACAAAGTCACAATCTCTAGATTTACCTCCATATATAACTAATCACATTTGTGATGTGTGGATCTGACTAATTTAATTTGGAGATTAGCTTTATTTCCAAGTTCTTAGGAGACATCTTACTGTGATCTTCAAGGACTGACAACAGCTTCTATAAAATTGTCATTTAATATGAAGTACACTATTAGGTACTCTATATTACACTAAGAAGACTCATTCTATCTCTATTAACATTTAAAAATGAATTCTGAATATTATATACCTTTTTGCATGAATATTATATATTTTTTGCATTTATAGAAATAATATTTTTCTAGTTTAATATTTTGTGATATTCCTCAATTAAGATATTCTTGTATTATTGGGGTTAAACCCTCCTTCTATTAATGAATCATTTCAAATTGCTAATATATGTAATGGCACAAAATTCAGAAGGTACAAAGAAGAATATAGTGAAAGTCAGTCTTCCTTTCTCCTCCGACTTGCACTTAATTTCCCTCCTTAGGGTAGCTGACATTATGAGTTTCTTGTGTATTATTCCAGACATTGTTTACATGTTTTCAACTATCCCTCTGCCTCCAACTCCCAACACACACACACACACACACACACACACACACACACACACACAAATAGCAATACACCACTGTGTACTATTCTGCATATGTCTTTTTTCACTTAATATTTATTTGATGTATTTCTATATTAATACATATAGAGTTGTTTCATTCTCTAAATGGTTGTATATAATTCAATAGGAATATAATGTAATTTATTAATTGGTCCCCTACTGATGAACAATTGGATCCAATTTGCACTTACAAACAACTGTAACTAGTATTCTTGTGCATGTTATTTTGTGCACAGGGAAACGCATCTGTAGGATAAATACCTAGAAGTAGGATGTTTGGATCAAGTGCATTTTGAGTTTTGAAAGTTATTAGCTTCCACAGATTTATACCACTGATAGTCCCATCAGCAACAAACAGGCATGCTGGCTTCCTCTTGACAATATTGGATATCATCAAACTTTTTGATCTTTGTCAGTATGGAAGTGAAAAATGGTATCTCATGGTAGTTTTAAGATGTATTTCTCTTTAAGAGTGAGGTTGAGTTATACATATATTTAGCAAATGTATCTCATCTCAAAGCTACTGTTTGTAGCATAGTATCACCTGGTCTTTGTATCCCAGTTCCTGTCTTGCAGAATCCAGAACATGCCTTGTGTATCTCTACAGCTCTTATATCAGTTTAGGTTCATTTTGACTGTAAGTAACATAAAACCCTCCCTCAACTGACTTTAACAATAAGGAAAATCTTTTCTCTTACAGGATATCATGTCCTAGGATAGAGTTGTTCCAGGGTTGGTTAATTCAGCTACTCACTAAGGTCATTGCCACTCTCCTACTAGATTACCTCATTGTCACAAGATGGCTTCCCATTGAGACAGTATGGAATCCAGTAGAAGAAGAAGGGTTGTTTTTTCCCATGTGTCACTGTTTAAGAACAAGAGAACTTTTCCTGAAGCCCCTTTCCAGAAAGAATGCCCTTGAATCTCATTAGTTGGACCGTTTTATGTCCATTCCTAAACTAGTATTTGGCAAGTCGCCTGGGACCATCATAATTGGCTCATGTTAATCAAGATTTTCTCCTAAATTACATGGAATAGCAGTGGACACTTCCCTTCCCCTCTGCCCAAAATTGGGGCACTGCCAACAGGAAACACGTGGATTGACTCTACGGGGACAATCAACTGTGACTGAAACAACTTTGCATGTTATTCTCTGTCTGATATAACCCTCCTACATTCATCTTCTAGCCTAACTACTCTTTGTCTTTCAAGTATAAGCTTGAGCTTC
This sequence comes from Pteronotus mesoamericanus, assembly GCF_021234165.1. Taxonomy (NCBI): domain Eukaryota; kingdom Metazoa; phylum Chordata; class Mammalia; order Chiroptera; family Mormoopidae; genus Pteronotus; species Pteronotus mesoamericanus. Next base: position 24,608,107 of record NW_026555078.1, on the reverse strand, counting down.
AAGGAAACAGATAACTCCCCTCTGTTCCCATGGCAGCCTGTGCCACCCTCATCACAGTGCTTTGTAATTCTGGCTTCACTTCTCAGTCTCCCACCACCACCCAGCTCCTTGAAAGCATGGATGGGTCCATGTGTCTGGAGCTCCAGCTCCTAGGGCAGTGCCCAGTAGAGAACAGACACTTACCTCATGCTTGCGAGATAAAATCCATCTTCTAGGATTTTATTTTAGAGTTTCAAGTCTAGCTTCACACCAGAGATCAACTTGTAGCTTTGTATTTGTGAATGATTTGTTTGTTGAGATTTGGAATTAGAATTATCTCATTGACATAAAGCAAACTGGAGAATTTCCAGAACAAATTGTTTAACTTGTGGATCATTGGTTCCTTAAAATCCAGAAGTTCAACGTGTATTTCCTGAACACACATTGTGCGTTGAGCACTAACCCTGCTGGCTCTTTGCACAACAATAGTGTGAAGGCTCAACTCTAAATGTTTGCGTTGATGCTTTCAGGCAGCAGTTTTGAAGCTGCAGGTCAAACCTGTTTGTGGGTAATGAAATCAATTTTGTGGGTCAAAACCATCATCAAAAGGAAAAAAAAAGAATACACTAGAGTAGGAAAAAATATATCAGAGTGCATCACTTCCGGTAAAACTTTTGATATATCTATCTATATCTATCTATATATAGCTATTTCTATCTATATCTATATCTATATCTATATCTATATCTGTATCCCTATACCAAATATAAATATTTGATGTTCTCGGTGAAGATATAAAAAACCAAGGGGTTTTTTATTGCGAGTGACAGTTACAAAAGTTTAAAGTCATTGCTCCAAGAGCCAATATATTTTCTTCTTTCTTTTTCTTTGAAGTGTGTATTTTTCTGCTCCTAATATCTGGGCTCCCTAAAAAGAGAGAAAGACCAGGTTTTCAGATGTGTCCTCCCAAATCCCCAGCCTTAGATTTGGTGAGCCTGGCACAGACTTTGGAGTCAGGCAAAAGTCCAGTCCTCAGCCCCAGGATTTATGATCCCAGCAGCCTTGGGCAAGTCACTGAAACCTTCAAAATGGCAATACCTGTTCCACAAGGCAGTTCAGAGGAATGAGGGACATATGGGAGAATATTGTGTTGTTCAGTAAACTCCAGGTCCTCAGACAAGAAAATTTAGCCCAGGGGGTAAAACAAATTCTATCTCCTGAGAAGGAAGGAACAACTTCAGGAAATGGCCCCAAAGAGAAGTTAAGAGAGGACTCTGAACATTCAGGGGCTGCAGATATTTGTAGCATCAAAAGGGGCAGAGAGAGCAATAGGAAAAGGTGAGGGCTCTTCCATTTCTTCAATGAGCAGTTATTTTTTATTCCTCTGTGGAGTGCAATGTCAGGGGGTGTCTGGAGGTGCTGACAGGGCACCCTGCTGTGTTGGGAGGGAGAGTTGCTGATGAGGACAGGCATTGGACTCTGTCCTCCCTTTCCCCCTTGCAGGAGGTGTGGTGGGGGGGTCATCCAGCCTGGGTTGGATCACTCAGGTTGGAAACTGATTAAGGAGGGAGGTGCGGTGGAGTAAGGAGTGGGCTCTAAGGAAGGAGGACAGTCTGAGTGCTTGGTCTCTCTTGCGGGTGATTCCTCACACATCTGAAATTCTTTTTTTCTGTGATTCTGAGCAACAGTCACAGTGGACAAGCTGGACACAGGCTGTTCTGCCTGCTCATTTTCTTGAGCTGTAAGCAATGTGCCTTCCTGAAAAACCGCAGGCTTCACAGCCTGGGCTCTCCTGTTCTCAGATGTACAACTGGAAGCCATGGATGTGTTTTCTTGAAGAAAAAGTTAGTTAATTTTGCCCTGTCTGGGTAGCTCAGTTGGTTAGCACATCACCCCGATACACCAAGGTTGTGGGCTTGATCCCCAGTCAGGGCACGTACAAGAATCAACCAATCAACCAATGAATGCAGAAATAAATAGAACAACAAATCTCTCCCTCTCTTTTTCTTCCTGTCTCCAATCAATTGAAATAAGAAAAAGTTACTTTTCTCTGTTTGTTGTTATCCCCGAATTGTTGAAACTTGGGAAAGAGATTCTGTAGGGGATCCTCTGCCCGCCACCCCCCAAACACACACGCATAAGATGAGAAAGATGGGAAGTTGGTTTGCTTTGGCTGGCAGCTAGTTCTCGGGTTAGGATTTGTCCTTAATTATCCCTAGGCAATGCAGAACAAGAAGAAGAGTGAATTGTAAGAGTTTTAGGTGAAGACTGGGGATCCAGTGGTGGTCTTTCCTTGCTTGTTTTATTGTTGTTTTTTTTCCCCAGTGATTTTGTCCTTGAAGATTCCCATCCAGGATCTTGGCACATCAGTCCCTGTTATCTGATATTTTTCAAACCAGCTTTGGCCCTGAAGGTGCCAGGCATGCCCAGTAAAAGGAGGAAGGGAAACGGGAGGGACAGTCATGCCCGCTGCCAGTGCCAGGACAGGAGAAAGACTTTAGCCATGTGTGAACAGCTGCAGCTCTCGATCTCCCAGCACAGCTTTTTTTTTTTTTTTTTTTTTTTTTTGACCACTAGTGACCTTGCAGTCACTAAGTCCAGCAACCTTTTCTCAGGCTTCATCTGCCAGCTGACGGCCCCCCTTTCTTAAATGTTCACCCCAGAGAGCTAGTTTTCCCCTACTTCTTTCACATTCTTTCTGTGGTTCTCTTTCCATTTTTCTGCATCCTAAATCTCTGACTTTTTCAAACCTGTCTTGATAGTTCCTTTCTCTCTCTTTTTCTCCCTCTCTCTGGGCAAACCTTGATATCCTTTGCCAACAACTAAGTAGTATTTTAGTTGAGACTTTTTTTTCAAGTAATAACAACTAGCTTAGGCAAAGGGAGGGTTTACCTCGTAAGATGTCTGCAGAGTTCAGTGCAGAAGTGAGCGTGAGTCTCGGCTGGGGCTCCCAGGAAGTCAGACAGCGCTTGCCCAGGCGCGGACCGGTCTCTGCCTCTCTGAGTTCCTGCTCACATTCTATTTCCTGATATCCATCCTGATATCTAAGGGCCACCATCTTACCTAAAGGCTTCATGACATCTTTAGTGATTTCCCTACTGTTTATAATGGCCCTGAGCTATAAAATGAAAGGCTGATTTGGGGGCTATTGTTCCCTGCTGTTTGTTGTATCCTTCATCCAAGCTATCTTATTTCAGTGGTATGCCCTCTGCCTTGGGTCCCCTGCTTTATTGCCCACCCAGGTCCATTTTGGCTGTATTTCTCCAAGGAGCACATCAGTGGGATGTTCTCATCCAAAGCGTCTGTTACCTTTTTAGGGCTTATTTCCTAGGCCCAGGACAGCCTTTTCTAGGTACATTCTCCTAAGGACAGACCACACCACTACTGTACTTAGTCCTAGACCTGAAAGGTGCCCAAAAAGTAGTTATTTGTTGGAGAGATGGGAGCAAGACTGTGGATGGAGCTTGGATATGTCCATGTGAATAAGTTCAAGGAGCCCTGTCGTATGGAACAGCGCCTTGGCTGAGGAAAGAGGTGAAGTTGGGCCAGTGGCCAAAAGACAGCTTTTCCTCACTCTACCATGTCCGAGCATAAGACTCTGAGAAATTCAGGAATTCTATATTTGAACCTGGCTTTCCTCATTGTTATGAAGATTTATTTTTCAATATAGGATTATAGAATATATTTTATTTAATAGTTAATTAGTTTCATTTATAATTCTTAGACATACGGTATGTGAACTTCCATTTGTAGTCCTGCCCTGGGCTGTGCAGACTTTAGGGGCGAGTCTGTATTTCACTGTAGCCAGTTTAAATATATATGTATCTATTCCCTAAACAAAGCTCTGATTATGTCACAACCTGGTTCAAAGCTTTTGATGATGACTACTGCTGTGTACTGGGAAGAAAGTGGCTCTGGTTGTTCATTATTCTGTGTCAGATGAAGCTGGCAATCAGGTGGGACCTGCCTTTCATCAGAAAAAGGGTCAAGTCAGGCTTGAGTTGAAAAGGGAGCAGCTTGCTTCTCTGAGCTCACTGGGGAAGCTGAGAGGACAGACGCCAGGGCAGTCTGATGACTAGCAATTGGAGCCTCAAGCTGAGATGGTATTAGTTCACACAGACAAGGGTCAGAAAATCAAAAGCAAGTCTAAGGCAAGTTGTTAAGAAGTGGCCAGTCTGAAGTTGTTGAGGAGAGCAGGGCGTGCACTAAGGCAAAGGAGACTGGATTCACTTTTTGCCTCTTCCCCTGTGCTGGAACTTGTCCTAGCCTAATACATATAAAACCCTCCTAGGATGTGGACAACAAAAACAGCGTGGTAGTTAGCAGTATGCAGCAACAGCTTCTAATGAGAATACTATGTTTGTAGTCAATCTCCTTTTGAATATCCTTAAAGGGATCAAATTGGGGAACCAATTCATTTAGACCAGGGGAAAGGATAAGTGGGTAGAACTAGAGTCTGGGGAGGTGGGCAGGGCAAAATGACATCTTGTAACCTTCCACCCATTTCTGAGGCTGAGTCGGGTGCCTGTGCTAGGAAAGAAGATGCCAGGCTGAATCTGGGTGAAGGCTTCTGTTGGACACAGCTCCGTCTGCCAATCACTGCATCTTGCACTATTCCCCTTCCTGATATGCAAGGATCAAGAGCTTCACAGAGGAAGCTGCTGTTGAACGTGAGAGACAATAGGTAATTTTTAAAATAGGGAAGATGGAGGAATGAATATCCTAAGAAAACTAAAAAAGAAAACATGCACACACAGCCTTCCAGGACTTTAAAAGCAGGCATTAAGGACAAACTCCCCAAACTCTAGATATCAGGCTGTTCTTCTACACAAAATTGTTTTATCTCAAACTCATTGATATGGGGCCCTAATGGAGGGACATCCTGGCACTTTTCAAGAGATGCTGTTGTCTTAACAGGCCTGTGTTGTGAGGAGTCCACTTACCTGGTGCTTCTTAAACCAGCATGCACCAGAACCACTTGCTAGTGCTTGTTCAGAACGCAGAATTTACAAGATTTTTAAATTTATTTAAAATTTTCTCTTTAAAGCAAGTATAGTAAGGCTCTTACATTTAACAACAAACCAAAATTATTTTATATGTTTAAAATTTTTAAAAAACCAATTTATCTTGATTAAGGGATTTTTTTTTTTTTACAGTAACTTTACTAGGGAAAAATAAAATCCTACTTGCAGAAGCTTCAGAAAGGGCAAAATTCAGTAAAAAATTTCCCTTATGAACAAATAATAATAAAAACAGAATATTTTTAAAGGTTACATCAGTCAAGTTCCTGGAAAAAAAAAATAACTTCATATTGAGTCATTTGAGAAGAGTGTAATAAGGGTGCTATTCACAAAGCATGGGCTGGACGTAAACAAACAAGGAGGGATGGTGCACTACTTTTGAGCTGAAGAGTGCAGGAGCCATCACCACCAGGAGGCCTGAAAGGACAAGGGGGCTGGGACCTGTTAAAGGACCCTAAAAAGAAAGTTGATGGAGAAGATCACCTGGCAAAAAGGAACCAGAGGAATAAGTACAGTAGTCCTCCATTATCCATGGGGGGGTACAGTCCAATATAGTCCAAGACCCCCAGTGGATCCCTAAAACTGTGGCTAATACCAAATCCTGTATGTATGATGCTTTTTTCTAGATATACTTACCTACGTTAAAGTTTAATTTATAAATTAGGTACAGTAGGAGATTAACAATAATAATAAAATAGAACAATTATGAAAATATACTGGAATAAAAGTTATGTGAATGATTTTGGGGCCATTATTAAGTAGAGTAAGGGTTACTTGAACACAAGCACTGTGATACCATAACAGTAGTTCTGACAACAAAGACGACTAAGTGACTAACTGGTGGGTAGAGTACATGACGTGGATACACTGGACAAACGGATGACTCATGTCCTGGGCAGGATGAAGCGGAATAGTGTGAGATTTCATCATGCTACTCAGAATGGTGTACAATTTAAAACTTATGACTTGTTTATTTTTGGAATTTTCCGTTTAATACTTTCAGACTGTGGTTGAATGCAAATAACTGAGACCGTGAGTCAGGGTGGACTACAACATCCCAACCCCATTGGTCAACACTTCCAGAGGCTGAAGGCAAAAGGAAGCCACTGATGCTGTTCATGTGGCTCAGCTTCTTGGAGCAAAGAGCAGGTGTAGAAGGGTGGAGAGCAGATCATGAGGGGAAAATGGAGAGAATCCTACATCCATCAGAGATAGCTACGGGACTGAAGTGTCTATTGTGTATCTTAATAAGCACTGAAGAAAACAGGAAAGCTATTTCCTTTACTATCATCTTGTTTATTTTACCCTGTAATATGTTTATAAGAAACATATCGTTAAATGTTATGGTCTTGTATTGGGGGAGGAGAGCAGAATCCTTTTGCCCCACCCCCAGACCTATAGAATCAAGTCTCACTTCGGAAACAGACCAGAAATCTGAACATTAAGCCCTCCAAATGATGCACATCCAACATTCAGAACCACTGAGCTATAAAATGAAAGGCTGAGCAGTAGCAGTTACCTGCCTAAGAAAGTGGTAACTGTTATCTGTGTTGAGAAAACAATTCTGCACAAAGTGTGTACGCCTGTGGACAAGGACAGGGATGGGGAGCAGACAATTGAGAACAATTGGTTAGTAAGGATGTTCACAGTTTTAAAACTTTTTTGCTCTGATAATATTCATCTAAGAGCTTATTAAAGTAAAAGCACCATTAACAGAACTCAGAGCAGGTAGTCACCCCAAGCATCTGACCCCACTTGTGAGGAGTCCCGGGAACTCAACCACAGTATCTAAGTTTTTTGGTCCCTGTTGGGGCTGCTCTGAATCCTAGAGTCTCCCAAGCCAGTTTAATCCTCAGCAAACACACAGAGGAACATCTGTAACCTGGCTTTACACGCTCCCACAAGTCTTCTAGGTACGAATGGGCAGCCAGCCACCATTGATAAGGCTCCACCTTCCTTCACTCCTGGGCTGAGTGGCTGAACCTTTGGTACTTGAGCTGAGGAGGCTCCTTTTATTAGTTTTCTTGTTAGCAGTTTCCACAGTGAAAGTTACCTGTCCGATGTAACCCTAAGCTGCCACAGAAATAACCCTGGAGGCCAGAGACAGCAAGGTTGAACTGAGGCAGCAGGTCTCTGGTGGCTGTCCCTACAGAGATCCTGGGCTGGGCCTTCTGTCTCTCCTTGAAGTCCTCTTTCTTTGCTCTGCTGGTGACATATCAGCTCAGGACAGGGCAGGGGAGGCCACAGAGGAGGCCTGCAGAGAGGAAATTCAGCCTGTAGGCTTCAGGGCAGGTAGACAAGCCTTCTCAACCCCAGAAGTCAGGAAATGCTCATTATAGTCTATGTAAAGGGACCCCCTGTGCCTTCTGAGCTGACGCAGAGAAGGACCATTTATTTTTCAGTGATGCTTGTCTGAATTGGCAAGCTTGGGCTGGAGCAAGCGAAAGCAGATCCAAAACAATCATGTGATGGAATTACACCTGCTGAGATCAAGAACTGTGTGGCTCCCCAAACAAACAACGTTCTTGCAGACTCTGCATTGCAAACTCTGGCTCAGGGGGCACTTGGCTAATTTGTCTTTTGCCAACTAAAGGCAAATGGAGCAGGGCAGAGCCTGGCAGTTTCTCCAGCTGCCTGGTGATTTGAGGATCACTCTAACCACTCCCCTCCCCGACGGTTGCCCTCCCACTGACACCTAAATTACAGGTATAAATTTGCTCTACTTCATCAAGAAGCAAGGAAACACACATTTCTTTAATTTTCCTAATCAACTGAAATCAAACTAGCCAGGCCAAGGTGAGGCTCATATTAATTCTTATTGAAATGCCATCTTTCCCTGCACCTGGCAGTACTAGAATCCAGGGGCCTACTTGTAACAGAAAAATGGGACTGGTCTGAGATAGTCAATAACATAGCTACTGTTATTAATATTGCTTCTTTTGTAAAAAGATGCAGCTATTGGACTAAAGTGTTTCTAATCATAGTGTCTACTTTGCCTGCAGGCTTTGCCATAGGGGGCTCTTGTCAATGTTTTCAAGGTACTACAATTAGGGACCCTCCCTGAGGCATTGGTTACCTTCCACATTTGGAGGGGGAGGAGGGTAGAGGAATTACAAGGAACCTTCTCCCATAATGTGGATTAGTGTCTTCTGTTCTTTGCTATAGATATTTACTCATTTCCATAGCTCTATACACTTAATCAGTTTAGACCATCTTCCTCCTCTCCCAGACTGCTGCTGCTAAGCCCCTCCTACAGAGACATTTTGGAGGTTGGCCTGCCAGTTGCAACTGCGGCTCCAGAGCCCTATGATCCGCTTTGGGTGGGATATTGTTGAACCTAAGGGATCCTAAGATACCCGCCTTGGGAGAAGTAACAAAACACCTCACTTTACTTTTAAGAGTCAGGCAGGTGGAGAATCTGAGGTAAGCCTAGATCCGCCGCACTTTGCAGTCGGGTCCAGCTGGCTTTGTGGTTGGCTACATCAGGTGATGCTGACTGGAGAGCCTTCTCTCTCTGTTGAAGATAAGCTTGCAAGTTTTCTACTGTTTGTTAGGGCTGGGCCATCACATCCTAATTAGGTGGTAAGGTGGGGTGATTAGTTTGGATAACCACCTGGGAGTTATTGCTCTTTTGTAAGGCACAAAGACCCACAAGGCCAAGTTTAGAATAAGGAGGGATTCAGAACACAGGTTCACATATATGGCAGGGGCATGGAGGGCAGAGGTCTCCTTCAGTGGCTCTGGGGTGGAGTGGGAGGTGACTTTATTAAACTCACATGGTTAGGGGGGCAAACACAGACAAAATTCTCCCCAGGGCTGCCAAGAGCCACTAGTGTCTCATCTGGATTAACAGAAGCGACCAGTGTGCTCTGGCTGGAATCAGGTTCCTTCACTTGCTGCCTGCGAAGCCCTGGGCACTTTCAGTCTGTACCTTGGCTTTTCCATCCCTAAAATGGGGGTAATAACATACCTACTCCACAGGAGTATAGTGGGGATTTGTTAGTATATTTAAAGCACTTGGGAGTGCCTGGCACATAGCAGGTGTTATATAAATGTTAACTGTCATAGTTATTGTGGTTGTTGTCTAAAGCCAGGTGGATCACAGAGCCAGGAGTTTAGGCAATCTTCTGGAGCTGAAACTAGAAACAATTATTTATACTCGCTCCCATCCTGCCTAGGGCTACAGATGAGGTAAGAGCTATAAACCCTTGAAGTTCCCCTGGGAGGGACAAAATATCCAGATTCACCACTAGAATCCAGGTGACAGAGGCTATTACTTTGGGACTCTGATTGAAATAACTCATTTGGACCTTGGTTTAGGGGTGTTGAAAGGCTTTCTGGTCCCAACACATCTCCACCATGGGCTTGCCTCAATGCCGAAAATTGTCTCCAGTGCTTCCAGGAGTTCTGAAGAGGTAACCCAGGCTGCACCAGACTGTGCCTGAATCCTGACTCTGTCCTCACTGGCTGGGAATCTTAGAGAAGCTACTTAATCTCTTCACCTCAGTCTGCTCATCTGTAAAAGTGAGACAAATGAAAGTATCTTCTTTAAAGAGTATTTGAGAATTAAATGAAACAGTATGTGTAAAGTTTTAACAAAGTGCCTGGTACACATAGAACCCTCAGTAACTGATGCTAATGGTATGTTTTTTTTTTTTTTTTTTTTTTTTTTTTAGAGAGAGAGATAGAGAGAGAGAGAGAGAGACATTGATTTGTTGGTTGATGCTTGTTTGTGTGCTGACTGAGGATTGGACCTTCAAACTTGGCATATGGGGACAATACTCTGACCAAGTGAGGTACTCAGCCAAGGCAAATTATGGTGGTTTTGACCAAGGAAGCCATCAATTAGCAATTTAATATTTGTTAATCCAAAAATTCTCAATTTTTAAACATTTTATAATAAACACTATTAACTATACAAAAATTTTGAAAAAGTATTACAATGAACGCCTTTACACACACCATTTAGATTTAATAATTGCTTTTTCTGACTGACATTTTTGCTGTTATTTGCTTTTTTGTGGTTATTTTGCTCTGTGTGTGTGTGTGTGTGTGTGTGTGCGTATTTCCCCTCTATTATTTGAAAGTAATTTGCAAGCATCATGACAATTCACCCCTAAATACTATAGCATGTAGCTCCTCCAAATAAGGAGCTTCTACATAGCCACAATATCATTACAACATCTAAAACAATTGACAATGATTTTTAAATATTATCCAATACTGAGTTGATATTCAAAGTTTTTCTGTTGTTCCTAAAATGTTTTTTAGAATTGTTTTTTCCAACTAGGAACTGATCATTGTTTACTCGTGCGCTGTGTTTGGTTGTGGCTCTTTAAATCTAGAGTCCCTCCCTATCTTTTCTTTTTTAGGGGCACTGACTTTTGAAGAGGCCAGGTCATCTGTCTCACAAGAAGTTCTACCTTCTGGATTTGTCTTATTTTTTCCTCCAGTGATGTTTTCAGTGAAAATTTTGAGAAAGGATGAAAAAATCTGACCCTTGAACTGGAGTCCCTGGGCTGTCCCACAGGCATACAACCCTGCTGCCCAGAGGAAACACAGAAAGAGACCAAAGAACAAGGCACACTTTTTTTTTTAACTCTACACCTGTTATGCACTAATTTCCTATTCTTCTGTCCCCCAGCCTCTAGCAACCACCTTTCTACTTTCTGTCTGTATAAATATCACTACTCTAAGAACTTCATATAAGAGGAATTATACAGTATTTGTCCCTTTGTGATTGGCTTATTTCATTTAGCATAATGTCTTAAGGGTTCATCCGTGTTGTAACTTGGGTTAAACTTTTCTTCCTTTTGAGACAGTTACCTACAAAGGAGTTCCGATAAGGTTATCAGCTGATTTCTCAAAAGAAACCTGGCAGGCAAGAAGGGGCTGGCAAGAAGTGTTCAAAGTCATGAAAGACAAGGACCTACATCCAAGATTACTCTATCCAGCAAAGCTATCATTTAGAATGGAAGGGCAGACAAAGTGCTTCCCAGATAAGGTCAAGTTAAAGGAGTTCATCATCACCAAGCTCTTATTATATGAAATATTAAAGGGAATTATCTAAGGAAAAGAAGATCAAAAACAGTGAACAGTAAAATGACAACAAAATCACAACTATCAAAAACTGAACATAAAACAAAAACCAAAAAAAAACAAACTAAGCAAACAACTAGAACAGGAACAGAACCATAGAAATGGAGATCAGAGGGGGAGGGAAGGGGAAGAATGGATGAAAAGGGACAGGGATTAAGCAGCATAAATAGTAGGTACAAAATAGACAGGAGGAGGTTAAGAATAGTGTAGGAAATGGAGAAGCCAAAGAACTTATATATGTACAACCCATGAACATGAACTAAGGGGGTGGGTATGCTGGTGTGAGGGGGCGTGCAGGGTAGAGGGGAATAAAGGGGAGAAAGAAATGGGACAACTGTAATAGCATGATCAATAAAATATATATTTAAAAAAATTTTTTTCCTTTTGAAGGCTGCCTTGTGTGTATATACAATATCCATACGTATCCCACATTTTGCTTGTTCATTCATCTGTTGGTGGACACTTGTGTTATTTCCATCCTTTGGCTATTATGAATAATGCTATGAACATGGTGTACATCCCCATAAAGTACATTCATTTTTACCTTTGGTTCTGTGGCTAGCCCTCATGTAGTCTTCAGTAACTGATAGTTTTAGAACTCATTTTTCCTTTCTACTATTTCCTTCCTTCTACCAAATTCTAACATAAAACTGCTCTTTCAGTCCTGCCTTTACCTGGAGCTTCCAGGTAACTGCATCAACAAGAGAAATGGGGGCATTACTCAAAGCAAATGTTTTTCCACTGTTACTGGGGCAAGTATATTGATTATAATATCAAGGTGTGAGAAGCCAAAAGCTCCAAGCTTTTAAAGCCACTGAATGCAAAAGGCCAAAGATACCTTTTCAAATCAACTTAATGAATCTTTAATCTGTTAGGCTTCCATACTTAAGGGGTCTGGCTTTTATTCCAAGGCATGTATTCCAAGACTCCAAATTAACATGTGTGGTTTACATCTAGTTACCCGAAAACTATGAGAGGAAGCAAGGCAAAATAGAGCAAACTCTGAACTGGATGATCAGGAAATAGGAATCCAGTTTCAGAATTCTGTTCATAACCATGTGGCCTGGGCTAAAGCCTTGACTTTACTGTAAGTACCTCAGTTTTCTCAGCTGCCAAATGGGAGGTTGACTTATAGCCCTCAAATGCCATGATTGCCCAAGCTACATTTTATTTATTTGCAAAAGTCAATAATAGGGAGGCAAGTGTGGAAATGGGAAAGCCCTGAAGTTGAGTTCCAGCTTCTCTACAAATTAGTTGGGGGATCTCCAGGAGATCCCTTAACGTTATGATCCTAAATTTTCTCACTTGCAAAATGGAGATGATAAATATGGCAGGGCAGTGATAGAAGATATAAGTAAGAAGTGTGGTGAAAGGGCATTGTAATTTTAATGTGCTCTGGGATCACATGAGAGTGACTCTGTAGAGGACTTTAAGCCATAAAGAGCTCTAGAAATGTAAACAATTGCTATAGAAGTAAGGACACTATTCTTAATGACTTGTACAAACTCACAATATTTTATGTTAAAAATAGACTATAAATGCCAATCCCCTCTCCCCAAGAATCCATTCTCTCTTGGCCCTGGGTATTTCCTTAAACTGATTTTGATGTTACGGTAGGTTCTCCCCCATCCCTACTTTGTAAACTTTCAACAGCTGTTTGAAAATATTTGCTTTATTTTGCTCCAGAACTTGTAGCATATCTTATTTCAACAACCCTCCAGCCTGCCAATGGGGCTTTGGTTTTGCTAGTTGTAATGATGTTATAGGTCTTTGTCAGTTTTTTTTAAGTCCTAGAATGCTTGATTGGCTAGTTGGGTTGCTTTAACCACCGAGGAGTAAATTTCCAGGCTTTGCTGTGTTTTACAATCTGCAAATTATGATTTTTAAAAAACTGGTCCTCACTAGAGCTTAAAATAGTCCCTGTCAACAATTGTTCATTCTTCTCTTTGCAACTACACAACCCTCACTTCTAAGGAACTCCCTGTGTTTCCAGTTTCAAGGGGGACTAATTGAGAAAAAGAATATAAGAATAGACGAGCTCAAAAGTGAGCTAATGACTTAGTGGACTATAAATTGTTTAGAGTTAAGGGTGGTATGCCAGGCTACATAATTAGCATGCATAAGAAGCACCTGGAATTTATAACAGAAGTGTAGATTTTAGGACCATGACCCCAGATGCCCTGATCAAGGATTTCTAGGGTGAGTCATTTTAGACATGCCCTTCAGGTGATTCTGACGCAGGTGTTCCACATTTTTAGAAACCTGGTGGAGAGAGCGCACTGGTTCTCCTACTGTTTTAAGCAGGTTGACTCTAGACAAGCTACAAACTTTCTGTGCTTAGTCTCCATGTTTGTAAGTTGCTATGAAAACAGCAACTGCCCTCCCAATTCCTAGGAGTGAAATGAGACAAAGGATTGAAGCCATTTTGGAGAGTTAAGAGCTCATGTCAGTGCAAGACACTCTCGTCCTTTTCGGCATTCTCTTGCCTCATCAGAGCAGACCCCAGCTGGCAGACTGTCCTGCCCCCACCCCACTAGGCCCTTCCACATATTTCACTTAGAGGGAGGGAAACCCTGCTGACCTGCCTTTGTCTGGTCCAGACAGGCTCACCTAGGTTTGTGTCCTTCTCAATAGAGTGCTACAGGACCACACCCATTTCTGTTTGAAATATTTCCAAAAATGGATCTGGGATGACCCTCCTAATGGGCCCAAGTCCTCCTTGAATCTAGGTACATCTGCACCATTAATGATCCCATTAATTTCATTTTCTACAACGTCACATCATTCCTGGGCCCACACATGTCTTCTCTTTGAGCCAGAGCTTATACCTGAAGGCTCCCAGGCCACACCCACCCCTGGTGCTTTGGCTGTGTTCCCAGGTACAGTGTGTACCTTTTGAAGTTTAGAGTGATCAACTTCACATTTATCTTTTCTCCATCTATTCTAATCGCTTTGGCAAGAATTTTTCCAGGATATTCTACCCTTCTGGCGACATTCTGTTAGAAATAAAATAATGGGAGTATTATTTCCAGTTAAAGACGAAGTTAAAGCTCAAGTGAAAGACACTCCCCTTATCTTTTAGGTATATAGGGCAGCCTACTTGCAAGGCCTTTAACTGCTTGTGGCTTTGTCAAATATTCTGTAACTTCTTTCTTTCATTTTCCTCTCTTCCTTATGACATTTTAAAATTATTTTTTCTTTATTTTTATTGTTTACACTATTACAGATGTCCCCATTTTATCCCTCTTTGCCCACCACCTCCCAGCCCTCATGCTCCCTTCCCTCTGGCTATCACCGCGCTGCTGCCTGTATCTATGAGTTACGCATATATGTTCTTTGGCTGATCCCTCCATCTTCTGTCATCAGTCCCCGCTTACCTCTTGCCTCTGACAGCTGTCAGTCTGTTCCATGTGTCCATGCCTCTGTTTCTATTTTGTTTGTCAGTTTTTCCTTATGACTTAAAACATTTTTTATTAAAAAATTAAAAAAAATTTTAATTACAGCTGATATACAATATTATATTAGTGTCAGGTGTACGATGTAGTGATTAGACATTTATATAACTTATGAAGTGATAACACCAATATGTTTAGTACCCATCTGGCCTCAGAATATTCTGCAATTTCTGATGAGTGTCTGAGCATTTGCAGTTCCCCTGCCCCACCAAAGAGCAAAGAGGGGCGTGACTCCCCTCCTAAGGCCTGACGCATTCCTCCCCTTGCTCACTCTGCTCTCTCTCATTTCTTCACTGGTTCACTCAACAAGTAATTATCAAGCACCTAGTATGTGCCAAATATTAAAGACAGTAGAAGATAGACAATATTCCTAACCTGTGGGGTTTTTGTTCTCACAGTGAAGACAGTTAATAAATAAGCAAGAAAGTTTAAGATAATGGTAAATAATATGAGAAAGTGACACACTGTTATGCTACACAGTGTAAATGTGACTGGGGTATTGCTACTATAGACTGGGTCGCCAGGAAAGGCATCTCTGAGGAGGTAATATTTAAGGTGAGGCTTGAATGAACCAGTCTTGGAAAGACCGAACACTGGAAAGCTATTAACAAGCTTTTCCTTTAATGCTTCTGTGCCATTTTGCAGAGAAAAGAAATCCTTAGAAAGTGTTATTCTCTGATCATGATACTATTATAGGTTTCTGGTAGGATGTAAGCAACAGCCCACCAGAACCAGTACTCAGCACATAGCCTGCCACAGCTCTGAGGCATCACTTTGGTTAGTAGTGGCAAATGAACCAAAGGATTCCTCAGAATAGACTACTGAAAAAGTCTACTTTATCCAATTAAATTAAGCATTTTACCAATGTGTTATGCTTTTAGAATCCCAGGAAAGACCTTCCACCCATCAATATATCCTGGACTTTCCAACTACACCTTGGAGATTGAAATTCTTCTTAATCAGTTTTTCATTCTATGGCCAGTTAAAGGCTTAGAATGCAATACCCTCAGGAGAGGGAGCCAATTGGCCCCGCATACACACTATGGTTCTACAAAGGAAGCAGACTCTGTAAGCAGAAGGGAGGGGAGAAGAAGAGCCATGTACTGGAGAGAACTAGAAAAGGAAAGTCAGGGAAAAGGGAAGGGAGGGAAGGCTGTGTGTTCTTGAGCAATTTACTTCCTACAAGATTGCAGGTTCTCTTGACTTCTCCAGGCTTGAGTCTCCTCCCCCATATGCCAACATTATGGATTTGATACCTAGTCAGGGCACATACAAAAATCAACCAAAGAATTAATAAATAAGTGGAAAAACAAATCTCTCTCTCTCCCCTCCTCCTCCCTCTCTCTAAAAAAGAAAAAGCCTAGTAAGTAAGAAAGCCTCAATGGGATGAGACTTTCATTAGCATTTGACAGCCATCACCTGTCAATCCCTCAGGAACACTGTGAGGGCTACCTGAGCAGGAAATGGGGTGGGGTGAGGTGGGGTTGGGAATAGAGAGGGGTCCTTATGCCTTGGACCCAAATCAGAAGGGTGGAAAGAATGGGGAAAAATAATGGAAAGAAAAGTCCTAAAGAGCTTTGTGGACTAAATTAGAAGAAGAAAGTAACTTGAATAAATCCCGAGGCCCTCAGGGGGCTCAGTTTCCCAGAATCATAATCAAAGAAAGTAATCCAGGAGCCAAAAAGAAATTAAACCTGCATTCCAACCTTTAGAGATGACAATCTCTAAAAGGACACTAAAGGGAATCTGATTCACAGCCCAGAGGACTCATCTCAAATTCCCTTTCCTCACCTCAATCTGTATCTGACAGTGATTTTTGACCCACCAAATCCCCCAAATTGTCCCCAGTATCCAGGCCATGCATTTATTCCCCACGTTCGTGCCTCCCACCACTCCAATCCTATTTTTTCTTATCTCCAAACTCCACATAACAAAAATTTGCAATCTGATGTGAAAAGACAGGGCTATCCTTCAGGCAGTGCTGTTCAGTGAAAATATAATGTAAGCCACATAACTTTTCTAAAAAAAAATTTTCTAAAAAAATAATTTCTAGTAGCCACATTTTAAAAAGTGAAAAAGAAACAAGTGCTGTTCCTGCATAAGAATGTGGCAATAAGAAGCCAATAGGAATTTGGGGTGGGAGATAGAGGTACCAGGTAAAATACAGGATGCCCAGTTTAATTTATATTTTAGATAAACAATAACTTTTAAATGTATGTATGTCTCAGGTATTTCATGGGCCATATTTATGCTAAGAAATTATCTGTTGTTTATCTGAACTTTAAACCTACCTGAGCATGTATTTTTATTTGTTAATCCAGAAGCTTTGGTAGGATCAGAGTCAACGAGCACAACCCCAGTTTTTCTTTCCTTGGGCCTATCAGCTTCTTCAGAGAAAAATCCTTCTGTTTGCCCTTTGGGGCTCTAAGCCCAGCTGCTCATGTGCCACAAGCCAATTAGGGGAAGAGACCAGGGTGCAGACTGTCTTCAGTGCCACCGTCTGTCCACCTCTCTTCAAATTGTGCCTGGTGTCCCAGTCTTGAACATAATCTTGGAGAAGTGGGGGAGGGGCAGTTGCCTGCCAGGAAGAGTTTGGGCGGAGAATCAGAAGTGAGCTAAATGAGTGTTATACCAACTTTCCACCAATCCTCCTGTTTCTAGGCCTGCCCAGAACTACCCCCTGTGGAGACACCCACAGCCCCCTGTGTCTTGATTCTTTCTGGGGTTCTAAGACTGATTTGTTTCTCCTGAAGGTATAGGTTTCAGCTTTCTCTCAATATTGTTTATTTCTCTTCATTTATTGTGTCTTTGTCTAGCATCCTTTTAGTCTTTGTGGGTTTATGACATTGTTGATATAAGAACATCCAAATCTGTAAAGCATTTTATTTTAAGAATTTATTTGAGGAAGGAGACTTGACTTGGGGTGGTGATCACACAACAAAATATGTAGATGATATATTATAGAATTTTACACCTGAAATCTATATAATTTTATTAACCAATGTCGCCCCAATAAATTAAATAAAATGTGAAAAAAAATGTACTTGAGCCAAACTGAGGACATTTCTGGGAAGCAAGAAAGAGCTCAATTGCTTCAGTGAGTGACAGTTTTGCAGTTTCTTTCATACATTTGGAATTAAGGAGGGAACATAAGGAAGATTACTGTAAAGTGGGTGGGGGGAGCAAGGCTGGGACTGGATTACAGGAGAGTTAACGAAATTATATGCCCTCTTGAGGGTAGTTATATTTCCTGCGGGTCTGACATAGAGGAGTGTTAGCATAGGTGTACAAAAACAATGGGCACAGCTTGCTTAAGGCAAAGATAGGGGAGTCATAGGCCTGTGGCATGACTACCCACCATGACCTGCCAGGTTATGAATTCATTTTTATAACTAAAAAAATTTTTATTTATTTTTAGGAGGGGAAGGGAGGGAGAGGAACAACAATCAGTTGGCTCTCGCATGCTCCCAGCTGAAGACCTGGCCTGCAATCCAGGTATGTGCCCTGACTGGGAACTGAACCAATGACCTTTCTGTTCTCAGGCAGGTGCTTAACCCACTGAGCCATATCGGCCAGGGATATCTACTTTTAGAGAGAGGAAGGAAAGGACAAAGAGAGGGAGAGAAACATTCATGTTGTACTGTTCCTGAACAACAACTGAGGTCCTGCTGCCCGCTGCCACCTTTTAGGCAAAATTTCAGAGGCAAAGCTTTGGGGACAAAGGAAAGGAGCCTTTATTCAAAGGCTTCACAATTTTGGAATAACATCTTTCGACACGTATTAGTCACTTAAGCCTATCAGTTAAGGCTAAAAACTCTTCAACACCTGAGTTCTCCTATCATTTCATGCTGTTTCCAATTATTTTATTTCTATAGGGTTAGTACAAACTAAAACAACGTAATACAAAAGCCACACAATTTTGGAAGAATGGCAGGCTCTGCCTCAGAGTTCTTCCCCTCTGACACCCAAAGAAGAATAACCCTACCATCCCCTGTCAGGCCAGCATGATCCTAGTCTGTGCCCAGAGTTCCTTCCTATCCAAAATACCATCTCTTGGGAAATGCAGGAAGCTGCAGCATGACCATCCAGGCATCTTCAAGGAAAAGAGCCCAAGGGAGAGCCCAAGTGCCCTGCTTTTATTTCAAATTTTCTAGCCCATGTTTCCATGCCCTTTGGAGGTATCCAGCTTCTCAGCCAACCCTGTCCTATACTGTTTACCATTGCCTTGGCAAACTCCTATGGTCCCTCTCTACTCCTCCCCAGTGATCTGATCAGGTCTCTCTGTATCAGGAAGCGAAACATCTGTCTCCTCTCCACACTCTACAACCAGGGACCTGGCCTGCAACCCAGGCATGTGCCCTCACTGGGAATCAAACCGGCGGCCTTATAGTTTGCAGGACAATGCCTATCCCACTGAGCCACACAATTCAGGGCCAGGTTATAAATTTATGACCAGATTACCCTTTGAGATTACTTTCGGTTAGACTTATTATAGTGTCCTTTTCTTGTCCACATCATTAAAAAAATTCTTTTGCTGAATTTGTTTTGTGAGAACAGAGATAAATGTGATTGTTCAGTCTGCCATGTTTAACTGGGCAACAATGATTTTTCCATTTGTTTTATTGGCCAATATCCCTGGAGAATAAAAGTTGTCTCTAATGTGTTGCATATTCAAATGTCCTGGGAAAAAGGTGTTTGAATAAACCCAGGATATTCTCTTCTTCTCCCTTTTCTCCCCTGTCCCCAGTGAAAGACCAAAGGTGACCCTGATGTGAGTTATTGGGCCTTCCAGACTTGGTACTGTTGGTTCCCCAAGGAATGCTGGGCTAGCTAAAGTGCATATAAATCTTCAATCTTAACCAACTGTGAGTTATAACCTAACCATTCCCTGTAGGTCTGTGGCTTAGAGCGATGAATTCAGATAAAAGCAAGGTTTATTGTTGTTTATAGCGTACAATAAGTGCTGTTTGTTCATGGTAATTGCTTTACAAAAGCTCTTCTGTCACTAATAAATAAACACCCAGGGTCATTTGTTAAATTGGAAGGTGAGGGATCCCAAGATTCAGTGAGGATTGAGCACCCTGGACTTTGCCCAGTTCCTTGGACATACCCTCTGAGATGAGCCCAGCAAATTTCAAAAGTAATCTGATTATTTCCAAAAAATTATTGTATTTCTCTACCAACTTATATAGTCATAACTGAACTAGTTGGTACATGTAGCAAATATTGTAGGCAATAAATTCAGGCTGATAATCACCATTGTGAAGGAATAGAAATGAATAGCGAGAATGGGGCAGAATACCGACAGCCCTCACTGGACTTGGCGTCCTCTTACAGATGATGAAATAGGCTCAGAGAGCCTTGTAGTAACTAACCGCTGGTGCCACTGGCATTCAAATTCATGTTCATCAGACACTGACTCTTAGGGATCTATACTCTCTTTGAATTTAAAAACCTAAAGGGCCTGTATTCATTCTGGGAAAGCAAAGGTAAAAACCCAAGAATTTCCCAGCAGAAGGAAATTTGCTCTTGTATTTGCCAAACATGGTTTTTCACAATCAACTGTTTCCATCACAGATACTGTGTGGTGGTTGGGTCAGGAGGACAGTTGTCAGGAAACCTTCTGTTTTGGTGGTGGTATCAGCCAAACAAAATCAGGAATAATATATGGTGGCAAGAAGCAAGAACCGGAAGTCTTTCTTGGTTCTTTTCACCATTAAAGAGCATTGATTTTCTTTTATAGTGATGTGAAAAATAATATAAACAGAGCCACTTCAAAATTTTAGAGTCAGAGCTGCCATCTCAGAGGAACTATGTTGCTTCTTTTACACCTCATAACTGGGCAAAATAACCTTTAGACTTTGCCTAAAGCAGCATTGTATTCCAAACAACTATTTATTACGACCAGGGACTGAAAATTACAGACGTCCTTTAGAATTACCATCACTGTTCTAGCTTATCTGCGCATATAGAAATTCTTCCTTTCCTTCACGTAATTGTTCCCTTTCCCTTTCTCATAAATACTCCTTGCCTTCACCTCTAATCAGAATACTATTTAGGTTTCTGCCTAAATCAGTGCTTCCAGAAGAGCTATTTTTTTTTTTTTTTTTTTTTTAAATCTCAAAGGCTTGTTGCCTCTCATTTTGACCTTTTATTTTTAGGTTAACAGTCGACAAGCTCATCCTCAGGAAAACCAGGACACCTCTTCCACAAAAAGACAACTCTAGGCTTTATGGGACTCAGACCTAGGCCTGGCTGTTACCTCCAGGTAGGGAGGTATTAGAAAAAGAGGTGAGGTCTTATGAAGAGTTTCGTGTGACGGGGAGAAAGATGGATATGTCAGTTATGTTCAGGCAGTCTGGAGTCTGGCAATGTTAGATTTTTATGTTCATTTTAATTGTTTTCATATCTTAACCTAGTAATAAATTTCAGTTAATCACTTTTTATGCAATAATAAAAGGTGCATAAAATGTTAGTGCTGCTTCCTGCCCAGTGCCCCCTCCCCAGCCCAGAGTGCTGAGGTACCTTTCATTCTGGTAAGCTGGCAATTTTATGAGAGCATAGAGGACACTGACAGTTGCCTCTCATGCTGCAGCAGAAATATTGATATAAAAATCCTCTAAGTCCTAATTCTTCTGGTGCCAAGAGTATGTCTTACCGAAGGAGCAGCTTTGGTGGCCCTGGAGAGTTTGATTACCAAGTTATATTACTTTGATTGTAGGAAAAGCCCATATTCCTGCTTCAAATCTTAGAGCCAAAAGGTCAGTAGATAAGTGATAAATAAATGTGATTAAAATGGGCATTCTGTGTTAAATCTACGCTGCATGGATATTTAGATCAGGTTTATATAAGAACATTCTTGAATTCTTTCCAGTTACTAGTGTGGTCAGAGTGTCCATGGAAAGCTACCCTGCACAGACACTGGAAAAAACAGTCATTCTCAGCTTAGTTGCTGATGTGTTTGATTTTTAGTCCCATGGTTTAAATGGAGAAGAGAACCCTCTTTACAAGATTACTATGTAGTGCAATAATTGTCGCTGTTGATTTTTCAAAAAGCAAAAGCTTTTCTGAGGTTGTTGCAAATTCTCAGGAGATTTCAATGTATCCTAGTGTACCCCTCCCATAAAGTGTATGACATCAGGAGAAGCAGTTGTGAAATTAAACAATAATGGGGTGATGCAACTCCAAAAACTTCAAAAATAATAAGGCCATAAATCTACAGAGCAAAGGAAGAAGTGACTTGACTTTATGTTGACTAATATGACAATTTCAGCACTTGGTTGCTGTTGCTCAAGGAGGAGGAAGGAGGAAGAAAAGACAGGGAGACAAGGGGCGGAGGGAAAGTTGCCTCAGTTGTGACAGTTCTGCTAGACCATAAATTAAGCTAATTGTTAGTATCAGCTGTTACTTATTATTTAATTCAGTACTGCTGCTCTGTAATTCTACAACTCTTGAGTTGGCAAAGCATTTTGTAATGGAACTGTATGAAAGATCCTATATAAAATTAAGTTAACTGTTCTTGTTGTTATAGTTTGGGAGTCACCCTATGGAGCCAGTATAATCATGAATTAAGAAGGTAGGCTGCTAAGGAAGAGGCTGAGAAAGAACTGGTGCTTATTTCAGGCTAGTTGTCTATAATCCCAGCCACCAGTAACATGGGCTCAGTGGATAAAGATTAAAAAGGATGAAATCTGCAATAAAGCCAAAAATGTGGGTTCTATTTCTGATTTTTGTCATTATTTTGACCTTTTAGAATGGAGATGAAATGAGAATGTCTGTCTTGTATCTACCTGCCCAGGATGTAATAGAGAACAGACTCTGGGAGAGAAATGGGACTCCCCTAAAGAAACACACTAAGTAAATGTCAGGAAATAGAACCCTTGAAGGTCCTCTAGCCATAATAATTTCATTTGAAAGCTATTTAATTAGGAAACAGAAGACAGCAAGCCCTGAAGTTTCAGATTAATACTCCCTCAGTGCATGTATGTTAGAACACTTCCAGGGCTAAAGCAAAATAAGTCCATGGGAGGAGTAGGCGAATGCATGTCTACATAGTGACTCTTATAACATCAACATTTTTCTTTGATTATTCCATGTAAAGAATTATGAAAAAAATAGAGTAGTACTTTTAAAAACACTTTACAAGAAGTTTTAAACAAATAAAATAATACATAGAAACACAAGAACGCAGAATCATATAAGCAAAGTTCAAATGTTCATTAGCTACCTAGTGAGCTCCCATGACCTTACATACTAGCCCTGTGTTTGGAGCCAGAATCATAGAGGTGAGAGAGGTAAACCAGGATCCAGTCTTCACAGAATTTAAAAGCTGCATGCTGCTCTGAGTACAAGAGAGAAAGGCCTGCCCTGGTTGGTGTGGTTCAGTTGGTTGGAGTGTTGTCCCGTAGACTGAAAGGTGGTGGACTTGATTCCTCGTCAGGGCACATACCCAGCTTGTTGGTTTGATCCCCAGTTGGGGCATATACAAGAAGGCAACCAACTGATGCTTCTCTCTCACATCAACGTGTTTCTCTCTTTCTCTTACGATCTCTCTAAAAACAATAAATGTCCTTGGGTGAGGGTGAAAAATAAATAAAAAATAAAAGAGAGAGAGAGAAAGGCCTAATTATCTGAAACCTGTTTTTTAGACATAATAAATGGCATAGGGATGGAATAAAGTAGTCTTTTAAGGCAGGGATTAGCAGCCTATGGCAAGATGTCCAAGTGTGGCTTTGGAAAGAGTTTATAGTGGTTCACTATTCAAGCTGTGGAGAGCCAAACAGGGGTGCTATACCCTAACTTCATCCCAGGCATTCCCAGCCTTCTGCAACCTCATCCCTACCTTCACTCCCAATGGATTCCTGGCAGCTGAAGGATTATTCTCTAGGGTCCTCTGAGGCTCATTGCAGGCAGGTTGGTCAAATTTCCTACCTTTCCTTGTAGCTACACCCACTCCACAACTTGGTTCACTGGGATATCAATGAATGCAACACTAGGCAACTACTCTGAATTTACTGATCCCACTTATGGAAAGTGTTTTCAAAAGAAAAGGACAGGCAATGTCACACACTTCCCATGTAGAGGCTCCGTTTGCATCAGGAAAACTGGAAGCCATCTAGCTTGCTAGCCTACTGGTCTGTACCACATGGCACAGATAATAATGGGAGACTCCGGAAATGAAGGATGGCTTGATTCTCAGTTGATATCCATTGAGCCCACACAATTGCCCAGCCACGGTAGAAAGAGGTGGCACAGTCCTAGCCCTTGATAAATTTGTAATCTAAAGGTACATGTTTTACATTTAAAACAAGAACTTAAAATATATAGATTAATTCCACTTCCTAAATATTTATTGATTGCTATTAGCTTGGATCTTAAGCACTACCTTTTTGAAACCCCTTCTCTCTGCCCTCACTAATGGAGCATTCACAATAATAGGATTCTTCTCTTAAATGTTCTTCTACAGCTTTTCCCTTTAAACCAAACTAAGGAAATATTATCTTAATGGAAATCTTTCCCTATTCAGCTAGAAATGAGCATTTAACTTTAACCAAATTGTAGGCCAAGCTTTAAAGGGCCGTTAATTAGTGATGGTACCAGAGGAGCAAGGTAACTAAATGGCTGAAATTGGGCAGAACAGGCCTCATTTTTGCTTCCTATCCCACCTGACATTTGTTCCTCAAAAGCATGTTTAATTACTGAGTAGCTAAGTTGGGAGAATTTCAGCATGATACCTGGCACATGGAAAACTCTCAAGCAGTGTTTTCTGTCCTGTTTCCCTTTCACTTCTACCTTCTTTGCTCTTAGCAGTCACCCATACCGCCCATCTCATTGTGAAAATAATGGCTTGAACTCTTTCAGCTTTTCTCAACTTAAAGCTCATCTGTTCGGTATTCCTTTCCTGGTCTGACTCCACTGATAATCTTGACGCTAACCCCCCCAGTCTCCTCTCGGTAGCCCCGCTCTGCCGGTAGCCCCTTCTCTACTGTGTGTCTTTATTCTCTCCCACTCCCATGTTTCCTTACCTTAGTCAACTAATGTGCTCTTTCTCAAAATCCAACAATACCTTCTCTCAACCTTCTTTCTTCTTAATTTACTGGCTGTTTTCTCCTACCTATTTTGCTAAGCTTCTTGAAAGAGTAGTTTACACTCTGTCCCTACAGGTCCTCATTGAAAATCTGCCCCATGCCTATTGCAACATGACTTTTTTAGATACTAAACTTGCTTTCCCAAAGATCAGTAAATACTTCTATTTACCAAATCCAGTGGGCTCTTCTCATTCCTCTTCAACCTCCTTGCCATGTGATATGCTTATGCACTCTCCTGTTAAGTTCTTCAGACTGCCTTTATGCTTACCTGCCACCCTTGATCATCTCCCACATCCACACCTTAAATGCTGGTTCCTCAAGTGCCCATTGTTAGTTGCTTATGTTTGCTCTGGATCAATGCTTCTCAATTTGGATGTATATAAGAATTAAGTGCAAAACTCTTTAAAAATACAAACCCAGATTAAATCTCATTAGGTACATACCAATTGAATCTAATTTCGATCCCATTTAGAAGTTGGATTTAATTGGTATGGGGTTGGACTCTAGCATTTATTATTTAAATGCTCCACAGATGATTGTCAAGTACAGCCAGGACTGAGAAACATAACTCTGGAATATCTACTTTTATCTTCAGTTCTTACATTATTCCTGATACGTATACCCAAATTTCCAGCTCTTTGCTGAGCATTTCATCTTGAATGCTCCAGAGCAGTTCACTTTCTAGGTGGTCTGAATCAAATTCATGTTCCCAACTCTAAAAACTTCTTCTTCTATGTTTATAGGGCTTCCATTCTCCCAAGTTAGAGACCTAAAAGTCATCTGTAAAAATTTCTTCTGCCTTGCCCCTCAATTTACTTATTTACCATGCCCTATAGATTTTATTGCTGACCAATTTCAAATCCGTTTTCCCCACCACCATCCAATGCCTTATTTTAGGACCTTATTGCAATGACTTCTTACCTGGTCTCCCTGCTTTTAGTCTTTCCCCTCTTCATTTCATCTCCCATATGCTAATAGGAAGATCTTTCTGGAACACAGATTTGATTGTATTCACTCAATAATAACCATTGTATTACTCTTACCTAAGGATAAAGTCCAATTCTCTAGCAAAGCCCACAGTCTGGCTCCAGTTGTCTAAAACCAATCTCCTTTATCCTAGATTTTTACTCCATGATGTTTCCCATAATTTAATTGTGAATCATGACATATATTCCTTCTTGCTTTTACTTAATACTATTTTCTCTGTCTAGAACTGGATTTAACTCAGATGGTTCAACTGAAGAGATGGTTTACAGATGTACAACACAGTCTGGGTAAAGGGAAACCCTGAGAGTGGTTGAGACAACAGAGACTAGCAGAGTAAGAAGCCCTTACCATTACTAGGTTTGAGGGGCCAAGGGCATGAAATGTGTTACTACAGCTCACTGACAACTGGAGCCATAGGGATAGGGCCAACAGTAGGAGCTATAGGCAGGAGGGCTGCAGCCACAGTGCTGAAGCAGAAAGGGGGCAGTGAATAAACATCCCAAACTCTCTCTCCCCCTGCCCTCTAATCTCCAGCAAGTGTCTTTGATGGACCAAACTCGACTAGAAGCCAGCCAACCACCAAGGCTGGTCAGATGAAGTAGATTACAAAGCAGGGCAGAGAAAGGCAGAGAATGAATGGTTGTCTAGGAAGGGGAATATTAAATGGTGGATAAACACATAATCCCCATTTATATATCATATAATCCCTTGTGTCTTTCAGGACACAGTTCAAATGTCACCTTTTATATGAAGTCTTCCCTCATTTTCCTACCCAAAGATCCAGTTATTATTTCACTCCTCTATGCTCCCTTAGCTGTTGTTAAGGCTATATTATTGCAGCTATCAGTCTGACTTATGATACAATTATTTGTGTATCTGCATCCATCTCCTGCATCATATTTTGTGCTGCTGGAGGAAAGGGATAGTACATCACTTGGTACAGTGTCTTGCAGGTAACAGCCACTCAATAACTGTTGGTTGAATTTAATTGCATTTTCACGTTATCTCTTTCTCAGCCTCTGTCAGGGAGATTCATATATACTTGTAAACCATAGTTCTCATATTTTTTACATTCCTCCTTTGCATAAGAATTCCTTTTAGGGTCCTACTTTGACTTCTTGCTTGAGTTTTCTCCTTCTGACTTACATTTCTTAGGTTAGATACTTGGAACTACAGCTCACCAACAAATTTTTGGGAATACTGTCATTAATCCAGGCAAGGGTCTAAAAATCTCTAGCTTTAGTCCATGTTCTAAGTTGTATATATAATTTTTTCTCTAATTTATGCATGCAACAATCTTTGAAATGAAGTCACAGACCTAATTTATCATCTTCATTGGACTTTAAACTCTTTTGAATAGAAGGTATGTTTGGCTTAACATGTTTTGCATATAGTAAAGGAAGTAAAGGTGCTTCTTCTGTTCTTTATAAATACCAATAGCAAGGGCAGCTAACATTTTTACTGTGCAAATTCCATCAATTCTACATTGATGGTTTTAAGGCATGTTGGTATGTGGCTTTGAGATTTTATATGAAAAGGAGCATTTTTAGACACAATGAAAGTATTATTTTATATTTGTGGTGTTGATAATAATAGAAATAATGGCAACAATTCTAAGTCCTATAGCAGTTCTAAGTTTTCATCTCAAATATTGTATTTTTTATTTTAATAATTTCAACTTTAGTTTTTTTATATCTTTTTTCCTCTTTAACATGCTGACTCCTTCTTCTACTTTCTTCTTCTTTTTTTAATATATATTTTATTGATTATGCTATTACAGTTGTCCCATTTCTTTCCTCCTCTTAATTCCCCTCCACCCTGTACCACCCCTTCCCGCAGCATTCCCTACAAACTCAGTTCATGTCCATGGGATGTACCTATAAGTTCTTTGGCTTCTCCATTTCCTATACTATTCTTAACCTCCCACTGTCTATTTTGTACCTACTATTTCCAGTTCTTATTCCCTGTACCTATTCCCCCATTCCCCTCCCTTGCCCTGCCCTCAGATCTCCATTTCTGTGATTCTATTCCTGTTCTAGATGTTTGCTTAGTTAGTTTTGTTTTTGTTTTTTTAGGTTCCATTGTTGATAGTTGTGAGTTTGTTATCATTTTACTGTTCAATGTTTTTGATCTTCTTTTTCTTAGATAAGTCCCTTTAACATTTCATATAATAAGGGCTTGGTGATGATGAACTCCTTTAACTTTACCTTGTCTGGGAAGCACTTTGTCTGCCCTTCCATACTAAAGAATAGCTTTGCTGGGTAGAGTAATCTTGGGTGTGGGTCCTCGCCTTTCATGACTTTGAACACTTTTTTGCCAGCCCCTTTTTGCCTGCAAGTTTTTTTTTTTTTGAGAAACCAGCTGATAGTCTTACAGGAACTCCTTTGTAGGTAACTGTCTCCTTTTCTCTTGCTGCTTTTCAGATTCTCTCCTTATCTTTAATCTTGGATAATGTAATTATGATGTGCCTTGGTCTGTGCTTCCTTGGGTCCAATTTCTTTGGGACTTTCTTAGCTTCCTGGATCTCCTGGAAGTCTATTTCCTTTGCCAGATTGGGGAAGTTCTCCTTCATTATTTTTTCAAAGAAGTTTTCAATTTCTTGCTCTTCCTCTTCTCCTTCTGGCACCCCTATGATTCAGGTGTTGGAACATTTAAAGTTGCCCCAGAGGTTCCTAAGCCTCTGCTCATTTTTTTGAATTCTTGTTTCTTCATTCTGATCTGGTTGAATGTTTATCTCTTCCTTCTGCTCCAAATCTTTGATGTCAGTCCCAGTTTCCTTCCCTTTACTGTTGGGTCCCTGTTTATTTTTCTTTATTTCACTCTGCACAGCCTTCACTTTTTCCTTCATTTTGCGACCATACTCAACCAATTCAGTGAGCATCCAGACTACCAGTGTTTTGAACTGTGCATCGGATAGGTTGGCTATCTTTTCATCGCTTAGTTCTATTTTTGGAGCTTTGATCTGTTCTTTCATTTGGGCCATCTGTCTTTGTCTCAGGGTGCCTGTTTTGTTGGGAGGGGCAGAGCCTTAGGTATTTGCCAGGGCGGGGCAACCCAGGTCCCTGCGCTGTGACGTTGTGTGTCAGGGAAGTGTCTAAGAGGGAACAATGTTGCTTGCTTGGCTTTTTGCTGGCTTTCAGTCACTTCCCCTGCTACCCACAAGCAAATTAGGCCCTTCTGGTGCTGATTCCCAGGTGGGTGGGTTTGTGTATGTTCTATGACCCTATGGGTCTCTCTAACAAACTCTCCCTTGAGGCTGGGAGTTTCTCCTGCAGCCGCAACCCCTATAGGTTTTTACCTCCAGGGGTTTTGAGGCTTTCTTTTTCAACACTGGAACCCTGGACTGTGCAGTCTCACTCCCCAGCTGTTCCTTCATTTTATCTCCCCACAAAAGTGGGACCACTAGGTCTTCCAGCCACTGCCTCGCCTGCCCAGTCCTTCAGCCACTTCCTTGCCTCACATCCTCTAAACCCCAGCTACCTGTCTCCACTCCTCCTACCAGGCTGGATGAGTGTTTCTTCTTTAACTCCTTGGTTGTCAGACTTCCATACAGTTTGGTTTTCTGGCAGTTCTGGTTATTTTTTTGTTTTTAAATTTGTTGTTGTCCTTCTTTTGGTTGTTCAGGGAGGCAAAGTATATCTACCTATGCTTCCATCTTGGCCAGAAGTCCCTTCCTCTACTTTCTTGAATACATGGAGCATACTTATAATAGCTGTCTTAATGTCTTTGTCTACTAATTTTTTCCCTTATGTCATATCTGGATCTGTTTATTGATTGATCTGGCTTTTCTCATTATGGGTTGTATTTTCCTGTTTCAATTTGCATGCCTGGTTAAAGAAGTACCAGCAAAAAAACAAAACAAAACAAAACAAAAATCCAGGCATCATGAATTTTACGTGGTTGGATGTTGGATTTTTTTGTTTGTTTATTTTGGTGGTGGGGGGAAGGTTCCATGAAATACCTGTGGGTTATGTTCTAGGACACAGTTAAGGTAGTTGGAAACAGTTTGATCCTTTTGAGGTTTGCATTTAAACTGGAATAAGCCAGAGCAGAACAGCCTTTAGGGTTAATTTGGCCTGATTATAAGGCAATACCTTTCTGAGCACTCAACTGGATTCCCAATGTGTTAGAAAGTTTTTCCATTCGGGCTGTTGGGAATATGAACTATTTCCAGCTCTGTGTGAATGCCAGTAATTGCTCCTCGCAGGTGTTTCTCTCCCTGGGTGCAGGTAATTTCCTCAAACATGTGTGCTGATCAGTACTCAGCCCCTGCAGATCTCCAGAAAATGATCTATCTCCCTCCCTCCCTCTCTCTCTCCCTTTCTCTTTCCTTCTCCCTCTCTACAGCTTCCTCCTCTCTGGTAATGTACCCCACAAATTCTAGCTGCCTTAACCAATCTGAATCCTTAACTCTATCTCTTCAACTCAACAAACTGCCAGGCTTTGTTGGGGTTCCCTTGCCTGTGCTGTAGTCTGGAATCTCTGTAGGCAGTAAACAGGGGAGATCATGAGGTCACTTCATTTGTTTTTATTCTTTCAGAGGTCACTGTCTTCTCCTGCATGTTTTCTAATATCTGAAAACAGTTGTTTATACATTTTGTCTGTTTTTCATTTGTTTAAGGTAAAGGGTAAATTAGGTCCCTGTTATTTCATCATGGCCATAAGTTAAAATCACAGTTTTGGTTTTTCAGTGGGACATGGGGAAGTATACTGAACCAATTTTATATCAGAAAAATAAGATCAAGTATTACCATGGTCCAGTCATTTGTCTTCTTCTTAGCTTTTTATTCCTCATCTATAAAATGAAGAAGTTGGTCTACATGATCATTAGTTGCTTTTCTGGCTCTTAAATTTTGTAATTCTAGAATTAAGTGCAGGTGTTTCTTTCAGAGATAATTGATATATAGTCTTCAAAGTGGTAGTTTAAAGATTCAGGACTATGGAACCCCCATTTTCCCATAGTAAAGTAAATTTAAAAGAGAAGATTTGTGTTTTAGTAGATGAAGAAGGAGTCTTTAGTTACAAATTTGGGAGGGACAACACAAATCCCATAGAACACACCTGTAAAATGACCAAACAATTTGAAGAGAGGAATATTCTTAGTTTCATTATTGTTTTCAGGGCCCAGACATTGTGCATTGGGTGTGGTAAGTGTTTAATAAATAGCTGTTGAATATCTCAGTGGAACTTGAAGCCATGTTCCTAACAAAGAAAAGTAATTTCAAAAGCTTCCACTGTAACAGAAGGTGGAAAAAAAACCTTTTTTGGGGGGGTGGGTTGGTTAGTGGTACAGTCATATAATAGAATGTTATACAATGGTCAATGAAGAGTGGTATGTGCTAATATGGAATGCTTTCAAAGAAATAGTATTAAGTGAAGAAAATAAGGTCATTATAATTTTATACTTTTATATATTTTTATATGTTTCACAAAAAAAGATTGTAATAGAAATTTTTAAAGCAATGTATATAATAGCACATTACTATAAATCTTATGTATATTATATGTAAATAAAATCTGTTTCAAGGCAACATATACATACACACTTTATATTCAGAGAATACATCTAGAAAGATATACAAACTGGTGACACTGGTGCCTCAGGGGAGGAGGACTAGGGGACAGTGTGAAAGAGAGAGACTTTTCCCTTTATGCCCTTTTATATTCCCTTTGAATTTTTAAAAACCATGTGGATATGCTATTTAGTTTTTAAAATGCTGCCATTGATATATATGTATATATGTATATATACTTTTTTTTTTCCTAGTGAAATAACTGAAGTCTTCTTAAAGTGTTAGATTTCCATAAAACAGAAAATTTCCCCATCTCAGGATTATATGTTTAAGGGAAGCAGACCACACCTGCTTTTCTACTATTTCTGCAGGGAAGTACAGAGCATCTCCATGGCTATGTTTAATTCCCTATTCCTTGTGAAAAGAATCATCATGCTAAATACCTAAGTGACTGGTATCAGGAGGATAGTGTTTGCTTGAATACGGGTGCTTGAGAGAAAGAACAAGGCCATTTTTTCCTGATTTTTATATACATTTTATGGCATTTAATTAACCTTTATTTTGACCCAAACATCTTTCTGGCTTCCAGATAAGCTACCAAGAAAGCACAGGGTGCAGGAGCTAGATAGCGAGGCTGTGTGATTCACAATATTTTAGCTTGTGGCCAGTATGCTATTTTCCAATGCTACAGGTAATGTGTACATGTGTTTGAAAGAGAGTGAAATAAAACACACCAAGTGGAGATACTACCTTTTATTTTTTAGGGAGAAAGTTACAACTCTGGCAAGCCATTTTAAAAGAATGACTTCTAGCCATAATCTGTGTTCCTATGAGTGTCTGATGCCCTGCAGGTAGAATCCAGCCAAGAATTTCCTGGAAAACATGGGGAGATATTTGGAAACATATGTGCAAGTCCAAGATTAAAAATCCATGGCTCATTATGCAAGTCAGAAAAACTGCTAGGATTTGCAATTATATATGCCCAAGGCACTTTCTTCTAATTCTGTTATCTGCTTTAAAATTTCTGGCTCTTTTGCTGTTTTTGAATTCTTGAAATGCCAATGTAGCAAGTAGATAATGCCAGAAAGATGCCTTTAAGATCCAGCCAGCGAATAAAAGAACAGAAGATTAAGATTCCTGACTTCAAGAAACTTATTTTTGTCATATGAGAGAGATTATTGCGTAAAAATTACTACAACACATGTGTAATGGGAAGGAAAACATTGCTCTTGAGGGGGGAAATGTTATTTAAAGGCAATGATTTTAGTGGATTAAATTGGCAGGAAGAGCCCTGCTTTCATTCTCAATCTGAACCAAAGATCAAGCATTTAACAAAAGGAGGCCACTACTATAGGTAGAAGATACAGTATGTAAAAATGAAGGATGCCCAGTTAAATTTGAGTTTCAGATAAACAACAAACCATTCTTTAGCATAAGTGTGTCTTAAGCAATATTTGGGACATAGACTAAAAATGATTTGCTGTTTATCTGAAAGTCAAATTTATTTGGACAGTCTATATTTTACCTTCCAATCTTAATTGCTACACAGTAGGAGTAGATGCATTATATGTTATCTTTCTCCCAACTCTTGGTTCCCTCGTGGCAAGATGAGTTGTTACTGACACCCTCCACATAAGAAGGATCCACCCAGGGTTAAGAACACAGCTGAATTCTTGCTATGCTGCAGAGCCAGAATGGAGGAACAGACTATAGAGTGAATTACCTCGAGAACAACTGGGAGATATACCTCCTTAATCCCCTCAAATTTACCAGATGGAGGTGCCCTCAAAATATATAGGATGAAAGTTGAGCCTTTTAATTTATATATTAGAGGTGAAGGTGACTCCAGAAGGCTGGAGGACTTGAAGAAATTTAATACTATGGACATTCTTGGAGTAAGTGAATGTGGAGGTTCCATAAACTAGGTCAGTGAATGCTGGATATGAGATGGGGTGCACCTGCTATGTGGCATCTGGCTGAGGGAGCTCCTGGCTTCCTGCCATGCTAGCTTCCAGACCTGAAGAACATGGCGGGTGAGAAGACAAAGGTAGCAATAAGGATGCATAGGAGGATTTGTTCAATGAATTGTGGCAGGTCTTGGAGACTATTAAGGATCTTGGGCTTAATCCATGAAGTAGTGGGGCCCCTCTGGGAGTTCCTGAGCAGAAAATGATATGATCAGCGTTGTGCCTTAGTGATATTAATCTGGAAGCTCTTGGAAGTTCTAGCAGGGGAGCGCAGCTACTTGTATATCCTTGACCGAAGACTGGTCCTCTCCTCTAGTTGGGAAGGTTGTCCTCTTTGACTGAGCACGCAGCTTTGGGAGGGATGCCCACTGATCAGTGAAGGAGGAAGAGGACACCCACCTAGCCAGCCAGATCAGCCGAATCACCCCTGGTGATCAATGGGGTGACAGATGTCACAGCCAGATCGCTCTCACATCCTAACCTGGCAGCTCTTTATATAGTGATTATGAAGGGAAGACAGTGAAGACAGAGTAATCATTTGAGAGGGATACAGCCAGGGCTACTGCTAATCCACATGGCGCCTGTATATGAATTACCAAAGGCACCTCCTCTGGGGGGATGCTGATGAGGGCACTCGTTTTGGCAAAAGATTGTGCCAAGGCACATGGTTTAATAACTAAATCAGAGGCTAGATTTTTGCCCTCCATTATCCTTTCCTCCAGTATAGTAGATGGTTAATTAACACCAGTGGATTAATGCAATTAAAGGTTTATTCCTCTCACATATCACAGTCCAATGCCTGTAGAATGGCTCTTCTCCTAGTAGATGTTCAGGGATCCGGAGTATCTCTCTCTATCTCAGTGTGAGACCACCTAGAATACTTAGCCTCCAAGATCACCAAATAGGTGAAGAAAGAGCTGGAGGTTCTTGCAGAGGCACTTTTGGTCAGATTTGGGAGTGATTTACATTACTTTTGTCCACATCCCATAGCTAGAACATGGCTCTATCCTGACTACCCCAGAGGCTGGAGAATATAAAGGGGGACAGAAACTTGGGCTGCTCTGAGTCTAGAAAGCATTAGAAGAGGATTCTAGCAGTTAGAAAGGATTGTAGGGATAGCTGAGGAAATCTGATACACTCTATTCAATTTTTATTTGACCATAAAAAAAATCCCTTTTCTTATGCAGAACAATTTAATGAGCATCTACATCTAGCAGTTTGTTGTTTTTGGAACTGTATTTGTGCAAAATTATGAGTCATAAATACAAGAGGAACTTCAAGACATTGAATGGTCCATGCTACTGTGTTAGGGCATGACTGATGTAAGCCTAAAACCATTTTTAAAAATATACATCCAAGTTTGTTTCTACCTGAAAAAGTTTGTCTTAGTTCATCTGCATGTAATACTGGAATTCTAGATGTGATGAATGTAAAATTTATCCTAGGTCCTTTGGTGAGCAAAATTGTAAATGGTCATTGGGAGACAGTGAGAGAAGGCTAAAAACTTTTCTATCATAAAATCAAAATATCTGTGTGCAACTCTACTTACCAGAGTTCATTTAACCTTCCTGTTACCAAGTTAAGCTCACAGGGGACAGAGATTGTCTTTGAATATTCAAAACACTATTGCACAGTCTTAGATAATCAAAATAGACCATTGACCAGTCAGAATTTTGCCATTTTGGTGAACATCAGCTGTGATATGTAGCCAAGGACACATTAAGTACAAGATCATGAGGAATCATAACTATAAGGCAGAGTTTAAATGAATATCTTGGACTTATAGGTATGGTATCCATGTGTCTTAGACTTTTCAAGAAAGTTCAGAT
Organism: Pteronotus mesoamericanus; assembly: GCF_021234165.1. NCBI lineage: Eukaryota > Metazoa > Chordata > Mammalia > Chiroptera > Mormoopidae > Pteronotus > Pteronotus mesoamericanus. Next base: position 24,573,169 of record NW_026555078.1, on the reverse strand, counting down.
TTTCAGTACTAGATTTAGTTTCACTCACCATTTGGTGAGATAAGTATGGCTTCTGTAGTCATATATATCTGGGAGGAGCTGGTAAAAGCATTCATTCTAAGTTGTGGAGGAAAACTAATCAAGTATTTTGTCTTAGAGGCAAACAGAATATTAAAAGTTAAAGAGTTGCATAGATTATTTTATTAGGCTCTTATTTTTAAAATGAAGAATATTCCTATATAAGGAATAAAAAGTTAATTGGATTTCTTCTATTATTTAGCAATGTGGACATAAGTTATATAAGAGAGATGGAGACATGGAGGAGTAGGTCTCCAGTTGCCTCAGTATCTGATGGCATTTCAGCCCCAGGTAAGTTTCAGTCCATGTGGTTTGAACTGAAAACAGTTCTAAGTCCTCCTTTCCTTGAAGTAACCTGAGTTACTCGGTTTCTTGCACATTAAAGAGCTCAAGTAAGTTGGATAGACTTCTCAGCCAGAGCCCATAAGATTAGAAGTGTCTTTTAAACTAAATGATCAGCCTTGAAATAAATATGTTAGCTCCATTTGATCCTATCTATGTGAGTTTACAAATCTACTTGTAAATTGTGCCAACACAATTTATGGGGGGTTGTTTTTAGGACCTTTACTCTTTGCTTTAAATACCAACAGTTTTGTTATGGCATGTACCACAGACTAAAGTGACATTCAGCTTTTGGTCCTGAAACCCTGTCAATCACCTATTTCTTTTTCTTCCTGAGGTTCAGTTTTCATGTTATTTTGACTTTGGGTTTAGATCAGGTAATAACAATAGTGTCCAAAAAGGCTCGCTTTAGCTTAGGGGTTTCGTAGAGCTATAAATGGTCTAAAAAGGCTCAAAGGGCTCCAGTTATCACATCGTGTCCAGGTAACAGGATGGAGAGAAATGATAAGAAAGGTATGTCTTCTTCCTTTTAATGACTTTTTAAAAAAGAAAAGCACCACACAACATTTCTGCTTAGATATTAACAGCCAGAATTTAGTCATGTGGCTACACCCATATAAGGATATTGGAAAGTATTGGATTTTAGCTGAGTAGTATAATAGGACCAATTAAAAATTAGGACTTGGTTATTATGGAAGAATAAGAGAATATATAAAGGGAAGTAATTTAAAGTCTCTGTCACAGGTACTTTAGATATAGTTGGTATTTGATAAAGGTTTCTTGATTTATTTTTATAAACTTGATAATCATATTCTTAGTATTGCTCTAGTTAATAAAAAATGAATAAGAATTTTCCTTCTTATTTTTTACTTTACAATAACATAGCATATCATTGTATTAACTGCATCTCAAATAAACCCATCTGTAATTAGCTAATGTGAAATGGGAGAAACTTTTGGAAGAAGCAAGCCTAAGCAGAAGGAAAGGCAAAGATTTGTCAATAGTCAAGAAAACCTGGAACTGAAAATTCCAGTATAACAAAAACATGTTCTTCACCCTCTTTGCTTCCCTTTGCCCACTGACTTTATTCTCTCAATACAAAATGTGTATTTCTGCTTGGCCAAAAAAAAAAAAAAAAAAAAAAAAGTCCAGTGGCATATCCAGATTTTGCATCTATGTGATGCTTGAGATGATCTCTTTTCCAAAGCCTAAAACTCTAGGAGAATGACTACACTAGCCCATCTTGGGTGAGGTGTCCATACAGCTCTTGACTAAATAGCTGTGGCCAAGGGACAATCAGTAGTATCATGGCTTCTTTGCTGCCATAATGTAATAAAAGTGTGGAAATGGGAGGAGAAGTTCCTATAAGAATGATGAATGCTGGCTATACAGTTGTGTAGGCTATCCTATAATTGTACATGATGAGAAAATGCAGGTCAGTGGCCTCAATTATATGAATGATAAAGAAGAACAGAATTGGTCCTAATGGAAAAATTGATTTAGCTATGAATAATATCATTTGATAGAGCTGCAATATATAGAATACTTACTACTTGTTAGGCATTATTCTAAGTGTTTTAAAACAATTTTTTAAAGATTTATTTATTTTTAGAGAGGGCGAAGGAAAGGAGAAAAAGAGGGAGAGAAACACAGATGTGAGAAAGAAACATCAGTTGGTTGCCTTTTGTACCCGCACCCAACCAGGGACAGAACCTGCAACCCAGGCATGTGCCCTGACTGGGAACCTAATGAGCGATGCCCAACCAACTGAGCCACACAGGTCAGGGCTAGTGTTTTTTATATATTTAGCCACTTATTCCTGAGAACTCTATAAGGTATTATTGTCCTCTTTTATAGGTGGAAAAGCAAGAGATTGGAGAGGTCAAGTAACTTGTCAGAGATCATATAGCTAGTAAGTAAGCTATATTTGTCTTAAGTTTAAAGTTTTTAACTGCTAGGGTAATATACTGTCTCATTACTTCCTTATCTTGAGTGGAAAACTATCATCATTTTTGATGACGCAATTATTAGGGTTTTTTTTTCCCCCTCAGTTCTGCCATAGCAAAGCTGTATGAACTTGATAAATCTTATACTGCTTGGGTCTTAATTTCTTCATCTGTAAGAAGATGGGGTTGAATCAAATTACTTTTTCCCTTTGTTAGTGTAGGTAATATTTTATTTCTGAAGGCAAGAGTGTGAGCTACTGTTTTTTTAAATTTTAATTCATCTAATATTTTTCAGTGCTTTTTGAGCTAGATGTATGTTAAGACCTCTGATGAAATTAAAGATATACAAAGATAAAGATATACAAAGATAAAGATATATTTCTGCTTATGTGTTATGGAGAAACAACAGAATTATTATTTTGCAGAGTTAAAAGTCTAGAGATTAGCCCTCAGGAGCGATATAGCCATCAGCTCAATCACATCATCAAGGGTTTTTCTCTCTGCCATCCTTAGTGTGTTGACTTCACTCTAAGATTAGTTTCTCTTGTGGTTGTTAGGTTGCTGCTAGCGGCAACCTTGGTTATGGGCTGACCTGGTAGGAAAGAGATTCCTTGCCTCCAAGTATGGACTAAAAATCTTTCCCTTTAGTCTGGTTGGGCCAATTTACTCCAGGACTAAAACAATTTTCAGGTGTTTTAATTAGAATAGTGTAAAACCTAGCATAACTTAGATTCTAGGTCATACTGCAATAAAAAAAAAAAAAAAAAAAAAAACCAACCCTCCAAATATTAGTGGCTTAAACAATAGAGGTATATTTTTTATTCAAACTATCCATCCTGACTTGATGAGGGTGAAAAGTTGGGTTTTCTACATCTTTTCTTGGGGACTTAGGCTGACAAAACTTTAACAATATTAGTCTTGAGTCTATGGCAGAGTAAAAAATGTAAGGACTTACATTTGCAATTAAATGTTTTACCTGGAAGTGACACATATCACTTCAAACCACAGCCCGCTATAGACTAATGAGTATAACAAGTCACATGGCCTAGCCAACTACAATGGAGGGGGTGGTGGCAGGGCTGTATATGTGAAAATGTAATCTCTGTATATGCCTGGAAAGACAGGGTAAGCATTACAAGTCTCTGTCATACCAGAGAATTCACTTACTGATTGACTCAGGCTAATTGAGTTGCCCTTTTGTAGATGGAGTTTGAATGGTTACCTAAAAAACAAGCAAAAACAAAAAAAGCAACTCTATTAATAAAGAAAATATAGGACTGGATGTTGAAAAAGAAATCAATAGTGTGAACTATGTGATACCTTATCCCAAAGGAGAAAGAAATTTCAGCCATGTAGGCACTTCACAGGGAGGAATAGTTTGGTTAGTTCAGTCAGCCTCTAAATCAATCACTTCATTTACTCTTCTGATTGGAAAGATTGGCTCTAGTTCTTTAATGAGTGGGTGTAGATAAAGTTCCTATTTAAGGAGTTGGCTCAAAAGTGACTTAAAACATTTATTGATTTTGAAAATATAGGTTATTTTTCCATATTTTGTTTTTGTAGTTACTGTCAAGCTGGTTAGATTTATAGTTCAGAACTGGCAACCAACTAAAATTTATCTAGTCCAATCCTTTTATTTTACAGATGAGAAAACTAAGGCCCAAATGGACAAAATGATTATTTCAAAGTCACTAAGACTTTGAAATAAAGATATATTTCTTGTATGTAGCACTAACAGTGCTGTCGTTTTGATGATCTACAACAAAATGGAATCCTCTAAGCAAGATGTAGCTACAGCAACAATTAGAAAACAGAACAATTAAAAATCATTAACAATGTTTCCAGGACTGATATCCTGTTGGTCTACACTGGGGAGATGAGAAAATTTCTAAACTATTTGGTGAGTAGCTGCTGCTGAACCTACTAGAGCCTCCTCAATGCTTCTCTGTGACCCCACAGATCCCCACCCCCTGTAATAACAAGGTCTACTGTGAAGGGTTGATTTGAAAATTACATGATGGAGGTAAAGAATTTATTATAGGGGCCAGTACTCAGCAATATTACACCTTGGAAATTATTTTATTATAGTCATTAATAAAATAGTAGTAAATTTCAAACTAGTTCCTACAAGAATGTTCACAGCTTTGGAAATGTGATAGTATTAAAGTTCATTAACTTTGATCCAGCTAATCTCTCAATAAAATTAGTACTCAGGTACTCAACTTTCATTTTGATATTTTCCATTGTTTAATGGTTGCCTCCTACTTGTCCCACTTGCAAGAACCCCACGGCTCTGGTTGATGACTAAGCATTTACATAGCCCAGGCTGTGTAAAAGAATATGATGTATAGTGGAACCTCGTTTGTCAAACAATTTGCTCTGGAAAACTGTTTAAGAAGTGATTTGTCCAAAAACAAAAATCTCCTTTTGCCTGAGAGACATGACTGATCATACGGGCATCAGCATAACAGGATTATTGGTCAGAGAGGCAAGACCTGAACTTTTGTTAGACAACCAAGACATTTTTTCCATGAACTACCTGTTTGAGAACCAATTGTTTGAGAACCACGACATTTGAGAACCAAGGTTTGACTGTGCTCAGAAGTTTCTGTTAGTTCTCAGTATAATGCCATAAAGAATGCTCTGTACAATGTTTTGCTGAGCAGAACTTATCTTTTAAGCCTTTGTATAAGCAAAGATAGGCTTAAAGCCTAATTGGTGAGGGAGGGGTGGAGGAAGTGGTGGAACACTTCTACTTTCTTAAGCAAATATCTGAAACTAGGAGTGATATGAAGCACAGGCAGGAAGCTGGGGTGAGAATAGAGAGTGAGAGGGCCGAGCAGCAAAGAGGGAGGCTGGAGAGTGTGGAGAAAACGTCCTTTGACAGAGGTGTGTTCTGAGGTGTAGAACCTTTTGGGGATACTTTCTCTCTCAGAAATTTACTGTAACCTATAAAGAGAAAAGCAAAGTTTTAGTGATATTCCTCTCTGGAGAGAGTAAAAGTTTTGTGTGTGTTTTTTTTTTGTTTGTTTGTTTTTTTAATGCTGGGGCTATTGTGAATTTTCTGTAAATTCATTATTGGCCTGGAACTTAACATGTAAAGATTTGTTCTCAAGTCAGTTATTTGATACTTCCAATTCTGAGGTGGCAGCTAAATCCTAGGCATGTCCTAGAAGGGGCTTTGATAACAGTGTTCTCTCACTGGCTGAGAAGCACATTGACTCAGCAGAGCACAACTGGAATCACTGAAGAACTAGTTTCTGCTAGAGACACCAGTTATTTGGAATTTTAATATATATTGTGCTGTAAAAATGCACTAATTCTTAGGTACACATTCCTTGGGCAGATTTTTTTTTTTTTCCCTGAGCAGGAGATAGAGAAGATAACTATTTTAATCCCTAGGTTTCTGGAAAAGAAAAATAAAGACCAGATAAACTGATGTTTTGAGGTAAATGTAAAGTTGTGAACGTGGAGATCTTGAGGTATTCTACAAGGTAAACTTTAAACATGTTTGCTAAAATACTTTTAAAAATGCTGTTTAAACTAAAAAGCAAGTATCCACCTCACTTCTGATTTCTAAAAATTATCTAGAGTATTACGGATAAGACTGGCCTTTAATCCATCTTACTATGGCATAAGCCTAAAATTTCTGTTTGTTTCCAATAACTAAAGACTGCAGAGGCTGCAGACCTTATACCAGAATTCTGTTCTGTTGATAAGCTTAGTGCAGAAACAGCTGCAGTGGATGGCAACCGTGATGTTGAATAGTGACTAAACCTACCTGGAACGTAATTCTGGCTCTGCTAGTGTAATTTTTGACCTTAGACAAGTCACTCCACTTTTAATCTTCTCTTCTTACAAGGTAATAGTGATAAAAATAACTAAACTACTTCGTGGAGAACTTTTTGTTTAAAGAGCTGCCCACAAATACTGGAGTCACAGTAGCAGAGCTTCTTTAGGGATAGGGAACTTTTTTCTCCTTTGAATCAGCAATATCTTATTTGTTTCTGTAATACAGTTCCTGGCCTTTGTCAATGTTTCAGTGAATACTGTTAATTTATGTACTATTAGGCAGATTAGTCTTGGCAGGCCACTGCCTCTTAAGCCTTTTTCCTGTGATCCCTTTCACACTCAGCATCTAAAAGGCCGCCGCTACTTGTTCTAGAATAAATACCCGAGGCATTTACTTAAAAATATCCAAGTCTAGAGACACAATTCTTCTGTCTTTAAGAACCATTTCACTTCCCGCGGCAACGCATCCCAGGCTCGGGATCTGGGTCTGGAGGCACAGGGAAGAGTTCGGCAAGGGAAGCTCATTCTCCTGTCCTCTTATTGGTCGGCTCGTACTCCACTCACTCAGCTTGCATCTCTGATTGGCCACTGTGGCACCCCCACTCTGCTCGAGACTACTTTGTGTGCCGGGACTGCGCGCTCAGGTTCTCTGTCTCGACTCGGCTTCTGGGCTGGTGAGCTAGCTCTTCGGCCCACTGCTTTGCATCCCCGGCGCCAGGAATTTCCCGAGTCTAAGCGGGTAGGAAGCATACTAAGGAAAAGCCCCCACACCCCTCCGTCCCGTGTTCTTTTCCGTACTGAATAAACTTCCGCCTCAGAGGGGCTGTCGCAGCCGCGGTTCGGGGGAGAGGCCAGGCATCGAACTCAGGCCCTCATGGGGGTGTTTTCTGTCCGGGCGAATGTGGAAACACAGCTCCCTCAAGATAAAGTGGGGCTTCGCTGGTCCCAAGTGGGTGAGATGCCATAATATGTTCGTGTTGCAAGCTGCAGCCGGGAGCAGGGATCACCCCTAGCAAGTGGCAGAGAACCTCCTTCCCATCTCCAGTACCTGCGCTTATTTGGGCCGCGGCTGCACTAGCACCGGTCAGTCCATTCCGGAGGTCTAGATACGGCATTCCCTTGAGGTGGCGCTCCCGGGAATGGGGAGCTGGCTACACTTGCACCCTCCTCAGCCGCCGGCCTTCAAGCAGTAGAGGGCGGCCTACGCTCGTGTTGGAATCGGCGCCCACGTGTGCAGACGCTGCACTGCTGAAAGTCTCCCGGTCCTGCCGTGGTCCGTGGCCGTGCCTGGCCGGGGATGCTGCAGCTACGCTATCCGTGGGTGCAACGAGAAGGGGGCGGGGAGAACCCCTGGCACACGCCAGGGTCACCGTAGGTGGCAACGGCTAGCGCATGCGCGTCCTCTCCCAGAAGTCTGGAACGCCGAGGGGCGCGCGCCCCCATTTGCGCGCGCACGCTTGCGCTAGCCTGGGTTTCCCCGCCTGCTCTCGTTGTCAAAGCGCTCCGGCGCGTGCGCGCGTTATCTCCGGCCGACCCGAGTGGCCGGGTTCCCTCTGCTCCAGGCCCCCACCCCGCACCGCCCTCTCTGAGTCCCTAGTCTACCCGTCCTCTTCCTTTCCTCACGGAATGGGGCTGGCGCTGCTCGGGGTCGCGCGCCCGGGACCCAGCTCGTGCTCGGTCTCGTGCTGTCAGCGACTGCCCGGCTCGCGCCTCCTCTCGCTTTCCCTCAGTCACTGGCGCCGAAGGCTCCGTTAAGCAGTGGTGGCGGCGGCGGTGGTTCCTGTTTCCGTTTCTTCCTCTCCCTTCAGTCGAGAGTAGCATCCTCCACCCAGCTACCCCTCCCACTCCCACAACGCAGGGCAGCTGCGGCTGAGAGCTGTAGCGGCGGCAACTGGGAAACAGCGGAGACCGCCTCTGCTCCCGCCCGGGTAAGGGGGCGTTTGGGGGCCGGGCCCTGCGAGCCTCGGGGTCTGGGGCTCGGCAAGCGCGCGGTCTGCCGAGGCTCCGGGGATGTGACTAGAGACTGTCGCTGCTCTTTTCCCCTAGGCGATCCCCGGGCCTGTTGCTGCAACTGCTGCTGCTTATCCAGCGGCTCCGGGAAAAGTGGGGAGGGAGCCCTTGGGACGATCGGGCGCGTGCCTTTGCGCCGTCCGGGAGGGCGCGGGCAGCGGGTGAGGGGCGCCCGCAGCCCGGGCCAGGACACGGAGCCCTGCGGCCGTTGCCCTCTGTGTTTCGCATCGTTGCATAGGGCAGGGGCCGAAGCCGAGGAAAAAAGAAGGGATGGGGGCAGGGTAGGAGGTGTCCTCTTCTCCGCACCTACCTGCCCTTTCTCCAGCAGCTCTGTCCCAGTAGTCACGGACTGCGGGGAGGAGGATGTCTTTGAGTTGCACGCTTTCTAGAGGGGTTCTCGGTCTAGAAATTAGGGAGTGGACCCACACAAAGATCCACTCCCAGCGAGGGGCCAGTGCCTGGGCACTTAGCGGCACGAGTGCTCCCGCACCCCGCGTTTGATTTGGAAATGATGAGCTGGCGGCTTTCGAGTATCTAAACTTACTTGGAAAGGTTAAATGATTCCGTCTTTATTAGTTAAAGGAGGTTTGTCCTGCAAGAGTGAGTGGGTTGTGGGTCGCAGCACCTGTTCTCTCACCGAGGGGACTGCAATCTTAAGCTACACAGAACGCTGGAGACGCAGTGTATTTCTTAAGTTCAATGACAATGTCGTGGTTAGGGTTCATCCCTGGGGAGCTTTTCGCGTTTTGCCATATATTAACTTGCTTGCTTGCTTATTTACTTATTTATTAGTTGTAGAAATGGAATGTATTTTCTTTAAGAAATAAAAACTGAGAAGAAAATGCCACTTAACATCATTGGTATGTCAGTATAGGTCAGCAGGAGAAAACACTGTGATAAGCTTCTCTTTGATACCATATTCCAGTCTGAGCTTTAATATGCATCCCATGTTTTTTTCTACTAGATATTTTTCATCCTTTTCCATATTTCATATCAGAGGATTGGTACAGACTTTAAAACTTCATTAATAGGAACAAATCCAATATCCACAGATTTCTTCTTAAAAGGCACTCTAACCCATGAGCTAGCCTGGCAGTTTCTCCTGAATACTCTAGCCATTAAAAAACAAAAAACAAAAATAAAAAAACCTCAATAGGGCAGGGATGAATCCCATGAAGAGAAGAAGAAGTCTACTGAGTTTTTCACTGCTTGGTGCATTGGATCAGTCTAAGATTATGAAACCTAAACTAGGAATCTGGATGTGAGTCCTTCCATAATATATTGTCCATTTACTTTGTAGGCCAAGAAAGCTACTGGTCTCTGATGCCCATGTTCATCAGTCATAGAGCCAACACTCGGAGGTTCAACAATAACATAATAAACTATTTCTCTGGTGATGAATAAGTAAGACACCACCACCAGAGTGTACACCCAGGGTGGCCTCATCAGCTTCAGGTTGGGGCGTTCCAGCTCTAAGAATGGGACTGGTACAGTCTCCATGTTGGTGGTGGCAAGAGCAGCTCTCAGTCTCTAAATTAACTTCTTGATTGAGGTCTTGCATAAAGGTAGGGAGAGGTGTTGTTTTACTTTCTGCGTCTGAATTAATTTACAGTTGACTGAAGCCAAGTCAAGAAAGTGGACCTAGAAAGCTAGAATCTCTAGTAGGTAATCCCAAACTTCCAGTAGCACAGGACAAATTTCAACAGAAGTGTGGTGTTTTTTTTTTTTTTTTTAATCAGTTTAGAATAAAACTCATCACACATAACTGACTGAACTTTGGCTTGTCTCTCTTTAGAAACTGTAGACAAGGTTCCATTATACTAGTTTTTTTTTCCTTGTTATTCCTGGGGCTAAGTTCATGTTTATTTTGTTGATTAAATTTTATGTTTTTATGCATAATTCTTTTAAAGGGTGCATTGTGTAGAAATCATTTTAGGAGAGATTATTTAAACATGACAAAGGTACACTGAAATACTGGAGTAAGTTGTATTCTCTCTTCTTTAAAATAAGTTAAAAATGCCCTAAAATGTTATGCCAAAATAATAAGGTCCTGTGTTGCTAGCCTTGTGAAATATACTATAAAATGTGTATAGAAAGTCTTGATTACTTTATTTATAAATACAATAGTAAAAATAAGGTGGGAATTTAAACATTTGAAATTGTGATTTTTATAGTTTAATACATAAGAATATAGGGAGTTAGAAATGAGTAGTTTAGAAGGAAAAGAGAGGGTAGTTTGGAGGCGTGGATTTTCCTTTTGCTGTGTTATAAATTGAGAATTCTACTTGAATTGATGAGCTGAAAAACTGGAATGAAATTTGCATAGACTGCAGAAACAAGCAAAAATACATTTTTGATTGAGTGAGTAGTGAGCTGACATGAAGAGTATATTGTGGTTTATTAGGACAGTGGTTCAAAATAATTTCCATAAAATATACCATTATATAGATTATTTTAGGATGTTCTTAAATTTTGAGAGTCCTTTGTAGTTTTTTTTCCTACAAGTCAGTTCTGTTGGAGATGTCTGGAATTGAAAGAACAGTAATTCTGATTACATTCTGCAATATTTGGTTACAAATTTTAACTAGTTCTTTTAAGGAATTTGAATGTTTTTAGAAGTCGTGAATTTTGAAATTTGCTAGTGTCTTGGAAAAACTTGTGTTCCTTGTTTATTTTTTTAAGTGCAGTTGTATTATTAGAAGGTTGGTCTGGAGGGGGAGCTAGTGTCAAAGCAAAGCATAGCTTAGTACGTTTGAACTTTTAAGGCACTCCAAATCAGATTATTATGACCAGAAGAAACATACATTTTTAATGAAAAGAGTAAGGAAATTGATATAGGCATATATCTGTACATAGTTGTTTGTGGAGTATATGTATTGTATATTACACATTAATTAAAATATCTTTTCATGATCTGAAATAATGGAAAGTACATGTTTAAGGTTTATTGAATTTCTCATTTAAAATCTCTGAAAATGTGGCTCTAAACTTAGAGTGTGTGATAGGTTCTTAACCTTCTTTTGCAGTATACCAGGAGGGAAGGAGTATATCTTGATCCTTTGTGCATATTGCATGTTGTTAAATTTTTTCATTTTAATATCTGCAGTCTTAAATATCAAAAAAGCTTCAAGTAGAGTGTTATATTGGCAAAGATATAAATTGTGTGGTAATATAGGTATTTATTAAAAGTAGAGGTACTTTTAATAAAGAAATGGACCCTTGAAACATCTGTAGAGCAAGGATCCCAAGGTCGCTTCTTAACCTGTCTCCTGTAATGTAGTGGAGCAAGTCCAACTGATCTACTATTTTGAACTTGTGCTTTTGAAATGAAGCAGTTACTTTATTTTATTTTTTGGTCTAAAGCCCTTTATTTAGATGTCTGGACTGTAAGGTATGTGAATTTACTTTTCACTGTTCACATTCTTCGAAGCTAGAAATTGGTAATGTATATATTAAAATCATTAGAATATTTAGTTTCTGAAAATAGTGGTTGGGCTGTATGTTTTCCATTGTTCTTCAAAATGTAAATAGAGTGTCAATGATGATAAAATAAAAAAAAATAGATTCTTTGAAAGGAATGACAATATTTGTGAGAATAGTGATGTGTTTACCAGGTTTAAGGGGTTAATGTTAAAATAAAACAGTTTTATAAGACATGCTGGGATATGTTTGTATACTTTTTACCATAATTTGTTTTTGTGCTGAAACCCAGGAACAAATCCTTACTGTTTTTAATTGTTATTTTTTTAAATATAATTTAATGGGGTGACATTGGTTAATAAAATTATAGGTTTCAGGGGTACACTTCTACAATATGTCATCTGTATGTTGTATTGTGTGTTCACCATCCCAAGTCAAATCTCCTTCCATCACCATTTAGCCCCTCTTTGTCCCCTCCAACCTGTCTTCATCTCCCTTTCCTTCTGGTAATCACCGTACTGCTGTCTATGAGGTTTATCTTTTTGTTCGTTTGTTTTTGTTTTTTTGTAAATTCCTTAACCATTTTTATCCAGCCCCTCTGACAGCTGTTAGTCTGTTCTCTGTATCTATGAGTCTGTTTCTATTTTGTTAGTTTATTTTTTTCAATTAGATTCCAGATAGAAGTGAAATCATATGGCGCTTGTCTTTCTCTGACTGGCTTATTTCACTTAGCATAATACCCTCCAGTTCCATCCATGCTTTTCAAAGGCTAAAATTTCCTTCTTCATGGCAGAGTAGTATTCTATAAATGTACCACAGCTTTTTTTATCCACTTATCTACTGATGGGCATTTGGGTTGCTTCCAAATCTTGTCTATTGTAAATAGCACTGCAGTGAAGATAGGGGTGCATGTGTTCTTTCAAATTAGTGTTTTGGCTTTCTTCGAATATATTCCCAGAGTGAAATCATTGGGTTATAAGGCAGTCGCATTTTTAATTTTTTGAGGTAACTCCATACTGCTTTCCACAGTGGCTGCTCAGTCTGCATTCCCGCCAACAGTACGTGAAGGTTCCCCTTTCTCCACACCCTTGCTAACGCTTATTGTTTGCTGATTTATTGATGATAGCCATTTTGACAGGTGTGAGGTGATATATCATTGTGTTTTTAATTTGCATTTCTGTCACGATTAGTGATGTTGAGCACCGTTTTATATGTCTCTCGGTCATCTGTATGTCCTCTTTGGAGAAGTATCTACTTGGGTCCTTTGTCCATTTTTTGATTGAATTGCTTGTTTTTTTGGTGTTGAATTTTATAAATTCTTTATAAATTTTGGATATTAGTCCCTTATCAGCTATATCATTGATGAATATGTTCTCCCATTCAGTGGGTTGTCTTTGCACTTTCTTGTGCAAAAACTTTTTAGTTAGATGTAGTCTCATTTGTTTATTTTTTCTTTTGTTTCTCTTGCCTGAGGAGATATATTGCAGAAAAAATATTACTATGAGAAATGTTTCAGGTTTTACTCTCTATGTTTTCTTCAAGGGTTTTTATGGTTTTGAGTCCAACATTTAAGTCTTTAATCCATTTTGAGTTTATTTTTGTGTATGGTGTAAAAAAGATGTCTAGTTTCATTTTTTTGCATTTATTTCAATACCATTTTGCAATTTTCCCAACACCGTTTATTGAATAGACCATATTTACCCCATTGTATGTTTTTGACTCGTCAAATATTGACTATAAAGACGTGGTTTATTTCTGGACTCTGTCCTGTTCCATTGATCTATATCTGTGTTTCTGTGCCAGTACCATTGTGTTTTAATTACTATGGCTTTTTAATTGTTAGTTTTGATTTACTAAAAACTGCATTTAGTGAATCTCTTGGTTTAATTAAATGGTAAGTACACTCATTTTATTTTATAGCACATTTATAAAAGTAAAAGACTATTTACAAATTTATTTAAAAAGATTTTATTTTTATTTATTTTAAAAAAATTTAAAAAAGATTTTATTTATTTATTTTTAGAGAGAGGAGAAGGAAGGGAGAAAGAGAAGGAGAGAAACTTCAATGTGCAAGAGAAACATCAGCCGTTTGCCTCTTGCACACCCCCAGCCTGGGGACCTGGCCCACAACCCAAGCATGGACCCTGACTGGGAATTGACCTAGTGACCTTTTGGTTTTCAGGAGGATGCCCAACCCACTGAGCTACACCAGTCAGGGCAAAGAATCTCCATTTATAATCATAAGAGTAAATATATACATGTAAATACATTTCTTAAAAATTAAAAAAAACTAAGATTCTAAACAACTCTGAAACTAAAAGTGTTACTATTGTAGTATTTTTATACCCTGCATTAATACTGGCTCTTTGGTTATTTTCAGCTGAAATATCTACTTTCAGTCTTCTATAGTCAATAGTCCTGTAGTAGGTGTAGCATTTAGAGGACAAATACAGATTTCCTTTGGTTCTCCTTTCATTGATTCTCTAGCTTATATTTCTTTACCATAAAGAATATGGTTTCTTTTGTTGCAATTTAAATTATTAAATTGTAGTTTGATATGATACAATTAAACATGTTTAAAAGTAAAAGATATTTACAATTGATTTAAAAACAAACTTTTTAAAAATTCACAACAGACAAAAATTATATGCAGATATTTATGCATTTAAAATATATTTTTTAATGGATTACCTTTGTTTCATCCTTCCTTTCTCTTTACAGTCCACTCTCTTGCCTACATTTCTCCTTTGATCCCCCTCCATCAGCCCACAGTTTTCTCTTTGGAATAATTAGAAATCCAGCTAATGAAATGAACCATATAACTCTCCTGACATAGTTTTTTCTTTTGTGATTAAATAACTTTGTATCAGTCTGGATAATATTCTAAACATATGAGGTCTATCCAGAATGTAGCCACCATGTAATATGAAGAAGATGACAAAATAAGAAGCATTATACATAGGGACAGTGATGCCTCAGGCCCCTTCAAAATATGCACCATGGGACCTCACACAGCTCTCCAAATTGCCATCAGCTGCCCTGTTGTATTGTCCTGGATCTTATCCATGGTCTGAAAACTCTTCCCTTTCAAAGGTGATTTTAGTTATGGGAAAAGCCAGAAGTCACAGGGCACCAAGTCTGGTCCGTAGGGGGACTGAGTTATGGGGTGATTTGATGTTTTACCAAAAAACTCTCCTCCATAAGATGTGAGGCATGAGTGGGTGTGCTGTCATGATGAAGCTGCCAATCACCAGTCGCCCATATATCTGTGGCCTTCTGAATCATCGAATAGATTCCATGGAGGAATGTTTAAGCTTAACACAACATTTGACGCAGATTTGTTGCTCTCCTCTCTCAGTCATTTTGAATGTGATGGCCACTCAGTGCAAGTGCTCACTGAATGGCCTCTACCACCCTCACTGACTAGTACAGTGAAGTTGTCATTGTTCTCCTATGCACATTCCAGTCCACTCTCCTTGGCTGCCAGGTTACAGTAATGTCATGCGAACTATTCTTGTTATATCAATAATGGCTGGATTTTTTCTGGACAGACCTCATATAACCCATATAAACTTTATTTTTAAAAAATATTTTATTGATTATGCTATTATAGTTGTCCCAATTTTTCCCCGTTGACCTACTACACCCAGCACTCCCCACTCCCTCATGCATCCATGTACCATTGTTCATGTCCATGGGTATGCGTATAAGTTCTTTGGCTACTCTATTTCCTATGCTGTACTTTACATCCCCATGGCTATTCTGTAACTACTTATTTGTACTTCTTAATCTCCTTACCTCTTCACCCATTTCCCCACACCCCCTCCCGTCTGACAACCATCACATCTAAGTATCCATGGTTCTGCCTCTGTTCTTGTTTGCTTAGTTTGTTTTTTAGATTCAATTGTTGATAAATATGTATTTATTGTCATTTTATTGTTCATAGTTTTGATCTTTTTCTTAAATAAGTCCCTTTAACATTTCATATAATAATGGTTTGGCGATGATGAACTCCATTAATTTTTTCTTGCCTGGGAAGCCGTTTATCTAGCTTTCAGTTCTAAATGATAGCTTTGCTGGGTGGAGCAATGTTGGCTGTAGGTCCCTGGTTTTCATGACTTTGAGTATTTCTTGGCAATCCCTTCTAGCTTGCAAAGTTTCTTTTGAGAAATCAGCTGACAGTCGTCTGGGAATTCCCCATGTAGGTAACTAACTTTTTTCCCCTGCTGATTTTAAGATTTTTTATCTTTAATCTTTGGCTCTTTAATTATGATGTGTCTTAGAGTGGGCCTGTTTGTATTCACCTTGTTTGTGACTCTCTGCGCTTCCGAGGTTTGCATGTCTATTTCCTTCACTAAATCAGGGAAGTTTTGTTTCATTATTTTTTCTAACAGATTTCCAATTTCTTGCCCTTTTTCTTCTCCTTCTGGCACCCCTATGATGCGAATGTTGGACCTATTGAAGTTGTCCCAGAGGCTGCTTACAGTGTTCTCTCTCTCTCTCTCTCCTTTTTTTTGAGACTTTTATCTTCTTGTTTTTCTTATTGGTTGTTTTTTGCTTCCTTACATTCCAAATCTTTGATTTCATTCTTGGCTTTATCCACTCTACAGTTGTTTCCCTGTAAATTGTTCTTTATGTCAATTAGTGTATCCTTCATATCTGACTGGATCTTTTTTATGTTGAGGTCCTCCCTAAGTTCCTTGAGTACCCTTATAACCATTGTTTTGAACTCCGCATCTGACAGATTGCTTACCTCCCTTTGGTTTGTTTAGTTCTTTTTCTGGAGTTTTGATCTGTTCTTTCATTTGGACCATGTTTCTTTGTCTCCTCATTTTGTCAGCCTCCCTCTATTTTTTTTGTATTAGGTAGAGCTGCTATGACTCCCTGTTTTGGTAGTGTGGCCTAATGTAGTAGGTTCCCTGTAGAGTCCAGTGGTACAGCCTCCCCTATCACCCAAGCTAGGTACTCGAGGTGCATCCACTGTGTGGGCTAAGTACACCCTCCTGTTGTAGTTGAGCCTTGATTACTGTTAACAGGTCAATGGAAGGGATTTACCCAGGCCAGTCAGGTGCAAGGACTGGCTGTGACCACTGACCACCAACCTCCGCCCTCTGTGGAGGATCAGCTGTGCAGGGGCAGCATAGTGGTGCTCTAACATGAGCTGTAGCTGTCCACTGTGTGCGCTAGCCCTGGCATTCCCTGGGTGATGCAGGCCAACATCAGCCCTCACCTGTGGTCTGCCTGTGGCCACCCTGCCTGATCTTTAAAGCAATCTGATATGGCTGCTACTTGTGCTGAGCTTGGAGATTCCCTGGTGAAGCCAAGAGGTGAATCTAGGCTGGTTGCTCCTAGTGCCAGGCCTGGGGCCACTTTGCAAGAGGTATGCTGGCTAGGGGCTCACTGAATCCGGCTGTTGCTTATTTGATAGGATTTAGGAAGTTGTGAAGCATAAGCCAAGAGCAGCCATTCATATGGAAAAGTCCCTTGGGTGGACTACTAGATTGTGTGGAGCAGAATCCCAGGGCATCTCCAGGGCAGGACAAACAGTGTTTGCCAGGTTGGTGGAGTCTCAGATAGGGTACCTGCAGGCTCTGTGTGGGGAGGGTTCAGAAAGGGACAATGGCCTCAACCTGCATTTCTGTCCTGGAGAAAGCTGTTCTCCAGCTCTCTCCCTGATGCCACATACTTCTGTTCCTCCCTGCATGCCACTTGTGCCTTTCAAGCTTCTTCTGTGGTGCTAGAGCTCAGAGGGAGTGATTCTGAGTAAGTTTGTGTTGGGTTCTTTCACCTATTTACTCCCCACTGATTTTTGCAGCCAGAAGTTATCTTCCTGACACTGGAATCCTGGACTGGGGTCCTGTTGTGGGGCTGGGACTCTTTGTTCCCAGGCTGTCCCTCCTGAATTTTTTTATCCACCATACCTGGATATGGGGCCAGCCTGTTCTCTGTTTCTGCCCCTCCTACTGGTCTGGATGGATGTGGTTTCTTTAATTCCGTAGTTGTCATACTTCCATTTAACTCGATATCTGACAGTTGTGAGTGATGGTAGTTCTGTATTTCAGTTGTAATTTTGATGTGGTTGTGTGAGGAGGCGAGCTGTAACCCATATAAAACTTGTATGATACTGTACATTTTCTTTTTAATGGAAGAAAAGCAAATAGGGCCTATAGGATTATGCCATGTATTTCAATATAAGGGTTATTTATACTCTTATAGGAAGCAAAGCTATAGCATTAATTTCATTTAAGTTTTCTTTGAAAAGATTTCATTTATTTATTGTTAGAGGAGAAAGGAGGGAGAACAATATTGATGTGTGAGAGAAACGACTAGTTGCCTCACATGCCCCCAGCCGGGGCCTGGTGCCACAACCCAGGCCTGCACCCTGATTGGGAATTGAACTGGTTGCCTTTCAGTTTGCAGGTTAACGCCCAACCCACTTATCCACACCAGTCAGGGCTTAAAAAGATTTTATTTGAAGAGCTATGGTGTTAATTTCACTTAAGTTTTTATTTAAAAAGATTTTATTTGCCAAAACTTCACTCAGCTAATACTTTTTCAAAATACTTTTTGTGATAGTTTCTTTTCTGGTCAAAAGATGATATGTGAAAGAAAATATGTTTTGAATTTTAAGTTTTTTTAAAAACTGACAAATTATACCAATGTAAGTCTAGTGCTGATGTGGTTCAAACTTGCCTTTGCTGTATTCTTTTTTTTTTTCTCTTCTGTTGGTTCTATGGTATAACCTCCTCATTGAAGCACTGGAATAAAACTTTGAAGACCACTACTGAAATGCTCCATATTATTTGTTGTATCTTAGAACTTGCATTTTTCTAATTTAAACCTTTTTCCATCTCATGGCACACATAAACCAATTGCTAAAGTTCTGTGGTACACCATAAAATACATTTTCTGCAGATCTGACAAAAGAAATAGGTATATTTTTGATTCATTCACATCAGATGACTGCTGTTGTCATTTTTTTATTTGACAGCCTAAGGGAAAACAGGTCAGTGTCTCTGACTAAATAGTCAGGTAGTGCATGCTTTAAAAATTCTTGCAGCACACTGGTTGAAAACAGCTGTTAGAAACTAATAAAATATTGATATTAGTCTTAGATGTAAATGGGAAAAGCTAATGTTTATTTTAGAATCTGAGTTATGAGAAACATTACATAATATGAACTTTAAATGCTATAACTTTCTGATTATAAGTGAAGAAAAGTAAAATGAAAATGGAGGATTCTTCTAATTGATTTATTTCAAACATACACCTAAAATGAACCTATTTTGTGTCTATGTAAATCTTATTCAATGAAGGCTGTTAGTGAACCATGAATGAATTTTAAATTTTTACTAATTTTGTGGCTGGTTATGTATATCATATCCCTTAAATGAGATATCAAATCTCATTAACACCAAGACCCAGAATAAATTTGCCTTAGCAAAAACAATATTTACAAACCATGAAACTAAAAGCATACCAAAGCTATGAAATGACTTAAGTCAACATTTGATAAACTAGTTTTAAACATCAGTTTTATAATTTAAAAAATAAAATTGATTATAATGTCTTGATTAGTGGTAAAGGTAGAAAAATATAATTTGTAGTTTTTATATTATATCCATTGTCACAGACCATAACTATGCCTGGGGCAGTCAGTGGAGGGAGTAGACTGAGAGAGGCATATGATTGTACTGATTGATGAGCCTGTCTTATTTAGAGGTGAGGGAGATTTTTTTTTTCTTGTTTTTCTCTCTCCCTCCACATTCTTCTACCTGTTTGTCATCCTTCCTCTCCCAACAGTGATAGGAAATATGGGAGTTGACCATCTGCATAGGATTTTTTTCTTAGAGTTCACAGAACATGTCCTAGAAGAACATTAGCTTTTATATTACAATAGGTTTATTCCAGTGATTTTATTTCCTTTTGAGGTAGTAGGCCAAGAGACTAGAAGAACTTCAGTTGGTATAAGGGTTACTATTATTTATTTAAAAAATGATTTTGTACCTCCATATGAAAAGAGAAATGGGAAATGTTGGTTCATTTTTAAGGGGCCTGTATCAGTCACATTATTGTTCTGCTTAATATTTAATATATTATAATCCCCTCTCCCAATTTCCTGAAATATATCCTCATGCCTCCTGTGTTATTTCTGTCTTTATCTGTGGAGTTTCCGATTACAAGGAATTGGTTTTTAGAACGTCTTGTCACCTTCTTCTGTGGCTCATTGCAATAATGTAATATTTAAAAAAAAAAGCTGTGTCCGTTGATGAGAACTAACTCCTAAACTATAATTAATAGCAGTGTTCTCCATTCATGGGAGCACTATCAGCAGGTTTAAGCCAGATATTGTTTAGAAAAGTTCACAGGGAGAAAAGTGTGTATTTGATAATCAGGCCCCTAATCATTTGGGATCTGGCCAATTCAATTTTTGTAGCATATAGAATTGTACATGAAAGAGAGATATATTCAGTAGAGATTGTGTTATATTTTTCATGTCTTGATTTCTTTGAATAAGTACTTAATCCATACAGTTTAGCAAATGTCAAAAGATTGTAATTTTGAGAAAACCTGTTTAAAATCAGAGCTTAAGCCAGGGTAAACATTTTGATTTCCTTTTATAAGTTTCTGATTTTTCTTTCTCTTTTAGAAAGTTCAGTGAAACTTTAGAGCTTAGGAAGGCGGTAATTGAATTTCTTGAGGCCATAAGGTCTTTCCTTAGCCTTGGTAAACTGAGCCTTAGCAGCCTGAGAAATGTAAATCCTGACTGATTCCTCTGACATAGTTACAGATATCTGGGCCTTCATGAATTAAAAATCTGTTTATTTTTAGCCCTAGCTGATGTGGTTGGAATGCCGGCCTGTGAACCAAATGATCTCTGGTTTGATTCCTGGTCAGGGCACATGTCTGGGTTGCTGACTAGGTCCCCAGTAGAGGGTGCGCTAGAGACAACCACATGTTGATGTTTCTCTCCCTCACTTTCTCCTTCCCTTTTCCTCTGTCTAAAAATAAATAAATAAAATCTTAAAAAAATAAAAAGTCCATTTATTTTTAAAGTCTAAACAGTAGAAGTACCAGCTTGACACTTCTCATAGATATGAAGTATTCATAGGATGAGAGAGAATGTTATTTTTAATTGGTAAGGAAATGAAGAATATGCTGTCAATGCTGAGTAAGCTGAAGAGATGTATGCCTTCTAAGGATGCACAAATAATAACTAAAGAAACTTGCTAATATGCAAATTTTAATAAAAAGACTCTTTCTGAGTGTTTAAAATTATAATGGTATAAAGATGTTATGAAAATGAAATCACCAAGGAATTCTATTTTGGAGCAATTGGTCAGACCAGATAACAGATAAAAGAGCACACCTATTCTATAACTGTCTGCAGAGGCTTACCTAAAGTGGCGAGATCCTACCTTAAAGGAAATAATGATCAATAGCTAATGTGTTTCATAGAAATTTTGCACATTTCTTATGTGTATATTTGTGCAGTACCTGTCATTTTCAGTTTCCACGGAATATGTAAGGTTGAAAGGTAAGGTATTTAACTTTTGGAAATTCTGAAGGGAAAAGAATCTGAAGTTGGTTTCTTCGTGTTTTAGTGATATTTTGGCATATTCTGAGAGTTCTACACACTTAAAGGTAAAATCTGAGTTCCTTCTTAGTAGTTTTTTGAATAGCTTTATTAAAGTGTAATTTATATACCGTAAAATTCACAGTTCAAGTTTTAGTAAGTATATACAGTTGTGCAATGATTATTACAATCCAATTTTAAAATACTTTCACCTTCCAAAAAGCTCCCTCTTGCCAGTTTGCCCAGTCCTTGCTTCTATAATATGTAGTCTTTTGTGTCCAGCTCCTTTCAGTTGGCATAATCCTGTTTAGTAATTTGAATGACTGGATAAGACACAAAAGCCTTGAACCTGGAATTGAGGAGACTTGGATACTATTGTTGGCTCTGCCACCGAGTGTATGGACTTGGGTAGGCCACTTGCCCCTCTGGACCTCTGCTTCTTTCTTCATAAAATGAATTATTTTGATTTTCTTGTATTGAATTTTCACCACTGTGCAGAGATTTATTGACTTTTTCCTAGAATGTACTTGAACTTCTCACTTATATACAGTCACTGTGGTTCCCTCCCCACCACCCCCCGAATCAAAAACAAGGCTTATGGTCTAACAGATGATTCAACAATGGACAAGTTGAGATTGTCCTGAGGAATCCAGATGGCTAATTAAACTTTTTCTCGGGAATGTCTTAGTTTATGTGAATGACTTTGAGATAGAGATTGTCTTAAATGCTAAATTAATAAGATTTATGATGAGAATAAAGGCAAAGTTAAATGATTCTCAGAGGTAGAGCTTCAAAAGCAATCGAAGCTTCTTATGAACATAAGAAAAGACTGCTTTTTGGTTATATTTTTGTTTTGGGAGTAGAAGATGGGTTGGACTGAATTTAGTTAAGTTTGAACCAAGTTAGGATTAAGGCAGCTGAATGGGATTAGACTGTTTTTCAAAGATAAATGAAAGGAAATGGTATGGTTACCATTAGAAAGACTGTCCTAGGGCTCATCTGGAGACCAAGCCAGCAGGTAACATTCAGGTGACAAACTAGGAAAAAAATACTTATATAGGGAATTAAAAAATAGGGGTGTACATGTTTATATAATACAGGGTCCAGCACAAATAATGCCCCTTTTTTATTACAAAATCTTTTATTATAAAATCATAAGCATGTAATTCTGTAACATAACAATATCATGCTCAAGCACACCATATAACATTTTAAGTGAAATGTTCAAATTAAAACTATAAATTATTACACCCATATTATTACTCTACCAGCCAGACTGAAACAGGCCTTACTTCTGCTGGACCCTGTTCATGTGTAACATGAGTAGACAACTGACTGAGTTAGGGTCATATTGGGTAGATGCCAAAGGGGTAATGTGCGTATTTAATATAGTATAAAAAAAGATAGGGCATTGAATAACAACTAGCTAAATTTAAAAATGAGAGTGCTTTCAAATATTCAATGATATGATTCTTAGAAACTATCAGAGCTTCTTGTATTACCTATAGTAGGAAGCATGGCTATAAAATGATTGAACTTATATTTTACCCAATGTATTAGAATGTATGATTGGTAACCCACAGAACAGACACTGTGGAGGAGGGGAATGTATCTAAAAATATATTTTAATGATTTGTCATTATAGAGGAGGCATAAGAAAATTTGTTTCATGTATTACAGTCATACTTTCTGTTCAAAAGTGGTATTTCTAATTTAGATACATCACTTTATGATAACTAGAACTATCCCCAAATCAATAATATATTTAATGAAAAAATTTTATTTTTGACAATATAATAAAGATTGTGTTAAGTCTTTAAAGGAGTTCCAACAGTTAAATCCCAAGGCTTTTTATGCAATGGCAGCATTCTAGGAATAAGTATTGAGCTTTCTAAGGTGACTGTTTTTATGGCAACAATATTCTTTTTATATATGCTGTGCCATATTTATTTTTAAATGTCCCACTGAATTTGTAATACATATGAAGTACCTAAGTGTGAATTATGTAATGGGAAAAATTTCAGTGTAAAGGAAAACAGACACTTCTTTCTGTAACTTCTCAAGCTTTAAAATATTAAAGATGATCATATTTTCCCAGGGCATTTTATTTTTAATCATAATAAATGAGCAGCTATCAGAAGATATAGCCATTGCTAGGTTCAGAATTGTTATTCTTTTTTTTTTTTTCTTTTTAAATGGAGATTGATTTTATTTGTTTTTGTAAATGTCAAAATCTATTATAAAATATCAAAAAACTTAAATCCATTATAAAGTCTCAGCAATTAAAACAACATGACACCAGCACAGAAATAATCAAGTAGATCAGTGAAATAAAATGAGCATTCTGGAAACAAATGTTTATTGCTATTCTTTATATAGTTCTCGCAAATACTTGTCTTCTAGAAAGTATTAAGGATTTCTTGAGTAATCAAATGCTACTTTGATATTTAAGCAAAATATCAGAGCAAGACTAAAACCACATTAAAACATTAAAATGATTAATTTGAAAGTTTTGTAACAAAAAAAGATGGAGAAATACTCAATGGAAAAGACATACAGATGAGAATATAGAAGTCTGTCTTTACAAAAGAATAACAATCAAGTCAAATAGACTACAGAATTTGTGCCCTTCTGCTAGTTAAGTGAAAAATGAGATGAACAATTATTTAGACAGTGTGCTTCAAAATGTTTGCTTATATTTGTTGGCAGTTGTTTCCTAACCACAAGGGGCTGTGTCAGAGCTATTTTACCCCTTTTCTAGCCCCTGATTCTAGTATGCAACTGGTCCCAACTTATAATGATTCAACCTAGAATTTTTGGGCTTTATGGTGGTGCAAAAGCAATATGCATTCAGTAGAACCATACTTCAAATTTTGAATTTTGATCTGTTCCTGGGTTAGCAATATGTGGTAAGATACTCCCTTGTGATGCAAGCCACAGCTCCCAGTTAGCCATGTAATCACGGTAATCATGATACCCTACAGTATACTGTGTTGCCAGCATTTTTTGGATACTGTATTTGTTTTGTGTTTTTGCATCCCATCATGCCTACAAAATGCCCATCTGTGTTGCCTGCTTTTGATGAGAAGACGAATGCAGTTGCTCTTTTTTTCTTTTATTCTCACCCGAGGACATTTTCTCATTGCTTTTAGAGAGAGAGGAAGGGAGAGAGAGAAATGTCGATGTGAGAAACCTTTAAGTTGTTTCACTTTATTTTTTGAAAAGAGTAAGAAGATTACATCCAACAGAAGCTTCTTCAGCTTTGTTTTTCTTTATTTCTAAATTGTATAATTTCTCCTCTCTGTCGTTTGGATTTAGGGATGTGTCCTTTAGGCTTTCACGGCTACTACTTTTATTCCTTTTTTATCTGTTGGAATATTTAGGTTCATTAGGTAACTCCTTCATTATTTTTATTTCCAGCTCCCCTAACAATATCTTAAATGGCTGAAACAAACAAACAAACGCCAAAAACACTTTTTCTTATTCTCTCTTCTCCTTTGCTTTTTCCTCCCTCCTTCCCTTCTTTCCTTCCTTATTATATAACAAAGGAAAATTTATATTATATTTCGAAAGGAAAAAGTAACTATGTCTGTTGTTTCAATTTTACTACCTTCTTTTTTACTAAAACTGTTCTCTGTTGTTACCAGTGACCTTTGAATTGCCAGCTGGGGATTTTTTTCAGTCGTAATTTTTGCTTTCTAGTTTTTCAAGTTTGACACTGTAAACCCCCTTTTCCCCTCCCTTCTCCTTAAAACTTTGTAGTTCTTCCGTCTCTTCTATATATTCTAGTCACCCTTCTTTTTATTTCAAGGTCAGCTTGTTTCTTAATCATTTTTCTTAATCAAGGTTCTTTTTCTTGTAATGTTACTTGGTCCATTGGCTTTAGCGAGTACCTCTTTCACATGACTCCCAAACAGTGTCAGAACTTTAGTTTCCAGCTGGAGAGCTCCACCTGTTTGTCATGCCAAGCTCAATATGCTCAAATATGGATTTTCTTTCATCCAAAATGTATTCTTTCTAATTTTAATTTCTCTATTACTGGTTTATCCCTTCTATTTTCTAAACTTGAATTAAGAGCCCTCTTTGAAGTCCACGTCAGATTCATTCAGGTGTCAAACTGAATTTTGTTACTGCAGTGTTTCATCTGCTCTTTTCTATTTCATTTCTTACTATAGACTTTTAGGTTCTCATTACTGCTAACATACAAATAATTATAATTTGAAAGAGGGATAGGAGGCAGAGGCAGCTCTACTAGGGTGTGATGGGAGAAAGCTATCACTGAAGGGAGCTAACATTTAAGTTTAGCATCAAAGAATAAGGAGAAAAATACAGGCAGACAAACTGAAGAAAGTCTTATGAGATGACAACATATAATAAATTTCTAATAAGACTTTTGCTTTAATCCTTAGCGCATATGTGTGTTTTTTCTATTGGCATATGCTATTGCCTTTTTTTCACATGTTGATGAAGATCAGCGAATAAACAATATAAAGCCAGAGGGACACAAAGTAATATTTATCTTTATTACCATACTTAGCTTTGAGTGAGAAGAGTGATAAAATATATTATAGTGAAAAGTGAACATTACCTGCATTGAAGACTTAAAATCTGACTAAAATTTACATTAAAGCCTGCCTTTAAGATTCTTGACACTTGGAATGCAAATCTTCAGTGGGCAGCTATTTTCAGTCTACTTATATATGTCTTTATTTTTTTATTTCTTTCTCTTCTCATACTTGTGTGATTCCCTACAGCAGGGCTGTGTAAATAGCTTTATATTAATTACAACTAATACTGAATATAGATTAATTAAGGCCACAGAAGTAAAGAGATAATTTACTCTTTTTTTGTCTCTTAAGGAAACAAAATGTTACTGCTTTTAAAATGAAAAGTATTAAAAACAACAATTCTAAAATGGCTTAAACAAAAAGATGACTTACTAGCTTTATAAGTAGGAAGAAAAGAGGTAGAGCAGTCCAGGAACAGCCACATCCAGAATTTAAATGCTGTCTTCAGGATAGTCTCCATTTCCTAACTTCACTTTTTTTTTTCCTCTGAGTTGGTCTTATATTCTGTTTATGTTTTAGAAGGCTTCTTTCCTGGCAGAGATGCATGCTTCAGAATACAGAGATGTTTGCAAGGGACTGTTTCTAATGGGGCCCATTCTTGGACTAACCGTTGTAGGACTGATGACATTGGCGTTGTCATCAGAACCACATAAAATGGGGGAGAGCCAGTTTCCCAAAGGATGGGAATACAGTAGTCTCCCCTATCCACAGTTTTACTTTCTGCAATTTCAGTTATTCCCTATCAATGGCATTCTGAAAATATTAAGTAGGAAATTCCAGAAATAAACAATTCGTAAGTTTTAAATTGTATGCTGTCCTGAGTAGTGTGATGAAATCTCTCTGTCCTGCTCTGTACTGCCCCATCCTGTCCAAAATGTGAACCATCCCTTTTCCAGAATATCCTTGCTGTATGTGCAACCTACCTGTTAGTTACTTAGTAGCTATTTTGCTAATCAGATCTACTGTTGTGGTATCAGTACTTATGTTCAAATAACCCTATTAGTAGCCTAACACGGTCACAGTGCCTGTGTCATCTCATCATATAGATATTGCATCATCTCACATCATCACAAGAGGAAGAAGGGTGAGTACAGTACAGTAAGATAGCAGTCATGTGCCACATAATGATGTTTTGGTCAGTGGCTGACTAACTGAATATATGATGGTGGTCATAGATGATAATGGAGCTGAAAATTTCCTATCCAGGTGCTGTAAAATCATAGTGCAGTGCATTGCTTACGTGTTTGTGGTGATGTTGGTATAAACCTACGGAGCTGTCAATCATATAAAATTGTAGCACATACTATTATGTACAACACTTGGCAATGATAAGAAAAGACTCTTACTGGTTTATGTGTTTACAATACTATACACTTTATTGTTTTTTTTAAAGATTTTATTTATTTTTTAGAGAGGGGAAGGAGAAGGAGAGGGAGAGAAACATCAATGTGTGGTTACCTCTTGTGCACCCCTTACTGGGGCCTGGGCCTTAAACCCAGGCATATGGAAACTGAACCGGTGACCCTTTGGTTCGCAGGCTGGCACTCAATCCACTGAGCCACACCAGCCAGGGCAATGTACTTTGTAATTCTTATTTTAAAGTGTACTCTTTCTGCTTAAAAAGTTTGCTATAAAATAGTATGCCATGTTACGCCAGCTGCAACGTCATACATCTTGTACTGTATCAATTGATTGCCTCATTTTCTCTTGTGCATGATTTAACCATGTGTTGTTTTATTCATCATGGTCCCTAAGCATAGAAGATCCACATTAGTGCTGCCATTAAGGGGCCCTGTCAAGTGACTGAATTGGAAATGAAATTAAAAGTGATTACAGACTACAAATGTGGAAAATCAGTGTATGTGCCGGTCAGGCACATACTATTGTACTATAGCTATGGTCTTTAAGAGCAAGAACAAATGATGGAAATTTTTTAAGAATCTGCCTTACTGAAGTCAATGAAACTAACAAAAATTTGAGAAGGGCCTGTATCAGGCATGGAGCAATTTCTAATGACATAGATTGAAGTCTGGACAACAGGAGCTTATCCTTCTCAGTACCATGACAGTCATGGCCAAAGGAAAAAGTTGTGATGTTCAAAGAAAAGGCTAGACCTGACTATGATACTGAATTTACTGCCATGTGGGTCGTTTAAATGATTAAAGGATTGTTATTCATTTTAGAATGTTTAAGTAGTAGGCTATACAGTCTAGGTTTGTGTAAGTGCATTCTGTGATGTTCCCATGACAAAATTGCCTAACAGTGCATGTCTCAGATCTCTAATGTTAAGGCACACATGACTATATTTTGAAAGAGATCACATTCACATAACTTTAATACAGTATATTGTTATAATTGCTCTATTATATTATTAGTTATTGGTGCTAATCTATTGCTGTGCCAGATTTATAAATTAAACTTCATAGGTATGTATGTATAGGAAAAAACATAGTTTAAGTAGGGTTTGGTACTATCCACAGTTTTAGTCACCTACTGTGGGTCTTGGAATATACCCCATGAGAATGAGCATTGGGAGGACTACCGTATTATTAACCAGAGAAATAGGGGAGGAATATGAAATAAGCAAAAAAAAATGTTACTAATACAGAGGAGGAGAGAAAATAAGGGAGCAGTAGACACAGGAAAAGAGAAATGCATATGTAAGAAAGAGAAGTGGCTAAAAGGAAGGGAACCCAGTATCGGTTCAGAATTTACTATGTGGTAAACCATGTGTTAAACACTTTGGATTTTATCTCCACAGCTCAGTGGAGCCAGCTGTATCATCTCCTGATGAAATCATTTTTAGAACTAGTAATTTTAAAATACTCTTTCTTTTATTCTTTTTTTTGTTTAGCATATTTTCTTTATTTTTAAGTGCATTAATTTAAAAAAATTAAATTTATGTAAAATTCACACTTTGTGATATACAATTCTATGAGTTTTGACAAATGCATAGGATGTGTATTACTCACCATTATTAAGACATAGATCTCCTGTTGCCCCTTTATATTAGCTTTTCCCATTACATCTAACCGCCTGGTAAACACTGATCTATTCTCTGTGGCTGTTTTGCTTTTTCCATTTATAAGTTAATGTCCTTATAAATGGAAAAATGTAGAACTATATAGACTTTTGGGTCAGTCTCTTTCACTTAGAAAATGCATTTGAGATTCACGTTGTTGACAATCACGTTTGGGTTGTTTCTTGTTGCCTCTCTGCAAGGCTGCCATGCTGCCATGGATGTCAGGGATATCCCTGCTTTCACTGACAAATTGGGAGGCAGATGAATTCCTGAGTTCATAATATGGAATTTAGAATATTAATACCATTACCCCTCCACAGACACACACGCGCACGCACACGTATTTCCCAATATTTATAAATGGTAGCTATATACAGTTGATGAATTACTATTTAAGTGTGGGTTGGCCTGGGAATAGAATTACTAATTTTTAGCATTGTTTTTATATAAAAGGAAAGTGCTTTCTGAATTCTGAATAGGTTTTGGAATAGCTTGTTCATTCATGGTGGCCTGCCTATTTTTGTATATGTGGTCCTCATTGCTTGCCAGATGACAAGCATTTACTAGCTCGTAACCATCAGGGATTACAAGTATCTCTGATTTTCAGGTTAAACCATGTACTACAGATAATTTACATTTTGGTGTAGTTGAGGCTGAGTGATAACATTACTGATATTTTATTAATAAATGATTGAAAACCAACTTTTAATTTAGATAATAACTTGGTAGAATGAAAAAAACTATGGTTTTGGAGTCAGATCTGAGTTCAAATTTTAACCCCACCATTTATTAACTGAATTTGTTAACTGTAAAATGGAGATGATAATTACAGGGCGATTATGAGATTTTAAATGATTTAACAGTAGCCCATGTACAGTGCTTAGTCAATGCATTTGGTATGCATTAAGGGCTCAGTAGCTTATCATTAGACCATTAATTCCTTGCAGTTGGTTCTTTAGCAACTTGACATGTACAAAAGTGATCATTTTACTGAATTACAGCATAGAATTATGTTTTAAAAGGCTAATAATAAATAGGTATGATAATATATTTTTATATCTCTTTGGCTGTGTTAATTAAGGATAGCCTATTTTAATTTTCCCATTTTTATAATACCCATAAAAACATTTATTAAGTTATATATTAATGAAAGCTCAAGTAGGAAGAAAGCAATGAATAAAATACTGTGCTGCTTATTTTTCAAATTATTTTATATAGCAGTGTTTGCTTTGGCAGGAAGTCTTACTTTATGGGGTTATTGGTTAACTTTTTATTCCCTGTTATAAAATAGTAAACTTTTAAAATACATATATACTTTTGAAATTCAAATATATTTTTATCAATGACCAATACTGAGCTACAAAGCTATTTCAATGAAAGTGAAGTAGAAACCTTATAATGTAAATGAATTTGATAATTATTCTTTTATGAACTTGATGATATAACTATAAAAGCTTAACTAGTATAATATGTTTACCGTCCATTTTCAGCTTAATAAGCTAAGCACTAATAAACCAAAAGAATAAAAGAATAAATCATTGAAAATTATTTATGAGAAGTTTGTCTTTGTTACAAGTGCTTCACTTTAATAATATTTGGCTGGGCCATGGTGAATATGAGATGCTTAGAGGACATTTGTTGTTGGTTATTATTTACTTAAAATGTCTAGCCAGCTTTGTAGAATGTCAAGTTAGGAAGTTAAGACCAGTTCACTTGTCAGTCAATCATAATGAATACTTCTATGTGTCAAACATGGTCCTCGATGATGGAGAGGCAGCAAGAAAAATAGGAGATAGGGTCTCTAATCAGGAGACAGAAACAAGATAGCAGTTATATAAGGCAGCAAACTATTCTAACAAGGACTAATGGAGTACAGGATGACTATATCAGCTCTTAAGGAGGAAGAGAGGAGCTGGATTGTGAGAAAGTTGACTGATGTGCCTTGGTAGACAAAGAGGATAAAGGAGAAAAAGTTCCTGTTCTAAAGAGAAGGAATGGTGTGTTGCAGGGTGACAGCTGAGAATACTGCAGTTGTTCTGTGGAAAGCAAGCAAATTAAATTGACCTGAGTGGAAGTTTGTGTAGAAGATAGTCACAAAATAGGTTGCACAGCTAATTGGAGTGTGGGGATATAGAAGATTTTAAGCATTAATGTGAAAAGAGAGACATTTTGATTGCCCTATATTTTAAAAAGTAGACAAAATTAAAGAATTTCATGTTCACAGAGGAAGTTTTATAGGTGTTAACTTATTTTAAGATGAACTATGAAACAGATTAAAGCACTGAATGTTACTGCATTTGAGTGTAATTTGCAAAATGAAAACCCATTCCTTATTGGGATTTGAAAAGCACTGCTTGCAGAATAAATGAATATACAAACATTTTACATATCACCACTGGCTACATAAGGAAAGAAAAAAGGAATTAAAAAGAAACTATAATAAGACTAACTGAACTTTGAGTAGGGCTGGATTTCATATACTTTTCTTTTATTCTAGGTTGCTGCTTTTGCTCAGAGGACATCCATGACCCTGACGGTGTTTTCATTCACAATAAAGTGCTTTCTTGCCCTTACTGATTAACTGAACAAATTCAGGTTAGTACATTTTTTGCATAGCACTTACCTGTTCCAATTATATGTTAATATTTTGAGAAGTGAATATTTAAAAAAAGATTTATGTATTTATTTTTAGAGAGAGGGGAAGGGCGGGAGAAAAAGAGAGAAACATCAGTTGGTTGTCTCTTGTATGCACCCAACCAGCGATTGAACTGGCAACTGAGGATGTTCCTGGATCAGGATTGGAACTGGCAACCTTTCACTTCGCAGGATGATGCCAAACCAACTGAGCCATACCAGTCAGGGAGAAAAGGAATGATTTTGTGTTCGAAGCTACATATGTATATATCAGTGAAGCAGAAAGGCCAATCTAAACCCCACTGAATTTTGTATTAACAAATGTTTTCAGATTACCTACTATATATAATATGAAATGCCTAAAGTGAAAAATGTTTTATTTCCTGTGTAATAGTTTTATACTTTAAAGTAAGGGGCTGGATAAAGCAAGCTGTGACTGGCCCTGGTTGGTGTGGCTCAGTTGGTTGGAGCATTGTCAAGTAACCAAAAGGTTGTGGATTCAATTCCTGTTCAGGGCACATACCTAGGTTGTGGGTCCCCTTTCCGGTCCAGGTGTGAACAATACCTGGACCAGGCACATGCAGAAGGCAACAAATTGATGCTTCTCTCTCACATTGATATTTTTCTCTCTTGTTTCCTCTTCTCTCTCAAAAGCAATGAAAACATGTCCTCGGATGAGGATTAACAAAACAAAACAAAACAAAACAAAAACAAGTTGTGGCTGAATATTGTACATTGTATTTCTTGCATTGTTGCATTTGGTGCTGGAAATAACTCATCTTAAAATTTTTGATTTTAAGTAGCTGAGTTTTAAAAGTTTCATACTTGTCTAGATTTCAGTCATACTTTAGACTTTTATTTATTTGTATTTAGGATTTGGTCTGAATTTTGATAAATGTATATTTATCACTATAATCTTCTAAATTCACTCACGTCTTCTTAAATCTTGAGCAACCACTAATATGTTTTTTGTACTTATAGCTTACCTTTTCCAATATGTCATTTAAATGGAATCATTTAGTATTCCATTTAATAGGTAGTATGTACCTTTGTTAAAACTTGTATTTTATTAATTATGCTATTACAGTTGTCCCAATTTTCCCCCTTTGCACACCTCCATTCAGCACCCCCCACTCCTTCAGGGAATACCACACCACTGTTCAAGTCCATGGGTCATGTGTATAAGTTCTTTGGCTACTCCATTTCCTATACTATACTTTACATCCTCATGGCTACTCTGTAACTACCTGTTTGTACTTCTTAATCCCCTCATCTTTTCACGCATTCCCCCACCCCCTCATATGGCAACCATCACAACCCTCTTAAGTATCCATGATTCTGTCTCTATTCTTGTTTGCTTAGTTTGTTCTTTAGAGTCAATTGTTGATAGATATGTTTTTATTGCCATTTTATTGTTCATAGTTTTGATCTTTTTTTTCCTTAAGTTCTTTTAACATTTCATGTAATAATGGTTTGGCGATGATGAACTCCATTAGTTTTTTCTTGTCTGGGAGACTCTTTATCTGCCTTCTGAAACTAAATGCTAGCTTTCTTGCATAAGAGAGCATTGTTGGCTGTAGGTCCGTGGTTTTCATGACTTTGAATATTTCTTGCCAGTCCCTCTAGCCTGCAGTTTCTTTTGAGAAATCAGCTGACAGTCTTACGGGAACTCCCCTGTAGGTAACTTAACTTCTTTTCTCCTATTGCTTTTAAGATTCTCTCTTTATCTTTAACCTTTGGCATTTTAATGATGATGAGTCTTGGAATGGGCTTGTTTGCATCCATCTTGTTTGGGACTCTCTGTGCTTTCTGAACTTGGGTATCTATTTCCTTCACCAAATTAGGGAATTTTTCTTTCAGTATTTTGTCTAATAGATTTCCAATTTCTTGATTTTTCTTCCCCTTCTGGTACCCCTATGATGCGAATATTGGAACACTCAAAGTTGTCCCAGAGGCTCCTGACACTATCCTTGTTTTTTTTTGGATTTTTTTTTCTTGTTGTTCTGATTGGTTGTTTTCTGCTTCCTTATGTACCAATTAATTGATTTGATTCTCAGCTTCATGCACTCTACAGTTGTTTCCCTGTAAATTGTTCTTTATTTCAATTCATGTCCCCTTCGTATCTGACTAGATCTATTTTATGCTGTTGAGGTCCTCACTAATTTCCGTGAGCATCCTTAAAACCAGTGTTTTGAAATCTGCATCTCATAGATTGCTTATATTCCTTTTGTTTAGTTCTTTTTCTGGAGTTTTGATCTGTTCTTTCATCTGGGCCATGTTTCCTTGTCTCCTCATTTTGGACGCCTCCCTGTGTTCGTTTCTCTGTGTTAGGGAGAGCTGCTATGACTCCCTGTCTTGGTAATGTAGCCTAATGTAGTAGGTGTTCCATAGAGCCCATTGGCACAGCCTCCCCATGACCCAACCTGGGTACTTGTGGTGCGCCCTTTGTGTGGGCTGAGTATGCCTTCCTCTTGTAGCTGAGCCTTGATTGCTGTTGGCAGGTTAATGTCTGGGGGAGCGGCGGGATTTAGCCAGGCCAGTCAGGTGCAAGGACTGGCTGTGCCCACTGAACACCAGCCTCCACCCTATGTGGAGGATCAGCAATGCAGGGGCAGGGTGATGATGCTCTGATGTGGTCTGTAGCTGTCTACTGGGTGCACAAGCCCTGGGGTTTCTTGGGTGGTACAGGCCGAGGTCAGCCCTCACCTGTGTTTTACCCATGGCCACTGTGCCTGAGCTATGAAGCAATCTGAGATGACTGCTATCTCAGTCATCTGGGCTTGTGCTGGGCTTGGAGATTCCCAGGTGAAGCCAAGTTGTGAATCCAGGCTGGCTGCTGCTGGTGCTGGGCCTAGGGCCCCTTAGCAAGCGTACAGGGGCTAAGGGCTTACTGAGGCCGGCTGTTGCTTGTTTGATAGGACTTAGGAAGTTGTGACATGAGCCGAGACCACCCATTTATATCTTGGGTGGGCCTGTGCTGGCTCTGTGGCTCTGTGGCTCTGTGTGGGAAGGGTTCAGAAAAGGGACATTGATCTCTGCCTTCCTTTCTGTCAGAGAGAAGCTGTGCTCTTGCCTTGATGTCAGACACTTCGGTTCCTCTCTATTTGCCACTGGTGCCTTTCAAGTTGCTACCCAGTTGCTGGAGCTTAGAGGGAGTAAGTCTGAGTAAGTTCATGTGTGAATTCTTAAAGGGGAACTGCTTGGGACTCCAGAAGTTTCTCCCATTGACTCAATTCCCACTGTTTTTTGCAGCCAAATATTATGGGGAGTTATTTTCCTGGCACTAGAACCCTGGACTGGTGGACTGGTGTGGGGCTGGGACTCCTGCCCCCAAGATATCCCTTTTGAATTTTTATCCGGCACACGTGGATGTGGAACCAGCTTGTTCTGCGTCTGTGCCCCTCCTACAAGTCTGAATGGATGTGGCTTTTTTAATTCTGTAGTTGTCAGACTTCTATTCAACTTGATTGCTGACAGTTTTGAGTGATGGCTGTTCTGTATTTTAGTTGTAATTTTGATGTGGTTGTGCAAGGAGACGAGCCGTGCTTACCCATGCTGCCATCTTGACCAGAAGCAGTATGTACCTTTTAAAATCTGGCTTCTTTCACTTAGCATAATGGATTTGGATTCATCCCTGTTGTGCATACCAGTAGGTGTTTGTTTGTTTTTTTCTTTTTAATATACTACAGTGAGATTATCCACTCACCAGCTGATGCACATTTGGGGGGTTTTTAGTTTTTGGTGATTATTGCAGTCATATTTTTTGGTGTGTGATAAAACGCTTATAAAACTTACCATCTAAGATTCTGATATCTCATCTGTAGAATGAACATAGAATATTTACCCTAAGGGTTGTAATGAGTATTAAATAGAATAAATTACAGAAAAGTACATAACAGTGTCTACTGTTATGTGCTTTTAATAAATGTTTGCCTTTATTATTTTTTAATAAAAATAAAGTGGAAACATTGCTTTTCATTTGTCTTTTTCTAGTGAGTCTATATGGACACAGAAATAGTGCCTACTATTACCTTGGATCCCAGTAAGAAAATAAAAATGAAGCAAATTCCTGCTGTGTTGACCTCCTGGAACTTTTCACAGTTTGAGAAAAAATTAACCAGGCCACTGTCAGCATAAGTTAATGCTGGGTGTGAAAAGGCTCTGGAGGAGAGTTGTAACTTGAGGAAGGATGGTAGGATTTTTCATAGGGATTTAGCAGGAGGGGGTCAGGCATAGTTCAGGTAGTGGGGGAATAGATGGTCAATGATGACTGTCAAAGAATTGCTCTTGTTGATTATCAGCCATTGCACAATTTGGATTTTATCAAGAGGGCTGGGGAGAAGCAACTGTGAGGAGCAAGGAGAGAAGGCCAGTGTACACATTCTCAGGTTTTTAGTATTTTCACAGCAGATTTTTCTATCATTGGATCTTGTAGTCTTTTCCCAACTACCTCACCAATCTTCCCCCTTACCCTGATTATGATTTTAGATTGTTTCTAGCTCTTGATCTCAGAAGGCAATATCTTTATGAAACTTCAAAGGATGTGGGATTAAGTATTTTGTAGCCCTGGAAGTTCTCTCCTGTTTTACTCCCTGCCTTCTTTGTACTGTGTTTTGGATCCTGTTATGTAGGTACTCTGCAGTAGAGGAAATAGTAATAATGTATGATGATGAAAAGCTTCAAAGTGGACATACGGCTGGAAGGGAGATTTGAATAGGATTTTGCAGCAGCTTTTTTAGTTGATGATACATCTTCAACTTAAATTGTAATTGACTTCTAAGCTCTGCCTTCTGTGATGATTCTAGTAGAAGTCAAATGAGATAATTTTTGATAGATGGTTTGCAAGCTTTGGTATGTGCAGCCAGCCTTCCAAAGCCTACCTTGTGCTTTTCAGGGAGCTAAGCTTGTGACTGGATGGATCAGCTACTCTCTTGTATCTCTTAAATGTATTAATGGTTTTAAGTAGCTGGTGCTTAACACTGTCAGTTCTTGAATTTGGAGAATTGTGTCTGAGTTTCATATGATTTCTTTGCCTTTATGAGGTACTTTCTGACTGCAGGTGGATCTAATCTCTTGAAACTATAATTTAGGCTTTGAAATTAAATGGTCCTTGTCCTCTGTTAATATGTAAATCTTATTATTTGCTAGTTTACCTCCTGCTTTGTGGCTCCCTGTATTCCTCTTGTAATGCTTACTTAGTTTTTAACTTAAATACAATTGGCATCCATTGAGAACACTGGCCTATGCAGATATTAGGAAAATATGAATACTTGGCCACCATATTTCGGATTATTATGGCATTTCTTCCCAAGTTTTCAGAGTATAGAAAAAGAAGCAAGTTTCTCATTCACTTTTTAATCGAGCTCACCATAGACCTTGTATTGTTAAAATCAGTTGGAATGGAAAAAAGATATATGAAGCATAGTATATCTTATACTTCTACATGTATATACTTATCATAGCTATTTAAAATATATTTGATTGATTTACTGTGAGGCTCTCGGGTTAAATGGGAGATATATATCAATATTTTAGTATTGTCATATATAATTACTGTTCTATATATTATAAGAAAGTTATTTTTTGTTCGACAAAATATCACAAAATTCCAATAATATGGCTTTCTATTTTTGATATTTAGAGGAGGTTAGAATATTTATCTATGACTAAATAGTAAGTCCTGGAAAGAATCTATTCTTTATAACATATAACTTCACTCCTTAAACTTCATTTGCCTCCACTTGTAACATTTTGTAATATAAAGCAACTGTTAGTATCCTAACTTTCTTTAATTTTATGGGGAATATATTTTTTAGTCTTGATATCTTTAAATCTTGGGAACCCTGAAAGGCTTCTTTACTTATCCTTTTTTATTTCTTCTCAAGAAAATAATATCTTCATGTACTCTTGATCTTTTTGTGGAAATTTCTGGTACCCACAGATAGAAATAAAAACATGCAATGTAAAATAGCTATTGAGGGCACTTTTTAAATAAACAAATGAGTTACTTAAAAATGTCCATAGATGAGTGATTTTTTTTCACTCTTTCAGCTTTATTGAGGTTTAATTGACAAATAAAATTGTAAGGTATATTTGTTTGGGTCTGTGCCTGTTTGTGTGTATATATGTGTGTGTGGGCGTATATGTCTATATTGATATAGATATAGATATAGATAATCTGACAGAACTAATGCCTGCTTGAGTGTGGTTGGTAGGGTAATAATATGGGTGTAATAATTTATAGTTTTAATTTGAACATTTCACCTAAAATGTCATATGGCATGCTTGAGTGTGATATTGTTATGTTGCAAAATTACATGCTTATGATTTTGTAATGAAAAGGGGGCATTATTTGTGCCGGGGACTCTCTCTCTCTCTCTCTCTCGCTCTCTCTCTCTCTCTCCCCACATACACATACACACAGGGTCTGTCTGAAAAACATCCAACTATTGTTAAATTAATGACAATTGTTTGTGCAACATCTGTGTAACCTGGCAGCCAAGGAGAATGGACTGGAATGCACATGTGTGAACAATGATGACTTCACTGTACTAGACTAGTCAGTGGGGGCTGTAGATGCTGTTGAATGAGCATGTGTACTGTGTGGCCATCACATTCAAAATGACTGAGAGAGTAGAACAACGAATCAGCCTCAGATTTTATGTTAAGCATGAACATTCCCCCATGGAAACTCTTCAGATGATTCAGAAGGATGCAGCTATGGGCAACTGGTGATTGGCAACTTCATCACGACAACCCGCCTGCTCATGCATCACACTTGTGAAGAGTTTTTTGGTGAAACATTAAATCACCCAGGTTTGGTGCCCTGCAACTTTTGGGTTTCCCCAAAACTAAAATCACCTTTGAAAGGAAAGAGACTTTAGACCATTGATGAGATTCAGGAAAATAAGATGGGACAGCTGATGGGGCAGTGTGAGTCTCCAAGGTGCTTCCTATGAATGGGACTGAGTCATCATTTTCCTATGTACAATGTTTCTTGTATCTCATATCTTCTTCAAGAAATGTGTCTGTCTTTCATAGTACCTGGCTGGGTACATTGTGGATAGAACACACACACACACACACACACACACACACACACACACACACACACTTTAATACTCATCTGAGGGTATGTTTATTGATTTTTTGGGGGGAGAGAGATACAGAGGTAGAAACAGAGGCAGGAGACATCAATGTGAGAAACACATCAATCAGTTTCCTCCCTTATGCAACCTGACCAGGGTTTGAACTGCAAGTCAGGTATGTGCCCTGACTTGGGATTGAACCCACAACCTTTTGGTGCATGGGACGACATTGCAACCAATGGAGCCCCCTGGCCAGGGCAAAATTGTAAGATTATTTAAAGTGTATGTACATCATAGTGACTTCATATATGAATACATTGTGAAAGAATTCTCACCATCTAATTAATTGACATATCCATCACCTCACCTATTTATCTTTTCTTTTATGAGAACATTTAAGATCGTTCTGTCTTAGCAAATGTTAAGTATATAATATAGTGCTATCAACTATAGTAACCATGTTTTACATTAGAACCTGAGATTTTATTCTTCTTAGGCTGAGAAAGTTTGTACCTTTCCTCTGTTTCCTTCACCACTTTTCTACTTTCTTGTTTCTGTAAGTCTGACTTTTTAACTTTTTAAAATAAGATCCCACATATGTGATACCATGCAGTATTTGTCTTTTTCTCTCTGACTTGTTTCACTTAGTATAATGCCTTCAAGGTCTATTCATGCTGTTGCAAATGGCAGGATTTTCATCTTTTTCATGGCTGAATGATATGCTGTTCTCTCTCCTTATCACATCTCTATCCATTCATCTGTTGATGGACACATATTCTTTCCACATCTTGGCTGTTGTGAATAATGCTCCAATGAACATGGAAGTGTAGATATGTCTTTGAGATCCTGTTTTCGTTTTTTTTGGATATTAACCCAGAAGTAGGATTGCTAGATCATATGGTACTTCTATTTTAAGGTTTTTGAGACTTTTCCATACTATTTTCCATAGTGGTGGCATCAACTTATGATGACACCAATAGCACACAAGGGTTCCCTTTTACCATATCCTGCCCAACATTTATCAGTTGTCTTTTTGACGATAGCCATTCTAACAGGTGTGAAGTAATATCTCATTGTGGTTTTGATTTATTTTTCCCTGATAAGCACAGATGTTGAGCACCTTTTCACGTACCTTTTAGCTGTTGTATGTATTCTATGGAAAAATGTCCATTTGAAATCGGAATTTTTTCTATTGAGTTTTATGAATTCTTTGTATATTTTAGATATTAACCCTTTATCAGATATATTATTTAAAAATATCTTCTTCCAACTCAACACCAAAAAAACAAACAATCTAACTAAAAAGTGGGCAGAGGACCTGAATAGACAATTCTCCAAAGAGTACATGAAGATGGCCAATTAACATATGAAAAGATTCTCAGCATTACTACTCTCAGAGAAATGCAAATTAAAACAACAGTGAGGTATCACCTCACACCTGTCAGAATGGCCATCATAAATAAATCAACAAACAACAAGTGTTGGTCAAGGATGTGGAGAAAAGGGAACCTCATGCACTGTTGGTGGGAATGAAGATTGGGGCAACCACTGTTGAAAACAATATGGAATCTTTCTCAAAAAATTAAAACTGGAACTTCCTTACGACACAGTGATTCCACCTCTGGATATATATTGCAAGATCCCTAAAACACTACTTTGAAAGAATATATGTACCCCTATGTTCGTGGGAGTGTTATTTACAATAGCTAAGTTCTGGGAGCAGCCCAAGTGCCCATCAATAGATAAGTGGATAAAAATGCTGTGGTACATCAAGGGACTATTACTTGGCCATAAAAAAGGATGAAATCACCCCATTTGGACCTAGAGGGTATTATGCGAAGTGATGTAAGTCACACAGAGAACGACAAATACTGTGTCATTTCACCTATAAGTGGAATTTAAAGAACAAAATAAAAACAAACAAAATAGAAACACACAATAGATACAGAGAAAAAACTGATGGTAATCAAATGGTAGGGGTGTTGGGTGGCTAGGCAAAAAAGGTGAAGGGATTAAGAAGTACAAATCGGTAATTATAAAACAGTTACGGGTATATAGCAGCATAGGGAGTATAGTCAATAATATTGTAATAACTATGTATGGTGCCAGGTGGGTACTTGAAATATCGGGGTATTTGTAATCTATATGATTGTCTAACCACTGTGCTGTCCACCTGAAACTAAAAGCAAATACTATTGAATGTAAACAGTAATTGAAAAATAATATAAAATAAAAATATTTTCTTGCATTCTGTAGATTTTACTTTTGGTGTACCTACATCCAGAAAAATCACTGTCAAGACAAGGAGCTTACCTCCGTTGATCTTTTTCTAGGAGTATTATAGTTTCTTGTCTTATGTTCAAATCTTTAATTCATTTTGAGCTGATTTCTGCCCATGTCATAAGATGGGGTCCGGTTTCCTACTGTTGCTTGCCTGTGGCTGTCCAGTTTCTTCAGCACCATTTATTAAAGAGACAGTATTTTCCTTTTTGTATATTCTTGGCTCCTTTGTCATAAATTTATTAACCATATATGCATGGGTTTATTTCTGAGCCCTTTATTCTTTCAATGATCTGTATGTGTGTTTTTATGCCAGTACCACAGTTTGAAATCAGGAACTAAGATGTCTTCAGTTTTGTTCTTCCTTATCTAGATGCTCTGGCTGTTTATGGTCTTCTGTGATTCCATACAACGTTTAAGATTGTTTGTTCTAGTTCTTTGAAAAAATGCCAGTGGAATTTTGATAGAGATTCTGTTGACTCTCCTGTATCCTTGAACATATCCATGTTGGTATCATAATTTATATCTACTTTTACTAGTTTTGTTTTTTAACCTTTATATTAGATTTATGTGATTTACCCACTCCATTACAATTTAGATTAATCTGAATTTAACTATGTATTTATTTTTACCAGTGAGATTTATACTTTAATATGTTACTAATTGACATTCTTTCTTTGAAGCTTGAAGAAGTCTTCTTAACATTTCTTGTAAGGCTAATCTAGCGTTGGTGAATTATTGCAGTTATTTGCCTGGAAAATGCTACCTCTAATTTCGAAGTACAGCTTTGACAGGGAGAATATTCTTGGTTGGCTGTTTGGCTTCCTTCAGCACTTTGAGTATATCATACTAGTATCTTCTGTCCTGCATGCAAAGATTTTTCAGGTTTTGCTGAAAAATCTGTTAATAATCTTATTTCCCTTTTTTAATAACATGTCTTTTCTTGCAGCTTTTAAGATTCTCTGTCTGTAACTTTTGACAACTTAATTATAATGTATCTTTGTTTAGATTCATTTTATTTGAAACTCCATGGGATTTCTGCATATCTGTTTTTTTCCCTCAGGGTAGAGGAATTTTCAGTTATTATTTTTTTGAAGAAGCTTTCTGCCCCTTTCTCTTTCTATTTTCTTTCTGGGACCTCAGTGTGTATGTTGGTGATCTTGATGGTGCCCCATAATTCCCCTAAGGTATATTCACTGTTTTTTATTCTTTTTTCTTCTCTGATCAGGTGAATTCTACCCTGTCTTCAAGTTTGCTCATCCTTCC
The DNA here is from genome assembly GCF_021234165.1 of Pteronotus mesoamericanus. Lineage (NCBI taxonomy): Eukaryota > Metazoa > Chordata > Mammalia > Chiroptera > Mormoopidae > Pteronotus > Pteronotus mesoamericanus. The sequence continues at coordinate 24,531,167 of NW_026555078.1, read as the reverse complement.
TTCTGCTTGATCTAGTCTGGTGTATACCCCCTCAATTGATTTTTTAAAAAAAATTTCACTCATTGTGTTTTTGACATGTGTGTTTTCTGTATGGTACTTTCTTATTTTTTTAGTTTCTTATTCTGAACTTCTCATTTTGTCTATGAACTATTCTCCTGATCTAGGTGAGCACTTTTATGACAATTATTTTGAACTCTTTATCAGGAAAATGTTTTTTCTCTATTTCATTAAGGTCTGTTTCTGGAGTTTTACTATTTTGTTTTGTTGAACATAGTCCTGAGTTTCCTCAGTTTCCTTGGCTCTCTGTTTTGTTTTCTTTTCATTAGATAAAATAGCCACCTTTCCCAGCTAACACAGTGGTATTCTGTAGATAATGAAACCATTCAGCTTGACCCTAGCTCTTGGTTGTCTCTTGAACATTTGTGATTGTCCAGGTTGTCTTCTTTGTGGTTCTCAGAAGTAGGGCAATGCTAAGGCTTGTCAGTATCCAAAAGGGAAGGACCAGTTAGCACCTATATGCAGGGTGATTGGAAGCTGGCCCCTCAGGTATCAGCTTTCAAGTTATTCTAGTAGAGGGAAAGACTGGGATCTGGATTTCTATCTGGTCCCTCTGTGCTGAGCCCTGGGTATTATAGCCACTTAAGAACTGCTTCTTTTGCTATGGTCTTATGAGACCTATGAAAGCAAGCCTTACTTGCTACCAGAACCAGGCAGTCAAGGGGTTTATCTCCAGGGTAGGTGCCAGATGTGCTGTAGCTCTTTCCATTTCCATGGAGATACTTGTGATTTGGAGTAGTCTTCAGGGAGAATGCAGAGATGGCTTCCTGTTCTCCAGGAAGCATCTGTCACTAGATGCTTACTAAATTAGAAGCTTGATCCTCAGGCAGCTGCTTTTAAAAGTATGTAAAGGAATGACTAGGCCATGGGTATTTCTTTTTGCTTTCTGTTAAGCCCTGGGGAGTTAGCCAATTAAGAACTATTTCTTTCCTACTGCCCTTTTGAGCCTGAGAATGCAAGTCAGGCTATTAGGAAGTTGTGCTCTAGGCAGCAGCTTCAGAATCCAGGCACCAGACATGTACATGAACTCTTTTTAGGGAGATAACCGGGTACCTGGAGCCTAGACAAAAGCTTAGGCAGAGGAATTACTCAAGATGGCATCCTCTGGCCTCTTTGGTCTTCAGAGAGGGTCTCAGTTGGCCCCTATACAATTTTGAATAAGAAACCTGACTCTCTGGCAGCAGCTTTTAAGATATGCAGATAGCCTTATTCAGGGAAACTATGGGAGATGGGCATTTCTGTCTCTTGCCTCTGTGCTGTGTGCTGGGAGCTGGTCATAGTGAGTTCTTCTTTGTTTGCTATGGTCTTGTGTGCCTCCTGGATGTATGCCCCATTAGGTTTCAGAGCTGGCACATTACTCTGATGGAAGTCCTAAAAGTTGGGGTGCTAGATTTGGGTCCAAACCCTTCATTCTTCAGGGAAAAGCTAGTAGTTGTGAATACCCTCACAATTCTGTGTTGCTGTGTTGGGAGTTAGATTATGATGAATGTGTTTTAGCTTTTCCTTCCTGTTTTGATATCAGTTTTTTCTTGTTTATCTTCTGTGGTAGTCACTCAGCCAGTTTCTGGATTTCTTTCTGAGAGGCTTGTACTTTGTTTAGTTGTATGTTGTGTGTCTGTGGGAGGAAGTGAGTTCAGGAGCTCCTGCGTCACCATCTCGGGACTAGAATCAGTTTGTGATTTTTAAGTAATTGTCCCTTTTAATGAATAATTATCGAGGGAATTAACTGAGATGCTGATCATATCTAAAGGATCATGTGCCCTGACTGGGAATCTAACCAGCAGTCCTTTAGTTCGTAGGTCAGCACTCAATCCACTGAGCCACACCAGCCAGGGCAAGAGATCATTTTCGTAAGAGTTTGGTGTTGCACAGGTTAGGTTTTTACATTCATCAATATTCATAGAAAGGTTATGACTTCTGAATTTCACTGTATGTACATTTTATTTTAAAAATATAAATAACCTTAAATAAATCTTGAACTCCAATGAACAATGTACATGCTCAAGTGCTTAGGAATAGAATGTACTGGTGTATGAAAAAAACTTTGAAATGCATTAGAAAATAAGATAGAACTGTTGTATATCTTGATTTTGGTGGTTATATGACACTGTTTTGTCAATGCTCGTACAGCTATACACTAAAAAGGATAAAAGTTTCAAAAAAAGTATCACACAAAAATGGATCTTAAAATTTGTATAATTTTATTTGTGTTGGTGCATGATATAATTTTTATTTTTTAGTAAATATACTAAAAGGGAGTATATTTGGAATGATATCAAGGATTTATATGATGTTTATTGGGATCATATGTATGTGTACTTTGGGTCATAGACTTGTTTCATAGCTACATAAAATAGATGGTATGGTTAGGGAGAAGAAATTTAACATGTGAGCTTCTGCAAAAATACCAAAAGAAAGAAATGCAGTGTGTCCTTTCTAATGTACGTTTTTAATATTAAAAAAGTTAAGAACTCCAAACCTAAGAAAGCTAAGAATACTTCTTGCATTTATATAACAATTCTGATCTATTAGTTGCAGAACAAAAACAATAGAGTATAATTGATTATATAGTAAAAAAACAGCTTTTAACTATGAAGAAGTCATCTTATCCAGTTCTTCAGTTTATTAAAACTACTGTTGGTTATTATGATTCTTTAAAAAAAAATGGGCAGTTCCAAGAAAGACTTCTAAACAGCTGTAATTGCAGCTGCGCATTTAGTCAAAATAGGGGTTTTTAAAGGCTCCTCATCTTCTTTTGCATATCTTTCCCTCACCCCAAGTAACTCAGTTTAGTTGTAAAAGTTTTGGTAAGCTCACTATGCTCAAAACTGGATTGCTTGTTTTTTAACTTTATGCAGATTTGATGATGGTATGTGACTCTTTATTGAAGTTCCTGGAACCTTATAGTTCTCCTAAACAGTTAAATGATTTTTTTTGTCAGTTTATTTCTGCATTGAATTTTATTGCTATCTGTGTATTCCAAACACAGTTTAGTGATTTTTAGCAGGGCTCAGGCATCTGCTAAAACTAATTATAGGGATATAGTTTTCAATCTAAATTTGAGCTAATGTTGACATTATAAGTTCATTGGAATTATCTGCAAACCTTACATCTATTAAAAAAAATTTCTTCTAATTTTACTTTAATAGAATTGCCTATTAACTTTGTTTAAAACAAATTTGGTAAATTTCTTAGTTTTTGGAGCAAGTTTTCTTGTAATAAATCAGAAGTCAAATGCACATTCATATTAGTGCTCTGCTCATTCTCCTTTCCTGTAGCTTTATGATCCAGGGATGTGGATGTAATTCTAAGGTCTGGTTTTCAGTTTATCAGTCAAGTATTGGGTATAAGGGTTATGGAAAATTGTGGCTAAGGGCAAGGTTGGAGCCAACCTCCCTGTCCCAGTTAATTGCCTTCTCTTTTGCAGGTGCTAGTTAGGCTGAATATTGATCAGGGGCTATAATAACATAACTTGGATTCTTATCAGAATTTTACAGTGGTACCTTCTCAGAATTTTGTTCAAAATTGTAATGATTTGCTGTTCAATCACACATAGGAAAATCAAATGAGTCTTTTGCCAGAGCTAACAATTTAACACTTTGAGGTAGAAAAGCAAATGAAACATGCCTGTATGTGCATTGCACCATGTTCAAAGTGATAAGGTTACAAAACATATGGTTCTTACCTTCAAGTTAAACTGGGTAGAAAAGGTGCAAATATGTACATTAAAATAACAAATCAACTTTTAGAAGATAAATAAACTTCAATTTAAATCCTCAGACCAAGAAACTCTTTAGATCTTAAATTCAAAAGATCTAGACCAACTTTCTTATTATAACATTTGAGGAAAAGTTGAGTGAATTACCTTGTTATTGATTAAATAAGAGATTTATAGGACATTCTAAATAGGAACTCAAGAGTGATAGACAATAGGTAGCAAATTAACTTTGTTTTTATGATCTTGGATGTCAGGTAATGTTGATTGATTGATCATTGTAGGTACTTTATAGAGAAAATGCTGGTTTTCTTCTCATGAGCCTAGTGGGGATATCAGCAGAATGTGAACTTATACAATAGGTTATTTTTAGAGCAGGTAAAATTGAACAAAGCCATTTCAGAGAATATTGGTGAATTCAAGTGAACAGTAAAACATTCATTAATACAGAAGAAGAAAACTATTAACAAAATTGCATAACTTTTAAAACAGATTGGCTTTTAAATATGAGGGGAGATAGCAGGTAAAATTTCAGATGGATTGTAATTTTGATGATGAAGGCACAACTAATTATATGAGGATAAGGAAGAAACAGACAAACTTTTAGGAAGGAAAATAAAACTGATTTTTAACAAGATAGGAAAAAATGAAATGTGAAAAGCAACTTAACTTTATTTAGGGACTATTGATACTTTGTCTTATAATCAAAACTTCTTGTCACTGTCCTTTATCTTCTTCCTTCCCCTGCTGATTCTCTCTGAGAAGGACTCCAGTGTGGTGTGATGTGATGTGGTGTGGTGCAGTTCTGGCTTTGTCACTTAGGACCAGCACGGTCTAGGACTAAAAGTTTGCCTATGAAGACATACAAAAGTGAATAGTTTTGAATTAGTTACTTAGACTTCTGAGCTTCAGTTACTTCACAAAAAATGAGACTGCTTCTCTGATGTGACTATAAGATTGTTAGGAGAATTGATGAATTAGCGTAAATATATTTTAAGAACTGAGGACCTCACAAAGTAACTAGTATTGTGTTATTTTTTAATCCTCACCTGAAGATTTGTTTATTGATTTTAGAAAGAGGAAGCAGTGGGGAGAGAGAGAGAGAGAGAAAGAGAAGATCATTGCTATGAGAGAGAAACATTGATCCATTGCTTCTTGTATGGATTGAACCTGTAACCTAGATATGTGCCCCAACTGGGAACTGGACCTGCAACCTTTTGGTTGACCAGCCAGTGTTTCAACCAGCTGGGCCACGCAGCCAGGGAAAATAGTATTGTTTTTATAACTATAGATTTAATCAGCATGACAAATATTTGGGTACTCAATAAGTCAGAGTAAGTGGTGTAAATTTTTGAATTCAGGGAGATACATAGTCCTTACCTTTAACATACTTTCTAATTTGGAGAAGGAAATAAAATACGTAGTATTTACAAATGTCTGTAATAAGTGACAGAATATGAAAAGAGCTACCCACCTGAATCTGCTGTAAGTCCATCAGACTTGATGTGCCACAAGTGACAAAATGAGCATTTGATCTTTTCCTTGTTTTTTTATATTTTATTGTGTATGCTATTACAGTTGTCCCAATTTTTCCCTCTTTGCCCACCTCCAGAAGCTCCCCCCTCCTTTGCCGTGCCCAGCTCCTTCAGGGAGTCCCCACACCATTGTCCATGTTTATGGGTCATGCATATGTATTCATTGTTTACTCTATTCCTCATGCTATACTTTGTATCACATGACTGTTCTGTTAATACCAATTTGTACTTCTTGATCTCTTCTCCTTTTTCACCCATCCTCCCAAACCCTTTCCTACTTTGCAACCATCAAAATGTTCTGTGTATCTTTGATTCTGTTTCTGTTCTGTTAGTTTATTTTGTTTTTTAGATTCAATTATTGATAGATACTTATCTATTGCCATTTTATTATTAATGTTTTTGATTTTCTTCTTAAAGAAGACCCTTACACATTTTCATATAATACTGGTTTGGTGGTGATGAACTCCCTTAGCTTTTTCTTGTCTGGGGAGCTCTTTATCTGTCCTTTGATTCTAAATGATAGCTTTGCTGGGAAGAGCAATGTTGGCCGTAGGTCCTTGCTTTTCATGACTTTGAATATTTCTTGCCAGTCCCCTCCAGCCTGTGAAGTTTCTTTTGAGAAATCAGCTGACAGTCTTATGGGAGCTTCCTTGTAGGCGGCTAAAAGTCAGGAGAGATATCTCAGGAGCAAGGGGTCTCAGCTCCACACCAAGGCCCCCAGCCCAGGGTTCCAGTACCAGTAAAATAAGTCTTCATCACTTCTGGCTATAAAGACCAGCGAGAATTGGGGCTTTGGAAGACAGAAATTTCTGGAGTCCCAGGCAGTTCCTCTGAAAGGACCTGTGCATAGACTTACTTGGACTCACTCCCACTGAGCTCCAGCATTGGGGCAGCAGATTGAAATGCATCAGAGACATACGGGAGGAGCTGAATTGGCGAAAGGTAGGATTGCAGCTTTTTCCCAGACAGAAGTGCTGGCAGAGGCCACTGTATCTTTTTTGAGCCCTCAGTCACAGAGCCACAGAGCAAGCAGGCGTGAACAGGTGTCATATCTGAGACTACATCAACCTGGCTCACACTGTTTGTTCCACCCTGGTGATTCCCTGAGGTCCTGACTCACCTAACTTTCAAACCCACCCAAGCAGTTTCCAGTGTCTTTTCCATACAAATGGCTTCTCTTGGCCCATGCTTCATATTTTTCTAAATTCTCTCAAACAAGCAGCATCTGACTTCAATAAGCCCCATACCTCTCACTAAAAGACCTCAGGCCTGGCACTGGCAGGCCTTGGTTCATAGCCTGGCCTCTCCTGGGCACCTCGAAGCCCAGCACAGGTAGTAGCCATTTGCAGGGTGCTTTGTAGCTTTGTAGCTTATGTTGTGTGACCCCAGAGAGGACACAGGTTGTGGCTGACATTGGTTGTGTCAACAGCAATCAAGGCTCAACTACAACAGGAGGGTATACACAACCCACATGATGGATGTACCTTGAGTACCCAGCCTAGGTGATAGGGGAGGCAGTGCCACTGGACCCTACAGGACACCTAGTATATTAGGCCTCTCTACCAAAACAGGAAGTCATGGCAGCTCTACTAATATTTATTAGCTAATATTTATTAGCACTGAAGTCCCAGGTGCTATCCTAAATGCCTTTCTTACACTATATCAGAACCTACAGTATTGATATTTTAATATTAAATATTATTTAAATGAAATATTTAATATTAAGTAATAACTGAATAGTATCCACTTTTGTTACAGACCACTGAATTGAGCTGTAGTGCTTTGCACAGTAGGAGGTGTGCTAATGTTAGGGCTATTTGATTCTAGGGACTAAACCTTTAACACTACCACATACTGCTTCTTAGAGATAATCTGGAAGCTCCTTTGGGAAAAATTTTCTGCCTTTCTGTCTCTAAGTGCGATGGCCATTAGAGACTAAAGATAAATGTTTTAAGGCCAGTAACTTGGTTGGGGTGGTTTGTGAAGGATGTGAAATTTATTCAAAATTTTAAGATTGAATGAAGATATCAGAAAGAAAGGAAAAAAATATAATTTACTTGGTAAACTGGGGGAGAAGGAAAGTGGTTAGGCCATGGTAATGCCTAGATTTTATGATGGTATAAGCATGAAAGCTTGATATATGAATAGTTTAGTAAGAGTTTATGATCACTGGTTTACAGACCAGCACTGTCCAGTAGAAATAAAATGTAAACAGTGCATGTAATTATACATTTTTTGGTAGCCACATTAAATAGGGTAAGAAGAACAAGTGTATTTAGCTTTTTTTTTTAAAAAAAAGATTTTATTTATTTATTTTTAGCAAGAGGGGATGAAAGGGAAGAAGAGAGGGATAGAAACATAAATGTGTGGTTGCCTCTTGGGCGCCCCCTAGTGGGGACCTTGCCTACAACCCAGGCATGTGCCCTGATTGGGAATTGGTCTGGCAACCCTTTACTTCGCAATCTGGCGCTTGATCCACTGAGCCACACCAGCCAGGGCTTAGTTTTAATAATATATATTATTTAACCCAATATATTAAAAAATGTTATTTCATCAAGTCATTAATATAAAAATATCAATGAACTATTTTACATTCTTTCATTAATAAATTGGTGTATATTTTATACATAGACCATTCTCAATTCAAGGAGGCCATATTTCACATGCTTAATGGCCATATTTGCCTACTGACACCTTTACTGGACAGCGAATTTATATGCCATCAGAAGATAAAAGGTTGATGCTGTGGTTATGTTCATTAAAAATTTGTGTTTGGATTACAGATAAATGGCTTATTTTCCCTCTGTGTATAGCAAAAAATGAGTGAAGGATAGTCTGGGTTTGAAAGGCATTACCATTCAGTTGTGTCCAGAGAATATGCTCAAGAGGGGAACATATTTTTTATACTTAGTAAGAAGGGTGAGAAAAGATTTACCAAATGTTTAGGCTTTGTGCTTTTTCAGGTACTGTGGGTATTACTTACTTAGAACCGTAGAGCTTTTTCTGTAAACAGAGCTCTAGAGAAGCACACAGTTTTTAACTCTTGAAACATGATGTTTATTATTGGTTCTGGGATTCTGTGCCTTTGTCTGGAACCCTTCACAATGTCACTGGTTTACTTTTTGTGGAATTTAATATGTTTAAAGTTACATTTCTCAGGCAGGAATTTCTAAAATCTGCCTGTTTCCTCAAAAACAAAAAAACATAAACTTACCATGTTAAAAAATGACAATAAATCTTTCCTTACTGTAAAAGTGTAATGTGCATTATTTTTAAAAATTTAGGTAATGGAGATACCTTCTAATACCTAGTTAATGAACAGATCTCCAGCAGAAGGAAATATCCTCATGTTCTCACTTTGACTTGCTGCTGCTGTACTGGGGTTTCTTGGGCAGCAGCGCTCTGCTGAATCAGAGCCTCTCTGGTTTGTATGGGATAGGTACTGAAGATTTTATTTCCTTTAAGGATAGCGTGAACAGATGGGAGTTCTTGCTGAGTTATATTTGTATATTGTTATATATTATAGATCATTTTATTTGTCTAAGAGCTTCATTTTAATGCATTTAATTAAAAATCTTCTTAGTTATCTGTAAAACCGTAAGACTTACAAAACCAAACAACAGCTGCAGGACTTCAGTTAACTTGTTGAGAGGTATCAGGTTAAAATATAAGTTCTGCTCTATACAGTTTAACAGAATAAAATGTGATTTTTTTCACTAGTAATTTCCATTGTCTGACTTTGTAGTGTTAGTGATATGCTGATGTTATCAGTGTATGAATATAGTCTTTTTGCTGTGACCAATTGAGTTTTATTTGTTGTGAATATGGTCTTGGTTCAAGTCAGGGTAAAGAAGGTTTGTGGAGCCCAGTACTTACCATTTTTGGGGATGGGAAATTGGAACAGGCAAGCTAGAAATTTACTTGGAAGAAAGAAAACAATAGCCACTTGGTATGAACTGAGATGAGGTGAAAAACATGTTTTGAGAAAACTTACGGAGTGTTTTAAAAACATAAATGACTTGTACACAAAAAGTCATTAGGAGCATAATCAGATTTTACAAAATTTGGTAGGAAACATGTTAGAGGGCTTTGAATTTCATATTTATTATGTTCATATTTTGTGTGGCTGAAATATAGAAGTCTCTTAGTTATTTTGAAATTGACTCCTGTGGCTTCTTAGACTCTTAACTAAGGATCACAGTCCTTAGATGTGGAAAGTCACAAGACTGAGTTTGTAGTATCTTCGAGTTAAACAGCTAACACTGAGTGACGTTAGACTAGATTCCATTAACTTGTTTGTTTTCTGCTTGAAGGTTAATAGTCATATTGACCTTTGTCATGGAGTTATTACTAATTAATAATTCTAGAGTGCTTTGAAAGCATTAGTCTTTAAATATTAAGTATTATATTTATTAGAATATTTCTTAACACAAAATAGTTCCTTTATTAACCTGTACTTAATATTGGCTATTATATTTACCTGGGATTGGCCACTCATCGTAGTCCTATGCCTGTCCTTTGATTCCTAGTCATTTAGGAACATTTGTGAGAATGTGTCTAACACATGATTGACCTGGGGATGACTCAGGAAAATTCTTGTAAAGGGTTATTATAACTGTGGGATGATTTGGTACCTACTGTTGTTGCCTTGTTGCTTCTGAAAGTTAGCCTAGGTTAGAGTAAAGAGTTCAGGTTTTGGAGTTAACATGCATTATCTTGAATCCCGTCTCTCTCTGTTCCTTAACTATCCCTACGCAAGTTACTAAATCTTAACTTCCTTAACTGCAACTTGCAAATAATAGCAACCTCAATAGGGTCATTATGGGGACCCATACAAAATAATAAGTCTATTATTAGGGATAATTTAAGCTTTACTTTTTTTCCCCTGTAATAAAGATTTTAGTTTTTTAGAGCAGTTTTATGTTCACAGCAAAATTGAGAAGGTAGTACAGAGGTTTCACATACTGAGGGGGAACCTGAAAAAGCTAGAACTATCTCCTGGATGGGGGACTTCTTGTAGTATAGGCTTCCTTGACTAGGTGAGTGTTCTAGGAACCCATCTGTATCAGTGTACTAGCTGACATTGTTGCAAGAGGCTGCATTTGGCTTCTGTGAAATATTTTTGAATGACTCTTTCAACATGTTTTCACATTTCATGATGGGTGATTTATGAGTATACCTGCCCACACTACGCTGAGTGTTCAGCATTTTTTGACCGAAAGCAACCCCCGCCCCTCGAAAACAGCCTGACCGCTGTGCCCCACCCTCCGTATTCATCTGATCTTGCCCCAAGCCCTTTTTTTTTTTTTTTTTGGTTTCCCTGGATTAAAAAATAGTACACAAAGGGAAATGTTTTGCCCCTGTGGAAGAGGCAAAACAAAAAATAGCAGAAGCACTAAAAGGCATCAAAATCAACAAGTTCAAAAACTGTTTTGAGCACTGGAAAAAAGGTCTTAGTAGGTGTATTGCATAAAATGAAGAGTACTTTGAAGGCGGCTGAAGTTTAAACATGTAAGAATAAATACACAATTTTTTATAAATTAATTCTGTTTTTTTGGGTCCCCCCTGTGTAACTCCTGCCCCCATGCATGCATAGTCTCCTCCATTATAAATATGCCTCACCAGAGTGGTAATTTTCTTACAATTGATGAACCTACACTGACATATCATAATCACTTCAAATCCATAGTTTATCTTTTGGTTCACTCTTGGTCATGTTCATTCTGTGGGTTTGGACAAATATATTAATGACATGTATCTGTCATTACAATACCATACAGAGTATTTTCACTGACCTAACAATTGTTTGTGCCAATTTTTCATTCCTCCCCAGCTCTCAACTTCCAGCCCGAGACAACCCCTGATCTTTTCACTCTCTACATACTTTTACCTCTTCAGTTGGAATCATATATACGTAGTCTTTTCAATTTGGCTTCTTTGGCTTTAAGGTTCCTCCATGCATTTTCATGGCTTGATAACTCATTCCTTTTTAGCACTGAATAATATTGCAGTGTCTTGATGTACCAAAGTTTAGTTACTTTTCACCAAAGTTTAGTTATTTTTTCACAAGGACATTTTGGTTGCTTCCATTTTTGGCAGTTATGAATAAACATCCATGTACAGGTTTTTGTGTGCATGTTTTCAGCTAATAGATATTTCTAGTGAACATTTATTTTCACCAGGCATTGTGTTATGTACTTTATGTGCAGTATATTATTTAATTTTTGTGTATAGTAGAGATTATGTAGAGTGTATGGCCCATAGTAATATATATCCAGTAGCTAGTTGCTATTATTTTTTTCTGTGTTAGTTTCAAGCATGTAGTTTAATCAGAAGTTGAGGTTGTTAACATGAGCAATAGGACTGCAAATTCTTTTTTTTAAAAAAGTTTTTATTTATTTATTTATTTTTAGACAGAGGGGAAGGGAGGGAGAAAAAGAGGGAGAGAAACATCAATGTGCGGTTGCCTCTCATGCACCCTGTATTGGAGACCTGATTTGCAATGCAGGCATGTGCCCTGACTGAGAATCGAACTAGCGACCCTTTGGCTTGCAGGCTGGCACTCCATCTACTGAGCTGCACCAGCCAGGGCAGGGCTGCAAATTCTGATGAGACTTAAGGGAGTTACTGGAAAGTTGACAGTGGCTTGAAAGTGAAATATATGTGTATGTCAAAGTGTAGTTCAAGGACAATCTTCATGCTAATCACTTTGGAAGCTTGTTAAGATGTAGAGTTTGGGGTTCATCCTCAAGAACTCAGATTTTGTGAATTAGAATCTCTGGTCATGGAGACCAGAGCAAATTTTACTAGCTTAATATATAATTCTTATTCACTATGAAGTTTGAGAATCATCTTTCAAATTTTTCCTTATGTTGAATGTGATTAAAAAAATGATTCTATTGATTTTTAAATAGTTATTTTTTTCTCTGATATAACAAGCTTTCTATTTTATTGGTGATGGAGGTAGTAAGTTTTTTTAATTTAAATTTTTATACATAATATATAGTAAACATAATTTTTCTATGTTATGAGGGTAGTAGGGATGGTGGTATTTATGCATTCGACCAGTATTTAGTAAATATCACTTGATACATTTTTATTTATCATAAATACGTTATATTTTACTTTATTATTTACATAATGATTTTGAATATTATTTAAATAATGATTTTAAATAATGATTGAAAGGAAGGAGGATTGAGGACATACCATTATGATGCTAGGTGAGAAGCAAAGAGCGTGGTTTTTCTGGTGCTAACTATAAGAAAAAAATAACTACAATTAATTTACATGACTAATATGAATAATTAAAGTCTGTTGGAAATTTGCAAGAAGTTTTGACATGGGTCATTTTGTTAGTCATACTAATTAATAATTAATGAAAGAGTCATATCAGCAATGCTCAACTTCTGTGTTTTTTGAGTTTCTTGGCCTCCTAAGAACACTCTTGGGTTTTGTCTGTGTTGGCTTTCTGGAAAGTCATACTCTACCTTTTGGGAAATGCGGTTACAACCCTGCCGTGCTTCTTCATATGGACCTCAGCTTTCTTAAATTTGTTACTTAAAACCTCACTCAAAGGGACCAATGAATTGCTTCAAATCGTAATTTTAAACTTAGACCTTCAGAACACTGCATTTCAGTGAGTCATTGAATTGGTATTTTTATTTTTAATCCCAAATCATCCTGTGTTCAGCATCCACTTTAATAACTCTTATTGGTTAAGGAACTTTTTAATATCTGTTCATTCTGAGAAACTAGGTCATCAGGGCTTCGTCATTGTTAATGAAAACGGTATTGTATGCTTTTTTTAGGAGCATGCTTAGACTGGACGAAGCTAAAACATTTTAGAAATTGTTGTTCTGCTTTAAATACTAATAGGGTATAATTTTGCATATTTTAAACTCATTCTATTTGCCAATACAATAATATTGTTTATCTCTGGGAACTTTGGCTATTGTGTTGTGCTGTTTAGAATTCACATGAATTATTAAACTTTCTAATAGGCCTTTTACTGACAGCTTCTGTCTGACCACTCCTTTAAGAGTTGTCTTCAATATTTTCAGAAGTAATATTCAGGTCTAACTGGCACTGGAATTTTTGTTTCTGTAATGAGAGAAGCTGATTGAACTTTTTTAGAAGTTAGGAGCAGTGGGATACAGAAGAGGACTAAATTTATATCGTGCCTGTTTCATTGTGAGAAGTAATCATAGTCTTACGTATTTACTTTTCTTCAGGGGTGGTGGCGGTAGTAGGAGCAGTTGTAGAGGTAAATTAAGGAGGCATTGAGGAGACTATCTCCTAACATCAGGTTTCAGTTATTTCTAATGTAGATAACAGAGTGGTTATTACTAAAACTTTTTCTTTCATAGGATAGTCTCATGTACAGTGTTAGTATCTTTATCACTTACCCCAGAATATTGACAATGTTAGCGTCATCTCCTCAGTAACTTATTCTTGGTCATGTTCCTCTCTATTTTAAGTGTGGGCCACAGATCCATAACAGCGTTGATGTAATTATATGACTTTTAGAAATTGGTTGATTTTTTTAAAAGTATATTTTATTGATTATGCTGTTACAATTGTCCCATTTCTTTCTCCCCTTTATTCCCCTCTACCCTGCACCCTCCCACATTCCCCGCCCCCGGCTTAGTTCGTGTCCATTGGTCATACATAAAAAAGTTCTTTGGCTTCTCCATTTCCTAAACTATTCTTAACCTTCCCCTGTCTATTTTGTACCTACTATTTACATTTCTTATTCCCTGAACTTTTTCCTCCATTCTACCCATGCCCCTTCCCCACTGATAAGCCTCCATGTGATTTCCATTTCTGTGATTCTATTCCTGTTCTAGTTGTTTGCTTAGTAGTTTTTTTTTGTTTTATTTTTTTTTTAGGTTCTGTTGTTGATATTGTGAGTTTGTTGTCATTTTACTGTTCATAGTTTTGGCCTTTTTTTTCTTAGATAAATCCTTTTAACATTTCATATAATAAGGGCTTGTTGATGATATATTCCTTTAACTTTACCTTATCTGGGAAGCACTTTATCTGCCCTTCCATTCTTAATGATAGTTCCATTCTTAATGATAGTTCCATTCTTAATGATAGCTTTGCTGGATAGAGTAATCTTGGGTGTAGGTCCTTGAGTTTTATGACTTTGAATACTTCTTCCCAGCCCCTTCTTAACTGTAAGGTTTCTTTTGAGAATTCAGCTGATAATCTTAGGGGAACTCCTTTGTAGATAACTGTCTTCTTTTCTCTTTCTACTTTTAAGATTCCTTCCTTATCTTTAATCTTGGGTAATGTAATTCTGATGTGCCTTGGTGTGTGCTTCCTTGGGTTCAACTTCTTTGGGACTCTCTGAGCTTTTTGGACTTCCTGCAAATCTATTTCCTTTGCCAGATTGGGGAAGTTCTCCTTCATTATTTTTTCAAACAAGTTTTCAATTTTTTGCTTTTCCATTTCTCTTTCTGGCACCCCTGTGATTCAGATGTTGGAATGTTTCAAGTTGTCCCAGAGGTTCCTAAGTCTCTCCTCATTTTTTTGAATTCTTGTTTCTTTATTCTGTTCTGGTTGAATGTCTATTTCTTCTTCTGCTCCAATTTTTTTTTATCTGAGTCCCAGTTTCCTTCCCTTCACTGTTGGTTCCCTGTATATTTTTCTTTGTTTCACTTTGCATAACCTTCACTTTTCCCTTTGTTTTGCAACTATATACAACCATTTCTGTAAACATCCTGATTACCAGTGTTTTGAACTCTGCATCTGAAAGGTTGTTTATCTCCCCATTTCTTAGTTCTTTTTTTGGAGCTTTGATCTGCTATTTCATTTGGGCCATATTTCTTTGTCTGGGTGCACCTATTACATTGTGGGCAGTGGAACCTTAGGTATTCACCAGGGTGGGGCAACCCAGGTCGCAGAGTTGTGGCTCTGTATGTGGGGGAGGGGTCAGAGAAGGAACAATGCTGCTTACTTATCTGGCCTTCAGTCACTTTCCCCACTACTCACAAGCAAATTGGGCCCTGAGATGCTCCCGCCTGACCCCCCGCACTGGAGTACAGCACACTGATTTTTTTTCCTTTACTCTTACCTCATTTTTATTACCAATAATTATACTTTCCTCCTGAATGATTTTAGAATGTTTTGGGAAAGTATTGATAAAGATAGTATTATTTTGTGGTTAAGAGTGTAAACTCTTAAACAAGACTGTGTAGATTCAGTTTTTAACATTGCCACTTATTGGTTGCATGTAGAACACGTGTTTTTTTTTTTTTTTTTAGAACTCCTACCTCAGTTTCCTTATCTGTAAAACAGGGATTATAAAATTATCTACTTTACAGACATGTGTTGAGGATTAAATAATTTTTTAGAGA
This sequence comes from Pteronotus mesoamericanus, assembly GCF_021234165.1. Lineage (NCBI taxonomy): Eukaryota > Metazoa > Chordata > Mammalia > Chiroptera > Mormoopidae > Pteronotus > Pteronotus mesoamericanus. Next base: position 24,515,496 of record NW_026555078.1, on the reverse strand, counting down.
ACAATGCCTGCCAATATTACATACTGAATAAATAATAGTTATTACTAAGTATTAGTTATTCATTCACTAAAATAGTATTCCCAATAAGCTATAATAGACTCTAAAAGTAAAAAAAAAAAAATGATAATTAAGACTTTAGAAAAAATTCAATTTAGGAAGTTGTTTTTTGGCTGGAATTTGAACTCACACAGATACAGTCTTTTCCAATTGTAATAAAACAGTGTTTTTAAACTTTAATGTGCATACAGATTACCTGGGGATCTTGTTAACATGTAGAGTCTTAAAGGTTTTGGAATAAGCCTGAGATGCTGCCTTCTAACAATCTCTCTAGGTAATCTGGATGTAGCTAGTCCTTAGACCATACCTTGAGTAGTAAAGTTATGGGATATTCCATTAAGTGGGTCTCAGTCCTTTTGTCAGTACGCTATAAACACTTGGGTATTTTTTTTTCTAAAAAAATATGCCTCAGTTTTATCTCAGGCCAGTTAAATTAGATCTCTGGATTAATACTCTAGTCATCATCATCATCATCATTTTTGTAAAAAATATTCTAGGTCATTCTTCTGTGTAAAGAGCATGCAGAGTTACTGCCTTAGTGATTTTAAGGAGAGTCAGTAAGCTAAGAAGGTACATTTTATATCTTTATTTACTTTATCATTTTCATTTATCATTTATCATTTATTCTATCATTTTAAACACCTGTAGGGATGATAAAGCATAGTTGGTCAGAACTCTTAGACTGGGAGGCAGTTATTTGGTTGGCTTGAAGTTTTCTTTTTACTAGACTGGCCTAAAATGTTTGACTCATTGAACCTTTCTTCAGGTTGCCACTTATTTTCTGTTGCTTTCATCATTTTTGAGATCTTTGGGATTTCCCTAGTTTCTCAACAGTTTCCTGAAAGTATAGTAATTTGAACTCAGTAAAAAAATGCTTTAACAAGCTGAACAATGGCAGTGGCAGAAGAATAAAGTTCCATGCACTTCTCAAACTCTGATTTTTTATTATTTAAGGGAGGGACTTATTTTGTTTTAGACTTTTTCTTGGCCTTTTCTTTATGTTTTTGGGCACTAACGTGTTTTCTACCATGGTTTTTTTTTTTTTTTTCAGTGTATTACTTTCTTAGGTTGTGTTCCCTCTGCCTTCTTTCTCAGCTGTAATTCTTGCATACATGTCCTATTGTGCATCTATATTTTGGGGGAGAAGCAGTAAATATTTTCTCATGGATGGTCATGTTTCAGAAAAACAGTTTTCCAAAGTGCAAGATCATGATGAATTTTATTCCATCTATTCATGATGTATCAGATAGAGTCTGGACAGGGAAATAATCCATACTAGAAAGATCAAGAAAATTTTAATATGGGCAATGGGTTATATAGTTGTTGGAGGGCTTACAAAGCAAAAGGGGAACACTGGAATAACAGACAATAATTGCAGAAAGCAGCAACCACCCATCGGGCTTGGGGAACAAAGAAGAACTTGAAGTAGATTTGGGGCTCAATACCTTTGGAGGGGGTACTGCTTGGATGTTGCTGATACTTCTGAGGGGTACTTCTGAGAGTGCCGTTACTGAGATTGAGGGCCTATGCTGGGGCTATGCTGAGTGGAAAAAGCAAGCGTGTAGTGCCCTTACTGGGAGTGTGAGAAAGCTAGCTGGCAAAAGAGAAAAATCATTTCCAGACTTCTGTTTTTAGCATTACTGAGCTGAGTATTGAAGGGTGAATTTGGAGCTGAGAGACAATAACTGAATAACTAGCAGATATAGCCTTCTCCTTCCTCCCTGCTTACATGACAGCGTAGGCGTTTGGTGTTTTGGTCCCTTTTTTAGTCACTGGGATCCCACATGATTTTAGTGTCCAGCATGTGGAATGAGAGGAGTTATTATTATTTTAAAATTAATTAGTTTAATTAACGTGATTTGGGGGCATGAGACGGGACCACTTGTTGTAAGGTTACTTTGTCATGGTCTTTCTTGGGACCTGCAATTTAGTCAGATACACATTTCTTTGGGTGTCAAGGACTTTCTGTTTTTCAAGATTCTTTATTTAAAAAATAAAGAAAAAAATTGTGGGAGGAATAAGGATGCTATAAACCAGAGATTAAAAATTGGTTGCTTAGTGGCCAAACAGTGACCTGCAGTGGGAACTAGTCTTCGAACTGATTTTACTCTTCTGATTCTAATATATTCTTCTTCCATAAGAGCTTCTCAGATTTTAAAGTGCATATGAATTATTTGGGGATCTTGTTAAAATGCAGATTCTAATTGAATATGTCCCTGGATAGGGCCAAAGATTCTGCATTTCTCATAAGCCCTCAGGGAAGGCTGAAGCTACTAGTCCCTAGAGAAGACTTCTCTCTTTTGTGCTTTGAGAACCACTGATCTGGCTTTGATGCACTTTGGCACTGGGTTTGGGTACTGGGTTTGAACTGGGTTTGGGAACTGGCTTTGAATGGTGAGTGATCATACTGCTGATGGAAGTGGAGTCCTTGTGGTGTCATTAGAAAAAGCATTTTAAGGGATCCACAAGGGAGGATGAGATCTGGTGATAAGATTTATTTGGGTGCTTGATGCAAAATCAAAAGAGTGCCTCTCCTGGGTTCCCCATATCCCATTTCTATCCATCCCACCATGGAAAATCAGGGCCAGATATAGAGCCAATGTCCAGAGATCCTGTGCATGCCAAGGCTAATTCAGGCTAGTCTTTCTCATCATCTGACTAGCTAAGCCTGTGTTCCTGGCTGTGCTGTTGCATCCAGGCTCCCACCTGGGGCCTATGTTTAGAATCTGTTGGGGCCACATGGTTATGGACAGAAAACATGTGAGCGCATGGGTGAGTGTGAGAGAGAGAAAGAGAGAGATGTCTTCTTTGTTCCCCTGGGGTTATAACCAGGAGCTTTTTCAAAATAAAAAATGAACTACCCAAGCTTTTGTGGACTTATGATAGGTCCACACTCCCTATTTTGACTGACAGACCTCTATGCTCAAGGATCTCTCCTTGCAACCCCCAACAGTTCAGTGCTGGAGGCTGACAGTGCTGCTGGGGAGATTTTCTGTGCTCTGAGGATTGTCCCATGGGGTTTGTGAAGGAGTTTGTAAATGCTATAGCCTTCTGGCTAAGCAAACAGGCTATGCTCCCCAGTTTATTAAACTTGGTGTCTAATTCCCTTTGCTCTCTTTCTAATAACTAGTTAACTGCCTACGGTAAAATCATAAAGTAAGAGTTTCTAGCAGCCTGCCTAATTTTCTAGAAGTTTTTGAAAGAAATTTTCTAAGATTTTGAGGAATCTTAGTAGAGGCATTAATAGTTGTTTCTTTCCAGGTGGGAACAGAAGGGCATATGCCTCTGAATAAGTTCACTTCTCTTCCATAATTTAGATGTTATCCTGGATACATAGTTTCAATAACTGTGTATATGTTTAATGGAAAGTGACTTACAGGAAATAGACTAGAAGGACAAGGAGCAAATCCATTCGTCAGATGTCTTGCCTTGATTAAATAGGCTATCTGTGGATTCAAAAATTGCATTTGGTTTGAATTTCATATTACAGTTGATCCTTAAACAATGTCAGAAACCTGTGTATAACTTTGACTCCCCAAAACCTTAACTACTTATTGACAGCAAAGCAGTGGATTAACACATATTTTATGTTATATATATCACATATTATATTCTTACAATAAAGTATGCCTGGGAAAAGAAACTGTTATTAAGAAAATCATAAATGAAAACAAACTTACAATATTTATTGAATAAACTCTGCATATATGTGGACCAGTGCAGTTTAAACCCATGTTATATAAGTATCAACTATAATTCTATTTCCCCACTTTTGACACTTTTATATATTTAAGCTTGTTATTAAAAGTTTAGAGTCTTGACATGAGCCAAATAAATGGTAGTCTGGTTTTTTGAAAAAGAGTTTATTTATTTATTTTTAGAGAGAGGGGAAGGGAAGGAGAAAGAGAGGGAGACAAACATCACTTGGTTGCCTCTCTCATGCCCTCAACTGGGGACCTGGCCCGCAACCCAGGCACATGCCCAGACTGGGAATTGAACTAGTGACCTTTCAGTACACAGGCCGGTGCTCAGTCCTGTGAGCTACACCAGCCAGGGTGGTAGTCTATCTTAATGGAACTCTGAATGCAGCCCAAATTTATGAAGTTGTTAATTGTTCTTTGCATTTGGATTTTACTATACCTCAAGGCATACGTGACTACATAAATAAAAAGTTAATCTCTTCTTCAGTTACCATCCTTCAAGAGCCTGTCTCTGCCCACTTCTTCCACCCTTATTGGGTCTTTCCTTTTATCTTTACAGACAGATTTGCAAAGATCCTAAGTACTTTCTGTCTGTTGATTCTTTATATGAATGTTATCCTTAAATTTTTAATTCAGGCAAGGAATAATAATTCAGGCTATAAGTAGAGAACTGATTGGTCCCTTTTTCAGGTGAGGTGAAAGGGTTAAAATGGAAGTTAACAATTCAGGGGATTCCTATGGAAAAGTGGGTGAAAAAAACAAAGCATTTTGACTGGCACATAGAAACCCTTGCATGCACACAAATGTCCATATTTGAATATTTATAGAAGGTAATCTGTCAAAATTACTGTTATTTTAATTTACTAAGTTTGGCTGATTGCTGCAGTTGTATGTTAGTTGAATTCTAGATGAGGCACTGTAAATACGATTTGGTGTGGGGCATGCTTTTTGTCCTTGAAGCTGTGTGGATATTCCTGTCCTGTCCCCCATCCTGCTCCCCACTCCCCCATTTTTTCTGAATTTTAATATTCTTTTTTTAGGGAAAAAAATTTTAAGTGAGGTAATAATGGTACATAGTAAAGAACAATTTTTTTAATTAAAAAAAGTCCTGTAGACTTCGAGTGATCAAGAATTGTTTAAATAGAGTTAATTATTTATCCAGTCTTTGTTTCAAAGGAGCTATCCCTGGAGGACTTAAACCTAGAGACAAGTATCTCATTTGAATGGCCTTAGGAGGTTTTATATGAGCTATATCAACAAAGAAAATGTATAATTGTAGATAATTAGTGTTACCCCTTTCTTTTGTCTCATTTGAACAGTCTATAATTTCAGTGACCCAGATTCAAGCAATAATATCTTTCTTTGGAAATATCATGTGGTTTTGTCAGCTTCATATGTTCTAGGGGAATGAAGGTAAGCCACTTTTCAGTTATTATTGAAATAACTTTGTTAGTTTTCTCTTTTTAAAAATTAGTAAACCCTTTCTCTTTGGGTTCAGAAAACACTATATTGTTTATTGATGCTGTCTCATTTTCTCAAAAGATTCCACTGAGACTATTATTTGAGCTCTAGAGATGACACACTGACTTTCTAAGCATCCTGACTTTTTTGAAGCAGGACTACATTCTGTGCTTTATTTGCTAGGTTCTCTTGTCTTTTTTTACATAGCTATTCTTACCTTAATAGTTTGTTTTTACATATGTAACCACCAAACATGACTAAGTTTTAATTTTTTTGTATTTTGCTTTTGATGTTTTCATTTATCTCTTGTGAACTGATATAATTGGATTTTTTTTTTTGGTTATTACTTTAACTAGAAATTATTTCAGATACTAAGTCTTAGTTTCAATACTTAGATATTGACTTTGTTTTGGGGTTTCAGGAATATATTTTATGTTTAGCAGATTAAGTGTGGAATTTTTTTTAGAGCATTCTTTTCTATCTTTCATGAGCATCCATCTTCATTCTTATTTGACAACTGTGTTTTGGGGCTGATTAATCTTTTTTCTAGGAGCTTTTATATATTTCACTTGTTACTGAGGTCACATTTCCCAGTTCTTTTTGTGACCATTCCCAAATCATCTCCCATGTACAAGTATCTCACCTTAACTCTTCATTATACTTGTAGGAAAATTATTCAAGTCTGTAGCTATCTTCTGACTGAAGAACAAGATTATTAATAATTCCATAAGATGTTACCCTAGCTCCTAATTTTGTCATTACACCATCTGTTCATGTATATAGGGCTCAGAAATGTCTTTTGTACCTAATGCATTGAAGACATGGAAATAATAAAATAAAATTTGCATATGTGTAAAGTGAAGTAATACTAATATGTTCCATTGGGTTTGGCCATTCTTGCATTTTTTGCTATGTTTGGAGACTTATTTTGCAACATACTTTAAATTCCTTAAGGTGAATTAGATATGTTCATCTTATTTAACCAGCATGCTTTTGGTTAAGTATGATAAATCTCAGTTGAATAGAATTTAAGTTGGTAATATAAAAGTAATGAGCTGTTTTACAGTGTGATATTGAAAAAAATTTAACTATTTATTGCTATAAGAACAGAAAGCACTCTACAGTGGATAAAGATGTCCTAAGGAAATTAAGTTTGATACAGGTTAATTCCACAATTTTAGCAAATGTTGGGAATTTGGCACCTGAATGTCAAATTTCACATACAGACTTTTGCTTTCTACTGATTTTTTTCTTCCACAGGAAGAATCTTAAAACTTAAACTAGTTCAGAAGAGATTATAATGCTATTTTAGGAATTAAGAAATAGGTTTTATTTTTTACAGATTAATTGAGCACTAAGGGTAATCAGTGAATTGCAGTATGCCCTGATTGATTTTTTTAAGTCCTTAATGGAAACTCAATATTTAGGTGTTTATTTAGGAAATACAGTAGTTTGTAATAATGATTTCTACAATATTTGATTGTCCCATTTTAATTGCTTCAGAAAGGATGAAGTGTATTACTTAATAGCTTACGTTTTAGCATTATATATAGGGTGAACACTATGCTTAATCATATTTTAGGAAATTTGTATGCCATTGAGACATTCAGATTTGCATTTTTTCCTCTCAGTACTATAGGAGCATTATCACTTTATCAATTATTAAAGGTTGAAAATAGAAATTTTCTTTTGTGGTTTTCAGTTCATCATTTAAGGAGCTTTTAGAAGTTACCACTCTCATCTAACAACAAGTAGAACACTGAACAGACTGAAAGATCAACACATCTTCTTAGGTGTGTCAGAGCAGGGGGGTCAGAAAAATCCCCTAGTGCTTTCTCTAGGGGAGGGGAAAGTAACCATTTGGAAATGTGCCAAGGCATTTTGTTTTTCTTAAGTTCTGCCATCAGGAGTTCCTGGAGATCAGGAACAAGACAGGGATGTCCACTTTCACCTCTCTTATTTAACATACTGTTGGAAGTCCAAGCCAAAACAATCAGACAAGAAGAAGAAATAAAGACACCCAAATTGGAAAGGAAGATGTATAACTGACATTTGCAGATGACATGATACTTTATATAGAGAACCCTGAAGATTCCACCAAAAAACTACTAGAACTGATAAAGGAATTCAGTAAAGTAGAAGGATACAATATAAATATCCAGAAATCAGTTGCATTTTTATATGCCAGTAGTGGCCTATCAGAAAGGGAAACTAAGAAAACAATCCCATTCACAATTGCTTCAGAAAGAATGAAATACCTAGGAATAAATTTAACCAAGAATGTAAAAGACCTATAGTCAGAAAATTTTAAGACACTGAAGAAAGAAATTGAAGAAGATACAGATAAGTGGTAGCATATACCATGTTCATGGACAGGAAGAATTTACATCACTAAAATATCTATACTACTAAAGCGATCTACAGATTCAGTTCAATTCCTATCAAGATGTTACGGAAAGCCAGACTCAAGACACGATTCAGGGAACAGAGTAAGCCTTTATTCACACGCGCGGGCTCAGAGGAGGCAGTCTCCAAATTCTGAGCCCCGAATCGGGGTTAGATAGGGGTTTATAAGCCCTAGCATTCTGGTGGGAAACGGATGGGCTTCCCAGGTGGGGGAAGGGATTAGCATTCAGATGGGAGATTGATGTGCTACCCAGGCGGGGGAAGGGATGTGAAAACGGGCTACAGAAACAGATAAGCAATGATTAACAGTTAACCTGGGAGGGGGTCTCTGGCTGGGCTGTTCCTCTTAAATCATCTTGCCCTTATCAAAGATACCAGTGGCATATTTCACAGAACTAGAACAAATATTCCAAAAATTCATATGGAACCACGGAAGACCCCAAATAGCAACAGCAATCTTGAGAAAGAGGAGCAAAGTTGGAGGAATCAAACTACCTGATATCAAACTATACTACAAGGCCATAGTAATGAAAACAGCATGGCACTAGTATAAAAACAGACATGGAGATCAGTGGAACAGAGTAGAGTCCAGGAATAAATCCTTGGCTTTATAGCCAATTCACATTTGGCAAAGGAGACAAAAACATACAATGGGCTAAAGATAGTCTGTTCAATAAATGATGTTGGGAAAATTGGATAGATACATGCAAAAAAAGTGAAACTAGACCACCTTCTTACACTACATAAGAATAAACTCAAAATAGATTAAAGGCTTAAATGTGAGACTGAAAACCATAAAATCCTAGATGAAAACATAGGCAGTAAAATCTCTGACATTTCTTGTAGCAATTTTTTCCTGATATATCTCCTTGGGCAAGGGAAACAAAAGGAAAAATAAACAAATGGAACTACATTAAACTAAAGGGTTTTTGCATAGCAAAGGAAACCATTAACAAAATGAAAAGACAGTCCACTGAAGAGGAGAAAATATTCACCAGTGATACATCTGATAAGGGGTTACCATCCAAAATTTATAAAGAACTTACAAAGCTCAACACCAAAAAAAAACAAACAGTCCCATTAAAACATGGGCAAAGGACCTGAATAGATACTTCTTCAAAAGGGATGTGCAGATGGTCAATAGACATACGAAAGTCAATGAGAAAAATGACTAAGGGGGGAAAAAAAAACCCCAGAAGAAAACATATTCAAGGACTGTGAGACAACTACCGAAAGTGTAACATATGCATAATGGGAATACCAGAGGAAGAATGAGTAAAAGGAACAAAGGAGGTAATTTGAAGCAAAAATGATTGGGAATTTCCCCAAATTAATGTCAGATTTCAAGTCACATATCCAGGAAGGTCAGAGAACACCAAGGAGAGTATGTGCCCCAAAAACTTCAGCTAGGCATATCACCTTACAAGTACAGAAAATCAAACACACAGATAATCTTAAAAGAAGACAGAGGCAGAGCATAAAACCACCTTATCTATAGAGAAGCAAAAGTAAGAATTGTATCTGACTTCAGCGACCACGCAAACAAGAACAGTTCAGTATTTAAATTTTGAGACAAAGCCTGCAACAATCTAGCATTCTGTGTCCTACAAAATTATCCTTCAGAGGTGAATGAGAATAAAGAATTGTTACCAGTCTAAAACTTTGTGTGCCCACAGCTTCAAAAAGGCCAATGTTCAAAATGTGAGAGTTTAGAGTAAGGAAGAGTTTATTAATTGAGAAGGCACCAGCTTGAGAAGAGGGAGGTGCTTGCAGATTCTGCAGTCTGTTTTAGGCAACACAAAGTTCAGGCTTCTTTTAAATGAAGGGAAGGGAAAATGGGAGGGGCTGTTTTGTAAAAACTCAAGCCCCAAGCAGAATTCCTCTATAATTAGCATGTCGAAAGCAGGAGCTATTAGCCTGAAGGCTAGGAGAAAAAACAAGGCCCAACAGCATGGAGTCAAAGACTGAGCCCTCTGTTACACTTAGGTAAACAAAATTTCAGAGAATTTGTTGGCAGTGGTTCTGCCTTGCAGGCCATGTTGAAGGAAATTTGTCAGAGAGGGAAAATTGTGTAGACCAGAATCTTGGATCTATGTTATAAAAAAGGAGCAATGCTAGAGAAATAATAAGTAAAGGTAAAATAAAAATTTACTTTTCTTCTTATTTTTAAATTGACTTTGTTTATTTATATCCTATCCCGAGGACATTATTGATTTTAGAGAGAGGGAAAGGGGGGCAGAAAAAGAGGGAGAAAAACATCGGTGTGAGAGAGGAACATTGATCAGTTTCCTCTTGTATGTGCCCTAACCGGGGACTGTACCTACTGCCTACATATGTGCCCTGATCAGGATTCGAACCCACAACATCTTGATCTATGGGATTTCACTCACTCCAACCAGTTTAGCCACACCAGCCAGGATTATTTTTCTTACTCTTAATTGACCTAACAGATAACATAATGTGTTTCATAATAACAACAATACGTTCAGTGATTATAACATAATGAAGTGAATTGCAGCAATGATACACGAGTTGGGAGGGAAGAGTTAGGAATATTCTAAGGTACTTGCACTACCCATGAAGTTATATAGTGTCATTTGAAAGTGGACTTAAATTAATTGTAAATGTATTATGCAAACTCTAGAGCAATCATTAGAGTGAATAAAGGAGTATAATTGACATGCTAAGAAGAGAAAATGGAATTATAAAATGCTCAGTTAAAACCACAAAAGACAGAAAAAGAGTGGAAGACAAAAAGAACAAAGAACGAGGGCAATGAATAGAAAACAGCAACAAATATGGTAGATATTTATCCAAGTATATCAATAATTTAAATATCGGTGATTTAAATACATCAATAAAAAGACAGAGACTGTCAAAGTGGATTGAAAGCCTGGAGAAAGATATACTGAGACACTATAGGGACTTGGGCCCAGGAGTGGAAAAATACCAGGTGGCCAGGAAGCCAAATTAAGAGCAGCTGAAAGGTGTAAAAACCAAATACAAGAATGTCACCACCCCTTCACTCCCTGCTCAAAAGGAAAAAAAAAAAAAAAGGCAGAATTTTTATCTCCTTTCTAACCGCTTCCTTTTTCTACCTTGACATGGACAATTTCACAAGCCTACCTTTTTCAAAAAGTCTTCCTTTTTCAAAAAGACTGTCTTTTCTTGCTAGCCCACTCTGTCCCCAGCTTATAAAAAGAGCCAAACAGACCCAGCCCCCTAAGGCCAGATCAGAGGACCATCCTTTCCTCTTTGCTGCCACCCTTGTGCTCAAGCATAAGCTTAATAAATACCTGTCTGGAAATTTCTCTGGGATTTCCTTTTAATTTCTACGTTGGGGAACCCAAGAACCCCAACCCCAGTAATAATGACGTGCTAAAACTAATCAAAAGAAAGCTAGAATAGCTAGCTCTTTTAATTTCAGACAGAGGAGACTTAAGAACAAGGGAAAATTTTAAGGATAAAGAGGAACATTATATAGTGATAAAGAGGTCAATTCTTCAAAAAAGATATAGCATCCTTAATATGTATGCACCTAATAGCCGGTCATCAATATATGTGAGGCAAAAAACAAAACAAAACAAAAAAAAACCCACCCAAAAAACCAAACCCGATAACCTGATAGAATTGCAAAGAGAAATAGATGAATTTCTCTTTTCATCAAATGTTTGTTGGTGGTAAAACAGTACCAGGTGTTAGACCTGTGGAGTCAGACCAGAGGTTGGTTCAGCAACCTTGGTAGTTGAGTTATGGCTGAGATAAAATTCAGAGCCAAGACTCAAACTCTAAGAGACAGTTTATTTAGAAAGTCACCACGGTAGAAGAAGTGAGCCATAGAAAGAATGGGCTCAGGAAACAAGTTACAGAGGCAAAAGAAGGACCTTTGGAGCTTAGGTGAAACAGAGTCAAGGAAAACACTTCTGGGGGAAGGATGTGGGGAAAGGCATGGGCATGCTCCATGGAGAAAGCCATATTGGATCATCTGCCTTGAGGGTATTTATCTGGGGATCTGGGTAGGATAATAATTGAATATTCATCAGCTTTCCAGGTGTATCTTTTCAGAGTTGTGGTCTCTACCGATTGGTTGGTTCCAGGCAGGGGGGTCATTAGTCAGTGCAAGCTGGTCCCAGTGTCAGCCATGGCGTCACTTGCCTGGTGTTGCTGCTTTCCTGGGCTTGAAGCTGAAACACAACTGAGGCCTAGGTGTTATCTCTATGGGTTAATGCCTAAGGAAGTGGTCGTGCAAGGGCCCACATGGGAGTTGCATGAGGCCACTCTTTGGCCCCTTGTTCTTTCTTTAAGTGGGTCTACCACATGACAAGTGACATGCCAAGGGAGGAAAGTACAAGGGAGGGTCCAAACTGAATGACCAGCATGTGAAAGATCAGTGGGTCTAAACTGCATAACCAGGGATATGCTAGGGGAGGAAAGGTTACCCTGGGGGCAAGCTCCTTATTTTTCCAGTTTTTCCAGTGCCCATTGCTAGGCACTGGGGGCTTTCTACCCTGGTGACCCTCTGTATCTGGCCATCATCCTTGCTCTGCTCTTGTCATGCACAAATCCACTATTATAGTTGGAAATTTCAACACTCATGTCAGGGAGAAAATCAGTAAGTTTGAACTCAATAGCACCATGCATAAACTGGATATGTTTGACATACCTAGATTACTTCACCCAACAACAGCAGATACTTGTTCTCAAAAATGAAAATGGAATTATTGAGAAACTTCAGGTTCTTTTAGACTAATTTTTTTTTCTGTAGGATTTGCATCATAAACAAATGATCAGAAAAAAGAAAGATGAGAAACTAATTTTTTAAAATACAACAAACTATCACCTTCCTCTCTACGTATTAATACTCTAGGACAAGAATTTTAAAACTGATTTTTTGGTAAAACTTACACTTTTTTTCCCCCCTCAAGTATGGAATAATGAATGAAATATGTATGAGGGTTATATATGAAGGGGGAATCCCCCAACAAAACCTAGAGTTATCTTCTGGTGGGCGAGCCCCTTGTAGTATAGGCTTCCCCACTAGGTGGGTGTTCTAGGAACCCATCTGTCAGTGTACTAAGCTGGCGTTGTTGTGAGAGGCTGTACACTTAAGTGAAAATTTTTTTTGAAGACTCTTTCAACGTATTTGCCCATTTCATGATGGGTGTTTTGTGAGTGCACCTGCCCACATGGAGCTGAGTGTTCAGTAGTTTTTGACCAAAAAATGACATGATCCCCCACCCCATGCCCTACCCTCCCTATTTACCCAATCTCACCCTTAGTGATGTCCCCCACCCCCGTACTGCCCCCATGAAAAAAGTCCACAAAGGGAAAAATGTGTTGCTGATGTAGAAGAGGTGAAACAAACAAAAACAACAACAACAAAAAAAAACCAACAAACAGCAGAAGCACTAAAAGAAGCATGTCAAAATCAATTAGTTTAAAAACTGTTTTAGCAGTGGAAAAACTCTCTATAGGCGTATTGCAGCAAATGGAGAGTACTTTGAAGGTGACTGAAGTTTACACATATAAGAATACACAATTTTTTATAAGTAAATTCTGGGGTTTTGGGTCCTCCCTCATACTTTTATAAGTGAAAGCTACTGTGAAATTTGAATCCTTCATAGCCTGGTCAATGTTTTATAATTATTGATCTTTGCTCCTGAATAATAGAGCTCCAAATGTCCCACTGCCTTACTATTTTGATGGATCTGGTGGAAGAGCAGAAGCCGATGAGAAGAGGGGAGGGGAGAGCGAGAATTTGTAAAGGAAGAGAACGTTTTAACTGGATTTAGAGGGCAATTTTATAGGTTATCAAAGACAAATACTTTGTATGATAAGTTGCTGAACTTTTTAAAGGAGCAATGAAAATTACTTAGGTTTCATTTTTTGTTTGAAATGGTACTGTTTTGAAGGGGACCAAATTTTGCCTTTTGGGATATTGATTTTAAGCTAGTTATTAAGAAACCAAAGACTCAGAAAAAAATGTTGACTGTCCCCTCTTTCCTGCCTCTGTGATTCAGAGGGAAAGGCATAAGGGAATTTTAGGATGTTCTCTTTAGCAGACTAGTTTGAATTAAGGTGCCCTAAGCAAGGGCCTGTTTACTAGATTATTCTCTGTGTTTCATTGGTTCTAGGTTGCTCTTCAGCTACCTACCTGTAAAGTGCCTACCTCTTTGAAATCTCAGATCCTACCCCTCCTTTCTCCTTTGTCCAAAATTACACACACACACACACCCCTTCACCCCCCACTGACCCCCAATTTCAAACATGTGTGAATTCCCTGTGTGAAAATATTAAAATTTTATTTTCTCATGTTAATCTATTAATTTGATTAATAGTCTCTAGCTAGATGACTTTAAAAGGTGGGAGGAAAAGCATTTTTCTTTTTAGTCCCCACAGTTTTTTTCCCATTTCAAGAGCAGCCTTTTCTTTATCCAGTGCCCTTTAGAGCTATGCTTGTGTCGAGCAGGATCATTGGCTTAAGTTAGTGGAATACAGGGGCACTGGGTAAAATGGGGAAAAGTATTTCAGTTTCTTTCTCTAAATTTTAATTCTCATTTTGTGGTGTTTCAAGATTTGACTCCTGGTTCGAGAGAGGGCTACCTTTGCGAAGCTTTTCTAATGACATGAGACATTCAAAATGTTTTCCTGTTGGATTATTGGATTTAGGTTGGGTTGACAGTTATTTGCACATTAAGAGCTATTATCAATGTTATCCTTTGTCTGCAGGTGACTCTTGGTAGTTATCCTACAGGGATTATGAACATAAGTAAGATTCACTGAAGGAATTAGAAATCTTATTAAAATTGATCCAGCAAAATTGTTCCCTTCTTTGTAGGAACAAAACAGAATCAAAAACAAAAATAAAAGAAAACAACATTCCTGCCTTGGATGACAAGTAGTAGGTTAAGGACAAAATCTATCAGTGTGTAATCCCAGAGTTTCTGATTTGTCTTAATTGTTGACTAGCTGAACAAACCTTGATCATGTCATATCACTTCTTACCTTAGTTTCCTCATCTTCAAAGTGGAGACAGTGCTTAATTTAGGTAAGAATTAAGTAAGTTGTGCAAGTGCCTAGTTCAGAACTGGCATGTAATAAGTGCTACTTCTCTTCCTCTTTCCTTTTGGCATCAGTAATATCTAGATTCCAGTCTTTGAATTCACTTTTTACAAGTTGTTAGTGCTCTATTTATTCTCTCTGAAAGTCATTTTCCTTTATCATACAGTTTTCAGTACCTTCTTTATACAGTTGTGGTTGGAATAATTTCCTAGCATAGTCTAGGAATTTTTTGTTGAATCTGAATTTGAATGTTAAACTGCTAAAAAGCTGTATGAATATGGAGTTTTTCTGGATAGATTTTTTGGATACCAAATCCACAATATATATTTTTAGTAATATATAGTAGAAGGTATATAAACAAGGAAAAGTAAATCTCTTTTTATGGGAGAACTCTATAATAGTTTAATTCTTCTTAATGTAATTTATTGGGAAAGTAGGGAAATTATGGATCAAAGGATTTATTTTACTTGAAATAGCTATCTCTAGAAAGAATTATGCATAGGGCACTTAGGCAGTCAAACTCTTTGCTTTTTTATTTTTATCTTAGGTGGCTTTCATTTTTTAATGAGGGATTTTAGTATGCAATAATGGTTTTGTGGGCAGATCTTGGAAAATTCATCAGTACTGAAAATTTTCTAGTTAGGTAATTTCCACAGGAAGAAGTAATACATTAGTATTAAAGTTTATTTTGGTAAATTAAGGTCAAGACTCATGAATGAATTATGTTAAGTGAGTTATGAATTAAATCAATATTATTGTTGAATTTAATTATGTACTAAATCAATATAATTTCTTTCACATAATCATAGAATTGAAATTTATATGTGTGGTATACTGTATTTAAGGTTTCCAGAGTGAAAAACTAAGGAGTTTGTAATTTTAAATATGTTATAGCTCCATGAATTTCAGTTAGATTTGTTTGAATGTGAATCATTTTTGTAAATAATCAGCAAAATATCATTGCCTTCATATTTTGTAGAAGTTAAGCTAGCTTTTATATTTATTCAGATGAATGTAAATTTTAACTTATTTTCTTATACATTTCCCAAAGTTTAGGAAATAATTAGACACACAGCATATTAATTACTTTCAAGAATTCATTTTCTTTGACATGCTATAGCTCTTTATTAGATGGTTGTTAACTAAACTGAAAATATTGCACAAAGTAGAGAACAGTCTTTACATCCATAGCCTTTACCCACAGGGGGGAAAAATAAAACATTAACTGCAGAAATAGCTTCTGTTGAGAAAATAGAGATGAACTTACGTGTGAATGTTAAGGACATATGGGTGTATGGATTGTGGCCATGTTTAAGTATTTTTGCTGTAAGGCAAAGAATTTGCAGAGTTAGAATAAATGCATTGCATGAGTATTGCTAAAATAAAAATATTTTTCATCAAGGGTTTTGTTTATTTTGTATGATGTTTGTTTTTCTTTAAGAAATGAGATAATTAAGAAATTGCATAATTACTTTTTAACTACTTTTTTTCTTAATAATTTAATCTTAAGAACTTAGAATTCTATGATTGTACATTTACAAAATATTATTTGGGCAAGTCATTTATAAAGTAATATCATGGTAGTATATATATTTTTTCTTTTTTGTGGTGTAAATATATACATAAAATCAAACTTATGATTTAACCATTTTAAGTGTATAGTTCAGTGGCATTCAGTATACTTACTGTTGCCAAACCATCACTGCTATCCAACTCCAGAGCTTCTTCATCATCCTAAGCTGAAACTCTACCCATTAAACACTAACTCCTTATTCTCCTTTACTCCCAGTTCTTGTTACCAATATTTATTTTGACTACTCTAGGTTCCTCATACAGTATTTATCCATTTGTGACTGACTGCTTTCACTTAGTGTAGTGTCTTCAAGGTTATCCATGTTGTTTCATGTATCAGCATTTTATTCTTTTAAAGACTGAATAATATTATTTTATGATATACTACATTTTGTTTATCCATTCGTCTGTCAACATTTCTACCTCTTGGCTGTTGTGAATAATGCTGTTATTAGCATTGGTGTGCAAGTATCTGTTCAAATGTGTAACAGAATTTTTGCACGTCATCCTACCCAGTTAGGAGCAAAATTCATGGCTATCATCAATATGCATATTCCTTTCAAGCATATGTTTTTAACATATGCATTTAACTTAAAGAATAAATTTTAGAACGATCATACTCAAATGGAAGTTAGATCATGACACTCCTCTAAACAGTCCTTTCCAGTGACAGCATCCTTGCTTTGCCAGTGGAAGTGGGGCTCTTTCACAGGATCTCTAGAAAAGCATTTCATCGACCCATGCATGAGAGATTGTGTTGTGGCAAGATTTATTTGGGTGGAAGGCTGCCCCTGTGTCCCATCTCTGCCCCTCTTGCCATGGAAAAAGTCCAGCCATGTCTTAAGCAAGGCCAACACAAAGGCCAGTGTCCCAAGTTTTGTTGGCATAGTAAAGCTTAGACCAGTCCAGCCTTTCTCCCCATCCAGCTAGTTTAGCTCCTGTTTCAAGCTGCAATCCATTGCTGTGCTGTGATATCCAGGCTTCCACCTGGAGCCTGCATTTGGAATCTGTGTGGCTATCTGACATGTGGTTGCTAGGGCCACGTGGTTATGGAGAGAGAATGCATGATTGCAGGGGGCCAGTGGGGTCAACCAAGAGATCTCCTCTTTGTTCCATGGAATTATATTATCTTGGGTTTGGGAAAGACCAGGAACTTTTTCAAAATAACCAATCAACTTTCCAAGCTTTTGTGGTCTTCTGATGGGCCCACCATCTAGCCAGTTGAGCCCTTTCTCAAGTTAGACTGACCAGCCTCTGTGGTTAAGCACCTCCCCTTGCACCATTTTGACTTCTGTAGCACAAGTCCTTACCTCCCTCTGCTCCCTCCAACAATCTGGCCCGTAGAGCAATAAAAAGCAATAAACATACACTCAGGCGAGGGTAAAAAAAAAGACATTAAAAAAAACATTGTGGCCCTGGCTGGTGTGGCTCAGTGGATTGAGCGCCGGCCTGCGAACCAAAGGGTAACTGGTTCAATTCCCAGTTGGGGCACATGCCTGGGTTGCAGGCCAGGCCCCCAGTGGGAAGAGGGGGCATGAGAGGCAACCATACATTGATGTTTCTCTCCCTCTCTTTCCCTTCCCCTCTCTCTAAAAATAAATAAATAAAATCTTTTTTAAAAAAACCAAAAAAAATGTGTATATTAGTCTAAATGAAATTAATGATTTCTACTTTTATACACGCACAATGCTTATAATTCCCTTCATTATACTCATTTATTCGTAGTTGAACAATATTATATATTTCCTATATAGGCACTGTTCGAGACTCTGAGTGATCTTAGTCAACAAAGTAGAAATTACTGATCTCATGGAGCTTATATTCTAATAATGGTACTGATACTAAACAAATAAGTATGTGAGGTGGTGATGTGTTCTAGAGAAAAGTACGTACATCAGGAAATTTATTAGGGAATGTTTGAGTAGAGAGTGTCCCATTTTTGTATAGAACAGTCAGGGAAGTTTTCACCGAGAAGGTGATATTTGAGCAGTGACCTAAATTTGTTGAGGAACAGAGCTATGGTAGATATTTGGGCAACTGTGTTTCAGAAAGTTCATAAGCTCTATGTTGAATGCAGGCTCATTATATTTAGAAGTATAAGAAATTAATTTTGTAATTTCTTTGTTTCATATTTGCTTTTCCAGTAGATTCTGTGATCCACTGAAACAGTGGGGATTATCTTTGTATTGCTAATCATTGTATCTTTTGTACTAAGTATAGTGCCAAACAGACGGTAGGCCGTGAAGCAATGAACCAATATGGAAGAATTCAGGAATGAGGAGGAACTGGAGAAATTTTTTTTTTTTAAGTTTATAGTACTACTAAAATATTTTGAGCGGCAAGCATCTTTACAGGTTGTAAGAAAACAAGAGAGTTCTTTAGAATGATTCTTCTAAAAGCCACTGTTAGTAGTGGCTTTCTTTGGATGGCTACGACTTTTATCTCTTATTCTATCTATTGATAGGGAGTCCTTTGGTTTCAGGTGTCTGGTCTAGACTTAGGAAGATGCTAGCTGTGGAAGACCTCCCTGCATTAGAAGCTGCAGTCGGTTAGCTAGGTTGAAGTTCTTGTTCGACACTTGCTGTGTGACACTGTTCTCCCCAACTCTCTACATTACTCCACCTTTAAATGCTGTGGTTTCTTTATCTGTAAGACAGGTATTGTTATTCCTGTTCCAGTATTCTTTACATCATAAACATTTTTTCTTGCGCAGTGGGATTTTTTTTCATTAATCTTCCAATATATTCATGTGGACGATTCTTCTTCTTCTTTTTTTTTTTTTAAGGTAGTTGCTAAGAACGTAGAGCTTTGGAATCAGACAAACTTGAGCTCAGTAAAAGCTTTCTTTTCAAGTTACTTGTTAATATGTGTTGAAGATTTATCTAACTAATGAGAGGGACAATCAGGAAGGCAAAAAACTGCTTCCAAGAGTATTTGAACAATAGAAATTCATGTCTTCATTTAGAAAAGAGATGCCTAGATAAAATTGCTAAGCTACATAGGAGTCTACATAGAAAGTGGTTAACTTTCTAAAGTTCA
Source organism: Pteronotus mesoamericanus (assembly GCF_021234165.1). Taxonomy (NCBI): domain Eukaryota; kingdom Metazoa; phylum Chordata; class Mammalia; order Chiroptera; family Mormoopidae; genus Pteronotus; species Pteronotus mesoamericanus. The sequence continues at coordinate 24,496,198 of NW_026555078.1, read as the reverse complement.
AAGAAACCATTTCACCTTTGGGGTTAATCCTCAGAAAACTTGGACTGTAAAACATTGAGTTCAATTTAGATGTCATTATGATCTTCATCATCATATTCAGTATTAAACTGAATTTCATCATTATCTTTAGCATCAAATGTATCTTGTCTTGTTGATTTTAGCATCTTTTGGAAGCTTACCATATGCCTGCAGATTTACAGCTTCATCTGCATTGTTTTTTTAAAAATTGCATCAGATTTATTATCCCAGTGGTCTGGCAGACCAACGAGAATAATGTCAGTTATTTATTAAAACCATTTTCCTCAAATTTGCTTGATATGACAACCCTTTTACATCATCAAAACATATTGCTTCTAATCTTTTCCCCAATATTTCGACTACTTGAGCATACTTTTACACATCCTCCTTACATACCAACTCATTTATTTTGGATTTATTCTCATTCTTACCCTGCACTTGTTTTCACCTCCTATATCTTTATTCGTAGGCATGGCAATGCCTTGTGGCATCTCAGAGTCCTTTCCTGTGTTGGCATTTAAGACAAAGTTGCATGTGGTGTGATGTGGAACTGTGTGGGTGGGAGTTTCAAGACCAAGATTTTTCTGAGACATGCTCAACAGCAGCAAATTTCTTTCCTTCCTTCTTCCATTTCCATGTGTGTTAATGTTTTTTAAGGTTTTCCAGGGCAGGTATAGAGTACTTTTGTGTTTCTTTATCCTCATTACAAAGTGGGCCCCTCTTCATGGATCTTTACTGAATGCCAGTGGTTGTACCATGATTTATTTAAATTTATCTTATTTTAGGTTATATAAATTGTGTCTACCACCCATTTAGCTTACATATTAGAAAATTAAATACTAGCCAGTGATGTCATTTGAATATTCTTCATACATGCAGTAATAAAGATTAGCCTTTATGGGGATTTCATGCCTCTTATGTGAAGATTGAAATGTGTTATTTTTAAAATTACTCCCACTAAAATTTTCAGTAGCATAAAATGTTTATTATACTTTTGAATATGTTGTTCTATAGAAACAGTTTTAAATCTGTTGGAATTTTTGAATCTATGTTGTTCCTTAGGAAGAGTTCTCTAGAAGGATGGTGAATTTTCATTATTTATATTGTATATGGCTTGGGATTTTTTTCAATACATTTATCACCTTTTATTAACCTATATTTTGTTATTCTATTACAGTTGTCCCAATATTTCCCCCTTTGCTCTCCTCCACCCCCACCCCCCGCCAGCTCCCAGAGTCAGTCCTTACACTGTTGTCCATGTCCATGGGTCATTCATACATGTTCTTTGAATAGTCCCTTCCCTTTCTTTCTACCATTATCCTCCTCTTCCCTCCCCTCTGGTTGCTGCCAGACTGTTCCATGTTTCCATGTCTCTGGTTCTATTTTGCTTGTTAGTTTATTTTGTTCATTAGATTACTCTTATAAGTGAGATCATATGGTATTTGTCTTTCACCACCTGGCTTATTTCATTTAGTATAACATTCTCCAGTTCCATCCATGCTATCACAAAAGGTAGGAGTTCTTTCCTTCTGCTGTGTAGTAGTTCATGGTATATATGTACCACAGTTTTTTGATCCACCCATCTACTGATGGGCACTTAGGTTGTTTCCAGCACTTGGCTATTGTAAATAGTGCTGCTATGAACATAGGGGTACATAATTTCTTTTGAATTGGTGTTTTGAGATTCTTAGGGTACATTCCCAGCAGTAGAATAACTGGGTCAAAGGGCAGTTCCATTGTTAATTTTTTGAGGAAACTCCAAACTGTTTTCCACAGTGGCCACACCAGTCGACATTCCTACCAATGGTGCACTAGGGTTCCCTTTTCTCCACGTCATTGCCAGCACTAATTGTTTGATGAGTTATTACTAATAGCCATTCTGACAGGTGTGAGGTTATATCTCATAGTAGTTTTAATTTGCATCTCTCTGATGGCTAACAGTGTTGAGCATCTTTTCATATTCTATGGGCCATCTGTATGTCCTCCTTGGAGAAGTGTCTATTCAGGTCCTTTGCCCATTTTTTGTTTTTAAATCTTTTATTGATTATGTTATTACAGTTATCCTATTTTTCCCTCTTTGTCCCCTCCCAGCCAGTACCACCTGATCGTTCAGGCAGTCCCCCCACCATTGTTCATGTCCATGGGTCATGCATGTAAGTTCTTTGGCTACTCTCTTTCCTATATTGTATTTTATATCCCCATGGCTATTCTGTAACTACCTGTTTGTACTTCTTAACTTCCTCACTTCACTCATTCCCTCATGCTTCTCTCCTATATGGCAACCATCAAAATTTTCTCTGTATCCATGATTCTATTCTTGTTTTTTTAGTTTGTTTTTTAGATTCAATTGTTGATATGAATTTATTGCCATTTTGTTGTTCATAGTTTTGATCTCCTTCTTTTTCTTAAATAAGTCCCTTTAACATTTTATATAATAATGATTTGATAATGATGAACTAACTCCTTTAGTTTTTTTCTTCTTTGGGAAGCTCTTTATCTGCCTTTTCGATTCTAAATGGTAGCTTAACTGGATAGAACAATCTTGGCTGTAGATCTTTGGTTTTCATGACTTTGAATATTTCTTGCTAATTCCTTCTAGCCTGCAAAGTTTCTTTTGAGAAATCAACTAACAGTCTTATGGGAACTCCCCTGAAGGTAACAAACTTCTTTTCTCTTGCTGTTTTTAAGGTTCTCTCTTTATCTTTAACCGTTGGCTTTTTAATTATGATGTGTCATGAAGTGGGCTTCTTTGCATACATCATGTTTGGGACTCTGTGCTTCCTGGACTTGCATGTTTATTTCCTTCACCAAATCAGGGAAGTTTCCTTTCATTATTTTTTTTTCAGATAGATTTCCAATTTCTTGCTTCTCTTCTCCTTCTGGCACCCCTATGATGCAAATGTTGGACCTCATAAAGTTGTCCCAGAGACTACTTACCCTATCCTCATTTTTTTGGATTCTTTTTTCTTGTTGTTTTGATTGGTTGTTTTTTGCTTCTTTATGTTCCAAGTCATTGATTTGTTGCTCACGTTCATCCACTCTACTTTTGTTTCCCTGTAATTGTTCTTTATTTGAATAAGTGGATCTTTCATTTCTGACTGGATCTTTTTTATGCTATTGAGGGTCTCATTAAGTTCCTTGAGCATCCTTATAACCAGTGTTTTGAACTTTATATCTGGTAGGTTGCTTATCTCCATTTCATTTTGCTATCTTTTTCTGGAGTTTTGATCTGTTCTTTCATTTGGGCCATAGTCCATCCTCTGTGTGGGCTGAGTACACCTTCCTCTTGTAGTTGAGCCTTGGTTACTGTGGCAGATAAGTTGGAGGGGTTTACCTAGGCTAGTCAGTTGCAAGGACTGGCTATGATGACTGACTACCAACCTTCACCCTCCATGGAGGATCACCTGTGCAGGGGTAGGTTGGTGGTGCTCAGACATGGTCCATAACTATCCACTGGGGGCACAGGCCCTGGGGTTTCCTAGGTGGTGCAGGCCAAGGTCAGCCCTCCACTGTGTTTTGCCTGGGACCACCCTGGCTGCTACTTGTCCTGGGCATGGAGATTCCTAGGCAAAGCCAAGCTGTGAATTTGGGCTCACTGCTGCTAGTGCTGGGCCTGAATCTCATTGATGCCAGCTGTTGCTTGTTTGAGAGGATTTAGGAATTGTGCAATATGAGCCAAGACTGGTCATTCATATGGAAAAGCAGCTTGGGTGGGCCCCTAAGTCGGGTGGGGTGGAGTTTCTGGGGATTTCCGAGGCAGGTCAAACAGTGTTAGCCAGGTTGACGGAGTGTCAGATATAGTACCAGCTTCCTGGCCCTATGACTCTGTGGTCTGTGGGGGAACATTTAGAAAAGGAACAATGGCTTCTGCTCACCTTGATGCCAGACAGTTCATTTTCTCCCAGCATGCCACTGGTGACTTTCAAGCTACATTGGTGCGGGAGCTCTGAGGGAGAAGTCTGAGTAGGTGAGGTCTGTGTGTGGGTTCTTAAAGAGGAACTGCTTGGGACTCCAGAAGTTTCTTCCACTAACTCAATCCCTACTGGTTTTTGCAGCCAGAAGTTATGGGGATTTATCTACCTGACACTGGAACCCTGGGCTCAGGGGCTTGGTGTGGGGCTGGGACACCTTGCTCTCAAGATATCCCTCCCAAATTTTTATCCACCACACGTGGTGAGGGACTAGCCCCTTCTGTGTCCACACTCCTCCTACCAGTCTGGGTGGATGTGGTTTCTTTAATTTTGTAGTTATCAGACTTTCATTCAACTTGATTTATGACAGTTTTGAGTGATGGTTGTTCTATATTTTAGTTGTAATTTCGATGTGGTTGTGCAAAGAGGTGAGCCATGTCTGCCTATACCACCATGTTGACCAGAAGTCACCCATCTTTTAATTAGATTGTTTTTCTTCCTGGTGTTGAGTTGTATCAGTTCTTCATACATTTTGGACATTAAACCATTGTCTGATGCATCATTGGCAAATATGTTCTCCCATGTGGTAGATTTTCTTTCATTCTGATGATGGTTTTTAAGTCATGCTGAAGCTTTCTAATTTGATGTAGTTCCATTTGTTTATTTTTTCCTTTATTTCCATTACCCTAGGAGATATATTGGAAAAAATATTGCTACGTGCAATATCTGAAATTTTACTCCCTATGATTTCTGCTAAAACTTTTATGGTATCACACTTATATTTAAGTCTTTTATCCATTCCTTTTATTAACTGTGAAATGTAATGCTTGTTTAAGGACTAAACAGCTTATCAGGAGTTGGCTTAATTCAAGTCTTTAGTTTGAAATTATATTTGGATATATGTTTTTTAAGCATCTAATTTTGATTTTTTTGCATATAAAAATAAGTGAACATACATGTGAAAATGACTTTGAATTTTAGTTCAAATTCTTCTAAGGTTTAATATTATTTTTATTCTGCCTTGGATTTTGACTACAGGTACTAAATAAATATGTGTATATTTGGGTGATATTCATATTTGACCAGTATTGATAAAGGACTTATATTCTAAGATCCTGCTCTACTGGTACATATCTTTTAGTATAGGAAATAAAAAGGTCAATAAGTGTTGTGATAGGGAATAATGAGGAATATGAGTGCTTTTTAAAAAAGATAAGATGTTATAGCATTCTTGTAGAGTCTTGTAGTCATTCATTTATTTTTGCTTTCAGGGTATATTTTGTTCTGGAGCTTACCCTTAGGGATAAATTCTGATTAGTCTAAGCCATAATAGAAATCCCATTCCCCTTGTCAGTGATTGATTTTACAAGGGACAGGTGACTCAGTCTTGGCTAATAAAATGTGCACATTTCCTCTCCCTTAAAATGAAACAGACCAGAAGATATTACCAATTGTCCTTTTTACCCGTAATTACATGTGGTTGGAATTGATGCAGCCAACTTGCTACTATGAAGAGAGCTAGCCTGAATACAAAAACTGACATACTGAGTGCATAGAATAGAAAGATGAAAAGAGATTTTTGACTATTTCACGAAGCTATTGAATTAACTACATTTTTCTCAATTGAGAAATTAAAGTTTTCTTATTTTTAAAGCTATTTTGAGTGTTTTTTCTCTTACTTGTATCCTGACCTGTTATAATGATGCAAGTTGTCAAGGACTGTCTCTTAAAAGAGATGATATTTAAATAGAGATTTGAATTTTAAGACTCAACCAAGGGAATTGCAGTTGAGATTAAGTAAGAACCTGACATGTTCTGGAAACTGGCAGGGGGCTGGTAGTTTCTAGTGAACAAGGAAAAGATAATAGTGACTGATATTTTTAAACTGTAGTATAAATCTCTTTTACATATATTATATAATGTGATGAAGATATACTCTTATTCCCATTTTATAGTTGGTTACACTGCCCATATAGCTAGTGATTGATTTAAAATGATTGCTCTTTTTACTATGTCATGCTGCCAATCAAGTATACCATATTTATATACACATACATACACACACTTGATAACCAGATAAAATGGTAAAGTATATATTTCCTTTGAATTTATTAGTATTACCATTTGGGACAGTATTACAGAGCTGAAGGTAAAGATGTCAAGACCAGATTTTTGGACCCATTTGAATAGTATAAATTAATTGCATTAATAAACATAACCTGGTGTGTTATTTTGAATTAATGTGAATAAGATACTCCTGAAACCTCATAAATGTGACTGTGTGTTTGTATTTCATAAATAGGATGATTAATTTCTAAGATATCGACTGGTTTCAGTGAATAGTAAGAGTACTTTCTGCTCATGTATTCATTCATATGTGTGTATACTGTGACCTTATTGGTAAACAGTGTGAAAGTATGATAGATGACTCTCTGAGTAATGAGAGAAAATTGAATTTTATAGTCTTGGTAGGGGCTATATGAAATATTTTTCCCCTCTCTTCTACATTTCAGTTTATTAAAAGTTGGTTTCACCAAGCACTTTTACATGAATAGAAGTTGTTTCAACTACTATTAAAGGGCCAGTTTAATTTGTGATACTATTTTTACTTGCTTTTTTCTATCTCTTAAATTAGTAAACATACACCTTTATAAAATACCATTTTCCCATATATGGAGGCTGGCTAGTGAGAATGATTTTAAATAAATTACATAATAATACTTACCTTGAAAATGAATTGAGATCAAATGAGAAAATATTTAAAGATACAATGTTGGGTGTAGGTTAATCTAGAATTGAATTATATATGTATGGGGCTCTTTAAATATTTGTACTTTACAATTGATAATTAGCTTTTCTCTAAAAGTTTTATTTATATTTTCTTTTACCAAACTAATGCCTTTAGAATAGTCTACTTAATCTCTGTTATATTATATTAGTCATTTATTACATTTGTTGAATAAATGATTATATTTTTCTATTGAATTTTTTAGTTTATTCCATTGCATTGAGTTATCACAAGAAGCACTCTGTAATAATAATTTCCATTTTACTTTTTCCAGTTGTTGAGTAAATAAATTCTTTTAAGGATGGTAGTTTTCTGTAGTAGATATTTATTATAATTTAGAGAATCATTATTTTGAATATTTATGATTATTTCTTTTACTCTGAGCAAAGGTTAGTCTGGATGCTAAGAAAATTCAGCAGTGTTTATTAATTATATTACTTGTTAGTTGAGTTGATTGTTACTGTCTATTAAATGTATGGAAAATATAATTCTCACATTAACATTTGTATTGAAGTTGATTATAGCTATAGAGTAATTTTTGAAATTTTTTTCATTAGAAGTAAGAGTATACAATGATGATTTTGCTGAAATAAAAAGTGTCTTACTGAAATAGAAAATGAAGACACATAATTTAGCCATTTTATGAATTAGCAACCTTCATTTGTTGATATTTTCAATTACATTCACAAAATAAAGATAGTTTAAACTTTAAAAAAATTAATTCTCAGCTTTATTGATGCATATTTTATATCAATAAAATGTACCCATATTAAGTATACAGTTAGATGATTTTTCCCAAATCTATATCTTCATGTAACTGTCATTCCCGTTTTTAATTAGTCATGTGTTTGCTCCCTGGCAAGCACTGTTCTGATTCTGGTCACTATCTTTTTGTTTCTCTGTTCTAGATCTTCATATAAAAACATATTTTTTTTGTCCCTGGCATCTTTTGCCAGGGATGTTTATGAGATTCATTCATGTCTTTGTGTACATTAGTTTTTTTCTTTTTACTGCTAAATAATATTTAATTTTATAAAATATAGTCAGAAATTAGTTCATGTAGTTGATGTTGAAATATTTTTACTAATAAATTCTTCCACAAATAAAATGAGTGGCTTTCATATCAAAGGCTGTACATACTTTCTTCAGTTTCCCCATTGTCTTTGCAAAGTGATTCTTCTAGATGAGGAAAATAAGACAAAGTAAACAGAAATTATTTTCTCATCGTTAAAAGGTAACTATAAGACTGTTGATCTTATGGCCTTTTAGGCCAGCTTATTTTAATCATTTAATGGGTATCTTGCAAGATTTATGTTAACAATAATAAATTGTAAAGTTTTTGAATTATTTTATTTTTGAACTGTTTTTCTTATTAAAATAGCACTGACATTCTACATTCATATTTACTTTCTTAAGTGGACATAAAATGCAGTTGAAGAAGAATATGCTTGGATTCTATGTCATTTGTCATTCTAGTTTATGTCATGGATCAATCATATCCTTCGATCATTAATTTACTTACTCATTTATTTAAAATGTTTGTTGGTATCTACTAAGTGCCAAACACTGCTCTCAGTATTTACTGTACATCAGTGAATAAATTGACAAAAATCATGAAGTTTACATTTTTGTAGGCATGTCTCAAACGTTAGACATATAAGTAATCAGACATTTATTATGGATAAGGAAAAACTTTGTAACTGCTCTTTTAAATCATGCTAAGGAAAATTATATAGAAAGCAACTTGGTTTTTAGCTTGGCTTGTTTTTGTTACTCCCATGAACCAGTAAAATTTGGGGGAACATTCTCTTCAAAAACATTTAAAATGATATTAATTAAGAAAATGACTGTTTTTGCTCCAATAATAATTTCTTGCTTTTTATAACTCATGTGGTATCAATAGTGCTGTAAAATGTAGAATTTAATATATTGACTTTTGATGGTGGTTTATAAAATCCCAGATTACTTTGTATAACAAAATGTATGTTTCTGTAAATTTTTGTTTCTATTCAATTTATATTATACTTTTGCTGGCTTTGAATATTTATGATAATTTTTGTTGTAATTTTAGGTAAAATGTTACAGCGCATCATCTTATTATTTTAATGATCCTTGTTTTGAAAGCTCTTTCTTTTATCACAGTTATCTTCCTAAGTTAACTTTTACTATGAAGGGAAAGATTTAAATAAATTTAATATCTTATTACTGTAGCTTGAAATGAACTACTATATATTTTCAGCATATGGTAATGATAGCATTTTATAGTTTAATATATGTTTTCACAAACATTAACTCAAAAGTTAGTGCTTCTTTTGTTGACTTAATTAAATTCATCCCTTAGAGCATCTGAGTGGATTCACTTTTCTAATTTGTTTTTATCCAGGAATCCCTGAATGTCTGCATTTTTTCTATATAACATGAAAAGTAGACCTCACATAACTGGATATTTTATCTGAGACACTGAATAGACTTTAATTATTCTGATGTTTAGTGAGTAGATGGGAGTACCAGTGGTCAGAGGAGCAGGGTTTTACGAAGGATTTTGAGTCAGAAACAGAATGAACAGTGAGTGGTCAGTAAAAAGACTGTCCTCAATAGACTAAAGAATAGTTATTAAAACACCACATCAAACACTGAGTTTTCACTTGGACTATTGCTTCTTTACTTAGTTTTCAAACAATTTTCAGTGAGTATAATTATTTTCATTGTGTTTTGTAAGCAGTGTGATCTAGTAACAATGAGGAGTATAGTGTAGAAATAAATTGCAAGGATGTGGAATGTTTCTAGGACCTCATTTGAAGAGATTTTCTTCTCTTTAAATACTTAGTCATTTAAAAACAATTTAAAACCATTGAGATTTGAGGTTCAAAAGTAGAAAAATAGCAGCTCTGTGCTCTAATTTTTCAAGTCTCTTCTCTGACTTTTCTATCTCATCTAGTAAATGTTTAAGTAGTGTTAAAGTCTCCATTATATTCAGTCTCATATATAGAAACTATTTCTTTTCTTTTACAAGGAACTATGTACCTGGAGATAAGACTTTTCCTGTGTAGTCCTGGAATTATCAAGTTGTGTTAATAATATATCTTTGTTTGCAAATTTTTTCTTTGTGTTATTTCCAAAGGGAAATCTAAGCCTAATCCTGGAGAAATGACAAATGAAACCCATAGCTAGTGTTGGGAAAGCATATGCATTTGTAGTTTAATATGCACAATAACTAAGAGTTAACTGATACTAGAATTCTATTGCAATTGTTGGTATTTTAAAATAAATTTGAGGAAGGAATAATCCAGCCTATTCCATATGAACCTTTGCTTGTAATGTTTGGAGTGGTTGCCAGCTGCTTAATGGTGGTGATAACTTGCTTGGCTAATATGTATGTTGTTTTTATAATTTATCCTAAAAATGACAGTTTGCCTGTCACCTGCAAAGTTAAGTGATATAATGTAGCTGAGCAGTAAGATGGAGGGGGATGGAATTGAGATCTTGTAAGAATGAATTCACTTAAAAAAAGAAAATGTTTCTTTTTGAATTAACAGAAAGATTAGTTCAAATTATATACTTGAATACATTTTGTTTGGTTATGATTGATTATTCAAAGTTACAATCTTTTAATCTTCATATATGACCTGTTTTATAATGATATAAGTAAGAAAGGAAGATGATAATGGTGCTTAGAGGATTTTCTGTCTTAGAGCTAATTAATTTATCAGGTAAAACCCTGATGTACCTGGTGGATTTAATATGCAGACTTAAAAGCTTTTGGTTTTTACTTATTATTGGTGCTTAAGTGATTTGCCAGTCTGTTGACCAGTCAACACCAATGTGATTCCTTTAACTCCAAGAATCTCAGTATGTGGTATTTTAATATATTCTAAATAATTTAAATACGTATTTTACTCTTTCCACAGCATGTAGAGTCCATGAAGCACAGGACAATAAAGCTTCCTACTTATACCACCAAGAACATCTCTTTGAAAGATTCATCACAGGACTACGAGAGACACTAATTTGTCTGAATCATCATGTGTTGAAACAACAGACTACTACTATCTTTGTACTAACAGGAAACAGAATTATGATGTTTGCAATTCTTTGAACTCCAGAAAGCCAGGGGAGTGAGTTGAAAATCTGAAAATGCGGCCATGGACTGGTTCCTGGCGTTGGATTATGCTCATTCTTTTTGCCTGGGGGACCTTGCTGTTTTATATAGGTGGTCATTTGGTACGAGATAATGACCACCCTGATCACTCTAGCCGAGAACTGTCCAAGATCCTGGCAAAGCTTGAACGCTTAAAACAGCAAAATGAAGATTTGAGGCGTATGGCCGAATCTCTCCGGTAGGTTCTAAAAAACTGAAGGAAGATTGATGAGATATTGTACTTTGTTTTTAGGTGCAGGATTTCATTCAGCTATTAAAAAATACTTTATGATTTCTGTAAACTATTTTTGCAAAAATTTAAATGTCTTAGTAAGGCACTTTTATACTAATCATATGTATATACCTAACAAAATTTCTCAATAGTGGCAAATCTTATTTTGCATATGTATTTTAATATAGCAAAACTATGCCATTTAATTCGTGTACTTATATTTCACTTATAACTATCTTCAGCATTTTGATAATTTTGATACCTTAAATGCAAACTTTTTATGATTTAAATTAGTATATATTAAATTTTTTAACATATGGATTATAACAAAAACAGTATCATTGAGAGGCTGAGTTTGTTTAAACTATAACATTGAAATAAACAAAAATTGATTCTTAAATAAAATAACTGGATCTGGAATCTAGAGAATTATTATCATTGCTACTTCTAGTCTACTAAAAAATGTGACATATCTGTTAGAAGGCAGTTCAGATGACCTCACCTACAGGTCTGGCGTGATTAGCAGGGGAGCCATCAGCTGCTTCCCTTCCCTGTGACTCCTCCAGCAGGATAGCTCAGGTTTCTTACCTAATAGAGCTCTAAGAGGGCAAGAGCAGGAACAACTCCTGAGGCCAGGCATTTGAAGTCACAGAGTACTGCTTCTGCCACATTCTGTTAGTCTGTGCAAGCCAAAGGGAGCTCTATATTCAGAAAATGAAGGGAGAAACTACAGAGAATTTGTAGCCATTATTAACCCACCATTCTCATCTGCAGCAGTAATACTGAATAGATTAGATTAGGTCAAATCATGGAGGTTCTCAACAACCAGAGTTTAGTTTAAACTTGGTTGAGAGATAATAGGGAACCAAAGTAGGGTTTTCAGCTAAGGAATACCCAGTGAAAATGGCTTACGAAAATCTAGATTTTTCAAATGATTTTTGGGCATGTGCCTGACTGAAGTGAAATTAATGAGGAGACAGTATTATTCTAGGCATGAAATGATGCTCACCTAGATTAAATTAATGATTGACTCTGTTGGCTTTTGTACCAAGATATATGGGCTTGCTTCCTCATGTTTCCTATACACTTTTTTATTTGGCTTTCTCCAGACATTGCCTTTTTACATGTTGATTGCCCCAGCACATTAGGTATATATGCAGTAAGCTTTCTTTTAAAAACTTAGAAATCATCACTTTCTCAGCTTGCCACTTTATAGAATGCCGTTCCATATTTCATATTTGTTTTGTCTTAATCTTTAGTAATGTGAAATTGCCATCAGTTCACAGAATCTTTGCATTTTGGGATTTGAACCTGCCACTTTGCGTCTCAGTCAGAGGTGAAATTTAGCAGAAACACCTGGAAAATTATTAAAACTTGTTCAGAAACCCCTTGAGCTGTAAACCTTAAACTAGACAGGTATCAGAAATGAACAGAATTTGTAAAATCTAAAGAGCACTTAATTTACACCTTTCATCTTAACTCAAATCATTGTTATTCTAGGTTCATTAATTTTGATAATATAAATTATAAAATGCAAATATGACTTTGTAACCTATTAATAAGTTTTTTCCTGTTCCTTTATTTCTTTTGTTTTTTGTTTGGTCCAGGAAGGCAGAAAAAAATTTGATTGGAAAGTTAGATGTCAGCTGTAAACTGTAAATTTATAAACTACAAAGAATGTATAATTAACTTATGTTTTTCTGAGCTATTTAATCTCTTCAAATATGATAGAGCTAAAGCATGAATCTTCTGGTGGAAAAATTTGTCCCAGGCAATAGAAGTATGGAACACTGACATGGGTACAAAGAGAATGATGTGCTGTTTCACAGGTCATTCCTTACTTCCTCTGTTTGAGAAGCTTGTATTAGAAAATAGGGATGCCTTCGTTTTTGTTGGTTGATTGGAGAATTTGCTCGCTGCTCTTTTCTGTGCAACTGCTCATCTCTCATGACCGAGTGTACTTATATTCCTAGAGCAAGTGAATAGATTGGAATTCAAGGGGCACTTGCCGTCTATTTACAGGTATAACTTTCCATTAAATATGATTTTATTTTTGCAGCTCAGCATCTATTATTCCTTATGCCATCAAGAATATTTTATTTTTCCTTAGGTTAGAATATTGTAGTGAGATTTTTAGTCAAGATCTTTGGCCTTCCCAGTCTGACAATTAGATGCTTTCTTCCAGGAGTTTGTTATATTAGCCTCTTAATATATTGCTGGATTAAATTCACCAGTGTTTTATTTTGTATTTTTTCTATGTTAAAAAGACATGTTTAATGAAATTTTTTCTTATAATGTCTTTGGGTTTTGCTATCAAGGTTATACAGTTCAATTTTATCCTCTGGAATGCTTTATGTAAAATTGGTATTCATTCTATTTTAAATCTTTGTTAGAATTTCACTAGTGAGTCTCATAAGTCTCTCACCCTCCAGACTTTTGGGCCTTGGCCTGCCTGTCTCAGGCCAGCTGCTGCACAAAGTGGCAGGCACGATCACTGAGATACTAGATGACCTTGTTGGTAAGGTACCAGTAGAAATGTCTTCAGGCAAACTGTTATTGCCTGTAGTCTCATGATTTGAGAGACTATATGGCCTTCATGATGTGCGAAGTAGGCATGTTCTTATCTGCCACCTGGGAGTGTTAAGGTATGTGTATATCCTTGCCACCATCACTCTCTCCTTATAAAGGAGTTCATAAATGGCAATCCTGTTTTTCTTGGGCATCAACATTGCCATGGCTGCTGAGTCCAGGGCCAGAGCTGGAAAAGACCCATCATTTCTTTTTTTAAATCCATATTTTTTCTTTGTTGCCTTTTTTTGAACTGATGAGTTTTTATCATTTTTCACTTATAGATCTAGTTATACATTTTAATTAAGATTTTATTTATTTATTTTTAGAGAGAGAGGAAGGGAAGGAGGAAGAGAGGGAGAGAAACATCGATGTGAGAGAAAAACATCAATCGATTGCCTCTTGTAAGTGCCCCAATGGGGGACTGAACTCACAAACCAGGCATGTGCCCTGACCCGGAATTGAACCTGTGGTCTTTTGCTTTGTGGGATAATGCCCAGTCAACTAAGCCACACCAATCAGGGCTTAATTTATTCTTTTGATGGCTACCCTAGATATTATAAAATAGTCTTTTTTATTATAATCTATCTTGAATTAATATTTTTATCATTTCTAGAGTAATATAAGAATTTTATCATCAAACTTTTAATCCTCCCAATATACTTATGGTCTTATTATTGTCATATATTTTAACCCAGTGTTTGTTAGAACCTGCACATTACATTGTTATAATTTTGATTAAAATTGTCCTAATTGCTTATAATTGACCACATATTTATTTTTTCTAATATTCTTTTTTCCTTCCTGCAATTTAATTCTTCCATTCAATCATTTTCCTTCAGCCTGAAGAATATCCTTTAGAATTCTTTTTTTTTTTTTAAGATTTTATTTATTTTTAAGGTGAAGGGAGGGAGAAGGAGCGGGAGAGAAAAATCAATGTGTGGTTGCCTCTCACGCACTCCCTACTGGGGACCTGGCCTGCAACCCAGGCATATGCCCTGACTCAGAATTGAACCAGCGACCCCTTGCTTTGCAGGCTAGCGCTCATTCCACTGAGCCACACCAGCCAGGGCTAGAATTCTTTATAGTACAGATTTGATGGCAATAAACTATTTTGATTACTCTTTTTATGAAAACTATTTTTTTAGCATTCATTTTTGAGAGATATATTTGCTAGTATAGAATTTAGTTTCACAGTACAGTAGTTCCCCCTTTTTCTGCAGTTTAGCTTTTTTCATGGTTTAAGTTACCCATGGTCAACTGTGGTCTGAAAATAATAAATAGAAAATTCCAGAAATAAGCAATTCATGTTTTAAATTGTGTGCTGTTCTGAGTTGTGTGGTGAAATCTTGCACTGTCCTGTTCTGTGCCCTAACTCTGGACATGAATCATCCCTTTGTCCAGTGTATCCATGCTGTGTGTGCTACTTGCCCATTAGTCATTTAGTAATCATTTCAGTTATCAGATCAACTGTCTGTGGTGTTGCAGTGCTTGTGTTCAAGTAATCCTTAAATTTACTTAAAATTACTTACTCATTTACCTCAGTTCATCTCATATTATCACAAGAAAAAGAAGGGTAACTACAGTACAATAGATATTTTGAGAGAGAGACAGAGAAAGACCACATTCATATAACTTTTTGTAGTATATTGTTATAACTGTTTTCTTGTTATTGTTGTTAATCTCTTACTGTGCTTAAATTTATAAATTAAACTTATCATAGGTATGTAGATGTAGGTAAAAACATAGTCCATATAGGGTTAGCTACTATCCATGGTTTCAGGCATCCATTGAGGGTCTTGGAGCATATCCCCTGTGGATAAGTGGGGGACACCTGTAATATTTTACAGTACTTGAAATGCCATTCTATTGTTTTCTGGCTTTCATAATTTCTACTGAGAAGTCAGCAGTTTCAATTCAAGTGTTCCTCCCTGTGTCCCTTTGGCTACTTGTGCATTTTAATTTTTGTCTTTAATGTTATACAGTTGACTGTGATGTGCCTAGATATGGCTTTATTTTCCTCTAGCTTAAAAATTCACTGAGCTCTTCAATTCTGGGATTTGATATCTTTTGTATGTTTTAGAAAATTCTCAGGCATTACCTGCTTACCTACTGCTTCTGGACAGTGCTTTATCTTTTCAGTTCTAGGAACTTCAACTACATATATCAGACTTCCTTTTATGGCACATCACAGGCCTTTTTGTGTCTTTTACAATCTAATTTCTCATTGTACTTCATTGTGTATCTTTTCTTTTGAACTGTCTTCAATTTATTTAACCTATTTTCTGTTGAATTCATTGTAATGTTAAACACACTCAGTTAATAATTTCCATGTATTTTGATCCTGAATTTTCAGTCGATTATTTTTATAATTTCAGAATTTCTTTGTAAATTCTCCATTTTAATCATGTTTATGCTTCTTGTAATTTCTTTAAATACATAGTTTTTCTAATATATTACATAGTGTGTTAATATCTAGATGATATCTATATCATGTTTTGGTCAACTTGAGTTTTTCTTCTGGTTATTAGTCTCTTTGTACTGTGGAGACTTCCCACTGGTAGGGTTATATTATCACTGGGCTTACTATTTTAATCCAGTGCAATCAGTGATTGAGCTGGGTCATGGCTGCATTGTGGTTTTTGTAAAACTTAGCCCACGCCTGCCCTGTTTGTTACTCAGATATAATCCTTCCATGATTTTAACTTGAGAACTAGATTGATTTCTTTTAAGTCTTGAAATACTATGGGAAATTTAGTCTGCTTTTGAGTCTTTTTAAGCTTTGTTCTCTGGCCTCCTGCCCCATGTAGTGTCTAAGTTCAGCAAACACTGAAGAAATGATTAGCATTGAGTGTAAGGTAAGCCTCAAGCAAGACTTTATCTTGTAATATCACAAGCCTACGAGACATTTCATTCTGTCTTAACAATTGCTCTCTAGCCTCCTTTGGAGCCCCAGAATTCAGCAAATGTACCAGGGAGAAAACTGGGTATGTGTTTATTTCTCCTGCAGTTTCCAAATTTTTACATCAATGCTCTGTGGGATCCAAGCCTGTGCTTTACAGAATCAGCAGGTGCTCCCCAAGCAAGAACATCACTTATAGACAGGACTATTGTCCTCTGGAATTTCAGTTATTTTAATCATGCACTTAGATACTTCTCTGATGGTTTTTTTAAAAAAGTTATGTTTAGAAGTTAGTTTTTGTATTACTGTTATTATTACAGCAGGAATTGGATTTGCCAATATACTACATTCTACTTGGAACTAAAAGTCCTCTACCTGGATTGAAAATGGTTGAAGTTCATTTATACTGATGTTGCTGCCATAAAGAAATTTCCATTAGTTCCTGTAGCACAATCCTTAGAGCTCTTCTGGTTCTTGCCATTTTTAAGACCTACTTCATCAGGTTTTAGCTTTCTCTCCCATTGTACCCCCAGTTGAGTGGTAAAGAAAAGGAGGAATTGAGTTGAATTGGAAATTTTTAACTGTCGCTTTAATCTTTGCTTCATTGACTGATTTAGTGAATCTATTAAGAAAAAGATATCAAGATGAGATTCAGATAAATTGAGCTTGATTTGTTTGTTGAACCTACTCAGTAGAAAGTTGGAAAATGAGTCTAGAACTCAGGGGAAAAGTCAGGATGGGAGAGAAAGATACCTTTGGGGGTTATCCACATAGAAGTGATTGCCAGAAAATGTGTTGTACAAAGTAAAAATTCCTCGTTTCATTTTAGATGACCCACAGTTGTCATGGAGAGGAGTGTGGGAATAGGATTAACACACTCTTACTTGTAGAGCCAGCAACAGTCTAACATGGCAGAAAATTTTATTGTTCAATGAATTTACGTCTGTAAAAATAAGCTACCCCTGTTTTATAACTATAGCAATTGGTAATGTGGCACAAAAGTATAAGATCACATATATCTTTCACACTGTTGTTATTAGTAGCTTTTATGGGAACAGAGCCTTTGTGAGAAAACAGCACTGAGAATATATTGCTATTTTCATCATCATTTATCATCATCTTAATTTTCTTATTCAGACCCAGAGATATATATAGGAAGGGGGACCCAGAAAAACCAGAGTTGTCATCTGCATGGTGGGCCCCTTGCAGTACGGGCTTCCCCTGCTAAGGTGGGTGTTCTAGGAACCCGTATGTATCAGTGTACTAGTTAGTGTTGTTGTGAGTGGCTGTATTTGGCTTAAGTGAATTTTTTTTACACTCTTTGAATGCATTTGCCCATTTGATGATGAGTGATTTACGACTGCACCTGCCCACACCACGCTGTGTGTTCAACAGTTTTTGACCAAAAATGGCATGACACCCATGCCCCACCCTCCCTGTCCACCTTATCTCACCCTAAGTGACGAGATAATTTTTTATTGTCGCCCTGGATGAAAAAAGGCCTCAAAGGGAAACGTTTTGTTGATGTTGAAGAGCTGAAACAAAAAAATGGCAGAAGCAGTAACTTTTAGTGCCTTTTGGGCATCAAAATCAATGAGTTCAAAAACTGTTTTGAGCAGTGGGAAAAACATCTCAATAGGTGTTTGGCATTAAATGGAGAGTGCTTTGAAAGTGCTGAAGTTTAAACATGTAAGAATAAATACACAACTTTTTATTAATATATTATTTTTTGGGGTCCCCCCTCGTGTATAGACACATAGACAGAACACTGCTATATAATATTTAAAATCTTAAATAATTGAAAAAATTTAAACTTTTATATGTCGAAAAACTATTTTTTCTTCCACATATAAATGCCATATAGACAAAGTGAATTTACATTATATATTTTAAATTATGAATATGAATTTGAGTTTAGGGACTTGATTAAACATTCTTTTTATCCTTTATTTTAGCAAACATTTTATCCTTTATTATTTTATCTCAGTATTACTGATCTGTTAATGGCTCCAAGCACACTTCTTATTGTGATAATTGAAGATAAATACATTAGTCCCCCTTTATCTGTGGTTTCATTTTCCATGCTTTGTTATGGGTAGTCAATCATGGCCAGAAAAATATTAAATGGAAAATTCCAGAAATAAGTAATTCATAAGGTTTAAATTGTGTGTGATTTTGAGTAGTCTTATGAAATCTCATGCTGTCCTGCTTTGTCCATTCTGGGAAGTGAATTTTGTCCCATGTATGCATGCTGCATACACTACCTGCCCATGAGCCATTTTAGTTACCAGATTGCTTATCAGAGAGAGAACACATTCACAAAACTTATTACAGTATATTGTTATAAATATTTGTATTTTATTAGTTATTTTTTAAATCTTTCACTGTGCCTAATTTATAAATTAAATTTTATCATAGGTATGTGTGAATAGGAAAAAACATAGTGTATATAGGGTTTGGTACTATCTGCAATTTCAGGCATCCACTGGGGTCCTGGAACATATGCTCTGTGGGTAAGGGGGTAACTACTATAATTGCAGGAAATATGACCTAAGTGACTCATTTGTTCCACTGTTACTTTATTTATAGGTGGCATATAATCTGGTAACTGCTTAGGAAAAAAAACTTGCCTGGGCGATTTCTCATGTTTCCTTTAGGCAAACTTTTATATCACTATGAAATTTTTTCAAGATTGTCATACAGACATTTATAATTCATTTAGATAAAATCATGAAACAAAGTGGTTGTTTAGTTTTATAGATCAGTATTCTAGACAAAGCATTCTGAAAGTGAATACATATAAAAAACATTTCAACATATTAGGGTTAGCCTTTGAATTATAATGGCTAGAAAAAAGTACAGTATAAAATAGCACTTTGTATTTCTTGTTATTGCTGGTTCAAATAAAATATGTTTTAGTTTAATTTAGTTCTTTTGTTCTTTTAAAATTTATGCAAAAGCCTTTGTGTGGCAGAGATGCTTCCCATCAGAAATGCATAAGAGATTCTAATAAGGGTTGCAGAGAAAGGTGTATTAATAAGTATAGAATGTTATGTGTGCAAGTAAAGACAAAAGAGAAATTCAAAAGTATAGTTTAATGTTAATTCTCATTTATATTCAGACTTCAAAAATATTATCTCCTTTACCACATGATATGTGCAAAAGCTAAGTGACTTAAGTCATTTTTTTGCTAGTCATTGGCAAAAGAAATAGAATCTTCCAAGAAATTGTGAACTTGTATCTGATTTTCAGTACACTGCCAATGCTGTCATTTTTTTAATACCTTCTCAAGTTTCTCTTCCTTTAAGAATTAACTCAGGACAATACATTTTACTAGCCTATAGATAATGACAAAATATGCTTTCATATTACAATACTTTGGGTAATTAAGTGTGATCAGAGGTTTCCATATATCAGTATTAGAAATGGTCATTTTAATCATTATCACTTTAAGTTATATAGATACACTTGTGAAAGCATATAGGGACTATATTTAATAATTATTGATATTAATTATAGTAGTCCCTTATAATCTGTATAAATAAATATAAATGACACATTTGACACAGAAGTTTGCTAGGATCAGTATTTGTGCCCTTTCATGTTGACCATGGATCTGTGAGAATAACCACTTACTATAAGTTTAGATTAAGTTCTTAATTTATTTGGTCAGTTATACAGGGTCCAGCAGAAGTAAGGCTTGCTTGAGTGTGGTTGGTAGGGTAATAATAAATAAATAATAATTTATAGTTTTAATTTGAACATTTCATCTAAAATGTCATATGGTGTGCTTGAGTGTGATATTGTTATGTTACAGAATTACATGCTTATGATTTTGTAATAAAAGATTTTGTAACAAAAAAGGGACATTATTTGTGCCAGGCCCTGTATATAAGCTTATTGGAAGTAGTGTGGCCACATGGAATATGAATAGATGTAATATATCTAAATGTAGCTTTCCTTGATGATTTAGAGTCCCTGTGCAATTGTCTATACAAGGTAACATCTTGCCAGACCTAAGTTCAATTCTTGTTATGCCACGATCCTTTTGTACCTAGGGCTAACATCATCTTTTTGGAGGAATGTACACAAACAATTTGTACATTTCCATTTAAGGAAATATGTACATACTGTAGGATCTATTCATTCTTGAGCCAATATAACATCATGAAAGCCCTATTCTGATCCTAGAGAAGGAAGCAAAAGGTATCTCAGTAATAAATATGGTCTGGCTTCCCAACATTGTGGAGAGCACATCTCTCCACAACTGATAGTGCTATATAGTAGACATAAACACACACACACACCCTCCCCCCGCTTGCAAACCAACCTAAGCCAGTTGATCAGTTATTATTATTTGATTGTTTTTAATAGCTATTGGTAGCTTCCAAAAATTAGAGATCAATGAGGAAGGTAGGCCTCTTCCATAATTTTGCTAACATGTTGTATGGTAAAGGTAAGACTCAGGTTAAATTCTGCCACACACAAATAACAGCAAACAGTTGCAAAAATGGTCACAGAATCTGTTCTGTAATGGTAACCAAGTCCATGTTCTCTATTGGTTGAGGTACTCTTATATATTTTGTATAAAAGCTTCTCTTTTTTCCTTTTTATTAAATGTATTGGGGTGACACTGCAAGTTTCAGGTGCACAATTCTACAACACATCATCTGCACACTGCATTGTATATTTACCACCCCAAATCCAGTCTGTCTATCACCATTTATCCCCTCTTTACTCTCCTCCACCTACCTCACCCCTCTAACCCCTGCAATCATCACTACACTGTTGTCCATGCCCATGAGTTCTTTCTCTTTTTTCTTTTTCACTCAGTCCTTCAACCTCTCCCCACTCCCCACAGCTGACAGCGTGCTCTCTACCTACGTCTCTCACTATTTTGCTTGTTACTTCATTTTGTTCATTAAGTTTCACATATGAGTGAAATCACATGGACTTCTCTTTCTCTGACTAGCTTTTTTCACTTAGCATAATGTTCTCCAGATCCATCCATGCTGTCACAATGGGTGAAACTTCCTTCTTTTTTGCGGCTGAGTAGTCTTCCATTGTGTAAATGTGCCACAGGTTTTTTATCCACTTATCTACTTGGGCTGCTTCCTTATCTTGGCTATTGTAGATAGTGCTGCAATGGACATAGGGGTGCATGTATTCTTTCTAATTAGTGTTTCAGGTTTCTTTGGATAAATTTCCTGAAGTAAAATTACTGGGTCACAAGGCAGACCCATTTTTAATTTTTTGAGGTAACTCCACACTGCTTTCCACAATGGCTGTACCAATCTGCATTCCTACCAACAGTACCTGAGGGCTGCCCTTTCTCTACATCCTCACCAGCACTTGTTTGTTGATTTATTGATGATAGCCATTCTGACAGGTGTGAGATGATATCTCATTTGTGATTTTAATTTGGATTTCTCTAATGATTAGGGACGTTGAGCATCTTTTCACAAGTCTGTTGGCCATCTGTATGTTCTCTTTGGAGAAGCATCTATTCAGGTCCTTTGCCCATTTTTTTGATGGGGTTGTTTGGTTTTGTGGTGTTGAGTTTTATAAGTTCTTTATAAATTTTGACTATTGACCCCTTATCTGATGTATCATTGGAAAATATGTTCTCCCATGGTTGTCTTTTCATTTTGTTGATGGCTTCCTTTGCTGTGTGAGAAACTTTTTAATTTGATGTAGTCCCACTTGTTTATTTTTCTTTTTTGTTTCCCTTGCCTGAGGATATATATCAGAAAAAATATTGTGACAAGAATTGTTCAGGATTTTACTACCTATGTTTTCTCCTAGGATTTTTATGGTTTTGAGTCTCACATTTAAGCCTTTAATCCATATTTAGTTTCTTCTGGTGTGGTTTAAGAAGGTGGTCTAGTTTCTTTTTTTTGCATGTATCTATCTAGTTTTTCAACACCATTTATTGCATAGACTATCTTTAGCCCAATGTAGGGTTTTACCTCCTTTGTTAAATATTAATTGACTGTTAAGGCATGGGTTTATTTCTGGGCTCTCTATTCTGTTCTGTTGATCTATATGTCTGTTTTAATGCCAGTACCATGCTGTTTGCATTACTGTGGCCCTATACAATAGTTTGATATCAGGTAGCATGATTCCTCCAACTTTGCTCTTCTTTCTCAAGATTGCTGTTAATATTCAGGGTCTTTTGTGGTTCCATATATATTTTTGGAATATTTGTTTTAGTTCATATCTAGTTTTTCCAACACTACTTATTGAAGAGACTGTTCTTTCCCTGATGAGCATTCTTGGCTCCCCTTTCATATATCAATTGATCATAAATGTGGATTTATTTCTGGGCTCTTGATTCTTTTCCATTAGTTTGTACATGATTACTATAGTTTTGTAGTATAGTTTGAAATTAGTATGAGTGATACCTCCAACTTCGTTTTTGTTTCTCAGGATAGCTTTGCCTACTTGTTTGTTTGTTTTTTTTTTTGTTCCATACAGTTTTTAGGATTGTTTTTCTATTTCTGTGAAAAATGCCGTAGGAATTTTGATGGGAATTGCATTGAATTTATAGATGACTTTGGGTAGTATGGAAATTTTAACAATATTAATTCTTCTGGTCCATGAACATGGGGTATCTTTTCATTTGTGTTGTCTTCAATTTCTTTACCAAAGTCTTGTAGTTTTTAGTGTACAGATTTAAACTCTTGGATTAAACTTATTCCTAAGTACAGTTGGCTGTTGATAAACATGGGAGTAAGGTCCATGGACCACCTACTCAGTTGAAAATTTAAGTATAACTTCAGTTAGCTTTTTGCATATGTAGATTTCCAACTACTATTGAAAATACAGTTGACTCTTGAAAACATGGGTTTGAACTGCCTGTGTCCACATCAGTGCAAGTTTTCTAAATCTGCATATAAGTAGATCCTCACAATTCAAACCCCTGTTGTCACAGGGACAGCTGTATTTTATTGTTTTTGATGCTATTGTGAATGGAATTTTAAAAACCTTTCTTTTTTAGATGTTTGATTTGCAGTGTATAGAAATAACTGATTTTTATATATTGATTTTCTTTTATTCTGCTACTTTACTAAATTTGTTGATAAGTCCTAATAGTGTTTTGGTGGAGCCTTTAGAATTTTTTTTTTTAATTTATTTACTTTTTAAATACATTTGTCTCTGCCTCCCCCCCACCTCTTTCCCTTGAGATCATTCATATGCAAAGACAATTTTACTGTCTGTTCTCTATTTGGATTCCTTGTACTTCTTTTTCTTACCTGATTTCTTTGACAACTATTTCCCTTACAGTGTTAAATAGGAGTGATGACAGTGGATATCCTTGTCTTGTTCATGATCTTGGAGGAAAAGCTTTCAGTCTTTCACATTGAGTATGATGTTGGCTTTGAGTTTATCATATGTAGCCTTTAAAGTATTGAGATATGCTCCTTATGTTCCCAGTCTGTTGAGTGTTTTTATCAGTTATTATGTTATATTTTGTCAAATGTTTTTCCTACATCTATTGAATCATAGGGTTTTTAACTTTGATTCTGTCAATGTGGTATATTGTATTTGTTGATTTGCTTATGTTGAACAATCTTTGCAGCCCAGGAATAAATCTCACTTGATCATGTTCGTGAACCTCTTAATGCTATTGAATTAGATTTGCTTATACTTTGTTGAGAATTTTGTCTTCCATATTCATCAGAGATATTGGTCTGTAGTTGTCTCTTTTGTAGAGCCCTTATCTGGCTTTGGTATCAAAGTATGCTGACTTTGTAAAATAAAATAATATTATGGATTCTAGGGATTTTGATTGCTTGACATATCTAGGTTAAATGATAGAACTTTAATATTTTTCCAGATATCTGGAAAGAAGGGCCTGTCATTTCAAAGGGGTGGAAATCAGGCTGTCAGTAAATATCTTCCCAGGAACTGTTAGTACTGCAGACCAATGTAGCAATGTCTGTTCACTTCTGAGAGAGAGAAAATGTTTCAAGAATACTGTTCATAGCTAGGATGTCATTCAAGTGTAAACTTAAAAGGCAGACATTCCTAAATACCCATGAGTTCTTGAAAAAATATCACTTATGAAATCCAGCCAATCAAACGATAAAACAAATTGGTAACAAAACTGGCAAGTGATGTCATAGTATATAGAATACTAGACATTCATATAATTTATGATTATGGAATCTATAATATTTGTTATGAACCTAGACAGTATAAAAAAATAAAATGCCAGTAGTATTTGGAGTTGAGAAGAAGTGTGAGTCTTCACGTGTACTAGTTAATAACACCTGTAATTAAAAATGTGCTTATAAAGATATAATTACTCCAATCTATTAATATGTTTCCTTGATTTTTAACCTTAGATTTTTAAAGAAAATATCCATTTGTAATTTAAAAATTCATGTATTTTCACTGAAGTCCTGCTTCTATTATAGTAAATGTATTATATTTTAAAAGCACAAAAAAGATCATGCAATTTTTATGAGAGCTTTTTCATCTATTTTCACATATACATTGTAATGGTTAGAATTATGTTAACTTAATGTAAGTGATGACTATTTATATGTGGTAGTACTTGAGGTTGTTTTCTACATACTCTTTTTAATTTCATTCAAAGAGTATGTACTGACTTACAAAATTTGGTAAAGTAAATATTTATAAATTTAGGGAAAGTTATTTAATATAAAATAAAATATTTCATATATTTAGGAAAACATCATGCATGACTCTCACAGACAGAAAAAAAGTGAGGTCCAGAAATGACATGAATTAAATCAGATATTTAGTTTATTTTATAACTAGGCCAAGAGTCCAAGTCTTCTGATTCTTTGTCTTCTCCCCTTTTTACTCTCTTACACAACTAATAATAGATGGAATTAAGATTTTTCTAAGGTAGTAGTATATAGATCCAAATTTATCACAGAGCTGTAATAGGCTTGTATGTGAGCGTGTGTGTGTGTATGTACACAAAGGTATGTCCAGAAAGTATCCAGCCATGCATTATGAAAAGTAGAGGCATTTATTGAAGAAGATACAAGAAACATTGTACATAGGACAATAACGCCTCAGTTGCCTTCATAGTAGACACCTTGGGACCTCACGCAGTTCTCCCAATTCACATCAGCTGCCCAGTTGTACTTTCCTGAATCTCATTGACAGTCTGAAATTGCTTCCCTTTCAAATCTGAATTTTTTGGGGGGTTGAGGGAAAGCCAGAAGGTACAGAGTACCGAATGCGGGCTCTGGGGCCTGAATCTGGGTGATTTGATGTTTCACCAAAAACTCTACACAAGACATGACACGAGTGGACGTGTCGTTGTGATGAAGCTGCCAGTCACTAGTTGCCCATAGGTTCAGCCTTCTGAAACATTTGAATAGTGTCTGCAGAGGAATGTTCAAGCTTAACACAAAATTTGATGCAGATTTGTTGCTCTACTCATTTAGTCATTTTGAATGCGACAGCCACACAGTGCACATGCTCACTCAGTGGTGTTCACTAGGACAGTGAAGTTGTCATCGTTCACACTTGAACATTCCAGTCCACTCCCCTTGGCTGTCAGTTTACATCAGTGTTGTGCAAAACTGCTCTTGATATATTAACAGTGGTTTAACTTTTTCTGGACAGACCTTGTATATGTATCAAATAGGCTAGACATTTTCATTAAGGCAAACTTATTTCTTATAGTACATATGCTATTTAATATTTTGTGAATAAAATTATGTTCTTTAGGTAACATTTAGAAAACTTTTATAAAGTAGACATAAACAGTGGCAGCACAGTTTTTTTAAGAGATTGTATTTATTTATTTGTTTATTTTTTAGTGAGAGGGGACAGGAGGGAGAAAGAGAGGGAGAGAAATATCAGTGTGCTAGAGAAACATCAATTGGCTGCCTCTTGCACGCCCTCAACTGAGGACCTGGCCTGCAACCCAGGCATGTGTCCCGACTGGGAATTGTTATTGGCAGCCCTTCAGTACTCAGGCCAGTGCTCAGTCCACTGGGCCATATCAACCAGGTTGCAGCACGATTTTAACACAGAATCTCATGCATTCTTGGACTGTTAAAATAGTATTAAATATAAATATTACTGGGGCTTAGATCTGTACAGTTACTTTGTATGTATGCATGCCTGATTTATGAAGGCTAATGTGCCAATGCATTAGTTGTATCATTAAACATTTGTAATTTACTTTTTGGGGTGAAGGTAACCAATTAAAATTAATTATAATTGTGAGTTATATATAATTTATGATGATAAATACCACTGTACTGCTTTTGACTTTATGTAAACCAAAATAAATCCAACAGACTTTCCAAGTAGAGAGCCCACTGTACCTGCTACGATTAATAGATAAGGGTAATGGGTAAATAGAGCCATTCATTTATACATCATTAATTAGTATATATGTGTTCCAAAGAAATTTGGTTTTGAAAGATAAAATACTACCACCAACCATCACCCCAATGAATATTTATACAATTAATGATATAATATTTATATATTATATATTATAATAAATATTTAACATTTATATACTATGTAATTATATGTTAAATAATAATTTACTTTTAATACAAGCATTCTGTGGTTTAAAAAACCTGACTCACTTTTTTAGCTTAATTTCCCACTCTTCTGTCTTCCACGTGAACTTCCCTTTTCATTTTTATTTTCTAGTCTTCTCTGCTGCACCATATACTACAGCCCTATAAAATTATAGACATATTTCCTGAATACAGTGTGCTCTTTCATACTGCAGATCTTTTGCTCATGCTCTTCCTTCCGTTTGAAATGTCTTTCCCTTCATTGCCCTATGAACACTTCCTTAATTTTCAGTATAGCTCAAGTGGGGCTGCCCTTTTTAAGCTCATAAGCTACACCAGATGTCTATTCTTGCTCTAGTCCAAAACCTCATACTGAATCATAACTGTTATTACATGTAATATAATTCTTCTTTCATAATTTGTGTCTGACTTTTACAACAGTTAGTGAATTCCTTGAGGGTAGTAGGTATTGCTAATTTATGTTTGTGTTCTTAGGTACCTGGCATGTAACAAGCACTTGGCAAAATGGTTTTTTGAGTGAATTGTGATTCTTAGTCTTACAAAGACCATATTATAAGATTTTCCTTTTCCTGTATATCCTTTCCCAGTTCTTGTTACTCTCCAACTCTTCTTTTATCTTCTCCCTCTTTCCACTCCTGCCTCCCCCTCATTTTTATTCTTTTTTTTTCAGTAGTATACAGAGAAGAGGCAATTTCAGTAGTAAGTGTTTGCTAGGAAAAAGGTGTCATAAAATCTACCAATGAATACTACTTCCTTGTTCTTACAGATAATTTGGCTGGATTTATTTATTCTGAAACATCATTTAAAAAAAGAATCTTGATTCATTAGAAACTTGCTCCTAAATATCAAAGTGTATGGATAGCATTACTTAAATGTATGTGCATAAAAACAATAAGGAATGATGGGTCTGTACAAACTTGAAAATAATAATTGTCATAAAGGCGTATAATTATACAACCTGGTGGTTCTCAGATCTTTGCTTTGATATTCACTCTTTACTTGCAAGGGCCTTGCCTTAAATGTGTTGACTCAAAGTTGTTCAGTCTTCACTCATTTAGTATGAAGACCTCTCTTCTGATTTCTTTCTGTTCTTCTCATAGTAATAAAGAAATATGTAACTTAAACTTTAATAGTTTTTGACACAATAAGAGACTCCAATTTTTGAAAGGTGACATGTAGACATGGTAAAACATTCAAATAGTACAAAAGGGTATACAGTGGCAAATAATTTCCCCCTATAACCTCCCCTCCAACGTTTTCTCATAGGCAGTCACCTCTATCACTTTCTTGTACGTCCTCTCAGAGATATCTTCCCTATCTATGAGGGAATAAACAAATATATGACATGTGGATCACCTCATATGTTAGAGTAATCTCTTAACTGTGCATTTAGTAGCTTTGATATTTGCTTACTTGATTTTGTCCTTACAAGTTCACATTTTTTTCTTTATAACGCAAAGAATCACTTGTTGACTGTCAGTTCATGGGCAGAAATTTAATATTTTAATAGCCACTTAAAACATGGAAAACATTAATTCTAAGACTTTGGAATTGGAAATGACTTTGCAGTGAGTCTTTTCAACACAATAAAGCCAGTTCATTCTTCACATGGGATTAATAAAAGACAGAAAAGTTTATACTTTTGCTGAATTCTGAACATCTTGACTTAATCTGCAGAATTGTTCTTATATTTTATCATCGTGGGGCCAAAAATATAGACACCATTGGGAAAATCTTTGAGATGTCTTTCTGTCTCCTTTTTAGCGAATTAAGAACATAGTGGAACCTCATTTCTCAAACTTAATTCATTCTGGAAAATTGTTCCAAAAGCAATTTGTCAAAAACCAAATCCCCATTGTTTGTCCCCTGAGATATATGTGAAAAATCATGCAGATATCATCATGAAAGGTTTGTCGGGTGGAGAATCAAGACCCAAAGTTTTATTAGACAACCGAGACTTTTTTTTTAACGTGATTAACTTGGTGGAGAACCAAATTGTTCAAGTACCAAGATTTACTGAACAGAGCTTTGACTAATAGAAAAGGTTTCATTGCCTAGATGGCAGCCCGATAGAACCTAACATGTCACTTATCCATTTCCTAATTGTGAGTTAGTATCTAGATACATTAGGCATATGGGAGAACTACAGCCCTTTTGTGAAGTGGAAACACAGGAAAAGCCTATGCTCCTTGCTTTCAGACAGAAGGTTTCAAGACAGTACCATGTAACTTTAGGATTCAGTATTGCAGTGAAATCTTACTTAAAACATTGTTTTCCTAGTCTCTTGCCATTTGTTGGAAATAGGTTTTATGCTTCAGGCTGCATTATGTGTCTGAAGACAAAGGACAATAATGTTCTTTCATCTCCTGCCATTCCATCTACCTTGATACAAATTTTCATGGGGAGAAAGGTGGTGTTAGTGCTATTTTTTGGGAATTTACACATTTGTCATTTCATTGTAGGAGAAAAAAACGTATTTCTCTGTTGACTTGGGAAAATGTTATACCTGCTGTTTGAGTCTTTTTATCTATATATATTTTAAAAACATGCACATACAGGGCCTGGTAGAAGTAATGCCTGCCTGAGTGTGGTTGGTAGGGTAATAATATGGGTGTAATAATTTATAGTTTTATTTGAACATTTTACCCAAAATGTCATATGGTGTACTTGAGTGTGGTATTTTTATGTTACAGAATTTATGCTTATGATTTTGTAATAAAAGATTTTGTAGTAAAAAAAGGGCATTGTGATGGACCCTGTATATGTAATGTGTAATGTTGTGCAAAAATGGAAGAAAATACTTTGTTAATAGTTTGGAAACAAAGGCTAGCCTTTGGGCAACGGATGAACTGTTCCTAAAAATAGTTGTGTTGAAAATATTGGTTACTTTAATGAATGTGAAGTCAGCTTAACGTTTTCCCATTTCAATATGAAGAAATTCAGATTTACCTTTGAACTTTATTAATAGTGTATGTGACTTTCTCTTGGACTATTACTTGTCATTGTTTTCAATGAAAGGCAAAATTAAAAGTTCAGGTTTAGATTGGTGTATTTAAGAACATGAAAAGGGCGTAAGATTTTACTTTTGAAAGCTTAATACATTGTATTTTTGAATTTCAACTTCCTTGTTCTGACAGTAGTGTTATACCTCAGCCAGGTAGCAAGACTGTATACAAAAAAATGTCCAAGTCTTTCTTTGAAAGGATTAACCCTCACTTGTTGATAATGCTTACCTCACTGGGGTTTTGTATAGCTTAATTAGCCTTAGCAAAGCAGCGTGATACTCTTGGATGAAAGACAGTAAAGGAGGGAGGATAGTACTCTTAAAATTGTGATTTTGCAAACCAGTGGTCATTTTTTCCATAGTTTACATGAGGAGAAGATAGCTGAGGAGAATCTTTATCTTGGTCTTATTCTCTGGGGTAGTGTAGTTTGATGCTAGAATTCTTTTTTAAGTGGGTCCCATCTTTAATGTGTCAGCTGAAAATTAGTTGTTGCCTTAAATTACTATCGGATGTTAACCAAGAAATATGCTCACTGCTACAGCAGTTTTTTGTGGTGTGCCTACATAGGCGGTAGGGGTAGGGGTGGGAGAAGGGAGAGCAGAGCACAAGATGTATAGTACAGGAGCAGTGTACTTTACTGATATGGTTAACACTGCAGGCAAGTCACATATTGATTATAACAAGTCTTCGCATGCCTTCGTTGTAACTAAAAAGGTGTAAAATCTACTGCAAGATAATAAAAAATATTTTTTTAAGTGGGAATAAACAAAATGTTATTGCTTCTAGATCTCACCTCTTAGCTTTTCAAGAAGTTTCCGTTGCTTATTAACTGAGGTATTTATTATGAAGACTTTTCTGCAGCTTTGTGCATTTGGAGCCTTATGTGCAATTGGTTTTTTGCCAGCTCCATTTTCAAAACAGGCACTAAATGCCTTTGGATATATATGAGGATTTTTCACTTTGATTTTGTGTCATAATTGTTTCTCTGCTGGAAAGTAGTTCACAAAAAATGATTGTGTGTGTGACTTGAGATAAAGTATACATTTTGTGATTTACGGACAAAAGAATGACTGGGTTTGATGGGGGAAGAAAATGCAACCTATGACTAATTTTTTTCGTTCATTCAAGCAATGGCTTCTTACAGGGGTGCGATTGTATCAATACCTCTTAGAGAATGAACATGCAAGTGGTAAGGTCCTCTTTAGTTATCAAAGATATAAAGCGTTTGCTCAAAATTGCATGAAAAGAGGACTCTGTCAGCGGATGGGCTTGCATTTAAGGAATGCCATTCTTTCATGCAGATAGATACCTTAGTTCTGTCTAACAAAGATACTAACAGACATTTTATTTTGTCATAAGACAGTTTATTCTCTAGAATTCAACCTGAAAATTTTTCAGGCATATTCAACCATCTTTTGTCCTAAAATAATCCCTGTGGATCTGCTATCCATTGATTTATTGCAACTTTGTTTGAACCTCAGCGGGTTATCAGATTGGGAATAATAAATTTCGTGTATTTCTATCTTTTGTGGAAAATATTTCTCTCTTTTACTTGTTGGGAAGCTGTAGTCATTCTTTAATGCAGCATTCATTCGATAGGCATTTCTTGAGCACTATATGCCAGCACTTGTGTTGGGCCACCCCAAATTCATGGTGTTAAATAGGACATGGTAGATACTTTTTAAGTGTAGAATTGCTACTTATTGGTAAATGTTGGGTGTTTTGCCCTCCCTGCCTGCCTTTTCTGTCCTTTTTCCCTCTTTCCCTCCCTCCTCCTTTTTTTTTTTTTTAAAGCAACAGGTAAAATTTGAAGGTATATTGCCTTTCACATGATGCTGCATATCTTCACTGAGCTTAGCAATAACATAGTTATTATTTGTAATTATTGTTTTTATTTTCCAGAATCAAGTCAATCATGTTCCACAAGTTCTATTTCTTTTTATTTAAGTGAATAGGAATAATGAGAATTCAAAAAACATAAATTTCCTTTGAGTACTTTTGAGATATTTGTTTTGCTCTGAATAGTAAATACTGTTTCTACTAGTAGCTAGATTCAACCCACCAGCATTTTTCCTCTCTCTTAGTGTGCAGGTTATCCTTTGCCCGTTCTCTATGTCTTGCTGGCAGTTACTAACCATGTGTGTTCCAGTGCTGAGACTTGACAATCATCTTGCTACTCAGAAGATTGTTTAGCTCACTTTATGTACCTCAGCTGAGTTCCAAATAGGTCAGGCATTATGAAACACCAGTACATGGTATAATTAGTTTAGAAGTATTATATTAACCAGTTCCCATTTCTCTTAGTGTTCTTTCATGTTAGAGTCAGAATCATTGATTTAAAATTTGGCTGACCATCAGAATTGTCTGAGTATCTTTAAAAATTAGATTTTTGGATCATTTTAAAAGATTATTATTGTTTGTGAAGGGAAAAATCCTGATCACCCTCCCCCATTCATTATTTTCCTGTAAAATTCCTTGATTCACTAAATTGATTTGAGAGGGAAGGTTCCTGAAACCTCAGCTCTTTCTTTCTTATTTCTTGCACATTATTTTACTCCACTTCTATTTTTTTACTCTGGGCTTGTTATGGAGGTAGAAGAGCCTCTTTCCCCTGATTCTTCCTATGTAGTACGCCAAAGTCCTCAACATCTCTAGCCATGATTACTGCTGCCTTAGTTCTAACACTCCTTGCCATAGTAACTGATCTATCTCCCTTCCTGTCTTCCATTTTTCATACTGTAACTGAAGTGAATATTCTTGACATTATATTGCCACAACTTGTTTAAAAACCTTCAATGGCCCCTCATTGCATACAGTATTACTGTATGACTTCTTTGCATGGCATAAGAAGTCTTTATGATCTGGCTCTTACCTATCTCTTTGTTTTCATTTTTCCACCACTTACTCTCTAAAATCAGTAGTACTGAACTACTCTAACATTTCATTTCACACCACCAATTCTTGGCACATGCTGTTTTTCCTGCCTAGATTGCTTTCCACTCACTTTGGCCTAATTCTAGTTTATCCTTTAAAATGCGTCTTACTCACTGTCTTCTTTGTAAAGCCACCTTTGCCTCTCCTCAGTCCCTCTAACCACTCCCCGTATTAATTACTTTCTCCTTTCTCCTTCCTAAACCCAAATCTGCCATTGCACTTTTCACACTGTATTGTAATTGTTTGCTTATTTGCTTGCCCTTCCTTACTAGATTGTGAGCCACTTGGGGGTGGGAAAATGTAGGATCCATGTCTCACCTACGCAGTATTCCCCAATAGTTGCCCCAGTGTAAGGTACAGTTAAAGCCCAGAGTAAATTATTTATTGGAAAAAATTAAGTTGGTATAAAATTGAATTGGACTGAAAACGTAACACAGAAAGAGATTAAAGTACTTTGAAGCCATTTTTAGGCCATATTGAGGCTATTAGTTAGTGGAGATCCCCTACAGATTATATCAGAAAGCAGAGTGATTTGTTTAAATGATTGGGATTCCAGAATCCTGATGTTCAGAAATGTGATATAAATGGACTCTTTTAGGGAAGGATACATTCCTATAAATGGTAACATTGATTTAGCAGTAATGCACAGGTTGTAAGAGCATAATTTCCATTGAGCAAGTTCTGTGCATGGTATTTTGGCAGTTCCTTTCTATTTTCTTCACATGTCATGGATATAGCTTTGTTTCTTTCAACTAGTGTTCAGTAAATCGATCAGTATTTCTAGGCTTCAGTGTGTTTACATTCCTCAACATAACTTTGTAGGATTTCAAATCTAATCTTATGTTGCCTGTTGATGTTTACCATATATTTCTCTGAAATCACTTACTTGAGTTACTGTAAAACACAGTTACTTGCACACAACTCCTTTTGTGAGTCTTTGTGTCAATGCTTTTTATTTATTTTTTGAGTGAAAAAGTAGAATAAGGAAAATATCTACTATTTTTATTAAAGAATACTATAACAATTAAAATTCTTGAAATTAAGTGGAGAATCTACTACATTTATTTCAAAACAGGGATAATTACTCCTTTTGCAAAGAAACCAGATTTTCTCTTGTTCTTGAAACTTTTAGATTTTTTTATGGTTTCTATATTTCATAGAGCAAGGATATAGACCATACTTGTCCACCTAATGCCCATGTAAGGGAATCTTACATTGATACAGAAATTAAAATAGTTGTGAGATGATGTCCTTTTCTAAGATGTGCTTTTCTAATGAATTTTACAGTGCCAGTTTTATTTTTAAGAAATTTCGATTAAAAGAAATTAGGAAATAATTAAAGTGAAAAACAGCTTTTGATTGTGAATTCTTAAAATATAAATTAGAATACTTAATTTTTGCTAGTGGCATTTATCTAGCATGTTATATTTACTGTGTTTTTATTAATTAATAACCCTTAAATCTCTCCTAATTTTCTAAGTGCCATTAATATGAGTGGATTTAATAACTAGAATTTCATCATCTAGATTTCAAAAGTATATAGATAGGGACTTTCCTTGAACCTGTTGTGTCTATTTGTCTATTTTAATATGAACTAAACATATTAGAATTTCTTTTTTGAGATGAAATGATAAAAAAATTTTTTTCTCTCCAGGTTGACTTCATTGTTCTTAAAAGGAAAATACCATGTTTCCTCATTTCCATGCTCTATATACCTTAATCTGGTTTTACACTTCCAGTTTAAAACTAATCACCTGATTTGAAGAAGAAAGGCCACCTTGAATTAAGTAAAATTGAAATATATATTCTATTAAAGAACTATGTAAGAGTGATTTACTTATCTCCCACAACATTTTATTCTATTAGTTTGAGCCTAAAACATTACTGCTATGGCTGATAATTCCTTTGTCTCATTTTTCTTAAAGTGTCAGCATAAATAACATCAGTTGGACTAGAAAATACAAACTTATTTAATAACAATGGCAATGTAGTTTATAAAATGACCCGACAAACTGGTGATCTGGAATCTAAAACCTTTACGGAAGACTTGAAAATAATTTTTGTCCCATTTAGATTCTGTTGATTTGTTTTGTCATTGAAATGATTTTTTTTTAACTGAATTAAGTAAATGTGCATAGATGATCACATGCACATATGTATACAAAATGGAAAGTTATAATTTTGATGTGTTACAATTTTAACTAAAGATCTATAATAAAAACCACATTTTTACTTGGATGTGAATATGCATAATTTGAAGATGATTAATCATTGCTTTGACAATAGCAATGTTTATGTAGAATTTTTGGTATTGTCATAATTTATATAGTATTCCTTTCAAAGCTGTTAATTCATTTATAGCAATTATCAAGACTATTGTTCTAGAGAAGGATTATCTTTCTTATATGATAAGTTATTGTAATGTTTTTAAAATTTTTAAAAGCTATTTTTTTCACCCTCTTTCAAAAATTTTCCTGAGACTTTGATGTGAATGTGCAAAATACCTAGGAAATCTTATTCTTTAATAGTTTCCAACATCTCCAAGATACCCCAGATTAGAAATGACACAATTCTTTGAAATTTAAGAAAAAATCTCAGTTTTAAATTTAACTATTTTCTCTCATAGATCTTACTGTATCTAGTATATTGAGTTTTTCAGGTATGATTCTGTGTAAACATTTACTTTGATATGTACAATTTTCTTAAATTTTTTCTAGACAGGCCATCCAATGTAGCTCAGCAACATAATTCATAAAAGGAAGCTGTCATCATACTCTTTATAATCTTCATAAAATTTTAAGGATACATCGTGGAGATATTTCACAGTATTCTGTGCTGTTCTACAGTAGAATATAATAAAAATGTTAATAGGTCACATTTAGAGTTATATAACTAGTAAGTAGGATCCTGACCAAGGTATGCCTTCCTCTAAAACCTGTGGTTTTAACCTTTGTACCTGCTGCCCTAGATAATGCACCTAACCAGCAGTCAGAAAGGCGCTGATTGGAATGATCTTTACAATGATAGTGATGACTTTATCTGATTTATCCACGCTTACTAGAGCAGTGTATACCCCAGAGTGGTTTGGCTTGGTATAAAGGGCATGATAGTGTGATGAAAGTTTTCTTGGAGGCCTAGAAACTGTTTACACCTATCTTAGAACAGCTGAGGGTAATTGGTGCCAAGCATCACTGACCGACATGGGCAACTAAATCGGGGTAACAGTGAGCCAGATATTTACATCTTGTGCAGCCTCGCAGTAAGTTTGTTCTTAATTTGTTTTAATTTATTCTTTTAACTAATAGAAAGGAAGAGTAATAAAAAGCCTGGATTCTAATCCTGGCTACGCCACTTTGGAACTTTGAACAAAGTTGTTTAACCCTCTCTGAACCTCCATTTCCTTATCTATAAGGGTACATTTTTTTCATGGTTATTATGAGTTGTTGTAAATGAAATAATTATGTTAAATGCTAAACATAGCGCGTTGAAGTTAATGGGAGTACCATATATGATAATAGCTGTATTACTGTGTTATCATTTCATTATTGATGTTAGAACAAACAAGAGTACGGAATACATTAGAAGAACAAAACTTGCTTTGCTAACTTAAGACCTTTGGAAACTAGCACTTTGGTAAGCATTCAGGTGTATTAATGTGCCCTACTCTTACATTAAAAACATCATAGTCATAGCAGCCTGTCAATTTGTTTAATTTAAAAGAGTTCTAGACACAGCAAAGGTGATCCTGAGAGGGAAGTTCATAGCAATACAGGTTTACCTAAAAAAAGATAGAAACATTTCAAATAAAAGACCTAACACTACAACTTCAAGAACTGGAGAAACAACAACAAATAAATCCCGGAGCAAGTAGAAGGAAGGAAATAGTCAAGATTAGAGCAGAACTGAATGACATAGAGACGAAAAGAACAATTCAGAGGATCAACCAATCCAGAAGCTGGTTCTTTGAAAAGATAAATAAAATTGACAAGCCTTTAAGCAGACTCATCAAGAATAAAAGGGAGAGGACCCAAATTAATAATATCAGAAATGAAAGAGAAATAACAACTGATACTACAGAAATACAAAGGATCATCAGAAACTACTATGAACAATTATATACCAAGAAATTTGAAAATCTTGATGAAATGGACAAATTTTTAGAAAAGTATAATCTTCCAACACTGAAGGAGGAAGAAACAGAAAGCTTGAACAGACCAATAACAGTTGGGGAAATTGAAGCAGTCATCAAGAAACTCCCAGCACACAAAAGCCCAGGGCCAGACGGTTTCATAGGAGAATTTTACAAAACATTTAAGGAAGAGCTAACCCCTGTCCTTCTCAGACTATTCCAAAAAATCCAAGAGGAGGGAAGACTCCCAGACTCTTTCTATGAGGCCAGCATCACCCTGATCCCAAAACCAGATAAAGACCCTACAAAGAAAGAAAACTACAGGCCAATTTCACTGATGAACATAGATGCTAAAATCCTCCACAAAATATTGGCAAACCTCATCCAGCAATACATTAAAAAAATTATCCACCACAATCAAGTGGAATTCATCCCAGGCATGTAGGGATGGTTCAATATACGCAAATCAGTAAACGTGATACATCACATAAATAAAAGAAAAGACAAAAACCACATGATCATCTCGATAGATGCAGAAAAAGCATTCGATAAGGTACAGCACCCATTTATGATCAAAACACTCAGCAAAATGGGAATAAATGGGGCATTCCTCAACATAATAAAGGCCATATATGAAAAACCTACAGCCAATATCATACTCAATGGGCAAAAACTGAAAGCTTTCCCACTAAGATTGGGAACACGACAAGGATGTCTGCTTTCACTGCTTCTTTTCAACATCGTATTGGAAGTCCTAGCCACAGCGGTCAGACAAGAGAAAGAGATAAAAGGCATCCAGATAGGAAAGGAGGAAGTAAAGCTATCATTGTTTGCAGATGACATGATAGTGTACATAGAGAACCCTGTAGACTCCACCAAAAAACTCCTCAACCTAGTAAGTGAATTTGGCAAACCAGCAGGATACAAAGTCAACATTCAGAAATCAAAGGCATTTTTGTACACCAGCAATGCAATAGAAGAAGAAGAAATCAGAAAAAAAATACCATTTGATATAGCAAGAAGAAAAATAAAGTACCTAGGCATAAATTTAACCAAAGACGTAAAAGACCTGTACGCAGAAAACTATACAACATTGAAAAAAGAAATTAAGGAACACACAAATAAATGGAAGCATATACCGTGTTCATGGATTGGAAGAATTAATATCATCAAAATGTCCATACTACCCAAAGCAATTTATAGATTCAACGTAATCCCTATTAAGATACCAATGCCGTATTTCACAGAAATAGAACAGACATTTCAAAAATTTATATGGAACCATAAATGACCCCGAATAGCCGCAGCAATTTTGAGAAAGAAAAACAAAGTAGGAGGGATCACAATACCGGACATCAAACTATACTACAAAGCCACTATACTCAAAACAATCTGGTACTGGCACAAGAACAGACCCATAGACCAGTGGAACAGAATAGAAAGCCCAGAAATAAGGCCAGGTCTATATGGACATCTAATATTTGACAAAGGGGGCAGAAGCATAAAATGGAGCAATAATAGCCTCTTCAACAAATGGTGTTGGGAGAGCTGGACGGCTACATGCAAAACATTGAAATTGGGTCATCAGCTGACACCATACACAAAAATAAACTCAAGATGGATAAAAGACTTAAATATAAGTCGCAACACCATCAAAGTCCTCGAGGAGAACATTGGCAGGAAACTCTCAGATATCCCACGCAGCAATTTTTTTCACTGATATGTCTCCTAAAGCAAGGGATGTAAAGGAAAGAATAAACAAGTGGGACCTCATCAAAATAAGAAGCTTCTGCACGGCGAAAGAAAACATCAGCAAAATGAAAAGGGAGCCAACCATATGGGAAAATATATTCGCTAATGATACATCAGATAGAGGTTTGATCTCCAAGATATATAAAGAACTCACTCAACTCCACTCCAAGAAGACAAACGATCCAAATAAAAAATGGGCAAAGGACCTGGGCAGACACTTTTCCAAGGAGGAGATACAGAGGGCCCAGTGGCATTTGAAAGGATGCTCAGCATCACTAGCCATCAGAGAAATGCAGATCAAAACCATCATGAGGTACCACCTCACACCGGTCAGAATGGCCATCATAAACACTTCAACAAACAACAGGTGCTGGCGAGGCTGTGGAGAAAAGGGAACCCTAGTCCACTGTTGGTGGGAATGCAGACTGGTGCAGCCACTGTGGAAAGCAGTGTGGAATTTCCTGAGAAAGCTGAAAATGGAACTGCCTTTTGATCCAGTGATTCCCCTGCTGGGACTATACCCTAAGAACACCAAAATGCCAATACAAAAGAACCTATGCACCCCAATGTTCATAGCAGCACAATTCACAATAGCCAAGTGTTGGAAGCAACCTAAATGCCCATCAGTAGATGATTGGATCACAAAGTTATGTTACATATACACAATGGAATACTACGCAGCGGAAAGAAAAAAAGAACTACTAAACTTCGCGACAGCATGGATGGAACTGGAGAGCATTATGCTAAGCGAAATAAGCCAGGGGGTGAAAGACAAATACCATATGATCTCACCTATAAGTGGAACCTAACCAACGATACAAAGATGCAAGGAAAATAAGACCAGCAACACTGAAAGGAAAAGAAATCAACAGAGACAAGAAGGAAGGAGAGGGGAAGCGGGGAAAAGGAAGGGAAGGGGAAAGTCAAAGAACATATAGCAAGGACTCATGGACAAAACCAAAGGGGAAGAGCTGAGGGAGGGAAGGAGGGAGGGGGCAAGGGAAAGTGGTGGGGGGTAGTCAGAGACAAATGTATTTGAAAAAATAAAATAAAATTAAAAAAATAAAAGTTCTAAGTCTATGCTTCTATTTTTAGATGTGTCTGTATATATTTTTATACATTAGTTCTTTTGGAGAAAAGAGTGTATGTATGTATCTACTTAAATTCAGACTTAAAATTATTTTCAAGTGTTTTTGGTGTGGTAGAGGTCTTGTCCTCACTTTTTTAATTCGACTTAGTTTACTTTCATCATAGAATTGTGGAGAAAATGTTTCCATAATAGTACATTTGCCTGTTCCAAAGACTCAAATATTGTTTGAAGTTAATATAAAATTCACAAATATTTAATGGTTTTTAAAGTGATTTTTATAAGCCTTTGAACATAAAACTTAATTTTTGCCTAAGTCCAGGTTCCCACCTTATAAATGAGAAACAAGCAAAACCAGAATCAGTTACTGGCATTAGTAAAACAAAAAAACATGTTTTCAGAAATGTTTGCTTTAGTATCAGGTATATAAGTAAGATAATCAGTTTTTTGAAAAGAAATTGGAGGAACAGAGGAGAAAAGAAAACAATCTAAACTCATTGAGAATTTTATTTTCTTCCTCCTTTCCTGCACACTTTTAACAGTGGCTCAACTCTGCTTTATCTGAAAGCATTCCTTAAAAAATCTAAAGTGTACCTTAGGAGATAAAAGTCCCCTGTGGGAAATATATTTAAAAAATATTATTTATTTTACTATTGTTATTTATTAGTTTGGTATGAGTATTTTATGAAATGTTCTCTATTATTCCTCTTGCTAGGGCAATGGCTGGTACAGAGTATAAGCAAGTTTACTCCAGTTTGGGCCTATGTCATAAAAAAGGCCTTATTACTACCATGTTGCGGGAAACCTATGCTTACAAGAATTCGAGCGTGTGCTCCTGGGCCATGTCAGTAGTACTCTGGTTTGCAAGGTTTCCAAGTCTCTTTTTAGCATTTTTAACAAATCCTAAGGGTTCCATTTCACTTAGTAAACTGGTAATTGTAGTGTTGTTATTTTATCCTACTTTTGAACCCGAACTGGCAGACAACCAAGGTCTTTCCATTTCTTATTAAACCTATTCACTGATTTCTTAATTTGTGAGAAGAGGTTTCCAACAATAGTTTACTATACTTGATATACTTGGCACATAAGCTCTGACAAAAATTTAGTAATCTGCTGTAAATCCAGTGCCCAGAGATATTCTCACCAAAGATTCTTTCCCTTTGGAGTACATAAAGAAAATTAGCTATTACTATTATGAAATGTTACTGGAATGTCGAAAGTCCTCCCCAAATCAACAGATGTTAAAAGTAGTATAACTTGATATCAAGGCAACTATTGGAAACTTATTTTAAACAAGAAAACCTAGAATAATATGTCTAAATTTCCCACAGCAAACCTGTATCTTAGGCATTTTCTTCCTTTAAAGCTATTTATTTCTTAATGCAAAGCACGAGTCTATAAAAAGTGTGTCAATTGGATTTTTGACTAAGTAATTGGATTTTTCCATTTATTCATTTTAATTTTACAAATGCTTTATTTTCACTTCTGACTGCTCTTTTACTGGCTCCATGACAGAGCTTTGTTATTTTTCACTGCTTTTACTACTTCCTTCTTATTTTCCCCCTTAGTTCTGATAGTCAATGATTTGTTTGTTTTTTAATTCCTTTATTTAAAAAAAATGAAACAACTACTATGTGTTAGCAAATGTGTCAGATGCTAGATATAAAATGGTGTTCTGACAGATTTGAGTATAGTAGAGGAGACATATAAGCACTTACAGTAAATAAGTGGTTGTAGAAACAAACTAAATCACCATTAGTAGAGAGATGGATTAAATAGATTATGATGTCTCCATGAGCCAAATATTTTGTAGCTATAAATATTATATTTAGCTATATATAGAATATATGTAGGATATATATTTACAAACAAATGTATAAAACATTTCTAGAGAAAAGCATAAGACCAGTGTCATCACTGTCTTATCACTATCATCAGTGATTGCCTTGACTGAGTGTCCATGGGGGCTGGATTTGTTATTCATTATATATAATCATATATATAATACATTTAATTTATATATATATATATATATATAAAAGAAACCTCTGTTCGTGTATTATAGCTTCACTGTAGCTATGTAAATAAGATTTAAAGAAAACTAGCAGTATGCTGACAAGCAAATAAGTAATTACACTTTCTGTCAAAAAAAATATCTGGAGGTACCCTGGCAGGTATGGCTCAATTGGTTGGAGTGTTCAGTTGGAGGATTACTGGTTCAATTCCCAGTCAGGGCACATACCTGAGTTGCAGGTTTAATCCTTGGTCCAGGAGCTTATGCCCCCTGGTCAGTCCAGGTGTTTATGGAGGAAACTAGTCGTTACTTGTTTCTCTCTCACATCGATGTTTTTCTCTCCCTTTCTCTCTCTCTAAAAGCAAGAAAAAAATGTCCTCAGGTGAGGATAAAAAAAGAGAGACAGAAAAAAACATCTGCAGGTAAAAACCTTGAATTATTAAACCACTTGTTACCCTCATTTGTAAGTTTTGTCCAAAATGCCTTCCTTTAACAGGAGTCTGTTGTCATATTTGAAGTGAGCAGGGACAATTCTTAGTCCGGGTTGTTCTGTTTTTGGCTGCTGAATGATAAAACAATGGTCTAGTTTATACTTTTCACTTCTCAAAATAAACATGGTTTCAGAATTGAGCCTGAGACCGATTTAATGTTGACATCACAGTATCTTAGAGCTGAATTTGGATACAGATTATCCCATGTGATTCTTTTCTTAAAACTGACATTGCTGCTTGACCCTTTTACTCTTTTTTGGGTTTCATTTCGAATTTTTGCACAGTAGGTAAAAAGTAAGTATAGCCACGAGGGGCAGTTCATGTGAATAAAATGATATATTCTTTCAGTAGATAGAGGGCTGGCTTTTCCATCTATCTAATTTGACAGACTCTTGGCAAAGGTTGACATCTGAATAAATGTAATTACATTTTGTGTTTTTGCTGGCAATATTTTAGTCCCATGAGTGGCCACTGCAAATTTTAACTGGAAAAAAAAAAAGCATTTGTAAGTTAAGTATAATTCCAATTTTTAGTCAGTTTAGTTCATATTTATAAATAGTCCAAATTTATGTTAATCCTAGTAGTTTATTGACAAGGTGCCTCTATTGTAGATTTTTTTTCTATAGATTGTTTTCTTTTTAACAAAACATTCTTTTTATTGGGTTAAATGATCTTATTAAGATGTCCTAGTCCTTTTTGGCAGTGACTGAAAGTTTAGGTAGATGATGAACAACTATGTTGGTTAGTCTCTTTTAATTAAAAGACATTCCAATTGATGTTTTTAAATTTAATCTTTATTGTATTTTTCCCATTACCAGTTAGTCCCCTGTATCTCCCTCCCCCTAGCAATCACCATGCTTTTGTCCATACCCATGAGTCCTTTCTCCTCATTGCTCAATCCTTCCACCTGCCCCCGCCTACTAGCTGTCATCTGCTCCCCATCTATGAGTCTGTCTCTGTTTTGCTTGTTAGATCAGTTTGTTTATTAGATTCCACATATGAGTGAAATCATATGGTATTTTTCTTTCTCTGACTGGCTTATTTCACTTAGCATAATGTTCTCCAGGTCCATCCATACTGTCGCAAAGGGTAAAATTTTCTTTTTTATGGCCGAGTAGTAGTCCATTGTTTGAATGTCCCATAGTTGTTTTATCCACTCACCTATTGATGGACACTTGGACTGCCTCCATATCTTGGCTGTTGTAAATATGCTGTAATGAACATAGGGGTGCCTATGTTCTTTTGAATTATTGTTTTGGGTTCCTTCAGATATATTGCCAGAAGTGGGATCACTGGGTCAAAAGGCGGATCCATTTCTAGTTTTTTGAGGTATCTCCATACTGCTTTCCACAGTGGCTGTACCAGTCTGCATTCCTACCAACAGTGCAAAAGGATTCCCCTTTCTCCACATCCTCACCAGTACTTGTTGTTTGTTGATTTATTGATGATGGCCATTGTGACAGGTGTGAGGGAATATCTCATTGTGGTTTTAATTGGCATTTCTTTGATGATTAGTGATATTGAGCATTTTT
Organism: Pteronotus mesoamericanus; assembly: GCF_021234165.1. NCBI lineage: Eukaryota > Metazoa > Chordata > Mammalia > Chiroptera > Mormoopidae > Pteronotus > Pteronotus mesoamericanus. Next base: position 24,452,147 of record NW_026555078.1, on the reverse strand, counting down.
TCATATGTCTATTGGCCCTCTAAATGTCCTCTTTGGAGAAGTGTCTGTTCAGGCCCTTTGGCCATTTTTTAATTGGGTTGTCTGTTATTTTGGTGTTGAGTTTTCTAAGTACTTTATAAATTTTGGATATTAACCCCTTATCAGATGTATTGGCAAATATGGTCTCCCATTTTGTGGGTTGTCTTTTTATCTTGTTGATAGTTTCCTTTGCTGCACAAAAAAGTTTTTAATTTGATGTTGTCCCATTTGTTTACTTTTTTCTTTTGTTTCCTTTGCCTGGGGAGATAGATCTGATAAAAAATTGCTATGAACAATTTCCAAGATTTTGCTCCCTATGTTTTCTTATGTAAATGATAAACAACTATGTTGGTTAATCTCTTTTAATTAAGACATTCCAATTGATATTTTATAATAATAGTCTAATATATAGTATTATATGATTCCAGAAGTTGGGAGTTAAATAACATTAATGATGAGCATCTACCTGATTTTCATCTAGTTTTATTAAGGGATGTCTTGCCAATTAAAGAGCATTTCTAATACATATATGAAGGTCAGGAAATAATATAATCCTACGTCTCTATTACTCATTGAAAAATGTAGATATTTTATCATATTTGCTTCAGATTGCTAGAAAATACAGATATTACTTCATTCCTGAATCATATTCTCCTCCATTCCTTTCTAGAGGTAATCATTATTTTGAGTGTTGTATGATACCTCTTGTCCACACTTTTATTCTTTCTTATGTAAGTATGTATCATGAAAGTATATTGAACGTGTTTTTAAAATTTACATGAATGTATTATACTACATATATGAGGTCTGTCTGGAAAGTGTCCAGCCATTCTTAATAAGAATAATTTGTGTGACATTGATGTAAATTGGTAGCCAAAGTGAGTGGACATCATGTGTGAACAATGATGACTTCACTATATTAGTCAGTGGTGGAAGTAGACACTACTGAGTGAGCATTTGTACTATGTGACCATCACATTCAAAATGACTGAGTAGAGCCACAGGTCTGCTTCAGTTTTTGCATTAAGCTTGAACATTCCTCCACGGAAACTATTGCGTGATTCAGAAGGCTGCAGGTATAGGCAACTTGTGACTGGCAGCTTCATCATGACAATGTGCCTGCTCATGCAGGATGTCTCACACAGGATTTTTTTGGCAACACATCAAATCACCAGGTGACTCAGCCCTTCTACAGACCAGATTTGGTGCCCTGTGACTTCTGGGTTTTCCCAAAACTGAAATCACCTTTGAAAGGGGAGAGATTTTAGACTGTCAATGAGATTCAGGAAGATACAATGAGACAGCTGATGATAATTGAGAGAACTGTGTTAGGTCCCAAGGTGCCTTCTTTGAAAGGGACTGAGACATCATTGTCCTATGTACAGTGTTTCTTGTATCTTCTTCAATAAATGTCTCTTTTTCATAGCACATGGCTGGATACTTTATGGACAGACCTTGTATATGTATTCTTCTGTGATTTTTTCCATTCAACATTATGTGGTACTCAGGCAAGATTATGTATGAATGATACTGTATTTATATATATATATATATATATACACACACACACCATACCCATATATATATATATCCATTCCTCTATTGATGAATACCTAGTGTCTCCTTGTGTACATGTGCTAAAGTTTCTTTAGGGTGATAACCTTGGACACATGCTGAGGCTTAATATACGTGCATCTTAAACTTTGGAGTGACTTCACAATATTTTGTAAATGGATTGTTCTAATTTTATATCTCTACCTTTGTTATACATTGTGGGCTGAATTGTGTTACCCCCCCCCCCCATTTATATGTTGAAGTCCTCACCCCCAGCTGCTCAAAATGTAATTGTATTTACAGTAGGGATTTTAAAGAGCTGATGAAGTTAAAAATGAGGCCATTGGGGCAACCACTAATCTAGCCTGACTGTTGTCCTTAGAAGAGGGAATTTGGACACGCAAAAGAGACATCAGGGAATTGCTGACACAGAGGAAAGATCTGGTGAGCATACATGAGAAAGTGGCCATCTACAAGCCAGAGAGAGAGGCTTCAGAAGAAATCCAACCTTCCAACACCTTGATTTTGGGCTTTCAGGCTTCATAATGGTGGAAAAAGAAATTTCTTTTGATTTAGCCATCCACTTTATGGTATTTTGTTAGGGTAGCCCTAGCAAACTAATACAGTGTATGAGAGTTCCAGTTTCTCTATATCCTCACCAACACTCAATATCACACTTTTTAATTGTTAGCCTAATAGATGAGAAATGGTATCTCTTTAAATTTGAATATCCTGGTCACTAAAATTTTAAAGGTGACCGCTTCTCACAATTATTAATCAATAAAGTCCTTATCTGTGAATTACTAGTTCATGTACTTTTCCCATTTTCTATTAGATTGTCTTTTTCTTACAGATTTGAAGGAGTTCTTTATTAGTCTAGATAATGACCTAGACATTTTCCATTATCTTGTCTTTATCTGTAACTTGCCTATAAACCTAACTGCACAGAAATTCCTATTCCTATTTCAGTCAGTCCAATAGAATGTTCTGAATATCCATGTACTGCACAGCAACATTTCATCAGCAGCAGACTGCATGTATGGTAATGGTCCCATAAGATGATAATGGAACTGAAATTTTCTATTGTCTAGTGATGGCATAGCCATTGTAATGTCATAAACAAACACATCGCTCCCGTGTTTGTGGTGATATGGATATAAACAAACTTACTCTGCTGACAGTCATAAAAACACAGCACATACAGTTATCTATAGTACATAATAATTAATAATGATAATAAATGATTATGTTATTGGTTTATGTATTTTACTAGACTATATTTTTATTGTTATTTTAGAGTATACTTTTTCCATTTATAGAGAGAAGAAAGTTTTCTGTAAAACAGAATGCAGTGTTATGCCGGCAGCAGCCTTACACATGTCCTGTTCACTGCGTCTCTTGATTGTATCATTTTCTTTTGTGCTTGACTTAGTCTCTTGTTGTTTTTATACAGTAACACACTCTACAGACTTGTAGGGTAGGAGCAGTAGGTTTTACCATGTAGCCTACATGTGTAGTAGGCTTTATGATCCAGATTTTTGTTAAGTATGTACTCTATCATGTTGGCACATGATAAAATTGCCCAATAACACATTTCTCAGAACATGTTCTCATCATTAAGTGCTACATACCTGTTTATGCCTATGAGGTCCATTTAGTCCAAAGTGTAGTTCAAGTCCAATTTTTTTTTAGTGATTTTCTGTTTCGATGATTGATCAATCGATTCATAGGTGAAAGTGGAGTCCCCTAGTAGTAGTGAAATTCACTACTATTATTGCATTGTTATCTATTTCTCCATTCAGATTGAGTGGTATTTTCTTAACATATTTAGATTCTCTGATGTTAGGTGTATGTATAGTTACAGTTGTTATATGCTTTTGAAGAATTAGCCTTGTGGCTACCTAGGGTTCCTGGCTAGGTTTCCCGGTCTGGTTGAACTGAGGGCTTTGCTTAGCTGCTGGGTGGGGCTGTTGCCTTACTCAGAAAACAGAGTAAAACTCTGTTTTATATAGAAGGTGTTCTATATATTTTTTGCATATATATATTTTTCAGCAGAGTTCTGTTAAGTACTAAATACAACCTAATTCTAATAAAACATAAATGTATTAGTGATTTATATTACATTATTATATATAATAATCTAATCCAGCTGTGGATAAAACTGATTTTCTGTTTGGATGATTGATCAATCGATCCATTGGTGAAATTGGGGTCCCATAGTAGTAGTGAAATTCATTACTATTATTGCATTGTTATCTGTTTCTCTGTTCTGGCAGGCCATAAGGATGTATTGTGCAGCTGCTTACCATCTTTGGCCAAACTTCTGTTAAGTGGAGTTGGAGGCTATGCTCAGCAATTGGGTGTGGTCAGTAACTTGCTTCCCTACAGGTTGGGCTGTAGGGTGTGATGCTGGTTGCCTTGCATCTCAGACCAAGCTTCCTCCCCCTGTGGAGCTGAAGGTTGTGCTCAGCAATTGCATTGAGTAGGCCCTGCTGACTTGCTTCCATGTCTAGGAGGTGCTCTAGAATGGGCTCCTCCACCAACACAGCCTTCTGGCTGGTGACTCAAACCAGGCAGAACTGCCAGTCAAACTCACTGTCCAGTTGGGGCCACTGGCTCAGCTATGCAAACAGTCAGAGCGACTGATTTGAATCTCCTCTAAGGTCCCACCACCGACAGGAACACCATCTGTCAAGATCCATGCACTTGTTGTGAGCCTCTCCTGCCTTCCCTGTCTCTAGCTGAATTTCCCAGTAATCCTCATGAGACATACTTAAGTGGGCCTCCCAGGATTCATCCAGAACGCTAGGGGAGTTTGACGTCCATCTTGCACTCTCCTTTTCCCACTGGAGAAACTGTAGGCCCAGGGGTCCCCCTCCGTGCAGCACTGTGCTGTCCTGGGGGAGGAGCAATGTGGGCAAAGTGAAAGTGCTCCTCTTGACCTTCCTAATACAGCTTTTCTCTGCTTCTGTAGTCCAAGCGGTTGCTTCAGCCGTACCCCTGTGTTCTGGGATCTTTACAAAGGTATCTATCTTGTTGATGGATAGTTGCTAGTTGCCATCTATTTTGCCATCTATCTGTCATCAGTCTCCTGGTTCCAGTTTCATTAAATCATTGTTTCATACATGGTGTCTAGATTTTCAGTTGTTTCAAACATAATGTTAAGTCTGATCTCTGTTATTGGCCAGAAGTGTTCTATATTTTTTTTTGCATAGTGAGTATGATTATTAAAAAGAAATCAATTTCCTAAATATTTAGATAAAGAGACTGTTCTTGCAGATTGACTCTTTTCTAATTGGGGTTTGGAAGGAATGGTCCCATTGTGTACCTTTTTTTTACATTGATTTTTCCATTACTTTTCTATATCTACAGTTTATCCACAGTTGGATTAGATTATTGTATATAATAATGTAATATAAATCACTAATACATTTATGTTTTATTAGAATTAGGTTGTATTTAGTACTTAATAGAACTCTGCTGAAAAGATTTTATGTTATTTTTCATGCTTATTTTCCCCTAATATTATTCCACCAATATGAAGTAATGAGAGAAAGAGGAGAACTTAGACATACCTTTCTATTGACTGAAATTTTGTACCACTACAGTATGGTCTGGAAAAGGACATCCTTGTCCTGTGGCATAATTGCTGTCAAAATAAATTTCAAGAGTCAGTTGTTTTACTCTGCTTTCAAATTATTTCTTAGAAACCAGTCATCTAATTCAGAAAGAGATAAAGAGCTAAGTTTGAAAAACTATATACCAGGAAATGCCTCATTTATGAATGTATACACATTTGTGCTCATAAGTTGGGTAACTGTGCACCTAACAGCTCTATTCATTTTAACTTTGTTCACTTTTTATGTTTAAAAATGAAGGTTTTTAAATTCAAGTTCTGTGGCCTAGGACACTCATGATTGGTCATGGTTATTCTTCATGCCTCTATTCAATGTTAATTCATACAATTTCATGGAAAATTATAGAATATCTTGTTTACTCTGTGCTAAGTACTATTATAAACATTTTTCTCATTTAAATGGATTTTAAAAGAAAATATTATTTAATGTATACAATAATTTTGCAAAAGTATATATGTGTATATATACATATACACAATATGTATGTATATATGGGTAGGTATTAGTTTCCTATTGCTGCTGTAATGGATATCACAGACTTTGTGGCTTAAAACAGTAGAAATTTATTCTCTTACATTTTGGGAAGGGAGAATCAAATGAGTTTCACTAGGGCAAAACCAGCATGTTAGCAGGGTTACTTTCCATAGGGAAAGTCTAGGAGAGAATCTGTTTCCTTGCATTTTCTAGCTTCTAAAAGTGCACTCCTTGCATTTGTTGCTTATGACTCATTCCTCCATTTTCAAAGCTAATAGTCACACCAACTTCTCTTTTGTAGCATGATCTTCCTCTTCCTCCCTCTTATAAGGACAGCAGTGATTACAGTTTTGGCCAACCTGGATAATGCAAGACTGTCCCCACCTGAAGATCCTTAACTTAATTACACATTTAAAGTTTATTTTATCATATAAGGAAGCATTTACAGGTTCCAGGATTATGATGTAGATATCTTTTATGGTCAAAACAGAGTACAGAGTACTGCCAAAAGTCACATAAAAACAAAACATGTTAGAAATCAGTACAGTTGGGAAAGAAGTTTTACAGATAGATTGATAATATAAGCAAGATATCCTGGAGTTTTTCTGCTATGTTTCAATATTTTGTATTGTTGACTGATGTTTTTTGTTTCCAATAGAAACAAACAGGACATTAATCTTCTGTTTTTTCCTAATATACTTCATCTTCTACTCTTGTCTTACCCTGTGACACCAATACTTAGTAATATAAGTCATGAGTTCATGAACTGGAACATGGATTTACATAGCCTGATATTATGATTGATTTAGAAATACTTTATATTTGATATTTGAACATAGATACATGTTCAGATATGTGCTTTCTTATCCCCTTTCAACCTTTTTATTACCCTGGCCTTCACCTTTGTTATTCTCAGCACTAACAAAGGATTGACCACTTTGTCACTCATGGCGAAGTTTTTCTAAGCAATTATGATGAGAGCTTTTAGTAAGGAAAGAGTTCTAAAGTTTCCTTAATTCCTACAATATCATAGATCTCTGACCTATGATTATTTATTTCTGTTTCTGTTAATCCCAGTGCTTACTAAGTTTTATTGTATACCTTTGGAGAGGAAATTTCATTTGTACTTCTAATATATTAGATGGTTCAGTGACTTTTAGAGTTACCAATCAATAAATATGATTTAGCATGTAACTTTATTATACATGTATTGTTGCATATTTTATAAGTTAAATGTTTACATTTTCTTCCCTGAACTACAGGATACCAGAAGGCCCCATTGATCAGGGTCCAGCTTCTGGAAGGATTCGTGCTTTAGAAGAGCAACTTGTGAAGGCCAAAGAACAAATTGAAAATTATAAGAAACAAACTAGAAATGGTAGGTGATTATACAATATTTTTTCTCTTCGATATATTGATAGTACAAATGAAAATTTCCTTTCATCAGAATATTGGAAATGCTGATACTCTCTGTTCTTTGACTGCAGGTTTAGGGAAGGATCATGAAATCCTAAGGAGGAGGATTGAAAATGGAGCTAAAGAGCTCTGGTTTTTTCTACAAAGTGAATTGAAGAAATTAAAGAATTTAGAAGGAAGTGAACTCCAAAGACATGCAGATGAATTTCTGTCAGATTTGGGACATCATGAAAGGTACTTTAGCCAAGATTATAATCTAAGAATGGGAAACTAGAACTTTTGGTAATTTCCCTGCTGAATGGTAAATGATACCTACCATATTTACGAGCAGGAGAATACCTGAGATCTCAAAGGGCAATAATTATCAAAGGTAGTTCATCAATCAAAAATATATCCCTGGAAAATGTTATTTAAAATATATTTCTAGAAATCTTTATATACTAAGTAAACTCTGACGATAGTAGTGTCAGCCAACAATACCTTGGAAAGCTTCCTGTAAATTTCCTTCATATACAATTGACATTTGAAGTGAAGTCTGCCATTTTCTATTACAGTATAGTGGAACTCATACTGAGGCTGGCAATTATGTTTCTAATTCAAATATTAAAAACTTTAACTTTAAAAACTTTTAGGGTATCTAATTAAAGATTAACAGATTTTTGATAAAGTGGGGCATTCTCTTCATTGCTTTTTCAGTTTAGTTGCTAGAAAGAAGAACCTGAAATCTGCCAAATTAAATTTGTTTCTTCTGTTTGTACATTTTTGAAAATATGCAGTTTGTATTACATAGAAAAGAAAGGATTCTGGTGCTGGTATGTTCATGCGGAACGAAATGTATCTGAGAATCGTTATAAACAGTGAAAACTGTCCTTCGCTCTATTATATTTATAAGTCCATATTCTCAGTAGGATTGTTATGGCAATTACCTGTCTCATTAGTGAACAATAAGTGAAAAATTATTGTAGTAACACAACCTACCACTGTGAAGAGGAGAAGAATTACCCTTCAACCAAGGGATTTATTATATTAACATCATCAGCAATATTGTAGTGTTTGAAATATTGCTCTACTGTTTTAAGTGAAATTATAAATAAAATCTCTTAGTTTATTGGAATCATTAATGGATCTACAGAAATAAGACAGTATAAATTTCAGGGGACATTGAATTATTATGCCACACATTAGACAAGCCGTTTGAAATTTTTAGCCTAGTTTGCAGTTAACAGTAGTTAGACCATTAGACCAAATGGATAGACTATTGGAATGTTTAAAGTTTGAGAGATTTAATTACATTACTTGAGAATTTAATTTTTAGGTCTTTTTTTAAATCAAAGTAATTACTTAAAATTTTTTTGGTGCAGATACTTGTTACTATATGTAGAAATGCTATACAAATGTACAAATGAGAAAAATCAGGTCCTAAATAGTTCATGTACATCAATGTTAAATTTTTTGTAAGTTGAATTATGTTCCCTGACACTACCTTTGAGTATATCAGTATTTTAAATAATATTTCATAGAAAATAAAAATATAAAGGTACCTAAGGTACAAAGATCAATTTCTTTTGCTGTCTTTTGCAGAAAGCAAAATGAACTGGGGATACAGCTTCACAGGGTTGTAGATGAACTCCAGGCAGCCAGAGTAGAATGCAGTGATACAAATAATGAGCAAAGCACAATCAAACATTAGAGAAATAACATTTAATGAATGTACAAATAGAGAAAATTTGTGTGCGTGTGTGTGTGTGTGTATAAAATATGCCATCTTAGCAATAATTTTCAGGGTCCTCAAGTGTAAGAATTAAGACAGACATTTATGTTTGCCTCTGGGGATTTTTATGTTACACAAAAATTTTTGTTTCATTTTTATACTTCCCAAATTGTAGTGTCTAGGTTGTCTCTAGACTGAAAGCTTGTGTTCCTGTGTTCTCTGATAAATCAAAGGTTGAGACTATCAGTTTTCTTGTTCTGATAAATCAAAGGTTGAGACTATCAGTTTTCTTGTTCAGATTTCCATGTGAATCTGAACTTATCTGTTTTTTTTTTTGGTTCATAAAAACATCAGTTATATGGAAAAAAACTTCTGGATTTTTGTTTCTTCAGAAGGGCTTTGTTTTTTTTCTTAGAACTTTTTCTGATAGTCTGAAAGAGAACTGATTCTCTTTCTTTTTTTTGTTTTCTTTCTGAATCATCTGTATTTTGCCCTGTATAATGTATACTTTTTACCCAAATTTTTGAGGGAAAAATAAGGATGTGCATTATACATGGGTATATTGATTATATACCATGGGTATAATTATCCTTTGTATAACATGCACAAAAATGTGAGTGCATGTTATATATGGGAGTGCATTATATGCAGCAAAAATGCAGTAACTTTATTACAACATAATTTATATATGCTAACACATACATATTTTAGTTTATAGTTCTGTGAATCTTTACAGACAGATCTTCACAGTTTTGGAATCACCACCATAGTTCAAGTCAAATTGCTGCTTCCTCCAGAAATTGCATCATGCCCCCTTGTAATCAGCATGTCCCCCTTCACCAGTCTCTGGCAATAACCAGATCTGTTTCCTGTCTCCATAATTTTGCCTTTTCTAGAATTTAGTGTAAATGCAGTCATACACTATGAAGCTTTTTGAGTGGGATTGATTTCACATGGCATTATCATTTGAGATTCGCCCATGTAGTTTGTGTATAGGTAGTGCATTCCTTTATGTTGCTAAGTAATATTCCATTGTATGGTCATATCACAGTTTATCCATTCACCAGTCAAAGGGCATTTGTGTTGTTTTCCATTTTTTGGTGATTATGAATAAAGCCACTATGAATAGTAACATGCATATTTTTTGTAGAAATGTTTTCATTTATTTTGAATTAATATCTAGGAGTGGGATGGATGGGTCATGAGTTAAGTGTATGTTTAATTTTATAAGACACTGCTAAACTGTTTTCCAAAATGATGGTACTATTTTGCATTCTCACCAGTAATGCATAAGAGTTCCAGATGCTCCGTATTTTTGTCTGCATTTGGTATTTTTATTTTTTACATTCTCCCCCACCACCCACCACCATTCTAATAGCAGTTTAACGGTATGTCATGGTGATTTTAATTTGCATTTCCTTACTAATGATGTTGAGCATCTTTTAATGTGTTTATTTGTCTTCCATCTATCATCCTTGGTAAAGGGTCTGTTCAAATCACATGCTTAATTTTGGGGTGAATCATTTGTTTTATTATTGAGCTTAAAGCATTCTTTACTTATTCTTTACTAAATCTTATTGTGCATTTTAGAAAGCTCATTTTGAGAGCCATGTGAAAGAAAACCTGGTGCCAAGAAATTAGAAGAATTTTGATAATGAGCTTCTGGATCTGGGTAGTTGCAGTGGGAATGGAGAGAAGGGGATAAATATGTGAAAAATAGAAGCTGCAGGACTTGGTAACAGATCTGTTGTGGGGAAGAGGAGGAGTCAAAAGTAATTGAGGACTTGTATTTTGCTAGGAGGGTAGCTTTCATAAATGGACATTGTTGTTTCTTTTGTACTAATTTGGCTTTTTTCTCTGACAAATTGTAATCTCCTGAGAACTGGAACTCCAACTTAAACATTTTCTCTACCTCACAGTGCTAAGCACTCACTTTTTAGTTAGTTTCAGTAAGCTATGTCTTCTTTATTGGGTGGGGAGACAGGTATGTGCATTCTTTGACTGACTATTCCATACTCTACTTTGTGCCTTTTTGTAAAAACAAATACTGTTCCATTGAAGGATTTATGAAAAATATGCAGCTAAAGAAAATTATGTTATTGAGGTAAAAATATTCTTCAGCAATTAAGAATCCTAAAAGTTGTGAAGAGCAAGTTACAGAAGAAAAGTCGTTTACCTTGAATAAACCTGGAAACTCTAGTTGATTTCAACAGTGGTTTCTGCAAAAGACAGAGAGCATATCTGTTAGAAGTCAGTTAGTGAACTGAGGGGATCATACTGATAATTAGAAGAAAATTATTCTAGAAGATTAGAAGACAATCTGACATTGAAGAATTTTTTTGTATTCATTATTCTTGAGTCAATGTTTGCATCACTTTGGAGGACTTAAGTGATCCCTGTATTTAAAAGTAGTCTTAAGACACGGTTATACACTAATCCCTAAAAATAACATAGTATTTCTGATTTGGAGTATAATTCTGATGCTAAGCAATGGAGAATGGACTTTCTTTTCATTGAATGTGCGTGATAAAAAAAATGTTACTCAATATATATAATCATTTGTTTACAGTTCATGCAGCATTTACTTTAATAAGGATTCATTTCTTTACTTTGGGATTTTCTTGCTTGAATTACATCTGTTCTATGCTGGTCCTCAGGGAATTTCTCTCTTTAACATTTTGAATCAGGCATAAGCTAAATAGTCTTCTTGTGGCTCTTCAATGGCATGATTAAGAACAGAGTAGGACATTTAAAAGTTTTGTGAATACTAAAATAGGAAATTTAACAGAAAATACAAAGAACATAAATGTAGCCCAGCTTTTGAAATAAAGGATTTGTTGCCTGACATAGTGGGCTTGCTGTCAAAGTCATAGATTCTGTTCCATTCCACCGATTGTCTTCAGGCACTTGTACGTTACCCTTAAATGACTAACAATATTCTGCTAGTACCTTGCCTGGATTTGTATTTTCTAGGCTTTGACCTGGCCTCATCCAGGCCTTTAAATTTACCACCCATCTTCCATAGTTTTTGATATCTTCATAGTGAAAACCAAGACAGCCAAATTTCTAGCTTTTGGGGCACTTTTAGGAGATAGGATTTCAGAGTGGAATCACTGAAAAATGTTTTCACTGAGCATTTCTGTAGAATAGTTTTCAGTCACTATGTTTCCCAATACTGGGCCACAACTGAAACTTTTTGTTTGGTTATTCTCATGTCTTTGGCCCAAAGATGATACATTATGCAGGATGGTAACCTCTAAACATTATTCAATCATCAAAGAACTAGTTTGAATTTAACATCGTTTTCTGGGCTTGTCTTCCTTGTGTGATCTTCATTGAGGAGGCCAAGAAAAAAATATTTAAAAAGCAAACTCAATTTTAATTGATTGTTGTGTGCTTCTCTTTTTGATATTGGCTTCCTAGTTACAGGCTTTGTTATTCTACTTTCTAGACAGATTAGAATGGATATGAATAATTAATTGCCAAAACTTAGTACTCATACAACTTAGTAAAAACATTCACTTTTATGTTTTCACTGTTCTAATTTACTTTTGAGAATAGACTGTAAAGGTAGGCAGGGGTGAAAGCAGGGTGTAGAGACCTATTCAAAGGCTACTACTGAAATCAGGGGAGAAAAGATGTTGGCTTGGTCGATGGTTCAGTGTTCACTGGTAACAATGCCAATGGTGATAATGTGATTAGTAATTGACTAAATGGTTGCTGATAGATTGGTAGGGATTGTTAGAGAAAGAGAGGATCTTGCTTTTTTTATGGTAAATATAAGTCATGGCTTTTATCTAATGCACTATAAATAAAACTATCTGCACCAGCCCTAAAGTTTCTCTTGGTAATGTCCTGGGTAGGTTAGTTTACTTTGTAGGAAATTCACCATTTTATAATTGAAATTACTCATGCTATGCAAAAATGGGGAAGTGTCTTAATAATCATTTTATTAGTTTAGGTCAGGGATTTTCAAATTATGGCCCAATGGCCAAATCTGCCTCATAGCTTGTTTTTGTGAATGAAGTTTTATTGGTACACAGGCACATCCATTCATTTCCATATTGTCTGTGGCATCTTTCCTGCTGTAAAAGCAACAGATACCAATGACGCCTAAAATATTTACTACTTGGCTTTTTACAGAAAAAACTGTTTGCTGTCCCTTGGCTTAGACCTGCATTTAAGAGTTATGTCAAAATTTTTCTCTGATCCTTTTCCAGCCACTCAGTGTTAAAGTATAAAAAGAAAATTTAAGAGGGGAGAGGAAATGACAGTAGTGAGAACAAAAAGGTAGTATTAAAATACTGGCACCAACTTAACTTCTTTCCCTTATATTAATCTATTCCTCCCTCCCCCTTCCTTCCCCCCTCCCTCCCTTTTTCCTCCCGCCCTTCCTTCCTGCCTGCCTGCCTGCTTGCCTGCCTGCTATGGGTATTTACTTCCTCTAGTCTGTTGTACTCCTCTTGCACTAGTCTTTGTAGTGCTCTGTGTTGGGAAATAAGTACAACTTATTATATAAGTACGACTGGATAGAGGTGTGTTTTACTTACCAGTAAAAATTTACAATAGTAATGAATCCTGGATGTTAGAGACTAATTGTTAAATTTCACAGCCTTGGTAGAAAATAAAAGATGAGTATCAGCATCATTGTGAACATCAATCTTTATGGAGAATTTCACTCTCTTCTTATGATTGTGTAATCCTATGATGAAGTACAAATAAGTAAGACTTCCAATGTTGTTTTATAGGTCTATAATGACGGATCTGTACTACCTCAGTCAAACAGATGGAGCAGGTGATTGGCGGGAAAAAGAGGCCAAAGATCTGACAGAACTGGTCCAACGGAGAATAACATATCTTCAGGTAAGAAGTTTAGATTAAGAAAAACTTGAGTGAAAAAGAAGGAAAATCATAATAAAACTAAAAGTAAGAGTTGCTTTTGGTTTTTAGTCTTCCTAGCCCTTGCTTTTTGAGAGTACTTATTCAGTCATTTGACATATTTATTCAGTCAGACTCTGTGATGCCTTGAATGGAATACAAAGATGGCTAAAGTAAGGCCCCTACCTGAAAGGGGGCTACTTATGTACACGTGTGCGTGCACACACACAATTACAATGCAAACAACAAAGTTTTACATTTTATACAAGAGATATAAATGAAATCCTCATGGGAGGAAGGAGATGTTAGGGATAGTTTTGTGGAAAGAGTATTATTTGAACTTAGCAGTAAAGGATAGTTAGGATTTCGACGCACAGGAGCAGAACACACTAGCTGAAGCTATGATTAATTGTATGTGTAATTGTCCATAGCTGGGAAAGGGCAATACAGGAACACAATGAGATACGGGATATTTTAGTTTGTCTGGACTTCTGGGTTATGTAAAAGGAGAGATGGAAAATGAGCTGGAAAAAGGTAGGTTGGGCAGCCAGATTGCTGAGGTTCTTGGGTGCAGGTTCAGCTTTATAGGTTAAGCTTTGAGTAGTAAGTGGTTACTTAAAGTTTATTTATTGCATAAAAATTATTTTAACAAGAAATGGGAAGTAAAAGTCAAGGGTAAACCCCAAGTCCCAGGACATTTTCAATTTATTCTCTTCATGTTTTGTTCTCTTCTAGTTATTAATATGCATATCTATATTTACATATTTGTGAGGATAGAATTGATTTACTTTTTTTTTTTTTGCTTCATCTGTCATAAGCTTTTTTCTATTTTGGAGTCACAACCTACTTTTGAAGGGTTTTTACACGTAAGAGTGGCACAATGAGAGTGGTGCTTTAGTGATATTAATGTGAAAGTAGAATTTTGCTTAAACTGTATTAGTACTGAAAGAGACTAAAAGCAGGGAGACCATTTAGGATTAGAAGACCATTCAGCAAGTGATAAATATTAACGTATGTGGCAGTTTGCATTAGAACTGCAGAGACAAATTTGAGAGAGACTGGGAAGATAGAATTGATAGGCCCTTCCAAGTTGGTGAAAGAGCTGAAGGAATGGGACAATGGAGGCATCATTAATTGACAGGGAGCTTACAGATATATGGTCTTCAGGGGAAAACAATGTTAGTAAATAGAATTTTCAACACTCAAGCTGAAATCATCATGCCTATCCTTTTTTTTTTATCCTTATCCAAGGATATGTTTATTGATTTGAGAGAGAGAGGAATGGGGGAGAGAGGATAGAGGATGCAGGGGACAGAGAGAGAAAGAGAGAGAGAGAGAGAGAGAGAGGAACATTGATCGGTTGCCTCCCTATTGGAGATTGAACCCACAACCTAGGAATGTGCTGTCACCAGGAATTGAACCCTTGACCTTTTCTGTTCGGTACAACGTTCCAACCAGCTGAGATACCTGGCCAGGGCACATGTCTATCCTTTTCAATACTGTTGATGGTATGTATATTTCCTGGGTCCAATCACTGTGATTTCCTTTTAAGGTTCAAATGAAAATAATAGCCAGTGACTTGATTCTGCATATTTTAAGGTGAACATTTTCTTATACTTAAATAGGAAAAAAAATAAAAACCAAGTGTTTAAAGAGATCATTGAAAACCAAAATGATCTTGGCATGCTGTCTTGGTCTCATACTCCCATGGCCATTCATCAGAGGTGTCTGTAGAACAAGAAACACTTGCCTCCTATGGAGAAGAGGTAATTATCTCCTATCAACTAGAACCTCATTCAATGAACTATAAACAGCTGGTGGTGCAGAACTATCATCCTCATTTAAAATGGAAATAACTATGGTTTCTGAGTTTCTTCCATTTCCACATATTTATTAAATTTTCACCCAACAAAATTTGTATTTAAACTATGATTTGGTCATAGTTCAGCTCCCCACACTGTAACAAGAAACTGCTTTAGTTTCTTTTTCCTCTTGTTTTTTAAGTGTCCAAGCCCTTTTACCCGTAGTGCAAATTTAACCCTCTGTCTGCTGATTTCTTTGGTTCTGTGTGAGAGAATCTCACTTGTAAGTTGTGCTAATGATATAAAACTACATTGGCTTTTTAATTTTTGAGGCATTGGCAAAACAGCATTTCACTTGAACCTTAACTTCAGTTTCAGTTATTACTATTTAACAAATTCTTACTTTCATGCTTTCCTTCTTTTTCCACTGAAAAAGTGGTTTTTAGTACTCAAGGAGACAGTGAAAATCTTAGTAGGAAAAAAGTTTTAGAAAAATAATTTTCTTTAGTTATTAAATATATTCATGGTCATTTTTTCTATGTAGTCAAAGTTTTTTTGATGTCAAAAACTGTATTTTTAACACCTTATTTGTTAGAGGTTAAAGATGTCAGACACTCTTCATCTCCGGAGGGAGATAAATAAGAGTCCTTTCTCCCATTCCAACAAAATTAAACATACATATTTTTAAGGAATACATTTAACTGGAATTTTTTTCCCAGTGTTTTTTTAAGCATGAAAGCTATTTTAAAAGAATGATTTTTCACTGGTTTAATGAAATGGATTAATCAGCATAGCAGAGGTTTTTATGTGAATTTTTAAAAATGATTACATTTTCTCTGTTACAACTTTTTTCAGCACCATCATTTATTCTATCAAGTCAATGCATATCAGAGGCTATCTAAGACTGTTGGAAGTATCCTAGTTAATGTTCTGCCACTAAAATAGCCATATAGCTTTGGATTTTTCTCTTCCTTAGATCTACCTGAGGGTGATGGGTTTTTGTCTGTCTGCTTGTTTGGAGGTTTGTTTATTTATTTGTTTTTGGTTTGTTTTAATTTTGAGTTTTGGTATGAATCCTCTTCCACCAGGAGTGACTGGATTTTCTGGGTTCTGAAGTGTCAGGGTTTGTAAAGGAGACTGTATATTGAAGCTGCAAGTATAATTAGAAATAAAGAGAGGGGTTTTATAGTATACCATATGAGGGGGTTGATTATGTTTAAAAGGTTAGGGATAGGATAGATACTATGGCTTTACAACCAAAGGACCCAGTGCCCTGCCATTTGTACTTCCATAATGGCTGAAAAAGGAAATAAAGCTGAACCCTAAGAAAAAGCTTTTAAAAACAGGGAGTACTTCCTGTGTTCAAAGCCTGCGTCCCATAGAAGCTTTAAATAATCTCTTTAAGTGTTCACTTCTAGTTAAATCTCTTTAAGTGTTCACTTCTAGAATTCTTTTCTTCAAGCAAATGTTTTGTTTTCCTTTTACCTTATATAAGAAAATAAAGTACCATGTTGTTCTCAAGATTTAAATTGTTAAATAAAAGTCAGTTTATCATTTTTTAAAAGGAACCTATATGAGCCAAGATGTCACTGGAAACACAAAATCATTAGTTTGCTAATAACTAAGTAACATTATAGGTGTGAGTTAAATATGCATTAAATATTTGAAAATATGTTAGGCTTAAACTACAGGCTTCTGTTTCTGGTTAAGATGTAGAAGACACATTATACACTATTCTTCCTGCTAATTACAAAAAAAAGAAATCTTGTACAGAGTGAATTTCCTGTGTTTTGTTGGTTTGCTTGTTGTGGTTTTTTTTTTTTTTTTTGCCTCCTGTATATATTAGTTGAGGGTGCTAGAGAATTTTCCAAGCTAAAAGTACCAGTTTATAGAGCCAAAAAACTCTGGAATTTATTTATAAAAGATTGTTTATTTGTTCTTATGTGTTTAAACTTCAGTCATCTTCAAAGTACACTCCATTTGAAGCAATACACCTATCAAGACCTTTTTTCCACTGCTTAAAAACAGTTTGTGAACTCATCTATTTTGATGGCTTTTAGTGCTTCTGCTGTTTTTTGTTTCACCTCTTCTACATTGGCAAAATGTTTCCCTTTGAGGACTTTTTTCTTCATCTGGGGAAACAAAAAAAAAGTCACTTGGGGTGAGATGGGGTGAATAGGGAGGGTGGGGCACAGGGGTCACGCCATTTTTGGTCAAAATCTGCTGAACACTCAGCACGGTGTGGGCAGGTACACTCATACATCACCCATCATGAAATGGGAAATTCACTGAAGCCGAACACAGCTTCTCACGACAATGCCAGCTGGTACACTGATACAGATGAGTTCCTAGAACACTCACCTAGTGGGGGAAGCCTATACTACAAGAGGCCCACTCTCCAGAAGATAATCCTGGGGTTTTTTGTGTCCTCCTTCATAGCCACTTTATTCCAGGTGAACATCATGAAAAGTTGCTTCTCTACCCTCCATAGGTGCAAACAGCTGTGGAGATTGAACACAGCCTTGTCACTGTATCTGTCCTGGAACATGAGGGCACCTCTACCTCTCCCAACTGGCATTAGAACTGCAGAGACTTTGGACAAAACCCATCGTTGCCACACTGCAGTAATGAGGAGGTCCCCATTCCTCTTCCAACTAGAGTTGAGGGAGAGTTAGGAAGAGGAGGCCATCTGAGAAAGGGATTTTTAAAATCTCTGTTTGGAATCCCAGGCAGACCTCTGAATGTGCCATGTGTGAAAGTGATCAGAATCAATACAGAAAGAAGTCTGAGAACTGAACTGTGGCATAATAGACTAGTCAGGTTTCAGAATGGCCTCTAGGTAGCCTACAAGTGGGGCAGAACAAAATATCAGTGAAAAGGCTTTTGACCATTAAATTGATATTTGAGCCACAGCCCATGAAAGTGAGCTGGGAATCTAAACAGTTAGACTGCCTACTAAAATAGAAAGCAGAGTCTCATTATATAATACTCGTTATCATACCAGGAAAATCTTAATTCAGATGACAAAAGATAATCAGCAGACACCACACTGAGATGAGACACAGATGTTGGAATTACCTGACAAGGATTTTGAAGAAGCTATAATAATAAAAATGCTCCATTAAGCAATTACAGACTTGAAACAAATGAAAAAATAGAAAGCCTAAGCAAAGAAATAGATGATACAAGGAAAAACCAAATGAAAATTTTAGAACTGAAAAATGCAATAACTTAAGTAAAAAAATGGCTTATAGTAGAATAGTTATGACAGAGGATAAATCAGTGCCCTTGAAGTTAGAGCAATAGAAATTATGCAATCTGAAAACAGAATAAAGGCTGGAAAAGGTAAACAGAGCCTCAGGAACCTTTAGGAAGACAACAAAACTTTTTTCTGTTTGTATCTTTGGAGTCCCATAAGGAGAGTGAAATAAGAGTGAAGATTTGAAAAATATAACTGAAATCTTCCTAATTTGGTAGATCATTCAGACAGAAAATTAATAAGAAAATAATGGTCTTAATGTCGCTTTGGGCCAGATAGACTTATTAGACATTTATAGAACAAAAACTGCATAGTACACATTTGTTTTCATGTGTACATGGATTATTCTTCAGAATAGATCATATATTAGGCCACAAATAAGTGTCAGTAAATTCCAGAAGATTGAAATCATATCAGGCATCTTTTTTGATTACAATGGCATGAAACCAGAAGTTGACCACAGGAAGGAAACAGGAAAAAACACAAATACATAGACTGTAAACAACATGCTACTAAAAAAAACCAGTGCTCAAAGGGAAAATCAAACTGGAAATCAAATATTACCTTGAAACAAATGGAAATGAAGGCACAACTTTTCAAAATTTATGGGATGTAGCAAAAGCAGTTCAAAGAGGGGAGTTCTTAGCTGTACAGGCCTCCCTCAAGATACAAATAAAGAAATCCCAATTTCACACCTAAAGAACTGGAAAAAGAACATACAAAAGCCAAAGTAAACAAAAGAAAGGAAATAATTAAGATCAGACTGTAAATAAATGAAATAGAAATTTAAAAAAACAATAGAAAAGAGCAATAAAACTAAGAGCTGGTTCTTTGAAAAGTTCAACAAAATCAACAGACCTTTAGCCAAACTTATCAAGAAAAAGGATAGAGAGAGCCCCAATAAAATGATAAATGAAAAAGTTTAAAACTGACAAAACAGAAATACAGAGGATTATTAAAGAATACTAGGAACAATTATATGCCAACAAATTTGACAATCTAGAATAAATGAATAAATTTCTAGAAGCACATAACCTCTCAAGACTGAACCGGAAAGAATTAGAAAATCTAAACAGAACATTACTACCATTGAAATCGAAGTGGTAATCAAAAAACTCCCAACATACAAAAGTACAGGACCAGATGGCTTCACAGCCTATAGGTTTTATAAACAATCTATAAGTAAACATAACACTTAGTGATGAGAGACTAAATGCTTTTCACCTTATTAAATTAGGAATGAGGCAAGGATGAACACTATCACCACTCCTATTCAACACAGTATTGGAAATTCTATGCAGTGCAATAAGGCAAGACAAAGAAATAAATGACATATGTAGTAGAAAGAAAGAAAATTATCCCTGTTTGCAGATGCATGATTGTCTACAAGGAAAATCTCAAGTAATCTACTAAACAACAATAACTACATAATAATAAACTCATAAAGCAAATCAGTGAATTTAACAAAGTCATGAAATGTATGATCAGCACACCAAAAGTAATCATGTCTCTACATCCTAGCAAGAAACAATTGGAAACCAAAACTTTAAGACACAATGCCAATTACAGTTGCTCTAAAAAATGAAAATGCAATACTTAAGTAAAGATACTTATCAATTGCTGATGAAATAAATCAAGACCTAAATGAATGGACATACCCTGTTCATGAGTTGGAAAACTCAACATAGATGTCAGTTCTTTCCAAATCCATCAGTAGGCTAACACAATTCCTATGAAAATACCAGCAAGCCTTTTTTTCTTTTTATATATACACATATATATATATAAGTATATATATGGATAAATTGATTCCAAAATGTATACAGAGAGGCAAATGAACTAAAATAGCTAAACCATTTTAGATAAAAAATAAAATTGGGAGAATCATTTTCTAATATAATGACTTACCATTACAGCTATAGTTATTAATATAGTGTATGGTATGGGAGGAGGGGTAGAGTTATGTGTATCAATGGAACAGAATAGAGTCCAAAATAGACCCGCATAGATATGCTAACCTTTTTTCCCATCAAGGTGAAATTTACATAACATAAAGTTAACCATCTTAAAGTGAACAATTCAGTGATACTTTGTGCATTCACATGGCTGTGCAGTTACCACTTCTATCTAGTTCTGAAATATTTCACCAATTCAAAAGAAAACCTGATACGTGTTAAGCAGTTGCTCCCACTTTCCGCCATTCTACCTTCCCTCAGACCCTGGAAACCACCAATCTTCATTCTCTATGGATTTACCTATTCTCAATATTTTATATAAATGGAATCATACAACATGTGACCTTTTCTGTCTGGCTTCTTTTACTTAGCATGATGCTTTTGAGTTTCAGCCATGTTATAGCATGTACTAATACTTCATTTCTTTTTATAGCTGAATAATACTCCATTATGTGTGTTCACAGAAATTTTTTCATCTCTTCATTTGTTAATGAACATTTGGGCTATTTTCACCTTTTGCTACTTGAGAATGGCACTGTTGTAGACATATTTCTTCTGTGTGTATTTGTTTATCAGTTTTTATCTCTTTTGAATATATACCTATGAGTGGGCAATTGAGAAATGTGCAGATGCAATTCAATGGAGCCAACAGTCTTTTCAATAAGTGATAATTAAATAATTGGACATCTTGTAGAGAAAAAAGGAACCTTGATGTAAACCTCACACTTTATATAAAACTAACTTAAGTAGTAAATCTGACATAAAATAATTATCAATATAAAACTATGAAACTTTTAGAGGAAAATGTTGGGATGAATCTTTGTAACTTAAGCTAAAATTTCTTAACTCTGACACAAAATGGATGGTTCATAAAGAAAAAAATCAATAAATTAAGCTTTGTCAAAATTAAAAAAAATTAATCTATGAATGACTGTGTTGAAGAGGGAGAAAAGACAATCCATAGATTGGGAGAGAAAATCTTTGCAAATCACATATCCAACAAAGGTTTCATATCCAGACTGTGTTAAGAACTCTCTAATCTCAACAGTAACAAACAATCCGGTTAGAAAATAGGCAAAAGTTTTGAAAAGACAATTTTACCAAAGAGGCTATATAGATGACAAATACACACAAAAAATGATGTTCAAAATCATTAACAACTAGGGAAATTCAACTTAAAGATGTGATGAGATACCACTACATTACCTATCAGAATGGCTAAAATAAAAAATACCAAGAATGTAGAGCAACCAACTCTCTCATACTAATGTAAAATGGTACAGCTGTTCTGGGGAACAGTTGAGCAATTTGATATAAAGTTAAGCATATTCGTACAGTGTGATCCAGCAATTATGCCCCTGTATATTTATCTTAGAGAAGTGAAAACTCATGTTCATGCAAAAATCTGTACACTCACATACATAGTAACTTAATTTGTAATAACCAAAACCTAAAAACCCAAATATCATTCACTGGGTGAATAGACTCTGGTATAATCCATGAACATACCACTGCTCAGTAATAAAAAGGAATGAACTGTTGATCCACAGAATAACTTGGACAGGTCTCAAAGAGCATTATGCTAAATGATTTTTAAAAAGCCAATTTCAAAAGGCTTAGTATTGTCTGATTCCATTTATAGCATTCTCAAAATGAATAAATTATTGTTGTGGAGAGCAGATCAGCAGTTTCCAGGGATTAAGTTTTGAGGAAGGGTATGACTATTAACAGAGGTGGTATAAGAGGATTTCTATTTTGATGCAGTAGTTTGTATCCTGATTGTGGTAGTGGTAACATGAGTCTGTACATGTTATAAAATGCGATAATACTATACCCCCACAAAATGGGTGCATGTAAAAACTGGTTAAATCAAATGATGCCTATATTTTAGTTGATACTATTGAGGAATGTCAATTTCCTGATGTTGGATAATGTACTATGGTTAAATAAGATGTTCTCATTGGGGGAAACTGTATGGAAGTTTCACAGTAACTCTCTGCACTGTTTTGCAATTATTGTGGGTCTTAAATTATTTAAAAGTAAATAGCAAAACCAGTGTTAGAGAACTATTAAACTGAAGCAGAGAGGAAGGATTTTTTTTTAGTTAAAAAAAAATAACAAGAACTGGGGCTTCCCAAGAAAGTTATGCTCAGTTTACAATGGACTCTCAGTGCGTGGTTAGCTGCATAGAGAGATGGAATAAAGCCCCTATCCAGGAGAAGAGGTAGCAAAGTTTTACATCTGGTTTAATTATTGTTAATGGTTTGATTCAAAAGAAGTTTTAAAGAAATCAGGCACGCTGAGACAAAGAAATATAGCCCAAACGAAAGAACAGATCAAAGTTCCAAAAATAGAACTAAGTGATGAACATATAGCCAATCTATCAGATGTACAGTTCAAAACACTGGTAATCTGGATGCTCTCTGAATTGGTTGAGTATGGTCACAAAATGGAGGAAAAAGTGAAGGCTGTGCAGAGTGAAATAAAGAAAAATACACAGGGAACCAAGAGTAAAGGGAAGGAAACGGGGACTCAGATCAGTGATTGGGAGCAGAAGGAAGAGATAAACATTCAACCAGAACAGAATGAAGAGACAAGAATTCAGAAAAATGAGGAGAGCCCTGGCTGGCGTGACTCAGTGGATTGAGTGCCAGCCTGCTAACTGAAGGGTCGCTGGTTTGATTCCCAGTTAGGGCACATGCCTGGGTTGCGGGACGGACCTCAGTAGGGCGTGCATGAGAGGCAATCACATATTGATGTTTCTCTCCTCTCTCTCTCCCTCCCTTCCCCTTGGTCTAAAAATAAATAAATAAAATCTTTAAAAAATAAAGTCTCCTAAAAAAAAAAAAGACTGTAATTTAAAAAAAAAAATGAGAGGCTTAGGAACCTCTGGGACAACTTTAAACATTCCAACATCCAAATCATATGGGTGCCAGAAGGAGAAGAGGAAAAGCAAGAAATTGAAAACTTATTTGAACAAATAGTAAAGGAAAACTTCCCAATCTGGACAAGGAAATAGACTTCCAGGAGATCCAGGATTTTCATAGGGTCCCAAAGGAGTTGGACCCAAGGAAGCACACACCAAAGCACTTCATAATTATATTACCCAAGATTAAAGATAAGGTGAGAATCTTAAAAGCAGCAAGAGAAAAAGAGTTACCTACAAAGGAGTTCCCATAAGGCTATCAGCTGTTTTCTCAAGAGAAAACTTGCAAGCAAGAAGGGGCTGGAAAGAAGTATTTAAAGTCATGAAAGACAAGGACCTACATCCAAGATTACTCTATCCAGCAAAGCTATCATTTAGAATGGAAAGGCAAATAAAGTGCTTTCCAGACAAGGAAAACTAAAGGGGTTCATCATCACCAAGCCCTTATTATAGGAGACCTTAAAGGGACTTAGATAAGAAAACGAAGAAGATCAAAAACTGAACAGTAAAAATGACAACAAACTCACAACTATCAACAACTGAACCTGAAAAACAAAAACAAACTAAGCAAACAACTAGAACAGAAACAGAGTCATAGAAGTGGAGATCAGAGTGGGGGAGGAGGAGGAAGAATGGGAGAAAAAGTACTGAGAATAAGCAGCATAAATAATAGGTACAGAATAGGTAGGGGGAGGTTAAGAATAGTATAGGAAATGGAGAATCCAAAGAACTTATACATACAACTTATGGACATGAACTAAGGGGGAAGGGGTATGCTAGGGGGCGGGACGGTGCAGTGTTGGGGGGAATAAAGGGGAGAAAAAAAACAGGACAACTGTAATAACATAATAAAATATATATTTAGAAAATGGGGGGAAAATGAATTAAAAAAACAGGGCATAGACAAATGCTATAAGTACTAGTAGTACCTCAAATCATGCTTTGCAGAATGGAAGCACTGGCAAAACAATGTAAATTACTCTGACTTTTATTTAAAGCAAAACAAAACATCTGCAGCAGCCTCTGTATAAGAACGACTTTTCAACCAGGGTTTCTCGTTTGTGTCGGCCATCTCCTTCATCATTTGAATCTCTATAAAACAGCCCTTCTGGAGCTCGCTTTTACTTTTCCCCTTTTCCCTTTCTCCCTTCTTCCTCTTTTCCTATTCCCCATTTTTTTCTCTCTGTCTCTCTTTCCTCCTTCCCTTCTTTCCCCTATTCCATACTACTTCCTCTTTACCCTCTTCCCCCTCCTTTTTTTTTTTAAAGGGTACCTACCATGTCATCCTGTGTTTTGATTTTGAAAAAGAGCCTAATGGGCCCCATTAAGTAAAATGATGGTGGAGGACCTTTCTGATATTCAACCTTAATTTTGTAAGCATGCTATTTTTAACATGACCAGTTAAGCTGATTCTGAGATCTGGGTATTAGGCTGTACACTTAGGGAGAAAAATTAAAGGTGCTTGGTGAGATCTTCTATGCATTTATGTAGGATTGGCAGGATCTGGTTCCTTGGGTAACTAAACTGTTCTAGCATTGGAAGGAGTTTTGCTTACATTAGATCCTTGAATGAGAGAATTAGACTTGGATGCATCTCATTCTTTCTCTGCCTTGCCTTTGGGGGCCGTATGATAGCAGAAAATACTATCAAGATTGCTCTGGTATAAACATCTCTTGACCCTGGGGTAGAGGTTTTTTAGAGACCACATGGAATACCCACATGGAATGACAGCATATTGTCTCAAAGACCCTCAGTGGAAGAAATGCACCACATTTATTTGTTGCATTCTACTGAATTTGTAAAATTTTCTTCTTTTTTAAAATGGCTTTAAAATGTTCAGTAGAGACTTCTCAGGAAAGAACTGAAGTCTTGGAAGTGCAGGCCAATCATGGCTGTGCTTATGAAGATAAGCTTTCCTCCTCCATAACTGCATAGTAATTGTCTGCCTTTGCTTCAGTCTGACAGGTAACAGTCTGTAAGCTGTGTATCTCAGTATCTTTTCTTCATTAAGTTTTCACACTTAAAGTTCTATAAAATACCCACAGGGAGATTGATTTCCTGAAGCATTTAGTAGCCTACTTGTGCCTCAGCTATTGTGTTGTCCTTACTACTTGCAACCAACTATTATCTGCTAGAGCGGTGGAATGGACACCTTGATATTATCTAAAGTTTGCTATGAAAATATTCTTGCTAAATATGTTAAGAGACAATTTCTGGTCTTGGCTTTTGAAATTGAGAATGCTTTTTAACTTTCTCTTTCTTGATTATTAACTATGCCCAGAGTTTTCGTTTTAATTACCACTATGCAGTATTTCAGTTCTCATATTTGCTTCATTACCTTTTTTTGCTTTGGGTTTGAAAATAATTTTAGAGAAATAAAATCAGGTTATTTCCAATATGATGAAATGCTTTCACTACATTGTTAGTGAATCTTTTCTTTATTACCAACACAAAGCTATATGTTGCAATTTTTTTAAATGAACAAATTAAAAATTATTTAGTGTTGTGATTAGAGCACACAAAGAGCACGGTGAAATTTAAGTTACCTGGCTTGTTCTTTCGGTTTTTATTGACCTCTCTTTATTGGAAACTGGAGCTATCTATGGCTTAACTCTTCTCTAAAGAAGGAATGTTGTTACAGAGGAGCTGGAAAAATCCTCAGGATTTGGATTTTTAGTCTTTAAATGTAAGTTCTTCAACCATAAAAAGACTAGAAGAACACATAGGGACAAAGCTCCTTGACCTTGGTCTTGGTGGTGGTTTTTTTTAGATATGACACCAAAAGCACGAGCAACCAAAGCAAAAATCAACAAATGAGACTACATTAAACTGAAAAGCTTCTGCACAGCAGATGAAACAGTGAACAAAATGAGAAGACAATCTATGGAATGGGAGAAAATATTTGCAAACCATATATTTAATAAAGGGCTGACATCAAGAATATATAAGAAACTTAATAGCAAAACAAACAAACAAAAACCAACATCCTAAAAACAAAAACACAACAACAACAACAATACCCAGTATGGACTTAGGACCTTAATTGGTATTTTTTAAAAGAAGACATATGAATGTTCAACAGACCATTAAGCATCAGTGAAATGCAAATCAAAACCACAATGAGGTATCACCTGTTAGAATGGCTATTATCAAAATGAAAAAAGGTAAGTGTTGAGGAGGTGGAGAAAAGGGAACCCTCAGGCACTGTTGGTGGGATGTAAGTTGGTACAGTTATTATGGAAAACAGTATAGAAGTTCCTTCAAAAAAACAGAACTACTATATTATACAGCAGTCCCGCCACTGAGTATATATATCCAAAGAAAATGTAATCACTGTCATGAAAAGATATCTGCACCTTCATGTTCATTGTCACATTATTCACAAATTGTCAAGATAATGGAAACAACCTATGTGACACACTATCAATGGATGAATGGATGAAGAAAATGTATGTGTGTGTGTGTGTATGTGTGTGTGTAATGGGATGTTATTCAGCCATAAAATTGAAGAAAATCTTGCTATTTATGACCCCACAAACGAACCTGGAAGACATTATGCTAAATGGAATAACAAAAGGCAAATACTGCATGATCTGACTTACATGTGCAATCTAAATGAGTCAAATTCATAAAAACAAAGGGTAGAACAGTAGTTACCAGGGGCAGGGAGGTGGAGGAAATGGGAAGATGTTGTTCAAAGAGTACAAAGGTTCAGTTATGTGGGATAAACTCTAGAGATTAATGTACAGCGTGGTGACAGTAGTAATACTGTAATGTACACTTGAAATTGGTTAAGAGTTGATTTTAAGTGTTCTCCCCACCAAAAGATGACATCACTTTTGTCTGTGTACATGAAATTCAGTTGAACTAATAATAGCTTATTAAATATTTACTCTTTGCAAGAGATGCTTGGCGATATTATGTTTAGTTTATTTGAGTAAGTGTGTTGTTGTTTTTTATTAATTTAGCCTTTTTGCACAATGTTTTGGTTTGTAGTTACTGGGCAGAGAAGTGAGGGAAATTACATTGTGACTGGAAAATTTTCCTCTGAGGAGACTTCTGCTTGTGTGTATGGAAAGTGTAAATAGTCATAGCAAAAGGCTTTATCAATGATTTAATGTAAAAGCTGTGGAATCAGTACTATTTTGTAATATTACATCATTAACTTATGATAACTATTAATTTATTAAGTGAAGGCAGTGGAAACCTCTAAATCCTAGCAGTGCCAAAGTGATATAATAAAGGCTGTGGTTTAACTCTTTTGTTAAGAAACACAACCCCAACTAATGTGGCTCAGTGGATTGAGTGCCAGTCTGTGAACCAAAGGGTCACCAGTTCATTTCCCAGTCAGGGCACATGCCTGGGTTGTGGGCCAGATCCCCAGTAGGGAGCGCACAAGAGGCAGCCACACATTGATGTTTCTCTCCTTCTCTTTCTCCCTCCCTTCCCCTCTCTCTAAAAAGAAAATTAAAAAAAAAAAAAGTATATATGCTCTCCTTAAATGCAGAAGGAAGTTGTCTTTTAAATAAATCTACAGTTTTAAAACTAAAGGTCAGATGTTTTTATTATTCCCTCACTCTTTTTTTTCCTTAAAAAACATGAAGACTAATGTGAGAGATGATAATAGGGGAAACTGGAATGAGGTATATGGGATCTCTACTATCTTTGCAATAATTTTGTACATCTATGAACTGTTCTAAAAGAAAAAGTTTATTGAAAACTATATGAAGGACATTTTCTTTTTCATTTATATGAGTTTTAGAGATATTAAAAGATGTTTAATGCTGTATTTCTTACAGAAAACATGAAAAATCTGACAAATGATAGTGTTCTTTAATTTTTTTCTTTTTTAATTGAATTTATTGGGTTGACATTGGTTAATAAAATTATAAAATTTTCAAGTGTACCATTCTATAACATTTATTTGCTTTCTTGTTGAGTTAATCATAAAGCTTCAGATCAGTTTCAGAATGATGTTTATTTCCAGGGTCATTGTATAATGTTGTACAGAAAGTAAATGATATTGGTCTCTCTGTACACATAATATCATACCCCTCTGTTCCTCTCAAATAGTTTGTGGCCATAACAACTGGAATGGGAATGCTTATTGTCATAAGAGTCTTCTATGAGTTCAGAGTCTTAAGAGGAAAGAATCAGCAAATCTACCACTTGACTGTAGAGATAGTATTGACCAATTCTTGCTGAATTTTATCTGGACTCTCCTCGAATCATAAAACTCTAACTCTTTGGAAGGATTTTGATGGTCTAAACCAGCGATTTTCAACCAGTTTGCTGTAAGAATTTTTAAAACATGCAACATCTGACTATTTAGTCAGGGGAACTGGCCTCTTTTCCCTTAAATTGTCAAATAAAAAAATGACAACAGCCAACACAATAGCTCTCTGTTGTGAATGAATAAAAATTATGCCTATATTTTTGTCAGATTGGCAAAAAAATATTTTTTTGGTGCTCTGCAAAATTTTAGCAATTAGTTTATGTATGCTATGAGATGAAAAAGGTTGAAAATTGCTGGTGTAGGTTCTGCTTTGATATAAAAAGGCGAGCCTGCAGTGTTGGAATGTGAAACATAACCTCTTCTGAAAGAAACTGTTGCATTTTCTCTTCTCAGCTTTTCCTTCAGACACATTTTATGGCCTCACTGTCCTAGCTTTTGTTCTTAGGGATCTCTCTACTTGACAGGACAGATAATATCCTTAGAAAATAGTGGGAGATTTGTGATTTGGCGATTGCTTTATTCAAGGCTCGAATAAATTGAGAACTAGTTACTTTGCTTTTTGCTTTCTGGGAGAAAAGATTCTGTTCCTTAAGGCACCCATTCTTTCCCTTCCCTTTCAGACAAAACAGCTTGAAAAACCTCTGAGGCTAAGGACTCCTTGTCAAAACAAATTTTTATTTGAAGAACTAAGATGCCTAGGGATATTTACCAACAGCTCCTATGAATTACAGCAGAATTGATGTTAGAATGGAAAAAAGAAATTCTCACAGTAGCTAAGCTCATTGTGCCCACTGTTAGGTAGTATTAAGTGTTTTGATTACTTTGTACCCATCATAAGATGATGAATAGAAATATACAGATATACGAATAGTAAATATACATATAGGAAATGAACCTTCTGATTAAGTGGCATATCACATTCTCAAGACAGTTAATATAGAATGTGTTCTACATTTTATTGTGAAAATTACTAGTAGTTATCAAAATTGTTTTTTTAAAATCCCATGACTGATATTTTGTAATTGTTGAATTCAGATAATCTTTTTACTTAGTGGCTTTACTTACATAATGATTTTGTTTATCATATCTAGAACTCTGGAGATAGGTGGAATTAATAGGTATATTTTAATTTTTACTTCAAGATGGTTTGAGTTTCATCAGGGAAGGTACACTCAGAATGCTGGATTGAAGCTAAAGTAAATAAATGTTTTTCCTCCTTCATAAAAATCTCAATGTATGCAACTTTGAGTTCAGAGATGATCACACTTACATATTCTACATAATAGAGAAGTGAAAAGAGTATTCCTTAAAATGTAACTTCTTAATTTCACATTTGTTTAGTGATGTTTCCAAAGTAACTGTTCTTTTTTACTGCCATCTCCCTAACTATGCACATACAATTTCTTTGAAATTCTATTTTTAAAGCTGGATTCTTTGCCTTATAAAATATACTGGATCAATCCTGTCTTACATGATTTATGCACTTATCACCTTTGAAGAGAAGTTGCTCTGTACAGCTTATCCTCACCTTTGTTTCTCTTTCTCCCTTACAGAATCCCAAGGACTGTAGCAAAGCCAAGAAGCTAGTGTGTAATATCAACAAAGGCTGTGGCTATGGCTGTCAACTCCATCATGTGGTCTACTGCTTCATGATTGCATATGGCACCCAGCGAACACTTATCTTGGAATCTCAGAACTGGCGCTATGCTACTGGTGGATGGGAAACTGTGTTTAGACCTGTAAGTGAGACCTGCACGGACAGATCTGGCATCTCCACTGGACACTGGTCAGGTAAGAAGCTTGTGCAACTGGTCAAGTTCTCTGGGTTTAACTGCCACATAACCAGATTATCAGATTTCTTTGGACAACTTTATGGCTCATGGTCATCTTTTTCTTTGGATCTATGAATGCTGTACATCGTCCAGATATCTAGAACAATATATTATTTAAGAAGTGTTTCATGATCTATTCCATTTCTGATTGTTTTCATCTGGATTTAGCAAAATCACTAAGCTTTTTCAAAGGAGTGAAATTTACTCTTTTAATGGTGATGGTGATGATATACTTTTCACTTTTTAGAGTGATTCCATGTTATTTTTTTAATGATTTTTTATATTGTATTTTTTCCATTACTGTGTAGACCCCTTGTACCCCCTCCCCCCTGCAATCTCCACACAGTTGTCCATGTCCATGAGTTCTTTTTCCTTTTTGCTCAACCCCTCCACTCCCTACCCCCTCCCTTAGCTGTCATCCTGCTCTCTATGAGTCTGTCTCTATTTCGCTTGTGTTAGTTTACTGGATTCCCCTATGAGTGAAATAATATAGTATTTGTCTTTCTCTGACTGGCTTATTTCACTTTGCATAGTGTTCTCCAGGTCCATCCATACTGCCACAATGGGTAAAACTTTCTTCTTTTTTTATGGCTGAGTAGTGTTCCATTGTGTAAATGTCCATAGTTGTTGTATCCACTCATCTACTGATGGACACTTGGGCTGCTTCCATATCTTGGCGATTGTAAATAATGCTGTAATGAACATAGGGGTGCTTATGTTCTTTTGAATTACTGTTTTGGGGTCTGTCGGATATATTCTCAGAAGTGGGATCGCTGGGTCAAAAGGTGGATCCATTTTTAGTTTTTCGAGGTATCTCCATACTCGTTTCCACAGTGGCTGCCCCAGTCTGCATTCCCACCAACAGTGGAAAAGGGTTCCTCTTTCTCCACATCCTCACTAGTACTTGTTGTTTGTTGATTTATTGATGATGGCCATTGTGACAGGTGTGAGGGGATATCTCATTGTGGTTTTAATTTGCGTTTCTCTGATGATTAGCGGCATTGTACATCTTTTCAATGTCTATTGGCCATCTGTATGTTCTCTTTGGAGAAGCGTCTGTTCAGGTCCTTTGGCCATTTTTTAATTAGGTTGTCTTTTATTTTGGTGTTGAGTTTCGTAAGTACTTTATAAATTTTGGATGTTAATCCCTTATCAGATGTATTGACAAATATCTTCTCCCATTTTGCGGGTTCCTTTTTATTTTGTTGATGATTTCCTTTACTGTGCAAAAATGTTTTGGTTGGTGTAGTCCCATTTATTTATTTTTTTTCTTTTTTTCCCTCTTGCTTGGGGAGATCTATCTGATAAAATATTGTTATAAGCTATGTCCAAAATTTGGCTGCCTAGGTTTTCTTTTAGGATTTTTATGGTTTGGGGTCTAACATTTATGTCTTTAATCCACTTTGAATTTATTCTTGTGTGGGGTTTAAGAAGGTAGTTTAGTTCCATTTTTCTGCACATATCTGTCCAATTTTCCCAACACCATTTATTGAATATACTATCTTTAGCCCATTGTATGTGCTTGTCTTCCTCTGTTGAATATTAATTGACTATAAAGGTGTGGGTTTATTTCTGGGCTCTATTCTGTTCCATTGATCTGTGTGTCTGTTTTTATGTGAGTACCATGCTGTTTTGATTACTGTGAGCTTATAGTATAGTTTCATATTAGGTAGCATGATTCCTCCAACTTTGTTCTTCTGTCTCAGGATTGCTGTTGCTATGTGGGGCCTTTTGTGGTTTCATACAAAGTTTTCGAAATATTTACTCTAGTACTGTGAAATATGTCATTGGAATCTTCAGAGAAATTGCATTGAATCTGATAGATTGCTTTGGGTAGTATGGACATTTTAATGATGTTAATTCTTTCTACCTATGGATAGAAAGGTTTCATACCATATCCAATGTGGTATGTTGCTTCAACTTCTTTGTCTCTTCTTCAGTGTCTTATAATTTTTTCAAGTACAGGTCTTTTACATCCTTGGTTAGATTTATTCCTGTACTCCCGGGTGGTCTCCCATTCAAGTACTAACCAGGCCCACCCTGCTCCACATTGGTAACCTCAGCTAATTCTTGTAATTATCTTATAAGTAATGTAGACCTGCTTTGTTTTTTGTTTTTTGTTTTTAACTTAAGTGTGCATGAGAATCACCTGAAAGACTTTTTAGAACACTAGTTTTTGATTCAGTAGGTCTGGGTAGGACCTAAGAATTTGCATTTCTGACAAAGCTGCCAGACCCAGGGACCAAACTTGGTGAACTGAGGCGCCTTTATCTCCATTTTACAGTTGAGGACAATAAAGCCTAATTTGTATACACAATTTTACATTTTATTCAGGAACATTTGATAACCAGTAATGTGATTAAGGTACTATACAATAGGTATTGTAAGAGTGACACATATCAGCAAGTAATTTCCCTTCTCTCTTAAGATCTGGTGGTAGAGGAGATAGAATATTGAGAGAATTTCTCATTCCAAGTCTTTTTTTTTTTCCTACAATGATCATCTTTAAACAAGGTGGAAAATTGGGCTAGCTTTGTAATCTTGTGCAAGTTACTTAACCTAGGCCTTAGTTTCCTCATCAGTAAAATACTTGCCTCTTTGAGTTGTTGGTAGAATTAAATAAAATGGTATGTGTAATGCACTCAACACAGTACCTGATATATGAGCTCAAGTAATTGTTAGCTATCATTAATAGCTTTTATTCATTGAGCAAATACATGCTGAGTGCCTGCAGTATGGAAAATTCGTAACTAAGTTATCAGGTGAAATTCTAAGCAAGACAATAGACTGTCTCTGCACTCACATCTTGTGCGAAGTCAAATTTTTTTTCAAAAGGTTGAGACATTTTAGTTAATATAATTTCTCATGGGGATGACCACCTGTTTTTTCACAAGTTAAAACACTAGATTTGGCCCTGATCAGTGTGGCTCAGTTGGCATCCTCCCATAAGGCAAAAGGTCGCAGGTTCGATTCCTGGTCAGTGCACATGTGTGGGTTGTGGGTTCAGTCCCCTGTTGGGGCACTTATGAGAGGCAACCCATTGATATTTTTCTCTCACACTGATGTGTCTCTCCCTCTCTTTCTCCCTCCTTTCCACTCTCTCTAGAAATAAATAAATAAAATCTTAAAAAAAACAACAACAACTAGATGTAGTATAGGAAGCTATATCATTGACAAAGTGACTAAAGTTAGTTCCCTTGTTTCTTTTTGCCTCCTTTGGAAAATATCAGATAATATCTGACACTTCACAGAAATGATCAGGAAAGCTAATTGGGTAATTCCTATAAAGTGCTTTTAAAAGATTCTATATGGATTTAAAATATTCTTGTGATGTGAGTTTTGGCTGCATTAGAATGATTTAGGAGCCTTATTCTATATATCAACACGTTTTTCTTTGTAACTTACTTCAAATTTTAAAGTGATCCTCTTAGTCTATAACCTAACTGAGCTTTAGTTTTGAGGTTACATCTTCCGTTGGTCTGCTCTGTAGTTTACAGCTGGTGCAAACATTAATTATCAAGGATAGGAAGATATAAGAAAAGCAACTCTGTCAGGCTCACTGAAACTAACTTTTTCATCTTTGAACTTAGTTCAGTTTCAAACTTCTTTGAGAGTAGAAATGCATAGCTGGGATATGGTAAGGTTCTTAGTTATTACTATTCTAGAGAAAGGCAATTTTTTGGGTAGTAGTAAGTTAACAGAAAAGTAAAAAGTTGACCTCACTAGACTTATCAAATTTAGTGAATATTTTGGCCTCTCCTACAGGCTGCAACTAGCTATTTGGTTTGTTCGATTTTTTTATCCTTATACATTTTGTATGTATAGCATATGAAGATTAAAATGGCTTGAATTTGAAACATTCAGAATTTCTTAATGTTATAATTAAACAGAAATCATTCTTTTTTATGTTAATATATATGGAGCCTAAGGCCTAATAGATAGTTATACAGCTTATAAATGATAATTCTGGTTAGTACATGCATTTCTACCTACCTCCAGTCTAAGTTCTTCCCAGTAAACACATGCCAAACACCTTACCTAGGAGAAAAATGATTAGAGGCATAGAAATTCCTAAGTCTAGTAACTAATTGAAATGACTAATAGTAATATTTCTACCTTCTTACCTCCCCCTATCCTGTAACTTTTCCTAGCCTTCTATAAAATTTTCAGTACTGAAAAGTTGTCAGTGGTATTTTCATCTTGGTCATTTGCAGTCTCTGATTAAAGTAGTTACTGCAATATTTTATCATGGTAGCACAGAATTATAATTTTAATTAAATAGGTCTTTCCTTTAACACTCTAGCTATTATAGAAAATCATATATTTTTCTTTGTGCTAATCAATTAAATTGTGCCTTTTGGACACATTTAATTAACTAAACTTGTGATTATTTTCAATATGCTTGCATAATTCATCATAACTAAAATAATTTAGATTCTAATCTTGTATCTAAAAGAAGAGAATTATGTTTGAGCAAAGCAAACTATGGTTGCCATCTCCTTCTGTTTCTGTCTATATATAGTACCTTATCTACACATGTACCTTTTAGAGAAACTAACCTATTTCTAGGTTTAGAAGAAACAATAAAATTTAATAAACTCTTTGACATTAATCCTTTAGTTAGCAATAAATCAACTACATCTGTTATTGTTCTGACTTGTACAAAGAATCTTGGGATATTTCCCTTGGTACAACTGTCAAGAAATTATTATTGTTCATACATACTTGACATGATGTGCCTGCAGGTGGAATTTAGTGATTCCTATTCAAATCTGTCACCACTGTAGGGATTAGTATGCACATCTGATCACTTCAATAGCTAAATCATTCCTTGTTGTAGATTGAGTTCTATTTTTCTTCTTCATTGTTTTATATTTGTGTATGAAACCATGTCCTTTGTAGTAATTTGGTTAAGTGAAGCAAAAATATTAAAAATTATGCTACCAGTTAAAAATTATAATAATAATCTTTTCCATCATCTGTCAATGTCTATTCTAAAGTTGCTGATAAAATGGTTGATTTAATTTTCTACATCACAAGATGTTTCCTAAACCTGAACTAACTACATATAATAAGCCTGATTCTTCCAAATAGATTTCTTATGATAAGTCAGAATGTGGATCTTTGTACTTAATGGTTCGAAGTATCTTCCAATGATTATTGGTTTGTTTAAAGTACATTGACTATGTATATAGGCAATGTATGACGACCAGTATCCAAATGCTTTTATAGTTGATATGAACACTCTTGAATAGATGATTTAGCAACAGAAAACCTCAACTATTTAAACTTAATTTTCTACTTTTTTTTTTCATTCTAAAGGTTGAACACTTATTCAGATTAGCAGTTAAACCACTTTGGCTATTTTGTATTTCCTTCTCATCTTTTCCACTGTCTTAATAAATATGTAATGAACTGAACTGAATTACTTATATTGATAAATCTAATTGGCAAACTTTCTTTTAAATGGAAATAATGACCAGTAAGAAACAGTGTTTGGAAATGTGATAAAATTTAATGCCCTCAAGGTGCCTGATTTAAGTACATGTTTAGGTAGATTGCCATTTGCTATGTTTAGCTATCTAAACTGGATGGTTACTTTCTCTCCATATCTCGTTTAAAAAGGCTTCTGGTCAAAGAGTTTTATTTGGCATCCTTATATGGAAGAACCCTAAAAATAATAATAATTTAAGAAAAGAACTCGCTATGTGCCAGGCACCATGCTGGGCTATATTAGGAAGACAGGTGAAGTCCCTGCCCTGTCAGGAGCAGGCTATCGGGAAAGGCAGACAGCTGAATGGACATTAAAATATACTGTGATATGAGTAAGTTGATAATACTCTGAAGCACATATGTAACACCTATCAGGGATTCTTCGGGAGGAAGTGATTTTTAAACTAAGACACCAAGTATGAATGGGAGTCAGCCAGGTAGAGGTGTGGTATAAGACACTTCTGTCAGTGGACACATGTGAAAAGAGAGGCGAGCGGACACGGGGTCACTGGAGTAACTACAAGTAGTTCACAGTAAAGTTTGAATGTTGGAGACTAACCTTTTGTTTTGAAAACACGTGTCACAGGATTGGCTTATGGATGGTTGTGTATTTTTGTTCCTAAAAACCAACAGGTTTTAATTCAAAAGTCAATGCTCTTTGTTTTGTTTTTGCTCGCAAGAGTGGGCCAAGTTAGAAGTCAAAATGCTTTCAGCTAGCTGGCTATTGGTGTTATTTAGGAACTGTTAAATTCTTTTAAAAATTAAAAAATTCACTTCAGTTTTAATATTTTTTAGAGTTCACTCTTGGTAAAT
The DNA here is from genome assembly GCF_021234165.1 of Pteronotus mesoamericanus. Classification (NCBI taxonomy): domain Eukaryota; kingdom Metazoa; phylum Chordata; class Mammalia; order Chiroptera; family Mormoopidae; genus Pteronotus; species Pteronotus mesoamericanus. Next base: position 24,415,142 of record NW_026555078.1, on the reverse strand, counting down.
TTTTAAAAGCTGACAAATACTATGAAGTCATAATATCTGGAAAAAAGCAACATGACATTTTTATTAATGAGTTGCCTAAAACATTTCCCTGCTATTTTTCCTGCATTTTAAAATTTGGATAATCACTATATGGCAGCAATTTTGCATTATCATTTTACATACAGAGAATAGGAAGGTAATTCAGTGTTCTAACTCAGTTGATCATATTTCTCCCAGTTTTATTAAGACATAATTGACATATAACATTGTATTAGTTTAAGGTATAAAACATAATTTGATATATGTACATGTTGTAAAAACATTACTATAATAAATTTACTTAAATCCATCACCTCACATCATTACAAATTTTTTTCTTAGGATAAGAATTTTTAAATTTGCTGCCTTAGCAGCTATAAATTTACAATACAGCACTGTTAACTGTAGTCACCGTGCTGTATATTACACCTCCAGAACTTATCTTTTAACTGGAAGTTTGTACCTTTAGGCCGCCTTTACCCTTTCCCCCACTCCTTGCCCCTCCCTGCCTCTGGCATTCACCAAACCATTGTCTGTTTCTATGGGTTTATTTTTTATTTTTTAGCTTCCAAATGTAAATGAAATCATACAGTGTTAGTCTTTCTGACTTATTTCACTTGTCATGGATGTTAGGATTTCCTTCCTTTCTCATGGCTGAATAATATTGCATTGTGGATAGATAGATAGATGGATAGATGGATAGATAGATAAATTAATAATGTGGTTGAGAATCTATAGATGTAATATACCAGTTAGAATAGATGATGGATATGCTTCTGTGAGGTATTTTTACAGTAATATTTTCAAGCTTTGGTGATTAATTAACAGAAACTTGAAATAAGTGCCTACAATAGTTTAGATTCCTTATGCTGAGAAAACATCTTGACTTCTCTGTTTAAGTAATGTAAGAGAAGGGGAAAGGATACTGGACAATGAGTTTTACCATCTCTGATCTCAGTTTATATTGTTTTTAGCTTTTGGATCTTCAGCTTCTGAAGCCCAGATCACCCCCCGCCCCGTGAAAAAAAAAAAAGCTCATGATACTTAGTACCTACCTTCCTGTCCACTTTTATAGGGCCTAATCACAAGAGAAAATGACTAGCAGTTATACAAGATAGTAAGATTATTTTCACATGTAACTTATTTTTATTGTCTATGGTTCCTAAATTTTAGAACACATTTTGGTGGAAAGCTTTAGGAAGCACTATTTTATATTGAATTTTTAGCTGTTTATTTCATCTTAAGGGAGCCTCCAGGTAGCAACAGGGCCTAGATCTTCTGGGTTATTTACACAGTGCCAACCACTTGATGAGAGCACAATAAATGCAATAAAAAAAACCATATAAATCCACCTCTCCTGTATCCCACTCTAAGTATCAAACAATTACCCTATGAGCTAGGCGAGGCACTTTTACTAAACTGTAGATTTAAAAAAAAATCTCTTGTTAAGAACGAATCTTTTTAGCAATATATTGTGCCCTTTTTAGACAAGGTTCTGGCAGAATGACTTTAGAGGTAAAAAGAGTTATGATTTAGGAAGTAGGAATACACAATTAGCATCAAGGTCATTGTGGAATAGAAACAATTTCATTTGAAAAGTTTTCCAAAAATTCTCTTAAGTCTATTTAGAACCCATCCAGGGTTGCTAGAGCTAGAAATAGAATTCAGGTGCTCTTATTCCCTGTGGATGTCTGGGCCACAAAGCCTAGATACCTGTCTTAGAGATTATTAGTGTTTTTGTAAATACTGATAAACCTTTTATGCTACACATGGGTTTCTAAAAAATTTGCTGCAAATTTAATTATTGTATATAAAGTGTTTTAAACATTCTAGTGGTACTATGTAAATCATTCCCAAAGGAAATCCTTTCATAAAATAAAGACCTTTTTTTTTTTTTTTTTTTTTAATATAGGCTAGTCAGTCTCCTGATTCATCACTAGTTCTCTTCTTTAAATGTTTAGATTTTTCTGTTTTCCTGAGTCACATCTATGTAAGTCTTTGAGGCTCGGTCACATTTGACTCTTGATTCAAACATCATAGTATATAAGAAGAAGAATGCAATGATTCAGTAACATTTTTGATAAATCTTATTTGTTTACAACATGTAGATCACATTCAAGAATTTTTAGAATGATTCTACAAATAAGATAATTGTTGAAAAGCTGGAGAAAGTTAAGAATGCCACCTTTTGTTAGCTTTATATGCCAGACATCTGGGGATGATATCCAATAAATCTCAAATTTGCTTCTCTCTCTTATTCAGATATATATAAATTCTATGTTAATTTTTTGAAATAGGAAATAGTAATAGTCCATGAGCTTCAGTAAAATTATACATATCCTTTTTTTCCTCTTCAAAAGGATGTTGCTCAATAAGAAAGTTCAATAGAGGTTTATACATTAGCTGACAGTATATGTATTTTTTTATATATGTGTATGTAACTTATGTAAACAATTGGCTTCCCTTCTCATGCATTTTCCTTGCTTTTAGCAGAAGGTCAAAAGGAGATTACAGAATTGTAAATATCCCTAGGTGTTACTTTAGGGATTAGGATTCTTTCTCTTGTTATACTTCCAAGAATTCAAAGAATAAAAATAGTCCTAGCACTACTGAAAAGGATTAGAGTTGAATTTCCCACCTTTTCCTAAAGAAGTGCTCCTTTTTATTCAATTAAAGTTTAATCTACTAATATAAGAAGCCTTTAAGCAATGCAGGTTGTATTCAGCAGAAGCAAGAAATTATAAGTGTAATACAATAAGTCAAGTTGATTTTTTCAAAAGTCTGATGTCCAACTTTATTTTTAAAAAGTACAATTGCTACATAAAAATTGTGTATTTATTTAGGTATAAACATAAATATACACATTTGTATTTATAATGTTTCTAAGAAACATTACAGTTTCTAAGAAAGTGGATTACCCACATAAACAAGGAAGTATGCTAGTCACCAAGTAAAAATTTGAGTGTTTCTAGATTCGGGCGATAAAAAGGTAAATAAGACCTGGTCCTTGTCCTTCAGGAATTTTCACAGAGAATGTGTTAAGACCTACACATCTGTAAATGTAACAAATATGGGCTACGTTAAGTGTCGTAAGAGAAATATGAAGTTCCATGAGTCATCAGAAGATAGGAAAACTGTTTCTGGATTTAAAGGCATCATTGGGAACCCAAGCTGAGCCTTTAAAGGATAAGGAAGGGCATAATCTACATTATAAGGTCAGATTAATATCATTGATTTGGAATCAGAAGTTACTAGCTGTGTAACTCTAACTTGTGTCCCACAACCTTTCTTAATATCTGTTCTATGCACCTTACAGAGTTATTATGAAGATTCAAAGTGATGATACATTTGGCAGTGCTTTATACATTCTAAACCACCCTGTATGTTATTACCTCTTTAGTTTTATGGGAACTGACCAAAATAATAGTAAAAGCGTAACTGGGTCATAGGATTTTAGCCAGGCTTCTCTTGAGAAACTTCACAACCACTATTAATGAAACTTGGAGGTACCTGATGGCTTTTTTGTGAAATTCATTCAGAAATGTAAATGAAGAGAAGGGGTAAAATATGATAAAGGAGCAAGGTGAAGATAACCATCCCCTTTGCTCATTCTTCCATAGAGAGCCAGCTTTTGTTCCCCAGCTCCCTCAGCCCACAAGGGGATCATCACTTCTCTTGGGCTTTTTTTAGGTTGCTCAGTAAAATCCCAGTGGTTAAACTGATAAGGTCCCAGGAATATGCTCCCATCAAGGAAACTTGACCAGTTCCCCAATTTTGGGGACTGGGTTGCCTTCTTAACTTGAGCCATCACTGACCACTGTGAGGGAACCCTCCTGAAAAAGCAGTTCATCTTCAGTTAGTTCTTTAGCGTCTCCAAGCTGATAGGATGATGCTTTGGTGAGGGAAGAAAGGGCTTGTAATAAAACATGCTGTCTTGGAGCTTTAGTATGTATGTACTACTAAGAGAAAGAGAATGAATTCCTGTGAAGATTCTATACCATGGGAGCTATGTCAAAATTAACGCTTAGGAATCTGAACATACTCAAGATGTTAACCTCCGAGTAACTTGCCTAAAAGTGGAGAATAGGCTTCAGTGAAGAAGTTTTTTCAAAACACAAAAAACACATTTGAGCAAATCCTAAGGATCTGAATATTAGAAATACTGGGTTGGCCAAAAAGTTTGATTTGCTCTTTTCTGTAAGATGGCCCTAGTAGCACTTAGTTGTCTTTAACTTCATTTGAAACAGTTTTGTTAGATTGTATTGTGACAGCTGTCATATCAGTGTGCATTTAAAAAAAACTTATCAAAATTGGTGAATTTTTGTATAGCCATTTTAATATTGAAGATGGAAGAACATATGCAACATTTTTAGCATATCATACTTTACTATTTCAAGAAAGATAAAAATGCAACTGAAACACATAAAAAAAATTTGTGCAAGTGTATTGAGAGGTGATGTGACTGATCTAAAGTGTCAGATGTGGTTTGCAACGTTTCATGCTGGAGATTTCTCACTGGATGATGCTCCATGATCGAGTAGACCAGTTGAAGTTGATAACGATCAAATCGAGACATTAATTGAGAACAATTAACATTATACCACATGGGAGATAGCCGACATACTCAAAATATCCAAATTAATAAAGTTGTTGGTGAAAATGAAAAAAATGTGTCTTTTATTTTACGGAAAAGACCATATGGACTTTTTGGCCAACCCAGGACATAGAAGTGAGGGCCTGTGACTGACCAACCTCTGATATCTGTCTATTAATTAGATTGAACTACATGTGCCAGACCAGAAGAGATTGTGTTTAGGTAAGCAACCCAAAACATAGTGTTGAAGCCCTGTTGCTTGCTCCTCTCCTGTCTAGTTTTTGGCTTTTAAATATTTGAAGCTATTTTTATTTTGGGAGAGTATAGTATGTCTAGGTTGTGCCTGCAAAAGAACTAGCTAGAACTCTCCAGTGGGGTTTTAAGGCATGGTGGAAAGAACAGTTGATAAAAGCATAAATCACACTAGTATTTTCCTTTTTCTGCTGTCACTGCCCATCTTGCTGTATCTGCAGAAATTGGACTATAGGACACGAACTGGGGAGTAGGCTGGGTTAGTAGTTGCTTCTGCTGCTACCTATGGCCAATCTTGATCCCTCCGGTTTGAAATATCCAATAATAGAACTGGCGAAAGTATACATTGCACTCTGAATCCCTTTTTTCTAGATTATATCCAATTCCAACTGGGGCCACCACATCAAGTGTTTAGAATCAATAGGGCAATCAGTCTGCATCCTTTGGAAATGTGTAGACATTAGTACCTGGATTGAGTTGAGAGGGATAGATAGCCTTTTAAGAATATAATATCAACATTTTAAAAGTGATGTGATATCTCTGTTTCAGAAAAAAGATGATCTTAATGCTTGCCATCAATGACTATCTTAGAGGTACCCATTTGTATTATATTTGTGTTAATTAGTGGATATTTAGTTCATTCACTTATTGTATTTTATTGTACCTTTAGGCCATGATTTATGTATTCCTTCATTAATGGACATTTAAATATTTCAAGTTTTCACCATTATAAACGGTGATGTAATGAATATCTTTGTACATGTCTCCATGCACATATGTGGTAGTTTCTCCAGGGCACCGCTTATCAAACTTTTTCACATCATACCATATGTTAAGAGATATTTTTACTGCCCATTTTATCATCTGGGATGTTGTGAGGTATGGTAAAGCTACATAGATCTCTCTGGCAGTGTGTTACAAATAAAATCTTATGCTCTAATAAAGGGACTACCAAACTGTGGTCCTCAGTGAAACTCAGCCTGCCATTTTTTATAAATGAAGTATTTTTATTGGAACACAGGCATGTCTTTTTGTTAATTTATTGTCTATGGCTGCTTTCATACTACAGTAGCAGAGTTGAATAGTTGCAGCAAAGACCATGTAGCCCTCAAAGTCTAAAATATTTATTGTATGACTTTTTACAAAACAAGTTTGCTGACTCCTATTCTGCAATAATAATTGCCAATCAGATATATAGTTTCAACCATTTTAAGTTTGTTAATAGTGATTTAAAAAGTTTGTTTGCTTCAAATTAATAAACTTCCAATCTAAATAAGAAATTAACACAATTTAAAAAATCTGTCTCATGAGGTACAATGTGGTTAGTGATGTTATAAAGATTTAAATAAGAACCCCAAAGGATTGGGAGGTACAGTCATTCCATCCAGAAAAATGAGAAGAAATGGCATTTGAATTGGTCTTGAAAAAGTTGTAAAATGACCAGAAATCTTAGGTATAGAATTCTGCGCACTTGGAGTACTGGATGGATGATAATAAAAATGCTTATATGCCTGTCATATCTTACATAGAGTAGTGCCAACGTATCAGAACTCCTGAGCATTACTTTTCCTTCTGCCTCTGATTGCCTAAATTATGCAGAAGAGAGCATTAAACCTTCTGCTTCTCAGTTATCTTTAAGTATGAAGTGACTAAAAAACCAGTCTAATTAGGTTTGTATTTCTCAAGGTACTCCAAAACAGGTCTGGTAGAGGGTGCTCAGTGCAAGTATTTTTTTAGCTGTAGAAATACGAAAATGTTAGTGCTTTAGTTAAATAAATCTTGTGTTTTATATTCATTCTTAACTGTCATTGAATAGGTGAAATTGTAAACCAACGTTTATTTTTAGAGTAATCACAATCTTTATGATAGGTTTCTTATTCATGGGAATTTAACATGTAATTTTTTAAAATTTTATTGCTTAAAAACATTTGTCTCTATTTTCCCGCCACCACTTTCCCCTGCCCCACCCACCCCCACTTCCCACCCTCAATCCTACAAAGCTCACTTTGGCTTTGTCCATGGGTCCTTTATACATGTTCCTTGATTTAACCCTTCCCCTTCTTTTCCCCATTACCCCTCTCCCTCCTTCCCTCTTGTTACTGTCAGTTTGTTTTTTCTTTCAATATTGCCATTTATATTTTTCCTGCTTGTTTGTTTCGTTGATTAGGTTCCACTTATTGGTGATATCATATGGTATTTGTCTTTCACCCCCTGGCTTATTTTGCTTAGCATAATGCTCTCCAGTTCCATCCATGCTGTTGCAAAGGGTAATAGCTCTTTTTTTCTTTCTGCTGCATAGTATTCCATTGTGTAAATGTACCATAGTTTTTTGATCCACTCATTTATTGATGGGCACTTAGGTTGCATCCAGCACTAGGCTATTGTAAATTGTGCTGCTATGAACATTGGGGTGCATAGGTTCTTTTGAATTAGTGTTTTGGGAACATGTAATTTTTTTAATTGTCTCCCAAAGATACATTTTTATTGATTTTAGGGAGAGAAGAGTGGGAGGAGAGAGAGAGAAACACTGATCAGTTGCCTTTTATACAAGCCCCAACCAGACCAGGAATCAAATCTGCATCCTAAGTATGTGTCCTCATCAGGAATTGAATCTGCAACCTTTTGGTGTACGGATGATGCTCCAACCAGCTGAGCCACCTGGCCGGGCTAACATGTAATTTATAACATATTAGCAATGATCTGGGAAAAACAGTAAATAAGTACAACCATGCTTTTGAAGATTATCAGCAAAAGGCAGTCAATTTATATGGAATGGCTTGTTAGGAAATTTTTTTATTGAATTGAGGAAATGACATTGGATTGCCACTAATATTATTACTCAAACCTTCATAGTAAACAGTGGCATGGATATAAACAACGAATGTTACCCTGAAAGATTTGTACTTTTTAAATTAAGAACATAGGAAAGTATTCAATTACATTGATAGATGCATTTTTTTTTTTTTTTGCTAGGATGACTTAGAATGTGACAGTTAAATAATTAATCAAAAAGTTAGATATGAAAGAACTTTTCTCAAAGGAAGAAAAGGATCAGTTACTCCAAGTCAATTGAACAATATTCTTAGCACCAAAAATAAAGGCAAGGGAAGCATAAAAGATTCCCTAATTTTGTAGTTTGTGCAAGCCAGCATCCATTGTATGAGTAATAAATGTTATGTCTACATTGATGGCAGTTTTAAAAATCTGAAAATAGCTTTTAACTACTTTTTTAATATAATGAATTCTATTATGTGATTATTGAATTACCTAATGTATATAAGGACTAAATCACTGTTCCTTGGTCTGCTGTCTGTATTTAATTTAAATTAAATGTTTCTCATTTGCTTAAATGAAATCTCTTTTTAACATTCTTTTTTAGTCTGAAAAGAAATATGCATTAGTGATAAATACTAATTTTAGTTTCTGTGATTTTATATAAAATGGTTATAATTTTATATAAAAATATATTTGATGACATTTTCAGTTATTTAACAAAAAGGCTAGTATATTTTACTGTAACTACTATAATATGCCTATAACTATTAATACATACTCCTCTCTATTTTAGTAATGAAATTATCTGTGTAATTGAGTAAAAACAGAGTGGCCACAAATGCATAAGAAAATACTTCTGTAAATTAATGCATTTGCCATACTATTTCTTAAAAACTACCTCACAGTTCTATCTCATGGTAATGAATTGGTTGAGTCTTTAGAGTATGCTGAGCAAATTAAAGAAAAAGGTGGGGAAAGAATCATCTGAAGAAGGTCTAAATGCAATCTTTGCATTGTGGCTAAAAATAATAGCCCAAACCCTCTATCTAGCCATGTCATTCTTTAAAAATAACAGGGAAAGAAATCATTCCACAGCTCTATTTTGATGAAAGTATCTACTTTCAAGGAGAAACTAGCATTTGAAAGTCATTGCTTTTTTAAGTAAAACATAATATGTTGTTATCCAGTTGTATGGTTAATTAGTTCGGTGTAAATTAATCAAAAACTATCAAGGACCACAAGTAAAAGATATTTATAGAAAAGTACTGTTCAGTGTGTGGATTTAAAAAAAAAAAAAAGACCATTGCTTCTACCCCTGTCTTTTCTCCTCTCTATGTTTAGGTATGTTTAGGTATGTTTCTCATCTCACCAGAAATGAGAAAGTAAAGTTCAGAATCTTTGATTTTCTTACTTATCATTTTCTTTTGTCATTGGAATGTGAGATGACACATTCAACCTGGCACTCGATATCCCAATTCAAAAAAGCAGTTTGGACACATTTTTCCCCAGCAGCACTAAATGCAAGAATTCACTCTCTCTCAGTGGCCATAACATAGAACTGTAAGAATGGTGTAGTCCACTCTCTTCTAAATTAATTAAAAGGGGTGTAATTGTAGATATTTAAAAGAACAGATGGCCAGAAAGTCAGTTTTTCTTCACTTTGAATTTTATGCCCATTCTAGGTCAGCTTGACTCCAGGGTGTGGAAATGGGGTTCAGAGGCTATACAGTTCACCATGTGGATAAAACACACCTCAAGAAATAGAGAGTTTATGTTTTTTTGCGTGAAGGTGAATAGCTGTAACCGCCAGCAAGCTTGCCCTTTTTGACAGCTGGCTCTATTTAGCATTTTAAAAATTGTATGCTATTTGCCTCTGGTGCCTGGCATTCTTCAATTAAAATTTTAAATGATTTCTTATCATCCCCTAACAGAAAGCTCACTTATGCAGTTCCCAGTTTAGCCTTAGACACCTGTTCTTGAGTTCTTTTTTTTTAAGTTCAGTATGAGATCTCCATGCCGTGTCATGCTGGAATGACAGAAAGCACACATTATTATGCTGGAACCCGATCAAGCTCCTTAGATGGGCTTAAGTAAAAGATTGAGGCCTATTAATGAACATGACATGTTATTACACGAAAGCCATTTCAATAAATATCATATCAATATTGTTCATTTTAAGAGTTGTCTTTTGTTAACAACAGTCTGGAAACAATAAATAGGGAAAGGGGCTTGATATATCATTTTGATTTATTTTAAATTCCATCAATTAACAAAGAATAAGAAACTGTTACACTTTATTGGCAAATTTAATGTTTCTGTTTGCCATAAAAGAAAGAGGACTTTGAAAAAGCTACCCTTTAAGTTATATCAACTTAAAGCCTTCATGTCAATTGACCAGAAAATTCTTACAGTTGTCCACTTGAAATTATCTACACTGAAGTAGAAATTAAATATGTTCAGATAGAGTAAGTTTCTTCCCAGGGAGAGCGGTATGAGGTAACCTCTGACTCATAGTGTATTGAATTTAAGCTGTTTATCCAAATAGTCTTACAGTTGGACTGAAAAGCCTTTGATTTAATAGAAAGCTCTTTGTGTTTCTAATTTGTGATCAGTTTAGCCTTTGTTAGTTGGTTAGAGGATTCATTGGAAGGAATCTTTTCCAGGCCTAGCTCCCTCTCCAGTCAAAGGAAACTGCTTATCTTTTCCTAACATTAATCATTTTTTTAAGAGGGAGGTGGGAGTGGCTGGAAGAGACACCTTTTCTCTCTCTCTCTTTTTTAAAAAGATTTTATTTATTTATTTTTAGAGAGAGGAGAAGGAAGGGAGAAGGAGAGGGAGAGAAACATGGATGTGAGACAGAAACATTGATTTATCGCCTCTGGCACCACACCGCCCCGCCCCCCGCTGCCCCGGCGAACAAACCCACAACCTTGGTATGTGCCCTGATAGGGTATCTAACCAGCCACCTTTCGCCATGCAAACTGTTGCCCACTCAAATGAGCCACACCGGTCAGGGCCCATCATTAATAATTTGTAGAGTTTCTGTGGTATTTTTAAAGAACGTCCTAATGTATTCTCTCTAGAAAACCCAAGGGGGTTGGTAACAGAATTTTTAATTAATATATGACAAGAAAACAAGGATTAAAGGTTGTGTTAACTGGACTACTGTGTCTGAATTCTCCAGATTTCATTTAATCTGGATCATATTGTTATGGATCATTCTGTTATGCCAAATTTATTCATTTTATTTGGCATAACTATTTTTAAGTATTTTTTAAAATATAAAACAATGAACACCTATTGCTGAAAAACCCTGAAAGTGTAGAAAATATAACAAAGAAAATAAAAATACCTTAAATAAAATGTGTATGTTCTTTAAGTCTTTTTGAATGCAGGCATTTTTTTAATTGATATACTTTATTTCTCAGAGCAGTTTTACGTTTACTGAAAATTTTATTAGAAAGTATAGTGTTCCCAGATACGCCTCCCTCCTTTGCTTCCCCCTCCCGTCCTCTTCCAGAGCCCAATTCCCCTATTATTAGCATTTCCATTGGTGCGGTACATTTGTTACAATCGATGAACTGATGTTGATATATTACTATTTTTTGAAGTTTACCATTAGGGTTCAGTCTCTGTGTTCTCTAGTCCTAACGGTTTTGTCAAATGCATAATGGCGTGAGTCTGCCATTGCATAATCATACAGAATAGTTTCAGAACCCTGAAACTCCCTCATTCACTTCTTTAACCTGTCCTCTTACCCCAGTCTCTAGCAATCACTAATCTTCTTTTCTATCTCCATAATTTTGCGTTTTCCAGAATGTCATATAGTTTGAATCATACGTTATGAAGTCTTTTCTGACTGACTGCTTTTTTTTTGAAAAGGTATTCTCTGTCTTTTGTGGCTTGACAACTCATGTCTTTTTAAATTGCTAAATAATACTAAATTTTATGGGTATATCACAGTTTGTTTATTTACTCACCTATGAGGGACATCTTGGTTGTTTCCAGTTTTTAGCAATTATGAATAAGGCTGGTATAAACATTTTTGTGCAGAGTTTTGCATGCGCATATGTTTTCAAGTCATTTGGGTAAATACCAATGAGAAATTGCTGGGTTGTGTGGTAAGACTATGTTTAGCTGTATAAGAAACTACAGACTGCCTCCAAAGTGGCTGTCATAGTCTGCTTGAGCTACCATAACAAAATACCACAGACTGGGTGGCTAAACCAACAGACATTATTTTTCACAGTTCTGGAGGTTTAGAAGTCCAAAGCAGAATGTCAGCAAATTTGGTTTTCAGTGAGTGCCCTTTTCTGGCTTGCAGACAGGCGCTTTCTTGGTACATCCTCACTTGATAGAGTGAGGAAGCTCTGGTATCTTCCCCTTCTTGTAGGGCACCATTCCTATCATAGGGGCCCACCCTCATGACCTCAGCTAAACCTAAATACCTCCCAAAGGCCCCCTCCTCCTAATAATCATCACATGAGAGATTAGAGCTCCACATAATTTTGGGAGGATGCAAACATTTAGTTCATAACAATAGCTGTACTAATTTTGTATTCCCATCAGCAATGAGTGAGAGTTCCTGTTGCTCCATATCCTTCCCAGCATTTGGTGTTGTCACTCACTGTTTTAAATTTTAGCCATTCTAAGAGACATGTAGTGGCATCCTGTTTTAAGATGCAACGTACTAATGATCTATAATATTGATCATCATATGCTTATTCGCCATCTGTGTATCTTTGGTAAGTTGTCTGTTCACCTTTTGCCCATGTTATAATAAGGTTATTTGTTTTCTTACTGCTGGGTGGATATAAATCCTTTAGCAGATGTTTTGAAATGATTCTTTCCTTGGTTATGTTCAGTCTAACTGATGACCTCATCAAAGGCATTCTTCATTTCTGTTACAGTGTTTTTGATTTCTAGCATTTACTTTTCATTCTTTTGTAGAGTTTCCATCTCTTTGCTTACATGGTTCATCTTTTCTTGCATATTGTCCACTTTTTTCACTAGAGTACTTAGGATATTACTTATAGTTATTTTAAATTCCCAGTCTAATCATTCCGAAATCTCTGCCATATATGAGTCTGAATCTGGTGGTTGCTTTGTCCCTTCAGTCTGTATTTTTTTGTTATTTAGCACATCTTGTAATTTTTTGATGAAAGCTGGACTTGCTGTATCTGCTAAGAAGAAGCTGAAATACATTGGCCTTTAGTGTCAGGTGTTAGGTTTACCTGGCTGGGAGTTAGGCTGTGTGAACTGTTAGCTAGAACCATGATATCAGATACTAAATTTTCCTCTAGTATCTTTTGACTGCCCTGTTGTTTTTAGGTCTTCTTGAAGACTTCTTAAATAGGCAGTTCTTTTAGCTGTAATCCTTGGTTTCTACTCAGTAGCCATATTGATACGGTGGTATCACACGGTGGAAAGGAAGTATTACATAGTCCTCTGATTAAGCCTGTCTTTTAGTGAACCTGAGATGGGTACATTCCTTCCCCCAGGCTGGCTAGGCTTTGGTAAAACCTCTTCAATAGGTTAGGCTCTAGTAAAAATAGTTTTCCTTGAAAGCAGGTCTTAAGGAGAACCATGAGCTCTTTTGCAAATACACTGAACTAATATGTGAAAATTCTCTGAAAATGAAGAAGTACAATGTGTTTTATTGTAATGATAGTAATGATCACAAACATCAATAATAAGAGATATGAAAATGTTAGTTTTAAATAACATTTAATTTATTTTTGTATTTTACATGTAGAAATATTCTTTTTAAAAAATATATTTTATTGATTATGCTGTTATAGTTGTCCCCCAGCCACCCAGTATACCCTCATTTTCTCCAGCAATCTCCCGCCTTAGTTCATGTCCATGGGTTGTGCATATAAGTTCTTTGGCTTCTTCATTTCCTGTACTATTCTTAACATACTTCTGTCTATTTTGTACCTACCAATTTGTGCTTCTTTATCCCTGTACCTTTCCCCTCCCAATTCTCTCCCCTCCTCCTCCCAGCTGGCAACTCTACAAATGATCTCCATATCTATGATTCTGTTCCTGTTCTGCCTGTTTGCTTAGTTTGTTTTTTTTAGATTTAGTTGTTGATAGTTGTGAACTTGTTGCCATTTTGATATCCATAGTTTTGATCTTCTCTTTCTTAAATAAGTCCCTTTAGCCTTTAATGTAATAATGTGATGATGAATTCCTTTAGTTTTACCTTGTCTGAGAAGCACTCTATCTGTCCTTCCATTCTAAATGATAGCTTTGCTGGATAGAGTAATCTAGGTTGTAGGTCCTTGTTTTTTATCACTTTAAATACTTCTTGCCAGTCCCTTCTAGCCTGCAAAGTTTATTTAGAGAAATCAGCTGACAGTCTTATGCGAACTCCTTTATAGGTGGCTCTCTGCTTTTCTCTTGCTGCCTTTAAGATTCTCTCTGTATCTTTAACTCTTGGCATTTTAATTATGATATGTCTTGGTGTGGTCCTCTTTGGGTCCAACTTGTTTGGAACTCTCTGTGTTTCCTGGACTTGCATGTCTATTTCCTTCACCACATTAGAGAAGTTTTCTTTCATTATTTTTTCAAATAAGTTTTCAATTTCTTGCTGTTCCTCTTCTTCTTCTGGCATCCCTATGATTCGGACGTTGATACCTTTGGAGATGTCCCAGAGGCTCCTTATACTATCCTCATTTTTTTAAAATTCTTTTTTCTTCTTAGTGTTCTAGTTGAATGCTTATTTTTTCCTTCTGTTCCAAACTGTTGATTTGAATCCAGCTTCATCCCCTCCACTGTTGGTTCCCTGTAGGTTTTTCTTTATTTTACTTAGTGTAACCTTCATTTTTTCCTGGGTGTTTTTATGTTGTTGCTGTACTCAGTGAGTTCTTTGAGCATCCTGATCATGAGTGTTTTGAACTCTGACTCTGATAGGTTGGCTGTCTCTGTTTCATTTAGTTCTTTTTCTAGGATTTTGTTCTGTTCTTTTATTTGGGTCATGTTCTTTGTCTCCTGAATTTGGCAGCCTCCCTGTGTTTGTTTCTGTGTATTAGGTAAAGCTGTTTTGACTCCCTATCTCAGTAGTTTGGCCTATTGCAGAAAAAGCATCTGTAAATTGTGTGGGGTGGAGTCTTAAGTAATCACCAGGGTAGGGCAACCCCTTCACCACTTTGTTGCTCTATGTGGAAGAAGATTCTTGGAGAGGGGACAATGCCGCTGCCTGGTTTCTGGAGCTTTGCTTATCACTCGCCCTGTTTCCAGTCACTTCACTTACCCCCTGTATGCAACCGGTGCCCTTCTGGCTGTTTCCCTGGTATTGAATTCCAAAGGGGCTGGGTGTGTGTATGTTCCAAGTCTGTGTGGGCCCTTTAAATGGAGTCTTCTAAAAATGTGGCAGTTTCTTCTACAGCCCCAACCCCCACTGGTTTTTGCAGCCAGAAGTTATGGAGATTTATCTTCCTGGCACTGAAACCCTGGGCTCTACAGTCTGGCCTGGGACTGGGATTGCTCGTTCCCAAGTTATCCCTCCCAAATTTTATCCACCAAATGTGAATGTGGGACCACCCCTTTTGCCTTTATGGCCTCTCCGTGCCTCTCCAGCATCTCTGCATCTCTGCCCCTCTTACCTGTCTGGATGAATGTGGCTTCTTTTAACCTTGGTTATTGGACTTCCATACAGCTTGATTTTCTCACAGTTCTGGGTGTTATTTGTTTTCATATCTAGTTGTAATTCTTTCTGTGGTTGTGCAAGGAGGCAAAGTGTGTTTACCTATGCCTCCATCTTGACCAGAAGTGTATAGATATATTCCAAGTGAGATTCTTATAAATTAATTTCATTATATATTGCAAGTTAACATACAATGTGAAGCAAATAAAATTCTTAAAGAAGAGACAGACTTTGTTCTAGCAATAAAAATACAATAATTTTCAGTTTAATCAAGCTCAGTACATCATATAAAAATTAACTATAAATTCTGATATTTAATAACTAAAATAGATTTTATTTTGTTCATAACTCTCAAAAGATAATTTTTAGGCCTCCAAAACTAGATCCAGCTCCCTGAAAAAGTGTACATTGAAATCATAACAAAATAACAAAAGCAAGAATATTATCTTCTTTCTGAGTAGTATACTACTCAGGTGCTGCCTTTATTTAAGAACTTTTCCAGCCCTGATTGGTGTAGCTCAGTGAATTGAGCGCTAGACTGTGAACCAATGGGTCACCAGTTTGACTCCCAATCAGGGCACATGCCTGGGTTGCCAGCCAGGGCCCCAATGGGGGAGCACTCAAAAGGCAACCACACACTGATGTTTCTCTCCCTCTCTTTCTCCTTCCCTTCCCCTCTCTAAAAATAAATTAAATAAAATCTTTTTAAAAAAGAACTTTTTCAGTTTCTTAAATAACACATACCCTGTTACTACATGGTCTTTAATATGTAAAGTAAAGTTTAAGGATGTTGGCTATCACATTTGGGTTCTTCTCATTACATTATGAAATTGATAGAACAGTAACATTAATGACATAGAAGTTAGATTCTGAAACTAAGCTTCATCTACAAAAGTTAGCATTTAATCTCTGTTGTAACTTTAAATTAATATCCAGGTAAACACAGATTCTATTACTATCATAATGGGAAATATAATAGCTCTATGTTGGCCAAGAAAAGAAAAGACTTTAGAATTACCTGATTTTTTTTTTCTCTTAAAAAGATATAGATGCTTGGCTTATCATTGTAATCTTTAGGTATCTCTAGAGTCATTCGCTCTGTCATGAAAGTGATGCAAGAACCATTTGCTTTAATGACAAGCTGCAAGTTTTGAGAGCACTTTTTGTCTAATTTAAAAAAAAATTACAAAAATCAGAACTTTGCCTAGCTGGCTGTGTCTATTGACAATATATTTTTTCTCTGATTAGATACTTTGAGTACTCGGTCTCATCCTTATCTAGGATAGAAGTGTTGACTTAGCAGCATATTATGATAGAAAAGAAAAGGCTATAAACTTGACAGACACATCAACCCAAATGTGAACTGCAGCTGTGTCATTCTTGTGCTAACACCTTGGGCACCTGTGTAAACACCTGTGTAAAGTGAAAATTATAATACTTCTCTAGAGTTGCTGTAAATGAAAGCACCCAGAGTGAGTCCTTGTTAAATGGTAATTGTATGAGCAACACAGTGTGGTGATGATAATGTTTTGATATTCTTTTAGGTGAAATAAAGGACAAAAATGTTCAGGTGGTTGAGCTCCCCATTGTAGACAGCCTTCATCCTCGTCCTCCATATTTACCCCTGGCGGTACCAGAAGACCTTGCAGATCGACTTGTTCGAGTCCATGGTGATCCTGCAGTGTGGTGGGTGTCTCAGTTTGTCAAATACTTGATCCGCCCACAACCTTGGCTAGAAAAGGAAATAGAAGAGGCCTCCAAGAAGCTTGGCTTCAAACATCCAGTTATTGGGTAAGAATCTGACTTGTTCCTCATAAAGTGATATGGAATAGCAGGGATATATACCATTACAATATATTGTGAACTTTACAATATATAGTTTAGTTTTCATAGCTCTACGCCAAAGTAGGTTCTACAGTTCAGCTTAGCCACCAGGAGATTATTCTTCTCTCATTTACTTAGAATGGCTGGGTCATTGTACTTTGTCACCCTTACTTTATTTATTCATTTGATAAATGTATTAAGCCCATATTTCTGAAATTAACTGTCTCTCCAGGGGAAACTAGCAAGATTTCATTTTATTGGGAGTATTTTGGATATTATACATGACCCTGTCGTATGCTAACAGGGCCATGAGATAAAGTTATTAGAGTTATAACTTTTCGATTGCACCTTATTCTTAGGTGTCATTAATTACCATTGGTAATTATTTTTCTTTTTTGATGTTCTGGGGTTTTTTCCCTGTCCTAGAAGCTATTTTGAGAATAAGGATATCATTTGTACCATAAAGTAATGTTAAAATTATTTAAAATGATCTCTTGGCCCACTTGGAAACAATATATATATGTTTTTAGTCTGGTGTTTTTATGTTAAGGGAGATATATCAGGAAATCTCAGGAGCAAGAAATGTCCAAAAGAACACCTTTGCTCACAAGCATGTACTCCTATACACGTACATAAAAAGTTACGGGGAAAGGAGATTGCCTGGGTCCTGATGCCAGGTTCCAGCCCCATGGGAAATGTTCTTTGTCTGATAGAGAGAATACTGAACTGAGAGTTAAGCAGCTCGCATGATAGTCCTGACTTTCCCCTATGCTGTTACCTAATAGTAGTATTGGGCTTCGATTTTTCCATCTCTAAAACAGGGTAGGTAATACCTGCTCTAAAATGATGATGTGATAATGAAAGGATTAAAAGAGGATTTTAGTTTTGTGGGAAAAAATGCACTATAAAATATTATCACATTTCGAAGAGACTGATACTTAAATAATTCCTGAAAATAGACTTGTAGACTATAGCTTTCTGTAGTTTATACTGTTTGTGATAAAATCAACCATTGATTAATATTAATACATTGCTGATTCATTCACTTATTTGCAAAACATGTATTGAATACCTACTACTGTGGGGGAACAGAGATTAATGTTTTTTAAATGGCTCTTTCCAAATCATTATAGTCGGTAGGATAAGAGACTTACATAACTAACATTATGTGGTTAGAATGTGATAAATACCATGAGAGAAGCATTAGAAATATTATAAGAAGTGAGAGAAGGGGAAATCTACTTCCATCTGGATCAGGAAAGGCTTCATAGCTGCATTGTTTGAACAGGATCTTGAAAGGTGGAGAAGATAACAGTATAGTGTTTAAATTACCAAAATATTTTCAACTACATTATCTCATTGATCCTGTAACACAATTCTGTGAAGTGGGCAGAAATAATTATGTTATAGGTGAGGAAACTGAGGTAAGAAAATCTTTGCCCAAAGTTCTAGAATCTTCTTAACTTTGGATTTCCTGTAGTTTTACATACTAGAAAGCAACCCTTATTAATTTTCCATGGGCCATCTACCATATTGCGAATTGGCCAACTAGAGAAAATTGAAGTAGCACAAACAGCTAAGATGTTGCACTGTAATGAAAGAGAACTGTGCTAGGATTTTAGAATCTAGAGGTCCCATCTACATCTGCCACTAACAAGTTATGTGACTTTGGGCAGCTTACTTGCTCATTTGGGGCCTTCATTAGTTGTTGCCCTTTCCTCATTTGTTAAAAACAAAATACTAGATTGTTGGTATTTAAGGTCTCTACTAACATAATACTAAACAGTTGGAATTTAGTATCTACCCATCATTCATTCATTTCATTTGGCGACATAGAGAATAAAGAAAATCAGATCCCATGAGCCAAAAGAGCTTGCTATCGAATAGTGAAAATCAGTCATGTACACAAATACTGTATACTTTTTCAAAGACTGGGTTGAAATGCCTTGTGCTGTCTTTACTCACTGAAATGTCTTCAGACATGTCAGTTTCCTTAACTGTCTGATTAAAAGAGTTACATTAAATTAAATGACTTCTAATATCCTTCATAGGTCTAACATTATGATTCTTCCATAGAGATTTCATTACGGTTCTCTGTCAAAATATTGATCCAGGCCTAATGTCAGGAGTACTTGGAGAAAATTGTTTAGTGTAGTATTCTGCCACTGTCTCAAATGCTCCTCTTCCTTTGATTCTTCTTTCTATTACATATCTCCTTTGTTTTTATTTTTATTTGCATAACTCCCACCCTTGCTTCTTCCCTTGTGTCTTAGTCTTCATATGTATAAAAGTTACTCACCCCTATACCAAACTTTAAAGCTAAAGAAAATACAAGGTGAAATCAATATCAAACAGTGCTTCTTCTCATTAAAAATTTCACGGAACTTTAGTGGAATTGTTCTTTTTGTTCCTCTTCATTTCTTTGGAGCACAATTCCAATTTCCTGAGGGAAGCAGTGATTAAGAAGCATGTGGGAAGGAAAAGATGATAGAAGTGTACATATAATAGTGTTCACATCTGGACTATAGTCTGGAATGCAAAGGAAAGAATAGCCATGAAGATGTCAGAGGAACCTCAGTGAAATCAAACCCCTACTCCAGATTCATAATAAAAAGCTGGTCTTTGCTTGACCTAAAGGGAAACAAGTCTACCTTTTCCCGCATATGAATAGTGGTTTAGTAATTAGGGGAGAAGAGGGGTACAGAAAAAGCAAACTCCAGAAGAGTTGTAATTTATAAAACACAAGATATGATTATTATTGTTCTTATTTTCATTAAAGTCACTTTTAAAGCAGTGAGATGGGAGGAGAATACTGTGGAAACCAATGCTTCCTTCAGTGTAGGACAGTGTAAACCTCTGTGCCCCCAATTCTACAGTTTTGGAGCTTTTCTTAAATAGGAAAGATGAGATAGAGCAATACCTGCTTGTGTTTGAGTAAAAAACAGTGAAAGGAAATTCAGTATGCATGCAATGAAAGAGCTGGAATGGCTTCATGAGTTTAAAAATAGTTAGAACCCTCAAAAGGTTTACTCGCTTCGACTGTGTTATAGGAACAATGCATGCAAGTTCTGTGTTTTCTTCAGGCAACTTTAAATTCTGCAAGTTGGCAGTTACAGAGTGACCAACAGGGTAAAATGAAGAAAAAGAAAAGTTGACATCAATATGTTACAAACAATATATTAATGTTTGGTAATAAGGATTGTGAATCTTGATATCATTTGATGTAAAAAAAATCTTAAGTTAATATCCAGTTTTTTCTGAAAGGCTAATTGGTATTTTGCTGGCCAGTGTGGAATATAACTCTGGAATCTCCCACTTGTTCCTGATATGCCAATTACTTTTTCTATAAGAACGCATTTTTTAAAGGCTTTACTTATTTTTAATTCCCTTTGTATTGTGTTAACATACAAGTATATTTAAAAATATGTGTTTGAATTTTTTAGTTTATTTAATGGTGAAAAAGGAAAGAAAAATCAGTTTAAAATGTTCATAATGCCACCATGAATAGGAGTATAAAGTTGAGTATACCCTAAGAGCACCCAGTGAATCAGAATATCATTGCAGAATCTGATTTTGTCCCTCTGCCCCTCCAGAGTTCACGTCAGACGCACAGACAAAGTGGGAACAGAAGCTGCCTTCCATCCCATTGAGGAGTACATGGTGCATGTTGAAGAACATTTTCAGCTTCTTGCTCGCAGGATGCAAGTGGATAAAAAAAGAGTATATTTGGCCACAGATGACCCTTCTTTATTGAAGGAGGCAAAAACGAAGTAAGTTAAATGAAGTAGTGACCCTAGAGTGGAACTCTTTTTAGTTGAAATGAATCCTTAATTCCCATGACTTGTGATTCTTGTTATAATATTATTATTAACCATTGGGGTTTTTTGATTCAAACAACTATGTACTTGTATAACTTGTTCATATAATCAAAGCAATTGTGAAGTGCCAGCGAAGTGTAGATCTCATTCCGAAGCCTCTTTTCTTGGGTTGAAGGCAGCTGCCATCTCGCTGTGTATTCACATGACCTCTTTGCACGCTTAGAAGAGAGAGCAAACTTTCTAGAGTCTCTTCTTGTAAAGGCACTAATTCCATTATGAGGACCCCACCCTTATGCCCTTATTTAACCCTACTTACCTCCTAAAGGCTCTATTCCCAAATACCATCACACTGTGGGGTTAAAGCTTAAACACGAATTCTGGGAGGGACACAAACATTCAGTCCGTAACACTAACCAGCTATATAGGACTATTATATTAGCAATAATGTCAGGTGCTGACCCTTTTGCTCTGATATCTTCAGTAACAATTACAGGCAACTGAAAATGTATGTAAAGTAAAAGTTTCATCTTATAAAAATTTCTGGAATTTGGAAGTTTTATTAAAGAAACATAAAGAATCAAAAGATAAGTCCTATAAGTGCAGGAAAAGGACTACTAGTGTGTATTAAATCGTGATCATCATTTTTTGAAGCTGCCTATATTTCAGGCACTGTGCTGGGTGCTAGATATCCGTGATAGGCAAGACACTCTCTGCTTTCAAGGAATTTCCAAAGCGGGGAGGGACGACGGTGGGAGCACAAACAAATTCTCTGCAGGATGAGTAGAGCAGTTAGAGAATTAACATTGGGTAGTACGAAAACTCATGAAGCACTGATCCTAACTGGGAGTTTATCATAGGATCTGGATCAACCTAGAGTTGTCCTTTATTTAGTACCAATAAATAAAGGATGTATTAAGTATATGTGAAAGTAGGGAATGCGAGAGAAGAAAACTCTAGTCTTAGCTCTGCTCAGATACCATCTATTCCAGAAATTGTCCCCAAGTGCTTGACTATGTCCCTCCTCTATACTGAATTATGTTTACTTCAGTCCCATTGGTTTGAAAGCATTTTATTAATCATTTAAGCTATTTGACTATTCAATTTATTTATTTATGTCTTGATCCCTTTTCTATGTTGTCACAAGTGGGAGTTGGGAAGAAAAACAAATTTAGAATGAGGGCTATCATGCAGGAGTTCCTCCTCATCGTTGGATAATAATATAAATCTTCTATCTCCTAAGAATTCAAATTAATCTGATATACCATAAGTTGCTTTTTTTAAGTCTCTATTGAGTACACACACACACACACACACTTATAAACAAGAACTAAAAATTCACCAGCCAAGTATAAGCCAACTCGTACAGTTATAATTCTTACATAAGAATTGGGGATTAAATGAACATTTGGGCATAAGACAAAATTAAAAATTTTCATAAGTACTTTTCCAGTTTGGTATCTAGACCTATTAGAGAGATGTAGAAATTCTTCACCATGCACTTTCATTTTAAAATACCAGACTGAGACTGAATTTGTAGCTTGGTTGAAAAAAATATTAAAATACTAGTTTTATCTACTCTTATTTGTCCTTGAATGCATTACAGGCTTTTTTTCTTTTTTTCTTTTTTCCTTGATTAGAAAATAATTCATGCTCATTAGAAAATATGGAAGTTGGTAAGTTGGTAAGTTGGAAGCAAGGAAAAATATTACCCACAGTCCCACTACTCAGTGGCATTAACTGTTTAAATTTTGACATATTTCCTTCAATCATTTATATAGTTACACATTTTAGTAGTTTATCATATTATGTATAATATGAACTCTTTGGATTAATATAGCCATAGATCTGTTTTCCTGGGTCACATAAAAAATCATTGTAAACATCTTTTTTAATAACTAGTCACTGTATGGCTATTCCATTGCATACTTGACCATTCTCCCAATATTGGATAGTTAGGTTATTTATAATTTTTTTAATCTTACAAATAATGCTATGATATGTGCCTAAAATTATCCCCATTATTTCCTTAATCTGTATTTCTGGACATGGAAGTATTTAAATAAAAATATCTGAGATGCTTACAGCTTTGATCCATAACACAGTATTATATTTTTACACCAAGCACCCCTTGTAGTACAGTTGGCAGTACTTGGGTTATGGGATTAATAAAACTTGAATTTCCTTCTTGTGGTCTATAGCTAGTAACTCCTTTCCCCATTGTAGTCCAGGCAGCAGTTTCCTTTATAATCTGCTATAAATGTAGTATTTATGTATGTTTTTCCTCTTTGAAAATTCTTTCATTTTAATTCTCTGAGTCATGAAGAGGAGTATCTCCATCAGTCTAGAGAAGGACTTCAGAAAATTTGATGTTAGTCTTTAATTTCAAGTTAGTCCTTTGTGGGTGATATGAAGATAAATTTTTACAAAGTAGAAGAAGAAAAATGTTTTTTATTATTGCCAATCTCTGCGACCTCAAAATGGAAGAATTCCTCTGCTGACATACTTGTGGACAAAAGACAAGAAAGAAGTGTGTTTGTACAGAAAGTTCCATGCACATTGCTGGAGATGCAAACTCTTGCTCTCCCATTGTTCACTTTGTTTCTTTGTTTTTTCTAGTCTAGGTATCCTTCATCAAGTGGTCTTTTCAATACAGAGATAAGGCCTAAGGAATTTAGGTGACCTTTTGGTTTGGTTTCAGGGAGCGGCCTTTAAGTTAAGAAGGGCATTACTATTAGTGTGACTTCTCAGTAAAACGATCACTTTTTTCTGTGTCTCACTAAGCACCCAAACCATGCTGACAAAAGCAGGCTTTGATCAAGGAGAAAACCTTTACTGGTGTATTTTAGCCATTCCCCGTCTCCTCTACCCTCCTGCCTTTTCATATTTATTTATTGCTGTTTCTGCCCCATGCCTGGATATTCAGCTTTGCAGGAATCACATTAAAAGTCTTTTTGTTTGTTTTCTTTTTAGAACAAATGTGACATTTCCTTCATCTCCCTGATTCAGAGCTGAGGAGGGCAAAATGTCAAAAATAATGAGGCCAAATGGATCTGAGCACTGAATACCAGTCTGAAACAGTGCTCAGAGACTTTACCTTCACAGTCATTATCAGAGGCAATGAAAGAAAGGTCCGTGGTGGCTGGGAAATGAAGAGAAATCTGAAGCAGCTCTTGAAGGATTAGGAAAAAGTCCTAGACATAGATAGCACTCACTTGTTCATGTATTTATTCACTTAGCATTGTGTGGAATGCAAGATGCTCTGATACAGAGAAAAAATAAGGCTTAGTCCCAGTTTAGGGGCAAAACTATGTGGGAGACAGACAGGTAAACTGACTCATAATGTTTCAGGATTTATAAACGGGAACTATTATTTCTTCAACAAATACTTACTGATCCTCTGTATCCCAGATTTTCTTCTGGATACTGAGAATAATAGAGTAAACAAAACAGATGAAATGCCTATTTGCCAGTTAGGGATGATGAAAGTGGGGAATGAATTGATGCAGGCAGTAAATAAACAGTAAATATATATTGTATCAAATGGTAATAAAAGTCATGGAGAAAAATTAAGCAGGTAAAAGGGATACAGATTGGCAAAGTCCTTACTAATAAGGCTGTATTTGAGCAGAGATCTAAAGGAGGTTAAGGAGTAAAACCAGATCGATTTCTGGGGATGTTTAACAGTCACAAGCAATACTGACTGAGCATATAATACATGTCAGATACTCTTCTGAGTACTTTACATTACTTAATGTATTTAATGCTTATGAAGTATATAAGGTAGGTACAATTATTATCTCCTTTTCAAGTAACTTCCCAAAGTTTGCATTTTAACTCTGAAGATCTGTCTTATGCACTGAGGAAATTTATTCACTCTAGAGTATAATTAAACCTCTAATTCAGAGTAGAATCATTTGAACATATGGTAGACTTTTTAAAGACATCCTGTTTTAATAGTTTTAAATATCCTGTCTCAAGACTACCAAAATGTTACTTGGGTGGACGTCTCCAAGGAATTTGCTTTCATAAATGTGTTTAAATGATTTTGCATTACTGTTATTTGTTAAGATGGTGCTTCAATGATGGTAGTTAGGGGACAAGTCTGACTTATCACAATTTCTGAATTAAAATTTTAAATAAAGCTTAATCATGATATTTATATTCTAAAGGAAAAGCTCAGTGATCAAATATGCAAGCAGCTTGAAAAATCTCTTGGAGGTCACTCATTACAAAGAAAATAAGAGCCTTCTGTTTTGAACTTTTTCATGAATTGAGAAGGGACATTCTGATGCATCGATACTGTACTTTATATGGCATGCCAATGACATTTAGCATACAGGACACTCCAGAATGGTTTCTGTCCTGCTGTTGGATTCAAGCATGCATTGTTGACTACTTTTTTGAATGTTACGATTTTTTAAAGTTCTGTTCACTGATAGAAAGAGAGGAACTTTTGGTCAAAGGAGCAGGTCCGCCTCCTGCTGATAGGATACTACCTCCTGATAGAATCCTGTAATTTTAGTGACTATGTATAAATTTATTTCTTTTTCAGGTACCCCAGTTATGAATTTATCAGTGATAATTCTATCTCTTGGTCAGCTGGATTACACAATCGATACACAGAAAATTCACTTCGGGGTGTGATTCTGGATATACACTTTCTATCCCAGGCAGACTTCCTAGTGTGTACTTTTTCATCCCAGGTAAGTGGTAATAGGGTATTTTTAAGTAGCCAGTACTTCTTGGTCATATTGGGGTCAAGAAGTTCTTGGTTTTTTGTGGTTGTTTTAATGTTAGTTATCATGATTCAGGTGCAATTTTCCTAATATTTGGGAAAGATCTCTTTTGTGTATGTATGAGAAGATTTCCCAAAAAACAGCTATTTAAGTGCACTGAATACTTAGTTATTTGGAAGCAATGGTTGAATACATCTCCACTGAAGCCAGCTATTGGAGTTGTTTAAAGTGCTTGGCTTGTTCACAGCATTTAACAGAAACGGCAAGTAATTAAGCTTACTTAATACTTTCTGATTTTGCATACAGTAAATATTTAACCAGAATCCATTTCTACACATTGATGCACTGATACTGAGAAGCCTAAATGCCCAGCATTTTGCCTCACTTGATTGCTTTATGGAAAATAAGAAAGAGTCAATGTAGTTCCTTTTCAAGACCTATTGTATTTCTACCAAGCAAGAAACTGTACATTAAATTTAAGAAATACTGTACTACATTTATTCTTTGAGTTTAGTTGTTGCAGATAATTATGTGTTACGGGTTTGACGTATGTGTTTTTATGAGTGGTCCAAGCAGCCTTATATGTCCCAGTGGAATATCAGCATAGTAATATTTACTGTGGATTTTCTGTTCTTTCATTTATGTGCCTATTATTGGCTGGTTCATTCAACAATCTGTTAAACGACTGTTTGTGCTCAGAATTATACTAGGTGCAGAGGGGGTGTCAAAGGAGATAAAGATACAGATCTTACCCTGGCCCAGAATCTAGTGAGCAAAACATTCACATGAAATAACTACTAAGAAATATAAATCATGTAAGAATAATACATTTCTAAAGGCTTAGAAAAGTTAGGAAAAGAAAATGTGAAAAGGAAAGCCACATCACTTTCATGAGAATATACTTCGGAGAGTATAAAGAAACAGATGTTTTCTATCACGTGACAATGCACATTGTCACAGTGGGATGGTGATGTAATATGGGGTAGGAAAGATATCTACCCCAGCAAAGGCTCTGAGTTTCTTCAATGTAAATAAGAATACAACTTACTCCCCCAAAAAGACAGCTACACAGAACAGGAGTCACAGAGGCAGCGATCCTAGTCAGGAGGGAAAACTTACTTGGCCTTCAAGTTCCCATGCAGGCATTCACTGCTGATGTTTCTCGCTGATTAGGGTCATGATCCCTTTGATTCCTATTCCATTCTCAGGGGTCGGGGTGGGGGTTATAACCGCTTCATCTCTCTCAGCTGTTTCTGACAGTCTGGCTGTGTGCCTGCATGACCAACAGGTACAAATAAGTAGTAACAACCTCCACACATTTTGGAATGCGTATCTTTAGAATGAGTAAATCAAGAGTCACTTTCCCATGTGCACCACCTCCTCTGTGGGCCTAGACTGTAGGCCTGGCTATGGGTTGTTCTTCTAGTTGCGGGTTTCTCAGCCTAGGCACCATTATCATTTGGGGCAAGAGAAATTGTGAGGCACTGCCCTGTGCACTGTAGGATACTTAATAGCATCCTGGCCAAAAGCATCCTTACCTCAGGTTGTGACCATCGGAAACGTCTCTGGACAATACCAAAGTGTCCCATAGGGGCAAAATCACCCTTGTTGAGAACCACTGCTCTAGTAATAAAGATCTAAAATTAAATAAATTAAATTAAGCTCTAAAATTAAAGTTAAAGTGCCCCCCTGTGACACTTCTCTTTGTGACACTTAAAATACATTCTTGTGTCACTCTTTGTTGTCTAATTCCACATCCACACACAGTTCAACTGGCCTCACTACACTTTGAATCAGATTTTGGAAAGTGCAATGGGAAAAACCATATATTACATTTATTCCAGACAGATGGCTCTGGATTGGAATTTCCATCAAGGTATGGCTCAGGAAGCAACAGGTGATACTGTTTTCTCATTGAATAGCAAAACAAAATAGTTTACAGATATCCCACCATCACCAAATGAGACAAGAACCCACTTCCAAGTTGCCACACCAGCAGATCCTCCTGGCCCTGTCTGTTTTGACAAAAAACAAAACAAAACAAAACAAAAACAAAACAAGATCCCATCTGCTCTGAGAAAGCTTTGGTGGCTCATGCAAACACAGCTGGTTGCTCCTCAGGGATAAAGCTCTGAACCTGCAACCTTGGCGTATCCTGATGGTGCTATAACCAACGGAGCTACCCGGCCAGGGCTAGAAGAGTTCTAAGCAAAATAATAATATTCTCTCTTCTTTCTTCACCTTTAGAAGAGTTTCTGAAACCTATTTATGCTATAATAAATGTATTTCTGAATTGCTTAAAATGTTATACCTCCATGAGGATAGTTATAGTTTAACTTAATCACCAAGCATTAAGCTCAAGAAATGAAGCTCATATTGTGGAATTTCAGCTGCCATCCATCCAATGAGCATGGTAGGTATTCCTTTAGCAGAGGAAGTTATTAAGTAGCCTTAAATACATCAGATATATGCATCTTCCTCAAAGTTTAGTCCATTTTATTTTGGTCCTGGGATGCTACTATCTATATAGCACACTTTAAATTCTTTAGAATAGAGTCCTAACCTATGTGGCTCAGTTGGTTGGAGCATTGTTCTATAAACCAAAAGGTCACCAGTTCGATTCCCCATCAGGGCTATGCCCAGGTTGAGGGTTTGATCTCCAGTCATGGTACCTGAAGGACACAACAGGTAGATGTTTCTTTCTCTCTCTCCCTTGCCATCTCTCTTGAATGAGAATAAAATAAACCTAAATAAAACAAAACACCTCTTTTTTTTTTAAAGATTTTATTTATTTTTAGAGAGAGAGGAAGGGAGAAAGAAAAAGAGGTAGAGAAACATCGATGTGTGAGAGAAACACCAACTGGGGACCTGGCCTACAAACCCAGAGATGTGTCCTGACTGGGATAGGAAATGGCGACCTTTTGGTTCACAGGCTGGCACTCAACCCACTGAGCCACACCAACCAACGCAAAAAACAAAACAAAAGACTCTTTAGAATAGAAATGGTAGATATGTTTTACCTCAGTTGCTAGTGCTGATAGTCAGTAATTACATTAGTTTCTGTTGAGAAGAGTTCTGAAAGCAAGTCCAAATTAGCAGAAAAGAGTATATAATTGATTAACTGAATGAAAGAGAGGGAGCAGCAGCATTTTTGTAAAGTATTTGTAATCCTAATTCTAAACCTTAAATTCTTCATGGGCACAAACTATGTCTTTCTCATTTTTGTGCCACCAGTGCCCAACATGGAGTACTGTGTTTATTAAAATTAACTGATTCATGTTCTTAAAGTACTTTGCACTGTGTATTTTTTCTCTCAGAGACCTTAATTATAATACTCTTTATGTCAACAAGATACAAGCACAGAGATGAAAAATGACTTATACCATCATCTGCAAGCAAATAGGTGAAAACTTGTGACTAGAATCTACTACTTCTTGTTCTCTCAGTCCTAGTCCTAGTCCTAGTCCTAGTCTAGTTCTAATCTCTTTGTCCAAAGGGATTTTAGATTGCTATGAAGGAGATCTTACATACACTAACAACTTTTTTTTCATTCTTTCCCAAGGTCTGTCGAGTTGCTTATGAAATCATGCAAACACTGCATCCTGATGCCTCAGCAAACTTCCATTCTTTGGATGACATCTACTATTTTGGAGGTCAAAATGCCCACAACCAGATTGCCATTTATCCTCACCAACCTCGGACTGCAGATGAAATTCCCATGGAACCTGGAGACATCATTGGGGTGGCTGGAAATCATTGGGATGGCTATTCTAAAGGTGTCAACAGGAAACTGGGAAGGACGGGCCTGTATCCCTCCTACAAAGTCCGCGAGAAGATAGAAACGGTCAAGTACCCCACATATCCTGAGGCCGAGAAATAGAGCTTAAGATGAAGGAGAAGGACAACCAAACTCAGTTCAAACCATTTGAGCCAAACAGTAGATGAAGAAGGCCCTGACCTAACAACATGTGGTTATATGTGTAGACACCCTCAGCACCGGGAGCAACTTAAAACTGACAGATGCTTCATTGGTGGAATTCCTCTCCAAGGGCTACAATGCCCAAAACCCAAGGACAGTCCAATAATGTACTCACATATAACATGAAAACAGATTGTTTTCTACTTTGAGCCTTCTTTCAAGATTATGTCTCCATGAAAAAAAGCACTGCCACATTGTGTAATTTAAGTGACACAGACGTTTTGTGTGAGACTTCAAACATGGTGCCTATATCTGAGAGACCTGTGAGACCTAATGAGAGAATTTGAATAGCTCCCTACGGTGGGGAGGTTAATTAGCCAGTGGTGGTATTGTAACCACTGAATACACTCCAGTCAGCAGATTCAGAATGAGAATGGATGTTTTTGTCTGGAATTTTTTTTTAATTACATCAGTTCATCCACCTCATCTTTAGTAAGTGAAGGAGATACATCAAAATAAAATACTCACACTCCATTAGGAACTTTTGTAAAATGATGCCATGAACAGATTCTTTAGTATTCTGTGTTTCTGGACATTCTCTTTGATAACAAAAAATAAATTTTAAAAAAGAATTTTGTAAAGTTTCTAGAATTTTACATCATTGGATGATGTGGTGGTCAGCTTTATAGTGGAAAAACTATGATAAAAAGAGTTTTATAGTTTTTCTGCTTTTTTTTTCTGTTTCTGATTGAGTGACTAATCAGTTCTTTCTTAGCTCGAGTCATTGCTCCGTTTTAGCACTGAAACCTGAGCTTAGTTTGTGCATATCACAAGGTTGCTAAGAACACTCTTTGGGAGGTTTTACTCTCTTATTTTGTTTGGACATTGTTTATTTATTTTTATTATTGGATTAAATAATTATACTCCTTGCCCTCAGAGAAACTGTCACGTCCATTCTAAAACTAATAGTTTCAGGCCTGTTGGTAACCTTTCTTACTGTAGCTATTGCCACCTTTTTGTGAGTTTTGTGTCCTTTTGCTTTATCCAGGAACAGGTTTTGCTGTTTTCTATCATATCCTGCTTTTGAGAGTACCAGGGGTCTTTGGGGTGGGGAAGCTGACCCTGTTTCTGAAATACAGTCTCACAAGATGTAGAATTCAGTAAACAAAGGAGAGAAGAACCAGTGGTGAGACCCCAAATGGACTTGGGATTATCTCTTCCAAATACTTCCTTTCAGTAATTCCATGTTAGAATCACTTCAGAAGACAAGGCTTTGATGTTCTCCATGCTTTCTCTCTCAAAACCACTTTTCTCTTTATAAAAACACTTTTCTGTAGCCTGCCTCCTTTAGATTCTTGGCAGGAGCATTACAAAGCATGGGCTCTACCTTCTGAAAGAAAAAAAAAATCGATCCATGTAAGAAGCAGTAGCAGGCCTGGCAATGAACATTAGGAATCCCAGACAGAAAAGCTTTGTCCTTCACAGCCTCACTAAATGAAAATGCCTCTACAGGAAATTTCTCCACCAAACTTCCCTAAAGTTTTTTCTTCTCTCCAGTCAAGTCTCCCAAAGAACAAAAGCTATCTATAGTGTCAGTAAGCAATTTCCAATTTAGTTTTGGTACAAATAAAAGTTGTTTGAAACAAAAATCTCCAACTGAGCAGCAGTACTTTTGAATGTAAGTTGTTTTCTAATTATCATCTCACTTGTCAGCAGAGCGTAAGTAACTGTGGTTACTGGCAATAACTGCTTTGTATTCCTCTGTAGCGTTTCTGTTTTTATTCATTATAAGCATGTTTTTCTTTACTTCATTGAACATAGTTATAATAACTATTTTTTTAAATTCTTTTCTGCTAAATCCGACATCTGAATCATCTGAGTTGGGCTTCATCATTTGTCTTTTCTTTAGAGAAAGAGTCATATTTTTCTGGTTCTTCAAATGTTGAGTAATTTTAGCTTGTATCCGGGTGTTGTAAATGATTATGTTGTACATTCTGTTGTATTTCTCCAAAGAGTACTTATTTTTGTTTGTCTGTTTGTTTGTTAGCAGGCATTTAATTTCATTGGACTCAAACTGTAAACTAAATCTTGAGCAGCAACTCAAATCTCAATTTAATTATTTTGTCTTTAGCTGAAGTCTCTCACACATGTATGGTTCAGGGGTCAGCCAAAGATGTAGGTAGAGTTTATACACAGAATTCGGTCTCTCTCTTCTGAGACTTCTCCCCTCACTTTCCAGAAGCTGTGGTTGCTTTGATTCTTCAGCCAAAAAAACTGCAGTTTTCTATCAGCCTAAAAGCCATAAAAATGGGAACTCATGTTGAGCCATTTCCTTCTTCCAAGTTTCAGCCTCTCCAGAACTCGCCAGCTTTTTTGTTTAGTCACCAATGCCTTCAGGTAGTTTTTTGTATTTTGTCAAGAGCTTATAGTTGTTTTCCATGGGAAGATCTATTCAGTAGACACTTAAACTCCACCATACAGGAAGTGAAACTCTGAGGCAGTGACTTAAAATGAAAAAAAGCATAGTTGGAGAGGGAGGGGTTTAGTCCTATGATAGCCTTTGTTCAGACTCTGGCATTAATATCTAAGGAGCAGCAGCTTCAAGCAGGAACGAAAATGAGCTAACCAAACTGTTAAGCCTGCAGGTGTGAGGGGCTAATGAAAACTGCTGACCACATCTTACTGAAGAGCTTTCCTGAGCCACTTTTTTGCAATGCTCATGTACATGGTGGTGATTCCTCCTTTACACACTGCCACGTTGAAAGGGCTGACGTTTCCTCACCCTGTTGTACTTTCTCCATGAGGACCTGGTACTTTAAAACTGCATGGTTTGAATTGAGCGACCAGTGCTAGATAAGGAAGATTTGGGTCTTTTCCTGGTTAGAACACTCGTTTCTCGAAGAGCCTTATGTGGAATCAAATTATTAGCCTGGGCTCATTGAATGTGGGTAGCAGAATTCCATGTACTGATGACAAAGCCATTATGAAAGTGTCTTACCGAGGGTTTCCTGGTCCTACCACTCAAGTTTGATTTAGTGCTGAGCTGGAGAGTTCAGACCTGTTGTGAGTGGGCTCTCAGCCCTAATTCAGCATTTCTTTGTGTTCCAAATCTAAGAGACTAGTTTCCTCCCTTGCTGAGCTTTAGTTTTTGGTTTTTTGTTTTTTCTTTTACAAAGGCCCTAGCCTGTTTCCTGAGTTTCTGCTTAGGAAAGTTGAGGACATCAACAGACTCAGCTTCTGAGGAGGGTGAGGGTTAAAAGAGAAAAAAGCATGTTTTAAAAAATCCATCTCATAGAATGATTATTGTCATCATCATTTATTTCTGAGAGAATACTGTCATTGTATATTCAGCAAGGGTCAAAGTATTGGAATCTAAATGATGCATCTAGAAGAATCTCCTCTTCTTCAATGAGAATAAATCTTACTTGAGGGGTAACAGACAAGTCTTCTTTGACCGTAGCCAACGGCCTGGTATTTCACTTGTACTCCTGGGAGGCCATGCAATAGCCAGGATCGATAGACCTGAACAGAATAAATGTGTGGTTTGGATTTTGATGAATCTTGGGACTTGGCTGTAACGCCTTTATTTATGCCAGATGCAGGCTCTAGGGAATTTTTTTAATGCATTGCCCAGAGGGAAGCACAAAGGAGAATTTGCCTTTATGCTTACTAGTTCCGGCAGCAGTCTTTCTCATGGAAACATGGAGGAGTTGTTTCAGGATCCTTGGCAGGGCAAAGGCAGACCTTGGCAAGTCCTTTAGCTTCAACTGTCATTGACATTATGCATGTTTGAGCACTTGCCCTTTGATAGTATGTTCATTTGGGTTCTTTATACAAGTCAGAATCTCTGACTCAGTGCCTGCTCAGCTGCTCAGCCTTGCCATCTTCAGTCCAGTTCAGATGCTACCTTCTTTCTGCTCTCATCCTTAAATAAGACGGCTTTGATTTTGTATGTGAATGGTTCCACAGTTACTATTCCATTCCTCATGCAGTTCCAATCTTAATTACTTGCACAGACTTTAATTTAGTCATTAGTATGTATAAGATACAAATGGAACCAAATATCCCCTTGGACAGTTTTAGACACTGTATTCCTTGACCTGAGATATAATGAAGCTATGATACTATGTATTCATGGCCACTTAAGCTAAAGATTTCAAAGATTTATAAATCAATGTCACTGCACTCAAGGGGAGCATAGCTAAGGTATTCTTTGCGTAAAACTATGTCAATCTGGACAGAGTCTGTACTTTTAAAAAGCAATGTATTGAAGGCCATGGCCATAGCCATTTGACATTTTGGAAAGAAAGCCAGAAAGAGAGTTCAGAGCTCCTACTGACCTCCTGTCATCTGCAGCTGTTCTTCATAACCTCTTCCCTCCCTCCCCTGAGTCAATGTACCCTGGAGGCTATTGTTCCCTCTAACTGCCTGTGTGGGTAGGGAAAAGGCCATTTGCAAAGGAAAAAGCAGCATGTTGGGTCATAACCCAGCTGGTTGTGAGAGCATCTGTGGAGGCTGGGAATGTGCAGTGCTTTATGCCAAGAGCACAGATAGTTTAGACTGTGGGTGTGGTCAGCAGCCTGAGGAATGCTGGGACTTTGAGTTCCTCCCTAGTTTTAACTTCCCTAGTGGATGGCAGCCTCTGAGAATTTCTGGCCCAGCAAAGGGAATGCAGGGTAGTAGGAACAGAAGCAGAAGACCTAGTTTTCAGTTTTGTTTCTCCTTGTCTTGGTGCCTACAAGTAGGTAATGTCCCTGTATCTCAAATTCTGTAGGAGAAATATCAACAGTACTAACTGGAAATCACTGAACTCGAATTCAGAACACCTGGCCTTCTAATTCTGACTGCCATTAAATGTAGACAGGTCAAATAGTTTTTCAGAGCTCAATTTCTTCATCCGTGGAATCAAATGGTTGGATTTAATTAGGGTTTACAAATGTTAAGGTCTGGTTGTATTCCGCACATCTAAAGAGGGTATCTACTACTTGGCTTTGGCTGATTCTTGTTCAAAGGACATAATGTGGCCATATCTTTTTTAAAGATGAGCAAAGTCTATTTTTATGCCAAATCTTCATATTTTTAAATAATAGTTAATTTAAAAGATAACGAAGGAGAGGCAAATAAGACATCTGTGGCTGCTTTTGGTCTGTTGCCTATTAGTGTACAGCCTCTGGACTAGATCTAGAAGGTTCTTTTCTAACTTCAAGACTGCCTATAAAAAGGATTGCTAGGATGGGTAACAGTTGTACAGTGTTTTCAGGTTTAGTTGCTGCATCGATCTCAATTCTTTGGCAACATCTGCTTGGCTGACTGTCATCCTTGGGCTCAGCGTTGACTTCATATGTTGAAGGACAGCTGTGCTGTAATTGCTTATACTCTGGGAACCCCTCAGACTTGGCCTTGAGGATTCAAAGCTCAATGGCCTTGACCACCAATCTTGATTTCCTACACTCAGACTCACAGACTGCTGATGACTCAACAGGCCACGAATTTAGGTGCCCTCCTTGGGGAGTTACTGCTCTTTTTCTCCATTACATTCAAACATTAGAGTGTCAGGATGTGCTTCAAGTCTCTGGTTCTCATTGTAGAGAGTGGACTCTTGGTGGTCTTTAAGAAAGCATGGTGAACTATGAGGTGTTGAATTATTAAAGATGAGCAGATATTTGCTTTCTAAAAAATGAGAAGAAAGGTTGCTAACATACAGATTGATAAATTCGACAAGTCATGAGTAAGGATTTAGATTAGATTATTTAAAAAGTGATAACTATAAGAACCAGACATACCAGACTATTTATTGTTTCCATATAAGAATTACAATAATAGCCAACATTTAATGAGCACTTTCTGTGTACCTGGGGTTTTCCTAAGCACTTTACCTGGGTTACTTTATAATCATCATAATCATAATCATAAGGTAGATACTATTAATTACCTTCTGAAGCACAGTCATCTTAAATAATTACAGAGTGGTAGAGCCAGGTTGCCAATTGTTTTGCATTTAACCACTTCAAGGAATACTGTATCTAAGTATTCTGTCTCTGGGATTTCAGCATGGCATTAACTATGCTATTGTGGAGAAGACAGACTAACGGAGGCTGCATGAACATAAGTAGTTGTATTAAGAATTAGCTGTGTTTATTCAAGAGGTTTGATTAACTCAAGCCATGTTGGTTTGCCATAGAGCTCTATACAGACTTGCTCACATAGTTTATTAATGCTTTGAAAAGGACATTGATGAAAACAGTGTGATGTAGTTAAAATTATGAGTTCTCTTATCTGTCTGCTTGGGTTCAAATCCTGGGTCCTCTACCTATTGACACTGTGGCCTTGAGCAAGTAACAATCTTTCTGTACCTTTGTTTATCCATTAATTATAGCAACAACTTCATAAGGCTTTTTTGAGGGGTAAATAACGTATGAAAATCTCTTAGCCCAATGCCTGGCACAAAACTAATCTGAGTCATTACCACTATCTTTATGCATTGTTATCAAATTTTTTGGTGACTAAAGGCTGAGATAATAGCAAATTATATTGTTTGAGAAAATCAGGACCCCCAAAAGTTGCTTAAAAATTGAAAGGGTAAATCTAGCACATATTGAAGGCTAAACATCACTGCATTAGATAATGAATACTAGACTACTTAACATACTGCACAGCTTACAAATGTAGTTTATTCTTAGATGCAGAAGGCCAGGTATGCCTCAGCTCAGCCTCTGGGAGATGGAACTAAAGACTTAAGAGAAGTTAGTTGTCCATAAACCTAGTACTGCCAATAGTGTGCTGTGACTCCCTGGACCCCTCAGAAACAGAAGTCTCCAGACAGGAAAGGTATTGGACTATTAAATCTTGCCTTGAATCCTGTGCTTGGTATTCCATGATAACATCTTCAGATACTGGTGAGGCTGCTATGTGAAAAACCAAGTAGGGTTTTCCGTGCCTGCTGAAGTGTGCAGAAGCAGCAACAAGGAGAGAAAGTTTACCTCAACATATAAAAGAACTTCATAATAAATTGAGTTGTTGATAATAACAGGCAAATATAGGTGACAACTTCCTGTTCTTGCCAGGATGTCTAAGAATAATTGGATGCCAAAGGAAAGGAACCTTAAGCATGTAAGAGATTAGATAATCCCCCAATTTCCAGCCCTATGTGTCTATAAAGGTCATGGATTTATGGTCATGTTGTAGAGACTGAGATTCTAACAAGGTCGTAGGTGGTGTTAAGCTGAAGCTGTGTGGTTAACAGCCTGGACAGCTTGGTCTGGTATCGAACAAGAGCTGTTTGCTACACCAGGTGACTAGGTCTTCTTGTAGATCTCCATTTGTTTGTTTTCCTTCTCACCTTTGTTTCCTGGTAAAGCTGCTTTTGTAGAACCACAGCTCTGTTTTCATCTAAATGAAGGGAATAGGAGTTTATAGAGAGAAAGGCCAAGAGAACTGAGGAGTCAGTTTCCTTGGAGACCAAGAGTAGGGGTGACAGCTCTGGCTGTACTAGAGCTGACTCTTCCTTCCCATTCAAGAAATCTAAACAGATGTGAGTCCCTTCTGATCCATTTTGATGTTTTAAAAAGTAATATCCATAAAAATTGCCCTGACAGGTGGCTCAATTGGTGGGAGCATGGTCCCATACACCAAAAAGTTGCAGGTTCAATCCCCAATCAGGGCACATACCTAAGTTGCAAGTTCGATCCCCTGTCAGGGTGCTTATGGGAGGCAGGTGATTGATTAATGTTTCTCTCTCTCTCTCTCTCTCTCTCTCACTCTCCTATTCTCTCACTCACTCATGCTCCCCCTGCCCTTTCTGAAATCAATGAGAATGTCCTCAGGTGAGGATTTATATGTACATAGAAATATGCATAAACATTGGAGATTGGAGATATATTTGTGTGTGTGTGTGTGTGTGTGTGTGTGTGTATCCATAAACATTGGAGATACCTCACAATTGATCACTGCATACTGGTGGGTCACTGACTTGCTAAGAATGAGAAAGAATATCTGGTGTATGTTAAGATCAAAGAACAAGGGGTTTGAAATCAGTTCTATTTCCAAGTATTGGCTTCTCACCTATTAACAAGTTCAGTCTAAATGAGGTAATGCTCTTTCAAAAATTCTAGTTGGTAATTCAAATAACTATAATTCTGTAATCAGTATTGGCAAGTTTTTAACCTGCCTTTTTCCCTAAGTAGAGTTTTATTGGAGCACAGTCACATTCATTCATTTACATATTGTCTATGGCTGCTTTCAGGCTACGACAGCAAAGCTGAGTACTTGCAACTGTATGGCCTGCAAAGCCTAAAATATTTACTACCTGACCTTGTACAGAAAAAGTTTGCTGACCACAACTACAAGTATTCCTGTCTTTTAGATTCAAATTGGTAATCCAAAGGGGCTCAACATCCCAAAATACTGTTGGAGTCATCAAAGAAAAATTTGGTTATGATAGGGTCTCTGTAGTGTGCCTTTGTACAAATAGTATAAAGGTGTTCCTTTAGACAATAATTGTAATATACTTATTTCTATAGCAAAACTCTTACCACTGTCTTCCCTGAAAGTACTTCATAAACATACAGATCTGTCACATCTGCAGTAGGAATTGCACCCCCCTGTAGGCAGCAGTCCCAGTGTGGTACGTGGTCTGATAAAAGCGCTGCTGGAGTCCATAGGCCAAGGTTCTGCTTCCAGTTCTGAAAACTGCTACCATCTTGGGCAAGCCACGTAATCTGTCTAGGCCTCAGTTTTCTTACCATTAAAGCTGTTTTGAGAAATGAAATAATAGACGTAATGTCACCCTGTAAAGGCTTAGAGCTCTACAAAATCAACCTTCAGCCATGTTTTGGACTGCTTCCATGGCTCCAGAACTGTAATAGGTCCTGGAGAGAATGAAATCAGTTTAGAGTTTACAGTCTAATTGGAAGTCGTGCACATAGAGCTGCACTGGAAGGTTACAGTATAACCTAAAAAGCTATGTACATATGAACTAGTTAGAGCACTAGTAACACTTGTTTGCATTTGCTGGCCTCCTACCCTATGCCAGATGTAGTACCAAGGCTTTAATTTAACCCGCTTTATCTCACATGTGTAATCGTCACATCAGCCATATGAGATAGGTATTATTATCTACATCTCACAGATAAAGAAAAATAATAACTGGCATTTACTATTCATTTTCTATGTTCCAGATACTATTCTAAGTGCTTTACATATTTTAACACATTTCATCCTCACAAAACCCAATGAGATATATACTATTTTTTTCCATCTTTCATTTGAGGAAATTCACTCTGAGATTAAATTAGTGCTTTCCAATCTTTTTCACATGATGGCTCACATAGAAAATTCTAATATTTGTTTGGCATTATGAGGTAAATAGGGGACTTAAGGCATCTATATGGAGCCAGTAACTTGACTGAGATGATTCAGTGGAGGATTAGGAGAGGTGATGTAGTCACCCCAGACTGATCTCTGGTCATGGGCACTATATGTAAAGTATGCAACTAAATCACAATTATTATACTCAAGAAATCTCATAGGGAGCCATACAAATAATGTTCAGATGTAACTTCTGTAACAAAACTCTTACCACTGTCTTCACTGTCTTCAACTATTTCAAAATGAATACTTACAAAAATTGCTTTAAATGTTTTACTATTATAAAAGAATTTACAACTGACAGCATCTTGTGGTGCAGCTGCAATCTATTCCTTCCTGGCAAACTCTGAGTTAGATTGCCTGCAACACAAATGGCTAATAGGTGGTTGAATAGAACCAAGACCTGAATCCAGGAATGTCTGACACGTAAATCTATCCTTCTAGCCTCTATCCAGTCTTGCCCTTCTGCAGTGAAGAGCCACACTATGTGATACTTACTTCATTTGTCTTTGGAGTATTTGATTACTTGAAGTGTGATCACCCAGACTCACTCTAAGTAGGACCTTATTATTAACCATAGTTTTTAATTAACCTTGTTCCCCAACCCCATTCTCCAAAAATGTCAGAACTAGCATTTCATACTTCTTTCTATTCACTCTCAACCCACTTTCATAACAGGAAATAGATGGGCAGGCCAGACAAGTAAGGATTCTGTGAGTTGATAGGCAGCAGACTGCTCCTGTGCTCTAGAGACACCTGCTGGGGCTCTCTCTGTCTCTGGGCCTCTGCTTGCCTGCATCCACTGGAAGGTGAGTCCTAACAGAGTGTCCATTCCCAGCTCAGCCTGCTGTGCTCACACGGAGATGCTAGATTATAATAAATGGGCACTTAAGCTATCACCCAACCCCTAAATGCAGAAGGAACTCTAGATGTGATTCTATTTGCCTTCTCTGCCTCACAAGATACACCTCAGAGCAGAAACAATTACCTTCTTGTGCTTCAGATTACCCACCATCCCCATGCAGGTGAATATCCTGTGACTGAAGTTGATGCTGGAGCTAGAGAGACATCTAGATACAGATACTACATATGTGTTTTACCTCATTGTGTAGTTTCCAAGCCCACTTGCATCTGAACTTCACACTCCAGGCTTCTGCAGGGTGGGAAAAGCTGAAGGAAGTAGAGGATACAGATGGCATTCCTGGCTTTGTTTGGCTTGCTGAGTGATGGGGGGGTGGTATGTGGCAGGACACCTGGGGCATGGGTACTGACCCATTAAGGTTCCTGAGCTCTGATTAGAGAGACCTTAGAGCCAGCAGAGCTGTCAGCACTCAGTTTCTTTTTGATTAAGGTTCTGCCTCTTAACCCCTGGAGGCCACTTATCTTTCCCACCTCTAAGAAAAGACAAAGTTAAAGCCCGAGGTCATTGCTTAGTGGAAGTCCCAGGAGCTGGTTGGGCCAGAAAGGGCCTCTGTCAGCAGTCATTCCATTATCAGCCTGTGTGACCGCCAGGTGAGCTGTCCTGTGTTGTGCAGAGCTCCTACGCTAAAACGGCTCTCAGAGGAGCAGCTTCTCAAGGAAAGAGCAAAGACGCTTAGGGAAACCCACTGGTGAGGTAGGGAGCTCAGGGGAAAATAACACTATTAATTATTGTGGTCACTTTGGCTGTTACAAGGGTGATATTTTTTGAGCCCATGCTGGAGGATATATCCTCCAAAATAAGATGAGTTCTGTTTCCCCTTCTCATTGTGATTTGGTCTAGCTTATCTCAGTAAGTTTTGGTCTATAAGCTCCTCAGCTGCAGCCTTTTAAGGAAAAATATTTTATCTTATTCATAATTGTATTCCTAACATAGGTGCAGTGACGAGCACATAGTAAATGCTTGAAAATCTGCACTGAAAGCGTTATCGGTTTAATGATATAATATTTTGGATTTGCTTTAAAGTAATACAGGAGGAAGGGGGAGTTGGGGGGAAGTAAGATGAAACAAGATTGGCCATGAGATGAAAACTAAGCTGAATGATATCTCATGGGGGTTTGTTACACTGTTCTTTCTAGTCTTTGTTCAATATTTGCCATAATAAAATGTTTTTTAATCAATATCTGAATTAAGTATAAAAACTGTTGAAAGATGTGGCAAAGACTGGCCCAGTATTCTCCAGTCTCATTTCTCTCCCCGGAAGCACATAGCTAGATTTCACTTTGTAGTCGGGCCAGGTGGCTTAAGTTCTGACCAACAGAATGTGGACAGAAGTGACGTCAGTCTCTTCCAAATGTGACCCTTATTCTGCATGATCCTCTAAGCTGTCCCTCATCCCTTGTCTCTAGGCTGGATGCAAAAATTAGTGAAGAACTTCAAACTCCTAGGCAATGCTGGAGCCTATGGGAACGACTTCATGGAGCAGAAAACGCCTCCCACACTCTGCTGAAACAGACTGTTATATGACTGAGGGATAAGCCTTTATTGTACTTTTTTTTATAAGTGCAGTATTGAATTTCACATAATCTGGCAAACCAGGTTTTAAGCCTAGCTAGACATGGGAGCATGGGAGGAGACTCTTAGTAGTTATTTGTTCTTTTAGGGCATCCAAACTATTAAAACTATAATTAAGTACCTCTGAAAATGATGGTAATGTTGTTGATAATAAAACTAACATTTGTTGACTAATCATTATATGCCATGTGCTGTTTTAAATGTATTAACCCATGTATTCCTCACAAACACCCTATGAGAGAGAAGCCAATATTGTTGCCATTTTGTAGAGAAGGAAACTGAAAGAATTAGTCACTTGATTAAGTCAAGCAAATTATTAGTAGCAGAGCCAATATTCAAATAAGATCTGACTCTGTCTCCTCACCAGCTTGCAACACTGCCTCAGTACTTTTGACTTTGCCATGGGGAATGAATACTAGCAAGAAATGGTATCTAAACAGCATGACATATCACCTATAATGCTGGGCCCCCATCCTGGGGAGGAGTACAGACCAAAGCCTGCTCTTCACCTGCCCTTGTAAAAGGTGTCCTAGTAAACAACCTAATGATAGTGTCCTTGATCATCCAGGATAAAATCAATTGTGAGGCCTGCATTCACTCTGAATGTTTCTTTGATTTAATTTTCTTCCATCTCCATTCAACCGTGGTCATTCCTGAATTTGCCACAAGGAGAAAATATCTATTAGGTGCTCCACTAGCATCTCCCTGTCCCCCACACCCCAACGTGGCCCACGTTTTGTGACTCTTCTCCCCTTGATTCCAGCCCAGAACCTATATCTCTTCTCTCTACCAGGCAATTCAGAGCACATATTAGGGCAGACAGTCATGTAAATGTTCACTAAGCCCCCAAATGACAGGAGTAATAAGTAAGTCCCTTGCTTCCTGACCTCACTTGCCTACAGATGCTGCCGGTCCTCGACAGCCAGCAAAGCCGAGGATGGGGCACCAGCAAGCTTTGGCCAGCATTCCACCTAGGATGAGCTTCAAACTGCACCTCATGGGGGGGCTTCAGGGGGGGCCACCTGAGAAGACAGGAAAGGACATAAGAGAGTGCTGAGTGAGTGAGGCTCCAAAACGCCCAACCCCACTTACTCCGCAGCAGTTCCGCTGTATCTGCTCCGTGTAAGATTGCATGTAGAGAATTGTTCCACTCTTGAAATAGAACGCCCTTACTTTGGAAGGTCCTTTGAGCCTCCAGGCCTTTGAGCCCTTCTTTGTGTCTTAAACCTCTCAGGTACCATCATTCCTGTCTACTAGGAGCAGAGGTGGGAAAGAAGCCTAGAGGAATGTTCCAACTTTAAATATCCCCCTCTCTGGGCTCTGGAGCCAAGGGAAATTGTGGAAAAACAGAGCTCATGGGTGGAGAAAGGGGCTTTGGGTT
Organism: Pteronotus mesoamericanus; assembly: GCF_021234165.1. Classification (NCBI taxonomy): domain Eukaryota; kingdom Metazoa; phylum Chordata; class Mammalia; order Chiroptera; family Mormoopidae; genus Pteronotus; species Pteronotus mesoamericanus. Next base: position 24,372,314 of record NW_026555078.1, on the reverse strand, counting down.
GCTGTCGCCTTCACTCCCCACCCCCACACACAAGTCCCACAGTTCTGAGTCTTACATAGAGTAGATGCTAATGAACATGGGCTGAGTAGTGGATGAGCCAGTCTCTATTGGTCTGCATGTAGTTTCAGTATCTGTGTGTTTGTGTTGGGAGGCGGGTGGGAGGGGGGAAAGAGAGGGGGAATAGATTGACCTTGGATCTCAGAATGACCACAATCTTTATTCAAGATTCAGAGAGGCAATTTGGCCATAGACATTAAGAATGTGGGGTCCAGAAGAAAACTCTGTCACTCTCAAACTATGTGACTTTATCCTTGTAAAATATGAATGGTATTTCCCTCATAAGGCTGTTGGGAGAAATGAATGAGTTAATATGTGTGAAGCACTTCGTGCCTGACATGTTAGTGCTCAGGACACATTAATAAGCATTAGCTCTCATCATGTTACCCTGTTCAAATGCTGCCTACCGACTCTCCTAAGTAGAGTTCATTTCTTGCGCAGCACTTTGCCCAGACCTCTGATGAAACTGAGGATTTCTTTTTTCTTTCTTTCTTTCTTTCTTTCTTTCTTTCTTTCTTTCTTTCTTTCTTTCTTTCTCTTTCTTTCTCCTCCAAGTCAAATTAGATGGTGGGGTCAATAAAGCAGATTCTTTGAAATCAGGATTCGTAGATATAAGTGAAGCCCCTACTCCCTTCATAACTATTATGGTGATGTGTCTGTCTCCCCTTCTCAACCTCTGGCTCCCCTAAGGTAGACTCCACGTTTTGTTCATCTTTGTTCCCCAAGGGCCTGGGTGACTGCAGTTTGGTTGAAAAGGTGAGCAACACGGACTGTTTCTGGAGTAGGGGTAGCCTTGTCTCCTGGCCTCCCTGTCTGCCTCGCTTCCCAGAGGCTGAGCTTTCTTTGCCCCAAGGTGAGGATGAGGTTAAGAGTCTGGGCTAGATCAGAGCACCTCTTCTGGGCGGCAGTGAGGCTATAGGAATTGAGAGCATGCAGAAGGAAATAACATTTGTTAAGCACCTACTATGTCCCTGGAAGTGTGCTGGGTTCCTTCCAACACTTAATTCTCACAGCAGTTTAGTGGAGGTACATTTTTGTTAGTCCCATTCTTCAAGGTCAGAAAACTGAGTTTAAGCAACTTTTCCAAGACACACATAGCTGATGTGTCTGAGGCAGAATTCAAGCCTGGGTCTGGCTTCTAAGCACATGCTTGTCCCGCGGTCCTCACAGGCTCCTGTAGGAGCAAGCGGAGCTCGGCACCCCTCCCACCTCCCGTCCTACTCCTCTCCTCTCCACCTCAGTCTTTGTTTTTCCATAGTATCCTCCCTAATATTATTTTTCATCTTGAGTTGGCTTATTTATCACTAGGCCGTGTCTCCTTATTAATATAACCAGAGCTTAAACGTTATGTTTCCCCACTGCCTCGTTTGCCAGCACGGTGCTGAGCACTTACAAGCTTGGCAATTAGGCTGAACTCAGAGGGGCCATAACATCTGCCTCTTCAGTGCTTTCATAGGAAAATGGGGTGAAGAGGAAAGGATGTGAGCTGGGGCAGTGTACACTGTAGGCTGGGCAGAGGGCCCAGGTGGGGGAGTGGGGTGATAATACCACCAGGCAGTTCTCCCTTGGTGTGCTCAGCCTCAACCCAAAGGGACCTGTTTGTCACCTAGGGCTATGAGCCTCCAGAAGACCCTAAGGTTATTTCTGCCAAACAGCTCCCTTCTGTCTTACTTCTACACCTGGTAGCAGCAGCAGCAGCAGCAGCAGCAGCAGCCAGCCACTCACTGATTAAGTACCTACGGGGTGTTTTACACACATCTCATTTGGTCCACATAACAACCCCATGAGCTGGGTATTAATATACTCCATTATATAAATGAGGAAGCTGTAGCTCAGAGAATGAAAGTCACTTGTTCAAACTCACCCAACTAGCAAAGTAGCAAAATAAGGAAAAAAGGAAAAAAGACCCCAAAACCATGGAAGAGAGGTTCATGTGAGGGACAATTGACCATCAGAGGAGGTCCTTCAAATCTGCCCCTGTTTGGGGACCTTCCCAGGTGACCTGGAAGACTCTAGAACAACTACGTGACAGCCTTAGACATAGAGCAGAAGACAAAGATTCCTGCCCTCATGGAGCTTATAATTGAGGAGGGAGACAGACAATAAATATATGAAACTTACAGTATGTCATATGATAAGAATTATGAAAAAAAAAAGCAGAGAAGGGGTAGGAAGGGTTACAGTGCAGGTGGAGGGTTAACATGAAACAGTGAAAAGGCCTCACTCAGAATCTGACATTTGAGCAAAAGTTGAAGGAGGTAAGGGAGTGAGCCATGTGGCCAAGCAGGGGAAGGGCATTCCATGCAGAAGCAAGCCTGGCCTGTTCAAAGAATAGCAGGGAGGCTAGTGTGACCGGAAAGGAGGGGGGCAGCAGCACAGGCAAGGAGGTCGTGGTGGAAGACTTGGTGGTGCAGACCAGCTAAGGACTTGGTCTAACTGGAATGGAAAGATATTGAAGGGTTTTCAGCAATGCAATGGCATCATCTGAGTCTTTTTTTTTTTTTTTAACTATATGGTTGTTTTATTTTTCATTGAATTTATTCAGGTGACATTGGTTAATATATAGGTTTCAGGTATACAGTTCTGCAATACATTATCTGCATATTGTATTGTGTGTTTACCACCCCAAGTCAAGTCTCCTTCCATCACCTTTCATCCCTCCTTGAGACATCATCGGACTTACATTAACAAAAGTGGTTACTCTGGTAGCTATCTACAGGATAGCTTGTGGCGATAGAGTAGAAGCAGGGAGACCAGTTAGGAGATACTGCAATTATCTAGAGCGGTGATAGAGTTTAGGTATTAAGAGCAGTCTCTGAAGCCAGATCACCTGGGTTCAAATCCCAGCTATGCAAACTACTACCCGCATGAATTTTGGCAAGCTTACATATTCTCTCTGTGTCTCAGTTTCCTCATCTGTATAATGTGGATAAAAACTATACCTACCCATAGGGTGTTTGTAAGGATTACATGAATTAATAAATGTGAAACACTTAGGACATAGGGTTGTTGTGAGGACTAAATGAGTTAAAGACACTTGTAACAGTACGTAGCAAATGTCACTTCTGTATTTGATGTTATTGTTATTATTATTACAATCTGAGTGAGAGATGATGGTGGGTCAGGCCAGAGTAGTCATAGTGGAAGAAAAATGGTCATATTTGGGGAATGTTTTGAACATGAAGTTAACAGGATTTACTGATAGATCAGATGTGTGGAATGCAGGGATAGGAATCTAATCCGCCACCCTCATAAAAGGATGTTCATAACAGTGTTTTAAATACAAAATTCATGAGATAAATTATGATACCTACATATTAAACAATATTATTAAATAATAAACTTAAAATGATCTTGTAGAAGAGTAAGTGTTGACATGGGAAAATGTTCATGATATGGTGAGACATGAGAAAAACAAGTTACACAACAGTATGGACACTCTGATTCCATTTTTATGAAGACCACTGTACACCTGAAAGGCTTAATACAAAAATGTTAACAGTGGTTATCTCTGCAGGTAGTTGGGATTATAGCTGGGCTTGGTTTTTGTTTGTTTTTCATATTATATGTGAGTTTCTCAGATTTTCTGTGTTAAGTATACATTACATTTGTAAGATTTTAAAAATTATACAAAAATAAAAAGTAGAATTCCTTAAGATTGAGAAAAGTAAATTAGACAATATGTGCAAAGTTCCTGATATACTTTCAATAAATGATAGTTCCTTTTCATAGTCACTTAAAATAATTTTTGATTATTTAATAATTTAAATAAATAATAGTCACATTCAAACTTTTAGGCATATGAAGGTGAAAATTCTCCGTCCTACCCCAGACCTCCAGCCTTTTGCTTCCTTTTCCCACAGAAGACCAAAGCTGTTGGTTTCTGACCTAGCCTTTAAAGGAAATGTATGCATATATACCCAAACAAAGTTCTGCATTCTTTTTACTTCTTTTTACACAAATGGTAGTAAATTTCTATCCCTTTGCATTTTTACTTTATATTCTTTATCTGGGTGATTTTTCCATATCAGTATCTGTAGATAATACAATAATTTGTAGCTGCACCATCATATTTAACCAGTCCTTATGGGTGCACATTAAACCCAGTGATACTGTCTGGAGGTGGCCTCAGATACAAAGATGGCCTGCTCTTTAGAAATGACCTCCTGCCTCTCGTCTCTTCTGGGCTTGCAATTATCACCTTCTCCATAAACTCCAGTCACATCTTGGCCTTTGCTTCTGAGGCTGAGGGGCTCCGAGAGACCCTGTGCTGGTTACAGCTCAAACTTACACAAGTTGCAGGCCTTTTACCTTGTCTTTTTTGGCAGTGGCTGGGTCTGGCATGGTTCTGAAGATATGTTTGTCTAGGACCTAAGTGCTAACAGCCATGTGCCATGTATTTAATGATCTGTTCCCTGTGCGAGGCTCTCTTCCTGCATCACCGTTTACTTCTGTGCTGTCTCCCACTCTCAGTCTTTACTCTTGAGAAGTTTGTGGCCCATGAACACGAATCTCAGAGCTTTCTTGCCCATGTTAATCTTCTCCTCTTCCTCTTTACCATCGTGGGGTATCTGGAAATAGGACCCTGGTGTCACCTCAACTTTCACCCTCGGTGACACATGGAGTGCAAGGATGAGGAGGAGTCAGGCCAAGGGGCACAATGGTGGCAGGAGGAGGTGGGAGTTGGGCCAGCTGTGTTCTGCTGAATGCTTAGGACGGTGGGTGCGCAGGGTCCAGTGAGGAGGGCTAAGCCTACAGTAAGTCTCCATGAAAATCTCTTTGGTGGTAGTTCGGGGGAGGTAGTTAGGATCTAAGCCAATAAGAATGGCCTAATCCCTATCCTCACAGAAAGCCTGTAAAGAGAATATCCTTTGGGTCAATGGTTAATTTCTTGATTAAAGTGATATTGATTGGCTACCTATTATACACAAAGCAGTCTGTTAGATGGCTCTTCAGTCTCTGTTTTATGATTTTGCACATTATAGTTTTGCCTGTTTTGCTGGGGTCACTAAGTCATGCATTGCTGTTGCCACAAACTTTTGTGGTCTTTCAAGGCCTCCAAGATTTTTTCTCGGGGCTCAGCCTGTAAACCAGAGTGCAAGTCCTTGAAAGTCACATTTTAATCAGGGCAGTCACAGAAATAGACATCTGATTAGGATGGCACATAGAATGAGCTTAATCAATGTTTTCTCAACTGAACTGATCAGGGTCAATGAAAGTCCTTTTGAAGAACCACATGGGGTACCACGTGCCCTCACTCACTGGAGATAATGGCCTTGGGAACAATTATCAGCCTAATTTCTTTTTACATCAATGTAGATTTGATGTCCAGTAATATGCATATATGTGTTGTACTTTTAATGGCATTTTAACGATGAAGAGGATCAAAAGCATTTTAGATCTGAACCTGCACCATTAGTTTCCATTTTAGAAATCCACTGTAATTACTGCAGCTGCTTCTCCAAACCCTGCAAAAGCATTGAGTTCCTGTGAGTATAGCTGCACAGTTAATCTCAATCAGCACAGAGCCAGGTCTGATGCAGGTCCCAGGAGGATGGTAGCTAAAGGTGGAGAAGGACAGATGGGGGTGGGGATAGGGGAGGAGTGAGAGGCTGAGGTATTCAGGGCCTATAATGTCAAGATCTCTCAGAAAAGGGGTTCTCTAGGCCCTGGCCCTCTCCTTTCTTCTCACAGTTTCATTCTTACAGAATGAAATACTGAATTGCTATAAAACCTTGTATTGGGTTCTACAAGTCATATTGGGGGAAAAAACCAAACAAACCCAAGGATTCTTGGTCACTCCGCATTCTCCCCCATCCCATTTGGAAAGGTTTGGTGTGGGTGGGGGAGGATGTGGGGCATGTGATGCAGGTGCACAGCTGGAGGAATTACCCTGAGTAGGCAGAATTTGGGGGAAGGAACACACAGGGAAGGATCTAGGGTGAGTAATGCTTTACAGGTAAGGGAGATGTTCAGATGAAATGGTTAATGTGCTGTTTAGTCTTTAGAATCCTTACCCCGAAGATTCACTGTCTGCCGTTCTCTGTGCCCAGGGAGGCTGACCCCTGTGGACTGCATCACACAGCCTCTCTTGTCATCTGCCTTCCAATTGGCTTTGGCCATAGGGAGGTCTTGGCAGGACATCTGAGGTTATAAAGAGAGAGAAAGTTCAGGGTATTTCTTGGTCCATTCCCTTCCTGCTTAGGTATTGCAATCCTAACAGTTGTTTCATTCTCTAAAATAACCACGGCTTCCATCAGGAGGTCCTTCTTCCATGGCTCCAGCTCTTACTGGGCTCTAATAGCATGTTTTCCTCTCCTTGACTTTGGAATAAACTTCCTGTTCTGCCTAGTCCTTGGATGCCTCAAGATCCCTCATAGAATCCCTTAACCCCATTCATACCTCTGTCAATAGTACTTTCATTAAATTCAAAATCCGACTACCAATCAAGATGGAGTCGTAGGTAAACATGCCTCGCCTCCACACACAACTATAGCAAAAAATACAACTAGACTACAAGACAAATTTCACCCAAAACTGTCAGGAAATCAAGCTGTGTGGAAGTCCAACAAGGATTTAAAGAAGCCACATTCATCCAGATGGGTAGGAGAGGCAGAGATGCTGAGAGGCATGGAGAGGCAAGAAGACAAGAGTGGCAGTCCCACATCTACATGTGGTGGATAAAAAGTGGGAGGAATACCTCAGGAATGAGGGATCCCAGCCCCCAGTCCAGAGCACCCAGCCCAGGATCCCAGCACCAGAAAGGTAAACCCTGCTAACTTCTGGCAATAAAAATCACTGGGGATTGGGGTGGCAGAAGAAACTGTGTTCTCTTAAAGTGCCAACATCAGATTTAGGACTCATGTAGACCCACCCCCTCTAGGATTCAGTACCATGTGAACAGGTGGAAGGGCATTGGTGGCATATGGGGAGAAAGTGAAGTGTGAGTAGTGACAGAGCTTCCTCCTGGGCAAAACTCCAGAGGCCAGGCATCAGCATTGTCACCTGTGTGAGCCCTCCGCCACATAGAGCAACAGAGTGATGACACAGGTTGCCCCACCCTGGCGATCACCTAAGGCTCCACCTCATAAAACTTAGCAGATGCACTAAGGGAATCAAAGCAGCTCTACCTAATATATAGAAACAAACACAGGGAGGCTACCAAGTTCAGGAGACAAAGAAACATGGCCCAAACGAAAAAACAGAACAAAGTTCCAAAAAAAAGAATGAAATGAAATGGAGATAAGCAACCTATCAGATGCACAGTTCAAAACACTGGTTATCAGGATGCTCCAGGAACTCATCGGTTACTTCAGTGGCATCGGTTACTTCAGTGGCATCACCAATGGGGTGATGCATGGCATTTCTGACCCAGGCAGAAATGAAGGATGCATTAAATGAAATAAAGAAAAATCTACAGGGAACCAACAGTGGAGTGGATGAAGCCAAGAATCAGATAAATGATTTGGAACACAAGGAAGGGAAAAGCATTCAATCAGAACAGCAGGAAGAAAACTAATTTAAAAAAAACAAACCAAATATAGGCTTAGGAATCTCTGGGACAGCTTTAAACATACCAACATCCAAATCATAGGGGTGCCATAAGGAAAAGAGGAAGAGCAAGAAATTAAAAACTTATTTGAAAAAATAATGAAAGAAAACTTCCCTAATTTGGTGAAGGAAATAGACACGCAAGTCCAGGAAGCACAGAGTCCCAAAAAAGATGGATGCAAAGAGGACCACACCAAGACACATCATAATTAAAATGCCGAAGTTTAAAAACAAAGAGAGAATCTTAAAAGCAGCAAGAGAAAAGCAGAGAGTTACCCACAAAGGAGTTCCCTTAAGACTGTCAGCTGACTTCTCAAAAGAAACTTTGCAGGCAAGAAGGGACTGGCAAGAAGTATTCAAAGTGATGAAAAACAAGAACCTACAACCTGGATTACTCTATCCAGCAAAGCTATCATTTAGAATGGAATGGCAGATAAAGTAAAGAATGGAATGTCTGGGAAGTTTTACCTTCCCAGACAAAACTTCCCAGACAAGGTAAAACTAGAGGAGTTCATCATCACCAAACCATTATTATATGAAATGCTAAAGAGAATTATGTAAGAAAAAGAAGAAGATCAAAATGATGAACATTAAAATGACAATACATTCACAACTATCAATAACTGAATCCAAATAACGAACTAAGCAAACAAGCAGAACAGGAACAGAATCATAGAAATGGAGATCATTTGGAGGATTATCAGCTGGGAGGGGGAGGAGAAAAATGGACGGGAAAGGTACAAGGATAAAGAAGCACAAATTGGTAGGTACAAAATAGGGGGATGTTAAGAACTGTTAAGAACAGTATAGGTAATAGAGTAGCCAAAGAACTTATACGCATGATCCATGGACTAAGTCGGGGTTGGGGGGATTGCTGGAGCAAATGGGGTATCAGGTGGAGTGGGTCAAAGGGGAAAATTGGGACAGCCATAATAGCATAAATAAAATTGTATTTAAAAAATTAAAAATCCCAGCTAGGTGTGCCATCTGTTTCTTATGAGAACACTAATTGATATGGAAGATGTATCAGAATCTGGCTAATGTTTCCCAATCCTAGTTCCTTTTCCTGGACACACAGGAAGACTACATTTTCCCTTCTCCTTTGCATTTAGGTTGAGGCTATATGACTGGGTTCTGACCAATGGGGTGATGCATGGCACTTCCAACCTTATGCAATTGTCCTCACCCTCTTCCTCCTCCGAGTTAACATTGTAAACTATATGTTTAAGGTTGCAGTGCCTCAAGTTGGAAAAGAATTTTGGATACCTGAGTCACTGCTTGGAGGAGAACTGCCCCACTATATTTAACTATGCTATGAGTGAGAAATAAGCTTGTATTCTGTTGTGCACTGAGATTTTGAGAGAGGTTTGTTACTGCAATTAGAGTTAATTACCTTGACTCTTTCAGTGGAGATATTGAATGAAGAGGACACCTAGAGCAATGGGGGATCCAAGGTATAAATATAAGAAAGCAGATGAGGTCTGTCTGGAAACAGTTCAGCCATTGTTAATATAACAGTTTGTGTGACATTGATGTAACCTGGCAACCAAAGAGAGTGGACTGGAACGTGCATGTGTAAACAATGATGACTTTACTGTTCTAGCCAGTGGGGGCCCTAGAAGCCATTGAGTGAGCCTGTGTACTGTGTGGCCATTGCATTCAAAATGACTGAGCAAGTAGAGCAACAAATCTACATCAAATTTTGCATTAAACCTGAACATTCCTCCATGTAAACTATTTAGATAATCCAGAAGTCCTCAGCTATGGGCAACTGGTAATTGGCAGCTTCATCACGACAACATGCCCACTCACTCATCATGTCTCATGAAGAGTTTTTGGTGAAACGCCAAATCACCCAGGTAACTCAGCTCCCCTATAGCCAAGATTTGGTGCCCTGTGACTTCTGATTTTTCCCAAAACTAAAATCATCTTTGAAAGGGAAGAGATTTCAGACCATCGATAAGATTCGGGAAAATATGATGGGGCAACAGATGGTGATTGGAAGAACTGTGTGAGGCCCCAAGGTGCCTACTTTGAAGGGGACTGAGGTGTCATTGCCCTGTGTACAATGTTTCTTGTATCTTGTATCTTCTTCAGTAAATGCCTCTATTTTTCATATGAAATGGCTGGATACCTTCTGGACAGAACTCACATGCTCTAACTTGGGTGAGACTGCAATGACAGTTAACAAAGAGTATGACATTACTGCTTTGTGAAAAGAACAGGGATTTGGATGTCAGACTTGAGTTTAAACCCAGGCTTTGGCACTTGTAACTATGAGATCTTGGACTAGTTACTTTACCTTTCTAAGTTTTCTTATCTGTAAAATAGGAAAAATAATGCCTATTTCACAAGGGTCTTTTGTGGACAGATGACTTATTTTAATGGGTTGGTATTTAATAAAAGTACCTTCTTTCTTCTCTTCCAACTGTGAATTCTAAACTCTGTGCCCTCAGTAATTAGTAAATAATTTCAGTTCGGGGGTACCTATTGGCTACTTTCTAATGGCAATGGACAGTTCACATTATCATGAACATCCTGGTAAAGTTTTGAATATTGACCAGGAAAGAGGGGTTTCCTTTATGTCTTGGACTTAAGCATTAACTCCTTCACTTCTCTGTCCCCAGGGCCCCATCTTGAAATTTGCAGGCCACCTAACACGTGCCGAGGCGAGCGAAACTGAGACTTCCGAGCCCCGGTATCACCCTTACTTCATGACCAAGTGCAGTTCCTAGGGCTTAAGTGTCCTCTGAAAAAGTAAAGAGAGAGGGCTCCCCATGGAAACATTTTCAGCATGAAGAAGGCTTACCTGTCTGTTCATCCACCCACCCATCCATCCATCCAGGAAATAACTCTTCAGCGCCTACCATATGTGAGGAACACTTCTAGTCCCTGTAGTAGATATAAATATGTACTGTATTTTGCCGTGTGTAACACACACTCACATTTTTTTGTGCATTATACATGGGATTATTATACCTTTGGCATGTAGATATTATACCTATTTATAATGTGTACCTTTATTTTTCCTTCAAAAATTTGGGCAAAAAAGTGCACATTATACACAGCAAAATATGGTATTAGACACCCCCTCCCCTAAAGAGGTTACATTATTTCAGGAGAGAAGATACTGTATCTTCATGATTAACTATAAGACCAGGATGTGATAAATATGGAAGGCAAGCTACAAAGTGGCGTGGGATTCAAAGGAAGGGGGAAACCTGTTCTGGCCGGAGGGGTCAGGAGTGTTTGAGTCAATCTTGACGGTGAGGCAGGATTTAGACATATGTAAATGAGGAAAAGGTCAAACATGGGAACATGGAAGAGACCCCTGGGGAAATGGTGGCTAGTAATCTGACTATTAGTCTATTAGCTAGTTAATAGTCTGCCAACAGGGAAATGGAGGGAAACAGGTTTAGAAATGTCACCTGAGAACAGATTGTGCAGAGCCTGAATTTTAGGTCGTGGTGCTTATAATGAGGGCAGAGACAGGTTGTCAAAGGTTTGTAAGCACTGGAGCAGTGTGTACCCTGGAAGGCTGTTGGGAAGCTGCGTTTGGCACCTGTTGGAGACAGCAGGGGATGGAGATGAGGCCATTTAGAAGAGCTGCAGCCTTCGAGGTGAATTTGAATGTGGGACTATAAACCAGGATAGAAGCTGTAAGAGTGTAAAGAACGTTGGAGTCATTCAACTGCCTAGGTGCTTAGAATATGACTTGAGGGATGAACCCGTCAGGGAAAGCTTGTCCTTTCCAAACTCCTCTGCTTTATTGCCACACAGTTTACTCCGCCCCACCCGCACTCTGCATTCCTGTCAAAAGCACCCCACCTCGGCTCTGGCCTCGCCAGTCGTGGAGGGGTGGTTCCATCAAGGTGGCAATGCAGTAATGACTGCAGAAAGAACTGTTGGCTTCAGAAAATAGCCCACCTCCTGGGGTGACTTTAAATGAAAAGATTATTCAAAATTCAATTACACAGTGGGTTGTAGACATGGAAGGCGCACCAAGTACCTTATATGAAGGTGAAAAATTTCAACTTCTATTTAGGTTTAGTAGTCAATATCCTTTTGACTCTCCTCAGGTCATGTTTACTGGTAAAAATGTCCCCATTCCTCCTCATGGTTATAACGCTGGTCATATCTGTTTATTCATTCTAACAGAAGATGGGTCCCCAGTGCTCTCAGTCCAATCAGTTCATCTTAGCATTAATAGCATGCTTTCTGTCTGCACAGAAAAGAGATGGCCAACAGATCATTCTTTTTATGTACAAACATGGAACAAGAATCCAAAGAAAACAACAAGGTGGTATAGTGATGATACTTGTTGATGTCACTATTGTCATCCTCCTAAGAGAAGATAGTCCTACTGAGAGAATGAACTCTTTGATCATTCAGCCTTTGAACTTTAACCTTTGACTGGAAGTGATCTATAGGCAATGAAGACTACTTCCTTTTACTGCATTTTTACTTGTGTGCATTCTGGGCACTTGCTGATCGCTGGTTCAGTCCAGACAGCTGACATGCTTTTATTAGTCACACAGTATTAATGTAGGTGTCAGGAAATGTCAAATATAATTCCATTTTTTATTTTTATTTTTTTAAGCTTTTGGAAAAGTTCCAGGTCCTCATGTATTGTGCAATAACAATGACTTCCTTGGAGGCTTGGGGGGTGGGAGGGCGTTCATTACCGGCAATGGACGTTGAAACAGGAAAAATTTTCATTAACTCCTGCCACCCAATGATTAATGCATGAAAGGGCCTATGAAATGAACTTACCAGTTGTAGTGGGATTCTAAATAAGCGACGGATCCAACATTACTTTGAAAGTCACCCCAACTCATTTCTATTTGGATCCCATGAACTGTGATTCTAAGGTTAACAGCATGAATTAACATACATCTTTAGAGGACTGCAATGAAAGATCATTGCATATTTATTGAATTGTTTGTATCTGTTGTCAAATTATTTTGATACAGAAAGTTTTTAAATAACAATGGCAGAGAGGTACAATATGTTATCTGTATGGTGAAAATAAATTCATTGGTTGTATATAGTCCCTCAACCTCTGGAGTAAAGGTAGGAGTAATATGGGGTATGAATGCTTTAATCAGGCCTCTATTTTGGAAGTAGAACAAAATGGCAGTGATGATTAAACTGCTGCAGTCCCTTATTTGGGCTTGTTTGTACATTAATGATTTTTCCAAGTAGCCATCAGCATGAGTCCTACTGCCTAAACACTGTTTCATTTATCCATGTTTGGAAAATCCATAGACATTTTTGTTTGCAATATTGTTATGCTTTAAGTCAAGTTTGAATGTTGCAATACTTTAATTGAAAAACTTTTGCCAAGTTTTTTCTTTTAAATTTTCTTTAGTTGTATCATCTTGTCCTTCAACCCTGTACCCTAAAATAAGAAATGCATTTTTGACAGAGACTTAATCTTCAAAAAAAAAAAAAAGGCATCCCACCTCTACCACAACAACATCGAAGATAAGATAGGGTATAAAGTTTCAAATTAAGATGTGGTCTGTTACCTATCCTTATTTAACAAACACATAACACTTACTATGTACCACATAATATTTTAAGAGCTTTATAAATACAATATCCATTTATCATTTGAGGTAGATGCAATTACTGTTCCCATTTTATAAATTAGGACCCTGAGGCATAGAGAGATTAAGTAATTTTCCCGAAGCCATACAAGTAGTAAGCAGCAGATCTGCGATTTACAACCCAAGGAGCCTGGCTCCAGAATCCTTACCCTTACCCCTCACATTATCGTGCCTCCCTGCATCACTGCTTCCCCTCGGCCCACCTGCAATGAATCATCCCCAAAAGGGAATTACTCTTGGGCCTTCCCCATTCCCACTGAATCGCTTCTCTCTTCTTGGCTTGAGATGTGGTCCAAGGTGACAGCCATAGCTAAAAGCCGCTGGCTGACTTCTGCTGCAGCCATGGGTGCAATCCGTGATGAACTTCATCACTCCTCTCTGCTGGGTAATCATCCAAGAAGGTGCATGTGGCAAATCAGCGAATTGCTGAGAAACAGACATCTTACGGTGGTCTTGAACTTATGGGATCGTTCCTCCCCTCCTTAGAGCCATCAAGTTAATGGTGCCTCTCAGCCTGCCACTCCAGAAGACGTAGATGCAATGGCAGTACTCAGAGCCTGGATGCTGACATTAGAGTATGGATGCTTGGACCAAGTTACTTTGCTCCTCTAAGCACCAGTTTCCCTATCCATAAAATGGGGGTAATTACATAGGATTTCCTTCATAAAATTGTGGTTAAGAGTATATAAAACAATCTCTGTAAAGTGCTAAGCACAGTGCCTGACACACTAGCAAGTGCTCAGAAAATGTTAGTGCAAACTCTTTACCAGATCCATGATACCAGACTCAGAAGTACAAGGGGGACCCCCCCAAACACCCAGAACTTATTTATAAAACGTTGTGTATTTATTCTTAAATGTTTAAACTCCAGTCATCTTCAAAGTACTTTCCATTTGATGCAATACACCTATCGAGATTTTTTTTCCCACTGCTCAAAATAGTTTTTGAACTTGTCAGTTTTGATTCTTTTTAGTGCTTCTGCTGTTTTTTGTTTTACCTCTTCCACATCAGAAAAACATTCCCTTTGAGAACTTTTTTCATCCAGAGGAAAAAAATGTCGTTTGGGGCGGGATTGGGTGATTAGGGAGGGTGGGGCATGGGGGTCACCCCATTTTTGGTCAAAAACTGCCGAACAATCAGTGCCATGTGGGCAGGTGTGCTCATAAATCACCCATCATGAAATGGGCTAAGTCGTTGAAAGAGTCTTTCAAAAATATTTCATGGCGGCCAAATGCAGCCTCTCACAACAACGCCAGCTGGTACACCAATACAGACGGGTTCATAGAACACTCACCTAGCCCGGGAAGCCTGTGCTACAAAGGGCCCACCCTCCAGAAGATAATCCATGTTTTTTTTGTGTCCCTCCTAGTATACACTCAGAAGCGCCAGGGTGGATCTTTAGGCCCTTATTTAAGAAAAGAACTAAAATATCCCAATAGCCTTTTGGAATGGAGAAACCAACAGCTTTGGGTCCTATCATATGAAAATGCATGTGTATTCTCACATTGCATTGTGCATTGTGTTACAAGGCAGTGTTAAATCATGTGTACCTCACTAGGTTCTGGAACAATGCAGTCTGGATTTAGATTTCAACTCTGCCATTTACTGAACATATGACCTTGGGCAAGTTCACATCCTCCTCATAGGTTTGGGGAGAATAAAGTAATATATGTAAAGTCTTTTTAACAGTACTTGGCACATTGTAGGACTAATGAGGATTGGCTATTATAACTGCATTCATTTGCATTAAACTAGTTAATCTTTTTTCTTCTAGAAAAGAAGCCTGGGGCAGATGTTTCTTCTTTAGTGAGAGGAGATAATCCACAAAATCCAGGAAAGGAAACAAACCAGACCTAGAGGGTGGGAATTTCCTCCCACCGCCTGACTGAGAGGTGGGGGAGGAACCCGTGCCTTCCGAGACTATAGATCCAAGAGTAAGCCTGGCACGAAGACAGGACTGGCTGCAGGCAGCCACACTGGGACAGGAGGCCCCTAGAAGACCAGGGCGAAGAGGGAAATGAGCTTTTTCTCGGGGCATCACGTGAGTAAGGCAGTGACTAAGGCTGCTACAACGCAGAGGCATTGAGCTTCTGGCATTCCCTTTGCCACTCTGAGAATGGAGCACTCATTACATTAGCCTTTCACCTCAGGCCTCTAGGGGCTTCCTTTGCTCCTCAGAGCCCCCCCGTACAGGACACAAAGCAGGAGATGAGGCATACTGATGATGCTTGGCAGTATATGCTATGTGACGAAGAGGGGTCAGGAAGCCTGGGTTCTAAGTCCGCCTCTGGCACAAACTGGTCAGAAAGTCATCACGCCTTACTAAGCATCACTTTCCTTGTCTGTGAAATGCTCTCATCCCAACCTTCAGTGCCCTGGATGATCTGTAAGTAACATCCTCTCAGCTCTGAGACCCCATAAGTGTTCAAACAAAATTTCCATTAGGAGTTCAAAGGAGGGACAGATCAATGGGGGTGGCAGTGGTCAAAGGTTTCGTGGAAGAGATGCGCCTGGTGGGCTTGTGTAGGCCGAAGGACGTTCTCCTCCTGTTCCCACGGACTTTAACCCCCATCCTGACAGCTGGCAGCCTTTGTGGGCCCGCTCATCGGGCCAGACGGATCTCTCCAGGAGTCCGAGCCCCCCACCCCCTCACTCCAAGATGCTATAAGGCCACACCTAGGGAACCAGCAAGGCCTCAGGCTGTGTAGGCTGACTGAACCGTCACCAGCCTTGAGGCCAGTTGGGGCAGTCTCCTTTCTAGTCCTTTCTATTTGTCTGATACCAGCTAAGCATTGCCCAGGTCAGTGGCAACAAATGTCCCCTAATCTGGAGAGATTGTCTGGAAACAAGATTGAGGATTGTGACCAGGGTTGGGTCACAATCTGTTCTCTCTCAAGGATGCTGCCTGTTTAAGGGTAGGGTTGTGGGTAAAATGTTTCCCTGGATTTGACATCCCCCCTTCTCATCATCATTCCCATGAAGGCCCACTAAGGATGCTGTCCTGGACACTTGCTTAGAAACAAGCCTATCCCTTAGCATTTCCCCCCCTAAAATGGCTCAAACTATGAAGCACTTTTGGCCGTCCTGCCAACTCCAATTTAATGACACAAAGACCCTGGCTCTGTTTCTAAACTAATTAGATATCCACACAAGGTTGGAAGGAAAGGAGATAAATTAGACCCCAAGAAAATGACATTGTGAGAGCATTGTGGAAGCCTGGTGGAAATTAAGCTGTGTCCTCTGTGCCTTTGCTTGGACCTCAATTTTTTATTCCCAGCTCTTTTGAAGGACTCTTCTCTACCTCTGAGGAAACCGCTACGGTGAAGTTATTCTTCATAACAGTGGCCACCTGCCTATTGGTTGCGTTAGGAAGGTGACATATTTCCCTTTTCTCCTAAAGGTCAAGCTAATTTATTCCACATGAGAGAGTCCAGTGTGCTTGTCCCGAATGACAACTTGGCTCTGATGGATGTCATTTGACATAGCTCCCCAACTGCACTAGCTCCAAGGTAGGAACCTGCCCCTTCTAGGTAAGCAGCCGTGGGGCTTGGCTGCTTCACGCTGAGAGACTGAGTCCAAACGAAAGTTCAGAGGCCCATGGTGATAACCACCCCTCTGTAAACCCTCCTGGTGATGAGCTGCCTGCAGTCCCATCCTTTCAGGCTCAGTTCTGTCATTCTGTCCAGGGACACTTGGGAGCCACCCAGCCTCATTCACTGCAGTTCTCCAGACCTTGAAGCTGCCTTCAGCTTTTTCTGGCTTGTGATATGCAGGGTTATCATTTCAGATGTCTCATACAGAGGGTTTTTCAGCCTTTTTGGTTTTTTTTTAACTTTGCCACCAGAAGACTGCAATAGGGAACAGAGATCTCCTTCTGGGTCATTTATTTTTTTTAATTACACTTCAGAGTTAAGATCTTAGTTCCTCCCATGCCCCATTATTTTCTGAAAATGAAAGGTCGTTAATGCTGACAAAACATTGTGCTGTAGCAAATGAAAGATGATGCCTTTTTTCTATGATGAGAAGACTTGCTCCTCATTTGTTTATTTTCCCAACACCTGTCTCTAAGGAAAAAGCTCACAGTCATGGAATGACCCAGCTGGAAGGAATTTTAGAAATCGTTCAGTGTGGCCCCTCATTGCCTAGATGATGGAATGAGGTTCAGAGGGGTGAAGTGACTTGGACACTCAGAGAACACGGACTTGGAAACGCAGTTCTCAGTGATCCTTCACCTGGGGAGAGTTAGATGCTCTTTATGTTCCTTCTTTGGGGATCTGGTTATGTCATCTTGGAAAAACATACATAAAACAGGGATGATGTAAGAAAGAGAGGAATATTTCCACTTCATAGCCCCACGGTGAGAAAAATTCTTCCTTTCTTTTCTCGCCATCTCCACAATCTCTCCACCTTATGCTTTCTGGGTATCCTTTTCAACACGTACCAGATCCTGGCTGGCTGTCTTTGGCACATTGGGGGTTGCTTCTCTCTCCAGCCTGATGGAGTCCCGAGGCACAACTGTAGGAGCAGAGAGAGACACCTGACCCTACAGAATCCCTTTCATAGACTGATCATCAGCCAAAGGCATGGCTTGCTGTCAAACTCTGAAACTGTGGTTAGTTGGCAGTTAGCGCTGGGCTCGAAAGGCAGCACTGATCTGTGTACTGTGGTAGCCATATTGGGCTTCGTGCAGTAAGCAGAAAAGTCTAGTTTTTAAAAATAAGCAAGAGGATAGAATTAGTAAAGGGACACATGGGCATAAGCTCTATATTGCCCAGAGAAATGGAAAGGCCTCAGCTCTTTGTGACCTCCGGTGTTGTGAGACAATGTGTTGCTCCATTCCCTACCTTTGGCTGGCATGAACATATACAATCTTTTACACCCTGTCTTTTATTTGTATTGGCCTTAGTCCCTTACAATCACAAGATCTCTAATCAAAGCATTATCTTGTACCATCCACGTGTGGAAGTCTTGTTCCTCAAACCAGGGACAAGATCTCCAAGGCCAGAGGGTGTCTCGGCATTTTTAAAAATCTTTCCAGGTACCTTGTAACTATGACAGCTGTTGAAAGGTTGGGCTGAAAGGCTTCCTGAAAATCCAGTTCTGTGAAACCTTTTAAACATTTCCATCAAATAGCCCCAAGGAAGCCTTTTTGAGCTTTCCAATATAAAGCTCTGCAGTATTAACTGTAATTATAATTTTAAGGGAAATGAATTCTGATGTGTCTTCTGCAGTCCTAATTTCCCCAGGCCTTGTTCGCTGGCAGGTGGAGCTGGGATTACAGGGTTTGTAATAACACAGACATCGGTGGCTCATGTAGCACCTCAGGCCTGAGAATGCTCCCCTTACTGGTTTCGAGGGCTCCGGGGGACGTCTCGCTTGGGTGCAGGAAGAGATGCGCTCCTCCAGGGGCCTCTAATGGTCCGCCATCTCCCACTGATCCACCTTTAACCTACCCTCCTAGTGCCTTCTTCCCTCCTCATTCAGCATGTCTTTCACGCTGCCACCAGAGTTGCCTTCTGGGTGTCCATCGTATCACGGTTCTCCCGCTAACACCCACCTGTGGCAGTTACTATTAGTTGCTGCTCCTCAGCCATTCCCAAAGCCGTTCTTCCTCGCTGGCAGAGCTGGCCTCCTGAGAAAGATGCCAAAAGTGACAAATGCTCAACCTCCCGAATTGCCTTGCAGCTAGAGGAGAGGGATGTAACCCAGCTCTCACCAACTGGACTTGAGGGGAAGACGTCTGAAATATGACATAGGAAATATGTTCCACCTTAATAGAAAAGACACAAGGGAGAAAAATTCCCTTTCCTGCTTTGGGATTTTGTGTGTTGAAACTGTGGTGCTTGGACCTCAACTCCTACATTGCGATGGTGGAGGGAAGCTGACCCAAACCCAATGCTGATGAATTCCTGGAGCTTTCTACTGCTGGACTTTTTATTGCATGAGAAAATTAAGTGTCCTTATAACTGAAGCCACTTTTAGGTGGGCCCTCTTTTGTCACTTACAAGTAAAAGCAACCTAGGACTTTGTTTATAGATTCCAGTAGGATAAAATCCGACTTCTCAGCGTGGATACACGTAAGGCCTTTCTCAAGTTTGCCCTGTACCCTGCTCCAGCATCTGTTTGTTTGTTTGTTTGTTTGTTTTTCCAAATCCACTTTGTATCCCCACTCCTCAGCTACACCAAACTATTTGCCAAATGGGCCAAGCTTTATAAGCCTCAGTCTGGAATGTCCTTCCTTGCTTGAGTTACCACTTACTCATATTATTAGACCCAACTCAAGCTTTACTTGACCCCTCACACCTTATGCAGAGTGGAACATCCCCTTCCTTGTGCCCCTCTGTACCTGAAAACACTTCTAGGGAAGTATCTGTAACACCTGTTTTAATTTATGTGCCTGATACCCCTTCCAGCTGTAAGTTGTTTTGGGTAAGGCCATAATGTTTATTTCAGTTTGGTATGTTCAGCGCAGATGTTTAATACATGGTTTTTTAATACATAAAGAAGAAAATAATTGAATGAGTAATTTAATTAATTAGTTGATCCCAATTCTCAACTTTTCTTATTAACAGAATCATTTTAGGGTTTGGGTTTTGTTTGTTTTTAAGTGTGTGAGTCTGTCAGTCTGTTTTAGGCCAGTGCCGCTCCAACTTCCGCTTGCATACAAATCACCTGGAGCCTCGTTAGCATGCAGATTATGCAGCAGGTGTGCGTGGAGCCTTCGGGCCTGCATTTATAACAAGCTCCTGGTGATGCTGGTGATGCTGATGCTGCTGGTCCATGGAGCAGATTTTGCACAGCGAAGTTGTCAGGACAGCAGGTCCTAGAGGGCAAAGGTTGTACTTGTCCATAAGTGGATGAAGCCCTCAGAACCAAGTGGAGACTTATTGAGGGTGACAATTAGATGACAAGAAGCATACCTTGTATCCATCATTCCCATCCAGGAGCTTTGGTCTCCTCTGGAATTTATCTCCTTTAGTGATGGGCAGAGCTTTGCTGGAGCTCTTATTTCCCCATTTCTCTAGCTGGAATCCAGCGTCGGTCACAAGCATTGCTCCCTCTGTATCTTTGACAGTTGTCAGGAGCTCAGCTGAGCTGGGAGAGAGCACTGAGGTGTCGGAGTAGCTGATTAAAGCAACAGGCCAAAAATGAAAGCTCATCATCTACTGTAATGGTATAAGCGAGAGTCTGAAACTGGAAAAGACCATGATTCCTTCCTGTCCTATTTTCCCCCGTGGAAATGCCCACCAGTCCGGGGTTGGGGGGTCACTGAAAGTGTGGGGGCGGTCTAGCTGTTGAGGGAGCTCCCAAACAAATGCCTTCAGTTTCAGGGCCCTTGTGGTTGTGGCAGAGTGAGGGGGAAGGGCTAGGAGTAGAAAAGTACTGGGTGCTGAGTCAGAATGAGGAAAGTGTCTTCACAGTTTTTGCTTCCACACCCATGTCCCACCTCCCATCCCTCAAAGAGAGCTCAGCAGGGGTGGGTGCCTGAAGAAGACCTCTGCCCAAGGCCTCAGAGAGACCTAGGAGGGAAGGTGCCTCTGAGCTAGGACTATAAATATGTGAACAGCATGACCGGCGAGGGGCACTGAGGGTTGACTGCACCTCCTTCTAGAGACTGTGGTGCAGGACGGTGCATAAAAGCTGCTGTGGGGAGAGCGGTCCCCCCAGGCCTGCTGGGCAAAGCCGTTGATCACACAGTGACGCAGGGGTTGTTAACCAGGAGCTGGACTCCTCAATAGTTTTTCTCACCAGAGCGTTCGCTTGAAATTCATTCATATTCATTTTCCTTCTCTCTCTCCATCTCCCTCTCTACCTCTTTTCCCCCATCGCCCTTACCCCCTTGCAATCCTACTCATTCTTCACAGCTGTATTAGTTACTTATTGCTGCATAACGAATTACCCCAAAACTTAGTGCCTTAAAAAAACAAACATGTATTGTCCCACAGCTTCTGCGAGTGAGCAAATGTGTGGCTTAGGCCAGTGCCTCTGGTTCAAGGTCTTTCATTAAGGCTAAAACCTGTCAGGCAGGGCTACAGTCTCCTTTCGACTTTGGGGGACCATTTCCAAGCCCACTCACATGGCCGCTGGCAGTGTTCAGTTCCTTGCTGGTATTGGCAGGAGGCCGTGAGAGCAGTTCCTTTCCATGTGAGCCTCTCCTTAAGGTATCTTATAACATGACAGCTGACTCCTCTCAGAGCAAGCGGGCAGGTGAGAGAGGCAGCAAGAGTGAACACCCAAGGTGGAGGGTACAGTCTTTTTATAACGTTATATCAGAAGTGACATCCCAATACTTTTGCTGTATTCAGTTGCTTAAACCCAAGTCATTCAGCCCCGCCCGCATGGGTGGGGATTACCAGGGTTGCTCAAGTCTGAAATACCAGGAGGTGAGTGTGCGGGGGGCCACCGCAGAGGCCCAGCCGCCTTTCTGCCCTGCACTGAGTTATTCCTCTAGCACGCTTAGAGTCTGTTTTCCCTCCAACCAAGCTTTTGATTTTATTCTACTCTGTACAGTTATCTTATTACCCCCTAACTCCCCAGGAACAAAGGCCACTGTTAGGTCTTGTCCCTGACGTCTCCATAGTCCCCACTGTACCCATCCCAGCACTAGAGCTATGATAAATATTTGTTGATTTTGATGAACTCTCAACTCCAACTTATTTAAACTTTTCTCTTTTAGTCTAGCTTTCTGGGGCTCTGGGATTTCTGTGTGAACCTTTATATTCAGAGCCGTTTTCTGTGGAGCAAACAGACCTTGTCTGGGTCGATAATCCTGACTGGGACAATGAGGCAGGTTATTGCTTATACTCCAGAGTTGTCTTTTAATGCCTTTAACATTAGGATTTAGCTATGGAGAGAAGCAGAAATGATTTAGAGCTCTTTAGAACAGAGAAAAGATGAAGGACAAGAGTACTTCACGTTGAGAATCTCATTTAATCCTCCCAATAAACAGGAGGTGGAATTTTGTCACCCCCATTTTGCAAATACCGAGTTTGGAGCCCCACAATTAGTAAGGAGTAGAGTCAGAACTTGAACCCAGATCCTAGGGTCTCTCCCTTTCCCCTGCCTTCTGCTTCTACATGTGACTTCCAGAGTGATTTACCCTGAGATCAGGGTCTTTCCTGCTGATGATTTCTGCAGTCCATTTATGTGTCCTGAGGTGACCAGTAAGTACCCGATGAGGGAACTCTTCCTTCTCTGGGGTGGGAATGGCCGGGGGCCTTCTGCACTCACTCTGGAAGGCCAGGCGTAATGTGAAACCCATGCAGCCAGTGCACCCGACTTCCAGGAGCGGAGCAGGGGGCTGAGGAAGGGAGAAGCTGTGTTGGCTGAACTGTGGCAAAGAAGTCTCATCAGCAGCTCTGACACCCCAGGAAGAGAAGGTCACTTGAAATGTATGTGCATGTAAATGTATGGCTTTGTTAATCAGGGTCATTTGCGCTGAGTGAGGGGTCCCACATGTCTAAGCCCCCTGAGTGGGACTCTTGGTGGGGGCTGTTGTTACAGGGGACACTGAACAGACCCAGAAAGGCGCGCAGAGAGAGTTAACGTAGCAGGCCTAAGACTGCTATGTTTTCAAAGGCCTGTTTCCAAGGTTGGCCTCTGGGAACTTGCCTTTCAAGAGGGTTCTGACCCTAAGAGAGCTCATTGCCCTTAACAATGTGTGTGCAAACAATGCACTTTATGCTCAGTGACTGCTTTCCTTCTTCTGGAATTTGGGGGCATGCTAGGCAGAGGGTGCCCATGTGAGCACCCCCCTGCAGAAGTCCTGGGCGCTGAGTCTCTACTAAGCTTCTCTGGTAGCACTGTACCCTACGGGTTGTCCCTAGCTGTTGCTGGAGAAGCTGTGTCCTGTTACTCGACAGGATAGTCCTCTTGAAAACTTGCGCCTGGTTTCCCTCTGCTGATTTTGCTTTGTATTCTTTTGCTGTAATGAATCTTAACCACGAGCAGGACCATATGTTGAGTCATGTGAGCCCTCCAGGCAAAATAGTGAACTTGGGGTGGTCTTGGGGACCCCTAACGCAGTAGGGAAGGGGGTGGAAAGTGGGGGATGGGTACGGCATGAGCTTTCCCTGCCTAGAGGTCTGTAAACCCTCTTATCTTCACAACTGCCCAAACCTCTCCCTCCTGAACTTCCCCTTTTCCTCTCATGGCCTATAATTTTCTCTTTTCCCTCACTGAATAGTCTCATTATTCCAAATAAATGCTTGAGGGTGTCCCCCTGCGATTCAGGCTAGCCTGAGCTCTGATACCCAGAGAATGAGACCAGGGCTTCGTAGTATGAAAAAAAATCTTGACTCCATTAATTAGTAAGTAAAACGATAACAAAACACCTGTTGGTGCTCCATTTAAAATGCTTCTCTTCTTTAAAATAGCTGAAATGGTGTCCTTCTCCTCTGAAAATGTAGATGAGTGTCACCTGGAGGGGTGTCACGCAGCAGAAACA
Source organism: Pteronotus mesoamericanus (assembly GCF_021234165.1). NCBI lineage: Eukaryota > Metazoa > Chordata > Mammalia > Chiroptera > Mormoopidae > Pteronotus > Pteronotus mesoamericanus. The sequence continues at coordinate 24,348,647 of NW_026555078.1, read as the reverse complement.
GAGTCATTTGTCACACATGCAGAAGCCAGAATCACTGATGGGACCAGGTGAATGTCCCCAGGACTTAGACTTCACGTCCCAACAACTCCCATCAGTGTTCCCCTGGCAGAACGCTCTTGAGGCGGTTGGCAATGTGACAGATGTTACGGTTTCTTTCCAAACTGCAGGAGGGATGAAAGATGGGAACATGGGCTGATCGGGTGGGTGATGGAAGCCTTTTCCACGAGGTTGAATTTCAATCAGGCGCCGGAGGTTCAGGGAATCACTAGCTGGGTTTCAACAGAAGCCCGAGACCTGCAAGGCCGTTTCTAGTGCAAAGCCTGTGTATATGAATTCTCGAATACCTCAGGCCGTTCCTGAAGAGGTACAGGGCCATTTTGGTGAACTCAATGCTGTAATTTTATGTCCTTTTATTGTTAATTTCTGGGCAATGAGAGCCATTGAATCATCATCAGGCATCCAGCCTCGCCTGGCACTCTCTTTTTCTCCCCATCATCCTCGCTTTTTCTTTAATAGAGGCCTAGTCTGTGATGAAAAGACCAAAACCTTCTTGTTCTTCTCCATAACATTGTCATTCAAATTAAGTCATTTAGCGAATGGCCCCACGATTTGCATTTAGAAGAAAATCCTCTTCTAAGTAGAACAGTTGGGTGGTCAATCAAGGGGAACTCATTTTCCTGATTCCCCTTTCTCAGTGGAAGCTCCCCACCGGCTGTGCCCCTTCCCTGCTCAGGCACTGACCTTCCCGTGATTAAGGCACATTTGCCCTCTGAGCACAGGGCTAGCAGGGGTATGTCATTAAAGCAATTTGAAAATGGTAAAATAAAAATCTTTCAAGAGGCTAAAGCTAAACTCAACATTCGTAGTAGAATGTCCTCGGATGCAAAATGACTTTCGCAGTTGAATTTCATTTCTTAAATATTTTGTTGTGTGCCTACTGTGTGTCAGAGGCCATTCTAAGCACTTCGTCTGTGTTATTTAATTCTTACAATAACCTTTCTTTTGTAGGACCAATTATTACTTTCATGTGATGGTTAATTTTATGTGTCAGCTTGACTAGGCCATGGGGTACCCAGATATTTGGTTAAACATTATTTCTGATTGGTCATTAGGGTATTTCTGGGTGAGATTGACATTTGAATTGATAGACTGACTAAAGCAGGGTGCCAAAGTGAATGGGCCTCATCCAACCCATTAAAGGTCTAAGTAAAGGTTGAGTAAGAAAGAATTGTCTCTGTGTACCTGTCTTTGAGCTGGGCCATTGGTTATCTCTTGCTTTCAGACTTGGACTCAGAATGGAACTTACACCTTCGGCTCTCCTGTCTCTAGTTTGTCAAGTGCAGATCTGGGGTCTACTCAGCCTCCATAATCACGTGAGCCAGTTCCTTGTAGTAAACCAATCAATCAATCAATCGATTAATCTCTCTTCTGTCTCTCTTTGAAAAATATATCTCTCAATATGAAAAAAAAAAGTTATGTCTTACTGGACTGTTTCCCTGGAGAACTCAGGCTAACACACCCCACTTCACAGAAGTGAAATCTAAGCCCAGAGCCAAGGTTCAAGTGGCTCCAGTAAGAGGATCCAAACTGATGTCAGAGTTCACAGTGTATGGTCCAGCTCACCAGACATTGAAGAAATGCAAATAACAATGAGGATTTGGTTTTTTTTTTTTGTCTCTCAAATGAGCAAATATAAAAGACAGTAAAAAACCAAAACTGTATTGGTTAGAGATGGAAAAATGGGTACACCTGTGCAGTGTTGGCAATACCAACCAGTGTAACCTTTCCAAAGGGTGGCTTGAGGGTATCATAGTGCGAAATGTGTGAACCCTCTCAAAAGCTGCCCCCTGCTGTTATCCCCAACACAACCTGCTGGCTAAGACTAAGTGGAGTTTGTTGTTTACTACATGAAGAAGACTACTGCCTCAAAAATCTTTGGCAATATCCCAAAAAGGGGAAGATAAAGTCAGAACTTACTGACAATGGAATTTTGGTTTAAGGCAAGTTTCTTAGTGGAGGTGAGGAGGGAGAGGACTTGTGATTAAGACTGGGTAAGAACCACTGCAACAATTTAGGGTTAGTGGGAACAGCAAGGTGAAGGTTGTGAGGGGACAGAGTCAATGAACCTTAGGGCACACTCTGTTGATATTTTCACTGAAGAGCTGATAGGTTTTTGAGAAATTCCTGTAATGAACAATCAACCCATTTGCTTATGCAGGACCATGAAACAAAATCAGGCCTCTAATCAACTGGGCAGAGATGGGGTTTGTTGATAGTTTTGGTATAAATGATAATGAAGTTAAAGTGGATTTTGAAGACTGATGAAAAATAAGGATCCTTCGGATGATTAATTTGAACGCATCGCATAAAGTACTGCTGAAAACTTCTTTAATGGATATTCATCACAGCATCAGCAATAATAAGCAGTTCAAAGGACCAATAACGGGGGAACTGGTTCAATAAAGTGTGGCACATCAGTACAATGGTGTTGGCCATTTAGCGATTGAAGAAGTGATTGTGTAGAAGTATGACTCTACTAGTATGATTCACCACCCTGCCTAGGTGTCTATTTTTTTTACCTTATAGTGACCCAGGTTGGAAATGCAGAAACAAACGCTGCAGGATAGCTAGAAAGTGGCAGAGTGAATACACATATGGACCTGGTGTGAATGGGCTTTGTTCCTACTATAGGCAGCATGGTCTAAATGAAGAGACATTCCAATTTCCTGGAGTGCAGGTGATATAAAGCCCTGGTATTGGCAGATGTGGACCCTGACCCCACACAGCTCCTGGGCAGTGAGGGTGCTGCCAGCCCCTCCCCCAGCACCTCCTGAGCAGCCTTTCCCACTCGAGGCCCATGCTCCCAGCTCAGTGGCCCTTGCATCAGGACTGGGCCTTCTCTCCCCTCTCCTCTGGGTTTCCTCTTTCAGTTAGTTTACTTCTTCTCAGCATTCTTGAAGCTTACACGCTCTACCTATATATTTATCTATCATAGTACTTATCATACCACATTATGATGTGTCTCTTCCTCCATTTCCCATCACATTGTGAGCTACATGAGAACAGGATCCATGTTTTGCTTGCTAATCCTGGTACCTGACACATAGCAGTCATTCAACATATTCTCTTAAATAAGGGAACACATTAATGTCCTTCATTAGATCATTTGAGGAATTATCCGTTCCTTTTATGAACAGGCCATAAGACTATTTCTCAAGTGTGTTTTGTGTCAGATTTTCCCTTTATCTGGAAGTTAAACAAATGGGGAAGTCCTTCTGAGAACAGCTCCCAGCTGGTCCCCTACGAAGAATTATTCCAATGGCTCAGCATCCAGGCTTTCTAGTGCTTGGGTCTCAAGGCAGCAAGTCTTCCTGGTCTAAAGCACAAGGATGGTGTCTAATGTCTGAGAAGATTTTCCCCTAGGTCTGAGAGGGGGACAAGACAATTTGGGCAGGAGCTCTGAGTCTTCATGATTTCTCTCAGAACCTTGGGTCAGAATATGGGGCAACAATAATGACAAAAAAGAGAGTTTCCTGAGGAACCTACACAACTCTCGAGTGAAAAGGCCCTTGAAGAAAGCTGAAGAAGAGCTTTGGAGAAACAGGAAAGTGATGACAAAACTGGGGGCGGGAGTTGATTTGTTTGATTATTGTGTGGTTTGGGGATGAGATAGAGAGGAGGTGTTAGGGGGGAAGTAGGTGCTGGAATCCTCTGTCTTCTTTGCTATGTTGGAGGAAATTACTCCAATCTTAGAATGAACTATGGGCTGGGGTCCAAGAGGTGGAATAGAAAGATCAGAACACTTGCTAGCACCACTGGTGGTGAACACAATGCAATAAAATTGGTTCAGGAAAAGAAGTCTTGTAAATTTTCCATTGCCAGGGGTTGAGGGTTGGGGGTTGGGCTTTTTCCTGTTTCCTCTTCAGGTTCTTTCTTTGTGGAACATTTCTCAAAGGGACACTATATTGAGTTGTTGGGATTGAGGCTTGTCATATAAAAAGGAAAAAGAAGATTAGGGCCCTGCTTCTCTCTTCATTATTGTGCCATTTAGGAATTTTGCTTCTTAAAAGGGGCCTTTCATCTATGCCTGCAGAACATTATTGGACTAAGTTAATTTGTCATTCTGCTGTGCTCTCTTTCCATCTTGTCTCCCCTCCTCTCTTCCAAAATGGTTTGGCCAGAAGAAATTGAAATACCACTCCATGTGCCATGGTATACAACAGAATTTCTGAGGCTCTAAGAAAACCCTAACCCTGCCAACATTTAGAAACAGCAGAAATGACGGATGAAACACCTTTGGGCACTGCCAAATGATTTAAATGATATAACTTTGAGATTAAAATTTCCAAGAAGCGACCCTTTGTTGGCTTTGGTGTCTTTTTCTCCCTATACTTTTGCATTTTTGAGAAAGACTCAGCATAAGGAACTGAGGGCCTGTATCAGTGAGGAAAGCATTCAGCTGTTAGTGAACGAATGATCTGATTACAATGGTTTAAAGACACAGGGGTGATTTTTCTCCCAAACGGGAGGTCAGAAGATAGGCGATCGCTGACGCAGGTTCAGAGATCGCCTGGCACTTCTCCCATGGTTGTCCCATGGCTGTTCACGTCATCATGTCTCCACTCAAGAAAGAACGAAGGCAGAAGAAACAAAAAGGTTGTGCTTTTTTATTGGGAAAAACAGTAATCTTCCAGGAGGCCCTCGCAGACATCGTTGGCCAGAATGATGTCACAAGGCCACTCCTACTTTCAAGAGAGGCTGGGAAAAAAGGGACTTGTGCTTTCCCCAAATTTGTAGGAGAGCCGGTCAGGAGACTGGGTTGGGCCTGTATGTCTGCCCCACTCTTCATTCCCCCTGGGGGCCCACAGCCTTGGGATGGAAACATTCTCTGTCTTCCTTCTGTTTATGGTTCATTGTTCTCCTTGCCAGTTTGCTTTAGTCAGCGCAAAGAGGCTCAGGTTTTAGACCCTGTGAATTTTATCTAATGGATTTAGCAAATATTTTTCAAAATGAGGGAAGCACACAGTTGTGTAGGGGACAGAGGTGTACAGAGAAGGCTGGGCAAGCACGTGGAGGAAAAGCTGTGGAGGAGGGTGGCCTCAGAGCACGGTTGGACATCGAACTCTCTCTGCCTCAAATGCCTGTTGCCACTCCACAAACAGGTGAAAGCCAGTCCCGGTGTGGACCAGACTCAGGAGTTAACTGCCTTGGGGGTGCAGCGGGAAAGGCAGTACCCTAGGGGTCTATCAGAGGAGAAATTGGGCCCCTCTTCAAATTGACTGAATTCAGAACCCCCAGAGGCAAATTGCTCACTCATTCAGTACATCCTTGGAGGGCCCATTAGAGCATAATGGAAAAAAGACGCCACCGGAGCCCAAGAGCATGCTGAGAAGGGTCAGGTAATGTTTAATCTGAGCATGGAGAGGCTGACTTCGTATCAGAAGGACTTTGCAGCAGCTTGAAGGGTGGGCTGAGTAAGCCAGTGATTTTCACAAATGGGGAGCCACTCTGGCGCTCTCTTTACACCCATCTGGCCATAACTCTGCAACTCAATGCTTCCCCCAGCACCAGCGGCTCCTGCATCCTGATGATCAGAATTGTCCATCACCATAGCAACCTCAGGAATGGCTTCAAATGAGATCTCTTTGAACCTTGAGGATGCAGGTGTGCTTTTCTTTTCTTTCCTTTCTGTTCTTCTCTTTTCTCTCTCTCTCTTTCTCTTTTTTCCCCCTCCATGAGGCAGGGCAGGACAGTGGTAGAAGGATGATGCAAGATAGAGCTGAGATTAGCCGTTGCAGTTGCTCACTCCAATGAGAAATGGCATATGCCTCCAGGCAGAGGATGAACAGATGGCATGTAACTTGTACCGTCGGCCTCTTGAAGCATCTGCACGCACACACACTCCCAGATCCCATCACACGGAAAAGAAGATTTGCATTATGGCTACAGGAAATAGGAGAAATGGGATTGCTCTCCTAGGTGGAATTTTGATACATAAACAAGAAAATAAGAAGAATGTGTTTTGGTTATTGCTCTCTCTTGTGCTTACTCATTTTTCAGAAGCAGTCTGGTTTATATGGAAACATTCAACAATTCAATAAATTCAGCAAACTTTTATGGAGTGCCTTCTCTTTATTTTTATTTTATGGTTTATATCACACCTCTTCCAATAGGAATTCCAGGCAGCTTACAATCAAGGACATAAAAGACAGGACTAATAAAATAGAAAATCAGAACCAAGGAAAGAAAAAAAGCAAATATTCTAATCACCAGGGTTAACATAGTGGTAAACAAAGGATTAAAATTTAACTTTGAGAATCCTAAACACAGGGACAAAAGAAAATCTATATTTTTTATCATTTCTCTTGAAGAAAACTATTATTCCATGACCTGCGCAAACCAGTGAGCTCCGAACCTCATTCTCCAGGCACCTCATTGGTCCGTAGTGCATTGCTGGTCTCTCTTACAGACTAGGGGGCAGGATGCTATTTCAACAGAATATCCTCTGACATGAAGACCTGCACGTCTCCAGCTCCGGACATACAAGACAACATGATTTGGTGCAGGTAGCAGGCTCCCAGGATGAGCTCTTAGGACAGAGAGTCCTGTAGCCCTAAGTGAAGTCTGTCCCCAAATAGTTTTGCTCTTGCCAAGTTGCCACACAAATATCGTGACATCAGTGAAGGGCTGGAGCGGTCTAAGCAGCTCCTCACAGTTTCTTCCTATCACTTTTACACAGTGTCCTCTCCATAGGTCTTAAGGTTGTGACCTTCAGTGAACTTGTCAGCCTCTCTCTTGAACTCTACTGAATGGTGCTTTCTTCTAAGTCAACAACCGTCTTTCTCTTGCATTGTCCACATTTCATAGATAAAATATTCCCTCCTCCAACTGCCGTGGCCCAGCACGGCTCTGCCTGCCCATCCTCCCTCCCCGGCTGTACCCCCGTCCTGATTTGCATGGGCATATTTGCCATTTGTCACATTCCTCTTCATAATAATCATTACTGTTTCTCCAGTGCTTATGCAGCAGGCGTGGAGCTGAGAGACTCACATAAATTAATTCATTTAGGCCTCTGTGCTACAGGGTAGAAGATGATTACTGTCATTTTACATGAGATGAAACCCAGGTTCAGGGAGGCCACATTACTGCCCAGGGCACCATGACTAGTAAGTGGCAGAATTGGGGCCCGGCCCCAGGAGGCCAACGCCAGTGCTGGCCTGGCACCGCCGCCCTGACCGCCCCGCTCTCCCCGCTCACGTGGCTGCGGTGGCGGGAGGTTCCAACGATGCAGAGCACACAAGCTGGTTTGCACACCTCACTGCACGTTGCTTATGAATGCTGAAAAGGTAGTTTTCAAAATCAACATTTTACTCAGTTTTAATTAGGAATATTAGGTTGTATTTCCAGAAATTGTCTTTTAACTGTTTGTAAATGGACACCTACTCTAGAAAATAAACCTTACAGGACTCAATGTGAAAAAAAAGTCCTTGGTAAATATTTTGTTAAAAGTCCTTTTGTGTTGCTGCCAGAGCAACAGAAAATAATTAAATTCCTTTGCATTTTATGATACCGTTTACGTGAGCCGTCATGCTATTCCTCTCTGTAACTGTTGAGCACCCTGGTTGGGGACCCTGATGGTAACCTGTGTTTGTGAAATTACAATGACAGCGTTGTCATCCAAGGTTGGGTGGTGACTTGCCAGGTCATTCAAAGCACAGGAGTCTCTGACTAATTCTTGGGAACTGACAGTGTAGCCCGGGACCAGGAAAAGGTCCTGTCAGCCCTAAAGTCCTGAGAAAACACAAAACAAAGACTGGTCTGAGGCCTGTCCTTGCGACTGCTCCCCAGCCACTGTGGGGTCTGCACTCCGAGCCCCACCACTGTAACCACTGCCTCATGCAGCGCATTCTGGAAAAGTCCAGGGACTATTTCTTATTCTGTTCCTGACTCCCAAATATGATCTTGGGCCATCTTATCTTCTCTCTGTGCCTAGCTTTTTCTCCATTTTTATAAACTGTTCGCCTCGTCTCTATGAGAAGATGGCAATTTTGTAAAAGGCTTTGCATTCAAGGAGGAAGGGCACTCTTCAAATAAACACGCTGCACCCATAGCCAACCGGGGATGGCTCAGCTGTGGGTCACAGGTCACCATAAACACAGAGTCTACAGGCAGGACCCATGCCGGGGTTCACCTACTATTATCTACTGGAAGACCCATGCAGTATCCTAGGGAAAGGAAGAGCATTTTATGACTTGGAAAGAAGACAATGCAACCACTCTAAACCTGCTGCTTCCTGTTAGGAAAGAAATGATTGGGAAACTCAGGTCACTGGGGAGCTTCAGTAGCAATAACCACAAACCAGGAGGGTTCAGCAGGAGAAGAAACAATTTCTCCAGCTCCAGACCTGGGGGGCAGGGTGGGGCGGGGTGGTATGGAGAGAACAATGAAGGGAAAAGAATCTGAGAACAAACATAAAACCAGAAGGAAAATTGGAAAAGGAAAGTTCCCTGAGCAATGCATTAAAGAGGGAACTTAATTTCAGGTCCAAGTAAACTGCCTCGGGTCATTTCTACTGAAATGGGGTGGCTGCTCCGGGCATCCATTTCTGCGTGTCCTTCAGGGACACGGCTCCATCCCGATGAGGTCTCGGCCACCCAGGGCTCTCTAGACTAAGACCCTTCCGCCACAGCGAGGTGCAGTGCAGAAGAGGAAGTCGTGGGGACAGAACAGCGTCTCCTGACAGAGGATGCCGAGACCACCACAACTCTGGTGGGAGTCTGTTTCTTTTTAATAGTAACCTAACCCGAACTTGATTTTCTAATTTTGCAGGTAGGTCGATTACTCAGCAACTTGTGGGGCACAGAGAGGAAACACTCAACAATCAAACCCACAGGAACCAAACTCCAGAAAGCAGCTAAGGAAAGAGGGCTGGGGTGAGATGGGGCAGTGTCGCTCCTTAGGCCTCTGCCCTTTCCCGCGTGCTCTGAGGACCAGACGCCATTGTTTGTCATTGGAAGATTTTGTCAAACCCTCTCTGACGGTGCCTGGACACTTCTGGCCACTTACTGCTTAGACCCTCTTGGGAAGTGGAGGAGATTTCTACTTTTCTCTTTCTCTTGAGAGGTGCTAGGATAGGTTCAGCATGGGGAAAAAGATAGGCAGGATGAGAACCTTCCAGAGCCTGGGTGTATACCTTTTAGGATGCAGAGAAAAGGCACTTTGTTTAGTGTTTCTTTGCAAGGGAGTAATCCATGATGGTTTCTTAGCTAATAGATGAGTTACAATGAGTATAAACGACTTACAATATATGTAAGTATGTGTGAGGATGTTTAAACACACCAGTATATCCTGAGGCCACATAGCATAAAACAAAACCAAGATGCCTGATAATATACAATTAAGTCAATAGAAAAAGAATGTCTATTACAGAGAGCCGATAAAGGAATATTTGAATAACCCGAACCTACGTAAACAAATAAATCACTGCGTCCTTGGGTGATGATAAGATTGCATAATAAACAATAAAACTGGAGAATTTCTGTGATTGCACAGGACAAAAGGGAGGAAATCTAGCTTGGTTTTGATATTCATAAATGCTATTGGTGATGTTTACAACTGTGATTGAAGAAATATATGAGGGCAATGGGAAAATAGAAACCTGATACAAAATTTCCAGAAGACATGAGTCTTGCAAAATATGGGGGTCTGAGAAGCTAACGGTGCAGCAGAGACTGCCAACTTGCTGTTGGCATCCTGGGGTGGGTGGTGCAAGATTAGAAAGGATGACTAATGGCACCAGCCAAAACAAAGAGAAACTTTTGACTCTACCACTCTCGTGATGCTAGGCTCAGAATTCATTTATTCATACTTATGTTCACTCCCCCAATAGCAGCATGTAAGATATATCAGACTTCGCTCTGGGCATGGGAGACATCTGAGTGAATAAGACAAACAATGTCTTTATTACCATGAGGCTTATATTCTGTGGGGAGTTGATTGAAAATAAGCAAGTAGGCTCAGGAGCAGACAAGATAAAATCAGATAGTGACAATTGCTAGAAAGGAATGACACCAGGTGACAGGATGGAGTGTGTCTGGGGACAGTGATGGGAGCTGCTGTTAGGTAAAGAGATCAGGGCTGGTCTGCCTGGGAAGGCGCGCTTCATTCAAGCAGAGATCTGAACAGTAGAAGGAGATGGTCATGTGGAAACCTTGGGGAAAGATATTCTTGGCAGCAGGGATGGCATATGCAAAGGTCCCGGGGAGGCCACGAGCTTGCTCTGCTTAAGAAACAGAAAGAAGGGCAATATGTCTGGCAAGGCCAAGGGAACCTGGGAAAGATCTCAGAAGCAGGCAGGGGCTAAATCTGGGACGGCCTTATAAACCATAGTGACAAATATGGGTCTTGATCTAGGTGTTGTGGCAGAGCAGAGAAGGTGGTACAGATGTGATCTGGCTCACCCTGAAATTCGAGGTGGCACATTTTCAGTTGGTACCTGTGGGGCACCTCCAGTAGGAGAAGGAGTTTGGCAAGGGAATGAGATGGCCTTGGACATGGATCCGGCTGCCACAGACCACAAGGGCAGGCTCCCCACCCAGGCTGGCCGGAGACACTTCAACAAGTAGGGTTGCCAAGAGGATAGTCAGTCACGGCCTGGACTGTCCTCTCAAAGGCAGGATTGGGAAAACCTCTGGAGCGGTCACTCGCTGTGTTTCCTACTTTGTAGACAAAGTAGCAAGAAAAACCAAGCAGGGAAAATAACAGCAGCTAACACACGCTAAGGGCTCCTCTGTGCCATGGCAAGCGCTTCACATGTAATTAACTCATTTTACCCTATTCTCAGCCCTGTTTCAGATGAGGAAACAGGCACAGAGAGGTGAAATATTACCCCAAATCACGCAGGTAAGAAGGATCTGCACCCAGACAGGTGAAGGAGTAGAGAAGTTACACGGAGAGAAAAGGCAGAAAACAAGGCTTCCGGAATTCCCGACAGTCACCCAGGCCTTGGTTTCCCAGCCGTCTGGAAACAGCTTCTTTCAGAACGTGCCCTCCTCCCTTTCACTGCCCCCCGCCCTCTGCCAGCGCTGGCCCCAGTAGGTTTCCTTATATGCCGTCAGGAACCCTAGCTACTGAATATTTTAACTTCTAGTTGTGGGAAAGAGCTAGTTTCTATATGAAAGTACAATCTATTCTGAGAAAAGGGGACCCTTCCATCCCCTCCACAGACAATGATAATGGCATCATTAATCACAAATAACACGTGGGGCATGCTTTCAGTACACCAGGCACTCTTCTGAGTCCCTTCCAACTACCAACATAGCCAATCCTCACAAACACCCTGGGAAGTGTGTGCTTTTATTTTCTTCCATTAGGTGAAACAGAGGTACAGAGGGTTAAATTGTGTCTTCCCAAAAGGTACGTTGAAGTCCTGACCCCACCCACCCAGTACCACAGAACGACCTTATTTGGAAATTGGGCAGTTGCATTAGTTAGTCATCTTAGAGTAGGGTTGGCCCCTAGTCCGCTATAACTACTGTCCTTGTAAGATGATTAGAGACATACAGGGGGAATGCCATGTGATGATGGAGGAAAAATTGGGGTGATGTTCCTACATGTCAGGGAACACCAGGGATTTTGGACAAGCACCAGAAGTTTGGAGAGAGGCATGGACGAGATCCTCCCTGAGAGCCCTCAGAAGGAACCAAACTTGTGGACACCTTGATTCCATAGTTCTAGTCTCCAGAATAAGATGATAAGTTTCTCTTGTTTTAAGCCACCCAGTTTGCAGTACTTTGTTCCAGCAGTCCCAGGAATCAAACGCAGAGAGGTTAAACCATTTGCAGCTGGTGAGGTGGCAGAGGACATGTCAGCCGGGGCGTGTGCCTCTGAGCTGATGTTTTTGCCTTCTCCTCTGTGGTAACACACTCCATAGTAGCGTTGAGTGTCGCGTGGGAAGAGACCCTGGCAGATGGCCAGCCATGAGCAGTGACAGAGTCACAGCTGCCTTGCCTTCTCCCCTGCTCCTGTGTGCTCTTCACCTTGGAGCTGAGGCAGAGAGTGGAAACGGTTAACACGTGCAGACAAATCTGGATTGGGCCAGTCCGCTGGCGTGAAGTCCAGCCGGCCATGCTGTCTTGACAGATGGTCACCCAGTGTCTCCCTCAATACCTGCGGGGAATCAATGCCTTGGGCAGGCGTGCTGGAGGGGAGTCCACCTGGACTTGGAATCCTGCTCGGCCTCCCATTGTCTGGGTGACATTGGCTGAGGGGCCCGACTTGCCTGAGCCTCAGCTTGCTCATATAGAAAAGGACAAGTCCTCCCCGCAGTGTTGTTGTGGCAAACATGACAGTGAAAGTGACCATGTCAGGGCCCAGAGCAGGACAGTAGAGATAAGAGAGAATAAGCAGGCACCCCTGTTCTGCCACTCCATGCCCATGAGCTGCCACCATTAAAGCCACAGAGTTTCCTCCTTTGCTTCCCTCTCCTTGGCCTTGTCTCAGCCGCCAACTGGGGCCTCTTCAGCCCGGCTCTCAGTATACGCAGCCCTTCCCTAATCTTCTAAGTGGGATAATCTATATGACAAATTAATTGTGCATTTCTTTTTCTTTTGTTTTTTTTCAAATGGAGAAATTATTTAAGGCTTTGGGGAAGACGGGACAGCTATTTGCTATGCAGCGCCTCATCCCCTTCACTGCCACCCCTGCTATGCTCAGCAAATGATTCCTCTATTCTCTTCCCAGCAGGTGGTCTCGCGGCTACACATGTTCTGCGCATCCAGAAGGGTGCCCCAGGGAGTGCAATGTGGTGAGGGCTGCTGTTTCTAATTACTGCCCTATCAGGAGGCAAAGGAAAGAAACTCCGCCTGCCTGGTGGGCGCTGTGTGAACACAGACTTCCCTGGGTATCGAGTTCTGGGGCCGGCAAGGCCTGGTTACCTGACTGGTCACTTAAGAGTGAGATCTTGCCTTTCCACAAACAAAATGAACACATGAATGATTGACAGGGTCTCAGTAATCAATATGTCCTTATTTATTGTGCACCTAGTATGCTCTTGGTTTTGTGTTAAGCACTGGGGCTGGGGGAGGCACAGACAGCAATAAATACAGCTCCATCCTTCAGGAAACTTATATGAGAGCTCAGGATGAGGAAAAGAAACAAAAAAATAGCTCCATTTATCCATCCAATAGCATTTATTGAGAACTGTCCTTGTGGAGTTCAGAGTCTAGAGGGGGAGAGAGACAGTAATCTAACACTATCACAAATAGGCAATTACCAGCCATGGCCAAGGCTATGAAAGAAAAGTACAGGTCTATTAGAGATAAATGGGGACCTGATTTGTTCTGGGCTTAGAGATGGATTCCTGGATGAAGTGCTTGTAAGATCCAGTCACGGAAATGGAAAAGAAAGGTTACTCTAGGAAGGGTTTGCAAGGATTTAACAGGCTCTGTGGACAGATGTAGGGGTGATGGATGCTCAATATGACTTGTAAGTTTCTGACCAGAATGACTGCACATCAAAGGCATTCTTGTCAGACAGGGAAGTTGGGAGGGGGCGTCAGTTTTTCAGGGGGAGCAACAGAGAACAAAGCAAGTTCAGAGGACAGACGGACTGGAAATGCTGTGCAAAGAGGGAAGGCGGTGGGGTGGAGCCAAAGAGTACAGAAAAGTGAACTTGGGGGCAAGTTCCCAACCTTGGGGACTGCGCCTAGTGAGGGCTGTGAATGCGAGGAAGGGAACTCACACTGATGAAGACGAATGTGTGCCTGGTTCTGTGTGGGCTGTTTATACACTGCCATTGTGTGGTATCATTAAGCAGCAAGACTCAGAAATTCCTTCAAGGTCATTTTAGTAAAGTTGTGGTATGTGATGTGGTATAGTATGTGTGTGTTGGGGGGGGGTGTGGATGTGGGTGATGTGGTGTGTGGTATACGTGCCTGTGTGGTGTGGTGTGCATGTGTAGTCTGTAGTGTTACTGTATCCGAGGGCACGAAACAGCTGGACCACCTGGCATGTTACCTTAGAAGTCAGGAATGGCAGCCCCTTTATCCAGCTTTCTTGGGACAAAAGATACCTCATTTCTGCTTTTCTGTATGGATCTGTTCTTTTTTCCTACTTCTCTCTGCTGACTACTGGGTGTCTTCCTTGCTTCTCTGTGGCCTTACCAGAGCTTTTAACAACAGTTCAAGAGTCTAACACTATCCATCCAATCATTCCTCTAATAAAATTTATTGTATACTTACCATGTGTCAGGTGGTAATTTTAGGCCCCAGAGTAACAGCAGATATCAAGGAGCTTCTTACATTGTAGTAGGAGAGACATAGTAAACAAATAAAGGTACAATATTTCAGGTGTCAAAAATGCTATGAAGAAGAACAAAGGCAAGCGAGGAGGGTCTGGAAGGTTCCTTCGGGGTGGTGGGGTGGAGTGCGGCTTTTGTAACTGCCCTCTGATCCAGCAACATCAGAGCAGAGACGTGAAGAAGGTGAGTGAGCGAGTGATCCCCGCAGAAATCGGAGGCAAGAGGGCTTGCGGCAGAAGAGAGAATATGGGTAAAGACCCTGAAAGGGGGCGTCGCTTGAGGTGTTCACTGAAGAGCACAGGGAGAAGCGTGGCTTGTGTGCGTGGGCGAGGGGAGCGTCAGAGGGCGTGAGCTCTGATGGGCATTCGCGTGCAGCCCTTAGGCATTTCGAGTCAAGAGGCGGAAGCCTTTGGGAGGTTGGGGGTGCAGGAGGGACCTGGTGGGACTTCTGCTGTAACAGGCGTGCCACCGGTGCTGTGTGGGACATTGAGGAGATGAGACGAGAGATGACGGTGACTGGCCCAGGCTGGAAGCTGAGAAGGTGGCGCAAAGAGATCAGAGTCTGGATAGGTTTGAAGGTTGAATAGTTGCTAGTGGATCTAATGGATGTGGTTCTGGATTTCTTAGTTCAACTTGTTGGATGAATTGACCAGAGAGGAAGAAGGGCAGGGCCAAGGAGCCTTTGGGCAAGTGACCAGAGGACCTCATGCTGCGCTGGAGAGCCAGGCGAGACGAAACGACTGCAGGTGGCTGAAGGGAGCAGGGAATGAGGGCCCCGGGCTGCGTCATTAGAAGGACGCCGCCACCCGCTGGCAGTGTTACCTTGGACAATTACCCGATCTGTGCACCCATTTCCCTTATTAAACCCAGGTATGCTGTTAAACCACAAAAGTTTATTTCTTTTTCATGTTCCATGTTCACTGTGGATTGTTTCCAGCTCTGCTGGCCTTTGTCATGTTCACTCTGGCCCAGTCTTACGTATGACTCCTGTCTGTGTAAGGGCCTTGACATTTCAGAGGCTAGAGATGGATGGGGATGTGGGGGGAGGGGGAGGGAGGGAAGTGGGGGAGAGAGAGAGAGAGAGGGAGAGAGAATATCACTAATCACTGTCCAAGTGAATGGGAGAGGAGAGTATGATCCCCCAGTCCCGCAGGGAAGGGTAGTAATTGTTTGAACAATTTGACCTACCCCCGCCCCTACCTCAAAATGTTCAAGAGCTTTAATAAGCACTTAATACAGCATCTTGGCACATACTGAAAACTCCAAGATGATAGCAGTTACTCCTATTAACAGGCCGCAGTGCTCTGGAAGGCAATTTGCTGGTCGCACCCAGGAAAAGCAGTTTGTCACTAGGCAGGGACAACCATTGCGTTAGAATCTTCAGCTGCCCTGCACCACAGACGCAGGAGTCCACTCTGCCGGCCTGGAGGCAGCAGGACCCCGAGCCAGCACAAACCCTGGCAACAGGGCTTTTTTAAAAATCCTACTCTGACTCTCAAGATAAGACGCTCAAAGTGGAATCACAGAGGAGGTGACTTGGGGTGTGGGAAGCAGCATGGAAGAGATCGTGAAGTTGTGGAAGAGACTGAAAATCCATGGAAGGTGGGACAAAGATGCTTGGACGGGGTCTAGAGCGGAAGCAGAGATCCAAGGCTCTAGGTTACCACCTGATCTCCAGAAGAACAAAGGCGATGGGGCAGGAGGGGTCAGCGGAGGGCGCTGTGGCTAAGTGGGAGGAATACAAGGTTCGAGGCGGTGAACCTGCGTGTGAATCTCAGATGTACTTTCCACAGGCTGGGTGATTTGGGGAATGTTCATCTCTCTACGCTTCTGTCCCCTCATCTTTAAAAGTGGTCAATAAAACTGCTACCTTCCTTACAAGGTTGGGACTATATACGTGGAAATGCTGTTTAAACTGAGCACTATCTATGCTAGTTGTTGAGGGTTTGGGAGAGCTTTTCCAGAGGGGTGGGTCACAGAATTGCAGGAGTTCACAGATTCCAGCTTCCCACACGTAGCAGGAAATTACAGTAAAATGGCATTTCCCACCAAAACATTGTTCTTCCACTCTGCCAATACTTGACTAGAAAGGATTTTGTTTTGATTTAAGAATGAAAAGCAGTGTTCTCAGAAAGGGCTTAAGTTTTGGAATTACATGGGCTAGATTTGAATCTTGGTCTCATCATTCCAAAAATTGAGCTGGTCAGATTACTCCCTGTCTCTGAGCTTTGATTTCTCAACACGTCTCCTCATGTGACTGCTGAGAATGAATGAGACACCTCAAAGGCAAAAAAACCCAGTGCCTAGTGTCTACCTAGGAAGTGTCCAATAAATGTTAGTTCCCTTTCTTTCATTTCTTTTCTTCTTAGGAAGCATCCAATTTACCCAGCACGAAAAGGACTCAGTTGTCCATGCCATAGTGCAAACAAGTACAAGTTTTCCCTTCTTTTCTAAAGTGAGATCAGATGCCAAAAGCAGCGATTTTCAACATGTGTGCTGCAAGAATTTTTAAAACATGCAACACCTGACTATTTAGTCCGGGGCACTGACCTCTTTTCTCTTAGATTGTCAAATTAAAAAAAGTGACAGTAGCACCGCCTCCCCCCCTAAAAAAAAAACCCTTCGGCGGTATCTTTCATTTACCTCGTGCCACAGCTCTCAGGAATGCTAGCAGGGGCATTCTTAGCTCCAGTTAGCAGATGAAGAAACTGAGGCTTGGAAAGATAACACTTGCTCAAGGTCCCACCACTCCTGAATGGTAGAGCCAAGGCGCTGTTTAAGCAATATGGCTTGCGGGGGAATGATGCTTGAGACGGACTCGGGGGCTCCTGGAGCAGGCACTTCCAGGGCCAGACCCCAGCTCTGTCACTCCCAGAATTTCTCAACACAACCCGGTTCCCACCCTTGTAAGATGTCAATGCGGCCACTCTCTCCCAGCCTCACTTGTGAGGCTCAAACAAAACAGAAGGCAGCAGGAACATTGGATGTCTTCCTATACCTGGCCCTCATGCGGAGAGGGCCCATGATGCTGGCATTTCTTAATTTAAAGGGCAGAGTCTTAATGGAGGTTGGAAGCGACAGTTATACTCAACTCCACTTAGGCCAGCAGACTCTGGGAGCCGAGTCCATGACTGGAAATGCGCCTGGTAGGCATCAAAAGAATCTTGGTGGTCTGTCCCCAGTTTGAAGGGGCAGGGGAAGTAGATAAAATATGAAAGGCAGCACCTCTACCCTGCAGCACAAGGCACAGTGGGAATGAACAATACAATGGAGACGTCCTTTCGCATGAACTTCAAAACCTGGAAGATGGCTGGATCAATAGACTGTCATTTTGAAAACAGCTAAAGGACAGGAATATGATGATAATCAGCAGGGTGCATGGATCTACCAGATACAAATCATATAACACTGAAACAATTTCTTTCTATCACAAGATAACTGGCTTTGACTTGGGGCAACAAAAAGTAGATTTAGAGGAATATTGAATCTCAATGAAGAAATAACTCTTATGTTAGCTTTCTCTGAGTCCTAACTCGGGGAAGCAGCCAATGCAGTTGTTCTTCTAAATTGGAAGAGAGGGGTAGAACAGGGGAAGAAAATCTGACTCTAAGACGGAATTTGCTTATCTTGAGAATGTGGCTGAGTTCACCCCCTTCCTACCAAAGGTGAGGTTCTTCTACTGAGGCAAAGTTGTCCGGGGGCTGCTAAGCTGTGAGGGAAGAATGTTTATTGATTGAGTTCATGCATCTTACAAGGGAGAAGTGCCCTGAATTGCTTAGTATCTCTTCTATGATGTAGCTGTGTCTTAAAGCCAAGTATTTTGTTTTTAAGCATCAGCCTTTTATAGCCTGAAGGTCCTCTCTTTCCTCGGCCCAGCATTTTGTTTTTCTAAACCAGATACCAAGAAAATGTAGGGCAGATGTGCAGCTCTCCTCCTCTGCAGGCTCCCTTTCCTGGCCCGGCCTTGATCCAGGGCGAGACCTTGAAGAACAGTCCAGTTCGGGGATGCATCTCTCTCTCTCACCCTTCAGTACCAGCTCTAGCCTCGCCTCAGGGTCACTGCGGGGGCGTGCCAGGGTTGACTGTTTAATCTTGTACTGTCTGTCTGATATATGAGTAGGAGGATCTGTCAGATGGGGTTTATCTTGCCTCACAAATAAATGCAATAAAGCCTTGGCAGGTCATGGTTTGTAGCACTTGAGGCTGATAAAAATGTCCACAAGCCTGGAGGATCTGATCTGTCCATAAGGTACTTACATGATTATTTATAGTTTATGAGTGAGTCTTGTCCTTCATTCCTCCATTCAACATTCATTAGCACCTACCATGTGCCAGGCACTGTGCTAGAATCTTCTGATATGAAAATAATTGAAAGACAGCCCCAGCTGCTCAAAGCCCAGAGTGTGGAAGGGAAGGCCGACACACCCGCAGTGTGGTACGGGGTGACGAATGCAGAGGGGGATGTCGCAGGAGAAAGTGGGCAACTGCTTTTAAGGGTCAAGAAAGGCTTTTGAGAAGAAGATTCTTTATCTGGGCTTGAAGGACTCAGTGAGTGCTTCTCAGGTGGCCTAGGTTGGGAATCTAGGGGCAGGGCCACATGGACTTGGACTTGAGGGTGGGTGGGGGTATGAGGGACCCTTGAGGAAAATCAAGGTGCTGTTACTAACAGAGAGAGAGAGAGAGAGAGAGAGACAGAGAGAGAGAGAGAGAGAGAGAGAGAGAGGGAGAGACAGAGAGAGAGAGAGAGAGAGAGAGAGAGAGAGAGAGAGAGAGAGAGAGAGAGAGAGAGAGACTGCATGCCAGGCAGGCAAAAACGATAGCAGTTTTACCTCTTGAATTTCCAACAAGATGTAAATTTCTGGAGCTGAAACCTGGATCACAGATCCATCTTGATTCCTCCATGGCAAGTGGGAGCCCAGGAAGAACACTTGCTGCAGAATCAGCAGGCTCTTCAGCTGCAGCGTGTGGCCCTTGGGAAGCTGCTGCCAATACCTGACTTGCCTGCAACGAGGCTGGGGAGTTGTCACTGGAGTCCAGCCTCTTTTGTCCCTCTCACTGGCTCTCCCTTTGTGCCCCAAGGACTGCAGACATCTTGTACCTTTCTACCAGGGGGCAGCCTCACTCTCTTGATGATTGGGGTGCTGCCCCTGGAGGCTTAGCTGGGTCCACTTCCTCATTAGTCCCTGATCCTCATCAGCTCCTCCAGACAAACAGGGCCGTATGGAGCTGTGTAAGGGTTCCCCTTACTTAAAGCGCAAATGTCTTCTCATTTATGGGAACTGCTGCTATAGAAAGCTTCAAAAATGTACTTGTCATTAAAGCAACAGGAAACTACTCAACCTTCAGCTCAAAATTGTCTCTAACAGATGATTAGGGTGTTCAGGGTTATCACACTTAGACTCCCGGCAGACTGGGAAGAAAAGGAGGCTGAACGCAGAGACAACCCCCGGAGCAGGGAGGCCTTTGGAAGCAGGGGACACCAAGGTCAAATCCAAGGTCATAGATGACCCAGTTTCTTCGGTGCCTCTTTCAATGGTTCCTTAGCCCAGGGGGAAATCCTGCAGGTGAGGGGCAAAAGCACCAAAGACCAGGGGGATGGGGAATTGATTATATGATTATTTATAGTTTATGAGTGAGTCTTGCCCTTGGGCTCAGCTCTGCTTTGCATTGGCTGGATCACCCATGAGGAGTGTTATGAGGGTCACTCAGGATATTAGGTGCTCTGAGTTTCGTCTGTTTGGTTTTTTTTTTTTTTCATCTGTCAGTGAAAGAGTTTGGCTCAATCTTTAGGTCCTTTCTAGCTATTTTGAAAAATGAAAAGTATTATAGAAATACTTGGTATTATTCTTATAGTTGTTATTATTCCAAGTGGTAAACTAAAGGTCTCACTAAGGTACCAAACAACCTGCTATTTTCCACTTGCCAATGCTCAGCAAAAGGGTGCCAGGCAGCTCAGAACCTACGACTGCCCAGGTGCCACTCCATGGAACAGCATTAGTACGGCCTGCCCGCGGAGGAGACTTCCGCAGCAGGGGGGGTCAACGGGAAATTGCTGGCATCTCCCCTGACAAGTTATTGACGCTCATTTAACAGCCAAAAGGATGTGTTTGGTAAAGAATGGTTATTGTAGGAATAAAAATTCATCTGACTTTTTGTTAGATCATTTAAAAAAATCCTGTAAGCACGGACCCATGCAGGGTTACAGAGAGAAGCAAAACAAAGTCCTTTGTTCTTATGCTGGGGAGCAGGGCACCTGAGCGTGCTGCAGGTAATGCAGGGCAGTGAGATGAGAGTATAATGCAAAGCACGCAGGCCCCACAGGGTGTTCCATGGGCAGCTGGTGAATGCGGGACAGAGAGTGGTCTGGAGGGTGGAAACGGAGGTGTTGTTAGGGGCCAAGTTCATGAAGCTTGAGGTTGAAGGACACACAGTGAGTGGCCAGCGTGGCCACCTCACCAGGTCCCTCAGAAGCAGGGGTCCAGGCTGGCCGATGAGGAAGGGAGGTGGCGTGGGCTTCACTGAACCCGGAGAAGTCGTTTCCCCTGTTTCGATGCCTTCTGTGACTTATGCTTCACAGAATTCACTCGGGGACTTGACAGTTTGACATCTCTCATTAAATCTTTCAGGAAAGAGGCCTCTGCTTTGGGAAATTATCCTTTATGGGAAAATCACCTGTTTGTCTCTTCCAGGCTTTCTCTTGGAATGAATAGGAAGCAGGAGTGGATAGAGGTATCATGAAAAGAACACTGAACCCCAGATGGCCTCACCCTTGAATCTAGGACAAGTCACTTCAACTTTCAGCATCTCGATTTTCTTATTTGTAAAGCGGGGTTAATTCTCAGTCAGCATGAGTCTTTGAGTCAACAGGAAATACTCTGTGTGGGAGAGCTTTGTTAAATCTGAAGTTGTTATTGAAAACTGGAAAACGTACTCTGATGTAGCTCTCTACTTGCTAGTTCTTTGAGTCCTGGTTTCTTGTCTGTAAAATGGAGATAATGACAGCACCTGCCCTGCAGGTCACTCTGCAGAGGAAATGAGATGTGCGTGGAGTTTAATATGAGGCTGACTCGCGGTAGGTGCAGAATCCATGGTTGTTCCTCCTCTTCTTCCAGTGGTTCGAACCTTGGTCACAAGGAAGGTTTGAAGCCTTGATGGCAAAAGACTCCATTATAAACACCTTAGTGACTGTCGCCTCTGGAAAGGATCTAAGAATTAAAAAAAACCTTTGGTCCAGCAATTCACAAGCAGAAAGATATCTTTAAAGAGACAGTTCTTTAGCCAGCTGTGGTGCAGACAGCAGCCTACTCTGACCTTTCCCCCCTCTTTCCTGGGCTTTCAATCCAGACAAACAAGGGCAAATGGTATGAAGCCAGCAGACAGGATCCTCCCGGACTGACCTCTCATAGGTAGCTCAGCCCACCTGAGTATGCCAAAGTGGCCCCTCTGTGGTACAGCAGCTGCATCATTGAGGACTAGTGGTGATGTCAAGTGGTCCTGCCAGCCTGAGTTCCACAGTGACAGGGTAATCTAGTACCGTGAGTTCTGTGCCCAGCAGGCCGGAAATCCGGGTTTGTTAGATCAGCCTCAGCACTGGCCAGTACTTTGTCCTGGCTGGGGAAACTCAAATTGTCCAGCATGGACGCTTGATTTGCCTTTCTTGGGCACTTGCTTAGAGTCTTTGAGACTTTCTCTGGCTTTTGAGAGCTATTCCTGATTCTACCTACCTGGTCCCATTTCCTTCTCCATCACTCAGCTATGTGGGTTGCACGCAGAGTTTCACCCACAGGTTTTTCCTCTTCTTTCCTCACAGTCCACGGACAATCGCACCTACCATCTTGGCTCCCACCATCACACCGCGCTGGTATTCGGATTTGTATCTCCAACCCCCACCTCCTTACTGAGCTATATGCCCATGTCTCCAATTGCCTACTGGACAGGCTCACTTGCATGTCCCATATAAATCTCATACCCAAAACATGTTGTTGCTCCTCCAGTGTGGTCTACATTGAGGAGCCAAATTGCATGTTTCACAGGGTGGCATTTCAAGTGAATAGAGCTCAGTGTGTGGCCATGACACATATTCCTGGACTTTCCATTTTTACTGGGAAGATAAGTAAAACACTATATAATGGAATGTAAAATCTATATTAAAAATTAAGGTGGGACTTAACACTTTAAAGAAAATGTGTCTGCACATTTTGCCTCAGACTATGCCCTCAGTTCTCAGTCGGGTACAAGTTTGTTCTTCCCATAAAGGACCTGAGTTACCTTGAACTAGAGTGTAGACATGCAAAGTCATCTACAGCGGGGAGAATGAAAAGTTGCCAGCCAGCAGGCCTCGGTTGTCATGGACTGAGTGTGTTCACTGAGGTTGGTCAGCAGTGGAGCCCCAGAGAAAAGAATGTATTTCCATGCACTAACCAGGGCAGGGGATGTCTTGGCCAGCAGACATCCAGGCGTGTGTCATGTGGAGAATGGGTGTGCGGGAGGCATACCCGGCTAACTCTGAGCATTCCCACACCATTGGCAAGAACATGTAATAGTAAGTTGTAGGCTTCAGGGACAATTTAAAGTGTTTCCTCTCAGTATCTGCTCACCCCATCTTTATTAGTAGCACCTGTTAATGTTTGAGATTCACCTTTCCTTATTCTAAGGCCACATATTTTAGGTATGGTCTGACTCCAACTTAGGGGGTAGAACACAAGATGAGCCTAGGTTAATGAGCATGCTTCATTCTCCTGATTACCGTGTGTGAATCTTAGAAGTTTGGCAGATATCCTAGAAAAGAGGCATGTCCTTACCTAGTTTTGCAGTTGTGAATGCGAGGCTGGAGCTGCTGCAGCCACTTTGCCACCATGTGGGCAGGACTTGTCTGAGAACGGAGTGAACCATGAGGAAGCAGGGCCAAGAGAGGTAAAGAGAGAAACAAACTTCCTTTAAGCTCCTGCATTAAGTCATGCCTGAGGTCAGCTCTACTGTCTTTCCCAGTTGTCTGAACCAATAGATCCCCTTGTTGCTTAAGCCAGTTGGGTTGGGTTTTCTGTCACTTACAACCATAAGAATTCTAAAGGCATTTATATATCAGGCCCTCTAAGTGTGATGGCAATTACACATTTGTTTCTTCTAACGTTCCTTGATTTCATTTCATTTCATTATTATCAAGCTGCTTTTTGATTACTGTTGATTTTCCAAGTGGGTCTTCCCAGGGAGAGTGAATGTACTGATCACATATGTTCATAGACTTTTTCCACCCAAATAAGAAGTTTTAAAAACTATTGAAAGGATTTTATAATTTGGTCACTTGAGCCTGAGTCCTTAGAAAAGATTCACATTGGGCTTCTGGCTTAAAAGACTGAGAGTCAGATTCTGGACTGTGGAAAGCTGACCAGAGTAGTAAATGTAGGTTCTGGGCCATTTCCCTTGAAGAACAAAAAAATGTTTTAGGGGACAAAACATAAATGTTTGGGGGGGACTGAGATGTTTTAGACAGGGTGATCAGAAGAGCAAGTCTTAACTAAAGACCTAAGGAGAGTGAGGGAAGTAGCCAAGCTGTCACCCGGAAGAGCGTCCAGTGGAGAGCGCAGCTAGTGCCAAGGTCCTGGGGCAGGAGCTGATGTGGCAGGACTGGTGAGGGTTGAACGACAGGAGATGAAGTTAAAGAGGAGACCCAGCACATAGGGGAATGGGGGCGGGGGGCGGGTCAGAGTGAGGGTGGGGGCATTTGAGGGCTCTGAGAAAAACAGCAACGTGACCCAACTCACATGTGGGGAGGATCCCTCCAGTTGCTGTGTTATGGATGGATTACAGGGGCCATGGGCAGAAGCAGGACACCAGTTGGGAGGTGGTGGTGGCCTGGACAAGTATAGACTCTGACAAGACAGGATTTGTTGACAGACTGTGTCCAAAGTGAAGACTGAAGGATGGCACTGAGGTTTTGTTCTATGAACGCATGCATGCATGTGTGTGTGTATTTGTGTGTGTGTACGTATGTATGTATTTAGCTTAAGTACGGATGAATCCATTTTGTTTATGCTACAATGAACCCTTATTTTGTGGCAAACTCTGTTATTTGAGTCTCTGTTCCTTCCACAGTTTGTGGCCTTCTTTAGGTGAATCCTTTATTCATCTTTGTTTACACCTAATCTGTGGGGGAGACATTCCTGCAAGGAGAAGATTGTGTGACAATCTGGAAAGAACCACATGACTGGGACTGAGCAAGGCTCCTTTGGGAACCCCTCTGAAAGTGCTGAGCAGAAAAGGGGACATTGTTTCCTGACTGGGTGGTGACACAGGAGAGCAGTGTGGCTGTGGAGGTGAAGCCCAGGACCAGTGTTCGGTGGACTAGACCCAAGGGAGGCCAGGGCTCTGGGTGGGTGCACTGGGCATAGTGTCAGGAGCATGAATGGGTGACCTGCAATAGCACAGAGCAGAACAAAGACTAGACTTCTCGAGGCATCTGGCGGTGGCAACGGCCATGAAGAACATCCACATCGGCAGTCTGGTAGAATGAGGTGCACCAGGCATGTGTCAGTAACTAGCGGGCACAGAATGACACAGATAGTGGAGTAGAGGACAGGACAGAAACTGGAACAGGGCTCTAATTTTAAATGGAAATAGAGTGTAATCTAAAGGCCCTTCATCCCTTTGGAGACTCTTAAGGAGACTCGAGAAGGCAGAAGACTGAGATGATGCCACCGGTGGAAATTGAGCTAGAGGATGTAACACAAACTGTTAAAGTGACCTTGCCTGGGATGGGCCTAGGGGGTTTTCTGGTTTGTAAGTGGTGTCTCTATAGGGCAGTTCTGTTGATGACAGCCAGTCTCCTCTGTTCTCAAGCAGCATTAATTGTGATAAGGTGATTTTGTCCTGGTTCCAAAATTCTTCTTCATTTGTTTTCTCTTTAGCTCTGTTGTTTATTGCTATCCCACACTGACCTATGGCCCTTGCTGGTCCCTGCTGGTCAGCACTATATTGGTTGTTTTGCTACATCAAAGTTTATATAAGGATTTCTGTGTATTCTCAGTCTGTCCCTGTTTGTAAAGATTATGCTTCAAAATGCAGGGTGGAGCAAAACTAAGTTTACAGTTGTGAGTATGCGAAACAGAGTTTTTCTTGTATTATATTTGTTAATTATTGTAGTATTTTCCATACAAACAACCATAAACCTACTTTTGCCCCACCTTGTACATGGACTTCTGTCTCATTGGATAGCTTTAATCCATTTGGTTTTCTTTATTTCTTTTTTTGTGAGATCTATTGTCTTCTGATTACAAAAGAAATACATGCCCATTGTAGAATGCAAATGATTTTCTAGAGCTTTTATTTTAAGTTTGCATTCTTGGGAATGCCTATCTGGACAATCTGGGAGGGGCTGGGGGAGCAGCTCTGCTTGAATGTAAATGCATCCTGTACAGACTTTGCTGCTGAAAGGGCTTCTGGGGGAACCAAGAGTTCAACAGCTGAGCGCTGCCTGGACAACCTCTCTCATTGTACAAACATCCTGCCTCTATAGTTGTTTCTTTGTCCCTCCCTTTCAAACATGCTTTGAGCAACAACGACTGGAATTAAAAGGCATTCACTTAGCAGAAAATATGATCTGCGCTGCTTTGCCGCTTACTTATTCCATGCTCTTCACTTGGACAGTTCACATGTGATTTGAAGGGCATTAGTGCATAGTTTTGTTCATCCGTGTGCTGACTTTATTGGGTACACTCTTTGGTTTCTGAGTATGCAAGGATGTTACTTATATTCCCTTGGTCAGAGTAAGAAGAATTAGGTAGTTAACAAAGCCCAGCTGCTATCGCATGCTATACATTTTCTTGTACCTTATTCTACCTCCTTCAGTCATGAAGTACTATGGCTCATATACATGAAGATTAGCTGTCCTCATAAATGCCAGGGAGAAGAAAATAGCATTTATAGGACATCCAGTCTGTCACTCACGTGTCTTCTGTGACTCAGAATCCTCACCATGACTCTGAGGAAAGTTTTGTCCCGATTTTGTAGGTATCCCTGGTAGATGAACAAAGAAACTGAGACTCAGGGAGGTTAAGTACCTGCCCAAGAATTTTTAGTTCAGTCACAACAGTTTCCATGATTTTGGGTAAGTCCTTAAATACTATTTCAGTGTGAGGGCCAGAAAAACTGCACCTTGAGGAGAACAAGTTAAATTGTTTAATTGTTAAATTGCAAAGACCAGAGGTGTTGATTTCCTGTCCAGATTATTATTTTTTTTAGCTCTTTCTTGACTCTACCTTTACTTCTTAAACAACCCGACCAGCCAGTTGCCCCGGATTGACATGCGGCTGGGAGCAGATTTGTGGGAGCATCGACAGGAGAGCCCGAGGAAAACTGACTTGCGTGGCTGATTGGGGTGACAGCTTGGTAATGGACCTCTGAGGGTGTATATATGAATTAAGCACCTTTCATTTCCTTTGCTGCAAAAACATCAATTAAGCTTGAGTAATCCATGGGTTTTCCCCATTTTCAGGCAGAAGAAAATCAGCATAAATTGGCTCGAGTGTTTTTTTACTAGGCTTTGATCATTAATCATCTTCAGCTCTCTCCTGCCGTTCCTACCTCAAAAAAAAAAAAAAAAAAACCCAAAAAACCAAACAAAACAAAACAAAGACAAAACAAACAAAAAACCCCCCCACACTGCCATTTCTGGAACCCACTACAAACATTTACTAGGCAATTTGTTCAGTCTTGAGTATAATGAAGATATGCATTCAATGTTTTGAAGGCTGATTCTATGGGGAAGGTGCCAGCCTGTTCTTCTTTAAGGCTGCTGGAGGGCTTATTCAGAGCCCTTTTCTGCAGGTTAGCCAAACCTGCCGGAAACCGCAGTCTGGTCCCTGGCTGGTGCTGCCCTGCACTTGACCAAACAGATGTGTCTCTGCAGCCCTCTCCATCTGACACCAGCCAGCGAAAGCCTCATTTGTCTTTGAAAGGCCTCCTTTAGCCTGTACTATTTTCCTAATGCTAGAAATGCTGTGCTGCAAGAATGAATATCAGCAAGTATCTTTCTCTCGTCTCAGACCCCTATTCCAATGGTGTGGGTAACAGTGGACCCACCCGATGGGATCCTGGCTACCTGAGAGGAGCAGACCTCCGCAGGCCATCCAGCTCATCCTGTGCTTCGAGGCGGGGATACACCCAACCCTTCCGACAACATGTCTCAGCTTTTCACCAGGGTGGTGGTATACCGAGTGCCACATGAGGGGCCGTGTACACATGCCCTTTCCTTTAGTTACCCACAGCTCTACTGGGTAAAGTTAGAATCTAAGAAGCTCCTGATATGCTATTGCCTTTGTGCTGGAAAAGAGACAATTTCATGAGGTTCAACCTAATAGTTTTTATTAGCCCTATTTTCCAGATGAAAAGTGGTTTGCAGTGGTTTGAAAAGTGGTTTTTTTTCTAGTAAGTGGAGGAACCAGAGTTTCTACTCAGAGTTGAGTGGTTCTAAATCCCCCTTTTTTTAGTTTTTTAAAAAAAGGTGTAAAACACTTTAATCACACATAGGAGCACGTATACGTAGACATTACAGCTCATACATAATTGAAAGCTTCCTCTAATTTCCTTTCCTCTCTCCCCAGAGAGATGCACCATCTGACTGTCGTCTACATCACCCCCATGTGTGACTTACACTATCATTCCATGTAAATGTATCTGCTAATGTGTGATTGCAGTGTTTTGCATTTTCAAATCCTGTTTAATTGATATCAGATTGTGATTTGCTTTTCTTTTTTCCTTCTGTGACTTGTTTTTTCATCTGTTAGGTATCTATCCATGTTGCTATAAGTAGTTATAATTCATTTATATAACTGCTGAATAGTATTTCATTATCTGATAAACCACAGCTTATCCATTTTCTGATTGGTACGTGTTCTGGTTATTTCCAGTTTTGCAGTATTACCAACAGTGTGGCACTGAATATTCCTATATGTGTCTCTTTGCATATACATTTTTTTAAACACAATTTTTATTGCTGACATTATTACAGATGTCCCCATTTTCCCCCCTCTGCCCACCTCCACACAGCCCTCATCACCTGCGCTCCCTTCAGACTATCGCCACAGTGTTGTCTGTGCCTATGGGTTATGCCTATATGTTCTTTGGCTAATTCCTCCATCTTCTTTCATCCAGTCCTCCCCTCCCCCGACTCTTTGCATTGCATTTGAGAATTTCTCTAAGAGTGGGCTTCTGGGTTGTAGAGCATGCACATTTTTTATTTCATTGATTATTTCTGAGTTGCATGCCAAAATGGCTGCATCAATCCACACTCGCACTAGCCACATATGAGAACTTTCTTTTTTCTGCATGATCATCAATGCACGCGAGTGTTACACTTTTATGCTTTGCTGATATGATGGTGTAAAATGGTTTCTCATTGTCGTTTTCTCCATTCCCCTTCCCTCTTTATTTAATACCTTCAGAAGAGATGCCACACTTGCAAAGATGGTGATCTCTCTCTGTCCTGATTTGTCTTCTTTGGGGAGAAGGAGCAATATCGGGCATGGGTTATGTTGAACAAGCCATGTGGTTTTTTGCTCTGTACCATGGACACCTGAGATTCATAGCACCCAGCAGCTGATCATTCTTCCTATGCTTGAAGAATTTCCTATAGTATTAGTCCTGCTTCCCTAGGTGGAAACCATAAACCCACTTCACTAGCTTCCCAAGGAACCAGATTTATTTATTTATTTATTCATTCATTCCTCACCCAAGGACATTTTTTCATTGCTTTTTTAAAAAGGTTTTATTTATTTATTTTTAGACAGGGAAAGGGAGTGAGAAAGAAAGGGAGAGAAACATCAACGTGTGGTTGTCCCTCACATGCCCCACACTGGGGACCTGGCCCACAACCTAGGCTTGTACCCTGACTGGGGATCAAATCAGTGACCCTTTGCTTCACAGGTCAGCACTCAATGCACTGAACCACACTAGCCAGGGCTCATTGCTTTTCAGAGAGAAAGGGAGAGGGAGAGAGACATCAATTTGTTGCTCCCCATTGATGGGGATTGAACCTAGATATGCACCATGTCTGGGTCTTAAACCTGCAGACTTTCAGTGTACAGGATGATGCTCTAACCAACTGAGCCACACTGGCCAGGGCCAAGGAACAAGATTTTAGACAGAGCTTATGATCTGTCAGTCAGACATACCCATATAAGACAAATTTGGAATGCAAGGAAGGAGGTGCTGTATAGAATCTAGTCTGGTGAAACAACACAGACATCCTGCAATGGGAAGCACAGTGACAGAGCTCCCAGTGGTAGTGTGCTACAGCCAAGCTCAACCATGATCACTGCTGGGAGAGGACTTCCACTGGAGCAGTCTAGAGGTACGGTTGCACGCTATTCCAGAATGCAAGCTTAATTCTCTGGCCCTCTTACGTATTTCCTGAGCCATTCTTATTAATTTTTTTTTTAAATAAGATTTGCCACTGCTTCATCTACTTATTGCTATCCATCTCTCAGGCATTGTGCAAAGCAAGCACTATTAGCCCTGTTATAGAAATGAGGAAACCAAGGCATGGAAGAGTAACTTACCAAGGGCAAGTGGTAAAGCTGGGGTTTGAACCCAACATTGACGACTGCAGAGCCCATTGGCAGGAGCTCATCTCCTCCCACCTCTGGTTGCTCCCTTGCTCTTCCCCAAACCCCTTCATAATACTCATACAAGCTGGAATTATCCTATTTATATGTTTACTTATATTCTGTCTCTTCCAATTGACACAGTTACAGAAAGAGCAGGGACCAGTCCTCATTTACCATTGTATGTCCAGCTCCGAAATCACACTTAGCATAGTAGGCACTCATAACTATCTGTCAGATGAATAAATGAACTGAACCAATCTACCAGGGATTTCTTTGGGGAAAATAATCCCACCTTGCATTTCAAAATACTTTCAATACTCTTGTGCATGTGTTCTTTCATTCAATAGTAATGGATTACAATGCCTCATGCCTCTTAGAATTTAAATTTAATGCTTGCTTTTCTTTTCTTCCTAGATGTTTTGTCCTTCCAATGTCTGTTCAATATCTATGCAATGCCTGTCCCTGGGACTGTATCCACAGTCAAGATGGTTCCAGGGTCTCTCAGGCCAAATGACAGCCCCTGTGACAGAGCAGGAAAGGATAGAGCTGGAGAGTTGCTGCGGTTGACAGATGCCCTTTCCTTCACTAATTGCATCTCTCCAAAGCCCCGCCATGAACCAAATCTCAGCCCTCGTGTTTGAGTTAAGGGAACCGGCTTTTCACCTCAGCCTTTCACCCATGAGAGACTTG
The DNA here is from genome assembly GCF_021234165.1 of Pteronotus mesoamericanus. Taxonomy (NCBI): domain Eukaryota; kingdom Metazoa; phylum Chordata; class Mammalia; order Chiroptera; family Mormoopidae; genus Pteronotus; species Pteronotus mesoamericanus. The sequence goes on along the minus strand of NW_026555078.1, from coordinate 24,318,057 downwards.
AGGCCCAATGGCCTCCATGAATCCGTCAAGCATCTGGTAGGTGCCAGTCATTCTATTTCTGATCCCATTCCTTTCACCGAGACTTCTTCCTCTCATTATTCTTTCCCATAGATCCTCCATTCCATGTCCTTTTGGCCTAGTGTCCCATGACCACTTACAAACAAATACAACCAGACATAATTGCTCCACACCCAGCTCCTCCTCCGTCCAACTCCTTGAAGATGGTTTGAATTTTCTCTACTCTCTTTCCCTTTTGTCATCTCTCGCTCACTCTTAATGTCCAGAGTGGAGAAGTATGACTGTCGACTGGTTCCCAGAATTACCAGGATTGAAAGCCCAGCTCTGGTTCCCTCCTCTTAAATCCACTTATGCACTTATATCCTGACGCTGGAACATTTAGTGGGTAGAGAGAACTTTGGGAAAAAGGAACCATGAAAGGCAAAGAACTACTGACTAAATCATTAATGTTTAATTTCTCCTAGACTGTTACAGTAAACTACCTGAGATCATAAAAAGAGTGTATGCTTTTGGAGTTATCTAGGCCTATTTGAATCCCAGTTATTCTGCTTCCTGGCTGTATGACCTTGGTTAAATTACCTATCCTCAACCTCTCTTACACTCATTTTCCTCATCTGTAAACAACTGTTGGGGAGCTGTGCTGTTTAGAGACGTACGTAAATCACTCAGACATCAGGCACTGCCCTCATCCAAGCCAGCTCGTGCCTGACCTGGAGCACTTTCCATTCCTGACCCTGTGCCCTGTCTAACACACAGAGACACTCGTGGCCACAGGCACACATGGAGATAGACACATAAATACACTCTCCCCTGCATACATACACTCCCCCATACCCCACATATATATGCACACACCATGTATTATACATACAATACTCACATACCCCATATACATGTACACATACATACACCCTGTCCCCACATACATACACTCCTTTCACACACATATCACACAATGCACACTGCCATATACACCACATACCACATATACACCATGCACACTGTACACATCAAACACATATACACAACCCACATATATATACACACACCATTATATACCACAGACACATAACACATGCTCCCCCCACGTACCTGCTCCCCACCCCCTGTATACATTCACATGTCTAGACAAGTTTCCTATCTACTCAGCTGAAATGGTAGAAAAGGAGAATCTCTGCTATAATTTGAACTTTTAAAGGCCATTTTGATTTCACTGGAAGAAGAAAATGTGCAATTTTACTACCGGACCTGAGAGGTTCAAGGAAGCAAATGTGGGGAAGGAACAAAGTAGCAATTCAGGGAAGAGTTTCAAAAAACTAATAAAAACTCCACCAACTTTGTTATTTGATTATAGTTCTGCCCAAAATTCTTGGGGAATAGCAGGCTAAAACTATTGGATAAAAAGCAAAGGCTTTGGGTGGTGATTTGTCTGCTCTTTTCACAGGGAAGTTAAGTTGATTCCTTGTTTTACTCAGATGGACTTGCTGGAAGAAATAAGAACCCTACTAGTAACAGCACCTTAAGATTGTACTGTGTGTTATATTCTTCCAAATGCCTTGAGTGTTGTGATGTGATTATGGAGCAGTTCTTGGGATGTGTCACAGCTGACAGCCATCTGCTTTTGTCAAGCCCTATGAGCTTTGGCAAAATAGTAACTTGTTTATTTTTAGACTGAATTACAGTTTGGGGCCCCAGTCACTAAGTAAGCAATGTGAAAAATACACACTCAGGATATTGGCGTGCTGTATTTTGTGTTACATATTATGATCCTTGGCAGGGGTGGGGGATGAGTAGGGTGAATAGATGCACTCCTCTTTCCAAGGAGTGAATTTAATTTTCTTAGCACTGCAGAGCTCAGCCTCGACACATATTCTTGCACAATGTCCCTACGAGGTGGGTGCTGTTTTTCTCCCCATTTTAGAGATGACGGAACTGACTTAGGTAGGTAACCTGGTCAGGGCAGCACTACTAATCAGTGGTAGAGCCAAGATTCACAGCAGGCAGCTCAGCAGCGGAAGCTGTGCTTGTCCCCTCCCCCCCCCCCCCCCGCCCCGCCCCCGGTGCTATACAAGACGTTGTCAGGGGCAAGGTCAAAGGCATGCTATCAGGAGGAATTAGCCTTTCTCCTATTGGACTAGACTATGTTTTCTGTCAGAACAATTAATGTTCCATTAAAGTTCATGGTGGAGAAACACACTCGCTTCTTAAGCAAACCAGTGACAAAGCTGGCCATGACCCTCACAGGTAGGAATGACCTGGGGCCTGGCTCTCGCCTCTGCTCTGACTCTCACGCACTTGAATGATGCTTTTGGTGTGGAATGCGACTGTTCTGATTGTTGCTGGCTGTTTAGCATCCCTGGTACTGAGACACTAAGTGCCAATAGTGTCCCCACTCATTGTGCCCCCTCCCCATTTCCCGATCCTCCTGCCCTGCTTAAGAGCCAACGACAGGGCATCTTGCTGAAGGCTGAGATGCTAGCGTCTGAGGGGACAGTACCTCTCCTGTGTGGAAGGGTGGAGTTTCCACGGTACAGAGGAGGAGGAAAAGGCTGGACTGGGGACCGGAAGGCAGGGGCTGCGTGGAGGGGATAGGGATGGACAAGGGAAGAGGGGCCAAGGCCAGGGGAAAGGGCCCTTATGAAATACCAAGTTTGGAAGGCTCTCCTTTGTAAGCTAAAGTGACCTCCTCTCCTTTCCTTCAGACTGCTGTTCTCTGGGAGTATGGTCTGCCTGTCTGGACCGGGAGAAGATTGGGCGTGTGGAAAATATTCTGGGAAGGGCCCACAGGTGCTGCCACATCATGGTGCAGTGGCTCCAGCCAAGAAGGAACTGAGCCAACCCTGTTCACCTCAGGGCGGGGTCATCTCTCAAGAGATCTGGGGTCCTGCTCTGGCCCAGGGACCCTCTAAGAGACAGGTGCATTGTAGGTATGGCTGAGGGACGTTAGGAGATTGCCGCAGTTGGGGGGCCACTTGAGATAGAAAGTCCTATTTGAAATTGAGTTGTACACCCGTTTCAGGCTAGTCTCTACACAGTTGCCAGAGCTGTCCTATTAAAATATAAACCTGCTCAAAACCCTCCAATAGTTCCCCATTTCACTCAAAGTAAAAACTGAAGTTCTCATAATTGCATCCAATGTTCTACACATTTTGTCAGTGATTACTTCTCTGGCCTCACCTCCTCATACTCTCCCCGCTCGTTCACTCTGCTTCAACCACGTTCCTATCCCTTGAACATACTGCTGCTGCCTCAGGGCCGTTGCACTGGCTGTTCCTCTGCCTGGAATGCCTTTCCTCTACATACCTGCGTAAGGTATCTCCCTCGTCTTTTTAAACTGCACTGAAATGTCAGCTTTTTTAGGGAGGCCCATGCTGACCACCTTTTCAAATAGCACACAATCTTTCCCTGATCCCTAAGCATCCTTATCCTTCTTATCTTACTTGTTTTTTTCCATGGCAGTTGCCTCTAAAATCTAACATTATTTGATGATATATTTATCCCATATATTAGTCTCTGTTTGCTCACAAGGACATAATGTCCATGAGAGCAGAGATTTTGTCTAACTTGTTCACTGATGTATCTAATGCCTAGAACGGGGCCAGTAGGAACTTAATCAATATTGGTGCATACAACGTTCCCCTTAAGCTGAAATTCCTCTGGAGAAAGGGGCCCTAGCGATCAAATTGAAATGCTTTCCAAGGCTTCTCACATTCATACTTTGTGGTCCTTCTTTCAATGTGCACACTTTTAATTTAATCCTCGTACAGCCACAGTACCTGAGAACTGAAATGTACTCTACACAACCTTGACGACTTTCTCTGCTTTGGCGACTGGTTGCAATGACCCAGTAACTGCCGTTTGGAGCTCACCTTAGCCTGGTTACACAACAGCTCTGGGGGACTCTGCGATGGTCTCTCCCAGCCTGCGTTCTCTGGGCTTCCTGGTCTCCAGTCCAAGCCTCGCCCACAAAATAGAATCCTCTCTGCCCCGCCACTCACTCCCATCCTTGAGGGGGCATTCTTAATGCGCATTCCTAGCTCCCCTAGAGTCTTTTCTCTCTCTTTTTTCTTTTTTTGCCAGAAATTTGGGAGCTAAGAGGTAGAGACATGGATGAGAAGCAAGGCGTACAGCCACACACTCTCAGACAAAAGAGTTAAAAGACTTCCAGGCTGGGGATGAAATGCTTTGTGTTAAGTTAATAAAAATGACACAGAAATTCTAAAAGTTAGAATTGATCAGCAGTTTAAGAATTCTTTAAAATTTTAATGAGCTTTCAGCCTTTGTGCTGTTTGTTGGGCTTAAAGGAACACACACAAAACAAAGAACAAGAATTGCCTTTTAGGTAGGATGTGGATGTCTAATGCATCTATTTTTCTTGCTATGTTCAGTTTTCATTTCATTCTGAGATTCCTACTAAACTTAGGAGGTTGCCTTTGGGTTTTTAAGACTGCAGGGGGTGATCTAAATCTAAATAGTAATAAAAAGCCACTGCTTTTATCGGTCTTTTATTTTATAAGTTGATGGAAACATTTTATATATGCATTAGGTTTTGTAACCCAATCTTGGTACTTGCTGAGTCCCAGAGGGACTGTTTCAGTACCTGGGAGTTCCCTGGCGTTTGCTTTATTTCTCCAAGGCAGAGGGAGAAAAAGCTTTCAGTGAAGGCAGAATAGTGGTTTTATTTGAAAGAATTCTGTTTAAGGTAGGACACACACACACTCTCTCTTTCTCTTTCTCTCTCTTTCTCACACACATACACACACATACACACACAAGCTATAGCATAAAATTACAGTTTTAAAATTGCAAGAACCTTAGAGATCATCCATCTACTACTGACGTGTTACATATGAGGAAGCTTCTGCCCAGACAGGTTAAGCACCTCGTCCAAGGTCATTGGCATCTGGTGGAAGAGACCAGACTACAATTCAGGTTTCTTGACTCAAGTCTAATTTTCTTTCTGCTACACCACATTGCCTCCAAAATAAGATAATGTCTATGAAATCATTTCAAAAACTGGAATCCATTACACAAGTATTGGGTGGGTAGAGGGAGCATGGTAATGAGCTTCCTTTCTTCAGAGACAAGCTTGGCGAGCTCACGTCTTTTTCCAAATGAAGTAAGTTCATGTTACGTGAATCACACATTATATTTCTAATTAGGTTCCTGGGTATGGCCTCCAATAAATCAGCATCAAAGAGGTAAAACCAAAGCATTCTTCATTCAAGTACACTATCTATATCATATTCCATCTTTTTCCTTCCTTCCCACCCTCTCTGTCTACCTCCCTCTAGTGTCCACTTTTAGTTATTGCATATATGCCAATAGGCTGCATACACACATTACAAAATATTACGTATTATGTATTAAAATTATCTGGACTATATTTTATGTCAGCAGCTGTTATCAATAGCAAATTAGAATATTTTATATCGACAGGAATAATTGGCTAATATAAAGACTTGGATACTATTTTAAAAAGTCTTTAAAATAGTTTTATGATTAGAATGAGAACATATTAAAGTTTGGTTATTAAATTGTTATTAATAGACTCGAATCACATAAAAATCATTGTAACTAATTTAAATGTTTTAATTGTAAGGGGACATGAATTTTTCAAGGTAGAAGTCCAATTAAATTAACTAAGACATGATTCATTAAAAGCATTAATTACTACTTTACTTGGAATACTGAGAGTTACTAGATATTACTGCAAATGACTTGGATTAAAATTTTGTTTTGGTACTATTAATAGATTAAGTCACTAAATTATTACAGTAATTGTAAATAATTTTTCATTAGTCTTATGTCACCCTCTCTAATATACATATTTCAGCCCTCATCCATTATAATTTCTTCTTCCCTTGAAAGAAATTTTTCCAACATTTCAGTATTCTAGCCAGACCCCTTGTTAGTGTATGAAATATCGGGAAAAAGGCTCACTGAAAAACACTCATTTGGGAGGAGATTCCTTGGTAGCCTTGCTGGAAGGATATGGATCCAGTAAGACAAATAGGTTGCTCACAAAGTCTATAAACTCTAGACCCCATTTCCTAACTTTAAAACAATCCCTGCAGAGTCGGAGTGACATTTACAAATAAGAGCCTATGTTCCACTCTGTTCCCAGCTCTTGTCAGTCTGTGACAAATGGGTCAACGTGCACGGTGAGAGGACTGGGCACCTTTCCCCTGCCACCTGGGCGCTCCGGCAGGTCAGCGCTGAGCGGGGTCGGACAGGGAGGCCCAGGAGTAAAGTGGGCTGAGCGGGCTGCTGGCGGCCCGCGCAGGGGTGTCACCGCAGCGCAGGACAAGCTTTGGTGAACCAAATCTCCGACCGCGCGGAAGGCGGGAGGGAATATAGCTGAACCAGACTGAGCAGTTTCCAGGAACAGGAAATGCGGGTTAGAAACGATGAAGTAGGAGCAGATGTGGCAGGGAGATGGCATTTCAGGCACCCAGCCTGGCAGAGAAGCCCCGCGGGCCCACCTGGGGAGGCTGGAGCCCTTGCCCCCTGTACACTGACGGAGGTGCCCAGCAGCGCACATTTCTGGTGGTGTGCAACCTCCCGAAATGGAATCAGTGCGGGCAGCTTGGCGACGCAGTGGCGGGAAGGGTGGGGCTCCGGCGGGGCGCGGGCATGGCCGAGGGAAAGGTGAGACAGCAGCAGCCGGCGAGCCCACACATGCTGCACTTGGCTGCGCACCTGTCTGGGCACTGGAGGTAAGAAATCTGCCTGTGGGGGCTTTTTTCTCTCCCCTATTTTTTCTCTTTTTTGTTTAATTGACAGTCTGTCTCTCCCTTTGGCTTGAACAGCGTGGGAAGGGAGGGAGGGCTGAATGACCTGCAGAAAGCAGATACCTTAAGTGGGGGCCTGAGAGCCTTTTAAAAGACACTGGTGTGTGGTGGCTACTGGGTGTCACCTGGGATTTACTGTCATAAATGGGTCAGGTGTAAAAAAAAAAAATGTTGTTAATGAAGCAGAAGAGCTGAAAATGCGTTGGGTAGGCCCCGAGCTGCTCAGCTGCTGCCGATTCTGTAATACCGAATTGCTGAAATCACTGGTCAGCCAGTGTCTTCCCTGGGATGCAGAGGAGGAACGCTAAAGTAATTTTGGGGACCTGGGTATGGCTTTCGACTCACCCTCCCTTCCCCTCAGCATGCAGTGTTCGGAAAAACAGGTTGGCAAGAAAGTCCAGGCTAAGAGCTGATATCCAGGAGATAACTGGCTTCAGAAGAGAGCCGTGATTTTGTGGGTCCGGGATTTCAGACGTCTTTGCCCTAGACATCTTTTCTATAAGTGTTTTTGTCACCTAACTCATTGGCTGTAGGCAATTTTGCCTAAAAAGAAAAAAATTATGACTTTATTGAAAAATAGAAAATATTTGAATACATTTAAAATGTGTGTAGATTCATAGCAATCCTGCTAAAATAACTGATTTTATTTTGGGTTGTATCTAAGTGCTTTTCTTTGAAGTCTTCCGTTACATAGTATTATGTATTTTTTTTTCCTTGTTGGTTCCTTTCCTTGTACAGCACTGCACTTTTTCTTTTTTGCAAAAATTTCCTTTTCCATTAAGAGACATATTGGTTTCTAAATACTAAGATGCGTGGTTGTAACTGAGCTTTGTATTATGTTGTGGAGGCCTTCTATACTGTTTGTTCTTGGCATATTGTCACACGTCTGTTGATAAATGTCCCAAAGTTCTATGGGAAATTTGAACTAAGATGTATGTCATATAAAAATGGAAGTACTTCATCAATGAAGAAATGAAACCAAACTGTCAACCAGTTATTTTATCTTTTCTACAGCATTGATTCATCAGTAAAGAAATAAAACCAAGTAAAAAAAACCCAAAAGTTATTTTATATTTTTATGGCAGTCAATTTGTCAATGGAGAAAAAAAACCAACCAATCAAACAAACAAAACACAAACTGTCAACCAGTTATTTTATCTTTTTTTTTTTACAGCAAAATTGTCTTATGGTCAATGAGTTATTTGGTGAAATGCTTGTGGCAATGATGTCTACAGCAAAGATGCTACAGCAAAAGTACCCAGAACTGTGATTTGGGGGCACAGTAGATAATGTCATCTCCTTTACATGAAGCGCTTAGCCCTTGTGCGGCCCAAAAGCAGAGAGGGATTCAGAGGCATGTCGCATTCACGCACAAGTCCTTGGCAGGGCAATAAATCCATCTAACTGAGAAAACTGTTTACTTATAGCACCAAACCAAGCAAGTCGAGCCTTAATAGACTGATGCTGGTTGGCTGCTTCCTTTCTTGAACTTGGTGCATTCACAAAATACTGATTTAAGGCACCTCTGATTTCCCAAAGTCCTCTCGAACCTGCACAAGAAGGTGGTATAGCCTTGGCTTTAAGCAGGAAAGGCAAAGGGAACGAGGGGCAGGCAGTGAGGGTTTAGTTCCAGGCCCCAGATACTGTCCCCTTGGGGTGGGCATTTCCAGTGCACACAGGTGGCCTGGGTGTTGGAGACAGAGACCTGCATTTAAACTGGCATCAGCCGGGGGTGTCTGTGGGGTAGAAGGCGTGGTGATTGCCCTTCTGGAGCATGTAGTCAACGAACAAATCAACAACAAACCACATCAGAAATATCTAGAAATGCTTCTATTAATTGGCATAAGAGAAAATATAAATTACTGTGGTCTGGACAGTCCGGGGAAGGACTGGGGGTAGGAAGAGGAGGTGAGAGGAAGAGAAGTGGGCTCATCTGGGTGGGACCTCTGGGGTGAGGGTTGGGGGCAGCTTGACCTAGGATTTAAAGATGGAAAGAGGGGAATTGGCTGATGCATCACTCACAGTGCCTGCTGAGGGGCCAGTCTGAGTGGGAAGGACGAGAAGAAAAAGTTAAAGGCAGAATGTTTCCCCTATCTCCTTAACAGAGCCTCTCAGCTACCCTCCCCAGGCCCAGCCGAGCCACCCCAGAGGGTGAGAAGGAGAGGGGGAGGCAGGAAGGCAGCAGGGTTCCCAGAGGTAAGAGTCTGGTTTTCTCCAGCTGCATAGGACAGGGTTGTAAATAGAACCTAGTAGCTGGCCCTGCGTCACTGTGTGATAGGACATGTTGGCTGTTTTCATGTTTGGGAAAGACTCCATGGATGAGTGAAGTTAAATATCATATTTCATTTAATTTTTCCACCACTTTCAAGGATAATAACTGTCATGCTACTCCATTTGTTCAGAAGAAAATCAAATCTGCCTTGAGCCATCACTTACCAGCGGTAAGAAGTCAAGAGCGGTTATAGGTTTGTGTCACTCTTCCCTGGGAATTGTGGAAATTCCCGGGGCCCCAGGCAGAGCTGGACCTTCTGGGGCAGGGCCTCTGGTCACCATGCTCTTAAGGCCACTGCTGAGGAAACGGCTGGAGAAACGAGGTGGCTCGCTGCTTCTGGGCCAAGTGGGGTCTTGGCTGCAGCTCCCATGCCGCCAGGACTGGTGTTCATTTGCTGGGCATCCATGCAATGGCACCTCTTTAGAGAGAGGCTCCATCGCCGCTGGGTGCTGTGTGGGCGTGAGGGACACAAGTCCATGCCACTTGTAGGTACTATCATTTTTTCCTGCCCTTTGGCCTTGAAGAAATCCACCCACTTCTCTTCCTGAAACAGGCTGTTCTCCACCCATGTTGCTCCTGCACCAGCCTTCCTTCATTGGCTTAGTCTTCAAAGCCAAGTGCTTCTACATGGGGATTGTGTCATAGATGGAGGAGGGGAAGTAATGTGTCCTGCAGGCCTGTGCACGGCTCTCTCCTGGGCATTTGCAGCTTCTGGCTGTCGACCTGAGCTGCAAATGCCAAGAGAACTCCCTGGAGACTAGGCAGCCCGACTGTCCAACACAAAGACCTTTTGGGATGGCAGATGGATAAATACCTCTCATTCATTGACTCGCACTGAAGCAAAACTGGTGCAAATTAATCTCTCAGTAGGTTATCTCTGCATATCTGTTTGCATGTGGAGTTGGGTGGAATTGCCTCTATATGTATCTGATACAGGCAGAAACACTTGGGAGAGAAGCGGTCAGGGTCCTGGGAGTGCCTTTGTTGGTCTCATTCCCTCGTTATCATCACGACCACATACACACACACACTGAGGTGCGAAGGCAGACAGACAGACCTGAGAGTCTGGGCTGAGTTCAACCAGGAAATGAAAGGAAATCCCTCAAGAGAAGGGGCTGAGGCTTTATTGGCTGAGCCTTGGGAGGTGTGGCATGTTCTAGGGTAGGTTTAGCAAGTGGTCCAAAATATGTGTTAGCTGGCGTGCAGTGAAGAAAACCCTGTTCACATCTAATGGGTTGAAGTGGCCCTGTTCAGTGACTTGAATGTGTCACAGGTAAAATGGCCATAGATCTGTGAGTGGAAAGAGCTATGTCTTGAGCCTTAAGTAGTATCTTAAGTAGAGCCTAAATTGAGAAGACTGGAGCTGGGCAGCTGGGTGGGCCCAGTTTGAGTAAGTAGTAACCTTGAACACTGCTCCCGTCTCCACAGACTCCTCCTTTTGTGTGGGCAAGGTGCCTGAGTAACTGACTCCCTCAGGAAGTGCTGATGGGACAGCTGCTGGGGTGTGCAGCCTCAAGGGGCCCCTCTGGGGTCTTGGCTCCCTAGTAGGCTGCAGTAGGGTGAGGGACCCTCAGAAACCAGGCAAAGGCTGGGGACTCTCGTAAGAAATTGGGTGGAGGTTGAAGCTGCTGAGCCTTGAGATGCTCATACAGTTGCTTGATTGCAATTGTTGCCACTAAACACCAAATAGATCTGGTACATGATATTCTCGGTGTTACTGAGTTATCAGCAGTTCCTCATCACCCTGGATGAGGCACCACAGAACTGTGGCGTGTTCCAACAGATCATGACGATGGTATCTCCAGAGGGCTTCCTCCTAAATTATAGGCTGTCACCTGAAGTTTGTGGTATAGTGGGTGCTGGATTTAGCAGGTGATACATATTATGTGTTAATTGAGCCCGTGGAGGAAAAAAAGAGAAAACAGATCTAAATAACAGACATGGAGGAAAGACTTCCTAACGTGAAACTGCTGAGTATCCACTGCTTACTAATAACTTCCAAAGAGCTGTTTCCAATAATTTATTTAAGAAATAAACTTCCATCTGAATTTGTATTGTCTGCATTTGCTGTTGCTGTTGTGATCATCACTCACAGCTGTTAATCACTTTGTAAAGTGAAGATATAAGAAACTGTTTAGGGCTTTTCCGATCTCTCCCGAGAGGACAATTGCTCCTTCTAGAGTATTCTCCCAGCCTTTGCTAGGAAGCGTTAAAAGGATCCTGAAATGATGTCCTGCCACCTCCCCGGGGAAAGACTATTCCATGGTTAGATCTTATCACAAAGACAAGTTCCTGCTTGTTATTCTTTTCCAATTTTCTGTTCTAAATGTCATCCTGGCAATCATTAATCACAATGAATAGGAAGTTATAATTAATAGAGGCCCAAATCATTCAAGTGGAAGATTACTCTTTTGAATTCTTGTATTTTTCTTGGAAGATGTCCTTGAGTTAATTATTTAGTATTTGAGATTTTTTTTTTCTTTTAGCCATAGTCTTGTTTCCAGAAAGAACAAATTGATGACAGTACCGTGGGGGATGAGGGGATTAGGTATAATATATGCAGGGGACAGATGTTAAAAATAAAAACAAGGCTCTGGGGTTTTGCTCCTCCTCCTGCTGGCTTTTTAGAAAAAGGGAAACTGCCTGGTCTCAGGGGTGGACGGCTGAGGGGGCAGATCCTGCAGACGCTTCTGGGCACACGGCAGGTGAGGAGGAGGAGAGGAGGTTTTCGAGCACAGGGGAGGGCTTGGTGGCTGCAGGTTCCTTGAAGCCTGCCCTTTAGTGTACTTCTCTTTTGGATGAAGCCATCCTGTGCCCCCAGGGTTAAAAACCTGAATCCACGTTGGGAATATGGGACATGAAGTGCTAAACTGGAATATAGAGGCAACCATTCAACGTGAAACCCGTAAGAGTACAGATTAGAGCCATGCAGCAGAAGGGTCACTGGTTCTGTGGCCTGAGAGGCAGAGGCAGTGAGTGCGGAAGATTCCAGAGTCTTCACATTGGCCTCCCGGATCCCTGACCTGCTGGCATCGCCTTGGCAACTCAGACAGCTTAGGATCATGTTCCCAGGTACAATCATATTAATGTCCTACATCATCTTGTTGGTCTCAGTGGTGCCACTTGTTTTTTAAAAAGAACACCGCTGTGTACTTATTCTCCAGGCTCAGCAACTACTGGGGTTATGACACCCCAGGGAGGAGTCCTAATGCTGCTGGCCGGGCCGTTCTCGGCATCTCTCCGCGTTGGGTTACAGAGCCTGGGCCGGATTCCTGCTGAGCTGACTGCGTGCTGCTGGCCCTGGGAAAGCCTGCTTCCCGGGCTCTTCCTTGTGCTGATCTATGCGATGGAGAAAGGGAGCAGCTTGGACACCTGGCCTGGACTCCTGAGCTACATTAGAGAGGGATGGAATGGTGCTTGAAACAAGATCTAAAGTTCATTCCCTCCAACCCTTACTCATTAGGCATTCACGTAATTAGAAATTCATTCTAATAATGCAATTTCCTGCAAAGTGAGTTCATGTGGCTTTTAAAGAAAATTGTTTCACAGCACTCAACCTTCCCACATTGAAATAAAATGGCCCCACTTCTCCCCAGTCCCCTATCCCCAGTATCCATATATGATCTTTAATGTGGCTTTGTAGCTTTCTCCTTGAGGAGACAGAATTTCTTTCTCTTGTCCTAGGATCTGGGCTGGTCCTGAGACTTCCTTTGACCAGTAGATGGTGGCAGAAATGATGGTGTGCCAGTCCAGAGCCTGGGCCTCTAGCATCTGTGGACACTCTTCTCTTTTAGAGCCCCGTCACCTTGAGAAGAAGCCTGGGGCGGCATTGTTCTCCACGTGGATGAGTGCCCAGATCATCTTGCAACCTGCTGACCTCCAGTCGCATGGAGAGCCCAGCCGAGATGAGAAGAGCTGCCTGCGCCACCTAGAGCTGTCAGTGCACAAGCCCAGGTGAGGCCAGAAGATTTCCCAGCTGGCCTGTAGGCTTGTAACCAATATTCAGCGTTTACTGTTTTAAGCTACTAGGTTTCAGGATGGTTTGTTACACAGCAATAGCTAAGACACACACACACGTGTGTGTGCGCATGTGTGCGCCTGGGACCGCTTACACATGCATCAATACTTCAGTTGGCAAATGGAACCAAGCCCTATATTTCCCATCAAGCATGCCAAGTGCATTTTCAGCAATGAGTACACAAGGCAAAATCTGTCTACCAAGCCCAGGAGAATTGATTGTTACTAGGAATTTCAAAAATGCTCATTAGCCCAGGCCATGGGAGGTAAAGAAAGTAGTGGCATGATTCCTGAGAAACCAGCCCACTTTGGATATCCCAAGCAGAGCTGATTCCTACAGCAGCCACTTTCAGAAGGGGCGGGGAGTTGCTATGACAACCAGCACACTCTCATTATGCTGCCTAATGCTGTTTTTTTTGGCCAGGCACCCATCAGACACACCTTCAGTCCAGTTGGCAACCTCTCCCTCCACCCCCACTGCCACCTCTGTGGTCTGCGGACCTGTTCGTGTAGCACAGGGTGGGGGGTGTCCAGGAGCCACTTTAGAGGAGGGTCTGCAGACCCCGGTGGAAAGAATCTGGCTCTCTGGTGCTTTGGGACCACTGGGGCCTGGCCAATGGACATGGAGCTGCAGGTGGGCTGGCCCCTACCTTTGCACAGGAGCTTGTAGCAGCTCAGGGTTGGGGAAGGAGAGGCTGGTCATGGCCTTCACAGAGAGGGCGCTCTTGTTCCCACTCATGCTGCTGCGCGGTGGCTCTAACACAGACCTAGGCTGAAAGAAAGCAGGGCCCCACCACTGGGGACGTGAGGTGAGCCACAAGGACTGTGCTTTCTCAAAACCCTGCTGCAGCCTCCTCTTCTCTCCCCCAACTCTGGATTTCCCACTGTTAGAATCAGAAGTCGGCCTTTTAAAATAATCATGGTACATGTATTATCATTTGTATTTTTCTCAACCATGTGAGGCAGGCGATATTTTTTCCACTTTTGAGGAGGTCGTTGGGGTATGGGTAAGTTGACCAACCTGCTTGAGGTCGTGCCTTTTGTAAATGGGATTTGAGCCCAGGTTTGAGGGGCACAGCTATCACCCGTGGCTCCTCACCAGCTCAAACAATCAAGGGGTAGAGGCTGCCTTCAAAGGGCCACTGTAGAAAAAGAACCACTATGAGCCAAAACCAGCCAGAGGGAGTGGGAGCTGAGAGCTGTACGAAGTGGTTTAAGATGGTGTCACCTCATTGTGAAAGGCAATGAGGCCCAGGGCCCTTCTGGGGTTTAGGATGGCGGCGGCAGGTGGCACCGGGGCGGTTCGGACACCAGTGAAGTGTGTTGCTTCAGCCCCAACAGCGCTGTGCGTACCTCATTCTACCAGCTGTTGTGCTGTAGCCCCGCTGGTGACCTTCTGGCCTCCTGTGAGACCCTGTGAGCTTCTTGAGATGAGGGCTTATGGGATATTTTTGCCTATAGTGGGGGGACACAATGACCGCAGGTCCCCAGCAGGCCTGGGTCAGAGGAGGCCTGGCAGAGGGGCTGACATGTCAGGCAAGACAGGTCTGTTTTTGCCTAAAGTGGTACCATACTGGCTGACTACAGACTGTTATTAAAGGGAATGCAAAGGCTCTAAGAAGAGTATAGGTCATTCTCAAGATGTTGAGAACAAGAGGAGACCGACTTTGGTGGCAGCACATATAGAGGTGGAGCTTTCATCTGGGCTTTGAAAGAGGGGGAATGTTGTTACTAATCCCTTGCAACCTATCACCACCTTGGCAGACAGGCCCACTGGCTAGGTAGTTATTGAAGAGAGTGTGAGGGAGACTTGCTGCTGGTACAAGTTTCTCTCCCTTCAGAGGAATTTTTTGGAGCCATGGGCTTACCCTGTGGCTGTGGTGCCCAGCAACAGAGATGTCATAGCTCTTGCTGCTGCTGCTGCTGGTGGGTCAGTTGCGAAGGCTCCTTGTGTGCTGAAGCCGTGGGAGGGGGCACTTGGGGCTGTCCCAAGAGGCTCGCAGTGCTGGGATGGGACAACCCCAGAGCTGGGCTTGGACCCAAACATACAGCAGGAATTCCTCCGTGGGGTTCTTTGTCCACCTGCCTTGGGTTCCCATGCTGGGCAAATCCCTGGACCCCCCAAATCTACCTTGGAATGAAGGGGGCTGGGCCTGGGAATCTACTTGTTT
This sequence comes from Pteronotus mesoamericanus, assembly GCF_021234165.1. Taxonomy (NCBI): domain Eukaryota; kingdom Metazoa; phylum Chordata; class Mammalia; order Chiroptera; family Mormoopidae; genus Pteronotus; species Pteronotus mesoamericanus. Next base: position 24,302,785 of record NW_026555078.1, on the reverse strand, counting down.
ACCAGCGTCTCCTGGAGATGTTTCCAGCACGCCGAATTGGTAGAACCACTGCCTGGAAGAGACGTGCCCAGCCCTACCAGAGTGGCAGGCAGCCTCGCAGGTGGGCCCCCAGGCCGGGTGGGCAAGTACTGTGCTCCCTCTGTCTTTACAGTGGCCCCTTCTCCACATAGTCCCTCTGTTATACAGTTGGCTTCTAAACATATCTGCCCCCCAGAATTATATAGGAAGGTTTTTCTCAAATATTTATTTTAAGCCACCACTCTAGATCAACTAAAATAGGATCTCATAAGATGGGGCCCAAGAATTTCCTTGTATTTTTAGGGAAAAAGAAAAAGCTTATCAGTGGACACTTTGGTGCTCAATCAAGCAAGGAGACCACTGGGCCTCTCTACGTGCTCTGGGTCACAGACAGGTGACACCAACAGGTCACTCGTTCTTAAATCAGTGCTCAGTGGTTGAAGTCCACCACAATTCTTCCAGTGTATTTTGTCAGGATATGTATTTTTTGTTGTTTTAATTTGGGGGCGCTCTGAGTCAACTAATTTTTGAGTCTTTGGAAACCAGAGGGAGAACAATGAGCATGAACTTGTAGGAGGCAAACTGAAACAACACGCCATCTGCAACAAAATCAGCATAAATTCCCCAAATGGCACCAGGCTGCCAAGACAGTTCTCCAAGGCTTTGCTGCCTGCCTCAGTAGACCATGGGCCCTGGGGAGGCTCAATTATCCTCCACACATGTGCTGGCAGGAGAAGGGGCTGGAATGTTTAATAATAAAGTTCCCAGGGTCTTTTTTTAATTGAATTGATTGTGGTGGAGCGGGTAAAGTTCCCAGGGTTTTAGAAAAAAGGGCCAGTAAGTCAGAACTTAGCTTGCATTTCTGTTACAGCTTGGATTGCTAATAATTAGCCAATAATTCAATTGTGATATTTGCATTTTAACCTAATTGAAAAATAACTGATGGCCAGCTTCATTATTAGGGACACATATCACATTTGGATATCCATTCATTCATTCATCATTGGACAAGTATTTGTCCGCTATGTGTGAAATACTGGACAAGCCATAGGGCTTCTGTTGTTGAATTTCTTTTGGAAGAGAATGTGTGATATTGGAGAGGGACTGAGAATGTACACATTAAGAAGTTTAAGGGAGATACTGTTCAGCTTGGGGGAAAATAAGGACCTTTTAGGAAGGAGATGGAATGGAGTATGGCTTTGGGAAGTAGGTTGGATTTACAGATGCGTAGCTTAACGGCACTGGGGAGGGGGAATGACAACATGAATAAGCCACAGAAGTAGGTGGGTATACAATAGGTTTGGGGAACGGTGTGGTGTTCTGTCTTTTTTAGCAAGAGCTTCAAGAGCTCTGTTGTTTAAAAGATGATGATGGCGGGTTAAATGACGGCAGGCCTACAAGTGGGTGCTCATGAAAGACATGACCAGCTGATCTTGGGAATCTTTTCCATTAGCTCTGGATACAGTCTTCGAGTTCTTTTCCACGCTTGCACTCCACACAGCCACCACTAATCAATTAGCATTGGCTCATTAGGAAAAACTCATTCCACACCCCTCTTTGCCCTTTTGAAGGCCAAGGAATTAGCTTTTTATTCTGGAGACAATGATTGGAGGAAACAGCTCCCCCCATTCAGTGGAAGGTGTGATGTAATCAAACACAAGGGTTTGGATGACTAATCTGACAACAAAGGCTGGGAAGCCCTGGGACAGGGGCAAGGAGCAGCTGAGGCCAGGAGACCAGTTAGGAAGCTGTTGCCAAAGTTCAGTAAGAAATTACAACAGCCACGATTAGGGAAGTGGCAGGTGATGAGAACAGAAAGGAGGGGGCAGGAGCAGGAAACCTTTTAAGCTTAGAACTGACAGAACTGGAGGCGCATCTCATTAAATACTGGGGGCTGGGCAGGGGAGTGATCAGCGTATGATAGTTCCCCGCAGAGGAAGGGAGCTCAGGAGAAGGAGCAGGCTTCAGCGGAGTGGATGGTGGGTGTAGTTCTGCAGTAATGAGTTTGAAAAGTGGGCACCACATTCAGGGGGAGTTGTTCAGGAGAAGTGTGGAAGTGTGGACCCACATCAGGGAAGGAGAGGAGCTGGAAATGTGCGTTTGGGAACTGTGTGTCTGCAGATGAGAGCGGAAGGTAGAGAAGGAGATTAGATCGTGAAGAGAAACACTGGAGAGGAAAGAAAAGGAGGAGGGGAGGGACAGGGACAAGGCAGAAGACAATAGCCACCTGTGTGATGAAGCCATTGTAGCATGAATTGTGCTTGTTTTTATCCTCCTAAGTTTAATTGTTTCCAGTCTGTTTGAAAATTTCCCATTTCAGGTACTCAAAGCCTGTGGTAAATATAGCCTCTCTGACACCATCCCCACTCAGTCAAGTTCAGGAAATGCCCTGAAGCCCACGCTCCAGTTGATAGACATCAATGGCTGTTACCTGTTGACTCTTAGGTTTTTGTTGCTATACAGATACCTGGACACATAAGCATATGTGGAGAGGTGAAGGAAACTCCTTCTGGATTTAGGGCCCTAGGGCTTTTTGCCTTAAAATGCCCCCTCGTCGGCCCTGCAGTCTAAATGCAGAATGGGGATATCCCAGGGCCAGCGCTGCTCTATTGCCTGGGCTTCAGGAACAGAACCTCTGCTTCCTGCCAGGGAGGCTGCCGACTTCCAGTCCCTGCCAGATGAGCGGCTGGCTTTGTGGGATGGGAAGAGAGGCCTAGGACAGCGCTGTTGCCCAGGGGCTCGCTGATGCCTCACTACAGCATCCTCTTTGGCTTGAAAGCTGAATTGGGGGCTCCAAACCAGGCCCCACTTTGAAACCTGAAGGCTCCCAGAGCACAGAGGCAGCGTGCCCTGGACCCTTCTGCTCGTGCTCAGCCTCTCCCCACCACCAGTAGTTAACCAGTTTAAGCACTGATGGATCCCCAAACAGGCTGCTGAGGTAGATATCAAGAAGAACATTCTGTAAAGATGTGTGCTGAAAAAAAAAACAAAACCAAACCCGCTTTATAAATAAGGTAACACTATGTAAATTCATGGACAAAGGTAAGCTCTCTTATAGATTCCCTGAATGGTCTTTAAAGCTCATTTCCTTGGCCATCGCTGTTACACCCTCCCCGTCCTGACTCCCCCGCCCTCCATTCTATGCTAAGCTTTCCCAGTGGGAAATCTTGTCTCTCTGGCTCCTGCCACATCTGCATCACCGCCACCACCCCGGCCATGCTGTTCTTTTCACAGGGTCTGCCTTAGCCTTCTTTGTGCCCTTTGTCTCTGTGGCTGCCACCTCCCTTTTGGCCCAGTGGGACTTGTGCTCTGCCTGGAGTGGCTGTGGGTGGCCACTGCTGGGCTGGAACCTCCTGTTCCCTGCCCTCCTGTGGTAGGTCACAGGTGCTTTCTTGCCAGGGGTGTTAACCACACTCACTTTGGCTGGTGAAGGCATTGCCTTTGTCTTTGAACTAGCCACAGGCTTTGCCCTTCTTCTGAGACAACTTTTTTTTACTCCTCCCTGATATCAACCTAGAAAGGTGGTAATAATGATTTTTATGATAATAGTAGTAGTAGGAACTAACACAGATAACAATTACTGAGTTCCAGGCAGTGTTCTAAGATGTAAGTACTAGGAAAACAGATTTTATTCTTACAATAACCCTGTAAGGTTGAGGTAGGCACTATTATCATCCTCATTTTATAGATGGAGAAACTGAGGCGCAGAGGTTAAACAATGTGCTCAAGGTCCCCATACAGCCCTGAATGCTGTGCCTGGAACATGGTAAGCTCTAGATAAACACTCGCTGCCATTTATTTCTATTATTGGTGCTTGTCTGCCTCCCAGCCATTGAAAAAATGCATCTTCTTTCTAAGTCTGTTTCCTCATTTGTAAAATACAAATCATCTATAGGTCCCTTCCAATTGTAATCTTTGTGCTCTTTGCTCATCTCATTCCTGCTTTTCTGCAGAATGAGTTCTATTTTCCCAGGGAGTCTCTCTCTCCAGCTTTTCCTGGATTTTGCACAGAACTAATTGCTTGACTGCTCTGGAAGCTTCAAGAAAACAACTTGAAATAATGCCCATGGGCATTTTGTGGGCTCCCCTTTCTATCAGAGGGCTGTGGAGTCACAGCTACCTCAGTTGTCTCTAAGAGCCTTCATTAAACCAGGGTATGATACTAAATCAAAGTTTTTCAACCTGAACTTCCTCCGGGAGAGGCTAGGGAAGACATCTGAGAGGCTGGGGCAGTGCTTAATCATGCTTCTCTGGGTTGATTTTGTATCTCCGCTGCATTAAGCAGACGGGGCTCTACCACCTGGATTTGGCCACAACAGAGGTTAGAATCAAGGGCTCGCCCCTTGGCCATCAAACTGATTCTTTCTCTTGGAAGAACCACACTCACAGAGGATGCTTTGGTTTTGCTTCCTGATCTGGTGCCATTTATAGGCAATTGAAGTTCTGAGCTCCCAGTCCCCCAGAGAGACAGGCAAGCCCGGGGGCTGGTTGTGTGGGTTTAAGACCACCACGCAGGCAGGATGTCCTCTGATCCTGTCTTGTAAAGTCCAGTAAAACGACATCGCAGGGACTTGGGAGTCTCTGGCCAGGGTGCTGAAGGACAGAATGTTAAGAGAGAACAGTGAATCCCGGAGAGCACAGGACCATGTCCTTGCCAAGCAACACAGTGGAAGCCCGCAGGGTATTAATAGCAACAGCTAACATTTATGAAGCGCTTACAATGTGCCAGCTGCTGTGCTAAGCATCATTTAATCCTCACAATGACCCTTTGAAGTAGGTCTTATTATTATTATCACCATCAAAGCTCTGTAGAAAGGACACAGATTAAGAGAGGCTGAAATACTTGCCCCAGTCACACACCAATGTCAGGCTCTGACACCAAAGCTCATGTGCTCACCTACTGCATTGTACTGCCTTCCTCCTGAGTCCTTGGTGTTCAACTCCACCGCCCCCACCACACCGACCACCACCCTGAGTGGAGATAGGAGGACCCGAGGACAGCAGCTCAGAGGCTGCATCGGCCCCACCTTTGGACTGAGTTTGTACCTCAGGGGATCTCAGTCCCAGATCTGGGTCTTGGTGATGCAGATTCAGAAGGTCCATTGAGGGACTAGGCCTGGGGTAAAGAATTCTTACTCATCTCAAAAAAGATGCAGGACACTGGCACACAGATGTCAGAGTACAGGGTGACTCATAACAGCCATCTGTATGGTAGTCCCTCCTGGCAGACAGTCTGCTCAGGAGACCACATGGCAGCTATGGATGTTGCTCAAGGAAAAATTCTACCAATGAATGACTCTTCTCCAGAGATCTTCCTGCCTGGCTTATTGGTACTGGACTTTGGAATTCAGGGTACCATCTTTCTTGCTCATTATTGACGATGTTCTGACACAATCGTACTCTCCAAATTTTATTTCCCAATATTACCCTTTAGGCCCCAAATCTTCTGTCATTACAATGCTACTTAAAAAAAGAATCATGGTAGACTTGCTTAGATTGATTTTATTTTACACCACAACATGGAAATTCCTGTCTTCCAAAGAAGAAACAGAGATAAATGGATTAGAAGGCAGGATAGCTAAATGCTAGGCTCAGCTCAGCTCCAGATAAGCCATGTGGTCCCCACAGGTCAGCCCCATAAGTGGGTTAACTAGGGATGGTCCCATCCATCCCTTTGACTTTTGGCTTAGAAGAAGCTCAGCATATACTCCTGCCTGGGGCTGGCGTGGAGAGTATGGGAAAAAAGAAGGGGTCAGGGGATTAACTTCTAGTAAAGTGATCACCCACCTGGAGACCTGGACTTCCAGATCTCATCACAGATATCTGACCTGTTTTCAATATTTCAGAAAGTCTCTTGAAAATTGTACAGTTATACAGAGAATAATGTATATGCTAACAAAAATGTGAAGCTTCTTTGCCTTTGGTTAGAATTACATTATTAGCTCTGCATGGTAACAATGGCTATCTAATGCTAATCTGAAAAGTCCGTTGGTAGCCATCTATATTTTGAATAAATAATAAGTAGGGAAAAGATAATCACACACACTGTCATTTACAGCTGTCCTGTTGTACAGAAGATGGGAGGTGGCTGAATTAATGTTTGAGTTTTTTTGCATTGTAGAACATCTTTCACAACATTGGGCCATTGTAGGTAAAACATAATGAAAGAAGTATGAGGGAATGAAGGGTTGAAGGGCTCTTTGTGGTTTATTACCTCTCACCTCAAAGGGGGAGACTAGGGCTCAGCTTCATAGTCAGAGAAGGAAATGATGACTCTGGTCTACAAGATATAGTTTTAGAAAGAAGTTGGGAATTGTCAGTCCTTGAGGATTTAAATAACTGAACAATTAAAGAACCCAGGTGAGCATAAAGACTATGGATGGCTTTATCAGAGAGTAGAAAAAATTGTCTTCACTCCAAGTTGGAGGGATATCTATAAAGCTGAACCCAAGTTTCCCGATAACTAAGGGGCCTCTGTGTGTCCTCTGCTGATCCTCAGCCTCCACCTACCTTTGAAGTAGGAGATAATAAACCACGAATAGCCCTCCAACCCTTCATTCCCCCATACTTATTTCACTAGGTTTTACTTACAATGGCCCAACGTTGTGAAAGATGTTCTACAATTAAAAAAAAAATCAAGCATTAATTCAGCTCCCTCCCATCTGCTGTATAACAAGACAGGTATAAATGATGAGTGTCTGTGATTATCCTTTCCCTACTTATTATTTATTCAAAATATAGATGGCTGCCAACCAACTTTTCAGATTAGCATTAGATAACCAGTGTTACCATGTTGAGCAGCAGAAGATTTGATACAGAGCCATGAAGACCTTATCATGTTATAAACTTTACTGTTTCAAAAATGCTTTAGCAGTCATCACCACACACAATCCTCACCCCTGTCAGGTAAGGTAAATGGGAAGGTGTTAATATTCTCTCTTGATAGGACTGCAACAGTGGTTCCAGAGGATTTGAGTGAGTTCTTATCACCCCCATGGAGTGGGCATGTGGCTAATCCTGGTAGCGGTAGTCGGGGTCATGCTGTAGGTTTCTTTGCTTAGCTGACTTCTTTATTTTTCCATCTGATACCTGGACCAGCCAAGGACTAGGAAGCCCTAGGACCTTACATTCCTGCTCTGTCAAAAGGATTAAAAAAAAAAATCCACCTGGGTAAATCAAGCAGCCAGCACACAGGAGAGCTGGAAATCATCGACTAGAAAGCAGTGTCCTTTTGCCTCGCTGATCCCAGATGCTTTTATTTCACTAGTTTGTTGGCCTCTGTGTCATTTATTTTCTAGACTTTTTGTTCCCTTCTTGCTCACCTTAAGCTCTGATTCTGGGTTCACGCAGGTGGACAGCTTCTACCTAAAGCCTTGGTTCCCTTGTCAGTCAGGACACAGGGCAGACCTGAAGGCTGGGGATTGACCTGTGTCCTCCAAAACTTGCATGTTTTGGCTCTGCCATCCCTAGTGCAGAAGCCTACCTCACCAGCCAAGAGGAGGATTCTAGTTCTTCCTTTAGGTTTGCTGCGAAATCTCAATCCCAGGCGACTGCACACTAACACCCTCCTGGGAGGCTGAGAAAGGAATTGCTTCGTTTTGAGGCAGCCAGGGGGATAGGTGGTGAGAAACATCTGCTTTGGAAATGCATTTCTCACAGCAAATAACATTCGCATGATTGTGCCTGCAAATATCACCATGGCATTTGCTAACTTAAATAGGGCGCCTTTGCTTGCCTGACCTTCACCTCCTTGCTCCAACTCCAAGGTGTTCTTGGCATCTGGGAACTTATGTTGGCTAGGGACTGTCCCCTCAGCTCTGTCCTCTGAGGGCAAAGATGTTGCCTTCCTGGCCTGGGAGAATATGTCCCTGTCATACAGAGAATCCAGGTTTAGAGCTAATTCTGATCTGGGTCGTCCTGATCTGACATGCAAACAATGACAATGACCCTTAAAGTTTCTATGTTTTGCCTTGCATAATCCTACAACACACGAGGTCCTTTTAATATATTTTTCACTTTATGACTATAGTACTATAGTACCTGTGTAAACTTTCCTCCTTTGTCTTGATATTTTCCTATGTGTGCATTCTCTCTCCCAAAGGATGGTAAACTTCTGGCAGATAGAGACTATATCTTTTACAACACTGAGTCATCTATGCATGTGGATACGCTATGTTTGGGTGTATGTGCACACATGTCGATATAAGATCATATGAACATAAAGAAGTATACGGAATTACCATGGATTATGTAGGCTAAGGGTGGCTAATGTGGATGGAAGAAGTGTGGGAGGGGCAGTTAAACAAAAAGGACAAAAAAAGACTATTACAGGCGCTAAAAAAAAAAGACATTCCTGGCACATCAGTTCAACTTTGAAGGTGGGGGAGAAGCCAAGATGATGAATCAGCAGATCACATTTATGCATTTATATAAAATTTTACATATGTGTATGTGTCAAGAAATTAATATAAGGTACAATTAAGGAAGAGAAAAAAGCACTGTGCATGTAACAGGCATTCAATAAATTGGTGAATGCATGAATGCTGAACAGTAGGTGGTATGTGTTAATTTTATAAATTTGCATTGTCAAGGAGCTCTTCATTAGCTAATGTTACTATGACACTCGCAAGGTTTGCAGTGTATTCTTATCATGAGAATCATTAAAATCCTCTGGTTCACGAGAGGGACAGCCCACCTGGGAGAGTCTCAGTTTACTCTGTGGTCACTTTGCTCACTGACCATTTGCAGCAGAATAGCTGGGTGATTTCTAAAAGTAGAAATGACAGGGCCCCAGTCCAGGTGTTCGGAATTAGCATAGGCTGGGGGAGGGGTGGGAAAGGGGTGGGACTGAGGAATTTGCATTTTAACAAGCATCCCAGGTGATTTTTATGTTTATTAAAGCTTCAGAACCATTGCTCTAGGCATTATTAGCTGCCCAGCTGGTGCACTTCTATAACAAGGAGCCGTTCTCCAAAGAAAAACAAAGAAAGATTTATTTACTATGTTTTAAAAAGATCATGCTCATTGTCTGTACTTAAAAGAACTAATTTATATGAACTTTCTAGTGTGTAGTTGGAACTCCAATGAATCCATGCATTCTAATTGGAAGGAACCAAATTCCCTGAGTTGCAAATGTCTTCAGTACTTTCTCTGGCATCGACTCTCTGCAATGGTGACCTGCCCTGGCAGAAGAATCTTAGGTCTGCTATCATTCTAAAACAGATTTCTAAAAACAAAATGCAATGCATCAAACATAAAAAATAACAACCATCCATGCTCTTACCACTCAGCTTTGTCCAGTCCTAACATTTTGCTCGGTTTTCTCCAAATATGTTCTTTAATAAATAAAACATAGAAAAAAGTGTGTAGCCCTTTCTTACCCATGCTTCCTTCCCCAACCCGAATGGTAACCACTGTATTAGATTTAGTGATTTTATTCCCATAAATATTTGTATTGCTATGTTTTAACTGTATCATATATTCTTACACAATTTGTTGTGACATATTTTGAACTTTATACAAATGGTATCATATGGTATGCATTTCTCTGCAAATGTCTCCTTTGTTTTGCTCAGTGATTTACCATGTTCACATATGTAGCTTCAGCTCAGTTAACTATTAGTGTGATATAGTGTTGTGTAGTAGAGAATTATAGTATAGTATTACTAGTAGTTATGCTGTTGAAGGAATGTAGCACCTATTTTATCTATTATTTTTATTAAATAATTTTTATTTTTCAAGTGCAGCTGATATACAATATTATATTAGTTTCAGGTGTACAATCCAGTGATTAGACATGGATGCAGCTTATAAAGTAATCATCTGGATAAATCTGGCACCCATCTGACACCGTACATAGTTATCACATATTATTGACAATATTCCCTATGCTGTATGTTACATCCCCGTGACTATTCTGTAAATGCCAATTTGTACACAATTCTATCCTATTGTTGAGACATTTAAGTTGTTTTCATATAGTTTTTTTGTGAATTTCTCCTGCTGTGTGAGAATTTAGGGTTTCTAGAAATGGGTTTGTGAGTCAGTGTTTGTGTACCTTCAGCTTTAACAGATAATGCCAAATTGTCCTACGAAGAAATTGCGCCAGTTTCTATAACCATTTCTTGAATATTACAGCAAGTTTTCCCTTTTTGTGGCTTCAAACTTAAGAGCAGAAAACAGAAATAACCAAAGAAAGAAAATAACTTTGAGAACACATTTAATTATCAGTGGTACTTACTTCAGACTGTTTATACTTTTCCAATCTGGGGATGTTTCTCCCATGAGAACACTGCTCTTCATATACAATCAGTTCACCACCCCAAGTCAGGTCTCCTTCCATTACCGTTTCTCCCCCTATACCCTCACAATACAGTATATGGATGATGTATTATAGAATTGTACTCCTGAAACCTATATAATTTTATTAACCAATGTCACCCCAATAAATTCAATAAAAAATACAATCAATACATGTGGGTTAAGCTCTGGTGACTAGGCATTTGGGAGCCCACATTCAAGGGTGTACATGCAAAAAGACTTTATTTTCTGAGAGTTTAAAGACTACGAGGAAGCTAAAACATAAACTGTAGATAAAGGTTAATTATTTTAATAACAATTTAACAGTAAGAGAGAAAAGATATCACTGAACAGGGCTATTTCATCATTGAATAAATTGTGCCTATATTAATTCTATAGGAGTTCTCAAGATAGGGAAGTCAGAGCTTATATGCTTCTAATTTGCCAGAGAATGGTTTCCTAGCAACCATCACTAGATGAGAATCAGCTAACTCTGCTTTTCTGAGGCAGACTTTACTCTGTTAGAAAAATGAGTTAAATAAATACCAGCTTAAGGTAGAATCTTACCACATAAAACTATATTTGAAACATATGACTTCTGAACAAAGATCTAAAGTGGTTTCCTTTCCTGGAAGCTAACAAAGGTGGATGTGTGGAAATGGCAGGGGCACCAATTTAGGGACTTGAGCATCTGACTTTTCCCAGGAATTGGGGTTGGACAGGGGTGAGTAAAGAGACAAAAGACAGACTCAGAGACAGAGGGAAGGACAACAGAACTTTACACTTAAATTGTGGAATCAAGCAATTTCCCAGGAACATACGGCCCAGGAAGTTTTAGAGTTCTTACAGCTAACAGGTGGGGAAATCAATCATTTGGGTATTAGCCCTGGAGACTTACTCACCAGCTTCTGCTGATCAGCTCCGAGAGATTACACATTGTGTTTCCTGACTTAGAGGAAATATTAGCCTGACACTTGTCTCTTATGGTGACTGTCTGATTGGAAGAGGGAAAATCTTGTGGGTAGTCCCAGGAAGAGGGCCCATGATGGGCCTGTTTATGTATGTTGAGCTTCCTGTGCACTTGTTGTCACAGCATGAATGAGAACTTGATAGAGGGGAGAGTCATTATGGAAGGAAAGAGGTCCCAAAGCAAACTCTTCTTAGCGAGCGCCATGCCAAAATGACATTGCTTGGGGTTTCCGATAGAAATGGAGACTCATGGAGTTCTAGAGCTGGAAGAGACTTTTACAGATCAAAAATAAAGAATGTGAAGAACTGGACAATTCTGCTTTGTTTACAGTTATATTTGTACCTGACTTCTGGAGAGGAGACTGCCTCTTCGCCGTCTTCTTTTGCCCAAGAATAAATGCTGGCAGACACCCTCAGAGACATCTGTAAGAAAAGGCATAGTATTTTAAAAGCTTAGTCAGTAAAATTGGGAATAAAATACAAGAGATCCTGAAAAAAAATCTTATTATTCTTAAAATCTCCTTAGCATTTTAAGTGAAGGTAAATTTAGAGTTGTGATTAGCGTTCTGTAACTGATAGATTGTTTTAGGGCAATTTTTCAGCATTGTAGTTTCTACTACATGTCAGATGTCATTGCAAGTCCAGAAATCAATGCTATGCCAATTTGAGAACTTTATTGACAACTATTTTATTTCAAGATAGTTGGCTAAGCCATACAATTATCTTTTAGGTGTTTCTTGACATCATTTTTTAATATACCAATTTTTATTAAAAGTAATTAATTTCTTTGAATGCAGCCATGGCACCTGATATACAAAAATATAAGATTCTGCTCCCACCAAAGCTGGTGGGTCTCCTAGTTTCTGTCACCTGAATTTAGCCTGTTCTAGTAGATATAGAGGTATGTTGGGGCTGCCTCTCCTCCCTTCTTCTGTGCTCTGTGATGTCAGGTTGGTACGTTGGAATCAGCCATGCTGAGAGTATTTATACTACTGAAAGTGTATAATCAGGGTTTTATTGGAGAGCCAGTTAGATACTTACCATCACACTCCTGGGCAAATGTCAGTTCTGTCAGCACAGTGAATTGTGAATCCTAGGCCAATATTCTTTCCATTGCCATTGCCACCCAGCCTATGTGTGCCCAAGGAACAGACTTCATTTTCCTATTCATCCAAGCAAAATAATCAGAAAGGTAGTCTACAACCATGTCTTCAAAAATCTTTTAAAAATTAAAAGCAAGCAAACAAAGAGGCTCTTAGAATCCCTTCCAATAATTGACTGGTAGAGATAATGTTTTGTTTTGTGGGATTGTCCACACCACTGGAAACCTCTGTCCTCATAGATAATGGAGACATATCTGGAAGGCCAATTCAGTCTTTCTGAATATTCCTTATTTACCTTTCACAGTGGGCCCAGCCTAATGATCACTCTGCCTGTTGGGGAGCTTCCTTCTGCCGCAGCTTTGATGTGAAACCCATTCACTGACCTCCAGAGGACCAGAGACTTAGAAGTGCCTTTGATTCATGCTTTTTATTAGCAGCTTAGCTCCTTTAGTACTAAGTGTACTCCCCTCTGCTGGCTGAATCCCTTATTTTTCCTCTTGGTTGCACTAAGATCATCGCTAAGTATTCATCACACATGGTCGGTGTGCTGGGTACTGGTCTGTCTGGAAAACAAGAAGTGTTTTTTTCACTAAAGCTCAAAAACAATCCAGCATGATGTGGATTTAGTGAGAGGCTAGAAAGAGCCCAGGATATGGGTAGATGAGGAGAGATCTACCCCCAGTCCCACTAGATGGCCAACAGTAGCTGATACTGAGAGGCCTGTACAAGTTCAGTTTTTTTGGTACATTTTTGATGATGCTGATATATTCTTCTAAAAAAATAACTGAAAAATTACTGTAATGTGGACTTTGGGGTTAAGTCCCTTGAGGCAGACTATATACCCATCCATCCATTCACCTATCCATTCCATGACAATTTATTAAAAATTAAACAAATACCTAGGATGCAGTCTGCTCAGGGCTCAGCTCAGCCTTGGGTAGGCAGGGATCAGGGTAGGGGTTCAGAAGAAGGTGGGAACCTGCTATCAACTTGCTCCCTAATGGGTGCTGGTTGTTGTGGGTAACACCAAAGAACAAGAGGTCTTTTCCTATGAGGACTTTATTTCAGTGAAGAAGCTTGTAGTCTGAACCACTGGCCACCATATCATCTGTAGTGATGGGTGAAGATGTAGATTTCATACCTCTAGTATATTCCACTCCCCCAGTCTCTAAACAAGGTGACTTAAAAAGGAAAAATCAGCAAGTATAGAAAGAACCACAGATACCAAACTTTAAGCCCTGCTAGGCCCAGACTTCCTTTCCCAGCTTCATACTGAATATGGCTTCTGTTTCTCAGGAGGGAAAAATGAACCACAGCAGAACCACAATCTTCTGCACCACTCCAGGTATGCGCTTGCCCCTCGGACCTGCTAACCTTTGCAGGCACACTTTGGAGGCACAGGACTACCCTAGCCTCTCCATCCTGCTGCTGTGTCAGGGACTTTGTACCATGCTCACTGACTCTCAGAGAAAACCCAAGCAGAAGGAGTAATTTGGTGGAAGATCACGTTCCACGACTTGAGTTTCGTGCTGTGTTGATCCCTTAGATGCAATTAGTTACCCAACAGCAGAAAGCTTGTTCTGTGGTTGGCGGGTACCTTGGCACAGTACCCATGGAACAGATGGCTACTGGAAATCCACAAATTAGATTTCCAGGTGATTGTATAATAGAGTCAACCGGCACTCCTGCCTTACCCTTCCTGCCTCTCTGACAACTTGCAGCGAGTCTATGTAAATGCACTGACCTCCCACTAATGAACTATTCCTTTGGGTGGGAACACAGTTGAGGCAGGTCTGAGGGAGGGCAAGGGAGTCTGCTTTTTCAAGACATTCAATTAATCTGCGATGTGCATATCTTCTTGCCCTTTCTCTCTAATCCCCATTCCTGCTTTCTCAAATGTTCTATGCACTGACCAGAAGGCATCTGGTCTCCCTTCAATCTGCTTTGATGACCAGGTCATGAGGGATTCCCCTGCTCCAGGTCTACTCTTCTGATTCATATTGATGTGATGCAAATAAGAATCTTCCCTACCTCTAAGAGGTGAGATAGGAGGGGTCTTCTGCAGCATTGCTCACCAGTCCTCTCCTATCCCCACACTCCCTTCTTAGAAGAATCATATTACCCCAACCCAGGCAAATTCTTCTACAGTGTATTCTCCCTCCTACCCCAATGGCAGTTCACTTGGTCAGAAGCCAACTAGATTCCCTCTCCTGAAAAGTGCGGAGAGAGGGAGCAGAAAGCAGAACGGCATCAATGTGTGGGTGAAGGTCTGGGCACCATTGCCAAGGCCCTCCAAGTGGTCCTGGCTCCAGTGTCCAGCTGGCCACCTTCTACTTGGATCCTACTTAATCTGAATTTTTTGAACAAATTTACCTTTATTTAAATATGCATCCAAATGGTTCCTCTCAGGTATATCCCCTTAGTCAATTCCCTTCCCCAAAGGAAAAACACAGAAACCACGTTGCTGTCTTGACTATGACGATCCCCCAAACCCTGAAATGTCAGATGACCCCTACTCTACCAGGCAAGACATTCGTGAGCCAGAACCCAAATCCAGTTCAATTGTGAATGAAGTGGGACTTTATCTGAAGGCCTTTCACCTGTGCTCTACCTACTAGTACAGCTCCCATTGTTCGTGTCTTGAAACCACGACATCTGTGTTCTCTCCCTCAGATGCCAAAGTGACAGTGCTGAAGGGGCTGCACTAGGCTTGATGGGCACACTCGGTGGTATTCGGGCCATCATACTAGTTGGACTGGGTACTAATCTTTCCCCTTGATTTTCTTGCCTTTTCATGAAGGTGGCTCATAGAGAGACATGGTGCCTTAATGAGGGAGGTGGGTTGGGACGTGGATAGTGCTCCATCCAGCAAGGATGCAGCTGGGGCCAGGCTTTGGTGGAAGAGTGAATCTGGAAGAAGGCCTGGGAAACACCCCGTCAGCTAGAGAAGAGGTGTGTCCTTTGGTTTTGTTTATTTGATTAAATTGCTTTTGCTCATTTGTTTTTTCACATTTTTAACAGAGTGTGTGCCAGAAGCCCATTAGACTCAGTCTTCATAAGGGATGATTGGCACTATGGGTCTGACCAAAGTGACCTTCCATATTCCCCTCATATGAGGAGGGGACAGAGCAGAAGCATCACTCACATCCTTATTCCAAGCTCTAGACTTCAGATTTTTGAGGCCAAGCTCTGGTCAACTTAACCAATGGCCACTGTCTGTTAACTGTGTAGAGACAGTCCTGATATGCACCACTGGAAAGCTGCTAACCAGAGTTTAGAAGGACTCAGGGTGAAACAATATCTCTGTTTTCATATTATATTTGGCCAAGGGCACACTGAGGGATAGTGACTGAGGGTGACAGATATGTTCCTTCTGTGCATCTGAGATCTGTTTATATGTTTGCTGACCACTTGCTGCAAGTGATGTCATTTTTCAAGGATGTGTTGGCTGAGTGAATCACCCCCTTTGTCCAGAAATGTGTGAGTTTGTGAGGTCTGGCTAAATGTGTGAGACAGTGAGGCCTGGCCATAGGGAAGAGGCTGAGCAAACTGCAAAATGGTCATTTCCAGATGTGTCCAATTTTGGTATAGAGCTAGCTATCTTATGCAGTCAAGCTGGTACCCCCGTGATATAAGACTAGCTGAGTCTTCAGCGGGAATTGGATCTTGTTTCCCTGGTCTATGTTCATTCATCTTCTTGAAGTTCAAGCTGACCTGTTGTTTTCATCCTTGACATCCCTAAGAGTTTATAACCAGATGATTATAAAATTTAAATAAGTATACACTTGGAAAATGGGAAAAAATATCAAGACTCAGACCTGAGGCAATGGCCAGGTTGCAGGCTACCACAGAACAATAGCAGGCTCCTCTGCCACTTCATGGGACCGTCTCTGCTTTGGGGCATGTGGCTTGGCCTGCTCTGCTTCTTGGGTGAGCAACTGTACTTGACCTTTTCTTGCATAGGAGCAACTTTTGACCTCAATGCCATGACTCTTTGGAATGCTAGCAATTTAAAAAGGGTTATCTCTTTAACTCACTACCTGAATAAGAAACAAAATCCTAGTAGTATGATTAAAAAAAAAACACAGCCAAGGCAAAAATACATCAAAGGATGAATAAATCACTGGATCTGCAGTAAGTGCAGGGAGAGGGGGTTTTACAGGAAAGTGATAAGTCCCGGACCTGCTTAACTGTTCTTTTCATGCAGCACCATGCAATTCAGGACTGACATCATGTCGATATCTCCAAGGCCACTTTAGGTCATTGGGTCAAGCAATGTCTATTGGGTATTTGCTTTATGAAAGGCATAGGATTAAGAGCTCAGTGGGGAAAGAGAAAGGAATCTGAAGACCTAGTTTATATGCACAGAGTTTGCAATTTCATTGGGAAATATCCTGCAGGTCAAATATTTAAAGGGAGTTCTGAAACCATAAACTACAAAGTATCAGCATAAAGAATATCAGCGAAGGGAGGAACTGAGACAGTGAAAAATTCATCTATCTTGTCTGAGACACTTCATAAACATATTCAGAGTTAAGATATATCTAATGAAGTCCTGGATCTAGCCACATGGATGTAAATATCACGTGAGGGTCTCTGATCTGCTTAGCTGCTCAAATGCCACAGTGGTTGTGTCAATGTTTCAGTCAACATCTCTTGGGGACTTTCACCAATGAGACTGTTAACCAAGAGCTCAGTGTTTGTCACCACCTTGTTTTCTCTTTGAAGTCTTATGAGGTGAGATTTTATTTCTTGCTTTACTGTGATTGGACGGTATTATTACACATCTATAAATTGTTGTCACTCTTCCTCTAAGAAAGTGTGTGAGGCTAGTTCTTGTTGGGTATAAGAGCAACTGTGCACCTGGACATATGTGTGTGACGAGAGTATATCTGTCTATGGGAAAGGTTATACAAGTACATTTGAAAGCTTATGCATATTCTCAGTATGTGACAGTACAACTGACCCCAATAAAATGTGAATGTTTTGATTTTAACACTAGCTTTCATGTGACTATTTTCTCCTATGTCCTTGTCTGGCAATTCAAGGTTAACTGGCACCACATGGACATGGGCCTGTTGATTCTGGCCAAGCATCCAGGCTCCCAGGAGTTTCTGTTTATTTAACCAGAGTGAATAACATGTTTTGCCTCTTATTTTTAAAAGCACCCTCTCATTAAAACAACTAATAACATGCATTTTCTAAAACTTTATTGTTGGCTTTTAAAGATAGTTAAACTTTAGAGCAGTAGTTAAGGATACAATCAAGAACCTATGGATTAAATGGTGGACCTGTTTAACAAATCTTGGTATATTGGTAGGGGATCCCTGTGAATCTTGAAAGACAAATGTAGGTCAACTAAAAGAATGCATATATCCCCCAGTGGGTATATGGAGTTTGTTGTCCAGAGGAGAGAGAATAGGCCAAAATAAGAATAACAAAGTTTTAGGTTGATTCTTGGGTTAAAAATTGCTATAAAGATATTGGGGAAAATGAAGATTGGACATATGTAATTATAATGTTTTTTAAATAAGATACAAAGATTTCTGTATATTCCCTCCCCCAGGGGAAAAAAATATTCCTTGGGATCAAGTTGGGGAAGGAATGATGGACTGATCTGATTTGGCAGGGAGGGCATTTTTGTATGGAGCCAAGAGCAACCCTCTTCATCAAGATGCTGTATAATACTATGTATGAACTTGTCTAACACAATTAAGAAACTAGAGTTTGTGTCATGGCGCTCACTCAGCTTACTGCCAGCTCAGGAAGACCAACAGTGTTATAGGCTTGCTGAGTTCATGTAGCTTACAGTGCATTAAAGAAGCCTAGGGACTAGAATAGGGAGAAGATAACCCCATGGCATCCTCTCCTTAACAGATCACTTCTGGAATGATCTCTTTCTAGAAATGAAACTTGGGTGCCAATGATGTTATGATTTTGAGAAATAATGCCTAAACATTTGTGCATATTTTGTCCGTGCTCAAGGGTTCTTAAAGTGGCCACATTATCTCACTGAGCCTCAAAGTCAATCAATTTATGATTTAATATTATCCCCATATTGCAGGCAAGACAACTGAGGCCCAGGGAGAGCAATAGGCTAGCCAGAAGGTGGAGATTCCAGAACTTAAATATAAGCTCTCTGGCTCCAGGACTGGTATTTTTCCTGTTATTCCATGAACTAAACTGCCACAAGCACAGAGGAAGGGATCTGGACTAAGGACTCTGGATGCCACATTCCAGAAGGAGCTTTCGAACAAACTGGGATACTAGGCCTGAAAGACAGATGCTTTTACAGGGCCCGGGATAGCTGTTATCAAATATTTGAAACTGTCATATGGAGGCGACTTCTTTATAGCTCCAGAGGGCAGAAGTAGAATTAATTGATTGAAATTATGCATGAAGCCAGAGGGTGATAGCAAAAATGTGTCTGAAAGAATAACAAGTGTTGAACTGCAGAACTGCGTCCAGATAGGTCAACAAAGCAATGACTTCACAGCAACAGAGAGCCAGTCTGGTCACCTAAGCAGATGGGAGGGAGGGTCATCAGCATGGAGGTCTGCAGCTGGGTTTTTGCTTGCTTTTGTGGGAGACTGACTCAGTCTAAAACACCACTCCTGCTCAGTATAGATTCCAGTCCCAGTGGTGTCCCTGATGTAGAGTCCTTTCTTGGAGAGAAGCCCTGGCTGGTCAGTTTGGAAAGCCCATAATTCAGAGCTGACCATAGAACCCTTACAGTTCCTGTTTGGACTGGGCAAAGCCCTTCCCAGTACCAGCTGCTGTTCTTGGTAGGCCTTGCTTGTGCTCCCCATCTGTTGGCTATTTTGGGTTTTCCTGTTCTGGGTCTATAGGCATGCCTTGTGCCTTCTCTCTGCTTTCTCGCAGGTACTGAGAGCACCCAGGTTTGTTGTTGATGGTGGTTTATTTCAGCTTGCTTGCATTTGGGGTTTGTGAGGATACCTCATTAGCAGTTTTGTTGTGAATGTTGTCCATGGCCAGGTTTCTTGGTTTTGCTACTTAACAGGTCTGTTTTCATGTGGAGATCCAAGAAGATCCAAACGTATGCAGTCACATTCCTATCATCTTGCCAGGATTCTTGGACCTGCTACTGTTATTTCAAGATCCTCCTACTGTGGCTCTTTGGCCAGGTGTCTGCCAATTTAATTATTTCCATTTTTTCTCTTAGAAACTATCATCAGCATATAATAAAATACAACACTTCTGTGAAAGAGCTTGGCAGTACAAAATAAGTTAGGCTCTGCTAGAACATAACTTAAAGGAAAAACTCAAAAAGATTTAAAAACAGATATAGAGGGTTTTTTTTCACAGTGAGTTATAGCCCTGGGCTGGGAGAGATGGGCCGTATATCCACATTTTGCCTTCTTTGCCCCAGTAGAGAACAATTCTCACAGTTGGATGTCTGACTCAGGAATCTGTCGGTTTTGCCTGACTAAAGTCACATCATTGATTGATGCCAAATCTTGCTCAATTAAAGGTTCATTTTTCTTTTGGCTGTTGGCAAATACAACATTGATTACGGGTTATTAGCATCCACCCTCTCAGATTTCGAATGTTCTGGGAGCGTCTGCCTGCATACCAACTACGGCAGCAGCAATAGGGCTCCCAACCACCTTTTTATTCTGGGCCCAAGGACACCTGCCTTGGTGTCTGACTGCAGGGAGGCTATACATTCAGTAGGCCCTTCCTAGGAAGATTAAGAGAAAAAAAGGATCTTTACCCAATCTCCATCTTACTCCCAGCATGCACCCTCCTACCTCCTAGCTAAGAAAAACAGTGGTATCTTGTGATAACATTTAGGTACTTTATACTAGTCTATTTATTCATTCAGTCTTTTGTTCATTTGGTTGCATATTCATTGAATAAATATTTTTGAGAACTGGTTTGTGGAGCAGATGAAACAATTGCAGAGACTGCAGAAGGTGAGACTGAGTCCCATGTGAAGCTGAGTATGAACACAGTCTCTGCTTTGTTGCAGAGGTTTGTCAGCAGGATGTGGAAACTGAGCCAACTGCTAGTTATACCTTCTCAGCAAGCCCTTCCTCTGAGGTTTTCTGCAGAAAGAGAAGACAGCAGCCTAGGCCTGCAAAAGGGCTTTCAGTTCTCACTACCCATCCTCCACTCGGGATGGCCCCCCAATCCCTCAACCTGCTCTGGTCTTGAGCTGAGCCTTTGTTGATAGCAAGACTTTTCAAAAATAAGAAGTAGCTGCTCTTGCCTGCAAGTGCTGCGGCCTCCTTGAGGAGCCTTCTGGCAGGATGGAGTCGATGTCAGGTTGGCCTGGGCAAAGGCTCCTCTGCATTCTTACCTCCGCTGCTGACTAGGCCCAAAGGTCTCTACCACTACCCGTTGTATGTGTGTCCTAGGGCAGCTGGAAGGAATTAACCCAAGTTCCGTGACTAAGGAGAACAGGCTTTTGCTATCTCACAGTTCCAAAGGTCAGAACTGGGCTCCTCCTGGAGGCCCAGGGAGAGAATCTGTTTCCTTGCCTTTTCCAGCATCTGGAGGCCTCACGTGTTTCTTGACTTCTGAACCCCTTTCTCCACCTTCAAAACCAACAGTGTACCGTTTGCAAAACCTGCTGCAGTGGAACGCGAAGTATCTCACATGAAAGGCAGAAGATAAAACTTCTCGGATGCCTCTGTGGCCAGTGTCAATTAAACAGCATCATCACTCTAGGAGATTGTTAATCAGACACTTCTGTTGAAAAAAATAATGCTGCTGAAGTAAGCAGGACTTCTCCACCAGCTACAGAGGAGCTGTCAACTTGTTAGTGGGAATCTTCTCCCCCTCCGTCCTCCCCCATGTGGCCGGCTGCTGAGGCTGCTGCAAAAATGCCTGTGCATGCTTTTTCTAGCCCCGCTCTCTAGACGGGGCTCTCAGCTCAGTGCTTGCTATTAGCAGTGATGTTCCTGTGGGTCTTCAGGAGTCCAATTTTCTTTTTGGAGAACTAGCAAATCTTTACAGGAACCCTGCAACCCTGTAATCCAGCTGACTGCTCTGTGAAAAATCGGCCCTGAGATCATAGTTTAGGGGAATAAACAGGACTCACAGCCACTCGCCCTGAAGAACATGAGCCTGTGGAGACTCCAGGAAATGAAAAGCAAACGCCCTGTTTGGATATGGGGCCAACGAGACAAATTCTGTCAGTGGTTTGGTATTAAATGATGCCCTTAATCCCCAGCTCTTGGGACATGGTATCTTCATGAAACGTTGATCAGCCTTGGCTCAGAGTCTTCCTGTTCTGTCCTGCGGTTCTGGGCTGTTTGTAGTCACAGTAAATATTTGTCCTGTCAAATGGCATTTGGTTGCTCACATGTCTTGTTTAAGAGATAAATGTCAGGGATCTGTCTCTCCCCCCTCCCTTTCTCTCTGTTGTGAACTATGAGGAAATGTACATACATCAATATTGTTCCTACTTCCCTAACAACTGTGGAGTCACAGATAAAGACTAATATCTTCAGAGTTCTCATATCCTGATTAGGTTTGTGTCAAGTCAAAGTGAAGCCACCCGCGCCTTAGTAATATACGTGCCATCGAGAGCACAGCCTGTTCCAGACCAGAAGCAATTTCTGTTCTGACATGCCTCTGTTATTAAAAAGTTAAGAAAAGTAGAGAAGGGAATACAAAGATTGGAACTTTCAAGGATGAAACAACAAAGTTAATGGCACTGAGCAGTCTGCTTGGAAACAGAAGGAAATCCACAGTGACTTTGGCTGTGGATCAGAAATCTACAGGCCAGGGAAAGGGAGTGGGTGGTAAAAGACAGTAAAGGAGGGAGAGATGGTGATGGAAGGAGGCTTGATTTGGGGTGGTGAACACGCAATACAATAACAGATGATGTATTATAGAATTGTATACCTGAAACCTATGTAATTTTATTAACCATTGTCAGCCCAATAAATTAGATAAAATAATTAAAAATTAGAAAAAACAAATCCACAGGCTGAATCGACCACAAGAGGAAAAAAATAAAAAAAAAACCACTTCTGCCTTATAGATATTATGTCAGGATGACACTGATAAAGGGTAATAATCAGTTAAAAAGGAGCAAGAATTTGGGGTAATCAAAGACCATCCCCTTTTGTCATTGCTGCAAAATAAAAGAGCATTAGAGCATTTTGGAAATGATGATGTCATACCTTCATAACTGGCACACGATTGATGGGGAAACAGGCAAGGGGTCATTTTGTGTGTGTGCTTATAGAGAAGTAGGGGAAAGGTTCAGATTGGCCTTTAGGAGCTGCTCTCGGGCTGAGGAAGGGCCTGTGGTAAGAAGCAGCCAGAGATTTTCCTGATTTGGGAGGAGGGGGCTATGTGTTTGCTTCCAATAGTAGAGGTATCCCCATTGCCACTGGGGAGAGAGTCGATCTGAGGAACTATTCTGGTGAACAAGGTCCCAGGAAGCTCCAGAGTATCAGTGCTAAATATTTTCCATCCAGAATAAGTGCCCTTCCCAACAGAGATTAGAAAATGAGCTTGATCTTAACTGTTTTGTGTACCTCTGAAACCTAAGGACCAACCATTGTGTGGAGTTTTGGAGTTTCTAAACTCTAAAGCTATCCTTCCCATAACACACGTGACCTCATGTGATCCTCCCAGCAACCATGGGAAGGTTAGTCATTGTTCCTATTAGATAGGTGAGGAAACCAGAACCCGGGGTGTTGGCAGGACTATTCGATGTTGCACAGACACCTGAGAGTCAGGGATGGACTCAGATCATGGAGGAGGAGAATGAGTGGTTTATTGCCCACCCCCGACCAAACCAACCTGGCTGCCTGTTAGATCTGTTAACACAGCGTTTTTAATCATCACCTCATGTCATCTCAAAACATCTTGTGAGGCAAATGTGTTTAATCCCCATTTACTTATCTCGTTTAACCCTTACATCAACCTTATAGGATTTTATTATCCTTAATTTAGAGATGAAGAAACTGAGGTTTAGAGAAATGATGTAAATCAAGTCGCTCTGCTGGTAGGTGACAGAGCTAGGTTTGAACCCAGTGTCTTGTTGATGGCAAACAAAGCCTTGACCTCCTTCTCTAAACCACATGGCAGCTGCCAGAGAGCATCGTCAAGTCCAAGTGTGGTACCTAGTATCTGGAAGACCTCACTGGAGGTGTGATATTCCGGTCCTGTGCCTGTAGGATGTCCCCCTCTTACAAACCCTCCCTGTCCAGTCACAAACGCTTTTCTGAGGCAATTACTGAATACCTCAGGCCAGCTCTGTGATAGCCCTGGTCATGAGCCCACCCCCCTGGCAAGGAGTTAAGGCCTCATCCCTTGCATGCCTGGTTTCCCAGTTTAGGGGGTTGGTACTTACTCAGAGCACCCTCTTCCTCCCCCGCCCAGGATCAGAGATGGGGACCCGGACCTGAGTTTTTGACTTGGCATAGGTCTGGCCCTCTTCCCTACTGCCCTGTGATCCCACTTCCCCCACTTTCCAGTTACTGCTGAACCTGGGAAGATTTCACGCTCAGCACAGGCAGGAGTTAAGGCCAACTTGGAGTCTGCTTGGCTCAGGGTTTCTGGGATTTAGATCCATTAAAGCTGGATTTCTCCTGTTTCCTTCTGTAATCTTCCTTGTAACTTTCTGATTTGAATTTGTTTAAATTGTCACTGGATTGTACAGCCTTGCTTCAAAAGACTTGTTCTATTGTGAAATAAAAAGAGTTTTCTTAATATGTAAATGCTTATGCAAATCGTGTTTTTCCACCACCAATTTCTCCTTCCTAATCTAGCCCCTGCCGCTCAGACTGCTGCAGAGGTTCAGAGCCTGTATGAGGTCACCCAGGGGCAGGAATCTGGGGCGAATGTTACCATGACTACCACTTATTGAGCACTTACTCTGTGCCAGGAATGGTGCCAAGTCCATTATATGCATTATCTCATTTCCCTTCACAACAACTTTTAGGATTAGATATTATTAATATTTTTATTTTAATAGAGAGATTGAGTAACTTGTTCAAGATTATGTAGCTTTTGCCCTGGCTGGTATGGCTCAGTGGATTGAGTGCTGGCCTGCAAACCAAAGGGTCGATGGTTCAATTCCTAGTCAGGGCACATGCCTGGGTTGCAGGCCAGGTCCCCAGTAGGGTACGTGTGAGAGGCAGCCACACATTGATGTGTCTCTCCCTTCTCCTCTCTCTAGAAATGAATAAATTAAAACATAAAAAAAATTTTAGACAGCCAATTAAAAAAAGATTATGTAGCTTTTGGTAGGGCTAATGTTGTACCTCCACTTGCAGAACTTGAAATCCAATGCCTCCGAGCACTATGCTTTCCAGTCTGATGTCTCCCTTAGCCAAGTAAAAAGAAAATGGGACTAGAGGGTAGAAGAAACAAAGGGGAAAGGTTTAAATCACCTTGATGGGATTACCTCAGGGGAACTGGCATAAAACCCTGTAGTATCCTGGGTAGTGGAAAGGCATAGACTCTGAGGTCAGAGACTTGGGTTCAAATGCTGCTTCTGGCACTTAGAACTGTGCAATTGTGGACAACCACAGATAAGGCATTCCACCTCATTTAACCTGTTCCTCACCAATCACATAGTACTGCTGCTGCTACTACTACTACTACTACTACCACTACTACTAATTTCTGATAAATCTCTCTGACAAATTTTCTTTTTATGTTATATTCTTTATTTCTAGAATATGTATGAGTACATGGCACATGAGAAGTGTTACCAAAATGGTAGATATATTGTCCTGAGTGGTGTGGCTCAGTTGGTTGGACATCGTCCTGCAAAGAGAAAGGTTGCCAGTTCGATTCCTGATCAGGGCACATGCCTGGACTGTGGATTCTTTCCCAGGTTGTAGCACATACAAGAGGCAGCTGATTGATGTTTCTCTCTCACATTGATGTTTTTCTTCCTTCTGCCCTCCCTTTTCCACTCTCTAAAAATAAATAAATAAAGTCTTTTTTTTTAAATGGTAGGTATATGCATTCAACAAATATTTGAGTGACTAAACAGTTACTTTGATTTTGTTGCTCATAACCATATTTTGATTTGAAGCCCATAAACATAGTGCATAGAGCTTAAGCGCTTTTCAAGGGCCTACAGAACGTTTGATGCTTAAAATTATTAGCTCCAAGACATTAAGAAACTTTCTATAGATTTAAAAATTAATAAATGCTTAATTGAGTGTCTAATAGACTAACATTATGTCAACAACTCAACTCTTGACAATTGAACTCTTTTATAGTTATGTATCAATAATAAATATAATGGAATTTAGATCAGAAGAATTAAGTGAAGAATTTAAAATGTTAAAGGATAATTTTATGAGTTTAAAAAGTCATATATATTTATATTAGTCATACAAACATACTAAGTTAATATGTGTCGAGTATTTTATTTACTTATTAATGAATGAGGAAATCAGTGCAATATTATAACTGGCTCAAGGGAGAATTCAAAGACCAGAGACATATGTAGGACATGAAATAAATTTACAAATACATGCAAAACTGGCTTGTTCCATAATGAAGGGGGGAAGGGATTAATTACTCCTCCACCAGGCAGAATTAATTTGTGTGTTTATAGATAATAATTATTTACATTGCTATCATTTAAAAAATAACTTAATTGTGAATTAGCCCAAGGACAATGAAAGAAGTCAGTGGATGCTACATTTGGCATATAAAAGTATATAAATATAATTTTTATAAAGGGCAAAAATCTTGAGATATAGCATATAATATTCCTGAAACATAATATATATGATATACCAAGGACATTCCAAGAATATCAAGTAAAGACAGTCAATAAGTCTGGATCTTACTTTATATTTTTATACAATATTTAAACGGGTATTTATATTCCCATTTATATGCCCATATTCCATGGGTAAATCTGATACATATTTCTGGCTGAGAATCATTTGCTTATAAGCCTCTAGAATTAAACTAAAGAAGTAAGGTTTAGGCTAAGTAAGTATTTCAAATAATAACTGAATAACATGACTGATAACACCATACTGCCATAGACTAATGTCATCAAGTAATGCATCTCCAGGACACTATTAATATAGGAAAACTTGAAAGGATCCATTTCTTAAGAATTTTGATCAGTGTTTCCCCTAAAGTAAAAACACATTCTCAAAAGCAAGGACGCTGACAAACTTCCAGGGACTTCTCACTAAGCATGCCTTTTTGTAGTGTTTATTTTAATACCATTTTATTTACACAAATTTAAGCTAGAGCATGCTGAGTGTTTCTGCTGATAATTCTTCCCATGAAACTCTTACAATAGTCACATTTTAAACAAACTTAATTATTTCTAGTACTTCTTTTTTTATAAAGAATAAAAAATAACTTTCCAGGGGTTCTCTGGGAAATCTCAAAGATGGTTTTAGGTATAAAAAACCTTCTGACAGTATCGTTTTTCTATATTTAGGATCCCATTTTGGGAAGGCAAAATTAAAAAGAGTTGACAGAGGAGTTTGGACAATTGATTAAGATAGGCTCATGGCTGCCTGAGAAACTATTTATTACCTATTTAATCGAAGTGACAATAAAACATTTAAAAATACACATTGACAGCAATGCAATTGTAAAGATCCTTGCCCCATCCATAAATGAATCTTTGCTCTTTTTTTTTCCTTCAAATACTCAAGGACATAACAAAGTCAACATAAAACTTGTTCTAGTAAGACACAGAATCTTTTCTCTCTAGGTACCTTACACAGAAAGTTAAGAATCACCACACATATTGTAAACAAAGGCGTTCATCAGTAAACCAGGGAAGCAAACCCATCAAAATAGAGTGAACTTGGCTAAGACTCTAGCATCTTTCATAACTTCTTTTCATACTCAGGTGTTATCAACAAAGGCAAACAGAATTCACATTTTTGAGTTTTTGCTTTCATTGTCCTTTTTCATTTTCTGAAGCAAACTGACACTTGATATTAGGACAGGTCTCAGGGGATCCACAAGATCAAAACAAATTTTCTCATCATTCTGTGATGCCAGTTATGCAAAAAGGCAATTTCTTCTCTACTAGTATCCTGAAATTAAATAATAGGCCAGTATTTTTTAAACTCTCAGTTTTAATTTTTAGTATGATATTAATAGTTATAACTCACACAGGAGAGCTTTGGGATTCCCAACAAGTCCCAAGAATAAAATGATCCGGAGAACCACAAAATTGAGGACCGCTGCTTTGGGGTAAAACTGCTTTTTTTTTCTTTGAAAAATCAAGACATATATGCAGTTGGGTTTTTCTGTCACTATTTCTCCTAAGTGCAGTTGCAACCGCTCATATTAATTATAAACTCTTTTGAAATTTAATTTATTTTATTTTAAAATCATGTTTATTCTATTACAGTTGTCTCCATTTTCCCCCCTTTCCCTCCTCCACCCATCCCACCCTGCCCCTGTCTCCCACAGTCAATTTCCACTCTGTTGTCCATGTCCATGGGTCATTCATACATGTTCTTTGTTTAGTTCCTTCTCCTTCTTTCTACCATTGTCCTCCTTTCCCATCCCCTCTGGTCACTTTCAGTCTGCTTCATGTTTCCTTGCCTGTGATTTATTTTGTTCGTTAGTTTATTTTGTTGAATAGTTTCCACTTATGGGTGAGATCATATGATATTTGTCTTTCACCGGCTGGCTTATTTCACATAGCATAATATTCTCCAGTTCCATCCATGTTGTTGCAAAAGGTTAGAGTTCTTTCTTTCTTTCTTTTTCATAATGCAGATTGATTTTATTTATTTTTTTAAATGTCAAGATCCATGAAAAAATATTAAAAAATTTAAATCCATTATAAAGTCTCAGCGATCATGACACCTGCACAGAAATAATAAAGTAAATCAATGAAATAAAATGAGCATTCTAGAAACAAACATATATATCTTTCTAACAATATAATATATGATTAAACTGATATTTCAAATCAATGGGGGGAAAAAAGCTTATTCAACAAATAAGGTGCATGGACTACTATTACTTGAAATAAAACAAAATATAGAGCCCTATTTAACACATTATACAACCAATATTCAGGTGAGTTAAAAATCAATATGTAAAATCTAAGGATTTTTAGGAGAAAATACAAAATAATATTTTTCTTACCCTGAAGTAACATATTCACACCCAGAAGCTATAAAGTAAAATATTGACAATATAACTATTTTAAACATTTAAGACTATACAGTAATATCCATGTCAAAAAAGTTAAAGGACAAGAAATAGAATATGAAAGTATTTAAAACACATCTATAAAATGGTTAATAGTTGGGTTTTTGAGGGGTTTTTTTTTAGGGAAAAGTTCTACAAACATTTAATAAAAAATGGATATAAATACCAAAAAGTCATTTAAAGCTTTCATAAAGAAATAATAGAAATAGGCAAGAAATGTACAAAAACAGGTTTAGTTTCAACAAATAATGTAGTAACAAAATAATACATCATTGTCACAATCAGTTAATAAGTATTAAAAAAATATTGGTAATATCAAGCATTGGTGACTGTGAAAGGAACTGGGTATTCACAGACTCTTTTTCTTTATCTTCTCAAAGCAGTCCCTTTAGCATATTTTGCAATGCTGGTTTGGTGGAGGTGTATTCTTTTGGCCTTTTTTTTTTTTCTTTTTTTTGTCTGAGAAGCTCCTTTTTTCTCCTTCCATTTTAATTGAGAGCCTTGCTGGGTAATGCAGTCTTCATTGCAGGCCTTTGTTTTTCATGACTTGGAATATTTCTTGCCATTCTCTTCTTACTTATAGTGTTTCTGTTGAGAAGTCAGATGCTAGCTGTATTGGGCCCCCTTATATATTACTACCTCTTTCTCCCTTGCTTCCTTTAGGATTCTCTGTCTTTGATATTTGCCATTTTAATTATTATGTGTCTTGGAGTGGGCCTCATTGGGTTTCTCTTGAATGGGACCTTCTGTGCTTCCTGGACTTCTGTGACTTTTTCTCTCTTCAAATTAGGGAAGTTAACATCATTACTTTTTCAAATAGGTTCCCTAGCCCTTGCTTCTCTTCTTTTCCTTCTGGTATCCCTATTATATGAATATTATTAAGTTTCAGGTTGTCCTGCATTTCCCTAAATGCCTCTTCATTCTTTTTGAGTATTTTTTCATTTTCTTCCTCTTTCTGGGAGCTTTTTCTACCTTGTCCTCCAGCTCGCTGATTCATTTCTCTGCTTCATATAGTCTGCTCTTGATTCTTTCTACTGTGTTCTTCAATTCAAAAATTGTATTCTTCATTTCCTCTTGCCTCTTGTTGATAGTTTCTATGTCCTTTTTTATGCTGATATAATTTGCAGTAAGTTACTCATAGTGTCCCTTTAGTTTTTGGTAATTCTCTCTGAGCTCACTGAGCTCATTGAGCTTCCTTAGAACCATTTTTTTGAACTCAATATCTGATAGCTCACTTGCCTCTATTTCATTTAGTACTCTTTCTGGGGATTCCTCCTTTCCCTTCGACTCGAGGGGAGGCGGTGTTTTTTTGTCTTCTCATTATTTGTGAGACTCTTCTTTTTTGCTTCTGCTTCTTAAATTGATGTGTCTTGATTTCCTGACTTTGTGGTGTGAACTTCTGTGGTAGGAGATCGCTGTTTTGTTTTGTTTTTCTTTCTGGATCTGTCTCGAATGATGTCAGGTGTTGACCCTGTCTGACCTTAGGCAATCTGTTAGAGACTTCCAGGAATCTACTGTCTGTGGCTGTCTCCTTCAGTTGTTAATCTTGTCACTCTGCACTCAGAAGGCTGGCTTAGAGACACCACATGACATGCACTTAGAGTCCCTCCTGAGGGTAGGGTTATTGGGTCCTCTCATGCTGCTACCGCTAAGGGGGGTAGTCTGCCTGAGCAAGATGGTTGCTGCCATATGGGGGATGAGTCAGCACCGAGATCCTGCCTGCTACTCTTTCAGTTCTTTCCCCAAAGCCTCCTTTCCCAGTCTCTCATTAGGTGTCTCCAGCCCACTCTGCCCCTGCCTTTGCCAGAGCCCAGGGTAAGTGGCAGTTAGGTTGTGCTAAAGCTGATTCTTCTGTCTGCCCGAGGTTTTATATAAGGCTCCTCTCTCACTATTGTTCAGTTGTTCATTCCAGTTTATTTCTCCACAATTTAGTTGTAATTCCAGGATGGCCCTGGGATGAGGTCAGTGTGACTTCTACTCACTCCTCTGCCAACTTTTAACTAAAGCAACAAACTCTCATTCATAGATAAAAGTGGATGCGGAGGCAGATAACTGAGAACTTTCTGTATGGCAGCCAACTAGAAAAGCTCATTAATATACTTTTCTATAGCCATACACTTCTCTTTTACATGTTCTTGAAGTAAGAAAAAAAAATGAACATGCTCACTAACACTACCCATATATAGCCATTCAAGAATACATCATTAATTAATTAAATATTGCAATATTCTATCTTGCTATCCTCTAATTAACTCAGTTTAATACCAGTTCAACGTTTTAAGCTACTTAGGAATCTCAGAAATTATCTTCAAGTTGGCATTCTAGAAATTATTCTTGAAATAAAGTTATAAAAATCATAATTCAATTTTGTTAAACATAGATTTACATTATATAAGAATAATGTTAGTTTATTTAATCAGGAACCTGTATAACTATAGAAAAAATACACTCAAGTAGAATAAAAATGTGCTTCAATTATATTTAACATTGATAAATCAAAGAAGACACAACTGCTCTATTAAGCCAAACATATTAAACTAGACTTATTTGCTAAAGATTTACCTTAATTATGAGAACTTGGATTCTTAAAATATTTCTGAGTTAGTTTACGTAAGGTGTTTTTAGGGTAGCACATTTAAAACATTAGAAATTAAATTTCTTTATTTTATTAAAATTTTAAGAATATTTGATTTATATAAGCATTTATTTATAACTTTAAGTAATCAGAATAGAGCTCCTTTAAGATATTTGATAATCTAATTTATTAATACTGTCTCAGGGGAGGAACATTTCACACTTATACTACAATAAGGGCCTGAATTATAGACACATAGGTAAAAAGACACAAAAAAATCTTAGAACTTCAAGTCTATAATTTTAGCCACAGGTTAAAAGACATAAGAGTTGTAGAAACACAAAAACTCACTAGTCCAGATATTAAAGAGCTGTTCTTTTTCCTGGTGGGCACTAAATTCTTTGAGTTCTAAACAGACAAATCTACAAACAAATAAGGCTAACCAATCAGATTTCCTGTCATCTCTTTACTCAACAGAAAATAAATGTCTATAATTTATTAATTCATGTATAGAGATCATTAAATGATCAGACTATAAGACCAAATTCCCAATCATTGCTACCACCCCTGGGGAATAACATCTCAGCCAAAAACAAAACAAAACAAAATATGAAATTGGTAGAGAGTGAGGAGGAAAAAAGAAATTAGAGAAACCGAGAATCAACAAAGTTCTATTGTTACTTCAGGTTCATTTCTAGGAGTCAAGAATCGACATACCTGGGCTTCAGTTGCTCATGGGATGGATGCACTTGTCGGCATTACAATTTTTCCTGCTCTGTCAGGTGAATCCATTAGGCACCTTGGTGGAAGACCTCTAATGCTGATAAAGAAAAAATTTTTTTTTGAAAATGTAAAAGTGTGACTCTTGTGAAAATATAAAATTAACACATGTCAATAATTTTATTTAAACTCATTCCTTAATAAGAAAACTGGCAAGATGTTACAACTGATTCAAAAGAGATTTCAAAAAGCAGAAACACATATAGGCATTTACATGAGTTTACAGATAAAAGCAAAATTGGATTTTTTCCACAGTGAGGGGGGAAAAGTAATCAATTGTCCTTCTACCAGAAAAAAAAATATATTTTCATGTTTATAGACCAGAATGATTTGCATTGTTATTAATTTCTACAATTTACAGAATTGTAAAATAGCTCAAAGACAATGAAAGGTAGACAACAAATACATTTAAACTGAAGATATACAATACTCTTTCTTTTTTGACCCATTTCCAAGGCTTTCACAAAGCTCAAAAGTGTAAAACATATGAAGATGACACAAATTCTTAAAACATTTTTACAGCAAAATAGTTACATTAAATGTGGGCTATAGATAGACTTTAATGAGTTTGATTGATGTGGAGTAGAATGGCAGGGGGTCTCCAAAAGTGAATGTGCCCAGGCTCTGTGAAGGTGTTGCCTGGTGTTGATTAGATGCTAGCACTGTGCTGGGTGCATTCGTGCATGTGGGTGGGGACTCATTGAGAAGAAGGGAAATTTAAGCCAAGCCTTTGAGAAGCTTATATTCCATCATGGTATACAAAAATCATGTTAATGAATGAATGAATTAATTAATTATAGATATTGACATGCACTCAAGAAAATGAATTAATTTCTGTAAATGAGGATGGCGTAGAGAGAATGCGATTAACTAAATAGGGTGGTATGGCCAACATTGTTGGTTGCTGACTAACTAGCCATCATTTTCTTGAGAGCGGATCCCCAATATTTTTTCAGGTATAGTCACAGGGAGTGTAGGGAAGGTAGGCTTCAATCAGTCCTCACTCAATCCCTGGTGATGGACAAAGGAAGTCATGATAATTTCATTCTCCATGCCTTTCTTTCCACTACCATTGACATGACTCTATTTCTGGTGCTATTATCTCTCTTCTGGGTTATTGCCTGCCTCTACTGTTGTCATTCTACAAATCATTTTATTTCTTTTTTTATTAATCTATTATAAGTTGTGAAAAACACACACACAATAAAAAACATACAAAACAAAAAGTAAAGAATAGGTTTTTATAAAATAAACATTTATATAACCATTACCAAGGTAATAAAATAAAATACTGTGAGCAGCTCTGAATCCTTCATTTGTCTTTATCTGATTACACCCTCCCCGCACTGCCAGAGGCAGCCACGGACATGATTTTGTGCCATCCCATCCAGCTTTTCTTCAGTGTTTTTCCACCTAATTTCCAGATCTTGGTTTCTCTAATGAAAAGAACCAGTGTTCTGCGGGAAAAATAGATTTTGCTATTTGAACAGAGAAAATGCAAAATAAGCTTGGAACATCTTGTGGTACCAGAGGAAAAAAAGGAAGTACTTGAAAAAGGGTAGGGTATATAAAAAAGACACAGGAGCCCAACTGAAGCAGCAACCAATGGCCAAAGTAGGCACAATTCAAGCAACAAAATAAATAATGATAAAATTGCGTTATAACCTGTAAACTGAAACAAATATTCATGAATCCATACTCATATAAATTAAATAAATAAATAATAAAGGAGGAAGAAGAAACAGTTTTTTCTTACAGAAAAATTGTACACCATTCAAGAATGCCAGCATTCTTAAATTACTAGGTACGGTAAGCAGAAAAATGGTCCCCCAAAAGTGTTCACACATCTTTATCTCCAGAATTTGCAAGCATGTTATTTTACATGACAAAGGGACTTCACAGATGTAATCAAATTAAAGACTTTGAGTTGGGGTGATTATCCTGGATTACCTGAGTGAGCCCAATGTAATCACAAGCATCCTTGGAATTAATGTTGTATCTGTAGGGAACTTCTTAAAAATATAAAAGAGTAACAGCTTACATAACTAACAAAGTGATAGGAGATAGTTGAATGGTAAAACAAAAATATTGATTAATCTTCAAAAGGGCAAAAAAGAAAATAAAAAGGAACATAGAACAGGTAGGACAACTAGATAACAGACAGTAAAATGGTAGATTTAAATCCAACTCAGGGAATGAAGTGATAAAAGCAAGGTTGCTGAACTATGTGCATCTTTTAAGGAATTTTTATAGGCTGCCAACTCTGAATGTTACTGGAAGATTATACAGTGTTTCACTGAGGTCTCAGTTAAAAACAAGGCTCCTTTTCATTATCTACCTGCGCTAGAAATTTCTGAACATGTGAGTGTATTATAGTCCCAATTTAAAGGATATTAATCAAAATAAACATTTTTTTGAATGAACATATGACTTAGGAAAATTCATATCTTCTTCGTTTAAATTTGGATTTTCCTCTTCCATCCTCCTATATCCAATTTCTTCTCTCTTTGTCCCTTCCCTTCTGCTTTTAACATGTTGTACCTGAAGGGGGATTAAAGTGGCTTAATTAAGATATTGCAATTTAAAAAGCACATATTGTACACTACCTTTTGTCTGAGATGTGCATTTTCAGTGGTGATTCCCAGTGGATAGGTGCAGAAGGCTATCTTACTCACCAAGGAGTGGGCTGTGCCTCTGAGTAAGCACGACACTATTTCTTCCTTAGGATACACTTGAAATTTTCCTGGTTTGCTGGGGAGAGGGCTGGTCTTTAGAGACCTTGAAGACCAAATTTTAATGTTTGTATATATTAACATTTTTCATTTGGCAAGTTTTTAATAGAATGTATAGTATAAATCACAGATATATTAGTGTTTGAGAAGGACAGAAAAAGAAAGCATGCGAGGTTAAGAGTTTTATAATCTCAGCTTCTCACCAGTAGGTAAATGATACAGCATTAAGACGACTTGGATTCCCATAATTAATCATGTTTGTCTCTCTCCCATGAGACCAATGGCTATAATAAAACAGGATTGGCAAACTCAAGGCCCAAGCTAACTCATGGCCAAATCCAGCTCATGTTCGAGTCTAGCTCATTATTGTCTCTTTTTGTAAATAAAGTTTTTTTGAAATGCAGCCCCACTCATTTGTTAACATATTGTCTATGGTTCCTTTCACGTTTAAAATGGCAAAGTTGAATAGTAGCAACAACAACTGTATGGCTCTCAAAGCCTGAAATATTTATTCTCTGTCCCTTTACAATTATACTGTTATATACTCACACAGAGCAAGGGACAGTCCAACAAATCATTTGGAGACACATCCAGAACTAAAGACCTTCTCTTAGTTGGGGTTGGGAGACAGGAGAAATTTAGAACCATGTATCCAGTGGTCATTTTAGGACTGAACCTTGGCATACATTAGTGTGCACTTATTCTGGGCGAGCTCATGCTTTATAGCAGCACACACCAGGCAGGATGCTGCAGGTTAGCAGTGAGTAAGGGCAGAGCAGATTCTGCCCACATCTGCTTTTCTTGGCTATTGAATAGTGACAAGTATGAAAGTGGGCAGACAAATGTCATGGGCCTATACCTGTGGGTGCAGCTGTTAGCAGCACTGGGTTTGATGAGCACCTAACTACATGAACAGATCATAAAAACATATTTTGTGAAAAAAGTAGTGAACAGGATGAAATCTATAATGCCAAACTGTTTATGACAATTAAAATGTAGGCATAACAATTTGCCTCTCATTACACAATTATACACTAAACATGTAATAATTGCCTTGTGGGGGAGGACAAAGGGAGTGGCTTTGGGAATAAGAATGGATCAATTAATAAATAAGACAGTTGAAGAGGTCTCACATGGACAAATGATGACAATGTGCTGTGAACTGAGGAATTTAACCAAAAACAAAAGAACAAAAAAAAAAGTAAAAAGAAGCAAGGAAGGAAGGGAGAGAGGAAGGAGGGAGGGAAATGAAAAAGAAGAAAGGAAGAAAGAAAGAAAAAGGGAGGAAGGGAAGGCAGACCCAGACTAAACAAATCTGGAGACATATCCTGATTCTGTTGTAGCTCTAGCACCTAAATGTATTTGTGACCTTGTGACAAGCTGAAGAAACTCAGCTTCCAAATTAACTAGAGTCTAAGTGGCAGAGGCAGTGGTGGTGACAATGGTGAGGGTGATGATGATGATGATGATGATGACGACAACGACGATGACAATGATGATGTGTGTGTGAGCTGGGGGACTCCAAGCCAAGGGGGCAAAGTTCAGTCTTCAGGGAAGGGGACTAGACTAGGGTAGGTAGGCTGTAAGAACCCCAGGAAAGTTGAGGTTCAGGCCCCAGGTGGGATCCACATCCCAACCAAGAACCTACTGCTCTAGCATGTGGTGCATGTTGGGAGAGAAAGCCCTAGGTCTTTGGACACTCACTTCAGGCATATTAGGTCTTAAACTTAGTCCATTCTGGGGAGTGGGCTCTGAATATAATACTAGTTCCTATTGGCTCATGGACTGAAGAGAAGTCTTGGGCAACAACAGGTTACAGGATATTGGGGACGATCTTTGCATCTTCTGGGCAAATGTCATCATCCACCTGTACCTAATTTCCACAATTTTGGATTCTAATGCCTGTTCTGAATACCTCAGTGAATTGTTTTGATGAATTAATGAGATGGTATAGGAAGAACACTGGAGAAATAAAGAACCTCATACCTTAGTTTTTAATATATTTAAGCAAATTCTTAGAAAATAATTCCTCTTCCCATCCACTCCGTCAGTACAGTTTGCTGGATAGAAAGAAAAATAAAGAACTGATAAAAGCTCCAAAAGCCAATTTACTCTGAAAGACACGAGAAAAAACATGAGCTTTTATGTTATTTTAGTACTTTTCTTCAAAAGGAACATGTATTATTGTACTTATCGTCACCCTTAAATTCTCAAAAATTTAATCAGTCCCTTCCCATAGTTTTTGGACATTTCCGAGGTGTATCTCAGGACAGCCCGATTTACAGCTAACTCCCAGCTGGCTGTCCTAACTGCTGACATTGGGACTTTATCCAGGAATAATCTCTCAGCCTTGGAAAGCAAGAAAAATGGAGACATTTTTAAGTTCATAAACCAGTAGACTTTATGTACAAGGAAAGAAATGGAAAGTAGACTGTGAGAGTTGTTCTTGGAACTCAACTATGATCATATTTTAAAAAACTATGCTAAATATGCTGGTATCATTATCTATTATCAAACAACTTAGATACATTTTTAAGATAAACTTTTTCTCATTTAAAAAATAATTTGGAAATTTCATTAGGGCTTAACAAATGAGTAAAATTCACCTGTACTCCACCAGTCATTTGGGCTACACACACACACACACACACACACACACACACACATACTATAAAATTAATTTTTTTCAACATCAGTTTCAAACTACAAATACAGATCTGTGTTCTGCTGCTTTTTAATACCATTTTTATATCATTACATTACTAGCATCAGTTTATATTACTAAATTTTCCTAATTTTATGTTACTAAATTAATATTATTTTAAGTACAAAATAATATTCCATCATATGAATGTACTATGGTTTATTTGACATTTTCTATATTTAGATTACTTACCATTTTTTTCTGTTATAAATAACATTTTCATTAATATTGTTTTACATAAATCTTTAATAACATTGCTGGTTATTTCCTAGAATAGATCCATGAAATTGGAATCACTAGGGCAAAGTATACTAACAGTTTTATGTTTCTTGATGTAAAGTTCTAAAATGGTTTTCAGACACTTTTAATCAAGTCTCTTTACATACACTTCCAGATTGTTTTTCAGAACCACTGTAAAATTATACTTCAATCAACAAGGTCAAGTGAGTATATATATGTCTTATTATACCCTCACCAGCATTGAGTTTCAGCTTAAAAAAAAATTCCTTGCCTATTTGAAAAGCACAGTGAACATATTGTTTTGTTCTTCTCAGCATCCCTTCAGGGAGCATTCCTTCTCCTATTCCATAATCATTCAGATCACACCCTGGAAGCATAAACAGTAATCAGTGATGACGTGTATATTGTATGCCTCCATGTGATGACACCACATATTTTATTGCTTAAATTGGCTTTGCATTATAAAAAAGGAAAGCTCCCACAATCCATCTTGACTTTTTAGAAATGCCTTATGCAAATAGCATCTTGCATACACATTATTATTGTAGAGGAATCCAGGCGTCAGTGGGTCAGGGTTTCCCTTTTAGTGATGAAAAGCTCTCCAAGGTCTATTTTCTTTTTGGATTTTTGGCTCTGTACAGAGTTAGCCCCCATGTATCCTATGCAAATGATGGTATTTATAGCCCTTTGTGTGATACCTTGTGGAAGGAAAGCATGTAGAAAGCATAGGCTCATGTCCCGTGGGAGGTAGGAAGGGATGTTGTGGAAAACAATGAGTGATCCCACCAAAAAACTGCTACAGACAGAAATAAGGAAAAAATGCATAGAATGAAGCAAAGAGCAGGCCACAGGAGTTCAGTATTTTTTGGGTCTGGAGCTGTAGTTTACTTTTAAACAAAAGCAGCTCCTGACATAAAAGACACATTGATTTTTACTGTTCGTCTTTGATTGAGGAATGAGGCAGGAATGAACTTGGGAGAATAACAAAAACCTTTTGGAGAGCAGGATAAAGAGTCTACATGCACAAAAGCCTGGACTCGGGGATTCAGCTTCAAGAAACCATTAGGTAAAGTATCTTGTACAGATGAGGGTATGCTCTACTTGTAATTCACCTGTTTACACATTGCTCTAGTTCTAAGAGTCAACAGCAATAGAGTCAAATAGTTTTTGTTGTTGTTAGTAAGTACAGATGTTAAATAACCCAGTGCAGTTGTTTTACTAAAGAGTTATGGTGGTATGGGGAAGGGAGAACACCACACTTCAGCTTGGAGGAGAGTGCTTAAACCTCTCTGTTAGCTATTCACTTATTCATAACTCAAGGTTCCACAGCTTCTCTTTGGAGGCCCCTGGAATTATTTGCATTAAATCTGGATGGAAATAGTCAGTCTCTTTAGGGCTTGGCCGGTAAACATCACAGAAGAGTTTTTCTCAGCCCCGGCTGAGAAGAGATGCTGAAGGGGAAACGAAAAGGCATAGACTAAGCATTGCAGGCTAAGAAAAAACACTCCAGTCAATTTCTTGTTTTAGTATAAGTCAAAAGTATGCACTTGTCTCTTGTTCTTAAACCACCCGTCTATATAATATTTTGAAGTACTGGAAGTGGGACAGTGCAAAGCACATTTCTGCTTTGCCAGAGGGCTCTTTGTTGGGCATTCCAATAGGGGGCACTCTAGGGAAAGAGTGATGCTAAGAAATCTATTCCTGTAAATTGCTGTTCCTGTACATGTCATCCTAGCCAGTGAGGCAGGGGCTACTTTCCACAGTGGCTACCTCTGCCTAGATAACTTCCTATCTAGCTAACATATTATATTAATTTGTTATGTACAAATAATTGATATGGCTCTGACTTTTGACTGACCCATGAGCCTACTTAGTTCCTTATACACAATCAGACAAGTATCTGGGAAAGGTACTGGGGTCACTTTTTTGATAGGGTATTTTGACTTGTCTGTCAGTGACTAAATATTTTCTTGCTCTTACTGTGTGCCCAACACAGAACTAGGCTATGGGGACACAGTGAAGACAAACTAGGGGGCATTACAGACAGAGAAAAGTATGTGATGAAAGCTTGAATGTATGAATCATCACCACACATCTGGGACCTTAAGTGGTTCTAAAGGTAAAGCCAGTGGGGAAGGAGAGCAATGGGAGTGGAGCTGGGCTTGAGCATGGACTCTCTGGTTGTTTTTGTTTGTTTTTGTTTTTAACTCAACAACACTCCTCTTTTCTCTCAAGCTCCTGCCTCTCCTTTGCCTCTAATTCCAGTGTAATAACTGTTTTTCAGTCCTCAGTGGTCTTCTTTGCCCGTTGGCCACACTTTCTCCTTTTCTTCCTAGTATCTCCCAGTTGTTTCTCCACCATGATGGTTTCAGTAAAAATATCGTCTGTTCACTATTCTGCAGATCACTTGTTCCTTCTGTGAAGTCTTTTCCACGGTTATCTCCTATTCTGCAAAAGAGCGTGCTAGCTCATCTCTTTGACCTGTTAGCTTTCTTAAACATCCAGAGGTCAGTATTATGCTGGATCCCCTTTCTGCATTTGACCAAGGACAAGCACTTAATAGTATTAAAAAATGATGCATTCTGAATTTCATCCTTAATGTTTTACTCTACTCAAGAGGACAGAGCAAGGGGGTCTTGTGACCTTGGGAATCCATTCAGACATCATCTTATGGTTCCCGGAATCTCCCAGGGCCAAATGGCTTTTGCGTGGATACCAAATTTGTCAAATGAACAATGTGGTCCTTTCGCCCAAGGCACTTTTTAGATTCTACCCACAATGACACTGGCACTTCATCATTGCAGACACAGGAAACCACACGCCTTGGCTCTGAAATTGTGAAACAAACACATCTGGCCATGAGGTTCTCTCTGCCAAGGTATAATCTCAGCCAACTAGTGACCAAAATAAGGATATTTTGTGGAGCTAGGGGAGAGTAAGAAGACAAGTGGTAAGTAGCAAAGAAGAGAAAGAGAAAATCATGGTGATCTGAAAATAAAAAAGATTTTGGTGGGGGTCACAGGGGTTAAGCAGGGATCAAATGCAAACCAGTTTATGCCCAGAATGAGATATCTATAGTGAGGAAAGGTTTACTATGGCCTTTAGCGCTTCACTCATCCCTAAAGCCAGTCATAGAAATTCTTGGAATAACAAGAAAAATAAGGTTGACATTGGGATGGAAAGTGGCCACCAGTGTCAGCCAATGTGACAGTTCAATAGATCCCAGGACTGGAAGGCTGGCTGAGCTTATCACAGTTTGATGCTCACATCAATGAGGGCGGGGCTACGGCTGCTGGTCACGATGCGTATCGGGGTTTCTTAAAAGATGTCACTTGAGAAAATTGTGTTTAATAGTATTTAATTGTATTTAATTTTGTTTTAATTGTATTTTCAATAAATATTCCTATCATAATCATTATCAAAGATTAGTCATAGGAATCAACGTTTCTTTTTCGTTGGGTTCCTGGTAGACCTTGTCAGCATTATGAAAATGAACGCCTTTTTGAAAGTGGGTTTTGAGAGGGCAGTGAAATTGTCCTCTCCGGCCAGCGGTGGAAGCATCTCCCCAGCCTGCGTGTGGTGAGGCCTGGGCCTTCCAATCCCTCCTTCCTCCCGCTCTATTGCAGCATTCTGGTGCCCACCCTGACTGCCTATGCTTTCCTTATTTTTATGTTCTTTCTGCAAAAAAGGTAACTGATGATCTTAAATATCCTTTGGCCTGCCAAGCCTGAATCATGTACGCAGGCCCTGAGCAGGAAAGGATAGTGTGCCCTGCCCTCACCTTTCTTTTCCTTTAATCTCCTCCACACTCCCTATTGCCCCCAACTCCTCCTTCTTCCCAGAAGCAACAACAACACAGTATTCAGCTACCAAATGAGCACTAAACGAACTGCCTGAGCTGGAGGCTGTCCAGCCAGCTGGGTCTGAACCATATACAACCTGCCAAATGCTCCACTGTATTTACCACCCCTGCTTTTACCTTGCATCAGTCTTCGCTATGAAATAAACCATCTAGTGGCACATCTGGGTGTGCCCCAATCACAAACTCAGCGTAGGGCATTGATTCCTCTCACTGCGAGGCTGAAGGAGAGAATGGGGGACCCAGTGTCTCGCCGAGGCCCTGTCCCTTTTCCCAGGGAGTTGTGGACACAAAATTTCTTTAATTACCTTTTAAGGGTTGCAGCTCAGTGTGGCCCACTGAGAAGGTGAAAATCTTATTCTTGAATTTCCAATTAGTATTCCTTCTCACCTGCTAGGGGGCCCTTCTCCAGGGCACCCCGTCAAGTTCTGGTTAGAGTGCAGCCGGCCTTGCTGTGTGAACACTGGCCCGAAATGTTGTGATCCCAGAACTGACTTGGGTCGAGTTTGATGATGAGCTGAATCATGTAAAGTGCTGAATTATTCAGGAAGCTTTTCTCCTCACTGGCAGAAGCAACTAAGGAGGCCACCGGGAACCATTGAAAGGAAACAAAAACAACGGCGGAAGCTAGGTTTATTTTACCTAGCCTCCCCCTTGGCTGTGGTGATGCCTGCAATTAAACCCTCGACTCTGCCCACCTCCCCAGCAGGAAGGATTCACTGGACAGCTGGGGTTTTATGAGTCTTTCTCACGTGAACCTCATTAAACTTCAGATTCCTCAGGGTAAACAGCAAATAGGGAATGAGAGTTGCCTGCCTGGAAGATGCTGAGGTTAAACATGAGCAATAAAACCATTCACCGATTTCAGATTTCTCTTCATTGCCTCTTTGGCATTCACTTGAGGCTTCCGCCTTCTGGGTGCCTACTGCTAGCCAGTGGAATGTGGGGATGTGGGGGTGTGGGGACTCGGGGTGGGCGGTGTGTGCGTGAAGTCCAGGGAAGGCATACAGGGTAAGGGACGCAGGTCCAGGCTTCTCTCAATTACAACCCCACGACCACCTGAAGTGTGTCATGAGGAACAGTCGGTAGAAAACACTGCCCCCCAGCCTCAGGTCCTTCAGCGTCTTTCTGCAGCCAGCCCTCAAAGTCTGTCTTTAGGTAACAGTTCAAAAGAGACAGCCTGACATGGCTGAGCTGTGGTCTGGATGTCAGGCTGACTCCCGCTAGCATCATCCCCTTTGCAGGGCGAGGCCTGGAAAATCTTATCCTGGACCTGAAGCTGCCTCCCGACGTCTAAGGCAGCAATTCACAGAGATAGCAAGACCCACAGCTTTGAAGAGGTATGGCAAGAAATGCCTTACTTATAGTAATTATAATGAAATTTCCTGATTGTTTACCTAAAAAATAAAGTGGTTTCCACGTTATCCCTAGAATAATGCCTCAGACATTTGCGTGCATTTAGATATACTTGCCTGCTTTTGGATGTGCTTTCCTGCGCATGCGTGAGGATGGCTGCGTGATACCCGCCATACTAGGTATGTGATAATGAGGGTCGTCTCCTGGGTAGTGAGGGCCCCTGCTCCAAGGCAGGTGTTTCAGCAGTCACCACCGAGGGGATTGAGAATGAGAAACAACAACAGCAGCAACAGCAACAACAGCAAACACAACCAGGTGTGCAAAGGCTGAAATACAGTGTGGGATTCTCTTTCTCACACTGGTTTCTGTGGTAGAGGCTGCAAGTGCCGAGGGACTCTGGACTCTATTGGTGATGTCTGTAATAGGTGGGGGAGGTGGTCAGTCTCATGTACTTGACACGTGCAAACAACAGCACAGACTTTCATAACCAGCTCCATTTCCAGTTTCCCTAGTCCCTTTTCTTAAACTTCTCCCTCAGGAAGAGGACAATAGAGTGAGATTTCCATGTTCATTTCTGTTCCCACTGGCCCAGGAGGAAGAATTTCCATACACATTTGTCCCTTTCCATTATGGCAAATATGACAAGGACCCCTCCCCTCCCCCTGGCCACTGGGCAAGTCCTTGGGACTTTTTCCACCCTCCCTCCCTCCACCTCTTGTGAATGTGTGGTATTTTGTTTTCATGAAAGTTTGGAAACAAGTGTATCACCTCTCAAATTCCAAAAATTCCCTGATATTCGTATAACCTTAAGAAATTTGGTAGTAACAATGGTGGTAATTGTATACTGATCTTGGCAAAGACATTTGGGGTTTTATTTGTATCACACTCAATTTATTTGTTCATATTTTAGCTCCAGACTTTCTTTGCTAAATGCCCAAAGAGAGAAGCAAAAGGATAGGGAGTGATAGATTGTTTCAAATACTTGAGAACATCCAGATGCCTCGCTAGATGAAAAGCAAATTAAGGATCCTTGACAGGTTAAAATCAAGTATTTGGGGTTTCTCCACTGGAGCAAATGAATTTCTAGTTTAATAACTTTCTTAGAATTCC
Organism: Pteronotus mesoamericanus; assembly: GCF_021234165.1. Classification (NCBI taxonomy): domain Eukaryota; kingdom Metazoa; phylum Chordata; class Mammalia; order Chiroptera; family Mormoopidae; genus Pteronotus; species Pteronotus mesoamericanus. The sequence continues at coordinate 24,258,879 of NW_026555078.1, read as the reverse complement.
CCTGGCTACTCTGTACTATGACCCTTTCAGCTACTGTGTTTATTCCTGGTATGTGTCATGAGTTTTAAATCTGACAGTGGCTTTTAATTAAATCCTTGTTTATCATTCAGTTAATGGGCTAAGACTAATGATGAAAGGAAAAACAGGCTTTCAGTGATTTTCTTGCCCATCATAGGATACTTGGGAAAAATAATAAAATGATTTACTCAAGGCTGAGTTGGTATAAATGCCATTTCCCTGATTTGTTCTCCTATATGATTTCTGGAATGATTTGGGACAGCCAGTCACTCTGCTTGGGTACATCAGGAAATTACTATAAATCTCTCTGGAGGAGCTTAGAGACATCCAACATCTCCCACCAGCCAGGTCTGGGCATGCCGCCATCTGCAGTGAGATCCTTGAAATTTAAGATGACAAATCTTCAGGGTCACCTTTCTCTCTTTTCTCTTTTCAAATGTTTACTCTGGGAACTTCGAGCACATTCTTGTTAAAAGTGCGCTGGCTGGCCTCGTTTGCCTGACCCTCATTCCCGGAGTCTGCCTTCTCCACCCCTATCCCTCAAATTTCTCCGCAGCAAATAGGATTTTGAAAGTTGCGAGTCCTGAGTTCTCTTCTCTGCAGCGAAATTGTGATCCTGGGACAGTTATTCAATCACTTTGTACCTTATTTTTTTCCCTTTATAGAACAGGGATAACCATACTATTCACTGAACTATCAAAATGAGAAGTAAAGGTCTAAAATGAAAACAAAAGAAGAAACCATGAGCTTCTGACTACCCAAGAATATACTTGGACATGCTTTCCTGAGCTCTGGTCAGGAAGGTGCCACATGAATACAAGATGGATGCTCAGGCAATATAGTGAGAATGCATCAGAAGTTGAGCTTGTACCCTGGCTGGTGTGGCTCAGTTGGCTGGAGTGTCGTTCCCTACACCAAAAAGTTGTGGGTTCCATTCCCAGTCAGGACACATACCTAGGTTGTGGGTTTGATCCCCAGTCGGGGCACATGTGGGAGGCAACCGACTGATGTTTCTCCCTCACATCAATGTTTCTCTCTCTCTCAAATCAATAAACATATTTTTAAAAATAAAAAAATGAAGTTGAGCTTAGTTGACCATCATGGCCTTAAAACATATTTCTAGTTCTTGCTTAATTCAAACCACCAATCTCAAATGTCCTCATTGGTCTTGTAGGAGGGAGGTTAGAGATAAGTTGTATGCATTTTACAAGTAAGTCATTTGACTGATTGAAAAGGAAGATCCAGTCTGAGAATTTTGAAGCTCCAGATTGAAAAGTCCTAAGTGGATGGTTCTAGGTGTTCCATGAATGGGATTCAAAGGGTCTGTGAACTTAGATGGGAAAAAATTACATCTTTATTTTTTCGAACATTTAACTGAAATTAAGTATTTTCTTCAATTATAAATGTGGTCAACAAACCACAAGAGTATTAGTAGTAGCTGTGTCTTCGTTATCATCAGAAATTGAAGATATTTTCATATGATACTACCATTGTTGCACATACTTAAAATACCATTTCTACTGATCACTGCTTTGAAATTGTGAAAGTTATTAGAGAAGCTGCTGGAATTGGTTGGGTTAATAAAGAAGCACATGTATAACATTGTATTGCGCATTTGATTAAAAATATTTTTCGATTTACTATAATTGCTTTCCTTTGGAACTCTGTATAAACATACAGAGTTTTGTGTATTTAAAAACATTGTTCTGCTAAGGGGTCATTCTTATCCAGTGAAGATTAAGACTGCCTACCCCAGAGTCTGTTGATGCCTCCTAGGGCCTGAGGCAGCCGCTGTGAGAGGGACAGAGCCCAGGCCCCCCGCTCAGGCCTGGGGTCTCAGTCCTGGTTCCCCTCTGTCTAGCTGTAGGGTCCCTTAGCTTTTTGAGCTTCCATTCCACCCTATTGCCTTCCACAAAAGAAAAATGATAATTACCCATATGTTTTATGGGGAGATCAAATAAATAATAAATGACAGGATGCTTTGTAAACTGTAAAGTGCTATGCAAATGCTAGGCATTAATATTCAGTGGTGCCAGACACTTCTTTTACTTAGCATCTCTTGCATCAAATCAGCGACAATGGGGAAATGAAAGAAAACAATCAGGGGGCCAGATGTTCTGTGTACAAGAGACTGGAGGAGAAAAGTACATTTGTGGTTTGAATTATGGAACATTTGTGAATATGGTGAAGAATATAATAGAATCAAATTGTAAAAATCTCTGCTCAGCCACATACTAGCCAAGTGTCTGGTAAATTATTCAAACCCCTAAGCCTCAGTTTGCTCACCTGAAAAACGGGGATAATAGCTACCTTATAGGGTTGCTGATAAAAATTAAATAGCTTTTATTCTTGTGCCAACCTGTACGGCTCAAGATCCGTATTTGGATACTTTTTCAGTCACACTGTTCCTTAACAATTCAAAATGGTGCAAATGAGGGGGAAACAGAGAGGGACATAAAAATTGTCTCAGGCTTTTTTCATGAATTGCAAGCCCAGAAGCTTTGTTTTCTAACATCGCGCTTCAGCCGAGTTTCACCGAGGACACTTTCAGTGCCCACTGATGAGCTTAACTTCCCCTCTGGTGAGCGACGGAGGGCATGCCGCTCCCCTGCTGCCTTTGGCAAACTTGCACCACGCTGATCCCCGCGGCTGTCCAGTACAGTAGCCATTGGCCACATGTGGTTATTTAATTTTAAATTAATTAAAATTAAGCAGCACTAAAATTCCATTCCTTAGTTGCACTAGTCACATTTCAAGTGTTCAGTAGTCGCATGTGGCTAATGGCTACTGAAGAATTGGAGAACATCGCCGTCACATTGCAAATTCTATAGGACAGCATTGCAAGTGTCTGTGAAGGACCAAGTCTTTCCTAACAACACAGCCTAGGCTCTGTAGGGTAATACATGTAAAATATGGCAAAAAATAGCCTGGTGTTTACACCCCACCCCCCAGCTCCCTAGTCCCACCCAGTCCGAATCTTAGCAGGCTCCAGATATTAGGAGGGAAGGTTCCCACAAAAGACTTGTTTGCACAGAGCATTGAGCACGTCCAATGCCTGCCACCCAGTGCCTCTGACCTCATGGTGATGCATGCGGGATGGTTTGTGCAAGAAAAAGGGTTTGCTTTCTGTTCTTTCTTTCCTATTCTTTTCACCCTGTTTCTTTACAACACCTCTGATTATACAGGCAAGGAGCTGTGGCCCCATCCTCTGTTACCTCCCCTACCTGTGGATTTATTTAATTAGAATTTAAACTAAGAAAGGATTGCAGGAAAAGCGGTGATTCCAGTTGGAACTTTCTCTCTGTGTGTATCACAGGAGAGGGGAGCCTGGTACCCACTGCCTTTGAAATGGAAATATCGCTAGTCTTATTTGCAAAAGCTCATTCAATAGTGGAATGGAAGTCACGAAAGCCACAGCCGTGATGGGTGTCTCAACAAAGTAAAGCATTCATTTTGCCTCAGTTTCTCCTTTACAGCATGGGAAAGCCTTTTTTTACCACTCATCAGCTTCCAAGTATACTGGTGGCATCATAAAGAGGACGTGGTTTATAAAATCATTCCTACTTACCAACCAAGAAGCTTACAATCTCTTTCAAGATTCTATGCACCTACTTTTTTCCCCTCAACATATTCTTGGAAGGACTAAAATTCTCTCTCATTATCTTGTCTGTTTTCCAAACACAGTGAACTAATTTCTATTTACTAAGACATGCTCTTGTGGAGTCAGGATACGGGCCATTGGAAGGGGGGGGGAACCATAAATTAGGAAAATCTGTCACTGCCACTTCTACCTCATAAATATGAAGATGCAATTGTTAAGGTAATGCTAGCTGCTGTAACAAACAGCCAAAGAGCAGTAGCTTAACACACTGGAACTTTATTCCTCACTCTAGTAAACTCCCACCTCGTGTTTCCATGGTACATTTTGCACAAAAGCACCCTTTGTACTGTCTGTACCTCCTAGATCTTCTAAATCAGCCAGCAGATTGCTAAGTGAGAACCATGACTATACAAAATGTTTACATGGGCCAGGGAGCACACAGTGTATCTTCGCTGAAGGTACTACGTGCAGTCTGGTCACCGCATGAGGACTTTCGGAGTTGCTGTGACCACAGCTGCCTTTGAGCCACAGTTATACTTTTATCAGCACCAGGATGGGAGGGCTTATTAAACCACTGCCAACTTCAGTGATCCGTTGCCTATTTAGGACAGATTTTGAAGACTTAGCAGGGTGGAGTTCGTAAGACCCAGGACTGTTGATGCAGCTCCCATCTCCGCGAGGGAATCCTGGCCAAAGAGGGTACCAAGGAGACCTTGACCTTGGCCTAGCATGGAGACCACATCCCAGCTTTCCATTCCTCTGCTTCAAGACTCATCATTACACTGTGTGAGTTTGGAGAGACACCTATCCTCACTAAGCTACAATAACTCCCCCTGAAAACAGATGAGTGACTTCTTTGTCATTTTTAAAGTACTGTTCTTAAGAGTGAGGGAGTGGGGACCTCAGGTAGCTCTCAGATCTTTGAGGCAAATCCTCAAAGACCACCGACCTCTCAGAATCTCAACAGCAGACGATTCATATCCATCAGATTAGTTTTCCTTCCCTTAGGACTCTCTCCAAGCCTCTCTCTCCACTCAAGTTGGTGTCAGCTCAGACAAGGCAAACAAATTTTAATCTGAGAACAAGTGAAAACATAATTAAGAAGGTAAATCTGTTTCCCAAAAAGCATACAGTTCTCTGTTCATTACACATTTTTTAAGTGTTTGTAAAGACAAAAGACATGCAAATGTCAATACAGAGACAGCTGCTTTGTTTGTGGAGTTTGCAATTAAATCCCCAGCTTCAGCTGCCCAGTGCCATCTATTCTGGAGGGCAAGGAAGAAAAGAAGAATTTTAACTCAGAGCATTGAGCAGAGGGAGGCAAAACCCTGTGCAGGCACTGAATTCTCTTGGAAGGGATCGAATGTTGGCATGAAAGACCTAGGATCTAAATCACCCCCCAGCCGGGACTGCATTTTGCTGGATGTTGTCTCAGGGCCCTCATATTTCCCTGAAGAAGTCAAAAGATCAAGATGGATGAGCTTTTCCAGTTGCCTAAATATGCAAAGCCACCAGCAGGCTCCTGCCTCTTCCTGGAGGCTGCAGTTGAACTCCTCAGCTTGGGCCCGTGGCTGTGTGGACACACCAGGCCCCTTGGTTTGGCAGGTGACTAACAGTGACATGGCAGGGCTTGGCCACCAGAGCACAGGGGACTGGCTTGCCTGCCTCCCTCTTCCTGAGGGCAGGAAGCTCTTTAGTATGCCCTGCTTAGCCTGCAGTTCAAAGAAGGTTGCTCTGTTCCCAAGAAACCATTCAGTCATAATAGATATGGTTAGAATGATAGCCCAGAGGCTGTGGGTTAGGAAAACACATTTATTAGAGCAGGCCTGAGACTGCAATAATTAAGTGATACAAATGAACGCAAGTTAATGAAATCTCAATCAGATTGTATGTGCTCCCCTCTTTCCCTACCACCTCTATACAGCAGCCCAGGCTGGAGAAAGTATCAGGAAAGGAGGAGTTCTGGAGGTGAGGCCCCCCAAACTGTCCTGGAAAGTTAGTCTTGGGTGGGGTACAGCCAAGACCTGGATTCACTGTGCCCTGTTCCCAGACTCACTTGGCAGGTTTTTTGTGTAACTTTGGACACGCTTTTCTACATTTCAGTTTCAAGGTTTGCCAGGTCCAGAATCCTTATCCCTAAGACATTCTGAGGAGAACAAAGTGATTCTTAAAACGTATTTAAATGAAAATAAAAAGCACCAAAGATGACTGCAATGATGCACCACAGAGTTTATCATCCATTCATTCTTTTAATGAAAACTGATTGAGTGTTACCATGTGTTAGGCACTGAAAACATAGCTATAAATGAAGATAATGATGAGGATGATGATAACATCAACCACACTAATAATGACTAACTCTTGTATCTACTAGTTTCCGGACACTGTTCAAAGTGTGTCATGCACGTCAACCATTCATCCTTGCCATAACCCAGTGCTACACAAAACAGGCCAAAGAGGCAGAGACTTGCCCTGGAGAGAGTGTGTAGTGGGTGAGGCAAGACCTCTGCTGGGATAGACCCAGGGCTTGCTGGCCGGAAGGGTGCTTCTTAAAGGAGAGCTGGCTGAGGAGAAGGTGGCCTGGACTGGGGAGAGCATGCCTCGAGGGGACTGCAAGGACAATAATTCTGCTGGTTAGAGTGTGGGGTCATGGTAAGAGATGTTGGGGTTGGAGGAGAGGGTAGCAAAATCTTCCTAAAGAAGGCAAAAAGAGACAATTCTCCCAGAGTAAAGGATGCATGGGAACTGGCCAGGCAAGGGGTGGGCATGGCTAAGGTCCCAGAGGGCCTGAGGAGAGGTTGGACCACAGAGTGCTCAAGGATGCGGCAGCCATGCTGCGGTGGGGCAGAAGAGTCTGAAGGGTGGGTGGGGACAAGGCCATCACAGCTGTGTTCAGTAAGTACATGTCATTCTGAGGGCACAGATTTCCCATTGAGGAAGAAGAGTGTGCTGGCTGAGTGTGGGGCATAAATAACAGAAGCCCCATGGCATGGCAGGGAGACACAGGAATCTGGGTGAGCCACGGTAGTGAAGGACAAAGGCTAGGGCAGGAATAAGATGGATTTGAGACATAGCTAGGAAGTAGGGTGGGAGAGAGGGCGGGATCCAGGGGCACTCCTGGGAACCCCACGCATGCGAAGAGCAGTGACAGTGGCAAGGCTGGGGACAGGGCCTTGGAGAGGTCTGCTGCTGCCTCTCTCAGGTTTGCTCTGCCCCATCATGGCACAGGGGAGGTTTCTCCACCAAAGGGGGATGGTGGCTGTGTCTTGCTCGGCCCTCCTCCCTTCTATACCACGCTGCCTGCCTTGGACTTCAGAGTCTGCCACTCTGTTGGTTTGGGTGCCCACTTAATTCTATCCACAGTGGAGGCAGCTGCTGGATTCAAACTACATGTCAGGGACAGGCGGGGGTCCCGATGGCGTCTTCGGGAACCTGCTGGCCTAGCTCAGCCTTCACCACGATGCATTTGCTTCCAAATCATTTCTGACCTCAAGCCCTGTAAATCTATGGACTTCTTTTTTTTTTCTCTTATGAGAAAATTTTAATCTAGGGTCATAGATTACTTTGGGATTCACTGATGGGGTTCAGGCAGTCCAGGATGACTCTGGAATTCTATGTAGAGTTTCACGTGCACGTGATGTTTTTTGGGAAAGAGTGCACATAGCTGTCAGAGTCTCTCAGGGGTTTTTGGTCCCCAAGGCTTTGTATGCATCTGGGCTTTGCTTTCAAGGTTAAAATTTTCCCACCCAATTCCTCATTCTCATTATCACCATCGCCTCCCAATGTTGAAGTCCTGGGACAGGGTTCACCGCATCTCCTCACAGTCTTGCCAGGAATTCAGAATAAGCATTTGCCTCTTAAAGCATGTCCCTGGCTTGCTCTGAAAAGCCTCCACTACCCTGCATTAAATATTTCAAAATACTCACTGCATCTATGTATGTTTTACGGTAAAAAAAAAAAATTATCTGAGGTCTCTTCCCTCAGGTACCCATCCCTTCTGAAGGGGGAGCAGGCTTATTGTGTACATGTCTAATTTTAGGCCTCCTGACTTGACAAACCCTTGTTAATGACAGCAGCTAATATTTATTAGGTACTTATTGTATGTCAGGCACTGTGCTAAGAACTTTAATGGTATTATCTCATTTGAAATGCTTAATAGTGCTGTGAGACAGACATTAGAATTATCTCAATTTCAAAATGAGAAAACTGAGGCATAGAGTAAAAAGCCAAGAAGAAAGTGGCAGATGCAAAAACCATGCTCAGGCCATTGAATTCCAGAGGCCTCCTCATAACCTCCACTAAACCCCAATTTCCCTTCATCTATTCCCTTGCTCCACCTGAAGAGATCAGGTCACTACTCTGACTTGCTTCTTAACTTGGAATCAGTATCATTTGGACTCAGATCTTAACCCTTTTCCATTTTGGAATAGTGAACAAAAGCTGTTTCATAGAGGAAGCATTAACTTTTTAATAGTACGAATAGCTAGAATCAGTATCTCCAACCAAGGGGTGATTTGAAAGGCCAAGAGGGGTCTTGCTACCCCTCAAATATTTCCCTAGCCTAGAATCCCAATGTCCAAAATTCCAGCATTAAGGATTCATTCCTTTGGATGGCTTTTCCCTCAATTCAACTGAGTCTCTTAAAAAGTAGGAATAACCCTGGGAATATAAATTAGGGAGTCCCATAAGCTAGTGATGGCCCTGAAAGATCTAAGGGCCAGAAGGTGTTCACAGAGGGAAGAGACTATATAAAAGGACACTCATTGAAAGTGCTGCCAAGGGCCCATCCTATACATGGCCCCTACGTTGTCTCTATATTGGAATGAGGTGTGTGGATTAGACTCATTACCAGATCTCCAATGGCAGACTCTGTAGTGTCCTGGCTGGTGCCTCCACAGCTGGGAGAGTGTGAGGGAGGCCAGTCCAGCACTGTCCAAAGCTCTTGAGGGTTCGCTTGTATTTCCTTTTTATGAGTTAGGAGAGCAAGAGTTAGGGAAGTCAGCCAGGGGCCTGGTATTGCCTGATGTTAGAGGGATCAGCCTTGGTTTCTGGGAGAGGTGGTTCTAAAGTTATCATAGGGCAACATTATCCCCCAGGGGCCAAATGCAAGTGGTCAGCTAATGGCTTGAGAGCAGCCCCCAAGACCCTCCTCTTGGTCCTAGTGTCAGGCATCAGGTTTTCCTAGGCCATTGGACCAGTATCTGGAAGAGGCTCTGTTATGGGCTGAATTGTGTCTTCCCCCTTCCCAATTCATATGTGAAGGCCTGTCCCTCAGTATCTCAGAATGTGACAGTACTTGGAGTTAAGACTTTTAAAGAGGTGATTAGGTGAAAATGAAGCTGTTAGCTGAGCCCTGATCCAATCTGACTGGTACCCTCTTACAGAGGACATTTGAACACACAGACAACAGAGACGTGCGTGCACAGGGGGAGCACCATGTGAAGGGGCAGCATGAAGGTGGCCGTCTGCAGGCCAGGGAGAGGGGCCTCAGAGGATACCAGCCCTGCGGACACCCTGATCTTGGACTTTTAGTCACCAAAACTGTAAGAATATGAATCTCTGTTGTTTAAGCCAACTAGCTAGTTTATGGTATCTTGTTAAGACAGCCTTAGCAAACTAACGTAGACTCCTCGAGATTTAGAGCAGAAATCTCCACAATAATATGTACGTAGATGACCCTCTGAGATGAAAGGAGAAAACATCTCCTTATAATATCTGTGTCTATTGATTTTCCTCTGATGCTCTGTTGATTTCAATTTCTTATATATGTTTTAAAATGTACATAATAGATCAGTATGGTAGGACAGGCATGTAACATATAGCATATTGGGGATGCGTGCTTAAAAAATTTTACAGATGGGATAAATAATAAAAAGTTTTAGAACCCAAAACAGTGGCTAACTATGTATCTCTAAATCCTAAAGTCAAGTAAGAATAATTGCTTTTCTCATCATTTCAAGTGACCTAAATAGTTCATCAACTGTTCCCTACTCTTTCCGCAGCTTATTGCTCCCTTGCCTATATCAGGGAGATTTATATTGTCATCACTATAATTGTTATCTATGAGTGCTTGTGAATAATGGCTCATATAAATATATTCTATTGAACGGACTAGAGGCAACATAAAATCAATCCATTAAAAACTATGCTTTTCTTAAACTTCTCAATTAATTCCTCCCTCCCTCTTTTCTTTCTGCTCTTGACTAAAAGACCCAGAATTTTACCATTTTGAAGTAGCCAAGATTACTAAGCACTTACAATATTAGGGTAAGGTGTGTGGCAGATCTCTGCAATGTTTCTCTCCCAGTCCCATCCAGTAGCATGCAGCCCTAATTCTGGCCTCAGAAAAGGCTTTGAAGAGCCTGGCCAGACTAAGGAAGGAGGGTCTCACCAACACCTATCTCCAAGCCCCTATTTCTGCTCATGACTCCTTGAAAATCGGTCAGTGAAGTAGCTTAGTGTGCCTACCCCCAAATTTAAAAATGTAATTGTGGCCCTAAGACCCTGGAACTCAAAGAGAAAGCCTCATGATCCTCTTGGGGAATGGGTGGTCATGGCCTACCTCAGACCTGACAGCCTATTGGCCAAGTTCACTCTTTGGTTTGTGGTTAGGCAGGAATGATTAATCTCCATTCAAAGGGAAAAAGATGCCCGAGCCGATTCCACAGCAGGCCAGTCTGGCCTGGCTCTGCTAGGCTCGGATGCACTCAGTGGTCTCCCAATTAGATAGGTCCTGGAAGTGACTTCCCCTGGCAGACACCACTGAAATGTGAGGACTATATCTGACATATGTGGCAGCCTTGCATGAACTTATGCCAGCAGAATGTTTGAAGTAGAAAAAGTCAGTGCTATGGTGGTGACATTAAAAATGTCTTTGGCTGAGTGGTTAATCTCCTTACATTGTTTAAATGTACCTACAGGGCCCAAGAGAGTCACAAATCTACTTGAAAGGGAACCAGCTCTCAGAATGAGCTGGCAGATATATATAGCTTTCCTGACTGCTGGTGAGGGGGCCGTGCAGCCTGAGCATTAACTTATGCCATTAGCACTTGGGAGTCACCATGGCCCATGCCCTAAGTAAGCGCTCCTTTGACAGGAGCATAAGCAGAAATGGCCTTCAAGGGTGCGGCCCTTCGAGACTGATCAGGCCATCTCTACTTGCATCTCTCTGATGATATAATGAGATCTAATGTTATTTTGGGACAATGTTGGTCACACTTGGAGCCATGTAAAAGGCCTTACCGTTTGTTGCTCAGACTAAACAGGGTTTTATTTGGTTCTCAGCTTTCTGGAATAAATGGAATGTGATCATATAGCCAGGAAAGGAGGTACTCTGTAGGCAGACAGATCTGGTGTGAGATGCTGACTTTTCTTTTTTATAGGTGGGATACCTTGGGAGAGCAATAGAATTTCTCTACTCTTAGTGTTCTCTCTCAATTGGGGCATAAGGCCTGCTGCTCTATAGGTGTTACTCTGATGAGGGCTGAATGCAACATCATATGCAAAGCACATGGCATACTCCATTGGGTTAGTTCTTTCCCTTCTCAGCAGGCAGAGAGCTGACATGTTTGGTCATTATTTAAATGTTTCTATTTTGCAGTCATCAGTAATAGCTGTGTTCAGTGGACAGCCCAACATCACTAAAGCTTCCTTTGGCTTGTTCCTATCAATAGTATTAATTTGTTCTTTTATTCAGCATGCACATATTTTTCTAGTGCTATGCAGGCGCTGGGAACACCTGGTTGAGCAAGTTAGATATTGTGCCTTCCCTTGAAGAGATCCTAGCTCATGACCAAGGTTGGCAAAAACCCATTGATCTGTCTTAGCAGGTAGTCAGGGGTGTCCTCCCCTAGGAAGTGATATGAGTGAGACCTGAAGATAATGAAGCAATATGATTACTTACTCTCTTTCTGTTGACTCATGCTCAGTGACAGACATTTGTAAATTGGCTGGAAAGGAGTACTCAAGGCTTATCAGGCAGAAGGCAAACCCACAGCCCTGGCATTGTTCTTTCTGTTCTCTAACCAACTGAGCTGGCCAGCCACATCCTCAGTCTCAAGTTTGAAGTAGAACTAGAAAGTGGGACTCAACAAAGCACAGACTTTGGCAACTGATAATACACAAATTTGGCATTGGTACTTTGCATACTGCTTGACTTAGAAATTCCACTTCTGGAAATTTATACTAAGACAGGGATAACTTATTTGTAGAAAGACTTGATTACAAGGATGTTATTGGCCAAATTATCTTACCAGAAAATTTGAAACAATTTAGACCCTCCAAAAGGGTGGATCGGGTAAATAAATCTTGGTAAATGCATTCAGAGAAATAATAGGCAGCCATTTAAATAATATAATAGAAAATAGGTATTAACATGAAAAGATGTTCACAATATATCTTAAATGAAAAAAGGGAAGATAGAAAATAGTACACATGGCATGATTTTTATATGCTTTCGTAGAAAAAAATCTGAAAGAGTATAAAAAAGTATTATTAGTAATAATTTCTGGGTTGTAAAATTAATGATGATTTTTATTGCCTTTTTTGTTTATTTTTTCTTTGTGTGTTAAGAAAAAAGTTAGCATAAAAATAGAGCTTTCACATAAAAGATGGCCAACTTCATTAGTTATTAGGAAAATGCAAATCAAAAGTACAATAAAATTCAGCTTCACACCCACTAGGATAGCTATTATCAGAAGATGGTCAGTAAGCATCTGCAAGGATGAGGATTAATTGAGAATCTTATACATTGCTGGTGCAGCCACTTTGAAAAATAGTTTGTCAGTTCCTCAAAAAATTAAGTATATAGTTAGTGTATGTCCCAACAATTCTACTCCTAGGCATATATCCAAGAGAAATGTAAATATAAAAAAACTTGTACACAAGTGTTCATAGTAGCATTATTCATAATAGACAAAGAGTAAAAGCAGCCCTGTGCCCGTGAACTGACGAATGTGGTATATTCACACAAGGGAATATTATTTGGTCATAAAGAGGAATGAAGCACTAATACATGCAACAACATGGATGAACCTTGAAAACACTATGCTAAGTCAAGGAAGTCAGACACAAAAGGCCATATAACATATGATTTCATTTACAAAAAGTGTCCAGAACAGGCAAATCCTTAGAAACAGGAAGTAGATTAGTGGTTATCAGGATCTGGGGTGAGGGAGAGTGGGGAGTGACTATATGCACAGGGTTTCTTTTTTGGGATGATGAAAATATTCTTGAATGAGATAGTGGTGATGGTTACACCAATTGTAAATACACTTCAAACTACTGAATTACATACTTAACCAAAAAAACAAACAAACAAAAAATCCCCAGAACAAAAAAGTAGTGTTTTCCCCTCTGCCAGCAACTTTTACACAATGAAGGGTCACTGTTGAGGTCTCCCCAACATACATGAAACCTATACCCCTGTAGCCCTTCCTCTGTCTTTCAGAACTGTAGGACGTACAGTTGACATGCATGTATGAAACATGTCTTTTTACTTTTTGTATTTTGGGGCCTGGCTGACTCAGGAGGGACTGTCCCTCCCAGAGGAGCCAGTCCCTAGAGATAGTATGCAGCTCTCCAGTGAGCACACCCCTGTATGCAAACCAACCAATCCAGAGCCCATACCCTGGCTCTCACGCTCAGGCCCACTGTTCCTCTGCACTCACCCCCTAGGGACAGCATCTCTACCACAGAGCCTTGTGAAATTATACAAAGTAGACAATCCTAAACCTGCTTGCTCTGCCTCACCTGTTCCTTCTCAAGGAAACTGTAATGAAGACTCTCGTCCCCATTTTCCCGTAGCTCCTGCCTCCTGACTGAACCTGGTGCTTCCCCATGTGGCCCCCTGCATGGCACACAGTGCCTCTTGTCTCTATTGATCTGTGAGGGAAAAAAAAAATTTCTTTCTGCATGACAGTCCTTTCCAGGTCTGTGTGTCTTACTATATTGGATTAAAACAAATCCCAGGCACCCTTAAAACAATACACATCTGAAAGTATCATACCCTGGCCTGACAGACAGATTGCCAGAAGTCAAAAGATGATCAAATAAATCAGTGCTTTTATGAGGTAACTAGCAGAAGAGGCAATAATTGATATTATCTGAATCTTCCCCCAGGACTCCTGGATCCTACAGTTACAGACTAATTTTTCAAAGCCATTTCGCCCACACAAAGCTACCACCCATTTCTATCCCATTATGAGTTATCTATGGATACACAGACCTTATCATTCTCAGCATTTCATCTGCAATATAAACGTGTGTGTGTGTGTGTGTGTGTGTGTGTGTGTGTGTGTGTGTGTGTTGCATTTTTGGCTCATCAGTCATGAAGGTCCCAGGGTCCTGGGGTAGTAGAAACTGGGCAATTTGGATTTGCTCTGCATTACAACGCCTAACTTGACAAAAATTAAAGCCAGCCATCTTTCATCCTCTTATTTCTCAAAGTCTGACTGGCCATCTTAGACCTAAAATGGAATCAACCTTTAAGGGATAAATGACAATCCTATGACACAGTTGCTAATTACCCCAACAATGCAATACATGCCAGGCAGAGAAGAAGGAAGAATTCATCTCTCCTTCCCTCGGTCAACATAAGATTTTCCATTTTTATTGACCATTGCTGTGTAAATAAAAAACAAACAACTGAATTCGCTGAGCACTTGTTGTAAGAGTGACCACTGGGTCTTGAATAAGTAGGTGCAAGATTGCACATCCCCAGGACATAGGAAAGAGGAGAAAATGAGCTCTGACAGAGGAGCAAGACCAAACTGGAAGGAGAGAAAGGCGTTTTGGGCTGTGTCAGTTGTCAGACTTTAGCTGATAACATTGGAGGGGCTTTGCATCTTGCTCATTTTCCCTCTGTCCTTCGAGAATCATCGTGGTCTGACTAGATCCACTGAGTGGGAACCCAAGCCAACTCAACCAAATACAACACCCACACTGGACCAATCTGTACTGTCCTTGACCAACATCTTTCTCCTCTTCAGACTTAACCACATGCCTAAGAGTTGATGGAGTCAGAAACTTTACCCAAGTGTCTCTGAGACTACTTGACTTTAGATGAGTGCCTCCCTTGGGAGAATGAGATTCCTTATCTGTAAAATAGGGTGATAATAACTTTTTCATAGAAATGTTGTGACTATTAACAAGATAATGCATATAAAAACTTGACATGTACTAAAGCAAGGAAAGACAATGTTCCCAGCTCATGTGCCCTTGTTAGAAAATTAAAGTTCTATCTCATTTAGGCTTCTTTAAAAAAAAAAAAGGAAGAAAAAGGTACAATCTATTCCAAGGGATTAGTCTAGTCACATCACTTTCCCTCTAAATAACATTTCTCCTTCTGGTTGTATTTTGGACCCACTGCTAATGTGCATTAGTTTCCAATTTCCCTTCAGCCACTCTCCAGAAGCGCAATATTGGTTCTTTGTCTTAGGGATATTTCATTTCCTCAATCATGTTAGATCAAACAAACCTCCCATACCAGCAAATAGAAAGGAGCAGCTCTGGGCCTCTGAACTAATTTGCGCAAGCAAAACTGATGGGGCCTTCCTCCAGTGTCTTAATTAGGAGTCTTAATCCCTTTGGTTTAAAATCAGAAGAAATACAGGACGTGGTAGGAAACTCTGGACATATTTATTTAATACTGACAAATAGGGTTTAGAAAGTTCACTTAATATACAGTGTCAACAGAAATATATGTATGTCCCTTTCTTTCTAATAATTCTTCCAGGATAAAGTATAGCTCATGCTCCAATTTGGAACCATCAGTTTTCCTGTTCTTTTTCATTTAAAGAGACAGTTATTCCCAATCCACTCTGTTTCCAGAGACTTTGACTGGTTTGCCTTAATTTGTCCTGTGATATAAGGAGAGAGTTACTTAGAGAATATATGCAATATTGTTCACATTGAATTTTTAAAAATGCGATGATGGTGGATAGAGGTCGAATGTGAAGCTATGGAAACAATAATGATGATTAGGCCCTGGCTGGTGTGGCTCAGTGGATTGAGTGCCAGCCTGTGAACTAAAAAGTCGCCAGTTTGATTCCCAGTCAGGACACATGCCTGGGTTGTGGGCTAGGTCCCCAGTAGTGGGTGTGTGAGAGGCAACCACACATTGATGTTTCTCTCCTTTTCTTTCTCCCTCCCTTCCCCTCTGTCTCAAAGTAAATAAATAAAATCTTTAAAAAAAATAATGATTAGATGATTAGAAATGATCTCTGCAGATTGGAATAGGTTTTCCTGCACAGGTGATGGAATGCTTCTGACATTTGGTATAAGGTAGATTTTTCTTAAACCCTATCCAAGGTGGTTCAGTTCTTGAGGAAACAAAAGAATGATGTCAAGGTGCATTGAGGTAGCTTTTCCAGGCGTGCAGTACAATGTATGTCCAACACTGAATGAGGGGCTCAGACCAGCACCCTGTAATGTCACCCTTTGGTGTAATCAGCTTAGGCTTCTGGGCAGCTTGCTTTGTAGAGGACTATGAGCATGTAGGCATTTATTGAAGAGTAGGTTAGGGTATTTATGACTGAGGTGAAGCCCAAGACACTTTCAAAAGAATTAGATAGAGATTCCATTGTTGAGTGGACTCCATGCCCTGCCTAGCCTTCAGGCCATATCCCCCTACAGAAAAATGATCAGATGCTCAGAAACCTCAGCCTCTTAAGAAGAGCACCCATGATTTTGGATGCTTCTTTGCATTGACTCCAATGGGCCGTCCATCATGACATTACTCATAATAAGATGCACTGGCTCAGTCTCAATGCTTTTGATTTGATGCAGTCTCCGGTAACACTTAAAAGTCAGTGTGATTGGTGCAAGCTACCTGTGCTTGGTTCACATAGGTCCTAGTGGTTTTATGTTTCCTTTTTATGTAAAAAGACAATCTTTCTAGATCTCGTTGTTTGTAAATTGTAATAGAGCCAAACTTAAACTGTATTTTGTCTTGAATTAATTGATTACTTTCAAGGATGTGGAGTAAGCCTAAAATAGGCAAAACATTGAAAAAAAAAACAAACTAAAAAGTAACCGCAGGTGTTTAAAATACTCTCTTTAATGTATGAAATAATTAACCGACAGTATTTTTTATAATTAAGTCACTGTCATATCTTTTATTTCGTTTATTTTTATAGTACCTCCGTGAAGTTGACAACACGTATTCCTATTTTACAGAAAAACAAAAACAAAACCACCTAAGAAAGAAAGCTAAGTAATCTGTCTACTGAAATACAGAGACAGGGTTGGAGTTTGGTGTCTCAACTATAAGACTGTGGAAGGATTTAGAACAAATAAATCGACAGTTTGTGTGTGCTGGGCACTTTTAAAAGACTGACAGGTGATGTTGAAAAAGTTAATCCTCTAAAATATCTTAAACATTCACCCTTGCAGTTTTGTTAACAACATTAAGTTACACTATCCTTTAGGGAAAGAAGCATCCCCATCCCTTCCAAACTCTCAGTTAACCCTGAAATTAATGAAATCTAAGCTAATAAGATTTGATTTTTTACTGCTACTTGGATACATAACCACTATCCTCAATCTCAAGCCTGATAGTACTCAATTATCCTGTACAATGGGTGGTCTTTTTGGTCTCCCAAAGGTGTTGCTTGGTTCTGCATCAGGTGGATAACAGTAAGAAAATAAACAGCCTCCGCCCAACTGGGGTTAACATCTCCCCTGGAGAAATGCGGAGGCCTGAGGAGATATTATTAGTACGTGTGGGTAAGTCCATTCCCCTCTTTCCCCAAAGATGCTATTGATGAATCTGCTGCAGACGCCAGTAATGGAGAGACAAGCTGCATAAGCATATGAAACAATTACAGATCAGCACACCCAGACAGCTGTCAGCAGAGAAAACTCCAAGCCTGCTGAATAATTATGGTTTGAGCTATTGATGGGGACCACAGAAGAGTTTCATCCAAGTGCTTTTAATTTGCCAAACAGAGGGAAGTGTGCTGCAGAGAGGTTGATTCCAATGACAGCATTTCTCCCTCAGGTAATTAAAGGGAAAACTTAACAAGGGGCAGGGGATTGTTTTTAAATCTTGCCAAGTAAAATCTATGGCCATTTGAAAGGTGGTGAATGAGAGATGAGGGGCTTGTCTTAAGACATGGCTTGAAACAATTGGTCTGGGATGGGCTCACATCTTTGGGAGACCCTACTCTGTCAGGAACCCTAAGTTCTCACTGCCTGAGGGTTCACGCCATGTTCCTGTGAGAGGTGATAGATCTCAGGCTGAAATAACAGCTGGAGGTCAAGCAGGGCTGAGGCTTCGGACTCTTGCACATTTGCTACGCTACTGTGACCTCAGAATATCTCTTTATCTCAACCCTTGGGGGCCCCCATCTGTGGTGAGGAATAACAACATTATTTTACTGGAACTTGTGAGTGGTTAAAAGAAAGCTTTATTATTAACTGAAGTTCCTCGTTTATTCAGATTTTCTTTGTTTTTAACCTAATATCCTTTTCCTGTTCCAGGATCTATCCATGATACCAGTGTCATGTTTCCTAGGTTCCTTCTGGCTGTGACACTCTCTCAGACTTTGTCTCAGATGATCTTGACAGTTTTGGGGAGTAAAGGTTAGGTATATTGTAGGATGCTCCCTTATTGGAATTTGGGGTTTTTTTTCCTTTTTTTTATGGTTAGGCAAATAAAAAGCACAGAATAAAGCTGGCCTAATCAAGGTGAGGAGGCAAAATTAAGTGTATACAACAAACGTATGCAATAATTCTCCCGTCTCCAAACGCACCTTTCTTTCTCTCTCTCTCACACACACACACTTTGTGTCTCCATGCCTAACCCATTTCCAACATAGTAATGATCTAATATTTAGATGGATGAACAGAATGATAGATGGATAAATGTTTTTGTCAACTGCCGCCATCTCTACTATCTTCATGTAACTCTATGTTAATATCATTTCAAGTCTTTCAAAGGACACAACCACTTTTTATCACAACACAATAAATTTATATTGACAGTATGTACCTTCACTCTTATTTTAAGCACCTCTCATGTGACCCTACTGGCTTCAATTGGCTGTAGTTATTGTGAGACCCCAGTACTAGCAAGATCTTAAGATTTGTATGAAATCTTAGAGGTTATAACATACTAAGCCCCTAAGATAACTCCATCTATTTATGGCCACCAAGAACAGTTCTGTTCTTCTTAAAAAATTGTCAGATATTTTATAAGGTGATGTACCCATTATAAAAAGATTTAAAAAAATAAAAATTAAATGAACTGGAGTTGCTTGACCTAAAAAACAAAAAGCTATAGATGACTTAATTCAAGTATACTAGAATAACAAAAGAACGGAGAGTCACAAAGATTTAGGTTCTAGTCCTGGCTCTGTTACAAAGCAGCTGTGTGACCACAGGCAAGTTACTTGACCTCTCTGTGCTTCAGTTTCCCATCTGTAAAAATGAGAAAAATAATGCTTATCTGGCAAGCCACGGTAGGTTTATAGGTAGATAAAGAATGTAATGTGCTTAGCATAGCACAGATTGGTTATTCAATAAAGTTTAGTTTTCACTTCCCCAGCTACATGGTTTTATATATGAGAAAAATAAAACCACTTTATCTTTTTATGAGTCTTTACAGCTTAGAAAACATTTTCTCACAATTTAGGGTGATAAACTATTGTTATGTCAGCCCTTCAAAGCCCAGATGAGAGAAAATGGATTTTAATTCAGGTAATAGTGATTTTGGTGGGACAAAGCATATTTTTGTCCATTAAGATAATAAAACTCAGAACAAGTAATCTGAGTGCTGAGTGCATTAAGATAATAAAACTCAGAACAAGTAATCTGAGTCCTCGGGGAGGCTTCAAAAAAGAGTGGGCAACACAGGGTGCACACCCTTGACCTCACCACCACCCAATGGCCATCCAAATCTTGGCTGATGGGAGTAATATTGTGGAGTTCTGGATGCTGGGGAGGTGAAGGAGCTGCTGTTTGTCCTCAGGACACTAAGCCTGCCCTGCTTTTGGGAATCTCCAACGTTCTATCTCTGGGACACATAGCTTCCTGGAGCTAAGCTTTGTGTGGTGGAAAAAATTCTTAGTGTATAACCGAGTGTGCAAGAAATATCTCACTTCTGTATTCTTTAAAAAACCAATTTAAACCCAACTCTAATCTCAGCTGGGCTCATGAGAAATTCAGTTTCAGTCATTGAGGGCCTGTTGCCCAGGGTTGGGCCAAGGTTCTGGGGTCTCCCTGGTGCCACAGCATTTGGTCCCGTCAAGCCCCCCAGGCTGTGTTAGGGGTCCGCCGCGCTTACCACAATCACAGCACTGCCCACCCACATTGTAGTTGGCCTATCAGGTACCTGTTTTCCCTTTGTAAGAGTCAGAAGCTTGCAGGCAGGGTGTGTGTCCTTAGTCATGGCCTCCCTGGAACGGGTGCGTTGACCACTGTGTAACACGGGCATGTAGCCAGGGCTCAGTGAATGTGCATTAATGAATAAACAAGTGTTTCCTTTATACACGAAGCACATTAGATGATTTTTTTTCTCCCCCATGACCGTGAGCCTGATGAGGGTAAGGGCGGTAATATCACCTCTGTTTCCTCAATGCTCATAGGCCCTAATAAATGCTCCTTGAGCAAATGATTGCACGGTGCTTCTTTGGTTGTGCATTGCATTGTACGGTCCCTGTTGGCAGGGCTCTGAATTGGTCATTGTCACAGAAGACTGTCATTTTTTCCCACCTGTTTTCTCCTTCCTAGGCCCTCTGAGTTAAGCTGAGCATATGACTGCCCCTAATAAAAACAATATTTTTTAGACTTTCTTGAAGAGCACATGACATATCAGAGCAGCGATGGCCACGGCACCCGGTGGTGAGCTCTGCACTTCCAATTCCTGCCGCCCACTGGCTGGAGAGGCCTGTGTGGCCCTAGGGGAGAGTGAAACGCCCTAGGAATGGTGGGGCAGCAGGAGGGGAGGAGGCTGGGCCCCCAGCACTGTGGGGCCTCCGCACTGGCTCCAAACTGTTGGGGATGAGAGTGTGAACTTGTGTCTGGTTTAAGCCACTGTCATTGGTGTCTTTGTGAGAGCAGCCGGGACTTTATCCCAACGAATACGTCCATCTCATATGCTCGCTGCCCTCAGACCAGTGCCCGGCAGGAGCAGGCCTCTGTCCCAGGGGTACCCCGCCCTGTCCATCTCCATGTTTTCATTGCCCCACGTGGAACTCCCAGGGGAGGTCATGCCCGGGCCAGGAGGCAGCAGGCCTTAGCAGCACCAGCCCGAGTCAGCAGCTATTTTCAGTTTACCAAGGTGGCACTAACAACTGACTCTCCTGGGATGAGTGAATCTGTCCTCACTGGCATTCCCACCATTGCTGAGCTTGGAGGTCAAAGGGAAGACAAGAGCCTCAGAAAGGGCAGGAAGGTCATGGACCTACAGAACATGCATGTGCTGCCCCAGATTCAAGTCTGAACTTCAGGACAAAGGGAGGGAACAAGTCCCTCGGCCTGCTTCACCCTGGCAGGTGCCACTGAAAATGCCTCTTTTACCTGGCCTGGTTTTGCTAGGATGTGCCTCACAGGACACCTGAGAAGTGCTGCTTGCCTAGCACCTCTAAGATCCTCTCAAGGTTTCTCAGGTCTGCAGCGGCGCGCGGGCTCCCAGTCCTCCTGCAGCCCCCGCGGCCCTGATGCAGTGGGTGGCAGCCACTGCGGCTCGTTCTGCACTCCTTGCTCTGGGTTCCCCGGGGAGGCCATGGAGCCTACCACTTGGACCCACAGACCCTTCCTCCCCAACCTCTGTCCAATGGGTGTGAACCCTGCTCCTCAAACCCCTGCCCCATGAGCCCCTCCCCTCCTCAGTCACGCTGGATTTACTCCGTCCATGACTCCTCATGGGCTCTGGTTCTTTTTTCTAAACTCAGGACAGAGAAAGTCACCATAATTCTCAACATTTTTATCTTGCATTTTTGGGGATATGGGTGGTAAGCACTCATTTCTCATTCCTGCAGGTCAGTAGGGCCCTGTGGGCCGAATTGCTTATTTTACCCAACATTTATTGAGTCCCTACTATCAGTCAAGCGCTTTGCTAATCATTTACATGTAAATCGGCTCAGTGAATTCTCTCAGCAAGCTTATGAGGTTGGTGCTATTACGATCCCTATTTTATAAAGGAAGAAGCCAATGCTGGGCAGGCTCCAAAAGTCACCATGGTGATTCAGCTCACAGAAGGTAAACCTCGGGGCCAAGGTTCATGCCCAGGGAGCCTGGCCCAGATGCCCGTTCCTCCAGGTGCCTCGGGGCTACTCCTGGTTTTCTAGAGCATATAATGTGGGACACTAATGCAAAGCATCTTCAATGGAGGGAAAAAAGGCAGGACCAGGGTATTGACTTATCAAGGGTTAAACCACCGTGAACGAGAGCAGAGCCAGACACAGAGCAGGAGGTCAGAGGTTAGGTTCCAGGGTGATCAGAACAAGAGTGCAAGGCAGGTGGGGCAGAATGGTACAAGGTGTAGGCTGAGAATAAGGCAGAAGGCAGGAGGTCCCTGCTACTGGGTGTTGGCCACCTGGATTAGGGAGAGGCCACCTGGGTCAGGGAGAGGCCATTGGATTAGGTAGAGGCCACCTTGATTGCAGGTGCTGGTAGGGTGCTGTGATAAGGAGGGGTTGGAGGTAGGCAGGGTACTAGCATCTTTCCCTTATAGTGAAATAAGTGGCTTCCTACTGCTTCTCTGCCTGCTAGCCCATCCTGCAGCTTCCAGAAGGAAGCAGGAGAAGGTCCCTGGGTGTGTAACATGGACATCCTCCAGGGAGGGGGGAGGAGGCCAGAGGGTGTAATCCGTGACTTCCCCGATGGCAAAGCGTTTCCACTCCAGCCTCGTCTTTCTCCGGCTTCCTCCCAGCTGCAGGCCCCACAGTGACAATGCTAATCACGAGGAGCGGTCCTTGCCAAACCAGACTTCCGCCACCACAGCCTTACTCTGTCTATTTTCAGATTTTATGTGCTTTAAAATAGCCTTGCCGATAGGTGCCCAAACCCAGCAGACCTGAAAAATGCTTACCAGGATGAAAACGCTGAAGGACACCAGTGTCCCAACCCAACTTAGGGCTGCATCGCCCCCTCACTCCCCTCCCTCTTCCAGAGCACATGTCTAGGCACAGAGACCACACCCCCCAAAAAAGAAAAAATACCCCAGTCACACAAATTCCTGTGACAACTCCATAAGCTGATAGATACACAAAGTCCTAACCCTCAGGCAGAAAAGAAAACTCCATTTCCATCGTCCAGACGCTGACATGAACTGGGCGCTCAGGGGGTGGATCACAATGAACGTGGCTTCACACTGCAGTGTGGAGGCAGGTGGAGATGAGGCTCAGGAGGGAGGTGGGATGGCAGCCCAGCCGCCATCCTCACAGCCTCTCAGTTCTGTTCCTTCTCCTCATTGGCCCCTTAGAAGCTTCAGGTGCCCAGGAGAGGCTACCTGAGGGTGTTTATATCCAGGGAAGTCTAACTGCACGTGAAGTCCCAGACTGAACTGGCTGCCTCTATTCGTGTAACTAACAAGCAATATAGAGGCCTCAGATATTGCACTATGCTTTGGGCATAGAGAAATATATAAAATAAACAAAACATGGTCTCTGTCTTTGAGGAGAGTCAAGAGAACACAAGGCTCCATAGATATACATAGCACAGGCACCTAATATCTTTGGAGGTTAAGGACGGCTCTCTGGAGGAGGTGACCTTGAAGCTGAGACAGGGAGGAAGCATGAGAGGCAGGAGCCAAGTGACAACATGACAAGGGGGGAAGGATGCTCCATGCAGGGGGAAGGGCATGGGCAGGGGCGCAGAGGTGCGAAAGAGCCAGCTGTGTCTGGTAGATCACAGGTGGTTCGGCATGACTAGAGTGGAAACTGCCAGGGGGCGGGGCGGGGGGTAGGCGCAAACAGGCCGGAAAGGAAGGTGGGCCCAGATGCTGGGGGGCCTTGCGAGTAGCTAGCGCTTGAAGAGTTTGGACTTGGGGAAGGTAGGCTGTGTTTTGACTGCTGTATCCCCCAAGCTAAATGGGTGACTACCAGAGGGTACCCAGTATGTATTTGTGGTTGAATAGGTGGTGTGCACTGAGAGGTTTTAAGCAGGGACAAGATTCGACCAGTTCTGCATTTTAGAATCACCACCACCTGGGCTGCCATGCAGAGAATGGATTTCAGGGTGACGATGCTGGGGGCAGGGGGCAGGGAAGTGACAGAGGCCGTAACCACCGATGGCTGTGGGGGCGGAGGCATAGCACTTGGGGACTAGTTGCGGGGAGATGTAGGGAAGGAAAAGCCCAGAAGGGCATCAAGGGTGACCTTCTTTGTGAGCACTGGGCAGACCGCAGCCCTGAGGCCGGGCCGCCCCCACGGTCATCAGTGTGTGCTCAGCTCAGGGTCTGGGCTCAGGTTATCCAAACAGGGATTTCTAAAGGCTGTGGAGTGGTTTCTGATGCCCGTGCTCCTGCCTGTTTCTGATGGCTCCCAACATGGGGGTGGGTGTGACAGTCTGCTCTATGCCTTCTATTTGACCGCCTTGCAGCTGCAGGAGACAAACATACTCTCTTCCTACAAGCAAGCTACTGAGACGCGGTGCAGCAGAGTTGTTTTAGCCATAGCAGTTAAACAGTAGGAATCTTTGCCCAGAAAAGAGGACATAAATCAATGTGTGCTTGAAGAATAAAGACCAAATTTCTCCAGAAAAACAAAATGTGATATTTAATTCTCAAAGCTAGTTTTAGTCTTCACGGGGGGGAACTAAAGTCCTTGAAGCTCTTAACTGGGAGCCTGATGGTAGCCTTGCTAAGTTAAATAAATCCCAGGCTACAGTTAATTATGGATGCTTGCATCCCTCTCTCCCCTTGGCGACATCCTCTTCTTGCCTGACCCCAGCCACTTGCCTCCCTCCTCCGCTCCATCCTTTCCTGGCAAGTGCATCTGCCACTATATTATCATTCACATGTGGATAAGGTAGAGACAATAGGAGGAAAAATTAAAGCCTCATTTTCAAGGCATATATTATTTCTGGCTTGATCCATTGAAACAGGCTCTGAAGCCACCTCCCTGGCTCTAATTTTTTCCCTCTTTATCTTCCACACAACTGCTCCTCCAGGTATCTGTATAAAATGTAAATTTGACCCTGCTTGATGCTGGCAGCTCTACGCTTCCTCATTGCCTCATGCAAGGCCGTCAGGATTAAACTTGGCCTCTTGCCCTGTGACCTAATCTGCCACCGAAAAGTATGACTCAGGCTTGCTCCATGGACTCAGATTTGTAACACCGCATCACTTTCAAAGCTGTCCTCAGACCAGGCCTTCCAAAAGAGCTAAGATCTAAGTCAAGAAGTAAGTAAAGGAGAAGGGAAAAGAGAAAATCGACCAAGGAAGGATGGGCAATGGGTGGTAACAGAGGGAAAGAAGACTTTTCTTCCTTCTCTGAACCAGGTTGGATGACAGCAGAAGCAGCAGAATTAGGAATGTTGGTGAAACACGACTCTTTCTTTGGCTCAAAAATGCTTTTATGCAAGTATAAAATGCTTTGGGAAACATGCATAATCGTAAGTCTGTGGAGGTCGTTCTTAACCTGAACACGCTGATGCAAGCAGCCCCCAGCTGAAGAAACAGAACGTGACCAACACGCGCCGGGGCCCTTTGTGTAGACAGCGCTCTCGCGGCAAGGGTGACCACGTTGACTCCTAACACCCTGGAGCCATTTTGCCCATTCTGAACTTGATGTAAGCCCACAGGGTGTACTCTTTTGTGTCCAGCTTCCTTTGTTCAACAACATGTTAATAAGAGCCAACCATGTCATTGGTGTTGGCTCATTTTCATTGCTGTATAATATTCAATAGTCTAACTAAACCATTCTTTCTTTAGTCTACTGTTGGTAGGCATTGGGCTAACTTCCAGTTTGGGGCTATTACACAAATTCTGTTATGAGCACTCTAGTTCGTGTCTTTTGGTGAACACACGTATGCACACATGGTGGGCATATACCTCGGGAGAGCATTTCTGGACCATGGGAACTGGCTAGGTTCAGCTTCCATAGGTGCTGTCAAATGGTTTTCCAGTGTGTATGAATTGAACCAGTTAATAGAGTGTGAGACTTCCAGGGGCTCCACATCCTCTGGTGTGGTCAGTCTCCTTCATTTTAGCCATCCTAATTGGCATGCTGGCATCTCAGGTGGTTTTCATTCGCATTTCCCTGATACTACCCATGCTGAACACCTATTCATTTGCTTATGGGTCATTTATATACCTGGTTTATGTGAAGTGCCTGTTCAGGTATTTTGCCTGTTTGTCCATGAGTTGTCTGCCTTTATCGTACGGATCTGTAGGAGAAGCTTGTGTCTTTTTGAGTAACTTCATTCTCTACTTAGTCCCTCTTATACCTATTTTGGATAATTCAACTTAGCAAATCTTAACTGAGTGCTTTTGGCATGATTATGTTAGATGCATTGGGATCCAAAGAGATGTGACACCCAAAACTCACTCTTTGTCCCCAAGCTTGAGTCCTTGTCTTCTAGGATTTTGGAATCTAGTCCTTAGGCTCCTGCGTCGCCCAGAGTTCTTAGCAGGGCCCTGGCCTCTTCCACTCCCATTCTGTGCACACCAATGCTCAGCTTGGTGGGGCAGGAGTTAGGTTGAATTTCTGGAAATCCAGTGGTTTTCCTGCAGGTTTCTGTAAGAGGAACAGGAGAGAGGATCGAGTGGTTTGAGGCAGCTGAGGCATTACTGACTCGGTCCAGCCTCACAGGTCCCAGGGAGCAGCACTGCAGAGCAGTCTGGCTGCGGCGCTCGTTTCCCAGGAACGGACAGCAACGCACTAACTAGCAACAAATGGATATTGATACTGCCTTACTTCACGCCTTCCATGGATAGCCATTACTTTGCTGTGGGAAACACGAGTTTTCTCTATATACCTATTTCAGAATCCTATTGACATATCTTAACCGATGGCTTCTATTTCTATAGACTCCTAATGTTGCTGGACACAGACATGTAACAGCCACAGGAGTCTGCTAACTTCTGGGAAGAAAACTCTTTATGGAATCAGTAAGGCCTTGCATTGATCTCATTTCGTTACCTGCTCTTTGGAAAGACGTTGTGCTACAATCATCAACAAACTGTGCTTAGGAGACCTGGGTCCTGACCATGCACCTGACCAGGTCGCTGTGTGACCTTAGGCAAGTTGCTTAATTTCTCTGAGCATTTATCATTCTGTTCATCTGCCAGATGGAAACCCTAATCCCTGCCACACCTACTTTGTCAGGTTTCTGGAAAATTAAAATAAGATGATATCTATTTAAAAGCATTTAAATTGCTTGATAAAGGAAAGCACTGCCACATACCAGATTTTGTTCCAAGTCCTCTTTTAATCATCCACTTCCATTTCACTTCTGTAGTTGGCTCCCAGAACAACGAGTGACCCTTGGCTTGGAATTCTTTTATGTAAAGGGTAGCTCTTCGGTCTAGATAAACTCTTGTACTTTGGCATTTCACCACACAGCTACTTCTTCTGTGACCTTTTCTTTCCTTTGTTTTTTCCCAGCGTCCAGCAGACCTTTCCTCACCTGGGCAAGATCTGCATGGGCAGCCTCTGAGCCACATCAAGGGATTTTAATTTCTGTGCAGCCTTGATAGCATTTCACACTGTTACAGGTCAAAACACAAGGTTATTTACTAGGAATGAGAAATGTCACTAATATGAATAATGGGAGCCCCGCAATTTCCCTGCAGGTATTCAGAACCACACAGGGCACCCAACATCCTGGTGAGCTTAGCACAGGCACTGACTTCCCCAGGCCCCTGAGCCCAGTGGGCTTGACTAGCGTTCGAGGGAGGGCAACTGTCCCAGGGTGGGAAGTGCCAATGCATATTACATTTGTTTCAGGAGCCTTTCCCTTCACTGGCTGCCATTTTGTTAACGAAAATCCCGGAAGGTTCAGAATCTATTTCCTAACCCCAATAAGGGAGGGTAATGAAGATACTTGTCCACTCATTCAAATGTCACTCATTCATCTCTTTACTCACTCCTGTAATGGTGTGCACTTACTGTGCAAATTACTAACGGGAGTGAGGGTACATAGTCATGGACGTGTTTTACCTTTTCTCTATCTGCTTCGTCTTTCTATCGTGAATGTAGCAGAGATGGGTAAGAAAGGCCATGATCATGAAAGGTCCCACAAGTTCTAAAGGAAAAGGGATGCTTTCAGCAATCGTTAGCAATAAGGCTTTTTGAAACTGTTCCCTTCTTTGGCTTCTATGGCACTGCTCTCTCCTGGTTTTCCTCCTTTGCTGTCTCTTCTTCTAAAGATTGAGGTGCCTCAGGGACTTGTCCCAGGTCCCTTTCTCTTTTCCCCAAGAGAGATCCGGCTATTCTCATGACTAAATGCCTTCCAGAGGCCCCCAGCCGCCCCTCCTCCATTTCTAGCCCTGACCCTCTTCTGAGCTGCAGACGGGTCTCTCTACCTGCTCACTTGATATGTCCACTTCGAAGAATCAGAAACATCTCCAATTTTATATGCCAACAATAAAGATGTCCATCTTTTTCCCATGCCAGCATCACCTCCACTTTTCTCCACCTCAGCAAACCCGGAAACTCAGGAGACAGCCTCGCCACTCCCCTCTCGCTCCCGGCCGCGTCCCCCTCCACTGCACATGCTCCTCAGACCTGTGCGGTCTCCCCATCCTCTCTTTCCAGAACTGCTGCAGGGGCCTCCACACTGAGCCTCCTCCTTTCTCTGGCCCCCATTCTCCACAGGGGAAACAACAAGCATGAGCTCTTGAAAATGAGAACTGGATCGTATTCCCTCTCTGTGTGAAAGCCTGCATGGCTTCCTGCTGCACTCAAAATGAAAAGGAATCACAAGCTGCTCCCAGGGCCCGCAAAGCCAAGCCCATCCCACCAGGCGCCTTGCCCCTCCTTTCTCACCTCTGCTTCCCTCTCAGTCACTGCACCTTAGCCCCTCTCTCAGGTGTCAGCTCCGGGTCTTCACTCAGTCACCTTCCTCTGCCCAGAATCTCCTCATTATATCTCAGACCAAACATCACTACTCAGATGTGCCTTGCCTCCCAATTTACTTATCTCCTTGGTTATTCTTATCTTCATAGTCCTTCAATTTGCAATGATCAGTTTATGTATATGTGAACTAGTATAACGTCTCCTCCTGTATAAGCCCCATGAAGACAGGGGTTAATTAAGCCTTTTTTTTGGATCATGTGTAACCCTTAGTATCTAGCACATACCAGGAACTTGATCAATTAATATTTGTTTAATAAATAAACGTCCAAACTACACAGGATCAGATATTTAAAATGCAAAACAACATTCTCTCTACTCTTTGAGAGCATAAAAACTGTCTTTAAAAAACTGGTACTGCCGTTAGACCCAGACAAGAATGACCAAGGGACTGTGCTATAGAGGGTTCCCTTGGCCTCCCTCTGGCTGTGGTCTGCCTTTTGGGGTCAGGGGCCCGCAGGGCCAATGAGACTGTCTTGGCCAGAGGTCTCACCCCAGCTGGAGTGGCCAGATTTAGCCAATAAACGTAGATGACTCACAGTCAAATAGAGTTCCAGACAAACAGCCACTTGTAGTTTTAGTATATCCCATGCAATATTTGGAACATACTTACCCTAAAAAATTATTCACTGCTTTTCTGGAATTTAAATTTGACTGTTTGGCTGTTTTGCATTTCATTTGGCAACATTAGCCCCAGCTTCTAGACCAGATGTATGCAAACAATGCCCTGTGGACCAAATCTGGCTTGTTGCCTATTTTCGTAACTAAAGTTTCGTTGCATCACAGCCACAACCGCTCATTTATGTATTGTCTGTGGCTGCTCAGGATGCAATAGCAAAGTTGGACAGTTGTGGCAGCAACCATATTGCCCACAAAACCTAAAATATTTACTATCTGACCCTTTACAGAAAAGTCTGCTGACCTCTGTTCTAGGCCATTCTGTGGATGCCCAGGGTCTCACATGTGCCTGCCCAACAACCCTGAGCCTACTGCCAGAACACGCAGGTGCCTCTCCTCTGGCCTGGCCTCTGAGGGTGGTCAAGGCCGAGGGGTGGGAATGGAGTTTGAGAGCACATGTGCAAGGCCTTTGCAGTGAAACGTGGAGCTGGGGGAGGGAGGCTTGGTGTCGGCTTTCCTGAACCACCTGTTTCTGCCCAGAACTCTGAGGATCTCAGAGTTCTACACCTGCACTTGGCCTTCCATCTCATTAGGAAGATATGCTGTTCAAGTTGGAAAACAGGTTTTATTTACTTTGTGTATTAGATTGATTTAACTTAAATAATTAAACATGTGGCAGGAGGGCCTCCCTTTGTACTCCTGACCTGGGCCACTCAAATGTCAGGTTTCAAGCAATCAAGACCAAGAAGTGTCACCAATAGTGCCATCTTGTGGTGATATCTACTATTACCATGTCTAAGCAATCTGACTACCGGTTCAGGAGTTTATGAAGTCAGCCTATGACTACTACAAGCAAAGTTCAAAATTATACCACTGCACCACTGGGATATTCTCAAATGTTGTATGAGACATTAAAGAGATGTTAAATGATATTTAGCATAATTTTCTTCAAAATTAGTAATTGATGGTGGCCAATAATAAGTCCTCATATTTGTATAGTACTCTACAGTTTACAAAGCATATTGACACAACTTCATAATTGCACCTCACAACCATACTGTGGGTTCCACTAAAAATAAAGACTTTTAATGTCTGTGACTCATCCCAGCCCATCCAGCAAGTCAAATGCTTTTATCATCATTTTGGAGCCATCTTGCTATTAACCAGAATGAGGGTGGGGTAGAATATCAATTTCCCTAACCATGAAGACATCAGAAGGGTTACATTTCAGCAAACTGGAACCAGGATGACGACCTTCTCTTTGTGTTCCCTGGTCAAGATCAGTGAGAGAAGGTTTCTGAAAGGGTATTGCAATTCTTCAATACCAGAGATTTGTGATGGTTTCTTATTATCCACAAAAAAAGCATTTAGCAAGAGCTGACTCTGACATTTCATTATTCCTCAAACAGCTTTGAAAAGCCCCCTCTCTGCTCTGCAGGCAGCAGCCCACAGGAGATGCCAAAGACCTTGGCCTTGAGTCAGGGCTCAGCGGGGTTAACCTTCACAGCTGCCTCCACCCAGCAGAGCCAGGGAGAGCTGAGCTGCCTGCAAGACTTTTAATTCCAGTCGGAGATTAACATCTTGTCCAGAGAGAGCTATGAAGACAGCTTTCTCCCAACAACCCAGCGGTGCGCTAGGTGTTTCACCGTCGCTGGGGCTTATACATTGCAGCTGGAAAGACATTGAGGGAATTCAGGAGGAAAGACAAGGAGCTGCAAACAGCACTTTTGTTAAATTATACTTTTCTTAAAGATCAATAGATGCTCCAAAGCAGTCCACTGAGAGGGGTTTTGTGTGGTTTTGATGAAAACAGTTTTGCTTTTCACTTCTGGGAGAGCCAATCTGAACCACCCAAGAGATGCTTTTCCAACTTTTTGATTGTGCATAATGTGACTTGTGGAAAAGAAAGTTTACTTTGCCTTTCATCGTGGACATCTGGGTTATGCAATGAGCTGGGGGACCAGGTTTATCAGATCCAGGCTTGCCTGCTGAGCTCCAGATTCGTTCATTTATTCATGCATGCGTTCAATAAATGCTTATTGAGTCCCATCTATGCCTCAGACACTCAGCTCGGTAAAAAATTAACCAGACTTGACCATGCCCACTTGGCATAAATAGAATCATGCTGCTGGGGACTGAGGTTGCCAGCAAGGGCAGGGGGGTTCAGGCAGGATGGGGCTTTCCAGGGGAGATGTCTGAGTCGGGTTTTGAAGGCCCAGTGCCAGTTAGCAAGACAGATAAGGGTGAAGGAAGGGAACTCAGGCTGGCTGACGCCAAGGCCCATGCTCCAAACTGCAGGCTTCATGGCCACCAGAGACCTCTTTTGACCCAGCGCATCTTAAGGAGGGAGTTCAGCAAGAGTTGCTCAGTCCTTCAAGCCCTAGTCACCTGGAATAGCTCTAAGACTGTGGTTTACACAAATAACAATGGCAGAGGGCAGTGAATGGCTGTGGAGAAACTGAGGCAATCCCTGAGAGTCCCTGTGTCCCACTGATGCAGGCCAGAAGGGGGCAGTGCAGGGTTCTTTGAGGAATAGACTACATCCTTGGGGCAGGAAGGTCTCTAATGGTAAGGTGAGCCAAGTCTCCTCCCCAGGAAGGTTACACCCCCTTGTTACTATCTTCACAGTGCTTATTACTTTCTGAAATATTATTGTTCATTTGTTTATGTTCTCATTTATTATCTTTCTCTTCCTCTCTAGGACCTAAGTAAGCTCCATGAGCAAAAGCCTTGCCTATCCTGTCCTCTGCTGTATCCTAAATGCCTACATTAGCAGCTGGCATGTGTTGATTTCTCAATAAATATTTAAAAAAAATAAGTTAATGATTGTGTGAATCTGTGTGCCATTAAGTAAAAGCCGTTTACTTTTGCAGGAAAACTAAGGCCTATGTGTTGCCTTTTGCCCCTGAAAAAATTATCTCAGCATATGGTCTATTCCATGTTTGCAAGCTGGGCAGCCAGGAACATAGGAAACCACAGGAGAGATTTTTTTTGTTGGCAAAACAAACATCCTTTGTACGCTCGTCTGAGTGTTGCTGGGCCCAAGATCAGCTGTCAATGCCTGGCCAGGAGGCCAAGGTCGAGGACCAGTGGGTGAGGAGGAGTGGACAAGACTCTCCGCTTAGTCCTGTGGCACAGAGGTGTCAGAAGGCCCAGTGGTAACGTGAGATGCCCCATCCAAGGAGGAACGATGAACGAGGAGGTACAGAAGCCAGACCTGGGCTGGGGGTCGTGCAGGGCAACTTCCCAGGAATGTGAGTGTCTCGGTCTGATAGTCCTTTGAAGGCCAAGCCCCCGCCCCCCCGCCCCCCGCTTGCAGGCATACTCATGTCTGCCTCTTGGAATCAGGGCCACAGAGTCAAAAGTGACAATTTTCACATTTTAAATATATTGGGCCACAAAGTCATGCCAGAGTGCATTTCAGGCTGTTCCTCACCATTCTAAATAATTAAAGCCCATGTTATATCTGCCAAAGGTGGCCAACTACCCTGGTTTGTCCAGGGGTGGGAGTGTTCCTGGATGCGGGACTTCCAGTTTTAGAATTGGGCAAGCTCCTGGCCGACTGGGCAATCGGGCTTCCCCATTCCCTGCACTGACAGTGGCAGTTTTTTTTTCCTTCACTCCTTGGTAATATCAATGATCTTTAGTTCGTTCCTGATCCTTCCATCTCCTTTCCCCTTTTTTTGTCCCTGGTTAGCGGGGTTTCCAGGTCTCTCTGGGTGTCTCAGGCACCACAGTCTGAGACCGTCTGGGCTGGGGACTGGTGAAGGGAGTGTGCCCACCGGCCGCTTCATCACTGCTGAGGAGCTTGCCCCTACATCAGTTTGGAGACTGTCAAAACCACTGCCCACTCAGATGAGGCAAGAAAAGGCCGTTTCATAACCATCTGTCCATTATGGGAGGTGAGGCAGGAGCAGGGAATGGAGTCTCTAGGTACTGTGTGGTGCGTAAGTCCAAACCATCACTCACACATCGGGATTCTGGAAAAGCAGGTTGTTAACAGATGTATAAGCAGGCCCAGTCAAATGGAAGCCCGCAGAGGATGCTCTGTCCTGCCAGATGTAACCAATGGGCCAGTGCTCTTGGTTTGCTGACTAAGCAAATGAATGAAATGACAGCAGGCGCACCTGTCTAGATAAATCTCATTGACATAAGCAAGCATTTAGGAGTCATTCAAAGTGCAAGTTGCCAGAGAACATCGCTAGCCTGTGCCCCAAATATCACTGCAGAGGGAGTGAAATCTATTTACTTTCCCGTCTCCGGGTGACAGAATCTCCTCTGGTAAAGCCTTTGACCTTGCCCTTCAGGAAAGGGGAATAATGGTTCATTCCCCTACTTACATTTCAGAAATAAGAAGAAAGCAGGTGTTTTGAACAGGTGTTGGGCAGATCCAATTGCAACTGAGTTTTTTCTGGCAAGTCTAGGTTGAAGGTGGCACTTCAATGGATGAATCTGCTATGACTCCTTAATGAGAACAGAAAAGGTGCAAAATGGGATCGTCAGGCAGAGATTGGGGCCCGGGTATGTTGAGCTCTGCTTTGGCCTGTGTTCAACAAAGTATACTCATGCTCAGAATACACCTGAATGCTACATGTCACCTTTTTGTGTCATCGAAGGTCTCCTTCCCTTAAATTCCTGACTTAATTTTGAGAATGAAGGAGTTGGGGATTTTCATAAATTCTAATCTCGCTATAAATCCATTGTTCTTCCAAATATATGTATCTATTCCCAGTTCTCAAGAAACTCCTAATTTAATGTCTTCTAAACCAAAGCTGTCATGTTCAGTTAATCGAGTTTCTGTAGGTAAAAATAGCACCTTAAATGATGTAGGTCCTTTTTTTTAATAATAGAAACATAGTTATGTTTATGAAAAGTAACACAAAAATAAGAATAACATGGGAGACTTCTGCTCTTTGTGCCTGTCCTGTATCTCCGTAGATTCTGGAAAACCTGTGTGTCAGTCAGAGGGCCCTGCCCGCCCTGCCTCAAGGGGGAGGGCAGAGATTTTTACCTTTTTCTGGAAGTACTGGGGGTTTCCTGCAGTTTTACTGCAGCCACTGGGGAGCCTGCATGAAAGTGAAGAAAACAACTAAATGGCTAAGAGATTGCACCCAATGAATAGTGATACACAAAAGGCATGTCTACCTGAAGTAACTTCATTTGGAAATAGAACTGCTGCATATGTAAAGAGTTAAGATGAGGTCACACTAAATTATAGTGGGCTCTAGCGACTTCTGTCCTTATAAGAAGAAAAAAAGAGATACAGAAACACACACACGGAAGTATACCCCATGACGACAGAAACAGAGATTGGAGTGATGTGTCTATAAGCCAAGGAAGGCCAAGGACTACTGGCAACACAGAAGCTGGAAGGGGCAAGAAAAGATAGAACTTCCAGAGAGAGCTTGATTCTATAGGACCTCGATTTGGGGCTGCTAGCCTCTATAACTGTGAGAGAATAAATTTCTGGGATGTTTGTTCTTAATCATGGTAAAATATGCATAACATAAAAGTTATCACTCTAACCACTTTTAAATGACATTAACTATATTCACATTGTGGTCCAAAAATTTCTGTTGTTTTAAGCCACCGAGTTTATGGTACTTTATTAGAGCAGCCCTAGGAAACTAATACAGAGATATAAATAGAGAGAGGGTCCTGATGATATTGCTTGAATCCCTGGGTCCAGTCATGCCCAAATTCCCTTGGACTTG
This sequence comes from Pteronotus mesoamericanus, assembly GCF_021234165.1. NCBI lineage: Eukaryota > Metazoa > Chordata > Mammalia > Chiroptera > Mormoopidae > Pteronotus > Pteronotus mesoamericanus. The sequence continues at coordinate 24,223,906 of NW_026555078.1, read as the reverse complement.
CTGATATGAGGCCATAAATGTCATTTATCTGCTTCAATTATTTTTTGAGTGGGTTTCTGTCAGTTCAGTTACAGGACTCTTGACTAACACGGAGGAGGCATGTTGGTGGCGAATGCTTTTAGCATTCCATAAATGAAGGCCCTGCCACTACAGGAGAGGCTGCCTTGTTTGCAGCCATACCAGCCCTTTGCGCCTCTGCTCCACTATGACTCCAATTCTCACATTCTGTCCAGTTGGACATTAGCAAATAATAAAATGCTTTGGAATGTGAGCCCACTCCAAAGACAGAAATGAAGCAACAGCTTGTAAAAATATGTCCTGATTAGAGGAAGCCTCATTAAAATGCTAGGTAAGGAGATGTAGAGGTGAGATGAGAATTAGGGAGTAAGGGAGGAAAGGGAACGTGATGTGTCTCAGAGAACCACCTAGAAAGCTCCTCCATGCACACAGCTGCTCCAAGGCAGCTGTGGGTCTCCCTTCTAGGGGATGAAATTGATGATGCATAGCAAATAATTAATTTCTGTTAAATACCAGCTAGTTAATGAAAAATATTTTCAAGTCCAGGACGACCCCAAGAAGAATGTATCTAAAAATGGCACTGATATTTAGCCAACCAACCATGTCCGTTGCAACCCTGAATTTAATGGGACTGGTTGTTTTATATTACTTAACGGCAGATTGATTGCTACTTATATTTGTTGAGATTTCATACAGGTGATTATCCAATAATGTGCAAGCTGTTAAAACTCATGCCATGATTCCTCTATGAGCCAGGTGATATTACACAGGAAATGAGCAGCTGTGTAAAGAACAGTCAAATGGAGTAAAGAAATGAAGTTTGGATACATGGGGCAACATGGGAAGGGTTAGTACTTGCGACTCTGTCAAAGCTTTGGTGCAAAGATGGTGAGTGGCCAAAATGGGCTATACCTTGTCTTTGGGGAGAATGCAGGCATTCAGGTCTGGGTGGGACAGCTGAGATCAGAAATAGGGTAATGGCTTATTATTAAGACAGCACCCAGCAAAAATGTTTTTCACCCTGTGACCCAAGAGTAAGGAATAGTTTCATTCTTCCATATAGATCGAATGGAACATGGCATGAATACAGCCATGGTCGTAGACTCAAGATGGGATATGCAGGAAGGAGTACATCCAACACCAGACTGTACAACTGAAAAGCTAAGTGACCTTGGGGAAGTCTCTTATTTTCATTATCTCCCAGCTATCAAATGGGGACTAACAATGGTTTTTACTCAAGGCCCTGATATTACAGTGTATGGGAAATGCTTTGTGAACCAGAAAGCCCTAAGCTCTGGAAGGCTGGTAAGCCTATTGCTGAGGGCCAGGTGGGACTGCTCGGAGCCACAGATGCAGACTGCCTCCCTAAGCCTGGCCTGCCTCCTGCAGGCGTGTTGGGAGGTGCTCAGTGCCTTTAAGATACCACTAAAGGGAAAGCCCTTGCAGCTGGGTCAGCAGCGCTTTGTAATATTTGTCAAAGCTGCTCCAATCTGATGTCTCCTGAGTGTTTTGGTCCTTTCTCATTACAAAGTTGGCTTTTGTTCTGTCCTCCCCTGGGTCTAAGCCAGCCCTTTCTGGTTTCTGATCCACTCCGCCCCAGACTTTTGGTTTCTGGCCCTCTCCTTAAAATGCCTGAAGCACAGCCCAACTCGACACTGGTCCCTTGGATGACCAAGACCAATGCCCAGTCTCCCACTGCTTGAGAACCCAGGAGGGCCCCAAGCCATTTCTGCCAAGTCCCACCCTATGCGTGGAGCACATGGAAAGCTCAGCTGCAATTTTTCCTTCTGCTGGAAAAGTAGTTCCACATTTGTCCCCTTTTGAGAATCAGAAACTGCATCTCTGGCATACTCTACGAAGCATGACATATGTTCAATAATGATCCCAAAAGACACCAGAAGGGAAGTGATGGGAATGGGGGGTGGTGGTGAAGGAGACTATAACATGGTGGGAGCACAGGAGGGAGGCTCCCCAGGATTTGGGGATAACCACTGGTACCTCCAGATCTGAATTACCTGCATGATGCAACTTTGGGAGGATAGTCCACATGTCCTGACCCAGTTTCTGTAACCATGAGTATCTGTTTACTTGGCCAATCAAAGGCTCAGAAAATGATGCCTATCTTGCACGTCTGAGTCCCATGCCCAAGGTCTCACCTTCTTGAATCAGCTCCCATTGCCTGTGTCCTCATCTCCTCACCAGTTCCTGACACTCTGCTCCTCCACCCCCGGGGAAATGTGAATTTTCATCAGACAGGAAGGCTTGAGTCGTCAACTGTGAAATTGCTCCCTAACCACCTCCAATGCCTTGTCCTATGCAGTATTTAATTTACTTATAATATTACAAATTTTTTAAAGCTAAATCTCAGATAAAGATAAATTTATGTCAACACTGGTTTAGAATGGATTTTTGAAAAATTACCTTGAGGTTCTGAGCAGTTCCTCCCCAGGCAGCTGCAGACTCCCTTGTTTGATGTTGAGCAGTTTGCTATAAATTAATGCAACATATACTCAGCTTTTTGGCAATTTTCTAGTTATTTGATGTTTATATTCACTTGTGGATTTTAAGATCTTTTCAAGAAAGGGGAAGAGAATTTTGTGAACACCTGTGAGCAGGGTGTGACCCTTCATTAATCCTAATCACACCCCACAAAGGGGGTTTTATTGTCCCCATTTCATAGCTAAGTAACTGAGGCTCAAAAAGCTTGAGCAACTTACCTCTCATTCCAGAGGGGGACCAAGAGTCAATCCAGGGCTATTCGATTTTTTCCATTATTTTTCTGGTTTACACCTTGGTGCCTAAAACACATTGTTGGTCAGTAAATGTTGGTTAAATGAGTAACTGCAAGTTATGTTCAACACCCAGGAAATGCCCCTCTCCCAGAGCTTTCAGTGCAGGATTTGTAGGGGAGGTAGGTGTGCCACACCCTCCCACAGAACAGTGAAAATTGGCCTTTGAATGAGGGCTCTGACAGGGGGCAGGGGGACAGCAGGACCCCAAAGCACTTCCTAAATCCTCAAAGAAAGAGTTAATGATTTTCAGTGTGACTTGCCATTTTGAAATCTCTGGTGACTATGAATCCTATATAGTGTATTGGGAAATGCTCTTCTCACTGAATTAACAATGAAAAAATCATCCTGTGATCATTGGCCACGTTTAATCATTGAACTTGACCGTTGCTTGTCGGAAGGTTCATAGGAGCTGTTAGTTGGGTAAAGGGGAGCCAGAGGTCTCGTCTGAATCTTGAAGAAATAAAGTAAACTCATGGTAGGATTGAATCAGGGCCATGTTAAGGCTCGGGATCCAGTCCAGGCTATACTCCGTGCCATGTGTTCATGCCATGTCGTCTGTTACACTAGAATTGTTAATGCTGTGAGGTTTTAATTAATCTTTATATTTATAAAATATGTCAGCGGTGAACAAAATGTTCACTTGACACTGATCTTCCCCAAAAGTATATAATATAGACAAAGTGTGTGGATTAATGAATATGTCTGAATTCATGAATCTTCATTGGTTTAGACATATGCAGGGCACTGTGCTAGCATGGGATAGTGATAGGTTCAGGGTTTACCGTCAATGGGCTTAGAGCATTAGCTGGAGACAAGACACTGGAGTGGTTTCCGCTAATAAACATGGGACTGATAAATGTTCATGTGTACACACCAACTCAAACACCCTCAACATCACTGGATCCTACTGCCCACCGTCCATTCTTTTGGAGAATATGGGAGCATGGAAGTGTGGGAAAAGGCAGTTGGGGCAGGCAGCAAAGGCTTAGGGAAGCTGGGGCTGCCTTGGATCCATTCTTCATTATGTCTCACCTGGGCTACTCAACAGCCTTCTGCCCCGCCCTCTCCTCTGGCTGTCGCATCTCTAACCCATGCCTCAGTCCACAACCAGACTGGAGTCACCTGAGCATCTCTCTGTCCAAACCTTCCTCCTTGCCACCTCCATCACTGGTAGAATAAAGTCCAAGTCCCTAGTGTGCCTTACAGGCTCGCATTGATTGTCCCCTCGCTCGCTGGCAGCTCGTTTCCATCCCCTGACAGGTATCTTCCCTGCCATCCAGACTTCACAGGGAGCACTTCAGTCTGTCTCTGCATCTCTTGTCTCTACTGGAATTCCTTCCCTTCCAATCTTACCTCCCGGGTGATCTCTAATTTACTCCCCTGTGAAGACTTCATGTCTACCACCAGAGTAAGGGCTCCCTCCTCTGTGCCAGCTACTTGCCATACTTTGCTCATAGTTAATCTGCTCTCTTGGATTGTAAGCCTCTTGAAGACAGGGCCTTCTCTTTGTTTTATTTCCAGTGTCTATTCCAGAGCTCAGCCCATAGCAAGTGTTCAGTAAGTGTTTGCTGAGTTGAACATGAGGTTTAAAAATAGGATTAGTGGGCTAGCTTTGGCAACAATAGCATATATAAATGCATGCACGCGCGCGCGTGCATGTGTGTGTGTGTGTGTGTGTATGAACAGAGAATATTCCAACGAACTTTTAAAATTCATTTAAATGTTGTAAAATAAATAGGACAGATCACTCTCTCAAAACTTTAGAGAAAAGACAGATTACTGTGACCTAAGATTCTCAGAAATGGCTTTGTAAGACAATGGAACAGAATTCACTTACCATTTATTGAGTGCCTATTGTGTACCGGGCTTTATGGCAGGTGTTTTCTTTAAAAAAATGGATAAAAGATGCTTCCTGAGGAAGACTACACAGTTTGGTGTACCAGAGAGATGGCAAGGAGACAGGTAATTAAAATGCAATGTGATAAATACTCTACCAGTCTATATAGAAGTTTGGAGAGTTGATATAAAATGTGGAAAACTCATTGGAGTTAGGGAGTTATAGTTTGTCTTGCTTAGGATAAATTTGACTTACCCTGGTTAAACTATCTTTCCATTGCTTCCTTAGGATTAGTGATGATTTCAATCCCTGGATGACACTTATTAACTGGGGCCACCATTGTTGCTTATAACTGATATGCAGGCTGTGTCATAATTTTTATATTCACTTGTGGATGTTGAGATGAAGGAGCATCCAACCAGCATCAGGAGTGGGATACCTAGTATGGCCCAGGTCCCTCCAGGCTCTTGGGGGCAGGTGCGCAAGCTCAGTGAATACCAAGAACTCACCAGGAGGACAGAATGATAAAGAAATCACTGAGCCTGTCTGCCTCTTTGGGTATTGTCTCTCCCTCAATTTCTCCCTGCAACAAATTTGTGGAATGAATCCTCTCCCCTACCCCTACCATCCTTATCTACTTGTAAATTTGACTTAAGTTTCAAGACCCAGGCTAAAGAATTCAAGCTTAACCTTGTAGTTATGGAAAGTCCCAGAAGGTTTTTCTGCAGGCATCTGATGTAATAAAAGGTCTTTTAAGGAGAGGAGTCTGCTATTTGTGTATAGTCAAGAGACCCTCTTGTAAGAGTCTAGGCACAAAGTGGTGAGGAACTAGACTAAGGAAGTGGCAGCAGAGGTAGAAATAGTATCCATTCTTGATTCTTATTAAATCCTTGACTAGTAGCCCATAGATTGCCTTTGGATACTATTAATTAGACTGGGTTCTCTTAAAGTTATATTACTTCTCCTCCTGTTATAATTGCTCATTTATTCGTCTCTACCATTAGCATGTGCATTCCCTAAGGTCAGGCACTGGTCTGTCTTGTTTATTACTGGCTCCCTAGAATGAACACTAACACTATAGATGCTCAATATATATTTGTTGATGGATCACTGACTGCACAGCAATGTTAAGAGGGCCCCGGGAAACATCTCCTTTGGAAATCACATATAAACTGGGAGAGGGACTCATTTTAGAGATGCTCTCAGCCATCACGTCCTCATCTCCATTGATGAGCGTCAAGCCAGACTCTCATTAAACCAAAGTAAAGGACAAGTCAGGCGCATTTGGCTTTCACAGTTTTCATACTCTCTTCAGTGATTTTAGCCTCTCGGTCATTTGTAGATCACAACGTTTGATGACTTTTCTCCCTGCCTGTTCTGGATGTTAATTACATCTTTGTTTCTAATGACTTTACAATTCTTATGGGGCATTGGCCGGGTTCTGGCAAAGGGTCCAGGAGCAGGCTGACAATCAATGTGATCATCATAATTTATTTCCGCTCAGACTCTCAGAAAGTTCACTGGTTTCTTGAACACACAAAATCTCCTTACTAGAAATAACAAAGGAAGACAAAGAGGAAAAATAAACTACTTGACCGCTTTGGTGTCACAGCCAAGTCGCTTCAGAGATCTAAGAAAGCAGCCATTTTTCAATATTAGCTTCATCAATTAATATTTTAAGACTCTAAGACTTGCTATTCTGAGGCTGTGGAAGCAAATGTCAAAGGAATCATGTACTGCATGATAATAATAGCCAACATTTATTGGTTCCTTAATGCTTGCCCGCTGATTTGTAAGCATCAGCCCATTTAATCACCAAACTAACATGGGGAGACAGGTACTATTATTGCCCCATTTTACAGTTGAGCAAACTGAGGCTTGAAACGATTAAGTTATTTGTCAATGGTGTCCCAGCTTGTACATGGTGCCTCTGGAATTTGAATTTAGGTAGTTAATTCCATAAGACCCCTCCCTCTCTCTTATTTGGGAGGCTTCCAGGACCATGTATTAATTTATCAAAATGTGCAAATTGCCCTGCTGGAGGTTCACTCTTACCTAATTAAATGCTGGAAACACCCACCCTAAGAAACACTCTCTTGTTTATGATAAACATTGGCAGATAAGTGCTCATTCACCTACCTCCTGACCTTGGGCTGCCTGGTACCCTCTGAAATGGCCTGGTGTGAGGCAGAAGCATAATCTACACTCTAATAGTCAGTGCCCCAAAGGGTAGGCTCATGAGTGCAGGCTTCAAACCACTGGTCACTCAGTCTCTGGGCTTAGCAAATTAACATTTTAGCTGTTAAGGCCCCACTTTAATCAGCAAGGCCTTATACTGTGTATTTGACTAGTCACTGCCCTGCACAAAGCCTACATTGGCTCCATGGTGCCTATTAAAATGCCCATGTTCTTTATTTAAAATAAATTTAAAAAAAGATGACACATGAGACATACATGTGTAGGTTATAAAATAATTAAAGAGCAACCATCCGCATCACTATCACCTACAATAGGCAAAACAGCATTGCACCCACGTGACAATTGTCAGCATATGCTGACATCACAGGGAACCGTCGGGCTCTGGGACTCTCCTGATGGACTATCCAGCCCCACTGATATAGGAATCTTGCCCGGAACATTGAACCCAAATCCGATGAAGCTCTAAGTTGAACTGCCAATTTATACAAAATACTGGGGCAGAGGAACATTAAATATTCTAGAGACACAATCAGCAAAATTCAGACTTACAGAAACTCTGAAGGACAAATAATATAATTTCTTCAACAACAACAACAAATTGCAAGAAAAAAAGAGAGAAAGAAGACATTAAAGAGACCTATCAACCTAGTTTGTATCCTGATTTGAACAAACCAACTGTAGAAACAAATTATGAGACAACTGAGTACTGATTACACATTTGATGATATTAAAGAAATTGTTTTAAGTATAATAATTACGTTGTGCTTGTATTAAAATAAAGTCTATTGAAGTGCATTCCTATGAAATGACATGCTTTCTGAGATTTGAGTGGAAATGATTTAGTGGGGGTTGTAGTGGGAAGTGGGTAGGGTTTTATATGAAACCATGTGTTGAGGTTCGAGACTGGGTGATGTACACATGGGAGTTCATTATACTATTCTCTCCACTCTTGAATGTATTTGAAAACATTTATAATTTTTAAAAAGCTTTTCTTTAAGGTGCAATTCAAATACCACCTCACTTAAATCCAAGGTAATCTATTTCTCCTCAGTTAATTCTCGGGCTTTATTTGTTCTGGAATCACAGCGCAGAGTCCTCCTTATTTGTGTTTCTCTGTGCCTTACCTATCACTCCCTCCTTCCCCTAGTTTGCTGTGTCTCAGGGCAAGATCTTTGCACTTGTGTTTCCTGCTCCCATACCCTCAGCAAAGTGCCTGGATGGCAGATATTTAATAAATATATACTGAATTAAATGGAAAGACATTCCAGAAGGTATCAAAAATATCTCTCACAAAACCCATCAGTTGTTTGCACCCCCCAAGCACACACGGAAAAGTAACTTCTGAGGCAAGATGGCCTTCTCCTTCTCTTACATGGGGAGGCTGAGGCTGGAGGCTGAGAGTCTGGGGTGGGGCTTCTTATGCTGCCCCAGTAATGCACTCAGCACCCACCCCACAGCAGAGCTGACCCTCGCCCGGGCGTCCTTAGGGGCAGGCGCTGCTGCAGAGGCTCCCACTAACACACACAGAGCCCCCAATGAGGTTTCCAACTACTTGTCTTCTATGGCTTTTCTCTTTGCGTGCCTGAGACCATCAAGGAGTCCTAAACTTTGAATAAAGTCAGGACGTGTTAATGCTTAAAAATAACCATTAACATCCCAGGAGATTAGAGGTAGTTGTGACCAAACAAACTGTCATAGGACAATGTTGAATGCTGGCAATTGTCTGAGACCCTCAATAGCTGCCTGGGACTAGAGCTCTCCAGCCAGGGTACTGAGCATGTTTCCCCCCAGCTCATGGTTGGGGAAAGGGGAGAAAAGGATGATAAGGCTTCATATACTTTTCATAACGATGGCAAGTGATATCTGTGTCCTTCCTGAAGAGAAGCAAGGCTGCCACCTCGGTAAAGGCCTACGTGACCTTCAGTACATATAGTGCCGAGTGTGAAGTCTGTGGGAGGCTCCGGGTCAGTGTTTAAAATTAAAGCAGCCAGCCATGAGGGGGACAGCCATGCAGTTTGAAAGGGTATAGAAGGGCCCCCATGAGCCCACCATGAGGTTTGGATTGAGGAGGTGTCACATGGTTTTGAATTAAGAGCTAGAGGAAGAAAGGGGAGACCTGCTGGGAAGCCTGCCTGGGAGAACACGGCAGCGTGACTGATGGAATTTTGGGGACCTGCCCAGCCAAGCACGGATTAATGGGAGAGACCTGGAATGCTGAACTGTGACTGAGGAGGCTGAGCCATGGACTTCTGCTTTTTCTGAAAGACGGTACCTCTGATTGGCATATCCTGAAACCAGCCTGGTTTGGCAGAGGGAGGCAGGACTGTGTTTGTGGGTGTTTCAAAGGGACTGGGACTTAAAGGCATAATTCCACCATTATTTTAAATCTGTATAACTTTCAAATAAATCGTTCCCTTACTTTTCACCAAACTCTGGCCTTGGGAGTCATGCTTCTTGGCTGTGGGCAATTGGACCCCACAGCTGTCCCAGAATAGCATAGGCTGGGGTTCTGTCACAAGGGGGTGCCTCTGCAGGCAACGTGCACCCCAACAATACCATTCGCTGTCACCAACCCCAGGCATCATCATTCCTTTTCCATTTTCATTACAAACATCACAATCATCACCGTCTATTTCTCAGTGTCATTATATGCCATTATATGTAAATGAGCTGAGCACCGTACAATGGAAATAGGCATTTCTGGGGAGAAAATGATCTGAGAATCACAGTGAAACAGCCACTAAATTAAGGTAGAAATTGGTGTTATTTAAAAGCAAGTATGCAATTTGGGGGCAGGGTAACAGAAAACACACCTCCATCGACTGGAGTAGGCTGCCACACTTAATCTTAGATCGCCGTGTTTTGAAAAGAAGGTACAGCAATTGAAATGGCGCTGAAAAAAGACAGAGACAATAGGGGAAATGCTTCTAACCCTAAGGTTACAAGGGTATTTTTTGACAGAGAAAAAGGAGACACCATTAGGAAGGCTGGTTTTTAACCATGGCTAGGGCTTCTCAATCAACTCAAAAGATTAAAGGAGAAGAAATGGGCCTCATCAAGAGGGATTTCAATTAAGAAGAAAGCTGTGCCCATGATCACAAGCCAGAATGTGCTCTCAAAAGAGGTCATTGAGCCTCTATTGGCTCATACCTTTGAAAATAGAATGATTCCTTTTTTTCCCTACATGATCTAAAGACAGGTGCACTTAGAGGCATTTGGCTAAATCAGGAGACTTCCAACTTTAACTCCTACTACTAAATGCTGTCTCTTACCTAAGTTTACCTATTGCCCCCTTTCAGCCTCCCTTCCTACCTCCCCACAGGAATACACTTGCAGTTACTTGGCCAGGGGGCAGAACAATTTGCTCACAGACCCTGGGGTCTGCGACAATATTCTTCCACCATCAAAGCTGAAGTGGACAATTTTACTTTCTACATTCTGAAGGCCGCTAAACCCAGGGTCACTCAAGGCAGGTCCACTGCCTCTCTCCTTACTCAGGTGTCATAAAGGATTGTGGGTTGAAATGGCCTGTAAATTTTTGAGTCTTACCCTTTTGTTTTGCCGATAATTCTGCCCAAGGTCACAAGGCGGGCAGATTCCTGGGTGCTGCCCAAGCTGCTCTATCTCCTCCTGTTTCCACAGTCACAGAATGGGAGGTCAACTCTTAAGAAGAATGGAGATCAGTTCAAATCCAGTCACAGGCCAGGAAAAAAAAAAGTAAAATTGTCTTGATGGCTTAGATAGTAGAGAATATTGCTGCAAACCCCAGACCCTGCAATACATAAAGGTAAATATAAGTCTCTGACCTTAAGTATTTTACAGATAGGAGAGGCACAGAGCCCTGCAATACATGTAAATTCCTAAGGAACCAGGATGCCAAGCAGCCCCAGCATTGTGCCCAGGACCCCTGTCAAGCCATAGCTTGAGGCCAACCACCTGGGCATGCCCTCCAGATTGGGGCAGTCAAGTGCAACCATTCTGGGCCATGGATCACTTTCTTTAGTCCTTTTTCTCCTCCAAATCTCAAGACTGGAACGAACCTTAGATATCATTGAGTCCAACTGTCTTCATTACATGGGTGGGTAAATGGAAAGAGGGAAGTGGAGATGCTAAACGAGTACCCCATGTGAAGGTGGGGACTGGGTTGAAACACCACCCAGTATGAGCAGCTCAGCCACCTGGGCAGGAAACATGAGCTGAGCCGCTCCTCTCCCAGTCCTGCCTGGATCAATGTCAACAGCCAAGACCCAGGGCAAAGCTGGTTTTTAAGCAGAAACCTGCTAACGGTGGACACACTGAATTATTTATGTTTGGGGTCATAAATAATGTATTGAGTATTAATATCAGATTTATAAGTGTATCCATACCCTAGGGGTATCAGTCACTGTTATATGCCTCCCAGCACTAACAAATTACCTGGCCCTCGTGTCTTTGACTAGCTCCTGTCCTTGGGGAGGGACGCCCTGCCAGTGCTGTGCCCTTCCCATCTCTATTTGGCTGATGCTAAATAGCAGACGTCTGGGCTCGGAAACAGTGCTACAGCGCCCCAATGTCCTTTCAGCCTCCAGCTCTTAACACCAGCTGCTTTATGAAGCACTGGGCAGAGGGGTGAGATAGCACCCCCTGGATCCTCGGGTCCCCTTACATCTGCCTGCCTCACAGTTTTAGAGTGTGGACAAAAAAGAAGGCCACGTACTAAACTGACAAGCTCAGGGGAGGCCTGCGTGGCAGGCTTACAACTCAGAGCCCTGAAGTAACCACCAAGGGTGGTCTGAAATAAAAACTTATTAACTAAAAGCAGTTTATGTCCTAGGCCAGGATCTTCCTTAATTAAGTCTGTCAATTGCTTTTTTGTTATCTCCGATAACATACCTCTGGAATGTCAAAGTAATTTCCGTTTTCTGGCCCCCTCTAAGCACAGAATACCACCCCAGGGCACCAAAGTGGAGACCACAAATCCCCTCACTGTTATTATTATCATGTTAATTGTTGAATATTAACTGTCCTATACCCACCTATGTAAAAGAAGTGTGTATTTATCATTTTACCTTTTATCCAATCCCAAAGGTTCCCCCCACCACGTTGCTTTCTCCCACCTCCCTAATCTATCAGCAGTGGATTTCATGTAACCCCCTTGCTACCCCTCCTTTGATTGTAATGTGTAAGGCAGAGTGCAGAGCTACCATTCTCTGGAGCACTTCCTCAATCCATTGAGGTTTTGCTGTCAGTTTGGCTCAAATAAACTCACAAAAATTATCTACAGGTCTGGATGTTCCTTATGTTGACAAGAAACTCTACCTCATTTTAGGCTGCCAATTTACAGTGAATGCATTCTCTCCAGCCATCTTTTGGTCCCCTTTTACTGCTGTGTAAAGATAATCAGGGAAAGTGTAAGCCATTGTCTGGAGGTCAGACATTGAATAACATAAGGGAGTGATTTGGGGAGATGGCAGTCTCTTACAGTTTGTTCTAGGGCTTCCTTCTGTGGAGAAGGGACAAAAATGGAAGATCCTGGTCCAAGAGATGGCAAAAGTAATCTAGTTTTGACTTGGTCCAAGCCAGGAGAAGGAAGGTGGGGCAAAGTGGTTACTAACTCTCTCTAAGGTGAAAAGATATGGAGGAAGGGAGGAGGAGGAGGCATGCTCATCCTTGAGGACCTCAGAGAGGACCTCAGTGTCTACGTACAGGGGGCAAGGCCAGGCAGAAGGTCATGCCGAAGAACCCATGACTGCTAGCCAGAGAGCTGCAGGATGAAAATATACAAGTTTTGACAGAATTAATGAACAACTTGAAACAAGGTTGTTTTTTTCCTTTTAGAAATGCCAAGTTTTCTTAACAAATAAAATACAGTGCTCTTAAATATGTGTAACCATGAAAACATTAACGAAAAACAGTCTTAACACGTACTACTATTAGTATTACAACAGATTCCATTGCATCTATTTAACAGCCTTTGCCAACACATGCCTGCTCCCTTTCTGGCTTGGTAGAGCAGACCAAACACAGCACAGGGTTCTTCCTTTATTCTTGTCTCTATGCTCAAAGTCCAATCTTGTTCCTCCAAATCTTATTCTGGGGTGATGAGCAGCCTTGTCCTTCCCCATTAGAATTGGAGTGACGGAGCCCGTGACCTGTACCCTCTATGGTCCAAATTAACCTTAACAGTATGAAGGATGCTGGAACTTGTGAACTAGGGTCCTGCTTACTGCTAGCATTTGTCTGTGCTTCAGAGAAGGGCAAGGAGGAAGGTCAGAACTCCTACTGCCTGGTTATGGGGACAGGAGCACCCATACCGGTCACAGTAGAGGGCCCTTGGGGGCAGAAGTGCCTCTCCATCCAGGCATTGGCTAAGAAGTAATGTTCCTGAGCCCCTCACAGGGCTCAGCCAGTGACCCAGTGTACATGTGTGGCAGTCTCTGCAGTACCCACTCCCAACTGTGGTGTGAAAACAATAACATTATGGTGTTGTTACAAGGGGGCGCTGACATGTTGATGCAAATCTTCATTTCTGACAAGACCGAGAAAATGAAATGGCTCAGAAGGGAGTTGGAAAACATCCAGGGAGTAATAACTGTTATGCTGTCAAAGAGCTTCAACAATGGATAGCTCTGCTGAGATTTCATCAGCTGAAAGCCAATTAACCCTCGCGGAACTATCTACCACATGGAGCCTGGGTAGTGGAAATGCCTCCAGGGATCGCCGATACTTCTCTTTGACCAGCTAAGCAATAGTGCTGAGTTTCCAAGGTAAGAAATGTCACAGATGTGCATGCCAGGGACCACACGATCTAATAGGTGACGCCTCTTCAGTTGCCGTGTACCTACCAGTACGTTCCCTCAGAAGACCAGGGTGGGGAGTCAGCTGCACTGTCTGGTATCACCAGTTTGGGTGACAGGGGATGAAATAAGAATGTTTTGGACAAACAGGACCCACCAGGATGCCACCCAGAGAAACTGCCCCTTCCACAGCCCCTGCTGCTTGGAGGGAGGGGTCTGTATTTTACCAACTGGTTCTCCCCTCTTCTTCAGAAGACATTAGTGGGCCTGACGAGGACACTGACCCATGCACAGCCACCAGGAGCCTGCTCAGGCTGAGGCTTGGCAGGAAGAGATGACTAGAGCCCATCAGATCCCCCCAACCTCAAAGCAGAGACTTAGAGCCTGGGCCACAGACAGGTGGAGCTGAGATCATGAGGTTGGAAAAAAGGCCGTGAGGGGCCAGTGTAGGGTAGGTGGAGAGGAGCAGAGACTGTAATCACCGAGGAGGCAGCTGGAGAGAGAAAGATGCTGAGAGGGAGGCAGGCAGCCTTGGTGGGGGCAGAGAAAGCAGCTACTTCCAGGACCTCATTTCTCTTAGATCCTGTTGGTTCTCAAATTCACACAACCAGCTTCTCTCCATGTGAACCTTTGCAATAACCACCTGTGCCCCACCTTTCTTCCAGGCGATGTGAATGAGCCTCTGTTTCTTGCAACCAAAAATGCCCCTGCGAAAAAATGTGACCAGGGAGAAAAGAACCACATGTCAAACAAAACCAGAAAACCACATTCACACATAAAGCATGGAGAAGATTGGTTGAGAGCAGAGTTGAGACCGAGCAAGGAGAGTTGAGGACAGAACTTTTCACACAAGGAGAGACAGTGGCCTGCTTTTTCCCCCCTCCCTGTTGCAAACTGATTTTCCAACCATAAAATGCACTAAAAATGTTGTGGCAATGTCAAATTACTGCAAAAACTTGTAGCCACTTAACTTAGGAGTCTCATCGCAGACTGGTAACAAGTGTGCAGATTGGGGTACCACTGTCTAAGAGAGTGTCACTGTGGAGCCAAGGATGGAAGGCTGATGGTTACTGGCTGCCAGCTACATGTATGTAGCTGAATAGAGTTACCTCGAAGTGGTGATGCTTATCTGGGACTAGTATTGCCCATAGCCCCTGCCAGAGAAGCACAGAAAGAATTGTCCTGCCGCAAGTCCAGAAACACCTCTGTCAGGAAACACTGGTTTGAAGTTTAACAGTTAGAGAGAATCCTGTCCTCTGCAGGAGGCCCTTCTGCAACCCTGACAGATGGCCTGTTAGCCAGTGTCTCTGCCCAAGAACAATGGGGATCTGGGGCCCAGGACAGGGCAGATAAAAGGATGCCGGGGAGGGAGTGCTGGGCTCCAAGCCCAGCAGAGCCTGACGCACCCACGGACAGAGAGGTAATATAACCTTTGACAAACTGCAGTGGCTTAAGAGTTTCAGCTCAGACAGAACTGCCTACATCCATTTAATTAGATTTTAATTTCTTTTTCCACATTTGGTTTTCAAAGATCCTAAGTCATTGTTTCCTGTATCAAATGACTGGGAAGAACAATCCCCAACTTAGAATAAGCAGCTCAGGGAGGTTTGTCTCATTGCTGTTCAAACATGAGTGCCTTCCAGAAGCTGCAGGGCTGCATCACAGTCCTGCTGAGGCTGGGGCCTGGCAGGGACGTGGACACTGGTCACATCTAAGACCGAGGAGAATGAAAGAGGGGAAAGAAGCTCCAAGTAATGCCCTTCAGCCCATAGCTGTAGAATGACAAGCAACCACACCTTACTCATCATTTGGTGTTCAACAAAAACTGCCTATGATGGAATGGAAAGTGAGATTCCTTCCTCTCTCTCCAAATTAGCTTTTGTAAGAATCAGTCACCTTACCACGGAACCTTTACAAAGTGTCTCATGTTAGAGGACATGGCATTCAGTTACCATATTTTAAACCTTAAACACTGGAGAAACTGCCCCAGCCAACATCCTGGAGGTCACCTCTGATGGACTCAGTTAAAAAAAAGGAACGAGAGGCAAAGAAATTGAATGATTAAGCTCCATTAATTGTTGAGTGTGTAATCTCACAATTTTAGCTCCACTATTATTTAGGTATTATTTATTACTTTTAGCTCCATTTATTATTGCCGAGTGTGTAACCTCACAATTGCAAGTCTAGCCATCATTGGAAATAATGCTTTTTTTTTGGTATTTTTCCATTTTATTGCATTTATTAGAGTGACATTGGTTAATAAAATTATATGTTTCAAGTATGTGATTCCATAATGCATCATCTGTATATTGTATTGTGTGTTCACCATCCCAAGTCAACTCTCTTTCCATCACCATTTATCCCCCTAGTTCCCTCTTCTATCTCCCTCTACCCTCCTTTCTCTCTGGTAACCACCACTTCTCTAGCCCCGGTGGCTGAGTTGTTTTTTTGTTTTTTTGTTTGTTTGTGTTTTTTTCCTTAATCTCTTCACCTTTTCACCTAGCCCCCAAACAATCCTCCCCTTTGAAAACTGTCTGTTTTCTATCTAGAATCTGTTTCTATTTTGTTAGTTCAGTTTGTGCATTAGATTCCACATATGAGTGAAATCATATGGCACCTGTCTTTCTGTGACTCACTTTAAGGAAAATACAGCAAGAGGTTTGTGGGTTGTAAAATCAAGCACATGTCCACAAGCCAAAGTAATATTTGAAATATCTAACAGTTGCTCGGGAGACATAGATCAATCAGAACAGGGTGAGGAGTAAGCCTAGCCTACCAGCCAAAGACCAGCCCTGCCCATGACGCACACACTCAGTTGGCCATACAGCTGTCCTGGTATTATGTAAATGCATTTTTTATGCCATGGGATATAATTTCCAATGACCACGTGATACCTAAATTGAAAAACTGGTGTATTTCCATCAGAGAAGAGCTGTGCAGGTGGTGTGTACCAGAAACCTGTGCAAATGTCACAGACTGTGGCTTTAAGGAAGTGAAAACAAGAATGTGGTGGATGTATGTGAGAAGTCCAAATACAGCTGTCTTGTGGAATATGAGAATGGAAAAAGCATTGTTTCTAAATTAATTTGTTAGTATGTGTAATGCATGATTTTAAATGTATGTATATGACCAAATGAATAAGTAAAATATAAATAGGTGTTGGATCATGTTATCTGTATCTCTAAAAGCTTGTATATCCAAGTTGGCTATAGCATGGTGGCTCTTCTTTCAGCTGTATTTTCTTATACGTTGGCACATATGACATTTGATGACTGGATGGCAGAAAGAAAGAATGAATGCACTTTACATGGATGCCAAAACCACCCCAAATCTAAAACATTAGAATCCACTGGGAGCTATAAAAAAAAATAGATTTTTAGATACTACTCTGGAAAAAAGGAATCAGAATTTCTGGGGATGGTGTTCAGTCCCTGGAAAGCCTTTTAATTGATTCTAAAATGCTCTAAAGGGCTATTTCACATATATATAGCTATATCCTTTTTAGAAGGCATTCAGTGATGGTTTGTGATTAAGAGCAAGGGCTCTGGATGAGTTCAAATCCTGACTCTTCTGTTAACTAGCTGTGTGACCTTGTAAAAATGACTGTACCTTTCTGTGCTCCAAGCTTCTTTCTTTCTCTTTTTTAAAAATGTAGTTGATTGCTGCTAATCCTCTTGCAATGCTGAATGTTTTTATTTCTTTTTCTTTTTCTTTTTTAAGATTTTAATGTTTTATTGTTTATGCTATTACAGTTGTCCCAATTTTCTCCCCTTTGCTTGCTCCCCCGTCCAACCTACCCCCCACTTCCATAGTCAATCCTCACACCATTGTCCATGTCCATGGTTCCTTCTTCTATGTTCTTTAACTAATCAATCGGTCCCTACCTTACCCCTCCCTTCTTACAGCTCTCTGTCTATTCCATGATTCTATGTCTCTGGTTCTATTTTGCTCATTAGTTTATTTTGTTCATTAGATTCCTCTTATAGGTGAGACCATATGGTGTTTGTCTTTCATCAACTGGCTTATTTCACTTAGCAAAATACTCTCCAGTTCCATCCATGCTGTTGCAAAGAGTAGGAATTTCTTTTTTCTGCTGTGTAGTATTCCATTGTGTAAATGTACCAGTTTGTTTTTTTTAAATCTACTGATGGGCACTTAAGCAGTTTCTAAATTTTGGCTGTTGTAAATAGCACTGCTATGAACATAGGGATGCATAAATTCTTTTGAATTGATGTTTTAGGATACTTAGGGTATATTTGCAGCAGTGGAATTGCGGGGTCAAAGGACAGTTTCATTTGTAATATTTTGAAGAAATTCCTTACTGTTTTCCACAGTGGCTACACAAGTCTGCATTCCCACCAGCAATAAAAGAGGGTCCTCTTTTCTCCACATCCTCTCCAGGACTTGCTGTTTGTTGATTTATTAATGACAGCCATTTTGGTAGGTGTGAGGTGATCTCATTGTGTTTTTAATTTGCATCTCTCTGATGGCTAGTGATATTGAGCATTTCTTCATATGCCTATGGGCCATCTGTATGTCTTCCTTGGAAAAATGTCCATTCAGATTTTTTGCCCATTTTTTAATTGGATTGTATGTCTTCCTGGTGTTGGGAACTTGAGCCGAGTGTTTAACCCTTTTGTGTGCAGTTTCCTAATGCTGTATGAATTCTTTATATATCTTGGAGATCAAACCTCTGTCTGAGGTATCATTGATGAATATGTCCTCCCATACAGTGGGTTCCTTTTTCCTTTTGGTGATGGTTTCTTTAGCCATGCAGAAGATTTTTAGTTTGATGTTGTCCCATTTGTTTATTTTTTCCTTTATTTTTCTTGTCCTAGGAGATATATCAGCAAAAACATTGCTGTGTAAGATATCTGAAACTTTAGTGCCTATGTTTTCCACTAGGGTTTTTATGGTATCACGACTTATATTTAAGTCTTTTATACATTTTGAGTTCTGGTATATGGCATAAGTTGGTGCCCTAGTTTCTTTCTTTTTCTTTTCTTTTCTTTTTTTTTTTTTTTGCATGTACCAGTCCAGTTCTCCCAATACCATTTATTGAAGAGACTGTCTTTACTCCATTACATTCTCATGCCCCCTTAGTCTTATATTACTTGACCATAAAGACATGGGTTTATTTCTGGACTCTATTCTCTTCCATTGATCTATGTGTCTGTTCTTATGCCAGTACCAGACTATTCTGATTACAGTGGTCTTGTAGTATAGTTTGATATCAGCTATTGTGATCCCTCCAACTTTGTTTTTCTTTCTCAAGTTTATTGAGGCTATTCAGGGTCTTTTTTGGTTCCATATAAATTGTGCTCCAAATTTCTCATATGTAAAATGAGGGGGGGAAAAAGACTACCAGTTCAGGGAGCAGTTTTATGAAGATCAGTAAGTTAATACCTAAAAAGTCCTTAGAACAGTGCTTGGTTCATAGTGGGAGCTCTGCCCATGCTAATCTGCATGCTCGCCAAGGCGAGTGAAGCAAACACGCTCCCTCCTGCCAACCAGACCACCCAGCCATGGCATGCGTACACTCGGCTCTACTATGGTTCAACTTATAGCGTGACACTTTTTAAGTAGAGGAAACAATGAGTGGGAAACTGGAGTGGGTGTGGAGCCAGTGACCCAGGTGTAGAGCTTCAGCACAATGTGACATGCCAGCACTTGTCATGCCCCATAGCAGGGGCTGGGAACGGGAGGGCGAGGTGGTCTCTGGGGGAAAGAGGGCCAGCTGAGGCAGCCATCTAAGCATCAGGGCATGGTAGGGCATGTTTCTTCAGAGCATCGAAGCCCCACACCCTTCACTTCCTGAGTGGCCATCCTGCTGTCACCCACCTTCTGTCCATGGACTGTGGTACTGTTACCGAAGATGGACCCACTGGGGAGGCCCAGATACTATTACCGAAACAATCCTCCCCTTCTCTGGAGTCCCTCTGTTGTAGGTTCTTTGCCTGCTGCCTTTGGAAATTATAGCTCTCAATGGCAGATTTTGGTAAAAAGGAAAGGAAGTATTTATTCGAAAGTTATACAGCTTTGAATAATGGCTAAATGTTGCTGTTAAATCTCAAAATCCCTTAAGACACCCACCAACACACAAAGTCCTGCCTTCCCCCCTCCGCCCTTTGCCCTGTCAGGTCCGTCAGGCTAGTCAGGGGTCCTGTCCTTCAGAAGAAAAAGAACAGAAGTCCAGAGCTTGGCTAGGCAGGCCTCTCATGGTTCCCAGAACCTTAATACAAAACCATGTGTCCCACCTGCAAGAGTCCTTTCTCCTTTTTCCTTCCTGCATGGTCTTCACATCATTCCGCTGTGTCTTCAGCACCCCCGGTTCCCCCCATCCCTGTTGTCTCTCCTGCATGCCCTGTAATTCCTTCCCAGTTACATCCTGCATTTAAGTTATGCAAACCTTCCTCATTAGCCTTGTTGAGATGCAAAATAACCATCTTTGCATATGAGGTATGAAGCTATCCTGCTGACATTGACATGCAAAATAACTCTCAATGGCCCTGCTCCATGTCTTCCATCTCCCATGGCAGCCTGCCTTGGGGGTGGGGGCGGGGAGGGGGAACAGGGGAATGGAGAATATCCTATATTTTTCTTGGACACTCCAAGTTCTGGACCCCATTACAAAACTCCTCTTTGGAAGGGGCCCTGGCTGTTCCCCATTACAGCACCATTTCCATGTGTAGAGAGGCCCATGCAGCAGCATCATGCATGGGGGGATGGGGAGACCCTTCAAGGCTGTTTGGTGTGAAGCATGGCTCCCAGGAAATTCCAGGGATACTGGTTTACATGGGGCAGTCATTTCCTAGACAGAATAATTCAAGTTGAAAGGTAGCATGTGTCCTGAGACTCAGCACACCTCCAAGGGGTGGGACTTACTTCCTGTCCCTATAGCACAACAAGAGCCTGGCTGGGGAATATAGTGCTTGGAAGCTACACTGGGAAGCTGGTCTGCTTGGGTTCAGCTCCATCACTAATCAGTTGGGACCTTGATTAGATGTTTAACCGTTTTGTGTGTGGTTTCCTCATCAGTAAAAGGGGTTTTGTGAGGATTAAATGAATTGACCTATGTGGAAAATTTAGAACAATGTCTGGCAAATACTAAATGATACATAAATATTGGCTGTTATTTTTATAATTTTATGCTCTGAAGATGTCAGTCTCCTATGGGACATGCACTTTTTTTTCTCTTTAATTTGATTTTTCTTTCCCTTCAAATCTCACTAAATCTCAAAAGACAGGTCATCTCAGACTCATGCCATGTCCTTCTTCTATGTTCTAAAGAAGAGCTTTTAGGGAATATCATTGTGTTCCAGGGTATTCTCACTCCTAGAGTTACCAATTTAAGTTATAGCAAAGCCCACACTGTCCATTCTTGGCACATTCTCCATGTATTTGAGGACTTGATCTGTTACGTTGGATAGGACATAGTCTAACTACAGGAACAAGACAAAGATTCAAATGGTACAAATACAATCAAACTCAAGAGAGGTAAAAACCAAGGGTAATGGGGGGTCAGAAAGGGTATGAATCCCCCCTGATGGAAGAGCCATGTGATTTTATCAGGTGGAACTAGAGGAGTGGGGGGGAAAAGACATTTCCAACTTTTTATGTAGAAAAAATAACATGGGCAGAATTATGAAGATGAAAAAGTACCAGAAGTCATATGATTTGATTGATGTGTAAGGTACTGTGGGGTAGAATTGGGAATAAGGTAGATCAGGACTTTGTCATAAAGACCTAGACTCAACAGTGAGAAAGTTATACTTAATTTGTCAGTAAGTGGGGAGCCATTGATGGTTTGGTAAAGGAATGCCTAGTCACAGCTGTGCTTGAGGAAGAGTAATTATTCTCATAAGATGACTTGAAAGGGAGAAAGACAAGAGGAATGAAGACTAAAGAGGGGGTTCCCAGAATATTTCAGATGAGGATTACTGTGAGTTTAAACATGGGTGGTTGTGGGGAGAAAAGGTAATGGCAGAATCTGGGGTACATATTAATTGATTGTTAAGGGAAAAGAAACAATCAACCATGAAGCTAGGGTAATTAGCCTGGGGAAATAGAAGGATGATGGAGCAGTTAAGCAAAATCATAAACCAAGTGGAGAAATTGTTTGGGCAGGCTGGTGAATTAGGTTTGATGGACCGGTAGAGCTGTAGGTAATATGGAGTTGGAGGACAGGAAATTGAGTCTGAATTTTTACTGGTCCTATAGCTGTGTTATTATCTCCTACATCTGAAGCATCTAATTCTATGCTCAACACATAGTAGGTGCTTAGTAAGTGAACAATCTGTATTGGAGAGTGATCTCCATGAATGTGATAGCTGAAGCCTAAGGAGCAACTTAGCACGAAAAGAGTGAAGCTTCGAGGGCAGAACTACAAGAAACATACACCTGCATGTTAAGGAATGGGACATTTAGACATGTGAGCCAGAAAGGAAAAAATATCACAGAGCAATAAAGAAGTAATGTAATGAAGCTGTAGATAGAACAGGTTGAAACTACAAGAGGAGAACTCTAGCAGATTCCAAGCCTCAGCCAACACTATACAATGGCCCAGCATTTGAGAAGTTCTACCACCACTTGCTTTGGCAAAGTGGCTTACCCAAGAGAAGCAACACATGGAATTATCCAGGTGAGTCAGGTGCTACCTAGTGAGACAGCTATTTTCTAGATAACCATTTGGTAAAGCAAAGGGAAGTTTAGCCTATGAAAACATTCCCCTGTGGAACACATGGAAGAGGCAGAGATGGTTAGACTTTCAGCCTAAGGAAAAACTTAATTGCTACCTGCAAAACCACTCCATTTTTCTTCTTTTCCTCTCTGTGTCTCCTGGCCCTTTAAAGCCAAATTTGTTCAGATTATTAGAGCAGCAATCAGCAAGATTTATTCCAGGGTTTGGAAGGAGGACTCCTGCATAATCCATGACCCAGGAGTGGCAGCCCAGGCTACAGGTGGATCTGCTCCAATGCTCTTTCCTTCTGCTACAAACTGGGCTTCTATAAGGAGGGGCCCCAGCAATTCACCAAGGCTGCACAGCACACCCAGGACCTGTGAAAGAAACCAAGGTTCTTTAGCTTGGCTGGGAGCATGGAGGAATTATGACTTAATTGCTGAGTTCCAGTGAGCTGGCCAGGCTGCCAACCAGTAAACATATGTTCATAGGTACAAATGCTTTCTCTGCCTTCAGCTTTGTTTAGTTTGCAACTGGAATCTGTTTTGGGGTGTTTTTTTGGTTTCTGTTTTTGTTTTTTTTTAATCAGGAAGAGCAATTTAAGCAGTCTATTTTTGTCTACTCTTCTGGCCCAGTGTATTAGGTAAAGTGGAATACAAGAATCATGAGGTGAGGGTAATTTTCAATCCTTACATGATCTGTTAGCTTCACGTATGATCTTCTTCCTCCCTTCCTCTCCCGCTGCTTTTGGATCTCAAACAAACCATCTGACCATTTCCTTTTGCACTGTCAGATGACCTCATGCTTTGAGTTGATCTTGTCCTGTTGGTAATGAGTTGTTTGGAGCCATTCATATACTAGTGTATTTGTGAACCCTGAGCCATTTCTGGAAGATGGCTGCTCCTTCTTGGAGGTATTATCAGCGGTCATTGTAAAATTTCTATGTCAGGGTAACTGGGCCATATATGATGTGAGCCTATGACCCTGGCCTAGAGTCCTAGACCCACCACAACAGGGACATGTGCCTCCACAGAGCCAACTGGTTACCAGGCTGTGAGTGGAAATGATGTGTGTCACACCTGGACCAGAACATTTATAAGCTAGCGCTTTACTCTCAGTTTTCTCTTATGCTTGCTGCAAAGACCTTGCAGAACTTGTCTACTAGATGGTACAACTACAAAATGACAGAGCTTCTATCAGCCTGGATCTTTGGAAGAGAACTTCTCTGGAGAACCCTAAGAACAACCATGGGTTTTGCATGAGTGAGAAATTAACTTTTAAACCACTAAGATTCTCAGTTTATTTGTTACTTCAACATATCCACTAAAGGCTTAGAGTTTGGAGAACCTTTGATATTGGTCTAAACTCATCAATTTATAGATAAGGAAACTAAAGCCCAGAAAAGTGAGGTGACTTTCATGAAGCCACAGAGAGAGGGTAACAAAGCGAAAACTGAAACTTCCAGTTCAGTTCCTTCCATTATCACAGAGCATCTTTTGTGCTGATTTGTAGATATCCCAAATACAATATTTTTCAACCTCATTTCTCAGTTAACCCTAAATTCTTGATTAACTGAAAAATAGACCCTACAGGGCCAAGTACTTGCCTCATGTTTTTTTTTTTTTTGATGAAATCACTATTTCACCAATGATCTTAGCTGTTCTGCCCTAATTTCAGAGAAAACAAGACAGTGCTGCCAGACTCTATACACATGTAACTTCTCTGTAATGTATAACCTGATTTAAACTCTGGGATGAGAGTGGTTAAGATATCTGGGAAGCCTGGATTCTAAATATATCTCAAAAGATCTCTGTCCTTCCTAGCTAGCTTTTGATTCCTGATGAGTGTGTGTGAGTGTGTATGTATGTAGAAGTATTGCTTACCTAGAGGCCTGATGTGTGGTAACAAAAATAAAATTCTGGATGAAATCTGACGGGGAATATCACAAGTCAGGCTACCATATACAAAGCATATAATCAGATCATGAGCACATAAAATAAAAATTGGAGGCCGAAAAGAACTGGAGAGACTAAAAACTCAGAACTAGAAATGTTCAGAACAAGTGAAGTAAATTGAGGTTTAAAGTTGTCCTAGAATCATAGCTGATGTTCTCAGCTCACATTTTATATGGTTGGTAGCATGAGATTTTGTAGACAGCTCAAATTATGGAAGTGATCCAGCTGATAGCCTCTGACCAATAAGCTGAGATCAAAAATATGTACTTCCTTTAACACATTCTATCTTCATTCCCCCATAAGTTATATCAATCTCTAGCCTTGCCCTTCTTCTTGACAACTTGACCCAGATTTTCTGAGGCTACTTTTGTTGCTGTTTTGCCTGCATATATTATTACCAGGCATCACCACGGACGATGAAAGTGCGTGTTTCCTAGATCTATTCTTTGGGTGTCACAGGTGGGCACAGGTAACCAGGTTTTTAGTGATCATGAACAGTGAATTGAACCGAACACATAGAGTTTGTAGCAGAAAGAAAGAAAGTATATTTATTAAATGATAGTACACTCCACAGAACATGGAAGCGGGCCAACTCTGAGCAGAGATTGACCCTCCGTGGCTGAAGGGCTTCTGTTCTTACAGGGAGGATATTTCCTGGCTAGATTTGGTGGGCTTTTATTGTGCATGTACAAGTAGTTATATTACTTTTAAGCTACTGGTCATGTGGTCTCCCATGATTTTCCTTGATTAGCCACTGGGGGAGGGGTCCCACAACGCTATTATAATGAAGCAAACGTCATAACGTCTTCTGCGCAGTGCAGTCATGATTCACCATGATTCAGCGCTTTTCCAGAAAGCAGGAACAGCATCTCGGTCCTGTATTGATATCCTTTGTCTTAGCTCTGGCGCATCTCTGGAGTTTTCTCATTTCTGAGGAATCAGTCTTAGAGCAGGGATTCTGTTCTGTATCGATGTCCTTAGTCCTGGGGAGCCTGTGGAGTTTCCTCCTTCCTGACTATCCCCTGCCTCATGAGTACCTGTAGAAGCAGGTGGATTCCCACCCAAAATTTTGTTCAGATGTGGAGACTACCAGTGGCCTTCACATACCAAGAAGGTATGAAAAAGCTTGGATTAAATAATTGAGGTTTTTGAAGAGAGCAGGTCAGACTACTCCAGCAGGTCTGAAAGGCTGAGAGAGCAAGGAAAAGAGCCAAGGAGCCAGCCTAGGGCTTCCTGTGTGGTTGGAGGATGGGGCCAGCATGGGAGGTCCCAGGCTTGCTCAGTTTGACTTTCCTACCCTCAATAACAGAGGGAGCACCCAGGCTATTTTATTAGCTGTTGGGGGTACACAAGGAAGGGGGAAGGATGAGGTTTAAAGCAGTCAGGAGTCTATTATCTTACACTGGGGTCAGACTCCTTTGCCACAACAGTGGCCTCCCTAGTGGTAGGAGATGGCAGCCCAGCTCTCTGCCTGTCAAGTGTGATTCATATGTTTCTTTACCTTCCCACCTGTGCCCCACCGCTCCCAGCATGTCTTGACCACTTGTGCTCTTCTCTTCATTGCCTCCCAACCTCTCGTCCTAAAGCATCTCTGGCATGGTACCCAACATGCCGACCTCACTTTGGAGTCAGTAGTTATTTGGGGGACATCTCTTTCTGTTAATTGTAGGAAGTAATAATTAGAAGAAAGTAAGAGGATTTGATTTTTTGAGGTTTCAAAAAACAAACAAACAAACAAACAAACAGACGCAAAATAAATAAACCCGGAATAGAAAAGTAGAAAGAGAGTGAGAAATGCAGAGGGGAAAGTCAGTGATTCTAAGAATGGAGACAGAATTAGACTGTGTCCTTTCCTTCTAATTGCCCTGAGTGATCAAGCATCTCTGCTCTGCTGGGCGAATTCTGCTTCCTTTGGCCATTCTATCTGGTGCCCCCATGATAAAGCCAGTGGGTTAAAATCTGACACACACTTCAGGTCTCTTATCCCTGTGACTCTGATTTGGCTCCTCATCCAAAGGCCGCTGGTCGATGGCCAGGCTTTTTTTGTTCTCAACAGAAACAAGCTCAAAAAAACTCTTCCATACTGAGAGCTTTAATTGGCCTCTTTTGTGCATGTGTGAGAAGATACTTTTCTGTCTTCTTTGTAAATACTTCCTTTTTGTCTAAAGTGAAGAGATGGCCTCAAGCTTTGTAATGGATTTTACATGAAGAGAAGGGAGAGAAAATAACTTTGCCAAACTCTTTTCTCTATTGACTTATGACACAAAGAAACCTTCTCCCCAGCCACAGTACCTGTCCCACCAAGCTAAAATGAAGCTCTCATTCAGAGACATGGAAGGCATTAGGTCCCTGGCTGATTTTCCCATTATAAGGATTTCTCTTTTCTTTATACTTGTCCTTTTCCTCTGAACATTTTTACTTCTATGGGATTTACTATTTCCTTTACATCCTCTTTAGTTTACTGTTTTTATGTCCAGAACAACTGAGCTGTATTCACCTGTTTTCAGATCTAATGTTTCTGTTTGGATTCTGATAAATGGGTGAGAAAGCTTGGAAAATAATTCCTTCATTGGTGTAATTATAGCATGTCACGGTGCTCTTAACACACACACACACACACACACACACATACACACACGTGTTTAAAATTTAACTCTGGTCAAAAATACCTCTCTGGGCATCGGATGATAGTCACAAGAACAGCAAGCATAAGAAAGGTAGTCTTAGAAGTCAGAGAGAGGATTGTAATTAAAATGGTATTAAAGATGGAGTTTTGGCTCGAGAACCAGAAATGCTTGAAGCCTGCCTACGTTAATGACCTCTCCCTGCAGGTGAGATCTGCAAGGGGGATCCAAGCACAGCACAGCATCAGGCCACACAGACACGCCTGACTACTGGGGCTGTTGCTGTAGGACTGGAGCTGGGTTTGGTCCTTGGGTACCTTGTTCTAGGCTGGTGAAATAAATGACCTCACTATGCCCCGAACCACACCCAATCAGAACCAGAGGACGCAGAAATGCTCCATTTGCAGACCAATTACATTTCTGTAGAAATTGGTAAAGCTACTACAAGCGGTAAACCCAAGAATTGAGTTTAAAACTTTAATTTATCTAGAATGGTTTTCGTATATGATGCGAAATAGGGGTCAAGATTCATTATTCTACATGAAAACCCAGTTTTGCAATACCATTTATTAAAGAAGAATTTTTTCTCCATTAAAATGTTTTGACGTCTTTGTTAAAAAATCAATTGACCATATAAGTGTGAGTCTATTTATGGACTCAACTCTCTTCCATTAATATATTTATCTATCTTTATGTCAATACCACAACCACTTGATTATTTTAGTTTTATACTAAATCTTGAAGTCAGGGAGTATAAAATTCTCAATGTTGTTCTTCTATTGTAAGATTATTATGCTATTCTACACCTTTGCATTTCCATATAAATTTTAAAATGGACATACCAATTTAAAAAAAGAAACAAACAATGCTTGGTAGAACTTGGGAAATACATCAAATCATGTTGAATCTAGAGGTGTATCAGGACAAATGTACTTTTTAACAATATTGCATTTTTAAAACCATGAACATTGCCTATCTCTCTTTTTATTTGGGTCCTCTTTAATTTTTCTCAGCAGTGTTTTGTGTTATTTTATAGTTGTTCATGGTGGGAAAGTGAGACTGATACCAACTGCTCCATTGCAGCCAGACCTGGAAACAAATTACTTATTCCTGTTCCTTAGGTTTTAACTCTGCTCTTGGGTTTACCTCTCATAGTAGCTTTACTAATTTTTACAAAAATGAAATTGGTCAGCAAAAGGAGTTTCATTCAGAGAAGCAGGGCTGTCAGGGGCCTTAGCAAATGTTGCTCTGCTCAGAAGAAGAGTTAGATTATATTAGTTCAACTTTAATGTCAAGGCAACATTTGCTATGGGCCATGTATCCTTGCTAGAGTAAATGCTACAGTGGTCATGTCTGAATGAGAACATTCTGTCCAGCTCCTGAGCAGTGTATCCCATCTGGACAAGCATTTTGGTTGGAATCCTTGAAAGGGGAGCTCCATCCTGCAGTGTCCCCCAGCGTTGTGGATGAAATGAAAATGCCCAATTCATGATATGCTTGGGGAGGAAAGGCTGGCTAATCTCTCTGAGGAGAAGAGCCCCAAATACCTTTCTCCTTGAGCTTTTATTGAGTTTAGCTTGTATAGGAACAAGTAGCATGTGTGTAAAGCTCATCAATCAATGTTAAACAGTAATGATTAAAGAAAGGAAATATGGTTTAAGGATAACAGTAAAAGGATTACAAGAGTCTTTCTGAGTCAGGGCCTGGTAAACAGAGTGATGCCCATTGGGCCCTAAAACCTGGGAAAAAAACATCCTATGCTCAGACCCCAAACACTAGTGCTCATTAACTCACAGGCATTCTTAGCAAAGTAGGTTTCATAGGATTTAATGCATTCCTTTTCCAGGCCTAATTGCCCCCAGGAACTGCCTGATCCAGTTTAGGGCTGTACCTGCCTCCAGCATTGTTTCAAGACTGCTCAGGCGGGGGAGCAGGGAGGGCGAGGGCTGAGCAGAGCAGCTGAGAGATAAGAAGACTTCTTTCCATTAGAATGAGGACTCCAGCCATGACAAAGCTGAGGGATGAGGGTCTTTTGCCCCTTTTCTATGTCTCCCAAGTCCTTCCCTCATGGCCCCCATGCGACTGTGCCTGTCTTAGTTTGCCCCTGCCATCGAGGGATCTTACCCGTCATTGACTAACCAGCCATCCTCCAGGGCCAAGTAAGGCGATGTGAGAGAGGCAGGGCCCACGCCCCTGCCAGGGGGACAGGTTTTATCTCCTCAGTGGCCTATTTTCCCAAGGCCTCCTTGCTCAGCTCCAGCCTTGGGGCCCTCTTGCCTTTCGGCAAGGCTGCAGTCCCTGAAACGAGGTGGGATTGTTCCCAACAAATCCTGGTGTTTCTTTCTTGATAATTTAGATTCACTGGCATTCCATCTTTGGTCCCCAATGTTCCCCTCTGAGTGTGATCTGCTAAAGTGACCTTTAAAAATGTAAATTGGAACATGTACCCCTCAGGATTAAATTTTTCCTGTGTCTTCTGTTTTAATTATTTATTGTTGTATAACAAATCATCCCCAAACTTAATGGTTTAAAGCAACTTTTTATTATTTATCATAATTCTGTGGGTCAGTATCTTAGGTTGGACTTAGCTGGGCAATTCTTCTAGAAGTGCTTGGGCTCACACATGTTTCTACTGAACAAATGGATCCGTTGTGGAGGGGGTGCCCAGATGCTATTACCAGAACAAAGACACCCAAACTTCCCCGGGGTCCATTGGTTGTAGGTCCTTTGCCCACCACCCTTGAAATTATGGCTCTCAGTGGCAGAGTTTGGTGAAAAGAAAAGGAACTATTTATTCAAGTTATACAGGTTTGATTAATGGCTAAATGTCACTTTTAAATCTCAAAATCCCTTTAAAACACCCACCAACACACACAGTCCTGCCTTATCTCTTTTGCCCAGTTAGGCCAGTTAGGCCAGTCAGGCCAGTCAGGGGTACTGTCCTTCAGGAGAAAAAGAACAGAAGTCTGGGGCTCGGCTAGGTAGGCCTCTTGCGGTTCTCAGCACCATCCTCTGCGTCGCCGAGATCTCCAGTTCTTAATCCAAAACCATGTGGCACCTTCGGATGGCCCAGTAGCTAGAGTCGTTTCTCCCCTCTTTCTTCCTGCGTGGTCTTCACATTGTTCCCCAGTGTCTATGTCCTTTTGCCTCTCCTGCAGGCCCCTGTCTCCCCTCCTCCCTCTTCCAGTTACATTCTGTATTGAGTCTTTCAAACCTTCCTAATTAGCCTTGGTGACATGCAAAATAACCCTCTTTGCATATGAGGAATGAAGCTATCCTATTATTTATATGCAAAATGACTCTTAGTGGCCCTGCTTGAGGCTCCCATCCCCCATGGTGGCGTGCCTTGGGGTGGGGAGAATATATTTTTCTTGGACACCCCAATTTCTGGACTCTGTTACAAATACCCTTTGGGGGGCCCTGGCTGTGTGCTCTGTTACAATGTGGCTGCAGTCATTTTGTAACTGAATGCAGGTCTGGCTGCCCTGCTGCTACGAAAGCCAATGCTCAAGAGGCAGATGCTGATGTAAAGGAAAGTGGTTTATTTTCTGGTGCTGACTACCTGGAAGTTGGAGGACTCACATCTCAAAGCCCATCTCCCCACCTCAGTGGAGGCAGAGGGTTTTTTTAAGGAAGGAGAGGGGAACAAAACAAAAAGATCAAGGGAGGGGGTTGCAAAGTTACCTATGTGCAGATGAGCACGGTCCATTCTGATAAGGCACGTGATGGTCCAGTGTGTATTGTCCTCGTTTAGTCATCCTGGATTCATGTTATCTTGGCTTTACATAATCCTGTCTCCATGGATGAAGTTCAACAGAATCTCCTGGACCTGGGATGCCTACAGGTGGGAGGCTGTATCTTTTCAAGTTAGTTCCTCAGATTTTTATACAAACATGCTGTTCATCTACAAGCCACAGGTTAGCCAGAGTCAGCACTTACAGAAACAATGTCAAAAGAATGGTTTTCTACTGTTACAATTTGACAACTTTGTGGGCTTCATAAGTCTGAATTTCTGCTTATTCACATATCTGGGACTTCGGTGCTAGTAACTGGCCAGGGCTTGTTCTCCATACGGTCACTTACCATATAGTAGTCCAGCCTAGGCTTTCTAACCTGGTGGCAGAAGCTGCTCAAGAAGGTGGAATTAGAAGCTACAGGGCCTTTTGGGGCTGAGCCTTCAAAATTATTACATTATTTTTGCCACATTCTGAGATCAAAGCAAGTCAGAAGGCCAGTCCAGACTTCAGAGATGGGAACATACACTCCAACTCTCGAAGAGAGGAGCTTCAAAATATTATGTCCTTGTTTTTCAATTTCTCACAGCTCCTTATTGCACTTACAGTAAATTTCAGATTACTTACTGTTTATGGCTCTGCATAATGTAGGCCCTGACTCTCTCTCCCAAGTAACCTCTTACCAACCACCGCTTGGCTCACTACAAACAAACAGTCGCTCTCACTTTAGGGCTTTCACAGCTGCCGTTCTCACTGTCTGGAATGCTAATCCCTCAGATCTCTGCAAAGCTGAGCTCCATTTGTTCTTAAAGTTCAAATGTCATCTTCTCAAAGAAGCTTTTTCTGAGCAACACTCCCAGTCAGTCTTTAACACATTGTTCTGTTTTATTTTTATACGGCACTTATGAATAATTATCTTTTTCATATATTCTTTACTTATCTTCTCACCAGAGTTTAACCACCACAAGAGCATAGTCATTGGCTCTCCAGTTCACCTCTGTGCCCTGTGTGCCTAGAATAGTGCCTGATAGCAAATATAATAGGTACTGGACAATGATTTGTTGAATCAGTTGATGGCAGTCTTTATTTCTACAGGTTTGATAGTCTCTATCGCCTTAAAAGACAGGATAAAAGTAGGTGGAAAAAGGAAACTCCATATGCAAAGTTGGGATAAAAAAAAATCTACAGGTACTTTTCCTGTAATTAACATATGTTGCCACCAAGTGGCGGTGAGTGTCATATTTTGTGCAATCAGTTGGGCACATGCTTTTCCTTAGATTGAAATGGTTGTTTGCCCATATCCAAACTAGCAGATTTATAATGATTTATTTTTTACTTTTTAATTATTAATTATATAGTATATTTTTTAAAATTGCTGACAAAACAATAATCAACAAAGCTGTTTATTCTTAGAGAATAAAAACTTTTCTTGGAAAAACACTTTTTTCCCTTTGTGTATATATTAGTTATTAATTGCCATTAAACAAAACTCGTTTCCCATAGCCATATTCTGATTAAAATGTTCTTTTTACTTTGATATGAATTCCATCTTAGAGTCATTATGTCTCAAGGCTGATGTGTGGAGCTGGACCTTCAGGCTAGGTTTATCTTGCAAAGCTTTGTGGCTTCTCTCGGCTGCTACTTCTAGTCTCATTTAAAGCCTGCAGATGATTTAGTTCCTCCTGTGTTTCAACTCCCTTTTTCTCAGCACTAGCTCTTTTATTCAATACTTCTCTTCCCTATATCAGAATTAGGGAGAGAAAAACCACCTATTTCTTTATTCTGAACACATGATTCTGCCCCAGATTCTTTATAATACAAAGAAACTAATTCCTACTTGTCTTCAAAGGGGAGTCAAATATCTCCTTTCATTGAGTTTTCTCATTGGGAGTTCTTGAAAGCAGCGATTATTCACAATAGGACTTATCTTAGTGAAGTCATAGCAATGGTTTCCCAAGAGGCAGTTTATACAAACTGTTTTTGTGATAAGCATTCCTCAGAAACTCTTTTTCTAAAGAAAGAGATAGAGCTCTTAAACAGAAAAATGAAGCAACATTTAGACAAAGCTCCTGATTGGGCATTTAGGAGTTTCTGCACAACTCCTCTGAAGAGTGCCAGTCCAAAGGGTGACCTCATGAGTCAGCAGCAGGGATCCACTATGAGTCATGTTAAGATCCCTGGAACCACATCCTCTCGGCCTGGCATACTAGCGATGCAATAAATTCTTACTGGGTCTTCTACAGGAATGATCTGGACTTGGGGCAGCCCACAGCACAGCTGTTTAATCCAACCAGAAAGATAACATTTTTTCTTCTTTCTATGGAGATAAATATTCATATATTTGCATATTGCTAACAAAACTGGATCACCCTGAGGTTAAATGTCTTTTAGAATATATATGCAATCAACATTCATTAAGACAGTATTTGCATGTAATGAATGTTTGTAGAATAAATAAAGGAGAATGACTAGACCATTCAGAGCTCAGGATCTATAAATGTGTAAATTTCCATCAGTGTCCTTGATATTTTTGGATTATACACCTTGTTTTGTAAGAAAAGTAAACGACCCCTTAAAATGTATATGTATTTATAAATTATTCATAAATTATTCAAATGTACTACTATACCCATGTTTCATGTATGTAGCAATATATAAAATATATACATTAAAAAGGATTAAGGAAAAAAGAAACAAATAATACTTTCAAGTAATTATTTTACTTTTTAATTATAAAATTTAGTTCTTACTAAAATCTTTTACACATTATTAATATTCTTGGTGAGAACAATGCAATTGGATATACATCTTTATGTTTGAAAATCTTGGTTTAGGACTTTGTGATATACTCATTCAGTAGTCTAGGTCTATGTTTGGTTTGTAGTTTTACTTGGATATAATGCTGTCAGAGGGGAAAAAAGATACTTTACAGATCCACATGGAAGCATGCACCATTGGCCTCTCTTACTAAATCATGGTATTCACTGTTCAATCATATTCACCAATTATGCAAAGGCTTTTGTGAAATTCAGCTAACACCTTTCTATCATTCCTAATATCAACCTTATTTCTTTACAAATAAATCAGGATGTGTACTGATGGAATATAGCTTTATAAAATATTTTTATAAAATGTGTTCAAAGTTGACCACGTGAGTGATGTTTAAATGTTAGAAAATTTTAGCTTCTTAGTGTGAAGACAAAGTTTTTATAGGTGGTGCAGTGTCATTTTCAACAACAAAATCACATAATGATGAAAATATCTTCACAGCACCCGTCCCTAGCTCAAGTTTCTTTGGAAGAGCTGTTACTTTCTTATTCATGGGTAAACTGCCACCTGTACCTTAAGAAACATAGTAGGTGTATTAATTTATTTAATACCTTCTAGATAGAATTCTACCACTAGCTATTTGTCATTACTTAAAAGGTCAGAATTTTTTTAAAATGCTATGTTTGCAAAAGCACCATTAGTAGCACGTCCTTACAAATGAACACTCTTAAGTACTTTGTCACAAGACAACCAGCAGACCTCTCTGCATACAAATGATTTGCATAATCTCTCCACATGTCACTGCAAAATAATCTTATGATTGTACTATATTGTAAATGATCTTATTTTTATAAAATGCATACCAGCGCTAACATTTTATTTCTTCATGGTTTCACTTCTCAAAACCTGGTTTGTGACCAGGAGCCTCATGTGGGAGCTTTTAGCAATGCAGGCCAGGACAACCTGAATCAGAATCTGCATTTTAACAAGAATCATACACACATCCATGACGAACACACACAGCTGGGTTTGAGAGTGCTGCCCTGTGAAAGTCTGGCTTCCACTTCTTTACTGCAATAGCTTGCTTAGGAAAAAACAAACTGTATAAATTTCACACATGGGGCAACTCTGTAGCCTGACTTCTTCCAAACCCTTTTTTCTACCAGTCAAACCACCTGCTTCATTGGTGGCAACATTCACTCAGTTTTTAAGAAGTCATTTTTTGTGCAGAAAATATATCTTGTTTAGTGCCTCTTTTCTTTAGTTACTCACTAAAAGATAGTTCTTTACACTATTCATTATTGGAAAAGAACCTAATAATACCATTAACTTAGATGACTTCTATACTTTCCACCCAAAATTCAACAAGCCTCCCACTTGGTGTCATTTGTTATGTACTAATTTCTTCTAACTTTCAGAAATGTTTTCTACCCATCCTTTAATATTATTTAATGATAAAGGAAGCCATTTTAGT
Source organism: Pteronotus mesoamericanus (assembly GCF_021234165.1). Taxonomy (NCBI): domain Eukaryota; kingdom Metazoa; phylum Chordata; class Mammalia; order Chiroptera; family Mormoopidae; genus Pteronotus; species Pteronotus mesoamericanus. The sequence continues at coordinate 24,189,048 of NW_026555078.1, read as the reverse complement.
TTGTGGCCACAATCTTTTCCAAATGTTTTAGCCATTTTTTACCACTGAAGGAAGAGCACAGAAAGATGTGTGGTCTTTCGCTTCTTTCTAAGTAAGAAACCTTAATAGATGCTTTTTATTGTTGTATAGTGATGTTTTTAAAAATCCTGGATTGGGTATCACTTGTCCTAAAATATTGCCAAGGTTATTGTAGAAGTTGGTGTCTGTGTTCTAAATGCTTAACTTTTGGATATTCTACTAATCTGACTCCCATTCGGCATAATGCCAGGTACGATACACACCTGGAGCAAATTAATGACAGTTTATGATAGTGGATACAAATATGTAGTATCTTAAATCAGCTTCAGCATTTCCATTTATTTTGTTCGGCTGATTCTCATCAGAGGCGATCAGATCACCACTGTTCTATCATGCAGCGTGGCTGAGTGAGGACAGCTTGTTCTTGGGGTGGGCTAGTGGTTGGCTCTGTCATTTCCATGTTGTCTGTCTTTCAACTGCTGTCTCTTTGCAGGGAACTCTGAAAGTACATGTCCATTTTCTGAGTTAGGTAAGTTAAAATTAGATACTATAGGCCATTAGTGCCCCAACAGGGAATACTTTTCACTACAAGAAGACAAAGGAGAGGGAGCACCACCTGGAGACCCTTGGTTTATGTTGGTGCAAAATCCACTGATGATAACCACGTATACCTGTACCAGTTATTTATAAAACTCAGAGCAGCCTTTGTCAGTACTGCTTCTAATGCAGAAGGAGGTATTTGTAGAATGGTTCTGCCTGGAAATAGAGGAAGAAAATGGGGAGAGTGCCCCATCATGGACTCACACTCCTGTTCCCTGGATGTCACTGATCCAGAGCTCACTTCTTGACCTTCCAGGAGTAACACAGATGTAACCCACAGCTGTCTTGTCCTCCCTTTTACAGACCTTTCTGTCTCCCCCAACCCGCACACTTAAACTCTTTCATAATTCAATCCTCATCTCTCATAAACAAGCTTCAGAGAGAATATTTTTTTCTTTTGCCCAAGAGCCGATTCGACCTACTTGGTGAGATGATGGAGGCCTTTTTCCCTCTCTACAAAAGCACTAAAGCTGACTTTGCTGTCGTTAAGTTTTATAAGGTAATACTGGCCCTATCGTGATGTGTTCCCCTCCAGACTGTTTTACTCATTAGCCACAGTCGAGTGTTAACCTTTGCAGACATAAATAATGCAGCAGCACCTTGGCATGAACGGAAGAGGAGCAAATGGCCAGGCCTTTAATTTGCCTTTTTCCCTTGGCTTCCTGCAAACTTCTTTTTCTTCTTGTTTGACAAAATGTCAAAACTATATTTCTCTTTTATTTGTGTTAAAAAAATCTTCATCCTGCCCAGAACCCTTGCCCTCTGCCATTTAACTTTGCAATGTGGGTTAGATAACGAGACGGGGCACAGCCACCTGACAGGCTTTGGCTAGAGGGATGTTAGGGGGCATCACAAACAGAAGCTGCAAAGGGACTGGCCCATTGGAGCCTGTCCTCCTGCTTCTCTGCCATCGCCATGTGGAGGACAAGCCGAACCTAGCCCGCCAGCCCCAGGATGAGGCTGAGGGTCATGGCGAGCAGAGCCCAGTCACTGCAGCCACTGGAGAAGTGGCTCACCCAGATCAGTGGACAGCAGTGAAGTTCCAGGCAGGTGAGTCCAGTCAAGATCAGTGGAGCCATTAGCTGATGACCGATGGATTCCTGAAGCGGGAACATACACACTTACTGGTATATATGCCTGGATCTTTGTGGTTGTTTGTTAATTGGCACTAGGTCTGTCCTCCTGTCCAAGGCCAGTCCGTCCCACTGCACTCTGGACCCAGGCAAGCCCCCTTCTCAGGGACCCCACTGCAATGATCACCCCCTGCCTCCTGTTTCATGAACATTTTCTTCCTAGTTGGCTACTTCTCATCAGCATTTGAATCACCTCAAGTCTGCCCTTATCATTTAGCTCCTAAATAACTGCTTCTGTTGTGTCACTCTCCTCCTTCCCTTCAAGAATAGAACCTTGAAAGAGAAGGGTTATCCCTATTTCGAGATTCCACTTTTCCAGCTCCCATTCACTCCGCAACCCACTTTCCCATTATGTCACTGGAACTGCTCTTACTCAGACCATGAAAGTCCTGCTTGTTATTAAATCTAATGGATCCTTTTACTCCCCCTCTCCCTCCCCTTCTCCTCCTTCACAGCCTTCTCTTCTTTGATGGTCCCTGTGGCAGTACACTCTCCTAAGTCTCCAGCTTCTCTGCTGATCCTCAGGCTGCCTTAAAAGCTTCTCATCCTCATTGAATATCTTTAATGCTGGTTGATTCCCTGGGCTCTGTTCTAAGATTCCCCTGGGCTCTCTTCCCTTCACCCTCTATCTGGGGTGATCTCATCCACATCTCAACAACAGGCTGATGACTCCCAAATGCCTAAGTCCTGCCAGTTCCCTGTCTTGAGCTCCAAATACATATATCTAAGACTTTATTGGATGCCCCATAGGCAAACATGAGATGTCTAAAATTTAATTCACTGTCTTCTCCTTCGAACTCCCTTCTTCCCCTGTGTTCTTTATCTCAGTGAATGGTATCATCTCTTCCACTCCATAACATAAGCCAGAATCCTTGGCTTTATCTTTAGTTTCTATTTGTCCTCCTTCCACATTCAACCCATTCTCAAGTCCTCCAAATTCTACCTTCCTAATGTATCTTCAATCTGTTTACTTCTTTCTATCCCACATCAGCCACCTTTGTTCTTTGACTTGATTATAACTTTACCAGGCTCCTAACTTGCCTTCCATCCTCACATATCCCACCACCAAGCCATTTCCCATATGCTACCAACACCATCTTTCTAAAATGGAAATTTGATCATGTCATTCCCCTGCTTAGAACTTTTTAATGGTTTCCCATTGCCAGGAACACAGAAGACTCTTTGTGAGTTGGTCCCTGTTTACCCTTCTGGCTTTACCTTGACATTCCTACCTTGAACTAGTGAAAGCCATAAAGAACCACTTGCAGTTGCTCAAGGACACCCCGTTTTCTCCATTCTTGCAGGTTTTGCATCTCCAGCTCTTCCCACCTGAAATAACCCACAACCCAAGCCTTGCCCTGGCAGGTCAGGTAGAAAGCATTCCTGTATCCCCAGCATGGACTGGCACATCACCCCCCTACCTATTCTACCACTGATCCCATCTCCTTGCACTCAGGTGACTTCTTTCCTAGTCTATCGTTCATGTGTAAGGTCCTCAACGCAGGGATCATGTCCTGTATCCTAATAACCCACCACACTTAGAAACATAGGAGGTGCTCAATCAACATTGTTAGACTGAACTACTAAAAAAAAAATGAATACATTAATATGCATATGAGTCATCGACCTCTTACCTGAAAGCTACTCCCACCTTGTATACTACGGAGCAAAGATCTCGTTCCTCAAAGATTTCCTGCTCTTACCTATCACCTACAAGTAAGTTTTGTCCTTATTTTATTGACACTACCTTTAGGTCCTATAAAAATGTCTTCAATTTCTTTTATTAGCTATCTCAGAGCAATAAACTTCTCAAGTTTCTGTTGTCCCTAATGGCTGCCATATGGGGACATGATACGCTAATGCTCGCTTCAATAAGCTGAAGTTATCATTAAAACAAACTGAACTACCTCCAGCTCACCTCCCATTTTAAAGGGCCCACTAAAATTGATTCTATGAAATAGGCTTTTAAAAAATATCTTCCTTAAAGAGAAAATATAAACAAGAAAGGGCTTTTGGCGGGGGAAACACAGGCTTATTTGGAGACCTGTTTTGTTTTACTTGACCGCACAGGAGGTAACAATGCTCATCGGTTCAGTGTAGTCTCAGCCTGCTTCTTTCCACACTAATGCACTCAGAGTTCTCAAAGATTCTGAGGAAAAATGACATCAGCTTCAGCTTTGAATGATTTGGGGAGGGATTCAGCTGTGACATGTGCACAATTCATGTGTCTGTGTGATGGTGGTAACAGTGCACACAAGTGCTATAGCACAAAACGTGTTAATTTGTGCCATGGTTCCTCTACACTAATAAGCCAGAGTATCTCAGTTCTGCATCTAAAAACTTTCTTATGACTGCATGTAGTTTATGGATTATATCAATTTATACACACACACACACACACACAGACACACACACACTTATCTAAGTCTTCTGTTACTACCTTCTAAGACTATAAACAGCAAATAGCCCTGGACTGTGCGTTTTCCTGCATCTCAATCTGGGATCACAGTGAGAACTGAGGGTCCTGGAATCATCATCAGAAATGTAATTCAAGGGGGCACAGCAGTTTCAAAATGGAAAAGAAAGCTTGGACTCTAACTCCTGTTTATAGACCAAATGTGGGCCATCCAGCCAGGTGGTTCTCCTGAACCCTGTTCACTTGTGTCCACTGTCACAAGCGAAGGTGTTATCAGAAGCTTGTAAACATAACCCAGCCAGGGAGCAGAGGTAGACAGGCAGAGGGGCAAGCATCAGAAAGAATGGGGAGGCAGCCGGGGCTCCTGGCAAACACAGCCCCAGGCAGGGTGCCTGAGGAGAAGCCAGGTGAGCTCTGACTAGTGATTTGGGGCCCAGAGCTGTCCATTGCTTGCAGGTGCTAATATATATTTTTATATCAATTCTAGGGTTTTTATTTTTAATTGCAGAAAAGCTAAACCACTGTGGTATCAATAGGTGAGTGGAAAAACTGTGGAAAAAATTATTATGCAGTAGAGAGGAATGTTAAAATAAGTAAATATGGGTTGTAGTAGAGAAGGAGAAATGAGTCTTAGACGGGTTCACTGGAGGGTCAGACAGAGCCTCCCAGCCTTGGACCTGGCAACCACATTACCTCCCCACCACCCTGGGGCACATGATTTGTTTTCATAACCCAAGCCAGACCTTTTATTTTTCAGTGTAAAGGAGTAGAGTTCAATGCATGCAGATTTCTGGATTTTTCTCTCTAGCCATACAATCATAATGGCTTTAAAAGGTAATGAAATCTCCAAAGTCTTGTGATTACCTATCCCATCAGTTAGAAAGTATATATATTTATTAATACATTGTAAACATGTACTACTATACTAATATAATGTGCATATGGTAAAGCATATACAAAAAGTAGAAGCTAAGCAATCCATGAGATAAACATACAAACAGGTTCTAACATAGTATTCTCTTCCACACAATAGGAGGTTGCCTTTCAGGCCTCCGGTTGAAGGGAGGGTGGAGAGGCTGCTTCAACTACTCACGGGTGAATCTCCAGGGGACAAAATGAAGATAAAGAGAGTGAAAGGCTGGTAAGTTCTTCAGAGAGGGGATTTATATATATGGAGATACGGACTTCCATTTCTGGAAATCCTAAAAACCTTTTCACTCCAAAATAAACAAATAAGCAAACAACATCTTAAAACACTGAATAAAATGTTTTCAAAATTCAGAATGCTTGGGACAGTGGAGAGAGGCTGAGAATGTAGAAAGAAGTGGCCACGAAAGGCAGCAACTGCCCTCAAGGGTTTCGCGGTTCCATCATCTACTCCAAGGCCTTGGGTCCACGGCCATGTCGCAGCAAGTGGCAGAGATTTCTGACATGCTGTGCTCTCAGTGAAAGGATAGATGAGGACAAGATTCTGCTCCACAAGGGCACTAACAAGGTAACATGTCTGTCTCTGCCTTGGTTATTGGACAATGAATAAATCTCTTCCAAATATTTGTATCCACAGGCCTGTTCCCATGCAAGTTTGGGGATTGAATTCACACTATTCTGTATATACCAAAAGACAGTGTGACTGATTTATGAAAAATTAGTTCATCAAAGCAGCCCAGTGTTGAAAGCACTCCTGGCAGGTGGCCGAAGCAAATGCAAAACTTTTCTCTGGAGGAACATACCCCAGTTTCCCAGGATTTCCACAGATAAAGGCCCAAGAAATTGGAGGGTGCAGAGAAGAGAGAAAGTCAAACATATCTAAGCAAAGTTCATAAGAGAAATAAATGGAAAATGGGGAGAGGCAATATCTGAAGAAGAAAGGCTGAGAACTTTCCAGATTTGAAGTCATAACTAATCCCAAGCAGAGTGATAGAAAGAAATCCACACTTTGACACATTGTGGTGTAACTGCTTTCCTACAAAAGGCAAAGAGAAGGTCTTAAAGACAGCAGAGAGGAAACATGGATCATGGGAACAGCTAGTGAAAACCATTAGCCTTTCAACAGTCTTAGCAAAAACCAGAAGGTAGAGGGATACTGGCTCGAAAAGGCACTGTTGGTGGGAATGCAGACTGGTGCAGCCACTGTGGAAAGCAGTATGGAGATACCTCAAAAAATTAAAAATGGATCTGCCTTTTGACCTAGCAAGCTCATTTCTGGGGATATTTTCAAAGAAACCCAAAACACTAATTCAAAAAGACATAAGCACCACTATGTTCGTGGAAGTGTTATTTACAATCACCAAGACATGGAAGGAACCCAAGTGTCCATCAGTAGATAAGTGGATAAAACAACTATCTGACATTTACACAATGGACTACTACCCAGCCATAAAAATAAAGAAAATTTTACCCTTTATGACATCATGGATGGGCCTGGAGAACATTACGCTAAGTGAAATAGGTCATTCAGAGAAAGACATATGATTTCATTCATATGTGGAATCTAATGAACAAACTGAATTAACAATAAAAACATAGACAGACCTATAAAAAAGCAGGGTGACAGCTATGGAAATATGTTAGGGGGTAAGGGGGTTGAGCAAAAAGGAGAAAGGACTCATGGACATGGACAAGAGTGTGATGATTGTGGGAGGGAGAGGAGTATAAGGGAGATAAATGGTAATGGAAAAATACAACAAAAAACAGAAGAGTTTTAAAAAAAAGAATAGTACACCCTGCTCTCTGTCATCTCAAGGGGTCTGGGGGAAGATGGGGAGATAGAGCAAAAAAATAAAAAAATAAAGAGAAAGAACTCAGGGGTGGCCTGGGTGGAGGAGGGCAAAGGGGCAAAATTGGGACAACTATAATAGAATTAACAAGAATTAAATTAAAAAGAGAAAATTCATGGGTATGGACAACAGTGTGGTGACTGCAATGGGAGGTGGGGAGGAGAATGGGTAGAGGAGGAAGAGGGTATGGGGAGATAAATGGTAATAGAAAAATTCAGTAAAAATGAATAAATAAATAAATTTTAAAAAGAAGAAGAGAAAAAAAGAATAGCAAATCTTGTGAGAAATTCTTTTGAGAATATAGGAAAAGAAAAAAACATTTCTCAGACAAATGTCAGGAGAACCGACCATCAACAGAACCTTCCTAAAAGTCTTCTCTTTGAGGGATCCCTCCTCATCCTCAGAGAGTTCTCAGTCATAGCGCTGGGCTTGAAAAGCATTTCGGGTCATTTCCCCAAGAGAAGTAGGCCCCCTCGTGTCTCCTGCCCTCACACTTCCTGTCTACTGCTCGTCCCTGTGGGCTCAGAGATACCTGGAAGGGTTGGGTATATTTCTTCTCTCCCTTCCCTTATTGCTTCACTAAAATGACATTACAGAGCTCCTGACAAGTTGTTCTTTGTCTTTCCTGAAGTGACTCTTTGGACCAGATGTTAGAAATTATATCCCGTCCAGACATCAGTGAATGTCAGCTATAAGGCCCCTCCTGGGCTCCAGACCAGGCAAGGCCAGAACAGCCTACTCAGTTGACACAAAAAAGAGGTGACTAATGTCCTTTATTTTCCAACCAGCCTGATACTCATCACCACTTACAGTAGTTTCATTTGCTCTTCACCTTTTGGTATTTGGGTGACACTAATAGCATTGTCAGGCAACGTGAAAGGAAAGAAATGGGGAAATGCCAGGAAGCATAATTAAAACAAAGTGCTAATGACTCTGCCCATCAAAAAGGCCCTTTCATTGTGACTCTGAGGGCAGTCGATGAAGCAGACCAGCCAGCTGGAACAGAGCGGCAGAGTGTGGGCCAGGGGGCAGCACCCTACTGTCCTCATGGCCCAGCAGCATGGGCGGCTCCTGGGCCCAGAGTGCCAATTTGTTAAGTGTCTCCCAAAACCAGAACTTGGGGCTGGTTCTCCGTGCTCCACTTCAAGAAGAGTGGTGTTTCTGAAGTGAATCTGCTCCAGAATGGAATCCTTCAGGGTACTGGCAGGTGGTGGACATAGAATTGGCTTTTCTCAGAGGCCTTGACCATCCATGAAGACAAACACTAACCTCAGGATGGGGGAAGGGTGCTGACAGAGATTCATGCATAAGGCATTAAGGCAGGCAAACCCTGAGTGTGTGAATAATTTTATAATTTCCAAAGAGTAAGCCATTCCATTGTCCTTCACAGGGAATAAAAGCTCAGGCACGATGCCTGATTCATTTTCTTCTTAGAACAAACTTGATGAAGCAGAGATTATAGGCATCCTTAATTTATAGATGGAAGAGCCTGAGGGGAGAAGTCAGCCTGAGACTCCATGGCTGGTAAGTTCAGAGCCTTGTCCCCTCTACCCAAAGACAGAGCTTTTTCTGACAAAGACAGTGCTCATAGCCTGGGAAGTGATGCAAGTATATATAAAATAGTATTTGTACTTACTGAGTTCTTCCTGTTTATTGGGGACAGCTCTCAGGGTTTTATGTGTTCATTTATGGCCCTACGAAGTAAGTACTATTTTTTTAATGTTATTTTATTGATTATGTTATTACAGTTGTTCCAATTTTTCCCTCCTTATCCAGTAAGCTCCCTCTCCATTCTCTCAGTCAATTCCCCTCAATGTTGTCCATGTCCACTGGTGTTCTGTATATGTTCTTTGGCAACCCTATTTCTTATGCTGTACTTTACATCCACATGACCATTCTGTAATTACCAATTTTCACTTCTTAATCCCCTCACACCTTTCCCCATCCCCCCTACCTCTGTCCCATCTCATCTGGGAGCCACCAAAATGCTCTATGTATCTGATTCTATTTCTGTTCTGCTTGTTTGTTTATTTTGTTTTATAGATTCAACTGTTGATAGATATGTACTTGTGGCCATTTTATTGCTCATTATTTTTTCTCCTTCTTCTTAAAGAAGACCCTAAAACATTTTGCATAATCTGGTTTGGTGGTAATGAACTCATTTAGCTTTTTCTTTTTTCTTTTTTTTAAAGAAGATTTTACTTATTTATTTTTAGAGAGGGGAAAAGAGGGAGAGAAACATCAATGTGTGGTAGAATTTTGTGTGCCCCCTGCTGGGGACCTGACCTGCAACTCAGGCATGTGCCCTACACTGGGAATTGAACTGGTGACCCTTTGGTTCGCAGACCTGCGCTCAATCCACTGAGCCACACCAGCTAGGGCTCCTTTAGCTTTTTCTTATCTGGGAAGATCTTTATCTGTTTTTTGATTCTGAATGATAGCTTTGCTGGGTAGAGTAATCTTGGTTACAGGTCCTTGCTTTTCATCAATGAATATTTCTTTCCAATCCCTTCTCATCTGTAAAGTTTCTTTTAAGAAATCAGCTGACAGTGTTATGGAGGTTCCATTGTAGGTAACTAACTGCCTTTCTCTTACTGCTTTTAAGATTCTCTCTGTGTTTTTAATCTTTGGCATTTTAATTATGATGTGTCTTGGTGTGGGCCTCTATGGGTTCATCTTGTTTGGGACTCTCTGTTCTTCCTGGACTTTTGTGTCTATTTTCTTCACCATGTTTGGGAAGATTTCTGTCATTATTTTTTCAAATATGTTTCCAATTTCTTGTTCTCTCTGTCTTCTTCTGGCATCCCTATGATTCAGATGTTGGTACACTTGAGGCTGTCCCAGAGGCCCTTTGCATTATCCTTATTTTTTTGGATTCTTTTTTCTCCTTGCTGTTTTGATTGGCTTTTTTTGCATCCTTATATTCTAGACTGCTGATTTTATTGTCAGCTTCACCCATTCTACTGTTGATTTCCTGTAAATTGTCCTTTATTTTAATTAGTGTATACTTTGTTCCTGACTGGATCTTTTTTATGCTATTGAGGTCCTCAGTAAGTTCCTTGGGCATCCTTATAACCAGTGTTTTGAACTCTGCATCTAGTAACTTGCTTGTCTCCATTTTGTTTAGTTCTTTTTCTGGAATTTTGTTCTGTTGTTTCATTTGGGCCATGCTTCTTTGTCTCCTCATTTTAGCAGCCTCCCTGTGTTTGTTTCTATGTATTAGGTGGAGCTGCTACATCTTCCAGGCTTGGTAGAGTGGTCTCATGTAGTAGGTGTCCTGTAGGGTCGAGTGGCACAGCCTCCCCTATTACACAAGCTGGGTACTCAAGATTCACCCACCTTGAGTGGGCTGTGTATACCCTCCTGTTGTAGTTGAGACTTGATTGCTGTTGGTACATCCAAGGTCAGTCACCACCTGTGTTCTGTCCAGGGTCACACAGCATAAGCTACAAAGTGCCCTGCAGATGGCTGTTACTTATGCTGAGCTTGGAGGTACTCAGGCAAAGCCAGGCTGTGAACTGAGGCTGGCTGCTGCTAGTGCCAGGCCTGGGGCAACTTATTGAGAGGTATGGGACTTGCTAATGTCAGATGCTGCTTGTTTGAATTTTGAAAAATCTGAAGCACCGGCCAAGACTAGCCATTCATATGGAAAAGCCACTGGAAACTGCTCTGTTGGGCCTGAAAGTTGGGTGGGGCAGGGCCTCAGGAAATCACCAGGGTGGGGCAAACAGTAGGAGCCAGGTTGAGAGACTCAGATATGGCACCTGCATGCTGGTTCTGTTGGGGGAGGGTTCAGAAAAGGTACAGTGGTATCTGCTAGCACTTCTGTCTGGGAAAAAGTTGCCCCCAGCTCTTGCCCTGATGCAAGACAATTCATTTCCTCCCCATATGTCTCTGGTGCCTTTCAGTCTGCTGTTCCCATGCTGGAGCTCAGAGGGAATGAGTCAGAGTAAACCTGTATGTGGGCTCTTTAAGAGGAATTGCCAGGGAGTCCAGAAGTTTCTGTCTTCCACAGCCTCAATCCCTGCTGATTTTTACAGCCAGAAGTTACAGAGACTTCTCTTCCTGGCATGGGGACCCTGGGCTGGGGGACCTGGTGTGGGACTGGGAATCTTTGCTCCTGAGATAGTCCCCCCCAATTTTTGTCCACCACTCATGGGTGTGGGACCAGCCCATTCTGCATCTCTGCTTCTCCTCCCAGTGTCAATGTAGTTTCTTTTTTAATTCTGTTGTTGTAAGACTTCCATTCAGCTTGATTTCTGACAGTTCTGAATGATTGTTGCTTTATAGTTTAATTCTGATTTTGATGTGGTTGTGTAAGGAGGTGAGCCATGTTTACTTATGCCTCCATCTTGATCGGAAGTCTTTTTCTTATTTTCCAGGTACTGTTTTTATTCCCGTTCTACAAAATTGGAAAACTAAGACTCAGAGAGATTAAGTTTCTTGCCCAAGGTAATAGAGCCAGTAAAGTGGCTAGGTTCAAACCTCCCAGAGCCTCTGTTCTCAGGCCCTTTTATAAGTAGATTCTTTTACCCCTCCTTCCTCTCCCCTTGACCTTCCTTCTTCCTCTTTCCTGTCTCTAAATAAGGGCCTGGTAAGTACTAAAATGCAAAAGCAATATAAAGAAAATGTGAATTGTTTTTCCTTTAATCCTCAGTGCTGTCACATAGTAGGTTCTCACTCTATAATGGGTCTTTGGTGGGTTTTCCTGAAAAGGGAAGAATTGGCATGAAGGCATATGCATCTTAAACCCAGTTGCTCTCAAGGCCAACAGCATGAGTCATGCAGGTGCTTTGTGACATCGATGAAAAGAAACCTGAGTGACTAGGATTAACCCAGGGCTCGGCTGTATTAGCTGGGGCTGGAACTAATGAGCCAAAACTCCATCTCTGTAACCCAACCCAGGGCACAATGTCCCAGGACTGGCATCTACAGATGTACCCAGGTGCGGAGCCCCTACTGGCTTCCCCATGGCTTGAACCAGGTTCTGTTCTAGAAAAGCCAGCAGGGCAGGCCTGCCTGTGCTCTCCTCACCATACTTCCCTGGACAGCAGGTACGCAAGTTGGTCAGCCAGCAGATAAGGTGGCTGCCCCCTTTGCGTCACATAGAAGGTTTATTAAATTGCAGAGCACCAGAACGTGTTTGTGACTGGCTGGTCCTTGGCAGCCTGCCTTTGTCATCTGTGTCACTGACTGTGTTTTGCTGCCACAGCTTTATTAGGAAGCAATGACACCTTGCAATTACTCCTTTGTTTGGGCCCACTGACTGGACCATATGTCTTAGGAGTCTCTGCCAGTAGATCTATCGTATATTAATTACCTCTGCTTTGGATTCTGTAAACACTGCCAGACTGGTCACGGACAGAAAAGGTGTCTTCAGGGGCACAGATATAGAGATAGGGACAGGTCCAGGTTTTGTAGAGCCTGAAGCTTATGCAATTTTGAGGGCTATCTTTAAGAACAAGAATACAACATTATGAATATGAAATTGCTGGGCCTTTGTGAGGGACTTGGAAGGGACCTATGTGCGTGGTATGGGGATGCTGATAATTACATTTCATTAGCTTCATGGTGAGAGTGCCTCCTGTATCTGGTGTTTGACAGATGTAGGGAAGCAAGGATGTCACGACTGTGGTTGCCGTTTGAATAGACCTATGCCATGGGTTGTTTGAGGCCCTATCTGCAGAAATTGATCTTCTTCTCTAGCATTCAGCAAAGGAGAAGAAGGCAGGAGAAAGAAAGAAATTCAACTCTTAGCTTGATTCCACAAAAGAGAAAAATCAAAGTGTCCATAGATTGCTTCAGCTAACAGAACACAAAGCAAAGGGACAGATTGAGTGGCGAAAACAGAAATGCTCAGAAAGTGACATCAGCATCTTGCTCTTTCCAAAACTCATCAAGAAATGAATCAACACTATTTTGGAGGGAAGAGTGAGGGTTGAAGCAATTTACTGAAATATCTTTCACGCCTCCCACTAACCATTTTCACTGTTATCAATAGTTGGGGTCATTCCTATGTTGACTAGTTTCTATTTGCTCTCCACCCACCATCCCCTGCCATTGCTTCCGTCCACTCTCTGCCCAAGGCTACCCCTGCAGACTGCATCACCAGGGCTCCCTCACCTTCTGGATTACAGTTGGCCTTAGCCAATAGGAAGCACCAGCAGGAGATCAGAAGGTGAGTGGAGAGAAAGTGAGACTCAGGGTAATTCTTCCCTGTCTTCTCCCTGCTTCAGCATCACATTTGTGGCAGGGGCTGAGCAGTCATGCCTTTGTGACTACAGCTCTCACTGGGCTCTGTTCACAGGCATCGAGGTGACAATGGCTTCCCACTGTTAGTTGTTTCTGGGTGACTCAACCTGCAAAGGACTGTCAGCTTGTCTCATAAGACCTCTTATGAAAGGAAGGCATGAAGAAAGGAGGAAAGACAGGGAAACAGGCAGAGAGCAAGACAGAGAAAGAAACATACTTGAAATCATTAAATGAGAGCTCTTTTCCTTTGCTAAACCCAGGCTGCCTATCCCCAGTTAGGATTTCTGAAAGGTCTTTGAAATGGAAATCTAATGGAAAAGGCTGACAATTTGTAAAGCAGCAGGGATTCTTGTGTGGAAACAAGGGGGAAAGAAATTATCACATAATCTTGAAAGGAATCCTGTTATTTTAAAGTTGGAAATTATACTAAAGGTGACCCTGTGGCAGGAACATCTCTCTCCAGTCTTTAGAAATTGATAAAGGATAAAGAATAAAGGCAAGGGTCCACTTTCCTTTGGCTGCTGGGTCAGAATAATCTGGGCCAGCGGAGAGTGCTGGAGAGCAGAGAACTTGACCACCATAACACCCATTAGCTGTGGGCACTCAGCAAATTCCTGAGCTCCCAGGGACACGATTTCCTTTCTTATAAGGCAAGGTTGATATAACGTCAATACTCCCCTTCTCCCCAGAGATGCAGCAGGAAAGAAAGAGTTAACAGATGTCACATTGAACAAGCATAACACACCTTTTTAAACTCTTTTTATAAGTCTTTTTATAAATTGGTGGGATTAAGTGTTACAATTTCATAGGTTCTCCAACATGTTGGAGATTATAGTGACGAGAGTTCCATAGGAAAAAATATTATTCCATGAGGACACCCTAATAAAGAGCCTTCTTACAAAGGTGTGGGCAGAGCTAAGGCGAATAGCAAAGGATGTTCAGTCACCCAGACACCGCTGAGTGGGAAGCCATTACTACCGCTAGGCCTGTGACCAGAGCCCCACGAGAGTGGAAGCCATGGAGAATAGTCACTCAGGGTCACCCTGAACAAGGCAACAAGACGAGGAGGGAAAGACAAAACCCGAGGCAGCAGGAGATGAAAAATGCCACCATGAATCCCTTTTTGTTATTTTTCCTTAAGCCCTCTTTTGGCAGTAAGTAAGATTATCTATTATGAATCAGCAAACATAACACATAAACATATTTATTGAGAAAACAAAATTTATAACTATTATTCCAGAATAATTTTTCTAGGCTCCTTTTAATAGTGAACATTTTGGTTTATGAAAGAATATAAACTGATTTAAAGAATTTTCTTTCCTTTCTTTTTTTTTTTTTTGAGATTTTGGCTAGATAAACACATCTGCAGATAAGCCCAGGCCCACAGCTCTTCTACTAGCCTACAGCTCCTGCCATTCATGGTAGGTCCATCTCCCACTGACCAGTAGGCTCTTCCCTTCGGTGGTGTGCACATGTGTTCACTGACAATCACCCATTGTCTTTTTCTCACCTTAGCTCTTGGTCAGCTTTTAAGAAAGGAGACTGAGTGATCCAACTGGACAATTGAAGTTTTAGGGTTGCTGACTGAGTTAAGAGCTGGGTAGAAGCCTGTAAGCTACATATAAGGAAGTTTTCTTTTATCTACTTCATAATCTTTCTCTTACTACATATGGCTTTCTACAGCCTAGGGAAAGACTCAACAACTGGGCTTTGCTCAGGAACTTTATGCAGAACAAAGCCTCCTCAATGGCTTTAGGGTCCCTGGAGCCTATTTGTGCACAGAGCTTTTCCCATAATGACGAATTGATTCCAAAGAACTGCACCTAAAAAATAACTTGCTATTGATTATCTTCATGCATCAGGGAAGAACCAAAAGACATCAAAATCTTATGACCAAGACAAATAAAATGAGCAGATGCTCTTTGCTCTGGGTCATTACTTTCTTCCACCCTGCTTGGGGGTTCTGTAAATCACCAGAAATGAGCAGCATAAGAACAATATAAAGATGAGGCAGTGAAGCTAACCGTAAAAGGGCCACTCAACCCAGCATACCCCTGATCTGTCAGTATTTTCATGACTCCATGCCTTGAGCAGGATATCTAACCGAAAATTTTCTCCAGGTTAAAATTCTATACCTGCTGGGAAGTTAGATGATGAAAACTAAAGGGAAGATAATTGGGCCACAGCTCTATTTGTGTTACAAAATCTCAGAGATGGGCTCCCCTAGCCTAATTCAATATAAAGAATACAACTGTATTATGCATCATCTGCTTTATATCTGAAATGCCTTTCAGAGCAAATATATTTGTAATTGGGACAATTTATGAATTTCAAGCGGAAGAGACACTAACACCTTTAGATGAGATGTGAAATGAGCTAGAAATTCAGTGGGGCATAGAGAGTCCTCTTGAAGGGGGTCTAAATGAACCCTGCTGCCCCAGCTTCAGGACTTCTGGCGTGGGAACCCCCCTTGATATCCAGATGGTTTCCCACCCTCTGCTATGGCTCAGCCCATCTCCTTTCTGGCTTGTGCTACTCTTAGGTGAACTACTTCCTGGTCCTCCAGTTCAGGTTGTTCAGCCTCAATGAAACGTTAGTAGAGTTTAGGAACTACCCTACTGATGTCTTTTTTAGGGAACAGAAAGCCAAGTCATGTACTACAAACGAGGGGATGGAAACAAGGAACACGGTTATGGTAGAGCAGTTGAGGACAGTGGGAAGGGTTTGAAATAGTCATTATAGAACCAGAGCAAAAATCTCCAGGTGTAAAATCGGTTGCATGAGGATGGCACTATGACGGGTTTTCACAAGCTCCACAAAGCATCAGGGCTTGAGGGAGTGGCCAGCCGGATTTGTCCAGCAATCCCACTGCTGGGATGGAGAGTGTGCTGATTATTAGTGGAGGGGCAGCTCAAGAGGCAGTGGAGGGTATGGGGAAAAATGACAGTGAAGTGACTACCGATCAAAAACATAAAGGTAGACGAGGAGGGAAAGCCAGAAAGTGTTGCTAGACTGAGAAACTCAGCAAAGTCAGGGAACTGGAGATCTTTAAGAATAGAAAAGAAGCTCTGATAGGACTGGTTATATGTGAGAGAAATGGGGAAATGCCAGGACTGTGTGAACCCTGAGAAATAAGAGGGCTCCTGGTGGCTAACTGGGCTGAAAAATAAATAAAATAAAAAGAAGAGCGAGGACCCTGTTCTCTTCTCCTGGTCTAGATCTTGGCTCCCTCATAATTGTGTTTGAACTGGACATTTGGTATGTGCCAGCACTCAGGAAGCTCAACTTTTTTCTCTTTTTGCCTTCCAGTCTTGTAGGTCCAGGGTGGGTTGTGGTAAAAGAAGAGCCATTACTTGATGAACTCAAACTAATTTTCTAATATAACTGTTTCTGTTGTTCTTGCCTGGCCTCTAAACGTTATTCTGTGAGAATGTGCTTTCTGTATCCTTGTTTTGTCATCTCCAAGAAACATGGAATGAGAAAAATAGCATTCCATTCAGTTCCAAGTCAGAACTTCCAGCATCTAATTATGGTGTTCATTGTTGGTGCATATTTAAAAATCAATGCCAACATCCCAAACAAAATCAAAAGATTGGAACATTGTCCCTTTTGCAAAGTAAAAGTTCCTAAATTTTCCCTTAAAAATTAAATTTTAGCTACCAAGAAATACCTAAAAGCAAGAAGGAGGGAAAACTGATCCTCAGCCAGTCACATTACTTCTCTGGGCTTCAGTTTTCTCTGCTGTTAAAAATATCTGAGGTCTCCTCCGGGTCTAAATATCTGTATGAATATACTTAAATAGGGAAATATTAATAGCTGTTACAAACCCCAAAGAACTTTGTTCACAAAGGAAGAGAAAAAGTCAGGTTACCTTGATTTTTTCCCTTAGAGACACTGATAAATATCCTGCCCCAGTGTTGTTCCTATTCACTTTATCAGGTTTTGGGGTTTGTGTGTGTGTGTGTGTGTTTGTGTGTGCGTGTGTGTGTGTGTTTTGTTGTATCTCACATCTCAACAGATAGCTTATCTTTACTCTATTTCCATATTACCCTCACGGTGTCTTTGTGACTATATTCACCATATTGAAGTTTGGAATACCATTTTCTTGAAAGATAACACCCAAAGCCAAATTCTTTATAAAAGACTGTCACTTCAGTTTGAAGGGTAGAAATGAGCTGGCAGGAAAGATAAGACCCTCCTTTCACGTTAAGACCAAAGATTTCTGAAATCTCTCAGAAGCCCAATTATCAACTGCATACTTCACTAACAATGTCAAAACAGATACATTATACTTTACAGTAAAGAAATACCACCTTTATCAAAAAGCAGGGACAAAAATTCCACTTAATCATTGTTAATACAAGAATTCGGAGTCCAGGCATGACTTATCATTTCAAACATTACATCATATATTCCCAGCTCAGTTCAATTCCCTTGTGTCGAATGTCTTCCTTTACTGAAATTGATCTTTGTTAATACCAGGCATAATGTGTTCTCCATCTCTTAAAGGAAACTGATGGACTCTTGCCATGACAGGAGATAACTGGAAATCTATATGCTCCGTACACCAATTCCCCATCAATATACTGAAATGTCTTTTCTTTAAAAATAACAGCTCTGCATGAATTTGATCACTTTCCCAAATTAGTGTAATTGATGCACCCCAAGGCCTTAATGATTCAGAAAGTGCATACTCAAGGGATATTTAAATAGCTATTTTGTAGGGAGATAAAATATGGGCCAATTCACTGCATATACACAGTGAACACTCCCCGAGTTCAGGCAGTGCTCAGAGCTTGGCTGAGGGCTGGCCAGTGTGGCAGGAAGGCTGCTCTTAAAGAACACAGCGGGCAAATGGCGCTGTACATGCATGGTCTCATTTTTATCCCAGCTTTCAGCAAAAGATGCAAAAGTCTGTGTATTTGAGGACATGACAATTATTACAGTAGGAATGATTAAACCAATTGTCTTCGAAACAGAGAACCTCAGTTTTCTAGCTTATGAATTGGGATGATGATAATACTTTCTACTTCCCAGGGTTGTTTGCTGATGTTGAATCTCAGTGAAGTGCCAAAGCTTTGTTGGGTCTGCAAAATCCCTCCGAGGGTCCCAGGAACTTCTTCCTACAAGCGCACCCTCACTTTCTGCAGGGCAGCAGTGCTGCTCAGGGAGGCTACTCTGGGAATGTGGAATAAATGAATACATAAGTGAATAAATCCCTTCTCCAACGCCTTGTGGGCATGCTCCAGCTGCATATCAGCTATGAGGAACTGTCTGTACTACTTCCAGCTACAAGATAGCAAATGTCCTCCACTCTTCATTTTTAAGCTGTTAGCAGACTTAAATAATCAATCATAACACTCTTCCCAAAAGTGGCCTTCAAAATATCTCTCAAGACAATGTTCCAGCCAGCCACTACTGTTTGTTCAGAGTTGACATCAAAGATAAAATCCAGCTGAGATCTCCCAGGCTATCCAAATCACTGTCAGGGCATAAAGGCTCCCCCGACCCTGTGTTTGAAACACTGATTCATTACAGTTGCCATCCTGGATTGCCCGGAGCACTACCTGTTTGCATGGTGGGTTGGGAAGGCTGGGAAACCAAATCTGTCTAAGAGCAGATCATGCTTTCTGCCAAAGGGACCCACAGATGATCTGTTTATTTGTTTCGCCTCTATGTGGCAGGCCTCAATTCTGCCTCCCCAACTTTCTTTTGAAGTGAAGTAGCCACGGTCTTCTATCTGCAGCCTATGGCCATCCTGGTCTTGGTACAGAAATCTCTATTATGGGAACCAGGTTAATAAACCTCACCCCCTTGTTCCTCACTTGTGTGCCTATCACCCTTTCTTGGTGTTTCTTTTGACCTCATTTGTACCGCATTTGTTCCTTACTCTTAGACTCTTGCTTGAATGCCTAACCCCTAGATGCTTGCTCTATCTGCTCCCAGTTATCTGTATTCTTGCTTGGTGACCTCTGGCAAGCATCAGGTACGTCATGCTGGATGCTTCTCAAGTTCTTCAGCCTTAAAGAGAGAGCAATGCAATCTTTACTGCCTGCTTTATTTGGTATCAGCTTCTTTGAATCCATTACTTAATTTAATTTTTAATACAAAGCCAAGAGGTTGAAATAATATCATTATAACCTATATGGGGGGAAGGAGGAACTGAAGATTTAGAGACATTAAACATGTGCCTGAGGTCACAGAGCTTGTAGGTGGCAGAGCTAGGATTCAAGAGCTGGCTCCAGAATCTGGACACTGCCCATTCACTATACTGCTTCCTGACTTGATGCATACATGGTGGGCTTTTGGGGGGGGGGGTGCAGAGTATAGGGCAGTTACCTTTTTTCCACTCTCCCCTCCTCATAACCTCTAGCCTCAACTCTGTTCATCCTTATGACTTGGGCTCACAGGACTCATGTGAGAAGAGGAAGAAAATAGCGGCCTTCTCTGGGTACAAGAAGCACAATGTGGTGATTTGTGGCACGAGGCCTGATAATTAACTAAATAGGATCCTTTGCAATGAGACAATTTCACTTGATTTTATTGCCACATTAAAATGTGAATCTTAAGCAAAACAAGAATATAAATCTTACTGGAGGATGCTGAAGTTTAAAACAATGTATACCCAACTCAATTCTCAATAGAGAGAAGTCTTTATTGAAGGCCATAAACATTTTTGCATGCCAGGGGAGAAATATGACCATAAAACTAGCTCTGGTTTAGTGATTTGGTAAATTAATGGAATGTTTGTCTGGGTCCCAGAAGGATTCTTAGGGAATAGTCTTTAAGACCCTCATATGCAACAGCAACATTCTATAGATCAACATTGTGTAAGTACAGCCTTCCTCCCTGAGGGTGCTCCTGGCATTTGGGGCTAGATATCTTCATTTCGGAGACTGGACACTTACATCCTTGAGAATAGACCCCTTTACATCCCCAGAGGTACTTCGATGCATTTCCTGAAAAACCCATAGTGGTGGTACACCCTCCTGTCCACCATGGAGCCTGGAGCAGGAGTGAGCAAACAGAGTGAGTCTTTAGTTCTCCAAACCCCAGTTGTTCCATCTATGCACAGAGGAGCGTGCCGTCTGCATCTGACTTACTTCCAAGTCATGTGATTGCTCAGAACCAGAAGGCGGTCAGGAGAGAAAGAATAGAGAGGAGGTTAAAGTTTCCAAAGGATTCTTAGAGTTGATCCTTGAACAACATGGTTTTGAACTGCACAGGTCCACTAACATGCAGATTTTTTTCCAGTAAATATTGTAAATATATTTTCTCTTCCTTATGGCTTTCTTAATAATATTTTCTTTTCTCTAGATTACTTTATTGTAAGAATACAGTATATAATTTGTATAACATACAAAATGTGTGTTAACTTTTTATATTATTGGTAAGGCTTCCGATGAATTGTAAGCTATTAGTAGTTAAGTTTTGGAGGAGTAAAGTTACATGAATTTTTGACTTTATAGGGGATCAGCACTCCAACCTCTGGTTGTCCAAGGGTCAACTGTATTTATACAAGGTAAAATCTTGACTCATATGACTATAAGATGACATATGCCATTATCAAGGAGGGAACTAGTATGTCAAAGGAGGACTACAAAACGTATGTAGATGTTGAAATAAATACAGATAGATATAAAATTGTTCAGTATCTACAGGGCAACAATCAACTCAGATGAATACATTTTGCATTTCTATGGGCAAAAATCACTTACATTACTACCAGTATTCCACATCTTGGCTGAGTTGTAAAATAATGCTTAGATAGTGAAAGATGAATCAGAAGGGTACTCTAGATAGAACATCCAGTAATCAATTTTGCCTAGATCCAAAATCTTTCACAATTTTTTCCGACAAGGTGGTTTATTCTTAACTAAGCCAAGGGAGGGCAACCTAAACACCAGCAGATTGGGGAATGGGGGAGTAACCCGCATATATGTCAGTCTTCTTCCTGGTGTCTCTGGAAGGCAGCAAGACATCTAGACATTTTCCCATAGGCCATGGCAGGAGAGATGTGGAGATGGTGTAAAAATGGCCTCATAGGATCTCTCTAACAGAATAAACTTGCCCATCTCACTCCTGTTTCTGAGTCTGCATTGTTGAAAATCCATTCCTCCAGATGTTGGTATGTTGCTTACTTCTCATTCTGTTTCAACTCAAATGCCATATCTTGGAAAAACCTTCCCCATATCTGGCTCCCTTCACAGTACCCCCCATCACCTCTTTTCATTTACTTTGTTTTGTTTGTTTGTGTGTTTGTGTTTGTGACCTGGTTCCCTTCTCTAGAACATAGCCTTTGAGGGCAGGGGCTCTCAGGCTTGGGGACTGCCACCCCCAGGGCCTAGGTTATGGTGAAGTTCCATAAATATTTTCACTTTGCCTGGTTGCCCAGGCAGCAAAGCAGAGGCCGCCTGCTGTTTCTTGTGTGGTTAAGAGTAGTCCAGGTGTGATACTTGGATCTAGTCTCTTACCTGGGACAAGAAGATGCCCTTGATGGATCTAGTATGAATTGTAATTGCTGAGGGCCAAAAACAAAGGTGGACATTTTAGGAAATGACAGGTTGGCCAGGCAAGAGCAGTCAGCTTGTATACTCATGAGAATGACTCAGCAGAGAAAAAATATTAATGATGTAGAAGAAAGATAGATAGCTAGAAGGGTGCCCTTGAAAGACAAAAGGAGGTGGACAGTCATCTGAGCTAATGTACACAGAAGCAGAGCACACGTGAGATGCTGGTGGAGGTGGAGGAGGTGGTGAGGGTCTGTGGAAATTCTCTTCTGATTCCTTCACTTTTTTTCAGAAAATTAGAAATGAGGTCATCTGTTGAGAGCAAGGATGGGGAAGATGGTGATTGCGTCATGAGGGTGAAGCCCTCAGGAATCCTGTTAGTGCTTTTAGGAAAGAGACCTCAGAGAGCTCCTTGCCCCTCCCCATTCTGTGAGAACAGTGAGGAGACAGCAGCCTGCAACCCAGAGTGGGGCTCTCACCAGAACCCAACAGAGGGGAGCCCTTGATCTCAAACTTCCAGCCTCCAGGCTGTGAGAAATAAGTTTCTGTTGTTTATAAGCCACCTCATTCATGGTCTTTTGTTACAGCAGCCTGAACTAAGACAGGTGTTTAGCAACCACACACAGGACTGCTCACAGGATGGATGTAAGTGACACACTCTGGGCTCTCGTACCAGCATTAGCAGGAAATAAAAGAGGTGGGAGGGGGAAGCATGATGTAAATTCAACAATACATTGTCCTACTTTCTAAGGGTTAAAAGAAACTGCTGAATTCTAAGCCAATGGGAGCTTGTGTTGCATCTTTTATCTCCTGGAGATTTTCTTCTTTGAGGAGAACTCTCTTCTCCTTGGCACTTCTGGAACTTATGGTAACTCTGCTCTTGTCCCCATTCCATATCCACCCTCAACACATCCAGCTACATGGTCTACACTTGACTGTGACCAAGTGAAGTCCTTTCTCTGAGAAGGCACAGTGGGGTGGGGGCGGCGGGGTGGGAGAGAGAGAGAGACCCAGTCTTTCCCATATGCAAACTGGGTGACCATGATGTGTGGATCAGAAAAGCAGAAGAGATTTGGCTGTAGACAATGAAGAATCAAACAGATGTTAAAGGAGGGCCTGAGAGGAGAGATGGAGAGAGAATCTTAATGGGTTCCAGTCTCTGATTATGGTCTTTTCCTGAAGTCCAGGTGCAAACCCACCCTCAGGTGATCTGAGATTCCCACATTTTGGGGGTTTTTCCCTAAGGCTATATTTATTTATTTATTTTTTAGAGAAAGGGGAAGGGAGGGAGAAAGAAAGGGAGAGAAAAAGCAATCTGTTACCTCTTGTACATGTCCCAACCAGGACCAAACACACAAGCCAGGCATATGCCCTGCCTGGGAATCGAGGAGTCAAACCGGTGACCTTTTGCTTTTGCAGAACAATGCCCAACCAACTGAGCCACACTGGTCAGGGCGAGAAAAACCGTACCTTTTGTTTAAGCAAGTTACCTGCTAAAAAATGAATTCTAGGTAAATATAATCATTTCACACAGTTCACCCTGTTTAATTCTCATAACAATACAACAGATATTCTTACCCGATTTTGCAGATGCTTTTTAGTTTCATGGAAATTAGTTCTAGATTGAGTGTTAGAGAGATTTGAGTTCTAGTCTTAAGTCTGCCAGGATTACATCATCTGAAGCATATTAACTTCTTTTAAGCCTCAATCTTTCTTAAAAAGTAATTCAGACCAAGAACCCTGTTTGTTATTTATGAAATCAATGACCTGACCATGACCTAGAAGATTTTGAATGGGCAGTCAGCCCGGCCTCAGTCTCCTCATTTCTAAGTGCATGAATTGGATTGTGTAGTGTCTAAGATGACTTTTAACTCTAGCATTCAACAGATTATTTTCTGGCTTCAATTACCAAGAGGTTCACTCTCAATCATGAACGAGCTGAAAATGGCTAATAAATTTGGTGGAACATTTGGACACACAGTTATAGAACCACTTGTATCTGCAATATTTCTTTCTGGCTCTGAAAACCTCTGAAATTTTTATTTTTTATTATGACTACATGGATCATTACTTGGCAAAGAAATTTCCCCTAATATTAATCTATGAACATAAAGAATTATGTTCTGGGATAAAAGGATATAAAAATAAAATCTATTAACTTATTGACAATAAAAGCAGGGGCTGAATTTTTATGAAAATGAACCAACAAAAGCTACCATCAAAACTGGATGAGCTAAAAAAAAAAAAAAAAAAATACAAGCTTAATTGACCTACCCCAAGTAAGTGGTTTTCAAGTTAATGTTTCCCAGTTCTGTGCCTCCAAGATTTTCTTGAAATTGTTTAATGGAAAGAATTGATCCCCCAATTCCCAGCCTTTTGTCAGCTCACTGAGAGCTTCGACCTTGATTGCAATCTGTACCATGCTATACAGGCACCACATTGCCACACTCATTAGCATTCCTTGAATGACTGAAATGCTGGAAAACCAAGATGTTGGAACCTCACTGCATTAATGGGGAAACACATAAACAGAGCCTAGCATTGGATCTTACTGAGTTCCTAAATTGAAAACCAATTAAAATAGATTCTGAGGATAACAGTCTACCAATTATATTGACAAGGACTTTCTAAACTTGTCACAAAAGTTGGAATGAATTTCAATTCAGGAACTACCTATATTTTTCAAACACTTAAGGTTGAGAAATTACACATAAAGAGGCAAAATATTTTTTATTTTGCACTACCTGTCAGTGTTACTCCTTCACCTCAGTTTGAACGTTTGTTCCTCTCATCCAAAGCGTATTCCTCCATGCTGCCTTTAGAGGCTCATCTGACCTGTAATGGCCTCATCACATGAAGCATGGATGAACATGGTGAAAACTTGATTAACTAGGCCAAATAAAAAAGAGTCCTTAGCCTGTCCAAAGCGCCTAAATATTATTTTCGCCTTTGCCACATAGATACAGATAGATAAATATTAAATAGATAAGATAGAAATAGAAATATATATTTCAATTTTACTTGCCTTTTGTAAAACACAGTAGACGTCCTGAGCTTACCTCTTTTCCTGCTCCGAGCATCACATGAAGCGATGACATCCTCTACCGATAACAGAGTTGTTCATCTTCATTAGATCTCCAGGTCTCTGGCCCTCGTTAGCCTGCCACAGCCGCTCATTTGATTTGCATTGCAGGCTCCCTATTTAGGTAATGACTCTAATTTTGAAAATCTCTAGAAGTTACAGGGAAGAAGCTGGGCCAGAAAGAAAGGTGGCCAGAAATTATGAGAGTGGCGCTGACTCCCCTCACCCCTGCTTCATTCTCTGCCTTCCAGAGAGAGGACGGGCTGCAGGCTCCTTGGGACTGTGGAACTTGAGGGCCTCAGCCTTGTGCTGTACTAGTGTTTCTTCAGTGAAGGAGCACCTGCCAAAGAAAGCTTAGCAAAGGATGACCAGAACCATAGCCTGAAAGCACCCAAGGCTTTTAAAAGGCATCAGCTCCTTTTGTGCCCTTATTTCCTACACTACTTCCTCTACAACATGCCTCCCTTCTCACCTCAAGACCCTTGCACATGATGTTCACTGGGTCCGGATCTCTCCTTCCCCAGCTCTTCCTTAATAAAATTCCTACTTATCTATCCGGTCTCAGTTTACAGTTTCCTAAAAAACACCTCCCTTGGCTCTCTGATATAATTTAGTTTCCTTTTTTAAAATTCTCTTTTAGCATCCTAGTCTCCTCCTTCAAACATGTATAAATGTTGCTATATATTTATTTGATGTTTTTGGTTTTATAAAACAGCATCATCAACAACAAAGGCATTAAGCTTTATATTCATAGACAGATTCCCATGTGGTAATCACCCATGAAAAGTTATTTATAGAGTACTTACAATCACCCAGGTACAATGGCTAAGTACAAAGACTAAAAATAGTCCCACTCTTTGAGTAATTACAATATGGGTGGATAAGTATTATTATGGGCACAAGTACATGGAATAGGAAATGGGCCTAAGGACAGCCCTATCGCAGGATAAGGGACAGTTTTTGGAGGATGCAATGCAAAGAGATCTGAAGGACAAGTGGAGTTAACCAGAAGATGCAAGGAATGGGGGCTGGGTGATGGGATGAGGTGAGGATGGAGAAGAGCTCCAGGCAAAGGGACTAGCTGTGCAAAGACTTGGAGGTAAGAGAGCGCAGGCAAAACTAGAAAATAAATATTGCTCAATATGGCAGGAGCAGAGTGATTGGTGACCTGAGAAAAGAGATAAGCTGGGCTTGCGTCATGGATTTAGACTCTATTTCAAAACCAGTGGGGAGTAACATAATCAGATATGCATGTTAGAAACCTAGCTGCAAGGTAGGGACTGGATTAGAGACAGCCGGTGGTAGATTAAATTGTTGGCCCCGTTGCTCACTGCTCCCTGCATCCTGGCTCTTACCATGGCCTCATAGTGAGCCAAGTGTACTTCTCTTCCTTTTAAACTTGGGTCAGACCACATGACTTATTTTGGCCAATGGCATGTGGATGGAGGTGATGATGCTACAGTAAGAGGCCTTGAGTATCTCCACTTGCCCTCTTATACCTCTGCTTTGCCATGAGAAAAACATGCCCTGGCCAGCCCACTGGGCCCAGGAGGAGGAAGATGGGAAACAAATGGAGCAGAGCCACCCCTGCTGTTGCAGCCTGAAGCACATCTGCCCAACTGGCTCACAAACCCATAAGAGAAAAATAGATTTTTTTTTTTTAATGAGATGCTGAGGGTCTTCTGGATGCAGCTTTATTGAGACCATTGCTAACTAAACAGGGACACACACTAGAAATAGAGTGATGAATTAGGAGACTATTATAGCTGTCAGTTGAAAGCTTATGACAATGAAGGTGGAGATGGAGAAAAACAGAGAGATTCGAAAGATACTCAGAAAATAAAATTTCCGTGACATAGTAGCTTATGGAGAGAAGTTAATTAAGAATGTCCCCAGGGGTTCTTTTTTGGGTAAGTTAATCAATGAGATGGGGAACATAGGAGAAAGGTGCTATGTTTAGTTATGTTGAATTTGAGGTGCCCATGAGTTGTCCAAGGGAACAGGTTCAGTGCACATGGGTCTAGAACTTGGGAGAGGTCTCAGCTGGACCATAAATGAGCACCTAGGTGAGTGTGGATAGGAACCCTCAGGGAGAGAGTGGATACTGTATAATGTGCACTTTTTTGGCCCAAATTTTTGAGGGGAGAATAAGGATGAGCATCATACATGGGTAATACCTGAAATACCTTGTATCTGTTCTTGTGTATTTTAAGTATTTGATACATAAAACTTTTTTGTACCGTATTTTCAAAAAATAAAGGCTAAAATTCCTTTATAATACAAAAACAAGTATCTAAATATAAACAAATAAATAACTGAATTGAAAATTAAAATGAAAGATATTTTTCTTGAAAGTTTGGGCCAAAAACATGGGTGTGCATTATACACAGCAAAATACAGTAATTTACAAAGTAAAGAAATTTTTGCCCTAGACATTTCAGACAATCCCACAGTAGATGAGTCAATAAAGTCCTAACCACAGATTTACTGGATGTCTAGGGAGTGAGCAAAAGCAAGATCCTAGGGCATCCTGAGTTCTTGTCCTTTCCGGGTCTCTCTGGGAGAGCTGTGCCGTGGAGCAGAACGCTGTCGTTCCTGCAGCAGGTTACCGTGCCATCCGCGCCACTTTGCGCAGAGGTCTTGGTAACGCTGACAAGTCCATGCGAAGCAGCCTTTGTGAGGTGCCAGGGTTGGCCTTTCTCTCTCTGACTCCTTTCCCATTGATTCAGATGAACTTCCTGGCCCTGGGGGCCTCCGATAGAGCCGGCCTGATTTCTGCTGCTGACACCGATGATGGCCCCTACTTTCAACAGCACAATGGGCTCTTTCCTCTTGTCTTTTGGAGTCAGAACTCTGTAGACTGCTGTGGGCTGAAATATCAGTACCCCTCCCACAGTGGGCAGGAGGGAGAGCTGGAGAGTAAGTGAGAACCTGAGTGTACTGAGTGAACCGCTCGTTCGCGCAGTCCGCAGGCAAACACAGCCACTGCGCCCAGCGCAGGTCTTGCGGGAGCTCTCGAACAATTACCACACTTATGCCCTCAGCGATGGCTCAGGTTGGGCAACGCCAGAAACTTGAGGTTTGTTTTCCTCTTCAATTGGAACTGACATTTCCCCACGATTGGATTACTTTGAAATCAAGGAATTGTAGCTCAGATAGTTCATAAATTTATTTCTGTTCCACCTTGTAACATTTATTACAAAGACTGATCAGCCAAAGAATATGGACTTTCTGCTTTTTATTTCCTATTTTATTGCAGTCAATTTTCAAGGCAAGGTGGTGTGGTTAGCAGGATAGGGTGGCTCACAGCCAGTGAGTAAGGGGGTAACTGAGCGGAGAGAAGTATTCTTTTGCTTGCATGGACTCCATCCACTGCCATTCCCCCGGTCCCCTGGAGGAAGGGTCTGGAAAAACATTAAGTGCCCTGGGGGAGGGAGAAGAAGGGGGTGGGTTAAGAGGCACCCAAAAACCGCACTATGTTTGAAACAAAGCCAGAATTAGAGTGGGCAGCCATTTTCTCTCACCTCCACCTCTACAGCTGTCTTTGGGGTATAGAAAGGGCCATTTGTCAGAGGGAAGGAGAGATTATAAATTGTGGAGCTCTGGAGAGACATTCTGGAACTTTTGGCAGCTGAAGGATGTGTGTGAGAGAGAAAGAGAGACATATTTGTTATACAAAATTTTATCTACTAGTGGCCAACCCTGGTTAAAGGTCTGGGGACCCAAAAATGAGTTGTCCCTGTCCTCCTGAAGCTCCCAGCCATGTGGGGCCACGGAGCCGAGAGCCAGGTAGGGTGGGCCTAGGGCGCTACGAGAGCGCTATGGCGAGCTTTCTGGAGCAAGTGGAGGCTTGTGCTTGGAAAGACCCTTTGACGTGAGAGGACTGCCTTCTAAATTAGACCCAGATTACTGAAACACTGAAGGGGGCAGGGCCGCAGGGCAGAGGCCCCTCCAAGACAGGCGATTTTGCATGCGACGTAGCAGAGGGGAGGAGAACACTTCCGTGCAGATGGCCTGACTCTGTTGTTTGCTGGCTCTGTGGCCTTAACCTTTCAGGGTCTCCACTTCTTTATGTGTAAAAAGAGGATGAAAATAGCATAGCTCATAGTGTTGCTGAGAGGACTGAATGAGGAAACCCACATAACGTGTGAGGACGGTGCTTGCCTTCCAGGGGGTCTCGGTCTGTGCAGCTCTGTTAGCGGGACAGGGCCTGACTCTGGGTGAGAGTTTCATAGGGGTCAGGAGGGTGAGGGACACCCAGGGCCTGTCTCTTCTTTCCTCGGGCCCTGCTCACCCAAGATAGGTAGTTGACCCAACCCTCATCAGCCTGAGAGTTAAGAGACAACTTATTTTAAAGGTCTTCTTTCGAGTTTGCAAGTCAGCTGTAATCCTCTTCATTTCCTTATGAAATAATAAATGGCAAGGAGCAGTCTACCTCTCCCAACTGGGAAAATGAAATCTCAAATTGGTGAAATAACTTGTCCCAAATTCCACATTGAGATTATTGAAGAGGAGGGGCTTGAACTCTGATCTTCTAAGCTACAGGCCCGGGGCCTCCTGATAAATCACACTCCCCATGTCATTTGCTAACGGGTAAGCTCCGCCCTCCACAGGGCCGACCTGGTCACACAAGCTGGAATGAATTCATCGAGCAAGCCATGCACAGAAGCAGAAAATATCGCCTCAGGCAATTTTTGGATGTTTGATTTTCATATAAAAGCTAGTTCTACCCTTAATGAGCAAGTACTGAGTGACTGTTTCCCTCAGGTTTCTCTGACAGCAGAGAACGGAGGCTGAGAAGCAAGCTAGCTTTGAAGGGTCAGCAGAAGGGGACCGCATACCAGGCAACTTTTATTTGTGTGAATAGGAACTTGATTTTGCATTTGTAAGTCTGCTCAGCTGTTCATCCAAAGGGAAACTCTGATCCACAATTATAGAAAATCAGTAGCTAGAATTATTAATATAGCAAAAGAAGCTGTTTGTGCAGCAAGTAATCTGTGGTAATGTTTTATAATTGATAGTCCTTTTTATTATTTAAACACTAATTAATTCGTGTTCCAAGCCATGTATTGGCTTTATTTATGGTGTTATGGCAGCCCTCCTAGCTTAAAATCATTCCGTATTGTTTTCTTCAGATAATTAAAATGCACTGTTTATTTATTTGTTGGTGTTTTAGAAAACTGCACCTTCTGAGAGCACTTTCTGGGCAGTATACACAGAAGCGACCCCAAGTGTGCTCTGGTCCTTCCAAGGAGCAGCCTGATGCTCTTCCTACCCGTAGAATTCACCCAATGTCCCTTGATAATTTGTCCACACAATCTCCCTATTGCTGGCTGCATTCACCTATTTATAAAATGAAGAGAGTGAAATCTGTGAATGCAGCTGCCACTTTGCAGCAACGACCTGGCAGGCCTGGCTTTTCTGCAGACACACCGCACGGTCAAGTCCCTTCACCTCTCCAGGCCTATAGGCCTGTGAGATGAGGGAGATGGAAGTGGTCATCCTTAAAAGTCCTCAGAGCTCTAAATTTGAATGTGTTAATAGAATCAATGAATATGCGTTCTTGCAGGTGCATTGAAGTTCTGACTGCTGGAAAGAGGAAAAACACAAAAAGATTAATGGGCCGGTGTCGCTAGAGGATTCACTGCCTGCAGACATGAGGTCCCTGTACTTGGTTAGTATCGCTGCATCTTCCTGAAGGCTGAATTTTACTATTTGACTCCTTCTATCCCATTAAGCAATATGCTGTACATAAAATAAATCTACTGCATTTCAGCTGAGGCTCTAGGCTGATGTTTTATATGAGATATTCCAGAATATTTTTCCAAGTTTATTTACGAGATGGGAGGCATTCCATTCCATTTCTTGGACATATTAATTTTGTTTTGGTTTTGGTCTCAGGAAGACCGAGAAGGCATTTATAAATGTCAGCCCTCACCTCCCAAGGTCATAGCTGGAGCCCCATGAAGAAAAAATGAACTCCAGAATGTAAATGTGTTGTATTGCTGCTCCTGGCTTGTGGTTTTACAGGTCAATTGGTTTCAGCAACCATGAGAGATCAAAATCCTGGATTAACATTCCTTGTAATTCCATTAGCTCTGTTCTGATTCATGGCTTCATATCAGAGTCCTAGCTCCGCCCAGCTCTCCTGCAAAAGTGTGTTATTGGTTGAATGAAGCATTTGCTCTGACTGAAGATTGATGCTGTTCCTCGGGGGGTTTTGCTTTTTGTTTTTTACCTGTGGATGGGCTTTCTTTTCCATCTTGGACCCAGCAGCACTGAGCACTTTCCTAAATCGCAGCTGGAAAGATTAAATCTCTTGGCACAAGATGACTTATTTGCCTGGGGGAATACCAACTTTCAGATGCTATCCCCCAGCTCAATGGTCCTCCCATCATCCTACTGAGCCAGTCTAATGTCAGACCGTGAACATTCCCTCCAAATCATTTGCTCAGACTTGAATAAGCTGTCACAAGCCTTGCCAACTGGTGATGAGATTGAGCCACGAACAGCACCTCTTGGGATGTTATACAACATTTGGAAGAGGTCAAACAAACCAACATGGTTACATTTTTAAAAAGAAAATTGATAGAGAACCAAAGGGCTACCCACAAAATTGACTTTGGGCTTTTACTCTGCAGGAATTCATTAAGAAATAATATAGGTAAAGACAAACTTTTCCTTTAAAAGAAAAATAATGAGAAGTGATATGCCATAGACATCAAAATATACTATTAAACTAAAATAAATAAGCATTTTGGTACAACTGCAAAATTAGACATATCAAGAAGAAATAACCTATAGACCTTGATATTTATAATTCATCTATATAAAGGAAGAATTACAAATTTAGTAAATAGACTTGGAGAAGTTTAGTGTTTGAGGGGGAAAAAAGAATTATCTTAGACACGTCTACAGGTTTTTACAAAATAATGTTCATATCAATGGGATGGAGAAGAGAGGAATATGTACAAAATGAAGCTTAAAATATCATAAGAAATTGTAAAAAGATTTTTATCTAAAATCTAGATGACAAAGACCTTGTTAAATATAAAAACAATGTGGGGGGGGGAGTCAAATATACTTGACTAAATAAAAATTTAAAACATCTTTGTACATATAAAATGATCAGTTTTCATATTTAAAGACAAACTATGAAAACACCGTTTTCAGGGAGGGATGCTGGGAAGATAGTATTGACAATGACTTGGTTTTCCAATCTTTCTCAAAATTCCCACATAAAAACAGCATCTAAATAGCAGGCAATTTAAAATTGATGCACAACATTTGCAAGTTAACTGATGCAGTCTCCCCAACTCTAAAATACAGGCGGGGCAAACCACCAAAAGCTTCAGCATCTGCAGGATATCAGCCTGTGTGACAGGGGTAGCTGGGGTAGGTGGGGATTCCAATAAAGCACACAGGTCCCTTGAGAAGAGCAGCTGAGCTTATACCCAGAGGGGTTTTGCCCGTACCAATAATGGTGAGCTCAAAGGGGTCCGTGATGAGGTCTCAAGGGACCCAAAGTGGTCTTTACCCTGCCAACTCGTGAAAGTGACCAGTGGGCTTCACCCTGGGAGAATTCTCAGTAATTACATACATGGTAATAGATTTTGTATTGTTATTCTGTTATGTGTATAAGATAGGATAAAGCCAGTAAGTAATTTTGGGATATTCTGTCATTTCCTATATTCTTGAGAACCAGGATTTGGGGCATGGAAGAAAAGAGATACAGATATACTATAGATGAAGTTAAGCAAAAATTGAATAGTCCTGCAATTGAATTGAAAGTATCAGTATGAACTCATGAGGTGTGTGCATGTATGTGTTTAGAATAGGACATACGTGTTCCTAAAAGTCATCACAGTGTGAAAAATTATGCAATACAAACCATGGGGCTTATGGTGAAAAAGGGGTTAAGGGTGGAACAGTCACAAAATTTATCAGTGACAAATTTTTAAAAAGGATAGAAACTTAGCAAAGATGGTAGCACAGTTATGTACATGTTAACTGGTGAAGAAATACATAAATACTGCAATAAACAAGGCGCTTGCCTTGAAAAAAGCCTGGAGTTTGCTTGTGGAAGTGGGCGTTGGGAGGGCTGTGGCTTGTTAGGTGTTATGAAACAGTAGGAGGAGGTGTACCTGAAGCTGGGCAGAAAGTTGTAACACCAGCTGTGGGGGGCTGGCTCATCCTACTCTCTGGAGCATTGATGGGATTTTTTATAGCCTTAAATCTGGGTCATATTTTCTGCCTTTGAGATGGAGGCCCTTTGAGGCATGCATTTACAATAGATACCCGTTTCATCACAATTGAAAATGTCATCCATTGTACAGCCGCCTTCATTGCTGGTGTCATTGCTGGAAATTCTTCTGCTGCTTTCTCATCTGTACTTGTACCTAACAGCTCAAAACTCTGGAAATTGAACTGATGTTTGAAACCACGAAACCAGCTACTCCTACTAGTGAAAGATGCCTCTTCTGAAGGATTTGGCAATTTCTATTTAAGATCTTTGTATATAGATTGTGTTGTCTCTTTGACTGTGGAAAAGCTTATTCCAGATTTTTTTTTTGCTGTTTTGCATATTCTTACACAGCTTGGTTCAGTTTCACCTAATATTTCTCCTGTATAAAATCACCCATAGACAAATGCAAAATGTACGTTGGGCTCAAATTGTTCCTTAATATACCAATCGTGGTTGAACAAATTTGTATTTTTAAAACACGTGTTAGAGCAAAACTGGCTATGTGTGGATTTCCTTCCCCTTCCCCTCATTAACCCCTTAGCTCTGTCCACTGAAAGGACTACAAAGAATGACTAACGTTGTAATAAATTAGCAATGAGCATCCCTGGCATCGTGTTCCACGACAAGAAATCAGGGCTTCGTGGAGGAATGACTGCTTACAGGTTTGGGGCAAGAGCTGTATAAGGTGGGCCTGGAGTACCTTGTCCTTCCAGATAGCAGGGACCATGTCAAAGACCACCAGGGCCATGCCAGCAGCACTCAGGAGCCAACGGAAGGAGCTTCCACTGACAAAGATGGGGCAATTTGTATTTCATAAGGGTAATAATTGCATAAATGTGTTTAAATTCATCAAATATGTGTAAATCCATGTGTTCCTAATGATATTTTAAAAAACTATATCGGTCACTATTGGAGGATGAAAGGCCCTTATTCACTATCTTGAAAACTGATAAAGACAAAGAATCAAGTATTTGTCCTGTCCTTCCTTTGTGAACTGTAGCACTGGGTAACCAAATTGTAAATGAGAGGAAACATGTCCTTGTTAAAGTATTCCAACTAATAAATAAAAAAGAAATGATAGAACATCACTATTTTGCAACCCCCAGTGAACTAATGGATGTAGGCATTGACCGTCAACAGCTGTTAACATCACAGAAAGGGAGACACTTAGACATTCTGCGCCTCCTGATGAAAAATGCATCACCATCCATCTATAATCTTACCCAAGGGATCAAAGTTAAGTTTAATCAAGACTTTGTATCCAGCTACCAAATTTTCAGGAAATACAGAGCTCAGAGGAACATATTAAACTGTTTCTTGCATATGCAATTAGCAAAATTCAGACTGTGAGAAACTTTACAGGTTAAAAGCTCAGGTTCTTAAACAGAAAATGTATAAAAATAAGAGGGAGTCTAGGTGGAATTTATAGGTTAAAAAATGATTTAAAAGACATACCATATTTTAAAAAATTGGTAAGGCTGAATTATAGTGTCTTAGGGATGCATTTTTTAGTGATAAAGCTGAAAGGAAACACAAGGAAATGGTTGCTCTAAGAATCCAGATAGTCAGTAATGAAATTGAACTAGAGAAAATAGCAGAACTCTATTCCCCATGCAACTGTGTGTGTGGATTGAGACTCATGCCAAGTACATGCCTTTCTGGCTGTGTTTTTCCTAAGCTGCCTTGTCTCAGGATTATATGAACGTTTGTCTCTGTAGCCAGATTTGTGTCCTCTGCAATAGCAGCCACCTGGCCTCACCATCTCCAGGCTGACCCTTTGCCATCCGGT
This sequence comes from Pteronotus mesoamericanus, assembly GCF_021234165.1. NCBI lineage: Eukaryota > Metazoa > Chordata > Mammalia > Chiroptera > Mormoopidae > Pteronotus > Pteronotus mesoamericanus. Next base: position 24,154,226 of record NW_026555078.1, on the reverse strand, counting down.
GAAGCGACGCAGTTCCATGGGACGACGGGCAGCCTCGACTTTATTCCCAGATATCCTAAGACTGCAAATTCAGTGTTTGCTGTTTGCCTCCATCCATCCAGGAAAACAACAAAAAATAAAACCAACACTGGGCCGGTCTGAGTCATTTTCCTCACCATCCTTGCGAGAACCCAGAAGTCCTATTTGGCCGCTTCATGACAAGCCAATTAGATAAAGATTGTTAATCAGAGTAATGAAGGGAGAAAGGATATGAGGAAAGAGAAGGCGGGGAGGAATATGGCAGAGGCAGTAATGGAAGAGGGACAGCCCTGCCCCCCTCCCCCAATGTTTTATTCAGACTATTTGCAAAGGAGCCAGTGGAAACAGCATTAACAATAAATGAGATGCATTAGACTGTGGAGAAGAGGGGAGGGAGATTGGAGCGCTCTTCCTTGCCAGCCAGGCTCAAGGGCTCCCTGTCTTATCAACCAAGGTGAGCCCTTCTCAGGTGGCTTCACCTGCACGCCCACCTCTACTCAGGGCTTCTGAAGAGGCTCATATCCCATTTAGCAAATAATATAAGAAGTTTAGAGATTTTTCTAGCATACAGGAGCCAACCTAAAGGGCAAAGCCAATATATCAAAACCTGGGGGCTTGTAAGTTTCACTCTCAGCCTCAGCATTGAAGTCACAACCTGAAGGGTATTTTAGGTAATTGATCCATTTTATTAAAGTACTTCATATACTTGATTTGTGCTTTACAATTAACCAAGCACTTTTGCATTGTCAAATGTTTCTCATAATCACCCTGTAAAGTAGTGGTAGTGACAAATTTTATAAATTTAAAAAAACGGGGTTTTTACTCAGGGCCTGAAGTCTCACTTTCAAGAATTCGGTGTTGAACATACATATGCATGACCCATGCACATGAGCAATGGTATGGGAACTGCCAGTGCGGGGGCCGGGCACACGCTGGGTGGAGGTGGGCAAAGGGGGAAAAAGTGGGTACAACTGTAATAGCAAAACAATTGAAAAAAAGAATTCCGGTGTTTCCATTATTCTTTCCCTTTGGACAATTTTCATCAGTTCAAATCCTTCCATCTACTAATTCACATAAACTTGTGTTATTTTTTCCTTCCATTCAGCAAATATGTACTGAGTACCTCCACAAACCAGGCATTGAGCTAGGTGGAGAATAGGAAATCCCAATGAATAAACAGTCTTACCATTTTATTCTACAGGTTATCAAGCTGCCTGTTTTCCTCTTGAAACGAATTCTGATTCTGATAATTAGTTCTTCCTATTAAAATAATAACAATAGCTATCATTCATTATGCACTTGCTACGTGCCAAGCACTGTGGTAAGCAGTTTACAAATGCAATTTTATTTAAAGCTTTGAGTCCATGTCTAAGCCCAGAGCTCATGCTTGTAAACAATATGCTCTAACATGCAATTGTTTTATAAAGAAGAACGCTTTACTTTTCACATTGACTCCCCACCTTTTTACAGCCTCAGTGAGCTCCCAAGAGAGGGACACTTGGCACCTGTCTGACCCAGCAGCATGATTCTGCCCGTATTCCCTCTTCACACCTGTCAGCATTCCAGGTGAGGGTCTTTTCAGCAAACCAGGATGAAGGAAGATCAGGTTTCCCTCTGAAGCCGAGACAGAAGCTGACTCTGGCATACAGACATGGGATTCCTGTTGGCCAGGCCAATGAGATCTTGAAAAAATTAGGTGAGAATCATACATCCTGGCACCCTCTTTCCAAGGTCATCCCAAATACTGGCTGATATTCCAGGAAGGAATGAAGGAAGGAAGAGACCTCGATCACGGAGGACCGGGGCTCCAGAAGCTGATGGTTTTCTTGAGCCTCGCTGCGGAGCATGCAGCCCTCGCCACAGCAGCAGGGTTGCCCAAATCCACCCCAGCCTCCTCAGAGTCTGTGCTTCCACAAGATCCCAGGTGACTGGAATACACGTTAAAGTCTCAGTACGTGAGGAAGAAGTGCACTGCAGCGCAGGGGTTTTCAAAGTGTGTCCCCAAAGGCCAGCTGCATCTGCAGGACCTGGAAATGTGTTAGATGCAAATCCTTGGGCCCCACCCTAGACCAAATAATCAGAAACTTTGAGGGTGGGGCCCAGCCCTCATGTTTAAGAAGCCTTCCAAATGACCCTGAAGCCCGCAAGTTTAGAGAACCGTTGGTGTAGACAGTTACTGCTTCAGTGAGGCTGCAATCTCGGCCCACGTTTGCGGGAACAAAAGGAGCGTCCTGTGTGCTAGGGGTTCTCCTTTTGCCATCTTATCACCCTGGGGACAGTTCTGAAAACTCAGGCTTCTGAACAAAACCTCTCCTACTTGTAATTTAATCCTTCATTTGCATTGCCAATAATAGTGGGAGGAAAGAAATTCCAGGAGACCAGCTGGCTTTTAAGTGCTCTATTGTATCTAATCAGAAGCATGTCTGGGAATGGAAGGTCCTGGTTTCTCAGCCCAAGAATAAACAAGGGCATAGAACCACAAACAAGAGAGGTCTTGAGGTCACAGTCTGTGGGGGGCATGGACCTACAACACTGATAGAAGACAGAGCCAGATTGGAGGGGGCAGGCAGTATCTACACAAGGCAGAAGAGGCGAGAAGATATGAATAGCCTTTAAATCAAAGAATTACAGGCTGTCATAAAATAATCTAGTCCATTTTCCTGATACTCATCAGTACCATGCTAATTTCTCTCCAGACCTTGGACCTCCGTTTCTTTAGTGTGGGGAGGTGATAACACCGCTCACTGATAGTAAAGGAAAGAGCAAAATTGTGCCCATTGATTCCTTCAGCAAGTCTTTTTTGAAATTGTCCTATATGCCAAGGACAACGCCCAGTGCACAAAGACAAACACGACTCCTGACCTCACAGAGCATGGATTTTAGTGGAAGAGATGGGCGCCAGTCACAGACTGAGAGCACATCAGGGGAGCATGTAACAAAGACGCTGGCCTCGTCTCAGGTCAGGGAAGGCTCCTGGGGGACGAGGCTTGTGTTGAGGCCTGCAGGCGTTAGCTGGGCAAAGGCAGGAGTTGATGGTGGTGAGAACACTGCAGGCAAAGGAGTTGAGCCGACATGGAGGTGGCAGGCTTAAGGATCAGAAAGGAGACCCAGGAAGGGACAGGAGTGGTGGGTAGAGACCATGCTGTGCAGGTTTATAGAGCTCTGGGTCTTTATCCTAAAAGCAGTGGGGAGTTTTTGAAGGGTTTAAAGCAGAAGAGTAGCAGGGACAGGCTCACATGTTATAAAACTCACTCTGTGCCATGGACAGCGGGGTGCAGAGAGCAGAGGGGAAGCGTTCTAAGGCTAGTTGAGTAGCCCAGGGGATTCTGACTGGGTGCTGGATGTTGGTGGGGCAGGAGAGGGGGGCGGAGAACTTAGGCTGGAGAGAGAAACTCAGACGAAACCCACAGACCGTGGGTGGATTGGATATGGGGTAGGAGGATAAAAAGGCATCCAGGCTATCTTTTGGGTCACCAGAAGAGGTCACCAGACAAGGGCTGAAAATAGGGTAAGAGCTGGATTGGGAATGAGGTAGCACTCATTAGCTACAAGCACAGAAGAGGTGCATCCAGAAAGAACAAGTGGCGGTCTGCAGTGAATAAGGCTCACGTACTGTGTAATTAAAGTAGGTATCCAAAGCTCTCAGTTATTCATGGTGATTCGTTGTGTTAATTAGGGTCCTTTTCCTCCCACTGCAATCTCTGGACTTCATTCATTCACACCTTTACCAGCAGGTAGAAGGAGAAGGGAAAGATGGCATAGGGGACTAGGTAACTCAGTTATGTATGTGTGGTGGATAAATGGAAACTATATGGCCTCACCTACTTAGAGTGGAAGTTTATTGTGACTATTTAGTTTATAGGACAGCAATTCTGTCCCTGAAAGGGCAGATTGCATATAAATGCGATTTACATCTCTGGCAACTCTCTACAACCATCTCTTAATGAATTAGTCAAACCATCAAGGCATCCATACCAGTTCCTGTCATCCTTTCATCTTCCAGGTTGTTTGCCTTTAAAGCTTAGAATGGAATTGAAGAGTATTTATAACAATGGGACATTTTTGTGGGCCTGGGGGAAGAAATCTTTGATAAATAAACACGAGAGAATTGCAGAAAATAAACCCAGTCAGCGGGGGGTTTTTTTTAAGGCAGGTTTGCAATGACTTGTTGCTCGGTCTCCAGGAAAGGTGCAGGGTCAGCAGTCACCCCTGGGCTTGGAGACTATGCGTGTGGAAAAAAGAACAAAAAACAACAATAAAAATTTAATTGTACACAATCTATTACAGGATGAAGAATCTTGATAGGTTTAGGTTTCTGTATCAGTCAGGGCTGGGCCAGGAATCAAACAGTATATTCAGAAGAGATAGTTAAAGATAAATTAATGGAGAAACTATTTCTGAGAGTGTGAGCAGGGACAGAGGAAGCCACTACAGGATGGTGAAACACCCGGGCTACCTGGAAAGCTGTAGCACCCCAAGGCCTGAAAGGGGAAGAAGAGGGAGTGGTTAATTATTCCTATAGCTGTAGGACTCCCCTCAGTCTGCAGAGGAAAGAAGCCACTGACAGTTACAGCCTAGCAGGGAAGGAGCCTGGGGAATAAATACTCAAACCTCTCTTCTTGCAAGTGTTTCTCATTGGTCCATCCAAACCAGAAACCAGTGAGCAAGGAAGCCCATTGACCCAGTTCACACAGGCCTCCCTGGTCACAAAGCAGTGCAGGAAAAGGGGAAAAGTGGACGAGCAAGGACGAGCAGAGAGAAACCAGCCCATGAGCTGAGAGGCTGCCTCACATTTGCACATTTATGTAGATCAATATATTTAATCGGATCTATGTATTTCACTGCCAATATTCTTCTGGTTTTATAATGATATAGTTCATCCCACATAGATAATATTAAACAAAGAACGACAGAAAACAGAACTGCTAGCCCAGGATGCGCCTGGGGTAAGGGGAGGGGAGGAAAGTGAGCAGTAGGTGTTGTTAGTCTGTTGTTTTCTCAATTCCCCCGCCCCCGCCCCCATCCATGATGGGAGCTGTGTCTCTGGCCACTGGCTCATCTTTCTCCCTTTCTTTTTCTTTCTTTGTTTTCCTCCCTTCCTTCCCCCTCCCTCCCTCTATTCTTCTTCCTTCCTTACTTCTTTTATTTTTTTCAAAAGGAGAAGGGCCTGGATTATTGATGAAATCAAAAGGATAAATTGGGGGATTACATGTCTCCATCCTGCCAGTTGTTTGTTTAGTAAATAACGTTTCCTCTGTAAAACTTCAGCTTTCATTTGAAGAGTGTAGACCAGGCTTAGGCAGACAGTGAAGCTTCCCTGAAGTCAGCCCTCTGTGATCCTGGCTAACTTTGATCTGCTCTTTCCCATATGCCCTCGGAACCCCCAAGGTCCACCAGGACACTTTCCCATTGGCCCTGTTTTATTTCCCATTGTGCAGCACATTCAGCAACAGACTTTGCCTCTGGACTTCTCTGTGACTAGACATATTCCCTCGTCACTGGAATTTGCTAATTTTAGGGCAGTTAAAATATTCCCTACGGTGAGCCAAGGAACCCCCGGACACCCCAACAGAGAGGGAGGCACACCTGCTCAGATACTGCCCTCTGCTGGAAACTGTTGGGACTGCTCAAGTCTTCAGCAAGGGCTGTGTGCCATTTCAGAGCTGCGCATGGCTCATCCTCCTGCCTGGGTTGCAGATATACCTGCGATGTGGATAAGGCATTATTTAGAATACCTTTCTCATTAACAGCGTGGCTGGAAAGAAACATTAGAATGTGATGCAGAAAGTTTTTCTTTATGACTTGGTATCAAAAAGCATTTCTAAACAAGACACAAAAATACAAAACACATAAAGGAAATGATAAATCTGACTATACCCAACACAAGAGCTTCTGTATGGCAGAAGACACGATACACAAAGTTAAAGGATAAAAAGAAAATACTTGCAACAAAGGATTGCTATCTTGAGTATATAAAGAACTTCTACAGGTCAAAAAGAAAATGCAAAACAATCCAATAGAAAAATATTCTCAAGATATAAAATATTGACCCACAGAAATATAAATGTAAAATTTTATGAAATAAAATATATAAAATATAAATATAAATTTGGCCAAAAAATGCTCAATAACTAGAACAATAGATATTCAAACATGGTGGAGTTTTATTTTTGTTTTAACCTATTAAATTGGAAAAAAATTAAAGGGTATAGGAGAAAAGATATTTCTATACATTATAGATAAGGTTGTAAATTAGTATGGTCCCCTTGCAGAATAATTTGTCAATATCAATGGAAGTGTAAAATGTTTATACTCTATGATCCAGTGATTTCACATCTTCATTTCTCCCCCAAAGAGGCACTCACCCATGTGCTCAGAAGGCAGGTTCAAGGATGTTCCTGGCAGCTATGCAATAGCAACAAAATAGCAACAAAAAACACAGAAGTTTTTAAATGTACTATTTGTACTTATGTGGAAGGATCTTCAAAACCTATTTGTTTACACAGGAAAAGAAACCTTTATTTTGTGAAGACACAGCGAATTCTGCCAAACCTTACTGGTAATTCAATTAGCTAAAAAACTATTTCTGAGTGAGCAAAACTCAAGCTGCAGAATAACACACAATATGAAAACATATGTAAGAACACCCCATGCACATTAAACAATACTGTATTTTTTCCTATGGGCCTTGTAAGGCCGGGTAAAGTATGTAGAAGGAGATACATTAACTCGACGGTAAGAGTTACCTCTGGGGTGGAGGTGACGCTTGGAGATGGTGTTCAAAGGTTTGTTACTTCAGCCTTATCTGTAATGTTTCAATTTTTTAAAAATAAATAGAATATATGTATGTGTTACTTGTATAATTAAAATGAATAAAAATTATTCTTATTTAAAAGGAAGAAAAGCTTCCCTAGTCTTTATTCATAAAGCACTTGGAAGGACCAGGGAATCATTGAGCTATAAGCAAAATGGTGCCTTGGGTGATTTGTCAGGGGACCCGCTAAGTAGAGGGCATGGTGGTTGTCATGGAGATGGCTGCCTGCAACACGAACCATCCTGTGCATCTCTCTACGTGTCAGACCATCTCGCATTCAGTGTTATGCTTTTAAATGTTGGTTCACAAATTCAATAGTTATAACACAATCCCTAACACTTACTGAGGGTGTTTGACATTAAAATATAACTATCTTATTTAATCCTTTATTTTCTCCCTTTCTCTGTGTGTGTCTCTGTCCCTCTCTCTCTGTCCCTCTCTCTCTCTCTGTTACTCTGTGTGTCTCTCTCTTTCTCCAGATGAGATTACTTAGCTCTAGAGATGTCAAATAACCTCTCCGAGGTCAGTTGACCAATATGCAGTAGAGTTTGTCCTAACCCCATCAGCCATACTCTCAAAGATTTAAACCATATTACAACATCATAAACATCTTTGTAGTTTTGTTAACTGCAAAATATCAATGTCCTGTCAGGGGATTTCCTGAGTTTCTCTGCCACCCAGGCCATGTCCATTTGCCACATTTCTCTGAATCAAAACAGCAGTTGATTCATTCTGGGAGAAACACCTACCATAGGATGAGGTGTTATTTAAGCCAATACAACCAAGACAAGTACACACTAAAAGAACAGCTAGGAGGTTAAAAATAATCCTCAAGCAGAGGACAAATTCAAATATTTTTAAAGTTAATTTTAGGAACAAAACTAATCAATAATAGCAAAGCTTAAAGTCTGACAATCATGGAAGCCCTGCAAAATTCTCATAGGATACAATGTGCTCCCTCTTCCAAATTCTGGACATTTCTTGTGACAGCGATGAAATGCGTTCCAGTGATGCAGTCCTGCTCTCACCGTTCAACCACTCCTGCCTGGCAAAGAGAACTCAGCTGAGCGACATCGGGAATCACAGAGACGGGCCCCGGGGCAGAGGCTCTCCGGGTCTTCTTCGGAGAGCAGGCGAGCCTCTCCTGCTTTGGAGAAAAAAGCCTTCCAGGGATGTTTCCAGAATAACTTATGAGTGGAGGGGGCAGCAGGTTTACATATGAGAACTGAGATTCCTTTCTTTCAATTAAAAAAATGAATTAACCTCTATTTAGTTTCCTACTTGAGAACAGGTATGTCTATGAATAATCCATAGATGGGCAGGCCACACATGGATCTCGAAGGCCCAGAAGTCTGAAAGCAAATGAGACCCTGAGTGTTAAGATTACACAGGAGATTTTAAGTAGCATCACGTAGGCAAGGAAAAACCTGAGAAAACACCAAAAAAAGCCCTGCACATAATAAGCACATCTAAGCCCCTAGCTACGTACACAAACATGTCTCCTCTCAGATGATGGTAATTGAAAGTCATGGGCTCCCACTTGAGAAAGGAGAAAATGAATGAAGAAATGCAATCTAAAAGAAAAAAAAAGATTGAAACATTAGGGTTTTATTTTTTAAAACCTTTTTTTAAAAACTTATTTTTAGACAGGGGAAGGGAGGGAGATAGGGAGAGAAACATCAAGATATGGTTACCTCTTGCGCGCCCCCTACGGGGGACCTGGTTCACAACCCAGGCATGTGCCCTGACTGGGAATTGAACCGGCAACCCTTTGGTTTGCAAGTTGGCACTCAATCCGCTGAACCACACCAGCCAGGGCAAAACATTAGGGTTTTAATGAACCTGAAGTCTCAGGGTAGAGAGTTAAGGACATTTAAATTTTAATTTCTGGGCTACAACTCCAAATCCTTAAACATGCCAGGACTGACAGAAGAAGCACAGCAGATAGAGGGTGGGGCAGGTGGCTGCAAAATTCCTGGGCCCATGCTAGCATTTTACTCCTGGCCTCTCAACAGCTTAACTCTGGCTGTTCTGCCCACCAAAAACAAGGTGTGTTTTTCTATCTGTTAACCATGAGATAACATCATGGCATCATATGGATTAGGAAGATGAAACATCAGCAAAAGCCATGTGATGTAGGATTTCTAACCAACAGGGTCTTAACCTACACCACTTTGGGGGATGCAGGAAGAAGATGTTGAAAAAGGTGCCACCAGCCGGCCTCAAGAGCATGGACAAGAATATCCTACCACTTCATTTGGTCCTTCGAGGGCCTTTGGAGTCCCCAGGTAAAAAGAAAGTTGTGCGCATCACTGAGACTACTCATCTCTGCAGTTAGAAAACAGTATGTCCCAAAGAGGGATAGTTTGAAATCTTAACAACTTTAATGCAAATGCCTGCATGGCTATGTGTGCACGTACACCGCCGCCCCCACCCTCCCCCCACACACTTCTTACCAGCTCCGTTGAGCAAAGAATTTTCACGAATAAAAGATTTGGATTTTTATCTTGTCCAACTCTCTTCAGGTATTGTCCTGAGAGAAGACAAATCCTTTAAACTTGCCTCATTTGAAAATGTAACAGGTGAAATAACTCCCCTCCACCCACCCCTCCCCCTTCAGTAAAATGGCCTGAAATTTGGAGCAGAAGGTATTACATTTGGAGCTGTGGCAGGCAGCATATTAATATGTGACTGAAAATAGACAGATCCCTTAAAAGTCTACCCACATTGCAGAATTGGAAATAGACGAACCTCTTTCCCATTACAGCAACAATATTACAAGGCAAGATTTGTTTGCAAGAAAATGAATTGGCAAACAAGCCGAGACTAGAAGGTGGCTCCTGCCTCACTCAGCAGCCTGAGCAAGACTGGAGGAGAGAAACTCAAGGCAGTGGTGGGCTCCCGGGAGGCGGGGGGCACGAAAGGGGCTGCACAGACCACCTGCCACCCCAATATCTCTCTCCAGATGGCTGGCCTTACAGATGGAACACCCCCTTGAGTCTCATTGTTGGAGACAGGTAGGGTTCGGGTGAGTAGCTCATCCTCTAATTTCACCCTGTTGAGACCAGTCCTTATGGTGGCGAGAGAGAGCGCAGACTGCCTGGCTCCATGCTAAATGAACTGTGTAACCTTAGAGAAGGCAGAGTAAGACATGTCCAGAAGGCAGGCTGGAGTAGGTGAGCGGTAGGAAGGAGGCTTGGAAAGAGCTGCAGAGCCTTGCCTGCTGGAGATGAGCTGACACCTTTATACTGGGGCGTGCGCCATGGTCCTTACACAGAAACCCCCACTCTGGCTTCCACACCCCCGCCTGCAGGTCTTGGCTGTGAGTCACATTCTAACCCCTCTCTCCTGACATTTCTCCACGCCCTCCCACCCACCCGTTTAGCACCATCCGGTCACACAGCCCTTTAATAGCAAGCGAAACTGTAGCAGGTGTCAGAGCTGAGGGAGAAAAAAAAATCTCAATCCTCACTGGAAGGTGAAGATCATTTTCTGCATTTCCACTTAAAGGAAGAAGTGAAAAGCATGAAATCACATGCCAACAGGAGGAAAGAGTTTAAACCAGAATAACCTCGGCAGCGGCAGGCACCAGCAGTTCCGGGTCACGGCTCCCTGAGCTGAACTCCTGGGGAGAAATGGGGCTGGCAGGCAGGGGCACACAGGTAAAATTCACCTGGCCTTTCCACCTGGACGTGCCTCAGGCTCTCAGGCTCCCCCTGCCCCAAACTCAGCTTGTCCTGTCTTCCAAATCCGCTCCACTTCTAGGTCCCTTCTTACATAATGACTACCACCCAAGCCAGGAATCTGGGAGTCTCCCGGGACTGCTCTTACTCCATCATAGAGCCCCACTATTGCACCAGCCACAGCTACCCAGCGTCTTAGCCCAGGTGGCTCCGTCTCCACCTCCCGCATCGCCCCGCGCAGCAGCCTCCATCTGGCTCCATCGTCTCTCACACGGACTGTGCAGCAGCCTCCTGGCCAACCTCCACGCTGGCTCTCTGATCCAGCCTCTATTTTGCTCCCAGCATGACCCCCTCCCACCCCCCCACCCCACCAAGTGCAAATCGGATGATGGAAGTTCTGTTTTTGAAGTCCTTGAGTAGTTTCCTTCTGCTGTCAAGGTAAAGTCCAAACTCAGACTGGAACACAAGGCGTTCGTAGCCCGCACTGTTCCAGGCTATTGCACACACCCATGGCTTTGAAAAGTCTCCTGGCCTTGTCTCTCCAATGAACTCTTCTTACTTGTCTCTCCAGACCCTGTTCATGCGTTTCCCCTCTAGTCCTTCCACTTGCCACCTCGTGCATTTTCTCTGCCACACTAGTCTTGCACCGGCTCCATCCCCTTTCTGCCACCCCCAGTGGCTCCTTGAGAGCAGGGACTCTGTCTTAACCATGTTTGGATCCTTGGGGCCCAGGACAGTGCCTGATGTACAAGTCTGGACCAATGTTCATGGAAAGTGTGAGCCTGTGAATGGTTCCTTCTAGGGCGGAGAAAGGCTGTGGACAACTCGGGGGCCTGGTTGAGCAGAAGAGGAAGAGGCTCTGCTCCTTAGGGACCTGGAATCCTGCCTGGGACAAGTCCCGGGCCTCCAGCTCACGGGGCACATCGAGCACAGACACCGAAATCCATCAGAATCGCAGATGAAATGTAAAAATGGAAATGTCTGACCTGATGATGTCATGGGTGAGATACTACCCCTGTTTGTCCCTGTGATTAGAGAAAGGCCAGTCCTGAGTTTTGTTCTCTGCGGGAGGCGTGTCCTAAACGGGACTCAGGCCCACCAGGCTTCACGATCTACGGGAGCCAGAATATAAGGACATCAGCAACATCATCGTGCAAGGAAAAAAACATTTTTTTGGTAACAATGTATGATGACAGATGTTAACTAGACTTATTGTGGTGATTGATCATTTCACAGTATATACAAATATCAAATCATTATGTTCTACACCTGAAACTAATATAATCTTATATGTCAGTATATATCAATTAAAAAAAATCACTGCTTCACCAGGGAGCTCTATATGCACAGGAAGCTTAAAGCTGAATTTACTCACTTTTTTTTAATTGAGGTAAAATTCACGAAACATAACATTCACCATTTTAACAGTGTACGATTTAGTGGCTTTTAGTACCTTCACAATGTTGTACAACCATCACCTCTAATTCCTACACATGCTGTAGTCATTAGCAGTTACTCCCATTCACCCTTCTTCCCTACCCCTGGCAGCCACTAATCTACATCCTTCTTATAGATTTGCTATTCTATTTCATATAAATGGAATCGCATAATATGTGGTCTTTTGTGTCAGCTTCATTCAATCAGCATGATGTTTTCAAGGTTCATCCATGTTTCAGCATGCATCAGTACTTCATCCCTTTTCATGGCAAAAAAAAGATTCTATTGTGTGGATATCTCATATTTGTTTATTCATTCATCGGCTGAAGAACATTTAGGTCGTTTCCACTTTTTTGGCTATTATGAATGTTTGGCTGCTATGAACATTTGTGTACAAGTCTTTGTGCGAGCATATGTTTTCATTTCTCTTGGTTATATAGACAGGAGCAAAATTGCTTCATCAAATGTTTAACATTTTTTGAGGAACTGCCAATATGCTTTCCTCAACAGCTGTACCATTTTACATTCCCACCAGCAACATGTAAGGGATCCAATTCACTCACTTTTTAAGGATCTTAGATGGTGAATTCCTAATGTTGGGGCTTTTCCTGAGAACCGTGCAAAAATACAACCAGTTGGATAGCAACAGAGTCAGAAGCTAAACTCTGAAATAGGGATACAGCCTTAAGCTGAATCTGAGCTGATCCCTGACGTCATCAGTTCGTCAGCCCTCAGTCATCAGTCACGTATCTCCCAAGGTGTCACTCAGGGCAGGGGTTCTGTGCAGTTCAGAATCACAAGGACCGCGCATGCCTTGTCTCCTGGTTCTGTTAGGTAAGAGTTCACATGTGTATAATCTCCACTGGCCCCCACTTACAAATCACATGAGGAAAAAAGTGAGGCTAGATCTCATTGACAAGTAGGAAGGAGAGGCCCATTTTGTTCATCAGAAATTAGAGTTGTTTTCCTGCTGAAGCCGAAGACGAAGGGACCCTCTGGGTTCAGGCACGGGGCCCAGCAGCAGGGTGCAGGATGGCGGGCTGCCAGACAGGCAAAGAGCAGCTTTGGTCCAGTCTGGGGTTAGGCCATATGCAGAAGTCCAGGCAGGTGGGAGGTCTGGAAGCACCGATCACAGCACAGCCCCAAGGCGTGAGTCTGAGGAATGGGACCAGGGACAGGTGAGAACAACGCAGGGTGCTGGCAGGCCCCAAGGCAGGCCCGCAGCCTTCCTGCTGCACTTTGGCCGCTGCCGCCCACCCCTCGCTCCTAGCATGCCACCGTCCCTCCCCCAACTCCATCCCAGCAATAAAAACAACACTTATCTCTAGGTCCCTGAACACAGGATGGCCTCTCACCTCACCCTTCATTATCAGTGTCACTTGCACCTATTGTTTCCAGCTCCCTGAAAGTTCATACCCCTGCCCCCTCTCTGGAAAACCACTTCCTCTCCAGGTTTCAGCTCAAGCACTCCCTGCTATGAAACCTCCCCCTGATGCTCTCCAAGTGCCGGGGGCTCTGTCTCCCACACCCTGTGCTCTACTTCATTGTACTAGGGTGACCTTTCTCTTACTGTCCCATGTGGGGCTGTTTCTCACGGCGGGGGGGGGGGGGGGGGCAGTGCCAGGGCAGCCATAGCACGGCACATAGGTGCCCAGTGCCCAGGGGGCGAAAGGCTATTTTGCTGTAAGTCTGCTCCTGGGGAACTGAACAGGGAGTGACCAGATTGGTGACAGAACCAGGCTAGGGGCTCAGGGCTTGAGCACAGGAAGCACCGGCAAAATAAAACAGGGACTGGGAGAGAGGAAAAACCTTGAGAAAAAGGAGTGGACACAAAGCAAGGGGAACACAAAACTCCCAGGCATCCATGGAGGGCGGTTTGTGTGGCCCCGTGGACATAGAGACTGCTCCTGTTTTGTGCCATCCTCTGCGCTTTGGGTGGTCTTTCTCCTCCCTCCCTCTCTCCTTTCTTCCTTCCCTTCCTCTTTTTCTCTCTCTGTGTCTTCTTTTCTTCCTTCCTTCCTTTCTCTTCTTTCCTTTCTTGCAGGTAACAGGCTGTGCACCTGCCTTTCCAGACACTCTGGGTTATAACATGGGAAATAAGAGTAAATAAGTAAACCGAGGCTCTGAGCCTAAAGCAGTGGAACTCAGACATGCATACACGCAGCCCTCACTTGGGTGACCCCCTGGGCGCACTGGGCTTTTGCATCAGTTCTGGTTGCTTTGGCTGCAGATAACGGAAACCAGACTGAGAGTGGCTTCACTGAAAAAAAGATAATTTTTCTGTTTCCCAGAAGAGTCAGATGTGAGCCCTCTGGGACGGCTGGGTGGCTTTACGATGCTGTCAAGGTCCCAGGCTCCCTGTCTTTCTCTCCTCCATCTGTGGCATGTAGCTTTCATTCTTTTGCTCCCAGGAAAGCTTCTGAACTTCCAGGCCTCACACTGACATCAGGCAGGAAAAGGGGGGAGAGGAAAGATGGGAAGGTGGGTGCCAAGTGCCAGTGGAGTCTGTCCCTTCAGCTTCCATCTCATTGGCCAGGGCAGGGACACGTGTCCACCCTGCCTGCAAGGGAGACTGCGGAGATGGTTATTTTTAATTAGGCATGTTACCACCTTGCAAAAATATTGGGGTTCGATTAGTAAGGAAGAGTGGAGAATGGATATTGAGGAGGCATTATCAGGGTCTGCCATGGATTCCAAAGGCAGCCTTCATTCCACTAAGGAACACTGCTATCAAACTGCAATGCAAATACAAACCCTGGAGAGGGATGGCTACCCTTGAAGCCCAGCCCTTCCCCTGACTATCTGTGTGACTTTGGGCCAGTTGCTTTATCTTTGTGTGCCTCATTTTCCTCACCTATAAAGTTGGGGGATGGATGACGCTCAGTTCACACATTGCCATGGGGATAAAATCAGTTAGCACGTGTAAAACGCTGACATTAGTGCCTGGTGCAGAATTAACCCTCAAAAATACTAGCTGTTTCTGACGGTTATTGTGTATGGAATATCTACTGTATGTCAAATGCTCTACATTTTCTTCTCTAATCCTCACAACAAATGTATATAACGAGGGAAATAATGAGTTCGGGAGGGGTCTCGGCTCCACTGCCTGTCATTTTGCCACTTCATTGAAGATTTCTAATCCTTAAGAATTTCTTCAATGAAAATATGTTGTAAGAAAATATGCATATGCCTTCTTCAGCAAGCAGTTTAGCAGTTGACATGAGGGCAGAGATTAGTAGCATCAGCACACCCGGATGTCAGACAAAGCCTTTCCCCGGCACTTTCTCATAGGTCTTGCCCTGGGTTCAGTTCCAAGTTTTGAGTGAAGATTTAGTCTAATTTCTACTCCTTCCTGCTTGATCTGCAAATTGGCTCACCATCCCAGGTACTTAAGGAAATGTGTTAATTGGCATAAATGGGATAAAGCAGAGGCTGATGCACTCAGAGCTTTCAGTGGACAATTAGGACAGGCTGGGATCAACAGAAATGCAGGGGGTAGAAGAGTGTGGGCAAGAAGCCAGAATGTGGCTCATAGGAGGGTCCAGTAGCTGGCCCCGGGGTAAGGTCAGGCTAGGTCAGAGAGGGCACTGATTCTGCTGGGAGGCAAAAAGAGACCCGTGCCCCGCCCCCCGCCCCTCTCCTCTCACAGCCCTCTGTGCTCACCAAGCACCAAATAGTTATATATCCCTAGAAGTGCTTTGAAAAATTTAAAGATT
Source organism: Pteronotus mesoamericanus (assembly GCF_021234165.1). Taxonomy (NCBI): domain Eukaryota; kingdom Metazoa; phylum Chordata; class Mammalia; order Chiroptera; family Mormoopidae; genus Pteronotus; species Pteronotus mesoamericanus. The sequence continues at coordinate 24,138,558 of NW_026555078.1, read as the reverse complement.
TCTACCTCCATAAGATAAATTCCACTTCTAAGAATATTTTCTACAGAGATAATGTGCAGAAGGATTTTGCATTGTGACATTGTTTGTAATAATGACAAAATTGGGAACAACCAAAGTGTTCATGTATAAGAGGCCAGTTAGTTTATGGAATATCTATTTTTGAAAACAAAAGTGTGCAGCAGAATTTACTAACTTGAAAAGATACTGCTGACATGTACTTAAGTAGGAAAAAGCACATTGTGAAGCACCATGTATGGTATGTAGTACTTATGTGAAAATCATAAATATGTACATATACATACATTCAGATATGTACATATATATTTATGAATATATTTAGAAAAATCTTAGCAGAAAGGCAAGAACATGAATAGAAATGAGACAGAGATGTTTTTTAAAAGTTTCATCAACATGCTAACATTGGTTTATCTCCATTAAAGCGTTGCTGCAGAGCCAAGTTTCTCACTGTTGAAGTATGAATTTATTACAGATAAGAAAGGGGAGGAGGCTAGAATTATCCATATGTAATGGATTAAAGTTTGAGGCATCAATATGAGCTCATGCTTAGCTTAATATAGACACAGATGGTTACGTATAGAATATTTACAAATACTTGCGTATACTCAGTTTAGTAGTTTGGCATACAGATGTGCATTTCTTTGTTCTGTCAGCTGAGAGGGCCTAGAAAAATGACACTCCAGCAGCAAGGAACACACCTAGTGTCTAGATCTTTACTTCAAATACTATCTCCCAATAACAGACACCAGGGCTCCTTAAATAAATAGCTGATTCCAGGACTAGGGCAAGCAATATATAAGATGAGACTAGAACATCTTCTAATGCTATAAAGTAAGAAAGTACAAAAAAATTAAAATAAAATAACTCACATTAATGGGTAGGTCAAAAGTGCACAGAATGGCCAATGGCCAATCCTGGAACAATTTTAGCAACAAAATAAATAAAATAATATTGGATTATAATCCACATATAAAATAAATATCTATGAGTCCATGTTACTATAAATAAATGATTGGATAAATTAATATATAGGGAGAAGGGGAGGAGACAAGATGAATTTCTTATGCAGAACAATTCCAAATAATTTATATAGATACTCTACCCTCAAAGAGGGGAGCATAATGCTCCAGTCCTTAAGTGTGGCTGTGCATAGTGACTTTCGTGCAAAGAGGACAGTATGGAAAGAGAGGGAAGAAAAGAGTAGCTTTATACTGGAGAAGGCTGACAAACTCCACTCAGTTCAGTGGTCAAGGCCAACATCATCATAAATCACATTGATAGTATGAAACCTTGATATGATGTGATAAAAATGACATTTTGCCTCTATGATCTTATTCCTCAAAACTCACAGCCTCAGTCTCATCATGAGAAAAACATCAGACAAATTTCAGTAGAGGGGCATCATCCTCCAAATGCCTGTCCACTACTTCTCAAAAATAACCAAGTCATCAAAAACAAGGAGATGTTGACTAACTGTCACAGCCAAGAGGAGCCTAAGGAGACAGGTAAAGCAAAACTGTTCACAAAAAAAATTTAAAAAATTTTTTTCCAGTTCCCACAGAACAGTTTTTTCCTAAACAATAGAATCAAAAATCTCAAGTAAATAACCTAACCCTACATCTACAAGAGCTAGAGGACAAAAACAAACAAAGCCCTGAGCAAGTAGAAGGAGAGAAATAATCAAGATCAGAGCAGAATTAAATGACATAGAGACTAAAAGAGCAATTCAAAGGATCAATAAATCCAGGATCTGGTTTTTTGAAAAGATAAACAAAATCAACAAGCTGTTAACCAGGCTCACTCATCAAGGAAAAAATAGAGAGGATCCAAATAAAATCAGAATCAAAAAAAGGAGAAATTACAACCAATACCACAGAAATACAAAGGATTGTAAGAAGTTACTATGAACAGCTATATACCAAGAAATTGGACAAACTGGGTGAAATGGAAAAATTTCTAGAAATATATAGTCTTCCAAAACTGAATCAAGAAGTAGCAGAAAGCCTGAATTGATAGATAACAGCTAGCGATGAAGCACTAATCAAAAATGTCTCGGCACATAAAAGCCCTGGACTGGATGGCTTAAACAGGCGAATTCTACCAAACATTTAGGGAAAAGCTAACTCTCATCCTTCTCAAACTATTTCAAAAAAATTCAAGAAGAGGGAAGACTTCCAAATTCTTTTTATGAGGCCAGTATTATCCTAATTCCAAAACCAGGTAAAGACACAACAAAGAAAGAAACTACAGGCCAATATTGCTGACACAAATAGATGCTAAAAACCTCAAAAAAAATACTGGCAAACTAGATCCAGTAATACATTAAAAAGCTCATAAACCATGAGCAAGTGGGATTCATCTGAGGGATGCAAAGATGGTACAATATTTGCAAATCAATAAACATAATACACCACATAAAAATAAAAGTATCACATGATCATACCAATAGATGCTGAAAAAGCATTTGATAAAGTAAAACACCTAATTTTGATAAAAAACATTCAGCAAAGTGAGAATAGAGGAAACATACCTCAACATAATAAAGATCACATGTGAGAAACCTACAGCCAACATTACACTCAACACACAAGCACTAAAAGCTTTCCTTCTAAGATTAGGAACAAGACAATGGTGTCTGCTTTCACCACTTATATTCAAGAGAGTATTGAAGTTCTAGCCACAGTGATCAGACAAGAAAAAGAAATAAAAGGCATCCAAACTGGAAAGGAGGAAGTAAAACTATCATTGTTTGCAGATGATGTAATCGTGTACATAAGAAACACTATAAGCTCCACCAAAAACCTATTCAACCTAGTGAATTAATGAATTTGGCAAAATAGTGGATACAAAGTCAATATTTAGAAATTGAAGGCATTCTTGTATACCAACAATGAACTATCAGAAACAGAAACTAGGAAAAAAATCCCATTTACTACAGCAACAAGAAAAATAAAGTACCTAGGAATAAACTTAACCAAGGAGATAAAAGACCTGTACTCAGAAAACTACAGAACACTGATGAAAGAAATTAAGGAAGACACAAATAAATGGAAATATATACCATGTTCATGGTTTGGAAGAATTAACATTATTAAAATGTCCATATTACCCAAAGTAATCTACAGATTCAATGCAATTCCTATAAAGATACCAATGACATATTTCACAGATTTAGAAAAAATATTTCAAAAATTTATATGGAACCATAAATGACCATGAATAGCCTTGGCAATTCTGAGGAAGAAGAACAAAGTAGGAAGGATCACAATACCTGTTATGAAATAATACTACAAGGCCACAATAATCAAAACAGTCTAGTGCTGGCATAAAAAGAGACACATAGATCAATGGAACAGAATTGAGAGCACAGAAATAAAACAATGTCTGTATGGTCAATTAATATTTTACAAAGGGGACAGGAGCATAAAATGGAGCAAAAATAGCCTCTTCAATAAATGCTGTCGGGAGATATGGACAGGTACACGCAAAAAAAAAAAAAAAAAATGAAACTAGACAACCAACTTACACCATACATGAGAATAAACTAAAGATGGATGAAAGACTTAAATGTAAATGGTGACACCATAAAAGTCCTAGAGGAGAACAAAGGCAGGAAACTCAGATATCCCCTGCAGTGATATTTTCACCAATATGTCCCCTAAAGCAAGAGATATAAAAGAAAGAATAAACAAATGGGACTACATCAAACTAAAAAGCTTTGGCATGGTTAGAGAAAACATCAGCAAAATAAAAAGAGAACTAAACGATTAGGAAAACATATTTGCCCATGATACCTCAGACAGGGGTTTGATCTCCAAAATATGTAAAGAACTTATATGACTCAATGCCAGGAAGACAAACAATCCAATTAAAAAATGGGCAAAGGACCTAAACAGACAATTCTCCAAGGAGGACATACGGAGAATCCAAAGACATATGAAAGAATGTTCAACATCACTAGCCATCAGAGAGATGCAAATTAAAATCACAATGACATACCATTTCACACCTGTCAGAATGGCCATCATTAACAAATCAACAAACAGTAAGTGCTGGAAAGGATGAGGAGAAAAGGGAACCCTAGTGTGCTATTGGTGAGAATACAGACTGGTGCAGCCACTGTCAAAAACAGTATGGAATTTTCTCAAAAAACTAAAAATAAAACTGCCTTTTGACCCAGTGATCCCACTGCTGGGATTATAACCCAAGAATCCTGAAACACCAATTTGAAAGAACCTATGCGCCCCAACGTTCACAGCAGTGCCATTTACAATAGCCAAGTGCTGGAAAACAGTCTAAGTGCCCATCAATAAATGAGTGCATCAGAAAACTGTGGTACATTTACACAGTGGAATACTACAAAACGGAAAGAAAGAAGGAATTCCTACCCTTCTTGTCAGCATGGATGGAACTGGAGAGTATTATGTTAAGTGAAATAAGCCAGGCAGTGAAAGACAAATACCATATGATCTCACCTATAAGTAGAAACTAATGAACAAAACAAATAAACAAGTAAAATAGAACCAGAGTCATGGAAACAAGGAACAGACTGTGATCAGAGGAGTGCGTGGAGGGGGATAACGGGGGAGAGAGGGGGAAGGGTCTAATCAAGGAACCGTATAACAGACCCATGGACAAGGACAGCGCAGTGGGGATTGACTCTGCGAGCGGGGTGGGGGTTGTGGGCGGAGTAGGAGAGAACAATGGGGGAAAATTGGGACAACTGTAATAGAACAACAATAAAAAAATAGAATCAAAGTGAATTTTGATCTCAACCTTTAATAATACAGAAAAGCAGTAAAAGCTTTGAAAATGAAGCTTTTCTTTAAGGATTTTTCAATATCCTGGATTAAGGTCTTAAATGGGGCTTAAGTTTAAAGTTCTTGGGCTTTTTCCAAGAAACTAAAATTTTCCCAAATACATTAGAGGCAGGCACAGTCCTGACTGAAGGGAGAGGCTGAAGGAGGGTGAGGCTTCCTCTCCTGGGCTTTTGATGTTCTCATTACACAACCACTAGGTTAAATGTTTGCATCTCAGCGTAGCCTTTGTAAGATGGCAAAGCCAACTGTTACCAGGTGCATTCACAACATTTTCATCAGGTCCTAGCCCATCTCAGTAGCAGACCACTGTCTGCCCATGAAACAGACCAAGAGGACCAACCTTTTCTTTTAGAGAGGATGTGAATCTCCAGATACAAGTGCACAGGTGGTAACCAAATATCACGGGTCTTATCCCCTCAGACTTCTGATTCACTGGTGTGATCTGACACTTTGGGGTGGGCTGCCATGAGCACCTCTGGAAGACAGACTGGTTTATGAGACATCCCAAAGATTTGTTTGACCCTCACCTTAAGTCAGAAAGAATCTTGAGAGGCTGCACTTCTATGAATCAAGCTGAAGAGGTCAAGCCATGAAATTGTTCTATTTCTTCGTATTGATTCTATATGTATGCAACTTGATGAAGAAGAATTATAACAAGTTGTGTTCCTGATGACTCAGAAAATATGCTACAAAAATAATTCTCCTGAACAGTCAGAGAAGTCCTTAAAATTAGCACTAGGATTTAGAAACAAGGTCAGAAAATGACATCTTTGAAAACAGAAAATGACAAAACTCAATATGCAATGAATGCGATTGTTCCCCCATAGCTTTTCATACCTGGTGAGGCATCCCCCGCTCAGAGATGTTTGGCAAGCACGTTACAGGTAAGACTGGAGCATCTCCTAAGTACCATGAAGGGTTCTGAGGTCTTCTGTATTTCCATGGGACACTAGTAATCTCAAATGGGCTTCACTGAGCTAAGCTATAGTTTTGAAAATTGTAACACGCTAATGACAAATGAAATGGAAAGCTCTACGTGGACTCTAGAGACAACAGGTAAGTAGAAAAGTCCTGCTCAGTGTTTTAAAAACAGGTCTAACCAAGAGTCTGACTAATCTATGCTTGAAAAGTGTCTTTTCCTGGTACAGTTCTACAGGTTCTAGCGGAGCTGTTCCTGTGAAACTAGGCAACTCTTTCTCCAAATGTCAGTTAGGTCTCTAAGGAAACTTTGGACCTTCAGGGAAGACACTGGGAAGGATATGACCCAGATAAGTGGATGTATCTGGTTATTAGAAGTCTTACATTAAGGTGTTAATAAGTCAGCATGTTATGAGTTTGGAAAACATCCCTCCATACTCCAGAGCTAGAGCACACCTGCGTCTCCTAATGCAGGTGAGTTCCCAGACACAAAGGCTGAGGACTTAGACGCTGGACAAAGGTGTCCCTGCTAAAGGCTACTCCAGGGTGCCTACTTGTGCTGCCAGCTGACCTCATTAGTGCTTCCTCACAATAACCCTGTACCTTGGTTTTAAAAATAATATCCCACATCTTAATTCTACAAGACTATTTAGGTAAGATGCTACTTAGAGTCATCTCCTTCTGGGACTTGCTAATGTTAGTCAGGGAAGATAGATCCTTCTGACTTACCCAGATCTTTCTCTAATTGTCTGTTTGATTGTTTTCAAATCCATCCATTTGGTGGTCCCTGCCCAGTGGATGGGTATCAAAGAAGGAACAGTAACATGTTTGGACTCAAAGTCCAAAGCCTGACCTCAAATCCTTTGCTATGTTGCACACACAGGTTCTACCATCATTTGTATCAAAATTATATTCTATGACCTGAAAACAGCACTATTTAATGGATTCTAAAATTTTTCAGTTATAATTTTAAAAAGCAACACTCACAAGAGGTGAATTTGTGCTAGTCAACTCATGTACAGAGAGCAGGTCTCAGTTTCCCTGAAGACATGTTATCCATTGATTCTATTTTCTATATTCATGGGTTAGAAAGAACATGTGCTTTAATATATAAGTTGGCCAAAAAGCCCATATGGTTCTTTCTATAAAATAAAAGGCACATTTTTCAATAATTATTGATTTTGATATTTTGAGTATGTCATCTAGCTCCTACCTGATATCATGTTGATTGTTCTCAATAAATGTCTCAATTTGATGGCTACCAACTTTATCTGGCCTACCCAACCATGGAGCATCATCCAGTAAGAAATCTCCAGCACGAAACTTTGCAAACCATTTTTGACACATTTGGTCAGTCACATCACCTTCTCCATACACTGCACAAATCATCTTTTGTATTTCAGTTGCGTTTTTACCTTTTTGAAATAATAAAGCAAAATTTGCCAAAAATGTTGCATACTTTCTTCCATCTTCAGTATTAAAATGGCTTCACAAAAATTCACCAATTTTGATACTTTTTTTCAAAAAATGCATGCTGATATCCAGCTGTCACGACACAATCGAACAAAATTGTTTCGTAAGAAGTTAAAGACGACTAAGTGCTACTAGAGCCATCTTATAGAAAAACCAAATGAACTTTTTAGCCAATCCAATATTTGTCTGTATGTGAGTAAAAACAATCTGATTTCCCAATATATACTTAAAAAATTATTCGGACTCTCTTCTGAATTCTAAGATAAAAATCATCACTTCCTTTTCACCACTTTGCCATCTCTTCTCTGTCAAATGTTTTTTGTTTGTTTGTTTGTCTGTTTGTTTTATCACAAAGGAATTGCAAGGCTTTTGGTCATACTCAGTGTTCCCCTTGGTTTCTATGGGACTCCTTGGTGAAGACACACCCTGTTATGATTAAAAGCAATCACCAGCCATAAAATGTATTCTCCAAGCTTCTCTGCAGAAGAATATTAAAATCAAGGCTCATGCTGTTATGAATTTCTGGAACAACAGTCCTGGAGGCAACAGCTGCTCTTTCTTATTGTTGTAACAGCAACTCTCCTGGCAGTACTGAGGTGGGCTCTCAGAACTTCCTGGAGGGAAACTATTAACGTTCAAGAGTGGATTCCCACCAATCCTTAATCTCCCCATGATCCAGTCTTACCCCTGCTAGCCATCATCTAGCCGTGTGGGAATAAAATGGAAAAGAGAAAGAGAATCTACACACATTCCTATGTATCTAACGACCCCACTCAGCAGCAGCTGCCTGGGCCAGACATTCTGTTCTTCCTTCAGTTAAAGGACAAATAACATATTCAAGAATATACATCTCAGGCCCTTCCCATCTGGAGTACTAGGCAGGACTTAGGGCAGGTGTCAGCACTTTGTACCAAAGACACATATGGGTTTTAACTTCTCAAGGAACAGGACAGGGATCCTCTTTGCTGAACAGATTCTGAAGGAGAACAACAAGAGAACTTTTGGGCAAGGAACCTGACCTAACAAGTGTGTGGTTTGCTAAGGAGACAGCAGCATCCCCCACATGTGAGAACAGAGAGGGAGAAGATGACTCCTCCAGCTTTATTGGCTCAGCCACCAAAAAGAAAATCAGGTCAATTGGAGGGAGTGCAGCATCAGGCCCATGCTTTCCAGCTCCGTTCAAAGTGGCAAGATGATCACGGTTTACCTGTTGAATGAGCACTATATTTTTCCTGTCACTTGCTTCTTCCATCCTTGGGAGCCCAGGAGCTAAACCATTTTAATAGACCATAGTAATAATATTAGGTACCATTAATATTATAATGTCAAATACAATGAACCAATAAAGTGAGTATTATTGTATCTATTTTATATGGGAATGATGCAAAGATATTAAGGGATAAATATAAATGATAAATAAGATACTCAAGAATACACAGCAGGCAAGTGGCTAAGGGGGTATTGAAGCCCAGATTACCTGGCTCCAAAGCACAGGCCTCTCATCATGTTGTCTTCCCTCTCCACTTCCTACTCCCTCCAAGAGTGTTTACAGCTCAAGTTTCAATCAAATGACCTAGTGTATGCCAAACCCTCTGAAGAATATGACCTCTACAACATACTTTGAGGTCTATCACCTAAATGTTTTAGACATTGTTTACTGAAGTAAAACCCTACTTTTGTGTGTGTCACATGAACAGAGAGCCTTTAAAATACAACATCTCAGGGTTGCAAGGGTCCTAAAGAGGTACCTAGTCTTTGTCACATCTCAGGAAATCAGAAAGTTACAGTGTCAGCCTAAATCCATTTTGCATGAGGGTCAGAGGAACCTGCTGAGAGAAATGGTACAAAAATACATTGATGACTTCCAGTAAAGCCTGGAAATTGAGAGCATGTATTTATCTTGGCTTCCCACAGAAATGTCTCTAAAATGACAGTACAGAAATGTTAAGGAATAAAGCATATGGACAAAGAAAATGGGAGGGGAGACAGCAGAAAGCAAGATAATGGAAAGTGAATGGAGGGGTGATAACTGCAGACCAGAAGAAGTTGGGACCCAATTGTCTTCAGAGAGATAGCCGAGGAAAAGCAAGCTGATTTGTGCCATGGAGCCTCTAAACCCATGGGTATAAGGACCAGGTACCTCTAGAGGCAGGGATAAGGAGTATGGCCGGAAGCAACCTGATGGGCAAAACCTTTCTGAGAAGCATTTACACCTCAGTACAGCCCTTTCTCTTAGCCCATGCAATCAGATAGCCAACGCTTCTCTACAGGAGAGGCACATTCCCTGAAGAAGGTGAGCCAAGATGTTTTCAGGCCTGGATATACAAGGTTCAACAAAGGGCAAAGTACTAAATGAAAGCAGGATAATTGCATAAGGTCTACGTACTAAATAGTGAGGCTGCAAGCCTTGTCTTGACCCACTTCTGGAAGGTCGATGGGTTCTTTGGGAAAAATGAACAATACCAGGGAAAGACTTATCTATGATGACCTTTCAGGGCTGCTTAACAGAAAGGCATAACCATTAACTTATTTTAGTAAAATTTTTTTATGCTTCTCATTTTGAAATAGTTTCACTTACCACCTACATTTCCCAAAAGTTAGCATTTTACATAATTATAGTACAAAATCAGAAAATTGGCTTTGATACCATACTATTAATTAGTGTATAGACCTTACTCAAATTTCACGAGTTTCCTTCATTAGTCTGGGACCTAATCCAGGACCACATGATGTGTTTGGTTGTCATGTTTCCTTAAACTACTACAATTTAGGACAGATGCTCATTATTCCTTTGTCTTGAATGACTTTGACACTTTTAGAGAGTACTGGTCAGCCACCTTGTAGAGTGTTCCTTCTCAGGGCATCATATCAGGAACACATGATGTTGACATGCCTCATTACTAGAAATGTTAACTTGGTTAACATGGTACCTGCCAGCCTGCTCTGCTCTAACGTTACTCTTATAATTAATAACTATATTGTGAGGAACAAAATTTTCTCCTTGCCAACATGCTTTGACCCACTATTTTTAGCATCCATTGATGCTCATTTGTAATGATTTTTATGGTGGTGTTTGCCAAATGGTGATTTAAAAAAAAAGTTCCATCATTCTTTCTAAATTTTAAATTGAAATTCTATAGTTGGAGCTTTATATCTCTCTTATTTATTTATTTATTTATTTATTAAAGTATGTATTTATATCAGTAAGGATGCATGGATATTTATCTTATTCTATGTTCATTTTTATTTTATTCCTCGAATTGTCTCAGGTATGGCCAGTGAATGCTTTTTAAAGTTAGTCCTGCTGACATGTACATATCATTTTTCAAAATTTTCTGGCACCATTAAATATTTCAGACTAATCCTGTGCTTTTTCTGACCTTGCCTGAAATGAGCCATTTCTCCAAGGTGCACTCTTTGCTTTTACTAGAAAATGATGTTTAAAACCAGGATTAGCACTAGGCATGCTTGTTGCTAATGAGGTACATTTCTTTGAGAGACTTTCAGCAGACAGAGCTAGAATGTAAGTGTACGGATGCACACACATATACCAACGCAAATCTCTATATCCTACTATCCTACAGTTGTTTTAAAAACAAAGAGAGGCTTATGACATTTACTAAAATCTGCTGATAAGAGGAAGAGAAGTCCAATACCCCAATGGTGCAGCTCTTCAGCCTTCTCAATTCCATGAAGCTATATTCTTTTATAAACTGCCCTCTCTTTAAGCCAAATCAGTGGTCTTCAACACAGGCAAATTCAGGATTTGGGGCTCCCCATGGAGACTTCCTCTTTCCTAGAGGATGCAATATCATTCTACAGCCATCAAAAGAGGAGCTATGTATTGGTAGGTGCAGGAGAGCTTACATGATGCCAGGTGGGACACAGAAACCACCAGGGACTGTACCAGGGAAGAGAGAAACTTGGGGTTCCAGTAGCTTCACTATCTGAGACTTCTTCGTCAAACATGGTTTGTTATCTTTCTAACTGTTATACTCTTTGAGTGTCCTCCTCAAAGTTATTGTGACCCAGGGAGGCATGGGATACAATGTAGAAGGCTCCAGCTACATCTGTCCCTTCTGGATGGAAGTTCTTTGAATCATAGCCCTGGTAGGTTCCCATAGACATGGAAAATGCATAAGATTTGTCAACAATGTGTCACTTCCTTTGGACATTACAGGGTCTTCTCATTGGTGTGACACAGAATAACATCCATGGAAGTTATCTGTATACCAAGAGAATTTAGACTCAGCATTAATGAAGCTTCTGCTCTTTCTGCCTACCCTCAAGCAATCAGCATCATTACAATTCATCTCAATTTCATCGAGTGGGCTTTTTAAATCTCTGTTCACCCTCAATTATTCCTACTTTTCTCACTTGCTCTGTGACCTGAGAGCAGCCTTGAGACCCATGCCCCCATACAACCCATCAGCCATCAGGGATATTAAATTTTGTCTTGACCTAACTCCACTCCCAATTTGAGAGCCCTTGGTATCCTGAGGAAGTTCTGAGTTGCCTATCAGAGGTCTTAAAGTTAGATTCCCATTGTAGAAAACTTACTCCTCCTTAGTTAGACTAAAACTTTTTCAATGGGGCCAGCATCTAAGTAAGCACTAATTAGAGTAAATTCTCAATTACAAAATCCGGGAATCAATCGGGTCTCCTTCCTTCCTTGTGTTAATGAGCTATGGAGCCAGACTGCCAGTTTAGATCCTGACTCTGCCACTTACTAGCTGTCACCTTGGGTAAACCTTTCTATTTCTCAGTTTCCACATCTGTAAAATGGAAATAATAATGGTTTATAACTCATGAGGTTGTTGTGAGGAATAAATGAGCTAAAATATGCAAAATGCTTAGCAGAGTATGTGGCATCCATAAGTACTCAATAAATAACAGCGGCCATTATTATTACTACAGAACTTTGGACTAGTTTGGTAAAAAAAAAAATCTTCATCTCCAAGTGCTGTAAGAGTGCTTGTATCATCCTTAAAAGGCAGTTTAAAAAGTCACATTACCCCCACACCAAACCAATCACTTACCTTCCATTATGGATACTTGTAGGCAAGTTATCTCCGTAAACCACTGCCCCAGCAGTATTGGTCTTTATGAGCCCACTGACTCTTATTGAGGTATCAGGGACATTCAGACATTGAGAAATATTTTTCCTTTCTTTAGACCTGCTGCTCTAATTGTGTCCCCTCTCTGACATCTCCATCTGAGTTCAGCCTGTAGGGAAAAAAGCCTAGCCTGACCCGGCCAAGTGCTGATGGCAAGAAAGAGCCCTCATGTGCAGGAAGAATCACAGCGGGGTTTAGTCCTGGATTTTGGTGTGTCCTTCCCTAGCATGCCAAGTCCCATCCCATCTAAGCTCCCCTCCCAGCAGCTGGACATTTGCAGCTCTTGAAAAGAGAGACAGTTGGCCACAAAAGAAATTCTGACTGAGTGCAAGGGTCTTTGTGGCTTTGGCTTACAGGGATTTAGGAGTTTGTGGTGAGACGCTGCGTTGGGCCTTCTTTGCAAATAAAGGATCGGCTTCAGATCCAGCTTTAGCCTTAGTTCCAGATAGCGCTGGCTCTCCTGTCCTGCCAAACTAATAAGAGGAGAGATGAAGAAATGGTGCTTGAGGAGAGCAAGTCTGCTATTTCTGTGAGAGGCAGATTGGAAAAGAGTGGATGTGAAGACAGGGAGGTGGTCCAGAAGGGAGGCAAATGGGCCTAAACAAGGTGGTGCCAACAGCAAAATGAAAAAGAAAGAATAGACATGTCTTAGTCCATTCAGGCTGCTATAACAACACCACAGACTGGGGGGCTGATAAATAACAAACACTCACTGCTCACAGTTCTGGAGGCTGAGAATCTGAGATTAGGCTGCCAGCATGGTCGGGTTCTAGTGAGGGCCCTCTTCCAGGTCACAGACCTCTCATTGTGTCCTCACACAGCAGAAGGACATAGGGAGCTCTGCAGGACCTAATCCCATTTATGAGGACCCCATCCTTATGACATAATTACCTCCTAAAGGCCAGACTTAGTAATAGCATCCTCTTTGGAGGTTAGAATTTCAACATATGAGTGTCATGGGGACACAAACATTTAGACTATAACAAAATTAAATATTGTCCCAAGGAAAAGCAGTTTGAAATTATGGCTGGCCATGTGTCTCTTAGGCTGGGGAGAAGGAAGAAATAAGAACCTCCAAGGGTTTAAACCTGGGTGGCTGAAAGAAGCTGTGACTAGGAGGTGGGGGTCCAGTGATGTGGACGTTGAATGATAAGTCACTGATTTTGATGACATCCTCTGGAGAAGATCCGTCAGCAGCACTCTGGGGGAGAGACAGCAGTCAGGGCTGGGAACTCAGGTTTTGGAGTAACTCATATCCATGTGAATTTGTGAGAATGGGTGTGTTCTCTGGAAGAATATAAAGAGAAAGCAATTTATACTAAGGAATTGGCTTACATGATTACGGAGGCTGGCGAGTCCAAAATCTTCAGAGTAAGCTCGCAGGCTGAAGACCAAGGAAAGAGCCAGTGTTGCTGTTCAAGTTCAAAGACCTTCTGCTGACAGAATTTCTTCTTGCTCAGGGGCCTCAGTCTTTGCCCCAGGAAGGCCTCAGCTGATTGGATGAAGTCTACCCATATGAGGGAAGGCAATTTGCTTTACTCAAGTTTCCCGATTGACATGTTAAGCTAATTAAAAAAACACCCTTGTAGAAACATTCAGAGTAATGTTTAACCAAGTGTCTGGGCACTGGGCACTATGGCCCAGTCATGTTGACATATGAAATTAATGAATACAGAAGATGAGGGCCTATCTTTAAGGAGTCCAAGGATAAGTAAGGTTTTAACATAGACGATGATGTTCAAACATGAGCTTTATCTGAGGGGCCATGGATTACGAAGGAAGAGTCTACTGGATTCTACGTCTGGTGATTCTTGCTAACAACCTTTCTCTTCCTGTTAAGTGTAAGATACTGGTTAAGAGCATGGGCTTTAGGTCAAGAGAAAAAAAAAATCCTGGGAGCCCATAGTGACTCAGTTATTGCCTGCTGTGACCCTGCACAGGTCACTTTCCCACTCTCGGCCTCAGTTTTCCCATCTTTAAAATAGGGATAATTGTACCTGTTTCTTAAGATTATTCTAACCATTAAATGAAATGACATTATTGAGTGGCTAGTACATACTCAGGGTTCATACTATTTAGTCAGATTAATTAAATTACATTATTAACAGATTTATAATATGTAATTAATTATATAATAGATTTATAATAGGTAATAGATCATTATCATCTTGACCATTATTATCTTTATTCCATATTCTGAGGACACAACTGAGTAGAAGGATTATAGAAGGAATGGACTGAAAACTAAAAGAGGAATTAAAGAGGGAATGGGGAGCAGGGAAAATGTGTGCCCGTACTGGATTGTAGACCCCACACTCTACACTGCACCTCAGTCCGAAGACCTGGATGCTTCTCATTTATTCCCTCCCCTTTACAAACAGGAAAACGCTTTCAATACTAATGCACTGGGCTTCTCCCCTTCCTGAGTTGTTCAGTTACAGAGTCAGAGCTAGAAAGCATTTTCTCCCTACTTTGTGCCTTTGTCACCAGATCAGCACATTCCCAACCCCCAGTGGCTTAGCCCTTGATTTTGATGTTGCATTTTTCTTGACCCCCCTGGCAGGATGAGGGTCATAGTGGGCTACGTCAGCCCTCCCTCCAGTGGGGCGGAGGCTTGTGAGGAAAGAGCAGGGGTGGCTCTTGCACCACGTAAGTCAGGCATGGATTATGACTCTTACATTGTACTCAGGGCTTCCTGATGTTCAAAACCACCTTTCATTTCTTCTTTCAGCCCAGTGGAACAGGGGTTAATGACTTTGTCCAGAGAAACAAAACAGAAGATTCAAATTCAATTAAAAAGATCTCAGAAATAAGTCAGGCATAAAGAGTGTTCCAGAAACCCTACAATTGATTTTTTTTTTCACTGACAAGTGATCCTGACATCATTATAGAGAGTGTAACATATCTAATTCCTATAATTCTATATCTTTAACTGAAGCCTGCAGGAGATGCTTTGATGGAAAGAAAGATCAATGGGACTGAAAGGAATATATTCCACTTCATTCCCTCTCTTTGAATTCAATTTCTCAGCAGGTACTTTGATAGCTTCCTTCTTCCACCCCTGCCTGAAGCCAATTCTCATTTACTCAACCCAAATGAAGAACATGAAGCCAAAGAATTCACCAAACACTTAACCTACAAAAGACCTCAGCCCTCTCCCCCAAGAAAACCTTGGTAATTTCATCTTAGGTTTTCTATCCAGAAGAGAAAGAAATAAACTGGAAAAATGACCACAAAGAAAGAGGCGGGGAGAGGATTAAAAGACCAAGAGAGATCAGAAACAAGAGAACCTGCTTCACTGTTATAAAGTGTCAACCACACTGGCTTTGTGCTTAAATCAGTTTTGATTTGGCTCCTCTGAGCAAGCACCAGCATCCCAATCAGGCACTAATAAGTGGCCTGCAATGTGGCGCATATTGCCCGTATGAAGACAAGGCAAAGTCCTGGAACTAACATTACTCACTTTATGATCTTGGACAAGTTATTTAACCTCCCTACAACTCATTTTTCTCATCTATAAAATGGGTATAGTGATAGACTCTACCTCAAAGTCTGCGCTAAGAATTGACTGAGTTATTATGAATAAAGCACTTAAATGCTCTTGTAGAGATATCATCAAAGGAGCATAGGATACCTGAGAATAATTCCACTAGAACATTTACAAAGAATGTATTAGTTGGGCTGGACTTCAAAAAATTGAGCAAGCATTTAAGGAGAATTGCAAACGTTTGGAAATGCCATCCTAGAGGAGAGGCCAGCATCACAATGACACAGAAGTGAGAATACACACAAGCTGCTCCTTGGTGAGAGGCTTGAATGTGAGAGAACGGGGAGGGGGAGGCTGCTGCCGGAGCCTCAGGCCTCCTCTCCCAGGCTCTGCTGGCTCTGAACCTGCAGGGGGGAAGGCTGTCCACGTGATCTATGGCACTCGTGCTGCGGGCAGGAGGCAGTCCTTGCCTGGGTCCAGGGACAGTGGTCCTGGAACAGAGGGCAAGCATCTCCCATCTGCTCCCATCGAGTCCCTCAGCATCTGTTCCTGCTACCGACCCATGGAGGCAGAGGTGGGGGTGGGGGGCACAGAAAAGAAGGAAGTGATGTTTGCCTTCGGCTAGAACATTCTTCCAGTTAAATTCAAACAGTACTAATCCTTGGCAAGTTTCTGAGTAGACTCTTCTGTTCTAGATTTTTCCCTCCTTCTGAGCACTGCCTTCCTAAGCAGCTCCTGCCCACAGGCTTCCCTCTGCCCCTCACTTTCTAGAGTCCCCCAGCACTCTGAGGCAGTTGCAGCCCAGGTGAGGCAGAGCTGAGGAGACCATGGGGGCACAGAGATGGCCTCAGCAGCCACAGTATCTGTCCTCTGACAGGTAGACCAGACTTTCAGGGGATGGAGAGAGGCAGAGAGCAGGTGGAAAGACATAGACAGACACAGAGAAGAAGAAAGAGAGGTGGAGGGAGAGAGAGTTCAAGGGTCTCCAACACCTTTTGTTCTGCCTTATAATGCCTTGACGCTCAGCTTTGCAAAGGTATAACCTGGGTACAAGTAAGAGTGGTTCCCTCCCTGCTATCACTCTAAGTGGTCCCCTGTGGATTTTGTGCTCCTGCCTCATAATCCAGGTCCCAAGATGGGGACACAGTAGGAGTTCCACTAGAAGCCATGGTTGCCATCTGTTCATGTAGGCTTCTCATGTCAGTGGCTGAGCAGACAAGGAAAGGAGCTATGATGTTGGCGGGGTAACAGGTCCTGATGACCATGAGGCGCTAGGCTACAGCTCCACAGTGGGAGGCCGGAAGGAGTGTGTCTGGAACCCAGGAGATCCTCTGGGATGTCCCTTGGGGTTTGCTGTGCCCTGTGATGACTGTAAATTGGCCATCTGTGCAACCATGGCCTGGAAAGTGCTTGCAGAGAAAAGTCGGGGCCATTTCACCAGGCTAGCAGCCTTGACCCACCAAAGTGCTCACTGAGGTGAGGGAACATAGAAGGTGTGGTGGGGGAGTGGGTGGTGAATTTTGATGGAGGCCTTGGGACCAGGTGTAGGATCACATATATACACATAATACGAGATATAGTTATACATACAGATATAGATATACACAAGTGAAACCTTTCCCTAATATAAAGATCCAAGGTTTTGTCATGGTTTTAAATTACCTCATTTTCTGTAGTGAAGTTACACACACAGACACACACACATACCACATCATAAACATAAGTTGACAGGGTGTGAAACTGCATCACTGCATCTCGTTTACCATATAATGAAACACCATAATGATACTCTTAGAAATAATGCCTTTTCTCTGAACCACTTTTCTTTTTAGTACTTAATATATGTGATCATCACAGCTTTCATTTGTTTTTCAGAAATACTCTGCAAAATCCATTTTGCTTGTTGTGAAACTAAACCCAAAGAGCAGGGATCCCTGTCTATGCTGTTAACAAGCATTTTGAGATTTCTTTAGAGACACATCATTCCACAGAACTGAGCAGACACACGAGGTGCTGAAAAGCTGTCACATCTGTAAGGATGTCTTCCAGGCTAACCTTAAATTAACATCATGTGTGAGGAATCCTCCTCTCAGGAGGTTTTAGGCAGCTGTCTGGGACCAAAAATGCTACAAAGGTGAAGCTAATAATAACACAAAGGATCAGAAAACAATTTTCATGTCACACCCATCAGGACTCATTTTTCAGTTGAAGTGACCAAAACACAACTCAAAATAACTAAGCAAAAAAATGGGGTGAATGGAGAGTCGGGGAGCAGGTGACCACATGCCCAAGTCCAGGAACACAAATGGAAATGACCAGATCTCTTCCTCTAAACAGAGCTTCTCTCTGTAGGGTAGCCTCACTCTGTCTGATGGAAGATTTTGGTTGCAGAAAATTCTATCATCTCAGAACATCCAAAAAATTCCAGAAAAGGACTTTTCCAGAATCGGTCCTGCTTCAGTCACATGCTCACACATGTCCAATTATTGTGGCACGAGGGATAGGCACTGTGACTGGCAGACTCTGGTCATATGTCCACACCTGTGGCTTAGTGGCACAGAGCACCGTGAGTAACAGTCTCACTGAAACTACATAGTATACAAAAATGGATGTTTTTCTAAGGAAAGGGAGTACTAGGAAGGGAAACCGGGTAGACAAAACAATAGATACCTACCTCAAAATTCATTGCACTGGTGTTCCTCAACCTATAGTTAACCTCTTCACAGTATCTTCAGGTCCCATAAAAGTGGAAAGGAGGATTTATCTGTATTCATATATATACACAGACAGAAGGATGAAGAGAGACCCAGAATATGCTTCAAAATTTACTAGTCTACATTACCACATGAGGAAATCTCTGCTTCCAGGGGAGGAGCCAAGTGCCAGCCAGAGGTGACAAATGTGGGCAGGAAACCTCACTTCCTCCAGGGACATTCAGGGCAAGTGAAGGAAAGGCTGGTAAATACTGCAAAACCACAGTGGAGTCAGGCAGGACTCGGAGGAGAAAGCTGCTGTTACTGCCCCATCGCAAACACCGGACTCCTGCAGCCCAGCATGACTACATCTACCTGGATGGCCTCACCTACCTCCACTGAGCCCTTGGAGCCCAGCACAGACTGTAGCTCCATTGTCCCACCTTCTTCCCATCACCTGCTAATGAGGACTTAACTACCTTTTTGGATTTGGCTTTTTGCTTCTGTTTTACAATCTGTGGGAACTTAGATTTTTTTTCCAATTTTTATTTTTCAATTATAGTTTACATTCAATATTATTTGAGTATTATTATTACCTTTGATATTATTTATTTGAGTGTTATTCAGGTTTTAGTTTCAGGTGTACAGCATAGTGGTTAGACAATCAGATACTTTACAAAGTGGACACCCCAGTATTTCAAGTACCCACCTGGCATCATACATAGTTGTAATAATGTTAGCGACTGCATTCCCTATGCTGTACTTTACATCCCTGTGACTGTTTTGTGTCTACTAATTTGTACTTCTTTTTAAAAAATATATTCTATTGATTAGGCTATTACAGTTGTCCCAATCTTTCTCCCTTTGCCTTCCTCCCACCCAGTCCCCCCATTCCCTTCAGCAATCTCACCTTAGTTCATGTCCTTGGGTCATGCATGTAAGTTCTTTGGCTTCTCCATTTTCTATACTGTTCTTAACCTCCTTTTGTCCATTATGTACCTACCAATTTGTACTTCTTAATCCCTGCACCTTTTCCCCTATTTTCCCTCTTCCTCCTCCTAACTGATAACCCTCCAAATGATCTCTGTATCTATGAATTTGTTTTTGTTCTGCTTGTTTGCTTAGTTTGTTTTTTAGATTCAATTGTGGGTAGTTGTGAATTTATTGCCATTTTAATTTTCATAGTTTTGATCTGTTTTTTCCTTAAATAAGACCCTTTAACATTTCATGTAATAACGGCTCGGTGATGATGAACTCTTTTAGTTTTACTTTGTCTGGGAAGCACTTGATCTGCTCTTCCATTCTAAATGATAGCTCTGCTGGATAGAGTGATCTAGGTTGCAGGTCCTTGCTTTTCATCACTTTGAAAACTTCTTGTCACTCCCTTCTAGCCTGCAAAGTTTCTTTTGAGAAATCAGATCATAGCCTTATGGGAACTCCTTTGTAGGCAACTCTCTGCTTTTCTCTTGCTGCTTTTAAGATTCTCACTTTGCCTTTAAACTTTGGCATTTTAATTATGATGTGTCTTGGTGGGGTCCTCTTTGTATCATATTGTTTGGGACACCCTGTGCTTCCTGGACTTGTATGTGTATTTCTTTCACCAAATTAGGGAAGTTTTCTTTCATTATTTTTTCAAATAAGTTTTCAATTTCTTGCTTTTCTCCTTCCCGTACCTCTGATTTCAATGTTGGTACATTTGGAGATGTCTCAGGGGTTCCTTACACTATCTACATTTTTTTTGGATTCTTTTTTCTTCTTGCTGTTCCAATTGAACATCTTTTTCTTCCTTATGTTCCAAGTCATTGATTTGATTCTCAGCTTTATCCACTCCACTGTTGATTTCCTGTAAATTTTTCTTTATTTCACTTAGTGTAACCTTCATTTCTACCTGGGTCTTTTTTATGTTGTTGAAGTATCCAATAAGTTCCTTGAGCATCTTGATCACCAGTGTTTTGAACTCCACATCTTATAGATTGCTTATCTCCATTTTGTTTAGTTCTTCTGGGGTTTTGTTCTGTTCTTTCATTTGGGCCATATTTCTTTGGACCCTCGTTTTGGCAGCTCCTCTGTGTTCGTTTCCATATATTAGGTAGAACTGCTTTGGCTCCCTGTCTTAGTAGAGTGGTCTTTTGTAGAAAAGTGCACCATTAAGATAATTACTGGTGGAGTCAGAAAATTGCCTGGGTAGGGTAACCCTTGTGAACCAGGTTGATGGAGTCTCTGATATGTCACTGCTCTGTGGCTCTATATGGGGGAGGGCTCAGAAAGAGGACAATGACGCTGCATGGTCTCTGGGGTTTTGTCAGGGACAAAGCTGTCCCCCAGCCCTTGCCCTGAAGCCAGATACTTCAGTTTCTCCCCATATGCCACTGGTGTGCTCCTAGCTGCTGCCCCTGTGCTGGAGCCCAGAGGGAGTGAGTCTACATAAATCCTAAGTCCATTGCAAGCCCTTTAAGAGGAGACTCCTGAGAATCCTGCAGTTTCTTCTGCTGTCCCATCCCTCACTAGTTTTTACAGCCAGATGTTACAGGGACTTACCTTCCTGGTGCTGGAACCCTGGGCTGGGCAGTCTTGTGTGGGGCTGGGATCCCTTGCTCCCAAGGTACCCCTACCAATTTCTTCACAACACATGGGTGTGGGATCGCCCTTTCTGTGTCTCTATGTCTCTACATCTCAGCCACTCCTACCCATCTGGATGAATGTGACTTCTTTAATTCCTTGGTTGTTGGACTTCCATACAGCTTGATTTTCTAACAATTCTAGGTGATAGTTTCTTTGTAGTTTAGTTGTAATTTTTGCTGTGGTTGTGCAAGGAGGCAAGCCGTGTTTACCTACACCTCCATCTTTAACTTGTACTTTTTTATCCCTCACTTTTTTCATTCAGCTCTCCTCCCCTCTGGCAACCAATAGTTTGATCTCTATGTCTATGAGTCTGTTTCTATTTTGGTTTCTTCATTAATTTTGCTCTTTAGATTCTACATATAAGTGAAATCATATGTTATTTTTCTTTCTCTGTCTGAGTTATTTCACTTTGCATAATACCTTCTAGGTCCATCCATGCTGCCACAAATGGTAATTTTTCACTTTCTATGGCTGAGTAATAATCAATTGTATATGTACCATAGCTTTTTTATCCACTTGTCTATTGATGGGCATTTGAGTTGGTTCCATAGATTTGTTATTGTAAATAGCACTGCAAAGAACATAGGGATGCATATATTCTTTCAAATTAGCGTTCTGGGTTTCTTTGGATATATTCCCAGAATTGGAATTGTTGGGTCATAAGGCAGTTCTATTTATAATTTTTTGAGAAACATTCACACTGGTTGTACCAATTTGCATTCCTATCAACAGTGCACAAAGGTTTGTGGGAGCATAATTTGGCCAAGGTTTTCAAAAATAGTTTTAAGAAAAATTATTCCCATCCCAATAAAGTAATTACATGATTCTGGCTCCATAAACTCCCAAAGTCCTAGTCCTTCTTTTGAAAACATTGATCTTAATCATCCTTTCTAATTTTATCTCTCCTACTTTGCTTCACAAATACTTCCTTCAAAACACACTATACTTTAAATTACTGTCCTTCAATAAGATTTTTGCATCTCAGCTTCTGGGCTTTTGCTTGCACTATTCTCATCATTTGAATGATTCCTTCTCCCAAAAAAATTCCAGTCATCTTTCAAATGTTACCTCAGACACAATCTTCTTCATGGAGACTCCTAAGACCACCTCAGTGGGAAATGATTGCCATCATTGATGTTAGAATTCGGTTGGAACCAAGCTAATTTAAATAGTTTTAAGTGTGAGATTTCTCTCCTTGCCTCTCTGATATTTTGCCACCACTTTTAGAAAGTGATTTCACCCAACTCCAGCCAGAAAAAATTAATACATGCTCTGGGCCTAAAGAAATTACTGCTGTTTGGATTTTTACAAGAATTTAGGATGACCGAGAACTGTGACGGTGCCATGCAAAATATGAGTCCGAGTCTCACAAGCTAAGGGAAGCAAATTTATATGACTCTATGAATCTCAAAAATACATGTAAAATGTGTGTGGATCTGGTATTACATGGATTACTCATTTGAAATTCGGAGATTTTGCTACCAGTTGCTTATAAACTACAGTACCTTCTGACAAACACATCTGTTAGAAATTTAGCTTACAAAAGAATAAGCTATATTGTCAGAGAAACCAATGTGCAAATAAGTTCCTAGAAATGTAAGTCTTATAGTAGAGCTCACTAATGGCTAAAGCTTATGAAACATGTAAACAACTTCTAAAGTATTCTTTTCCTTTATAATATTGTTGTAACTTAATATAGGTTCATTTTTGAAAGTGCCTTTACCTGTTTCCTACTTATTAGTATTCTGTTCTTTATCCCAGCAAGCTGTTCCAGAGATTTCCCAGTTGGGCACCTTAGATTTACAGATATTGTTTAAAAATATGTTTCAAAAAAAAGTAATTTCTCCTTACAATCAGACTTCTAGAAAGCGTTCTTGGCTTGTCTTCACCTTGTCATCCACTGCAGTCTGGCTGCTGGTCTCATTTCCTAAATATCTCTCACCAAATTTATAAATGCTGCCTGCTGACAAATCTAATGAGAAACTTTGGAGCCCTGTATTACTTGACTTCTCTGTAATATTGACACTTAAGGCCACTTTCTTGCTTTTGAAATGTATCTCTTGGGGCTCAGTCTATGCATCTCCTTCCTCTACATTCTCCTGAGAAATCTTGACGGCCAGTGCATCCAACTCCCCCCTGGACTCCTGCACCTTAACATCCAAGTTCCTCATCCTTAAAATCCTGTTCCTCCATGAATGTCCCCATCTTAGAAATGGCACCAGCCCCAACTACCCTGTTGTTAGGAGTCCTTCAAGATTCCTCTTCTCTCAGCCCTCACATCTGATCAGGCACTAGTTCTCACTAGTTCTGCCTCTCCAAATCCCTCAGAGAGGCTGTCCCTCTCCTTTCCTTTGCCAGTGTGTTAGTACGCCCATAATTTTCTGCCAGTGCCCTGGGGTCTCCTGGGTGGTCTCTCTGCTCTCATTTCTACCCTTCCCATCTGTCTTCTCACTGCTGCCTGGGTGATTGGCAAATAGCATCATGACTCACCCCTGATCAGAATCATTCAGTGATGTTAAATATGCTATAGGGCACCCTATATCTCCACCAGAGAATAGGAATTAATCCCTGCTTGTCTTCTCTGTCCCCTCTATGGCCTCTCTCCCACCATACTCTATGATCAAGACATCCAACCTACCAATAGTTCCCCGAAGATGCCAGCTCCTCAGAACTCTTTGCCCTCACATATGCTGTCTTTTCTCCCTGGAATGCTCTCACCCTGATGGTCTTCACTCTGCAAGTCTCAGGCCACATGCTGCTTTCTATGAAACATTTATGACTCCTTAGGTTTCTTTCATCCATGTTTTCACTGTACTTAACAGATGATAATAACTACCATTTATTCAATAAACATTCAATAATCAATCAATGATAACTAACCTTTATTGAACACTTACAATGTGCTAGACAGCATTTAAGCAATTTTACAAGTTAGATCATCACAACTCTATTAGGTAAGTACTTTTATTATTATTCCTATTTTATAATGAGGAAACTGAAGTACACAGCAATTAAACAATTTTGCCCAAGGTCACCTAACTAGTTAGTGACAATGTCAAGATTTGAAGTCTATATTCAAAATCTCTCCACTCTATAGCCTTCATTAGAGTAATCACATTCTTATGTAGTAACCAATCATTCCCTGGAATGTTTATGTTCCTTGTTGATGTCTTCCGTATCTTTGTTTTCTCAGGGACTACACAGGTCCATGAAAGAACTCAGTGCATGTTTGGTAAAAGAATGTGTGAATGAGTGAATGAATGAATAAATGAATAGGACAAATATCCACAACACCTCTTGTAGGCATTTCTAATTAGTGTCTCTCGTTTCTAGTCTATTCTTTCTTCAGCATCAATATGTCCTTCAAGCTGGGGAATCCTGCAAAACCTGACAGTAAATTCAGTGTGAACAGCCTTTAACGAATAGCAAGAGGTAAAAATCATCAGTCAAGCACCACCTGTACAGTCATAGAGAGTTCTGGCAGAATGTCACGGCCATGGCAGCTCCAGCATGCGGAAGACTGACCACACAGGCTGTAGGCATCAGCAGCCTCCCTCTCCAGGGACAGAGTGGACTGAGCTGAAAGACAAGGAGACTGAGCTGAAAGGCTCATGGCCTTGGCACTTAGTCTGGGGTTTTGTTGATTTCTCCTTTGCCTTTTTTTTTTTTACCCTAGAGAAAAATGGAGAAGAGGGGCATCCACAGAAGAGTTTACCTGTTGCCATCTCATTTTCCAGGTTCTTTCTTCCTTCCAAAAAAAGTTCTTGGCTTTTCTGATATTACTTAAAATTCTTTTCATAGGAGTTTCACACCCTTTATCCCTGTCTACTTCACTCTTGCTCTACAGAAAACCCTAAAGTGCACTAGATTTGAGGGGTTTGCTCCTTTTGCTATTCTACAGGCTTTTCAAGCTGACTAGTCTGGAAGGCCGTTCAAGCCTATGAAATCCTGTGGCTAAACAGTTACACACCCAGACCCCAGAGTTTGGCTGCCTGAATACAAGTTTCAATGCCACCACTTACTAATTCTGGTTGTGTGCAAGCTTTTTAGACTCCTGGTGATTTAGTTCCCAAGTCTGTAAAATGGGGATAGTCATAGTTCATATCTCACAGGAGAGTTGACAAATTAGAACACTATAATAGTATTAGAAAATAACCTGACACATAATATGTGCTCAATAAATTCCAACTTCTATGATTATCATTAATAATAATAAGTACTGAGTCCCTATGGAGTACAGAGCCATGTGTTGTGTGCATGTACAGTGTTGTGGGGAGATACAAAAATAATTCAAATCTTAATTTTTGTTCCCACAAGAGTCCATGAACAAAAAAGACAAAATATATAAACAAGAAGTTTCCCAAGCCTATAGAAGCAAACAACCCTTCTGCCAAGAGGAACACTCTGATCTTCTCAGAATCTTAGTCCTTGCTCAGAATACAACTATCTGCATGGGAAATTTGAAAACTTGGGAGACATTTCTCACTCATCTTTGACAAAGTCACCTTTCGGGCTTTTGCAGTGTTTCTCAACATTGGCGCTGTTGGCTTTTGACATATTGACCATTCTTTGTTGTGGGAGCTGTCTGTGCATTGCAGTGCTCACAGGCATCCCTGACCTCTCTGCATTAGATGCCAGGAACACTTCACCCTGCAGTGTGACAACTATGAATATCTCTGCATATTGCCAAATGTCCCCTGAAGAGCAAAATCACCAAGTTGAGACCCACCAGTTTATTAGGATTTTGAGAATAACACCCAAAGGGAGCATGCTGAGACATAGGAAAGAATAAAAGAATTCTGGGTTTCTCTCCATAAAACCTGGGACAAGGCCCCATTTCTACCCTATAGCCAGGAGAATTTGGTCCTATCTCTTCATCTTGCCCAGCCTACCTTTCCTTGTAGAATCAGGTTATTGTATGTAGCCTCTCAGGATTTTGGTGGGGGTGAACTGAGTTGTGTTTGTAAACCCACTTGAGCTATAAACTACCATTCCCATGTAAAGAAGTATCATTTTAAACACCCAGAGTACAATTGCTTCACTGTGATTGTACTTCTGTGTGGACAAGTAAATTTGAATAAAAACATTGTCCCATTAAAGTCTAAGATTTCGAACTTAGATGATTCTGAACTTAGTTCATAAATCTTCACCAAGGACCCCCTCCATGTTAGGCACCAGGCTGTGCCCTCCAGATACACAGGGATGGGTCACAGGCAGCCTCTGCCTCGAGATGCTATGGTCAGCTGGTGTGCTCTTCATTCTGGCAACACTCAGGACTGGGCAAATCGACCTTTGATGTTTACAACATCTAAGAAAGATAAAAATTGAGTTGCAAGGGCCTGTCTGATTGTAACGCTTTGTGTGGTTATCTGGCACTGGGATTTCAGAGGAACTCTAACTTTGCCTCTAAAATCTCTCAGAGGGCAGGGAATCAAAATTTATTGAGCCTATACCATGTGCCAGCTTCTGATTAGGTTCATTCAGGACGGGGAAGAAGGTATTATTGTCCTGTTTTTACAGATGAGGCCACTGAAGCTCGCAAAGAATAAAGTAATTTTCTCAATGTCACAGGGTAAGAGGCAAAACTGGGATTTGAATCCACTTCGGTTTTTATCTAAAACCTTTTCTTGCCACACCACACAAACGGAGGTATATTTGGAAATGATGCTGTGGATAGTAGGAAATTGAATGCACTACTTAGATCATAAATCCCAGGGATGTGAGTTTCAGACAAAGACACTCAGCTCTTCTGTGTGAATTCCTCATTTTGGGAGTGCCCAGGAAATGGTCATCGCAGTGACCAGCAAGCCCTCTGTTGAAGCGATATCATCTAGGCTGAGGGAGCCGACTCAGACACAGAGTTCAAAGGATGGGGACTCCTGACCAAAGAAGCAGTAACAATGAGCATCCCAGTCTGTGACTTCTTGGAGCCCAGCTGTCCCCATAGCCCTACAGAATAGAGCATCTCTCTGAAGCTGGCCTTTCCAGGAGTCAAATGGGCGTGAACACCTTAATGAACCAGCAGAACCAACACATAAAGACAGGGAACACATAGTTGACAGGTTGTCATCAAGTCAGATCCAGAGGAATAATGCTCAAGGTCATCCCTGAAAAATAACAACAGTGTTATGATTTTGCAACCCTGTAATTTCCATTACGATATATGAATATGCTTGGGGGCCAGAGAAAGGCAGATTGATAACTTCATTTAGAGCAAATCAATTGGATTCCACGGGTAGACTCATGAATCATCCAGAAGACATACACAGCATGTCAAGGCACACTGAGTCCTCTCCCCTGGTGATTTTTTTAAAATCAAAACTCATCAATTCTGTCTAACAAAAACACTTTTATTTGGGTTATTAATATAAAAGTTTTAGAGATCATAAAGTTAAATCCTTTCCAAAATTTTGGCACCTTGGCCAGCAAAACTTTGCCATCACCTCTTTAATTTAATTAACATGAGTAAAGGAAACATATGCCTATCCAAGTGTGGGCTCATCAACCACGACACTAAGGATAAAGGCAACCATTGGCTGTGTCCACAAAAGCAGTGTCCTGGAACGAGGGAGGCTTCAAAGGTCCATGTACCCTTGCTAGAAGATCGTTACAGCCATCTAAGCCTCACACCATTACACATTTAATCAAATATTCCTTGTTCTGATCCCTCATATGTATTGACTGAGTTGTAGCTGGGGGAGTTAGGTGCCACCCCCACCCCCAATATATCTGTTTGTATTCCAGGACTTACATAAAAGCTGAAAATCACTGGGGCAAAATCTCACATCTTGGGGTTCAATTATACAACAACATAGCTGGGGAACTTAGCTGGTCATGGGGTTTGGTAGAGTGGCAAAAAAAAAAGGGTGTAAGATGCACAGGGACATGTTGTTTTTCATAGTGGCTGAAGCAATTTACATTTCAGAGTGGATTTACTATGTGATTTAGCAACTCCAATTCTGGGTATATACCCAAAAGAAAGGAAAACAGGATTTAGAAGAGATATTTGTATCACCATATTTATTGCAACATCATTCACATTTGCCAAAAATGTGGAAACAACCTAAATGCCCAGCAATAGCATGAGTGGATAAAAAAAGATGTGGTATACATAAACAACGGAGTATTATTCAGCCATGAGAAACGAGGCTATCCTAACATTTGGGACAACATGGATGGTCCTTGAGCACATTATGTTGAGTAAGATAAGTCACAGAAAGACGTACTATATGTGTGACCTATATATGGAATCTAAAAAAAGTCAAACTTATAAAAAACAGAATGAGAAGATATGATTAATGTTTTTTAAGGGTACAAACCTGCAATGAGTAGTAAATAAGCCACAGATATCTACTGCAGCAGGTAATGAATATAGATAACAATATTGTACTATAATTATGTAATGTGATAAATATCACTACAATGGCAATCATATTATAATACAATATATACATGTATCAAAGTAACGTAATGTATACCTTAAATTTACACAATGTTACATGTCAAATGTATTCAAATGAATAAATAAAGCTTCTTTACGTGTGGCCAAAAAACAAAAATGCCCAGGGACAGTGTAATGTGCTTGTGCCTCCTTCCCTATACTCTGTTGCCATGGCCCTGGTTTGTAGTTTGTGAATTTCGGAGTCTCTGGTGCCACATCTGCTGGTGCCTGTAAACACAGGCCTCCCCTTGCCTATTGCCACTTCTTTCCCATTCGGTGGGGAGCAGGGGAAACTAGTAAAAGCCAGCTGAAAAGAGGTCATAATAAGGGTGTTGAGAGCTAAATCACCATAAGGGAAGAAGACCTGACCTATAATGACTCAATGCTAGGGCCTGCTTTTTAAAAGGGGTTAGTGGTTCTTGGTGATGGGCAACAACTAACATGAACCTGCCTTTGTGTGTGCCTTGTGAGAAAAGGTGCACAGCAGCCCTGCTCTGGGAACTCAGAATAATGAAGAAGAAATGTTTCTTCAAAGCCAGGAATGAAGGATCTTTGGCCTTGAGTTCTATAAGAGCGTCAGAGTTTGAGTGTGTGGTGTTTACGTTCCTCTCGCTGCCACAGCACCAGACACCTTAGCCTTAGACTTGGCCTTTAATACTGAGGAGTTGGCCTTCAACAAGTTATATGAACTTATTGTACTTCAGCTTACTTGGCTGTAAAATGGGAGTAAGAATAGAATCTATGTACTTTTATTTACATAGACTTGAATCCTACAACCACCATTTACTTTCAGTATTATTTTGAGCATATGGCATGTACATTCTACTCCTTGGATTCCTCATGTTAAAATGGGCATAATAATTTCACATAAGTCTTGGGATTCCATGAGGATTAAATAAATACTTCAAATAAAACTTTGTTACATTCAAACCAATCTTGGTAACCTGCAGAGATCCCTTTTCTAACAGCATTGTCTTGGCCTGTATGCGCAAGTTCGTGGAAAAGAAAAAGAACAAAACTCCTCACTTAGTAAGCATCCAGCACTGCTCCTCTTCCACAGAGGTCGCTGAGTCCTACATTAGGGTCACACAGTCAGAGGGGAGGGACTCAGTAAATTTTATGACCTGTAATAATAGTCCAAGTGATGCCGCTGAGATAAAAAGCATGCTAATCAAATTTCATGCTTCAAGGTGTGTGCTGATTACTGCTGGGCTGAGAGGGGATTTATTCCTTGTGGTCTGACAGGCACAGGGGCCAAGTGCACTCTGTGAGGTTCTCACACTACTGTCCACTTCCAAAAATGAGGATCCATGAGTTGGGCAGCCCAATGCTCCCCAGCTGGGCATCAGTGTTCCCTCCCATCAAAGGCAGAGGGATGCCGTAAGGGGAACCTCACAGGCAGAAGACATGCAGAGAAAGAATGACAGACTGTGTAAAAAGTGACTGGGAAAGGCTTGAGAACTTGTATGCTAGGTTCTTGTACAACCTGGAGAGGAAAGAGAATCCTCACGACCTTGGTTCCTTTCTATTTGGTGTCATAATTTCTGTAGGAATCAGTTTCACCACCTGTGAAATCAGGACAATAATTGTACCTGCTTCTTGAGGTGGCTGCAAAGATGAAAGTGGGCAAGATTGGATTATAGGAGACAATTACAGGTAGTGTCCCAAAACTATTAAGCCGACGACCTGGGAGACATGAGAGCAGTCTCTTGGCTGTGAGACAGCAATTCTTATGCTTAATACCTCTGTATGGTTAAGACCTTTGGCTCTGGATCAGAAGCATATACATAGACCAAAAATCTGAAATGCTTTTAAGGTAATTATAAAGCCAAAGAAATCATAAACCTAGTAATTACTCAACCCCTAAGGCAAGTCTCAGGCCCCAGAACTTGCACCAGAGGAAGGAGGCTGCCAACACTGTTTGACATCCAAAGACTTTGTTCTCCTAGTGCTCATCTAGAATATGCCCACAGAGGACAACGAACTAGGAAGACCCTCCCAGGAGCAATCTGGGCATAGAGTGGCAACCCAACCATGGGGATAAGCAGTCTGAACTCCATCCTCTCCCCAGTACTTCTCCAGCCCTGAGAAACCCCTCAGCTGGACTTGAGGAGACTAAGCTACACCTGCATGTGCACCCCTCGAGTCCACTCCAGGAAGCCAGGGCTCAAGCCAATCCTTCTGCATGTAGGCTGGTCCTTCTTTCCTCTTCCTAACTCATCTTCCTCATTCTTTAGATCTTAGATCAAATCAGTCCACCTCTACCCAAGGTCTTCTCTAACTCCTCTAGGCACAGACTACTTTTCTTCAGAATTCCTTATAACTCCTTTTACTAACCTCGGTGTTGTACAAGGCAATCTGTCCTTATTAAAATGAACAGATATAAAGGTAATATATGTCAGAGAAAAGAGCTCTGGCTTTGAAGAGAGGCCCTGGCATCACTGCTTGTTAACTGAGTGAACCTTGGAAAGTTCCCTACTCCCTTTGAGAGTCATGGTCCTCACCTGTTAATGCAGATAATCATACTTTGGAGGGTAATTTTTAAGATTAAAATAGTGTACATAAGTCACCAGATACACAGTAGGCATTTAATACTTGAAGCTACTAATACTTGTATCATTGACTTGAACTGGGGTGGTGAACACACAATATAATATACAGATGATGTATTATAGAATTGTACACCTAAAACCTATATAATTTTCTTAACCAATGTCACCCCAATAAATTCAATAAAAAATAAAATAAAATATATAAAGAAAATCCTAAAAATACTTGTATCATTTAATATTTCATATGCTCCAGTTTTTATATCTAACTAAAGTTTAAGTTACTTAAGGATGGAGTTGAAATGAAACTATTCCTTATGATACTGTAATGGTGGATACAGAACATGCATTTGTCAAAACCCATTGAACTGTATAATACAAAGAAAAAGTCCTAATGTAACCTGCAGACAGTTTATAAAAATGCTTTGATATTAGTTCACTAATTATAACAATTGTAAAACAAACAAAATGTTAATGATGAGGAAAACTGAGAAAAACCTCTGATTAAACAGTGAAACTATGAGGAAAAAAAGGGATGGAGTTGAGCATTGTACATTTTCATATTCTTCATAGATTAATGCTCACAACTAGTATCATGAAGTATCTGTAACTAAGGACTAAAGTAACATTTGGGGAAGACCATATCCGTACCTTTGGTGTTTCCAAAACACTAGCCTAAGATCGGGCCTGAGTTGGTGTTCATAGCAAATGCAGTGTCCCTTTTCTAATAGTTCTGGAAGCAGATGGTCAGTGGAGTATAGATTCCAACTGAGGATCTAGACCTAGACACTCAGATATTGCGAGTCTAGGAATAAAGTCTATGTGGGAAGAACAAAAACAGCAAAAATAGACATACGGAATAGAAATATTTCCATTTTCCAATGGAAATTATAAGAGAGTGGGTGAAAGATCCCAAAAAGGACCAGGACAATAGGTTTAAGAATCAGGAACCAGTGGGAAGAAGGACCTTGTGACAGAATCAGGCCTTCTGCCACAGGCTCCAAGTTTTCATGTGGCATCTGTAGAGACAGACATCAATTCTGCTCTGATCCCCAGGTGAAGCACAGGAACCTGGTGACACCTGGCTGAGGTGTGTTCTCAAAGGTCCCTCCAGGCAGATACTGACACACGTCTTCTGTTACAAACTAAACAAGAAAAAAAAAACACTTCAAGGTATATATTCTGATTTACTTTTGACCTTCTTCAAGAACAACCATTCCTAAAAGAGGCAGAGAAAAGCAGAGCTTCCAAAACATAAACAGAAGGAAGGGGTTATTGCTGTTGGATAGTGTCTTAGAAATCCAGTCAACTTGATCATTCCACATTTGTATCCCAGAAAGACACCATCTTCCATTCACCCATCAACATCCAAGTAATCTGGAGGTCTTTTTGTATTGCTTGCAGTAGTTTAATGATATTTCTTGAAAGACTTCTGCGTATACCAGGGGAAAACATACCCTCCCATGCCAAGCCCAGTCTCCATGTCAGGGTGGTCCCCTTGATTTACAACTGGAGCTCTTCACAGTTTCTCCCTTTGATGTCCTCTTCTGCCATCAGGCATTACACCCCCATCAGCCTTGGAAAAGCCTCATAACTCAAGATGACAGTATCAAGACCATTAAGCCTACATACATCAGCAAAACTGCCTCACTCCTGTCTCGGTTCCAGGTTATAAAGATCTGTCACAGCACACACAAGCCCCTCAAGCACTGGACTTGATGGGTTGCACTCAGAAGGCCACTTCTAAGACCAAGACCATTTTTCACTCAAGAACTCTGTCAACTGAGCCTTCAAAATGCTGCACAGTAATGCTCATGGTAATAGCTCTGGGGTCTTACCCAGACATGGCCCATTGCTCAGACTTCAAGACTGGCAATCAGATCTAGTTCCACACACTTCAAAATATGCTCATTCATACACACACACTGAAACATAAATATAAATTCCCCTCTACTTCTGATTGGGCAAATTCCATAACCTACAGTGCAAGAGTCTACTTGTTAGATTTATGAATGAAATGATCAGGATGGTATAAAGTCAAGATCCCCAAACCAAGTCTAATAATCCCCCAATTCCCATATAATCAGAAAGGCTTTTGGAGCTTAGTGGGGAAGACAGTTTACCCAGAGCCCATAAAAATGTGAGCTCTGTTGAAACGACCAAATTTCAACAGCCCTTGGCATACAGGCTGTCTTCTGGGATCTCTCAGCTTCCTCTTCTGAGCCTGACATCACAACTTCCACCTCCAGGCAGATTAGCAAAGGTTGATGGATGACAGTGTCAAAAACACAGTGATGATTTAAAAGCAAGTGACAAAGTCGAGAGCACACATATTAAAATTCACAAATATACATGACATTTGCCAAGAAATCTGCCCATTTTCTGTGGCACTGTAGCCAAAGGCTACAAGATAGTATGACCTCATCTCTTGTCCGTCTCTAGGGCTTGATGATGACATCTTAATTGTGAAATGCTATGTAGCTTGTAAAAACTAAACTTGAATTAGGGGTCTCCTTCATTTTCATATCAGATTCCTACCATATGAAACTTCTCATGGAAATATTCATGCAAATGGCCACTGTCCATTACAACTTTTGCAATGATGAAATTTTTTTTTAAATAAAGAAATTATTAGTCACAGGTGGCTATTGAGCACTTGAAATGTGGCTAATGCAACTGCGGAACTAAATTTTGTTTATTTTTAATTACTTTATATTTAGCCACATGAAAGTAGTGGCTACCATACTAGACAGCACAAATTCTAAGTGCACGTGATGTGGACAGTGTTAGCATCCACAGAGCTTAGGAAGCCCTAGAATGACAGCCTGGTGCAGAATGACCTGGGTAAAGGAGGAATTTAAACAGGACTCGGACACCTCAAATACCAGGATGAACATGGGGCAGCCTCCCAGGTGCAGAGTTTACACAAGAAATGTTCAGTTGAACTGGCTCCATGATTCTCAGACCCGTTCAGTAAGAAAAAGTCTATAAATAAGAATCAAAGGATGAAGAGGGGAGAGGGTGTGATGAAGAGATTCTTTGGAGAAAGTGGCTGCTACTGCTACCTTGTGATCTGCATGGAATCTCCCCAGAGTTTGGTAGGACAAAATATGGTAAGGATTACCCACAGACACAGGTGAGAGAGAACTGGGCCAGTGCTAGTGAAATGCCACCCAACAAGACTGCCTGCCAGAGCAAGGGACTCCAACAGCATACTGCAACCTCATCGGGGCAGGGTGGACCCAGAGGTGGGCTGATTAATGTTTAAGAACCAACTCTCTGGGGAAAAACCAATAAGCTCAGATTTTGTGCATTTTTTCCCAATTTCCTAAGTGTGACTACTTCCACCGTGGCCAGTTTCCAGCGACCAGCCTGAAGTCCCTGAATGTACAGCTGGGAATGGATATGCACCTGCACTGGCTTTTGTGATGCGGCGCAGGCCAGCCCCAGCACAGCACTGAGTGGACCCCTGGGGAAGGACCTTGTCTAAGGGATGGAGGGCACTCCCCACCGTGCAAGGCTTACATGTGTGAGGTCCCCCGTGATGGGTGTGTCTGTGATCTCAAGAGAAAGAATGAGTTTACGTCCCTGACAGAGAGCATATGTCACCCAGCCAGGCCAGAGCTCTCCCTTCCTCTTACTTCTGTTTCACCCTCTGTCCTGTTAGCCCTTGCAGAACATAAAAAAGCAGTTTGGGAGCCTGTGATAAAGTGAGTGGGAGAAAGAGCAGAAGCCAAACACAGTCCTGTCCTTAAAGGCAGGCAGCTGCCAACCACCAGCCTTGGCTCAGAAAAGATGAGGAGACCCCTCACCCCAGAATCAAGAAAACTGAGACACTGATTCACAGCACAAACTGGTTTACTG
Source organism: Pteronotus mesoamericanus (assembly GCF_021234165.1). NCBI lineage: Eukaryota > Metazoa > Chordata > Mammalia > Chiroptera > Mormoopidae > Pteronotus > Pteronotus mesoamericanus. The sequence continues at coordinate 24,103,556 of NW_026555078.1, read as the reverse complement.
TAGTCACTGAGTTGAGATTGTGTTAGGACTTAAAATGAACTTAGAACCATCTAGTATATGCCACCTTTTTTTTGAAGAGCAAGGGACAAATTTAGAGGGACTGTGGGAACCCAAAACTAATAGTAATAAAGTTGAACTTTCATTGTATCATGAGTTATGCATATTCAGCATTAAAAATAGAGCCAGGTTTGACTGTCCCTTCTTCTCATATCTTTATCTTCACAGCACAACTCATTGTTATTAAAATAAGAAATCCATACTACCAAGGATAATTTGAATCTTTTTAAAAAATTTTTATGGAGAGACAAGGTCTGGTATTTGGAGCAGGATAGTAGCAAACAGGTCACATACTCTAAAGAACCTGACCTTAGTAATGTGTGCACTTGGATGGTGGGGTGATATTTAATTAGAACCAATAAGATGGGGATTAGCATGACCCCCCTGGTCTGTAGGACACTTGGCCTCACTAAATTCATGTCTGATAGTTTTATTTTCCTTTTTAAAAAATAACTTTTAAAAAGTATTAATGGACACAGACAGTAGTGTGGTGACAGCCAGAAGAAAGGGGGGGGCGGTGCCTGGGTAAAGGTGGGCAAAGGGGGTGGGGAAATGGGGACACCTGTAACAGTGTCAACAATTAAAATAAAGTAAAAAAAAAGAATTACAAAAAAAGTATTAATGCAAAACAGCAGTCATTTCAAGGAGTATTCCCAAGCTCTTGAAACCAAATGAGTGTTTGTTCACTTTCAATCTCAAAATAAGCACTCACCTCCCTCACTTCAGGGGGCAAGGTGGTGACCTCAGACAGGTAGCACCAGAGGGGGCAGATAATGGAAGCTGAACACCCCTGGCCAACTGCTGGGCCCCCATCTGACCGTCACATCAATAAACCACAAATGTAAGACAATACCAAAAGGATGGTCCAGGAGAATGTAAAGGAATCTAGAGTTAGACTCAACCTGCAAGAGCTTATTCTGTAAGGAACCTTTTTTATTTATGGCTAAGATTTGAAGCTGAATATCTGTCGGCCCTAAAGCGATGGCTTCATCGCTATCAAAATCCAGCTGGATGACCACGGGAGAGTTTTGTAACTTTCACATCAAAATCAGCAGCTGTCCATCTTGAAAACCCCTTCCTAAAATTCAGTGTCTTTGTCTGAAGCTTTTCCTCCCTGATCTCCTAAGGTGAGACAATGAAAGGAAAGAAGAATGCAGGCATCTCCCCCTGTGACACGAGATAAACAACAAACACATATCCACTCTTTCTCTCCGTTCCCAGGTGTTTGCTCTGGACATCCTTCTTAGTCTTCCCAGGCACATTCAGTGAATGCATGTTCCTGGTCTAATTCCCATTCAGAAGCCAAGGAGCAGGTTGATGACTCAGAGAGAATGGAAAGGTTGCTAATGTTTGGTGTGCACCCAAAGGTGCCAAGTTGGAGAAATGGCACAGTTTGGTCTGAAAAGCAGTGTTTTTTTTTCCTACCTGAGGGGCAGAGGTGATAGAAAGTGTCACACAGAATGCTGTTGCTTCCTTTTCCATGTTGATGACAGGTGCCACCCTGAATGCTCCTTCCCCGCCCAGCTTCTTGATTTTAAGTAGAAACTCAAGTGATGCTTAAACCTCAGGTCTTGGAACTATTTAAAAACTGCCAAATGTACTCAGATTCCCAAAAGAATATATATATATGCACATATTCACATATGCCCCAGGTGGTGCATATAATTTTAAGGGGGCTCACAGCAACACTCACTCCCACCCAGGTTCCAGGGATCTGAGGTTCAGAGGCCCTGTCTCAAGGCAGGTGCTCTAGTGCTAATGACTCTCCTTCCTGATCAATGCCTAATGACTATCCCACCCCCCACTCCTTCCCACCATCCCCACCTGGCCTGGTTTCAGCCCAAGGTTGCTTGCCAATTGAACTGGCGCCATGATCCATTCAGTAGCTGTTTCCTGGGTACAGGGGAAATGGCCAACTCTATTTAAGCAAATAATTTCTTAGTTACTTGAAGGTTTTGAGAATCCTTGCTTAAATCACAAACCACTGCATCATCCAGCTGACACTTCAGTCTCTTGAACCAAACTTCAATTTCTTGGGGGCTCTTCACCTAAGACACAGCAAGTTCTGGATCTATATACATCATTAAGCATTAACATTTATGGATCATCTCTTAGGTGCCAGGCACTATTCTAGACATTAGAGATAGTGCAATAAACAAAATGGGCCTGACCTTAATTTATTCTAACTACTGTTGCTTTAAAAACAATGATAATAATTATAATAAAGCTACAAAATTTATCGGTTCTGTGCTTACTATTTTACATGCATTATCTCATCATTTTTCAGAAAACTTGGTGAGGTAGGTATGATTATGCCCATTTTACAGATGTGAAAACTGAATCAAAAATTCACCTAAACAAGGGAAGGGCAAGGACAAGATGTAACACAAGGCAGTTTGCTTAAACTATCTTTAAATTCAACATCCCTGGTTGTCCTTACATAGCAAAGTTAGACCACACAGCACCACTGGAATGAAAACATGTGTCTCATGAAAAATCAGCCTGGCAATACCATGTCTTTAAGTGGACCCTGGGGCTATCTATGGTTGCCAAGAGGCTCCAAGTCAGTCAGCATGAATGTAATCAGGTGGCACTGACAACTTTGTTGACCAGAGATGGTCTGATGATCCCAGAAAAAAAGCAGAAGGAACATGGCTGGGAAGGTAAGGCAAGGCTGAGGGTTCTTGGAGTTTAACTGGCAGCCAAAGGACAGACAAGCCAAATGTTATTTAAGAGTGTGTGTGTGTGTGTGTGTGTGTGTGTGTGTGTGTGTGTGTGTTTCAAATGATATATTTTTAAAAAACTGTATTTGAACAGAAGAGGTGATTATAATCCTAAGGCAATAACGGGATGATACAGAATATATACCAAAAAGGCTGACTAGTTGAAGCAAATTTTTAAAAATAGTAGTTTGCTATATCCATCGCTTCCAAAGACCCCAGTTAGTGCTAATGGACACTCAGGTGAAATTTAGGACTGGAAGTAATTAAAAGAGGTAGCTCCTAGGAAGGGGTGAGTCCATATTTTACAGGTTATACAATTTGGGTGACTCTCCATTAAGAAAAGTGCTAATATTAAACTAGGTATTAGGGACCCGGAAGCTTCATCTACATTAGCTTCACAGTAAATCCGTCTCTGCCCAAGTGTGTATCAGACCCAGAAAGGAGGGTGATAAGAAACACATACCTCATTAGTGTTAGAATCACAGTGCCTGAGATAAGACTAAAAGCCTAATTTAGAGAACTTTGTGATCCAGAGAACAATTTGAAGGCAGTTTGATAAGATGCAAGACAATAGTGGAGATGGTTTAAAGAGAGGCTTCTGGCAATCCAAACCATCGAAAGAGACACCCGGTGTGAATTTGAATGAGACACCAATTTTCCCATGTCAATTTGCAAAAACCATGCTGTTGAGCCAGCCTCTAGCTAGCACATACAGTGCCTGTGTGGGATTTACAAAAAGACACCTGTGCAGACAGACAAGGTGAAACAAGTCTGCTCTGAGCAGAGAGCCCCTGCAGGTGAACAGTATAGCAATCAGGTGGACTTTTGGAGCGTGGAAAAGAGCATCCCTTTCTCTCTATGCAGTGTCCCACTTGTAGGGCGCAAGCTGGGCAAGGGACACTCAGTCTGGGTTTCCACCCCAGTTCGTCCTCTCAGTTCGGCGCTTTGTGCCTGTTCGGCACAACCAAGCAGAGCGGTCCTGTATCTTAGAGGCAGAATGATTTTAACAGTATACTGAAAGGGATTTAAAAATGTGTGATTATCTGGCCCAGAAAGTCCACTTCTTGGGGATCTATACTAAGAAAATTAGGGGTGGTGAACACACAATGCAGTGCACAGATGATAATGTGCAGAATTGTGCACCTGAAAACTATAACTTTGTTTACCAGTGTCACCCCAACAAATTCAATAAAAAGGAAAAAATACAGTAGCAGTAAAACAAGAAAAAAAGACCCTGAAAATTATCAGGGAAAAGGACAAATATTTATGTAAACTAAAGCATGTAGAAGTAGTATTTCCATAGTGAAAGATTGAAAATAACCTGTATGTCTAATAAGGGAAAACTGGGTAATTAGCTCATGACCCAGCCAATAATTAGAACACTGAGCACCCATTGAATGACTTTTCAATGACATGATTCTAAATTTAAAAACCAAGACAGCAAAATATGCAGATTTAAAAAATATGTGTGTCTGTTACAAAAACTAGAGTTTCCAAAACATTAAAAGTAGTTATCTACTGGTAGTGGAATTACAGTGATTTTTATTTTTTCTTCACATTCCCCCCCCTTTTTTTTTTTTTTTTTTTTTTTTTTGCTTTGTAAATGTCCTATTACCCTCATTGCAAATACATATTTTTAAATGGTGTCCGGACTTCCCAGGCAGAGACAAAGGGCGAGCAGGAAGTAAAGTGCTGCCTTGACCTCATGGGCGTATTTGTTCGCACCTCACTGATTCCGACTTCTCTCAAATCCCAGCCCCCAAGTTGGCTGGCCGCACTTCGCTTCATTGCCCTCTCTGACCTACAGTGATGGATGGTCATTAGAGGAACACGACATCTCCCTATGATTGTCACTACTTTTCAAAGCCCAAGGACTGTGTCTCTGTGTGCTTGAGTGCTACGGCAGAACAGCTTTAGGTCACTAAAGACACTGGGGCAGCTAATTGACTTACAGATTTATAGGACACTGTTGCTGAGTAATTAAAATTACTGAGCTATTTCCACAAGATATTAACTTCACGTAATCCTCACTAAACAAATTGAGAGCTGGGTTTGGGTTTTGTTTTTTTTCCCCTCTGTTTTTCATTTGGAATTGGTAATTAAAGATTATTTAATTATGATTATGTGTTTCTATTAGGAATGAGCTCTGTAGCTGAAGCCTGATGAACACTGTGGAGTTTGGATGACAACAATGATTTTTTAAAAATATTATTTATTTATTTTTAGAGAAAGGGAAAGGGAAAGAGAAGCAGAGGAAGAGGAACATCGATGTGAGAGAGAAACATCAATCGGGTGCCTCTTGTATGCACCCCAACCAGGGGTCGAACCGGCAACCCCAGCATGTGCTCTGACCGGAAATTGAACCAGAGACATTCCACTTTGCAGAACAATACCCAACCAACTGAGCCACACAGGTCAGGGTGACAATGATTTTAATATACTCTCATAAGAATTCCAAATGGAGATGTGCTTTTTCACTTCTATGGCCAGCTTTTCCAGAACCACATTTAATTCAAGGCAGATTTTCTTCCCAGGGCCAGAGTTGGACAGAGTTAGGCGTGTGTTTCGTGCCTGGGGTCCCAGAAACACCTGGTACCATGGGGAGCATTTTAGTACACAGTAGGTGAAATTCAGAAAGGGCTTCAGGTGTCATACTTGTGGTTAATTGGTGACACTAAATGGTCAGAGAAAACAGCTTAGGACTCCAGGGCCACAAATCTTCTCCAAGGAATGAAAGGACATTCCCCACTTGATCCGTGCTGGCAGGAAGGGCTACACAGCCTGGTCTGGCCTCTTTTCTCCAAAACCACTCTTGCCTCAGGCTTCCCTAGCAAATGCTTGCTGAGTGCTAGATGCTCGTGTATCCTGGTAAGCATGCAATCAGCACTCCCTCTGGCAGGCACTTAGCAGCCAGTGGAGCAGAAGGCAAACCCAGGTACAAATGACTGACAGGCAGGTAAGTTACAGCTCCTGGCTTAGCGGGGGGCCAGACTTCTCTCCTTGGTCCAAGCTCTTCCTCAGGAAATCAGGGGATGTTGCACCAGGAAGAGCTACAGGAACACAGGCTTCTGAGTAAGGCTAGACCTAGGTGGTAAGTCTTCTTATCTTGGGACCTTGGGCAAGTTTGTTTGGCTAAACCCTAGTTCTCTTCTCTGTAAAGTAGAGATGATAGCATGTAACTAGTGGATGGGACTGTGAACTTAGCAAGATACCAGATACACTGTGAGTGTGTAGCACAGTTCCCGACACATGGTATCTGTTCTCTTCCACAGCTCCCAGATGCCTCCTCTCAGAGAACCCTTGATCCCAGCAGCTACACTTTTGAATCACCTAGGAAACTTGTAAAAAACACAGTTGCTTGATTACTGTATTTGTTATCTATTGTTGTGTAACAAATCACCCCACAGTTCAGTGGTTTAAAAAACATACATTTATTGTCTCCCAATTTCTGTGGGTCACGAATCAAAGCAGCTTAGCCGGGGACCTCTGATTTAGAGTTTCGATCAAGGTGTCAGTCAGGGTTGTTGTCATCTGAGGCTTGACTGGGGAGGGAGATTATACCTCCAAGCTCACTCACAGAGCTGTTGGCCACAGTTCCTCACCATGTGGCTGTTCATGACATGACATTTGGCTGTCCCCAAAGCAAGTGATATGAGACAGCCAGAAAGCGAAGCCATATGCCTTTAAGACCTAGTCTCCAAGTCACATTCCTTTGCTTCCACCTTATTCTATTTATGAAAAGCAAGTCATAAAGTCCCACCCACACTTAATGACAGGGGATTATAAAAGGGCATGAATACCCAGGGGAAGCATCACTGGGGACCCTTCTGGAGGTTGCCCTCCACAGGTTCCATCCACAAGATTTCAATTTGACTGGTTTGAGGCCCAGGCATTTTTTTTTTAAACTCTCTAGGTAATGCCTGTGAACCACCATGGTCAAAAAACACGCTATACAATTTCTTCTAAATTACCTTCTCTTCAGCCCAACCTGGTCAACTTAATCCTTTCTCTTGTCATGTTCTTAATTGATTCATCAGCTCCAGCTCCTTCATTCTCTTGGGTCCTAAGCAGTCAGGACACAAACACTGGAACACCCTGGAGGTCCTGTAGCAAGTGGTTAAGCAAGGAGTCAGGGTAAGTCCGCAACCGGGAATGCTCAAAGGGTCGCACATGCGCGGCCGGCAGGCCCAGGCGACAGAAACAAGTGACCACCAGCAAGAAGACCCCCAACGCCAAAGCAGCCTGTTGGCTCAGCCCTGGCTGCCTTACAGCTCTTTACCCTCAAGCAGCCAATCCTGAAACACCTCCCGAAAGCACCAAAGGTGGTGCCAGCCTAAAGCAGCCTGGAGTGTGAATTCAGAGAAAGAAAACAGACAGACTCAGCTTCCTGGCAGAGGCGGTTCCCCGAACACAAGTGGCCCTCAACCCCTCTTCCAGGAAGCAAGCTTTCCTGGCTCATTATAACATTGGCAATGTCATGTACAAGATGAAAGTTGCCTACAACAAAAATAAACATAAAATGATTATGATGTATACATCACTGGGGAGCAAGGTGTCCGTCATCACAGATGGCTTATTCATCTTTGTGTAATGAAATCCAAATTGTAATTGTGTATATTTCCAGCCTGTTCTCTCTCTCTCTGCTCACTAAAGAGATAACTGGCTTTTTCTGTTTGATCAATTGCTGCCCGCTCTGGCCGTCTGGTCCTTATGCAGCACAGACTACAGAGAAGAGGGAGGAATCGAAGGACAAGAGTGATCAGAGCAAGAGCTGGGGCAAGCTAAGCAGGGGTGGTTCTGAAGAGAGGTGGGCAGTATTTGCAAAATGCGAGAGAACTTGATGGCAGAGAAAAGGCTTGTAAAAAAGAGAACTGTTTCCCAAGTCTGAGTGCCTTTAAAATGTCCAAGAATAGCAATTAAAAAACACAGTTATTTGCAAATTTCTTTTTAGTTGATAGACTATGTTTTTTTGATCGTGTTTTGAGACTGAATCATGGGGCCCTGGCTTTAATGACATTACATTGATATCCACATTAATGCCTACATAAAGGTATAAACGTATGGAGAGTTCTTGGCACTCTGAATAAGCACCGTGATTGAACTGGTGGTTAAACAGCAGGCCACGTCAAAAACAACCTTTTATGCCTTTGAACTGTATCCTGTAAGCAGCAGGGGGCCAGTGAAGAATTTTAAACAAAGGAGTCACAGGATTCTATCTGGAAAGGCAGGCAATGAGAAGCTCACAAAACTAGAGGCAGGGAAACGAGTTAGTAGGTGTTAGTCCAGGCAAGAGGTGATAAGGGCTTGTGCTAAAACAGTAGCAGGTGGGTGCAAAGAAAGGGATTAGATATGAGGAACATTCTGGTGATAAAATCAATAGGGCTTAATGATTTTCTAGATCTTTGATGGGGCAGGGGGCCAGGGGTACTCCAAGTAACAGAGAGAAGTCAAAGCCGACTCTAGGGGTCCAGCTTCGGTGCCTGGGGTAGAAGGTCACAGCAGGCTTCATGGACGTAAGTGCTGGACTCTGGTTATAGGCAGGATTGATCAGAAAGCACCTGATCACACACAGTGACAATGTCCTTATGGTCCTCATTACCATTACATTTGAGCTTTTACAATAACTCTGGAACTTTATAGAGATATAATATTTAATACTTTTTTTCCCCAACAATTACTAGGTTCAGCTATTCAGGCTCTGTGGATGACCACATCACCCATAGCTCCCTGACTAAATCCTGTGACTCCTTTTTTTGAAATTCGTCACTGGCTCATCACTGTTTACAGGTTACAGTTCAATGGCATAAAAGGTTGTTTCTGATGTGACCTCCTGTCTAACCACCAGTTCCATCATGGTGCCTATTTGGAGTGCCATGAGCCCTCCATAAATTTACACCTCTCTGCCTTTACTCAGGCTCTTTCTCCACTGAATCGCCTGCAATTCCATCGCCAGCACCTGCACCCTGCACTCTCAGCTGGAGGGCACCTATGGGGTCTGTCGTGCATCAGTTCAATTATCATCCATCTTAGATACAATTAATTCCTTCTTATTTTCCCCACTATGAGTATACCTCCATGGATGATTCTGTCACAGTATTTGTTTAGAACTTTGCTGCACCTACTGTTTTGAATGTCTGACTCAACTAATGAGGTTGAAAGCTTTCAAGGGCTGGACCTTATCCTGATAGGATATGATAATAACAATAATAATAGTTTCATTGTTAGGAATATTGTTCATGACCAAGTGTTGAGCACCTAGAATGTGAGAGAGCCAATACTCTTTCCAACACCAAGCTGCCTTTTCCTTTTTTGTCATCTTTACCAGTGTGCTTGGCAGAGTCTAGCATATAGCAGGCACTCAATAAACATTTTTAAACAAGTAGATCGGTATCTATTTGTTGAGAAAAAGCAACAGGGAGTTTGAGTTTGACTCTTGTTACTCCTCTTCCCTGGCACATGCAAGGCCTATAAGTTAATATCCTACTTCTGACCTCCCAAAAGTGAGTTTTTAGGAGTAAATGAAGTAAATGTAATAAAATCTTTTTAAAAATACATATATATACTTGTTTTTATGTGAAAATTTCTCAAGCAATAAACAGATGATTGGTGAATTACTTTTAACATTTCAATGAGGGGAAGGAAATTCAAATGTGAATGTGAAATCTTAATCACGTACAGTCCGTAGTACAAGACTTACCAACCTAGTAATCGTCTTCATTTTTCAATTTGATCCCTGAAGTTTTGAGCATTATTGTAAGTTTTTCATGGTGCAATAACTTAATGATTGTTGAATCTGATTTATGAGTATTTGAAGCTTTACTTGACTATTTTCTCTACTTTTGAGTGTGTTTCAAAGCAAGTATTGTTTGAGGATCTCTCCTTGCCATGGACTCAACGGCAACTGCATAGTGGTTTCCTGCTCCTCTCCTAAACCTTTCTTTTGCCAATGAGCAAGTAGACCAGGTCATTTTGATGAGTGCTAGATCAACTCTGTGACACATTAGGTCTTTTATCTGGTGAAATCACTCTTTGACACGTGCATGAATTTGCTCTTGGCTTGAGCTGATTTGCCTGGGTGATGTATGCAGCGGTGATTCAAGCCTAAACAGTCACCTGGAGAGGCAAATCCTTCTTCAGGGGACAGCCCAGCACATGAGATGTGGTCGATGACAAGTGCGATGACAGCAAGATTTATCTGCCAGATGGGGACACGGTTAGGGACGTTTTTCAGCTCCAGGGTAGGCCCCAGACTCAGCAGCAGCGTTGCTCAATGTCTGAAGCTTAGAGCAGATAGGATTTTCCTTAGTCTTTAACACATCTCAGCCACGCCTCTGAGTCCTGGAGAGTTGCAGCCTGAAGCTCAGCAGGGCGTTAACCACTACTGAGGCCCAAAAATGAGAAGAGCAGATGTACCAATAAATTTGATAAAGCATCAAACTTTCTAAATTCTTGAGGGGGTAAAATTGGGTTCAGATTATTTTAAGTTTTTGATGGGTGGTAAAAAGTCAACATGGAAAGAAAAATAACTTTTCAAGTCACTCAGACATAGATTCTGATACCGGAAAAGCCATTACTGATTCATGACCTTGGATACTATTTAAGCAGCCTGAGCTTCCACTGTCTCAGGTAAAGCATAAAGATAATCTTATAGAAATAATACATGTAAAGAACCAGCACAATGCCTGGAACATAGTACGTTCTCAACAGATGACAGGCATATTGTCCTAAAAGATTTTTGACTGAGTAATTTTCTAAGAGGCCCATAAGAGAGAAAATAAGTGTTGGCCTTCTAGATTAGAAAGAAAATACTGAGTAAAATGCAGGGAAATCATAAATTATGTGAAGATAGGTGAAGAAGACATCAAACAAATTAACAGGCAGCCAACAGGAATAGAGAAAAATATGGACAGCTGAGTTCCTCTCATGTAGATTTCAGTCTTTCGGGACTTGTTCCTGGTTTTACAAGATGTTAAATTATCAAAGTCGAGCCAAAGTCTCCTGAACATTCAGCATCTCATCGTTTTGGTTTGGAGGCTTTTAGCACTGATGTGCAATGCCCATAGAGACACACAAGTGCTGGGACAGTGCCAGCCTGTATGTCGCCCTCAACACCCACGGCCCATAAAAGGAAGCAGAACAGACAGTAGGCGAAGAGTTGCTAAACCAAGCCATTTTCTTGTTATACTTCTTCCATTTCCCCCATCTCTGTAAAAACTTTACAGTTCATTAATTTTTGTGGGATTTCAGGATCCCAAGTCTGTGAGTCTTGGTAAGTG